>NC_058369.1:110382680-115182680 GCF_018350175.1 Felis catus
TAGCTCAGGTCATAATCTCATAGACCTGAGATCGAGCCTGCCTTGGGCTCTGTGCTGTGATTGAACCCTGCTTAAGATTCTCTTTCCCCACTACCTCTCTTCCTCTCTCCCTCCCTCCATCCCTCTGCCTCTTTCTCCCATTTGTGCTCTCCCTTTAAAATAAACTTAAATAAATACATAAATAAATAAAGTGAGTTTAACTCTCTTACAAGTCTTTATCCAGACAGAGTTAAAATAGATATTCCAGGGGGAAAAAATCCAGAGTTAGAAAAGCCATGAGTGGCTCAATTGTCATTTCCAGTATTTAAATCAAAATTAATCACACAGACCCCAGTGTTAGCCCAAGTCCCTTCCACCTATTTTTCCTCTCTCTTTGCCAATAACCAGTTTTTGATCTATTTCAAAAATGAAAATTAACTTTAAAATACTTCCTGAAGCATTACCAGAAATCATGTTTTCAATGTCTAAATGTCTTACATTATTCTAAGGTTCTAAGTTGTGCCCAAGACCACAGAGAAAAATGGAGCATTGATTGGAACAACCATGTGAAGGACAATGTTGCAACATGAAATAAGTATAGGATTCAAAGTGAGTCATTTGAAAATAGGATAAAGAAGAATGGCTAGAAAAGGTAGTGCTTCATGACAACAATATTTCAAATAAGACACAAGGAACTTGTCTGTATTCACATTCACAGGAAATACCACATGAACCGAATATTTGAGTACCAGCTGGCTATGGATCACTCTGATTCACCCATTTAATTAATCCTATCCTCTGTCCTACAGCATAATTGGAAATTCTCAAGTTTAGGCGCACAACAAAATCACCTGAGGAGGTTTTTGCTTTTAAACACTACTGATGCCTGGGATCCAATACTAGACATCTGTTTTTTTCTTCCTCTTTTTTTAATGTCTACTTATTTTTGAGAGACAGAGAGACAGTGTGCAAGCGGGGTAGGGACAGAGAGAGAGGGAGACACAGAATCTGAAGCAGGCTGTGGGCTCTGAGCTGTCAGCACAGAGCCCAATGTGGGACTCGAACTCACAAACCTCAAGATTATGACCCGAGCCAAAGTCCAATGCTTAACCAACTTAGCCACCCAGGTTCCCCGGGACATTTGGATTAATTGGTATATGATGGGGGCAAGCCTATAATATTTTTCTAAAGATAGGTGATTCATTGTGAGCCAGGATTGGGCATTATTATATTACTTGTATGAAATGAATTAGAAAGTTTATCCCCCACCCCTTAGGGTTTCCAGAACTATCATCATGACTATATAACCTGTGAGTAGTTGGGCAAATTACTGATCCCTGAGACTCAGTGTCCACATCTTTAAAATGGAGATTAGAGGCATTAATTAGAGGCAGTAAGGCATGTGCTTCAGCATGGGGCTCAGATCATCGTATTTTCAAAATAAATGTCTATGCCCCAGGACACTTTACTATTCTTTGATGAAATGCCTCTAGAATGAACATTGAATATAACTTGTATATGAACATATCTCTTAAATGTAACAGCATTATTTCTTTTGCCTATGTAACTTAAACTATGCTTCAGAATACCATAACAATTGGCTTGAAAATAGGAAAATACTATCACCTAATATTCCATATTCTCAAACTGGAAAAACAATGTTTTTGGTGTGATGCTTGTTAATTTTTTTTATTTTGTTTAAAACTGACAAGCTAACCCTATACTTGTAGCCTCATACTTTGATATCAAGCCTCCTTGGACTGATATCAAAGTTGGTGGTCTTGGTGACAAAAAACTCCCAACTTCCTGTTTAGACTTTGAATACTCCCTACCCTGTATTACTGAGAAATTCATGTCATTTTATTGTGACATTGAAGGAAGAATTTAATTTACATCCATTTTATCTTGATTAGGCTACCAGAGTTCCTGAAACAAAGTGTATGTTTACTATACATCTGTTAAATTTATTTCCAACAATTTACTTCAGTATCCTGATGATTAAATGATGTAACACAGACATATGACCCAAATCTTGGTATCTGCTCACTGTCAAAGATTCTAGAAGCAAGCAAGCGAAAGTACCAATATTTCCTGTGCAATTACTGTACAGCTTAAATTTAGAAGTATCTTTTGCTTTCATGGAAGCTTTATGATAATTTATGTTTATATATTTTGAGGGGCAGGTTTTATTTTCTTTCTATTCCGGATCTGTAATCAAATCTTTGACAAATTAGTTAGCTTTTCCTCCATTAATGGAAAAGAAACTTTTCCATAAAGTTGCTTCAGAGAGGCATTTTGTCACTTGTAAAGAATTTTAGAGTACAGGGTAATTTTTTCTTCATGAATACACAGACTGCTGCTATATTATATAGAAGAGTACTACTTAAGTCATAGTAATAAAGGACAAAAGTATGACTGCATGTGACACACACTGTTAGTTATTGGCCAGTATTTACCCCTACACTTAATGCCTTACAGTAGAAATGTGCCCAGACACAAGTGATACATTATAATTAGACTCAGTCAATCATGAAAGTTTTGTTTCTTGATTTCCCAGCCTCCCTAGCAGCTAGGGATAGTTACATGATCTAGTCCTGGCCATGAGATGTAGAGAAAAGTCTGCCAGGAGGTTTCTGACATTTTTGTGTAACAGTTAAAAATGGAACAGACATTGAGACATGGTCCTTTCCTTTAGCTTCCTGATTTGAATAAGGTATCCTTAGTTGACTGAAGCCTCAGAAGCCATCTTGTAACCATAAGGCAGAAAACCTAAGGACAAAAGACTACAAAATAAAAACAATGGAGCTAAGAGATTAAAAAAAAAATCCTAGATCTTTGATGGAATCATTGAGGAGCTGAATCAATGCCAGCAAATGCCTACTGCAGAGTTTTTATTACATGTGAAAATTACTTAGAAGAGACCCATACTTTGCATGTATGAAATATCATAAAGCATAACATCTTCTCCCAATAAAATTCATAAGATGGTAACATTTCATCTGCGAGTCAGAAATAGTCTTTCATAACAGATGAATCACTAGGAAAGACATTTCAAATCCAATGTCCCTGTTGCTCATTTTCCTTCCAGACTCCTCCCATTAAAAACAAACTCTTTTACCTCAGACCACAATTCCTTACTGCCATATAAATAGCTTGTCTCTCTGTCTCTCTCAAATATATATGTGTTTATATATACATATATATACATAATTTATACTCAACTTCTTTGAATAATTCTCTTCTCTTTAAAACATAGTTGTGAATGTTTGGGAAAGCGATTAATGTGAGCAATGGGGTTTCTTGACTGCAAAGGAGATATTTCTAACATACTTTAATTCCCATGACTAGCCCAATGCCATTGCATTTTTTTTAAGGAATGGTAAACTGACTTCTTATATCAATTGTGTCCAAATTAAGGAGCTGTGAGTAACCTTGGTTTCAAATTAACCAAAACAGAGATATCCACAGAAATAGCACAGGTGAGTAAAGATCTCTTACACAGAGCTTTTTACCCATCTGTCTCATCAGAGATCAGGATTAAGAGAATTAATTTGCCTGGAAAATCCAAAGGCTATTTTCTAATCCTGAAAATCCTGATTACTTGCATAGACTTGGAAAATTATCTAAATTCTTAATGCCCTAGATACTAAATTTACATAATAATAATTCTTCCTGTTCACATCATAATTTTTTTATTTTTTTAAATATTTTTTATTTGGTTTTGAAGGAGAGAGAGAGAGCATGAGCGGGGAAGGAACAGAGAGAGAGAGGGAGACACAGAATCCGAAGCAGGCTCCAGGCTCCGAGCTGTCAGCACAGAGCCAGGTGCGGGGCTCGAACCCACAAACTGTGAGATCATGACCTGAGCCAAAGTCAGACGCTTAACCAACTGAGCCACCCAGGCGCCCCTCACATCATAAAATGTTAAGGAAATTGCTAACACCTCATAAGATGTTGAGAAAATTGCCAATAAGTTTTAAAGTACTGCACATAACGTTGTTATTAAAATGTTTCTTTCAATGTCAAACACTCCAGAAATACCTAGTTACCAGTTTAGATATACTCTAGCCACTAAGCTAACAATACCAACCATAGCACTAGTTTATTTGGGGGCACATAGAGACTATAATATCCTTATAATTCTGCTTGACCTGAGCACAGGTTTATTAGTGTAAAGGACTTTTTTTGTTTTTCCTACTATATCAACAGACATTCAACCATGTGATGGTCTAATAAATAAGATAGAGCTAAATAGTAAAATTACAAATTTTCTTAGAACGAAGTTCCAGAAAAGTGCTATAGTTTTCAATATTTGTCTACAATTTTGTCAAACTATTCAAAAATGAAGTACCCAGAGTCTTAATCTGTCCACTCTGCTCTTAAATTGTTTTAAATGTTTATTTATTTTTGAGAGAAAGACAGAGTGCAAGTGGAGAAGGAGCAGAGAGGGAGAGAGACATAGAATGTGAAACAGGCTCCAGGCTCTGAGTTGTCAGGACAGACCCCTACATGGTGCTCAAACTCTCAAAGCGCAAGATCATGACCTGAGCTGAAGTCAGACACTTAACCAACAAAGCTACCCAGGCATCCCTGTCCACTCTGCTCTTAAACCATAAAATACTACAATAAGACTGTAGCATATAATAACTGTTTACCTATTTACCAATATACAAAATATTTACATATTTTACAGAACATAATAGTGTCCTGAAAAATACACAAATATACCATTCTTAAATAGATGCTTATAAAAATCATTACAATCATGTGGATTTTCATGGTGCTCAGAATGGTCAAAGAACTACTTAAAAACTAAAGAGATCGGGGTGCCTGGGTGGCTCAGTGGGTTAAGTGTCTGATTCTTTGTTTCAGCCCAGGTCATAATCTCATGGTTTGTGGGTTCAAGATCCACATCAGGCTCCATGCTGACAGTGTAGAGCCTCCTTTAGATTCTCTCTCCCTCTCTCTCTGCCCCTCCCCCTCTAACTTTCTCTGTCTCTCTCTCAAAAATAAACTTTAAAAAATTTATTTAAAAAAAGCTAAAGAGATACCTTATAAAACAATTGTCTAATAATCCCTGTATTGAGAAAGGTAAGTGTATATTACCTATTTTCTAGGAGTGTAGAAATATTTCTGAACCTAATTTACTACTAAATAGCATAAAAAGAAAAAAAAAGAAGGTAGATTTTTAATTGAAATTTTCTTTTTTTTTTCCCACATTAACCTTCTTTAGAAGGCTAGTGGTACTGAAATGTCATATATTTTCATTTAACTTCCCTATGCAGAGAAGTAGGAAAATGATAGGAGATGAGGAAGCATGAAACCAATTAAAAGATTTCAAATAAAATTTTTAAAAATTGCTGAAAACTAAAAAGCGGAAAGCCACAAACCCAATAACCCCAGTGGCCAAAGACTGACAAAAAAACCAAACCAAAACAAAATGAAACAAAACACCAACAACCTACCTCATATCAAATCCTCATCAAATTGATAAAAAAAAATAGTACTTTTTTAACAGTACTTTAAAATAACCAGAAACATTATATCTTAAGGACCAAAGATAAGAATGATGTGAAATTTTGGCTAGAAATAATATAAGCCAGAAGACAATGCAAAGAATAAAAATAAATATAACCTAGAATTCTACACACAGCAAAATATCTTTTAAAAAAGGAAGGTGAAATAAAGGCTTTTGCAGATATACAAATCAGAGATAACTCATTGATAGCAGGCATGCAGTGCAAAAAATCTCTTAAAAATAATCTTTGGGGAAAAAGGAAAATGATTCCAGAGGGACTTTTCAATACACACATAAAAGTGAGGAACAGTGCCCATTTCTTAACTGGATTATTTGCTTTTTAGGTGTTGAATTTGATAAGTTCTTTATGGATTTTTGATACTAACCCTTTATCACTATGTCACTTGCAAATATCTTATCCCATTTCTAGGCAGCATTTTAGTTTTGTTGATTGTTCTTTTGCTGTGCAGAAGCTCTCTATCTTGATGAAGTCTCAATAGGTCATGTTTGCTTTTGTTTCCCTGACTCTGGCAACACGTCTAGTAAGAAGTTGTTGGGCCCAGGGTCAAAGAGGTTGCTGCTTATATTCTCCTCTAGGATTTTGATGGTTTCCTGTCTCATATTTAGGTCTTTTATCCGATTTGAATTTATTTTTGTGTATGGCATAAGAAAATGGTCCATTTTCATTCTTCTGCATGTCGCTGTTCAGTTTTCCCAACACCATTGATTGAAGAGACTGTCTTTTTTCCACTGGATAGTCTTTCCTACTTTGTCGAAGATTAGTTGACCATACAGTTGTGGGAATACAAGTTTTTCCAATGACATCCAAATGGCTAACAGATGCATGAAAAACTGCTCAACATCACTCATTATCAGAGAAATGTAAATCAAAACCATAATGAGATACCACCTCACACCTATCAGAATGGCTAAAATTAATGACAGGAAACAAGAGATGTTGGCAAGGATGCAGAGAAAGGAGAACACTCCTATTTAAAGTGTTGCTGAGAATGCAAACTGGAGTAGACACTCTGGAAAACAGTAAAGCTTCCTCAAAAAGTTAAAAATAGAACTACCCTATGACCTAGCAATTGCACTACTAGGTATTTACCCAAATAATACTGATTCAAAAGGGTACACGTACCCTGATGTTTACAGAAGTATTGTCAACAATAGCCAAATTATGCAAAGAGCACAAATGTCCATCAAGTGATGAATGGCTATAGAAAATGTGGTGCGTGTGTGTGCGTGCGTGTGTGTGTGTGTGTGTGTGTGTGTGTGTGTGTGTGTGTGATGGAATATATATAATGGAATATTACTCAACCATCAAAAACAATAAAATCTTGCCATTTGCAACAACGTGAAGGAGCTAGAGCATAATATGCTCAGAAAAATAAGTTGGAGAAAGACAAATATATTTTTTTCACTCACATGTGGAATTTAATAAACAAAATGGATGAACACAGGGGAAGGAGGAAAAAAGAGAGGGAAGCAAACCAAAAGACACTCTTAACTATAGAGAACAGAGGGTTGATAGAGAAGACCTTCTCTTCTCTAATGCCCATCAATGGGTGATGGGCATTAAGGAGGGCACTTGTGTTAAGCACCAGGTGTTGTATATAAGTGATGAATCTCTAAATTCTACTCCTGAAACCAATATTGCGCTATATGTTAACTAACTAGAATCTAAGTAAAATTTTGAAAAAAAAAAAGAATGAGAAGCACTGGAAATAATATAGAGACACAGAGGAAAGGAGGAAGGGAGGAGGAAGAAAGAGAGACAGAAAGAAATACAAACTACCAAATCCAAATGAGTGGGGATATAACCTAGAGACATTAAAAGATAATAAGGAAAGATTATAAACAACTCTATGTCAATAATTTTGACAACTTTGGTGAAAGGGTTAAGTTATTTGAAAAACATGATCTACCAAAGCTCACTAAAAAGAAAAGATAACCTAAATAGCCCTATATTACAGAAAACAAATTTATAGTTTAAAAACTTCCTGCAAAAGTCCAGACCCAGACAGATTTACTTATTAATTCTACCAAATATTTAAGAAATAAATGTCATGTATACACAAATTATTCCAGAAAATAAAGTGGGGAGAGGTGGGGGAGATGTAGGCACATCCTCAGTCATTTTATGAGGGCATCCATTACCTTAATACCAAAACCAGATAAAGACATCCCATTAAAAGAAGTAAAGACTAATATATCTCATGAACATAGACACAGAATTCTTTAATAAAATTTTAGCAAATTTAATCCAAATATATATTTAAAAAACATTATGTATTTTGGTTTTGTTCTAGAAACACAAGTTTGCTTTAACATTCAAAAACCATTCAATACAATTTATTAATTCTAGAGCCTACAGAAGGAAGGACCATATAATTATCAATAGGTACAGAAAATGGCCTTGACCAAATTTAACATCCATTCATGATAAAAACTCTCAGAAAGCTAAAAAGAGAGGAAAACTTCTTGAAACTAAGAAAGAACATCTATGAAAAACTTACTGCTAATCACACTAAATACTTAAAGACTGAGTGCATTCCTGCTAAGTTCAAGAACAAGACAAGGATGTCCACTCTCACTATTTCCATTCAACACTGTTGTAGAGATCCTATACAGTACCATAAGGCAAGAGAAATAAATCAGATGTTCATGGATTGGGGGTTTATGCTTCTTTTTATTCCCCCAAAATATAATAGTCTATGTAGACAAACCTGTGGAATCTACTCATGAAGAAATGCTATTAAAATTAGTGACTTTACAAAGATTGCAAGATACAGGGTCAATCTATAAAAATCCATTGTTTTTCCTTACGCTAGCAATAAACAACTGGGAATCAAAATTTAAAACAAAGCATCACCACTTACCATAGCACCATAAAATATTAAATATTTAGGGGTAATCGTAAATATTTTACAAGATCTAAAAATGGCAAAAGAAACATTTCTGAAATTACAGACCTAAAGAAATTAAGAAATATATTGTGTTAATAAAGCAAAAGATTCAGCATTGTATGTCATTTCTTCTCAAGTAGATCTAAAGATTCAACATAATCCCAATAAAACCCCAGAAATATTTCCTTTTTGTGGAAACTATCAAGCTAATTCTCAAGTTTCTACAGAAATGCAAATGATCTAAAATATATAAATATTTTTCGAAGATCAAGTTGTAGAATTCCTACAACTTGATTTCAAGACTTCATTATAAAACTATAATAATCAAGATAGTATGACTTAAATAATACATACAGATGGATGGAAAAGAACAGAAAATATATAAATATGGTTAGGTCATATTTAGCCAATTCATTTATTATAAAGATATCAGGGAAATTCAATAGAGGGGATAATCTTTTCAACAAACAGTATGGAACAATTGATTACCCCTATGTAAAAATAGTAATAAACCTCAGAGTATACATAAAAAAATCAACTTAAAATAACTCATAGCCCTAGATAAAGCCTAAAGTTATAAAACTTTTCGATGAAAACAGAGAAAGAAGTATTATTCCTACAAGTCACAAGGAGTAAGAACTATAATATGAAAAAAAATGAATTAGACTTCATCAAAATTTAAATATTTAAAAGCCACTGTTAAGATATAAATGCGAGCCATAGACAGAGACAAAAAATGTTTGGAAAACATGTATCTATCAAGAGCTCTGAAGGATCTGGGATGGCTGGGTGGCTCAGTCTGTTAAGGGTATGAGTCTTGGTTTTGGTTTAAGTCATGATCTTGTAGTTTCGTGGATTTCAGCCCCATGTTGAACACTGTGCTGGCAGCTCGGAGCCTGGAGCCTGCTTCGGATTCTGTGTCTCCCTCTCTCTTTGCCCCTCCCCGCTAATACTCTGTCTCTCTCTCTGTCAAAAATAAACATTTAAAAAAAAATTTTTTTTAACAAAAAAATTACAAAATTACAATGTGGTGACATTTTTAAGGCAGAATGTTTTTTTGGTTTTTTTTTTTTTTTGTAAATATAGGTAATCTGCTACAACTCCCTGCCCCATGCATAAATAATTTTCTAATTTCTAAGGAAAATGAAAGAAAAACTATGTAAAAACCATATTCTACCTGATATTATTAAAATATATAGGGGCGCCTGGGTGGCGCAGTCGGTTAAGCGTCGGACTTCAGACAGGTCACGATCTCACGGTCCGGGAGTTCGAGCCCCGCGTCGGGCTCTGAGCTGATGGCTCAGAGCCTGGAGCCTGTTTCTGATTCTGTGTCTCCCTCTCTCTCTGCCCCTCCCCCGTTCATGCTCTGTCTTTCTCTGTCCCCAAAAAAATAAATAAATGTTGAAAAAATATATATATATATATAATATATATATACTACATGGGTACTATACTTTGCTAGGCCTATTACAGTGTAGTTCAAAGTAGTTGAACTATTTGCAAAAAATATTTACCACGGTACCTACAATCAAATAATTTTGAAGTATTAGATGTACCAAAGTTATAAAGCAGAAACACCACCATCAATAGAAAAGAAGCCTCTTAGTTACCAAGAAAAAAGTCACTGTTACTTAGCGTTTAAGGTAAAAAGTAAGTTCAAAAAACACAAACTGGTCTTCCTAAATTCTTTCATTTAAAGACCGTGTGTTATGATGCAGTGAACTGTAGCATGCAGCTCCACAGTTTCCACCAGAGAGGTCAATACATGTCATGGAAGGAGCACAGAAAGGGTAACTGTTGTTTCCAACTCAAGCAATCAAGGAGGCTGTGGCAAAGCATGTGAGTTTGTCAGTGAAAGACAGTCTTCTCTCTTCAGTGCTGTGGAGACAAAGGGCATTCCAGGCAGTAAGAGCAGTGAGAACAAAGACATGAGGCCAGATGTCATGAATTTATGGTTAGATTGTGGAGGAAACACTGGGGACTTCTCATGAGCATCCAGTTCTGTAATTTCACGGTGTGTCCAGTATAATAAACTGTTTCTGACTCAAGAACTGATCTTCCTGAAGGGCAAGAAAATCGTTGCTGTTTATCATAATAATTTTTAAATAAATCAAAGTTCTGGTATATGATCATTTATCCCATTGGTGAGGTTTATTGCCCTATTTAGTTTCAAAGCTATTTTTGAGTGTTAATTGTTGTCTTAGTCGGTCTCAACTGCCATGACAAAGTACCATGGACTGGAAGGCTTATAAACAATAAAAATTTATTTCTCTCAGTTCTGGAGGCTGGAAGTTTGAGATTGGGGGCCAGGATCCTCTCTCTGGTGATGTCCTCTTCAGGCTGCAGACTGTGCCCTCCCACAGCAGAAAGAGGACCAAAGAGATCTCTGGGGTCTCTTTACCAGGGCCCTAACTCTGTTCATGAGGTTCCACCTTCACAACCTAATTACCACCAGAAGGCCCCATGTCCTAATATCATCCTTGGGGGGTTAGAATTTCATCATACAAATTTTCAGGGACACAAACATTGAGTCCATTGCAATCACATTAAAAAAAAAAACAAAAAACCTGGGCAAGTGAAAAGCACCAAACCTGGTAGGATCATTGGATTGTGCTGGAAGGAAGCAACTCAGAGACATCTAGCTCTCCATTTGAGAGATTTGGAAAGTGAAATTTCCAATGAGTCGGTCAAATTTAATTATTATTTTTTATTTAATAACTGCTTACATAGGACATTTTATAATATTATTTCATTTAATCCTCATCACGATCTTGATGTACATGCCACTGTGATCCCCATTTTATAGATGAGGAGATTGAGGCACGGAGAAGTTCAGAGACTTCTCTTTTCTCGGTGGCAAAGCCAAAATCAGTTTCCAGACTGGCTCATGTAGACTCCACATGTGAAGTTACTAACCACTGCCTCTCCAAGACAGCGGCAGGGTCAAGCAAGGCCAGACCACAAGATTCCTAACTCTGAACCCCATTTTCTTTCCACTTTAAAATTTCTGTTTCTACACAGCCAAGGCAGGTTTTCCTTGCCCCAGTCACTGAGGCTTTTTGCTATCTCCATATCAAAATGCTTCCTTTTCCCCAGAAACTTTAGAGTTGATTGTGTTTCTCGCTTTCACAGACGGAATTTTTCACTCCTCAGCTATACTCACTCTGCCTCTCACAACAAGCAAACCATGACTAGTTAAGTCACAGCAAAAAAAGCCTCAGCATTGTGCATTCCTTAAACAAACAGAAAAGGAGGGAGAGCAAAATCTAAAAATAAAAAATAACCACAGGCCATGCCTGCTTTTTTTTGTCCTGGAAATGAAGGAATAGAAAGTAAGCTGCCTGCACCCATCCATATAACTCCTTCACAACACAAATACTTGGCACCATTTAATTTTATGGTCACCTCCCTTTTAGGGGCCACAGCTGAGGAAAGCAGCAAGACCCTTTCCCACTTCACTTTCTATGTCATTTCATAGATGCCATTTCATCCTGCACAACAAGATGTTGAGGGGAATTTTTTCCAGAATACTTTGTTAGGTTCCACAACCTAACAAAAGTAGCCACGTTTTAAAAAGAATGTCAACACCTACAGACAGCTGGGACACCTGCAACTCTTGCCAAGTCTTCCTAACTTGTGGCGAAACCAGTTAGGACCCCGCTTCTAATCTATGCACAGCAGTTCTCACCGTTGGCTACACGTTAGACTCACCTGCCAGCTTGCAAATCCAATGCCTCCCAAAGAGATGATTATTTAATGGGGCTGTGGTACCACCCAAGGCAATTGGCCTTTTTTAAAGTTCTCCATGTGGTTCTAATTGCAGGTTGGAATGACTGTTACACCAGAAAAGGAGGTGGGGAAGACATTGGCCTTGAATGCAAAGTGAGAGAGAATCTCTCTCCAAGTGGGAAGTGCTTTTCTTCTCTGAAGAAGAAAAGGTTAGGAAAAACTCCAAGAGGGCTTTCCTACAAGAAGGGATGCTACTTGCAGGTAAGCTTAGCCTCTGCCTATTTGAGCAAGGAAAAAAATGAGAATGGTATTGTGGTAGAAAGTGGACATGGTTGAAGGAAAAAAAGACACTTGATTTTCTAAGGGCCAAATGTACCATGCAGATATTAGCTGTGCTCTAGCTGTCTTTCATGGTAGCTTCCAAGAAAGCTGTTTACCAAGTGCTGGCTGAAGGCAGATTGCGACAGCAGGACACTGTGGCTGTATTGCTCATGGTGGGGACCACGCGGCCTGGAGAATAAGGGATTCCAACATCAGAGAATGAGGTAGTATGGAGACCACACACTTGTGCCCCAGAAGGAGGCCTACACATGGATGCTGTTCCACAGAGGCACCAAAGCCAGTACAGACCCATCAATAAACAACTGGGAGACATCTATAATAGTGCCTCTTCCCCTCTCCCTCCTCCTGTTACAGGACACCAGAAGTCCTCCAGCCTGAGAGACTGAGCAAAATACGTAGAGTGTGGATTCAATGTGAGCCCAAAAGTGGAAAAGTGGGCTGAGCTCCAGTAATCAAAATTGACCAGAAATGTACAGAAGCCACCCAAGATGTTGCCTAAAGTCAGAAGTCTTCCACTGAACACAGGTGAAGGCCAAATTGGAGGGAAAATGTCACAATAACTTCTTAACTGAATTTCAACTCCTAAATAAACCTGTTAGATTTTCAAGAGCATGCCTATTTTTCCAGGGGCAGTTTGTTTCTGTGGAAGTCAGTGTGTACATTCACCACATGACACATCAGATGGTGTTATTAACTAGAGCAGCAGTGGCATTAGTGTGCCATTGTAGCACCCTTCACATAGGATGAAGGAAGTATGGATAGATGCTCTGAATCTGGCTCCTTTACAATGTCTATGTTTTAAGTCACAGTGCGATGGAGTAGTGAGCCAAATGGATGCTGACTTAGATGAGTGAGAGATGAAATGCTCACCAAGCAGTTATGATGATCTCGAGCAAAGTATGAAGTCCCTAATCCTCCATTTTCTCATGTAAAATATCTGAATGACATCCATCCACAATGGCTGGCACGTTACCTACTCAATAAATGTTCACAGAATGTCGATCTTAATAAAACACTCTCCTAGAATAATATTCTGCTCAATAGCTCCCATTTAAGTTGATATAAGTACCAAAAGGACTGGGGTAAAAGACTGTTTTCAAAGAGAAGCATCCATATGGCACAGATGTGGTGAATACTCAGTGCCTACCTCCCTCCAGACTAATGCTTGTGGTTTCCTGAGAAATTGTTAAGCACGGTTCATACTAATAACAGCCATATATCAACTAAATAATCTTGTTTAAAAACAGCTTTGATGATTCTTAAGCATTCAGATTTTAAAATGTGTAGCCTGTTTAAAGAAGACAGTAAAATAAACGGAATGGGGCCCTGAATGAGGGAATTAGTCACATGGATAGGTCCAAAGCTTTCACTTTTCTTTTTAGAAGGCAATTCTGAATCAGAGCGGGGCAGAGAGAGAATGAATCCAAGGGCTCAGTAACCATGCAGCAGGCCATAGGTGAACAGAGCAAGAATAGTGAAGGGTAAATAAGTATTGCAGAGCAACTGGGAGCTTTCCAGAAAAAAATCACACCTTCCCTTTGAATAGAAGTTAGGAATAGCTGGAAAGGCGCCTTGAAGCCATAAAAATCTTCCATACCTGAAAACAAATACTAAAGACCTTCATTTAAGATAAAAGACAAACTCTTAAATACTCACAAATTTTATCAGGTATTACTTGCAAAGTACATCCCATGTTCTATACTTGGGAATGTGCATTTCTCTGACTCTAACTTTGGTATTATAAGGAGACAAAAGAAGTTCATCAGCATGCCTGTAATTTCTTCATAAATAATTATACAGAAATAGCAAAGTCAAGGCTTGTTGCTTTCTATCTTTGGTTCTAGTTATCCTTACCTGAAGAAAACCTAGTCTTGCACCCCAAGACTGCAAATCAATGGCTTCTAACTGAAGACGTACATCAGAATCAGCTGGGAACTTTTCCACAAAAACTCATGTTTGGTTCCCAATTCAAACCATATGAATTAGAAACTTCAAGGGTGGGTAGGACCTAGGAATGTATATTATAATGTTAGAACCCCAGGGGTAATGTCATGCAGCTGCCATTATAGCTACCAGCCATCACCATTCAGCTGGTGGCAGCTACCCAAATTGCAGGCACCATCCACCAAGGAAGAATTAATCCACTAGTTCAACTCCTCTTTGTTGATAAAACCTGAGAGCCTCCCATTGCTTCACTTATTGATTTCTGGCAAATTAGCCCAAACAATTTTAACTCACATCTGTTTAAATTAAGCAATCCAAGTGAATCCTGAATCTTCACAAAAATGAGAAATAGAATTTGCTTAATAATGATTTATCAAAAATTTTTCAAGGAGAGATTCTGGTCTTCAGGTCATTAGCGCTTCTTTACCAACAGTTTACAGCACCTGTACTTTCCGGGAGATCCAGGCACAGCAGACAACAAAATTGGTCTCTTCCTTTTAGGACATTTCTCCTACTGTGGGAATTGTAATGCCCCCGGTTTCGAATCTGAGAGACCACCAAGGAGCGGATACCGATGCAAATGCACGAGGGTTTATTTGCAAGCTCGAGCTTGGGCCCAAGTATACCCGGCACAGAGGAGCAGGGACTTGGACCCCTAGGTTAAGAGGCATAGCAGTTTTATAGGGGGCAGGGGCCAATGAGATTGTAACACACACAGAAAGTTGCATAGTCATGTCAGTCCACACGCAGGTGGCCAATTGAATTACAATTTACCCTATAGTAACTGTTGAACTAGCCTATCACTCTGGTCAGAACTGGCGCGCAAGTTTGGCGGGCAAAAGGCGGGGTTTACATTCTTTGGCGGTTAGGGGTTCCGCATTCCTATATGAGCCAGTTTCCAGTAAGGGTGTGCTCAGCGGCTTGACTAGGGTGGGGGAGTGTCTTAAACAATAAGTAGGTCATGTGGGGGTTACACATGACATGGTGGGTGTAGCACAAAATGGAGTTAGTCTTGCCTGCTTGTCCAGGGGTAGGGGATTTTTGTTAAATTCCTTGGGTCCCACAGGAATGAGTCAGTCAATAACTAGCAATTGAGCACCAGTTCTAACAGGGTAGTTCCCATATGCTTTGCATTCAACCTAGTCTGGGTTTTTAAGGAATTTAGGATTCAATTTGAGGAGCGAACATATTAGAAAATAGGCAAGAGAAACAAAATGCAGGAGATGAGAGTTTGAAGTCAAACTTCAACTTCCAGGAGGGAAGCTATTGGCTGCGTTTATTGAAGAATTTGTGGAGGAGGACTTAGCTGAATCCTAGGAAATAGCAATAACGATGTGTGTAAAGAAAAGTTGAAGACAGCATTCAAACTCAATTCGCAGTTCAAGAAATATTCCTTGTAGGCCTACTACAAGATCAATGCTCAGGTTATGAATAACAAAGATGAAGGGCCCCAGGCCTATCTCTGAAATGCTCACACTAAATCACCCCGACATAGGTCTTCACCATTTACACTAAAAGCTGTCAGGAGAACATGGCAGACTTCATGGAGGCAGTCGTTTTTTGAGATAAGACTTACATAATATACAGGAATTCAGTAGGAAGAACTCGAGTAAAATCTCTTTCCAAAGAAAGGAAGCAGACCCTATATGGGGAAGGGCAAATAATCTAATTTGACAGAGCAAAAAAAAAAAACAAAAACTGAAGCATCTTATCAAATGTCTACAAAAGTTTAAATCCTATTTTAAAGAATTCAGAATGTCAGTTTGATTCATTTCTCTTTAATTCAATAGTCAGTGTGGAATCGTCAAAATTTATGCTCTGTAGAATTACATAATCAAAGTTGTAATTTGGAAGGAAAAGTCTGGCAGCAGCATGTATGCTTATCGGGAACCAGGAAAGGAGGGACAGGAAAATCAGAGGTTCATATAGGTGCCTACGTGAAAAAGAGTGAGACATAACCCAGGCAAAGCCTCCCCTAGCTGTACACACCTTCTCTCTCCACTCTGAAAATTGCCCTGGGTGAAAACACATCATGAGACTCTTCCTAGTTTAATAAGAAAAAAGATGCTCTCTTTTCAACAGAGTAATAAGGATAAAACTAAAGTAGGGTGAATGATTACTATCTTAACAATATCCAGTAAAAATTACATCATCAATGCATTTGTTAGATTGCATTAAATATATTCTATTGAATATATGACACTGAAAAGACAAATATTCCCACTTTTCTGATTCAGACAAATAACGAACAATGCCTCCTAAGCCAACTCCCCACATGCTCCTATCACCCCCTCTCTGCCCCCATGTTCCTCCAAAGAGGGATACGAGCATCAAATGAACAGGATAACTGACTTGCCTGCCTCCATGCCAGGTCTCAAACATAAGCAATTTGAACTCAAAATCTTGTGCTTTTCAAACTGAACCATAAAACTTGGATTAATGGCAACATAGATGAAGGCTCTGGGAAGTGAGAAACATGACCTATGTTAATTTATAACAGTCCTCATCTCCATGTCGGGGAAGGCTGTCAGCCCCATTGAAGGAGAAAGGTTTGATGGACTATAAAAATCATAGTGTTTACTGTCAGTGAACTGTGTCCCATCTTTCAAAAGCTTTTTATAACTTTATATCCTTTTATACTCAGAACAACTCCCTGCTATTCCCATTACACAGAAGGGAAAATCAAGGCAAGGAAAGCTCATCCTCTCACAGCTAGCTGAATTGGAGCCCAGGCTTTAATTTCTCCTTAACTACTTCTTCAGGTAAACTTCACTGGCTCTTGGCTCAATACTTTATGTGATCTCCCACTCCCCTCTTGGAGCCAAATCCACATCTTCACCTTTGCATCTCTGTTTTTGATACTGTGCCTAATGTCTTCTAAGGTCAGAAAGGATCTTTGAGCATATAAAAAAATACTTAGAGGGTTTGAGGGATATGAAATTGCTCTTATAAAATAACATCTTGATATGAGTTCATTGGAAATTAGTGAAAAACACTTGAATTTGAATATATTCAGATAAAACTCATTGGTTCAAGGGGGGAGAAAAAGGAAAATCTGCTCAGCAAAAAGCACTCCGCCAACTCCCAGATTCTTCAGCAATAAAGCATGAGAGTCCAACACATGCTGGACTGGTCTATCCCTGTTCTTTAAAGAAGTCATGTCCATGATGCTAACCAACTAAGTCCCTGAAAACTAGCTAAAGGCTTGGAAACTGTATTCTAGTACTCCATTATTACTCTAAAGAAGTCAGGGAACAACAAAGCTCTCCAAAACAGTTACCTGAGTCACCTGGGAAATGTACTTGTAAAAACAGCAAACTCTGCCATTTATCAGATTAGTCCATTTTCTGGCCTGCAGCAGCTTGAAATAGAAAAACTTTCAGTTTTTCTAAAAGCCCCCATCCTCCCCAAGGGAATTCCTGCAGGCTGAGTTCATAGGAGTCCAAAATTTAAACTTAGATTCAGCTCAGATGTTATCAATAATGGTAATCACCTCGTACTAGACAACATTAAGAATTCTGTCATTCTCAGAGACGAACTCATTACAACCTTGAAAACAGATTAGGGCATTCAATATTTAGCTATTCCTAGGCTATGCCCTAGATCACTCAGTGTTTTGAAAGTCTGGAAGTTCCCAGTAATATCCTTTTTTACTTTAAAATTAAGCCAAAGAAATATAGACTCATTACAGGAGGGGAGAGTGCCATAGAAATTTTTGTGAAAAGAAGTGATATTCAGAAAGTAGCATTTAAAAAGTATTCGTCAGTACCAGTTTGCCAGCTGAAATGACAGGTGAGAGGTAGGAGTTAGGAAGGACACCGGGGTTAGGACCTGTTTTCATTTCAGTGACAAAGACCCAACTCAAACACAAAACTTAAGCAAAAAAGGAAGTTGTTGATGTTTTCCGGGGTGAGCTCGAGACCGAAACAAAACAACACACCAAGGACTCTGTCTCCTGGATTCTCCCTCCATTCATCTCTCCTATCTGCGCATCACTACTTTTCCTGCTATGCTGACTTCACTCTCCCTTTCTGGAAGTGGACCTTTTCCACTGGTAGAAGGTGTGGCTGGTAGCAGCCCTAGCTTCACACGCCCATGGACCACAGGACAGGCTGCTCATTGCCTTCCTCATATCACACGTTCCACTCACCCTGGTGGATGAGGTAGTAGAAGTGACCAAGCTGGCTTACACGCTCTGGTAGCTAAAGACAGCAGGAGAGCGTGCTAGGCAAATACCAACAAGGACAGTAACAATAAAAAAAAAAAAAACACAATGACAGCAACAATGAAAATAATAATAATGACCTCACCAATCTTACAATCTTACGGAGGCCAGATAGACAGTGGAGGCTTTTCGGTACATGCCTAGTCTGGGGGATAGTTGTAGAAATGTTCTTCCTTCCTCATCACCGATCCCAAAAATACCCTTCCTCTAAAGCCAGGTTGATATCTCCCTTTCCCCCACAACAGTCACCCTACCTTTCCTCTTCTCTAACCTTCTCAAAAATTCCTAGTCTGTGTCCAGTAAGTTAGCATTAAGTTGGTTTTCTATCTTAGATTTTGTCTTATTTCTGAAAAAATATAAAACACATAAAACAGATACAAAATTAAAAATCTGGAATTTTGCTTATTCTTATTATGATGGGTGTTATTTTACGTTTTAAATCTACAGTAAATCATTTAACTCTCTTACATTTCTTCCACAATAGAAGCAGCTCATTCAGTGACCGTATTCTGTATTTAAATATGTATTATCAGGGAAATTTCTCCTATTAAGTAATTTCACAATTCCCTTTTATAAAAGTAAATGTGATCCTAAAAAAAATCTGTAGCCCTTAATGTATCTAAATATTTGTGTAGTGAAGAGTACACTAGATAGAGACTTAGGATGACTTAATAGTACCCTAAATTGATTTTTCTCCACAATAATGTTCAATTAATTTGGATTGAACTGATCTTTTTGTTCACAATATTGTTCGAATGATTTGGCTTCTTTGCCTATTTCCTACTGAGTTCCGCCTATCGATCACCCATGCAGTCAACATGTTTTGGTCGTGAAAGTGGCTAAAATTATTGGATTGCCTCTTCTTGGATTTAATTATTGCTTTTATATTAACCCAGCCTATATTAATATAGGGAGCCAGTTTTATTTCCCAGGGTCCCCAGATCCAATATGTAACATAGAAATGATAATATTCTGTGAGTACTTCAAAGTGACTTTGTAACATTAGTGAGCTGATAGCAGCATTTGGTTTATTTATAGTACTCAGAAAAAAAACAAGTTTTATATGACACTATTTCGCGAACAGTTACAGAGTTAATGAATTATGACTACTGTTACTGTCATTGTCATGAAACTCATGTAATGAATCCTCTCTTCATAGCCGTTTATCAAAAGGAAAATAAATATGAGACTGATTCTACTTAGATTGAAATCAGAGTCAATGTACATTAAAACAACTGTTGTTAAAACATAAAAGGGTTGTCAAAGATAAGATGCTTACTATTACAGAAAACTTCTGGTTATTGTATGCTGGATTTCCCAAGCTAAGATGGAAATTTTAAATATTTACCTTGACTCACACTTATCTAAAACATCTGTGCTATTGAAATATTACAACAGGCCCGTTTGCCTCAGTGCAACACACACACATGCACACACACACACACACACACACACACAGACTGCCCACATTATGCTTTAGCCTTCATTTTTAGCTATAATTAAGGAGACTGGATTTCCTTTTCTAATGAAATTCGATGGAGTGAAAAAAGTATTATGTACTAAACCTGAAAGAAAATGAAGCTCCCAAATACACAGCCACAAGATTTTCCCCCCAAATATATAACAAAAGTTAATCCTCTTTCTTAATTAAAACAACTTCAGTTTTTAGTTTGTTACTTGGACCAAATCTTAATTTTAAAAGTTTAGTTATATGCCTTCCTGGAAAGAACGGGAAGTCTTTTTTTTTTATTTTTTATTTTATTTTTGGGACAGAGAGAGACAGAGCATGAATGGGGGAGGGTCAGAGAGAGAGGGAGACACAGAATCGGAAACAGGCTCCAGGCTCCGAGCCATCAGCCCAGAGCCCGACGCGGGGCTCGAACTCACGGACCGCGAGATCGTGACCTGGCTGAAGTCGGACGCTTAACCGACTGCGCCACCCAGGCGCCCCTAATACATTTCTAGAAAATCTGAGTCAATTAAAACCATTCTTTAAAATAAAATATTGCAGCAACTCTCATCTTTTTACCCTCATTTCTAAAGATAAAATATTTACTGCAAAGTTTGCATTTCATTCAGAAATGACTAAAGCGATTGGTTTCAAATTGTGGTCCCCAGACCAGGAGCATCGACATCACCTGGGAACATAGGAGAAAAGCAAATTCAGGATTCCACCCACATGTACTGAATCAGAATCCCATGGGGATGGAAGCATGTGTTCTGTGTTTTAACAAAAGCCCTCTAGGTGATTTGAGGACTCCTGCATGAAGAATCTTAAGAGTGGGGCTGATCCCTGAGAGATGGACATATTCTACTGCCCCCACCCCATCCAGGGCACCCTCTCCAAGCACCCCATCTTTCCTCTAGGAGCCTGGACACTGGAGGCCTGAAGATAGCAGCCTTCCCAGGAAGTGCCTCAGGTCCCAAATCCACCCTCTCTCCCTCCAAATCACCCAAACCTCCCTTTCTCCATAAGATGCTCTGATCCTATCACATTCGGTGGGAAACAAGAATTCCCGAGATGTAAATGATTGTTAACAGCCTACCACATCATGCTCTCAGAAAGATATGCAGTATACACTTAGATCTAATCACTACACGTGTCTGGGTTGTGGGATAACATCCCTGCAGTGATGTCTGAGGCAGGATGTCACTGCCTAAGTTCCCCTTGGCCAATGACAAAGACACTGAGTAGCCATATCATCACCCTACTCTCCATTCCCACAGAGCTTCACATCTACCTCTTTTTGTTCATTTTTTCACTTATGCAGCAAATACTTATTAAACATCTATGCACCTGGCCCTGGGCTAATCTTATGTGCACTTTTTCATCTCTGCAATAAATGTCCATTGCAAGAAAGAACTAGAAAAGGAAGAAGACAGGTAATGAAGATCTCTTTAACTTTCCCCAAACTCCATCTCTTCGCTGTTATACTGAAGCCCTGATATTGCCCCTCCCTCTGTTTTTTACAGCTAGCCCAAATCAGCTGATTTTTGCATTCCCAATGTAAAAAGTTTTATTTTTTGATTACCCCAATCTGAAGAGACCAAGGATTAGAAATAACTAAATGCTACAGTGGAGCCCATAGTTAATTGGCCTACAATTAACGCACATCTAGATATGAGGCCATTGGTTGTACACTCTTATCCTACCATTTGGCTCTCCACAGCTTTTTCATTTGCACAGAAATAGTAAAATTCTTCATGTTATGCACATAATTTTTTTGGAATCTCTGATAGCATTATGATGGGGTTTTACTTACAACTCAAATGAAAGGAGCAGACTGACCTCATTGCTAATAAACAATGAAAGCACATACCTCCTCCCTGGATTGATAGAACACGGCTGCATGGTTTTTGATAGCAGAGGCGACTTCCAGACTTAGAACAATATATGTACTGAGTAAATCTTTTCCCTCTTTTTGCCTTAGGCAAATCACTTCTCTTATCTACAATTCTCTTTCAAGAGAATTGTGTTTTCTCAAAATTGCCAATTGTGCTTTGACAAAAAGTTAGAAATTCTTTAATGAAGCAGTCAGTTCTCAAAGAGTAGGTGATCACTACCGACATCACTCAGAAATGCTGATTGTTGGGCCCCACTCAAGACCTGTTAAAATGTGTTTTAATAAGCAATTCAGGTGATAATAAGCACACTAAAATTTCAAAACCACTCTTACTGTATTTATCACTGAAATCAGCACAATCAAATGAATGCAGAAAATATAAGAAAACTTTCTCTTTCCAAAAAAAGGAGGAAAGACCTGGTTGAGGAACATAAAAGTATCATATTAGTCAAAGAATTCCCAAAATTACCACCTGAACATGAGAATATTTTGTCGATGGGACCCAAGTGTGGGGATGAGGTAAGGAAAGGTCATAAAATAAGGGCCATGCTTAGGTGAATTACGATATTTTCTTACGAATTTAGGAGTATGGCTCATTAACTCCAATTGTGTGCTCCAGAAAGGAGAGAGAAAGAAAAAGAAAGGATGAGGAGAAAAGTAAGGAGAAGAAGGAAGAGCAGGATCGATAAAGTTTGACTATGACTGGGCTGTGGTTGTTTTTGTCTAGTGTATTGCAAAGTAATTCAGAAGTTAGGCAGTAGTAATTATGATACTAGCTAGTATATTTAAGAAGGTAAAGGGGGCACCTGGGTGGCTCAGTTAGTTAAGCGTCTGACTTCAGCTCAGGTCATGATCTCACTGTTCATGAGTTTGAGGCCTGCATCAGACTTGTGCTGACAGTGTAGAGCCTGCTTGGGATTTTCTCTCTCTCCCTCTCTCTCTGCTCCTCTCCAACTTGGACTTACTCTCTCTCTCAAAATAATAAATAAACTTAAAAAAAAAATCAAGGTGAAGATACGATTAATGAGGGCAGAAGCAAGTTAAACTATGACAAAACAAAGAAAATTTAATGGTATAAGGGTCAAGAAAAGATAGAGGGGCACTTGGGTGGCTCAGTCATCTAACTGTCTGACTTTGGCTCAGGTCATGATCTCACAGTTCATGAGTTTGAGCCCCACCTCGGGTTCTGCACTAACAGCTCAGAGCCTGGAGCCTCCTTCAAGTTCTGTGTCTCCCTCTCTTTCTGCCCCTCCCCTGCTCATACTCTGTCTCTCTCTATCAAAAATAAACATTAAAAAAAGGGCAGAATATAAAATTGAATATATCTTCCAATCATTAATATTTTTAAAATAGTAGTATATGAACAAGAATTGGAGGATATTATTATTATTTTTTTAGTTAATTTGAGAGAGACACGGACAGAGTAAATGGTGGAGGGGAAGAGACAGAGGGAGAGATATAGAGAATTTCAAGCAGGGTCCACACTGTCAGTGCAGAACCCAATGTAGGACTCAACTCATGAACCATAAGATCAAGACCTGAGCCAACATCAAGAATTAGAGTCTTAACTGATTGAGCCACCCAGGCACACCAAGAATTGGTGCTATTATAGTAAAATAGCAGTGTGGAGTATAAACTGGTAGGGTTTTTTTTTTCTTTTTAAAAATTGATTCTAATGCTAAAGGATTTCATTTTTAAGTTATGCAGACTGAAGGTTGTATTGCCAGGGGCTGCTGCCTTTCACAGAGTTCCTCCGGATTCATTCCTATAATCACGTCCTATAGGACCTAGCAGTGCCAGAAGGCTGCTCACCTTCTTGCTGCCTGTGTTATATAAATTCACTCACAGATATGTTCTCACCCAGCTGGTTAGGTGGCATATTAGATCAGTGAATCTGACTTATAGGCACACATTCTAAAACCCTCATAGAATTTCTGAGAAAGAGAGGAATTACACATCTATGTTTTTGACAAGTTTTATTCTGCAGGAGATTCAAGACCTCAAATCATTTGAAACTTCAAAGTCACATTTAAATAGTCGGTGGTGTGGTCAGCTTAGATAAGAAATTGGTATTAGGGAAAACATGTAGCAGAGACATGTGGAAAGGACAAATGAGAAGGCTCAAATAGGAAATCCCTTTGCCTTTTCATCATTAGAGTTTCACCGTAAGATTTACTGGGAATGGAACAGCATTAGGAAAAACAAGGAAATATGCAGAATGTGAACAATTAAGAAAATGTCAAGTACAAAGGGCCAATCCTTATAAAGAATAAATAATTGGTGAAGCATTTATTCCTTCAGCACCCAAGGGGAAAATAAATCGAAATGGAAGAAATAGAAAGGAACATGCTCAAAAGCTTCTTGGCAATCTAAAGAACAGCTGGCTTTAATTCAGCTTTCCCAGAAAAAGAGAGGAAAGATTTGGAGCTTACCCAGCTTGTCTGCCCAGATTAATTTAGGCTTCATACATTCATTCACTCATCAAACCTCTACCAAGAGGCCACCCTACATCAGGTAGGCAACGTGCCAGACCCTGGGAAGCAAGTTCCCTCTCCAATAGTGGGCCTCTTCTCTGCCTCTTGCATCCTCTCCTCCTCTTCCTCATTTTGACACAGTAACCCTGAACTGGGAGAAAAGTGTGCAGTCCAATTCCACACCTTTCACTTGTTACAGCACCTAGAATAATCTGTAGAAATAGAATGTCGAAGTCCAATTTTTAATACATCAATTATGTTAATATCACTTTTGGGGCCCAAAATGAGCCACTCCTGCCTGGAAGGCCATATCAGCCAGCCAAAACTTAGATAACTTTTGTGTCCCTGTAAATGTTCTGCTTGGCCAGAAAAAGAAATGCAGAATATCTAGTCAACCAATCCCCAAATGCCAAGCCAACTATGGGCTCTAGAGATACTTACTATTTTGTTCCTTCTCAACCCAAACAAGGTTGACTTGTATGAGCTCAAACAATCAGGTGTTTTCTATTTTTCTCTTCTTTGTCCCTTATTCTTTATTCTACAAAATCCTCTTGCCTTCCATCCTGTTTTGTAGTTCTCCTGATGGAGACTGTTCACTTCATGATGTGTTCGATAGTTTATTCATGTCACCTAAATTGTTGCCCTTAACCATTTTTTAACAAGTGGAACAAAATCCTATTTCTTAGTCAATCAAAGAATGACTTTCAAGAGGTTAGTTACTTTATTTTGGACCTAGTGTTGAAGAGAGTACTAAGATACCAAAGGAATTAAGGAAGCCTCGTCCCTGCCATTGAAATGCTTCCAGTCTACAGTTTAAACAACTAGGGAACAATACAAGATTATTTATAATTATGGGGGAAAAAACACTGATGGCCTAGTAAAAGAATATTAGAAGCAGCCCCATATTCATACATTTTTGCCCATCTTTCCTAGTAAGTTTGACATCATTGGGGCGCCTAGGTAGCTCAGTTGGTTAGGTATCTGACTCTTGGTTTCAACTCAGGTCATGATGTTCTGCCTGGTTCATGAGATTGAACCATATGTTAGCTTCTTTGCTGACAGCATGGAGCCTGCTTGGTATTCTCTTGCTCTCTCTGCCCCTCCCCGACTCTTGCTCGCTCACTCACTCTCTCCCTCTCTCTCTCCCTCTCTCTCTCTCTCTCTCTCTCACAATAAATAAATAAACTTAAAAAAAAGTCTGACACTGTCAAAGACTAAAAGAGAAAGCCCCTGACACATTTTGGTTATCAATGCTGAACACCAAAGCAATTCTTGGCAACGATTACTATTCTAGTATTCATGTTGTATCTACCAGGATATTGGGCACACCTATGCCTGGTATCTTCTTTCTGTGCAATGAGATCAGGATGTGTCTGACTATTTCAAATACAGGATCAGAATGTCTTGTAACACAACACATTGATTAGTGGAGTGTTGGCAACTTTGCAATATTGTGACCCTTCCCAAAGAGTGAGTTTCATTCTGGCAGATTCAGGATATAAAGAGCTGGCCCTAACACCCATGCCTTAGGCTCTAGATAACTTCCTTCCCCCACTCACTCATCCTTTGACTTTGAACATACACCCACATAATCATAAAAGTACAAACAAAGCCTCAAATCTGGTAAGGGGACCCCAGTCTGATTCAAAGCCTTGGCAGCCAGTCAATTCCTGATACTCGAGATTTTTAAAAAAATCCCTTTGGTATATCTCTCTTTTGTGCCAAACTAGATACAAGATGGGAAAAAAAAGCCTCTGATTTCATGCAAAAGTACACCTAACCTAGTTACATATAGATGAAAAAAAATCATACTATGATTTGAAAGAATACATAGTTAGAGCCAAATTTTAAAGCAACAGCTAGAGTTGGCCTCAGAAGGATTAATTTAGAATACAGAGGGAAATGTCTGATTGCCCATATTTCAGGCTAGCCATGACACCTATCCCCATGGTAAAGTCAAAATGATCCACCTACTCTCAAATGAGGCCATCACACTGTAAGTAGAGAAATTCCAAATGCAGCGTTCTGAAGATCATAAAAGCATGAATACTAAAAGTTGGAAGGACATTTGAGTTTCTCTCTTCCAAACCTCTACTTAATGTATCAATTCTCTCCAAGACATTCTAGAAAAAATGGTCATCAGCATTGTTTGAACATGTAAATGATTATCCCACAATGCAATGTTTTAAGTAACAATGATATTACTGGGTTCCTCAAATGATATATATCCCATTGAATTTTTTTCTCATGCAAGTGGTAAATAATAATCTTTGTTTATATTTGTAGACTCTATATCCCTAAATGCCAAGAATTTAGAAGCTTTCTTACCCTGCCTTTTATGACATGATATGAGCCAGTAAACCCTTTGTTTGCTCAGCCCATCCATTCATACCAAGTAGGGAGAACATTGATAGGAAAAAGAATATCACAAGTATTAAGTTAATATCCACTTTCCACTTCAAAAATAAATAAAGAGTCCATCTATGTTAAGTTGGAACCATTCATATTGATTGTATGCTGCCTTGAATATAGATTATTCTCCTTTATCACTATCTCCATTGAGAAGAATCATAAACTGCATGATTGAAAAACTAGATGATTCCTTGGAAACCATCTACTCTAGCTTCTCCAGAAGTGGATATGGAGACCTAAAGACAAAAATGGAAAATGTATCAGAAGAAAGAAATGTAGGGACGCCTGGGTGGCTCAGTTGGTTAAGTGTCCGACTTCGGCTCAGGTCATGATCTCACCATCCGTGAGTTTGAGCCCCACATCGGTCTCTGTGCTGACAGCTCAGAGCCTGGAGCCTGTTTCAGATTCTGTGTCTCCCTCTCTCTCTGACCCTTCTCTGTTCATGCTCTGTTGCTCTCTGTCTCAAAAATAAATAAACATTAAAAAAAATTTAAAAGAAGAAAGAAATGTAAAGAAAATATGGCAGTGTCAGACAAATGTTGGCTTACTCTAGAAATGTGAGCCCAGAAAACTGGTAAGTTCTATATTTGCAAATCAGCCACCATAAACTGAAGAATACAAATAACACCAAAAGAGCTAACAATAATTTGCCAAGCAGCAGTCTCAGTATTTCACAGGTATTGATTCATTTAATCCTCAAAAAATCCTACAAGTTAGGCTCAAAATCTACCTTATTTTATTTTATTTTATTTTATTATTTTATTTTTGAGAGAGCGTGTGCATGAGTGAGGGAGAGGGGCAGAGGGAGGGAGAGAGAGGCTCAGTCCCACAACACTGCGATCATGACCTGAGCTGAAATCAAGAGTTGGATGCCCAAATGACTGAGCCTCCTACACACCCCACTACCTAATTTTAGGGATGAGAAAACTAGGGCTTAGAGAAATATAATTTCAGAATTTATGCTTTTAAACTCTATCCCATGACCATCTATACATACTGTGGTGTAGTACTGAATTTAGTTCTGAGATCCTGATATCCAGTGCAAAAAAAAACAGTGTTTGCTTTAGCATTTTAATTATCCAACAAATTAAATAAGCTATCTCTTTAAAAGTGAAAAACTTCCAACATCAAAATTCAGAACAAGTAAATCTTTCAGGCTTTAGGGAAGAAATAATGGACATGATAATGGTCAGTAAATGGTGTACATTTTTTCATAATGCATTTCTTGTATAAGCCTTCAATCAAAGCTGAGGACAGTGTTGATCTGGAAGCCAGTAAGATATTCCACAGTGAAAAAGGCACAAATAATGAAGAAACAGCACAGGGGTCCCTCTGCTTCTTAAAGGGATTTTTCCTGTCTTGTCCAGCTTGGTTTAACTTAAAAAGGAAGCCAAATAGAACAGAGATCATACAACTGAATTAAACATTCCTTGTGCTGTTTCCTATTCAGTAAAATGAGAATACATGGTGCAATACAACATGTGGAGGTAGCAACACACGAATTAAACCAAACATCCTTCCTTGAATAGGGTTCAGTTTCATCTGTGATTATTCCCCTCAACCTTGCTTCCTTACCCTGTTGCAGGATCCACAGTTATCCCACTGTGCCCACACACTTCTTTTCTGAGTTCTATATGTGTTGCTGGGTCTCCAGTACATGGGATCTCCAACACTAATGGAAAAGTCAGCCTTTGACAGCTAGTTGTATCCAGTGAGATTTTCTCCTCTTTTCTTTTTGTTACAATGGACAAAGTTCTCCGGCCAAAGCCCAATTTCCCAAATTGTGTTCTGATTCCTTCCCCTCTCATCTTTCAGAAATCTGTTTCATGCACCAGCCCATCTCTATCATGATCTTCCAGGTTTTCTCTATAGGATCCGTCCCTGAAACATGCAAAGATCACTTTAAAGTCCTCTCTTCTCCCCATCTTCTTGTAGTTACCCATGCAAGTCTCATCTCCCTGTCATATCCAAGTTTCTTAAAGAGGTATCTACATACTTTCCTTTCTTACTTACCCAATTTTGAACTCCAATCTAAATTACTCTTGCTATCATCATTAATCATGGTTGTTATTTTCCAAGGATAGCTCCCAAACAACTCTGCCAGATCTTATGCAAGTATGCTGCTCCTCCAGTCTACCTCCAGTAGAAAGGTAGAGTTTAGTACCCCTTCTTTTGACTCTGATCTTGGCCTTTAACTGCTTTGATTAATATAATACAGTGGAAGGGATGCCTGACACGTTGACTGTGCAGCTTCTGCTTCTGCTTCTGCTTCTGCTTTTTAATCTTGAGCTCTCTCTCAGAACATTATCTCAGAAGCGAGCCACCATGCTATGAGAACCCCAAGCCACATAGAGAAGACACCTGTAGGTACTCACCTGCCTCAGGGCCTACACTTCATCTGTTCACTCTTCTTAGAGGGCTTATCTACCTCCCTGGTCCATCTCTGGCCTACTCCACTTATCCTTGAAATATAAAACTAAAAATTATTTCCTCAGAGATGCCTTCATTTGAAGTATGCCAACTCAAATCAGGTACCAATATTATAACTTGTCATCAAACATTGTATTTCTAATTCATAGTTTTCAATTTATTTAATAGCTATTTTATTCAACAATTTTTAATTGTTATTTTATTCTAGAATTATTTTTAGTGCTTGTCTTCCCCAATAAACATGTAATCCTCAAATTTGTATTATTCACCATAATGGTAAGCAGCTTCTAATATGGCCTCCAATGATGACTAACCCCCAGTAGTCACACTTTTGTCTAATAGCTTCCCCTTGAGTGTGAGCTGGGCATAGTAACTCATTTCTAATCAATATATATGGCAAAAGAGATGGAATAATTAGGTTGTAAAAGACTATGACTTGTGTCTTCTTTGCCAATTCTAATATATTGGCTTCTCAAGTTACACACATTGATGAAGCAAGTTGCCATGTTGGTAAGACCCAAATGGCAAGGAACTGAGGACAGCCACTGGTCAACAACTGTTGAGGAACAAAATCCTGCCAAGAATTCTTTGTGTGAGCTTGGAAGCAAATCTTTCCGCAGTTGAGCCTTCAGATGACTACAGCCCAGGGAATACCTTGATAGAAACCTATGAAATAGAATACCCATCTAAGACTTGCTCAGATTCCTGACCCACAGAAACTATGAGATAATAAACATGTGTTGTTTTAAGTCACTAAATTTTAGGGTATTTTGGTATGCAGCAATATAATCACTGTGTCTCCTACACTAAAATAATAAATATTAGTATTTATAATGTTTGAGGCAATGTACTAAGCATGCCTTATGTATTCACTCATTTAATAATCACAATAACTAAGGAAGTATTATTATTTTCTCAATTTTTCACATGATAAAACTGAGGCAGAAAGACTGAGTAACTACCAAAGATCACTCAGTTAAGAAAGGATTAGAGGTAGTGCTTGCTACCTCTAATATCTGTTAAATAAATGAGTAAATAAATTGGTGTCTCTTTTATTCTACAAACTACAAAAATTAATATTTTGGGGGATACTAAAATGTTTTCAGCACTTTATAAAACTCTATGAAACTGATGAATGAGTATGTAATGGTTTCTCACTGTGTACTAGCACTTTTAGGTGCTGTGGTTGACAGACAATAGGTACCACTTAATCCAATATACATGGTAGATATTATAAGTACTTGATACTATTTACAGTCTAGTTAAGGAAATCAGGCAGAAGAGGCTGGTCAATGTCCATGATTTATGGCATGAGATTTATGGCCAAGATATGTGAATCTGACAATTTTATTGATCTAAATTACCAACTTCAGCTACAAGCAAGCCACTTTTCCACCTTAAATAGCTAATGGGCATTTTATAGGGTACCTCCTGGTTCCCCTTATATGTTGTACTGTGTAATGCCAGCTCCTTCCAGTTCCACACCTGCAAGCTGGGTCTTGTGCTTCATGTCAAATGATTTCCTTGCTATGACTTAGGTGTGGTTTCCAAAGAAAACAGTTCCAAAATAGGGCTTGACTCCAAAGACTAAGACATGCCTGTTTACACATCTTTACTCCTATGTGAAGCAAAATTGAATTCCCAACAGTGATCATTTCAAAAGTTATATTTGAATAAAATAGAAATGGGTGGGACTAAATTCTTAAATATTAATCTTATCTTACCTCCTGAAGTTCTGTGGGTGTTCAGGCAGTAATGTAATAACAAATATGCTGATATGCGTCTAAAAGGAATGTTACATGACCATGAGTCATTATGCCCATCACTTTAAGGTGGTTTGAGTAGCTTACAGGAAGTAATGTGTGTCTCCAGAGCATAAAATTGGTCTCAGAGTAGGTGGGGCCTATGAAAATACTGATGTAATATAAATATTATATTTCTAAACTATTTACAAGTTTGCCCCCCACCCTACATTAGAGGTCAAATCTACCTCTGAGAGGTTCAACATGGATTTCTAGAATATTCTTTGACTTTTAGCACTTTTGCCATTCAATTAATATCTGAAATGTGTGGGAACAGCAGCATAAGGTCATCAAAAGAGTACTTAGCTTGGAGTTCATCTGTGGGATTTTCATTCAAGTCAGTTCACTGGGCTTTAGTTTGTTCTGAAATGGGAATAATCTTAGATCTGTTTTCTTTTAGGCTTAGCCTCCTTGCTATAGTTTGAATGAATTCCCAGTGGTAAAGAAACTAGTTCTTTCCAGTATGTCTTTGGGGCAATATCACTCTAAGAGACAACATCAGAACTATCACCCCCACGCACACTCCAGCTTGCTCAGAGATTTTTCATTATCCACACCTCCCTTTACAGTTACATACTGGTAACTTCTAACTTTCTGGGAAATAAAATATAACTTCTCTGTTCCAAAAGTTGAAGGACCACTTCCCTTAACAACAAAGCCTACAAGGAAGGAATGTCGATACCTAAGTATAAATCAGCCCTATCCCTCATTTCTCATGCTACTTCTAAAAAAAAACAGGTTTATTCTAACTTTTAGTGAGGATGGTTTAAACTAAGAATTGCCTACAATGGCAATTAATATTTATTAAACAATACTTTTATCTTCACAATAAACCTAGAAGTACCCCATTTACTATATGGGTATTCTCAGACACAGAGAAGTTAAGTCATTTTTCTAAGGTCATATAACTCGTGTTAACAGAGTTAAGATTTGAGCCCAGTTTCCTTAGAGCAGAGACTTAACCATACTTGATTCTAACTCATAGAAATATCTTCTACTCTTCAGTCTGCTATTCCAGGCCAGGGCTGACTCTGGCCTAGATGTAAATCAGGTCTTCAAATTTTTTTTCAGCACCTTTTCCCCACCTCAGGCATCCATTTCTTTCCCACCCTCCAGTAAGTGTTTTTTTCTAGAATAAAATCAGTCAAGAAATGTAAGTCACTACCTTGCCTTAGGGCATGTTTGCCTTAGGAACACCTTGCTCTTGATAATGAGGATGGCTTCAGAAGGTGAGTAGTACTTATCTCCAAACATAACAAGTTGGAGACATTAAACATCTACAGCTTTATATATGTCAATCATATCCCAATAAAGCAGTTTTAAAAATACCTTGCTTTATTTTGCAGCCTAACACTTGCTCAAATAGCTGCCATTAGACATCTGTGAGCAAATGTAGAAGGGAGAATGAGATAGAAACGTGTAGGCCAAGCCGAGGATTTTTCTTAAAGCCTCAGAAAGCACACCATACAGAATTTCTGACTCCGCTCATGTTCTCTTGCCCAAAGGTAGCTGTTTTTTTTTCCTTAATAAAGAATGGAAATTGCATCCAGGCCTGTTTAATTCAGCTTCATTATTAACGTAGGACTCTAAAGTATACCCAGAAGCAGATAAATAAAAGATGATTGACCTCCTTGAGCACACATATCACTACCTCACTGGAGAGATGGAGCACACATACTAAGAGAGGAAACAACCAAGTAAAATGCTGTTTAAAGAATTAAAAGCAATACTCAGTTATATAATGTGCCAAAGTGACTAATTAAGGCAATAACTGCTATCAGAGATTTAGGCACCCGGGGCACCTGGGTGGTTCAGTCAGTTGAGTGTCCGACTTCAGCTCAGGTCATGATCTCACAGTTTGTGGGTTCAAGCCCCACGTTGGGCTCTGTGCTGACAGCTCAGAGCCTGGAGCCTACTTAGGATTCTGTGTCCCCCTCTCTCTCTGACCCTCCCCCACTCTCTCTCTCTCTCTCTCTCAAAAATAAACATTTTTTTAAAAGAAAAAAGATTTAGACGTTGGAAAAATAGGTTTATTCTATAGAATTTGGAAAGATTTCCAGAAAGAGGGATGACTTGATATAAGCATTAAAGGATATAAAGAGAAAATAGAAACATTAAAATTGGAGAAATAAAAACAATAGTGCAGAAGTTAGTACAAAAACCTCATCAGGTTGAAACAAAGCATCTATAGTTCTTCCTCTCCCCTCTCTGCCTGTTCAGTTACTCCATGAACATTCACTGAGCTTCTATTTTGTGCTATTTGACACCACTGTATGAAGGCCCTTCATTCTGAGAGTTTATATTCTAGTGGGAAGATAGACACATAAGCAAATGGAGGAATACAAATTCGGATCGTGATAAATGCTGTGGGGAAAAAAATGGCACAATGGGATAGAGAGTTACCAAGGAAAACTCTTATGAATTGAATTGTGTCCCTGAAGAATTTATATATAGAAGTCCTAGCCCCTAGTATGACAGAATGTGATTGTATTTAGAGATAGGCTATTTAAAGAGGTGGTTAAAAATGAGGTCACCAGGGCAGGCCCTAATCCACTATGACTGGTGTCCTTATAAGAAGAGGAAATCTGGACACAGACACACAGAGAGAAGATCATGTGAACACAAAGGGAGAAGACACCCACCTATAAGCCAAAGAGGGAGGCCTCAGAAGAAACCAACTTTGCCAGCACCTTGATCTCAGACTGCTAGCCTCCATGAGTTTGAGAAAATAAATTTCTGTTGTTTAAGCTACGCAGTCTGTGGCTTTTCATTACCGCAGTCCTAGAAAACAGAAGCCTACTTCAGTTTCTACAGTCAAGGAGGACTTCTCTCAGCAGGTAACAGGTACTATCTGGGCTGAAACCCAAAGAACATTGTCCCCAACAGAGAAAAGGACATGTATAAGGCACATGAAACAGAAATATCAAATGACAGAAAGAAAGCCAATATAACTGTGGCACAGTGAATGTGAGTGTGTGTGATAAATACTGTCTACTGGAGAGCACAGACATATTCTCTCCTGTTTCACAGGGATGGTATACAAGTACAAATAATAGGACCAGGAGTGGGAAGTGTGGTCCTTAGAGAAGGACTGAGGACAATTCTCCCATCTTACAAGGAGGGAAGGTAAAATATGTGTGAGCAGATACATATCAGTTTTACCGATTATTATTATTATTTTTTTATGGAATGCTTCACGAATTTGCATGTCATCCTTGCGCAAGGGCCATGCTAATCTTCTCTGTATACCGATTATTTTTAAATCTTTTTTTTTAAACGTTTATTTATTTTTTTTGGGACAGAGAGAGACAGAGCATGAACGGGGGAGGGGCAGAGAGAGAGGGAGACACAGAATCGGAAACAGGCTCCAGGCTCTGAGCCATCAGCCCAGAGCCCGACGCGGGGCTCGAACTCACGGACCGCGAGATCGTGACCTGGCTGAAGTCGGACGCTTAACCGACTGCGCCACCCAGGCGCCCCTACCGATTATTTTTAAAATCAAATGTGAAGCAAGGTCATCAGCTGAGGTAGTTAGAAGAGAAACAATGCCACCTCAGTCAGTGAGAAAGTTAAGCTGTGAGAAGTTGGCAGGACTGACAGTCTGTGCTGGGTGCCCATTCAAGAAAGGTGGTTACAATTTTAAAGGGAGAAAGTCATCATATTAGCTTGATTTTCTCCAACAATGCTCAGCTGTGATCAGGTTCAGGGTAAGCAGAGTTGAGTTTAACCAGGCTTGTTATGTTGCTCATGAGTATGACTGGGGACAAGAGAGTAAAGGGGGTTTTCAAGAGTGTGTTGATAATACCAGGCCAAGGAATCTACAAGTTCCCCTTTTTTCTTCCTATGTGGGTTTGACCTGCTAAGAGTTCCAGTAGCTCTTAGGATAGGATCGGGCCCAATTATAATAAGTCTTAAATACCCAGAATGGAAAGTAGACTTGATCCTGGAAAAAATGGGTAATCATTCGTGATATTTTGAATAAAGAAATGAAAAAAATTTTTTAAAAATCTAACATGATTCATAGAAAAAGGAAACTAGGAAAAGATATCTCCTCTCTTGAGATTTCAGCATTTGTAGCAGTCTATTTACATGTGAGTATGCACAATAGGAAAGCAATGTTATCATTAAAGAGCATCTTAGTAAATCAATTTTATCTTATCCACTGTGCAAGGTTTAGTAAATAAAAATTAGTGAAATGTGACTCCCATATTCTAGGGACTATTCTTATAAACATGATGACCAAAAATCATGAATTTTCCCAGAAAGTTTCAAATTCAAGTATTCTTCCATTTTCCCGAATGATACCCTGTACTTGTTAAACCACATGCCTTCATTGTTGTCTCAGAAAAATATTACTACCATAACAACTAGACCAAACACACTGACATTAACAGAACAAAGACAGAATCCAGATTAAAACCTTATGTAAGAGTTCCCAGAATATGATCACAGGCAGTTTACTTGTTAAAAATTCCACCATTTCAGAATTCTGAGGTCCCTTCAAGAGAAGGACAATTGGCTTGATATGTTCAGACCAACAAATGCCCCAAGACTGATTCCGTCTAAAAGGTTAAAGGAAAAGTACTTCTGGGAAAGACTCAAGGTACAGAAACTCAACTTGGAGATACTGGTTGGCTGATGAAAAGGAAATATAAATCCTATTGTGTCCATGAGATCACTATCTGGGCCAATAGATCTTTTAGGATATGAGCCAAGATGCCATAGCAAAGAGTCCCCAATACCAAGCAGCTCAAACAAAATATGTATTCTTTCCTATACCACTCTGGAAGGAGACAGATGTGTTTCAAGAGCTCACCCAGTGATCCAGGTTGAGTCCATCATGTAGCTCATGGATTTTCAAATGTTTTTGTTTCAGAATCCTTTTACACTGAAAAATCATTGAGGACCCCAGAGAGATTTGTCTATAAGGGTAATATATATTAATAATTACTATATTCAAAATTACAACTGAAATGTTATTAAAATATTTATTTATTAATTCCTTTCTAAAACCTATTATATGCTAACATAGCTAATTTATTTTATTAAAAAATAACTATCTTCCAAAAAAGTAGTAAAAACAGCAGCATCATTTGAAATTTTTGAAACTCTTTTTAATGACTGGCTTGATAATAACAGAAAAAAAAAGAAAGAGGAGGAGAAGGAGAAGATGAAGAAGACAAAGAAGACAAAGAAAGAGGAAGTGGAAGAGCAAGAAGAGGAGGAGGAGGAAGAGGAGGAGGAGGGAGAGGAGGAGGAGGGAGAGGAGAAGAACAGGACAACGACGACAATGGACAATGATGATGAGGAGGAGGAGGAGAAGGAAGAGGAGAAGGGGTGGAAGGAAGGAAGGAAGGAAGGAAGGAAGGAAGGAAGGAAGGAAGGAAGGAAAGGAAAGGAAAGGAAAGGAAAGGAAAGGAAAGGAAAGGAAAGGAAAGGAAAGGAAAGGAAAGGAAAGGAAAGGAAAGGAAAGGAAAGGAAAGGAAAGGAAAGGAAAGGAAAGGAAAGGAAAGGAAAGGAAAGGAAAGGAAAGGAAAGGAAAGGAAAGGAAAGGAAAGGAAAGGAAAGGAAAGGAAAGGAAAGGAAAGGAAAGGAAAGGAAAGGAAAGGAAAGGAAAGGAAAGGAAAGGAAAGGAAAGGAAAGGAAAGGAAAGGAAAGGAAAGGAGTGGGGGGGAAGAGGAGGAGAAGGAGGGGAGGAGATAGAGGAGATGGAGAGGGAGATGGGGGAGGAGGAGAAAGAGAAGGGGAAGAGGAGGGGGGAAGAAGAAGAAGCAGAAGCTGCTACTGCTTCTGCATTCAATCTAGTGCAGCAAGTTGTTTTATTTAAAGTATGTGAAGAGAGGTAGGCACCTGGGTGACTCAGTCAGTTGAATGTCCAACTTCAGCTCAGGTCATGATCTCATGGTTCATGAGTTCGAGCCCAAATTGGGCTCTCTGTTGTCAGTGCAGAATCCACTTCAGATCCTCTGTCCCCCTCTCTCTACCCTCCCTCACTTTCACTCTCTCTCAAAAATAAAACATTTTTAAAAATTAAAAAAAATAAATTACGTGAAGAGAATCAAGACTCACACAACTATATAGCTGAGAAAGGGAGGAGTATTTTACAGCCTTTTCAGATAATTATGACTATTGTTCTTTGGTACTACACCAAAGCTCAAGTAGTAGTTTCTTCAGAGTTGGAATACAAAAACTGAAACATATCCATAATCTTTTCATACTCTGTTACATTAAAATCCACTGGTGTTGTGGTGACCATATAACTGAATACAATTGCCAAAAGTTATCAAGCAAACAAGCAAGTTTCTTGTTTAACATACCCAATCAATCTTTTACCCATGCATGCTTTTGTAACATTACGCATTGGTCCTTAAGAAATTACTGGTTCACTGAGCTATGCAGAACTTTCAAATATTGACAGATTTTATTGCACAATGTTAAAAAATCATATTCACTGGTATCACCACCGATATCATCACAAAAGTTTTTAAATATTGAGATGCTGGTAAATTCATGATGGCAGTTACATATTTTCCAAAATTGAAATTCTCATTTGAAAACTCAAACTTTGTCATTGGTAATACTGTTTGGTTTTTTTCCATGAAGTGACAAGCTGATTTTCAAGAAAATTTATGCCAAATGTCTGAATAAACACAGTTTGTCAATCATTCTTTCAGGTAAAAATGCTGTTTAGTTCAACTTGAAACTCAAACAATCACACACATGCTTTCCCTTGGGACAACATATTTCCACATGTATCTGAAGTATTTATGCACACTTCCTATTTCATTACACAGAATATTAAAAAGACATGTACTCAACAGAGGTGATTAAAGTCATTATTTGTAATGCTTCTTCAAGGATATTCTTAACTGAAACTGGCAATTTTTGTTTTGTTTTGTTGCAAGTACAAGTCTGTGAAGAATGTGATGACTCTTGGGACAGTTGGGTGTTAGTGACTTGATTCATGCTTGGGACCAGTACCTTCACACAGCATCGCATTGGCACCATCAATGCAAATGCAAAACATGAAAGAGGCAAATAACATCCTAATATTATGAAAATAGTTTTGACTTCCCAGACTCCCTGAAAGGGCCTCAGGAACCTCCAGGTGTCTGTGGAACACACTTTGAGAATTATTGCACTAGAGTTCTGTCCTCACCACTGACATTTCCCAGGGGAAAGGAGGAAAACTAACGTACAAGGCAAACGCTTTCATTTTACGTAACTAAATATTTGAATTCTTACATCCCATTAGTGAGAGCTTAGTTCCATGGCCTTACCTAGCTGCAGAGTAGACCGGGAAAAAATAGCCTCTGACTAGGCAGCCATATTATATGGAAGAGTGGGAGAACAGATTTGGGTGTGTAATAGCCACTACCCTTGCCCCGTGAATCAGTGAGCAGGTCAAGTAAAGTGACAGTTATGCTAGAGGGTCTGTATTCAATTGAGGACAAAGGTACTTCTTCTGTGGAAAACTGGTCAGGGGTGCCTGCAGGCCATGGGACAGGAGCAGAGCAGTGGCTACAACCACAGCTCTAGTGCTATGGCCACGTGGACGGAACACCAGGAAAATTGTCCTCAAAAGGACTCACAAACATTACAGTCAGGAGAGGATCCCTGGAGAAATACAGAAAAGGAAGCAGCAGAGAGGATCTCTGTGGCAAAAGAGGGGAAGATCATCCTTGGGGTTTGGTGAGCATATGGTGGGGAACTCAGCACTCCCTGCAACTAGGGAGAACGCTGGGTCACAGCAATATCACTAATTGGGCTGGGCCAGAAGTTGGCTTCTCTGTGACTCTTACCGTGCCCCCACTTTGTCACCAGGCTGCAGAGGTAGGGGAATCTGAGTAGTTTTATGCTGTTTTTATTGTTCTACTTGATAAAAACATATTCCTGTTTGAGAGCTGAGTCCAAATATTTTGTTTCCTTCTTAATAGCAACAAGAACAGCAGAGAAGAGCCAATTCTGCAGAAAGTATGCTGTGCTGCAGAAAATTGACATGAATTTAGGGCATAAACATAAAGAAAATAGAGGTAAATGTAGCTTTGGTCCCTGAGAACAAAATCCTAATCACAGCAATGCACTGGAAGCCAAGACTAAACTGACCTTGCAAATCTAGATAAATGAGAAATATGGAACCAAGAAGCTTTTAACTGCTGTGCCCTATCTAATATCCTGGCAAATGTACACAAAGACAAAAGGAAAGGACTGGAAGGTATTCATTTTGAGATGAGATCCAGGTCAACCAAAGATCACAGGTCCTTGAACTTCACTCCATCAGCAGCAAACAGAAAGTCTATCAATACTTGGTAGAAAGGGTTTGTGACAAAACAATTGCCCAGAAGTCATCCTCATTCATGTTTTTCTCCATTATCTACCTCAGTGCTCTATTTTTTCCCTCATAGTGTCACTCTCTGCCCTACAAAGGAAAGCAGTTTTGAAATGTACTATTTTGGTATATTAGCTCAAGTTAAAGGACATAGAGATAATAAAATAATAGAAATGAAAGACATATCAGAACCAAGGAAATAAGAAGGAAATATTTGCCAATTTCAAGGGTTTATATATTCCTTGTGACTGGACATGAATTTTGACTCCAAGACTTTCGGCAGCCTGTGCAAAAAGACAAACGTGATTATTTATGTTGTTCTCATTGCAAGAAAATAGGAAGCACAAATTTTGTTGGCTCTAAATTCTCAAATTTCTTTGATGAGTCCATTAATGAGAGTCATTGAGTTACATAATGGACATTCTCCTCAATAACAGTTTTGAGGTCAATGCAGATCTATGCTCTTTTAAACATAAGCTTTTGATTTATGTTACTGATCCATGGGCAGATTCTCCAAGAACCTGTGAAAGCATAAAAAAATTTCACATAAAATGAGCGATCTTTGGCTTTTAAATTATTCCAGGTGACCTAAAGCAAGTCTGACCTGGGAACACCTGGCAATGCTAGAAGGATCCTTGCTCCCTTGGTCAGGAGATGCTACCTCCACAGAAACCAAAAGGTGCAGTTTCATTACGAAGGTTTTGGGTACCACAACCAGCCCCTGTAACAAGTACAGGAAAACCTTGGTTTGCAAGCATAATTTGTTCCGGGAACATGTTTGTAATCCAAAGCACTTGTACATCAAAGCGAATTTCAAGAACCATTGGCTCAGTTGTGATTATGTGACATTCAGCATCACGTACAACTTGTATTGCAAGACATCGCTCATTTATTAAGTTAAAATTTATTAGAAATGTTTGCTTGTCTTTGGATGCCTGGGTGGCTCAGTCGATGAAGCATCCAACTTTTGCTCGAGTCATGGTCTCGTGGTTTGTGAGTTTGAACCCTACTTTGGGCTCTGTGCCTACACCACAAATCCTGCTTCAGATCCTCTGCCTCCCTCTCTTTATCCCTCTCTGCCCCTACCCCACTCACATGCACCCATTCTCTCTCTCTCTCTCTCTCTCTCTCTCTCTCTCTCTCTCTCTCTCTCTCTCTTTCTCTCTCAAAAATAAACACTGAGAAAATATTTTAGAAATGTTTGCTTGCCTTGTGGAACATTCACAGAACAAGTTACTTGCAATCCAAGGTTTTACTTATACTTTATTTTACACTATGGGCCTTACCATAAAGTTCTGACTCTGCCAACAGTAACTGTGCTATTTGGAGCATGTCCCTTAACATGCTTGGTGCTGCAATGCCCTCATTTTTAAATGAGTAATCAGATAGCTACCATTTTCTGAGGTTCTACTCTGTACCTGTCACTATTCAATATCTGTTTTCCCAGCGGGATTATAAGTTCCATGAGGGCAAAGAGAGTATTTCTTTTGCTCACTACTATATTTCCATCATCTAACACAGGTCTGGCACATAATAGATGCTTAATAAAAAAATTAACTGGTTAAATTCCCAATTTCATAACAATCTTGCAAGCAAGCATAGTTCCTATTTTATAATTGAGGAAATCAAGGCTCAGAAAGTTTAAGTGACTTTCAGAAAATCACAGAGCTGGCTAAAGAGAGTAGCCTGTACGGCCCCAGAGCTCGGTCTATTTCCATAAGGCTGCAGCAGTGGAGACAGACCACAGCATGTTCCAAGTATCCTCCAGCTCTGAAATGCAACGGTTCCCCACAACTGCTGGGCAGCTACAACCCGACAACACAGGGTGTCTGTTGCTGAAGGTGTTCTTGCCTAATGAAATCCCTCAACAATTTTCACCACTTTGAGCCCTGTGGACATGGCAGTGAAGTTGAGATGGGAGAGGGAGAAGAAGGGTCTTACTCCTCAATCCATGCCATGAGTCTCCTCATTCTCCCACCACTCCCTCTCCTATTGGCCACCCAATACATACATGCAGCTCACACTGTGAAACCGAGGTCTGCAGTGGCCTCAGCTATTCTCCACAGGCACAAGGCATTGGATCCAACACTGGACAGAAGGGGAAGAAAAGAAAGAGTAGTAGAGAGGGGGAAAAGCAGTAAATATACAGGCAAAGGCAGCAGAAGGGTGGGGGAGAGAGAGACAGACAGACAGAAATGAGGTAGGAAAAGTCAGACCACGTCAGCGCCAAGACTTGTCTGTTCACAGTAGCAGTAACAACATTAATATTGATTGAACATTTACTACCTGCTACTACTTTGCCAAATGCATTGCATGTGTTAGCATTCATTTACTCATTCACAAATATTTGAGAGGCAGGATCTCCACCTTCCTGGAGCTGACAAGATGATTAATTAGTGAAATATCTACTATGTTAGGAGACAGGAGCCAAGGATGAAAATGGAACATGGGAAAAGAATAGTGCTTGTGGAGTTAGAGAAAGGAGAATTTGCTTTAGCTCAGTGTCCAGAAGAGGCCTTACTGAGAAGGGGACATTTGAGAAAGTCATCAAAAACAGCAGCATCAGCTTTGCTTGCTCTCAGGGATTTCTGCAACATTTGGAGGCCCCCAAATATTTATTTTGTTTTTGAGCCAGTTATGTCTTTGTTTTCTGCTCTCTTACCATATTGTACCTAGCATTCCCATGTGTTTGAGGCAGAAGGGATTATCAAAGTGTGAGGTGTCTACGTGATTCTGACTGGTGTGGTTATTTCCCCGTACCACATATAAAAGGACTAAAAGATTATCCAAGAAGAGCAAACCTATCTTCAGTTTGGAAATTTTGTCCTGAGAAGGAAAGACCAGTGGGTGGTAGTGTTCTTCTATGTTTCATCTTGCTGATGTTATACAATTCAATATAGGGAGCTTCAGAATATGACAGGAAAAACAGAAGACATTTCATCAGAAAGCTAATCCCATTGCGTTGTGTCATTAAAAGATTATTTGAATCACCTTACTTGCACCTGGAATCCTGTCCAAATGTTTGGAAGGCCTTGCATAAAATTGTGGGCTGGTATCAAATCAGCACAGTTTTTTCCCTCTTGCAAAAAACCATATATACTGCAGCACGTCCTCACCACAGGAACTGTTTGCACTAGGGAAATTGGTGAGGACAGAGTGGAAAAGAGAGCTGAAACTAATGGACTCATGCTTCAATTGATTTTATTACTGAGTTCATTACTCTGGAGGCTGAAGGGAGCAAATTGGACAGAAAAGGCCAGAGACCCTTGGAAACACTAAGAAAACATGGTAGTCCATCACTAAAAATGAAAGCCTGAAACAGAAAAAAAATATCAACTTACATAAATAAATGTAAGTATTATATCATAAATTTACATATGTATATAGACACATACATTCATATACAAACAACCCCTAAAACAAAATCCTTCACTTATAAGTGCATTTGTTTTGTTTTGTGATTAATGTTTTATTTATTTCTGAAAGAGAGAGAGACACACAGTGGGGGTTGGGGGCAGAGAATGAGGGGGACAGAGGATGAAAGCAGGCTCTGTGCTCACAGCAGAGAGCCTGATGCCAGGATCAGACTCACGAACTGAACTGTGATATCATGACCTGAGCCTATGTTGGATGATTAACCCAGTGAGCCAATCAATGCATTTGAACTAGTAAATAAAAGAGTTGGTAAAGCACTAACTGGAAAACTCAGCAAGGAAGTACTACAAGAGGAAGATTTTCATTGCCTTCACACTGACCGACATCATCAGAAGTGAGCCCACACAATTGTACTATTGTATTCAAGGACAGAGGGGTGAAGTTGGCTCAGACCAGCTCCTGAGAACTGACTGTATACATCTCTTCCCAACCCCACATTCAGTGATGTCAGCATGGTAGCTTCACATAGGCCATGAGGGAAGTATTTACACCATGGAAATCACCAAATGCTATCAATCAGAGTCAGGGCATTGGTTTTTTTTCCACTGAGAACCTGTTGTTAAGCCTTTATCAGCACAGCACCGTGGAAGCAAGAGGCTGTTCTGGATAAACTAGGAGCTCTGTGTTATCTCTCAGAGGCAAGAAGGAAAGAACTCACTCCTTACTGCATGAAAATGTACAAAAAGTGTGAAATAAATATGCTGATGATAAAGGTGCTCCATGGAATGGAGTGCCAAATAATTTAATGCAGGAACATCCCATTGGTAAAGGAGATTCAAAAAATCTGTTAAACCCAGGACTATCTTGACATCATTAAATAGAATGAGGACCAAGAGACCCAGCTCCAGAAGCCTCCCAAAACAAATGGTTGGCTTACTCCAAGACTTACATCATAAAGCCAAGGTCAATTTTCCATTTTAAACTTATTTCTAAAATACCCTTTAATTCCTGGAGGTAGGGAAGGTAAAAAAAAAATGTATATGTGTATAGGAAATCAGGTTCATCCATCTAACAGTTTAGCCATATACATACATATCACTGTCTAAATCACCAATAAAAACCACAAACATTCCCTAATTATCCTAATTATTCTCTCTAATTAAAGATCAAAGCTTTCACCAAAACTGAGACTGAAAGCGAACAGGGAGGAGAAACAGTACAAGGAACCCCAAGAAAACAAATGTCTATTATCAAGTCTCCATGTTCCTAGCTCAGAAATTTGCAAGCTGACAGAGCTCTTGCAAGTCCTGAGGATATATTAAATCTGACATCACTCACTGCTGAAATTGTAAACTTTCTAATAAATAACTTGGACCAGGAGGAGACATTTTGTTTATTTGCCCTCATTTATGCAGAACCCAAAAGTCACTGCCTGTGTTTTTCCAGGCTCCTTCAACAAAACTTCTCTCCCAAATTCCTGTAACAGGAATAGGAACAAACTCATACCAAGCAGGGGGAAATGACAGTTTTTCACCCAGGTGGAGATTTCTTTTGTGATATCTGCGTTCATTCTTTCTGCAGGCATAGATTTCCTTGAGATGTTCAATAGTCAAAATCCATTATTATAACACAGAACCACAGTTAAAAAGAAAGTTTTCAGAGACAGCCAGATCTAGGTTTTCTCTTGCTCTGCTACTTGCTAGCAATGTGACTTTGGACAAGCTACTTAGCAGAGATCTTTTTTTTTTTTCCTTTGTGTCAACGGGGGTAATAATACCTAAACTTCATAGCTGCAATAAAGATGAGAAGAGAGACTGTAAGTGAAGCGATTAACTCAGCGCTTGGCCCACAACAAACCTTCCGTAAATGTTAGTTATGACAACTCTCTTGGTGACTCTCCTCTTAATCATATCGCCAGATTAACTGCTGTGTGCTGATGCCCGTGGAGGCTGAGCACGCACAGCGACTATACTTACCTCTGCTACCCATGCACATTTCTCCTCTCTACTGTTGTGTACTCACTTATTTGTGTTCTCAAAACTGCAAGTTCCAATCATACTTGTTATTTCAATTGAGTACAATCAATTAAATTTTATGTTAACCCATGAAATATGAATGGAAAAAGACAGTCATGTATCATGGTAGCTTTCAAAATATTCAAAAGTGTAAGTCACTAGAAAAGGTACTGCTAATATACGAGATACAGATGAGTTGAGTACAAATACTGTGTGTGTGTGCATGTGTGAACACATGTTGAGTGAATGAATAAAGTAGAAAAATTTGATCAATGTTTAGAGGAGGGGGAGTGATGAGCAAAGGGATGAGACGTGTTGTAACTCTCTTCCACGCTCTAGTTAAAGGGCTTTAGGCAAGCTACATAGCCCAAAATGGGGGTACAGAAACAAACTCAAAAGGCATGTATTTGAATCTAAATCTTTTAGGGCCCTTTCTAACTCAATGACTCTTGATATCACAAATTTTCATATGAATTAAGGATACATGCAAAAAAGAGAAGCTTGGTGTCCTCTGCAGATGAAACTACTGATCAAGGAATGGGTGCTCACAAGAGGCTCCTTGACCTGCTGATAGGAGTGCGACAAACAGCCAAAGGATGCTGGCTCCCTGAGCAGGCACAAATGGGACAAAGCCAGAGCACTGATCTAAGCCTGCTATTGGGCCATAACAGGCCCAAGCCGCCATACTTGTCTTGCTATTCCCATGCCATTATGGTGAATTTAAGCAGTTCATAACAATCTAGAACTTTGATTCTGATCTAATTTACTTAAATGTAGGTATATATAACCGGCGTTCAGCAAAAGCATTTATAATCTCAGTGTGAGCCAAACAATCTCAGATGCCGTAGCAAAACTTGGCAGGTTTCTTCTTTGTACGGTCAAAAAATTAAAATTTTATGAAAATCACTCTAAGAGCCCACCTCTTTCTATCTATCCTCACTACAATCAACAAAAAGGAAAGACGATTTTTCAAATGTTAGGTTACTGCCGTTTGGTAGAGATTATCATCTGGGCCCATTAACCAAAGCCTTAAGGCACTAGGCAACCTGCCAAAAGAATGAGATGCGATGCATTAAGATCAATTTGTTAATTTTTAATGAGGCTTCAAAATGCCCTAGTAAATTGCTTAATCATTTTAAGAATGTGGTGCTGCTTCTTCACTATTCCTACCTCCTGTGCATGAAAAAGCTAACTTACTTTTAATCATTTCCATTCTTCCTTTCATCCTCTTGAAGGCTACAATAATTCTCTGCTATTACCATCACTAACCAAAGCAGCCCATAAAACTGAAGATCAAATATAATGAAAGAGCATTAAATAGAATGGCAGGATTTTCAAAGCAACTAGATTCTTTGACTCTATTTACAAAAAAGGTCAATTCAGTTTCAACACAGGGAGTAAATATATTGTGTGTCTTCTTCTTTGCAAGTAATGCTTTAAATTGTGCAGAATGTTGCATACTATTACAGTTCCAGTGAATTTGATTATATCACAGAACTATCACAGATCCTTTTCTTAATCAACCAGATTTTACACTGAAGCTTAACAAAATTAGGGGGAAAGAGTTTTAAAGTGGACTGTTGAAAAAGTGATTTGAACCCATGAGGATACCAGTCCTTGGGTGTTTTGTTCACTGGGTAGCCCCATAGCTTTGCCCTGTGCCAGGCACATTAAGAGGTGCTCAATAGATACATCTCTTTAATGAATGCTTCAAAGGAGTTTTATTTCTTCCCCAAAGTCAAGAAGCCATTCAGGAAGTATAATGCAAGTATAAACAGCACAGTTGAAAGCAATACCAAACCTATAACTACTAGACATGAAACCAGGGCTTTTCTGGAACAAAAGGCAAAGCTTGCACATCTGGTTAAAGTAGACATGACCCACTTAATGAGAGTCTGTCTTGCTCCAGTTCATAGCAGCACCATCTTTCAAGTAGAGAAATATGCATTCCTAGTAGAGACAGGTCTGTACCTTATTCTTTAATGTTGATTTATTTTTGAGAGAGACAAAGTACAAGCAGGGGAGGTACAGAGACAAGGGGGGGACAGAGGTTCCAAAGTGGGCTCTGAGCTGACAGCAGAGAGCCTGATGCAGGGCTCGAACTCACAAACCATGAGATCATGGCCTGAGCTGAAGTTGGACACTCAACTGACTGAGCACCAAAAGGTCGTAACTTAAAAGTGAGATGTAGCATCTTGATTGGCTGTCAAAAACTAAATATCTGAAGAGTAGAAGCTATTTTTCTAAAAATTAAAAAAAGGAAAGAAAAAACAAAAACCAGGCTGATTTCCATGGTAGTAAATTAAAGATTTACAAAAGTATTTTCACCAAAAAAGCCGTTTTAAGAAACAATGTGGGGTATATGAAAAGAGTCCTCAAAATCCCCCCCTCCTAGGATGAGCTCACAAGGGCAGGGTCAGCACTTCTCTGTTTGCTTATTTCCTTAGCACCTAGAGTGATAGAATAAGCAATGGAATGAAATCAGTAGAAGTGGATTCAAATCCCACCTCTACCTCTCACGAAGGGTCAAATGAAAGTCAGAGCCTCAGTTTCCTCCTCAATAAAAAGAAAATAACCCTTCATTCATGGGGTGTTGTGATGAATGATTCTCACTCAAATTGTCTTCATAGATAATATTCTGAGAAATACTGCCTATATACCAAATTTCCCATCCAAATGAGGAAACTGAGCCCCAAGTAGGAAGAAATGACTTACACAAGCCACTCAATTACTTTGAGGAAGCCTTGGGAGTGGGGGTGGGATTACAGAGAGTAGAAGGAGGAGCGCCAATGGCAGAGCAGGCTGAAGGGTTCTCTTCCTTCCTTTAGATACTAAAGCCATAGAATTAACTAATTCATAGAATTAACATACCACTTCACTTACTAATCCATACATACGATTATTTTTAAGCAAATTCTAGCACTGGAATCGCAAGATCACCAAATGTGCATTTTTCAAGGCTTTTTATACAGGTTTAACCAAATTGTCTTCTACTAGGCTTCTGCCAATATGTACTCCCACCAGCAGAGTAAGAGAGGAGGGGGATCCACTTCAACATTCTACCAAATAATGTCTCCAGAGATAACACTGTGCTACCTGAAACTCCAGCTAGACCTACAGGGTTCTGCAGAGTCTCCCATGGAATGCTTAGGAACAGCATTTTGTTTGTGACACAGACCTACAGTTGCATCTTGGCTCTACCATATATTTTTTGTTAGTTGGTCACATCCTTAATCATCGCTCCTAATTTGGGACGAAACCAGATTATTTCATATGAGAACTGTGGTTTAACAAAAAATGAAACCACCAAGTCTTGTTTCTGGAAGAAGCAAATTAAAATGTTGATTTGGATGGTGAGCCTTAGTCAGTTTCACCACGTGAACCAGCAAAAAGGCCAAACAACGTGAAAGGCAATGGAAATGGAAAAATAACCAATTCCAAAGGCTAAAATGAATGAGCCAAATATCAGGAGTTTAACCATTTTACATATTCATACCCATTGCTTGCCAGAGAGGTAAAGTGTGTTTATTCAGTCTACTTGTGGTTTTTTGCCACTATCCACACTGCAATTCAGGATGTTCTGCAATTTCTATGTATGACTTTACATAGAACCATCTATGTCAGTGCTACTCCAGCTGTGGTATGTATACAATCACCTAGTGATCTGGTTAAAATGCAAATACTGATTCGGTACGTCTAGGGTGGGGCCTGACATTGTGCAGTTCCAACAAACTTCCTGGTCATACTAATGCTGCTGATTCCTGGATCATAACATGAGTAGCAAGAATCAACACTAAATGTACTGAGGAATTATGAGGGACATCATCTATCTATCCCTTAGGCCAATGGTTGTCAACTACAGTACCACAGTGCATTAGTATGACTATCTCCATGAGAAGGAAAGTAATAGCATTAGAACAAGCACCCGGACTTCAAACCATGCATGTTACCCACAACCAATATTATCAACAACCTAATAATTAGTTACTGATGAGGTTGTGTTGCCTATAAGAACTTGTGAATGGATATGTGGGGAGCAATAAAAAAAGTGAGAACCAACGCTTTAACTATTTGCTACAATATAAGAAGTATACTCATCTCTGCAGCCCTCAAGTCTATTCCAGAAGGGGAGCCCATCAGGTTGGTATAAATAGACATCAGCCAAGTCAATCATCATTTATGCAGGACGGAGCATAAAAAGAGATTGTGGACATTTTAATTATACTCTACTATATATTAACATTTATGTACAATATAGACGGTCCCTGGCTTTTTATGCACTGTAGGGGTATATGGTCAGAAAGAAGAACTTTTCTGGGACTCCTGGGTGACTCAGTCAATTAAGCATCCAACTCCTGATTTTGGCTCAGGTCATGATCTCACGGTTTGTGAGATGGAGCCCTGCATCAGGGTCTGTGCTGACAGCACAGGATTGGGATTCTCTGTCTCCCGCTCTCTCTGCCCCTCCCCCATTCATGCATATACTCACGCACTCTCTCTCTAAAAACAAATAAACATTAAAAAAGGAAAGAAGAAATTTTCTAGTCAATATAATTGGTAACTTAAACATCCAAAGTTAATTTAGACACTTAGAGAACTATTTTCATGATCCAAGGAGTAACATCATATTCCCAAAACAAAACTAATTTTTAAAATAGATGTATTTAAGTCAGGTTTTAGAAGAAAAGAGGATATCATAAAAACTGCCACAAGAAATGACTACTTTGAAAAGCCATTATTTTAGGTATAGTTACTCAGTAACTTCTCAGAAGCACTGAAAATTAAATCAGATTATGGATACAAACACACCAAGTGACCTTGACTAAGACGTGAACTATTTCTACATAGGTTCACTGAAGGACTAGATTTATAAAAGTGATGTGTACCTACACAAGTGACAAAGTTCTATTTCCAATAATCAAAAAAAATTTTTAAATAGTAATTTTTACTAGATAACTTACAATAATCACATTTAGTGTATTCTCAAAGTAATATTTTTTAAAGTTATTTCTTACCTTATACACTGAACTAGGAATACTGCATTAAAGTAATAACCACAGACAGCATGTGTTGCTATCATATGTTTGTATTTGAGAACAGTTTCTTATCTTAAGGTTTAACCTCAGAGAGAACCCCTTCTAAAATGCCCCTTTAGGGTTTCTTTCTGAGCCTACTGCATATTTTTTTGATTTCTTTAATGGAATGGAATCCTTTGAGAATGGTTGGCAATTTTGAAAATAGCCAACAGGCATTTGAAACCAAAGATAATGAACAAGGCAAGACAACAAATACTGTTTGGGGAAAACAAAAGTAACTGGGACTGATTTTTTTTCTGTGGCCAGTAAATGGGTTCTGAGGACATTCTGAAGCTGGAGATCCAGAAATGTTTGGAGCCACAGAAATGTTATTCAAATAGCATCACATTGTGATGACTTGGAAAGCTAACACATATTTAAAGGTTATTCTGTTGAAAATTGGCTTATTGTTCTTACGTGGTGTCAACACATCCACAGGGGTCAGGTCCATAGATGGGTTTCAGTGGGTCATGAAATTCCTGCAATTGCATATAAAATGTGGTGCATATGTGCCTTTGTGCTTTTTTTTTTTATCAGAGGAAAGAACTTTCTGCTCTCATCAGCTCTCCAAAGATTTTCGTAACTGGCAAAAAAGGCACGATGGGAGGTCAGACAGATATGTGAGCTTGGGCTGTTCACTGACCTTGAGCAAGTTACTTACACTGAGCCTCAGTTTTCTCCACTGTAAAATGGTGATAATTCCTACCACAAAGATTGTGACAAGAACTAAAGTGAACATAATACAAGGCACATAGTAATAACTTAATAAAGGGTAATCTTACTGATATGTAATTATATATGAATAATGTGCCAGTCTCTCAAATATCCTGATCTTACAAAATGACTATGACTTTCCTTGTGCCATTTTATCCTTCCCTCAAGGCTCAGAGGAAGATGTTTTGATTTTCCACACTAAGCCCCCAGTCTCTCCATTTTTTTCCTTCATTTTTCTTCCTGCATTTGACTCCCTTTTGCTTCCTCCAGCATCTTCCATCTATCTCTCTCCACTGCTGCCTTCTCTCCATTCTAGTTTACCATTTTCATAAAATCTTGTTCTTCTAACTATAATTTTACACGTCTTTTTCCTTTTCCTTTCTCTTTTTGACATGGGGTCTGCTCCAATGCTACCAGTTCTTATCACTCAAATAGCTGAATATTGTTTCTGCACACAAACAAAAACGATCTCATAAAGGTCATAAACTACATTCCCAGAAGTTGACTTCTGTGGCAAGAGCTGGTTGTGAAAAGAGCTGGAATAAGGTTCAGTGGATATTGTCCTGGATACAGAGACAGAGATCTACTACAGATCTGCCTGATAAAGTATTCTCAACTCCCAGTTTTATTTGTGGAATCAAAAGCAGTTCTATCTTAACTAGACTGTGTGATGTCCTTTGCCAACTGTAGAGCATGACATGCACCCTGGAGATGAACAGATATCTAGAAAGAGATTACTTCAAACAGCTATAAATGACTTCAAACAACCTTTTCTCAGTCCTCCGCCTCTGTGATCTCTCATGGAATTTGGTGGTATCAGCCATATTTTTACCTCTATAACATTATTATCTCCTCTGCCCTCTGGACAAATCTACTTGAATATAGTATCAACAAGGACTCACATTTTCAACATCTAACTTTTGATTCCCCCAAAATTGGTTCTTCCACCCTACCCTCTGGAGTTTCCATTTTGTGTCAGTCTTATCACAAGTTCCCTACTACAAAAAACAATCTGACCCTAGGAAGGGGTTGTACATCACAGAAGAGAGATTCCAATAACAAGTGACCAGCAGCACATTCCTGCCCCCAAAGGACCAGTTGTCCCAAAGCACTCCATTTGTTCTCTTCAGTTTAATCCAAAATTGGCCCACAGAGTGACATTCCTACTGAAAGGAAGTGGAATCTCCTTTCTTGGGGACTGGGTCTTGCCCTAAAGACCCAAGTTTCTTGAAGCCAAGAGTAACTAAACTTAGAAAATCTCCAACTATGGTGAGGGAAAAAATCCAACATAATTAAATCAGAGTTTTAATAGTGATATATATAGGTATTCTAATAATGCTATCCATGTTCACAAGCAAATTAGAGCTTCAAAAGGCCATTTTATCTCATCGTATATCATGTATCTACCTATTATATATATTCATAAACATTATATATATACATATATATATGTGTTTCCATATATGTGTGTGTATGTGTATACCTATATGCAGTTATTTATTATTCAAAGATTTACTGAGCAAACATTATATATATATATATACATATATATATACATAACATATATAGCATAAACATTATATATATATACATATATATATGTGTTTCCATATATGTGTGTGTATGTGTATACCTATATGCAGTTATTTATTATTCAAAGATTTACTGAGCAACTTCTACACTCAAGTTATGTTTCTAGGCAAATGGAATTCCATAGATGACTAAGACACAATTTCTGTCCTGGGGAAGTTCATTACTAAAGGAGACAAATATATAAACAAATACTTATGACAATGTCAGTTGTACTGGCTAATCCCTGTGTACTTCCTGCTTGCTAGACATGGTGCTAAGTGCTTTGTGTGTATGTTTTTACTTAGTCACTCATGATAATACTGTAGTGACTACACTATTATTATAGATGAACAAACAGATGCTCTAGAGACACAGAGTGCCTTGTCCAAGCCTATAAACTGCCAAAGTGTTCAAAACCAAGTCTGTTTAACCTGGAGTGTAAACTCTGAACTAGCACATTTTCTTGCATCCAAAATGCTGTAGGAGCAAAGAAATAAAGAGAATGCCATGGTACAAAAAGGAAGTGAGATGTTCTTACTCCACAGCTAGGCATGGGTTTATAGAGAAAAGGGAAGTTGAATGAGTCCAAAGAGCCTATGGGATAAAAGGAAGCAGGGAATTCCAGTTATAAAATAAATAAGTTATAGGGATGAAAAGTACAGCAAAGGGAATATATTCAATAATACTGTAATAACTATTGTCAAATCACTATGTTTTACACCTGAAAATAATATAATATTTTATGTCAACTGTACTTCAATTTAAAAAAAAGAAAAGAAACAGTAAGCAGGGAGCAGGGATCCTGCCAAAGTCAGAGTCATGGTTCTGGGAACTTCTCTTGTCAATCATCCATCACAAGCAGCTCAGATACAAGACACAGTAGACCCATGGTGACTCTCCTGCCACTCTGTGTAGTTCTCAGTTAGATTCACCAATAGCTTAGACATTTTTGATCTGGGTTGTCATTTCCATTTCTCACTACAATATGAGTCATTGTTTCCCCATACTGCTCTGTTCAAAAGGCAATGAGTCCCACACCCATTTCACACTGGTCGGCAGTGTTGAAAGTGAGGAACAATAAATGATAGTTATGCAACCAAAATCTCTACTCCCTGATATCTGACTTATAAAACTGTCCTTAGAGAAAATATAATTATCAGGTATTCTGAGTTCCTTCAAAAGGGCATGATGAATACCTAGTAACCTTTGAATACTTCTTATAAACACTTATGCCAAATGACATCTTATGAAAGATTCTCCCAGCTCTTTTTCCATTGAGTCTTTCAAAAGATGTTTCCTGAGGGCCTACTCTGTGCCTGGTGCTGCTCTAGGCACTGGGAATATAGTTATGAATATATACACTCACACAAACTAAATATGTGACCTCAGTAACTTACATACTTGCAAATATAGTTGGATAAAACATAAAAGCTTAGCTTGGTAAAGAACTAATCCTAGCAACAAAGTACATGGGGGTGGTAAAGAGGAAAAAAACATCATTTTGTCTACAAATAGAACTTCAAAAAGAGTTGTTGAATGGGTGAGATTATTTTTAAGTTATGACTTTGCTTTTTATAAAAATAATAGACTTCTTACTTAAAGTCAAGTAATATAGAAAACCACACAGAAAGAAAGCGATAAATCACCCCTATCCCTCTTCCCAGATTAGCACATGCTACCTTTAGTGAACACAATTCCAGACACCTCTGGGAAGCTTTAGGGGTAGAAAAAATGCGATAGGATTAGGATCACAGTATATGTATGATTTAACAATATGTAATTCTTGAATTAAAAGAAGAAATAAAAATTAGAGTAAAAGCTAATGGAACTATAGAATTTCTGGTAACTGTTTTTTTTTTAATTTTTAATGGTTATTTATTTACTTTTTGAGAAAGAGAGATAGACAGAGAGAGAGAGAGAGAGGACAAGTAGGAGAGGCACAGAGAGAGAGAGACAGACAGACAGAATCCGAAGCAGGCTCCAGGCTATGAGCTGTCAGTGCAGAGCCCAATGCTGGACTCGGGGCTCCAACTCACAAACCCTAGGTCATGACCTGAGCCAAAGGTGGAGGCTTAACTCACTGACCCACTCAGGCACTCCTCCACTAAATGTTATTAATAGGTAGTAACACTAAAACATTCATCAAAGGGAAGGCTGGAAAGCTCGAATTCACACAAGCTAACAGGAGGACTGGGAAAAGCTGAAGGGAAAGTGAGAACACAAGTCCATTCTCAGAGGGCAGATGATCCTCAGGGCCTGAAGAGGCTTGAATTAGAGTCCAGTATTTTCAGATCTTATACTTACTCAGGAAGACCCAGAAGGGTGCCTGGCTGGCTCAGCTGGAAGAGTGTGCAACTCTTGGTTTCGGGGTCATGAGTTTGATCCCCACATTTGGTGTAGAAATTACTTAAAAATAAATACGTTTTTTTAAAAAAGAAGAAGATCCAGAAACAGCTATTTGTGTAAAACTTGATTTTTTTAAAGTCCATTATGTGACTTTTAAAAAGGTCATATTAAAAGGGCTCTCAGGTGGCTCAGTCAGTTGAGTGTCTGACTCCTGATGTTGGCTCAGGTCATGATCTTACAGTTGGGGACGTTGAGCCTCTCTTTGGGGTCTGCACTGACAGCTCAGAGCCTGCTTGGGATTCTCTCTGTCTCCCTCTCTCTACTCCTCCCCCACTTACTCATGCATGCACTCTCACTCTCTCTGAAAATAAACATTAAAAAAATTTTAAGTCATATTAAAAAATTAATATCTACTCCCTCACACTTCTGATTCTAGCCTCAAGGCCAAAACTAAGCACTTTTAATGCCTTCTGTTTTTCCATATAGTTTATCTCCACATTTCTAAACATTACATGCCTGCTGGTATTTCTTGATTTATCAATTTTAAGTATAATCTATTCAATTCTTTTTATAAAAGATTACTATTAGTGTCCTTGCCTGCCCCCCACCTTGTTTTTGTTTAAATTATCATGTTTAAACTGTTCCCTGCTAAACCAAGTGGTGAGCTGTAATTATTTCCTTCATGTACCACTTTTATTTCTCCAGAAATTAACACTTACAAAAATTTTTTTCCCTTAGTTTTGTATGTAACTATGTCTAATTCTCTCACTCTCAAACAGCCTCTCAAAACAATCTTCCACATGGTCAAATGTTTACTGAGTTTACTGAGCCCATGTTTCCCAACTGGAAATTTCCATTCTGAAGCACTCTATCTTCTTGCTATACTGTATTCTGTTTTTTCTAAAAAGATTTCTTTCAAGCCTCAACAATGCCTTAATAAGCCTCTTGTGATATAAAGAAAAGGAAAATCATACTTTCTTAAGAATTTATTAAGAATTATTATTTCAATGAATATTTTAAATATTGGCTGTCTTTGTTCCACTAGAATTAGGTGAGGTGTTCTTTGTTGTTATTTTTGGGTTCTTTATTTGTTAGTTTTTGCTGAAATAGTTCTAACTGACCTTTTATCACTCTTGACCATATTCATAGGCAGCCCAAACAAAATCCCATTCAGGTGCAGTAAGAAATAACCCTTTGGGTACAACATTTTTCTGGGAGGTGGCTCATTTTAGGGGTTCATTTTTTTAAGAGAGAGGAACAACTCCTTGGTATTTTGCATCATTTTATTTTCCAGTATTTTTGCATCCTTTATGTGTGTGAGTATTTTTGTTGTCTGTGGCTTTTTACAGTAGGGTTTAGTTCCCTGAGTTTCCATTCAAACATTTTGCAAAGGTTGCTGTATGTGTGTGTGCATCTTCTGAGGGGCAGGTCCACAGATTTCATCAGATTCTTAGAGCATTTCCTAATGCCAAGAGGTTAAAACCCTTGCTCTGTAGAATAGACGTGCTTGTGATTTGGAGAATCAAAATAATAAATTTAGAAGGGACTAGAAGAAACCATCTGGCAGTTAAGCAATTAAACCATCCAAAAGATAGAGTGAATTATCGTTTTCTGGAAGTGGCTCATCCATGACTAAAGGGCACAGCTTTTCACCTGTCAAAACCAGTAGGCTTCAAGTCTGCTCCCAGACTACAGAGCACAGTTAGGCTCTCTGGTGGAGAAGACTCTATTGTTCCTTATCACACTGCTTAAGAGGCCTCCTTACAGCTTAAGACTGTTGAAAGTGATTACAGAGAAACTGAACAGGGCCTAAAAAATGTGCCTGGTACAATTTAGCAAGGATAATCTGAGCAAATGAAATCCGCCAAATAAGTTCTGTCAGTCAACATGGTGAGTATCCCCCATCATGCAGGTCACACAAGTTACAATACGCACAGACAGGCATCTCTTACTGCACACAAAGCTGGGTTTCTGGAACAGTGTGGGATTGTGAAAAATGCAATAAACAGGAGGTAGGATATTTGGATTCAGTCTCGTCCTGCTTTAAACTCACCATGTCCTTCATGTGTGACATAAGGGAATTTAATAGTAAGGAACAAGCAAATTTTTTGAGCACTCATAATGAGTCAGGAGATTAGATATAGACACAGGTATATAAATAGAGATATGTTCATTTAATCTTCTCAATATTGGTATGGAAACTATTATTATCTTAATTTTACAGAATAAACACAAAAGACTCAGAGAGATAAAGAACTTATTCAAGATCACACAAATATCAAGAGCTGAAATTCTTACTAACCCCTTATTGTTTACTTTAATAAATGGTATTTTTAAAGAAGTTTCAGGTTCGCAGCAAAACTGAGTGGAAAGTGTAGAGAGTTCCCATCTATGCCCAGTCCCCAATATCATCATCTACTCAATAAAATTTGTAGTCGAGGGAAAGAGAATTTAATAGAATGTCTGGCCCTAAAATCAAATAGTCCTATTAAAAAAAAAAAAGAACAGAAGAAATTAACAGATATTTTTCCAAAGAAGACATACAGAAGGCCAACAAGCACATGATAAGATGCTCAACATCATTCACCATCAGGAAAATGCAAATCAAAACCACAATGAGTTATCACCTCACACCTGTCAGAATGGCTAAAATCAAAAAAGAAATAAGTGTTGGAGATAATGTGCAGAAAAATGAACCCCCCTGCACTGTTGGTAGGAATACAAACTGATGTATTTTCTACTGTGGAAAATAGAATGAAGTTTTCTCAAAAAGTTAAAAATAGAACTGCCCTACGATTCAATAATTGCACTACTGAGTATTTACTCAAAAAACACAAAAACACTAATTCAACGGGATACATGCACCCCTATGTTTATTGCAGTTTTATATAGAATAGACAAACTATGGAAGCAGCCCAAATGTACATCAGTAGATGAAAAGATAAAGAAGATGTGGTGTATACACACACACACACACACACACACACACACACACACACAGGAACAATATTCAGCCATAAAAAGGAATGAAATCTTGCCATTTGCAACAACATGGATACGTCTAGAGAATATTATGCTAAGCAAAATAAGTCAGTTTGAGAAGGACAAGTACTATATGGTCTCACTCATCTGGAATTTAATAAACAAACAAGCAAAGGAAAAAAGAGAGAGAGAGACAAACCAAGTAACAGACTGTCAACTATAGAGAACAAACTGATGGTTACCACAAAGGAGGTGGGAGGCGGGATGGGTGAAATAGGTAATGAGAATTACAGAGTATACTTACCATGAAGAAGGAGAAGGAGAAGGAGAAGGAGAAGGAGAAGGAGAAGGAGAAGGAGAAGAAGGAGAAGGAGAAGGAGAAGAAGGAGAAGGAGAAGGAGAAGAAGGAGAAGGAGAAGGAGAAGGAGAAGGAGAAGGAGAAGGAGAAGGAGAAGGCGGCAAGGGGGAGGAGGAAAAGGAGGAGGAGAAGGAGAGGAAGAGGAGGAAGAATGTTTAGTAAAACATAGACTTAAAACTCCAAAAAGATAAAATGATTGATAATTTTAGAAGATTTTGAACAAGGTAGTCAATCTCCCAGCCTCAGTTTCCTCATCTGTAAAGTGTGGATAATCATAAGACCTCCTGACAGGGAGCCTGTGAGAGCCACAGATGAGGTGTGCAGACCGCTGACTTTGGTGAGCTGGTACCCACAGGTGTGTAGGTGGGTTAGAGACTATCATGGCTATTGTGTCTGCAGCTGCAGAAGTCATACTTTTTCCCTTTTATAACTGGAGGTGACAGGAGTTGTATTAGTGGAAGGTGGTATCAAAGTGCCTCTAACCCTTCAGGTTAAAAAAAAAAAAAAAGAAACACGTGGATTCACCTTGACCTCCATTACATTTTGCCCTGAGACTCTACTGTTTGTTCCTTGGAGCAACAGTATTTTAAGCTAAAAAGAAAATCTATGTGAGGCTTCTTTGGGAAGTAGAGTGGCCTGGTCAACCACAGCCTTGTATCTGGAACCTATGCTTCATTTATGAGAGACCCATCATTCATTCATTCATTCATTTTGAGAGAGAGAGAGAGACAGAGAATCAGAAGCAGGTTTCATGTCCAGCACAGAGCCTGACGAGGGGCTAAATCTCATGACTGTGAGATCATGACCTGAGCCGAAATCAAGAGTCCGATGCTTAATCAATTGAGCTACGCACAGGCTCCCCCATCTTTTTCAACACATTAAAATCACACGGCAAAAATTCTATCCAATCTAAACAGGGAATCCCTTAGGAAGAGATTTAAAAATAACAGAACCAAAACTTAGACTACTTGGGGCTCTGGTAACACCTCAAGTCCTGACTCTGGTCTAGAAATTTAGCCCATCTTTGCCCCCACTTTCTTCATCAACAAAGTGGATTACAAGTGTACATATAAGAATCAGAGTATCCAAAATACAACACATAGATGGATTTTAGATGTCACAAACTTCGGCTTTTTTACCCCCAAAACAAGCTGCAAAAACCCTGGAAGGAATTCCTGAGAAATAAAATGCAACTAAGGTTTACTTTTTCTCCACAGCATTTAAAAAATTCTGTCCACATTCTTAAGCCTGGAAGAAAGAGGCCTTAAATTGAAGTGTTGGGCCAAGTTCACCCAATGAGGCAGAACTAGGTCGAGAACCAAAATCTCCTAACACCCGCCTCAGCACCCTTTCCAGCACCTCAAGCTGCCTGACTTGTGAAGTAGTTTTGAGAAGCTAGCACTCATTTTCTCCACCCCAGACTGACTAGGGTCATTATGTGTGAGGTTGAAACAAAGTCCAGGAACACCAACAATCCAGCTCCAGCCACTAACCCAGAAGCAGAAAATGAGGGGCTCTCTGCCAAGATTATGTAAGATCTCACCCCAAAGCAGTGTCCCACTGACAGAGAAAGGCAACAGTCAGAATCTTGGCATGTGGCCGGGAAGCTCAAAGATTAATCCCATTTTCAGATGCGCCTAAAGTTGCTCAGGGAATTCTCCCCAGATGCTTAAATTCAGCAATGGAAAAAGTCTTTAAGTTACATGGAAGTAATTATTCTTACCCTCTTAGAAAATGTTGCCTTCTTTGAAATATGAATAACATATACCTACTATAATTAAATTTCTTTGATGGACAATGAATGGCAGTTGGAATTTGGTTTTCCACTTGCTCTGTTTATCACAGGATACACTTAGCCTGACAAGTACCCCTTCAGATTATCATTCCTGAGCTGATTACACCATTTTCCTTTATGAGATCAAATGCTTTTGGGGAGTGAGGGGTGGGAGGTTTTAATTAAAAATAGATAGGAAGGATTTGTAGATATAGACTTTAAATCATCAGCACTTATTATTATTCTATTTAATTTAACTAGTTATGCAAAATGAGCAAAGTCTTCACAGTAGGGTGCAAAAGAAATCAAAGACCCATGAACTATATTCCAAGAAGTGTTATTTGAATTTCTAAGCAGATTCTTTGCTTTCCTTCCCTTTGTCTTCCCCTTTCCATCTTCTTTTCTTCATTTCCATTACCATCTCAACCTCCAACACTTCAAAACCTCAAAAGGAATTAACTCCTTTGAATGGTAGCTCTATCCCACCTTAGGACTGTTTTACACATGAACAACTCAGGAATTAATTTGATGGAAGCAAACCAAGAAAAGTTTCTTTGGTCATCACGATCATCACTAATTGTCATAATTTTACTAATATGTAAGGTTGGAATTATGCATGTACCTATTTTTAATATTTGCATTGATTTGAGAAGCTAAATTAAATTCTGTAATATACCTTTAAAAACCACCCTTCCCCAGGTCCAGAAAATGCCATGAATCAATATATTGTGTTTTAAATAAGAAGACTAGACATATACAAAACATTCCATCCAACAGCATCAGAATATATGTTCTTCTGAAGTGCACGTGGAACATTCTCCAGGATAGTTTATATATTAGGTCACAAAACAAGTCTTAACAAATCAAAGGTTGAAATCTTATCAAGTATCTTTTCTTACCACAGTGGTATAAAACTAAACATCAATAACAGAAGGAAAGCTGAAAAATTCACAAATACATTGAAATTAAACAACACCTACCTGAACACCAATGAGTCAAAGAAGAAATCAAAAGAAATATTAAAAAATCTTGAAACAAATGAAAATAAAAACATGACATACCAAGATTTATGGAATGCAGCGAAAGCATTTCTGAAAATAGTCTGTAGCGATTAACAGTTATGTTAAGAAAAAAGAAAGGTCTCAGATAAACAACCTAACTTTATACTTCAATGAACTAGAAAGAGAAGGATAAACTAAGTTCAAAATTAGCAGAAGGAAGGAAATAACAAAGAGCAGAGCAGAAATAAGTGAAATAAAGACCAGAAAAACAACAGAGAAGATCTAGGAAACTAAGAGCTGCCTTTTTTGAAAACAAAAACCAAAATTAACAAACCTTTCACTAGACCAAGGAAAAAGGAGAGAAGAAGCAAATACATAAAGAAATGAAAGAGGAGACATTACAACTGATGACACAGAAACACAAAACATTCTTAACAGGGTCCTATGAAAAATTATATGCCAATCAATTGGACAACCTAAAACAAATGTATATGTTTCTAGAAAAGAAAAGCTATGGAATGGAAATATATATTTGTAAATCATCTACTGATAAAAGATTAATATCAAAATATATAAAGAACTTATACAACTCAAAAGCAAAAAAAACAACAACCAGATTTAAAAAACGGGCAAAGCACACCTCCCTAAAGACACACAAATGGCCAAGTTTGTGAAAAGAAGTTCAAGGTCACTAATTATTAAGGAAATGCAAATCAAAACCACAATAAGATATCACCTCATACTTGTTAGGATGGTTATTATCAAAAAACAAGAGAAAACAAATACTGGTGAGAATATGGAGAAAGAGGAACCCTTGTACACTCTTGAAGAAATCTGCACTCCTATGTTCATTGCAGCATTATTTACAATAGCCAAGACATAGAAACAATTTAAGTGTCTAATAATGGATAAATGGATAAAGAAAATGTAGTGCGTTTGTGTATATAAATATAGATACACACATATACAATGGAATATTTTTCAATCATAAAAAAGATGGAAATCCTGCCATTTGTAGCAACATGGATAAACCTGCAAGGCATTAAGGTAAGTGACGTAAGCCAGAAGCCAGACACAGAAAGACAAATCCTGTATGGTATCACTTATATGTATTTATATATATTATTTATATCTTAAAAAAAAGAAGTTGAATTCAGAAACAAAGAATATAATGGTATGCCAGGGGCTGGGGGTGGGAAGAATGGGAGATGTTGATCAAGGGATACAAACTTTCAGTTATAAGTTGAATGAGTTCTGGGGATTTAATGTACAGCATGGTAACTACAGTTAATATTGTACTGTATACTCAAAATTTGCTGACAGTAAATAAGCATTCTCACTATAAAAAACAACAGGGGTCGAGATGCTTGGGTGGCTCAGTTGGTTGAGCGTCCAATTTCAGCTCAGGTCATGATCTCATGGCTCATGAGTTTAAGACCTGCATTGGGGTAAGTGCTGACAGCTCAGAGCCTGGAGCCTGCTTCGGATTCTGTGTCTCCTTCTTGCTCTACCCCTCCCCCGCTCCCGCTCTCTCTCTCTCTCTCTCTCTCTCTCTCTCTTCTTCAAAAATAAATAAACATTAAAAAAAAAAAAAACAAGGGAGCCTGGATGGCTCACTTGGTTGTGTGTTCAACTTCAGCTCAGGTCATGATCTCATGATTCCTGAGTTCGAGCCCTGCATCAGGCTCTGTGCTGACAGCTCAGAGCCTGGAGCCCATTTCAGATTTTGTCTCCCTCCCTCTCTGCTCCTGCCCCAGTCATACTCTGTCTCTCTCTCAAAAATAAATAAACATTTTTTTTTAAAATGTAAAAAAAAAAGTAATTACGTAAGGTCACAGATGTGTTAATAACTTAATTATAATAAACATTCACAATGTATATGCATATTAAATCATCATGTACACTTTAAGTACATTAAATTTTATTTGTCAATTACACCTCTATAAAGCTGGAAAAATTATTACTATATTTCTAAGGTACAAACTAATGAAAATTTAGATGGACATTTGTTTACATTTATAGCAAATAAGTCACTGTGGCCTGGCCTTCCTTGTGAGAACTGTCTTTTCCACCTTCATTTGATACTCATGAAACATGTCAGCCGTTCCAAAATAACTCTGAGCTTTTTTTTTTTTTCAAAAAGAAACAGTCTTGTGCTCTCTTTTAGCCCACTTGTGTTTTCCCATTGAGGATCCAGAATAATTGAGTCTGCTTCATTTTAAATCCCAACTCCCCTGATTACTATCTATGTGCCCCCAGCAACTGTCCCCTCTCCTGATGTCCTGTGCCACAAAGAACACAGAACACTTGTCCTGAGCTGGGTAGCCCAGGAAAGGCTTGGGTGCAATGCTGTGGCTCTTTGTTCTCTAATTTATGCCTAAGGAAGACAATTCTCCCACATTATATAAAGGCAGGTAAGAATCCCAGGAGTCTCTTTACATTTTTATAATAATCCCCACCCTGGTGGGACTGGAATGAATTCAATCCAGTATCCAATGCACACATCACTGCTACACGCAATGATTCTACTTGTTCTTTTTTAAAAGTGGTGCTAAACAAATCTGACTTACAATGACATCTGCTGGGAGTTCTTGGCACTGGAAGAAAAAAAAAGGCCAAATATCAGATATTAACAGCACTCCCAGGGAGAAAGGAAATTTAACAATGTCAAAAGTCAATGTCTTAAATGATCTTTCAAACTGGGAACTGTATTGTGAAAAATAATAATAAAATAAAATAAACCTCAGGTGAACCCATAATAAAGACCAGATGTTACACTATGAAACTAAACCCAAAACGTGAATTAACATTCTAATACAGTGTTATCCAGCTTTTAAACATCCTTCTAGAAAGAAAAGAATGAGCTATATGACATTCTTCCTAGATGTGCTTATGCTTTGGAGAGTTTCTCAGTGAAGAAACTTGAACTTCTCAATGCTGAAACTTCATTTTACTTGAAAAATATCAAAATATTAATTTAGCTTGATTATTCTTTATACTTAAGGAAAAGCTGCTACAAGTTTAGGTCAGACATCCTCAAAGGCTGGTGAAGATCATCGTTCTCCTAACCTCAGGCTTGAATTCCAGTTAAGGGTGTGGCCATGGTATAGAGTAGGACAGCCGTGGCAATGAATCTCCCAACAAGCCACAGACATGTCCAGTGGATTTATTTTCAAGGAGAGTCAATGATGCATAAGTGAAGACACAACTAGTGTTTCCCTGCCAAAGCAACCTAAGCTTTAAAACAGCATATTGTTGGGATGGAGTCTTCTACCATTTTTTTCCCCGTGGAGGAAAAGACACCTGAATGAAGGAGGAATTGTAGGAGTTCATAGATGAATCAGGAAGGTAAAAGGTATTACTATGGGACAAGTTCTAATTCTATTTAACTGCCCCCAGTAAGGCACATTAATATTAGATTCAATTAACCTAAGTATTAGTGTAAAGTCCAATCTCTAGCAGCGACTCAGTCAAAAAAGTCAGAACCAGAGCAAAGCTTTCATTGTTCAGATTGGTATTGGTATTATTGTATCTGAAATTATGTTTGAAGTTTTTCCCTGCTTTACTCATAGTATAACTAAGGCTGTTCTTTAACATTTTGACTGAAATTATTGCAGTGAGATTTAAACTAAGTGATTGGAGAGAGATTTAAAATAAGAAATATCTGAACTTAGTTAACATTGCACTCTTGGGATTTCCGAAGAGAATTTTAAAAATTACAAGAAATTGGACAATTATTCTGAGAAAAAGCCCCTGAGCCATAAGAAAATCCCATCCCATCATCTTTTATTCAGCTTTAAAAGCTGGCACTTGTATCTGTGATGTTCAGATACGTCTACTTTTCAATTTCATTTTCATACTTAAAGACATGAAGAAACACAGTATTGATCTAATAAAATCTGAAGGCTTTGCTCTAGCAAGACTCAAGTTATTCCCACAGGATTGGTGTAGGGTCAAAAATGTAATGAGTTGGTATATAATCTAAACTCCCTTTTTTTTTTTCATAAATTGAGCTAATTTTGAGGCAAGTCTACATAAGAACAAAGACTGTGTCCAGCTTTATTCAGTGCTATATTTCCAATGCCTGTCTATAAATGTTTCTGGAACCACACAGGAAGACTATTTGTAAGAAGTAGGTACTTTGATACTTTCCAGTCATCCTGTAAACTTGGGACCTGATAAGTCTGCATCTGAAAGCAAATTTTCCAAGACTTTTCTGACTCTCATTGCTTCCCCATTCTGCTCCAATATCTACAGATTCCAGGATTTCACCGCAGCTGATCTGAGTCTCCCTTACATTGTTCTGGTAGCAGAAGGAGCCCTCTTTTTTACATAGGCCATCTGCTGCCTTGAGCCAGAGATCTAGCCGACCAAGTCCTTAGGCAACAGGACTCTAGGATGAGGTAAGAGAAGTGAGGAGCAAATGGAGCCATCGAATTCAAGGGAAGGCTTACAAAGGAGCACTCAAAAGAAAGAGTCACCCGTGAGGTAATTTTTTGAAATGGCTCTTTAAAGATAGGTAGGGGCATGATGGGGAGGAAGCTAGGAAATTCTAAGATCTTTGTCTTTTGAATCTGTGTCAAATATTACTCTGTGTGTATAGAATCATTAACAATTTGCAAACATTTTGCATAATAGGAAAAAAGTCAAAGAGCTTTACAGTTGATTATACTTGTTTTTCTCATCTGCTTATTCACAGTACTCAAATATCTGAATGTCCTCTTGCTATACAAACAACAAACCAGTGTGACTACACACTCTTTAAGCTAAAAAAGTTTTGCCCATGGACATAATCAAAAATCTCATTAATGCTCTATTTGGATGTTTTTGCTGATGATTTAAATAAGAAGCCAATTTGATCAAAGTTATTTTGCAATGATGGAAATATTTTATGCCTTCTTGTGCATGATATGGCCATTCTTTAACAGAAAACGTTCAAATAATCTGCAAAGGAAATAGCTTTCTTTCGGCTACTTCTATACATATTTATCACATCTATCCTCCTGTTCCCCAGCTGCCACCCTAGACCAAGCATCTTCTCAATCTGCATCATGCCATAGCTTTGCCTCCCAAACTTCAGAACACTCTACCAAAATAAAATATTATCATTTTACTCCTGTATAAACATAAAAATGTTGCAATAATTCCTAGATTTTTTCATCTTCAAGCTACTTCCCAAACCCCAATCTATTCTATATAATTTTACATTCCACTATTTTCCATCATATATGCTTTGCCTGATTCCTACTAGTATGGAATTCTACTCCCTATCTTAATCACTTCACTCATTCATTGAATTCACCTGGAATTCTCTGCGCCCCACTCCACAACCTGTTCAGATTCTACTCCTATGTCAAGATTCTCCTTAGGCTGTATCTGAAAGCTTTGACATACTTCAAATGCTCAAGATCTCTCCTACTCTTCTCACTAGGATTCAGGACAGTTACAAATATCTATTGATCAAATGCAGAAGCTAATCGTAAAACAGTGAGATGAATCATTTTAATCATATTAATCAAATTAATATGATTTCTACATAGGCAATTCAGCTTTAATTAGTACCCAAAACCCAGCAATCAGCACTTCTCCCTGTTAGTATAACTCAGATTATCAAAATTAACTGCTTTTCAAAATCGACTGAAAGACCTACAAAAGAATGGAGGTCTGGACCTCTCCCTAAGATTATGATTCAGCAGGTCTGGAGAAAAGATATTTTCAAGTAGCTCCACAGGTGTTTCTGATAGCCACCCACGTTCAGGACATTGTTTTTCCGAAGAAGATTCCAGCTGATCACTTATCAGTTGACACACAAATGACCCCCACAAGGAATCAAAGAAGCCACACAAACAACAGGAGATTTGGGAGTGATCTATAGATTAAACAAAAAAAAAAAAAAAAAAAGCTTTGCCTTTGCATGCCAAATTCAGCAGACCCTGCATAGGTAATCCAATAATTCAGAATAATTTCTTTGCTGCCACAGTTACACAAATTGGCAATCGGGACCAGAAGTTCCTTATCAAGACTGTGCCTAGAAAAATCAGGAAACAAATATAGGTACATATTGACCCACTGTACAAGGAACTCTGGGAATAGGACCTGGGGATCTAGATTCTCTTAAATTTCCAGGTGATTCTTTTGAGCAAAAGGTTTCAGGAATCTCTTAGGCCATTCCCAATTAACATCTATACTTCCTTTAAGCAAGTCAGATCTTGCCTCAAAAGAACTGCCTGGTGAGTAAGCCTCATCCCAATTCCACTAGAACTTCCGGATATGAGCTATTCCCAACAGCATTCCAAAAATCCATATTTGGAGCATTAGCAACATGAGAAAGTAATAAAGGATTGCTGTGGAAAAAGACAAAAATTTGGTTTTGGTTAGCTGATATTCTTTCATCTTTACATTGGCCATTACAATGATTGCTTAACTAAGCCATTGTTATGGCATGAGTATTTGTATGTTGTTTAAAATCTTTCCATTGGCCATGACTCTGGTGTATATACCATTTCTCTGGCCTAGAGATAACCTGTTTTTGCTGTACAGAAAACCAGCGTGCACACACACACACACACACACACACACAGCTGAAAGGTTAACTTTAAGTGCTTCACTGAGTAAATATCTTAACTGAATACTCAAATCATGAGCTATCCTCTCTTTAAATACACTTGGACACAGTTTTCTTTCGATTACAAAAATCACCATTATGAAACTTCCCTTTTTATTGTAACACAGTAGATATTTTGATGTACATCAAGTAAAAAAGAGTGTGTGTGCCAGCTGGTATTTTGCCCTCATTATATAAAATTGGAAAAGGAAACTGTGGCCTTGATGAAAACATTGAAATTCCAGTAAGTAGAATTAGTCATACTTCTTGTGTACCAGGGTTGGATTTCAAACAGCAAGTAAAAGTTCCCTGAGCTACTAGTAGAAGCAAACATTCTCAAATTTAAAAAGAAGGACTACACATGCCTGCAAGAGCCAGAGCAAGGATGAGTAACATTTGACATTTGAAAGGCTGGAATCTGAGCAAACGGCTTTCTCCCAGAGGAGGAACTTCTTACCCAATAGTTGGCCCGCTGTGGCATCTCGCTTTCTTTGAAACGTCAAGCCTCAAATCTTCAGGAAAAAGGCAAATTAATGAAACCATGTTGGCTTAACTCCTCACGGCCTGGAAACTGTTGTAGTCAAGTCAAGAAGCGCTAACCAACTGCATTTTAAATTATACCACGGTCAGAGTAAGGGGAAGGGCATCAATTATAACAACTTGCTGACAGGCCTGGGTCCCCTCCAGCTGCCTTATTCACTTGCTCACTTCAGTGTCTTGGGACTTTTTACTTTCATTCTTAAGATCTCATTGTTTGGGAGGTAATAGTTGGATCTCCTTTTTTGTTTTGTACACTGGGACAGTAACCATTTTAACTGTAGCAAAAATTTTTCATTACAAACAAAAGAGCAAATAAGTAAAAGGATGAGTCAGGAATCAAAAAATCCACACTGTCACCCACATAATTCAGAGAGAGAGACAAAGAGGCCGAGAGAAAACTAAGGTAGAGCATTAGAAGTCATAAATATTTAACTAAAATAAGGTTTATAAATGTTCCATACATTCCATAATGCTTCAGAGCAGTGGAATATAAAATAATCCTGTTGCAATATGATAGTGTCTTAAATGCCAACGGCAAAATTTAGAATATTTATGTGTTTTTCTTTCAAACCACCTATGCACTCCAAATAATCTCTTTGGAAGCCATCAAATCACCTCACAACTTGCCAGAAAATGCAAGTCTTACTCTACTTCTTCCAAATCCCTCACAATCAGACCAACACAAAATAATCAGCTCTTAGTAAACTTATGGCTAGGTTCTACTGCTTTGCCCTGCTCAGTCTAGGTGGCATTTGTATCCATCCGGAAACTGGACAAACAAGAACTGATAACCCACTGGATCTCACCATCTAACAGTGTCCAAGGAGTTTTATGGTGGCCCACTGCTCCTTGCATGCTTCTTCCTCCCAACAGTCAGTCTATAACACAGCATTCTGCACAGACTCTTACATTACTTTGTTAGGGCTGTCATAACTAATTACCAAACAGAGGGTGGCTTAAACAGAAATGTATCGATTTTTTTTCATATGAAAACGTTATTGAAGTAGAATTCACATGCCATAGAATTAATCCATTTTAAAGAGTATGATTCACAGAGCTGTATCACTAACAGTACAATCAATTTTAGAACATTTTAGAATTTTGTGGAACATTTAGAACATCACTAAAGCCCATGCACATTAGCAGTCAATTCAGTTAAGTTCACTTGATTCATTATGTATTTGAAACCAAAAAGAAACCCTGTACCCATTGGTAGTCACCCCCCCCTGCCCCGTGACTTTTCATCCCCCCTCCTTCCAAACCCCTGGCAGCCACTAATCTCCTTTCCATCTCTATGAATTTGCTTATTCTTGCCATTTAATAAGAATGGAATCACTTGCTGTGACTGGCTTCTTTCACTTAGCATAATGTTAAGGTCCACTTATGCTGTAGCATGTATCAGTACCCTGTTCCTTTTTTTGCCAAGTAATATGCCATTGTATGGATACATCATATGTTATTTATCCCCTCATCAGCTGATGGATGCTAGCCCTGATTCTTAATGATGGTTCTGGTGTCACCTGCTCCAGGAGGGCTTTCCTGGCACACTTTCTCTTTTTATCACTCAAACATCACACTGTGTGGGCAGGAACACACCTTTCATTTCTACATCCCTGCAACTTGGCTACTGACCCAGCATGGTGTTACCCCTCCCCTACCCCCAACCTTAGCTGTCCCTTCTTAGTGAGTTTTACACATTGACATACCATGTATGTTATTGTTTATGGTGAAAGATTTGTAAAGTAAAGGAACAGGCAAGAGTATTTAGTAAACATCCATGTTGCTTCCAATCCAGATTGCTAACAGTGTCAGATTTCCTTCAAGTAACTGCCTCTCTCTCTTTAAAAAAGAAATTTAAAAATTTAAATAATTTATGTTCCCTTTGAATATCAATCTTAGTCACATGCCTTTCTCTTTCTTCTTTATCATCCATGGGAAACACTATTGTCTAGTCCATTCTGTATACCTTTATGAATGCATATATGTAGTCATGAGAAGCATTAGTAGTAGTATTTGAGGTATAGTTTAAGTTTTCCATAAATGATGCCACAAAACATATATTTCTCTGCAATATTCTTTTCATTCAGTATATGTCTTAACTATCTATCCATGTATACAGTGTATACAATGTGTTCTTGGCTTCGGAAGTAGATTCCCATGATTCATCGCTTACATACAATACCCAGTGCTCATCCCAACAAGTGCCCTCCTCAATGCCCATCACCCATTTTCCCCTCCTACCCACAACCCTCACCAACCTTCAGTTTGTTCTTTGTATTTGAGAGTCTCTTATGGTTTGCCTCCCCCTCTATTTGAAACTACTTTCCCCTTTCCCTTCCCCCATGGTCTTCAGTTAAGTTTCTCAAATTCCACATATGAGTGAGAACATATATCCATCTTTTTCTGACTCACTTATTTCACTTAGCATAATACCCTCCAGTTCCATCCATGTTGCTGCAAATGTCAGGATTTCATTCTTTCTCATTGCCAAGTAGTATTCCATTGTATATATAACCACATCTTCTTTATCCATTCATCAGCTGATGGACATTTGTGCTTTTTCCATAATCTGGTTATTGTTGAAAGTGCTGCTATAAACATTGGGGTACATGTGCCCCTATACATCAGCACTCCTGTATCCTTTGGATAAATTCCTAGTAATGCTCTTGCTGGGTTGTAGGGTAACTCTATTTTTAATTGTTTGTGGAACCTCCACACTGTTTTCCAGAGTGGCTGCACCAGTTTGCATTCCCACCAACAGTGCAAGATGGTTCCCATTTCTCCACATCTTCACCAATGTGTTATTTCCTGAGTTGTTACTTTTAGCCACTCTGACTGGTGTGAGGTGGTTTTGATTTGTATTTCCCTGATGATGAGTGACGTTGAGCATCTTTTCATGTGTCTGTTGGCCATCTGGATGTCTTCTTTGGAAAAGTGTCTATTCATGTCTTCTGCCCATTTCTTCACAGCATTATTTGTATTTTGGGTGTTGAGTTTGGTAAGTTCTTTATAGATTTTGGATAGCAACCCTTTATCCAGTATGTCATTTGCAAATGTCTTCTCCCATTCAGTTGGTTGCCTTTTAGTTTTATTGATCATGCAGAAGCTTTTTATATTGATGAGGTCCTGGTAGTTCATTGTTGCTTTTATTTCCCTTGCCTTTGGAGACATGTTGAGTAAGAAGTTGCTGCAGTTGAGCTCAAAGAGGTTGTTGCCTGTTTTCTCCTCTAGGGTTTTGACGGTTTCATCTCACACTTATTTCTTTCATTCATTTTGAATTTATTTTTATGTATGAACAATAGAAATTTGTTGTCTCACAGTTCTGGAGGCTATAAATATGAGCTCAAAGAGTTGTTAGGGTTGGTTCCTTCTGAGTGCTGCAACAGAAGGATCCTCCATGCCTCTCTCTTTGCTGTGTAAATGGTCCTCTTCTCCTTATATCTCCTCACATTATCTTCCCTTTATGTGTACCTCTTTGTCTAAATTTTCTTTTTATGAGGACACCAGTCATGCTGAACTAGGGCCAACCCCAACGACTTCACTTTAACTTTATTACCTCTGTAAAGAAGTTATCTCCAAATAAGGTCACATGTTGGGGTACTGTGGAGTAGAACTCCAACACATAAATTTGGGGACTCAAATCCAACCCATAATAATCCTCTATCCAACCTTACATGGTAAACACTAATGTCAACATTTAGGAGTGAATTGCACTCTGAGGAGTAAGGAAGACAAACCCACTGGGCCATGTATTATCTCAATCATACCTTTTGAGGAAAGCTCACAAAATAAGCCTTATGAGTAAATATCCTATAATGCTAAATAAAACCCATTATAATCTGGTCACCCACAAAACACTTATAAATACTGTAAAGTGTTCTATATTATATGAAATTATGAAATAGTAAAACTAAAACCACATCAGGTAATTATCAGTAAATAGAATACCTTGGGTTTTCTTCAGTCTTCTGTGGAGGTAATTACCAAACTTAATTCTCTATTTTGAGCATTTAACAGCGAGACCACAATATACTCCTGTCACCTTTATCACAGCTCTCCAAACCCTCCATCCCTTCCAGCAGTTTACAACCACAAGTTCAACAATCAACAACATTCTTATGTCCTTAGTGAGGCCATATTTTTCTCACAAAGGATGCAACTACATTTCTGCTAAAAGCTCCCCACCCCAGGTTAAAGAGACTGGGTCACTGTATTTGATTATGCTGCAGAAAACAAGACTGAAGTCTCCTTTTATAAACATCTTGCCTTGGAACAGACCTCAGTTGAGGGCATGAGGAAGAAGGATATACTCCTTGAATAAACAATAAACCCAATCAGAGAAAGAGTCTTCCCCTCAAAACAAAAACAAACAAAACAAAAAACACAGCTGACCCTAAAAACCCAAAACTCGCAAAGGTAGACCTAGAATGTTCTGTTTGAAGAATTAAGTCAACAGAAGTGTCCTAAGATTTTCAGACGCACAGTCCCAGACATCGTTTACAACACAAAGAATTTATTTTTGGCTAAGATCTCACACTGAAAACGTAAACACCTGTACATGAGTCCTGAGTCTGCTCTCCTTAGCTAATCCAATGAGCAATGTATAAAGTTACGGGCACCTGGGTGGCTCAGTCAGTTGAGCATTTGATTCTTGATTTTGGCTCAGGTCATGATCCCAGGGTCATGGGATTCAGCCCCATCTTGGGCTCCATGCTTAGTGTACAGCTTGCTTAAGATTCTCTCTCTCTCCCCGTCTGCCCCTCCCCCACTAGTGTGTGTGTGTGTGTGTGTGTGTGTGTGTGTGTGTGTGTGTGCCCTCTCTCTCTAAAATAAAAAAGTATAAATTTAAACCATATAAATCAGATAGGTTTAAAGTAGTCCAAATATCATCAATTTTATGTGGTTCAACCTAATTCTTGGCTTGATTAATTCAACACTTTCAAACATCCTTTTTTAGTGGCTTTCATTGCCAGGTCCCTATAATTAAAGTATATAAATGCTACAAGAGGAGAATTTTTAATACAGTTAGGGATAAACTACTTCTTGTTATAAGGAAGTAACAGGGCCTGGAATTATCCTTCCCCTGTAAACAACTGGAAAGCAGAACAAAATATGAGGGAAAACTATTTTCAGACACTGGACAACAGGCAACAGAGAAAAGAAAAAGAATAAATGAAGTGAGTCCTATGTTTGTCTAGACTTTCTCCCTAACAGAAATTTCTAAAGTGCTGAGCGGGGAGGAGAAATCCAAACTACAATCTCACTGACTGGAGGAGACAGATCAGAGTTCAAGAGGCCACAGTGGCTAATATATGCATACTAGAATACGTACAAAAAAGGGAGCTATACAGAGAAAGAGTCCTAGAAATCCAAATAGAATCTATGATGGAATATCAATATACAATTATATATCATAAGACAGGACAAATAATAACATCTAAGAAAAGGAAACGTATTGATGAGTTATAAATTAAACAATTTCTGAAGTTCACATGGATCCAGAAATAATTCGACTTCCCACCAGTAAGACTACAGAGACTTCATGGGCTACATGGGGCATATGCAATAGAGACCATATGGACCACAGCTTAGGAGTGAGTTTAAATTAGTTATGGTATAAAGACTACTCTAGATCTGCTCTTAAAAACTTTTTTAAAAAAGACTTGAACCGATAAGCCTGGTCTACAATCTGAGCCAAACAAAAATTATTAGACATGAAAAAGCAGGAAAATATGAATGATAACCAAGAAAAAAAAATTAGTAGAAACAGATGAAAAATATATGAAACAAAAATGTTATTAGATGGAATAAACAACAGTTTAGATACTGCTAAAGAAAAGATCAGTTAATTTTAAGGTACCAATAGAAACTATCTAATAAAAAGCATAGAGAAAAATATACTGAAAAAATTAATAGTCTCAGTGATCTATGGGACAATAACAAGATATTTAACAAAAATGTAATTGGTATTCCAAAAGAAAAAGAAAGGTGAATGTAATGAATATTTGAAGAAGTAATGATTGAAAATATTCCAAAATTGATAAAAAGCTGTAAACTCACAAATTTTAGAGGTTCAACAAACCCCAAGAAAAAAATATATATAAAGAAAATCACACTAAAGGACAACATTATCAAATTTCTTAAAGCTATTAATAAAGAGAAAAATCTTTAAAAACAGCCTGAGGAGAAATTAATTATATTAAATATGAGGAACACAGATAATAATACCACACTTTTCATCAGAAACTATACAAGCTATAAGATAATGAAAAAGCATCTTAGAGTGCAGAAAGAATAAACAAATGTCCATAAGAAACAAAAGCAAAAATAGAGAAATAGGACTACATCAACTTAAGAACTTTTGTTCATCAAAAGACAGAACGAATGGAGTGAAGAGGTAACCTACAAAATGAAAGAAAATATTTGCTAATTGCATATCTGGTAAAGAACTAATATCCATAGTATACAAAGAAGTACAACCCAGCAGTGATAAAAATCAAATAATTAAAAAATAAGAAAAGCCTTGAATAAACATTTCTCCAAGATGACATACAAATGACCAAAAAAACATGTGAAAAGATGCTCAAAATCACTACTTGTCATAGAAATGCAAATCTGAGTCACAATGATATCACCTCAAACCCATTAGGATAGCTGCTATTAAACAAAACAAAACAAAACAAAAAAGAAAAAAAGTAACAAGTGTAGCTGGGTATGTGGGAAAGTTGGACCCCTTCTGTGCTGTTGATAAGATTGTAAAATTTTGTGATTACTATGAAAAACAATAGTATGGTTCCTGAATAAAATAAAAATAAAAATAAAAAAGAACTACCATATGATCCAGCAATACTATTTCTGGGTATAGATCTGAAAGAACTGAAATCAGGATCTCAAAGAGCAATTTGCATTTGCACAACTAAGTTCATAGCACCATTATTTATAATAACCATGAGGTGGAAGCAACTCAAATGTCCATGGAAAATTAGATGGATAAACCAAATGTGGTATACACATACAGTGGGATAGTATGCTGCCTTAAAAAGGAAGGACATTCTGCAATATGGTACAACATGGACAAACCTTGAAGACTTTATGCTAAGTGAAATCAGCCAGTCACAAAAGGACAAATACTGTATGATTCACGTTATATAAGATATACAATGTAGTCAAATTCATAAAAAAGGAAAGCAAAATAGGTTTGGGGTTGGGAGAGGAAGAAAGTAGGAAAGAGAAAACTGTTATTTAGTGGGTATAGAGTTTAAGATTTGCAAGATGACAAAGTTCTGGAGATCTGTTTCACAAAAATGTAATATACTTAACACTACTGAACTATACACTTAAAAATGGTTAAGATAATAAATTTTACAATATGTATTTTTACCAATTAAAACAGAGTAAACAAATGTTAACCTAGAATTCTGTACCCTGTGAAAATTCCTTTAAAACTTAAGGCAATATAAAGGCTTTTTTTTTGAAAAACAGAAGCTGAGAGAATCACCACCTGACCTATACTATAAGAAACATTAAAAAATGTTTTTCAGGCAGAAAGAAAAGAACACCAGACAGAAATTGGGATCCACACAAAGGAATGAAGAGTGGCAGAAATAGTAAATATATGGGTAAATAAAAAGCTCTTGTTTCTCAATTGTTAATGTCTTTACAAGATAGTTGACTATTTAAAGCAAAAACAGTAACGGTGTACTTTAGGGCCTTTAACACATGTAGAAATAAAGTTTATCACAACAATAGCATCAAGGATGGGAAAGGGAAGTAATAGTATACTATTATAAGAGTCATACATTATATGTGAAGAGATATATTATTTTAAATTCAACTGTGATAAGTTAAAAATGCATGTTAAAAGTCGTAGAATAATTTCTAAAAATATAAATGTGGTATAGATAGTAAGATAATAGTACAGATGAAATTAAATTCGAAAACATGCTCAATCCAAAAGAAGGAAGAAAAGAATGGAGAGGAACAGATGGTACAATTAAAAAAGGAATAGAAAAATGATAAATTTAAAATCAGTCATATTGCCATTGACATTAAATGTAAGTGATCTAAACACTCTAATTAAAAGGCAGAGATTGTCAGGCTAGATTTAAAAAAAAAACACTCAACTATATAGTACTAAGAAATTCCCTTAAAATACAAAGATACAGATGGTATAAAATAAAGGGAGATATCAAAGCTATAATGCAAAACTACTCATGAGCTGGAATTTTTATATTCATATTAGAATGACTTTCACTGGCTCCATTAGCCAAGTGTCATGAAGGCTATTGCCTCAATCATTTTATTAGTGCGACTTGGCATACTCCCCTGCCCCTATCCATACTGCAACTAGTCAGCCAGGCCTAGCCCCTAAACTTCTACAATGAATTTCCTATCCCCAGGTGGATTTCACTTTGAATCAGAACACATGCCACTGCTGGGTCATGTAAGGCCATTCTGCCTTGTCAGGGTCACACGCCTTCTTGGTTAAAAACAGAACCAAACCCACATTAAGTCAAACCCTTCATCTGTTCCCAAACCATTCTTTCTTCACTAACCCCAGTTATTGAGCTCTAGATCAAAATCCATGTGGCTTTATCCTGGATAGCATCTAAGTGCTGCCATACTGTGTAGAAACAGGCTACAGAAGGAATTCGTTTCTGCTTCCACCCCCTCAAAAACACATGTAAGACACATGGAAAGACAGAAGGGCTCCATCCTTTCCCCATGGCTGCTCAAATTCTCTTCCCAAGAAAACTGACATCAGCATTAATTTTTGGAGTGAACATTCTTTGAAACTAAGATATTTTTTTAAATTTTCTTTAACTTTATCTTTTATTTTTTAAAATTTACATCCAAATTAGTTAGCATATAGTGAAGCAATGATTTCAGGAGTAGATTCCTTAATGCCCCTTACCCATTTAGTCCATCCCCCCTCCCACAACCCCTCCAGCAACCCTCAGTTTGTTCTCCATATTTATGAGTCTCTTCTGTTTTGTTTGTCTCCCTGTTTTTATATTATTTCTGTTTCCCTTCCCTTGTGCCCACATTGGTGACCATGATTTACTTATATCTGTATAGCATGTTGTATTTTTTTAATAGTTTCAGATACTTTATCTTTTATATAATCCAATAGAGACAGATTGCCAGGTTTTAAATACAGGTTATAAACACATATAGTAGCTATGTAAATGAGATCTAGTCACTTCAACTCTTTAAGTTTCAGCTACTTGTGTTGTGGTAAGTGAGTGAACTTTCAATTAAAAGTAGGAAAATGAAATCTAAAGGTATTATACAAGGTGCCTAAAGTCACAAATAAAATAGATCACAGATTACAACTCCAAGATTTTCTGTGTATTTTGCCATTACTTCTCACCACCTTCATTGCTACTACTCTAGCATCACCTCTTGTCTAGTTAGGTAGCTTTTGAAATGTATGGCTATGATCTCCACCTCCTGATATTCATGCCTTTGTACAATCTCTTCCCCCTAAGTCCCCCTCGCCCTAATGACTTATATCTAACAATCTCTTACTAAAGTAACTTATTTCTAATAATCTCTTCCCCATTAAGTCCCCCTAGACTTAATGATTTATTTCTAACAAATATAATGTTTTAAAACTAATGGGATATCACTTTAGAGATTAAGTCTTAAAAGACTGTGACTTCCATTTCTTTCTCTCTCTCACTCGTTCATTCTTCTTGTTTGTTCTACTGGAGAGGATCATACTGCCAAAGAGGATGATCTCTGACCAATATCCAATGAGGAACCAAAGACCACAATCCAACAACCCACAAGGAACTGATTTCCTTGTGAGTAAACTTGGAAATGAATCCTCTCCAATCAAGCGTTGAACTGGTCCTTGACTACATTCTTATGAGAGACCCAAAGCCAGAATTTCCAACTTAGCCATGCTCAAACTCTGACACACAAAAACTGTGAGATAATAAATGTTTGTTGTTTTAAGCTAACAAGTTTTGAGGTAACTTGTTACACAGTATAACTCAGGCACCTAAATTACTATAATAGCCTTATAATTGGTATCTTTACTTCTACTCTTGACTGTCCAGAGCAAACTCAGACTTATCCTTTAAATAAGCTAACCAAATCACCCCCCCACCCCACTCAAAATGCTGCAATGGCTCTATTTTCTTGTTTAGAGTAAAGTCAAAGTCCTTACATAACATAAAAGATCCTACAATTCCCCTCTCTTCTGACCTTAAGTCCTATTACTCACTCACTTGCACCCAGACCCAGAGGCTTCTTAGCTGTTCCTCATACATGCTGGGTGTTCTCACACTGTGCTGGCCTTTGCAGCGGCTATTGTCTTTCCCTGAAATGCTTCTCCCCCAGATATCCACACAACTAATTCCTTTGCTTCCTTCAATCATTTGATCAAACGTCACCTTCTCAATGGAGACCTAATCTGACCATCATACTATAAATTGCCATATATCTCCCACCCCCAATTCCCAATTTCTATTTCCCCATACTACCTTTTTTTTTATCTATTGCACTCATAATGTTGTAACAGTGCATATTTTACTTATTTATTATATCTATTCTCTATTGAATCTTTCCTTTACAAAAATGCAGACCCCAAGAGGGAAGAGATACCTTTTTCTGTTTTGTTGCAAATAAGTAATGAACTATGTTGCTGTCAATAATAATCTAGAGAGCATTTATTCCTATACAAAGGTCATCATAACCCTCTTTTAGCATGTAAAAAAAGTTAACATAGACTCAAGTCAGATACATCACTCTTTATAATTACTCTTTGTATAACATCACAGTTTTCATTATATTTGAAGAGTTAATGAGATTTTACAATGCCGAAGTCTATAGAGTCTATGGTGAGATAAATTATCCCTGCTGTAACTACCTCTCCAAGGGGCCTTTATCACTGCACCAGAACTTTAGATTAAAAGGATAAATACAGCTTAAAAACCAAAAACACTGATTTAACTATAAGCCTGATTGACATTTCCTTATTAGATGTATGAAGCAAAATAAAAGCTCACAAAGGAGAATATGTGATAACATATAAGGGCATTTGGCTGCCAAATGAGTTTTATGTTATTACATACCTCCCTAGTGTGTGAAAGTATGGAAAAGACCTAAGGCATCCTTTATATTTATATTTATCAGAAATTCGATTATTAAGCACAAAGCAAATTTCTTTGTTCAGTTTTTATAAGCTTATATCACGCCTTGGTCCTAAAGTCAATATCCCTGGTAACAAAAGAAGGATTCAGCTTGTCAGGTACCCACAAATAAAGGTCTCTTTTATTCTCCTTGGTTTCTTCTCAGTTGAAAGTCCTTCTGTGGTAAGCAACCTGACTCCTAAGGCAACCTTTGTGTCCAAGTAGGAGTGCTATATGTTACCCCCAAGTATGCGAAGTGTAATGATCCCCCACTGTGTGTGTTAATAGGCTGCAAAGCTTAACAGTCCCAAATGAAATGAAGAAACAACTTTGTGTTTTGATGCTTGAAACCTAGATGCCATGTAGCAATACCTCTACCTCCTTTTTTCCCACTTAGGTGCACAAGCCTGCACACATACACACACACACACACACACACACACACACACACACACACAGCCTAAAGTAATGTTCTTTACTACCACTAGACTCACAATTTAACAGCTGTGTAACAGTAACAGAGAACAAAGGAAATTGAATGTTTTATACCAGACTATTTTTAAGGCTGATGAACATGTTTTCTGGGTTCAGCCACAGTAATCAAACACACACACACACACACACACACACACACACACACATTCATACATCTCTAAGCATGTTTAATTTGACAAAAGAAATTGAAGGCTTGTCCCCAGAGAGAGCTTTTTATGAAGGACATTAAAGGAATACAGCATGAGTCAATGGAGCCCACACATTTCTTGGGCTAAACAACTCTGTGGGCCCTGTGATGAGATCCAGGACACTGAGCTGGGGACATATTGTCCCTGTGAAGGCTGCTGACTCAGAGGCACGTCAGAGGAATGGGTTACCTGGATGTGTGGGCAAATCTGCTCTGAGAAGCTTGTCCCAGAGCTGATCGCTTTGAATCTAGATCAGCCCCTGCCCCCAGCAACCCACGCATTGGTAAGGAAAGGGCGGACAGAAGATGGAAGAGAAAGCACAGGCATGAGGAATGGGAACAACCTCTGCATTATATTTGAGAACAACAAATCATACCTGACTGCTTGGGAAGAAACCAGTCCCATTAACTTCCCTCAGCCTTGTCTCATTCTTTGATGGCTGCTCCCAGCAAAGGAGACAGGAAAATCACACTTCAGGCTGAACATTCTTCTATTCAAAAAACATCTATTGAGAGCCTAGTATGTGCTGGGACAGAGAGCACAGCAGGAAACAAGGCAGTCAAACTTCCTGTCCCTGTAAAGTAGTAGATGCAAATGCTGAAGCCACTCAGCCTGGGTTTGAATCATGGCCCTCCCGCATATCAATGGTATGAGTTTTGGGAGATTTGCTTAATTTTTCTAAGCTTCAGTTTTCTCATTTACAAAATGAGGATTGAACTATTACTTATCTCCAGGGCTATTGTGAGGGGCAAGAAATATAAATGTCAAATGCTTTAGAACATTGTCAGGCACAGTCAGTAAATGTAAGCTATTGTCAACTATTATTGTCACAATAATCATTGTGCTAGGTGCTAGGTATACAGAAGGAAACAAAACACGTGGTCCCTGCCATTATGAATTTTGTATTTTACTGGAGGTGACAGACAATGGGCAATAATCAAGTAAGTAGATAATAGGTCAGATAATAGCAAGTATTATGTATGAAAAATAAAAATAAGAAGTGATCAAATGAAATGAACATACACTGAGAATAAAAGGGAAACATAATTAACACAAAGCACTTTCTCTTCTCTAACACATGAGACCACCAACCTCAAAAAAACAGCAGAATCACCTCCACTCTGGTTTCTTTTTTCATACAGAAGAAAACAACACTCTTGGAAGGTATCTCTACTAAATCCTAGAGGCTTCTAAGAGGTCAGAGTATTTCTTGTATTTATTTTCCTTTTTAAGATGACTATTTTTGTGCCATTCAGCATCTCCAACTGTAAATCTACTTGGTATCCTAGCAATTTCAAGCACTCCAGTCTAAAAAGTACTACACAGAACATAGAGTCAGGCACATTATTTTTCTTTTGACTTTATTCACAATAAAAGGTTTGAAAGCAGTGGGATCAATGAATGTCACTTATACTACATAGCCACACGCCCTTGAAAATATACAAGACCATATGCTGCTCTGACTTTGCAAAAAACAGCACACAAAGTAGATTCAAGTTGACAAGGAAAACCAAGATCCATAGTACATCTCATTGCTCTATCAATATAATCCCCAAAGAGTATCTTTAAGTGGTTTCTAAAATTATATTAATTATTAAATAGAAGCCTCAAGGGCAAGGAGAACCTACCAGTCATAGTTTTATTTACCCTCAGCACCTGCTGTTTGCTCTGGGTTTATTTAAACTCATAATCATGTCTCCTGCAAATGGAGGATTTGAGTTGCTTTGTGGTCACATGTGGAAAATGTTATATATCCACATCAAATGTGGTTGTGGTCTCCCTTAGTAGAAACCGATGTCATCTCCCTAGAATTAAACCATGTTGACCCTATGGGCATACGACGTTTAACTCAACAGGGAGTCCTCAAAAAAAAATCCGCAAGGAGGGAAGGGTTACTTAGACCTTTAAGAGCACTTTGTAATCATTGCTCATCACAAACAAACAAACACTTAAAGAGCAAAAGAACAAAACATATTGATTCATAGTATTATTTTCGTTCCAAAAATTGTTTTGCTTTATCCATGCAAGAAGAGTAGGAGAAATCCACAACACCTGTTAACAATTGAGAATTTCCAAAAGCAACCAGAAAACAAGTAACAAATGGCAATAAATACATATATATCAATAACTACTTTGAATTTAAATGGACTAAGTGTTCCAATCAAGACATAGGGTAATAGAGTGGATTAAAAAAAATAATAACAAGACTCATCTATAGGCTGCCTACAAGAGACTTGTTTTAGATCTAAACACACCTGTAGATTGAAAGTGAGGGAATGGAGAAACATTTATCATGGAAATGAATGTCAAAAGAAAGCCAGGGTAGCAATACTTATTACAGACAAACTAGACTTTAAAACAAAAATTATAACAAGAAACAAAAAAGGACAACATATGTTATTAAAGAGGACAATCCAGCAAGAAGATATAACAATTATATAAATTTAGGCACCCAACATGAGAGCACCCAAACACATAAGAGTTAATAACAAACATAAAGCAAATAATCAATAGTAATACAATAATAGTAGGGGACTTTAACACCCCACTTACATCCATGGACAGATCATCCAAACATAAAATCAACAAGGAAACAAAGGCTTTGAGTGACCACTGGACCAGATGGATTTAACAGATATATTCAAAACATTCCATACTAAGATAGCAGAATACACATTATATTCAAGGGCACATGGAACATTCTCCAGAACAGATCACATATTAATCCACAAAATAAGTCTCAAGAAAGTAAAAAAGATTGAAATCAAACCATGCATCTTTTCTGATCACAACCCTATGAAATTAGAAATCAATCACAAGAGAAAATCTGGAAAGACCACAAATACACGGAAGTTAAATAACATACTACTAAACAATGAATGGATCAACCAAGAAATCAAAGAAGGAATCAAAAATTACACAAATAAGAAGGAAAACACAATAGTCTAAAACCTTTGGGATACATCAAAAGCAGTTCTAAGAGGAAAGTTGATAGCAATAGAGGCCTATCTCAAGAAACAAGAAAAATGTAAAATAAACAACCTAACCTTATATCTAAAGGAGCTAAAAAAAGAAGAAAAGACAAAATACCAAAACCAACAGAAGAAAGGAAATAATAAAGAGCATAAATAAATGATATAGCAACAAAAAAACACACAGTAAAACAGATCAATGAAACCAGGAGCTGATTCTTTGAAAAGATCAACAAAATTGATACAGCTCTAGCTATACACACCAAAAAGAGAGAGTGAAAACCCAAATTAAATCACAAATGAGAGAGAAGAAATAATAACACCACAGAAATACAAATATTTAAGAGAATATTATGAAAAAACATATGCCAACAAATTAGATAACCTACAAGAAGTGGGAAAATTCCTAGAAACATATAAATTCCCAAAACTGAAGCAGGAAGAAATAGAAAATTTGAACAGACAGATTACCAGCAATGAAATTGAGTCAGTAATCAAAAACTCCCAACAAACAAAAGTCCAGGATGATACAGTTTCACAGGTGAATTCTACCAAACACATAAAAAAGAATTAATACCAATTCTTCTCAAAATATTTGAAAAAAATAGAAGGGGAAGGAAAACTTCCAAAATTCATTCTATGAGGCCAGTATCACCCTGATACCAAAACCAGATAAGTCACCACAAAAAAAGAGAGAACCAGGCCAATATGTCTGATGAACATACACGCAAAAATTTTCAACAAAATACTAGCAAACCCAATCCAACAATACATGAAAAATAATCATTCAGTACAATCAAGTGGGATTTATTCCTGGGATGCAGAGGTGACCCATATTTGCAAACCAACCAACATAATACATCACATCAATAAGAAAAAAGATAAAAGCCATATAATAATATTTTAGGTGCAGAAAAAGCATTTGACAAAGTACATCATTTATGATAAAAAAAAAAAAACCCACAAGAAAGTAGGTCTAGAGGGAACAAACCTCAACATAATAAAGGCCTTACATGAAAAATTCACAGCTAACATAACACTCAATAGTGAAAAACTGAGAGCTTTTCCCCTAAGGTCAGGAACAGGACGAGGGTGTCTACTTTCACCACTTTTATTCAACCTAGTACTGGAAGTCTGAGCCAGTGAATTCAGACAACACAAAGAAATAAAAGGCATCCAAATTGGGAAGGAAGAATAAACTTTCACTATTTGCAGATGACACAATACTATACATAGAAAACCCTCAAGACTCCAGCAAAAAACTTCTAGAATTGATAAGTTCAGTAAGGTCACAGGATACAAAATCAATGTACAGAAAGCTGTTGCATATCTATACACCAATAATGAAGCAACAGAAAGAGATATTTAAGAAAAAAATTCCATTTACAATTGCACAAAAATATAAGGAATAAATGTAACCAAAGACATGAAATCCTACAAGAGAACACAGACAATAACTTCTTTTCAAATTTTTTTTAACATTTATTTATTATTGAGAGACAGAGAGAGACAGACCATTAGCAGGGGAGAGGCAGAGAAAGAGGGAGACACAATCCAAAGCAGGCTCCAGGCTCTGAGCTGTCAGCACAGAGCCTAATGCAGGGCTCAAACCCACAAACAGAGAGATCATGACCTGAGCCGAAGTTGGACACTCAACCGACTAAGCCACCCAGGTGCCCCAATAACTTCTTTTACATCAGCCATACCAACTTCTTTCTAGATATATGTCCTGAGGCAAGTAAAATAAAAGCAAAAATAAACTATTGGGACTGCATCAAAATTAAAAGCTTCTGCACAGTGAAGGAAATAATCAACAAAACTAAAAGGCAACCTATGGAATGAGAGAAGATATTTGCAAGTGACATCTATCTGATATATTTAGTATCCAAAATATATAAAGAACTTACACAATTCAACAGCCAAAAAGCTCATAATCCAAATTAAAAATGGGCAGAAGACATGAATAGACATTTTTTTAAAGAAGACGTCCAGATGGCCAACAGGCACATGAAAAGATTCTCAACCTCATCCATTATCAGGGAAATGCAAATCAAAACCACAATGAGGTGTTATCTCACACCTATCAGAATGGTTGAATTCAACAACACAAGAAATAACAAGTGTTGGCAAGGATGTGAGAAAAAGGAACCCTCTTGTAGTGTTGGTGATAATACAAAGTGGTGCAGCCACTGTAGAAAACAGCATGCAGGTTCCTCAGAAAGTTAAAAATAAAACTACCCTATGATCCATAATCACACTAGTGGGTATTTACTCAAAAAATACAAAAACACTAATTCAAAGGGATACATGTACCCCTGTGTTTATTGCAACATTATTTGCAACAGTCAAATTATGGAAGCAGCCCAAGTCTCCATCAATAAATGAATGGATAAAGATTTGGCATATATACACAATGGTGTATTATTCAGCCATTAAAAGAAATGAAATCTTGCCATTAGCAACAACATGGATGGAACTAAGGAGTATAATGCTAAGCAAAACAAGTCAGTCAGAGAAAATTAGTATCATGATTTCACTCGTGAGGAATTTAAGAAACAAAACAAACAAGCAAAGGAAAAGAAAAGAGAGACAGACCAAGAAACAGATTCTTAAGTGTAGAGAACTGATGGTTAGCAGAGTGGTGGGGGATGGATGAAACAGGTGATAGTAGTTAAAGAGAACACATATGATGAACCCAGAATAATGTATAGAGTTGTTGAATCACTATATTGTACATCTGAAACTAATATAACACTGTATGTTAACTATACTGGAATTAAAAATAAAAGCTTAAAAATAAAAAAGAAGCTCAGTGTAAATAAAGGTATATCACACATGGAAGAAAAAGAACTTAGAAACTCAAAGTTCCCTTTGTGTCTAAGGGAGATGACTAAAAAGTATTCACCCCTAGATTCAGGGCAGGCTTCAGGGGCCTGTGACCAGTGTGGTCACACCGGATGCATCATTCAAAAAAGATCAGCACTGGTATTTAATCTTCTTAGGTCACCTACTCTAATATCTTAAAACCAGCTTGTAATGTGTACCAGGGATTTGTAACCTCAGCTCACATGGGGTCTTGCCACCAGTGGTCCCCATCCTTGACATGGGAGATGTCCTCGCCAGAAGGATGAATACTCGGTCTCTTCTAGAACTTCATTGCTACCCTTCGCCAACCCCTGAATTAAAAACCCCATTGCTATCACAACCCCCTGGGGCGCCTGGGTGGCGCAGTCGGTTAAGCGTCCGACTTCAGCCAGGTCACGATCTCGCGGTCCGTGAGTTTGAGCCCCGCGTCAGGCTCTGGGCTGATGGCTCGGAGCCTGGAGCCTGTTTCCGATTTTGTGTCTCCCTCTCTCTCTCTGCCCCTCCCCCGTTCATGCTCTGTCTCTCTCTGTCCCAAAAATAAATAAAAACGTTGAAAAAAAATTTAAAAAAAAAAACCATTGCTATCACAACCCCCTAATTACCTCCTTTGGAGCCTGGTAGCTTAAAGGAGCAACAGGGAAGCTGAGACTAGGAGAGCACCAAAGGGCATGGTCGCTGTGATTTATGTCGCTTGAGCAAAATGCTGGGGCAGGTGCATTACTGATCCGTCTCAAGTAAGGACATATTTATTAATTCTTAAATACCTCTGAGCCTATTTAGGAACAAGGCAGGACAGTTGTGGAGTCAACTCTAAGCACTTGGAAGACACTTCCCTAAAAACCACAAACCTCAGGAGAACCTTGTGCTATTTATGTTTCCCCACCTATCATAACCTAGTTTAGGTAAAATCCAGCCACATACAATCCTAAATGTTTCCCAAACACTTTTCAGTTAAATACAAAGACATAGAATCGACAAGGAATCCCCAAACAATAAGGGGGAAAAAATAACAGTTCTAAAAGAGAAGCTAGTTTACTATTTACTATTTCCCAAAGCTTGAAGTTCAGGCATCTGTATCCATTTACCTGGGGTAGGGGTAAAAGGGCTACTGGGATGTTTCTTAAAAATGCCAATTCCTGACCTCCACCACAGACCCACTGAATCTGCAAGTCTGATTGGAGGTCACTGAATCCACATTTGTACAAGCTCTCTAGTTATTTTTCACACCTATGTAGGGTGGTCATTTGCATATGAGCTTTCTATCATTTGGAACAGCAAGGGGCAAACATTCAATATTTATAGGAATCAAGTGAAGTTCCCATCAAAAATCCAGGTTCCCTGAGCACCAAGCCCCCAGAGTTCTCACTCCAAGGGTGTGGAGTCTGCACTTTAACAAGCAGTTTGCCCCACGACCCCCACCTCCCGCCATCTCCCAAACCTTTGACACAGGTGGGCCTCAAACCATACCTTGAGAAATACAAATGTTTTAAAAGCCTCGAAGTTCTTAGCTTTTATTATTTTAGAATAGCCACAATTAAGCTTCAAATCTTTTAAAAATCCAACTAATGTTTATTTAACACCTTTTATATGCTGGGGCCAAGGATGGGAAGATGAATTGGTCCTTTCCTAAAGGAGCTGAGTTGAGGAAGGCAAAACAGTCAGGTAAGCAACAGCTGCCATACACTTTAAGTATGTAAATGCTTACAATGTTGAGTAATGTTGATTATATACCATGAATATACAACAGATAGAGAAGAACAACCCAAGTTCTTACAGTGATAGCAGCTGCCATATACTGAGTTCCTGCCATATGCTGAGCGCTGAGATAGATGCTTTTCAAACTAGTAACTACCCAACAAACTTGCACAGTTAGCTTTCACGCCCACTTTTTACATATTTGGAAACCGGCTCAGAGGATTTAAGTAACACAGTGCAAGATCTCAAAGTGAGTCAGGAGCACAGGTGGATTGTGGGTCTAGGATCTGCCTCATGCTAAAAACTGTTTCCCTTCTAGAGAAGCTATTCCTTACATTTGAACATTTTTTTAAGTTTTCAATGTATTTTTAATTATAATGTTCTAATGGAGTCTCATTGCAACAGTATATATATATATAAACAAACCAAAAAAATGACCCCATGATCTTTGTGATTCATAACAAAGGTTCATGTCTTGCTCACGTTAACATCAGCTGCAGACACATTTCAGTTGATCTCCACATCCTCGTTCCAGGACAGTCCTTCACCTGGAAAGCGAGTGCTGCTCTTGTGGCAAATAAGAAAAACAATGGTGGCAGATGGAATGGCTCTCAAAGCTTCCACCTGGAAGTGACATATGTCGCTTCTTATTATTTAAATGGACAAAGTCACTTGGCCAGGCTACTGTTCAGGTGCTACTGAGAAGTGATACTTTGTTCCTGAATGAATGGATCTGGCATAGCTAAGCACTTCTTTCACCAAGATTCTTTCAGAGCCCTGAAGTAGTGTCATTCTCTGCTATCAGCAGGAATACCAGCTGTTAAGTTTCATGGCATCCAGACAGCGGATATCAAGGATACAGGATAAAGGGACGTAGAGCAGTGTTTCTCTAGAGCCTCAAGAGTGTTAATCACGAGAAAATCTGGCCAGGTTTGTGGGCTGCCCTCTGCCTGAGATAAGGGTACTCACAGGCTCTTTGAGAACTTTATATTTGTACATGTATTTACTAGGCCCAGCCTAGGGGCAGTATTATGAAACCAAGTAGCAATTATTACATAAATCAGCACCTTTCAACTTCTAACTTCTGTGTAGGCAGTCAGTCCTAAAGTGTGTTGCAAGTAATTCATTACTCATGACAAAGTCACAAAGTATTTAACAAATTGGCATCCTTAAATAAATAAATTTAAGGATGTTCTTTGAACATTAGCATGCTGATCCACGTGCATTCTGATGTTTTCTTAAACAGGAAAGTAAAGGGTGGGGTTCTCCCTACGTCCTAAAGAATTGTGTTTGACCATGATTACACCCATGGGTGTGCATCACATCTGTGAACTAAAATTTACATATGTGTGTTGTGGCAGAAAAACAGGTTGAGAACCACTTATCTAAACCACAACCACGTATATCACTTCCATATCACTGCAAATAATTCCACGTGTGTTCTCATTAGCCAAACAGTAAGCATCCCAAGGACAAGAACCATACTTCTTCTCCTTGTGTTCTGCCAGCTTAGCCCTATACCATTAGAAGAAATCATCATTTAGCACAGCTAGGGAACTCTTTTCCCTATTAAGAGCCATTGACACACTGAGAGGGGGAAACAATATAATGAGGAGCACATAGTAATGAAAAAGTTTATTGGGAAGTGGAGAAGCAAACATTTTATCTACTAATTTTCTAAGTTATAAATAGAGCTAAATGAACAAGTGGGAATATCCCCTTCCTCTCATTGAGTTCTGCAAACAGAAAGCATTTAGCAATGTTTATGGTAGAGTTTACAGACTACCAAGAAAGAATTCGCTGTAGTGAGGCTGATTAGGACAGAAGACATGAAGTTGGCAGCATCTAACGATTAGCTGTTCCCCACCTTGATCCAGCACTGGGGGCGGGCAATAAGGATCCCCACAGTAACATCCGTAGTCAGGAATTCTGAGGAGCAAAGTAGTAAAAGGTTCCCACCTTCCTAAACATCAGCCCTGAGCTGAGACTTCAAAAATGGAAGAGAGTAATTACTGGTTTAATGACCAGAATAAGTTTTACCTCTCTTGATGTCAACCCAAGTGTTAAAGGATACAGAAAAAGCACAAGCATACTTTAGATATTCTGTCCCTACTTTAAAACATAAAACTGTGAGAAATCTGAGTTCTCACTTAGCATGGTAGCTACTCTTGAACAAATGAGGAAACAAAAGGGCTTTTATCTTCTTTAAAAAGGCAGACAAACCTCCGAAACCCTCAAGACAAAATCTTGATCCATATCATGCTACCATTTTTCCCTTTGAAGTCAAGAGGAATTAAATCTCAAAGATACACAAAGTAAGAAAATACCAGTATTCAAAGATCTGACAGAAACAACCAAGCTTCAGACAGCTTTGCCCAGAACATAAACCAGATAAACAATTCAATCCCAGACTCATTTCCCCATGACATGGTCTTCTATTTCATTTTTATGTTTATTTATATGTTGTTTGATTGACTGCATGAAATATTTGATTCAGATAAAGCCCTATCTCTTTTTTTAAGTAAATGGTAGTTCATATGTTAAATCCTACCTAAATGCTCTGCCAACAGTGGCACATCTAGTAAGTGAAAATATATGTATAATTGAAAAATAATTTTAATTTCTACAGGGAAAAAAAAGCTGTTTGATTCTCCCAAGGGTGTCAGCTTCACATAGATCATTTCAAGCAGGATCAATGCCTGAAATTCATTCAGAAAGCCAGAGTGCTTAGTTTTCTTGGGAGGAAATGGATTCTCTACTTAAGAAGGACAGATTTCCACTAGAAAGAAGAAAAAGAACACCCACACATCACTGGAAGCTTATACTGGGTGAAGCAACACTTTCCAATTCATTTGAATGAGGAAATGTCCCCTAGTCTTCTTGAGCCTGTATCTTCCTGTCCCCTCCTTCTGGGTTTGGCTGTAGCTGAAGCTAAACACTGATTTATACCAGTCCTTAAAAAAAAAAAAGAAAGAAAAGAAAGAAAAATTAATGATTCTTTCCATAAATCCTGTAACTACAAGGGCTGGTGGTTTCATATGCATACTATGGCCACATTTAGTTAACTGCTCCCTTTCTCCAGCCAGATCCTTCACTGTGAAATTGTCCTCCAAGCTGGGAACATGTTGGTTAGTTACAGGCAGTGGAACAGGGAAGGTCAAAACCACCGTGTACAGTTAGAAGGCTAGAGTGCTTATAGGTGAAGCTCATGCATTTCCCACGTGCCCTTGACCATGACAAGCACTTCAGGTGCGTGAAACTGCTTCACCCTCTCAGCTGGCAGAAGGACAAGGCAATAACCTCCATTTTAGAGCTGAGGAACTGAGGCATAGAGTTTGCATTAAGTTGTTTGCCTATGTTGGTTTGTGTTTTGATGCCTTATCTCTTCAGATTCAGATCCCTTTCAAGATGCCCTTAGAAGAATACCTCTGAAAGGGTAAATAGGTTGATAACAGCAGCTCCCTTAGGACAGGGGAGCAGGGAACTGGGAGAACTAGGGTGTGTGAGAATAGAAGAGAAAAGGAGACATATTTCTCCCTTTATGCCCTTTGGCACATTAAAAAAAATTTTTTAAGCTTGCACAGTTGATCTTCACTATTCATGAATTCCCTATTTGTAGATTTGCCTACTGGCTCAAATTCATTTGCAACACCAACATCAATACACACGTGCTTTACTGGTCACTTGCAGTAGTCCAGTGGGTGGTGCAAATTTTGGTGGACCCAACAAGCCCCTTCCCAGCTGACACTCTGCCTTCTGTTTCAGCTCTCATATGAAGGGATGGGCCAAGGGCGGAGGTGGTAGGGGACAGTGCAGTGCAAGAAGGTCAGGCTCTGAGACAGTTGGATAGGGTGTGAATCCCAACTCTAGTACCTGTTAGAGGGATGGCCTCAGGCAAGACACTTACCACTTCTAAACCTTGTTTTCTCTTTTGTACAATAAAGAAAATAAAATCTCCTGGGATGAGTTGTTTACATAATTTAAAAATTATAATTATAATCTATGTGAGCTAGGTATGTGTATACATACATATTTCCCCTAGCTCAATGGTCCTATATTCAGTAATTCAATGCTCATGGTGACTTGATTGAATATAACTATCCTAACAAGGAGAATCAACTACCTATGTGTTTTTACTACAATGTGTGAGAGTACGTGTATTATACATTTCATCTTTATGATTATGTGAGCACAGAGGTTGGAAGGAGCATAAAAGAGGGTATATACACCTAAGTGTTAAGAATGAAATCTAGATCACAGTCTAGGTTCACAAACCCAAATTTTACACAAGGACTCATATTGAGTAAGAAAGTGAGAAGAGGTCCTAACTTACCAAGTGGACAAGGCAATGGTCAAGATATAAACATAAAAGCAATCCCATCCTTTGGGTATTCTAGAAATTAATACTCAGAAAGGATTCGGAGAGATCTAAAGACTGGGAGAGGTACCCAATGGGCCCTGAAAGGCAAGACACACATATTCTTAGCTGAGGTATCTTTCAAGAGAAAGTCTATTTGCAGCTTGCTGAAGCCATGAGTCTATCCCAGAAGTAGAACCAGCAATTGGTCGCAGGGGTCCAAATGTCAGTGAATGGAGAGTTGTAGAAGGCCCACAGTACAGTTATTAGAACACAGCCATAGAAAAGCTGGAAATTTAGCAATCTAAGATGAAGGAGTCATACTACACCAGGGGCCCTTTTCTATACGGGAATTTTTCTGGGGATAGAGTCAGTATCTGAAATCACGTTCTGAAAGGGTTCCATGACCCCTCAAAAAAAGGGTTAACAACTTTGCCTATAAAATATACCAGTATTTTTTTCTTTTTTTACTTCCATTACCAGTCTTATAGTTTTCTTTTTGAGACACCTTTTTAGGAAAACCCCAGCCAACCTCTAACTGAAATAGATAATGGATCCAGCAGCTGTGCTCTGAAATCCATTGTCCCATATGTGTCAAGGTCATGCTTCCCATTGGCTGCTTTGAGTGGGGCAAAGATACTGAGGCAGGCCCGCTCCTGGGAGAAAGGGAACTTCTCTAATGGTGACTGGTGGTAGATCTTCCCCCATGGCCTTTCAGAACCTTCCTTTGACTGCATGGTTTCTCCACCTCCTCTCCCTCTCCTTGTCTCTGTATTCCAATTGCATCCCAGCCTCCTGACCTCACCTGGTTCCCTCCCCATGTCTCTCCCAATGGGGCTCCCTAATATAAATCCTAGCATGCTTAATCCCTGGCATCTGCTTCTCAAACAGGACTGACAAAGAGAGCAAATTTCAAATGTTTTATGAAAGTTACTAAGTTACCAGCAAAAAAAAAAAAAAAAAAAAAATGGGAGGCTGCAGTGTGTGCTCTTCAGTCAGCCAGACTGGCTCAATGCCCACATGACTCATTTTCATTCCAAGACAGAAAGCCACCAACGTTTTGATTCAAGTCTTGGACAAATTACAGGTTACTGTATGTTTCAGAGTATATGCTTAATTAAAAACCTTTAAAGATCACATGTAAATGAATGCTAAATCCACAAATGCCATGAATCTATTCTACTAAGAATCTATAAAATACTCTGGATACCTCAAAACTATGAATTGGTTTAAAATGTCTACGTACCCCTCCTTCACCCAGATGCCTCTCCCTGCGTTTTCCACCTGGTGGATTTCCACTTATTCTTTAAAAGGCAACTTAAAGTCTACCTAATCTAGGAAACCCTCCTAGATTTCCTTTGGCCAAATTACCTCCCTGAACTCTGTGCTTCTTTAAGGATTTGTACCTGATTCTATTGAAATACCTAACAATTAATATTTTTCTGGTGCCTATAATTAATGACTAATAGTGGCTCAAACAATTGGGAGATTATTATCATTACCTCAGAGAACAAGAATCCTGGAAAAATTCAGTGGTATGGCTGGTTTTCCACAGTGTCATCAGGAATGTATCCCATTTCTATCTGTCCACCTGATCATCCCCGATATTGATGCTCCAGCCTAACCACACTCAGAGGCAGGAAGATAAAGAGACACATTCTACGCAGCTGTCCCTCATTTTTGATGGCTGAGGGAACCCTTTCCAGGTGGTCCCCTGAAGATTCTAGCACTCGTCTCATTGGCCATAATGCAGTAACATGGCCATTCCAACCCATCATGGCAGACAGGAATGGGATTACATGATTAGATTAAACCAATAATGATTCATCTTTTGAATGGAGTCCACCTTCTTTGAAGATGTCGTTGCCTCATACCCTAATTTTCTTTTTTTTTTGCTTTTTTTTTTCCTTTCTTTCTGTTTGTTTGTTTGTTTGTTTGTTTGTTTTACATCAAGGACCTGTTAGCCAGAGAGATGGAAGGGGTGGCTTCTGAGTGGAAAACCAACAGGCTCTAGCTCACGCCTAACTCAGAGGTTCTGGCTTTACTGCCTCTCGCTGCCTTCACTCAGAGGGGAGGAATCCTGTCTTGTTCTTTGCATCACCCAAAATTGGCCATTAGTAGCACTCAATAAATGAACATGTGAAACATTCATTTTTTTGTTGAAAATAAAGGAGATGCATGTAAAAAAAAAAAACTAAAGCAATGCTAAAAAAAAAAGTATAATTACAAAGTGAAATGTTAGATAAACCCTCCAACAGCTCTCCTGAAAGATTAGAATGCCATTGCAGTTGTAGAGAGCCAATAACTGAGGCTAAAGAGGATATATAACTCAGCTGAAATGACAACATGAACATTCTGACTCCATAGTCCATAGTCAGAATCCCAGACCCCTCAGCTCTCTACCTGACCTTCCAAATATGGTTTTGGTGTCTCACTCAGGGACACTACAACTATTTAAATAGTGGCCACCAAATACACATTATGCTGAGAGGTACTTACACTAGACAAAGGGAACACTAATGAGGTTTTACAGGAGGCCACAGACAATCACAACCCAAAATGGGACGTTTGATTTTACATATGCTCTATCAAAAACCTCTTGCAGTTCTTGGACTTCAGAGGTTATGAATGGACATTGAATCTTTCTGTGTCAGGTCCCTGCAGCAATTCTGGTTACACCCAACTGGTAGTTCTCTTTGCAATTCCATGCTTATGTCACAAAAATGGTAAGTCTTATGAAGTGAGGGGTAGTAGGGGTAGGAAAGGGATACATAAGGACAGCCAACTTTCTAGCTTAAGCAACTAAGCGGATGGGAAACAGGAACAAATCTGGAGGAAATCCTCTGCCTAGAACCCTCTCGAACCAATGACTCTCACTTACCTTGCACAAGTCTGGGCTCCAAGCCACGTCTTCAGAAAAATCTTCCCTGACTTCACCTAAAAGGTGAACACCATGATCCCCCTGTCTCCTCACCCTGCTTTATTCTTCTTCAACACATTCATCCCTTCCTGACATTTCACTATGTTTTTTAATCGGCTTCCACCACACGGATGCAAGTTTCACGAAGCGAGGAGCCGTATCTGTCTTGTTCACTGCTGAATCTCCAGAGACTGGTATATCTGGCACTTTTGGCACAAACTGGATGACAAGTTCAGTCGGGACGTGTCGAATTTTACTTTTCTGTAGGACCTACTGCAGGACTTACTGAGTAGTTCAGTAAGAAAAGAAAGTCGGAATCTGATGCTCAGAAGGAAAACCCGGACTTTACGCAGTGGTACTAGAGTCACCAGCACAGCTGGGATGAGCAGGTCATGAGTGGTGTCCCTCAAGGGAAGAGATGTGGGAGAAAAGAAAGCCAAGGATGGATTCCTGGGACCGGCTGCATTTGAGGAAGAAGAGTAGGAGAGGGAAGAGCATCTAGAACAGTTCAAAGAGAACCAGGAGGCAGCGACACCATAAAAATCAGAGAGGAAACAGTTTCAAGAAGTCTGATTAACAGGGTCAAAAATCCAGGCGCTTGGGTGACTCAGTCGGTTGAGTGTCCAACTCTTGATTTCTGCTCAGGTCATGATCTCACAGTTCATGGGATCGAGCCCCACGTCAGGACTCTGCACTGACATTGCAGCACCTGCTTGAGATTCTCACTCTCTCTCAAAATAAATAAATATGCATTTAAAAAAAATACAGAAGACCAAGAGGGCAGGGACAGAAAATGTTCTGTTTCTATAATCTCTCTCTCTCTCCCTCCCTCTCTCTGTAATCTAATTAAAAAGACAAGATTGGAGAAGCAAGGCATTTTTCTGTTGATCTTTAACCATAATTCCACAGAACAATTTCTTTACTATGAAATTTGTTCTACTTCTTCTCATTAAAGTTTCCAGGCTATTTATGACCGCATTTCACAAATACATATCCATCCATAAATGGTAACACGCACTCCCACAGGTGGTAGCAGAAGCCTAAAACAATTAATCCTAATTAATCGATTTTCAAAGTCAAGAGCCATTTTAGTTCCAGGTCGGTGCTCCCAGGATCCCATGTGAAAAATTCTGGAGAAAAAAACCTGGATAACTTCCCTGACTCCACAAGCCTCACAAGGACCGCATTCAGAGCATCTGATTCATAACTCCCAGAGGATCAGACCAATCCAGCACTTGCCCTTGTAAAAGCCAAAACTCTTTCCTCAGGATGCAGCAGGCTATCACATGACCTCAGCTGACCTGGAGGACACAGATGGGTGGGATATTGAAATGTAATACAAAGTTCACCAAGCCCGAGGGACACTGGGGAAAAACCAAACTTGCTCTAAAGCACACAGACCCACCCATGAGGGGTGCAGATAGGGAGTGAGGAAATGGGGCAGCACCAGAGCAGCTGAAAGCTGAACCTTCTGTCCAGCAGAGGCCTTCCCCAAGACTGTGGTTCAGACTGAGCTGGTGACCAGGAGAAAGAAGAGAAGGGAAAGGTACTGTCCTTTTGGCCTGTTACTTGCCTTTTGGTTCACAGCGGCTCTCAGGCTTGCTGCATATTAGGACCACGTGGAGAGCTTTTAAAACTTACCCAGCAATAGGACCCAAATATCATTAGGTGTCTGAGCTCCCCAGGTGACACCAATGTGCAACCAAATTTAGAACTTTAATGCAACTGTCTGGCCTAGAGGCATGGCGACAAGGACATCTGCCAGACTCTGTTATCACAGACTCCCCAGAGAAGGCCAACGGCCATTGCAGAGTAAGGGAAAACTCCTGACCTTGCCATAAGTAGTACAAGCAGCAGCAGTTTCACCTTCTGCACGACCTCCACGTCAGCCAAACTGGGAATCAGCCACTTCAGCTAAGAGATGCTGCTTCAGGCAAAGGGAGGTTTTCCTCAGAGTCACCCAAACGGAACACAGTCTCTGATCCATTCCAAAGAGAGATTGTGGGTTGTCGAGAATGTAGTCATCATTCTATAAAGACTTACCATAGAAAGTGTGGTCCTCTACCAGCAGGACGGGCATCTTTGGAAAGCTTAGTGGAAATTCAGAGTCTCAGACCCTACCTCAGACCTGCCCCAAACTCTAAATCTTGCCAGATGGCAAAGAATGTATTGAAAGCTTTACTTATAAACTGTCAAAAATCTTTGAGAAACACTTAAGGGGAAGAGCGAAAAAAAAAATGTCCAAGAGGAAAAAAGTAATAGAGTCTTGGTTCATTTGAAATTGATTTTTGTTGTTATTTGCTTTGGTTTTGTTTTATTCTGCTTTATGATTACACTAAGAAGTGGCTAAATTTGGTAAGGATTTCTTTAAAATTAAGGAATCAAAACTGAGGGAGCAACCAAAACCTTAAGAACAAAAAATTAAGGATTTCTGTGAATCAGGAACTATAGGCTATTAGACTAATAATCAGTTCATTGGGTCTAAAGGATTTCCCCCAGGTCTCCATCTTCTCAGGTTCAAAATGATACGTTCAAATTGAACCATAATCGCCATCCCCTCTTGCTCAAAATAGTACCATTTGAAGATCTTGAAATCAAATGTCCCAGCACAATGGAAATACTTTCTAGTCACACACAGGCTTCAGGATAATTTCACCGCTAGGTGGCAATGTTGACCCAAAAATGCTAAAACCAATGTCAACCTCTTTCCCGTTTTTCGAGGCTGATTTAAATTTGTCTTTCAAAGGTCAGGACACCTGAAAGGGTTAGATATTGCACTACTACGAGGTGAAGACCAAGAACTGAAACATGTGGACTTAGAAAATCATCAGTACAAAGACAATTAGAAGTGAAAGAAAAGGGGCTGCATGGAGTCACAGAGACTGAAACAGCAGGCCAGGGCCAGGAATTTCCTGAGCGGACGTGTAAGGGAATTCAACTGAGTCAGGACAACCAAAGGATTCCCCATCCTGGTAAGGCCTCCCATGGAGACTGTTGGCCCTAGAGAACTGAATGCTCATATATCACTCTCACCTAGTACCTTTAGAGGGACTAAGTGAAACACATAGCATTTGCTCCCCCTGCAGGCAAGCAAATCATGCGTGGGAATTTTTCTGACGTGTCCTATACCCAAGTCCTGTCTATTATCTTCAATATCTGGCCTGTTCTGTGGAATCCTGACTTTGCTGTGCTCTAGGACTTAGGACATTGATTCTGCTCCTAGGAATTCATGCTCCTGACCTCATAGCCTCAACCTGATGCTATCTCCTAGACCTTAGAAATAAACTTGACCCTAACTGAGATGATATGCACCCTCTCCACATCCCACTCCTTCCAAATCTTGCCTCATGTTAAAACTCCACACACAATGTTTTGAGCAAAGAATCATTGACTGTTGGAACCAGAAGTAATTTAGAGGTGTCATTACATCAATCCTTCTTTTTATTTTTCAAGAGAAAGGAAGGGGAGAGGAAGAGCAGTAATATTTAATATTTAATAAATTTCAAGCAGAAATAGATCAATGTCTCCTATCAAAAATCTTGACGTGGAGAGCTCTATGAGTAGGAAATTCAATGACTCAGCAACACTGTGAGAGGCTGGGTTCCCTTCACTTTCTCTCCTCTGCTGTCCCCATTGTGTTGGTTAAGGCATCTGTGTGGTACCAGGAAAGTTTTCTCAGCCCCTCATACTGCATTGTCACACAACAAAATCCTAAAGCCTAGGTTTCCCCCTGTGCATCCGTTACTAATTACGAAGAAAACCTTCACAGAAACCCATCAGCAGATTTGCCTTCACAATTTATTAGTCAGTACTGGTTCACCTGCCTAATCCTCTATGAGTCACTGTTGAGGGAATAGAACCACCATAATTGGCTTTGACAAATCAGAATCTGACTCACATGGAGGAGGAAACATGGGCACTGAAGAAAAAAAAAGGGATACTGCCAACATTAAAGAAATGGAAAATGCATATTGGGCATTGGGCAGGGATATCCAGGCAGCTCAGAGCCAAGAACATTCCTTTCACGTAGGAAGCTGATAACCCCTGCTACTTTTCACATCAACTTCTCAGCATCAGCATACTTTGCTCAGGTGTGTGTATCCGTGTTCACTTGTCAAGCTACTGTGAGCAGCCATGTCTCACAATGAACCAAATAAGGGTGGGGCACCAAAGGTAGAATCCTAGCTTCTCTGTTGATTCATTTAGGAAGATTGAGCATTAGAGTATGACCACTTATAAAATTTACATTCCATCATTCTATAATTATAAAAGTTCTTTTTGGGTGTTTTTGGTTTTGTTCTTTTTAGCTGAGCTGAGCTGAGAAGTGCCAAGACTGAATAGAAGCCCTGCTAGAACTTTCTTTAAGTAAGTGTTTCTCATCCTTGGATGCGCATCAAAATATCTGAAGGGCTGGTTCAAACATAGATTGCTGGGCTTCAACTCCTGAAGTTTCTAATGTTGTAGGACTGGGATGGGGCCCAAGTATTTGCATTTCTAACAAGCTCCAAGAGACCCTGATGCTGATCCAGGGACCATACTTTAAAGACCATAGCTCTACGCAAGTCTGAGATACTCTGAAACTGTTCGCGGAGCCTAGAATTGCTATAGTCTTTCTACCATTTCTGTGGTGGAAATTTTCTAAGCCTCAAAGGCACCATAAGGACTAGCTTGCTCACACAAAGTTAATTTAATTTATTTGTATTTCAAAGGTATTCCATCTATATCTGGTGGATCCTAAACTTTGGATACTCTTCTAACTAAGCCTCTCCCCCCGCCCCACACACACACAGGCTTTGGATGCTCAGGTATTCACATATTAATTAAAGAAAATGTTTTCTAAATGTTCCTGTATGTTGCACACTGTGCTGGGCTTTTGCAGAGGAAATTAACATACATGTAGGCCCTTCCCAAAAGCCTTGCTATGACATCAGAGAAGACAACCATATTCACACATGTAGTTACAAAAGTAACCACAATGCAAGCCTGTGATGAAAGCCATAAAGGGGGTACAAAGTGAGACAGAATTCAGGAGATGAAACAATGTTTTTAGCTCAAGAGATATGAGAATTTTTCAAAAAAAGATGTGATAGCTAGGCTGTACCTTTAAAGAATGGGTTGAAATGGGACACAGTGGATGAGGCAAAGCCTGTTTCAGCGTGTAAACATGAATCAAAGAAGAAAAAAAGCATCAAGTGTACAAGAAAAATAAACAGCTCAGTATTACTGGGGTGAAGATGCCTGAAGATAAATTATATAGGAAAGTACTGGAAAGGTTTCCAATACCAGGGTAAGGGAGTGACTGAAAATTTTAAAGCAGGGAATTGAGATACAAAGGAATACTACCTGGGCAGTGGTATGGGAAGGAGGCATTGTATGGGGAAAGGACTTGGAGCTAGTTGCAAACTAGATAGTTTTCAGAAGTAATCAAAATACAAGATTAAATCAAAAGTTCAACTGAGAATTCCCTTGGGACAGTTAAGAAGTCATTGAATGCACCAGGTCTCCTTTTAGATGAAAAACATTAATGCAAAAAGATCTATAAGTAATCCATACAAGCAAACAAAACTTAGACTGCAATTTCTCTCTCATGCACACACATACACACACACAAAAAAGGCATTTAATTATGGCATGATAACATAAAAAAACAACATATCAGTAGTTAAAACCTCATTGTATTTTAAAGTAAATCACATATTTAATGTATGTTTTAATTTAAATTCAAGTTAGCTAACATATCGTGTATCACTGGTTTCAGGAGTAGAATTTAATGATCCATTACTTACATATGACACCCAGTGCTCATCCCAGCAAGTACCCTCCTTAGTACCCATCACCCACTTAGCCCATTCCCCCACCCACCTCTCTTCCAGCAACCCTCAGTTAGTTCTGTATATTTAACAGTCTCTTATGGTTTGCCTCCCTCTCTGGTTATTTTTCTTTCCCTTCCCCTATGTTCATCTGTTTTGTTTCTTAGATTCCACATGTGAGTGAAACTCTATATTTGTTTTTCTCTGACTGACTTATGTCACCTAGCATAAAACACTCTGGTTCCATCCATGTTGTTGCAAATAGCAAGATTTCATTCTTTTTTTATTGCTGAGTAATATTCGTGTGTGTGTGTGTGCATGTGTGTGTGCATGTACACACACACCTTCTTATATATATAAGGATCCATACACCACATCTTCTTTACCCATTGATCAGTCAATGGACATTTAGGCTTTTTCTATAATTTTCCTATTGTTGATAGCAGTGCTATAAACATTGGGGTGCCCCTTCAAATTAGCATTTTTGTATCCTTTGGATAAATAACTAGTATTTATTAGGCAACAATAACTGCCTATTGTTGATAACAGTGCTATAAACATTGAAGGTGCCCCTTCAAATTAGCATTTTTGTATCCTTTGGATAAATAACTAGTAGCATAATTGCTGGGTCCCATGATAGTTCTATTTTTAACTTTTTGAGGAAACTCCAAACTGTGTTCCAGAGTGGCTACACCACTTTGCATTCCCACCAACAATGCAAAAGTGTTCCCCTTTCTCCGCATCCTCACTAAACTCTGTTGTTTCCTGATTTGTTAATTTTAGCCATTCTTACAGGTGTGAGGTGGCATCTCACTGTGGTTTTGCATTTCCCTAATGATGAGTGATTTTGGGCATCTTTTCATATGTCTGTTAGCCATCTGGATGTCGTCTTTGGAAAAGGTCTACTCATGTCCTCTGCCCATGTCTTCAATGGATTATTTGGGTTTTGGGTGTTTGATAAGTTCTTTATAGATTTTTGGATACTAACCCTTTATTTGATATGTCATTTGCAAACATCTTCTCCCTTTCTGTCAGCTGCCTTTTAATTTTATTGATTGTTTCCTTCGCTGTGCAGAAGCTTTTATCTTGATGAGGTCCCAATAGTTCATTTTTGCTTTTGTTTTCCTTGCCTCTGGAGACATGTCTAGTAAGAAGTTGCTGTAGCCAAGGTCAAAGAGGTTGCTGCCTGTGTTCTCCTCTAGGATTTTAATGGTTTTCTGTCTTACATTTAGGTCTTTCATCCATTTTAAATTTATTTTTGTGTGTGATGTAAGAAAGTGGTCCAGGTTCATTCTTCTACATGTCACTGTCCAGTTTTGCCAACACCATTTGTTAGAAGAGACTGTCTTTTTTCCTTTGGATATTCTTTCCTGCTTTGTCAAAGATTAGTTGGCAAATTTATGGGTCTATTTCTAGGTTCTCTGTTGTGTTCTATTGATCTATGTGTCTGTTTTTGTGCCAGCACCATACTGTCTTGATAATTACAGCTTTGTAATGCAGCTTGAAGTCTGGAATTCTGATGCCTCCAGCTCTGGTTTTCTTTTCAACATTACTATGGCCCTTCAGGGTCTTTTCTAGTTGCATACAAATTTTAGAATTGTTTGCTATAGTTCTATGAAAAACATTTGTGTTAGTTTGATAGGGATTGCACTGAATGTGTAGATTGCTTTGGGTAGTACAGACATTTCAACACTATTTGTTCTTCCAATTCATAAGCATGAAATGTTTCTCCATTTCTTTCTGTCTTCTTCAATTTCTTTCACAACCATTCTATAGTTTTCAGCATAGAGGTCTTTTAACTCTTTGGTTCAGTTTATTCCTAGATATCTTATGTTTTGTTTTATTTTGTTTTGTTTTGTTTTTCTGGTGCAACTGTAAATAGGATTGATTCCTTCATTTCTCTTTCTGCTGCTTCATTATTGGTGTATAGAAATGCAACAGATTTCTGTACATTGATTTTACATCCTTCCAGTTTGCTGAATTCATGATCAGTTCTAGCAATGTTTGAGGGGAGTCTTATGGGTTTTCTACACAGAGTATCATGTTGTCTACAAAGAGGGACAGTTTGACTTCTTCCTTGCCAATTTGGATGTGTTTTATTTCTTTTTGTTGGTAGATTGCTGAGGCTAAAACTTCCAGTACTATGTTGAACAACAGTGGTGAGAGTGGACATCTCTGTCATGTTCCTGACCTTAGGGGAAAAGGTGTCGGTTTTCCCCCATTAAGGATGATATTAGTTGTAAGTCTTTTATTTATGACCTTGATGATGTTGAGGTATGTTCCTTCTAGTGCTACATTCTTGAGGGTTTGTATTAAGAAAGAATGCTATATTTTGTCAAATCCTTCTTCTGCATCTATTCAAAGGAACATATAGTTCTCATCCTTTCTTTTACTAATGTGGTGTATTATGTTGATTGATTTGTAGATATTGAACCACCCCTGCAGCCCAGGAATACATCCCACTTGATTGTGGTGAATAATTCTTTTAATTATTTAATCACTTTGTTGGATTTCTTTTGTTAGTATCTTGTTGAGAATTTTTTAATGCATTTTTTAAGCATAGTCAAATGAATTAGTTGTGAGTTTCTTATGGTGACATCACCATGAACCAGAAATTTCTTTCTGTAAATAGCAGCTATATGCCTATGGGTTTCCAACTAAAACACCCGAGAACTTTTATAGTATTTCCCCAGGTACCTCTGATAGAATGTAGAATAAGTATAGGTGACAAGGATTAACTATATTTTTATTTCAGTAGTTAAATATTTATTTTAACATATAAGGAAAAAATATAACTAGCCCACCAGGTCCATTAATTCACAGATTTTCAAAAATATGTATAATATTGAAAGATGAGCCAACCTAAAGAAGATATGAAATATATAATGGTATTACAGTAATATTCGATGCCAGCTGTTCAAGACCTCTTTTTATCAGAACTTTGACACCTCTGGGAGTATCAGAAGTGCCCTAAAGCAAGAATTGGAAGCCATTTTATCTCATGTCAAAATGCAGAGCTCTGAAAACAGGGATTCCAGTTAAGGGCTGTGGAGGGGAAATGGCTTTAAAGTTCTTTTAGTAGTTTCTTTTTGAGCTTGCTTTGATAGAAAAAAATACAAAGATACCTTGGCCTGTAAACATGTCCTGAGTCCCTTGAGGCTGCTTTTATTTCTGGCAACTTCCCTAACCAGGTTATTCTCAGAGTAACAAACAAACCAATCAATATAAAAGATAATGAAAAAAAAAATAATGAAAATTATCATTGTCAGAAACAAGTGCTGCTGCATAATACCAACAGTCCATGGTGCTGCCCCAAAATTTTTCAAAATGCAAACCCTTCATTGGTCCTCTTTTGACAACACCCTATGTATTAGTCAGCTAATAAAATACTGCAGACTGGGTGGGTTATACAACAGAATTTTTTTCCCCACAGTTCTGGACCCTAGAAGTCTGAGATCAGGGTGCCAGCCTGGTGGGTTCTAGTGAGAGCTGTCTTCCTAGCTTGCAGACAGCCATCTTCTCACTATGTCCTCAAATGGCCTTCCCTTGGTGCATGCATATGGATCAAGAGATCTCTCTCTCCTTCTTCTCATAAGGTCACCAATCCGACTGGATTAGGATCTACCTTTATGACCTCATTTGACCTCAGTTACATCTTTAAAGGCTTTATCTCCAACACAGTCACATGGAGGGCATTGAGATAGGACTCAACGTATGAATTTCAGGGGATACGTTTCAGTCCAGAGCACTCAAGGTTGTAGCCTTGCTTGACTTTCTCAAGGACTCTGCTTGCCTTTCACCACACAAACAATTATTCACTGCCTGCCCAAATGAGTCTGAGTACATTTTACAGTTTACCTTTTATTCACTTTGATAAAGTGAATTTAGGTGGAGAGAACTACTGTACTTGGAGCCACGGGTCTCTAAATACTCTCCAATGAGCTATAAATCGGCAGGGTTTCTCTGTGCTTTGCAGGTGTGAGCTGGCAGTGTTCCCCAACCCTCCTATGTCAGGGGCAGCTGCGGTATTCATGGACCACATTGACATTTCCCACTTCTATCTAGGTCACAAACAAAGCACCCAAGCTCCGTGAAATTTTGTTGAAAATGGTGGTCATCACAGCCAGTTCTCAGATGTCCACACAACCCTGCCCCCATAAATCCAATAAACTGAAACTATTTTCCTGGTGAAGCAAGAAAAAGCCACAACTTCCAACTTTCCATTACATTCATGCTTTGCTCAGGTTTGGCGCTGTCCTGGAGGCTTTATCTCTTCTTTAATATCTGAATACCTTCGTAATTCATTCTCCAGTCTTTTTCAAAAGGGGGATATTCTCTGCTAACTTCTAGGTAGTTCAGTACTGGCTGAAGCTTTAGGTGCTTAATGTATTCTTTGTATGCTTTACTAGATTTTAGAGTCAGATAGCTCTGCCCTTCATTTCTGTGACCTCAGGAAGAATATCAGAAAAGAAGTGGACTGCTTTTAGATCTACGTCACACAATACCCAACAAATAGTGACATAAGTAAAAGATAATAAATTGTCTTATGTGCCTCAGATTCTTTTGGTCTCTTCTGAGTGGTAGACTAAGGCCTAAGGACTAAGGCCAAAATCAAATCTGGCCTTAGATTCTCTTTTAATCACTCAAATAACATTATTTGAATGCTACTATATTCCAAGCACTATTCTAGGACTTTCTGGAGCACATAATGTACACCTAGGGCCTGCCTAGAAGGCCTTACATGACAGAGAAGAGTAAACATGGAAACAAAGAACTTCAGAGAATGATTGTGATAAAAACCATAAAGGAAGTACAGAAAACATGTTGGGGAAATATAGGAGATGGAATAATCACTCTATTCAGGAGGACCAGAAAAGGATTCAAGGAAAGGAGTAATAGTTGAGTTGAGCCCATAAGTCTGAGCAGGACTGAGACACAGTGGGGGTGGGAGGTAAAGGCCACCCCAGACATGAGGTGACATGAGCCAATTAACATCACCAGAAAGGTGTTAGGGACTTTGGGATAAGCTCCTGAGCATCACAGGCATGTGAGTTGCCTGAAGACAAGCAGGCATTCTCAAGATAGGAAGAAAAAAGAAAAATGTGACCAAAATCTCCTCCAGAAGTTCCCACCACTCTCCTACTTGTCTTGTAGCCAAATACTGTGTCCTGGGACCACCACTGCCATAAGGAAGGCTGAGAAAGTGACTTCAGCTCTTCCGGATGAGAGAAAGAGATGGGGTGTGATGGATTAGCAAAAAAAAAAAAAAAAAAAAAAAAAAAAAAAAAAAAAAAAAAAAAGATGTCTGTCACAGCAAGATTATTACTTAAACTTCTCTGCTTTCCTCTCAAAATGGGACTAATGGTGCTTCATGTACCTATTTTGAGGATTCAGTGAAATCCAAACTACTTGGATGGGCCAATACCTGGTGTAGAATAGGAACTCGGTATGCTCCTCTTCCTTCCTAGTCTGTGCTCCTCAGTCGCATCTAGTTTTTGAATTCTGTGAGTATGCAACAAATCTGACATTTACAATAATGACAGGTTCATTGACAGGAAAATTTATTTAGTTCTCACTCCTAAGGGAGTCTTTTTCTTATTTTAAGATGTCACTCAAGGCTTCCCTTCCCTTCCCTTCCCTTCCTTTCCCTTTCCTTCCCTCAGAAATTTTGTGTTGCAGGGCTCACTGCAGCATTGCCTGGTATCCCCAAACCAATATCCCACCTGCCACCCTACCTCATCCACATGGGATTTGGATATTTACTTATGGAGACCTTAATTTATCCAGGAGAATTATGCCAGGTAGTCTGAAAAGTAGAAGGGATGTAAGGGAAGTCTTGGAATTGAAGCTCTTGCATGTTAGAATGAAGTGTAAGATTTTGATGCTTTCATCTCAATATTAGAAAGGGGGCAACAGTTTTTCTGGTCTCTGCAGTATAGCTTAGTAAGGCTTCTTGTCCTGTCAAAGTACATGTTCAGGCTTTGCCAGAAGGCAGTCAAGTTACTTATCTTCAAGGAACCAAATAGGACAAGTTAATTAAAATATCAGTAGTGAATACTGTATACTCAAGAAGACATGGCACCTTCTTTAATGGCTCTAGACAATGAAATTAACTAGGATCTTCATGTGATTCTGGAGTCAAAGTAGACACCAAAGGACAGAGTGAAGTTCCCACCTACCTTACAGAATAGGAATATAGGTTACATTTGATTTAAACAAACAAAGGAAGCATGACATTTTTTTGAGAAAGAGAGAGAGAATGTGTATGTGCGAGCAGGGGAGAGAGAGAGAGAGAGAGAGAGAGAGAGAAAACACATGGGGCTCAATTCCAAGACCCTGGGATCATGACCTGAGCTGAAATCAAGACTCTGACACTCACTCACGTGCCACCCAGGTGTCCCAAAATAAGCATGGCATTTCTTTTCTTTTCTTAATTTTTTAATGTTTATTTATTTTTGAGAGAGAGAAAGAGAGAGCATGAGCAGGGAGGGGCAGAGAGTGGCAGAATCCAAAGAAGGATCTAGGCTCTAAGCTGTCAGCACAGAGCTCAATGTAGGGCCTGGACCCATGAACTGTGAGATCATGACCTGAGGTGCAGTCAGACACATAACCAACTGAGCTACCCAGGTGCCCCGAAGCATGACATTTCTTACACTTTGTATTATGGAGTGAAATTTACATCCCCTCCATTTTATCCATAAGACAATGCTACGATGATCCTTCAGCCTGTTAGTGCCTAATAAATACATAAAGATGAACTAATACTTGGGACAGCCAAATGCCAAAGTCATCATTAAAGGGGAAAACATCCAACAAAATTGAGTCCATATGGAAAAGAGTTATTGTTGACATTGGTTTAAGGATGGTCAAGGTCATCAGTACTTGAATTAAAATATAATTGGCCCATACTCTTTACTCATTATGTAGTAGTATTTACATGTATGACAAAGCTTCTGTCTATCATAATTCAAGAAGATAAGTCCTTTTTTAATGAAAGTATAATTGATATACGTTATATTAATTTCAGGTGTACAACATAATGATTTGATATTTGTATATATTGAGAAATGATCACTACAATAAGTCTAGTTGACATCCATCTTTATACATAGTTACAGAATTACTTTTTCTTGTGGCAAGTGTTTTTAAAATCTACTCTCTCAGCACATTTAAAATATGCAATACAGTATTACTAACTATAGTCACCATGCTCAACATTACATCCCTATGACTTATTTATTTTATAACTGGAAGTACATTTCAATTCCTTTCATCCATTTCTCACCCCTTACCACCTCTGGCAACCACCAATAGTTCTCAGTAACTATGAGCTTATTTTTTGTTTTTGTTTTATTAGATTCTACATATAAGTGAGATCATATGGCATTTGTTTTTCTCTGTCTGACTTAATTCACTTAGCATAATGACCTCAATTTCTATTCATGTTGTCACAAATGGCAGGATTACATTCTTATTCATGGCTAATATTCCATTATATGTCTATATAAATATATAGATATAGATACATAGATACCACATATTCTTTTTCATTCAACTGCTATTGGACCCTTGGGCTGTTTCCTTATCTCGACTATTATAAATAATGCTGCAATAAGCATGAGGGTGCATATATGTTTTAGAATTTCTGTTTGCATTTTCTTTGGATAGTTCTATTTTTAATTTTTTGAGGTACCTCCCTACTGTTTTCCTTAGTGGCTGCATCAATTTACATTCCCAGAAAGAGTGCACAAGTGTTCTCTTTTTTTTTCACATCCTTGACAACACTTGTAATTTCTTATCTTTTTGATAAATAGCCATTCTACTACTGTGAGGTGATATCTCGTGGTTTTTATGTGAATTTCTCTGATTATTTGTGATGCCAAACATCTTATCATGTCGGCCATGTGTATGTCTTCTTTGTAAAACATCTATTCAGATCATCTGTCCATTTTTTATTTGGATTATTTAGAGGGTTTTTGCTATTGAGTTATATGAGTTCTGTATATATTTTGGATATTAACCCCTTATCACATATGATTTCCAAATTTTTTCTCCCATTCAGTAGGTTGCCTTTTCATTTTGTTGATGGTTTCTTTTGCTTGTACAGTAGCTTTTTTGTTTGATGTAGTCCCAACTTGTTTATTTTTGCTTGTGTTCCCTTTGCTTTTGGTACCAGATTTCAAACATTATTACAAAGACAAATGTCAAGGAGCTTACTGCCTATGTTTTCATCTAGGAGTTTTATGGTTTCGGGTCTTACATTTAAATCTTCCATTTTGAGTTTTTTGTGTATGGTGTAAGATAGTGGTCTCATTTCATTCTTTTGCTTGTGGCTGTCCAGTTTTCCCAACACCATTTACTGAAGAGACTGTTCTTTCCCCCATTGTATATTCTTGGCTCCTTTGTTGAAGATTAATTGACTGTGTATGTGGGTTAATTTCTGGACTCTATTCTGTCCATTGATCTATGGTATGCCAATACCACACTGTTCAGGTCAGTATAGCTTTGTAATGTAGTTCAAAATCAGGGAGCAGGATACTTGAGCTTTGTTCTTCTTCCCCAAGAATGCTTTGGCTATTCAGGTCTTCTGTGATTTTATACAAATTTTAAGACTGTCCTATTTCTGTGAAAAAAATGCTGTTGGATATTTTTACAGAGATTGCACTGAATCTATAGATTGCTCCAGGTAGTATGGACATTCCAACAATATCAATTCTTCCAATCCATGAGCACAGAACATCTTTCTATTTACTTGTGTCTTCTTTAATTTTTTATCTATGTCTTACAGATTTTAGAGTACATATCTTTAAACTCCTTTGTTAAATTTATTCTTTGTTTTAAGTTTTATTTATTTATTTTTGAGAGAGAGACAGAGAGAGTGAGCAGGGGAGGGGCAGAGAGAGAGGGAGAGAAAGAATCCCAAGCAGGCTCTGCACTGTCAGCATGGAGCCCGATGTGGGGCTCAAACTCACACACCATGAGATCATGACCTAAGCCAAAACCAAGAGTCAGACTCTTAACTGACTGAGCCACCCAGGTGCCCCGTTAAATTTATTCTTAAGTATTTTATTATTTTTTTATGCAATTGTACGTGGGATTGTTTTTTAAATTTTATTTATTTTAGAAAGAGAGAGAGAGAGCATGAATGGGAGAGAGGCAGAGGGAGAGAAAAGGGAGAGAGAGAGAGAGAGAGAGAGAGAGAGAGAGAGAGAGAGAGAATCTTAAGCAGGCTCATCATAGAGTCCAATGCAGGGCTTAATCCCACAACCCTGGGATTATAATCTGAGCCAAAATCAAGAATTGGACACTCAATCAACTGAGCCACCCAGGCACCCCAGGATTGTTTCCTTAACTTCTTTTTCTGGTAGTTTGTTATTAGTATATAAAAACACAAAAAATGTCTATATATTGATTTTGTATTCTGCAACTATACTGAATTTGTTTATTAGTTCTAAGTTTCTTGGTGGAGTCTTTAGAGTTTTCTATATATAATGTGTGTCATCTGCAAATAGTGACACTTCTACTTCTTTAAAAATTGGGATGCTTTTTGGGGCTCCTGGGTGGCTCAGTCGGTTAAGCGTCCGACTTCAGCTCAGGTCATGATCTCGCGGTCCGTGAGTTCAAGCCCCACGTCGGGCTCTGTGCTGACAGTTCAGAGCCTGGAGCCTGTTTCAGATTCTGTGTCTCCCTCTCTCTGACCCTCCCCCGTTTATGCTCTGTCTCTCTCTGTCTCAAAAATAAATAAACGTTAAAAAAATTTTTTTTAAAAATTGGGATGCTTTTTATTTCATTTTCTTACCTAATTGCTCTGGCTAGTACTTCAAATACTATGTTGAATAAAAATGGTCAGAGTGAGCATTTTTGTCTTGCTCCTGATTTAAGAAGAAAAGCTTTAAGCTTTTCATTAAGTATGATGTTAGCTTTGGGCTCATCATATGTGACCTTTATTATGTTGAAGTATGTTCTCTTTATACCCTCTTTTGTTAAGAGTTTTTGCCATAGGGGTGCCTGGGTGGCTCAGTCGGTTGAGCGTCCGACTTCGGCTCAGGTCATGATCTCATGGCTCATGAGTTTAAGCCCCGCATCAGGCTCTGTGCTGACAGCTTGGAGCCCGGAGCCTGCTTCAGATTCTGTGTCTCCCTCTGTCTCTGCCCCTCCCCTGCTTGCACTCTGTGTCTCTCTCAAAAATAAACATTCAAAAAAATTTTTAAAACAGAGTTTTGTCATAAATAAATACTGAATTTTATCAAAAGCATTTTCAGCATCTGTTGAGAAGATCATGATTTTTATCCTTTATTTTGTTAATGTGGTGTATCATGTTGATTCATTTACAGATGATGAACCATCCTTGGATCCCTGGAAGAAATCCTTGATCATGGCGTGTGACCTTTTTACTACATTGTTGAATTTGGTTTGCTAATATTTTATTAAAGATTTTTGCATCTATGTCCATCAGGGTTATTGGCCTATAATTATCTTTTCTTGTGGTATCCTTGTCTGGCTCTCATACTAGTGTAATACTGGTAGAAGTATTTTTCCTTATTCTTCTTTAAATTCATCAGTGATAGAATTCATCAGTGAAGCAATCTGGTCCTGGACTTTTGTTTGTTCGGAGATTTTTGACTACTGATTTAATCCCCTTACTAGTAACCAGTGTGTTCAGATTATCTATTTCTTCATGACTCAGTCTTGGAAGGGTGTGTGTTTCTAGGAATTTATCCATTTCTTCTAGGTTGTTCAATTTGTTGGCAGATAATTGTTCACAGTAGGTCTGTTCACAGACCTTTATATTTCTGTGGTGGCAGTTGTAACATTTCTTTTTTCATTTCTGATTTTATTTATTTGAATCTTCTCTTTTTTTTCTTGGTGAGTGTAGCTAAAGGTCTGCCAATTTGGTTTATCTTTTCAAAGAACCAGCTCTTAGTTTTACTGATCTTTTCTATTGCTTTTTCAGTCTCTATTTTATTTAATTCTGCTATGATCTTTGTTATTGCCTTTTTTCTATTAACTTTGAGCTTTTTTCATCTTTTTCTAGTTCCTTAAGGTGTAAATTTAGGTTATTTCTTTGAGATTTTTCTTGTTTCTTTGGATAAGCTTTTATTGCTATGAATTTCCCTCTTAGAACAGCTTTTGCTGTATCTCATAAGCTTTGGTATGTTGTATTTTCATTATTTGTTTCAAGGCATTTTTTAATTTCTTTTTTGATTTCTTCATTGACCCTTCAGGTGTTCAGTAACATATTATTTAAATTCTGACATTTGTGAATTTTCCAGTTTTATTCTTTTAATTGATTTCTAGTTTCATACCATTGTGGTTAGAAAAGGCACTTGATGTGATTTCAATCTTCAAGAAGATAAGTCTTGATTCACTTGCTAGGACTATCATTGTCTGTTTTTTCTTAGTGAAATGATGATTACAGATTCAGATCCTGAAAATTTGGAACAATGGCTACACATAAAAAGCCTTCCCTCCTTTGAAGAAATATGTATGTCAGAATAAATCCTTTTTGCATTAAGAGGTTTAGGAATGTTTTAAGGTGATATCTGTTGGTATGTAATTCCAAGACCTTAACCTGTAATACTTACATTTTGGAAAACTCTATCTCCATTGAAAGACATTTCCCCCAGCTCCCACCCCTATCACCCCTGAGACTACTGTAAGTTTTTAGAGTTGATGAAAGCATTTGGAGGGTAAGAAAATAGCATAGGGAATGTGGTTTAGAAAGTCATTTCTAGAATTATTCTTGACACTAAAAACTACTGGCATGGTGGTTGTTCACAGTAGAATCTATCTGGTTTTTCTCATGCTGTGCACTCAGACACTGAGTCTAGAATGGGTATCCAGCATGTCAGACACTGTACTGTAATGACATTACTTCTCATTAAAGAAGCTATCCTTCCTAAGCAGTCCTCAAAAAAAGGCAAGTATTTTTAGGTAGAAGGGGAACAATATCCTTCTTGTAATCTAAAAGCACTTCTCTCCTCTGGGTTGATGGAAGAAGTTACAATGAACAAAGGAAGGGCAGATCTCTCCCACTCCCTCCACAAATTCTAGCTACTACCCTTCATTACCTGCCCTTTAATCACACCTCCAAATATTCTCATTCCAGACCAATCCTGTATCTTAAGATCAGGAGAAAATTTGGCAGTCATCGTCTATCCAAAACAACAATAAAACATACACACAAAGGACTTGATTGTACAAACTGCTCCCACACATATAACCACATTGATCCTCACAATAACCCTATAATACTGTTCTCAGTAATAGTGTCTATCACAAAATTCTTGTATGTCTATGTTCTTGTGAGCCAAGTCTCCCTTGCTATTTAGCATGTGACAAGTTCCACTTTGTTAGCGAACAGGATGTACTTGAGATCACCAGAGTGTATAATACCCCAAGGCTTGGGCCATTCCATTAACAAGCAGTAATTTATATAAAAGAAAAGAAGAGAGGGTTTGAAAGTCTTTGTTTTGCCATGTGTCATGAAAGTGTTTCCAAACCCATGTCTCAGAGGCCCAAATGAAAAAGGAAAGTATTTATAACAGAATACCATCATTGTAGATGTACTTGAGTACAAAGGAAGGAGGCAATCCCTTTTCCATGGGAAGAAGCAGTAAATAGACTGTATACCTGGAACTGGACTATGGATGACTTTTTCCATTTATGCCTCCCAAGATTAGTGGGTGAAGGGAAGATTTTTGCTATTCTATTTGTGAAACAAGGAAGAGAATACTTAAAACAGAAAGCTAAGAAAACAGTAAGGGCAATGACTGATATTAATTAATGTTTTTGAGTATAAAAGGGACTTTGTTTAAAAAACAAAAAACAACCTTCTACCTGATATCTTTTGGAATTCCAAACCCTTTATTCATTTCTTATAAAAAGAACCTATTAATTAATTTAGGGCCTGGCAAGAAGAAAGTCACATTTGAGCTTAGCCTTAATTAGTTACATTATTTGGCAGATGAGAAAAATGAGGCTCAGAAACTCTAGAACTTTTTCTTTCTTTACATCCCTCTCTACATCAGGGCACACATAGAAATTGATCATTTTGGTACGGTTCTTTCTTTTGTCATTGACAAAGTATATTAAATTTCTTCATGATAATGCAAATTGACTGGATCCAATAGAATACTTTTACATCAAGTATTTCCAGGTAAATCTCTAATTTGCAAAAGGTGTGTGCATTGTTAGAAGAATCAGTGGGCTTGAATCCTACGAAAATGGCCCATCAGCCAAAATGGGACAGAAGTATCGTAAATACGAAGATAGTAAATTAGAGTCTGTGATATGGACCAGTGCCCTCAGGAATCCTACTCAGAATGCCCACTCTAGTCCCATACCACTCACTCCTGACCATCTACACATTGGACTGAGCTCTGTATATATTTAGCTATTTGGAACATAAACTACCCCCTCCCACAGGCCATGGGACACTTGTCCATGATGGGTACAATCCTGGCTGCTGCCAAAATCCTGGAGGCAGAGCCCCTATTGGCATTATACAGAATTTTTTGTCAGGGATCGACAAATGCTGATGCAGCTGCTGTGCTCACCTCCCGGCATACTGTAGACTCTGCCAGGTTTCTCTCTGAGGTGGCCTGAACCAGCCTGCTAACAGCTAGTTAGGCCCTGAGTGATCCCAAGAGTAGGAGAGCTCAGTAATTTGAAGCACCTCTTGCAACTCATCCAACACTGTGGTTGGGAGTCTCCATTCTAGGTGTTTCAAATACTAACAGGTCATTTCACAATCAGTGATTCTGATTTCTAATCTCATCTCTTTCCACTGCAACAACATGCCACAAAGCTACTGAGGGTAAAGGTTAAGATCAAAAGAGTGATAGTCTTAGAAGAACCAGTAACAGAAGAATTGGCAAGAAAGAAGAAAATCTGACCCTTCTTAGCAAACAGTGTGGCTCATAGCATCCATCACACTGACTTCAGAAGCAACACTGCATCTACAGGTGTGGTCATCCAGCAGATGTCAATCAGATGGTCAAAACCTGGGGTAGGTTTCATCACTCTCAGGCCTTAGGGTAGAGAGAGGACATCAAGCAGATTATAATAGGTTGTCTGACAGCTAGGACTTCCCTTTCTACACCACTTCAATCTTCTCTGGGTGTCTACAGCCCCACATTTTGAAAGGTGGTGAAGGGTGGTTGGATAGACTAAGCAAAACCCTTGAAGAATAAACAGGAATCCTTCCTGTTAGGAGATACAAGGGAGATTTTCAGGCAGATGACAATGAGTGGCTTCACATGCTCCCTCACAAGGACAAACCCTCCCCTGAAGTCTGCTTGGATTCTACCATGCTCCCTTGTGCAGAGCTGAGCAATCTCTCAAAGCTGGTCCCTTTCTCCAAGAGTGGGTTGTGAAGATCCTTCCAGGTCCAGGAGGCCATCAAGGCCCCTCACCTAACTCCTCATCTATTCTATTTTCAAGCTTTCTGTGGTGGTTTGTGCTGTTTGTTTTTGTTATTATTGTTATTATTCAAACATAATTCATATGCCATTAAAGTTCACCATTTTAAAGGGTACAATTTAGTGATTTTTTTTATATATTCACAAGGTTTTGCAACCATCTCCACCGTCTAGTTCTAGAATTTTTTATCGCCCAGAAATAAAGTCCTTATCCATTAGCAGTCTCTTCCCCCATATTCTAGGGGAAAAATTCACTTTCTGTCTTTATGGATTTACCTCTTATGGACATTTCATATAAATAGAATCATGCAATATGTGGCCCCTTTATGTCTGGCTTCTTTCATTTATGAGCATAATGTTTCCAAGTTTCACCCATATTGTAATACCAGTATCAGTGCTTTATTCCCGTCTATGTCTAAGTAACATTCCACTGTATGGATATACCACATTTTGTTTATTCATTTATCCATTAGTGGACATTCACGTTGGTTCCACATTTTGGCTAAGATAAATAATGTTGCTATGAATACTCATGTAACAGGTTTTTAGGTAAAGAAATATTCTCTGATTTGGCTTTTATTTGTTTACAAAATCTTTTTCTAACTACCCTCAGTAAGTTCTTTTAAAGAGAGAGGACTTGGGGCGCCTGGGTGGCTCAGTCGGTTGGGCGTCCGACTTTGGCTCAGGTCATGATCTCACAGTTCGTGTGTTTGAGCCCCACATCAGGCTCTGTGCTGACAGCTCAGAGCCTGGAGCCTGTTTCAGATTCTGTGTCTCCCTCTCTCTCTGCCCCTCCCCTGTTCATGCTCTGTCTCTGTCTCAAGAATAAATAAACATTAAAAAAAATTAAAGAGAGAGGACTTTAGCTCTTATATTGTCTCTGGGATTCTTTTGGTCCTGTTGTGTGTCAAGGCTGAACACTGATTTCTTCTTAAGCATCTCTAGAAACCGAACCAAGGCAAAGGGATCCTTGGTACTATGGAGGCATGTGCAAGAGAAGCGTATTAATATATTTCAAAAGAGTGTTAAACCAGACTCAATAATGGCCACTCAAAGTGACACTTATTTCCATTAAGCTAACTTAATTCTCTATTATTCTCTATTCTCCTATTCTATAATTCTATTCTATAATTCTCTATTCACCAACTCCTAAGCTTTACATCCACTTCCTAAGAAAAATCTAAAAAAAAAAAAAGTATTTTTGATCTGCTCTACAAAGTCATATTACATAGCCCAGTACTGAGCCAAAAGTAACTTCAAAATAAATAATTGTAAAATAAAAATGTTACTGAATAAGTGAATACATGTACATCTGATAGCTAGGACACAAATCATGGGGGAAAATTAAAAACTCTTTAAGCAATATTTCTTTAGAAAAATGCCAAACACTGGAAATTTAAAAATTGCAAAATTTTATACTCTAAGTTAGGATTTCTTGGAATACAAAGTATTTAGGATGAAAGAATTTTGTTGTTTCCGAGATCAATTTTGCTAACAGTATTTTATTGTTCATAGGATTAACAACAAGCTGGTGATACAAACTGTAGGCCCTTTGCCTCCTGAACCGCCTCGTGCTTTCTAATGGAAGTGCCTGCACTCATGCTGGGCCTGATTCAGGAGTAATGAAACAAAACATGAAGACAAAGAGAAAAGAAAAAGATAATGAGAAAAAAAGAAGGCAGCTAGTCCTGATATCAGGAGATGTTTAAATGTAACGGAAGCATTCAGTCTCAACTCGTTCTATTTTTGACTTCAGCTGTAAATTATTTGGTGGCATTGTACAAATCACTAGATTTCTATTGCCTCAGTTTCTCTGTATATAAATTTGAGCTAATATCACTCACCCTTAACAAGTTCAAATGGCATTGGAGGTAGAAAGTTAGAAAGGCTCAACCTGCGCCTATAAAGTGTATTTACAGCTCCCCAGAGCAAGGCAGGTTGGAGCTAAAAGTATCATTATTTTTGTAGTTAGAAAGTCAGAATCTATCCTCCATCATGTTTAAAGCCTTTGAAAGAGCTCTTTGTTTTTCTGCCTAAGCTTTGGCCCACAGGGGAAAATATTCTGTCTTTCAAAAGGTTTCTTTCATAAACAGGTCATTCTTTTTAAGTGGGTTTCACTGACTATGTTTATTAACATGTAGTAACACTTAAGGGAGGTTTCATTTGGTGCTGGAATAAAGCAGTGTGGGCAGCCTGCCACCCCTTAGCCTAAAAAGAAATATTGTCTAGAACAAGGCCCGAGGCACTGAGAGAGGCCAAAGCCATTGCAGGTTGCTGCTTGGGTCTTGCATCACTCAAGCCAAGCAGTGCAAACAATGATGGGTGTCCCAGAGAGCCCTCATCCCAGACAAGGCCAGTAGATGAAGCCTTTCTTAGTCACTGAAATGATTTCACCAGAGAGAAATCTGTGTCAATAAAAGGGAGGATGAAGATATTCAAGTTGATAAACAGCACAAAATTTAATTCAACAAGTTGTCTTTACATGTTTTCTTTCTGTCCATGTGGTTGAATTCTCCCTCTGTTATGTAAGTTAAACATCTCCAATTTTGATATATGTCATGTTAAGGAGTCTGTTAACTCTCCTTGTTATTTTCGTCTGATCTCCCATCTCACTACTTGTCTTAATTTGGTCCTTTTTCTTCTCCCCACAAGGAACAGAAATCCTTTTGATGAAGGACATCTTTAAAGATTTCTGGATCTTAATAAATCTTACTGTAGGATCACCCATTAAATTCCGTACAAAGAGGGGCACCTGGGTGGCTCAGTTAAGCAATCAACTCTTGATTTCAGTTCAGGTCATGATCTCAAGGTTTATGAGATCAAGACCTACAGGGGACTCTGGGCTGACAGCACAGAGTCTGCTTGGGATTCTCTCTCTTCCTAGCTTTCCACCCCTCCCCCACTCATGTGTATACCCTCTCACTATCAAAATAAATAAATAAACATTTTTTTAAAATTCCTTACAAAGATAAAATTAGGTGAGACTATACCTCCAGAGCAGTCTTGAATGAAGATAGTAAGTCAGGAAGGGCAACCTGCCTGAGGGGTATGTGGGAAGAGGAAAGTCAATCATATCGGCTTCCAACATGGCAAAAGGAACTGAATGGAGGGGACTAACTAGGGAGGTCTTTCTCCTCCTCTCCACTGAGACTTTGCCCTTGAGTGCTCGCCAGTCACCAGCAAAACCTAGCGCTTGAAGCAAATGTTCTGCTTTAATGTAAGGGTACATACTGCCTGTCCTCTCAAGCTCAAACTCCTTCAAGTTTCATTCCAGAATAATGAAATTTTGCCCTGCCATATGAGCTGATAAACTGACAGATTTATTACAAAGCCAGGAAATTAAACTTTGACCAATATTTGGTACAACACTTCCCAGGGCTTGATGAAGATCTTTAGAAGTCCTGAACATTGAAGACAATGCTTCCCACTCCACCACTACCTACCATATTATCACTTTTTATAAAGATGTAAACCTTGAAGTAAAAAGAATTTCAGCAAAGTTCAGACTCTTACCATGATAATAATGCAATGCATTTCCTGAAGTACCATTTTCCCCAAATTTTTTCAATTTTCTTGTGTCTCTATCTCCTGGTGATCTAAGCATATGCTCAGTGTGTCTACTGGGGATTTTATCCCTGTGTCCACCCAGGTGCATACCCACCAAATATATTTCACTTGATTGGTTTGGTTATTTGTATTGAAAGTTTTTCCACTGGAACAGTTAGGTTTGATATGACCTCCTCTCTCTTGAAAGAACTGTGAAGAAGCAGTAGATTTTTCTAACATTTTAAACACAGAATCAATGTATTCATTTAATATACATTTCTTGAACACCCAGGATGTTCCGAGGAGGACATAGGAAGTCAACTGTATTACAAGAATAATTAATGTGTGGAGCAAAGTCACATGTGGACAAGGACATGAAAGAAGAGAAGTGAGCTGAGTGACTATTCAAGATGTAGAGAAAAGTACCTGGAAGGGACTGTATTAGTCTGCTCAAGCTGCTATAACAAAATACCATAGTCTAGTCTTAACTAGATGCTTAAACAACAGAAACCATTTTTCACAGTTTTGGAGACTGGCTTTCAAAGCAATTTTTCTGAGAGAAATAGGCTTCAAAAGAAGAATTTCAGGAAAGGCACAACATGGTCACTTTTCCGTTTTATAAAAATCATCCTTACCAGCTGCCTGTGAGGGTGGACTGGAAGAGAGAAGTAAGCGAGGAGAGCAGTTAGGACGTCATCGAACTAATGTAGTGGAGAGTTGGCCACTATTCTTTAACAAACCTTTGTACCAATTAGGAAACATCACCAAGTCACCACTGGTAAACAGAGGAATTAGAAGAAAGGAACTTCTCTGAACAACACACCCCTGTAGACACCTAGCTTGAAAAAGAGCCCCTTTGTAACAGGAAAGATTGCCCTTCCTCTCACCTGAGGCAGACTCATGTCAGGTGCAGGGCTCAGCCCTGGTTTCAGCCCCACTGACGCTCTTGCCCAGGCAACTTTGCACACCACATAAACCACTTGGGTGTATGGACAGCGACAGTGATAACACAATCAATGGGATCAAGTCACTGAAAGATGGGGGGAGATCAAGATGCCTAGGATAATTTCTGAGTCCCTGCTTGGAATTCCGGGTATAAGCTACTGAGTCTAGATTAAAACACCGTGAACTTAAGGTATCTGAGACATCCAAATAGAATATAATATGATCATCATATATCCCTCAGATGTCTTCTACTACTAGACTGTGAGCTCTATGAGAACAAGGATTGTGTTCTTTGGGGCTGCCAAGCAGGGTTGTACAGTATACAACTCACATAGGCATGAGCAGCAGCCCTAGAAATGACTCTCAATATACACCATTGAGTGAATATATAAGAAAAATGCAGCTTAGGAGAGGACTTAGCATTAAAGCCTTAACCCCACATGATAGAGCATCAAACCAAACCCCGATTTCTGATCTAGTCATACATGCATTTCAAACAGGGCTTATGAAGTTTGCCGTTTTACCAGACTAAGCAATGGGAGGTAGAAAATGGTAGAAATGGGAAAACAGGGTAAAGCAAACAAATACGGTACGTTTAGGGGAAAGATGATATAATCGGGTCATTTGGTAATTTTTAAAACACATTTCGGCCAGCTACTTAAAAATAGAAGGGATAGGAGGAGACAAGAAAAGAGAGTGGAAAACTGAGAAAGCAAAAGAGGGAGACACACTCTGCTCCAAAGATTTAACTCCCCTTCTCTGCTTTAAGGAAGGTACAAACCACTGCAGAAGGTCTCGCTTGTTCCTTGCTTAACTCTCTCCACTTCCCTACCTCTTCTTTTTCCCAAACATCACCATTTTCAATGGGATGAAGGATAAGGTTCAGGGAATATTAAAAATGAGAGTCGTATTTGATGGGTGAGAAAAGCTCTATGTTCAGGGTTCATCACAGTGCCAATCTACCAAGGTGACAGAACTGTTACATAAGCAGCTGCTGCCTTTACAGAGTGACATCCTGTCACATCCTATAACAATAACAGAGCTGGACAAATGCATAAGGGGCAAGGACTACAAATCACACCCTTTGATAATGCCCATGTTTCTCTGGACCTCCAGCTTCTCACCACAAAAAGGAGGGGCAGTGTATCTAGAAGAAACAGACTATCTCCGTAGATTGTCCTGCTTTCCGCCATATGGGCAACATCCTGCTGTCATGAAGCATTCGTAACTGAGGAAGCACCATACTTGATGTTGTTTAACTACATTTATTTGGTGAAACATGGTGAGGTTTTAGTAATCTAAAACACATTAAATTACTTAGGGGGTGGGGCAAGGAGGATCATGATTATTAGAACACTGGAAGTGTTCTTTAAGGATAAAAATTGAATATATTTTAGGATAAAAATAAAAACTGAATACCTATGAGCCTGTGATGGAAATATGTGGTAAAAATTGGTGGTCCATAAAGTTTAGGTTCCAATTAGGCTACAGTTAAACGGATAGGCACAGATGCACCGAGGGGGGACTTTGGTAAACTGGTCATTTTTCCAGTTTCCTCACCAGAGGGCAGTGCTGCTTCACACTTGGAGCCTTTGCCTGGGCGGCAGGGGCAGGCTGGCTACATGCCCCGAGTGTTTATCCCAACTTGGGTATAACTGAAGAATTTTGTTTTGCCCATGTCCACGTTATAAGGAAAGTTTTTAGCAAAAGTTATCTTTTATCTTCTCAGAAATTGACAGAGTGATCAGGGAATAATAAATAGCCACATATTCTCTTGCTTCAACCCTGAAAATGAAGGGAATTAACAGTATCCGTTGGTTAGTGATAGGATAAATTGGATTAGTGAAATCCTTTTTGAGGATCTACTGCACTTTACAGGCACTTTTGGAGACCGTAAAAGTTCATGAGAGACATATAAGTGTTTATAACACTTAGTATTCTTGAGACATGAACCTACCCTCAGGGGATAGTCAAGTATATTTAACAGAAGCATATTTTATGGCACTAACTTAAATTTTGTAAATCGTATAAATCTGACTATGTGGACAAAGAGAAGTTACTAACCAAGCTTCAGGATTATAGTGACTGAAGTCTGAAGAATAAGATATTTTCCAAAATGCTCCCTTTGGGTTTTCGTTTTGTTTTTAATTAGTTTTTTTTTTAATTTTTATTTTAGACAGGGTACACATACAAGCCAGGGAGAGGGGCAGAGAGAGAGAAAGAGAGAGAAAAAGAATCTCAAGCAAGCTCCATGCTCAGTACAGAACCCCACACATGGGGCTCCATCCCTCCATCAGTTGGGGTCATGACCTAAGCTGAAATCAGGAGTGATTCTCCATCTCCATCGACTGAGCCATCCAGGTGCCCCTTCAAAATGCTCCTTTTGCAAATGAATGCTTTTGTGTTCTACTCTTAATAAGCACTAGCCAAGACTTTCTCACTGATAACTTGCTACAAAAGGTGTGTGTGTGTGTGTGTGTGTGTGTGTGTGCACTCTGCTTCCTCTAATGAGATTAAACTCAATTTCAGAACTATGAGTTCAAATTTTGAGCAGTTACAAAAAAATCACCTATGTGGCCTTAATGTTTCCTCTAAATGCTTGCTGTTACAGCAATCATCTTTTTTGTTAAACCAAATTTAAGAGTGAATCCTGAAAGCTACTTCAATCAAACTGAAAGTTCATTCTTAGACAAGATAGAATGTGCTCACTAGCAATTAACAATCCAAAGTTAAATTAAGAAATTACTTCCATTTATAACAGAATCAAAAACAATAAAATACTTAGGAGTAAATTTAACAAAAGAATTGTAGAAAAAAATAATTGCTAGGTGTGTACACCAAAAGCTGCAAAATATCACTGGAAACTGATAAAGATCTTACTAAATAAAAAACATCCCAGGGACGCCTGGGTGACTCAGTCAGTTAAGTGGGCTGGCTTTTGCTCAGGTCATGAATTCATGGTTCATGAGTTCAAGCCCCACATCAGGCTCTCTGCTATCAGCACAGAGCCTACTTTGGATCCTCTGTTTCCCTCTCTCTCTGCCCCTCCCCTGCACATGCGCTCGCTCTCTCTCTCTCTGTCTCTCTGTCTGTCTCTCTGTCTCTCTCTCTCTCAAAAATAAATAAACATTTTAAAAAATGTCCAAGGTTCATGGATCAGAAGATATTTTAAGATCTTCCAAATTTGTTAAGATGGTAAAAGAAATTGATCTTCACATTCAATACAATTCCTATAAAAATCTTAGATGGCATTTTTGCAGAAATTGACAAGCTAATCCTAAAATTCATATAGATATGCAAGGGATCCAGAATAGCTAAACCAACCTTGAAAAAGAACAAAAATGAAGGTCTCACACTTCTTGATTTTAAAACTTACTACAAAGCTATAGTAATCAAGATTGTGTGATATTGGCATAAGGATAGACATAAAGATTAACAGAACCCCAAAATAAACCCATACGCTTATGATCAATTGATTTCTGACAAGAGTCCCAAGACAATTCAATGAGGGAAGAAGAATTTTTTCAACAAGTGGTACTTGGACAACTATTATACACACACAAAAGAATGAATTTGTACCCTACATCACATATACAACAATTAATTCAAAATGTATTTAAATGTAATACCTAAATGTAAGAGGTAGCACTGTACAACTGTTAGAAGAAAACATAGGTATAAGTTTTTGTGACCTTGAATTAGGCAATGGTTTCTAAGATCTGACATCAAAGCACAAACCACATTAGGAAAAAAATGCATAAACTGACATCAAAATTTTTTAAATTCTGTGCTCTAGAGGGCACTATTAAGAAAGTGAGAGGCATCTAGATGGCTCAGTCGGTTGAGCGTCTCACTTTCACTCAGGTCATGATCTCGCAGTTCGTGAGTTTGGGCCCCGCATCTGGCTCTGTGCTGACAGCTCAGAGCCTAGAGCTTGCTTCAGATTCTGTGTCTCCCTCGCTCTCTGCCCTACGCCTGCCTGTGCTCTGTCGTTCTTTGTCTTTCAAAAATGAATAAACACAAAAAATTTAAAAAAAAAAGAAAGAAAGTGAGAGGACAACCCACAGAATGGGAGAAAATATTGATAAATGATATATCTAATAAGGATCTAATGCCCATAATATATAAGGCAGATTTAGAACTCAACAACTAAAAAAATAACCCGATTTTTGAATGGGCAAAGGTTTTGGACAGAGAGTCCTCCAAAAAACACATATACAAATGACCAATAAGCACATGAAAAAATACCCAACATGATTAGTCATTAGGGAAATGAAAATCAAAACCACGAGGTATGCTCCAGACCTGTTAGGATAGCTATAATAATAATTTTTTTTAAAGACAATAGCAAAGGTGGGGTATCATGTGACCCCAGCCCTCAGGGAGTGGGGGAAATACGGTTCCCCTATCCAGCTTGATTCTTTGCCTGCCCCTTGAGGCCAGGTGCCAGCCTGAGCTCAGCCTTCTCCTCCCTAGTAGATGAAGAAAGCCCCACCCCACAGACCCAAGCTGGTGAGGGGGGTGGATCTGTCCCCCAGGTCCTGGAAGGAACCAGGTACTGTGGTAGGCTTTGCAGATTCAACAGTATACAAGACAAAGTCCCTGTCCATATAAAGTATACATTCTAATGGAGGAGACAGTCCTCAGAAATGCAAGTTGCCGATGAAGTATATCTTATTTTTTATGACATGAAAGTTCAGAAGTGCTCCACACCAGAAGAAATCAAGAAAAGAAAGAAGTCTGCCATGTTTTGTCTCAGTGCAGATAAAAAGTGCATCATTGTAGAAGAAGGGAAAGAAATCTTGGTTAGAGATGTGGGTTAAACCATAATCGATCCTTTCAAGCATTTTGCAGAAATGCTTCCTGAAAAAGATGTCGCTATACTTTGTATGATGCAAGTTTTGAAACTAAGGAATCCAGAAAAAAAGCAGTTAATGTTTTTGTGGGTTTTTGTTTGCTTGCTTGTTTTTGTTCTCAAACGATTTCCAGACCTGAGATGGTAGTTATGGCTCTGCCTCCATCCTTGGACATTCAAGTTGAAAGGAATAAGAACCGGAGAGACCTAGAGATTGCTCTGTTCCTAGTTCCCAAGGACAGAAACTATTCTCTGTGGGAGGAGTAGACAAGGGTATCAGAACCAACTCCTCTGGAAAGTAAAGTGATCAATGTGAGCCCCAAGGATGCAATCATAAAGAAATTTCAAGGCATAAAACATGAATACCAAGCAAATGGGCCAGAAGACCTCAGTCAGGCTTGTACTGCTTACAAGCTAGATGGATCCTTAATTGTAGCTTTTGAAGAATGCGGTGTAGACCATCATTCAGTGCCACAAATCAAAAGCTTCCACGTTTAATGTTATCCTCTTGCTATATAAGCAAAACAAGTATGTTTAGGCCAGGGTTCCATTGAAGGGGAGCTGTCTTGTCATCGGTTAAACTAAATATTCTATCAATATGCGAAAAGGGTCCTAAATAAATCTGAAATCTGAAGATATATACTGTGACATTAAATTCTTATTGGCCCAATGCCTGTTTTGATGAGTTGGCTTGTAACGATTTTTGTTAAACCCGTGATTTTTAATCATGTAGTTCACAAAACAGTACAAGGCCATATGAAGAGAATTATTGCATCTTTGCTACCTCAACAGCTACTTTGTTTCTTTTGCTTAGAGAATTGGTCACAATCTGGTTATAATTTTGGCCCCAAATTCTTTATTCTCTCTTAAACTAAACCATACAATGGAAAATAAATCTCCTCTCTACATGTAACAGCTCTAATATACTAGCTACAGTAAGATTAAGTCAGGCAGACTTAATTCTAGCAAGCGTGTAATGGAGACTGCCTCAGAATTGTTCACACTTCTCACTAAGGAGGGCATTTGTTGGGATGAGCACTGAATGTTGTATGTGAGTGATGAATCGCTAAATCTACTCCTGAAACCAATATCACACTGCATGTCAACTAACTAGAATTCACTTGAAACATGAAAAAAAAGAAAGAAATGTGCACACTTCTAACCAGCGCTAATCTTGCAAAACGTTATTTTGAGCACGCAGTTGAAACGCAGGAAGCAGTTCCTTGCACCTATAGTGAGCTCTCCACTCACTAGCTGGGAGATTGTTCTGAGAGTGACCTAGCATCTTGGAAATCCAATCATGATGTGTCCTCAGGAGAATGTGCCATACCTTGTAACAACTAACAATGACGCAAATTAGAGTTCCATTGTAATATACTCTGTTAGTGAAAATCATAAAATGGTGTATTGACAAGTTGGGCCAACTGTGACATCTTTGCGTCTCCTTCAGAATTTTGTTGCTTCTGGTACAATAAGGTATGGAAGAACATTGAGTTTATGTTCACTCTGGGGCCTGGGAGAACTTCCTAATTTCCTAGAGCAGTTTGTTGATTTCATGTGAAATGGGGAGCAGGTATAATGGATGACACCCACAGGAAGCCACTGCCTGATGACACTTGGAAGTGATTGTCTTTAACATCACAGGCATAGCACTTTGAACAATATAGAGATGCACACAGTTGAAATTAGAAGTAGCAGTATTGGCTTTATGTAATAAAGGAAGCAATATTAACTTAAAAATAAGATAATAATAAGTGTTAGCAAAGATGTGCAGAACCCTCATACGTTGCTAATGGGAGTGTAAAATGATGCAGCCATGTTGGAAAATAGCTTGGCAGTTCCTCAAAAAGTTGAACCCAGCAATTGAATCCCTAGGTATATACCGAAGATAATTAAAAATACGTATTCACACAAAAAACCTACACGCAAATGTTCATAGCAACAATATTTACAATAACCAAAACGTGAAAACAATCCAATGTCCATCAACTGACAAATAACTAAATACAGCATGGTGTATCTGTACCAAGGAATAGTATTCATGCATAAAAAGGAATGAAAGTACTGATACATGCTACAACATGGAGGAAAAATGGAGCTAAATATAAGAAAGCACTCACAAAGGACCAAATATTGTTCCATTTATATGAAATATCCAGAATAGGCCAATCTGTGGACAGAGGTATATTAGTAGTTTTCAAGGGCTGGGGTAGGGCAGAATGGGAGTGACTACTAATGGGAATGGGGTTTTCTTCTGGGATGATGAAATGTTACAGAATTAAATAGTGCAGAGCTTTGTAAACACACTACAAACCATTGAGTTTTATGCTCTAAAGAGTGAATTTTATGGTATGTGAATTATATTTCAATTAAGAGAGAGACAGAGAGAAAGAGAATGGGCTTTGACAGAATGTTCCCAACCATGAAGGAGAGGAAAGTAGAAATGAGGTCATTAAAATGCTAGCATAAAGAACAGCATCATAAATGTGCTCTCAACCCAGGTCCCAGTAACGCTGTTTACTAAAGACCAAGTCCTGCCTTTTTCCAAATATACTAATTAGAAAACAAAAGCTTATTGACTTAAATCAGAAAATCAAAACAAAACCAACAAAAACAAACCAAGTGGTAGCATAGTTTCTCTTTTTTTTTAGCAAATATTTATTTTATTAGTTAATATGAACTAATACTCAACAACAGGAAAATTGATTAATAATAATGTATTAATGTGGGGCGCCTGGGTGGCTCAGTCAGTTAAGCGTCCGACTTCGGCTCAGGTCATGATCTCACAGTTCGTGAGTTCAAGCCCCCCTTCGGGCTCTGTGCTGACAGCTTAGAGCCTGCTTCAGATTCTGTGTCTCCCTCTCTCTCTGCGCCCCCCCTCCCCAGCTTGGACTCTGTCTGTCTATCTCTGCCTGTCTCTCTCTCTCTCAAAAATAAATAAACACTAAAAAATTTTTTTACTAAAAAATAATAATGTATTAATGCAATGGAGTGTTATGGAACAGTAAAAAAGAATGCATCTGTACTGCATCAACAGAAACTTGACCAAAAAACAAATAACAAGACTACATACAGTATGAGGCAATTTATATAAAATTTCTAAATGAAAAGCAATACTGTACACATACACACATACCACTTAAGGGTATATATGTGTGTGTATGTATATATATATATATATATATATATATATATATATATATATATTATAACTATATATATAGCTATATATACCTAATTATATATATATACCTAATTATACATATATATACCCTTTTATATATTTATATATATCCCAAAGTATATAGTATATATCATATAATATATACACAGCATAGTAAGAAATCTAGTATTAAAGATATATATATATAATACATAATAAAATATAGATTAAGAGTATTAAAGGATTAAGTATCAAGTATTAGGGATATATATAAAATATTAAAAAGCTCATGCAGTGATAAACATCTGACTGAAGAAAAAGGAAAACCTGTAGGACAGAGAAGGATTAAGAGAAGAACTATTTCAACTACATTTATAAAATTTCTTCCTTAATCTGGGTAGTAGGTACATGAGTTTATATTCTGTTATTCTTTATACTTTGGATTCTGTTAGAAACTTTCTGTTACAAACTTTAAAAAATAAATGCAATTTTAAAAAATCATCATCATCAGGGCTTTTTATGGTTTGCTTTAAAATCACAACACATGATGGATGAAGCATTAAGAGCTTCTCCAAAATACTTTGCAACTATGCAGTGGCAAGTACCAAAGCTTTGAAATATTTTCAAAAATGAAAGCAAGTCGGGAGCCTGGGTGGCTCCGTAGGTTAAGCATCCAACTTTCGGCCCAGGTCAGCATCGGGCCCTGTGCTGACAGCTCAGAGCCTGGATCCTGCTTCAGATTCTGTGTCTCCCTTTCTCTCTGCACCACCCCCTCCCCGTCCCCCGCCGCCAGCTCGAACTCTGTCTTTCTGTCTCAAAAATAAATAGACATTAATTTTTTTTTAATGAAAGCAAGAAACCAAGAGGGGGCCTGTGTAGGATTCTGTTTCCACTTCGTTGGCAGAACTTATTTCTTAGGGTCTGCAAAGCAATAAAGAGCTGGTGGCACTGTGTGCAAGGTGGTAGTCAGGTCTCCCTCTCGCCTGTGAGCAAACGGATGTCTGCAGCACTCTCTCTGGTGCCCCGTTATGCTCCAACCCACCTTCACAGCTTCACGCCTATATTTGCAGCCTATTAGAGGACGTAGCTAGAAAGTGGTCAAACCTTTAATCAAGCAATGAAAAGGTTGCTGTAATCTAAGTGTTTGACAAAGTATCTATGTGAAACCAGTTGACATAGTTGAAAAGTAAAAACAATCAGTCATGTACCACTTGAGCTCCTCTGACAACTTACCTAACTGCTAATACTGATTTTTTCTCTAAATTAACCAAATTTAACCTTGTTTGGGGACTTTTAAAAAAGTGTTAAGCGCCTGGGGTAAGCTTCCCACTCTTGATTTTGGCTCAGGTCACGATCTCAGGATTCCCTCCTCTGGCTCCTTCCTGACAGCGCAGAGCCAGCTTGGGATCTTCTCTCTCTGCCCCTCCCTCCCTTGCTCATGTTCTCTCTCCCCTCCCCCCCCCACTCTCAAAATAAAATAAACTTAAAAAAAAAAAGAAAATTGTTCATATGTGTCTGTGCCTTTGTGTGTCTTATGAATATTAATCAATGGAGGTTAGTATTTGTCATTCTATAATGTGTAATTTTTAAATTCAACCCATTCAAGTTATTACTATGTAGATAACACCTAGAAGCAAGAAGCCACGAAAAAGCCAAACAATAAAATTCCCAGTGCAGCTTCAAGCAGACACCTGGAATCAAGCAGACACTCTTGTCTGGGGCGTATCTGTTAGACTAGGTAGACTAGGAAATAGCACAGCGGGGAGGTCTTCTGGGTGATGCCCAGCCCAGAGGTATCTTTTTCGTGTCTGAAGCCAGAGAGATTTATCAAATTTCTCTCTGCACAACATTTCAAATGAGCAGTTTTGCCAAAGGTTTTAGTTGAGTGCACAGGCACTGGCAAAGAGTCCCTCTTCCTGCAGTTCCCTGATTGAAAGCCTTGCAAAGCAGTGGCGATCAACGCAAACAGCCAGTACAGAGGAAAGCCAACCGATGACATCCTCCTAACGAAAACCAAAAGGTATTTCTGCCTTTCAACATCTCCAGCCATTGCAAACAAGACCTCAAGTCCTTCCTGATTAAAGAAGTTGCTGATCCAGTTGAAAGCAAAGAAGCAAATTAGAAGACAATACAGGGTCAAGTAAGGCTAGCAAAGAAACGAGACTAAAGCAAAACAGAAGCCCTCTCTTGGTCTCTATCCCAATTTATTTATTCCCATGAATTTTAATGGTATTTTTTTATTATTAAAGTATAACATGCATACATACAGCTTGATGAATTTTCTCAAGTCAAGTACATCTCGTGACCACATACAGACCCAGCAGCACTTTCATGCCTCATCCCAGTTACTGGTTCTCCTCCCAAGGCAACCACAGTTCTGGTTTCTACCATGAGCAGTCAGTTTTACCTTCCTCCAAACATTAAACAGACTCCTACACAATGCAATCTTTTGTGTCGGCTTCTTTTGTCCTACCTTGTGTTAGTGAGAGTCATCATGTTCTGTGTGGCAAGTTTGGTCACTGAATGAACAAACAGATGTCTTCTTAGTCCTGTTACTGAGCATTTGCTCATCCAAGCATAAGCTGACATGGTTTCTAAAATCAGAGGGCTCCTTCTAGGATGACCAAGCAGCACAGCTCTAGCAGGCTTTGGCCTCCAAGTTGGTACATCAAAGAAACATTTCTTCTCATTTTCAGTTTCGAGGGGTTTCAATGCCCTGGGTGAAGTTGTTCCATGTGTATTTTTTCTCTCTTTAATGATGATGGAATATGTCCTAATATGCTTTCTCCAGTCAAGACACTGGTGGTGAATTTTGCCAAGTTCTTTTATTCATAATCAGTTTTGCTAAGTTCATCAATTTTTCTAGTTGAAAAAGAAAAACTTTGTTGACTTTCCCTATTACACATTGGTTTTCAATTTCCTTAATTACTGCTCCTTAATACTGTTTCTTCTCCTTGCTTTAGTTTAGTCTTTTCCTAACTTTTGAGATGGATACCTTGGTCACTGATTTTTCAGCCTACTTTCAAATATTGTTTTCTAAATTAAGCTATTCTTTTCATCTTTAAAACCATCCTTCTGTACCCTGCAATCTGTGATGCTGGGATTCTTACTGTGCACACTACAATTCTACTCCACTCATGGGCCAGCCCCTGCAAACAGGGTGTTGAGATGATGCGGAGGCCACCATGGAGGAAGAAGGGCCTTGCCCTTTCTTAACCCCTCCCATCCTGAAGCCCCACCCAGCAATAGCCTTTCCCTCCAGTGGCACCTGTGGGTTCAGCCCAACCCCCTCATTGTTCCTCAGCTCATCCCAGCTCCACAGGGGACCTCTTCCAAACTTCTTGGTCCCCTCAGCTGTAGGATGGAAGCTGCTTCCTGCAATTAATAGATCTGTTACTGAAGTGTCCCTTTTTAGCTTACTCTTGCTTATCTCTCCCTTATCTTCATTTCTTTCTGCTAAAATAACTAGTTTGGTTTGCCTTCTGACTGCACCCTGCCTGTCGTTGTCCCAAAGCACGTGAAACAAAGTGACACATATTCAAAACTGTACTCAAACTCTCATTTTCTCCTCCCTCCCAAATTGCTTTTCCTCGTCTATCCTGTATCTTTGTGGAGAAGAAACCACAAGCCAGAAATCTGGGACTTTTTCCTAATGTTGTTTGTTTGTTTGTTTGTTTTTACCTCTCCTTTAGCGTCTATAGCCAGTCTACCATCAAAAGCCACTGCTTCTGACTTATATATTTTCCCAAAATCTCTTCCCTCTTTTCCATTTCCCCTGCCACCACTTTATTTCAGGCCCCAGTCATTTCTCATCAGGCCTATTTAATTAGTCTCCCAGACTGAGGTCTCCTTATACACCAATCCCTATCCTACTACCAAAATCATCTCCCAGAAAGGCGAAGCTTCTGTGTTCAAAGACATTTCCGAGGCTCCCCATTGCCATAGGGTAAAGCCCAAATGCCTCAGCAATGAATTCATCTTTTAGCCTTTCATGAGTTGATCTTTACCCATTCCCTCAGCTTCCTCTGTCACTAATCCCCACCTTCCACAAGCAAAGCCTGTCCCCCACCGTACACACACACATACACACACACACACACACACACACACACACACACAGTCTCCCAGGATGCCTGTCTCATTGGGCTGTAAACATCTTGAGATGAAAAGATAAGGCTTATCCATCATCACCCACAGGTCTTGGCAATCAGGGCATTCAAAAAGCTTCCATGAAATGAGAAAATGACATTCCATGTTTCCATATAATTTTCATATTCATAATTTTTAACTATATTAGTTGTGATGGTTAATTTTGTGTCAACTTGACTAGACCACAGTGCTCAGATATTTGGCCAAATATTATTCTCAATATTTAACTAACATTTAAATCAGTAGATTTTGAGTAAAGTATAGTGCTCTCCATATGTGAGGTGGGACTTACCCAATCAGTTGAAAGTCTTAATAGAAAGAAAAAAAAAAAACAAAAAACCCTGACCTTCCCAGAAAAGGAGGGAATTCTGCCAGCAGACCACCTTTGGACTCAAATTGCAACTTTTCCCGAGGTCTCTAGTCTGCTGACCTAATCTGTAGATTTTGGACTTGAAACCCAATCACATGAGCCAATTTCTTAAAATAAATCTCTTTTGATACACACACACACACACACACACACACACACACACACACACACCCTGGTTCTGTTTCTCTGGAGAATTCTAATGCATTAGTTTTGGATTTGGGGTTTGTTTGTTAGCCATGATAAATACAATTCTATACTGATAGTTTTATCTCAAATAATTATTTAGGATTAAAATCTAGGGTTAGGTTTCAATTCAAATGGATACAAGTTACAATGGCTCTTAATAAATATTTTCTAGTCTCCATCCAAAAAAAAGATTATACCAACATATAATGCTTTACTATTGTGTAAATGAATGTTGGCCCCCAGAGTGTTTTCCACACATTTCACATTTTAATTTACGAATTTTTAACTCTTCTCGAGGTGGAATATGGCTCTGTACATTTCCTTACTGGGTATGTTTCCTATAAGATAGACTTTATATATCATTTGCCCATTTGTCCCTGGAGTGTTAGAAGTGTAACATGATTCCTTCACATCATTAGTTATGACAGGATAATCGTTGTAATCAATAGGTGTCAGGGTTCAAGGATATGAGGAATCTGTGTTTTGCTTATGCAGGTCAGTCTATACAATTATCAGGATCTCAGGCTATATAGCCTGTAAGCTCCATGTAAGTCGCCCTGGGACACTTCTCTATCCCGAGCAAGAGGAGGGAAAAGAAAGAGGAGTATTCATAGAAGAATTTTTTAGACTAGGTCTGGAAGTGGAACTCTTACCTCCTCTATCAATCCATTTGGTAAACTCATCATATGGCCAACTCAATGCAGGGGTCTGGGAAATGCAGTCCAGCTGCATACTTAGCAGAGAGAAGATAACTTGGGCTGTGGTGAGCAACTATCTGTCTCTGCCACAGTACGGAACCCGCTGTGCCCGGTGTTAAGAATGTGGACTCCTAAGTCACTATCCGATGATCATATAGAGCAAGGTACTTAGCTTTTCTGATCCTGTTTTTCATTTTTCGAATCTGACCATAAAAGGACCTCCTAGAGCGGTTGTAAGGATTAGACAAGTATGTGCAAGTTCCTGGCATATAGTAGGTTTATAATACATATCAGATTCTTTCCATAATTTTCCATTATATTTTTGGTAAATGTGTGTTTATATTCATTTGCATTCATGTTCTTCTGTTTGGGGATGTGAAAATATGGTGTTTATGGCATTCTAAGTCCTCTTTCAATTTGTAATTTCTTGTAGTATTTCCAGGAGTTTCAAGCTATCATTCCTCATTGTTGAATAGGATGTCTGCTCTGTACCTTCTAATTTGCCTATGGCCTGAGTATGTATTTTCTTCTTTTAAATTCTCCTGTAGTGCAAGTTCTGGAACACCCTCAAAGCCCTTCCCAATTTCCAAAGATCAAACTGTGAAACAGGCAGGACAAGTATCTCTCCTAACAGGCTCTCTATTTCCTGTCATTTTTTTCCCTCCTTTTTTTTCTTCCCTTGAGAGTTGCTCTATCCTCCCATCCCTCTCCTGAATGCTCTCCACATCTCCTCCCTGCCAACATTTGCCCTCAGCAAAACAGCTCAATTATGTCAAAATGACTGTAAGAGATTTAAATAGTGATATCCATCTTTGGTGGAAAACAATCACCTGGGGGCTGACTGAAATGTAAATCCCCAAATTTCTGATTCAAATGACCTTGGTACAAATCTGCATTTTAACGAATACCCTAGGTGACTTTAAAACAGATACTCCCACACTTAGAAAAAGTGGCTTAACTCCTTGCAGAGACATTTACATATAAGATCTTAAACTACAGAGGAGAAAAAGTAATAATAACATGATTTCAGGCACCGAACAATGGATAAGAAAGCCTTTCTGGAGAGAGGGTAGGTGGTCTTGTGGCCTCAAAATGGCATATATTCTCCTTTATATTTACTGGAACTGTAATCACCTTTGTTCCCCTACAGGTAAGAATAAATACTCTCTGGTCTGTGGTCTTAGCAAAATCAAACCAAGTGTTTTCCAATCAGTTGCTGCATGACTGTGTGATTCAATGTCTAAAAACTAAAACGATTAGACCTCTCAATTGCTTTGTGAGGTGCTATTCTTACAGCCAAGGGGGAAAATTTCAAGTAGAAATAGCAAGTTGTATTTCTAACTGTGCCTCTCTCTGAGTGTTCCAACCACTTCAGTCTTACTGTTGAGTCCTTTAATAATTTTTTTTAATGTTTATTTATTTTTGAGGGAGAGAGAATGACAGAGCACGAGCAGGGGAGGGGCAGAGAGAGAGGGAGACACAGAATCTGAAGCAGGCCCCAGGTTCCGAGCTGTCAGCACAGAGCCCGACGTGGGGTTCAAACCCACGAGCTGTGAGATCATGTGAGATCAGCCGAAGTCAGATGCTCAACTGACTGAGCCACCGAGGCGCCCCAATAATTTTTCTCATTCTTAAGAAAAGATATCCCTTTCATTATCTTTCTTCTAAAAGAAAATGCAGATATTAACATATAGTCATTTTATTGCTCACTACACAAGAATCACATTTCCCAAAACTTACTGCATTGAGTAGGTAAAACAGAAAACCTTTCATAACACACGCTGAGTATGACAATGGAATTCCATGGCCCACCTGGTTCAAGTTACAGGAGTGGCTTAGTGTAGTACCTGGTGTATTTCACCCCAAGTGATAGCCATTTCAAGCATCACCCTACAGAGGCGTGATCTTCAAAGAACTGAGAGGAAAGAAGAATCATGTAAATAATATTCCAACATGGAAGAGAGCGCATAGGGCACTAAGACCCGTGCGTCTGATAGAGCAAAGCAGGATTGAAGGCCAAGAGCCTATGAGACATAAATATTCCGCTGAGGACCTTCTAAGACATCTAGAACAGAATTATTAGTGGCTCCGTTTGATCATTAAATGAAAGGCTGTCGTAAATCAAGAAGATAAAGGACAGTTTTCATCCAGAGGACTGAAAAGTCTTCAAACATCTGGTCTGGAAAAGGTTCAGTGGAGTGAGTGTAATTCGGATATCCTACTGGAAAGTAGATTGAAGGATTGTGCTTGGTGCTTGTCTGTTTTCAAGGCAGAGGGATTAATGACCAGATAGGAGAGCTAATGACTCAACCAGAGTGGATTATTATTCAGCCTGACTGGCAGAAATCCCTTTGAGGCTATCCTTTATCCCACGTTTTTCTACTTATTAAATTAAATTTAAAAATAGTACCTGTTTTTCCTTAAAAGGAGAAGTAACTTGTAGCTCCCTCCTGCCCACCCCATTTTTTTATTTTAATGTGGTAAAATACACATAACATACAATTTCCCATCCTAACCATTGTTAAGTGTGTATTTCACAGGCATTAAGTAGACCACATTATTGTGCCTCTCTGCCTCCATTTATCTTCAAATTATTAAGCAAACTACTACACTGGTCTAAAACAAAATGGAGGGTCCCGATAAGTGTGAAACATGGTGTCTCTGATTCTATCTCCACCTGTAATCTTAGGACTAACAGAACTCTTGAAGTGCCTCCCCATACACATTTCCCCCAACACACACACACACACACACACACACACACACACACACACACTCCACTACATAATGATTTCTGGAGTCCCAGGGAAGTCTCACATGGTGTGGCTACCATTTGCTCTGTGTTCTGTCACTGCCATAACTGCTGATACTGGAATTTCCAATCCACTAAACAAAGCCACAAGGTTCCTTCAATCTATTACCCAGTTCCCAAAACACAGCGGTTTTAAATCTGTAGTGGCTCAATGACACCTTCTGTGAACCTCTCCCTTTCTGGTCCGCTCAAAGCCCCTTCCCACGAAATCAGTATTGTGGGCTGGGCCAGAGGAGACTCCAAAAGGACAGCTGTCATGTTATCCTCGGTTCCACCCTCTACTCCAAAGCCAGGACCCTGCGATGAGACTAAGCCTGTGTCTTCTGACTCTCTCCTTAGTTAGAGCAAGTACCTTTTCTCTCCTGTAAATACACAGAAGTCAAAGAAAGTAAACCCTTACGCACTTTCCAGGTTTTAAATAAATGACCTGAAAGAGTCACCTTATTACATCATATCACGCTCCAAAGCTCGTACTCACTTCTCAACCACTACAGCCCAGCAAACTCCAACAGCCACCAAAGTAAAAATAGTATGATGGAGAAGGCTTAGAAAATACACCTGGGGCCAAATAGTGTCATACTGCTCTATTGCTACAGCAATAATAAAAATGTCATATATTTATTTGTACAGTCTGTAGACAGGCACAGTTTAATTTAGAGGTTTACAGCAACCACTGGCAAGCATCACCCTACAGAAGCGTGATCTTCAAAGAACTGAGAGCAAAGAATAATCATGAATATAATATTCCAACATGGAAGAGAGTGAGGAGGGCACTAACAGTAAATAGCATTACCTCCATTTTATAGATGAAAAGTGGTACGCAAGACAGCCTGAGATGAAATGGCTGATAAATGGCACAGAGAGGGCAGCTGCAATCTCTTGAACTCTGTGAAAATATGGTAATGCCTCAGTGTGAAACATGAAGAAAGGCAAATTGACCCCCAGATTATTTCACTCCTCCTACATTCCATTTCTTGCCCACCTTGACTCCCTTCCAACACTTCCAGTTTGCATCATCACTTCCAAAGGAGACACCTGACATAAATTTTGCAATGTCGCAGGAAAAGAAGTCAGTGCAAGAATTGCAACAAAGGTATGAGTTTGGGATTTTCCTCAAGAAGCCATTGAGATCTGACCAGTAAGTCCTTATTGCCTAGCAACAGCATTTTCCAGAGTTAAACCAACTACAGTAACAGGAGCCATGTTGTAACTGGCCCAATCACAAACAAATGACATAGTTGGTGAAATTTGTTTCTGAGATTTTCCGGCTTGAGCAAGAGAGCTACCAACTCACCAAATTCTTCTAACAGTGTTTTCTAATAATTTACTAGAAAACTCCAATTTATAGTGATAACAGAAGCTCTTACCATCTGATACAATATCAAAAGACAACTTGGATGAATCTTACATGCTGCACATCAGAACGATCTGTTTAACACAACAGCATAGACTCTTCATACAGCTGTCCTGAAGATAAACCAGACCATCTGACCCCACTATTTAACTCTGCCATTTTAAGGTTGGGTTTACCAAGACATAATTTTGTTTTGTTTTGTTTTGTTTTGTAATTTGTAATTTTTGGGGTTTTTTAAAGTAGGCTACCTACTCAAAGTGGGGCTTAAGCTCACGACAGTGAGACCAAGAGCCACACGTTCTACTGACTGAACCAGCCAGGCACCTTTAATTCTGTCATTTTAAACCAGGGACTTTTAACCAGTTTTTACCTTGCCACTTACTCTGCTTAGCCAGCCACATAGTCAATGACTACCATCACCAAAGTGATGTAAAGAATGTAAAATTGATTTGTCATCTAATCCTGAATAATAGGGTATCCTAAAGGAAATTTTTAAAAATCTTCTCACAGATTAGATTATGAATCAGAGGTTAATTATCAAATTAATAATAAATATTTCTAAAAATAAATAATCCCACCATTTTTAATTTTTTTAATCCCACCATTTCATTTATTTTTTGAGAGAGAGAGAGAGAGAGAGAGAGAGCAAGTCAGGGAGAGGCAGAAAAAGAAAGGCGGGGAGAGAGAAATCCCAAGCAGGCTCTGCACTATGAGCAATGAGGGGCTCAAAGTCATGAACCATGAGATCATGACCTGAGCCAAATTGGATGCTTAACCGACTGAGCCACCTAGGTGCCCCCCTTTAAAAATAAAAAAAAATAATGTTTATTTATTTTTTGAAAGAGAGAGAGAGAAAGAGAGAGATGAAAACCAGGGAAGGGCAGAGAGGGAGTAAAAGAAATAATCCCACTGTTTAAAATTTTTTTTAATGTTTACTTATTTTTGAGAGAGATAGAGAGAGCATGAGTGGGGAGAGGCAGAGATAGAGGGAGACAGAGAATCTGAAGCAAGCTCCAGGGTCTGAGCTGTCAGCACAGAGCCCTGCAAGAGGCTGGAAGTCACGAGCCATGAGATCATGACTTGACCCGAAGGTGGATGCTTAACCAACTGAGCCACCCAGGTGCCCCAATAATCTCCGTTTTTAGAATGCCAGATTTACTAGTGAGATTTTTAAAAAGCAATGTGAAAACAAACAAAAAATTTGTTTTTGATGATAAACATAATAACATCTTTGTGACAGTGAAATACTTTAATAAAAAAACTGACCTGGGAAAAACATAAAGACATAATTGACATTGGCTGCACACAGTAAATCTATCGACTTAAAATTTATAGAAAAATCCATTAGGCCAGGAGAACTGAATCTTATAGGAATCATGGCCATAATGAAGAAAGCTCTGTGAGCCACTTAGGAGTCATTTAGAGTATATATTGTTAAGTAAAAAAAGCAAAGTTCAAAAAGACAGTATATGTAGAACTCTTCCTATTGTGTAAGAAAATACCTAGTTTTTGCTTATACGAAACATAGGAAAGGTAGATCAGCTAACAAAAATAGTTACCAGCAGCAGTAGATAGGAATGGTGTACAGGAGAGACAGGAAGAGCAAAACTATTCTGAGTGTAAATTAATTTTTAGTTTTGACTTATATAAACATATAAAACATTTTACATATCCAATAAACAAAATTAAATCAGAAATGATAGAAAAAGTAAATTCTAAAATTAAATATAATGAGAAACTATCCTAAAAGTATATGTAATTAATAACATAATCATACAGAGAACATAAGTCATTCGTGTAATTAGAACACAGTATTGTGGGATATATTCTGGGAACAAAAAAATGCAAAGCAATCTTTTTTAAAAAATGTTTTGTTTATTTTTGAGAGAAGGAGAGAGAGAGAGAGAGGGAAAGAAAGGAGAGAGCACAAGCAGGGAAGGGGCAGAGAGAGAGAGGGACAGGGGATCCGAAGCAGGCATTGTGCTGACGTCAGCAAACCTGACGTGGGGCTCAAACTCAGGAACCATGAGATCATGAGCTGAGCCAAAGTCAAAAACTCAGCCTCTCAACTGACTGAGCCACCCAGGTGCCCCCAAAATAGAAAGTAATCTTAAACTACTCAGTAGTTTTGTTGCTATTGGTGTTGTAATTCTGAAATATTGTACTTTGGAATAAAGGAGTAAATATAGGAGATGTTGTTAGGAACCAGTAGTTTCACTGCAGAGAGAAGAGATATAAAATGGAATGGGAGAAAGCAGGGAAAACTCATGTGTTGTTGAACTGAATTGGATGTAACAATACAATTTTTTTTAATTATCCTAGCTTTATCCATTGAAAAGTCCTAGATCATGATTTCCAAATACAACCTCCAGTGAAAGGGAACCAACGACCATTTGGAGATACAACTGATTTCAGGGCTGGGATGAATCTGGAACAATTCAGTGTACCAGAAAGCAAGGAGGTGCTCAAACATCAGTAGGACACTGGCTTTTGAAGTGGTGCTCTCTGGCTAATTTGGAACAATGTTGGCATCAAAAAGAGTAATGATGGTCATGGATTTTTATCACATCAAACGGTTCTCAGTGTGGGATCTTCTGCAGTACAACCTTCGTAGACTCTTGAAAGGAATCAGTGTCATGAAAAACAGAGGGAAACAGTGGGATTGCTCCAGATTGAGAGAGACTCAGGAGAACTCAGAGAAGACTTGGAGAGGCAAGTATCTAAAGGACATGCAAACAAGGGCGCCTGGGTGGCTCAGTCAGTTAGGCATCCAACTTCGGCTCAGGTCATGATCTCATGGCTCGTGAGTTCAAGCCCTGCATCGGGCTCTGTGCTGACAGTTCAGAGAGCCTGGAGCCTGCTTCAGATTCTGTCTCCCGATTCTGTCTCCCTCTCTCTCTGCCCCTCCTCAGCTTGTGTGCACACTCTTTCTCTCTTTCAAAATAAATAAATAAACTTAAAAAAAATAAAGGACATACAAACAGACACAAAGGAATTAGCCCAATATAAAAAAAGAAATCACAAATGCACATAAAGGGAAAACCACAAAACTTCTCAAGGTTACCACGTTTACATTAGTCTGCTTATGGTGGAAATAAAGCAATATTCTCTTATAATTAACATACTAACAAAGGTTGTGAAATATATTTCAGTATTTGCACTGTGAAAGTTAAGGCTAAATTTGCTTTTGCAAGGGACTTTAGGTTTATGCAAATGTCCACATTTGCTTTGTGTTTTTTAGGATCCGAAACAAACAGAATGACCCAGTTACTTTTGTCTATCTTAGAGGGCAAAGTGCCCCTGACTGTGATGGCGTAGGTGAGGTACAACAACAGAGGACTGTCCATTTTGCTTTCTTTCACAAGGGAAACAATAGCCATGTGTGAGGCGGGAAGCTGAATCAAACTCAGACCCCAAAAATGAAAACAACAAAAAACTACACAGGACCAGTTGGGGACAATTTGAAAAAATTCAGTATGAACTTTATGTTAGTTGATGCTACTGAATTCATGTTGGTTGAATCATTTCCCCCTTATTAACTATAAGCCCAATTCAACTAAGGAGTTGGTTTTTGTAGAATAATGTACTCAGGACAGACAAGTATTTAGGGGTGAAGTGCTATGATTCTGCATCCCACTCTTACTGATTTGGGGAAGGGAAAATGTGTTAAAGTTCTAGAATAGCTATGGTAAATTTAATGTACTTATGGAAGGAGTATAAGATCATTTGTTTTATCCTCCCTCCAACTTTTCTGTGAGCAAAGACATCTTCGTAAATTAAAAAAATTAAAGAAATAATGCCCCCCAAACCCTACAATGGCAATGGGTAAAAAAAAATAAATGACATGGGTTAAAACAGTATGATGGATAAATCAAATTTTTGTTGGGGCACTTGCATGGCTCAGTTGATTAAGCATTTGACTTCAGCTTAGGTCATGATCTCACGGTTCATGAGTTCCAGCCCTGCGTTGGGCTCTGTGCTGACAGCTCAGAGGCTGGAGCCTGTTCCCAATTCTGTGTCTGCCTCTCTCTCTGCCCCTCCCCTGCTCACAGTCTGTTTCTCTCTCTCAAAAATAAACAAAAATTTTAAAAAACTTTTTTGTTGTTGTAAATTTTCTACAGAAGGGAACTGATCCTGGTGAATATAATTCAAAAAAAGAAAAGTAGTAAGAAAAATCAGAAAGAATTTTCAGCATGTTAAATAAAAAAAATTTTTTTGATCACATAATTAAATTGAAAGAAGTTTGTGAAAAGTTTTCAATATTGGTCCAATTCCATTAATATGTAGCCATCAACCATTTGTTAAGACATCTTGACTGTCAAATGAGGGTGGGGAAGCCTCCAAACATGAACATGTTAGTTTGGTCAAAATGGTTGGTAGGGAAGAAATATTATAAACTCATCCCAGGGATTTGGCAAATGCTATCTTTTAAAATTCTGTGCCTTGGGGAATTGGAATCGCTAGGTCAGGTGGCTATGGTTACGCAATGAGTGCAAAATCAATTTGGGAGAAGCAGAGAGGAGCCTGGAAGATGTGGCTCACCAGAAGGTACTGGAGAAAAGACCCATTCATTGAGTTTCCCTTAATCCCCGGGAAGAGGAAGTCAGCATGGGTCAGCTGCTCACCAGTTTCCACACAAGCAGTTTCAGGATTCCTGCTTATACAGCAGGTTCCTATATTTTCAAGTACTAGTCTCATTCAACCCTATGATTGGGGAGAGACGGACAAACCATTATCTTCACTTTACAGAGGAGGAGACTGAGACTCTTAGAAGTTGCGAAACCTGTCCCCAGCTAGCAAAATGAAGCAAGTCTCCATCCTGTTACCCCTTTAACTGGAATCTGCTTTAAAATGTAACATGGGTTGGGGCGCCTGGGTGTCTTGGTCGGTTAAGCGTCCGAATTCGGCTCAGGTCATGATCTCACGGTCTGTGAGTTCGAGCCCCGCGTCAGGCTCTGTGCTGACAGCTCAGAGCCTGGAGCCTGTTTCAGATTCTGTGTCTCCCTCTCTCTCTGCCCCTCCCCTGTTCATGCTGTCTCTCTCTGTCTCAAAAATAAATAAACGTTAAAAAAATTTTTTTTTAAATGTAACATGGGAGACCTCAGGATAAAAAGATCTTCAGCATTATTCGAGACTGCATTCTGTACTTATGCTGATTAAATTAAGGATATAGGTCTTTCTGTAAAAAAAATTGATTCATGCTTTTATTTCCCAGTGGTCACTAAGAACTGGAGAAACTGAGATTCTGATTTGCTGTTAAATAATTACTAATAAATAATACTGGATCAAGTAGTTAATCCTTGTTTATCACTGTTCTAAAAAGACACAGTCAGAACAATAGGGATCTGCCAGCCATTTGAGAAATGATTTAACTAACTAGAAAGTTATGGGTGAGTCCACATAAAGTCCACAACAGCTTTTGTATAACTTAAGCTTAAATGAAAAGTGGAAAGAAACATTCTGTGCTGGACCATAATGTGCAGTTGTTCGTACTTACAAATTGCCCTCAGGTCACCACAGAGAAGAGAGGAGAAATTTAATAATGGCACTGAATAATATTTGCCTAATGGTACTATTCCTATCAGTTACAAAATCATTTAAAACCACGGTACACTGTGCTGTGGGAAATCAAAATGTAGAGAAATCACATCAGCTTCTACAGTTTGAACTAGGATCTCAGTGCAGTCCATGTGCATGCATGTGTGTGTTTGGGTGTGGGTGAGTGTGTGTGTGTGTGTGTGTGTGTGTGTGTGTGTGTGTGTGTGTTTAATGGAAAAAGGAGGGTCTGGGGGAGTAGGAGGATGAGGGATGGGGGCGCCATACGAAAAGAAGCCCATCACTTCAAAGAGGCGGCTGGTGGTGAGCAGGTGGGGGGCTCTCTAGGGAAGGTACAGGGACAGTTACTGTGCTGGAATGCACATGTGGCAGAGCAGCAAATGAGGGGGGCTGAAAGATCAAAAGGAAACCTGAAAATCACAGGTCACTCCCAATCTGTACCTCTCAACTAGGATTACGGCGTCAGGCATTTGAAAGGGAGTGCCTGATCTTTACAAGGTCAAGAGCCACACACTCGGTGAGTCTGTAATGGATCTGATTCAGCTAGTTTGGTTACTGCCAAATACAGAATACATTCCGGCCCAAGAAACTCAGGTAGCTCCCAAAGCCCTTTAAAGTTTGCAGAGACAACCTGCTTTTCCCAGGCTTCCATGGGCTCTTTTGAAGTATCTCCAGGAGCTAAACAGCCTTTCCAGAAGGACTCATTTAGCAATGCTCATGAAGAGTGATGAATGCTCTCCAGATTGGCCCTTTTTTGTTCCTCCAGTGTTACCATCCTGGTAGAAAGAGGACGACCTCCCACCATTATGCTCTAGGACAGAATCACAAGGATGCAGTGGTGCTATTTATAACAACATCCAGTTTCAATATGTCACTCTTTAAACCCTAATCTTTTTCCTTGGTTAAAAGAGACAGAGAGACAGAGACAGAGACAGAGACAGAGACAGAGAGAGACTATGTTTCTAGGTTTATTTAGATTGAATTCCCCATATGCAATTTTAGCAGAATTAAGTCCACGAATAGCCTACCATATGCATGTCTGTGGTTATGGCAGAGGACCTGGTGGGGGATGTTTCCTTACACATTATGAAAGCAAAATAATCTCGTCATTGATTCTGTTAATGCACTTTGTTAATACAAGTGATTCTTTATGGCCCTTTGTGTTAGTAGCAAAGGCTTTTCCTTTTGATAGCCCCTAGCTGGTCTAATAGGGATGTACACAATTCATGAAAAATGTGGACTACTTTAAATTATCTTAAATGCTGGCTTAAGGATTAAAAAGTCAGTCAAATGTTTTGTTCATGTATATCTTATAGATCCCATTTCCAAAATTAAATTTTTTATTGATTTCTACTGCTTTTCTTTAACTAAACACATTGAAAACATCTGCGAAATGCAGTCACGGTTTTGGTTCCTTGGAGGAAAGACCCGCTAGGCTAGAAACAATCCATTTTTTTTCTAACTGTAATCACACTGGGATGGGTAATATAAGCCACCATTACTCAGACCTTTTCCTCCTCAGCTGGTGCTAAAAAATCTGAACAGCTCAGATAAAAGTAGACTTTGCTCTGTGGATAATATGTGGGTTTTATTACATTTCATATCTCATCTTGCACGGTTCAGTGTGTCCATCAGCACAATTGCACAAAATAACAAATCCAGTTCGATAAATGTTTAAGTCATGTTCACTCTGCTTGGGTACCTAGAAATGTTAGCTTATTTGATTTAATTACAAAGAGCAAATCAATAAAACACTATCACCAGAAAATTTCAAGCTATGCATGCTCAATAAATTTATTCATTTAGTTTCCAGAAAACATGCCAAATCCTAGGGCAGAAAACTCAGATTACTTGATTTTATTTGATTAAAACTGAAGTAGAACCAATAGGGAGAAAACATCAATCATTTGTAGTGAAAACCCACCAGGGAAGCAGCTCCCACGATAATGTGGTTTGCCACTGGATAATGTTTAAGATTCATTATTTGAAAAGCCAGGTCTTTAGAGACAACAGGGGCTGAAAAAAATCAATTCAATTGACAAAGGTCTCTACTTCTGAAATGCACGTGTTATTCACTTTTTAGGATTTTTAGCAAGGGAAATCATAATAATGAGAAATCATTACCCAATAGATGGGTCAGATGGTTCAACCTGGGGAGGGGTGTGACAGGGACAATAATCCAGCTGCATGGGGACAGGTGTAGGCAGGCAGCGCCACCAGCAGTGATAGTCTAAGCAGATCGTCCTGTGGCAGAATTTTGGCTGTGCTTTACCTGTCATGGTTTCTGCCTGAGTTGTTTTTCCAGCTTTCCCGTAGATGCTGGCGGCCTAGCTAGACTTTTAATAGATTCAATTTCTGCTTAAGTTAGCCACGTTTTTATCGTTGTTTGCAACCAAGAATCCTAAAAGTACAAAATATGATACCGGAAGAGGACGTATGGCAAATAAGGGAATGTAAAACGTGGATTTGTGTGAATGCAAAATATAGGGAAGAAATAAATGAGAACCCAACTCATGTTCCTAGCTTGGAAATTGGCAACTTTGTTCAGGAGGTTGTGAAACAGCTGACAAAACAGTCAGTCGTTTCTATCTTGTGGTGCCAGGGCTGTTGTATAAAGAGAAACAGAAAAATGTATGATATTGGAACATATTACATAGGACTAGTTCTCAGAAAAAAAAAAAGGAAAGAAAGAAATCTGGGCAGATGGTAGCCTATTTGAAAGCAGAGAGCTTGAACATGATTCAACTGCTGAATTCACCAAATTCTAGACTTCCTCTTATCTGAGTTAATACATTTCCTTAATGCTATACCAGCTGGAGTTGTCAGCTACTTTCCATCAAATCCATCTTTTTTTTAAAGTTTATTTATTTATTTTGAGAGAGAGAATGGAGGAAGGACAGAGAGAGAGGAAGAGAGAAAATCCAAAGCAGGGTCCCAAGCAGACTCTCAGCACAGAGCCCTAGGTGGGGCTCAAACTCAAGAACCATGAGATCATGCCCTGAGCCAAAACCGAGTCAGAAGCTTAACCATCGGAGCCACCCAGGTGCCCCTCCATCAAATCCATCTTAATGGTGCACCAAGACAGTTGGGTCCCCATCTGCTCTGGAGAAGAATGAGCACCTGCTACATGTCCTGTTTGCTACATTGGGGCCAAAGATGGCCTCTCTTATGGGTCTCTCTCCATACAGTGTTAACTAAATGTTATCTTGATTCATGGTGAGAGGCCAGGCATTCAAGAGCTGTACTGCCCAGGCACACATCACCCCCTGTATCAGGACTCATACTTGCTATTTCAGATTCTCCTGGCCCCACCTGTCTCCAGGACCCCTAGCCACTTGTTTTCCATTAGCTTTCACTGCACAAGCCCACAGGACCTGGCTTCAAGCCCACAGCACATGTGGCTTCACTGTCCCCAGGTTTTCTATTGCTGCTGAAGCATGAGAAGCCAGGAATCTTCTTAATGGTCAATTGTGTGCACCCTGGCTCTATGGAGTTAATATCCCCTGAGGAATTAATACCTTGGAGGGGTAAATCTTTGACCGATGGGAAATGGGCATTGTCAGATAAATTTTTTCTTCACTCTCTCCCTCAGAAAGACTTTCCTAATATTCAGTAGTTCAAATGGCTCCCAGAAAATGGCCCTGAGAGGTAGAGCCATCAGTTGCTTTGGAGAACTAGCACAAGCCCTCCCTATCATGCACTCCCTCAGACCTGTCCTCTCTCCTCTGCCTCATTTCCTATTTCCCTCATTCTCTCTTCCCTGGGTTTGAACTTTCTAATGATGAATTCAAAACATAAGCTTTTGATGGATCTATTTTCCACAAAATTGGGGCTAAAATTCGGCCAATATTTAAAACTACATCACTTTTTTTCAATCATCCTTCGAGATCTTAGCCTTGGCCCCTAACTTGACCCTAAGCTTAAAATATTATTGTAATCAAGCTGAATCCGTCAGCTTTATATTGAAGGTTTACATGTATCGAATAATTCAGGAGACAGTCTGGGAGACAAAGTGGTATTTGTTTGGGGTCAGATTCCAAAAGAGCCTACTTCATCTGCCAACACTCTCCACATTCAGCCTTGGTAAACTCCTCATTATCAGGCTGTACTCCACATGCCCTTCAGCAACATGAAGACTTTGTATGTGTGTTACCAATGCTTGGAAAGCCCTTTACTGTTCATAAAACTTCTTTGCCAGTGTTGCATACACAAGTATTTTGACTAATTTCTCTCAGGGTTCCTGATGGCTTCCAACTCCCACCCAAAGAAAGACTCTGACCTTTGAAGTTAGTATTAGCCTTTGGAACCCAATGATCTTATTTTTCTTTATTCATTAAATACTGTAAATATAAATATAGTCTCCATTGGACTTATAGTGACAGATTTCATCACTGGAAGACACTGTGCCTCCTAGAGCTTCTTAATCTTTTCCACCAGTTCAGATAACCAATCTGTAAGTACATTCACTATCGCTTTCTCTCCCCGTAACTTCTCTTTTCCCAAGAGTACTGAATATAAACAATAGAGTAACTAAAAGTTTTTATTACTTGCTTGTTTTTTAATATAGTCACCTCCTGTCATTAGGAGAGGCAAAGTCATACTTAAAGTAAAATTGCTTCTGTTTAAAATAGGTTTCCCATAGCTGAAGCACATCGGTTAAGGTAGAAAAGCCTCTCCTCGCCGAAACTGGTCTCAGTGAGGTTCTAATGGGGCTTCTGCGGTTCTGTAATTATCTGCTACTGCCAACACACAATCAGGATGCGTCTGACTGAAATCCAAATAACATGCACTTTTCACCGGACCTTACTTACACATTTCTGAGCCCAACTATTACCATCAATGATGTGTCAACAGATCTGAATTTAGAGGAAGAATCAATATTGCGTTCCCAAATGACAGGGATTAACAAAGACATTGTTCTCTCCAACAAATATTTGGACTAAATGGCTTCTTTCTAGCCAATAAGTTGATGCTCCAAGTTTCTGCTGGAAATCACGTGTCTCCAAATAGCAATTTCTGTCTATTTACAGAAAATAATCAGATACAGAAAGAGTTTAATTACTCCTATAAGAAAACAAAACTCTGGTAATCAGTCCAAGAATTCAAGGAGTGGTATGACAAAATGCTTTTTAAAAAATGATTGCCTCAATTTAATAGCTCAATTTTGAAAAGTGAGAGGAAGAAACTTATAAAATAGAAATTGCACAGAGGAATGTTTTAAAAAATCAAGATCCTAGGATTTAGAGGGCCAGAAAAACCCCATAGATGATGTTGGCTGTGCTCTCAACCATTCACTCTGTATATTTCCTGGGTCTGAGGAAAGTGGTGATCTTTAGACCCCAGCCTCAAACCCCATCCTCAGAGCCCTCCTGCTTAGAAGCCAGACATCAGGCTCAGACCACACAGCAGGCAGCTTTCTTGAGAATATAGCTTTCCTCTCAAGTGCATAGCAATACCTATTCCAGATTTGGCTGTTGAAAGGATTAAATAAAATCCAAACACATAAAACAATCATCCCAGAGTCTGGTGAAAAGTAATTGTCCAACAAATCATAATTATTTTTGTCATTATTGTTATGGAAAATCACATGGGCTTACAATGTTTTCTTTCAGATAATGTCCTCATTGCTACTCTTTCCTGACCCTCCCTGTACAGTTTTGGTGTCATTTGCCTCACGTTCTCTATTTATATGGAACTAAGATTATTCTGTTCTGGTCTTTCGAAGGTAACATAAAGTTAAATGTTTTGACTCAAGTCTTTCTGATGGGCCAATGCAGGAGATATACTAGTACTTAATAATATATGCTAATCCAGTGTTTCTCAATGCAGATATGGAACATTCTGGAAAAATGTAGACACATTTTTAGTTTTCCCAGTGACTGAGAACTATTGGTATTTACTGTGAGACCAGGGATGCTAGAAGTCCAACACTACCAAAAATTGTACCACATTCCTCCAAACATCCAAATACTTCTCCAGACATTAATTGTAGATGAGAAAAACACATGTTATACCCACTTACAAACATCTGAGTCTAGACCCTATGGCTATTTTAGATACAAACACAAAGTATATATGAACATACTGTTTTGAAAACTCAGAGACTCAGACTAGAGGTTAATTACCAACTGGAATGGTAATATTTCATTATTTTCAAAACTAATAGGTCTGGATTGAGACAAACCATCTTAGCCCTGCAAATGTGCATGTGTACTTTTTTTTTTTTTAATTGAGGAAACAACCAGCAAGATCAACAGAACATTTTACAAGAAACACACTAACAGAGTGGGCAAAATAGAGTTATCTTTGTAAGAGTTAAGAAAGATGTTTGAAAACTATAAATATTGCCACTTCAAGTGCTTTAAAATCTTCTAATCAGAAAGATCATTAAATAACACAAATGATCACAGATGGGATAAGGCACCCAATGTTGGAGAAAGGTGACAGTTATGTGACAAAGGGAAAAAAAAATCTAAACAAAATAATTTATTGCCTTCCATTTAAGAATTATACTGGTTTCAGAATAGCCATTAAAGCGTGCCTGGGTGGCTCAGTAGATTAAATGTCCAACTTTGGATCAAGTCATGATCTCACTGTTTGTGGGTTTGAGCCCCACGTTTGGCTCTGTGCTGACAGTTCGGAGACTGGAACCTGCTTCGGATTCTCTGTCTCCCTGTCTCTCTGCCCCTCCCCTGCTTGCATTCTTTCTGTCTATCAAAAGTGAATAAACATTTAAAAATTTTTTGGGGGCGCCTGGGTGGCTCAGTCGGTTAAGCATCCGACTTCAGCTCAGGTCACGATCTCATGGTCCGTGAGTTCGAGCCCCACGTCGGGCTCTGGACTGATGGCTCAGAGCCTGGAGCCTGCTTCCAATTCTGTGTCTCCCTCTCTCTCTGCCCCTCCCCCGTTCATGCTCTGTCTCTCTGTGTCAAAAATAAATAAACGTTAAAATTTTTTTTTTTAGTTTTTTTAAAAAGGAAAAAAAATCAAAGAAAAAGCCAGCATTAGGAGCCTGCCATACCAGAGAACACTTGACAGCTAAGATCTCCAAGAAGCACCCGCTAAATAAATAAGACTCTTCTTTTGCCCCATATGTCTTACTCCTCTGTCCCATCCAACTCCGAGAGATGCAGAGGGAAAGGATGGAAGTCAGGAAGTCAGGAAGATATAAACTAAGAAAGAGAGAACACTCAACACACTGCTTCCTGACCTTCTGGGTCAGGCCCAAGAGCAAGGGAAAAGCGCTGAAGTGGATCTGAGAAGTTCAGTTTAGATCAGACTGCTCTTTTAATCCCTGAAAAATGAAACTGAAAGTGGCCAGAAAATACCATCTAGGTGTGAAGAAGGAATATCTGACAGAGAAGTTTTCAAAAATGGTAGGAAAAAAAATAAAGCTATCTTTTAATCTTACATTACTGAGTCCTGACCATTTAGTTGATCCAGTTTAAATTTTACTTTCTTTTTAGCTAATAAGTCAGCTAGTTTTAGGGAGGGCTTGAATAAAAAAGGGGGATATTTCCGTCCATGTTCAAAACCCAGTAAAATATCCCAAAGGTTATAGTTAATTTAAAGTAAATTTATTTTGGGTCACCTGGGTGGCTCAGGCACTTAAGCATCCAACTTCTGCTCAGGTCAGTCATGATCTCACTGTTCATGGGTTCAAGCCCTGCATCGGGCTCTGTGGTCACAGCTCAGAGCCTGGAGCCTGCTTCAAATTCTGTGTCTCCCTCTCTCTCTTCCCCTCCTCTGCTTGCACTCTGTCTCTCTCAAAAATAAATTAAAACACATTATATACAAAAATAAGAATAACCATTATAATGGTAAAAGATAGGGGCACCTGGGTGGCTCAGTTGGGTGAGCGTCTGACTTCAGCTCAGGTCATGATCTGTGAATTCAAGCCCCGCATCGGGCTCTGTGCTGACAGCTCAGAGCCTGGAGCCTGCTTCAGATTCTGTGTCTCCCTCTCTCTCTGCCCTATCCCCGCTCATGCTCTGTCTCTCTCTGTCTCAAAAATAAATAAAAACATTAAAAAAATTAAAATAAAATAAAATGGTAAAAGATGGCAAAATTCAGTCATTTAATAAACAACAATCAAAAGAACATATATCTCTCATGACAAGGAGATCTTACATGTAGGTAACAGTGTTAAGGTGAAAAAGTACTCCAGGGAATGATTTTTCTAAATTACTGACAATGGATAAAAAAAGTTGTCAGTGTTTGAAGTCTTTACCTTTTTAACAGGGAAAGTATTACCTTCCCCAATCTACTTACTTATACAAAAGGTAAAGTTGCAACTATAACTAGTTAGCAACACAATATTAAAAGATAAACTGAAGCATATTTTAAAAATTTTAAGAGTTTGAGAAAAAAAATCCATTTGAATTGGGCAGCATCCAATCTAGCTTAAGAAAGGAGCTCTGAGGAGCTATACAAAATGAAAAAAATGTTTATAACCAGAAGGGAGTGGGAACAAGGAACTTATATGAGGCCAAAAAAATAAAAAATAAAAAAAGGTTGATTATTGCAAAGTTATTTTCCTCTAGCGAATATTTGTCTATTGGGAAGATTAGCTAACTAGTGCTGATCAGACAATTCCTGATTGGTTTAAGATTCTATTTCAGGGAGAGCTGAATTTATAGTTAAGTCTCAGGTGATGTGAGGCTTAGCATAAGCAACTTCATTTGGGGCCTGTGTCTTGAATTCTTTAGCGCTAGATTTATAGGAACTTAAAAGAAGTAGCAACAAATATTTTAGCAATTCATTATATTATTCCTTGGCAATTAATTGCCAAGAACGGTAGTAAGAGACTTGATAGATCAGTATATGCTATTAGGTCAATTCATAAAATTAAGAGTGATCCCTTTTTTTTTTCCTAATGTTTATTTATTTTTGAGAGAGACAGAGACAGAATGCGAGTGGGTTAGGGGCAGAGAGAGAGGGAGACACAGAAACCGAAACAGGCTCCAGGCTGTGAGCTGTCGGCACAGAGCCCAACGCGGGGCTCGAACTCGCGAGCTGTGAGATCATGACCTGAGCCTAAGTCGGCCGCTCAACCGACTGAGTCACCCAGGTGCCCCAAGAGTGATCCCTTAAATGACAGATTATTTTGTAAAATGTTCAACGATATAAAGAAGAATTTGTGTATCTTATACTACAAAAGGAAGTTGACCCTCCAAAGGAAATTATTTGTTTTGTTTTTTTGTTTTAATATTTGATAGCATTGTTGAATACTATTTTTGATTTTTATTTTATCAAATGAAATACTAAGCAATAAAACTTAAAATATAAAATTACACAAACCTATCTAAAATATCCTTAAAAGCTTAAATGAAATCCTTCTTAAACTGGAAGGAAATGAGATCATTAAAGTAAAATAAAACTTAATGAGAGTTAATAGACAATTTAAATAATTTTAAAGCAAGCCTGCCCACAGAATTTTCAGAGTTTCTGTTTTAACAGCAACTAAAAACTGATTGGTTTAAACCATTGATTTGAAAATAGACTCCCAATTGGAAGCTGTTAAAAAGATATGATAATGAAACTTAAGGATCTAATACGTTCTTTACAGTACCATTTTCTGTGATTTATTCATTTAACAAAAGAAGTGGAACATGTTAGCCAGTATTTTCAGGAAGAATTAACTGAGCTAAAAATCAACTTTGAGAGTAAAGCATGATTTAACTAGAGGTAACTACAAAGGAATTGGATCCATTAAGACTTTTATACTCCCTGGAAAGATTTAAATTATAACCTCTGGAAGATTTAAATTACTTGTTTAGAGCATTTTCAAGTACGTATTCGGTCGGAAAAGGAATCTCTGTTAAAGGGAAGCTGTTGCAAAATATTAAAGCAACAGTGCATTGTAATGGAAGGGAAAGCGTACTCCAGTTTCTATGGATTACAACAAAATATGAAATTAACAGATATACGTAAATTGCTGGGATGTCCCTGAGTTTTACTGATGATTGTTTTTAAAATGTGTTATGCTACTGTCGTGCTCTTTAAAATTTTTGAAGTGTAATGATAAGCAACCTAAGTTGTAAAAATTATACTTGCAAATTATTGATCTTTGTGTTGTCTGTTGTCTTTCAGTCTCACTCTGATACTGGGGCCATAAGTCCGGGCCACACTACTTCTCTAATGTTGCTGTACCTCCATTTCCTTTCCAATGCATCCTCTGTCCCCCATGACTTATCTAAAGCCACCCTCTTCAGGGCCTTTCATCCCCCCATTTGTTAAATACTACAATATGTTTCCCTAACAGAAAAATACATTTAAAAAATATAACCAATACTCCATTATCACACATAAAACTAGGGCTATGGTATTTGGTCAAATTTGATAATTTTGCTACTCAAGTATTCTGTAACACCGTGGGCTCGTTTCTGACACTTGTTCTATTGTTACTGAGAGAGGTGTATTCCAACTCCAGCTAGAATTGTACATTTGCCCACTTTTGTGATTTATCTTGCCAATTTGGATTCATCTATTTGAAGCAGGGGCTATTAGATGCGTACAAATTAAACATTATACTGATGCACTGATTACTGTCGCCATCATAAAGTGTTCCTCTCTATTTGAAGAAACACTTTTATCGAAGCCTGCTTTATCTGACACACACAAAGCTCCACCAGCCCTATTTTTCTCTTGGTTCAAGTTTGCATGGTTTATCTTTTTCGTCTGTTTACTTTCATTCTTCCTTTTTCTTTTAACTATTTCTTGAATACAGATGTTTTGTTTTTAATCTAGTCTGACAATTCTTGACTTTTAACTGAATTCCATTTATATTTAATATAACGTGTGTATTTAAGTTTGATTCTACCCCCGTTTTTTTTTTTTCTTATTTGGTCCATTTGTCTTATATGTTACCTTTCTTCCTTTTCTTTTTGCCCTCCTTTGCATTCGTCAACTACTTCTGTCATTTCATTTCCTCCCTTTATTATTTATTATATATTGTTTTTCTCTGCTGTTAGGAGTTACTAGAGATGATAACATGCATCCCTGGCTTAACTACTTTTACCTGCTCAGTACTTTTAACAGCTTAGGAACCTTACAACCCCGTGACTCAATTATTCACTTTCCTGCCTTTCGTCCTGTAATTCTCAAGTATTTTCATCCTTCCTGTTTTAAGCCTTTAGAACATTGTTCTTACATGCTATAACTGATTATTTAGACTTACCCATGCATTTAGCCTTCCCATTACTTGCCAATCCTTTTTGCACTTCCATGCATTCACCTGGGATGATTTTTCTTCTTCCTGAAAATTCACTTTGGATATTTCTTTTAGCATGAGTCTAGTGGTAGTGGCAAACTTTCTTTATTTTATTGCAAATACATTTATTTTGCTTTTTTTTTAGTCTTTAAGTTTAGGGTTTTTTTTTACCTTTTTTATTCAAGTATAATAAACAGAGTGTTATATTAATTTTATGTGTACAAAGATTTAACATTTCTATACATTGTTCAGCACTCATCAAGATAAGTATATTCTTTTCCCTTTTATCTATTTCACCCATCCCCCTACCTACCTCCCCTCAGGCAACCACTAGTTTGTTCTCTGTATTTTAGAGTCCGGTTATTTTGTCTCTTCGTTTTGTTTCTTAAACTGGACATATGAGTGAAATAATATGGTAATTGTTTTTCCTTGACTGACTTATTTCACTTAGCATTATGCCCGCTAGGTCCATTCATGTTGCTGCAAATATCAAGATCTCACTGCCTTTTATGCATCTCTTTATGCATTCATCTGTGGATGGAGACTTGAGTCACTTCCATAACTTGGCTATTGTAACTGATGCTGCAATATATCTTTTTGAATAAGTGTTTTCATTTTCTTCAGGTAAATACCAAATAGTGGAATCACTGGATCATATGATACTATTATTTTGAATTTTTTAAAGCAACTCCCTATTGTTTTCCACAGTGGTTTCACCAGTTTGCATTCCCATGAACAGTGAATGACGTTCCTTTTCTCCATATCCTCACCAATACTTATTCCTTGTGTTTTCAATTTTAACCATTCTGACAGGTGTCGGGTGATAACTCATTGTAGTTTTGATTAGCATTTCCCTGATAATTAGTGGTGTTGAGTATCTTCTCATGTGTCTGTTGGCCATCTGCATATTTTCTTTGGAAAAATGCCTGTTCAGGTCCTCTGCTCATTTTTAATTGGATTATTTGTTTTGTGGGTGTTGAATTGGATAAGTTATTTATATTATTTTGGACATTAATTCCTTATTGGATACATGATTTGCAAATGTCTTAGCCCATTCAATAGATTGACTTTTTGTTTTGATGATGGTTTCCTTCACTGTGCAAAGCTTTTCATTTGGTGTAATACTAATAGCTTATTTTTGCTTTTGTTCCCCTTGCCTAATGAGACATATTTAGAAAAATGTTTCTGCAACCGATGTCAAAGAAATTATTGCATATGTTTTCTTCTAGGAATTTTATGGTTTCAGGTCCCACACTTAGGTCTTTAATCCATTTTGAGTGAATTTTTGTGTATGGTGTAAGGAAATGGTCCAATTTCATTCTTTTGCATGCTGCTGTCCAGTTTTTACAGCATTATTTGTTGAAGAGACTGTGTTTTCCCCATTGGATATACTTGCACTCTTTTTTGTAGATTAATTGACCACATAAGCATGGGTTTATCTTTGTTTTGTTTGCAAATATCTTTATTTTGCATTAATTTTTGAAAGACCTATCCAATGGATATATAGTTCCCAGTTGGCATTCCTTTTAGGACTTTAAAGCTGTTAGCACATTGCCTTCTGACTTCTACCATTTCTATGAGAATTCAGCTTCTTGTTACTCCTGTGAAGGTAATGTATTTTTTCTGTTGGCTTCTTTTAATATTTTCTCTTAGTATGTGATTTTTAATAGTTTTACTAGGATGTGCTGAGGTATGATTTCTTTATATTTATCCTACTTGAGGTTTATAGAGCTTTTTCAATATATGGCTTAATGTATTTTTATCTGTTTCAGAGAATTCTCAGTGTATTTCAAATCTTTTCAAATATTTGCTTTTGTCCCATTCCATTCTATATTTTGGAGACTACTACTACATGTATGTTGGACTTTTTCACCAGGTCGTGTATTTTCCTTTTTTTTCCCCTCTTCATCTGTATATTTTCTTCCAATTTACCTTTCCATTCACTAGTCCTGTGATATATCTAATCCATTAGACTCAGACCTAGAGTTACTTTTCAGTACTTGAATTTTTATTTTATTTTCTATATATTTTAGTGTTTGATGAAATTCTTCATTTTATTGATATTATTGAAACAATACTTACTGTCATTTTAAAGCCTATGTTGGAAAGCTCCAATAATTGAAACACCTGTTGATTTCTAATATATCTTTTCCTTTTGTTTTTAGTTTTCTGCTTGTATTTTCCTGCATAATAAAGTGAATGAATTCAATGGCAGAATCTAGAGATATCTGAGTATATGGTTGGTATTATATTCCTCTGGAGAGGATTTTCTTTCTTTCTTTCTTTCTTTCTTTCTTTCTTTCTTTCTTTCTTTCTTTCTTTCTTTCTTTCTTTCTTTCTTTCTTTCTTTTTCTTGAGACAGACAAAGAGAGAGAGCATGAGGAGGAAGAGGGAAAAAGAGAACCCTAAGCAGGTTCCATGCCCAGCCCAGAACCCAAGATGGGGCTTGATCCCACAACCATGAGATCATGACCTGAGCCAACATCAAGAGTTGGTCTCTCAACCAGCTGAACCACCCAAGTGCCCCCCTCTATTTTATTGGAGAAGATTTATTTTTATATTGGGGAGGGGAGATGGGTAGTTACAGTACTGGCACATCACCTTAACCTAATATGGGCTTCAACTGTTTAGAAACTGGGTTTTAGTCCTTATAAAGACTGGTATTTTTTAACTTACCCTTACTCCCAAGGTATAGTCCCTTCTGACATCCTACTGGAAGTGTGGGTATTCCAGTGTTCCCTTTCTTGATGGGCCTTCAAATCCTTTCTCTCTCTCTCTTTTTCTCTACCCTTGTGAGATAGCTCAAAACTCTACACAGTTTTTTGTTTTTTGTTTTTGTTTTTGTTTTTGTTTTAGCAGCAGCTACTCGGCCTGTAAGCCTCTTGGTTTGATGGCACCTACAAATTCACTAATGTTTTGAGGAGGAAGGTACACACCTCAAAGAACTTCCCTTCTCTCTGGGATTTTCATGCCTCAATTTCTGATTGCCTTGGTAGTAATCTACTATCTGAAAACCAATGTTTGTTTCTTTTGCCTAGCATGTCTAGATAAATTCAATGGGAGAGTTTGTCTTCAATTAACTACTCTATTATTGTCAGAAGCCAAGGATCAGTTATGTCATTTACCTCTACTGTTTAGCTCAGAAAGCTTCAGAATAGAGTCATACTGTCTCTATCATATCTAAAAATAACGTGCACAGAACCCCGCAGATACATTTCATCATAGAGTCCTTCCTCAGCTCTACTTGCTTATCTCTGCGTATCAAATATCTTTTTTAATTTTAGGTTTATTTTATGTTTTAGTAAGAGAGAGCACAAGCATAGGAAAGGCAGAGAGGGAGAGAGAGAATCTGAAACCAGCTCCACACTATCAGCACGGAGCCAGATGCAGGGCTCAAACTCAGAAACTGTGAAATCATGATCAGAGCCAAAACCAGGAGTCGGACGCTTACCCAACTGAGCCACCCAGGCACCCCAAGCGTCTTTTTGACTCTCATCCTTTAAACTGAGGTTCAATATATCAAGCTTTAACAGTGATGTAATAAAGGTATTTTCATTCAGGGTCTAATTCAAGATCCCATCTTGCTTTATGATATTAAGATTTAATAATAAATACTTCAGGAAGCCTGAAGGATATCAAAAGGTCCTATTCTCTAAGGTTAACAGGGCTACCACAATTTTAATGATAATAATACATTTGCCATTTGAAATTGTATTCTTATCTACTTTTATGTTAATTTCTTAAAGGGTAAAACTCCCTGGTCACAAGTCTAGTTAGTGAGAGCTAAGACCGCAATCTATTTATTTTAATATATATGCTATGCTTTTCACAATCCATAACAGTACTCCATTTTTTTTTGCACTGAAAATGTATCTATGAGGTGGCCTCTGAAAGACCTTCCTTTTCAATAAATCTAAATAAAAGATGGGTAATATTTATTCTCTAATAGTAGTCCCTTCAGGAAGCAGCATCTGCAAAGCAGCCTAGAGGTTCTCAAACTTCAGAGAAACTTCTGTTACCATTGTAATTCCTACCACGGCTCCTACTTAGGCTTCTGAGCTCGGATGTTATAGCTGGTCCAGTACATGTAAATGGAAAGTGCTAAATCTCATTCAGGTACCTTCAGTTTCCCAATGCTATTTTCAAACATTTTCTGATTCTGTCAGTATTGGCCCACACTTCCTTAGGTGATTTAATTGCCTTTGGCCATGATCTCAAAATGGACATAAAGTCCCCAGTGGGGCGATATGAACCAGCCTTGGTATTCCCTATTCCTTCTGAGCGCAATTCAGTGGCCTATGTAGATGGCTTTACCAAGGATCACGTGGACTTAGCCTGACATCTTCCTGAAAGAGTAAGAATCTCTCTCTAAACAAGTGAGTGGCTATAAAGACTGAATACCCCCATGCAGGGGTATTTCATCTACCTCAACATTCACGACCATGTGAAGGGCAGTCAGGCTCTGAGTTTTCACCCCGAGGCTTGGTGTTTGGTGGCACAGAGATGCAACATTCATAGGAAAATCTCAAGAAAACTTTCACCCTAAGCAGGAGTTTCTGTCCACCTGGGGTGTCCACATATGTGTGCCAATATAAAAAGACCCTCTGAAATTCATCGTGACACTGCTCTTTGGAAGGAAAGCAGGGCGTGCCCAGCACTGTTAATGCCACTTGACACTTCTATTTTTCAGTGTTTTCTCTCTTTGGTTTTTTTGCTCTGTCACTATCTACAAGTGATAATTGGTTAGTCAGTAACTGAAATTGCTAAAAGCAAATGATCAAATATATATTTATACTCCTAACATTAACCCTTCAAAACCTAGGAACTGTTTATAACCACCCCCCGTCCCTAACCCAGGCATTGCCATCAGGTTCAGGAAAAAAAAAAAAAAAGGATCCAGTACCCTGTGGATTAGCAGACTTCAAAAGCCAGTGTGTAGTCCCTTAGGGCATATAAAAAGGAAAAGCTTTTAATAAGTGATTGGTATTTGTATGTTTTTAATGAAAAAGTTTAATTTTCACTTTTATCAAACTGTCCAATTACAAAGAAAGAAGTGGTAACAAGTCGAAAAGTTATATTTGTGCAAAATCCCTTGAAATTAAAAAGAACTTGTTGTTTATTTATGGATATCCCAAGAGAATTTGAATATTTTCTAGAGGGAGGAATACACCTCTAAAAAAAGAATATGGATTCATACCAACAGTAGGTGAAGGCAAATACGTGTGGAGAAAAAAAAAGTGTCAAATACATATCTTTATATTTAAATGTGCTATCACTGAGGATAAGAGATTTCTGTCTGTTTGCTCCAGATGTTTTCTAAATCCTTACTAATAGCCCATTTAACTGTGAATAAAAAAGATTGGCACTTTCCCACCATATGATTTCACTCATGTCTGGAATTTAAGAAACAAAACAAAAGAACAAAGGAAAATGAGCCAAACCAAACCAAAACAAAACAAAACCAAAAAACAAAACCAAAACCAAAAAGAAACCAGACTCTTAAATACAGAAAACTAACTGGCAGTTGCCAGAATGGAGGTGGGTAGGCGGACGGGTGAAATCGGTGAAGGGGGTTAAGACTACACTTATGATGAGCACTGAACAATGTATGTAAGTGTTGGATCACTATATTGTACACCTGAAATGAATGTAACACTCTAAGTTAATTATACTGAATTTTTTTCATTTTAAAATAAACATTAATAAAAGAAGGTTTGCTCCTTATTATTTTTGTAGATCAAATTAAATCTTTCTCTTGAAAAACAGCTAACATTTTTAGGATCAGTTCTCATGCCATGGAAAATAAAAAAAAATGTTTCAAAACAAAGTATCTTCCACCTATTTTCTAGAATAATTTACCTCTTGCTCTGGGTTCTGGAATCGAGAATTCCAGTTTAATGTAAACATCCCCCAGCATACAAAGTGAAAACATTCTGTTGAATTCCATGAAGACAGGAAGAGTGATTATCAGAACATAAGGTTTAGTTTTGAAAACTTTTACAATTTTTGTCAGTGAACATTTATTGGCACATGTTCAGTGTATGTTTATTAGAAAGTACAGTGAGGTTTATAGACTAGCTTATAGGTTAATTCTTGCTCCAGTAGAATTTTAGAATTGCAAAGAAACAGAGTGGGAAAAACCTAATATTTTGTCCTTCTACATATGAAAGGCAAGGGAATTAAAAGCAAAAATGAACTATTGGGACCTCATGAAGATAAAAAGCTTCTGCACTGCAAAGGAAACAGTCAACAAAACTAAAAGGCAACCAACGGAATGGGAAAAGATATTTGCAAATGACATATCAGACAAAGGGCTAGTATCCAAAATTTATAAAGAACTCACCAAACTCCACACCTGAAAAACAAATGATCCAGTGAAGAAATGGGCAGAAAACATGAATAGACACTTTTCTAAAGAAGACATCCGGATGGCTAACAGGCACATGAAAAGATGCTCAACGTCGCTCCTCATCAGGGAAATACAAATCAAAACCACACTCAGATACCACCTCACGCCAGTCAGAGTGGCTAAAATGAACAAAACAGGAGACTATAGATGCTGGAGAGGATGTGGAGAAATGGGAACCCTCTTGCACTGTTGGTGGGAATGCAAACTGGTGCAGCCGCTCTGGAAAACAGTGTGGAGGTTCCTCAAAAAATTAAAAATAGACCTACCCTATGACCCAGCAGTAGCACTGCTAGGAATTTACCCAAGGGATACAGGAGTACTGATGCATAGAGGCACTTGTACCCCAAAGTTTATAGCAGCACTCTCAACAATAGCTAAATCATGGAAAGAACCTAAATGTCCATCAACTGACGAATGGATAAAGAAACTGTGGTTTATATACACAATGGAGTACTATGTGGCAATGAGAAAGAATGAAATATGGCCTTTTGTAGCAACGTGGATGGAACTGGAGAGTGTTATGCTAAGTGAAATAAGTCATACAGAGAAGGACAGATTCCATATGTTTTCACTCCTATGTGGATCCTGAGAAACTTAACAGAACAGAAGACCATGGGGAAGGGGAAGGAAAAAAAATGGTTGGAGAGGGAGGGAGCCAAAACATAAGAGAATCCTAAAAACTGAAAACAAACTGAGGGTTTATGGGGGGTGGGAGGGAGGGGTGAGTGGGTGATGGGTATTGAGGAGGGCACCTGTTGGGATGAGCACTGGGTGTTGTATGGAAACCAATTTGACAATAAATTTCATATTAAGAAAAAAAAAGGAAGTATTAACTTAAAAGTTAAAAACTCTCAAACACCACAATTTTTGTTTCCAAGGACCTGTACACATTCATGCATCTAGAAAGCACTCATAAATTTTTTGACAACCATTATATTTCCTGCACTGCTAAAAATTTATGGAAGAAATGAACTGTTTATTTCAATCTATTTCTTTATTAGCTTTGCAATTAACATAGGAAAAAGAGGGTAATGACATAAGCAGCAATAAAAAAATGTGCGATCTGTTGATTTGGGATATGTACTTTAAGACTAGGATTGTTTTTATTCTTCATATAAAATGGTGACTATTATAAAACTGTAGACATCAAACCCAAACTGTTCTTCTTTCATTAAAGATAGGGTCTTTTCTCTCAAAAACATATAGGTCCCAAAGATACTCATACCAAGTTTGCAAAATATCAGGCATTGACTCTGTTATCCTATTCATGTAAAGCTGTTAAAAGACTGTCTACATGTATGTAGGCTCAGAGTCATATATCTGGGATTGTTGTCATCAAAGCATAAAACAATGGTTTTCTGCGGTGGAGAATGTGGGATGAATTTTAATTAGAACTTCATATTTTTCTTGATTATTTGAGTATTTTTCGAAAGAAGACAAATTATTTTTCTTGATATAGTCCAAACATGTATTGGACCTCTCAGAATCAAAGTTTTGCTCCTTCAGCCCCTATTGTGGTTCACAATTCTAAGCAAGGTTTCTGGAGCTTCTCCGATAATAGCTGGGGGTCAGCTTGTGGCACACAGCAGCTCGCTGCTCTTGAGCAGTGCCTCTGGTGCCAGAATTGGAATAACCTCCTCTAGAGTTTTTGGTAAGCAACACCTATTTATAAGAACCTATCCGTTATCAACAGAGTTTCTGTCTTTGTCTCATCCAGCTGACAACACTCACCACCAGGCAGTGTTGTTTACTTTTAGATTCAGTATGTCTTGGGTAGAACCTGGATATTTGCATTTTCAACAAGATTTTCAGGTGATGCTGAAAGGCACCAAAGTTTCAGAGCCTCTGGACTCAGTATACCCCAGTGAATGTCCTGTGTAAAGCCTTCTGTGCCATACACATCAGTTGGTCTTGTCAAGATCTTAGCAACCACTGAATAATTTCAGCGTGCTGAGATCACTCCTTCATGACGTGGTGAACCAGAATCATGTCAAAACAATCTGCCTCAGAAACCAGGCCTGACTATTAAGCAATGGCACTCCTCTGGGAGGCCTAAGACCAAAGGTCCCTTATAAAAGTTACTTCAGGTTCTCTCTCTAGCTCAGGAAAGCTTTAGAGCCTTAGAATATTCTGGTCAAGAATCCAGGGAGCGGAATCAAAAAATTACTAGAACTGATACATGAGTTCAGCAAAGTTGCAGGATGTAAAATCAACATACAGAAATCTGTTGAATTTCTATACACCAATAATGAAGCAGCAGAAAGAGAAATCAAGGAATCGATCCCATTTACAATTGCACCAAAACCCATAAGATACCTAAGAATAAAATTAACTAAAGGGGTAAAAGATATGTACATTGAAAATTATAGTATGCTTATGAGAGAAATTGAAGAAGACACAGAGAAATGGAAAAATGTGCCATGCTCATGAATTGGAAGAACAAATACTGTTAAAATGTCTATATTACCCAAAGCAATCTACACATTCATGCAATCCCTATCAAAATAACATCAGCATTTTTCACAGAGCTATAACACACAATATTAAAATGTGTATGGAACTAGAAAAGACCCTGAAGAGCCAAAGTAATGCTGAAAAAGAAAACCAAAGTTGGAGGCATCACAATTCTGGGCTTCAAACTGTATTACAAAGCTGATATCATCAAAACAGTATAATACTGGCATAAAAACAGACACATAGATCAATGGAACAAAATAGAAAATCCAGAAATGGACCCACAAATGTATGGCCAACTAATATTTGACAAAGCAGGAAAGAGTATCCAATGGAAAAAAGAGTCTCTTCAGCAAATGGTGTTGGGAAAACTGGACGGTGACATGCAGAAGAATGAAACTGGACCATTTTCTTACAGCATACACAAAAATAAATTCAAAATGGATGGAAGAACTAAATGTAAGACAGGAAACCATCAAAATCCTAGAGGAGAGAACCAGCTGCAACTTCTTTGACCTTGGCCACAGCAACTTCTTATTAACATGTCTCCCAAAGGTAAGGGAAACAAAAGCAAAAATGAACTATTGGGACCTCATCAAGATAAAAAGCTTCTGCATAGTGAAGGAAACAGTCAACAAAACTAAAAGGCAGTCTACAGAATGGGAGAAGACGTTTACAAATGACACATCAGGTAAAGGGCTAGTACCCAAATCTTTAAGAACTTACCAAACTCAACACCCGAAAAACAAATAATCCAGTGAAGAAATGGGCAGAAGACATGAATGGACATTTTCCAAAGAAGACATCCAGATGGCTAGCAGACACATGCAAAGATGATCAAAATCACTCATCATCAGGGAAATAAAAATCAAAACCACAATGAGATACCACCTCACACCTGGCAGAATGGCTAAAATCAACAACTCAGGCAACAACAGATGTCGGTGAGGATGCAGAGAAAGGGGAACACTTTGACACTGTTGGTGAAAATACAAAGAGGTGCAGCCACTCTGGAAAACAGTATGGAGGCTCCTCAAAAAGTTAAAAATAGAACTACCCTACCCAGAAATTGCAGTACTAGTTATTTATCCAAAAGATACGAAAATGCTGATTTGAAGGGACATGTGGACCCCAAAGTTTACAGCAGCACGATCAACAATAGCCAAATTATGGACAGAGCCCCAATGTCCATCAACAGATAAATGGATAAAGAAGATGTAATGTATACATTACAATGGAATAGTACTCAGTGATCAAAAGAATGAAATTTTAAAAACAGAGAGGGAGGCAAACCATAAGAACTGTTAAATACCAAGAACAAACCTAGGGTTGCTGGAGGGAAGGTGGTGGGGGGAGAGGCTAAATGGGTGATGGGCATTAAAGAGGGCACTTGTTGGGATGAGCACTGGGTGTTTTATGTAAGTGATGAATCACTAAATTCTACTCCTAAAGCCAATACTACACTATATGTTAGCTAACTAGAATGTAAATTAGAAAGAAAAAAAAAATCCAGGTTGTGGAGATGACAGACTGCTTTTGAATTCCGGCTCCATCATTAGCTCATTTGGCTTTCAGCCAGGCTCAGTTACTTTATCTATCAAACAGAACATGTACTTCACAAGATTTTTTTGAATTTACACTTATTGACAGCTTGATTGGGATTTAGTTCATAGACGATACAATTTACACATTTAAAGAATATATTTCAGGGCTTTTTAGTGTATTCACAGAGTTGTGTGACCATCACCATTAATTCCAGAACATTTTCATTACCCCAAGAAGGAATTCCATAACCATGAGCAGTCACACCTTATCTCCCTTTCTTCCCCTAGTCCCCGATGACATTAATCTACTTTCTGTTTCTATAGATTTGCCTACTGGGAACATTCCATGTAAACAGAATCATACATTATACAGCCTTTTGTAACTACTTTCTTTCATTGAGCATTTACCCATACTGTAGCATGTACCGATATTTATTCCTCATTATTGCCAAATAATATCCCACTGTATAAATATGCCACATTTTGTTTATCCATTCATCAGTTAATGGACATTTGTGTTGCTCCCAACTAGGGCTACTATGAATAGTGCAGCCATATAAACATTTTTGAACAAATTTTTGTGTGGATATATGTTTTCCTTTCTCTTGGGTATATACCTGGAGTAGAACTGCTAGGTCATATGGTGACTCTATGTTTAACATGCTGAGGAAATGCCAAATAGTTTTCCAAAATGGCTGCACCATTTTACATTCCCAAGCAGTGGATGAGGGTTCTATGTTTCTCGGCTTCCTTGTTTGTATTTTTTGTTAAAGTCATTCTCATGAATATAAAATGGTCTCCCATTGTTTTTGTTTTTTTTAATTTGTATTTCCCTAATGACTAATAACAACGCAGAGTGTCTTTTCATGTGCTATTGGACACTTGTATATCTCCTTGGGAGGAATGTATATTCAGACCCTTTGCCCATCTTTAACTGAGTAATTTGCCTTTTTATTAGTGAGTTGTAAGGATTCATTTTATATTCTGGTTACAAGTCTCTTATCAGGTAGATGACTTGCAAATATTTTCTCCCTGTGGGCTGTCTTTTCACTTTCTTGATGGTGCTCTTTGAAACAAAATACTTCTAATTTTTTTCCAGTTTTATTGAAAAATAAATGACATATATCACTGTATAGTTTTAGGGTACCTAGCATGATAGTTGGATTTACATATATTGTGAAATGATTATAAAAATAGGTTCAGCTAACATCTAACTTCTCATACAGATACAATAAAAAGAAAGGCAAAGAAAAAGTAATTCTCTTTGTGATGAGAACTCTTAAGGTTTACTCTCTTAACAACTTGTCTATATATGTACAGCAGTGTTATCTATAGCCATTATGTTGTACATTACATCCCTAGCGCCTACTCATCTTTTAACTAGAAGTTGGTATCTTTTGACGACCTTCCTCAATTTCCCACTCCCTCTATATTCTGGCTCTGGTAAGAGTCTGATCTCTTTTTCTACGGGTTTGGGTTTTTTTTTTTTTTTTTAGATTCCACATATAGGAAAACACTTTTAATTTTGATGAAGCCCAATTTCTCTATGTTTTTTTTTTTTTCCTATGATTCTTTTTGTTTCGGGTACTGTTGCCTAATCCAAGGCCATGAAGATTTACTCTATGTACCATAGAATTTCAATGAAGATTGAGATAATGTATACAAATTCTGAACATGTAAATATCAACAAAGTAATTATCATAATTAATATTATCATTCAGAAAATTCTGGGCTCTGCCTTTCACCCTTGTCTTGCTTCTCAGGTTTCTGCCCAGTGCCTCTCTATTAGATTTTCTCCTTGGTTAGACTGGATGGATATCTGGCTCTGATTTCAGACTTTTCCTGAAATACTGCTTCTAGAAACCTCTTATAACCTTATATTTGAAGCAAATAAATGAACTCTTGCTTACTACACATTCTGGACTGTCCAGGAGGGGGCATCAGACAACCAGAAGAGAATTCCCTGGAAAACCCAATTCTAATCAAATAATATCTACCATGACTGAACACCTGCTGGGTTGGCATCCTCTTTCTAGTCTCTCTATTCATTGGAATAACTATGAGCATGCAGTATTTACATCCTGATTTTATAAAGGGGTTACTTTATTTTCAGGACAGTTTAGTAAGTTTCCCAACATTTCTCAGTTTAGTCATCGATGAGCTGAGAATTGACCGACTCTGAAGCCTGTGGTCTTTCATGCCACTCAATCTCAGTGTTCCAATCTAACAAGAATTCTTGAAGCAGAATTAGAACTTCCTTCTTTCTTTATTAGCTTTACATAGCATTAGAATATGAACAAGAACGTGCTAAGAGAATATGTCCTGGACTTGGAAGAGACACTGAAAAAAACTGAAAATCAAGTTCACTCATTTCATGAACTTGCAATATAAATTAAAATGCAAAACACAAGTAAGCAACATACCCCAAAGGCAGTGGGAAAGAACACCTCAATAAAGTCAACATTTTCTCTTCTGAACTGGTTTATGATACTTGTTATGGTGAAACACTGGCATTACTTTTAAGAAACTTGAGCCTGATCAATTTCTCTAAGTCACTACACTTAGAATTCAAATGTCCACCCAGGGGACAGTTAGCAGTACTTTTTCAAAATGTTGTCTGGTTTGCAGTAACTAAACTACCCAGTTTACATACATAGTTTACAAGGTTCACTCTTTGTGTTGTACATTCTGTGTGTCTTGGGAAATGTATTATGACATGTGTCCACCATAACAGTATCCTACAGAATAGTTTTTCTGCCCTAAAAATCACCTGTAAAATATGTACTTCTGTTAATGCATCAATAATGTATCCATTTAGTTACTGTAACAAATGTACCACACCAATGCAAGATGTACCTTGTATTATTATGAGATATTATGTACATGTATTATTATGTAATAATAATAGAAACAAGGAGGAGTAATGTAGAAACTCCCTGAACTATATGTTCAATTTTTCTGTAAATCTAAAAATGTTCTAAAAAAATGAAGTCTCTTAATGAAGAAGGAGGAGGAGGAGGAGGAGAAGTAGTTTTGTGGAGTTAAGGCTCAGTGTGGCAAACCAAAAAAGCTTGATGTCAAATCTTGTCAGTAACGCTTCCAAATTAGTGGGCTATGAACTTGCTTTCTCTGGGTTCAGTTTCTGTACCTTTAAAGTGGAGAAAATAAAAACTACTTCAAAAAGTTAAAAAAAAAAAACAAGTTGTCTGGGGCCACCTGCAGCAGAACCCCTGGTATGCTTATTACAATGCAGGTTCCAGGACTGCTCTTCACCCTTCCTGGCATCCAGGCCTGATGCCTGTTGGGCTGCATTTGTAAGCAGCTCTTCACTAAAAAGCAAGAAACAGCAAGTAATAGAATTATTTTCCCACCATTGGATCCCATGTTTTGACTTTGGAAGAGAGAACTCTGGGGCACCTAGGTGGCTCAGTTGGTAAGCATCTGACTTGGGCTCAGGTCATGATCTCATGGTTCCGTGGGTTCGTGCCCCGCATCGGGCTCTGTGTGACAGGTCAGAGCCTGGAGCCTGCTTCAGATTCTGTGTCTCCCTCTCTCTCTGCCCCTCCCCTGCCCTCTCTCTCTCTCTCTTTCTCAAAAATAAACATTAAACATTAAAAATTAAAAAACATCTCTCCCTTCAGTTCTCTCTTTCACTATGAGTCCTAAACATTATAAAAGTAGAGCTAATACAATTTATATATTATTTGCCAAAAAGTGATAATCCTAACGATTAAGCCTTCTACAACAGTTATCTTAGGTCAGGTACTATTCTAAATCCTTTACTCGTATGGTAACACATTGAATCCTCACCACAATCTCATGTTGCTGATACTATTAACTTCAAACCCATTACACAGATGAACAAACAGAGGCCCAAAGTCAAGGTCACATAGCTTGAAATTGATAATAGCCAAAACTGGAACCCCCAGGTGAACTGACTTCACAGTCTCAGCTCTTGAACACTGCAATTCTTTTTCTTGAAAAATTATTTAAAGCAATAGATTTGGGGGGAGTATCCCATACACGTGTACATCAATAGGGGACTGACTGGGTAAAGAAATTCCCCAAACAATAAAACACTGTGGTGAAAAAGTATAAAGAAGCTATCACTAAGCTCAAAGACAGGATGTAGAATATAAATAATGTGCTGCCTTTATGTTTAAAATAAATCTTTTTCAAAATTGATTCTTTGGAGATCTTTGTGTATTGGGAGTTCAGCCTTTGGTTCTTAAAAATTCTTCCCAGTTTGTCATTTGACTTTTGATATGGTTGGGGTATAATTTATCATGCAAAAGTTGTTTTTATCTTTTGTACTTGAATTTTTCATTTTATAGCTTTTGGATTTTGAATCATCATTAGAAAGACCTTTCCCACTTCAGGGGTGCAAGGAAATCCTCCCAATATTTTCTTATGGTGCTTTTAGAATTTCTTTTTCACATGGGATTCTTAATGTATTTTCAGTTTATTGTGATATACAGGTGGAGATACGAATGAGATCACTATTTTCAAAACATCCATTATTAAATTGCCTTCCTTGCTCTGCTGATATGAGATAACCTCTTTATCACAAATTGAATTTTCTTAGGTATTTTGGATTTTTTCTGGATTTATTTTGTCCCCTTGGGACCATGTTTTTGATTTACAAGGCAGCCAGAGGCTTTTGCCTTTGTACCAAAATATTATTTGAGTCCTGCAGATAAATTTATGGTCTTTTAATGTACCGTGTTATTGCCAACATCCCTCATTGTCCCACGGAAATTACAGCAGTAACAAACGCTGGTTTTACAGTGAGGCTTCAGAAGGACCCACATCTAGAGAAACACTGTCCTTATTGATAAAGATATTGTGATACTCCCCTGATGAGATTTTTGAATTCATATCATTCTCTCTGCTCAACCTCACATGTACTCTTTGGAAAATAGCAACCATTTGGATGGGGATTAAATTCACACTGTCTGTAGCCCAAAAGAGAAAGTATACTAATTCTGCCCGTTCACATCTCCTTGACTTCATGTGAAGTGCAGGATAAAATCACAAGTTCCAATTTTCTAGGCTCCGAACTTGGTGTGTGGGTCTGCCGTTGGATCCAGGATCTACACACATTCCCCAGAAACCACAACACAAGGGCAGCTTGACTCAGGCGTATGGTGAGAATGTCACAGAGGTTACTCCGACAAAGTCACTTTTCATATCACAAAGCTCTTGCATAGGCTACACTGTGACCCGAGGTCCCTTTAATCCCCTAGAAAGCCCTGTTTGGACGGGATAGACTTTCTGACAGTGTTTGAACTTTGCAGGCTCCATATTAGACCTCTAGTCTCAAGTTACCAGTGCATAGTGGGATAAGGCACCAGGAGCGCTGGCCTCAAGACCTGAGTATGACTTGGCCAATGCTGTTGGCTCAGTCCCTGTGCCGTGTTAAGCTCCAGTAACCCATTTGAATATGTGTGTGTGCTTTCTAGGCCTGAACAGCTGGGAGGAAAGGGGCCAGTCACAAATTAAATTAGAAGGTGTAAAATGCTGTGGGAAGAAAAACAAACCAAGATGGCAAAAACAGGTGCCAAAAGGCATGTGTTCACAACTCCATCAAAATTTCATTTCTTTGTGAATGATTAGCAGCTAAGCTGCATTAGGAAAAATTTCATGCTTCTCTGAGGGTTTGATGTCCTCAAGACAAAAAGAAGTAACACCTGTTGCTGAAAGATTTTCCAAGAGAGCAGACTGTTCTCCAGCCATCTGAAGTGCTTCTCTCCTCCAAAGTGTGTACGGATTTAAAGATGGTGTCTTTTAGAAACCGGCATGGTTAAGGACCAGCTAACTAGTGCAACTGTGTCTCTTTACTGTAATTTTCCAACTTACTGTTTGAGGATTACCTATTCCGAAGCCTGAACTTTTTTGTTAGAGAGACTTTAGGAAGCTGCAAGCTCACATCACAATGGTACTGACTGGTTCAACATCATCCAAAGCATCTCTCAGGTATCCCTGGTGATTCATGAATTCTAAGCAGGAGACAGACCCAAAAGGGCGACGTTTCTAGAGATCAGTCACATAACCCCATTGCATAGTGAGCACAGCCTGTAGGTGTACATTGGGTTGCAACACAGCCACCAGTGATGGTTCCTTGTCTCCACTCACATTTGCTGGGGAACCTACGAATGTCTCAAATCCCCCCTGAATTGTTCTAGGAGGCATCCCATGTGTTCCCCATCCTGGTATTCTTGACTACCCTGTAGCTTTCAGCCTTCCTCACAAGCTCTGGCTCATTGTTTGTGCTAATGCCTTTTTAAGGTACCACAAGGCTGGTGAGGCCCTCATGGTCACATCTCTGTGTCGAAGATTGCAAACCCCTGAGCGCCATGCTGAGGGGCTGTCTCTTGGTGCTGACGCCCGGATTCCTGGCACCTTGTGATCTCAGGATCCTGGCTTGATTCATTTTTGACCTGATCTTTCATTATAGCTTTCGCCTTCAAACTCAAAGTAGAAAAAGGACTTGAGGATCATCTAAATGAGTAACAGGCATCGTACTCTTCCCTTGAGGCCTATCATTCTTGAAACCTCTGTACTTAGAGGTTATAAAAATCTCTCATCTCAAAATGTGTTTCAGCTTGTGCCACAGGAGCTCCAGCAAGCCTGCTCCTACCAGTCCTTTAGTCACAACTGAGTCCCAGGACAACTTATGTAGGCCTTCTGATATGAGATTGCGTATCAGATTGCAAAGCAACATTGACCTAAGCAACTTTGGAAATCTTATTTCTTCTTGAAACTGGCATTCTAATTTGTCAATCTGCCAATTTGAATGTATGATCTTATGGTTGTAGGACAATTTGTAGATTCACACTCCCTTCCAAATTATTGGAGGGGGACAAGAATTTTTAAGAATAAGAATTCAAAGGAAATGGTCTGCATCCACAACCATCTCTTCATAGAAACAGGTCTACTAACTGATATGCAACATTAATAATGTCTTACATTTCCTACATGCAGCCCAATGTTTCAGGGGTTATCCTTTTCATAGTGTTCTGTATTCGGGGCTCCCACATCCATTAATCAAACTCATATGCTCATACATCATGGGCTGTGGGTTTTCTTGTCCTGGCCATGTGTCCCCACTGTGATTCATGGTCCAGTCTCTGTGCTTTCAAGCTTGGCTTTCCACCCAGTGGCATTTTCCTCACTATTTGAAGGCAAGGTGGCATAGCAACTTGGAATTCTGGCTCAACTGAGTCTTAACTGTGTGGCCATGCACAGATTATATACCTTGCTCCTGTCAATGAGGCTCTGCTGCTATAGAATGGGGATAATAATGATAATAGTACCTCATGCAGATTTTTCAAGGATTACAATAGGCAAGCTATGTAAAGGACTTCAATGTCGAGCACTCACTGAACACTAGGTAGGATATTATTCAGGAAAAGGCACACCTTTAGTCAATACAGAAGAGTCTTATGAATCAAAGTCTTAAGGGACACTCTGAAATGAAGAATTAGAAGATGTAAAAAGTACTGGGGCACCTGGGTGGCTAAGTCAGTTGAGCGTCCACCTCTTGGTTTCAGCTCAGGTCACGATCTCATGACTTGTCAGTTCGAGTCATGTGTCAGGTTTGTGCTGATGGTGCTGAGCATGCTTGAGGTCCTCTGTCTCCCTGTTTCTCTGCCTCTCCGCTCCCCCCGCCATCTCTCTCAAAATAAACATTAAAAAAAAGAAGAAGAACAAGATGTGAAAAGTACCAAGTTATTTTTTTATAATTTGTAAACTGATCTTTGGTAACTTTATCTCCATGATTATTGCTCAATAGAAATAAATTTAATTCCCTAAGTTGAGGTCCCATGCCTTCATAGGACCAACACGAGAGAGTAGTTCTAAATACCAGCTGGTAGATGGACTGAAGGAACAGAATCATTCATTTCTTTACCACTTAGTGTTTGATTTTTCTCTCTCCACCTAAGAAAATCCCCCAAAGTAATTTGTAAGCTCAGCAGTAACTCAAGAAATAGAAATGGGTCTGCCAAAGAATGTGTAGATATCATCTAGGAAGCCTAACACCCAACAGTTAAAAAGTCTCCAAAGAAAAACAAATTACTAACCAATGACTGGGCTAACAGGAAAACAATTCCCAGGAGAATGCATACAGGAAGAACCAGGGCCCAGAGCCTTGCTAGGGCTCATGCCCATGAGAGCTCTCCTTGCCAGCGGTTCACAGGTGCCCAAAATGTGCTCTGTTCTTCAGAGCCCACAGTGCCTCAAAGCTTTCCTGGGGAAGTGAGGAGACTTTACCTCTCAGCTCCTTCTCTGAGCTACGCTCTCAGTTACATGAATCCTAAATAATCACCATGTTACACCAAGGTTTTACAGAAATTCTGGGAAGGCCCCTTTGAGATGCTGCTCTCAGTACTGCTATTCCTTTCAGATCACTGGGGCAATGTTATCTGACCAAGCGTCTAACCCAGACTCCCTCTTTCCTTTGGAAACATGCTCTTCCAGAAGGTTCTCAGGACCTCTCCATACATCAATTATGTGTGCCTGAAAGCATTTGAATTCAAGAATGAGCTCATTGGAGGCCCTGGGTGGCTCAGTCAGTTAAGCCTCCGACTTCGGCTCAGGTCACGATCTCACAGTTTGTGGGTTCAAGCCCCACGTCGGGCTCTGTGCTGGCAATTCAGAGCCTGCAGCCTGCTTTACATTATGTGTCTCCCTCTCTTTCTCTGTCCCTCCCCTCCTTGTGCTCTGCCTCTGTTTTTCAAAAAAAATAAATAAATTAAAAAAAAAAAAAAAAAAAGAATGAGCATAGCTGAGGCTCCAACTTGTCTTTGCCCGAGAATGATTTTTGTCAGTGACAGGGTCACAGAGTCACTGGGTTATAGAACTACTACCTTAGCCGTGATAGTCTTTTTCCAATGTCCTTTTCCTTTTCCCTCACTGCATATAGTACAAGTCAATAAGTAGGAGCAGTAATCAGGAAGGGAGAAGTCTCACTACAGTTAAAAAAGGATTATCTTTCCCCACAATTACCCTTCAGCAGAGTGGATTAATTAGTAAATTCCTTAAAAACTGTTTTCTATGTACCAACTTCAGACAAGTGTAGCTGTGGTGCAATGTGTGATACTGTTATAATAGGAACCCAGACCTGGTATCTAATCTTCAGTATATTATTAACCACTAGATTCTAGGTGTCATTTAAATTTTCCTCTGCCTTCTCAGGGGTAACTCTCTTCTATTCTTCATAGAAATTCTAGGTAAAATGGAAGTAACTATCTCCTATGAACTCATGGACACCAGAGGGTGAATGAGCTTCTGCACAATATGTCTGTGACTCAGGGCAGGAGCATGAAAAATATCTTGATTTCCCTTTTCCAAAGCATGATTTTACTTTTCCTACTTTGCTTTCCCTTATAACCTGTATTGGTTACAGAAGTCTGTCATACTTGGGATGCTGGCCATGCATATTACCTCTATCAGAAATCTTGCCTCTGATGCCTACTGAGACAATCAGATATAGACCATCCATGCTCCATACCATAAAGGATTGGCATAGATGACCGGACAAAGAAAGGCTCCCAACCCAATGATGACTACTGAGGTGGTTTGTTCTAAAATCTCCACCCAATAGGAATTCCCTAAACTGGGGCACCTGGGTGGCTCAGTCAGGTAAGCATCCCACTCTGGCTTGGGTCATGATCTTGCAGTTCCTGAGTTTCAGCCCCAAGTCAGGCTGGGCTCTGTGCTGACAGCTTGGAGCCTGAAACCTGCTCCAGATTCTGTCTCTCTCTCTCTCTGCCCCTCCCCCCGCTCTCACTCCGTCTCTCCTTTCTCTCTCAAACATAAATAAACATTAAAAAAAAAAGGAATCCCCTAAACTGGATATTGATTGGCTGAATCAATCAAATCCTCTCTCCTGTATTGAACACAAAGAGAAAAAGAGTGGGAATAAATCCCAGAAATGTAGGATACCAATCAATCAAACAAACATATGGGTAAGCGGAGTCCTAGAAAAAGTAAGAGAAAAAGAAATAAAAAATATATGAAGATCTTTGCTAAGAATAATTAAATATGTAAAATCCCAGATCCAAGAAGCTCAGAAAAGCGTTGTAAGTAAGCAAGATGAAAATCACATGCATGTACACAGGCATATGCACACACAAAAATCTAGAGACATCATAAAATGCTCCAAAGCAAAGAAAAAAAAATCTTGAAGGCAACTAGCAAAAAGAAAAAAAAGATGCAACCTACGTAAAGAAACAAACAAAAGAATTACATCAGACTTTTCACACAAAAACATTTCTAAAAATGTATTTTTAAAAATCATTAATAGACTTTATTTTTGTTAATAGTTTTAGGTTTACACAATTAAGAGATAGTTCATAAAATTCGATATACCCACCCCTCTCCACTTCACTCTCCAACTCCGCACAGTTTTCCCTATTATTAACATCTTGCACTAGTGTTAAACAATTGTTACAATTGCTTATTATAATATAATAATTAATGTAGTTTTAATTATTCCATGCTGTACATTATTAATGTATATTAACCATGTAAACTATGGATTACATAACTATAGTCCATACTTTAAATTAAGGTTTACTCTTTGAATTGTGTAGTTTTGTGGGCTTTAACATATGCCTAATGATGTGTATCCACCATTTGTTTTATTAAGAAAAGTTTCCTCACCCAGAAAATCCCTTTTGTTTAATTTTTTTTTTATGCTTATGATTTTTTTTTTGAGAGAGAGACAGACAGAGTGTGAGAAGGGAAGGAGCAGAGAGGAAGACACAGATCAGAGGCAGGCTTCAGGCTCTGAGCTGTTAGCACAGAGCCCTATGCAGGGCTCGAACTCATCAACTACGAGATCATGACCTGAGCCAAAGTACGAGGCTTAAGTGACTGAGCCACCCAGATGCCCCCAGAAAATCCCCTTTGTTTCACCTATTCATCCCTCCCTTTCCACCTCCCAACTCCCTGACAACCACTGATGTTTTTATAGTCATGGTGTAGCATATTTATAGTACTGGAGGGAAAAAAAAAAAAAAAGCAGAATCAATCCAGAATAGTATGCACATGAAAATATTGTTCAAAAATTAAGGTGAAGTAAAGACTTTTGTAGACAGCAAAAACTGAGAGAACTCAATGGCAAGAGGTGTGTATCACAAGGAATGTTAAATCACAATTTCTGAGGCAGGAGTATTATCACCAGATGGAAACTTGGATTTGCACAAACAAATGGAAAGCTTTGGAAATGGCAAAAATGAACCGAAGTATAAATGATATCTTTCCTTGTTTTTAGCCACTTTAAGAAATATTTGGCTAAGGTAAAATAATTAAGAATTTAGCTGTAAGGCTTGTAATATGTGTAAAAATGAAATGTAAAATAAAACAACAATAAAGGAGGGAGAAACTGGAAATACATTGTACGATTCTTACAGATTTTAAAACAGCTGTGACAAGTTAAAGTTTATATAAATATATATATATACACACACACGTGTATACATACATATGCGTATATATATGCATATATATTCATACATATATATATATGCATACATATATATTATATAAATGTTTATATACACATACAATGTATATACAATGCATATACAATGTATATACAATGTGTATACAATATACACAATGTATATGTAGATACAATGTATATAATGTATATATATTGTATATATAGTGTATGTACACATATATGCATACATATATATACATATATATATATTATATAAATGTTTACTTATTTTTGAGAAAGAGAGAGAGTCGCCCAGGCGCCCCTAAAGACATATATTTTAAACTTTAGAAGAACTGGGTCACACAGGTGCCTCATTCGGTTGAGCTTCTTGATGCTTGATTTCGGCTCAGATCATGATCTCATAGTTTGTGGGTTCAAGCCCCACATCAGGCTTTGTGCTGACAGCACAGAGCCTGTTTGAGATTCTCTCCCCATCTCTCTTTGCCCCTTCCTCTCTCTCTCTCTCTCTCTCTCCCCACATAAATTAAAAACAAAACCATTTTAAACTTTAGAACTAATTTTTTTAAGAAGTAAAGCTAAAAGCCATTAGGAAAGATAAAACAGATTCATAAAAACCAATCCAAAAGAAGAGGAAAAAGGGAACAGAAAATAAATGGAAAAAAAAGAAAACTAGCAAGATGATAAATTTAAATTTAACAACAATTAAAACAATTTAAGTGATTTAAATACCCAGATTAAATGCAGAGATCAACCAACCAACCAGCAACAAAAGAGTCAACTACGTCTTGTGAACAAGAAACCTTTAAAACATAAGTGAACACACTACGGCTCATGGCCTAAGTCTAGCCTGCAGTATGGTTTTTTTTAAGGTCTTCTTATTATCAAAGTAGACATCAGAACAGCTAATATCATGAGTGATAAAGAGGAGCATTAGGCAATGATAAATGGGGCAATTCATCAATATGCATGAAACAAAGCTTCAATGACATGAAGCGAAACCTAACAGAACTAAAAGGAAACAGACTCACAACTGTGACTGGGGACTTCAACCACTCCTATTTTAGTAATTGAAAGACCAAGCAGAAATAAAACACGGTATAGATGCAGGCCTGAGCACTACAACCAAAGACCTAACCAACAATGATTGAATACTCCACCCAGTAACAACAGAATATACATTCTTTTCAATGGCACATGAAAGATTCACCAAGATAAATCCCAGAAAAGTTAAAAACAACGGCAAGTATATAGTGTTCTTTAACCAAAATGGAATAGACTAGAAATCAATAGCATATATATGGAAAATCCCAAAATGTTTAGAAATTAAATACACTTCTAAGTAACTCATGGAAGAAAGGAGTCAAATAGAAATAAAATACCTTTTGAATTGAATGAAAATAAAGAGAAAACAATCCCAAATGTATGGGGTGAAACTAAAGCACACTTAGAGGGAAATTTATAATAATATTAAATGAATATATTAGGAAATAATCTAAGCTTCTACTTTAAGGAACTACAAATGGAGGAGGAAATAAACTGAAATCGATAAGGAGAGACATAAAGACAAAAGCCTAAATAAGTGCAATTGAAAGCAAAAAAGTAGAGAAAATCAAATGAAACCAAATCAAATGAAATCAAAAGTAGCTCTAAGAAAATTAATGAAACTCTAGCCAATCTGATAAGAGAAAAAAGATAGAGAGAGGAAGGAGGGAAGGAGAGGGAGAAGAAGAAAAGACACAAATTACCAACATCAGAGATCAAAGACAGAAAATTCCTTCAGCTCATATCATACATACATTAAAAGATAGAGAATATCACAAGAAACATTATGACAATGAATTTGACAAGTTAAATCAGTGGTTCTCAGTCAACAGGGGACATGTGTCTGAAGACATTTTGGGTTGTCACAAATGGGGGGCTTGTTCTTGCCATCTAGTATGTACAGACCTGGGATGCCGCCAAACACGCGATCATTCAAAGGACACCCTCCCACAGCAAAGAATTATCCTATCCAAATGTCACTTTGGTTGAAAAACCCTGACTGAGATGAAATGGACAAATTCCTTAAAAGATGTCAACTACCAAAATTTTCTCAAGAAGAGACAATGTGAATAATTCTCTATCTATATAAGATAGTGAATTCATAGTTCAAAATTTTATACATAAGAAAACTCCAGGACTCTATGACCCCACAGGTAATTTCTAACATTTTGGAAGAAATAATACCAATTTTACACACATTCTTACAGAATATAAAAAATAAAAGGAATACCTCCCAACTCATTTTATGAAATCATTATCCTTGTTACCAAGACCAGACTTTGCAAGAGAATCAGTGACTAATATCCTTCATGATCACAACTGTAAAAAATGTTAGTAATAGCAGTTAAAATGCAACAATTTATAAAAAGGATAATAAATTGTGACCAACTGAGGTTAATCACAGGAATGGAAGGTCTATTCAACATTAGGAAATCATCTATTTAATTCACCAGTCTAAAAACAATAACCATATCACTAAAAACCATCCATTCGTGATCAAACCTACCAAAAACCTACAGCTCACCTCTAAACTTACTGGTGAAAAAACAGGCATGGACATCCTCTCTTATCATTCCTATTCAGCAAAATACTAAAGTTCTGAGCCAGAGAAGTAAAGCAAGAGAGAGAGAGAGAGAGAAAGAGAGAGAGAGAGAGAGAGAGGAAGCTTATAGATTAGAAAGAGATTTAAAACTGCCTATATTAACAGAATATGTGATTATCATGTAGAAAATTCCAAAGAATCTTTAGTGAGTTTAGTAAGATCACAGAAAATAAGGTCAACATAAAACATCACATTTCTATATACTAACAATGAACAGCTGGAAGTTAAAATATAATACTATTTCCAATAACATTTAAAAAAAAACGTGAAACAGATTAAATCTAGCAAAATATGTAAAATACTTGGTCCATGAAACTATAAAACACTGAGGAGAGAAATCATACCATATTCATGGATTGGAAGATTCAATATTAAGATGCCAATTCTTACCTCAATGAGTTATTGATTAAATGTAATCCCACTCAAAATCCTAGTAGGGTTTTTTGTCTTTGTTTTGTTTTTCAAACAAGCTCATTCTAAAATTTGTAAGGAGAAGTAAAGGAGCCTAAATAGCTACAACTATTTTGAAGAAAACAAAACCAAGTCAGAGGGTTCATGTAATTTAATTTTGAGATTTACTCTAAAACTATAACGTATGATGTTGGCCAAAGAATATATGGATCCATGGAATAGAAATCTAGAAATAGAATCACATATTTATGGCCAACTGACATCCAACAGAAGTGCCAAGATAATTCAATGGGGAACAGGATAGTTTCTGTGGTGGTGCAGTAATAATTGTCTATCAATATGCAGAAAAAGAGGAACCTCAACTCATACCTCACATCATACACTAACTTAATTTGAGATGGAATGCAGACTGAAATATATGTAAAACCTAAAACTATGAAACTTCTGAAAGAGATTACCTTTGTGGTATTAAGGAAAGTTTTGTTAGATAAGGCAGAAGAATAAAAAAGGAAAAACTGATAAATGACACTTTATTAAAATGTATTAAAATCTACTCTTCAAAAGAGACTGTTAAGGAAATTAAAAGATCAGCCACAAACAAGGAGAAAATCCTTTGAAAAATACACATCTGTTAAAAAGATTTGAGTATACACTTCACAAAGGAAGAGATAGGATGGCAAATAAGTATATGAAAAGATACATAAAATATTAGTCAGCAGAGAAATGCATATTAAAGCCACACTAAGAGACAATGAGACACAACCAGTAAAATGCCTAAACTTAAAAAAAAAAAAAAAAAAAAAAAAAAAAAAAAAGGAAAGCCAGGGGCACCTGGCTGTCTCAGTCAGTAGAACACATGACTCTTGATCTCAGTGTCATGAGTTTGACCCCATGTTTGGGTAGAGGGATTACTTAAAAGTAAAATCATAAAAAAAAAAAAAAAAAAAAAAAAAAAAAAAGCTTTATAATACCCAGTGCTGACAAGGATGCAGAGAAACTGAAACTGTAACAAATCACTAGTGGGAACACAAAATGCTACATACAACCACTTTAAAAAAAACAGTTTGGCAATTTTGGAGGAAAAAAAAACTATATATATATATATAAAAGAACCTAGCAATGCCTCTCCTAGGTATTTACCCAAGAGAATGAAAGCATATGCACAAACACCTGTATGTGAAGGCTTATTCTGCCCCCAGCTGATATACTGCAATACAATTCTAATGCTAATCATTCAGACTTACCATCACATTCTACGGGTTTAAAGGCACAGTCTCCAACAAGATTGCCCTTAATCCTGATGCCAACCACATTTGGGAGTGCCCAGGCCACTTGTACTTTTGATAAACTGGTTATGAATCCAGGAGTTCCAACAACCTCTTGTTTCAGTAATTCACTAGAACTATTCACAGAATTCAGAAAAGCACTATAATTATGATGACACTTTTACTATCAAGGATATAAATCAGGACAGCCAAATAAAGAGGCACATAGGGTGAGTTCTGTGAGGTTCCACAATGCCGATCTTTCTTGCCCGCTTCCTGTAGAATAAAGGTGGGTCAAACTACTAGCACAATAATATGTTTGTTGTTCAACCAGGAAGTTCTAGTGAGCTTTGAAGTCCACAGTTTGTATTGGAGTTTCATGACAGAGTCATGGATGACTGAATCACTGGCCATGTAATGAAACTCAATATCAAGTCCCCCCTCTCCTCACCAAAGGTCAGCTGGCTCTAAGTCCCAAACCTCCTCATCATGTGATTGATCTTTCTGGAGATCAGCTCCCTTCCTAAGTCAACTCATCGCCTTAGCATGACTCAGGTGCTCTAAGGGGCTCATGAATAACAAAAACACTCCTAGTACAAGGGAAATTCCATGAATTTACAGTCTTCCAGAGTCAGCAACAAAGGATAGATAGAGGTCAAATTCTTTATTATACAACCATGTTTATAGTAGCTTTATTTATAATTACCGAGGTCTTGAAATAACCCAGTGTCCTTCAACTGATGAGTAGATAAAACAATTGTTGTTATCCATATATATATTATGGAATATTAACAATAAAAAGCATGAGTTATTGATACATGTAACAACATACATGAATTTCAAAAACAATATGAAAAAAATTTTACATAGTCATTTTAAACATAGTAACTCTCTGTGTAACACTGTTTTATGATCTGAAGCCATCAGAAGATTAAAGTCTTTTTATAAACCCATAATAATTTTATTCAGCTCAGTGATTTACATCCTCAGTACTACTGATGTTTTGGACCAGAAAGTTCTTTGCTGTGGGCTACAATAGGATGTTTAGCTACATTCCTGGCCTCTACTTATTAAGAGGCTACTAGCAACTTCTCTGGTCCCAACAATCAAAAATGTCCAGATATTCCCTTATGTTGCATGAAAGGTAAACTCACTCCCATTTGAAAACTACTAAATTAGTCAAACACAACTTCTACATTTTCATAACCTAAAAGTTTTGTGGAGACAAAGATAACTTACTTGATCCATTAAATCAGCATAGGAAATTCAAGGCACTCAAATTGGGCTTTACATAGCAAAACATATCCAAAATTTTTAATAATTAGAAACTTCAGAGTAATATTACTTTTAACACTAAAGTGAAGACATGTAGATGTTTTAAACCAAAATTATTAAAACCAACATTTAAACCATAATTATTAAAATTATTTGTCTAATTATTCACTTCATTTAGGAATATTTTCTGACTTTTTCTACATTTGTATACCTAATTATTAAAACAAGTTCTTAGCATTGTTCTTTTATTTGATAACTGATGCATGCTTTTGTTTCTTATCTTGTATTAAGGCCATTAACTTAAAGAATGACAAGCTTTTTGTACTCACCTTCTTCAGCAAGAATTCGAGTTTCCTTAAAGAACTAGCAAACTTATCCACTGGACTATTTGCTGACATTTTCTCCCTGAAACTTATTTGGTTCCTTTATTTTTAATTTATATTAGGTCCTGGTCAACTTATGCAATCAAAGTAGGAGCTTCATTAAATTTAATACTTTATAATTGAGTATCTTTCGTATAGTCATCCGGTTCATTAAAGGTTTTTTTGGTTTTTAAAGAAATGATCAAGAGGAGCGCCAGGGTGACTCAGTCGGTTAAACGTCCAACTTCAACTCAGGTCATGATCTCACAGTTTGTGGGTTCGAGCCCCGCGTTGGGCTCTGTGCTGATAGCTCAGAGCCTGGAGCCTGCTTCGGATTCTGTGTCTCCCTCTCTCTCTCTGCCCCTCCCCCACCTGTGCTCTGTCTCTATCAAAAATAAATACAATATAAAAAAATTTAAAAAAATAATAAACATTTATTTATTTTTTTTAATGAGCAAGAAAAATCAGGCTACTCAGCATTCTTCAGGTTGCATAGAAAGTCATGGAGCTCCTGACAAGCGAAAAGTAATCTTTCTTTCAATCTGCAGTCCCATTCTGTCATGCATACATACTCATTGAAATAACTGTTATAAAAACCAAGGAAAATTCCTAAGTCTCAACTCTTACCCTAAAGCCAGTGAAACTAATTTCCATTTTTTAAAAATCTTCATATGTGTTCTCTCCTATTTGATGGTTAATCTGTATTTTTACTTTAGATATTCCCAATAGTGCAATCAATTTTTATGCCCGATTAATTTCCAGAAGTTGAGGCAATGAAGTGGGTAAATGCCAGTGACAAATACAGTGTCACAAACAATTTGTAAAAGGCCAACTTTCTTTTATATTAAGAGAAAAGGCATTTTTCTTCTCCATTTACATACACACACACACACACACACACACACACACACACACACAACTAGCAGCCTCACTTTTACCACTGCATCCTGAATCAAAAATAAAGAGCAAAACTCACCAATTCACTACAGCAGCTTTGGAAGGAGGGAGTTGAGAGGCAAGAAGGACTGCAGGAAGGTGCTCCCTTTCCCACAGGCACGAAAACATTTTCTTGTCTTTTTTTTTTTTTTTTCTTTTTTAAGCTTGTAGTACTGTATGAGTAAGACAAACAAGATGGAGTGGTCTACTTCTGCCAGTAGAATCACCTGTGGGCTTCAACAAGCTCGTCCTAATCTCACAGGTGTGACCAGCTCCCAGCCTTACTAAAATGTCAGTATGATACTAAGAATCCTCAAAACCGGCAAACAAAAAAGACAACTGGCTGCTTGATAGACAATCAGAAGATGAGACGGCAAAAACCAGCTTCTCAACATTGCTTCAACCAATGGAGAAATAAAGCAGCTGTGCACTTAATCAAAACCAGAACTGGACTTGACCAAGACCCAGAAAAAGAAGCCAGAGGGAAAGAAAAAGAAAACAGCAGGGATAAAAGCTGTAATTTTTAATGAGGTTCATCCCTAAAGGTGAAGTCAGTGCATTAGGTGAGTCACCTGGGCATCTCAGTGGGCTTTGCACCTGTCAAAGGAAAACTCAAGAAACAAGAGCATTAGGGAAGAGCATTAGGAAGAGCAAGACTGCAAGGGAATTTTCAGGCCCTAGAAGGGCTGGCTCACAAAATAAAAAGGACAATAGGTATCTGAAAGAAAAATATCCCACAATATCAGTGTTGCTTAGTTAATAGCCTGATCATGGCAATTTTCTCATATAACCATTCATTTCACATCCTCAAGAAAAACGCTGTTTTCTCAGGTTGCAAAATCCCTTTATTTTCTTCCCCCGCCCCTCAACTATTGGATGCTTCCTTAAGTAAAGTAAAATACTTGGTTTTGCCGCCAGTCCCTGGCCTTCCCCTCCTCGTAACGCAGACTTAGGCATCCCCTTTACAGTCTCCATACAAGGGAAGCCACACATTTGTTGGCTGTTTGCTTATGGAGAAAAGACTGTCTCTATGACAGCATATCAGTGGCTCTCAACTGGGAGTGGTTTTGCCCCAGACATCACTTGGCAGTGTCTGGAGTCATTCTTGGTTATCATAACTGGGGGTGAGGGGTAGTGCTACTGTAATTATCAAGTGCGTAGGGACCAGGGAGGCTGATAAAGATCCCATCGTGCACAGGACAGCTCCAACAAATTATGCAGCCTGAAATATCAACAGCACGACTGAGAAACCGTGGCACACACTACAATCAGACCACCACCCAGACCGCCACCATGGAGATTTCATCCTCACACTTAACGGCTGTGAAATTTGGGGTAAATGACTCCCATCTATAAACTGGAGAACAGTATTACACCTCAAAAAGTCATTTTGATTATGAAATACTAAGTAACTGGGTGCTATGGGAGTCTTTATTGGAAATACACAAATCTGTTCCTCAAGCTTCTTGGGAGTATATATATCCATATTATATCATTTGATCTTTTTTCCCTTTTATCTACATCTGAATTCTCTCTACTGTTTCCACCTCTAGGTATAGAGGCTTCTACAGGAGGATAAATCTTATTGACTCTCAGTGCAAATCTTTTTTTTTTTTTTTTTTTTTTTTTTTTTTTTTTTTTTTTACTATTAGCCATTTCTTTGCATCAAGATATATAGGTATGCAAAAAAAAAAAAAAAGTTAACATAGCAGGTAGGACTGCTGTCCTTTGAAAACCCTGCTTGCAAGATTGGCCCTTGTTCTCAGGTATCTGAGAAGTTAGATTTTGGAAGCATTCCTACCATTCCCTAAACTGATAAAAGTGGCTCATTATGCCTCAACTATTTGTACGAAATATATGGCTTGTACAGAACACGTGCTTTCCCGCAGGGAGTCCAGAATTTTGGTACATACCATGCAGAGGGTGCCTACAGGACCTCTCCCCAATAAAAATCAATCTTGAATGAGCTCCCCTGGTAGGCAGTCACGTGTTGTCACAATTCATTGCTGCAGGGGAGTTAAGTGTATTCTGCAAGACTTCATTTGTAAGGGAACTTTCGAAGCTCATGAGGTTTCCCTCAGACTTTGTGCCAGGAATCCTTTTCCTTTGATCTTGTTCTGTATAGCCTTTTGCTGTAATAAATCTTAGCTGTGAGTAGGACCATATGCTTGGAGTCCTGTCAGCTCTTCCAGTGAATCGCCAGGGGGTGGTCTTTGGGACTTCCAATGCAAAGTCCTACTTTTATTCCACCTGATATGTGAAAGGTCATGTTTACCCACTTACGTTAAAATACCGTATTTCATGCATTTCTCATACACTGTGAATTGGTAAATGAGTTAATTTTTTTTAATGTTTTTATTTATGAGAGACAGAGCACAAGTGGGGGAGGGCCAGAGAGAGAGAGGGAGACACAGAATCCAGAGCAGGCTCCAGGCTCTGAGCTGTCAGCACGGAGCCCAATGTAGGGCTCAAAACCACGAACCACGAGATCATGATCTCAGCTGAAGTTGGACACTTAACCAACTGAGCCAACCAGGTGCCCCGTGTTAATTTTTTTTTTTTTTCTTGTGAAGTTCTGGGTTCTCAGCTGCTTCAAGTTTGCCCAGGCCAAATATCTGCCAGTATATATGGGCCAATGTCTGGTACACATTTTAAAAACTGAAATGTATCACATTCCTCTCTCCTCTCTGCACTTGCTAGTAATACCCTTTTGACCACACTAGCAAGATCCTTGGCAAGTATCTTTCCCACTCCTCACGGGACACACTATATTATCCCTTACTGAGTTCATTATTCTGGTACCCAGGGTCGAATTAAACTCTAAAGCTGCTATTTAACAACCTGTTAATTTTTCATGTTCTCCTTGATCTTCCAAAGATTCAACTTTCCATTGGAATGATAGGCTACAAATAAAACTTTGTGGCTCAAGTCCACTGGTTTTTCTGTCTAGAGTTTATATTCCCTAATTAAAGATGCTTCACCTTTTTTTCCTCCCCATCTACGATTTCTCAAATCATGTTCCTTGGGAACATTATCCTCAAGCTATTAATTAAGGTGCATATGACACAAAATTCTGTGGTTAAGTTTGGGAAGTTAGGTAAACAAAATTAAACCGACTCATTTATTACAGAAATTTTCAGAAACTGTGATATTATCACTTGGGTTGTAAAGGAACATAGGGTTTTGAATAGTATGTAGATTTGCATAAGTTACATAGAAGTATGTTACTGCTCAGAAACATCGTAAAGGGGACCAATATTTTACAGTGTGCACTTTAACAAATTCTATACCTGTCCCTAGTAGGGTAAAAGTACTCACAGTTGATGTCTGAGAAGTCTATACAGATATAAGAAGACTGAGAATATTATGACCACCCAGACATAGCCACGTTGAGTACTGAGTCTATTGCCTTTAGAACTGAAACATCTAAAATATTAGGAAGACTATGAATTAAAAATGAGATCAAATAAAAAACTGTTAATGGATTACTTATTATAGATCTTTCTCAATGAGGAAATGACTTTCTAATTTTGTATGAAGTTTCCTTAACATTATGGTAGTAAATTGCTTGCCCCATAAAATGGAAATATTAAATTCAATTAGTTGTCGGTAATCACTCAACAGCTCTTCTATCAATCTGGAACTTGAACTGCTTGGTTGCTAAAATGAAAAGAAAGGAAAATATACACAGATACTAAAAGACCACTGAGCAAGCATTTTTTTTTTAAAGTAATAAAAATACAACACTACTAAATAAATTCAACAAAAAGGTTTGTTAATACTTTATTAGTATTTTCTAATGGACAGAACATAATGCAAACCAAATAAAAACTTTAATCTTTTTTTTAGTTCAATAAAAATAACTGACATTCTGATTGTTTCTTCTTTGTTAAAGAAGGAAAGTATTGATAGGTTAGGCACACAGTTGACATTTACTGTACAATGATATGCACAAGTTATCTTTTAACAACTATAATACTAAGATGTGCTCTTTATATTTTTCCCTTGTAGTACAGGAGCCATGCTCCTATAAGCAAAATTTACTAATAACAAAATAATTTTACAAGGAGTGACAAAAAAGACTTTTAAAACAAGTCCTTAAATAAAAGGATGCAGCAACAACGGAATGTAAGTTGTTGGGTTAAGAAACAGTTTAAACTAGATCTCAAAACATTAAAAATTCATTTATTTTACAATTACTCAAATACACATGCATTAAATGAAAATATTGCACAAAATTAAAATTTTAAATTGTGAAATTTATATTGTTCTTAATTTTTAAAAAATTGATACACTTTCTGGTAGCACTTAACTGATTTTCCCCCAAACACCAGCAGCACAAACTTAAAATGAGCGAACTGAAATATACAAGAAAGTTTTTAACTTTTTTTAAAAAAAAAAATTAAGGCTAACCAAGTGCATCCATTGGTCAATGGCACAATTTTTCAGCAACTATTCAGAACACCCTAATCGTAGGAAATGCCCAGCTAAGCACTATATTTAAATCATACAATCAATTTTTAGGTGAATAAACTAGAAGTTAGTAGTGACGGTTTCTAAATAGTTTATATGTTACCTGAAAAATCAGAAAACCCAAACAAAATATGATTAATTTTGAAGGTTCTTGCCTAAAGGCACCACTGACTTAAAAACACATTCAAAAATCAAATATCCGAAGACTTAAAGCCTCTTCAGGTATATATTTATATATGCAATAAATGCATTAAATGTAATAACTTTATTAAATGTAGTACACTGTACTTGACATGGATTAAATATTTTACATACAGCTTGACCAAGTCATTAAAACGTATCTCTAATTTTAGCATGACCACAGCTCTCTCTGATGTAAAAACACAGATGTGCGTGGAGAAGACGCACAGCCATTTACATAGACTCTACCATTTGACATTTCTGCTTCTGAAATATAAACTCTTTCAACAAAAATTGTTTTAAAAACCCACTTACTCATATAGTTTTTGGTATGACTGCAGTTACCTTGCAGGGCTCTGTTATGAAAAGTTGCCATTTTGCACGACCTTTCTTTCCCTGGTTGATGGCCAACATTCCTCACATTATCTGGAAATGCTTTTCACAGGTACACACTAGGCTCTTACATGAATTCTTGTTTACTCTTAGACTTATTTATGTCAAAAATATACTTGAAATGGGCAAGGGTATATTTGAAAATCATTGCACTTGTGGCCATGCCGATGCTTCCCACAGACGTGTTTCACAAATCCTCACTTTGAAAGCCTGGGGCATCGGGAGGGACCTCAGCAGGGAGACACAATGAGAAGAAAAAATACTATTTCTTCCATCAGAGTCAATAAGGGTCTTTTCTTATTTCCAAGTTGCAATGAAAGGGATTTCATTTATGTAATTCTTTAGACATGCAACACATACTGAATATATGCATACTGTAAGTATGCACAACAGCATCATTAATAAATATGATTATTATTATAAAGCTTTAAAGGAAGGCTTTATTCTGTTACTAGGCTTCACTCTGTAAGTAGGACCTCAGTGAAAACAAGACAGTTAACATCTTGTTCCAATCTTAAAGCTCCCAAATAACTGGGATACTGATACTCTGTCCCTTTATCTTAAGCACCCAGACGTTCTTTTAATACCAGGATCTTGGCTCAGTGGTCTGATGAGTAGCTTCACTATTTTAAGGTTGTAGTGTTAAGTATTTTTAAAACAAAAAATGCTGACATACCCAAACCCTTAGTCAGTGTAAGTATTTAAAACTATGCAGAAATCCTGCATACAAGGGATATGAAGACTTCCAAGATGGACAAATGGAGAACGAGAAACTATAAGAAATGCAGAGGCTCCAAAACTGGAAAAGGTAATTTGTTGTTGTTGGTATAAAATTATTTTAGGGATTTAAATGTATACACCCAGGGGTTTTGCCAACTTGCTTTATTTAGTAGAATTTTACATTATGCAAAATATAAATAAAAGCATATTTTAAAAAATATTATAGTTCTGTTTTCATTATTTATTTTCATATATACACAGTAATAGAATTAAGAATTTGTATGTTTACATATGACTACTAAGCTCATTTAATCCTTTGATTTGCTACTTTTGCAATCGCCTAAGGTATGTCTAGATCACACAATTTAAAATGATCATATTGTAACTTTCAAGAGTGTGTTTTTTTTAATTTCCATATTTTTTAAAACAACAATGTATTTGGCAGTTCTTTCAAGAGATTATACTCCCTATTGTATAATCCGTAATCTCTTAAAGATAAAGAAACCTGTAATAATTTTGAAACTTAAGTGAGAAAGCCACTATATGCTTCTTTTTGCACACAGAATACCAGAAGAAAATTTATGATTGAGTACCATAAGAGCAAAATAGAGCCCCAAAGCACATAAGAATCAATTAAAATTTGTTTTATACCAGTGAATAACAAATCCAATCAAATTCTGGTTTTGATTGGTTTTATTTTATGTCACAAAACTGTGATTAGGATATAAGGTTACTTCATACTTTAAGGGCATCCTGTCACTTTCCCCAGACCTGAAGCAGATGTTGCAAAGATCATTCGCCTGGCTAATCCACATTATATCAAAATTCTGATAAAGACCTATAAAATTATTATGCAAAAAACAAATCCCTCCAAGTCATACACTGCTCAGTTTCCCAGTGTTAAACAAATTAGCCAGTTTATCTGTGAACCATTGTTTTGTGCTTTCCTTAGCTTTCGTATATACATTCTGGCACTTTGTCATTGCTGGAGAATGCTGATTAGGCTGAAATGGAAGAGACCAACGTCATTCTTGCTTGAGAAGGGGGCAGTATCCTCTCAATGCTGCAAAAATATGCACCAAATCATTTAAGACACAGAAATCTCTCTTGGTAGTGGCTGGATTACAGACGAGGATGAGAAGAACCACAGTCCTATGGATGTATTAATAACTATTTTGAGACACTGAAAGACTGGTGCGACACAACAGTATATGAGTTAAGCCCCAGAAGATCTGTCCATATTATTAGTCTTGGACAAAATGAACACCAGCTTCATAGATTGGAGTGTCACCTTTTCTGTAAAGAAGGCGCTTGAGTAGTCTGAAGTTTCTGTTTATATTTCTGTATCTGCTTTGACCGTGAATGCAGTTTGTTGAAAAGTTCACGAAATTTATACTGTGGAAATAAGGTTTCCAAAAAGCCTTCCAGGAAGACATAAACCATTCTCCTATTTAACTGGTTGTGCTGAAACATTTCAAAAACACGAAGAATACCTTTCCGTGTTGTCTCAGCCCCAATAATGTGCTTCAGTTCATCTAAATGAAGAGGGGGAAAATAAACATAATTCATTACTCATATAAAGGAAACGCAAGGCCTAAACTATGCTCTAAGTTAAATAAAGTATATTAAATACACAGTTGAATAATACAGGAGGCATTCAGTTAATGTGTTTTGGCTACATATTATAACTGAGACTTAAAATTTAAACATCTGCAGGCATCCACCTACTTACTAGACACTGGGGATGATAGAGCGAAGGAAAAATCAGGATCTGGACTCAGAAACCCCACGTTAGAGTTAGAATCCCTTAATACCTATATGGTACTTACCCATCCTGAGTTTGTTTCCTTATCTGTAAAATGGGGATTTACAATAAGCAAACTCTTATAACTGTAAGAATTTAGAGAACTTTAATGAAATAATGTGAAAAGTAATCCACAAAGTCTTAAACACTGTACAAATAGTCTTAATGTATCTAATGCACAGTGAGAAATACTATAAGGAAATGATGTACGAAAGCTGATTAATGAAAAGCTTGCAATGGTCAGAGTGCCATGAAAATACCCTTAAGTATAAAGATGTTTACAGAGGGGAGAATTTCACATGGTACACAACAAGGAAAGGCTCTCTTTGTGGAAGTGACGAGTGAGGTAGACTTTGCTACCTGAGCGGGATGTTGACAGGCACAAACAGATGACGGTTTACCTTTGGTGGAGAGAGCAATGAGCAAATGAGCCCTAAGTGGAAAAAACAAGGCAGGTTCAAAAAATTGGAGCGCTACAATTCAGCTAAATTTTAAGATTCTTTGGAAAAAAAAAAAAAAGTGGAGAGAAGAATGGAAAAAAGTGCTGTGGCTACCAGAGTGAGCCAAGTTTGGAGTTTACTCCTAGGCAACGGGAAGTTATTACAGATAACTGAGTAAGGGAATATGTATGATTATCCTTAATGATTTATAATCAGGACCCTAATAGCAGTAAATGCTATGTAATTGTTTTCAAAAGAAACATACAACTTCCAAAAGGTATGCCTCTAAGTAGGAGTAATATACAATTTACAGCAAATGGCTTATGAATGTACTAAAAACAGGTGAGGGATTGTGTATCTATAAAAACATACACCTTTGTATTTTCCCTCACTTCCGTTGAGTCCTCACACAAGTGTCCTCTCCTCTCCCAACAGCAACTCACCAGCACTACTGGTTTCAGCGTTCACCAAGAGCTCACATCCTAGCTTTTCTTTATTGCTCTGCCTTCTGCCTGTGTCTCCCTAACAGAATGCAAGCTCCAAGAAGGCAGAGATTCATGCAAAGAAAGTGTGGCACATGATACGCTCTTAATAAATATTTACTGAACAAATGCAATAAAGTTTCTTTCAGCTATGTAATTCAGTCTACAGCACAACTGGTTTACTAATAAATAGTACATTAAATAATATTTCATCCTAAGCTATTGTTTATTTCTATTTTCCTAAGATGTTATTTCTATGATTTGTTTTTTTTCTCCAAATGCAATAGTATAATCTGTAAGGCAGAATTAATAACCATTTGGCAGACCTCCAACTTAACTGATGGAAGAGAGATTTTTAAATCTATGATGAAAATATAGTTTTAAAGAAAAACAAAGAGAAAAAAACGTTAAATGATGTTAAAGAACTTCACAAATACTCCTTCTCCATTCTCTATATTCATAATTAAAATGTGGAGAAGAAATATCTAAGTATTTCCAAAGATATTCGTAACTAAAGAAGGAAGCAAACATCCATCCAGTCACACAAAACTGCTTTTCATATGACATAGGCTCTCTTGTTGAGAGAAGTCAAAATGGGGACAAAGTGAGTCTAAGTTAGTGAGATAGCAGTGTTCTAAAGTAATGCAAATTAGAACAGAAAGCCACTATGTATACTTTCTTTGGAATCATGTTTTAATAGAGATTAATGGACCAAACAGTTGTTACTATGTAAAAGGAACCTCTGAAAGAATTTGTTTTTTCTCTGAGGTAGGACAAATATTCTTCCTGGAAACCTCACATTTCATGTTCTTTTATTAGCCCTTTCATCTGTTACACAGGATATTTATCATCAACTTTATTCTCAAAATGGTTCAAGGTAGCAAATGAAGTGGTTAAAAGCACCACTATTTTCCATGACTGAAAGCAGTGGCTTTTCCAGTTGCTGAGCACAGAGCAGAAGCTGAACAGTCACTTATTATACTAGCTCTGAACCTGGGGTAGCTTCTTTAACCTCTTTGAGCTGCTGTTTCCACCCATAGAAAGCTGTGATGTTAACAGTGCCTAGCTTCTTAATACTGTTATAAGAATTAGTAAAGAATATATGAGAAATGCGTAGCACAATAGCTGATATACGGCAAGTCATTAACTGGTAGTTACTATAATCAAAAGGCAGCTAAACCAGCATGCTCAATGCCAAAAACTCAGAAGAACTACAAATTAATAAGATTTTTTATCAAACATCTTCACTCACCTGGCATAATTGAAAGTAATTTAGTTTTTCCTGCAACTCTTGTTCTCATTCGAATAGCTTTATCTCTGCATGGAACAGTCTCTGCTAAAATGCCATTTGGCCAAAAGGCATCTCTATTTAAGAAAATCAAATAAATCTTGTAAAAACTTTCATTTTCAAATGATACAAGTTAGCACAATTATTCCAATTTTCTACAGAAGACACAAATGTTAACAGAAAGTGGAAACATTATGAAATTTTATAGATGTATGATATTCAACAAATAGTAACTAAGAGCAGGGTTCAATTTTAAGTGTAAAGGGATATACACTGGAAAAGTAACAGATGAATTCTACCCTAGAATAACTTACAAACATTAACAAGTGATAAAGATAGCAAAATGGAATATATAGGTGACTACATTTAAACTCAAAGTAGGCCTCTGATCTCAATGAGAATGAAATCTTATCCAAATACAACCTCATAATATCTTGAATTTGGATACCTTATAGTTAATCTCCCTTGGTGCCCCTATAACTTAGCCAATTTGAACCAATCCTGCACACACACTTATAGCTAGCCTTTTTACAACATTCCTTTCACAGTCATAACCTATTCTCCCTTACTTGGTGTGTCTGATTTCTATTCTCCAATTCACAGGCCAAAGATAGGAACTGAGCACAATACCTAAGGTTCCACCTGGGAATTTGGGCTGAGGGAGACAGACTTCCCAGAGCAGTTTTTCTTAACTTTGACTGAACATTAGAAACACATGGGAGCTTTAAAATCTTAATGTTTAGGCCTTCTACTGGATTAATTAGTAAGTTAGGCTCCTAAGATGGGACCCAAACATCACTATTTTTTAAAGTTCTCCAAGTGATTCCAACATGCAGCCAAGGCTGGGAATCAGTGCTCCAGAGTAAACATCACTACCCTACCCTGAAATGGAATGTACATGTGCCATAGCAGGTGGTCAGACTTTTGGAAACAGTGTGGGGTAGGGAGGAGAAACTCAGCTTCAGATTAAAGAAATTTGCTGTTCCCTACTTTACAGCATGTGAGCCTTTGGACAAGCCGCTGAACTTCTCTAATCCTCAGTTTCCACATAATAAAAAATGGAGACAAAAATTCGTATCTCATAAAATAGGATAAAATCAGAAAGTGTACATAAAGCAGTAGGTGCCAAGCAAATAATTAAGGTTCAATATTGACAGCTCCTTTCTTGCTTCTGTTACTTCAAAGTACATGATGCCATGAATATGCCTTATCTTTCACTTTTAGAAAAGAGGTTCATTTCTGGACTATACCATGCTTTCCTTAAAGGGACTGTATTTTATCTCAGTCCTGATGACTGGCAAATTACTAGGCACAGAGGAGAGGCGCAGGGTATTTGTGTAGGATGAACATATGAACTGGAGTACCACTGCTCTTGATTTATATTCTTTTCGGAGGTTCAAATAGTTAATAATAAGTCCAGAGCCAGAGATGTACATATTTTTTTTTAAGTTTCATTTAAAATCAAGGATTTCAATTATTTTCAAGTCACATTACTATGATAAAATGTAACCAGTATCTTAAAGATTATTCTTTAACACTTTTTTCAATTCTGGTTTTAAAGAAACACAGATCAAAGGGTCCATGGAACAAATGTTTATTATAATTCTTACAAGTCTTTTTGTTCATCAAAAAGGAAGAAAACAAAGAAAAGAAAAGCAGTGTAAGTTAATTAGTGATAACAATGCTAAACACTGTACTACCTGAAAGAAGTGACTGTGTCTTAAGATATACCTGAAACGTTTCACTAAGTCCGCTACTTGCTCAGGTGAGGTCATCCAATCAACATGGTCAACTATTTTTCTGAAAGTAAGGAAATTTAAATGAGTAGGGTGAAAATTTCAGAAAATATATAAAATAAGGAAACACTACTTTCATGGAGTAAGCAACTTAGTTTGTATGTAAATTATCTGTAAAAACACCAGGCTGTTTTAATGATCATAAAAGGCCCAGAGATGAAAATTCTCCTACAAAAGTTGAGCAATCTACTTCCAGAAGTACAAGTTTAAAAGCTAAGTAAGAACAGTTCTAAGGGAAGAAAAAAAAAAGAAAAAGAAAAAAGAAAAAAACAAAAAACCCTGGTACCTGTTAATAGTATCACCATAAGTGGCTCTAATAAGCTGCTGAAGTAGGTTTTTGATATTCCTTCGCAACCACTGATTCCTCTCTTTTAAGTCAAATACTTCATCCATAAGAAGCAGCATTACTCTAAGTGGAATATTGTCATCCACCTGACAAAATATGGGAAGAAATAAAAAAATGTTTGAGTTACCTATCTATTATGAATGGCTACTTCTGCTGCTTTTACAAAATTATTGCCACTATTTCAGACATCAGAGAACAAGTTGTATTATAGTCTTCATAACCTAAGATTTCAGTCTAATTTTTAAAATATATGTCTTTAATAGCCAAATTATGGAAAGAGCCTAAATGTCCATCAACTGATGAATGAATAAAAAAAATTGTGGTTTATATACACAATGGAGTACTACGTGGCAATGAGAAAGAATGAAATATGGCCCTTTGTAGCAACATGGATGGAACTGGGGAGTGTTATGTTAAGTGAAATAAGCCATATAGAGAAAGACAGATACCATATGGTTTCACTCTTATGTGGATCCTGAGAAACTTAACAGAAACCCATGGGGGGAGGGGAAGAAAAAAAAAAAAGGGGGGGGTTAGAGTGGAAGAGAGCCAAAGCATAAGAGACTCTTAAAAACTGAGAACAAACTGAGGGTTGATGGGGGGTGGGAGGGAGAGGAGGGTGGGTGATGGGTATCGAGGAGGGCACCTTTTGGGATGAGCACTGGGTGTTGTATGGAAACCAATTTGACAATAAACTTCATATATTGAAAAAAATAAAATAAAATAAATGCTTTTAACAGTCATTTTGACACAATATAAAATTTCACAGCCCTACAATTCCAAGGTGGTAGAGAAAAAAACTTCTTAAAGTGAATCTATGAAGTCCTGGGAAGAGAAAATTTGGCTCTTTTACTTTTAGTAGAGTCTGTACTAGTCTGATAAGGTAAATGCTATTCCCTTTGCCTATTTTCTGGAGCATCTTTTACAAGAGAACAAAATATTCTCAACATTTCTCCTTATTTAATAGAACAAAACACAATCTACACAAAATAACATGTTTTCTTTTGTTAGTGAGTTGTCTGTATTTAGGTATTTTAAGAAGCTGAAATAAAATTCAGTATATAGCTAAGTTAATACTACAAAAAGCATATTTCACTACATTTCTAAAATTTTAACTTTTAACAAGTAAAAATCTGTACACTTTTGTTATGGGAATATGCAATTAATGGTATAAAAATAAAGGTAAAAGTAAAGACAACTAGGAAAAAGTTAAACAAAAGTTTAAAAAAAGGTAAAAAGTAAATGCAACTAGAATGTTTTGATTCCAAAAATACATACAAAGATTTAGAACTATAATAAAACTGCATATAAATGCCAGTAATTTTATAATACTTTCATCACCAACATACTCTAATTATTTCCTCATCCATGTTGTAACTTAAATCTTTAGGAAATTCCATGAGTTATATATTTTTCACTGTCATGCTGTCAACATTTTCTTAGTGCACCTTTCCTTTCACATGTTGAAAACTCATAGCTAAACCAAACAAGGGGTGGCTGAGGTTGGTGAGGGGCATGGCTGGTGGGGAAAGAGACCAATTTCACTCCTGAGGTAAAATAAATATTGCTCTAGTCTCTGATCAAGTATACTCACGAGTCTGGAACAACATGGTAATTCTAATAAATACCTAAATTGTAAAAACCTCTAACAGAAGGTATGATGTTTTGGATATTATACCAGCATAAATCATAACAAAACATTCTAAAATGAATTTTAAAAAGCAAATAATAGATTATCTTTAATACAGTTTATTATAAGAATTTCAATGTGAAACTGAAGGGAGGTAATTGTAACTTGAAAATAAATCTGCCTAAGAAAACAGAATACAAAGCCCAGACTCAAACATATATGATAATCTGATCTGTCACAAGGGAGAAATATAGGACACATGGGAAAAGAGGGCCTTCTCAGTAAATGGTGCTTGGGTCAACTGGACCCTTACCCTCATTCCATACACAAAAATCAATCCTAGATGAATGGGGAATCTATATTTTTGCATGATAAAATAAAAAATATTTTTAAAGAAAATCATAGGTGATCTCTGTGACCTTTCAGTAGGCACAGATTATATATATACATTACACAACAGGACACAAATCAGAAGATATTCACAATACACAAATACTTATATCTAACAAAGAACCACTATTCAGGTTATATAAAGCACTCTTGTTAATCAAAAAGACAAAGACAGCCAAGCCAACAGAAAAACAGAGGAAAGAGCTAGATACACAAGACAAGACACTCAAATGGCCAATAAACATATGCAAAAAGGTTCAACATTTCAACAGTCATCAGAGAAATGGAAACCCACATGAGATACAACCCGAGTGGCTAAAATTTAAAAGACATAACATATTGACTGTTGGCAGGCTATGGAGCATTGAAATTCTCATGCATTGCTGGTAGCAGTGTAAGCAGCACGAACACTGTGGAAAACTATTTGACAGTATCTATTAAAACTGAATTTATGAATACCCTCTAACCAAGCAATTCCATTCCTGGGTATAGACCCAACAGAAATGTGTACTTAATTTTTTAATCAAATGACATGTACAAGAATGTCCATAGGAGTACTACTCATAATACAACAAATAAATTATACTATATTAACAAAATGGAATACTGTAGGTCGACAAGAATGAAGAAACTACAATCACACAAAACAACATGGAAGAATATCACAATGTTGAGCAAAATAAGCCAGACTTAAAGGAGTACATACCTTACTGTTTCATTTATATAAAGTATAAAAGCAGGGTAGAAGTCAGGATAGTGATTATCCTTGGTGGGGAGAGGATAGTGACAGGAAGAGAGCATTAGGGGCTTTCTGGGGTATTAACATTCTGTTTCTTGTTTAGAGTGATTACATGGACATGTTCAGTTTGTAAGAATTCATCAAACTTAACACATATAATATATACACATTACTGATAGGTATACATATTATACTTTGTTAAAAAGTTAAAAAGATTTGCCAAGTATGATTTCAATTACAGTTGAGTACTACCAAAAACAAAATTAACTCACAGTATCATCAAGTTGAGCTGAGACCCGACAATGTTCAGGATCTGAATCAGTCTTCGGAATTAAAGGAGGCACCTAACATTTAAAAACAAAAACAAAAACAAAAAACAACAAAGTAAACACACTAAAGAAGACAGTGAAAGAACACAATACAATAATCAATCAAAATGAGCACTAAGCATAATAATAGTGTTTAATTTTATTTTGGGGACAATACATAAGCAAAATTTACATAGTATTAAAAAGTATTAACAATCTACAATTAGAAACCAAATGTTAAAGTGTGATTACTTCTTTACCAAAAGATATTTTTTCCTTTAAAAGAAAAAATGGACTTTTGAGTTGGAAGGGGAGATTATTTAGTCAAACTCCTATACTTTTTAGAAGAAATTAAAGCTAAGAAAGGTTAAATGATTTAAAAACCAAATGTTCGTAGCACAGCCAGGGAATAAAATTCCAATCTTCTTTCTTTTACCATAGGGAGCTTAACAGTATATTAACAAGCTTAAAAAATGAATTAACCTGTTGTTAGATAATATAAGTTATGGGGAAAATGGACAAATTATCATTTGTCAGCATGACAGGAATCATCAAGATTACCAATAACCCCTTCATGTTACTAGTAAGGAAAAGGGACCTGGAAAAGCTCAGTGAGTTCTGTACAAAGTCATATGGGTAGTTATCAGCAAGACTGGCACTGGAAAATCCTCATTTTCGGTGTTAGCGTTATGTTCCCATGATTAGAAACAAAGATAAAGCATCAGAGAAAGTATGAGAATAAATAGAAAAGTATGGATTGAGATACACATTATTTTAGGAGTTGTCTCTTAATGAATTTCTGTTATTTAAATATACATACATACATACATACATATATATGTATATATATATATATATATATATGATATTTAGTTAGATCTGGCACATGATCTAACAAATAGAAAACTCTAATAGTTACATCCTTTCTTTTATAGTCTTGATCATAACCTTAAACAAGTAGGTCAAAATTATAAAAAGTATAAATGAGAAAGCAACAACCTATTTGGTCTGCTACCTGTATTTGCTAATGTAATGAAAAAGTTTCCTAGGAAACTCTTCTAATACCACTCACTGGTATATAAAAATAAGGTATGGCCTCAGAGATAGATGACTGTGAGACTTTTCCTCCCTCTGATCTAGCCACTTGATCATGTGAATCAGGAGAAATTAGGCTTTATGTTTCCTGATGAATACTAACATAGCTAATTTGCACAATAGCGCTTACTTGCTTTGTTTTAGAATTTAATAGCATCATAAAATAAAAACGGCATAATAGAATATAACAGTATAAATAATGTTAACATTACTGGCTTTTACAATTCTACCACAGCAGAGCTTGAGGAATGACTGGATTATAGAGTATCCATTTCTGATAAGAATTTATTCTCTTTAGTTTTTTTTATTATTTATAAGACTATATGTCTAGAAGGCTGTGGACTTCTGAAAAGAAATAAGGTAAATCTAAGCAGGAGCTCAATAAATCTTAGTTAACTTAAAAATAGTTTGCTGTAGGTATTACTGAAAACATCTTCTTACCTTGAAAAATGATTGCTTTATGTCTTGGCCTAATCTTTCTGACATTTTGCCCATGTTGTCTGACATTTTAGTCATTCCCTCTGCCAAGCTATCAGGGAGGGATTTAACTGCATTTGAAACATTCCTCATAGAATTTCGAAGTGGATTTACAAAAGTGTCCATCTAAGGGGAAAAGACATCATACCATGACTTCATTTTATCAGATTTGTTACTTAACTGAGAAGCGTGGGAAAAACAGAATCAATACACAAAAAGAATGCAATCATTTTCTAGTCTATAGTATCTCATTGTATTTTAAAAGTACAGAACTGTTGTCTTCAAAATGTATGGTCTTAAAGCTGTACTTTCACACATAAATATGATTAAAAGCTTGGGGGTGATGAGGCTATTGCTAGAAAATATAAGCTTTCGCTTATATAAAAATAAAATACACTGTTAGAGATACTAAGTTTGGGTGCCTTATTAAGGAAATCCTGAAAAAGAAAAAAAAATTTCCCAAAGAGAAATTAACGCAAATGGAATTAGCCGCAATGTACTTCTGCTACAATTCAAGGCAACAATAACATAGACATTTTGAAGAAACACTGAAAAATAAACCATTAGATAAAATAAGCAGAAAGCTCAAGTAATTAACAACTAAGATCTTTTTTTTTTTAATAAGTTTTAGATTACATTACATGCTGTTTAAATCTATACAGGGAATATGGAATCCTTTAGTAAGACAGAATAGAAGAAGTATAAAAGAAAATGTGATGAGGAACATAAAAAGGAATAATCTCCAGAGGGCTAGGAAACATTAAAATTGACATTCTGACTGTACAAATGTTAGATAATTTCAATTAAGAAAGGGAGAAATATCTAGAAACCACAATAGCCTACATATGGTACTGAGATTTTTAATAGAAACAAAAAAGAAAAAAGGGACAGAAAACCAAAGTCATACAAAAAACTAAAGAATATTTTCCAGAAAATGTGAGTCGCATGAAAACTATTGCAGAAACAAATTATGTTCCCTGAAAAAAAAAGAAAAAGAAAAAGTAAAAAAAAAAAAAACGAACTCCACTCCATTGCTTCAGGAACACAGCAATGTTAAGAGTTGAGTTCAAGAAGACAAAATTCCTTTACTCTAATGTTTTCATGATTTTTTCATTAAGAAAAACTAGAAAAGATAAAATAAGTACTATTAATAAACAACAGCAAAAAGTGAATTTCAAGAGAACTGTAAAATAACTGGGAGTTTTTAGTTACTCCTTGGATTAAACTGAGCCAATAGCGCTATAGATATGCTTGATGGAATATGCAACATTCAGGAGGGACACTGTCACAAAAGAACAAGTCAGAGGAGAACCAAAGGACAAAAATAAAAGATGAAGAAGGATTTGAAAAACACTACCACTGGTACACAGATACAGAGGTAAAAAGGATAAAAAGATGAAACTCACTCTGTGCATGTGCCCTTGTGTGTAAAATTGTGTGTTCTTATATATGTAGCCTCATGCTATCTTAACACTAAACTACCACTGATACTCTTTTAAAGTAACAGAACCTAAATCTATATCATGAATTAGTTAATAATTATAAATAGTTGCCTGTGCACCATCCTTGACCTACAGAATCCATTTATTTTTCTATCCTTCTTCCTTTTTGCTTTTTAATTTCTGAAGGTAAAGTCCAAGCATCTGTGTTGGGGGTGCGGAATGGATAAACTAGGGGGATGGAAAAACCTCCACAAATGATTCTGATGCCTAATCCTGATAAAAACAGAATTTTAGAAGCATAAAAACAGAGTCCATCACTTATGACAAGGTTTCCAAAAACAGGATATCTCTTAAAACATGCTTAAAACAAACAAACAAATGTGTAAATTACCAAGCAGAGGAGTTAATTATGGATTGCCATCATAAATGTACATGTAGCCTGACTTACCAAAAATGTTGCCTATTCATTATCACTTCAGATATGTGTATCAGTAACAACACAAATTAATTTTAACTTAAATTTAGATCCCTAACTATAGCTTAAAATGCCTCATACCATGATGTGAAACTGGATAGAGGGGTGCTTGGGTGGCTCAGTCGGTTGAGCATCTGACTCTTGATTTCAGCTTGGGTTGTGATCTCAGGGTTGTGGGATTAAGCTTTGTGTCAGGTTCTGCACCGAGCATGGAGCCTGCTTGAGATTCTCCCCTCTCCGTGGCTCATGCTATCTCTTTCTAAAATAAAAATAGGGGCGCCTGGGAGGCTCAGTAGGTTAAGCGTTCAACTTCAGCTCAGGTCATGATCTCGTGGTTTATGGGTTTGAGTCCTACATCGGGCTCTGTGCTGACAGCTCAGAGCCTGGAAACTGCTTCAGATTCTATGTCTCCCTCTCTCTCTGTCCTCCCCTGCTCACACTCTCTGTCTCTCAACAATAAATAAATGTTATAAATAAATAAATAAATAAATAAATAAATAAATAAATAAATAAATAAATAAATAACATACAAATAAAAAATAAAATAAAATAAACTGGAAGAAAGATAACTGTGTGCATAAAGGAAGACTGTTACTTATCTCTTCCTAGGAATCGCCTGCATGTCTTGCAAGGCTAGACAAATTGTGTGACGAAGTTAATGTGTTATAATGTATTATTTCTCAAGCTCTGAGAGCCACGGATAAAATGCTTGCAGATGATTTTCTCTAATAGCTATTTAATGTCCAGTAAAATATAATTAAGGAAAAAATATTAAATTATAATTTAGCCAAAAGGGATATGTAGCTGAAAAACCTCTAATTCTTGACATGCGTAAAATTATTTTGCCAATCTAAAAGAGGTCAAGATGAACTTGGTAATTACCAACATGATTTATCAAAAATGTATGTTACTAAGGATTTCCAGAAACGATTTGGAAGAATCTTTAAACTCCAGTAGTAATATTTTTAAAAAGTGACACATAGCTGTTTGGATATACAACATATATGTGCTTTACACACACACACACACACACACACACGCTACTATGGTTGATAACAAAGAATTGGGTAGGGGAGCCTGGGGGGCTCAGTCGGTTGAGTGTCTCACTTCAGCTCAGGTCATGATCTCATGGTCTGTGGGTTCGAGCCCCACGTCTGGCTCTCTGCTGTCAGAGCCTGGAGACTCAGATTCTTTGTCTCCCTCTCTTCTGTCCATCCCCTGCTCGTACTCAGTCTCTGTCTCTGTCTCATTCTTTTTTTTTTTTTTAACGTTTATTTATTTTTGAGACAGAGAGACAAAGCATGAACGGGGGAGGGTCAGAGAGAGGGAGACACAGAATCCGAAACAGGCTCCAGGCTCCGAGCTGTCAGCACAGAGCCCGACACGGGGCTCGAACCCACGGACCGCGAGATCATGACCTGAGCTGAAGTCGGCCGCTCAACTGACTGAGCCACCCAGGCACCCCTGTCTCATTCTCTCTTAAAAATAAAATAAAAAAAATTTTTTTTAAAGAATTGGGTAGATCTGATGTAATGTTTCTTTTATCTCAAAAAAAGCTGTCATCAATTCATTAGTTTATCTTAAAATTGATACAATCTTAAGAGAGCATATAAGGTAAACATCAAAAAGATGGAACACCAGAAGGAATCTCTACTGACAATAAAACTATTCAGAGTTGAAATTTCCACTCAATCATGTCAATCATGAAATACAAAGACAATCCCACCACATCCCCTCCTTCCGACATTGTAAGGTACATAATATGGAGCTTGTTATTACAACACTCCACTTAAAAATCTTAACATCCACTTGGACGTTAAGACCCAACGCCCTAGAGTAATCATAAAAGTTCTGATGCTTAATTTTTACTTATTTTGTACCAATTTCTTCATCTTCTAAAAAAAAAAAAAAGTCTTTTCGGTGGGGGTGGGGGGAAGGAGTGGCAGGGAGGTTGTGGGTTTTGTTGTTTTTTTTTTCATTTTGAAATAATCTGAGATTTCTGAAAAGTTGCAAGAGTATATAGAATTCCTGCACATTATTCACCCAGCTTTCCCAAGTGCTATGACTTCTCCTGTTATTACTGCCACTACTACTACTAAGAACTAACATTCATTCCGAGGTTACTGATGTACCAGGTGCTATAACACATGGAGTATCACATTTGATTCGTACAACGCTTCAAAATGACAACATCTTCATTACTTGAGAAAACTAAAGGACCAAAAGGTGAAGTAACATATTGCAAGTCATAGCTAGTAAATGGCAGAATAAGGAGTTAAACCAAAGACTAATTCCAAAGTCTGTATTCTCACCTACTAAACTATCTTGCCCAATTTCAGTAGTCATTTATTGTCTTAACCTACCATCAAATTCCAAGTGTATGGCTCATATTCTTTGAAAGGCATTTAAAATAATAAAGTTTTCACTCAAGGGACATAAATACTTTCGGGAACATAAATTATTTAACATTTTTTCTTACCCTTATTCCACGTATAAGACATTTCCTCCCAGTAAAAGTTCCTTCTCAAGTTATTGAAAAGCTTGTGACCTATCTCAGGTAAACCTTCCTTATTGCATTATTTCAAAAAATCTTTTTTCTTTTTTTCAAGCTCCTGTTAGACTTTAATCTACATGTAAAAACAGGAGTTTATACTTATTAGGACTACCTATCAATAGTAAGTTTACTAATGCATAGAAGATAAACATGCCACGAAGTATTTAAGAAAATTTTCTGGTTTTATTTTTTAAATTTTTTTTTTCTTTTTTTCAACGTTTATTTTTCATTTTTGGGACAGAGAGAGACAGAGCATGAACGGGGGAGGGGCAGAGAGAGAGGGAGACACAGAATCGGAAACAGGCTCCAGGCTCTGAGCCATCAGCCCAGAGCCCGACGCGGGGCTCGAACTCACGGACCGCGAGATCGTGACCTGGCTGAAGTCGGACGCTTAACCGACTGCGCCACCCAGGCGCCCCTGGTTTTAAAACATACATATACAAATTTATTTTGTTTTATTTAAAAAGAAAGTATGAAAACGGACCTATAAAGAAAACCAGTGTAATAGTCTGCTTACCTTGCGAGCAAAATCCCCTTTCCCTTTACTGTAGGCTTTGTTCTCAAGGAAATCATACACATAGTGAGCCAAAGCTGGGGATGCTTTCATCATTTCAGGAGTTAGTAGTAACTAACAGGAAAAAAATGGTATCTTATATTGATATGGTACTGGAAATTTAGTCCTGTCTATAATTTTATCTGCTAGAAAGTTAAGAATATACAGAATTTTAATTCTGTGCTTTAAAAAACACAATTATACAGTTTATAAATAAAGTCATCAATAATTCTATTATCATTAACAGTTTGGTGCATATTTTTCTCATTGTGCTATTTTTGACTTTCAGTGCATCTAATGTCAAAGCTGTCCGAATGGATTTACCACAGTAGTCCTCCCTCTCCATACCTGTGATAAAGTTTAACTTATAAATCAGGCACAGTAAGAGATTACCAACAGCTAAAAATAGAACAATTCTAATAAACTCTAACAAAAGTTGTGTGAATGTGGTCTCTCTCTCAAAATATCTTACTGTCCCCATCCTTTTTATGATGGTAAGAGATGATAAAATGCCTACATGATTAGATGAGGTGAAGTGAACGACAATATGCGTGTGACATAGTATCAGGCTACTAATGACCTTCTGACAATTCATCAGAAGGACGATCTCTGCTTCTAGACCACAGCTGGCCATAGATAACAAACCACAGAAAGCAAAACCATGGATAAAGGGGTCCATTAGTAGTAGTCCAGTAGTCCATTTTCAGGCTTTACAGTTTATACTATAAAGATCCACAACAGTAAACTATTATGTTATTCACATTCTAATTCTAATGTTAATATTAATAGAAAGTACATAAAATAATCCAAATAAAAACTCTGAAGCATCATAAAGAAGCATGAAAACAAAATACGGCCTTCACAACTGTTAATGATATAACCTACTACTTAGTTCCTTCAGTGGAAGGTTTTGACATACATTGAGTTCATTAGATACAATATATACGGTACAGCCACTTTTAAAAGATTCATTTAAGGAGCCAGACTTGGAAGAAGGTAGTTATCTTCTATATCTAATAATTGATATAGATTTTTACACAATTAAAGCTAGTACATTAAAAAAAATCAAAATGTTTGACAAGAGTCATACCAATCATTTCTGACGTTCAATTTTAAGTCAGAAGACAAAGGTAAATAGTAAGAGATTATATGTTTTTACTATCCTTTCAGGAAATAATAATGCCATGGAATTACAATTATGGTTATAAATAAACCAAATTGAACTTATAAATGCTTTTATAAATGTGTAAGAGAGACAGAAACTTTCCCAACAAAATATCCAGTATAGCATTAGCTAAGTTTCACTAAATACTAAGGCAGGGTCAGTAAACCTTTCATAAAGGTTCATATAGTAATTATTTCAGGTTTGTGGCCCACTGTGTTTGCTGAAACTACTTAACTCTGCTGTAGTAATGTAAAAGCAGTAACAGACAATAATAAACTAAATGGATAGCTGTGTTCTAATAAAACTTAATAAAACATGTGGTGAGCTAGATTTCGTCTGCAGTCTGCCATGTGCTGACCCTTGTTCTAGAGGATGGAGTGGGGATCTAAATAATAGAACATTATATACCTGGGCTGAGGCTGGGTCTACTAGTAAACCTTTGCAAATTATTCATTGGAATAAAGAACTATAATGTAATATCATTATTATATCTGGCATCTGGGTACCCATGTCTAAAACAAAGTTACTTCGGGGAGTCGTAACAGCTCATGCAGTAAGTAACCTGTGAGACAAATTTTGTTATTTCATGACAGAAATCTGTAAATCTAAGATACTACATGTCAGAAACAGTCCCTTGAATCTATTCCTCTCTTGAACTATCCTATAATTTTAGAAGCCTTAGACTCATTATGGACCATAGGAAGCATTTATCAGGAATGAAAATCTGCTAGCTTTGGATACACCTTGAAGAGCTACTATCCACTGAATTGGAAACATTAAACTGTTTGGTGTACCATCAAACACCTAGACTTTACAGTAATGTAGAAAAGATAGGTGTATGCATCTAACCCTGAACACACAAAATCCCGATCACTCAGTGTCCAGGAAACTTCTTTGTCAATAAACAGAGAAATAATGTTGATAAATTACTGAGCAGACTGCATGTCACATTGGACATGCTACTCAAAGGTGGTATTCTGTTCCACTATTATATTAAAACATTACTTAATAAAGAAAAATCTATTATATCTATACGCTATATTAAAATAAAAATCCATGAGTAATAATAAACAAGGACTTACCTGCAAATATGCATTTAGATCCTTTTTTCTCTTTTCTAAAAAATCTCTATCCATATTATTAAACGTCTTTTTACCAGGAAGCTTCAAAATGCTTGACAGATTTTCAAACTAGAAGATAAAATACATTCAATAATTTTAGTTTTATAGAAAAAAAAGTATTTTCCAGATAACAATCCTCTATCAAAAGCATCTTTAACAGATTATTTTGCAATGCATTATACTAAGCAAAAATAAGAAAATATGTCCAAAACACAGTAGTAATGCTATTTATTAATAAAGGAGTATTTTCAATTAAGGATAAACATGAATAACTAATAAAGATGGGTGATGTCCACATGGGATTTCATTTTAAAACTCCCGATTTTGTTCAGAATTATCAATACTAAAAGGTTTTAAAAGTGTTTTAACATTTTGACTTACGAATAAAGTATTAGCAAATATATTTTTAATGATCAAAGATCCATGAGTTTCTGGCTCTTTAAGAAATCTAACAAATCTTTTTTACTATTAATGACTTTAAATCAGTTAATCATTGTAATAGCTATTAAAAACAAAAGGTAATTTCAAAATACAGATTGCAATTATACTACAACTCTATATAAACAATTATAGTGTAACACTGACACTTCTTCCCCACCAAACACATGAGAAATGAACTCACAGATTACTAAGAAAAAGTCTAAGGGCCATTAATATGTATCTTATCTTTATAAGGCCACAAACACAAAGTATACATGCTCTAAGTCTAGCATTTATAGACTTAACATTTAGGCACACCTTCAAAGATCCACATATACAATTTTAACTCTACCAGGGGCTAACAGAGTGTAAGAGCAAAGTCATTTAGCTAGTGACTAAGCCTGGCCAGCAGTCTAGTAATTGAAATTTCAAGCAATCTTAGTGTCTTTCCCATGTGATACATGTCCTGAAGTGAAACAAACTTTCTAAAACCATTCTTTGTTTAAAAACATCAACAATAATGGATCTATAGAGAAAATTCATTCCTGGTGCAGAGATTAAAGAGGAAATGAAAAGATGCAGGATGATTTATATCTCCAAACTGAAAGATTCAGATAATTTATTTTATTTTTCAATATTTATTTATTTTTGGGAGTGCAAGTAGGGGAGGGGCAGAGAGAGGGGAACAGAGGATTCAAAGCAGGCTCTGCGCTGACAGGCTGACAGCAGTGAGTATATGCAGTGCTCAAACCCACGAGCCGCAAGTTCATGACCTGAGCTAAAGTCAGATGATCAGCCTCAACCGACTGAGTCACTCAGGTACCCCATTCTGATAAATTTTTAAATGGAATGGCAAATCAGATAGTTGCTTGACACTATAATGTGAATAAGTTCATTGTATGTTATACATGAAAGGTAAAGGCAACTCTTTTGCCTCAACAAAGGCAACCCCCCCCAAAAAAAATCAACAACAACAACAACAAAAACAAAAAAAGGAAACATGCAATTTACAGGGAAAATGTTATGCTGGAGTGATATTCATAAATTTGTTTGGCCACAACAGTATTAAAATAGGTCCTCATTAGATCAAATGTCCAGTGGAGAGCTCCTGGTTTTAAGAATTTTTTTTTTTTTAAAATCATACCTTATGGAAATAAGTTTATTTTTTCAAGGTGTCCTAAAAATATTTAATTTTCCAGAATATTACTTATCTACATTATCCTAAACTACTGATTTATTTTTAATATAATTTATTGTCAAATTGGTTTCCATATAACACCCAGTGCTCAGTCCAACAAGTTCCCTCCTCAATGCCCATCACCCACTTTCCCCTCTCTCCCAACCTCTCAGCAATCCTCAGTTTGTTCTCAGTATGCAAGAGTCTCTTATGGTTTGCCTCCCTCCCTCTCTGTAACTTTTTTTTCCCCCTTCCCCTCCCCCATGGTCTTCTGTTCAGTGTCTCAAGATCCACCTATGAGTGAAAACATATGGTATCTTTCTCTGCGTGATTTATTTCACTTAGGACAACACTCTCCAGTTCCATCCACATTGCTACAAAAGGCCATATTTCATTCTTTCTCATTGCCACATAGTATTCCATTATACATATAAACCATATCTTCTTTATCTGTTCGTCAGCAGATGGACATTTAGGCTCTTTCTCTAATTTAGCTTTGTTGAAAGTGCTGCTATAAACATTGGGGTATATGTGTCCCTATGCATCAGCACTCCTGTATCCCTTGGGTAAATTCCTAGCAGTGCTATTGCTGGGTCATAGGGTAGATCTATTTTTAGTTTTTTGAGGAAACTCCACACTGTTTTCCAGAGCGGCTGCACCAGTTTGCATTCCCACCAACAGTGCAAGAGGGTTCCCATTTCTCCACATACTCGCCAGCATCTATAGTCTCCTGATTTGTTCATTTTAGCCACTCTGACTGGTGTGAGGTGGTATCTCAGTGTGGTTTTGATTTGTATTTCCCTGATGAGGAGCGACGTTGAGCACCTTTGCATGTTTCTGTTGACCATGCGGATGTCTTCTTTGGAAAAGACTCTATTCATGTCTTCTGCCCGTTTCTTCACTGGATTATTTGTTTTTCGGGTGTGGAGTTTGGTGAGTTCTTTATAGATTTTGGATACCAGCCCTTTATCCAGTATGCCATTTGCAAATATCTTTTCCCATTCTGTCAGTTGCCTTTTAGTTTTGTTGACTGTTTCTCTTGCAGTGCAGAAGCTTTTTATCGTCATGAGGTCCCAACAGTTCATTTTTGCTTTTAATTCCCTTACCTTTGGAGATGTCTCGAGTAAGAACCTGCTGTGGCTAAGGTAAAAGAGGTTTTTTTCCTGCTTTCTCCTCTAGGGTTTTGATGGTTTCCTGTCTCACATTTAGGTCCTTTATCCATTTTCAGTTTATTTTTGTGTATGGTGCAAGGAAGTGGTCTAGTTTCATTCTTCTCCATGCTGCTGTCCAGTTCTCCCAGCACTATTTGATAAAGAGGCTGTCTTTTTTCCATTGGACCCTCTTTGCTGCTTTGTCAAAGATTAGTTAGCCATACATTTGTGGGTCCAATTCTGGAGTCTCTATTCTATTCCATTGGTCTATGTGTCTGTTTTTGTGCCAATACTATATGGTCTTGATGATAACAGCTTTGTAGTAGAGGCTAAAGTCTGGGATTGTGATGCCTCCCGCTTTGGTTTTCCTCTTCAATATTACTTTGTCTATTTGGGGTCTTTTGTGGGTCCATACAAATTTTAGGATTGTTTGTTCTAGCTTTGAAAAGAATGCTGGTGCAATTTTGATTGGGATTGCACTGAATGTGTAGATTGCTTTGGGTAGTATTGATATTTTAACAATATTTATTCTTCCAATCCATGTGGATGGAATGTTTTCCCATTTCTTTGTGTCTTCTTCAATTTCCTTCATAAGCTTTCTATAGTTTTCAGCATACAGATCTTTTACATCTTTGGTTAGGTTTATTCCAAGGTATTCTATGGTTCTTGGTACAACTGTCAATGGGATCAGTGTCTTTAATCTCTTTCTGTTGCTTAATTATTGGTGTATAAAAATGCAACCAATTTCTGTACATTGATTTTGTACCCTGAGACTTTGCTGAATTCATGTTATCAGTTCTAGCAGACTTTTGGTGGAATCTGTCGGGTTTTCCACGTAGAGTATCATGTTGTCTGCAAAAGGTGAAAAGTTTGACTTCATCTTTCCCAATTTTGATGCCTTTTCATTTTGTTGTCTGATTGTTGATGCTAGGACTTCCAACACTATGTTAAACAACAGTGGTGAGAGTGGACATCCCTGTCACGTTCCTGATCTCAGGGGGAAAGCTCTCAGTTTTCCCCACTGAGGATGATATTAGCTGTGGGCTTTTCATAAATGGCTTTTTAAAATTTTTTTTCTTTAACATTTATTTATTATTGAGAGACACAGAGCGTGAGCAGGGGAGGGGTAGAGAGAGGGGGAGACACAGAATCTGAAGCAGGCTCCAGGCTCTGAGCTGTCAGCACAGAGCCCAACATGGGGCTTGAACTCACAGACTGCAAGATCATGACCTGAGCCGAAGTTGGTCGCCCAACCGAGCCACCCAGGCGCCCCAGCATAAACGGCTTTTATGATGTTTCTATCCCGACTTTCTTGACGGTTTTTATCAAGAAAGGATGCTGTATTTTGTCAAATACTTTTTTGCATCTATTGACAGAATGATATGGTTCTTTTCTTTTATTAATGTGATGTATCACATTGATTGATTTGCGAGTGTTGAACCAGCCCTGCAGCCCAGGAATGAATCCCACTTGATCATGGTGAGTAATTCTTTTTATATGCTGTTGAATTCGACTTGCTAGTATCTTGTTGAGAATCTTTGCATCCATATTCATCAGGGATATTGGCCTGTAGGTCTCCTTTTTTATGGGGTCTCTGTCTGGTTTGGGAATCAAAGTAATGCTGGCTTCATAGAATGAGTCAGGAAGCTTTCCTTCCATTTCTATTTTTTGGAACAGCTTGAGAAGGATTGATATTAACTCTGCTTTAAATGTCTGGTAGAATTCCCCTGGGAAGTCAACTGGTCCAAGACTCTTATTTGTTGGGAGATTTTTGATAAGTGATTCAATTTCTTCACTAGTTATGGGCCTGTTCAAATTTTCTATTTCTTCCCATTTGAGTTTGGCACTGTATGGGTGTTTAGGAATTTGTCCAATTTCTTCCAGGTTGTCCGGTTTGTTGGCATATAATTTTTCATAGTATTCCTTGGTAATTGCTTGTATTTCTAAGGGATTGGTTGTAATAAATCCATTTTCAATTGTGATTTTATCTATTTGGGTCCTCTCTATTTTCTTTTTGCGAAGCCTGGCTAGAGGTTTATTAATTGTGTTTATCTTTTCAAAAAACCAACTCTTGGTTTAATTGATCTGTTCTACTGTTTTGTTTTGTTTTTGTGATTCTATATTGTTCATTTCTGCTCTGATCTTTATTATTTCTCTTCTTCTGCTAGGTTTGGGGTGTCTTTGTTGTTCTGCTTCTAGTTCCTTTAGGTGTGCTGATAGATTCTGTATTTGGGATCTTTCTTATTTCTCAAGATGGGCCTGGATTGCAATGTATTTCCCTCTTAGGACTTCTTTTGCTGCATCCAAAAGGGTTTGGATTGTTGTATTTTCATTTGCATTTGTTTCCATATATTTTTTAATTTCTTCTCTAATTGCCTGGTTGACCTATTCGTTCTTTAGCAGGATGTTCTTTAACCTCCATGCTTCTGTAGGTTTTCCAGACTTTTTCCTCGGGTTGATTTCAAGTTTCCTAGCATTGAGATCTCAAAGTGCACATGGTATGATCTCAATTCTTTTATATTTACTGAGGGCTGTTTTGTGACCCATTATGTGGTCTGTCTTGGAGAATGTGCCATGTGCACTCGAGAAGAAAGTATATTCTGCTGCTTTGGGATATAGAGTTCTAAATGTATCTGTCAAGTCCATCTGGTCCAATGTATCGTTCAGGGCCATTGTTTCTTTACAGATTCTCTGTCTAGATGATCTGTCCAGTGCTGTAAGTGGAGTATTAAAGTCCCCTGCAATTACCACATTCTTATCAATAAGGTTGCTTATGTTTGTGATTAATTGTTTTACATATTTGGGTGCTCCTGAATTTGGTGCATAGACATTTATAATTGTTAGCTCTTCCTGATGGATAGACCCAGTAATTATTATATAATGCCCTTCACCTCTTGTTACAACCTTTTTTAAAGTCCAGTTTGTCTGATATAAGTATGGCTACTCCAGCTTTCTTTTGATTTTCACTAGGATGATAGATAGCTCTCCATCCCCTCACTTTCAATCTGAAGATGTCCTCAGATCTAAAATGAGTCTCTTGTAGACAGCAAATAGATGGGTCTTTTTTCTTTATCCATTCTGATACGCTATGTCTTTTGATTGCAGCATTTAGTACACTTACATTCAGTGTTATTATTTAAAGATATGGGTTTAGAGTCATTGTGTTATCTGCAGGTTTCATGCTTGTAGTGATGTCTCTGGTACTTTGTGGTCCTTGCAACATTTCACTCACAGAATCCCCCTTAGGATCTCTTGTATGGCTGGTTTATTGGTGATGAATTCTTTCAGTTTTTGTTTGGGAAAATCTTTCTCTCCTTCTATTCTGAATGACAGGCTTGCTGGACAAAGGATTCTTAGCTGCATATTTTTCCTGTTCATCACACTGAAAATTTCCTGCCACTCCTTTCTGGTCTGCCAACTTTCAGTGGATAGGTCTGCTACTACCCTTATGTGTCTACCCTTGTATGTTAAGGCCTGTTTATCAGAATCCTCTCTTTATCCTTGTATTTTTGCCAGTTTCCCTATGATATGTGGTGCAGAAGATTGATTCAAGTTACGTCTGAAGGGAGTTCTCTGTACCTCTTGGATTTCAATGCCTGTTTCCTTCCCCACATTGGGACATTCCCAGTTATGATTTGTTCAAGTACACCTTCAGCCCCTTTCTCTCTCTTCTTCTGGAATTCCTATGATACAGTCATTGTTCCGTTTCACTGAATCACTTAGTTCTCTAATTCTCCCCTCATGATCCTGGATTTTTTTCTCTTTTTCCATAATTTTATCTTCTAATTCACCTATTCTCCCCTCTGTCTCTTCAGTTCACACTGTGGCCACCTCCATTTTATCTTGCACCTCATTTATAGCACTTTTTTAATTCATGATGACTCTTGATCTCTGTGGCAATAGATTCCTAAATTCTTGTTCAGTTATGTTGCTTGTATCTGTTTTGATCAACTTTTTAGCTGTCATTTCTTCCTGGAATTTGATGAGAATTCTTCCATTGCATTGTTTTGGCTAGTTTTCTGTCCCTTATGAGTTTTAAAAGCTTGTCATGTGTGCTCTACATCTGCGAGCACTGCTATGTTAAAGGGGGTCATACACTGTCCAGGGTCTGGCCCTTCAGGAGGTGTTTTGTGGAGAGTGTTACTTTCTCTCTGTTGTTGTGACTTTGGTTATTTTACTTCCCTACTCGTAATGATGTTTTGGACCCTCCACCAGGTGTGGTTTAATTTTTTCCTTGAAATAGCCCTATGGACCCTCAGGTTGTCCTGGTTTCTCCCTGGTAAACTTAGTTTCTTTTCCTCCCAGACTCTTGGAGTTCAAAGTCCTTTGGCTTCAGCCCTTCTTTGTTTGAGAGACGTGGGAAGTACAGATTCCCCTACGTCTCAGCTATGTTGGCCACCCACCTCTCCTAAACTACTGATTTAATTTTACAGAATACATACTTTATTCTAGTATTACAAGTACGTTATGGGTGAAGTGTACTGCGCTCCCAAGTTCAGATGTTGAATCTTTAACCCCTAGTGCTTCAGAATGGGGTTATATTTGCAGACAGGGACTTCAGAGAGGGAATTAAGTAAAACAAAGCCCTCAGGGTGGGTGTAATCTAATCTGACTGGTATCATTATAAGAGGAGGAAATCTGAACACGCAAAGAGAAAAGAGACACCAGGGACGTGAGCACACAAAGAAAAGGCCATGTGAGGCCATATTAAGAAAGGCATCCATCTGACAGCCAAAGAGAGATATTTCAGGAAAAAAACAAATTTACCAACACTTTGATGTTGGACTTCTAACCTCCAGAACTGCAAGAAAATTATTTTTATTGTTTAAGCAACTTAGTCTGTGGTATTTTGTTATGATAGCCCTGGCAAATTAATACATCAAGGGAATATAACAGTATGCAATAAAACAACAATTTATTTTGGGGGTGCCTGAGAGGCTCAGTTGGTTAAGTGTCTGACTTCAGCTCAGGTTATGACCTTGTGGTTTGTGAGTTCAAGCATCATGTCGAGCTCTGTGCTGACAGCTGAGTCTGGAGCCTGCTTCAGATTCTGTGTCTCCCTCTCTCTCTGCCCCTCCTCTACTTGCTCTCTCTCTCTCTCTCTCAAAAATAAACATTAAAAAGATTTTTTTTTTAATTTCAGAAACTTTAAATTATTAAATGTTGTTAATAAAAAGAAATAAATTAAATGCCACAAAAATAGTTATTTTCTTAAAGCCTAAATTATCAAACTCCTTTTTAAACTGTCTAGAACAGAAGCATATAGGACTCATAGTTTTCTCAAATATTGCTATTATAAAAAGAAAAACGGGGAAATTTTATACTCTAATTAAACTTACTATAATTGTGGTATTTTAAAGATTATATTTAAATACAAGATAAAGGGAGCCCATTCCCTGAAAGGTAATATAATTCTCTCTGCAAAAATTCATGAATGTATTTTTTTTTTAATATTTATCTTTGAGAGACAGAGTGTGAATGGGAAAGCAGCAGAGAGAGAGGTAGACACAGAATCTGAAGCAGTTTCCAAGCTCTGAGCTGTCAGCACAGAGCCTGACATGAGGCTCAAACCCATGAATGGTGAGATCATGACCTGAGCTGAAGTTGGTCACTTAATGACTGAGCCAGCCAGGTGCCCCCCATTATTTTTTAAATATTTTTAAAATATTTTTTAAACATTTCAAGGATTCAAAATTTGTTTATATCCAAGCACATAATACTTTTACTCAGTTACCTTAAACCATACTTAATATTTTTTAAATCAGTAGTATTTTATCTGTGCTAATATACAATTCACTCAATATAATACAATTGCACAGGGTCTACTAGAATGTAGGCTCCCAGAGGCAAAGACTAGGTCTGTCTTGTTCACTGTTGTATTCTGACCACTGAGAACAGTACCAGGCACACAGAAAAACTCAGTGTGTGTGTGTGTGTGTGTGTGTGTGTGTGTGTGTGTGTGTGTGTGTGTATGCTGAATAAATAAATGTGTAGTTCAGGCCATTTCTAAAATAACGTGATATTTAATATTAATTATTTTCTTTCAATTTTATAAATCTTTATCAATAAAACATCCAATGAGCCTAAAAACATCTTTAAAGAAAATAGTATATTTAGACTGGAAAAGCTTACATCACGAAGTTAAGAAAACAAAACCTGTTTTAAAAAAATGTTAACACTTGAAGAGCTCTATGGAGTTAAAATTTATTTGTGTCAATAGGTTGTACTGTTACCAACTGATGAATTACTATGAATCACTGCATTTTTCTTCTGCTGTTTTATGAGACATTTGAGTTTGAAAATATAGATAAGGCAGAGCTAAATGGCGAATACCCTGGGTCTTATTTACAAATGTTTAGCATTTTCCTTAAAGCTACATTTTCACTTAGAAGCTTTGTTTTTAAATTCTTAAGCTCTGTGAGCATTCTAAGTAATCATACACTACTGTGACTTGATAAGAAACACAAAGTCAAAACACATGCACTTTGCCTGCACTGAGCCCTTTTAAAAATGACTTCTCTTGGGGCACCTGGGTAGCTCAGTTGTTAACTGACTTTGGCTCAGATCATGATCTCACAGTTTGTGGATTCAAGCCCCGCATCAGGCTCTGTGCTGACAGCTAACAGCCTGGAGCCTGCTTCAGATTCTGTCTTCTTCTCTCTCTGCCCCTTCCCCATTTGTGCTCTGTCTCTCAAATAAATAAATGTTAAAAAAAAAAAAGTAATAAAAAAATAAAAATGAATTCACTTTATTAATTTAATTTTTGTTGTATTGTAAAAGGAAATTTCTGTATGGACTGTTCTATTAATAAAGTTTTTTTTTTTTAAAGTATGTTCTTCACTTATAATTGTCAATATGTAAACATAAACATGATATTTACAGTCCTTGCCTAGAATATTTAAATTATGCAGTTATTATTCCTCTTAATAGTAAAAAGTTAACACTATTCAAACAAAGAAAATTTCACATTATTCCAAATTCCCATTGATTTCCAAGTAAATAAAACTACTTAGCAATTCAAATTATTTTAAAATTTATCAGGTTTGGTTGATATATGAGGATGTGAAGAAAGATAATATAAGCTGTGGGATTTTAGACTCTAAAATAGGTAATATTTATAAAATTAAAGCAATTATTTCATCAATGTGGGACAGAAAATTCTTTCACCTCTGCAAAAAAATCAATCTAAGCTGAAGAAACAAACCAAGACAATGAAAACAGAAGAATAGACATGTCCAAAGTTGTTAATTTCCTTATGAATATAATTTAAAATAGCATTTTTCATATGGGCTTCTGGAGTCAACCCTAATCTGGTCTTAATCACTTTTAAGCTATTAATTGTTTATCTCACTCTATTCACAAAGTATTTTAATGAAATGATCATGGTGCTGACCATATTTTTTCCATTATCTTAACTGAAAAAAGATATTTTCTGATTACTCAAATAATACAATGTCATTTCAAAGCTTCTGTCCATTCAGATGTCACCATTAATTATCAGTATTTTTACTGGTTTAAAACCAGCATGTATAGTTAAAAAACTTTGAATGAAATCACAGATTCTCAAAAGTTACATTCCATAGATCACATATTCTAATTCATGTGATGATGATCTATTTTTTTAAGTTAAGGAAAAAAGTATTTAATAAAAAGTAAAATAGAGAAATAATTCATTTACATTTGTTGTCTTTAAGCGTCCACATACTTCTATAAAACAAGAGGGATGTATTTAGTAAGAATTAAAACATTAATTGGCTAATGTTAAACTTAATTTAGGTTGTGGTTCTTAAAACAACTTAATAGACCAAGGATTTAACTGTTACACTATTGGGTAAGGATACTATTTAAAGTAACTGTAACTCTGGATTATATTGTCCAAAATAAAAACACAAAATGCCCTACAGTGATACTCCTCCATGTCTTAAACCAAACCCAAATCCCAAATACCTCTTGCAAAGCACAACACACACACACACACACACACACACACACACACACACACACACACACACACACACAGTCAGAAAGATACATTCATTATAATTTTCCAAAGCAGACCACTGATATTTTGTCACTAGTCTACAATGGTTATAACTGGTTAAAGATTGATTTACTGGTTAAATGCTCCTAATCATTCTAACATTATGCTGACTATACAAAAATTCTTACCTTACTTCCTTTGGCTCTGCTCATTATCTTAGCATCCTCAGAGCTATTTAGAATCAAATCAGGAAACAACAAAAAATGCACAAACTCGAAAATGTACGTTCAGTGGAGGATTACCTGTTCAGTGATTCTCATGTGGAAGTCGTGAAAGTCGCTGTAACGGCGATAGGTTTTCCACATCTCCTCGCTGTTAAGACCACGCCGGTGAACAGTGATGGCATATAACGCATACGTCTTGCCATGATCATTACAAACGCCTGCCACAGCATATGGGTCATAGTCAGCATATACTAGTCATTTCAAACAAAATGAAGAGGAGCAAAACACACACAGAAGAGGAAGATGAAGAACAAAAACAAACAAAAGAACATGAAGTGAAGAAGAATTTGAAATGACAGACTGAGACAAAAGGATGTCACCAAAGGATAAAAGACTCCCATCCTCTGGACTCACATTCACATTATAAGTTTATGATGACACTACTAGCCACACAGTGATACCTACCTACTTCGACTCACTTCCTCAAGAGCTTGTACCTATTCTTAGTATGACACCACACTACCGCCTCATAATGTAACATTATTCTCTACATATTTAATTAAAAGAAAAATAACAGAAATAAAATAACAACCTTTGATACTAGCTTTCACTATTCAATTGTATTTCAATTAATATCTCTCCAACCAAACAGAAAGCAAAAGCCAAGAACTACAATTCATGCACTCTGGCAAGTCTCTTTACTGTTTACAATTATCAAAAATTTATAAATGTAGTTCATTCTGGAGATTTTTTTTTAAAGACATTTTCCTACACAGCATCCTAGTGAGGTAAACTCAAAACCTGTTCCGATTTTGTACTAAACTTAAGACATTTGTTGTGAATCATTTTCTCTAATTTTCTTTCCTATTTTCCAGTTTCTTTCCTCTTTCTAGTGTTGTATTCTAGATCGTTTCTTCAGGTCTCTACAAGTTTTGAGTCTCTAGTCATCTATATCTGGTCTAATTCTTAATCCATCCACTGACCTCAGTTTCAATTACAGTATTTTTTTCTATGATTTTATTTTGGTTCTTTTGACAAAGTGTTGCATTCTTGCCTTAGCTTTTGTCTCTACAAGTGTTTTTAATATCCTCTCAGGCTAGAAGACCCTGTGGTACACAATAACTTGAGGATGGCTATATCTAGACACACCCATGCTGGGAATCAAGACGGGCTTTCAATTTCTTCTGGGTACCATTTCCAGACATGATCTTGGCATTCTTTGTTTTATTCTCTTGACACCAGGCTAAGTTTTTCTAGTTCCTCGTTCCTATTAAGCCACCCTTGGTTACTCTGGGCTTCATGTGAAGTACTAGGTTCCAGCTTACTATGGCCTTAGCTCATCCTGCTACTTCTAAATTTGAGGGACATGAAAATGCTCTCAAAAATAAAAATAGCAGGGGTGCCTGAGTGGCTCAGTTTCAGCTCAGGTCATGATCCCAGAGTCGTGAAACTGAGCCCCACATGGGGCTCCATGCTAAGTACAGAGCCTGCTTAGACTCACTCTCTCTCTCTCTCTCTCTCTCTCTCTATTTCTTTCTCTCTCTCCCTTTGCCCTTCTCCCCTACTTACTCACTCTCTAAAATAAAAAAAAAATCTTTTTTGATTAAAATAAAAAAAATTAAAATCAAGATAGCAATGTTTATGCTCCTGTGAGCTCCCTGGCTTCAACTCCACTTTGCTTTCCTAAATTTATTTTTCGTCATGGCCTATGGCACCTGTACATTTCTCCCTGTAGCTATTTTTATTTTACTGTTTTCAGCCTTTCTATGTGTGGAAGGCAGGATTTCCAATAGCACTTTAGACTACCATTTGGCCCACAAGTATAAATTGCTCTTCTAATAATAGATTACATTAATCCAAATTGTGAGGGGAAATAGTGGCTGACTAAATATTTTGTATTTTGTATATAATTAGGCCAAGAAGGGTTTGCATAGCATCTTACTAAATTATTTTAATAGCATGAACGCTAAAAATCTAAACTGGCAAATGCAGTTTGGACAGAAACCTCTTTTAGGCTTTCATCAACATTTTTCTAAGATTTGCTCTGTCTACTCAGAATTGTCCTTTGTTCCCTTTTTATCTAATATCAATTTCCTGATTTGTCAAAATATAAGATTAGGGATAGACTTTGGTTGCTTCACTCTCTGAGACTTTAGCTCTATGTAACATTATTTATTATTCACTGTTCGCTTCTTCCAATGATCCTTCTCACAGAGACCTGTGCAGAACAAACTGCACCAAACTTTTTCATCCTGTTATAGAACCAGCACCACTCAACAGAGTTAGCACAGCAATGAGGGAACAGTTTTATCTGTTGTGTTCAACAGAGGTTTGGTGAAAGAAAACAGAAAGCAGAAGCCTATTAGGCAACAAATCATAACCAACTAAAAGTTAACAAGAGCAAGAAGACTAGGATGGAATAGAAAAGACATGAAGGGAAGAATGTTAAGAAAGCATTCTAAAAAAGATTTCTCACAAATTGACAGGCAGAGGAGCTCATGACTCGGGTGCATGAACAATAGGAAGATGTGCAGAAGACAAAAAGGTAATTTGATTTTAAAAACAGATAATGAGGCTGCATATATTTATTATAAGATGACGGTGAGATATTACAGTGGAAATAGGTTTTGCTTTCATTAAGACAATGTTACTTATGGCAGGTGATGTACAAGCTATTTGTCACTAATCCAGAATGAGATAAGGAACTAGACCAGAATGTAAATCAAGCTCTCATCACTAAGTACATTGCTCAATTTAGCTAGTAATTTTAAAGATTTCACAAAGAGAAGTGTTCAGTAGCCCATGGATCACTCCTTGAGAAGCACTTCACTAGAATCTACGTTCTACTTCCTGTAATAAGATGTTAAAAACATAAAATCTAGACTCAGAGACTATGAAGTCTAACTGGTAAAATATTTATTGAACAAACACTAATATATAATGGCTACTTATGTAATTACTAATGTAATTAATTAGTCTCATAACAGCTCTGTGAGGTACACATTATTATTGATCCATTTTATGGATCACAGAAGTTAAGGAACTTGCCAAGTTCACCCAACCATTAGGTGGCAGAGCTGGGACTTGAACCCACGCAAATGGGAAAAAAGTTATGCTCTTAACAACTATATTATGTTGCCTCTTTAGTATTCATACTTAAGTTTGTCTGACAGAAATAACAATTTATTAAAAATGCTTTTAGTGCTTCCATACATTTTAAGAAGCTAATAAATACTTTTAAATAAATGGATAAAGGAGGTAGAAAATCAGAATGTTTAGAGAAAAGAAAGATCTACAAAGAAACATGAACATGAGTATCTTCCTTGAGACATAAAGTATAAGGTCCCCAAGAAAGAAATAAGGACAAATACTGAATATTTGCAGTTTGGAAATATCTTCCCATTTGGAAGACAAACCAACAAAGAAAAGAGAGACTTTTAAAAAGAATTTTACATTTCAGGAAGCAAAATTGAAACAACAGTGAAACAACTATAACAAAAGCTAGAAGGAAAAGCAACAAAACTTCTGGTTTTATTGACAAAGGTGTCATCCAATGACCCTTAAGAGCAGGTAGTGTATGCACCAACTAACTGTAAAGGATAAAAGAACAACTTAGACAGCAATTATAAATAACTTATTTCAGAAATATGGCAGGTAACACAGTGCAAAATGAGATTCTAGCTCCAGTGAGAAGCAAAAGAAAACAGAGATCTTAAAAAAAAAAAATGCAAATTATCTTTTAAACTGCATTGGTACTGTAAGATCTCTTTTTAGTACCTAAAACGTAAGCACGAAATTGAACTGAGATACCTCAATATGGTAATATTTCAAATGTAATCTGACAGACATAATCCTGTAATCTAGGAATAGTGAGAGGCTGGACAAGTAAACCACCATTATCTACTCATTGGCATTATCTAATAACCCAGTGGCAATGATGTAAATTGATTTTTTTCCTCAGTTCACCAACCATTTTGCATGTATGCTGACTGAGTCACAAAATTTTAGAGGTTTCTCACTTTATCCAAGCATTTCCTAAACTTCTGTAAGCTCCTATACCAAAGTTTCATTAACCCAGTTATCTAGTTTGACTCTGCATTATGAAAAAGATTGAGCTAAAATCTACCCCAAGTGATTTCTTAAGAATTCTGCAGACAGTTATCAGCTAGACACAAACAAGAGGAAAAGACTGGGTTTCAAGTTTATTAGCTATGACAAAATGCTTAGAATTTAAGCTTTTCCAAGTGTTAACAGTAACAACCTTAGAGAAGGAAGATATATAAGTATATTCTAACATACATATAAGGTATCATCAAACATGATACAAAGTATATATCAAACCATATACACAAACAAACATTTTAGAAGTTAACAAAAAACAATGCAGAAAAACATGTAACTTAAAAATACAACTATAGAACAGAAAAATGGTTTGTAAAAATATATGTGGAAAATAATCCAGGTGTAATAATAATCAATAATTTTTAAGCAATAATTATACCACAAAGTCTCTTACCAGTATCTGAAATGTAAGCATGAAGTTGTACTGAGTCATCAGAAGATACATTTGAAAGGTCATCTAACGACTTGGAAAAAAAAATAAAAAAATATATACATTTTTAATTTTATAGGAAAAAAAGTGTTAAAGCATTTTATGTCACATATGCCTTACCCATCTTTGCCCCATGTAAACTTTATATTATTTGTATCCATCCCCCAACAATAATCCTATTTATACGAACAGGATAGAGAAAATCCACAATTAAAAAAACTATAAAACAAAGAAATTCGGAAATTAACTTAGTACATCAGATTATTTCTTCCTTCATTGCTTATCCGCACTTGCTACTTCTTGATTATATTCAATACATGGCAAGAAAGAAATATGGAAAAAATCAGTAGACATATTCTTAACATTTCAATTTTTTAAAATGTACTAGAACCAATTCCTTATTATTTAGCATTTTTATTAATTTAGAAATAATTTTAGATTCCTTATCTAACATGAGAATAATAGTACCTACACACTGGTTACATAAGGATTAAATAACAAGACATGTAAACATTTAGTAAGACTGCCTAACACAAAAAGTTATCTATTATTGTGATCTGTATGAAGTGAATCCAGACTCTAAGACAGATTTCAAATAATTTTGAAAAATAATTGCACAAAAATCATTACTGAGTGATTCAAAATGAATCTTTTTTAACTATGGCCTTTGGGTTTAAATTTAAAACTTTTTTGCCTCAGATACATACACCCACACATACCTAGAAGGGAACATAATCACATCATGATAGACTGCAGGAAAGAGTTACCTTGAGCCAATTATATTTATTGTAATAATAATAATAATAATAATAATAATAATAACAACACCATATTATGTACTTGAAATTACTGAAGGTAAATCTTATATGTTCTTAATATAAAAATGGTAACTATGTGATGTGATAGAGGGGTTAGCTAACCTTATGGTAGTAACCATTATGTAATTATCAAATCAATATGTTGTACGTATTTAACTTATATAATGTTTTATGTCAGTTATAACTCAGTAAAGCTGGAGAAAAATAAACAGCAACAAAAAAGAATTAACTTGAAATTGTTCTCCTCAGAAAGGACTGCTTACAAGCCTGGCCCTTGGATGACAATTGGTGGGAAGGTTCCCACCATTGCCTAACTGCTAAAAGTCATTCATTGTACCTAACCTGTTTGTATAAACAATGTGGTTTATGTTGAACACTCGCTTTCCTTTTGGGAGTCTTGAATTTTAGTATACACTAACCAGAAGTTTGTCTATGTGACTGGCCTCCAATGAAAACCTTGGTCACTTAGTCTCAGATGGGCTTTCTTAGTACCAGCATTTCATATATGTTGTCACTTTCACTGCTGGGAGAATTAAGTATGTCCCATGAGATTTCCATGGGAGAGGATTCTTGCAAACTTGTATCTGGTTTCCTCTGGACTTTGTCCCATGAGCCTTTTCCTTTTGCTGATTTTGCTTTATATCCTTTGTCTATAATAAATCCTATCTATAAGCATGACTATGCTGAGCCCTGTGAGTCCTCTTAGTAATCACTGAACATCAAAATGGTCTTGGGGACTTCTTGACACACAGACATTATATGGTTCAGAGATCTTACACTTTAAAAACCACAGTATCTGAATGAACTCTGAAGTCTTAACATGATATTACCAATACTACTAAAGAGTCAGTTAAATGACTTAAATGCAGCCATACATGTGACACAAAGCCATTTAAATTAAGGCAATTGCATTCTAAGGAGAAAGCCAAAATTTATCTACTGAAGACTGATTAAGAGAAGCAAAATATGATAATTCCATACAAATAATCCACAGTATTCCCCTGGTCAAGTCAAGAAGGCGAATCATTTAGTTAAAATGGGGCTTCTCCAGTGATACCCTAAGAGACTTTAGCCAAATCAACTGTTCTTTCTTGTACCTCAGTTTTCCCAATGATGTAATGGCATAATACTTGCTCTACAACTTTGCCAGTTTATAACGTAAATTATAATGCTTTGAAAATAAAAGAAGAATCTACTTATTTAAGTGGTCATATGACCTATAGTCAAATATCTTGTTAGAAATATAACCTTTGTTTTAATATTACTTTTATATGAAAAAGCGTCAAAGAAAATAGAATTTTCTACAAAATTCAGATTGTTATCTACTATGATCTTCTTCTAATTACAAACTATCACAGAGAATATATAACAACTGTTTTTCAAAAAGTATTATTGTTGTTAATTACTATCATTATTATTATGATTAACCTTGCCTTGTAGGTAACATTTCAACAGCTAAATGCTACTTACTTTAAACATGTTAGCATCTTATACTATGCAACCCAGAAGTTGTTAGAGAACTTTGTACATAAATGTCTTTTTAGTACACCTAAAATATACAATTAATAAGTATTATTTTCATTAAATATGATGAAATAATCTAATGAAACATCTCTTAAACACTAGTCACAGGAATAATGCAAATGTAAATATCAAGGAGACTATATAAAATTACAAGTGGTGAAATAATATTAATTACAGTCTGATTTAGAATTATAAGTATTATTTAGTAAAAGAAAACTATGATCAAAACAAGTACACTAATGCTGCCCTGAAATAAAACATAGTTTTTGTTCAGTGATCCTTGGGTTAAGATTCTTGAATCTTTGGCAAAAAAATAAGAAGATCCTTTTTTAAACTACTATGCTAAGTCAAAAACTGAAAATTCAGATTTACTATGATAACCCACACAACTATGATGTCCCTGCTAGAAATGTTTACAATTCATGTGCCAATCTCAATTGAAAAAATGAGTAAATCAAAACAAATATTTTCTTTGCTTATTATATGGGAAAAAACTATTATGACCTATTTTACAAACTTCAAGCTATTTTTAAAATGGAGCTATCCAGGGGCGCCTGGGTGGCGCAGTCGGTTAAGCGTCCAACTTCAGCCAGGTCACAATCTCGCGGTCCGTGAGTTCGAGCCCCGCGTCAGGCTCTGGGCTGATGGCTCAGAGCCTGGAGCCTGTTTCCGATTCTATGTCTCCCTCTCTCTCTGCCCCTCCCCCGTTCATGCTCTGTCTCTGTCCCAAAAAAAATAAATAAACGTTGAAAAAAAAAATTTTTTAAATAAAAAAATAAAAAAATAAAATGGAGCTATCCGCTAACATTTATCTATATATTGGGATTCCTGGGTGGTGCAGTCAGTTGAGTCTCTGACTCTTGACTTTGGGTCCTGGGATCAGGCTCCCTGCAGATCATGGAGCCTGCCTAAGATATTCTGTCTCTCTCTCTCTTTCTCTGTCTTCCCTGCTTTCCTTCTCCCTCTCCCCCACTCACACACACTCTCTTCCTAAAAAAATAGTAATTTTAAAAATTGTCTATATATTTAAAAAGAATCCAAAAGACTCCACCTACTTAAAAGCTGAAATTTAATAAAATTAAGTGAATAACAAAATATGTCAAGTCATCAACCTCAAGTGTGACCTTTGTCAATCGAGATAGTGTTCTGGTTTCTATCACTATGTGATAAAGAAACTGTTATTTGAAAAAGCATTTATTCCAAATATGGAATAAAGGAAACAAGTATTTGTTACTAGTGTTCACACATTTATACAAACACTACAAATATGAATACCTGAAATTTCAAATGAAGGAAAAGTTTCATTGCATTTAGGCATTTTTTCTTTTTTTTTTTTTAATTTTTTTTTCAACGTTTTTATTTATTTTTGGGACAGAGAGAGACAGAGCATGAATGGGGGAGGGGCAGAGAGAGAGGGAGACACAGAATCGGAAACAGGCTCCAGGCTCTGAGCCATCAGCCCAGAGCCCGACGCGGGGCTCGAACTCACGGACCGCGAGATCGTGACCTGGCTGAAGTCGGACGCTTAACCGACTGCGCCACCCAGGAGCCCCGACATTTTTTCTATATAATGAACATTATTACTAATACTTTCTTCATGCTCTAGGAGTTATTCCTTCTCGTTATAAGGCTATGAAGTACAACAAAAAAATGGTAGTGATACCAAATGACTTAGGAAAATATTCAAAATGTTACACCACCTCTGACATAACACTATAGCTGACTGCCTTGATATTTTGTTAAAGGTTATGTCATTTATAGAGTAATAAAACACTCAATATGGTCATTTTTGAAATAAATGTAGTAATACAGAAGACAACATAAGATAATGGACCTCTAGATAGACCATTTAGCTATTACAAAACATATGAAAGTAGTGTAGCTAGAATGAAAAACAAAGGAAACAATCTCTCCCTAACCCCCCTCCCCCCATAAACTTTGCACTGAAACTTTCATAGAAGATATTTCTTCCTAGCAACATTTTATGAAGTTATTCATGCCAAGGATGAATATATAAAAGAACTGAAATGTTCATTATTTCACACTTTACTATGAACGTATAAAATGCCAATGACAGCTTATATGTTAAAAATATGTCATTCTTAAACCTGTAATCATAAGATAAAGTTGCTTAATTTACTATAAGGCTTTAACCTTTTTTTTTTTTACATATACAAAAACCTGAATTTGTTACAGTGTACACTATAAGAAATACCTGGAATTTTTCAGATATCCTAACTAATTTTATATTTCTCTTCTACACACAAAAAGAGCAAATTTCAATGTACACATTTATATGTCACAAGTTTACTATTCAAAACACCACTATTCAAAGTCACTTCAAAATACTAAATATTGGGAATGAAAATATGAAATCAATTTTTTATCAAATACAACTGAATTATGCAGGTGTGACTTAAGCACACTCTTATAAGTGAAAATAAATAAATTTCAGAGGCTCTTATATGTGAATTTAACATTTCTTTTAAAGCAAGTAACTTCTTAAAATATTAAAGCATGATCTGAGAGCTTCTAATATATCATTTATTTATGTATGTTATGGCTCACCTTTTATAATATTTTCAAGCCACTTTAATAATTAAGGCACCCTAAGAGTACTTACCAAATTTATGCTTCCTGTAGGAGACCCATTAAAAGATTCTGTGGAAGGGGAAATTCAACTTAGTATACATTAATAACATTTTGGAAAGAGTTGTTTTATCTAAGGTTAAAATGCTAAGAATGAAAGTCACCAAAGCAAAGACTTATTAACAAAAGAGCACAGAAAACTGTGGCACGGTACTCCCAAACACCTGTTTCCTTAAGCCTCATGGTTTTCCAAGCCAGGTATTTCAGTGAAAATATTGATGTACCTAAGTTGCCCCATCTAAAACATATACCAAAAAAAGGTGTTCATGTATAGGAAAACAATTATTAAATATTTTTTTTTCCCATTATCATATGAAGTTGTCTGATACAGGGTAAATATGGGGAAAACACTGCAGAGTGAAGTCCATTAAGAAAGGTCTCAAGTATTTTGTTAGTTTTTACTGGATTAAGACGTATTACAAATAAAACTTTTCTTTCCTGTGAAGAATAAATAGATTATTAATATAGCTATAATTTCCACTTATTCTTGGTAGATTTAGCTCAAAAACATTGCAATCCTAGGTTCCTAAATATCTCACTAATAAAACAAGATAATATAAAACTTCATGTACAATGCCATTTAATTAAAAAGCAACTAAAATTATTTTTAAACAGTAATGTTATAGAGCTAAGTCAATTATACATTATTAAAATTAATGTCTTTTCCCTCAGTTTTTTATTCTATATCTGAACATGCGAAGTTATCCATTAAGATGCACCTCTGTTAAAAATACAAATTAATGTATGGTAAAGTAAAATTCATATACAGTTTTAAGTTAAGGTATGGTTTCTAGCACTTAAGAGATTATGAATAAAAGCTACAAGTGAATTTACAAGACTTTGGAAAAGTTCTTACACTATAGGATCAAAAACTACTCCCACAGGATATATTGCTACTATCGCCATTTTAAATTATATATCATTTAGAAGCTCATACAATTAGCTGATTATGATTCAACATATCTTCCTTCATTCTGCGTCATATAGCAAATCCACTTCACGAAACTAAGAAATTTATAAAGTAGATGGAATTAAAATAGACAAAAAAAATTCTAATAGTCCTTTCTGGAAATAGCGCTGCTACTTGCAAATTCACAGCAGCTTTGTAAAAGATTTTTCAACAGACACAGTAAGTACAGATAAACTAAAGTTGAGGTTAGCTCCTACAGAAGTACTCTTCAAAAAAAACAAAAACAAAAACAAAAAGTTCCTTAATTATGCAATCAAATCCAGTTAATGGAATATTATTCCAGTTTTAGAAACAAAACCAGAAAGAGTATTAACTAAAACTCCCACAATACTAGACCAACAACCAATATAAAAGTTAACAAAACTCAAATGCAAACTTCTCTAACTGGGTTTCTTAGATTATTTAAAAAGTAATATCTTATTCAATTCAATAACTAATAACTAATTCAATAACTAATTCAATGTAGACCAGGGAGTGGGGAAGGGGAGACAGAGGAGAAGGAAGGCTAAGAACCTTTTATAATGGAGACACTTTTTAAAGCAGTGCTTACTAACTAAGAGATCTATTGTATCTCCAACCCCAGTGGTCCAGCCCTTAAAACCTATTCATAAGTAAATGATTAAAATTAAAGCATTCTCTTAAAATAATTACTTTGTCAAATCTTTCCCATTTACTTTTTATTTTCATTGCTTATATAGACAAGCAATGTCTATTTCAAACCTTATTGAAATAAATCAAACCTTATATATTTAATTAGTTTAATAAGTACTAATGAATTGGATCACAAGTAAAATGGCCACTGGGCCTCACAATATGGAGACTTGTGCTCTAAGGGCTGCCTCTCCCACTATTTTTAAATAACAGCTTATATACTACTGATAAAAACTGGTATTTGTGTTTGAGTCTATAAATCATTCTCATATACATAATTTCCCTTAAATCCGACAAATGATATCAAAATAACTCTGAAGATACGGCAAAAATTTTATCCTAGATTTACAACTAAGAAAAATGAGGCTTAAAGAAATTAAGTATTTGGCCAACATCACAGAGGTACTAAGTAGCAGAACAGGAGTAAAATCTAAATATTCTGATTCTCAAAATCTGCTTTCCTCATTATGCCATAGCGGTAATAGCCTCATCTGAAAAAATTCAATGTTGAAACAAATGACTTTTGTAGCTTCTTCCAGCTTATACTGTGCAGGGTATAATTAAAGGGAAAAAAACTTTTTTTTAAAACAATGCTCTTTGGATTATGGTACACTCTCAGGATCACTACTTGTTATCTCATTTAATCCTCTCAATAATCCTGTTAATCATGAATACTATTAGTTATTAGCAAAAGGGAAACTATCATAAAAAATATTTGGGTGATACAATTCAAGAAAACATTCTTTAAGACTCCAAGGCTTTTATAGCTATGTTCTAAACTGTTATTAAATTTTCAACATCTTGATTTAGTGAGGTAACTAAACTTTGTCATTCATTTATAGAATTTTAAATATAATTTATAATTGGGCTTCAAGGTATTTTTTATCTTGTTTTAAAGATCATGTTTTGGCAACAGAATATATGTAGGAATACGTTATGTGTACACACACACACACACACACACACACACACACACACACACGTGCAATGTATGTCACCTTACCTCCATCACCATCATCTGATCCTCTGAAACTAGGATCTTTTAACATATCCAGCTCAGCTAACATGCGCACATAAAGTGCATTCTGTCTGAAGGAAGGATAAAATCTTTCATCTCGTAGCATCAATTCATAAACCTTATTGAAATAAATTAAGATATTCCACCATTAATACAGATAATATACTAATTTTCACTAATAAGATTTCACCAAAAGCTAGACAGAGGTCTTGCTATAAAGAATCAGATTCCGTATTTATAAGATATCAGCAATAAGCCTGTATCACAAATAATGATTTCTCAACTAATTTCACAACTAATGGACCCTCCAATACCTAAACTGCATTGAAAATGGTCCTACAGCAACACAAGTCACATGACAGGTTATATATAGTGTTCTAGGAAGTACTATATTCTAAGAAACAAGCCCACATAAAGGCTCCAGGATCACAGTAAAATACATTATGTCAGGTTACTGACATATCATCAACTTGTGAAAGTCTAAGACTATATATCTGGCCCTTTAGATTTAAATACCAACCCAACATAAGGATTTTCCTCACTTGTCAATTAAATGAACAAACTGGCCTATCCTTTTTGTAACTGAGAAATCTGGGTTCCATTACTCACCTTTTTAGTTATTTATACTTTTATGTTTCAATAACCTTTGAAAAACTATATTACATGTACAAGGAAATACATATTTTTCATAAGAAAGAGTGAGAAATTCAACATATACCTTCCTTTGAATGTCATCAAAGATTTCAGGGGTTGGATCTTCATGATTCAAAGTATCTGCTAATTTTGCTACCAAATAATCATCAACAGTAACTCTTGGAGATGCCTAACAAACAGAGAAAAATAATAGTAGTAATGACATTTTTCGTTTCTAAATACAAGTTTATTCTTTATATTAGAATTACATAGTGGAATTATATTATTGAAAGTAATTGGCAAAAAATCCTTGGTTTGTAAACAACACTGTGATGTTTAATAAGGCTGAAATAAGAACCAAACCTTCTTGTCATAATGTAATACAGAATGGGAGACAAACATGGATTTAAATCCTGGCATTTGCTGAGTAAGTAAGTTCCCTCTCAACAGGCTTAATTTCCACAATATGCAAAATGGATATAATACCACCTACGATTATTATGTAACCATGAGAGATTTATCTAAGGCATACAATCCCAGTGTGTAGCACATAAGAAACACTGTCATTAGGAATTAGTGCTTAACATCCAGTAGCCCTGGATGTCTATTTAATGACTGCCAAAACAATAAGCCATTTTTTACTTGTCATTTAACACTAGAAATAGTCCTTTTAAGTTGCCTTTAAAAGAGACTATCCTTTTCCTAAATTTGGCTTTATATCGCTGTAGCAAAATCCCAGTGTGATATGGGAGGGCAAAAATATGAAAAGTTAATTTCTTTCAACGACTTTCATTTTAAAGTGCATAATATGACAGATATACCACAGAAATATAAAATCTGATGTTCAATGTGAAAAATTTCTTTATTGAAAGAAAAAAATGCTGAAAAACTAGAAATAAGGTCTTCTTTGGCATGTCAACTTGAATTTTTAGTTCTGAAGCCTCTGAAGAATAAATGAGTGATAAGGATGTTAACTTTTAAAAAACTAGAACAAGAATGCATTGTTCAAATAATTTCTTTATACTATCCAACAGAATTATCTAAAGAAAAGAATGGATAAATACAGAAAAAGAGAAAGGTTTACAAATAAGTAAACAACAGAGTATAAATGTATAGGAAAAGGACTATACAACTTCTAATGTTCCCTTGTTAATTCAACATTATAATTAGTAAATCCAAGTAGGTGGTGCAGAGTGGTTGGAGCTTTTTGGAGGAGGAAGGGGAGGGTGCTTATTTGTTGACTGTGTATGAGAGGATGTGGTGTGGTGGTGTGTGTATGTTTTCCCCTGAAACAACAAAAAAACTAAACAACTTCAAGTCTGTAAAAAAATATTAGAGAGGAACTGATGTTAGCTAGTTTTGTCCTTTTTTTGCCCTCTAAGATGACTAAATCAGTTTCTAGGAAATAAGAAGATGCAAATTTGAAAATTACAACATTTCACATTTAGCTTACTTTTTCCTATAATCTCAAATATACAGAACTGAATTAAGCCTCATCTTTGGTACAGGGTGACCAACATTTTTAAAGAGTTATCACAGGACACAACTAACCAGATCTCAAAGAATCTATATAGAAAAAATATTTATATACATTTTTTACTATTTCACATAAAAATACAAAAATGTGTTTTTTCAGAATTATCTATTAATGTGTGTTCTGCACTTTTCCACTACACAAATGTGATTATTTAAACAAGACTACTTAATAGTGGCAATTAGTAATTAATAGGACTAATTCAACAAATAATGTTTAAGAAAAACCTAACTATTTAGGTTCTGTTTTCTGATACACAATTTAACTTTTAAGCTCTTCATTATATAATAAATATTGCAGGCTTTATTATTGTGTATTATTAAAGTGAATAGAAGACTTTTAAAAAGATTATAAATATAGTAAGACTAAACAGGTATTATCTATATTTAACTTAAAAAAAATTACTTTCCTTTTTATTCCACGATCTGATGAAGATATTTTTACTTTTTATGTTTCCTTTTTTAACAATACTTCTCTAATCTGCCTGCAGACTTTAGGACTTTTTTTTTTTTTCCTTAAACCAGGGGGTATAACTGAATACAACCAAATACAAAATTCACCTTGACTTTTACCTCTGTTCTTAAGCCTACATCACACTTATTTCCCTTATCAGTCCAATGTGATGACATCAAGTTAAATAAATACCCTTTCGGGGTGCCTGGGTGGCTCAGTCAGTTAAGCAGCCGATTTCGGCTCAGGTCATGATCTCGCGGTCCGTGAGTTCGAGCCCCGCGTCGAGCTCTGTGCTGACAGCTCAGAGCCTGGAGCCTGTTTCAGATTCTGTGTCTCCCTCTCTCTGACCCTCCCCCGTTCATGCTCTGTCTCTCTCTGTCTCAAAAATAAACATTAAAAAAAATTTTTTTAAATAAATAAATAAATAAATATCCTTTCAATAAAACCATTTTGGCACAGAATACTAAGACTTTCCTTACTAAAAGCAGCAGCAGGTTTTTAGACCTATAGGCCCAGTGTATCTAAGAATTTATCATATAGACTTTATGTCTAAAATGCCCATTTTAAACACTTCAAAGCATAATGCATGTCATTAAAAGTTAAACTTCTCTTCCTCAAGAAAAATGGTTTTAAAACACACAGATCATTTAAACTTGTGAGAGTGAAGGTGAATTCCAAACAAATTATAGTTTTAGTAAAGAAACAGAAAATCCTATTAAAGCTGGCTGTCCCTTTCTGGTGATATTTTTTGAGTCCTCAATAGTCTCATCTCAAACAAACAAACAAAAACATTAGCCATTTTGTTCATTGAGTTTTTCTATAACCCACACAAAAACAACTTAGGTCAAACCATCCTTCTCAAGGTTCCTCTTAGCCTCTTCAAAGATCATTCAACAGTTCTGGAGAAAAAGGCATATAAATTTCTGTTTACCAAAAAAATAAATAAATAAAAATAAAAATATTTGTTTACCATAATTCTTTCTACCATATTTATTTTTTTATGTATTTCCAAATTAGAAGACATTATTCTTCTCTCATTCTTTGAAAACATGATTTTACTGCTATCAATATTTTAGCATTTTTTTCTATGGCTAGCAACGATAGCCATAGCCATGTTGAAGCAAATGTCTAAAATGCTTATTTTCTGACACTTTTATAATGTCAAAAATCTCATTAAGTGTTTATGAATGTTTTGAAGAAACTAAAAATTGACCAAAAAACTTTTATGAAAACCTCGGTATCACAGGTAAGCAAATGGTACCCCATTTTAGCAGTATTGTATAGAAGGAATACATATTTAGCAGGTAAGATCTTTTCATTTTCTTTGGTAAGAAGTTTATAGACGGAAAGAAATTTGTCAAAATTCACATTTGCACTGTCTGATAAATATGTTTTTATATAAAAGCAAAGTTTCTTTTATGTTTTCTGCAATTTATTAAAATGTTAAACATCAAGATTATCTAAAACTCCCCATTTCTTCACATCAAAGAACCTAGTAGCTATGGGAAATATACCCTTCTTGCCACAATTTGATGTAACACAATACACTACCAAAAGCATGACTGCTGGTTAAGAACTGCCAGAATAAGTTCTAAACTTGAAAGGGCCAAAACACGTTATCAAAACTTTTTCTCTTGTTTACCCACAGGATATTTCAGCTGAAACTTCTGAATCATGAAATGTAACACTATTCAGTTTAAAAGTAACTCTACTTTTACAAAGCAAGCAAGGGACAGATAGGCTAATGTGCGTTCATTTGTACACTGTGCCCAAACTAATTCACTTAATACTCACTAGTTTTAACTGATCACTGGGGTCTTTTGGAGAGATGGAAAAAAAACAAAAAACAAAAGCAAAAACTTTTTATTAATTTAAAATTATTTGCAATATTCAGTTTCAATATTTGCTTTTATATCCCCTTCTCCACCAAGACCAATCTCAAAACATTTTTTATACATCATGTAGTATGCTTTATTTTGGTTACTCTCCCTAATCCAGGTATAAGGCTCCTTCTCTTTGTCATTAAAACGACAGTCATTTAGTCTTCTTTTCTGGCACTGTCTAGGTCATGCTGATGTTGGTACTGTAATTATCCTCATTTTCATGTCTCAACTTTTAGAAAACATGGTTTTAATATTCATAATGTTAAAAATTAAAAAGTCCTGGGACACCTGGGTGGCTCAGTTGGTTAAGCATCCGACTTCGGCTCAAGTCATGATTTCGCAGTTTGTGAGTTCGAGCCCACGTCGGGCTCTGCGCTGACAGCTCAGAGCCTAGAGCCTGCTTCGGATTCTGTGTCTCCCTCTCTCTCTGCCCCTCCCCTGCTCATGCTCTGTCTCTCTATGTCTCTCAATAATAAATAAACTTTCAAGAAATTTAAAAATTAAAAAGTCCTGTCACAATACAAAACACATGACAGGAAAAGTAAAAGACAGACTGTGAATATCCAGGATAACAAATCACTTAAATTGTAGATGCAGTATAGACAATAGAGTCCATTACTGTGAAGAGCAAATAATGGCTGCCAATATTATAAGCTAAGGAAAAAAGACAACGATGACTGTGAATAATCCACACCATAGTCATTTGACACTAACATGTTGCCTTCAGCCCTGAATTTCTGGCATCACATTGAGGTTTTGAATTTTTGTCAATCTTCTCTATCCAATGCTAAAATGTGGGACTTGCTGTGTCCTGGGGAAAGGTTTCCCAAGACTCAGGAGGTCTTTCAATGCTTTAAAAAGAGATGACCGGGGCGCCTGGGTGGCGCAGTAGGTTAAGCGTCCGACTTCAGCCAGATCACAATCTCGCGGTCCGTGGGTTCGAGCCCCGCGTCGGGCTCTGGGCTGATGGCTCAGAGCCTGGAGCCTGTTTCCGATTCTGTGTCTCCCTCTCTCTCTGCCCCTCCCCCGTTCATGCTCTGTCTCTCTCTGTCCCAAAAATAAATAAACGTTGAAAAAAAAAATTAAAAAAAAATAAAATCTATTGTCTAATATTAGTATAGCCGCTCCAGCTCTGTTTTGGTTGCTGCTTGCATGGTTTATCTTTTTCCATTCTTTTACTTTCAATCTTTTGTGTCCTTGAATCTAGAGTGTGTGCCCTAATCTTGATTCTATCATTAGTATCTGCGTGACCTTGGCAAAGTTAATTCAATTTTCTAAACATGAGTTTCTTTACCTATAAAATGAAGATAATAATATACAATAAGACTGTTATCAGATTTAAATGAGATACTGTTTCCAAGCAGCAGTGCCTCGTATAAGTAATGAATATTCATTTATATTACAAAAATTATTACTAAAGATGCTACCAAAGAAGTTAAGAAAACAGTAACAAAAATATATCCCCACCTTTTCTGATAAATACTGTTCATATATTCCAACAGCAGCTGCTCTTAGAAGACCTTTGGTTTGGTTAGTTTGATGTTTTCCATCCTTCTGACGACTTAATAAAACTTCTAGTTGCTGTTGGGCTGTAACTCGGTATCCTTCCACTGTCATCCAGAAGAAGAGGTGTGCTTGACCTCCAGTTTGCTGCATGTAATCTAACAAACAAAATCCATAACAATGTAGTTATTCATGTCACATGTTTTTGGGTGCATGTAACCATATGACAAGTTAAGAAGGATTAAAGTTCCAAATACTTAAAACCCTGTATTTTCAAACTGTTAGGCAAATGCTTGAGGTAAAGAATACTTACATCACAAATTGTTAAGCTAAAAAGACCACAGTTATGTAAAAAGCACAAACTGAAGCATCTTTTTTTTTTTAAATTTCATTTTTCATGATAAAATTTCTAGGGGATATAATTGCACAGAAGGCTTCATGAGAAATAAATTATTTCAATATTCAGCTTCTGTTCTCAATAAAGATTATTAATTATAATATTAATATTTCCACAAATTAAAAAAATAAGGATTAGTATCTTCAACAAGCCATATATTTATGTTTTTGGTCATGAAAATGAAGAATCAGGGAAGTTTAATGAAAATGTCCTCCAGATAAAAGCAATATTGATGTATAGTTGACCCCTGAACAATGCAGAGGTTAGGGGCACTAACTCACCATGCAGTCAAAAATCCATGTGTAACTTTAGACTCCCCCCAAACCATAACTACTAGTAGTCCACTCTTGACTGGAAGCCTTACCATTAATATAAACAGTTAATTAACACATATAACATTTTGTATGTTAAATGTATCATATGCTGTATTCTTACTATAAAGTAAGCTAGAGAAGGAAATATTACAAGTCATTAGAAAAACACATTTGTATTACTGTACTGTATTTATTGGATAAAATCCAAGTAAAGTGAATCTGCAGAGCTCAAATTTGTGTCGTTCAAGGATCAACTATATTATCAAAATTACTAAATATTTATATTTATTAAAATGATATAAAAAACCCCTTTCCCATTCATGCACTGAAAGATACAAATAACTTATAAGCACTGTGTACTGCTGATAAAGTACTCTTTCCCAAACAATTTAGGGGCACCTGGGTGGCTTAGTCAGTTAAGTGTCCAACGCCTGATTTCGGGTCAGGTCATGATCTTAACAGTTCATGAGCTCAAGCCCCATGTCGGGCTCTGTGTTGACTGTGCAGAACTTGCTTGGGATTTTCTCTCTCCCTCTCCTGCTCACTCTCTTTCTTACTCAAAATAAATTAATTAATTTAAATTCATAGTAGAATCTCCTAGAGTTTATTTTTAAACACCACTGAGTGTTTAAGTAGGCTGCACACTCAGCATGGAGCCCATGTGAGACTTGAACTCATGACCCTAAGATCAAGACCTGAGCTCAGATCGAGAGTCGGATGCTTACCCAAATGAGCTACCCGGGCGCCCCTCCTAGGGTTTATTTTAAAAGCAATTTAACAAACACACATTTAAGTTATGCAAAGCATTTCGTTCCTTCAAAACAAAATAAATCTCCACCTCGATGATTTCCAAAGAAAAGGACTATTTCAGAAAATGAAGAGTGGAGGAAAGACATAACTGGCATGCTTAATTTCAGATATTTAAATTTTAGTAATCTTTACAATTATTAAAAATTTCAAGGGGTCGGGCACCCAGGTGGCTCAATCAGTAAAGTGTTTGACTCTTGATTTTAGCTCAGGTCATGATCTCACAGTTCGTGGGTTAGAGTCCCACACTGGGGTCCATGCTGACAGTGTGGAGCCTGCTTAGGATTCTCTCTCTCTTCCTCTCTCTCCCTGCCCCTCCCCCACTCATGCTCGCTCTCACTCTCTCTTTCAAAATAAAAAATAAACTTAACTAAAAATTTCAAGGGCTATTATTATTTTCGTAAGATGGATTTACCTACCCATAAAAAACTGTAGTGCAACATTGTCTACAAGAATGCTGTCCAAAGGGACTGTGCAAAGTTTCCCAAAGTTTGCTGCCAGTTTCACAGTATTTATTTCCTACAAATAAAAGTAAATATAGGTTAATATTTTATCTATTCACTCACTAGGTTAAAGATCATTACATAGATATAAAAACATTACACTAAAATGGAATAAAGTGTTTTTTCCTTCTCATTCATTTAGGTTCTCAAAACAGTATAAGCCTGGAGAATTTCCTAGTTATTTTAAGTTGTTTAGTGAATATGCATTAAAAGTATGATAAGCATCCATTTCTTTCAATACAAAATAATTCTAAATTATTGGAATTTCAAATATTCTCTATCTCTACACATATTTCAAATGAAAACAAATATTTTAGGGGCTAAAGGGATGTATGGAATACCCACGATGTGCAATAATAAATAAATACCAACATTCTCAAGTATAGATTGAGGTCTATCCAATGAGAAAACAGAAAATATTCAGAGTCATTTTGCTTCTCACAGAGCAAAAACTCTACAGTCTTTATATAAAATGTTCTTCTCACACTACCTAAATAGTAAATTATATTCATTTTTCAAAGTAACACAGTAAGATAACTACCTACACACAGAAAAAAATGAAAAATAAAAAAATAAAACAAACATAGGTTCAAAATTTAGAGAATCTATATGTCAACCACAGTGCTAGGTACATAATACACATTACTTTATTATCCACAACAATCCTATTGGATAAATATTGCCAATCTTACTTACTGGAGAAGAAAGCTTAAGATCAGAAAGGCTGCCTATGATCACAGAGCTGGCAAGAAAGACTGTTTTCAAAGCCTGCAGCTTTTCCCATAAAATCCATGATGTTTCAGTGAAGTATCAGTTTGTCTGTATTCCTAAATCCATCCCTCATAACCATCTTTTTAAAAAAGAAAGACAGTAAGGTTTTTCTGAAAGTTAGGCTGCCTTAAGTAGGGGTGGATACTGAATTAGATATAGGTAGTACATAAAGGAGAAAGAAGATAACTTGAAAAAAGGAGGGAAAATGTCCTCTGTATTTAGTATCTCCCTTCATATAAACAAACTCAAAATGGATGAAAGACCTAAATGTAAGATAGGAAGCCATCAAAATCCTCAAGGAGAAAGCAGGCAAAGACCTCTTTGATCTTGGCCACAGCAACTTCTTAATCAACATGGCTCCAGAGGCAAGGGAAACAAAAGCAAAAATGAACTACTGGAACCTCATCAAAATAGAAAGCTTCTGCACAGCAAAAGAAACAATCAGCAACACTAAAAGGCAACCAACAGAATGGGAGAAGACATTTGCAAAAGACATATCAGATAAACGGTTAGTATCCAAAATATATAAAGAACTTATCAAACTCAACATGCAAAAAAAAGAAAAAGAATACACACACACACACACACACACACACACACACACACACACACAATGGAGTATTACTTGGCAATCAAAAAGAATGAAATCTTGCCATCTGCAACTATGTGGCTGGAACTAGAGGGTATTATCCTAAGCAAAATTAGTCAGAGAAAGACAAATATATGACTTCACTCATATGAGGAGTTTAAGGCACAGAACAGATGAACACAAGGAAGGGAAGCAAAAATAATATAAAAATAGGGAGGGGACAAAACATAAGAGACTCTTCAATATGGAGAACAAACAGAGGGTTACTGGGGGTTGTGGGAGGGGGATGGGCTAAATGGATAAGGGGCATTAAGGAATCTATTCCTGAAATAACTGTTGCACTATATGCTAACTTGGAAGTAAATTAAAAAAATAATAAAATAAATAAAATAAAATAAAATAAAATAAAATAAAATAAAATAAAATAAAATAAAATAAAATAAAATAAAATAAAATAAAATAAAATAAAATAAAATAAAATACGGAAAAAAATTTAATGCAAAAAAATTTCTTTAAATACTGTATAATATACAGATAACTGACTTAAAACGTTTGGCATAAAGTAAGCCAATGCCAGCATATGATTTCTCCTATCTAAATCTTCTTTCTTCAAATTTATCCCTTTTTATCCTTCCCAGAAGCAGCTCCACAGATAAGGGATGCAGAAGAGTATTCACTGCAACCTTATTAGTAATAAAAAAGATAAAGGGCCTTCTAAGACTTCAAGATGGGTAGTACGGTTAAAAAACTTCACCTCTGTGGGGATTCTGATTTTTCTTTCAAAGAAAAACTACTGTATGACCTGAACTACTAAAAAGGTGAAGCTTGATATTCAAAATAGAAATGACGAGCTTCAAACAAGACATCTAAATTTTAAAAGGATTTGCTATCAAAAGGTGTCCCAACAAATGGACTTTAAATAATGATGATGAAGGATCACTAACTCTAAGGTCTAGATAAGGTAAACTAACCATAAGTGAAATCATACCATTCTTCCATTCTGAATTTGCACGGGTATGTAATTTTAAAATAACACTTAACTAGAACAGTCATACATACACATATACTCAGGTATACGACAAATGTGGCCTCAAGTAAGGTCAGTTATAATTAATCCAGCAAACTAAACCAAGATTTACAAAAATTAGTCTTCTGTTCCTTAATAAATTTAAATACACTGCAAAATTACAAGCCCAGAGAGTCACAATAAATTTCCAAAATAGAAAATCAGCCAAAAAACCCCTGACTACACTAAAAACTAAAAGTAGTAAAAACTGTTTTTTTCTGTTTTAAAGCCCCATTTCTCTGCTCCTCTGCAGGGCAAAACTCCTCCAAACAGCTGCCTATAATCACTATTTCTAATTCATCTTTTCCCATTTTCTCCTGGACTGGTTTCACTTAGGGTTTCTCTCCACTACTCCAAAATGCTATTATCAGATCACCAATATTCCCCTGGTGGCAAATCTAATGGCCAATTAAAAGTCTTCATCTTACTCAACTTATTAGCAGCCTTTGAAATATGTGATCTCTCACTTCTTTAAAAACTTTCTATGCTTGGCTTCTGGAATATCACACTCCCAGGTTTTCCTTTAATTTCATCAGCGACTTAGCTGTTTCTTTAGCTAGATCTTCCACTTTGTCTTAAACTCTAGTAACTATAGTGCCACTGAACTAAGTCTTTGGTATCTTCTTACTCACCTTCACTCTTGTAAGAAACCTCATCCATCCAGTCTCAACTTTAAATAACTGTCTAATAATCCTGAGGATCCTCAAAGTTTAGGCCATCACTGACCGTTCCCTTGAACTACAAAGTTTACCAATTAGTGGGTTGACTTGACTGTTTAACAGGGATCTCAAACTAAAACATGAAAATTTAATTCTCTCTGGCAAAACTCCTCTTCCCTGTATTATCCATTTTATAAATGTAAATAGCAACATTTTTCATGCAGTTGCTCAGGCCAAAAATTCTAGGAATCCTCCTTGAGTCCTTTTTTTTCTCTCACTCCATATTTAATCTCTTAGTAAATCTGTCAGTACTATATCCAGTCTTCAATTACCTCTCACAACCTCTGTAGACATCTCTTACTTGACTAAAGCAGTAGTCTCCTAAATGATCTGTCAGTCTCCATTCTTGTCCCCCGCAACTCCACCACAATCTAATCATCACCAAGAGTCAAAGTAGTCATTTTAACTCGTAAGTCAGATCATGTCAGTCGCCAGAACAAATCTCCAATGGGTTCCCGTCATAATTAGAATTTTGAAATAATTTTGCGTGGCAGATAAAACTACATATGCTCTAACCCCCAAGGTTCCTCTCCAGTTTCATTCCTAATATAATCCCTTCTCATTCATTCTATACCATACTGACCTGCTCTAACTCAGCAAACACTTTCCTATCTCAGGACCTTTGTATATGCTTTTACCTTTGCCTGAAAGATCAACAAAAGACAAAAAATTCTCAGGACTTTCTCATTAATCTATCAGATTTCTTTATGCTCACATGTCACCAAGTCAGTCAGCATCTATCTAAAACAGTCTTATACATTCTCTATCCCTCTAGTTTGCTTTACTTGTTATTTTTCATATTGTACATTTTTTAGCATTATATATTAATTTACTTAGTGGTTTATTTTTTGATTCTGCAACTAAAATGTTAAGTTCAATGAAGAGAGAGATTTTGTCTATTACAGCCATCTAAAATGGTGCCCACTGTATAAAATTATGTAAAGGTTGAATTTTGAATAGCAAATGAATAGATGAATAAATAAAAACCTTTAATTACTGTAGCATTATTCAGGAAGTTTTTAATCTCTTTAGCTTCATTTAATATAGGATAATACAGTGTATCCAAAAAGTTTTCTGCAAGGCCTTTTGTGGAGGGCTACACTGGTTAATATCACAATTCTTGTTATTTGCTAGATATTTAAATGAATTTAAAGTATTTGTAACTAAACATTAATTAGAAAGTACTTACTTTGCCTGACTGTAACCGCTGTATTCTTGAGTCACATACTTTTTTTACAAATAATAAGCTATTTATTTGATTTTTGATAGTGTTGATATCTAAAAACAAACAAATTGATTGTGAGCTAGAAATCGGTAATGTTATTTATGAAATACTTTAAACATGCACTTACTTTAACATAATAACCAATGAACAGAGCAAACAATAAGAGAAATAATCTGAAATTTTATGGTGAAATTATTTAATTAAAGTTAAACCATGCCAATTATTTTTAGAGACTTACAGTATTAATTGCCTCACATTCAGGAAATTATAATGCTTTTATTCTTAGCACATGTTAACATAATAAAGATTTAGATGCAGTTAAGGTAAAAAAATAGCATAAAATGACACTTAGGCAAATTAAAGTTTTATTTAGAGATATAGTAATGATTAAAGAAGACATTTTCATACTTAAATGACTTACCATCACCAACCGTATCTAGAGATCGAAGATACTGTAATTCTTCTACTGCCTTATCTCTGACTGCTTCTAGCTCTCCAATATTGTCACTCAATTTAATAATGTTCATAAAGGCCTCATAGTTGCAATTAGAATCACGGATCTATAAAAAAAGTTAAAACAATATGTGCGAGGGGGACTTATTAAGGAAAAAAGGAATCTTCAGTGCCTACCTTGTGCTACGCAGAACCTTACAGCAAGTGTTTATTCCAGTGCGTATAAGAAAACAAAATGAAAACCTCTCTGTACTCATGGTCCCGGGAAGAGGCAGAGGAGTAGAAGATGAGATTAGTGGCAATGGAAGGCACATTGGGCAGCGTACAATACGTGTTGTGGCTTTTACGCTGAGCGGAATGAAAAGTTACTGGAGGGTTTTAAAGAGAAAAGTAACATTCTGTGACCTAAATTGCACAGAATCAATGTGATGACATAAATACCTCTGTCATTTTGTCTTTTTCTCTAGCCACGTGCTATTTAAGAACAGGAATGGGGTGGACAGTAGAGCTGAATTTAACCAGAGTGTGGTTGCACCAAGCAAATAACAAAGATAGAGGCAGAAAAAGTAGTCAAGGATATTATGAAGTGACTAACCACTGTGACTGCCAATAAGATTTAAGTAAAGCAATAAGGGGATCTATGAAAAGGTAGCAGACTTGAGATATTACCCATTCTCCAAAGAGGTCAAAAAACTAGTGATTAAGTTCAGAACTAAGGAAAAACTGGCCAGTAAGTGTATGAAAAGATGCTCAAATATCATTTAGATATGCAAGTTAACCACAACAAAACGACAATGCCAAATGTTGACCAGAAAGTGGAGACACAAAAACTCTCAAATGGTACTACCAAAGTGCAAAATTAGAACACAACTTCGGAAGACCACTTGGCAATTTCTTTTACTTCATGTAAATTTTACTTGAGTGATTAAAAAAAAAGGTAGGTTATTAAAGTCTTGATTTTTCTAAGAATACATTAAGAAACAAATTAACAGCTGCCCATTCATCTGCTCTATTTAGAGATAACAATATGAGCCAATTAAGTAATCTATTCCACAGTAAAAGATAAGACTTATCCTTAATTAGTTTGTATTAAAAAAATACATACTCAGAGATGAATAATGCAAATTCACCCATACTATTTTTAGAAATGACTTAAAACTGTGGGGTGGGGTGCCTGGGTGGTTCAGTGGGTTAAGCTTCCAATTAAGCTTCAGACTCTTGATTTCTGCCCAAGTCATGATCTCAAGGTTGTGAGCTCCAGCCCTGAGTAGGGTTCTGTGCTCACAGCAGGGAGCCTGTTTAGGATTCTCGCTCTCCCTCTCTGCCTCTCTCAAAATAAATTTTAAAAAACTTAAAAAAAAATACTGTTGGGCAACACTAACATTTTATACAGAGAGAAAATATGTTACTACTAAACTGCTTGCTGTTGGGAGTGCCTGGGTGGCTCACATGGTTAGGCACTGGACTTTGGCTCAGGTCATGATCTCATGGTTTTTGAATTCGAGATCCCCCGTCAGGTGAGCTTGAGCCCTGCTTCAGGTAAGCCCCACTTCTCTCCCTCTCTCTCTCTTTCTCTCTGCCTCATGGAGTTTTCTCTCTCCCTGTCTCTCTCCCTCTCTGGCCCTCACTCACTTGTGCCCTCTCTCTCAAAAATAAATAAATAAATAATAAACTGCTCTAAACTTTTCCTTTCAAATAGAAATGAACTGTACACTAAGTTGATAGAAATGAACTGAACTAAGAACTGAGCTTATTTTAATGTTTATAATACCTATGTATACAATGTTTTCCACACAAATAATGTCAAAAGACTGTAAACCCGACCACAAGTAGGCTAGAGATCCTTTATTGATAAACTCTTCCTTTTTAAATATATTTTCTGATATTGTGTTGCAAGTAAAATAGTGATCAATTCCTGTTCATTAAATAGCAAAAAACCACAAGCATCATACACAATAGCAGAAGCCCAAGTGTGGGAAGAACAAGTAAAAATTTGGTGTTTTGAGTTCTTTTTAGACTATCTATATGTTAAATCTCTCCCCCAAAATGTTTTCACCATACAATTAATTATACAATTAATACAAGGTCAGCAAAAGAAAAATTGAAAGCTAAAGAAAAATATAAATAGGAATAAAAATATTTCCTAATCCCATGAGTGAGAGATAACATTCTGGTGAACATGCACCCTTTTCTGTAACACAGGTAAGATTATACAGCATAAAACATCCATTTTCTGGTGTTATAATAAAATGTTTTAATACCTTTTACCCTTATTTTATTACTTAAATGTTTTCAAATTTTACCTGTATTTTCCTATTTCTTAAAACAATACTTTTTTGTTATATACCCAATATTCCATATAAAATGAAATATATAAACACAAGAGAAAAATTAAAACTATCATAATCCTACCTTTCTATTAACATTTCAATCAGTATATACACTATCAGAATTATACAATCATTAATAAATATTTACATATTTGTTTTTAAAAAGCATTATCTACAAACACACATCACTTTTAGTTATCCTTTTCAACTTAAAAATATAAACATGTTTTCATATTCAAGATACACTACCGTCATCATTCTTTTTAATGGCTGCAAAATATTCTACTGTGTCAATATGCCATAATTACACAATCCTCTATGTAGAACACTTAAAAAGCTTTCAAGTTTTCAGTATTATAAGCAACGGCCATTAATGGTCTTTGTTTCAAACTTATTACTACTTTAGAATAAATTTCAGAGAATTCCTAACCAGAGGATATGTATTTGTAAAAATTTTAATTAGACAGATATACATATTTTTAAAGCTTTTGGTAGAGCCTAGTAGGATAAAGGAAAAGAAGAATCAAGTTGTGTGACCTCCATAGTTTGATAATGGCTACTGGAAACAAAGAACAATAAATAAAGTAACTCTCTCCTACAAAAACTAGACTGAGTTACTGGAAAAATTCCAATTCAAGAAAATGAATCAAAGATCTAGAAGTATTTATCAAAGTATTCCCAGCAACACCCCATTTACAATACTTCCTTGACCATGAATTTATTGAGGAAAGCCATATATAATCACACAAAAATAATTATAACTACTAAACTTAATAATCACTAACCCTTTGATATGTCTGCCAGGATGAGAAAACTATGAGTTAGCTACTTATATACACACTAAGCAACTTACAGAAACAAACCTAAAACACACAGGCTCCCATTCTCAGTCCAGGTTTCCTACCCCATTTTCCTGCACTATATAGTATAAAACATAAAGTACATATATTTAAGTAGTTCAGACCACAGCCGTGTTTGAAACCAAACAGCAGCTTTTAAAAGTACTCATAATCTATACACTCCGTCAGGAAAACATCCTTTTTTTAAATTTAAATAAGTGGTAACAATACCAAAATTGTGAGAGGATTATCATATCAACAAACTTCTTACAATGAATTTGTCTAGCACATTCAACCTATGAGCAAACAGAAATAGCAGAAACATAAAGATTATCTATAAATATATTTTTACCTAATTTATTCAATAAATTATTGCTTGATCATCCTGATCCCCAGATATTATTTCTAAATTTAAAAAAAAAATGCTTTAAAAACAGAGTTGTAATTTTAGAAAGTACATACCATCCATATGATATATTGATTAATATAATCAGGATCACTGAGTTGATTTATTAATGGAAGAAGAACTCCTCGTGCAAGGATTTCCTGGACCAAAAATGTAAAAAAAAAAAAAAAAAAAAAAAGCAAATTTAACTTAATATTCTTCTCAAATCAACAGCATAATGTAAATAACATAATGCTGTTACTTAAGAAAGATATGACACATGTAAAACTTGATAATCAACACATCTTATAAAAAGATGACCTAATACACCTCAGTTAAAATAAATGAGATAAAGCTACCTGTATCAACTTGGCTGTATCTCCACAATGACATCTAGAGTTGAGTAGAAAAAAGCAGAAGGGTATCTCTAGTATGTTAGCATTTATGTCAAGTTTTAGAAGGCAAAACATGGTACCAAGTGTCTATGAATTTCTACATCTAATTAAAAGAATAAAAATGAAGGACAATAGGAAAAGATACACACCGACTGTAAAATAGTGGTTACCTTCAAGGGAGGAAAAGAGCAACTATAGCAAAACATTAACAGGGGTTAAATTTTGGTAGTTGGTACATAAATGTCTACTGCATTATTCTCTATACTTGTCTGTTTGAAATTTTTCCTAAGAGAAAATAAAAAAATAATATGGTAATATAATTATTCATCTTTCTCTAGAACATATCTTCTCATTCTTTACAACTGTTTACTCTGCAACCTATTAAAATCCTGCCCTTGACTACAGAATGAAATCCAATCAAATTAAACCCTGATCATTCCAGCTGAACACTTTTTTACTTACATGTTTAAGATACACTCGTGCCCTGAATTTATGGCATTTATCACTTATCATTCCCCATGTAATTGTGTTATCTTCTACTTCTCTGAAACACGGCAAATATCCAGGAACCTTCTGTATATAAGTGACGTTTATTAGTTGATCTACTGATTTATCTATCTTCAAAAATATTTACTCAAGGTCATTGTCTTAAACATGGCAGGCATTTGAGAAATATTAAAGGAATGGAAATAAAGCAAATTAAGAATTTAGTGCTGATCCTATTTATATCAAATTTTCACCCATTATTAATCTTCATCCTTTTACGCATGTGATATCTAAATTTATAAAACACCATTTCTTAAGAATACTGGAAAGGCTAAATAAATGTCAGTTTAACAGGATGTTTGACTTCTCTAATTAAAGGACCAATTTATTTATTCCTTTCACCAATTTCTCTAACTTATCTGGTTCATTTTCCAGTATAATAAGTTCATAAAGGTAGCCTTCACTTTATTTTCCTTCAGTGAGTTATCTTATATACATTCTACTTTTCGTAAGCTGTGCAAGTCTCTGACAACTATTACCTAAGGATGAATTAACATTTCCAAAAGGCATCCATGAAGGTTCCAATAACTTTCTGTTTTATAATTCCTTTCTTTTCTTCACATTTTTTAAATGTAATCTCTACACCCAAAGTGGGGCTCAAACTCACAACCCTGAGATCTAGAGTGGTATAATCTACCAAGTGAGCCAGCTAGGCACATCTTTTTTTTTTTTTTTTAAAGTCATCTCTATGCCCAACGTGGGGCAGGTCCAATAACTTTTTCAAGCATCTTTTAAGACATCTTACAGTCTTAAATTAGAAGTAATTGTTTATTCTTTCAAGATTAGTTTCAGTCTCCAAATTTTAAAAATTATATTTATATAATTCATTCCTTCAAGTTATGTCTCTGGCCACATATGCTCAAATTTTAATGTTTGCTATTTTTGAGAGAGCAAGCAGGGAAGGGGCAGAGAAAGAGGGAGACACAAAATTGGAAACAGGCTCCAGGCTCTGAGCTGTCACCACAGAGCCTGACGCGGGGCTCGAACTCACACACCACGAGATCATGACCTGAGCTTGTAGTCGGCCGCCCAAGTGACTGAGCCACCCAGGTGAACTCATATGCTCAAATTTTTAAATGTACTACGTAAGAAGAATATACATAAATAAAACCAAGTTTTTTGTAAGTTTCTTTGCAAAATAAGAAAAAAACACATGTGGGAAAGAATTTTGAATAGATCTAGTGATTCTTATTAGTCAATGCAATCTGTCAATCTGTATTAGAAAATTACTTTGATCTTCTAATTTGCCTCATGAAAGCGTCTGGTTAGTCAAGATGTAATCCTATGACTCAACAATTCCTATACAGGTTCTAGTGAAAGCTCTAAACATTCCAAAATAGGTAGCATTTTCCTTATAATTTCTACTTTGACAGAAGCGCCAGCTGTCCAATATGAAGGCTTAAAAGCTACAAAGTCACTGAGGCCATGAATCTTTAAATAAAACATGATAATGGAAAGAAAGCAGACATGACTAAATAGCAATTATTGCAGTCAAGTTCTGTGATTTGTACAATCCATATAAAGGATCCCTATAAAGGAAATAAGTAACAACTCTTTAATCTGTTATTTAATCTGATCAACAGCATCTTTGGGGAAAACCTGAATTACCAACAAAAGAAAACTGATCAACCATCAAGCTGAAAGAAAAAAAGAAAAAAACGATTTGCTGAATATAGTACCCTATAATTATTCAAACATAAAGAAATCAAATAATGGTCTAAAAGAGCAATCTATAGCAAAATATACTTGCTTTTTAAACAATCCTACTTATTTAAAATATAACCTCATGTAATAAGGCACATCTTCATTCACATCTCCTAGAAGCCAGTTTAATCTTCAAGAAGCTAAAGTAGCATGTACACCACAGCAGCAAGAAGGGCAAATAGGTTTCCTCTTACTAAAACTAATTCTCCTGACTGGGTATCTGCTATGTGCCAGGTGTGATGATAGCCATGAAGTACATAATGATGATACAGATATGTCCTCTGTCCTTATGGGGCTCACAGTACTACTGGCAGAAAGAGGCAGCAAGTAAATAAACACAACAGCCCAGTTATAATATTAAATATGGCAAATGCTATGAAGGAAAGTAACTGTTTACTTACGTACGGTAATAGGGAATTATGAGGGAAGTTTAGATTGGGTGGTCAGGGGAGGCATTTCTGAGAAGGTGAGATATGAAAGATGCAGACAATTTACCCAAGAAAATAAGGGGAACCATTCTGAGAAGACAAAAAAGAGTATAAGATGGCCCTATGGTAGGGAGAAAATGGCACTTTTGGAGAAATCAGTATCACTGGAATACAGTGACCGCATGGCACAAAGGCCAGAGAGGTAAACAAGGCCACAACACGCATGGCCTTGCAAATCTCTGGAAGAACTCAAGATGTGAAAAAGTTACTTGATGGTCATGGCATTGGCTAGGATGGAGAAAAGACTTAAAAGGCAAGAGAGGACATGGAAACAAGAGTAAGATTTCCATTTTGGACATTTGAAGTTTAAAAGGTCAATCGAATGGTGATTTCAGTGGGCAGCATGTCACAGTAGCCTGGGACTCATAAGTGAAGTCTGTACCAAGATATAAATTTAAAAGTCATTAGCACTTGGATGGATTTTAAAGGCATAGGAATGGGTAAGAAGAGGGCTTAGGATTAAGAACTTAAGTATTTAAAGGTTAGATATAAGAGGAGTTAAAGCATCTAAAAAGGACTAAAAAAGAGACCAAGCGAAGAGAAAAATCAAGAGAGCAATGACATGGAACCCAAGACAAGACAGAATTTCAAGAGGGAAAAGACTGTCAGCCATAAGGAAGTAGCTGAGACACTGCCTAGCAGTGGCTGTCTAATGTACCAGGAAGACAAAGATTCTGTGAATGAGTGCTATGACTGACTACCAGTATCTTCCTTCAGTGGCAGTTGTGAAATCTAGCGATTGACGTGTCAGGTATTTTACCACCCATGATAATGACTAGCCCAAATAACTGGTCTTAACAATACATCATCTATCAGACATTTCCTATTAAAACCAATCATTTTCTACCTAATTCACAGTACCACTACCCTACTTGAGAAGGACACTGACCTCAACTTAGGTAGGTACTAAGAAATTGTGTGGTATTGCTTAAATAATAACATATAAGCATAAAAGCACACCTCAGCAATTAGTATCTATTTTGCTGGATGATAGACTAAAAAGATTCTAAGCTTTCCTTTTCATATAAATTAGAAGCTTTCATTTTATCCATTCAACCAGCATAATAGTTGTAGCTAGCTAGCATTTCTCAATCATAACCAGCAGCCAAAACCAAAATATTATTCCTTTATATCCATATTTGGAATTTTACTCCAAATGTTTACATACAGGACATAAAAATTCCAAAACTACTGTTCTCATCCCACTTAATCATTTTCTAATTATAAGAAGCAGAATCTTAACTGTCTGGGTTTTTTTTAAGTTTCTATCCAGAAGTATTATTTTAATTAGCCTCATTCCAGTAAGTTTATAGGTAAAGCTATATTAAATAAAATCTAAAACACATCCTTGTTATAACCCAAAATCCCAGTATCTGACTCTAAGGGAGTTTGTCTAAGTGTTGTCCAGAGACCTCTGAGGGATGGAGGGAGACAAACACACAGTGTTATTTTCAGAAACGAACATGATGGTGTGATGATACATCAATTAACTAATGGAATGTGTGCTTCTACATTCTTGTGTTTCAAAATTTCTTAGTTTTAACTTATGATACAGTAAATATTGATAAATAAATCTGTAAACAAAAACCCATGTAAACAAAAACTCTTCGGGGTCCTCAATGAGTTTTAAGAGTTTCACAGGGTCCTGAGACCAAATATTTTGAAAATTATTACTCTAAGTTTCTTCAGACATTTATTTAATAGGAGTTTACACTTACCCTGACAAAGTATCGCATGATCTTGTTCTGGAAATCTCCAGGAGGTAGCAATAAATATAGTAAGACCTCACACAGATCCCTTAGGAATCCTAGAAATGAAAAAGGTGGCCGTTACATTAGAAAATATAAAATCTCCACCTACTCTTGATTAAAAAAAACACAAAAAGGCAGAAATAAGCGGCTGATTATACAAGTTTATTATTTCAATAATTAATTAGTCCATGTAGTATTCATTAAAGTTTTTTCATTATTCTCCAAACAGTAACTATTCATTAATCAAACTACTATTTTTTTTATTCTGCTCAGTTTTACCTTATTTTTGAATCACTGAGAAACTTCAACTATAAAAGTGTTTTCCCCAAAACAGTTTTAGCTGTACTGTGTATTCTACACTTCTACTACAAATTACCTTGTATACATAAAAGCTTCTTGCATATTTTAAAATATACCTGTAATTCTTCTTTCAAAGAAAGAACTTCCACTATTCTGTCAGATAATAACAAAAGAAAAAGTTATGCTCTTCTACGTTACTAATTTATGAGGGCTCAATCTACGCACATCACTCTATTTCTTCTATTTGGTTATTATTTCAGGTCAGTGCTAAGAAAATGGCAATTAAAAATTGCATTGCACAATAAATATAAAAAGGAAAGAAGAAAAAAGGATAAAAGAGGAAAATAAAAAGTTGAGCACATTGTAGAAATCAAAGAAAACAGTTTCCACAACTACAAATGCTTTTCTGTAGTTGTTCATATGCTAACATTTCCTGGAAACGTAATTATACAGCCGATCCTGTTAACAACAACAAAAAATGTGTCAAGTAGCAAAGACTCTTTCTGACTCTTTCTCAGTGGCTATAAAACTAAAAAAAGACATCTTCAGCTAAAACTTATCTAGTCTAACCTCTGACAAAGAAAGTACAAGTCCATTCAACTCCATAAATTTTATCTGAAATTATACTCATTCTTTTAGAAAATATTTTAGGGTAACAGTGTACTCTTGAAGTAGAAATGATAAACTCAAGGAGAAGACAATCTACTACAGATCATAAAAAGTAAATATACAATCATAAAATGTTTGTGCTTGCTATATTTTAAAAGAGAGGTAATCTCTAATCTCATCTTCAAATTTTAAAGATGAGTTTAAAAAAAATAATCTGGAAACTACTTTTAATAGTTAAAAAAAAAAATAGAATGAATAGTGACAGTGTCTACACTATGCTACCTTTCCTGTAAAAATAATTTCACCTTTTACCCTTCTATTCGTTGTTCTGCTAACTTGTCTCTAACCATTCTGCACACTGTTCTCCAAAGACTTAAATTGAAAAGAAAACCTTCTTCATCTTTGGGAGAAGTGCACACTAGATCACGGCAAACATCCTTCTCCATTTCAACTTCAACTTCAAAGAAGGTATCCACAAGATCTTCTGCTGTACCTGGACAAAGAAAAGAACAATTCAAGAAATGCAGAATAATAAAGAAAAACAGATTTTAAAGTCCTAATTTTCAAAGGCAATAAACATATTACCTTTTGCTTGATCATCTTTCTCTGTTATCTTCTGTTGAGCCTTTCTGAATACTCGTAGGTGTGTGCCAAAATCATCTACAATGCGTGTAGTAAAATAAGGTTGCCAGTCTATTTCTTTTGACCTTATAAAAAACACATTATATAAATGTTTTAATCAGAAAGTATAAATTCATTTTAATGACTCACAGACAACATGATCATCACAGAGACTGAATCTATTTATAATGAGATTTTGTTCAGTTAATTACTATTACATCTTAGTCCTCCCTTTCACAAGACCCAAGGTATATCAAATCTACTTGATTAGGTCTTTGAACAATATTATTTGAAATATTTTATCTGCCACAGCTTAAAAATACTTTCTAAGTGCGTAAAATAAATAGAAAAATAGTTTTTCCAGTTATATCTGAAATGAGTCTGACAACAGGTATATCATGTAATTTCTCACCCCACATGTAAGAATAAATTAGGGATTCAGAATGTTTTTGCTTGCTTTTAAAAGAGCACTTGAGACATTTCTTGATTCCTTCTGAACCCTTACTGAATTCTCCACATTCTTCGCCTTAATCATACAGCCCAAGTTCTGAACCAAATACCATCAGTAGGAGGCTGATTTCCATTTGCAGATACTAGCACTTAAAAACTTGATCATTTGAAATACAGTCCCACAGAAATAGTTTAAAGAATGATATAAAAAGTCACTATCCATGAAAAAGAGGATTACTAATTTTATTAAGCTACCTAGTACTCTATTTTAAAAGTAACAAACCTCAAGAAACATTGCTAATTTAGTACAATAGTGAAACAGGTAACAAAACAGATAAGCCAAAAACAGTTTACACCTGTCCCTGGATTAAGTGATATTTTTAAATAGTTTTTCCAGGGCTATTTTCCTTAAATTAGCATTCAACTTAATTCACCTTTTTTTGAAACAAACCAAGTAGATAAAAGAAAGAATCTACTCATGAAGATGCTGGGTGAGAGAAGAGCAAAGAAAAAGTAAACTATAATTCATTATGTTATTTACCCAAATATATGTAATAAAGAAGCTAATGAAGAAATTAACTTGATTATTGTTGCACTTCTGGAGAAATCTTAAAGGTGGCAATGGCATTGAGGACTGTAACAGACGCTTGTTTTCAAATAAAAACAGAAGTTATTAATACAGTATTTTTTTTAAATGAACAACCATAATTCTGATACATACATGGGAAGAAAAAGTAAACTTTAAGTACATGAACACAAAAACAAATTAACATTAAAAAGGTAACCTGCACTCAGGGATGTGAGAAGGGGTTAACATTATTTAGAGTACTGTAAGAGCCATAGTATATAACCATATACTACATGTAATAACAATACTCAGCCTCAATTTAAAAATAAAAATTTAAATCTAGCAGTCTCTAGAGTTTTCTTTATTCTTATTTAAAAAAGAAAAAAGGGTGCTTGGGTAGCTCAGTAGGTTAAGCATCTGACTCTTGGTTTCGGCTCAAGTCATGATCTCACGGTTCGTGAGTTTGAGCCCCGCATGGGGCTTCACACTGACAGTGAGGAGACTGCTTGGGATTCTCTCTCTCCTTCTCTTTCTGCCCCTCCCCCCCTTTCAAAACAAATCAACTTTAAAAACAAACAAATAAATAAATAAATAAATAAATAGAAAAAATCACAATCTGTATAAGCATATAAATAACTCAACCTTTGCTTGAGTTATTTATAAAAAATCATCCATACCTCAAAATTTTATAATAGAAATCAGTTGGTATAGGTCATTACTCATTTAATCGATACAAGGTTCATTCTAACAAATTTAGAAGCTGAATATGTAAACTTTCAAATTATATCTGTTACATTTCATGGTACAATGCAATTGATATATTTTGCTGAATTTTGCAAACAAAATACAATTTACTAATTTAAAATTTTCTTAATATTATTTGAGAAAGAGAGAGAGCATGAGCAGAAGGGCAGAATGAGAGAAAGAGAGAATCTCAAGCAGGCTCCATGCTCAATGCAGAACCCAGCACAGGGCTCAATCTCACAACCCTGAGAACATGACCTAAGGTGAATTCGAGAGGCAGATGCTCAACCAACTGAGCCATCCAGCCATTCCAATTTACTAATTTTAGAAGGTGTTCTCAACTCATCTCAACTCATTACAGACAGCAACACTCAAAATAAGTGAAAATAAGCAATTCAAGTACATAAAATTTATTTTAAATTTAAAATAGGGATTTCTACCTTAAAAGATAAATATGTTGAGGATGAAAAAAACAGGGAACACAGTATTCTATATCTCTAAGATCACTATTTTCTCCTCGCTTAACTCACTTCCACTGAGTATGTGCAAATTTAATGTTAATCTCAACTCAAAAGAACTCTTCTAGGTTAGGAAGATAGAAGAAGAATACACTGCTTCCCTTTGTAAATTAGGAAAACATCTACTAAAAATTTCTAGTATTATTTATCTTTTAAAACTTATGGAAATATTCTGAAGATAGTGACGTACTTTCTAAAATTATGTAATAGGTAAAAATGGAACAGGAATATAAAAACCAATTAAAAACCATTCAATTTCTGTGACAGCCACACTTCCTTCTATTGATCCACATGTAGTTTTCTATTAGAGCTCTTAGTATCAATTATTCTTAAATTATATCTACAAGTCAAGGCTCTTTTCACTTTGTTTAAACTATTCCTCCACATGATTCTTATTCTAATAAAAACACTTGGATTATTACACAATAAAATAAAATTCATTTTATTACTATTATAAGCTTTCATTTCTTGAATTTAAATAAGGAGAGAATTATTGCCTATATTACCAAGGGTATAAGTGATATAGTCAAACCTACCCTGAGATTCTAAAATTTACAGCAGGCCGCTAAAGCCTTTCTGTCATATCTTGGCAAAATAGTTGCAAAAATTAAGAAAGTTAACTAGAAATGCAAACAAGTAATGAAGTTTTACTAAAGTATAAGAGCAAAAACCAAACCATCAAGTGTACCTCTCTGAACATATATTTGCATGTCTTTATCTCCATTCCTACGGCCAGCATTCTATTCCTGGCCTTTTATTTTAAACGGTTTCCCATGTCTACCACCTTTGTATCCCCATCATTCTGGATCCATACAGCAGCCAGAGCGATCTTTTTAAAAATACAAATATGATAGTACAAGATAAGAGATTCAAAACCCCTTCAATAACTCCCCATGGATCTTAGGGCTAAGCATGAACACTTTCTCTAAGAACATGCATACCCAGGATGACCCTGCTTACTTCCTCATCACCATCTGTTCCACCCTCTTACTTCCTTTCTGTTCTGCTGACTCACGGGCTCTTTCCATTTCTCAAACTCAAATACGTCCTGTCTTATTTCAAAGCCTGTAGATACGCTGATCCCTCTGCCAAGTTTGTTCACCCCCACCCACCCTCCACACATTTCCCTTCTCTCCCTCACATTCACTTGACAAGTCCCACTTACTTTAGAGTTCATCTAAAAAGTCAATTTCACTTGGCAGCCTTCCCTGACCCTCACTCTTCTCCCTCTCCGCCTTATTTCTTCAGACTAGGTATGGATCTGCAGTGATACAATGTCAAAGCACCAAATTTTCCACTTTTTATAGCACTTACAACCTACAGTGAAATAATTCAACTGCTAGAGATGAATTTAATTGCTGAGATAAAAACCTCAGGAAGCCAGAGACTTTGTCTGTTTTATTCTGTGTTCCTTTTATTCACAAGGGTATCTCCCATAGCTAAACAGTGTGTTGAACACTGGAGGCACTCGACGCATACTGATTTATGGATTCCTCTTTCAGGGTCAAAACACTGTTGACAAGTGTCCCAAGAGAGACAACATGAGGCACACATGACGGTTCCCTATTTAAGTTCTGAAATAGGACACAAAGTGAGAAGTTCTTCTTGCCTTTCTAAATCCTAAAGTTACTTAATGCTAATACCAAAACAAGACAATGAATATCCCAAATATGGGGGCTGACAATGAGATTATATAAATTACATCACTGGTTCCATCTATGCTAAGCAGTGTACAGCTCATCATCAGTAATGCAAAAAAAAACACACCAAAATCAAGTAACTATTTCTGTAAAGAGCACCATTACATTACTTGTGAAATTCAGCAAGCCACATTACTTCCCAGGGTTTGTTTTCTCTAAGGACTGAAGAGTTTTAAGAGTCCATGATTATATAACTTGAATACGCATCCAAGCATGTACAACACACACACACACACACACACACACACACACACACACACACACACACACATACACAGAGGGCATGGAAAACTGGTAACTGGTAAGAAAATGAAAATATCTGACCAAAAGGAGTCATAAATATATTTCATTTTAACGTAAATCATATAAACTTTCAACATAAAATGAAGACCTTATATATGACCAAGGTTTTGCTAAGTGATATATCAATGTGGCTTTTGTCTTTAATAAAACGTTCCTACACTGCAACAGTTTGGTGCCCAATTCCTTCTAAAGAGTATAACTAAAGACATTTGTGAACAAATCTGGATGCAGAGTCTTTCAAGGTTTTCCACCAATATTTCTGGGGCGCCTGGGAGGCTCAGTCAGATAAGCATCCGACTTCAGCTTCAGGTCATGACCTCACAGTCAGTGAGTTCAAGCCCCGCGTTGGGCTCTGTGCTGACAGCTCAGAGCCTGGAGCCTGCTTTGGATTCTGTGTCTCCCTCTCTCTCTGCCCTATCCCCGCTCATGCTCTGTCTCTGTCTCAAGAGTAAATAAATATTTTTTAAAAAATTAAAAAAAAAAAAGATTTTCCACCAATATTTCATTACTTGTCTTGTGCACACCTGATTCAACTATAATCCATTTAACACCTAGCTTTGAGTAAAATCCAATGCAAAAGGCAGTTTTCATAGAAACTACCTTGCCATTCTCATAGTTTTTCCAACTATGTAGGAGTAAATTAAATGATGATTATAATAAGCTTAACTGGGATACACACATCTGGACAAATACAACTTTCTTTTTTAACATATTTGGTTATCTTTCTCCTCTAAATCACACATGTTCAGCTCACAACACAGACCAAGTGGACCAGATATTCTGGAGGCCAAGCATACTTTTGAGAAACCTAAAACTCAAAAGATGGGAACAGGAGCGGACATAAATACCAGAAAGTGGTCTTTTCACCTAGCTTTAATGCTAAGGGCATAAATCTGTATGTCTTACAAAGGGAATAGAGAATACTGGTTAACTGAAATAAGTTAAGAGAATTGCTACCACAGCAGTACAGAATTGGAAACATACCAAAATTAGCTGAAAATTTTACTGACAATAACTACACACAAAAGTAGAGGTGAAGTGTTATGCTGTAATTTAAACGGATTAAATAAAGAGGCTACATTTAAGACAAATCTTACTGAATGAGTGGTATTGAAATGGGAGAAAGACAGGATATAGGAATGTGCAAAAGGAGGGAATAAGCATGGTATATGTAAGGGTCATCATGCGGTGGATGTGCCTGACTAAAGACGGGGTGGCTGTTGGGTAGTAAAGGCAATCTTCACATCCGTGGCAGAATACTTTCCTGGAAATGGTCTTTTATGTCAAAGGGATAAAAGTAAAAACTGATTTTCACACACACACACACACACACACACACACACACACACACACACACACACACAATCCTGTAATAAATGTTGTGTTCCTGATGCCACATTTTTTTTCAGAAATAACTACTAAGACCCTATTTGAATACAGTAAGAATGGCACTGAATACTGCATAGTGTGTACGTGTTTAAGTGTATATGTATATATACACACACATACATGTACACATCTGAAGGCTTTTTAAAGGTATATTAACAAAGCAATATAATAAACAATCACATAAAATTATAATAATATGTATTAATCTCCTATATCATCTCTTTTACCTTCTATTTTAAAAAAAGGGCATTTGAAAAAAAATCTTTACTGTAGTAAAATTCCTACTTTTTCCTGGGTAGATTTTAATAAGAATCTTAGAGGAGATTTTGAAAAATGTTTTACTGCAGTAGAGGGCTTTTGATCAACTGATCCAAAGACATCTTTTAGTGAAAGTAGGTGGCCTGTTAAGAAGAATCCCTTCTTGAGCCACTGAATCAGGCAGTAACTTCCCCCTCATAATTCACTATCAGAAAAGATACACACTTTAACATAAACCTTAACTTGTTTCCAGCCTTCAGGAGCCCTTGAAGGACTACTTTGTTACAGTGTCCAAAGCTTCAGCCTGAAATTGAATTTGAGCAGGTTTTTAAGGCACAGAACTGTAAACTTGCTTCTAAATCCATTAAAAGAATTACCCTTCGTGCCATCTCAACTTACTCATAAATACATGTGACCGTAACCATCTCTCCAGAGCACCTTTGTTTCCCTTTGAAAATCTACTTTAAAAATCTAATTATAAGGATATGAATAAAATAATGAAACTTTTTTTTCACATTACTGAATTTACATTAAATTTACTATTACTCTTTACCATAATCCTCAAATACATATAAAAGAACTAAATCATCAACCACACAAGGAAACAAGTCTCACTGCTTCATCATTACAAATCTGTCTGCTCCCTTCATTGGAAGCACCTTTTCCCAGCAGGGGAAAAAAAAGAAAGTGGGAGAGCCAAATGTGCACATTCCTTTTCTAGTTCCATGTTCAGTGACTGCCTGCCAATAGCTTAAAATCAACCATGGGAGGAATGTTTACACTTCACACAACTTAGACTTCTAAAACGACAAATGTATTGTTTTCACCATTCTATAAAGAATAGCAGCCATAAATAATTTGGATAATAATTTTTTTTTTTAATTTTCAATGATACAAGACTTAACCATTGAGAAAAGATTAGTCCACTAAATGTCTTTTATGTCTAAAGTCAAGCATTCTTCCTAACCACATAGAAACATAATAAAAAGTATAAACAAACTTTATTATCATTCTACTCTAAGACCTCCTACTAGTAAAACAACAGACTAGAGGAGCGCTTTAATTCCTAAGTAAATTAAATTTCATTAGCAACATTAGACACTATAAAAAGTAACTCCCCAAATGGTATCCAAAATGTAAGGTATGACAGAGTATGTGAGTGCATGTTTTGAGGATGAGGTATGACTGGAAAAATAAAAACAAACCGACACTAGTACAACCTGACCAAGGAAGTCTTAGTGTTTTAGAATTTCAAGGGATCTGAAATAATTACAAGTCCCACCATTATAGAGCCAGACTTCAATTACTTCTTCTAGATCATACAGTTAGTGAGATCAAGGCTTTAGTTTTTTTAATTTTTTAAAAAAGTTTATTTATTTTTGAGAGTGAGAGTGAGCACAAGCAGGGAACGGCAGACAGAGAGGGAGACACAGAACCTGAACCAGGCCCCAGGTTCCACACTGTCAGCACTGAGCCCGATGAGGGGAACCCACCCACTGTATTCTCAAGAATAAATGAACATTTAAAAAATTTTTTTAATTAAAAATAAATAAATCAGGATTCTTAATTTTCCATTCAGTGTTTTATTTACTGTGCCTTAATAACACAAAACCTCCTGACTCTTAAAGTTATAAGAAAACTAAAGAAAATGGAAAAAAAATTTAGGCATGCAGTTTTATGTAACCATATTAAGGGAAATTATATTTAGTGAACTCTAATACCACATAAGATGTTCAATTCTACATCCTGTGCCCAATGCTTCAAAGAGATTAAAGATCCAGACGTTCTAAAGGACACAGATCTCAGAATACAATGAACAACTTAGAGAAACACACATGAGGCACACACTCAGCTATTTTAGAGGGTGAGTATAAAGAACACAGTGATGGAAGCCTTAATCAAGCTGTAGGAAAGGAAAAGAAATAACCTAGGGCTAAGTGTGCATCCTCTTAGATATAAGGTTAAGTATTAAAATATTAAAATAAACAAGCTTTTCTAACAAGATGTACCTGACAAATGAAACATTCCTAGACCCCACCGTAAAATATATCAAAATTCTGTAGGGAAAAACAAGTCATACAAGTCATAAATGGACCTCAATCAAGAAGAATTTGACTAGTTACTATTTAATCACATATAAAAACACTATTTTGAGCATTAGTTTCCAGATCACTTCCCAAAGAAATAAAGGGATGTGGCTGCCATCCTAGCTATCTTTATTGCTCATTACCAAATGTTTCTATCTTCGGTCTCTGGCTATAAAAATAATACAGTCTCATTCTGTAAAATGTAATTTCTTTCCTTCCTTTTTTGTTTGTTTTTTAATATTTATTTATTTTTGAGAGACACAGAGAGACAGAACACGAGTAGGGGAGGGGCAGAGAGAGAGGGAGACACAGAATCTGAAGCGGGCTACAGGCTCTGAGCTGTCAGCACAGAGCCCGACACAGGCCTTGAACCCACTAACTGTGACATGACCTGAGCCAGTCAGACACTTAACTGACTGAGCCACTGAGGTGCCCCAAATGTAATTTCCTTCTTTTAATTTTCAGCATCAGCCTTAATCAGCCATAATCCACAATCCAAAGATCAGTTAATATTTTAGTGTATTTCCCATCAGTCTCTTTGCTATGCATGCATATTTATGGTTTTCTTACATGGCTAAAATCATACACTATGTTGAATAATTTTTACCCTAATGTACTTCCTATTAGTTTAACAATGCTTCCTAAATATTTTAATGACTACAAAACTAATTCAAGAGTCAGAAAACTTGTTTTCTAATGAGCCAAACGGCAATTTTTTTTAGGCTTTGCAGACCACACTGTCTGGGTCACAACTAGTCAACTCTGCTATTGTAGCACAGGAGCAGCCATGGACAAAAATGCAAACAAATGAGTGTGACTGTCCAATAAAATTGTATTTACAAAAACTGTCTACAATATACTATACTTAATCAAATTACTGAATAACTAATTTTAAAATGGGGAAAAATCTGAGTAGACATCCTCTAAAGTTGCTATACAAAAAGTAACTCATAAGCCCATGAAAAAATGCTCAATACCAACACCTCTCAGGGAAATGCAAATCAAAACAATTATGAAATACCACTTCACACGCACTAAGACAGCTGTAATCAAAAAGACAAAATCACAGAATGCCTGTCTGGCACAATCAAAAGAGCACGCAACCCTTGATCTCAGGGTCATGAGTTCAAGCTCCATGTAGGGTACAGAGGTTACTTAAATAAATAAAACTTGAAGAAAAAAGAAAAGACAAAATCAAGTGTAGGCGAGGATGTGGAGAAATCAGAACCTTCATAGTGTAGTGGTGAGAATATGTACCCACTGTGAAAAACAATTTGCAGCTCCTCAAAGGTTAGAGTTATATGACATAGAAATTCTACTCCTGTATATCCAAGAGAAATAAAAACGTAAGTCCACAGAAAAACCTGTACATGAATGTCCACAGTACCATTCTTCATAATATCCAAAAGGTGGAAACAATCCACATATCCACCAGCTGATGAATCCACATGTCCACCAACTAATGAATAAACAAAATGTGGTTTATTATCATACGATGAAATAAATAACAAATAACAACAAATAACTCATAATCCCATGAAAAAATGCTCAATACCACTACCTCTCAGGGAAATGCAAATCAAAACTATAATGAAATACTGCTTCACACCCACTAAGACAGCTGTAATCAAAAAGACAGACAAAATCACAGAGTGCCTGTCTGGCAGTTGTTATTTGTTATTTCTTATTCAGCAATAAGAAAGAATAGTAACATATGCTACATGGATAAACCTCGAAAATATTATGCTAAGTGAAAGAAAAAGAAGCCAGTCACAAAAGGACACATAATTAGGAGGAACAGAAATTAGGTAAGGGTTACCTAGAAATAGATACTGGGGGGGGGGGGGGGGCGCGGGGAGGGGAATACAGGGAGTGAATGACAGTAGATACAAGGTTTCTTGTGGGTCATTTACGTGTTCTTGAAATGACTGTGATGAAGATTGCATAACTCCATAAATAAAAGCCACTGTCTTTAAGTGGTTAAATTGTGTGATATGTGAATTATATAATATACAATTAACAACCCCTGTTCTATTCTACATATGTAAAAACATTAAGTTATTTTCCCTTCTTTTAAATACTTAACGGCTCCTGGGACACCTGGCTGGCTCAGCTGTTGGGGCGTGCAACTCTGGATCTCAGGATTGTGGGTTCGAGCCCAACACTAGAGATCACTTAAAAATGAAATCTTTAAAATAAGTAAATAAATAATCCTAATTGTTTTTGCTGTACTGTAGTAAATAGGACAATAATCATTTTTTTAATTAAAGTCTGTTTTTCTTCATTTTTTATTGTTTATGTATATTAGAGACCGGGCATGAGCAGGGGAGGGGCAGAGGGAGAGAGGGAGACACAGAAGCCGAAGCAGGCTCCAGCCTCTGAGCTGTCAGCACAAAGCCTCGAACCCGTGAGCCATGGCATCATGGCCTGAGCCAAGTCAGATGCTTAACTGACTGAGCCACCCAAGTGCCCCTGATTAAGGTCAGTTTTAAGCTAAGTCTTCAAATGGCAAAGAATAGAAAATGGCAAAAGAGTGTACAACTTTACTGATACAAATGTCCATTATCTGAGTTGTGCTTCCCTTTTGGAGGAGTCTAGGAACACATGATCTATTACTTCTATGACAAAGGTTGTGAGAAAAATGGCTAAATAATCAGAACATATCTTCCATCATTCCAGAAAGAGCGCTATCATTAGTATCCACTGAATCCTGGAACATACATAGCCATACCTCCTCCTCCCACAGGAAAACCCTTTAGGAAGAACACAGCCGTGGCATTAGAATATATCTCTTTTCTACTGACCTTGGGGTTAAGGGGAACAGAGGTGGAGGAACACAGTTACCATATTTACCTTTGAGCGCAACTAGGTTACTTGATCACTTGTATTTCCCTACGGCTTCTACTACACTAACCTTATCCCCCTTCTCAGAACTTTGCTCTTTCCTAACATGTCCTTCATCCCTCTCTCTATCCCACATATCCATTCTTGAAGACCAGTTTTAAACTTAATCCACAAGAGGTCTTCATTAGTTACTCTGGTCCATTCTACCTCTACATAAAAATTGCTCTTGGGACGCCTGGGTGCTCACTCAGGCAGTTAAGCATCCAACTTCTGATTTCAGCTCAAGTCATGATCCCAGAGTCATGAGATCAAGCCCTGCATCGGGCTCTGTGCTGAGCCCCTCCCACACTCATGTGCACCCTCTCTCTCTCAAAATAAACTTTAAAAAAAATTACTTTTAATACCACACAAATGACTACTTTGTTACTCTATATCTTAAGTGCTTTAATTTGATCTCCCCCCCCCACCCCTTGCCCCCCAAAGATAAGGTAAAAGAATCTGTGTATATATTCTAGGAACATAATAAGTAGCAAAAATTAAGTTAGCATACACTGAACATTTACTGTGTACCAATCCTGTGGTATTTTACATGCACCAGTACCATATATAAACATTACAGTAACCCCATGGGATAATTATCTCATTTTACTGATGCAGAGATTGAAACAGAGAAAGTCAAGTAACTTGCTCAAAATACCACTTATTGGCTGATAAATATTCCATGAAATGCTTTCTGAACATCATCTCATTTGCCCCTCACAATTCTGAGTTTGCTACAAATGTTATTATTTTACATAAATGGTAAGAAATCTTAAGTACACTATAACTCAATGGTACAGGTAGAACTGTAATACAGATATTCCAGAGCTCTCAGGGCTGTATCATAATATCTTATTTGAAAGAGGAATAAAAATACAAAGGTTATCACAGATTCATCCCCTAAAGCTCCAGCCTAGTTCACACCCAGGTTCTACCACAGAGAACTCAAGTGTGCTCCATGAAGGTTCCCATCCCTAAACTGCTACTAGAGTAATAGATACTAATGTTAATACAAGGTCCTCTCTCACATGTGATGTCATGTGATGTCATTTAAACCTAACAACCTGATAAGAAGATATGAGTTATCGCCAGACTCAAAGAATTTATATATTCTGTTCATTCAAGGTCTTACAGCTTAATAATAGCATTAAAGCTCAAAATCAGGACTTCAGACTCTTCATATGTCTTTTCTTCCTACTGTGTCTCAAAATTAGCTTTACATTTTATGCCCATACTCTGTAATTGTTTCCTCAAGGTAATGAATAAATATGACCACCAAAATGGAGGGCTTCAAATTTTTTTCTGGGTTCATAGGCCCTTTTTAAAATGAAATCTGTAATCACCCAATTAAAAAAAAACAGTTGTGCATACACTTTCAGGGCTTCATGGGCCCCTATACAAGATTGTACCTTGAAGGGCAGAGGCAATAACTTAATGCTCCTGTTACATGCTCCAGAAACAACAGACAGCACAGAACAAGGAACAAAGTAGTATTCAAGTGACTGCAAACAGACCTAATTTCCATACTATCATTGAAAACAATCATGGAGACTCTGTAAGACATACCTTTTAGTAGTAAAAGAAAAAGCCAACATAGAACAAAAATAAAGTCATTCACATGGATGACACAATTACTGAACCTTACTAAATACCAGGGACTTGACTTTGTATCATTTTTACCCTGAAAACAGCCTCAAAAGTAACTTCGTTATTATCAGTCTATTACAAATGAGGAAACTAAGGTTCAAAAGGAGAGGATTTATTTGTCCAAAAACTTGAGGTCAATGAGAAAGCAAAGATATAAATTCAGGTCAGTCCAGGATGAAAGAAACCTGACTCTTTCTGCAATCACCCAAATATTCACCTTGATAGCATACAATGTTACAAAAGGGGGAAAAGAATAAAAACAAAACAATTTATTACATGAAGGGTAAAGAAAAGGTGGTTTGGGGAATCAAAAACAGGGAAAGTAGTGCAATGAGAGGTAAAAGGGGGGGGGAAATTAGGATGAAAATCTAAAGTTTTTTTTTTGTTGTTTTTGGTTTTGTTTTGAGATAGGGAGCATGAGTGGGGAAGGGACAGAGAGAGGCAGAGAGGGTGGGGAGGGGGAGAGAGCCAGTGAGCAAGCATCCCAAGCAGGCTCCACACTGTCAGCAGGGAGCCCAATGCAGTGTTGGAACTCACAAACCATAAGATCATGACCTGAGCCAAAGTCAGCTGCTTAACAGGCTGAGCCACCAAGGCACTCCTAAGATGAAAAATCTAAATCATGACATATCTGGTAGGGAATGAAAGAAGAATACTAGACTGTGGATAATCTTGGACTAATCAATCTTTTTGGACCTTAGCTTCCTCATCTGTGAAATTATAAATGCTGGAGGGCGTTAAAAATTTAAATTTCAAATTCCTCCACAACTTTAAAAACATTTTCACAAGTGTTATTTTTATTACATTCCATCAAATGGGGATTCTGTTTTATTCACTGCAGTATCTGCAGCACCTGGTTGGTACAAAGTAGGCACAAAATATTAGTTGAATGAATTAAATAAATTTGATGCCAACAATAACCCTGTAAGGAACATAGAACAGGGAAGGTATGATTATGCTTATTTCACATACAAGAAAAACAAAGATTCAAAAAGTTTAAAATACTTGTTAATAGTTCCATAGCTAAGTAGCAGAGCAGAATGCAAACTCAAGTCTCCCAATTACTAGTTCAAAGTTCTTTCCAGGTCTAAAATTTGTTAGATTTCAATACATACTTAGGCAGTCAGATACATCAATAATGGACTCTTATTTCTACCTTTCCAAAGGAAGAAAAAAAAAGTCATTAGGATGATGTTACTATAGAAAGTAGTGAATGACTGATTCAGAAGAGTTACCTGAAAGAATGAATACCCAATACTCAATAATGTTATATATATGAAATAAAGGAGATAAAATCCAATCTCTGACTTTTTATCATACCTTATTTTTGGTGTTCCACAGGGAGTGTACACTTGTAATGATGGCTGGCTACTGGGCAAATGTTTGCTGTTAACACTGGGGAGAAGGAGTTCAGATCTATCTCTACACGTAAGGTTATTATTCAAACCATACACATTACTGCAGGCTTCCCCAGTGACCTGAGGCTGAGGAACTAAGCTCCTACTCTGAAGCTCAGGATTAAATGAGTTACAGCTGAAAAGTCCTGACAGGGTAGCATCTATGTGCACAGAGATGAAAATGCCATACAAGCCCCAGGGCAAAGCTCTAATTCTCCAAGACTGTCCGAAGTACAAGACTGTATTTCAAGAATTTAAGTGGGGAAGAAGAGGGTTGGCTGAAAAACAACACCTTCAGATTTGAAAGTGTACTGAAGGCCAAGGCATGCAACTTCCTGCCTTGAGGCTACAGGCTGGTAGGAAAATCTGTGTGTGGAGTGGGTAACAAAATCCTTCAATAAAAAATTTTAAAAAATGCAAACTCATCCAAACATAAAATCCTTTCTTTCAAAAATAAGTAATTTCTGGATATGAAATGGCCACCCAAAAAAATCAAGTAGTTTCAATACAATAGAGACCAAAATATTTTGTCATACGAAAGGTAGTATATAAGCAAGTTTTGTAAGGTAAGAAATTTAGTATATCTCCTAAAATTTTCTTAAAGCAAACTCATCAAACTACACTCCCTTCTGAAAATAAACTGAATATTCTCCACTGACTTAACGATCCTTTGGTTTCTTCTCCCCCTGAAAGCACTTCTACTAGGTACGTGTCAAAAGTAAAAGAGTAGTTATACTGAAACTACTTCCATGGCACTAAAATAAAACAGAGTATCTGGATAAGAGGGGGGAAAAAAAGGTATTCTCAATAAGTGGGGTGAAAGTCACATGACCAGACCTGGATGAAGAAACTTACATCCAGACAGAAATCAAGGCTTAACAAAATCAACATCCTGTAAATATAAAGGTTAAAGTTAAAGAAGTATAGGTTTTTAGAGCTCCAGTTCTATAATCTGAGCGTTATCTCACAATAATAACTATTGTTCTACTTACCTTTTTAAAAAAAAATTTTTTAATGTTTATTTTTGAGAGAAAGAGACAGAGTGAGAAGGAGGGAGGGACAGAGAGAGAGGGAGACAGAATCTGAAGCAGGATCCAGGCTCTGAGCTGTCAGCACAGGGCCCGACGTGGGGCTCGAACTCACGGACCCTGAGATCATGCCCTGAACTGAAATTGGCCACCTCACCAACTGAGCCACCCAGAAGCCCTCTACTTACCTTTTAATAATCAATTTCCCCCTTCCATTTAAAAGTCATTTTCCTTACTGGTATAAACAATATATTTTAAATTTTCCTGCATCAAACAGTGACCTTACCTAGTAGCAAATTGAATGAGTGCATTTTGAAGAGTCTGCCTAATTTCAAGAAGAAAAGATTCATCATCACTTAGTGTATAATACCAGTACTGGACATAATCCCTCAAGGAAAACTGGATAACCTAAAACAAAAATATTGGGGAAAAATACAGCTTTAGGATTTAAAAAGGATCAGTGGCAAATTAAAACCTGAAAGGATTTTTTATCAATTTATATTTACTCTCTACACACTAAACTGTGATTTAAAAAAAACCGCCTTATCTGTGGTCAATCCCCACCCATATTCAGGTAAAGACATAAATTTACCTGCAAAAAACATAAATTTTCAGTGCCATGATACAATCAAGAGTTTAATTAGTTCAATGGAATGAGGTGCAAAATAATACCAAATGACCCTAATTCTCAAAAAGAAACTTCTTTTCCAAGATTATATCTTCAAATATACTGCAGTCAAATTACCAAAAAAGACAAAGGAGTTCACTTAATTCTAGGACCTTGGATACTGCAACAGTATTAAAACAGCCTATAAATAGCAAATAATACAACTTGATGTATATTATTTTTGAAAATCAGGTACACTAAATATGGTTCATCTACAAAAGAAATGTTAGAATTTTAAAGTACACATAATAATCATATAATTAAATAAACATCAATGAAAAATATCTGGGAGGAGAAAAAAAATTTGTAATCTAATTTTTAAATATTTTTTAATCAAATCAGGTATATCCATTTAAAAAACAATAGGAAAAAAATATCTGATTTACCAAACCACTAAGCTTGTTCATCAGCTAAAGAGCATTTTAACTTTAAAATAATTAGAAACATTATCAAAGAAACTTTTTTCTAAACGCAAATTCAACAAAAGGCTTGAATATTACATAAACCCCTTCATTATGAATGATTTCTCAAATAAGGTACCATGTTTAAATACAGGATCCAAGGACTGCATAATAAATTTCCAGCATATTACATATATAACAAAAAATATTTCCTAGTATTTTCAAAAGAAATAAACCTTATTACACAATACAAGGTATGCAAATACCACAAAGGAAAACTCACTTGCTGGAGAGGTTCATCAATTATATTGGCACCTGTCAATCTTCTATCAATCTTTATAGTCCTGGCTTCTCGTTTCATTTCTTCTAAGCACTTAAAGAAAATAATAACATTTTACTGCACAGTTTCTTAATTTAAAATCTCTATAGTTTACTTCTAACTGAATATTCATTGTAACTTTCCTGTCATCTTCAAGTCAGTCAATAATAGCCCTATTTCTTAAGGCTCTGGTATAAACCAAACACCAGCTCTCAAAGTTTCTCTAACAAAGTTAGACACCCAGAAAAAAATTCTATTGTTATCCTCAAAAATTTTAAAAACATCAGCAAATATTATTTATAATGTGAGAAAACTGAAAAGATATTGTTGCTGTATTTCAATTAAACTTCAAAGCCCTAAGTTAGTGTTTCAGGTGAGTCAAATTAATAATTGTCTTTATTAAACTCTCCTCTTCTCCCTTCCCAGCCTATATACACAGCTGCCAAATGAATATATTTTAACTAACTTTATTTAGGGATGATTTTTAGCAACTAAAGAAAATGAATTCCTCTATTTCTCTGTAGTCTTCAGAAAGATCAGTGGACTGGAAAAACAGTGAAAATCAGTGGGACACTCTTCAATTAAAAATATGAACAAATAACAAAGCACAAATATATATATATATATATATATATATATATATATATATATATATATAACATAGGCTTCAAATTATAACATGCAACTGCTAAGACTTTTTTCATAAAACATACTTATAAATCATTTTAGAAATAGCAAATGAAAATCACTCTTTTTATATGATGTACTAAAAAACAGATTATAAGACTTAGCTAGTCTTGACTGTTATTATTTCCATTTAGGATATTAATTTTTAACATATTTCCCATCCTAGATTATGTACCATTCCAATGAATGAAAAGTAATGGATAGCTAAGAAACAATCCAAAAAGAAAAGGTTCATTTCCTCGAAAAGATTTGCGAGCAAACTCAAAAGAATACGTATTAACAGGAATTCTAAAGGAGGGCAGAAGAAAGTCTCAAAGAGATTTTAAATGTTAAGTATTAGAAGAAAAAAAAATATTAATATGAAAGTTACTAGGATGGGGTGAAATTCTTTTATTTCAGTAATATAAAATAATACTGTATATTACTATCTCTGCATCTCCTACATCTTAGCACATAATGGACAAGTTAATAAATGTAAAGTTAAAATACAGGTATCAACTCCAGACCATTTGTCTCTCTTCATACAAGATGAGACAAACCATCCTGAATACCCAACAATTGAAGGCAATGCAAATCTGAAGCTTATTTATAATACTGAATTCCAATTTATTTTTATAGGTTATGATATAAAAAATAGAAATATACCAACATTCAAGATGTTGGAGATATATATATATATATATATGTATAAAACTGGGCCTAAATTATTAAAATTATAGATACTATATAGCCTAACTGCAAGCTGTATTTTCCAAGTCAGTTAAAGAAAAGTGTCCATTTTCTTCTCTCCGGTTTCTATGTAATTTACTTCATTCCAAATTTTGAAATCTTATGTTAAGATAGCAGGATGAGGGCCCAAATTTCTCTTTTCCTAAAACTTGCATTTCCACTTTTTAACATCTAACATTAAAAAAGTTTTCCAAGTAATCTTTTAAAAATGCATTTTCTAAGCATGATCAGGAAGTCTCCCATAAATTGACAGTGAGCGTTAGTGAATTATAGGAAAATCTGCCAAGCCATATACAGGTGATCACATTATCATCACCGCATAGAAAAGGACTTTGAGGTTTCACACATTCCTTTACTCTATTTACCTTAGGAATCCCAGTGGATGTTGGAGGAAGAAATGAGTGTTCACACTGTTCTAGGTACTTCTCTGAGTTTGTTTTTCCAAACAGGAGAGTAACCACAAAACCCCTGGGGGAAAAATTAATTTTAGATACAAAAATAAAATTTTATTATAAGTTAACACATCTATTACCAAATGTATTTTTCAGGTTTAATAGATGCCCTGTCATTCACTAAAAAGTCAGTTTTTGACTCTGGCAAGGCAAGTAACTGACAATTTTGTTATGTTCTGAAGTTTAAAACAACTATAAATATTTTATGAATTTACACAAGAGTGCCTTTCAAAGTTTTTATACAATATACTTCATAAAGAATCCCGGGCAACAAGTTCAAACTTTAGGAAAATCAGCCCTCAATAAGTAAGTAGGCTAGCTAACCAAAGACAAATAGGATCTAAATCCATAGCTAAAATCACACGTTTCTGTAGTTAACTGATTAATGTGAGATAGTAATATAATTTCCACTATGGAAATAAAATAAATAAAGGCTATACAGGAAAAAAAGAGATTTAATTTATAGTTTAAAGTCAGACTGGAAATTAAAGATACATATAAATATATCCCAAAGGCTAATTGTTTTGAAATAATTACAGAGTTGCGGTAAGACAAAAACTGGTTTAGAACTGCTTTACTGTATTTACTAAACGTTATCAATATTTTCTATATTTAAAATTTACCACTTAAATCTCAGCACCACTAAGTAGATAGGAAATCCATAAAAAAAAAAAAAAATCAAATTCTAACTTTACAATGATCTTGGAGTAATCTTCCAATGATTCAAAGGCTGTGGTGACAAGGGAACTGTGAAAAATTAACTATGGTCAGCCTCAACTACTGAAAGGAAGATTCTCAAAGTTCTCTGCTTTCTGTGGCTATCTGCTCCTTAGTATAAGCACCACAAACGCAGAAAGGAGTGGAGAAAAACAAGTCATATGAGCCCATGTCATCAATTCTATTTTTGTTTCTTTTTAAAAGGGCTGGCCTCAGAATTACCAAAAATTTCACCTGTCTTGCATCTGCTATTATTAGTAAAAATCAAGCTGGCCCCATATTTCAGTTTTATCTAGTGATATGTACATTTACAGACAAAATAAAATGCTTACATTAAGTTAACAGTGCTAACAAAAATATTATCATGAAACAGACTGATAAAACACTAACCTTTGTCCAAAGTATGATAGTAGGAAAGTAAGAGAAGGAACAGTTTGATCTTACAAAGAACCTAATTAATAGTTTCAGCCTTGAGGTTTAAGTAAAATCAGATGCTACAAATGACTGTATCATCCGATACAACAGAACTACATGAAATAGCCCATAATATAGTATCAATAGCATCCCCAAAACTTTTTTTAAAAAACACACAAAAAAATCCCTAAATGATCTTCCTTCCAAAAGTTTTCTTTTTATTAGAAAATAAGGAATTAGCTTTGACTATAAGCAAAATATATACATTAGCAACAATGTAGAAGGGCAAACTGCAGAACAAAAACAAAAGGTGGTTGCCATAGGAAATGTATTAATTCCTCTCAAACTTGCATTTTTAAGGGGAAAAAAATAACTTTAAAAACTTGCACAATAAAAAAGCACTAAAATTAAGAAATGGTTAGTATATGGAATGTAATTATTTTACTTAAGATTGATATTTAAAAACCTATTTTCGTTCTTACAATTCATAAAGCATTAAACCATACAAAGTTACATTAAAGAAAAGACAATCATTCTTTGTAGTTAAAGACAAAATAGGAAAGATGTGATTCAGGAATTAAGGTACTCATTGACCATAACAGAGTTAATTGAGAAATGCTTAATTAACTAACTCCCTGAGACAATTTTGGGAGGCCCTTAGTATTTAAGTTAAAGTTCCCTTACTATAGCAGGGAATTTCATGGAGATCAACAACCTGGGACAGAACATCCAATCAATTTATGATATAATATCAACTTAGGATTTCAGACCCTACCATGTGACTCTTCATATTATCTACCCAAAGAGTTTTAGTGGCCTTCACACACCCTTCAAAATTCCATCTTATCTAAAAATTTACAGAACTTTAGAAGTGTCTAAAAAATATTTTGAGATTACTTCTTGATAAATCTGCAGACTCACAAAGGGAACAAGAAAAGTTACCATGACTCTGAAAAGAATGGACTCATCACCCTTCCCCTTTTCCAAAACTTTATATGGAGCACTTTCGTGTAAGAGAAATGATTCTCCACTCCTCCACCTTCCAAAGGATCCTAGAACTCCTGCTGACAAATAAAGCTGCAATTTCCTCCCTTTATGAAATATTGGAAAATATTGTGAAATCCTTTTCCATCACTTTTGCCAAAGTTTTATTCATTTAGTGAACAGAAGAAATCTCTCCTTTTCAGAGAAACATGTCAAAACAGTCTCCTTTCCAATCGGTAAAATCAATCATGAGCCTATAGAGAAGAGGTGCAACCATATAGTTATGCAACCATGCTGCTCTGGTCTTAATTTGTAACAAAGAAGTCTAATTTATGAAGCAAAGAAGGCTGCAGACCTATAAAGTCTTCAGTCATCTTTATCATCAACAAAGATATTCAAAATTTTACTTATCTAATTCCTATGGCTTATTTCTAATTGCTTCAGTATATAGTATCATATCTAAGCAATAATGATGAAAATATTCAATCTGAAATATAGTTTTAGGAATAGTCCTTGAGGTAAATGTTTGATTTCTCACTTGTTCTACAAACAGTGGGTGCACTCGCTATAAAATGGCTACACATAACTTTCAAACCCTATTGTGAAAGAGGTGGGTGGTGTTATGTACATTTAGAAGTCAGTTCTTGAGTATCTTACAGGGTCTCTCAGGACACAGTTTATATACGCTATTCAATTCAGCCAAGTTCTCTAAACCTATAGGTTCAAATAGCTCTTCCAAATATTTGGGGTCTCAAAAGATTTTTTAAAAAGAACTCAAGAGGGTGCCTAGGTGGCTGTGCCAGTTAAGCACCCAATTCTTGACTTTGGCTCAGTCATGATCTTACTACGGTTCGAAAATTTGAGTCCCATGTCAGCCTACTCCACGATGACAGCCAGAAGCCTGCTTGGGATTCTCTCCCTCTCCCACCCTCCACACTGGTGCCCGTGCTTGCTTGCTTTCTCTCAAAATGCATAAACTTAAAAAAAAAAGAACTCAAAGGTATTCATTCCACAATTACATAAATGTATCTTAAAAATACAGACACACACGCAAACATATATGTACATTCACACACACATAGTAACAACAAAATACTCAGCTAAGCGACCTTGGTTTGAGTATCTAAATAACAAGCATCTACCTCTGTTTTCTATAGATTTTCTCATATACAACTCACATCTGATACCAAATGCTCCATATAGGAAGCTATACTAAATCATGACTGAAACCTCTCTTGTAAAGGATTATCAATTCAAGGTAAAGCATAAACACTGTTAACCAAACAAACATGAAGACAAAAAGGCAAAATCAGTTGTTCGAATTTTCTATAACAAAGTAACAGCATTCTCCAAGGGAAATTAACATTGTTTGAAGTCCAATCAATGAAACAGTATCTTCTGTACTATATAAAACTTGAATCACCTCAATATAACTTATTAATATAATAGATTTAAAATTTTTTCACTCCTAAAAGGTAATAACACCAAAAGGAATAAAAACTCTTTAAAACTGTCAAATTATACAAAAAGTTTATATCATTGGAAATTGAAAGCTTTTTGAAAATGATTATGCATATTTCTGATACAAATTACAATCACCATTGTTTTTTTTTTTTTTTAATGTTTATTTTTGAGAGAGAGACAGAGAGCACATGCAAGCACGAATGGGGAGGGGGGGGTAGGGATAGAGAGAGAGGAGACACAGAATCCAAACCAGGATCCAGGCTCTGAGCTGTCAGCACAGAGCCCGACACAGGGCTCAAACTCACGAACTGGAAGATGATGACCTAAGCCAAAGTCAGATGCTCAACCGACTGAGCCACCCAGGTGTCCCCCATTACATTGCTTTTATTTTATCAGGTATCTTAATTTTATTTCATTTAACTTTGGTAAAAAATAATTTGCAAAAAAAGAGCATTCACAAACCATACTTCCATTTCTCATGGTCATTTTTTTCTTCTTCTTGAGGTCTCATGGTCATTTGTTTCAATTTTTAACAACAGAGTATGACATAGCAATTATAAGATTATCTTTGAGAATACTTACCCACCCACAAAGCAGAGGATATAAAATGCCAAATAAAATATTACAAAGGGTCCAAAGGTTATTAGAGAAAGGACAATGCCAAGGCTTCCCCATCCCCATATGGATAGACTGGTCTGAAATAAAGAAAAGGAAAATAATTTTTAATAAATAAATTTCCATATGAATTAGAAAAGAACAAACAAAACTTTTACATCCTTTCAACATATACAGTACTATTTGCAGTATTTGTTACATATTTGTTTTTGAAAATGTTAACTACATTCTTGGAGACTTATGTCTAAGAAACAATATACAGAATCTATATGTAGAAAGGGATTTATAGTACATCAGCAATGATTTTTTAAAAATCTAGTGGCAATGTAAAGCACAAAAGCAATCATTACACAAACTGTCGAATGATATGCTGGCATGAGAAATGATAAAAAAAAGTATAAAAACATTTACATATGCACACATATATATAAAAGGTTAAATAGACTCCAAAGTTGTACATGTTTAGAGTATTTCATCTTAAAACTAAGTTCCAACAGAAATACAGTATAACAACATTTTTTAAAACTTAAAATTTCAAGGTAAGAAATCCACATCTCACTGAAAATTTTACTCAAATTTACATAGAAATTTATAAAATTATAATTGCACAACTTCCAATTTTCAGTTACCAAAATATACCATGAGCTCAAAAAACATCTCCAAAATTCTCAATCCTTAAAAATAAACAAAAAACCCTGTTTTGTTTAGAATTATACTGTATTATATATTTAAAATACTCCTTTTGTTGAAGGCAAACTGGATTTTAGCAATTTAAGTCCTTACGAATAAATAAACGTATTCAATTCAGTAAGTTCCTACATGCATTTGCCTTGCACTGTGAGGTCTACAAAGGATGCACTTGTCCCATTCCTGCCATCAAGGAGCACAGAGAAGAATGTCTTACAGGAATGAAACAATTAGACACTGAACCAAAAGAAAATAATAGAAAGCATTATAAGATGCTAAAGTGAACAAAATTAATGACCAAAAAACTGGAATAGACAGTAAGTTCTATGGATTATGAGAGAAAGAACAGTTTTATTTATTCATTCATTCCTCACTCAATGAATGTTTCTTATGTGCTATAAGCTGAAGGTGCTTGGGGAAACCACAAGGAATAAAACATATCCTCATAAGGCTACTTTCTAGAAAAGAGAGCGATAAGCATACTCTCATAAATTTACACATTTGCGTAAGTTTACATTCCAGAAGAGGAAAAAACAAGTAATAAATAAATGTACAGTTATATCAGCCAGCGAAAAGTGCTATGGAGAAAAATAAAGCAATTACGTATGATTGCTATATAAGTTATATGTATAGGACTATATAAGAAGCTTTCAGCTAGATGACATATGAACAGAAATCTTAGAAAAGATTTATTTAAGTATAATTTATAATAATGAGTCTTCCTACCCCAAGTAATGTTTTTCCATTTATTCATATCCTCTTTAATGTCACTCTGTGGAAATTTTAAACATTTTTTCTTCTATATAAGGCTACTTCAATCTTGTTCGTTTGTATTTATTATCCTTTTTCCTCATTCTGGCCACTATTATCTTTTTAACCAGAGGACAGAACACCCACTGATGAAGTTTCTGCTCTGACCTCATGATTTCCTCCTTGAATCAGCTGGGGAAACTATTTCACCTACAGAAGTGGTCTCTGACTTCTAAGAGCTGAAAGTAAACCATGGGGATTTAAAATACAAAAGCAGTCCAATCCTTCTGCTGAACATCCAGTACCTGATCCACACTACAGTACTGCCAGAGTCCCAACTATGGAAAGCAGATGCTATTTCCCAAGATTCACTCAAAACCTCATCCACTGAATTCCCTGCAAAGAGTTCTCATACACTCTCAGGAAAGCTGAAACCAGACTATGACCCAAATACTTTAATCAATCTACCTTCTCCATTGAGATCTGGCCTAATATTTACAATATTATTCTTTCTTTACAATGTTAGATTTATGCTTGCTAGCCAGTTTGTCAAAACTAAACAACTTACTGCTTGGATATTTTAAGAGGTTTTAAAATGAAATGAAGCAAACTGGCTATCTCTGTAGATAAAGGAAGGAAGCATGCAATTGGAGGACAACCCACAGGAGGCTTCTCAAATATTCAGTAGGTTCTATTTCTTAATCAACTGTTTGCCTTAAACTGAATAAATGTAATATTTCTTCTATGTGAATCATACATCTCACAATTAAAAAAATTTTCAAAGAAGAATCACAGTTAGTTAATATGGGGAAGATTATTTAATGCAGCAGTTAGTTAACATGGTAGATGCTCGAATGTCTAAAACATAAGTTTTCAGAATCTTGTCTCTTCTCATTTGAAAATGGTAGCAAAATGATCAAAAAAATAAATTATTACTCATTCATTCTACAAACACTTGTCAATATCTATCACAATGTGCCAGGCACTAGTGACTTAATGGTGAACAAAATAGACATTACTGTCATAGTTTTAAAATTCTACAAGAGAGGGGCGCCTGGGTGGCGCAGTCGGTTGAGCGTCCGACTTCAGCCAGGTCACGATCTCGCGGTCCGTGAGTTCGAGCCCCGCGTCGGGCTCTGGGCTGATGGCTCAGAGCCTGGAGCCTGTTTCTGATTCTGTGTCTCCCTCTCTCTCTGCCCCTCCCCCGTTCATGTTCTGTCTCTCTCTGTCTCAAAAATAAATAAACGTTAAAAAAAAAAAAATTAAAAAAAAAAAAATAAAATTCTACAAGAGAAGACCCTTTCTTTAATTGTGAAAGAAATTTTTATATTCCAAAGACTAATAAAATTAAGCATGTCAAATCAAGCAAGTCAGGGGCTCATTTATAGTTAACGTCAAATTTTAAACTGTTCATGGAAACACCAGAACAGTGAATTGTCCAAAACTAGAAAGTTTCATATTATTCCAAGTGTTCCCAGATATAATGTAATTGGTTGATATTATTATGTTATTATTTGGTGAGATTAAGAAAAACAACTAATCTTATACCATATAAAAATCTTGAGTTCTAATTATTTCCTAAGATGATAAAATTTAGGATAATTCTGTACCACATCAGAAACTTTCTACAAATTCAAATAAGTATTAATTACCTCAAGAACTGACCTACCATGGAAGCCAAAAAATAGAAACAGACCTCTATCACAGTGATTTACATTAAAATAGTACTTGATATATTATCATTTTCTCCTCTAAATACAATAATCAACACCGAAATACCCATGCTATGTGATTCCCTAAAATCACGGACTTATCAACTAGGCATTGGAAGAAATTTTCAAAATCATCTACTCTAGTGCTTCTCAAACTTTAAGGACCTTAAATACAGACTCTTAAAATGCAGATGCTGATCCATTATCTCTGTGATTCTTTCATTTCTAACACGCTATCAGAACTGTTTAGAACTAAGAACAACTATCTATTTATTATTTTCCTTAATCTCTAGGTCCACAAAACCTTTTCCACAACTCCAAAATTCAAAAAGCTTTGAGAACCAAAACTGTACCAAATATCTAAATACTATCTCATTTATTTCTCAGAACACTTTATGAAGTAATCAAGAACTTAGTACAGCATAGTGCCCCAAAAGTATGGACTTTGGAGTTAGACTGAGTGCAAATCTCACCTTTACTATTTATTAGTTGGGTCATCACCAAATGCCTTAATTTCCTCACCTATGTGGCTGTTGTGGGGAGTAAATGAGTCCCTTGTCTTGTATTCAATTTTACCTTAATCACAATTATTCCTAGTTTAGCAAGAGAGAAACCAAGCCACAGAGAAGCTTAAAATAAAAAACTGCCCAAGGTCATGCAAGCTAGTAAGTATAAAAGTGAGATTTGATTCTAGGGAAATCCCAGCTCCTTATTAAACCTTAAAATTTGTCACTGACAACTACCTAAAGTTAAATCACAAAAAGAAAAGAATGTTAAAATCATCAACGAGTGCTTCCCTTTATCCAAAAATTAATCAATTTAATACGCTTCCCAAGATATTAGTCAGAAAATGTCTTGTAATGAATATAATAAATCCCTGGTCTGAATATAAGTATATAATTTTTATTATTAGAAAATCAACATAACCATGTATACCCTACATAAGTAATGGAAAGAATTTCAAGGGTCTCAATTTATGAGTATGTCCTGACACCTATACATATCAGTGTGGCTTTGAGCACAGGGACACATAGACATAAAAACTGACCCCTGCTTCCAAGATGTTCAAGAACCAAGAAAGGATAGTGCCTCCTGACAACAGGAAGCAAGTGGTAATAATTTTCCTTGTAATCTTTTATGCCTATCAAGTCCTATTGATATCTACTTCATCTGTTCCTCACCATAGTCTCTTATGATAGTAAAGGTAGCATCATATAGTAGTAAGAACACAAAGAAAATACAGAGTCAGTTTACCACTAACATTCTGTGTAACCTCTGTAAAATCACTCTCTTTGATCCAAAGTTCCCATTAGCACAGTAAGTGGACTCTCAAGTCAAATCTAACTGTAATAGATTAAGTAACTTTCTTCATAATGACACAGCTATTTCAATGCAAAGCCAGACCCAGATTCTCCTGGCTATAGGAGAATGGGACTAAGTGGAAAGAGCTATTTTATTTTAGATCACATAAAAAACAGATGGTCAGAGCTCCCACAACATGGACGTCAGACTGTGATGTAAGTCTCACTAGAATGGGTCAACCACCCTCAGAGTTATAATGACCTGGTATATCTGAACACATTATATGGCATAGGGCAGCCAGACAGATAGGGATGAGAATCTTAAAACTGATACTACTTCAGCGCCAATTTGGGTCACAGAAGTCATATGATTTCTTATGAAATCTTACTTCTTATGAAACTTTACTTACTTAACAAAAAAAAAAAATTACTCATAAGAAGAGTGGCCTTATTGTAACTATATGGAACCTTGTCTTATTCAACATTATATAATAATTTAACCAAAGCCTGGTACAAAGAAGTTGTTCACTAATTATGTAACTATTTAATTTACTAACTAGAGAAGTAAAATGAAGGGGATGGAAGGAAAGGGGAAGGGAGAAAAGGAGGGGAAAGGGGAAATGGCAAGAAAGGAAGAAGGTCTAGGAAAAGTGAAAAGGAAAGCAGCCTAAATTGAAGTGCTCCTCCACCCCTCACCTTATGGCTTTAAGCACAGCTATACATTCTTTCTAGTACAAACCATACCAAATTCCCACTCTCAAAAATCACTCAAAAAGCTGGACTTTGTTCTTCCACGAGACTGATGTACAAAAAAGCTTTCCTTAGGCTGCCTCAACACATGCTCACGGCATCCCACCTTACTATTTCCTTTTCAGGGAGGAAGTCACAGAACAGGAGCCACACAGGGATCATGAGTACATTTGCGGGGGCAACTGGTCCCAAACCCCGCTTTTCACACTCCAGGGACACAGGGATAAAGATCCTCTTCCACTCACTCTTACTTAAGATACCTAGTATATTCTTGGGAGGATAATTAAAGACTACTGTGATCAGGTGTATTGAGCCAGGGGAGATAGAGGGCCTGCGGAAAGGGTAGACACCTCAGTCAATGACCCTGGTCTCCAAGATGGCTGAATACCCAACCTGTAAAGGTAACAGCCACTGGATACTTGTGGAGTTTCTCCTACCTCTCCCAATCGGGGGTGTGTATTTTTAGTTCTCAGGTAATAGAACCTTCTCCCTTACAAGAAAAGTGTATTGTTCAACTGTTACAGATTTTCAAGAATGAATTATATACAAATATACAGATGACCGCTTGAACAAACCCTTCACTTTTTATTAGAGCAGTAGTTATAAAAGGTCATAGACTACCACACAATTATACACAATCAGGACTCCTAGCATCCGATGACAAAGAATATACAAGCTACAATAAATTACTGTTTTTTAAACTAGATTACTGTCAATTACCACATACCTATACACAGTTTGAAAACAATAGCAGGTACATTCATAATATGCATTTGTTTATTCAGGATACAAACTACGTTATAGGCTGCAGACCCTCTTCTCATCCCCACAGCCCATACACTGGGAATCACTGAATTGGAGTCTTGATGTAACTGTAGTATTGAAAACAAAAGAAAACAAAAGACTGTATTAACTGAACACTTTCTCTTATACAGGAAAAATCATAAAATTATTTAAAATGTGGATGAGGCAGTATAGCAAAGAATAGTCCCGACAGGCTTCCAATAAATACTCAAAGCCTCAAATTGAAAAACTACTTTATCAAAGTTTCCCGAATTTCTAATAAAAGGTCTATAGTAGATACATAAGAATATAGTAGATACGTAAGAATGAAATAAATTAATCAAAAGAGTTTTTCAGAGACTACATATTTCTACTTACACATACTGTTCTGGAGTCTATGTAAGTAATAAATCTCAAAAATAATAGAGATATGTTTAAATAATAAACCTTCAATCTCCATCAAGAAGAAGCAAAATAGATTCTTTTCCTAATGTTTCCATTTGGCAGATAAAGGTCTACTTTTAATTTCTTTATGAAGGAGACAAACATATGTGTGTATATATACGACATATATGTACATATATCGTATATATATATATGACATACAAAAAGGGAAAGTATTCCCTAAAAAATAACTGATTAACACAAAAATTTTAAACGTACCAAAGAATAAGACAGTTAAATTTCTAATTATGTGCTACTAGAATCCATCAAGATATCAGAACGGAAAATACCGGTTCTATGTATTCTACACAAATTGCATTTTTTTTTTGTATCAGCATATTGACCCTGATTATTCTGAATTCAACTACATATTAGTAAAGTATGTATAGCTATCATTCACCTAAGAGAGTTATAAATAAACACACATTTGCTTATTTTTTTAATATAAGTATATACAGATACTTTTTTAAATGATTTATGACGAATGAAGAAAATGGAGGTAGAGGAGACAATTATAAGAACTAGACATCTAAAAATACTTTGCTGTGTGGATCTGATTTTGTAATGGTATAAATACGTTTATACCATCAAAAGCAAAGTAAAATCAATCTAACTATATACTACTAATGTGGAATAACCACACAGAGAAACTATTTTAAGTGATTTTACAATACAGTTATTCAACTGTGGATCATTAGTGGTATTCACTCTAATAACAATAACAATGAAAATCTAATAGTGTGCTTCGGTAGAAAAATAGTGTTGACAGTTCCACTAAAGCAAACCAGGGCTATTGAAGCAATGGTTGATTCCAAGATTGGGGCAGGAAATAAGTTTAAACTGGGCCTGTGCACCTTGATATACCAAAAAGCTACTATAGACTGCTGAGGACAAGTCAGGCTCTTAACTTTGGCTCAGGTCATGCATGATCTCACGGTTCATGGGTTTGAGCCCCTAAACAAATAAATTTTAAAAAAAGGACTCAAGACAACCTGAAAACGCTTTAATTGGTTAAAGATGACATCACTAAAATTAGTAACTGCAGTGGACGGGAGCACCTCAAATATTTGAGTTCATGAAAATATGAAGACTTTTTTTAAATTCCATTAATGACCTTTAAAGGGTTCAACTCTGTTTGAAAAGTGGCACAGAATTAAGCATTTATCAGGGTAATCAGAAAGTTTATGAAAATTTAATTTATCTTTAAGGAAATATTCCACATAATAAAGAAGAAATGATAGAATCAGAATAGCACCATATTGCAATCCTTAATATATTAGAGGTCTAGCAGAGGAAGAAGGGAAGGAGGGAGGGAGAGAGAGAACGAACACAAACCAGATATCATATGCTTCCTGAAAGAAAAAAACACACCACCATCTATGAAATATTCTTGTATGGAGGTGGAATCAAACCTGAATCTGATTTCAAGAAATCAGAAGACTAGAGAAAATGTTATAGTACACCATGGAGATGACCTAAGCAAAAACTCGAGACTGTGAGAAACACTAAAGGGCAAAAAACACAGAGTTCCTTCAACAAATGAAGGGTAAGAGAAAACCCATATAAGAGAAGGGGGCAAGGGAGGAAGGAAGAGGGTTTGGGAGAATCTGTGGGTAAAATTGCAATATGTAGAGCTTATTCAACTTGATTTTAACAGAAATACAGTGGAGAAAGGAAAAGAAAAAAGGATGAGGAAGGAAAAGAGAAATGGGTAATGGGTAATTCTTAATATTTTCTGGATATTTAATGATATTAAGTTACTGCTTATTTTTTACTTGGTAGAATGACATTATGGTTATACTTTAACAAGGAGAATCTTTATGTTTTACAGACACATGAGGAATTATTTACAGATTAAATCCTATATCTAGAATACAATTCAAAATAATTCTGTAAGTAGAGACTGGGGAAAAAGTGAAAAAACATATAGATAAAACGTAACTGCCCATGTGTTGATTAATGTCTAAGCTGGGCATGAGGATAGGGAATTCATTATATTAATCTTTCTACTTTTAATGCTTGAAATGCTTTATTAAAAAATTGTTTAAACATACACAATAATCACAAAATTTACATACATAGCAAATGTACTTGAATTTCTTAAGTAACCACTTCACAAAATAAACAGCCCACAAACACGCTCCATGTTTACACCCCAGAAAATAATTTGGGATTAAAAATTTCCTATCATTAGTTCACAGTAGAGCAACATACACTTGGCTATTATTCTTTTAGGGGCCCCTGGGTAGCTCAGTCAGTTAAGCATCCAACTTCAGTGCAGGTCATGATCTCATGGTTCATGGTTTTGAGCCCCACGTTGGGAACCGTGCTGACTGCTCAGAGCCTGGAGCCTGCTTCAGATTCTGTGTCTCCCTCTCTCTCTGCCCCTCCCCTACTCACATGTGTCTCTTTCAAAAAGGAAAGAGAAGAAATGAAAAGAAAAAGAAAAGAAAAAGATTCTTTTAAATATGCAACTAAATAATGAGTTTTAACATCCTATTTTTTGCGTGGTCATGTGCACATTTTATATAAGAACAACTATTCAAAATAATTATTTTGGGGGATTTCATATGATTCTATAATAATTACATAGCTATGTACTGGGCCTTAATTATACAAAGATGTATCAGTTTCTGTCCTCAATATGCTCACAAACTAAATAAGTAAAATACACTTGTAATGACAACATAGAACAGTGATTAAATATCACAATAAAAAGATTTACAAAGTGGAAATACAGAAAAAATAAAGCCTCTAGAGCAAACTCCTTTGAAATTGCCTTCAAAAGTCAATTTTGCAGTTAAGAAAAGCAATCTCTTTTCTTTACAGTCACCTACTTTTTTTCCATCAAAATGGTATTACCCAAAACTGATTACAAACTTCATTCACTAAAGTTCTGGTAATTTCCAAAAATAAAAACTCCAAATGAACAAAGATTCACAGATGCTAAGGCTATTCAAGAGAAAGTACCCTTGGATTTAAAAGTAGGACAGAGAATATCATTTGTTTACTGAATTTAAGCCTAATGCTCAAGGCTATTTATAATGTTATCCCTAAATATATTTAAAGATTCCATTTATAAATGGCAACAAAGTAAGTTGTGAGGGATAAATGCACTATTCAAGAACTTCCAAAAAACTACACATAATCAAAGACATTCTTTTCAACAAATGATACTGGGAAAAATAAACATCCATATGCAAAAAAAAAAAAAAAAAAAAAAAAGAATTTAAGACAACATATCTTATAACTGTCATAAAAAGGTAACTCAAAATAGATCAAAGACCTGAAAGTAAAAGACAAAACTATAAAACTCCAGAAGAAAACATAAGAGAAAACCTACATGACCTTGAGCATGATGATGACTTTTTAGCTACAACACCAAAGACAACCCATTAAGAAATAAATGATAAACTGCACTTCATTAAAATTAAAAACTTCTGTTCAGCAAAAGATAGTATCACAATAAGCAAAAGATCAGCCACAGAGTAGGAGAAAATATTTGCAAAAGACACATCAGATAAAGGAGTTATCCAGAATATACAAAGAACTCTTAAAATTCAAAAATAAGAAAATAATCCTAATTGAAAAATGAGCCAAAGACTTTAATAGACACCTCACTAAAGAAGATATACAAGCAAATAAGCATGTGAGAAGATATTCTACATCATATGTCATCAGAGAGATGTGAATTAAAACCACAATGAGATACCAACACACATCTATCAGAACAGCCAATATCCAGGACACTGACAACACCAAATACTGACATGACGTGGGACAACAGGAAATCTCATACACTGCTAGTGGAAAGGTAAAATGCCATTCTGGAGGTCAATTTGGCAATTTCTTACAAAACTAAATATACTCTTACCATATGATCCAGAAATCATGCTCCTTGGTATTTACCCAAAAGGAATGAAAACACGCCCATAAAAAACCTGCACAGAATTTATGTAAAGCAAGTGTATTCATCACTGGCAAAACTTAGAAGCAACCAAGATGTCCTAAAGTAGTTGAGTAGATAAACTGTGGTACATTCAAACAATGGAATATTATTCACCACTAAAAAGAAATGAGCTATCTAACCATGAAAAGACATGGAGAACCTTAAATGTGTGTTACAATGTTAAAGAAGCTAATATAAAAAAGTTACATACTGTATGATTCCAACTATATAACATTCTGCAAAAGGCAAAACTATGAAGACAATAAAAACATCAGTGGTTGAGGGAGACAAGATAGGAAGATGAACAAGTAAAGAGTACAGAGAATTTTTAGGGGACTGAAAATACCCTGGATGATATTATGATGGATATGTCACTATACTTCTGCTGCAACCCACCAAATGTACAACACGAACAAAGGTGAACCCCAAGGTAAACGAGTTTGGGTGATTATCATGCATCTATTTAAGTTTAGCCTCCACAAAATCTACCATTCTTGTGAGAGATATATAAGGGAGACTACATGTATATGAGAACAGAAAACAGATGGGAATCTCTATACCTTCCCCCCAATTCATAAACTGAAAATTGCTCACCGAAAAATCTTTTAAAAACTACATATAAATAATCACAAGTACAAAATGATTTCACAAAGAGAGAAAATGATAACAAGATGTCATCAGTCATAAATTAAAAGAACAAATGCTAAAAGTCAAACTCAAAATTCATGCAACTTTTAATAAAACGTAAAAAAAAAAACACAGAACTATTTTTATATATTAAAATTAACTATTTAAATTCACTTCACAAATTTCATAATCTCTCATCTTAGTATAGGAAACTAGAGATCAACCACTCTGACACAGAAAACTCTAAGATAAACTACAAACATATAAAAAATATGTATCACCTAAGTATGGAAAATTATTAGATCATCAAAATTTTGGTTGATATAATATACCAGCACATACTTCAATTCCACTTAGACTCCCCTCTGCACCCAAAGAAAATTACACTTCCCTTATTCAAGGCTCCTAGTAAATAAATACCTTATAATCTACTATGATATGGTGAAAAGCCAGTGAATTCAAAAATTAATCATCAAATTCTAACATTTTGTGGCACTATTTTAAATATAATTTTTTTAAATTTTTTTTATTAGTTTTCTTTATTTTTGAGAGGCAGAGAGAGACAGAGCATGAGTGGGGGAGGGGCAGAGAGAGAGAGGGGAACACAGAATCTGAAGCAGGCTCCAGGCTCTGAGCTGTCAGCACAGAGCCCTAGGCGGGGCCCAAACTCAGGAACCATGAGATCATAACCTGAGCTGAAGCTGGACACTCACCCGACTGAGCCACCCAGGTGCCCCTTAAATATAATTTTTAATTGTAAGTTCTAATTTTTATACCAATGAAATTTATTTACTTACAAGAAAAAGCTGTTGCTAAAACATGCACAATCAAAACTATGACAGTTCCACTTGCAAGAATCATTACTCCTCCCTCCCATGAAGAAAAAGCAAAAAAGCCAAAGGTAAGCTCCAATATATCTCTCTGATTTTCCCATGGAATGAGTAGGAGACTTCCTATAAAAATTGACTCAACAAGAAGAAATAAATCAAGATAATACAGTAAGCCCTAACAAATTAGGTGTTCTGAACTTGAAACTGACAGAAACATTATTTATCTGGGTTGCATTCTTGGTGCAAAACAACAAAGTAGAGTAGGAAGGGTGTGAGAAAGACAGAGACAGAAACAGACACAGAAAGAGAGAGAGAGAGAGAGAGGAGAGGGAGGGTGTTTTAATTCTGTACTTAAATATTCAGCATAAAATAATAGAAAAATATCCTCCCTAAGTGTTCAGAATCAAGACCTCAGCAAACAAGGAGCAGAGGGTAAGGAAAATTCACTGTCAGAATACTTACTGCATGTGGAGTAAGTCTCAGCCCATTTGACTTCATGACCCAATTATTATTCAATCTTCCAAACTAAGGGATTGAACCTGTCTCCTTTTCCACCATAGTCTTCTGTGGCTTCCAGTCAAGTTTCCTCTCTTATCCTAATATGCAATAGAACCAAATATATCTCAAATATCTCAGTAGGTGATTCTGAGATCTTTGGTTGATCTCTGGTTGATCTTTGTTATAAACAATTTAAGGTTGGAGAAAGGGATCAAAAAGTGGTGTGTTTTATTTGGCCAACAAATGATTTTTTTTAATTCTTAATAAACATTTAAAACATCACATACAAATCAGAATTTCAGGCTTTTCTTGAAAAATGAAAAATTTGGATATCAAAGAGTAACATGCCTGCAAGGGAACAATGAGATAAAATTGAGTGGCAATAAGCCCCATGAAAATGAGCCAGGAAGTCCTCAGTATTGCCACAGTACCAACACCTGCTAAGGTTTATCTGATTCTGGGTCCAAGATGTAATTTATCGTCAGAACTTCACAGCTGTTTTAAAGATGCCAAATGTTGACCTATAACTATGTCATTATCAAAAGTGGGAAAACAGAAGATAAACCAAGAGTAACATGTTTTAAAAATGGCAACAGTCTATTACTTAGTGGAAGCAAAGGTATAAATGCATGTGCCCATTTCATGGAAGAGACCTGAATTCACATATCTAAGTCAGGCCTTTCCTTTTCCCTAGTTTAGTCTGACAACAAACACTTTAAAGAAGAATAAGCTAATAGTCTCTACAAGAATCCAATGGGTAAGAAAAGGAAGGAAAAAAAATTAGGAAATCACAAATAGGGATTACAAACAGGAAACTTCTGAAATCTATTAAAGTGGTTAAGGATAAAAGGAGGGGCAATGGGGTGGCTCAGGAGGTTAGGTGTCCAACTGGTGATTTTAGCTCAGGTCATGATCTTACAGTCCTGGGATCGACCCCCATTATTGGTCTTAGTGCAGAGAGTAAAGCCTGCTTGGGATTCTCTCTCTCCCTCTCTCTCTGCCCCTCCCCTACTTGTGCTCCCTCCCTCTCTCTCTCTCCTTCAAAATAAGTAAAGGGATCAAGGAAAATTAATACTGCTCTGTACATATGCCCTGATCATCTTTAAGAAAAAAAAAAAGAAGAAAAAAAAATCCTGCAATTCCCAGGATTCTGTTTTCACTGTCATAGAATCTTCTATACATCCAATCCCTGAGTAACTTTGTTTTCTAATCCACCACTTTTCACTACCTCTTATGTACTGTGACTTTCAGAACTGTGCCTCCAGCCCACATATGCCTCTTGAGTTTCTAAAAGTTACATTGAACTGCATACTTAACATTTCTGCCTAAGGTTCTCATGGGTACCTCAAATTCATCATGTCTAAATTAAACTCATTACATACCTTAAATATCTCCTATATTCCCTTACTTAAAAGAAGCATCAGTGCCTATCCAATTACTGAAAAGATAAATCTCAGAGTTATCTTGGACTGTCCCCTCTTGGAACTGTCACATCCAACTAATTACATTTTATATCCTAAATATCTCTTGGGTCCTTCCCCTCTTCACCATTAAAGCCTTAGACAAGACCTTCACTATAGCCTGCAAGACTACAATTTCTGCCTCCCCTCTATTCTATCCTCCTTACTGCCAAAATGACCTTTGAAAAGATTCTGAAATACCTGGCTATTCCATGAGCAGAACTCATTCTCTTCTGTGTATCCTTTAGGATGGATTATCTTTCCTCTTTAGCAAGAATCTCTATCAAATTCCCCTCAAGTACCAGCTGAAACTTACATGTTCCATGAAACAAGTCCTCCCTCACAAGCACATCTCTCTCCATAGAGAGAATGTTCAGTCCCTGCATTCTCTGTCTACACAGAACTATTTAAAATTCTACAGGGGCACCTGGGTGGCTCAGTCAGTCAAGCATCCGACTTTGGCTCAGGTCATAATTTCATGGCTCATGAGTTTTAGCCCTGCATCAGGTTCTATGCTGATGGCTCAGGGCCTAGAGCCTGCTTTGGATTCTGTATCTCCCTCTCTCGCTGCCCTCCCCTGCTTGCACTCTGTCTCTCTCTTAAAAATAAACATTAAATTTTTCTTTTTTAATTCTGCAGAGTTATTCATATGTATGTGCCTTTCTAGACTGGAAGCTCCTTTCATTAATTGACTAAACATTTACTAAGATCTATCATGTGCCCACCATAGCCAAGTTCTGCGGTTTCAAAGATAAGTAAAGCACTGTTCATGCCTCAAGAAGCTCACAGTCTTATGAAAAGAATCACATATATACAAATATAAAAAAATGCAGTAAGTAAAATGATAGAAATGCATCAGCTATTACAAGGCAATAAGTGATCTGATCCAGCATGAAGAAGAGAAAGGACAACAAATCAGAGGAAGCAACCTGAAACAGGTGATACCTAAGATTAGTCTCAGAGAGTAACAGGACATAGCCAGATGAAGAACAGGGAACCTGATAAAAAGACGACAGGAATAGGCACTGAAGCAAGAAACGCTTCCATGGGGAGTCCAGTGAAGGTTGTTTTTATAAAGTAGATTGTAAAAAGTATACATGATACTCAAGTTTAAACCATTCTATCAACTACCTGCAAGATTTCAAAACTGGAGACAGAAAAACCTATGAAGGGCAATTACAGTCATATTATCTAAAAGTCAGAAACAGGGCAAAGGTAGGGTGGATGGACCAAAGTCTATAGACTGGAGAAGTATCTGGATGACTCAACCAATAAACCTTGTGAGTAACTGCATGGAGCATGAGAAAGAGCCATCATCATAGCTTTTTAAGCTTCCGTAGTAACTGGCTGAACAACCAGTCACCCAAAACAACACCGAGGACAACAGGGTTGGGGGAATGTTTATTGTTTTGTTTTGTAGATGAAGAAGTCAAGTTCATTAAGGGGCATGTTGAGGGTAATATACAAGACCTCAAGTGAAGATAGTCTGCAAGCAACTGAATATAGTAATACAAGTTATTTTCAAGGAAATACTCTGGCTACAGATACAGAATTTGAAGTTGTCACACAAATAGTAATCTTATAAATTAGAATGAAGTAGATCATGAAGAGAGCATCAAGTCAAAACTGAAATACTGGTAACATCAACATTTTAAAGGGCAGAAAAAGAAAAATGAAGCCCATGAGGAGGGCTGAGAAGGCAAGCTTAAAAAGACAAAAAGAACCCATAACTCAGTGGAGTCCTAGAAGCTAACAGTATCTCCATAAGAAAGAAGTTATCAGCAGTGTCCAGGGGACTTGACAACAAATGGTAACTGATGATTTTACTGAGAGCAGCATAAAAGAGTAGTAAGCATAGAACAACACTGCAGTAGTTTTAGGAATAAGTGGGAAGAGATTTGTATGTATGCCAGGCTCTAGGAAAAAGCCTAGTAAAAAGAATACAGGTCAAATAGGTGTGACTGAGCAGTAGCTGAAGGGTTCAAAGGTACAAAGACAGTCAGACCTCTAATTAATTGCAAGAGGTATAGCTGTTTCCAAAATTTAAAGTTCTTTTACCGCACGGAACTTAGGTATCATGTTCAACGTTATCTCCTCATAGCTACCAAAATTCCTGGAACACAATACAATTCAAAGAGTCTGTGATATGTATGAATATGAATATATGAATGAATTCAGGAGGAGGCTCCTTTTCTAATAGAACCTAAAAAGAAATAGCCCCTAGAAGCATGTGTCTAGAAGTGATAATAAGAATTATCAAGTATCTCAAGTTATCATTTCAGAGATTCATTCACAATTAATGGAACTTAATGCACAAATGTATAAGATATGATGTCCCATGCTAAAATCTTTTCAGTCTTTGCCATCCAATTATTTAGGAGTGAACAAGACAAAATAATTTTTATTTGAAATATAAAGCCAGTAATTGTTACATATGTAAAAAGCAGGTTACATCTACTCATCCCATCCTCTCATCCACAGCTCTAAGAATCCTATTATCCTACTTACGTTTCCCTCCCCCAACCTAACCATGGTCTAGACCAGGTATCTCTAGGAAGTCAACTTCCTTTCTATGACACAAAGGAAGTCAACTTACTGTTTAGCAGACAATGTATACCTTGTGAGACCTGACTTCATCAGTGATCTGAGCTAGGCTCTCTGTCAGTAACTTAAAAAAGTACAAATTGTAGCCAGCCAATGGTGGGCAATGGACCTGAAAAAGAATATGTACATTCTGGGGCTGAGGTGGCTATTTTAAGGAACAGATAAGCCAATGAGTAGGCCAGGAAACCAACTGAGACAAAAACTGAAAATGAAGCAAACACACCCTGCAAAGCTGAGATGAGAGACTTTGTGGTTACCTGTGAGAGAAAGAAAGACAAAGTGGGACAGAAGTAGAAAGAAGGATTGGGGAGAAGGAAAGAGGGTGAGGAAGAAAGGGAGGGAAGGAGAGAAAGAGGAGGAGAGAGACTGAGAGAGTTCTCAGTCAGCTTTTCAGTTCCCACAGGACCAGCTGTGTTTCATTTTACTTCCCTGAATTCTCCTTTTTATATGAGGTAACTGGGGTATATTTCTGTTTCTTACAATTAAGATTCCCAACTGGAAAGTCCTAAACAAGATTAGATTAATGCCAGGAATACAGAAGCCGTTTCTGTTTTTCTAAGTCACTAAATAGGCACTACACACTGTAAGGCAGAAGTAGTTAGGAATTCCGGTTTCTAATCATAGCTCTCCTCTAAGATACCGTGCAAATCTGGGCAATCAAAATGTCTCTCAACTTTTGTTTACTCACTTTGAAAAGATGGAATTGGATTATAGATCTCCCATACTCAAAGGGCTTAAAAGTTAACTTGAGATGACAGTGTGAGGGGTGTGTTTATGTGTACACACACAACAAATTCAAACATGTATTTACTCTTAAAGCAACTCTTTGGAAGTCTCTTGCAAATTTTTCTAAGCACATGAAAGATGTAAACTTGGAATATAAAAGGGTTTTCTCCTAAGACCCCAGAAATCCATAAAGCAGCACCTAAAGCAAACGTAACTATGTCAAAATACAAAACTTCCTTTCAAGACAAGCAAGGTATTCACCTGATATAATGCCTCCCTTCTTGGACTTTTCTCAAAAAAGTCCTACCTGCCTACCATACCTTAAAGGATCTTCTGAAGGATTCCTTAAGAATACAGCACCATGTTCTGATTCACATAAATGACCCCCACCACGATAGACCAGAGACAGCTATAATGGTGGATTTCTATAGCCGGTTTAATGTTCTGTGAGATGACCTGGCAGAAAAGCTCTATCAAATAACATAGGTAGCCTAGCGAAAATGGTGACTCTGATATGACTGATAAGATCTTGTCTTAAAACTGTCAACTGGTACTAAGAGGGATAAAATCAGCAGTAAGGCAGTAACAGAGTCAATAATAATAATAGCAAAGCACTACCACAGGGGTTAACAAAAATCTAATGCTGAAGAGGGTCACAAGGTAACCAGGTAGCTAAATAGGCAAGGCATTTCTCTGTTCTATGAAACATGACTATGTAATAACGCTCTTATTTTACTGATTTCATCATCTACCTTTTCAATAAAATTCTTGTCACCTAAGATAATTCCAAAATCGCTCTGTGCTCTGCATGTTAAAAAAAAAAAAAAAAAAAAAAAAAAAGTCTAATTTACCTAATACTTTTCATAAAGTTAAATAAATGCATTCTATGTACCTGTTATATCTCTATCTTCTAAAACTGAAGTAAAAAATAAATAAATAAATAATGACCTCCAGAGTCTTTCCTCAAGTACTATAAATGTAGGTTTATAATCTTATTTGGAATAAGTTTTCTCAGTTAACAGGAAAACTCAATTAGGTCTTCCAGGGTTAACAATAGTTTAACACTTTTTTTTTTTCTTTCTAGGCAAACAGATAATTCAGTGAGGGCCATTTTACTATTAAAACCAAAGAAAAATGAAATATATATATATGCACACATCAATAATGACAGAGGGTCATTATTTAGTCCAACTAAATCAAAATCAGCCTTACCTCAAAAACAAGAGATTTGATGACTATTTAATCTACCTTAAAGCATTTACTTTAAATTTTCTACAACAACCATTCATCAAGTATAATATAAGGCATTGTTTTAATAAATACATTAAAGTGATACAATGGTCTCAAAATTTTTGATCAACACAGTTAACTGCCAACCCCTACCAACTGACCCCAAAAACACAAGTGGAAGACAAAGAAATCTGACCTGCACTTAAGTCAATTAAAACCTAAACATAACTCCTTGAAAAAAGCCAAGAGTATAGAATATAGAGAAATAGAATATTTCTTCTTTTCGATTATCTTCAGGTCGTTGTCCTAAATGACAATAAATAAATTTACTTAGACGTCTAAAACCATTCTCATGGGTTCTAGTAAGGAAAAAGAAATGAAGGAGTACAATTTCAGTTTGAATGAAAGGAACAAACCAAAATCAAATTCAATAAACCAATAAACCACAGGGAGCAAAAAAAAAAAAAAAAAAGGGTAAGTGTGGTTGAAAATCTATTGCATAAAACATACCAAGAGCTCATACCTTTAAAAAAATTTTTTTGGCTCACTTTCTTTTCCAAGTCACCATGCTCTTATCATAGTGGAGGAGAGAGGAAACAAAAATAAATAAATAAATAAATAAAACTAGGTGATAGGTAAAATGGAAAGACCCTACAATGAACAGTTACTACGTGACCCAGAAATTTCACTTCTAGTGAAATACCCCAAAGGGCTGAAAACTCAAATACATGTACATATGCATTCATGGCATCACTATTCATAATACCCAAAAAGTGGAAACGGCCCAAATGTCTGTCAATAAGTGAATGGATGTAAACAAATTGTGGTATCTACATACAACAGAGCATTAATCAGCCATAAAAGGAATAAAGTATTGATGCATGCTACAACATGTATACATTATGCTAAATGAAAGATGCCATATACTAAAGGTCAAACTGTATGATTCCATTTATATGAAATATCCAGAATAGCTACATCCATAGAGACAGAACGCAGAATGGTGGCTGCCAACTGCCGGGCGGCGGGGAGGAGGGGGAGGGGGAGGGGAGGGGAGGAGGAGGAGGGGAGGAGGAGGAGGGGAGGAGGAGGAGGAGGGGGGAGGAGGAAGAGGAGGTGGGGAGGAGGAGGAGGAGGAGGAGGAGGAGGAGGAGGAGGAGGAGGGAGAAAATGGGGAACAAGTGTAATGAATAAAGTCTTCTTTTTGAGGTGATGAAAATGTCTTGGAACTAGATAGAGGTAGTAGTTGCACAACACCGTGAATATACTAAATGTCAATGAACTGTTCATTTTAAAATGGCTAACTCTGCTATGTCAACTTCAATTTCATCTCAATTTTTTTAAAAACTTAAAAAAAAAAAAAACTGGGTCAGTTGTTAGAAGACACAATTTCTAGACTCGGGTTCTAGGCCAGCTACTTATAGCTGACCTCTCTGGGCCTTAATTTCTTCATCTGTAAACAGGTTGGAAACAGATGATATCCAAGGTTCCTCTCACTTAACTAGTGCTCTCTATTTGCAGCTCTGAATTTTTAAACAATTGTACCATATAGGAATTTATCTGAAAAACAAAGCATGAAGTACTGGTTAATGTTCTCAACAATAGTTATGCAGGAAAGTCATTAGAAAGTTTAACATTGCTTCTCATAATGACTTTAAATAAAAGTGGACATAAACATTAAAAGTCAATTCAGTGAAGACAATTCTGCAAGGAGTAAAACTAATGTGTTCTAAGATTAAGGTTTTCTAGGGGTCAAACTATATATCCAAGTGCAAAAATTAGAGAATCTAACCACAATTATCAACAAAAACTAGATGAAAGAGAGTCTAGAAGAAAAGTTGGATTAAATAACTGTTGGGGATTTTGCCTCAGTATCAAATCTTTTGGGCTCTGTACTGAGTATCATACAGTCTGAGATGCTGGTAGTCTATATTTCTAATTTAGAGTTAACCCACATACACCTAAAAATCAGGTAAGTCTTAAAGACACTAACTAGTGTTCTCACAACCCTACTTTTATAAGGTGGCAGACAATAGCAAAAACAAATAAGCAAAGCCAAAGTTTCCCACAGGAAGCAGCTTTTGATATATTCCAACATAACAAATGTTGACCTGAGTTACCAGAATTTCCTACCATACAGGAGAGTAGAAATAATTTTGGCTTAGAAAATTTAAGGCAAAAGATGTCAGCTGTCATAACCAAAGAAAAATCTTAACATTCCTCTGAATCACCTAATCTGTATTGTTTAAACATTAAGATGTAACCAAAGATGACTGAGGCAACTGACTTGTCGTGTAGTTTTTTTAATAAATATCATCTGAGTTTTAGAACTATTAGTACCATTCATATCGACCTAAACATCAGACAAGTCAATGAACGCAATCCAAGAAGAGAAAAGGAGGGGCACCCAGGTGGCTCAGTTGGTTGAGCATCAACTCTTGATTTCAACTCAGGTCATGATGCCAGGATTATGGGATAGAGCCCCATGTTGGTCTCTATGCTGAGCGTGAAGTCTGCTTAAGATTCTCTCTCTCCCTCTCCCTCTCTCTCTCTCTCTCTCTCTCTCTCTCTCTCTCTCTCTCTCTCTCTCTCCCCCCCTCTCCCCCTGCCTCTCCCCCAACTCATGTGCTCTAAAATTTATTTAAAAAGACAGAAAAGGAAAACAAGCACTATTTAGCGTAATTGTGCCTCAATTTTCACTTTGCTAAGTACATCTGAAAACTATGAATACAAAAGATATAAAAACGCATGTCATAACCTAGCTGTTACAACCATCTTTTTTATGTACCCTAAATCCCCATGACCTATCATAGGCTTCATTTGCTTGGTATCATAGCCTCAAAAAATTACTTTTAATTCCACAATTCAAACACATATGAAATAAGGTCACTGTATGAAAAATCATCTAAGTTTAAAAAGTATAAAAGCTTTAATCATGACATACATTTTGCTTAGTAAAAGCACACGGGTTTTAATTGCTAGTTAACATGATACACAATAATTATGCAAAAAGTCTTGTTTTCCACTTAGCATTCAATTTTTTTTATTTCTGTATCAGGCTGTTATTAAATTTACTACATTACTACTTACCTTATTTTGACCGAAATATATCGAAATTTTTTTAGAATGTTTTGAATGAACTCTTCATTCAAAAGTAATTTCATAGTATATTTGCATAGCTAGGGTAGCTCTTTCAGGCTTCAAGTATTATACTTTAAAAAGCTTTAATTTTAAAAGAAAATAAACTGGCTTCACTCTGTTGACAGGGAGGTCTGATTATCTCATTTCTCAAGTTTAAAGTTACATGTCAAAATGATTAAATGAGCTGCAACTAACCCATTTATTCTTGCCACAAATTTGAATCAGTTTAACAATTATAAACCTTTAGGCCCATATATGGTTTATACATCAGTTAATCTAGGCTGAGTGGTTTCTTTGTGAAAGTCACTTTGACTCTCTACACTTAAAATTCTAATATATAATAAGAGAAGTTTGCCTATGTAATACATAAGGTCCTTTTTCACTATTTCTAAGTCTATGTCACATCTTGTACATTGGGGGAAAAAACCCATCAATAGTCGCTCACAAATCTGAAACTGGAAACAAAATTTTTCCTGAAAAGCATCAAGTGTAAAAGTAAAGAAATAGTGAAGGCTTTGCCAGTATTAGTAGGTACAGCAGAGTGCCAAAATCACATAAGCAGCAAATTGGAGTAAACAAAACTAGGCTATGCAGAACTGACCAAGCCTTAAGGCTCCAAAGCTGCCACCTGCCAGTAGCAGAACAAACAGACCACGCCTCTAACCCCTCCCCAGGGAGCCTGTAGACTAACCTCCCAGAACTCTGGGTCTCTCCATGGATCTTGCTCAATCAATCCAAACCCTGTAACAAAGAGAAGGGTACAAGGCTACCATTTCCTATGATGTTGAACCCATCAAGGTTGAAACTAACTCCTGAGAACTATTAACCCATTACCAACTGTCATCCACTGTGGGACTAATGAATGTACTTTCCACACACTATGCCCTGTTGTTTTTGGTCAGTACCAGAAGACAAAATTATTCACTTACCAGAACTCACCTGTACACTAACCACTGTACTGTTCTTGCTTTTTTCCCCTCCATTTCCTACTTCCCACTGCCTCCTTCCCTCCCAAAGCTTTCCTCTAGGTTTACTCTGTTCCACAATAAAAACTAGCACACCTCAAAATCCTCACTGTTGGCTTTAAGTAAAAGCTGCTTCTCCAGCAACCCCCTCAAAGGCTGCTTATTTTTTCATTTATCACTTAGTCCCACTTTTTGATGCTGGGTCATGATCCTAATCATAAGTCCCAGGCAGTTTCCTGTAAAACCCCCTGTTCCTGTGCAATTCCTGCACCTTGGAATCACCTGAGGCATTTAAAGTCTCACTACCCACGTTACACCACATGCAAATTGAATCAGAAAAGCTAGGGATGAGAGCTAGCCATTTTTCCAAGGTGCACCAAAGTTAAGGAAAGAGCATTAGTGTTTGTAAAGTTCCCCAGGTGATTCCAATATGGTCACAGGTGGTAACTATTAGTCTCCAAGAAATTCCTAACTATTCACTCAAAACTCTTTATACATGGTACACAATATTCTTCTCTCCCAAATACTACATAACCTTGAAGTATTTAACATATATATGGATAATCCAACCATTACGCTACTTTGAACATCATTAGCATTTGATCTCTGCCAACTTTCAGTGCAACTCCACTTTAGCCACTATAACACCATACTCTAGACTTCATCATCACCTGTCTTTTTTGAAAGGGAAATGTGAAAATTATCTTATTCTCTGACCACAATCTTCCAGCTCAAATTAGTTATATCAACTGCAACTATTTTTATCATTCAGAGTTGCAGATACTTGATTCTTCTACTTTCTCCTCATTTAGCCCACTTCTGTATTCACTTCCCTATCTAAATAGGACTCCATGGTTTACCATTTCAACCACTCTCTTGCCAATATCCTCATTTATCACATTATGTTGGAAGTGCTTGTTTATTTTCTGATATATATATACCATATGCTATAAGTCTCATGAGGACATAAATTGTGTATGTTTTGTTCATTGATGTATTCTTGGTGCCAAGTGTAACATTTGGCACATACAGTATGCTCTCAGTAGTACATACTGAACACACAGTATCCTGATCAATCATCTAAATAAACATTATACATATCAAGACTTTTTTCCCCAATATTAATCTTCAACAGTTTATCTTCCTTTCTGATCATCAACTGGCATCCAAACACTTAGGTTCCACTTACCCTTGGTTTCTGTATCAAATCAATTCATTGAGCAACTACTGTCTCCACAGTGGAAGGAAGATAAGAGTTTAAGTGTACCAACAAACAAAAACCATTGGAAAAATTAGATAACATTTCAGAAACTTATCAAAGAAGGAAAAGGTAATTCACATCACTATCTTAACAGTAATTTTTAAAAATTTAATGAAAATTATCTAGCGTGTTGAAATATAAAGGAATGGAAGTAAATACAGCAACATTTTTAATGGAAAAAGAAAATACTTTCACTTTTTATTAAAAAATGCTTCTGCACTGATTTACTTTTCAAAATTCATGTAATTTTTTAACAAGAAAATAAAGCGCAAATAATACTATTTTTAGATTGCATATACCACTTTTCCTACAAAAGATACACCATATTATTAACTGATTTTATTAATATTTCATTAACAATTCACTTAAAATATTTAAATGAATACACTATTACATTTATTTCTATCAAGCTAAGATCACAAAGGCTGTCATAAAACTTGTACTTCACCAAGTAAAACCTTTCACCTTCTGGAGAAAGCAAGACAAAATAGGTGGTCAAATTATGGTAATAATGAGGCAATAGCTTAACACACATGACCTTTAAAACAGATTTGCATATGGAAAATCTTAAAGAAAAACTAGATATTTGTATATTGCCAAAGTCTATTTAAGTAGTTAACAAGAATCTTACAACATTCAGTAAGAAGTATAACTAAGAAGGTGGGGGTGAGGAAGGCAGACACTGCTGCAAGTGACTGTGGAGAGGCAGCCAAACCATAAACAGAGATGATCCTCAAGAGTATCATGATCTAAGATTCCTGAACCTAGAGTGATGCTGAATCAAGCCAGCCCAATAAAGGATCTCCAAAGTTAGTACCTAGAAACTCAGATTATGCTAGGAGAAAAAATAATGAATAAGCACCGAAATTATCATGAGATAATACAACTAAGAATTTATCAAGGAGATAATGCATCCAAGAATTTAGTGAGCAGGAGTAAGCAAATTACAGGAGCAGAGAGGGCAAGGTTGGAAATATATGGTATCTTTGCTTTTCGAAGATTCCTCCTCCTCCAGGGGTGTTACTAACCATGAAGAACACTCATAGCAAGGCAAATGAAGATAGAAACACTGCAGAATTTCAGGTTACTGTAGTTAGCTTCCCCTCTAAAGAATACAGTGGTTGTTAATTATCCAACACTGCACAATGTAAATCCAACTCATCACCCTCAAATCTCAGTAAAGTCTTTTCTATAAACACATACACACCACCTAGATATGATATTAAAATTCACAAAAAATAATTTTTTTAACTCAAGTTGGAGAAAACTGCAACGATTTAATTTCAGTCCTACTTTTATCTGTTAAGTCTATCTTAAGTTAATACTATCTCCTAAAGTTAACCAAAAATGCATCGCAAAATGTAAATACCTTTTGACACCAGAAGCACTATCAACCAAAGAAAAGTAGATAGATTGGACTATATCAAGATCAGAAAATTTTGCACTCAAATGATACCATCAAGAAAATGAAACCCAAAACACAGAATGGGAGAAAATATTTATAAATTATACATCTGCTAATGAACCTTTATATATAACATACAACAAACTGTTAAAACTGAGTAAGAAATATACAAATAGCCCAATTTTAAAATGAGCACGAGATTCGTATACAAATTTCTCCAGTGAAGATAACTGGTCATGAAAAGCACATGAAAAAAGGTTCAACAACATTATGCATAAGGGAAATGCAAATCAAAACCACTATAAGACACCACTTCTCACCCACCAGACAGCTATAATCAAAAAGAGAGAGAATAACAAATAATCTCAAGGATGTAGAAATTAGAACCTTAACTATATTGCTGATGGGAATGTCCAATGGTATAGCCGCTTTGGAAAACACTCCACAGTTCCTCAAAGGTTAAATATAGTTAACATATGATCCAGAAATTCCATTCCTAGTATACAACCCAAGAGAAATAAAAACATATGTCCATACAAAAACCTGCACACAAGTGTTCATACCAGCATTATTCAGAATAGACCAAAAATGGAAATGACCCAATGCCCATCAAAAGATAAAAGGATACACAAAATGTGGTGTAGCTATACAACGGAATATTAAGCAATTAAAAAAATTTGAAGTACTAATACATGCTACAAACATGGATGAACCGTGAAAACATGCTAAGTGAAAGAAGCTAATCACAAAGTCCACATATTCTGATTCCATTCATATAAAATGTCCTGAATAGGCAAATCCACAGAGACATATTTGTGAGGGTCTGGGGCTCAAAGGAAGGAAGATTTGGAAATGATGGCTAAAGGGTGAGGGCTTTTCTATTTGGGGGTAAGGAGTTCTACAACTTACTGCAGCAATGGAAGCATAATTCTTATTAAAGTCACCGAATTTATACCCTTTGAATGAATTATATGGTATATGAATAATATCTCAATAAAACTATTTTTAAAGTACCACTTACTAGTTAAACAACAAAGAAAAGTAAAATAAATAAGCAAAACAGGCTGGACATGCAGAACAATGGAACAGAATCAAGATAAAAAAAAAATTCTAAAGAATAAGCATCTAAAAAACTGAAGTGCAGAAAAGGTACTACCTTTAATGCAGTGGCTCTCAGCCAGGGACAACTTTGCTCCCTGGGAGACATTTAGCAACATATAGAGCCATTTTTTGGTTATCAAAAGGTGATGGGAGGTAGAGGAGTAGGTACAATCATGGAGGCCCACGATGTTGTTGTGTGCATTCCACACAGCATCCTAAAACAGAACACTCACAACAATGAAGAGGAAACTGAGGAGGAGAAAGAAAGATGAGATTACCTATTCTGGATTAAAGATATTACTGGAGTAGATCCTGGTTCAAACTGGGGAATTTTAATACAGTGAATATTCAATGACAACAGAAAATTACTGGTAGTTTTATTAGGTGTAACAATAATACTGTGGCTAAATTTTTAAAAATCCTCACTTGGGGTGCCTGGGTGGCTCAGTCAGTTGGGCATCCGACTTTGGCTCAGGTCATGGTCTCGCAGTTCATGGGTTTGAGCCCCGCGTCAGGCTCTGTGCTGGCAGCTCAGAGCCTGGGGCTTGCTTTGGATTCTGTGTCTCCCTCCCTCTCTGCCCCTCCCCTGCTCACACTCTGTCTCTCTCAAAAATAAATGAACATAAAAAAAATTTTTTTAATCCTCATTTAATACAATCCCCATCAAAATACTAACAACATTTTTCACAGAACCAGAACAAACAATTCTAAAATTTGTATGGAACCACAAAGACCCCAAATAGTCAAAGCAATCTCGAGAAGGAAAAGAAAAGTTGAAGTCATACAATTCCGGACTTCAACTTACATTACAAAGCTGCAGGGATCAAAACAGTATGGAACTGGCACAAAAACAGACATAGAGATGAACAGAAGAGAAAACCCAGATATCCATAACTATATGGTCAATTACTCTTCAAAAAGCAAGAAAGAATATTCAATGGGAAAAAGTCTCTTCAACAGATGGTGCTGGGAAAACTGGACAGTAACATGCAAAGGAAAGAAACTGGACCACTTTCTTACATCATACACAAAAATGAACTCAAAATGGATTAGAGATCTAAATGTGAGACCCGAAACAATAAAAAATCCTAGAAGAGAACATAGGCAGTAACCACTTTGACATCAACCATAGCAACTTTTTTCTAGTTGTCTCCTGAAGCAAGGGAAATAAAAGCAAATATATGAAACTACATCAAAATAAAAAGCATCTGCACGGAGAAGGAAACAATCAGCAAAACTAAATGGCAACCGATGGAATGGGAGAAGATCTTTGCAAATGACATATCTGATAAAAGGTTACTATCCAAAATATATAAAGAACTGATAAAACTCAATACCCATAATAAATCCAACTAAAGTATGTGCAGGGGCACCTGGGTGGCTCAGTCAGTTAAGCGTCCAACTCATGGTTTCAGCTCAGGTCATGATCTCATGGATCCACGGATCATCAGATCAAGCCTTATGTCCGGCTCTGCACTGACAGCACAGAGCCTGCTTGGGATTCATTCTCTCTCTAAATAAATAAGTAAATACACTTTAAAAAAAAAAAAATGGCAGAAGACATGAACAGACATTTCTCCAGGGACGTACAGATGGCCAACAGACACATGAAAAGATGTTCATCATCACTTACCATCAAATGCAAATCAAAACTACAATGAGACATCTCCTCAAACCTGTCAGAATGGCTAAAATCAATAACACAACAAACAACAGGTGGAGAAAAAGAAACACTTGCATATGGTTGGTAGGAATGCAAACTGGTGCAGCCACTCTGGAAAACAGTATGCAGGTTCCTCAAAAATTAAAAATTAAAAATGGACCTACCTAAGATCCAGCAATCGCACTATTGGGTATTTATTTACCCAAAGAATACAAAAACACTAATTCAAAGGGACACATGCACCCCTGTGTTTAGCAGTATTAGTCACAATAGCCAAGATATGGAAGCAGCCCGAGTGTCCATCAATTGCTGAGTGGATACAGATATGGTGTATATATATACAATGGAATATTATTCAGTCATACAAAAGAAAGAAATCTTGCCATTTGCAATGGCATGGATGGAGCTAGAGAATATTAAGCTAAGCAAAATAAGTCAGAGAAAGATAAATGCCATATGATATCACTCATATATGAAATTTAAGAAACAAGACAAATGAGCAAAGGGGGAAAAGACAAATCAAGAAACAAACTCTTGATTATAGAGAAATGATGGTTACCAAAGGGAAGGGAACGGGGAGATGGGTTAAATAGGTGATGGGGATTAAGGAGCACACTTGTGACGAGCATCAGGTAATGTAAGGACTTGGTGAATCACTATACTGTACACCTGAAACTGATAGAACACTGTAGGTTAACTGTACTGGAATTAAAATAGAAACTTAAAAAGGCCCCCCCGCCCAAAAAAAAAATCCTTATTTTTGGAAGATTATGGGATGTTGTGAGAAGTGACATAGTATCTGCAGTTTACCTTAAAATGATTCAGCTATAGGAGCACCCAGGTGGCTCACTCGGTTATGGGGTCCGACTGCTGATTTTTTGGCTCAGGTCACTATCTTATGGTCATGAGACTGGGCCCGCCCACCAGACTCTCCCCACTAACAGCACAGAGCCTGCTTGGGATTCTCTCTCTCACAATAAATAAATAAACTCAAAAAAAAAAAAAAAACAAAAAAGATTCAGCTACAGTAACAACACACAGTCAAAAATAAAGCAAATATGACAAAAAAATGTTAGCCAATCCAAGTACTTAGCAGGTACATGGGTGCTAATGGCAGTATTTTTCAAGGTTTCTATATGTTTGAAAACTTGCATTTCAAAAAATTGATTTATGTACTTTTTATTTTTATATAATTTATATACTTCTTTAAGTACATTATTTTAAAAATTATCTTTCTGAATAACGGAGAGTGTTTTCATGTACTACATTTCTTGAAACAACCATGGAAATGTTTTAATGGGAAAGAGGGCATTATTCCATTATATTTTGCAAGGCAAGAAAACAACAAAAAAAATTAAAATCTTGAATGTCCAGGTTTCTCACTAATTTTCTTCCCATTCCATAAATACCTTGTTCTCTTTAGATCCTGTCACTATAACACTAAACTAAACTGAAATGTACTGTTCTAATACAATATTACACTTGGCATTTCTAATCCCACAATTGGTATACTGCCTACCTACCCTCTTTGGGCTACATAAAGATCCTCAAACATCAAAGACCATTCTCTTATCATTAACTCATACTGAAAAATAAGCTTAGTTACATGGCAATTCATATTAATAAATACCTTTAAAAAAACTGAATTATAAAGAATGAATTCAATGAATACACCAGAAGACTTCCACTTACAAAAGTGTTCTGAAGTACACAAAACTTTTACCACAGCAGATCCTGGGTGCAAAAGCAAGATAAAACAGGCCATATTCATAAATGGTCTCTCTTCTCCCTCATTTATATATGACTATAACAATACAAGAATAAAAGTTTCAATATTCACAACTCAACTTCTGCTTTTCCCCATAATATATCATCCAAGGGGAAATCAAAACAACACAAGCCTATCACAGCAGAGAGAGCTGTATTTCAAGGTACAGCTTAGCAATGAACTATCACCAATCTTCTACCTTTCCTTTCTTTCTTATGAAAAAGGGCATCCTCTAAAACAACAATAGGAGCCATCATTTATTAAGTGCTTAGCACTGGCTAAGACCTTTGCCAACCACTTTACGTATATTTCTCACAACAACTCTGACAGAAGTTTGTATTACTAACTCTATTCTACAAATGAGGGAACAGCTCAGTCATAGAACTGGACCATGAACTGAACTTTGTTTAAAATTCAAGCATGCTCTATACCATTATTTTAAACTGACTCTCAAGTAGACTTTTTAAAAAAGGAGGGGATAGGCAAAATTCTATACCCGATATCTGAACAGCAAAATAAAAGTGATTTATTGAGTTTCAAAAATTCAATTTATCAGAAATACCTAAAGTAACTAAACTGACACTAATATCTTAAAGCCCTTGGTACTCTTTAAGAATCTAATGTCAATTAGATCTGATGCAGCTATTAGAATTCAGATAACTTTCAGCGTATGTTCTAGAGTTGGCACAGATTCACATAAATTTCCTTCACATTTCTGAAGGCTGTACAGTAACAAATTAATATCAGAACAATGACCCTGAAAGTACTACAAAATCCTCTAAAATTATAATAAAAAAAAAACCTTAGCAGTGTTAACTCAGAGATTATGAGTCTTTTTTAATCAAAATAAATTCAGACAAGAGGTATACAACCATAAAAAGAAATTCTAATACAATGTATTAAATATATATAAACTGTTTTATTTGTTCACCACTTAAGTTAACAACAGAAAATATTTTTATATCCATAAGTGTTGTGTAATTTAAAAATCAAAGTTAAGTTCTCTATCATGGCCTGTTTAGGGTAGGAAGGGAGGGAGGAAAGGGTAAAGATTGGGGAAAAGCCCTAAGAGAGCAAACTGCAAGCTTACAGACACAGAGAATAATAAAAGACAGAAGCCAAGAGAAAATAATCAACACATCCAAAAAGCATCAGTAATAAGAAAGCAAAACTAAGTATAGAAAGGAAGATAAAGACATCTAGATTCACCCACAAAGGACTGTGATGGCATAATCTCCAGCTAAGTAAAATGTTTTTATAACATGAACACCCCCTTCTTAAGTATAGCAGTATATTATATTATTGTATGAATGCAAATAGGCAGCTGTTGTATAGAGACTGAAATTATTTATATTTCATATCCATATTTAGACTTGTAAGTACAAATTTTATTTGTAATAGCATAGCCCTCAGTCCTTTTCTTAACCTACTGCACAGTATTAGTAATACTAATCAAGCCAATTATATATGCATGTATATATATACATATTTATATCTTAAACAAAGGATTCTTGTGTTCCTCACCTATCTATCCCCTATAAAAGGAACAATCTAAAAGAGCTTACCTAAATTCAAAGCTGCTTTACATAAAACTTTATCAAACTGACAAGAATCATAGTACTTCCCATAATAGAAAACTATACAACACTGACATTTTTAAAAAATTTTTTGAATGTTTATTCATTTTTGAGAGACAGAGCATGGGGTGGGGGGGGGGGGCAGAGAGAGAGAGAGACACGGAAACTAAAGCAGGCTCCAGGCTCTGAGCTGTCAGCAAAGAGCCTGATGTGGAGCTTGAACCCATGGACCATGAGATCATGACCTGAGCTGAAGCTGGACGCTTAACTGACTGAGCCACCCAGGCACGCCACAACACTGGCATTTTTAAAGCTTAATATGAAATTGTACTACTTTTCCCTTTCACTTCATCTACAGTAAAAAAAAAACTTTAATGGCCAGAAGAGATAAATTAGTCAAAAGTTCTAGTTATGACCAATTCATAATGTAAAGGTAGCACCTCTCTATTTCCTCCTGAAATTCAGTCTTAATCTAGCACTTAATGTAATACATAAATTAGAAAGTCAGTAAAAATGGAGACAGAAAGGGAAGAATTAGATCATCTAGGTCAAAGAGGATTTGTTATTTTTGACATTTTGAAACCTTAATGGCACAAAGAACACAGAAAACAACTCCAAACACTAAATTGTAAGTTATGAAAATAAGCTACTTGCTATTTACATCTGAAGAATCAATAATAAAACCTAGTATTTACTGAGTGTTACTGTGGGAAACACTGTTCACAGTACTTAACATGTGTTATTTCACCTAATACTTCTAACAACCCTGTGGCATAAGTACCATTAACTTACAATCACACAGATGAGAAAACTAAGGGTAAAAAAAATTAATAACTTCTCAAAGCCAAAATGCTCCAAAGTGACAAAACTTTGATTCAAATACAAATAATATGACACCAGCCATCACTCTTAACCATCCATATATGACACTTAAAACTTAGGAATGTTCAATTTGTGATCAGAAGATACACACATATATGTGCATGTACAGATAAAAATATATAGATATAGAAAAAATGATGATTATCACTGCACCCCACTACAAAGATAATCACACTTTGGTAGTCCTATAAATTTTGTGTTAGTGTCTATTAATTGATTGAATATTCTGAGTTATCAGACATTAACTTGCAGAGCTTTTTGGTTCATAAAACACACTTTTAATAAATTATAAAATACTCTTAAGTCTAATTTATATTTCTAAAATTGTTATGTAGTAAACACACCCTCTCTTTGTAAAATACATTATTTCAATGTTTCTTTTTCTCTTTACTGTTACACCTTTAAAGCTGCCTCCAACATCCCTTTAGCCCATTTCCCCTTATTCTGCCCACTTTTACCAGAATTAGACTACTCCAACAGTTTAAAGTGTTAAGCACTTAGGTACTACCCAAGAAAATGCATGAGATGTTAGTAATTAACTTCGGATGTAAAAATAGCTGATTATATTATAATAGCTGCAGTCTGATTAAATATCCTGAAAAAAATATGCCATCTCAAATAAACTCGGGAAGAGAAATCAAGAACAAATCTAAAGTACAATATTATGACTTAAAGAAACAGTACATAACACAAAAGATCATATCTTAACATCAGACCAATTACTTCCCAAAATTTATGTTAATAACTAAAATGAGATGACATTTTATTTCACACTAAACTCTTCCATTAGCACTGTACAACTTCAATCAGTTTTATGATGTCTAAGCCTCAAATGATGGTGAATCCAAAAGCCATTCTCCACACATGCATAGTGTCTCACAATACAGGGGCGCCTGGGTGGCTCAGTCAGTTAACTGTCCAACTTTGGCTCAGGTCATGATCTAATGGTTTGTAAGTTCAAGCCCCATGTCAGGCTCTATGTAGACAGCTCAGAGCCTGGAGTCTACTTCAGATTCTCTATCTCCTTCTCTCTCTGCCCTCCCCTGCTCACTTGCACATGCGCTCATCCGCTCACTCTCTCTCTCTCAAAAAAATTTTTTTTAAAAAGTCACAATACAAAGAATCACACACTCTCTCAGGTGCCAAACCACAGCCATGCTACTTAAAAGTAGTCCCAGGGCTCCAGGAGCAAAACCAATTCAGGTTTAAGTGAAGTAACTTACAAGAACTCCCCCGTAATGCAGAGCTAAGGACAAAAGCAAAAGCAGGATTCACCTTGGGGGTTTCATAGATGCATCAGAATAAAAATGTTCCTCGTGAAATTGGAGAAAACAGTACAATAAACCAACAATAGTAAATAATTCAAGCCTCCTTATGGGAGTATTTCATACTAACTTAAAGATCATTAAAACAGTTCAATTCTCACAGTTGAACATAAAATTACTTTGGGAATTTCTCTGGTACATACTATTTCTAAATTTACAATGGAAGTATAGATGGGTGAAATGATCTAACAATGATCTGTATCCAATAGTGACACTGAGAAGAATTTTAGTCAAGAGATTAGAGCAACAGCTGCCCTCCTTGAAGGTATACCCCCCCAAATTTCCAACTTTTTAATATCCATGCCCAAATTTTACTCATACTTGCAAACTTTCAAGATAGCATTAGAGGTCATGCAAACTGTGAAACAACAAAACACAAAAATCAGCACTATTATACTATTAGATAAAAAGCTTTAAGTTTATCTAGTTCAGGAATATAAATTTTAAATAGTACACATAGGATCATAATAAAAATCAAGTATCGAGGCTCCTAGGTGGTTCAGATGGTTAAGTGTCCAACTCTTGATCTCAGTTCAGGTCTTGATCTCATCAGGGTTGTGAGTTCAAGCCCTACACTGGGCTCCACTCTGGGTGTGGAGCCAACTTAAAAAAAAGAAAAATCAAGTATTAAAAAGATGCAAGACGAAATTCTAAGTTGTTCCTGCATTTGTAATTGGTCATGAGAAATAAGATCAATCCAGGAGCACCTGGGTGGCTCAAGTTGGTTAAGCATCCAACTTCGGCTCAGTTCATGATCTCGCAGTTCGTGAGTTTGAGCCCCACGTGGAGCTCTGTGCTGACAGCTCAGAGCCTGGAGCCTGCTTCAATTTCTGTGTCCCTCTCTCACTCTGCTCCTCCCCCACCCATGCGTGCACGCTCCTCTCTCTCTCTCATAAATAAACATTAAAAAAAAGAAGAAGAAAATATCAATCCAATCAGATTTTTACCTGCTGGAAAAATCAAGACAGAATTAATTACATTCTAACAAAAAAGCCTGGTGTTCAACTTTTTCTATTTTTTTTGTTGTTGTTGTTTTGTGATCCCAAACACAATATTCAACCACAATGCCCTACTGAAAAATGTCTAATAGACACTGATAGTAACTAATCCTTGAAGGATAATTAATGTGACAGCTTAAATTTATAGTAGACAGCTTTTGTCTTTTCACTTTTACCTTAACCTTACTGAAGGAAATATTTAACATTCATTCATTTAATAGATATTTAGTGAGGACACTAGGTGTCAAGCTCTATTCTAGGCACTGAAAACACAAATGTGAGCCACATCTTCAGTTTACATTCTAGTGGGGAAGAAACACAAAAAAGATAAATAAATGAATATATAGCATATGAGGGTGGAGACCAAGTGTTACTTTCACCACGATAATGGAATTCAGCTGGATCCTTCAGTAGACTATAGAACTCTTAAGGAGATTTAGAGTATTTTTGGGGTGGAGAAACATGACAAATTCACAGATTTTTTTTTTTGCTTCTCTGTTCTCATATATAAATATATATGAATATATATATACACACACATAGACAGGCAAGATGGTTGATGCTTCAATTGCAAGGAAAAACTCATTTTAGAGCTGCCATCTCATCCAAACTGGTAATTCTACCTGGAGTTGTAAAGCTAATGCAAAGTAATTACCTTTTAATTACATATTCCAACCTTTTATTTCTCTTAATTTTCCATCCTTTAATTATGGTACTTTTTTATTTTGACAAAAGACTTCAAGGCTTCAGCTGAGTGACTGCCCAACTGGCACAATTTAGCTCTGATAGTGAATTTTCTAAGGGCAGGTTTCAGATCTGACTCACCACTTCAGCACCAGAACTTCTTATGTGCCTACCATATAGTAGGTATATTTGTGTTTGGTGAACAAATTAATCCACAAAAATCAAAATCCAGTACAAGTTAAAACCAAAGCTTAATGAAAATTATCCTAACAGCTTCTTCTTTCAAGAAATAACTAAGACTGATTAAAAGTTTTCTTTTGTCACAAATATTTAAGAACATGTACAAATGACTACTAAACCTCAAATAAGTAACCTTTCTCAAAATATTTTTTTAGAATTTGTTTCAAAAATTCTTAATCAGTTTACCAACTACAAGGGAAACTAACCTTATTACTAGTTTGCAAGACATGCTCTTGGTTTACTTTTTTTTTTCTTTCACCTCTTCTAACCTATTGCCTGACTCCCCTATAACTACACCAATGGCCAGGGGGGCACCCTCTTTCTCAGGAGATCCATTCATCCCCCCACTGAGCAGCTAGTGAGCCATAAACCTGGATGGAGCCTAGGACTTGAATTCACACTAGTGCAAGGCATACAGAGAAAACACCTGATATATTAACTACTAATATTTGTAAAATGATTGGCAATTTACGAAGAGTTATATTCTCTGTACTCTCATTTTATCTGATCTTCACAACAATGTGAGAGCAGCTAGAAAGTTGCTATTATTATCCAATTTTATAAAGAAGGAAACTACGACTCAAAAATTTCAAACAACTTCCCCAATGTCACATCATAAATAAGTGAAGTTGTGACTCAGCCTTATATTACTTAAGGTTATTTGTATGTTGTCTCACTACCATGGTAGGTGTAACTTGTTTACAGACATGAGGATGCGTTACCACGAGTCCAGCCTATCTATTCACTCAATATTAACCTCTTTTTAAAGGGGTTAAGATAGTTTAAAAGCTGTCCACTTGATTTAATTCAAAGTTCCCTCTGCTCTCAGATATTTAAAGCTCTGTAATAACAGGACACCTGGGTGGCTCAGGCGGTTAAGCATCCCCCGGCTCCAGTCATGACCTCACAGTGATCGTGATCGAGCTCCATGTAGGACTCCGCCCACAGCAGGAACCTGCTTGGGATTCTCTCTCCCTTCCTCTCTGCTCCTCCCCTGCTCGCAAGCTTTTTCTCTCAAAATAAACATTTAAAAAAATAATAATAAAGTGTTGTAATATCAAAATTAAACCTGAGAAATGGAAAGCCAGTTTTAGATTACCATCAATAAAGAGAGCAATTAACGGTCTGTGAGACCACAAAATTTCAAAACACATTTAAAAAGTCACTCAGGGAATGCCATAAAGTCACCAAATAGCTAGCTAGTTAGTGACCAGCACTGAACACTCCTCCCCATGATAGAACCTATTTTCTCCCTCTTCCAAAAGTTCATGCTCCCTCCTTTCCCATTATAATTCGACTAACACGGCTTAATTCCACCTGAAGCAAAGATCCTCTCATTCCCCTTTTCTTCTCCCTTTAAGAGATTTCTCTTCATTCCATAGCTAGAAATGAAACTGAACATAAGCAACCATGAGCACATTTAACATAACCAGATTAATACAGAAAGCACACTACATAATCTGCAAAAGGCTATATATGTACTGGTAGTTACTACGTAAAGAGATGAAAAGCCAATACATTTTACAGGGACCATATCACATACAACCAATACCTGTAATCTTTAAAACTACAAACACTTCCACTTATTTCTCAGTTCTTCTCCCAAATTTAATTCCATATTTCCTCAAATAAAATAATTTTATAAATGTGTAGCAATGAATGTAACACTTTAACCATAAACATACCATAGACTAGTTAAGAAAATATTTTTTATCAATGTCTATGGAAAACTGGCCAACAAACTTTAGAACAATCCATCCAAACAACAGAGTCATATACACTGATTTCTCCCTATTTAGGACCCCCAAGGATAGTTATGAACATCTAAAACCTATATTTTAGTATTTCAAAATACCAAATGGAAGGCATGTTCAATATAAAGTTACAGGGCTTAACTAAAATGTCACATATATTTGCTTCTGCTTGCAATTCGATCAACTAGCTAGCTACTGATCAGGAGGGAAGGGGTTTATGTGTGCTGGATTAATAAAACATAATGAAAGTAATTATGAATGTAATTTATTTATAAGCTCTGAAAATCTGGAATCAAAAGGGAAAAAATAAAACAAAAGCCTTTTAAATTTCTTTTTTTTTTTTGGCGGGGGGGCCGCCTGGGTGGCTCAGGCAGTTAAGTGTCCGACTAGCTCAGGTCATGATCTTGTGGTTCGTGAGTTCAAGCCCTATGTCAGCTCTGTGTGACAGCTTGGAGCCTGGAGCCTGGAGCCTGCTTCAGATTCTGTCTCTCTCTCGCTCTCTCGCTCTCTCTGCTCCTCCCCTGCTTTTTCACCCTCTCCTTCCCTCCCTCCCTCATTCCCTCTCTCTCTCTCTCTCTCCCTCTCAAGAATAAACTTTAAAATTTGTTTTTAATTTTTTTTTTAAGATTTTATTTTTAGGTAATCTCTACACCCAATATGGGGTTCAAACTCATAACCCCGAGATCAAGAGTCGCACACCCTACTAGTGACTGAGCCAACCAGGCATCCCGCCCCTTTAAAATTCTTGAGAAATGGTTGGCAATATTCAATTTGGCTTATCAAAAGATGCTAAACAATATTGTATGTACAGTTACAAGCCAGTCTCATTCTAGACAGTGATGTCCTTCCACTCCCCTTATAAAATCTCTTTCCTACTTTTTAACATCCTTTAAATGCCAATTGAGGCTACGGTTCTTATTCTAGTTAGCAGCCTTTACAATATCATTAATTAATCATTTTAAAAATTGCTCATGCAGTTTAAAGATTAACCCATCCCAAGAATATTTCTCTTAACCAAATCAAGTCATAATTTTTAACTAAACATTTATGATGGGCAAGAGAGTGTGTGTATGTGTCTTTCAAAAGAGCCCTGAACGTCCAAAGACCTTTCCTTGCTGTACAACTCATCACATCTCAGGATTTCCCATACAAGAAACTCTCTAAGTCTCTGCTATTAGGGTTCTCCAAAGAAACAGAAACAACAGGAGATATAGATACAGAACTTTTTAAGGAGATTATGAGGAATTGGTTCCCATGATGACAGGGGCTGAGAAGGCCCACCATCTGCTATGTGCAAGCTGGGGATCCAGGAAAACTAGTGGTAATTCAGTCCAGAGGCCTAAGAACCAGGGAACTGATTTAAATCCCTGGGGGCAGGAGATGAACTAAGATGTGATGCCCAGCTCAAGCAGTAAGGTGGGGGGGGGGGGAAGGGGGGGGAAAGGGGGGAAGGGGGGGCAAATTCCTCCTCCCTCCATGTGTCCTATTCTGGCACTCAATGGATTACATAGTTTAGATAGTGAGCATCCACAATGGAAGAGCAATCTACTTTAAAGAGACCACTCACTTAAATGCTAATCTCATCCTCATCCAGTACACCCTAAGAGACACACCCAGAAATAATGTTTAATCTTGACCCTCTGTGGCCAAACTGACAAAATTACCCAACACATGGTTAAACAACTTTGCCATACAATGCAAGTTCTATCACGTTCTTTGAGAGCAAATCACCAATCAAAAGCTATGAGAAATCCTGAAAGAACAAAGCAATTATCTTCCTTTGTGCAAATATCTTCAAAATATATTTGAAACACAAAATTTTATTCCGTTAACAACTATTAACCTGGAACTTTTAAAAGTGCTACAGAGTACATCTTTTCCCATCTGTATCATACTTGTTAACCACAAAATCATCAATTTAGTATTAATATCTAAAAACCAACAAATCTGGGTGGCAGTGACTTAACACCAACTTAAACCTTTTTTAACATGTACTAATGCCTCACATTTGCACACAATTCAAACTATTAAGTTTAAACAGCTACAACTTTTCACTCCATATTTTTAAAAGCACACAACAAATGTCAACAGGCTGACTGATAACTGGGTGTTATGCAAAAACAATCTCCTGAGTATACCACAGCTCTGGTTCAAATTCAACACATTTTCTTGTATCGTCTATAGCTTTAGTTCTCTGTTAATAATAAATGCTCAGAATAACCTTAATAGCTTTTGAAAAAAGTTTAAAAATGTGTTTAATGAAAATTCACTGATAAATATTTCACTATATTCTAATGATGTGAAAATTCAGATTTTAACAAATCCTTAACTAAACATCCCAGACCCTAATTATGATATACGGAAATTAACACTTATTTTTAAAAAGAGAGTGGTGGAGGAAGAGTGGGTATGAAACAAATAATTTTCAAGTATACTATCACAAATAAGAGTAACATTAAGAGTAAGACGTCCTAAAAAAAAAAAAATTAAAAAAAAAAATTAAAAAAAAAAAAAAAAAGAGTAAGACGTCCTAAAGGGCAAAGACAGAAGGGGAAAAATAATTTAAACATTTAAAACAAACAAAGCTGTCATCCCTATATGGAAAATGCAAAAGACACACAGATATGTCTAGCAAGTCTCATAAATATTTCAATTATATTGAGAATGAAAATAATACAAATTGAAGTCAAAAGGTTTAAATCAGAAACTATGTTACCTCCTCTTTTAAAAAATAAGGGGGGGGGGGGCCAGAAGAACCTACCGGTGCTCTACTTTCAAATCACACCAATCTATCATATCACAGGTTTCAAAGTTCAATGTACATATTAATTTGCTCAATTGAGTAATTTTTCCTTGTAGCTTAGTATGGCCCTTAATTGCTCACATGAATGGTTTCTCATTTCTGAAAAAGTTTCAAAGATCTATTTTGACAAAATGCAAAACTGAGAAGTTTCATATGAATGTTTATCACTACTGTTACTATTATGTATCTATATACTTGGCATCCCTACTTTGGTTCAAAAACAAAAACCAAAAAACCTAATCCTAAAAATAGTATACTGATGACTATCGATTACAAAAGAAAATCAATGACACATTCCATACTGAGCCACAAAAACAGCACACAATTTGGAATAAGACGACCTAGGTATGATTCCCAGCTCCACCATTTGTTATATACTTTTAAGCCAACTGTTTTAACTCAGTCTCTGTCTTCTCACCTGGCTAATGAGAATAGTATCTCCTACCTCAGTGCTGAGATGCAAAAGATCCAAGCAGATAGTACCACTCACCACTTTCTAAGCATAGTATACACTTGTTGAACAAGAGAATCTTCTGTAACACAGCTCGTAACTAAATATTTTGAAATCTAACATGAATTAAATCACCTCTTCACCTCCCCTAATGCCTCCTGATCTGTGTTAAAACTAAGAGAAGCAGTAAAATAAAGTACTACACTACTAATTTTTTAGTAACCAATATGGAGTACAATTTTATATCTACTATATTTCAAAATAGGACTATTTTTCAGACTTAAAAAAAAAAAGCTAAAGCAAGAAGTCTTTCTTAAGTAATGATAAGTCTCAGTTTACCTACTGACAATATTCAGACAAGAAATAGTGTATTATTAACATCGATCAAGAGAGCTGAAAATTACTGAAAGCTAAATAGAATTCTGTACTGAGTCAGGAGATGGGATTCAAGTTTCGTATTTGCAACTAATAACTGCTTGACCTTGGACAAGTCCCTGGGCTTCAGTTTTCTAATCTATAAGATGAATACTAAAAACCAAAGATAAAATCCAAGTGCCGTTTAATCTGGGCCTTTCTCCGCAGAGGCAATCCCACATAGTAGTTAAGAGAATGGACTCAGCAGAACTGCCACTGGCTCTGCCACTCACAAGTTGCACACCGGTAGACACACAACGCACCAGAGGACACCTTATTTTTTTTTAATGTTTAAAAAAATTTTTAAGTTTATTTATTTTTGAGCTTGAGGCAGAGCACGAGCGGGGGAAGGGCAGAGAGAGAGGGAAACACAGTATCTGAAACAGGCTCCAGGCTCTGAGCTCTCGGCACACAGACCGACACGGGGCTCAAACCCACAAATCGTGGAATGACCTGACACAGAGGGACACAACCGACTGAGCACTCAGGTGCCCCAGCACTACAGTACTTCTTACTAGCATCAATGGTTTACTGTTTAAAATATTTCCCTGAAACACAAAATCGTTTTACAATACAGAAACTTAGAAGGCACAGTCCTTCCACATCAAGACACTAGCATTTTACTAGCAGACACGGAGCTCATATGATGACAGCATTACAACTTTTTACAACATGCTAACCTAAGCCAAGTTTCATCAAAAGATCATAAAATATCGTACTTTAGAGACACCACTGAAACCTTGTTAGAAGGCTAATTGTTCTCACCAAAATATCACAGTGAAGGTAAAAATAGAACTGCTACTTAGGTCTTTTTTTTTTTTTAACCTAATACTGCTAATGAAAACAGAAATTTATACCATAATCTCCGGGAATAAAATAAACTCCAGGATGCAAAATAATGTGGAATTTAAAAATATAAAGTGAAATGCAAACTATTAGAGATAATTAGTTCATTAAAGTCAGCCAGTAAAATATTTAACAGATACATCATACTCCAGGCTCTGTGCGTACATTATGTGCAAATACCAAGTGTGAACTTCCTCAGAATTAATCAAATGGTAAAGGCAAGTAAATGCTTTTTCATCACATTTTCACGCCACAAAAGCCACTCATCCACAAACGTTTTTATTTCCTTTAGGCCCAGGTAGGAAGGAAGACTGCCCATTAAAACTGTTTCCTTTCCTTAGTGCAGCCCACAAAGATGCCCAAACGAGTAGTCCCTGACAGCTGATACCAGAACCTTCACAGGACTTCAAGCGAGTAACTTCTAAGACATTTCCTCAAATCCACAAGCTGCACAATTTATCTTCAGTGACGCCCACACCACCACATAGCACTACACCTAACTGTTAACCGGGGTCAAGTATCTGATGAGATCAATTTAATTCCTCCCCTGAACGTATTGCTAGTAAGGAACTCTACTTCTTCAAAAAGTCTGCTTTTTGCAATGGACATCAAGCACTAGAAAAGGGAAACTGACTGGCTAGTCATAGTTGCCCTACTTCCATTTCAGGTCCAAACGAGGGAAAAAAAAAAAAAAAAAAAAAAAAAAGCTGTTCCACGGAGAGTATCAAGGGAGCCTTAAGCAAATCAAGAGTGTGGATGCTAAACTGAACTTTCTGATTCCTACGATTTAAAAAGGTGACAATGGGTGGGGGTTAGAGGGGGAGGTGAGATAACTGGGCTATCCAAGTGTGGCTTGAGAAAAAAGGTCCACTTCACGAAGTAGTCAAAGTAGGGAGTAGGAAAAACCGGTCTGGCCAAGTGACAAACCCAGGATGCTGACCGAGCTTGGAGGTGGAGGGCCCTGGAGGCCAGGGACCGGAGAAGGGAGATCTCGGGCAAACCGTAGGGGAAGAGCAGCACCAACGCAGAGACCGACGCTGCCACGGAGCAGCGTGTAAGGGGACACCACGAAGGAAACGATGAGTTAGGAGGTAGCGACAGCAAGAGGGTGGCCAGTGCCACGGGCGACGGGCAAGTGGCAACTACGAAAGAAGAGGCACAGCAGCCGGAGGTGGTGGGACTCTGTTGAGTCAGCACAGCTCCTATTCAGGGGGCACTTGTAGGATCCCCGTTGCTCTTCGGGCCCCGGGGCCCGCTACGGAGGGTCGGGACCGCGGTCAGGAGAAACGCTGTTCTCGGAAGAGCTGGCGCCGGCCCCTTCCCCATTTCACAGGTAAACACTGGCCGCCGTCGCCGCTTACCTCTGTTAACATTATTACACCCCGGGGAAGTGAGCTCCTCCCTAGCCTCGCCGCATGGCAACAGCCGTAGCAGCAGCGAAAACTGCCCGAGCCGCCGCCAACGGCCGAAACAGCTCCTTCAGTCGTCTCCCGGGCGGCGGCTTTACTCGGCTTCGCTGGCTTCCCCCCGGCCCGGCTGCTCGCGACGGACGCGCCGCCATCTTGGAAGAGCGACGTCCGCGTCTCTCTGCGACGTGCGCTTCCATTGGTGGGCGCAGGAGCCGCCGGCGACTCGTGACCGTCTCCATGGCGCCGGCGCGTGGGGAAGCGGAGGCGGGCGCCTCGCGGCCCACTCGGCCACCGAGGTGAGGCCTCCAAAGCTGGGTTCCCAGGGTAACTTGCGATTGCCGGTAGTAGAGACGGGGCCCAGTGTGAGGCCAGCCCGGGAGCGGGCGCGCTCGCCCTCCGGGTTGGGTCGTCCTCCGCAGCTCGCCGGCGTAGGCCGGCCCTAGGGTGGAGTGAGATGGGCAGAGGCCGAGCCTTCGACTGATGGCGCTGCGGACTTCGCGCGTCTCGGGAACTGGGAGGCAGATGTCCTGTAGACAAACTTCCCTCTGGCATTTCCTTTGCACAGCGGCGACCGAAGAGCACGCGGAGGCTCGGTTCCCTCCACGGTCTGGAGTTAAATATGATCTGAAACTGCTCCTCACGCAGTCCCTCTCTTCTTGAACTTTGACAGAAACTTTCCTTTGTCCTTAACCAATCGTCAGCGAGCCCTCTTTTGGGGTGTGCGACAGGTTGTAGAATTGATACAGGCATATCAGCTTTACCCAGGATCCTAGCACTTAGGACGGTCGCTGATTAAGTGATTGGCCAGCACCTACATCACAATGAGATCTTAGTTTTGCTTTTTCTAAGAGACCTCTTAAAAAAAAAATAAAGCCACTTTTGCTTTTTAGCTGTCATCTTTTACAGCTCTACTAGCCTCTTGATACAATGTGTCTGTGTATCAGAGTGAGCAGATTTCAGCAAGTGGCATTGTAGCTAGTGCCAAGTTGAAATAGGACTGAACTCTGGCCTTCAGTGTGCATTCTAAGAAGCCCCTGAGACTGACACCATTCTGAATCTACCACTAGATGAGTTACAATATGTGGAGTTAGAGGCAGTCACTTCTACCTGAATTTTAACGAAAGTAGTTTACCTGAACCTGCTGTCAAAGCGTGTTGTTCTGTTGTGTGTTAGAAACTAGTTTAGAAGGAAATGGAAGATTTTCAGATTTGATATGCAGAACCCTTCCATCTTTTTTTATGAGGGGTACAAAAGCACTCTGAAAACCAACGTCGTTCATTCCCCTTTTCCCGAATCTCCTTCCTTAACAACGGTACTATTCTATAAAATGAAATTTGCTTTAATATATTACTATTATAGTCTCAAAATATTACAAACTTGTGTTATCTCTATTCTATTGTATCCTCCCCAAGGAAACAAAACTATTTAGGTAGTCAGGTAAAAATTCAAGAAAAACCCTCATTTTGCCCAATTCAACTAATTGAGGCAAAGTAGTTTTTGTTTTGATACACATCTGATACATAATTTCCATATTCCTGGGCCAGCAGAATTCTGACCTCTGCAACTAGTATTACTACTAGTTTTACTACTACTAGTAGTACTACAACTACTATTACTAGTATTGACAGATTAAGCCATGATAGGAAATAAGAGTGGAAAATACTATCTGGACTAAGATATTAAGGGAAACTAAGAGATACTAGAGACAACAAGGAAGCTGGAAAAAGATATTGTTCCAACCTGTAAGTAAGAAAACAGAGAAGGAGACTTGTTAATATTTAAGATACCAACTAGTGAATTACAACTGTAATTTAGGTGTCTAGCCTAAGTATTTAACTTTTTGCACATATTTTCCCATTACAGAAGTAATACATTTCACTTGGTCTAAAGGTAGTAAAATAAGTGTAGGCATTACTTGAGTTTATACCAACCTGTAATATGACCCGGACATGCTTTTAATATTTAAGAGTTTATCTGTAGAGCTAGGAGAGAGAAAGCCAAAATCATCAGCTCCCAGTTTTCTCAGCGAGCGTCCTTTCTGTGACCTAAAAAACCTTATGCTAGCTAGCCTTGCAGGTCTCTCCTCACATCCACTGCTCTGACCTCATTTCTACCAGGCACTTTGTCCCAGCTTTCCTGCTCCTATAACAGCAAGTCATGTTCTTGACTTGGGGCCTTTGCACTGACTGCACTCTATCTAGGAGGATCTATCCACCAAATACTTGCATGGCTAGCCCCTTCACTTCTGTCCCATCCCTGCTCAAATGTGATCTTTTTAAAGAAGCCTACTCTGACCATCCCATTTAAAATGTTGCCCGTCTCTATCCTCCCTTCCTTGCTTTAGTTCATAACTCTTACACTTTCTAACAGTTACTCTTTTTCTTATTGTCTGCCTTCCTTCCATTAGGACATAAGCTCCACAAGGTCAGGGATTTTTTTGCTTTGTTCATGGATGTTTCCTCAGCACCTATAATATAAGAATACTGCATGGCACATAGTAGACACTCTAAAAATTTCTTCAATGAATGGGTAAATCATTTCCTAAAAGACCTCAAAAGGAAAAAGCCTAATTAAAGTTGATTTTTTTAATGTTTATTTATTTTGAGAGAGAGAGAGAGAGAGAACATATGAGCAAGTGGGGGGAGTGGGGGTAGAGAGTCCTAAGCATGCCCTGGGCTGTCAGTGTAGAACCCAACATGGGGCTAGATCATGACCTAACTGAAATCAAGAGCCAGATGCTTAACGGACTGAGCCACCCAGGTGCCCCTGATTTAAAACACAATCTTTACTGTTGAAAGGTTAATTAAAAAAAAAAAATTGGCCATTATGTGTTCTTATTTTGCAATTATGGGGGAATTACTTTTACTGTCACTAGAATGCTAGAGAAAAGTTTATGACAGAATTGTGAGCTATGCCTTTTCCTTCACCTAGCTCATTGCTGATATTTTAAACGGTGGTAATGGGATAGGGGATAATAAAGATAAAATATATTCAAAACAAACCTTCTTTATCTTGGGCATGAGTTAAAATTAATTGCTAGCAAGGCAAGCAGAAACTGATTAAGGTATGCCATTTTGGTGAGTTATGGAAATTGAGTTATATAGTTGGGAAAGAGAATGTTTACAGAATCCACTAGCTTAAAATAAGCACCTAATTTGGTACAGATTACAGTCGCATTCCATGTAGTCTTAAAAACATCATATCAGTTGTTACAGAGGAAACCTGGGACCAACTGATCTGAGACATAGGGTCCTTTGGCTATCAATCAGAAATTCAAAACAAAACAATCCGTCTTAAGAAACACATGATAAGGATATTTACGTGGCTGTTACTGCAAAAGGTTTGATTCCCCAGTAGCACTGTCCAATCTGCCCAATTAACGCAGGAAAGGATGACAAAAGAGGTCAGAGGCAAAAATCAAGTGTGTAATGCTTTTCAAGAGGCCACTGCCAGTGATTTCTAAACCCCCAAGCAACAATTTGGTATATCCAGTTTGCCTGGATATATCAGAGGAAAAAACTCTCCCAAGTATTCAGGTTGTCACAAATTAGCTACAATTCTTTTTGAGAAACTGGAAGAATATAGCATCAAGGTTTCAAGCAAATCACACCTATCAAACAGTTGTTACTTTTTAATCTTTTGGGGTTTTGAGCCATTTTATTAACTGCAGTTTCCTTGTAATACAATATTGTCAGTGTCAACTACACCTCTACTGAACATTAAATAGTACTACACATTCATTAACAAAGCCCAATATCAAAGCCAGTGAATTGGCGTTGAAGTAATGTACTGCCAACAGAGAAGACACATTCTAAGAACAGTCAACAGCAGGATATCCTGAGTCTTTGTTAAAGCTTTAGTAACAGAAAGCTGTAAACAGCAGTAAGCAGAAATTTCAGGGCATTTAGGAGTGATCTGAAGTCTAGCTTCAAATAGCCCAGTCTGTGCTTTTTTCTTACATAGTATTTTTTGAGAAAATACTGAGGCAACTCAAGCCTAAGAAACAAACAATATGAAGTTTTCCTAACAATAGATGCAGCTATAGCTAAATAATAATGTTGACATTTCAAAAGTATAAGATCGCTGGCAACCTCAGCCAACAGTTTTTGAAATAAATAGTTTTTAAATAAAATAGTTTTGTTTTTAACATCACAAAAATTAGACCTAGAGCACTTTTCAAACATTTAATTCTCACATACGAACACTATTTTTCAGTACCTAGGATAGGCCCAAGATGCTGTGGGAGGCATTTTGCATATAATATACTTAACAGTTGAAGAAGACTTTCACAGTAGATCTTATTACACTTTGAGGCCATGACAAATTTAGTGAATCCAAGTCATCTATCAAGCATATACGCTATCAACATCATTTATCACTGTTAACGCTGGCTTCAATCAACCTGGCTGAGGTAGCGTGTGTCAGACTTCTCCAGTACAAAGTTACTTTTTCCCTCTTTCCATATTGCTCTACTCCTTGGAAGGAAGTCACTATTAGCAGGCCAGACACCATCAGCAGGGAATTATGAGGGTGGAATCTCTACTTAAATGATTTGAAATTATTTTGCATGGGAAATCTTTCTCTTCTTCATTTTTTATTGATTCAATCATGTGAGTAAAGATTCATAGACCTTTATTTTATACTTCAGGTTAAATCCAATACTCTTATTTTGTTGCTCAAGTTGTCTATATTTAATGTATACCTAGACATATACATAATGTCTGCGTATAGTGTAATCTATATTTAACGTATAAATAGTATACATAGTGTTATTCAATGTATGCATGTAGAATGTAGTCTATATTTAATGTATACCCAGACATATGCATAGTGTCTGCATACAATGTATAATTATATGTAGTCTATATTTAATGAAAAAATATATGTGTGTATATATATATATATAGTTATATACTTCTGTATAGTTGTATAATTCTGAATTATATATGTGTAAATACTGTATCTTCAAGTATATTAAATTAGTTAATCTTAAAAATTAAAGTTTTTCAATAATCATGTCCTCAATTTCTTATGTGAATCATAAGAATTGTGATTAGCCTTTGACCTCCTTTTTTTGCCTTTATCCCAAGGAGGAAATGAGAAAAGGAATCCGTGCTCATAGACAGAACCCAATATGTCCCCATATTTAAGGCTTAACTCAGCTAGTTCCATTTTTACAGAGTAAGGGTGAAATTAAACACTGCTATTCTATTGTTCCCTACTTTAATAGCTTAACAACTAAGGTAAAAAAATAAGATCATTCTAAAAATTACTATTGTTTTTATTTTTATTTTATTTTTTTTTAACGTTTATTTATTTTTGAGACAGAGAGAGACAGAGCATGAACAGGGGAGGAGCAGAGAGAGAGGGAGACACAGAATCTGAAACAGGCTCCAGGCGCTGAGCTGTCAGCACAGAGCCCGACTCCGGGCTTGAACTCACCGACCGTGAGATCATGACCTGAGCCGAAGTCGGACGCTTAACCGACCGAGCCACCCAGGCGCCCCATAAAAAATTACTATTGTTTTTAAATGGTAATATGTTAATTGGTACAAAGTTAATTTGACCTGCCTTCACCCTTGCATGTACAGTGATCTGTTTTTAATAAAAATTTTACATTTAAACCTATTAGTAATAGACATACACACAATTAAATTGAAGAGATATTAGACATGTGCCCCATAATATTGACTGTCGAATGTAATGAATATGAGCCTGAGAAGATTTACATTGTGGTCCTGTCTTTACTAACCTTGGAAATGAAAATCCATCATTTGTTGAGCATAGTGTCTTTTTCTGTAAAGCTAGGAGATTAAAACATATAATTAATTTAACACTAATATACTGTGTACATGGGAGGTGTTATTTGAAGCATTGGACAATGTCCTCTGTCTCAAGATCAAACACTCTAAGTTTTTTTCAAGTTTAAAACTGGTACTTAATGATAGCAAGTAAGTTGCAGTTCATTTTCCTATCACTTTCCTCCAACGAACATACTCATCATCACCATTTTCAAAAACCTTGCTACAGAACAGAGGCACACTCTGCTGTGAACTGTTATGCGTATGGTAATGAACTCCTTGAATTACCACCTTACCACTTAAAATAAGACACTTCCTACCTTATCATGGCAATGTGTGTAAATATCCACGAACAGAGAAATCAGCAAACATGTCAAGGAAAGTCCTGGGCTATAAAAAAAAAAAAAAAAAAGCAAATACTCAAATAAAAGGAATGTGAAATCAGGCTATTTATTCCTGAAATCTATAGGGCATTCACCTAATTTGGATGGATAAGATTTATCTTGTTCACTAAATCAGCAAAATGCAGAGGGCTTCACATTTTATTTTTAAAAATAGATGTCCTTTTTGGGTTTTCTGTTGCTGGGGAAGTGTTCTTTCTGTTGCTAACAGAGCTAAATGTTCTGCTTTGAATGGGAAATGTTTGTTTTTATTGGTAGGAGTAGCAGAAGGATGAATGAAGGAATCCATTAAAAAAAAAAAACCTGTTTCTGTAAGTGAGATGTCTGCCTTCTGGGTAAAGGAATATGATTGGTTATTTACCAGATTCTTTAATAGAATCATGAAGTTGGTTTATTTGTTTACACATCATTTTATTCACTAAAGCATAAATGGACTAACTATCCAAATTGTAAAGATCACAGGATTATAGAATTCATACTGAAACATTTATTACCACTGAACTTCCAGTGGTTAGAAGGTACAAAGAAGACATTTATCATCTTTACATTTTTCACCTAATGTAATTTAGCTTCCAAAAAAAGGGGGTAGGGAAAGAAATAAATGAGATCTGGCTTTCCCTTCAAATCTTAGTATCATATAATTAAAATGCAAGCCATCTTGCCCTTCATCTTGGTATATATTATTTGCACTGTTTAGGGCAGGAAGCTGATGGGGGAAATATCACAGGCAAGCAAATAAGTATAAAATATTAGTTTGATATATACTGAGCTTCAAACTGCATGAAAAATGGCCATTCTGGCTATCCTAAATTTAACAATTACAAAATTATTTTTAATATAATTTTGTTAACCCCAAATTAAGTTCTATGTTATCAGTACCTTAATTGTGTTGTATTACTCTGTGAAAGACTGTAGATCTCCTAAACAAGAGCTTTTACTTTGTTTCAAGCTGTGTCTCTGATTAATTCATCAAATGTATTCTTCATGGTTATGCCAGAAATTTTGGTTACACTGAGATTCTGTGATGTGAAAATGTAATTAAGTTTCTATCTTCCAAATTTGATTTTGGTCTTTAGAAGCAAGTTTTTAATCTATGAACCATTAGCTTTTGGGAAAGAGGGAATATTTCATAATATCTGTCTAAATCATTCTGTGGCAGATGATGCTGTATTGAACTAGTCATTTCATTTTCCTCTGGGGATTGAAAAAAATTACAAATCCTGCCTGTTTAGGTGGGGTTGTGTAACTAGCTCAGGCCAATGGAATGTAGCAATCCTCCTCTCTCTCCACCTTCCAAGGTGACCTTGGCTGTTGGTTGAGGTAATAGATGGAGGGAACCACACAGAAGAACCCATCTATTAGATCAAAAAAGAAAAAAAACTTTAGACTTTGCATGAGTGACAAGTTCTTTCGTTGTTGTGAGTTGTTGTTATCACATCTAGCAATATACACCCCAAATAAAATACTTTTTAACTCAACTCACTGGGAGTATAAAGTGTCTAACCTGAGAAATCCTTACCCTCTCTTCTGCCACCCAATTCCCGGGATGAGGGGACTGTTTTAAGTGATAGTACTTAAGAAGAGCCTTAGTAGTTACACCAGTTTTTAAGTAGAACTACTTTATCAAATCACAACCTAGTGTTACACATTAAACACACACACACACACACACACACACACACACACACACACACACACACACACACACACACAGTATTTCTGGGAGAGGTGGACAGGCTGAAGACCCTGTTTCATCCGGTCTACTCAGAAAAGAAAACCAAGCGAGTTAATGGAAGAGGAAAAACAGTGAATAAAAGACCAGCATGAACCAGAACGAAGGACAAGTTCCTCTTAAAGTAGTAAGAGCCTTCCCAGGGAGTTCCAATATGCATTATCCAAGGATGTGGCAAAATTGGGAACTAAGGAGGTAATACAGTCAGGTGGTTGGCTCGGGAGTTGTATCAAGGAATGACTTTGGTTAATTGGACTGTGGGGCAAGTTTTGCCTGGGGATGCCTTACAGGTGCTCCTCACCCTGATCAGGAGAGTCTCCCACACTGAAAATTCACTCAGGAACAAGGGAACTAATGTTATTACACACCTCTGTGCCAGGTGCATTGGGTATCTTGTTACCTTTACACCTCATGGTAAGTATTGTTAGCTACATTTTTTAAATGAGGACATTGAGACTCAGAAGTTTATTTAATTCACCTCAGAGTTCTGTGCTAATAGCAAATCAATTTGAGTCTAGACTTTTCAGATTTGAAACTTTTTTTCCTGCTATATTTCCCACACACTCAGCCACAAATCTAGGAGTTAATGTGCCATTTGAATGTCCAATAAAAACTCTCTTTTTCTCAAACATTTCCTGCTTGTTGCAGCCTAGATCTCTTCAGGATCTCTTGAATTAAACTATAATGTATCTAACAATAACTTGTTTTTCCAGTTTACCCACTTTCCCCCCTCCCTCATAAAAGAAGAAATAAGGGTATGAACCCTATAGAGTTTTATCTGATTTTTTCTGTTAACTTGTCAAAATCTAACCATAGTTCTACTCTAACGTAAACACAATTTACCTCTCCTGATAGTAAAAGTTAATCTCGTGCTTTTATTGAATTTTTCTCATTGATTGATATGCATAATACATTCAGCTAATTTCTCTGAGCCCACTTGAGGCCTCTTTATCACTGACATCATGCGATCTTTCTATGTCTGCCTCACGCCTATTGGCCTCTGGCTCATGCCGGGCTTACACTGTAACCTAAGGGGATGGTATCCCGTCTGTGTCTTTTCTTCTGCCTCCCTTCCCCAGTGAAGTACCAGACTTGAGCTGTGTAATTTCTCTTCTCCTTCACTTTTCACCCTCAGAGACCTATGCTTTTCCATTTTCCTAAACCAATTGTATCCCTTCTCCTCAACTGTGTCTGACATTGATAAGTCTCTCATTAATCAACTCTTTCTCTGTCTCCTTAGGCTAACCCTTAGTCCCTAATGTCCTTATGACCATGGTCACGGGCTGCCTCTGAGCCCCACTGGAACTGAAAGGGATGACCTGTGATCTGCAACCACCAGTAAGAACAAACTACAGAGTACAGTTGTGCGCTAACTTCAACAGCATGTCTGTTTTGCTGCAGCACATGGACATTTATGAGAAGTTAAGTCCAGAGTTGATTTGCAAAGTCCCATTTTGATAGTAAGTTTATTATCAGTTTATTTCTGATTTTTCTCCTAAGCCCCAGATTATCTTTCCCTTATTTATTAGTCTCATTCATTATCCCTTTTCTTTTTAACCAATTCCTTAGAAATATCTTTGGAATACTGCATCTCCTATAATCATATGTTTTTCTTGGCTTATTTTAAGAAATACACTAAAATTCAAAATGTATGCTAGCTAAAACTGATAGGTTTTCACAATACAATGTTTAAAAGTAATAAATCTGCCCTCCACAAGACAAAATAATTACTAAATGACACAATTACTATCCAGTTTTCAACCTAACTTATTCAACAATTACTCTCATTTATCCATATCATGTATTCCTTTAAAGCATGTGAGAGTTTTGAGTTGCTAGAAAGCTAGTAAGCAGATGCTTTTGTATTTGGTGCTAAAAATGTAAAAGTAAAGTAAAATATCAAAGGTTTTCTCTGTTCTTTTCCTTCATTCCTATCTTTTGGCCAAATTATTTTCTCTGAAAGATGGCAGTCTATCTGAGATAAAAAGCATATTCCTAGTGTTCATTGTCCCACTTTGTCTAGTATAGTTTTTTAGAAGATTATTAGAATATGAAAGAGATTCTGATAGTTTATAATACAATGAAGCAAAAGTGAGATTTTAATCACACACATTGATGAAGGAGCAGAAAAGGCTTGCAGAGATTCTGCTTTGGCTTCCTTTTCTAACTAAAATATAAAGCTAATGGAAATGACATTTTGTAAGTGTGATAAAATAGGTACCTGATCACTTGCCCTAATAAAAAAGAAAATGGATTTGAAAAATCTAAAATGGTGAATAATCTAAAACTTGTCAAACTATAAAGTAAAGCCATTCAAATTTGAGCATGTTTAATACTGGATATCCACCGGTATTACTGACTACACTATTTTAGAGAAATCATAGTGATGCCATAACAGAACCTTAATTTTACATTTTAGCTCTCTATTTTACAGTAACTTCAAGTACTATTTCTTACCTATGCTTCATAAAAATCATGCAAAGCATCACAGAGCTGGTTCAGCCTGACTCATGAGCTAGGGGCCAATTGTTAAAATTCGTGGAATTTTACTCGCCAGTTTTTAGATACAATCATTACTAAAAATTAAAGTATATGAACTTACAATTAAATAAATTATATGTAAAATGAAGGCCCTAAATACTCAAAACAATCTTTGCTTCCCAACTATTTTACTACTTTTTACCACTACCTGTGTTTTCGAGGTCATTTATGTTTATTGCGTGGGGAAAAAAAACTATAGAATAGTGGGCTACTTCACATCTCTTCCTAACTCTTTGTTCATGATGTCCTGGTGATAGCTGGAGACCAGCTGTGGAGGGAGTGTTTACACCAAGGAAATTGGTAAATAGTACAAAATCAAGATGTGAGTTACTGTTTTGCTGATTTTCTAGAGTTAAGGAAGGGATCAAGAACATGTTGATAATGCATATTAAACTTGAAAGGTGTCATGACCAACTGTTACACTGTAAATAACACACAAAAAAATTTGAGGAACTATTCTAGTATTCAAACACTACTATCCATTTCAGGAAGGAAGTTGCTCACACTGTTGACAAATGAATGAACTTCTGACATCTTGTTAAAGAAAAATAAAATATCAACCAGTGTTTGTTCACACTTGTTTGTCAGTTGCAATCACAGTTGAGCTAGAATACAAGAATTCAGCAAAAATCAACAAAATCATTAGAAGAGAGTTAATTGCCTATATGCAAATAATAAACAATATTGAACGTTGTATCTTTTTCTATATTCTTTGTTTTAACATTGATTTATTTTTGAGAGAAGGAGAGAAACAGAGCGTGAGTGGGGGAGGGACAGAGAGACAGGGAGACACACAATCCTAAGCAGGCTCCAGGCTCTAAGCTGTCACCACAGAGTCCAATGCAGGGCTTGAACTCATGGACCACGAGATCATGACCTGAGCCGAAGTCGGATGCTTAGCCAACTGAGCCACCCAGGTGTCCCCTGAACATTGTATCATTTTAAATAAATTGTGTGCCATTTATTTACTGGTATTAGTAAAATCCGTGATAAATCTATATATACCTATAAATATATGTGTACCATTTTTTCCCCCTGAAGAGCCACTTAACCAGCTTACCGCTGTTGAGCACTGACACTCTGACCCCCTTCACACAGTCTCAGTTCAGCCATTGGTTGCCAGCTTATTCTTCCTCTCCTCCAACCTCACATTTGATTGGTTATGACTTGTAACAGTTCTCAAAGGTTGAGAAAGGTAATTCCTTGTTCAGCATCTCTATTATTTCAGATTCTTGATGTGGAGACCCAACAATGTCAGTTATAGTGTTTAAGGTGACCCATCCTCTTTCTTTTGTTTACAGACTCTGCCTCCCTTGCCACAGAAGTGGCCGTGGAACTTGCACCTGATTAATTTGAGCAACAGTGATTAGTGAATTGACAAGTGATATAAGCGGAGATGGAATCCCTTTCTGGCTTTGATACTATGTATGTTCAGGATACTATATTTTTGGGGTTGCTAAGTAGAATCTGCTGGCAAGTATGTTCTGTGCCACATAAAGGAGGCATATCTGCAGAGCAGGAGAAACTGATGTTAATATGTCAAGAGAAGTAGAGACAAGCAGAAATGAGCAGCAGAAAGAGTATGTTCTGGGAATGTTGAGTTCCCAGATCCAATTCTTTCTATAGGCATTACTTTCTGTAGCCATTTCTTCATTTCTATGAGTTATTTCAGTATCTTCCTAGAAACATGGACCGCTACATTTACCTTTGCCTTAAAATAACATGAACTGATTTCCTCTTTACTTGTAATATTAGAGTTCCGACTAATACAAATCCCTATGCAGTTAATGGGTGGGCTTTGGCAAGTCTGCAAACTGCATGAAATTGTATGCAAGATTTTGTGTTCGATTCTGAGTGCACTTTGCACCCCCGCCTCCCGGGAATAGTTTTGTAGTTTGCCTCAGATTAAAAACAGACCTATAAGCCCACAAAAGCTGACTTAAGTTAGTATGAATAAAAATAAACTAAACAAATAGCTTTCTGTGTCAGAATTTACTCAGAATATACCATACCAAGGTGGTTACATTCACCTGAGTATGGATTGGAGTCTGTCTTTGCCTGATGTTTTTAAACTAGATTCTAAGGCTTCCTAAGAGCTTTAAACACCAAAGACACTTATTTTTCATTTAATTCCTTCCTTGTTACTTTCTTCACATACTAGCCTATTTGTATATGTGTGATATTGTTAGCATATTTCTCAAGAGAGTAAAATGAGAGGCACTCGCTATTCACTTGTCAAACATCAAAGAAGATGAACATCTAATAAGAAGCCGCTATCTATATTCTAAAAAACCTTTAGACTTGACTTTTATCTACCTTTGGAAATAACCTTCAGGAAAATAATAGGGAAATAATATTATGCATTAAATTTAAATTTGATAAATACAACTCAGACGTTTTAAGATTACTTTCAAAAAGACTTCTGGGTTAAGAAGCCAGTGAAATTAAGTTATAGGGCAGAAAGAATCTTTATTGAGGAAAATTAAAACTGGACACAATATAAATGAGAAAACAGTAAAATATAAGAAATCCATCTTGTTCTCTTGTGTGTTAGCTATCAAGTGGAAAATAATTGTATGTGATAAAAAGCAAAATAAAGTGTTCCCAATACTATGTATTCAATACCTTTACTTCAGAAAAAGCTAAAGCAATTTCATAAGATGATTTTTGTCTAAGAAAGTAATTTATTGCTTGGATAAGCATGACACAGAAGGCTGTGCAGGCCCCACTTACCTCACTGAAGCAATATTTTGTTAGCCTTTGTAACAGTTCTGGTTGATTGTACCTATTGCACCAGAAGAAATTATTTAAATCTCATTTAAAATATAACGGCCACAATAAAGTAATGTAGTCAAGGTTTCTTTGAAAATATATTTGGTTTGAAAATTAAAATGTGGTACACTGAAGTTTCTAAGAACTAAAAATACTTTGTCATCATAGCCAATAGACAACATTATAAATATCCTGTCAAGGCTGAAGTGAATAATGTTTAAGGCTTATACTGAATACAACTAGACTGAGATATCAGGTTAACTGGTGAATCTAATAATGAAAGTTTAGGAGCTAAAGCTATCAAATCAACTGGACCATTTTAACAAAAATTTTACCACATTCCAACTTTACTTTGAGATGCAATTTAGTGTTGCTTCTCTAATCATGTTAATCATTAAGTTCCCAGTTGAGAATGATTCATAGATGCACAGAAAGAAATTCTATCTTTAATTCTAAGGCTACAGTAGGTTGTATCTATTTAATGGGTAGTCAAGCTAGTCTGACCTTTAAGGCTAGCTCACATTCTTGGAGTCTACAATTGTCTTTACAAATATTTCTTATACTATTGGCTATATTATTAATCCAAACGTGTACAAATAGATTGATAGATAAGCATGAAATAGAAAGGTATGAAGGCCCCGATGACCAAACAGACAATGTTTTGCCATCCTTTAATTTATAGCTAAAAGAAAGGTTTGGGTACAACAAGGCTAAGAGATTTGCCCCTGGATGTTCCTGTCCCCGGAATCCAGATTTTCATCACAGTTCATTATAGGAGAAGTGCAAATGAACATGGCTGTAGGTGTTCAGCTCCAAGAATAAAAAGTTAGACATTAAAATTCTGTTTGGGAACAAGAAATATGTGACTCATTATTCTTTATCATATACTTATTTATATATTCATTTCTTCCATGAGATGCCCTACCGTGACATTAAAAGTAGTAATTTATCCCAAAGCACCTGGGTTAGGCACCCGACTCTTGATTTTGGCTCAGGTCATGATCTCCCAGTTCCTAAGTTCAAGACCCTAGTCGGGCTCCACACTGACAGTCTGCTTGGGATTCACTCTCTTTCCCTCTCTCTCTGCCCCTCCCTCTACAAAATAAATAAACTTTAAAAAAAAGTAGTAATTTCTCCCAAATTAAACAATAATCATGAGTAACTCCCAAATAGACAGTCCTTCCGACCAAGGAGACTGAAAGAGAGACAGCAAGTGGGAGAAAGCCATCCAAATGTTGCACCAGTTCAAGCTGAAGGACACAGGAGGACGAAGATTTAACCCATTATGTCTAATTTGTAAAATTCCACAGTCCATTTCAGGTTTAAAACTCTATCTCTTCTTTTTCCAAAAGTTCTACTTCTACCCTCCACCCCAAGCATTAAAACCATCTTTTATACCCCCCTCCAAATTTGAAAGTAGCTGAGAACTTAAAAAGAATAAACCCAATAGGCACAGAGGGAAAATATGGGTCTCAGAGTTGGTTTGAGATAGGTAAAGAATATTTAAAATATTTGTGTAAACTGCTTAACAAAAGTAGAGAATTCCTTTCTTCTTAAAACAATGTAGCACATAATTTTGTCTAACAGACAACTGATTGTTCTCTGATGGTAAAATAATTATGAAAATACCAGGAATTGACAAATGAGTTAGATTGCTTGCTATAATCAATATAGCTACAGTTTGAAAATAAGATGTGGGGTGAGGGGGAAGCAGGGCAGGAAATTTAGAATTTTTGTAGGACATCATGGTTTTTTCAGTCAGTGACTCTTGATAAAGGCCAATTTTGAATTAGTTTAAAAATCAGAGACCAATAGATAGCATTATAGGATGCAATCTTGGAAAACTTCACAGTAAATATTTTATTAACTCTCTAGATAAAGACGACTTTCAGGAAGGATACTGGTGATGGAACACTTTCTATCGAGTAATAGTTATACTGTACACAACCATGGGTTTATGTCTTTCTTGTCTACTAAATTGAGCTCCTTGAAGGAAAAAATGCTGTCTTCATATCCACCACTCCTATACAAAATGTGACTCAAATGTTCATGTAATTGTTTAATTTACTTACTTTTATCTTGTATGATTATGGAGCATACACTCAAATGAGAGTTTATATTAGAATCACTTTTGAAGCTTTTCATAAAACAGATGCTCAGGAACCATACACAGGCCTACATATGTTGAAAAAGCTCAGCAAGTTGGTACACTAATCCATAACATGATGAGTATATAGAGAACCACCAAAGTCAGGAACAAGGCAAAGATGCCCGTTAGCTCCACTACTGTTCGTTCATCTTGGAGCAGAGGTATTAGTGAATTCAATCGTATAAGAGAGAATAAGCAGAAGTATAAGAATTGAAAAAGAAAGAGTAAAACTATATCCAATGACATATGATATATCCGTATACCTAAAACACAGAAGAGAATCAATTCTAATACCAATAAGAAAAAACACTTAATAAGGTAGGAGATATTAAACTAACTATAAAAATCAATAACTTTCACAGACAAATAATCACTTAAAATCTATAATTGAAGTAAAAATATAGTAACAATGAAAAGAGAAATGCTTAAGAATAATCTTAACAAAAAAGGTGACAAACCTATATAAGAAAAAATTTAACTACTCTTGAACCCAGAAAGTAGACCTAAAGAAATGGAAAGGCATCCCTTGTTTTGAGATAAAACAACTCAACATTATAAAGATGTAAATTCTCTCCAAGTTAATATGTAAATTTATTGTGATCTTGATTAATATTAATAAAAATACCTTGAAGTTGTTTGTTTTTGTTTTTGTTTTGATTAATATAGGTTGATTTTAAAGTTCATATGGTAAGATAAACATGCAAGGGTAGCTAGAGAAACTCTAAAGAAAATCTAATGAGCGAGGACTGGCCCTATGTGATACAAAACACACTGTAAAGTCTCTATAATTTAAAAAATAGGGAGTGGATACATGAATACAGAGACACATGTAACAATACAAGCCCAGAAAGAGATCCAACTACCTGTGGAACTTAGTAAATGATATACAGGTGCCTGTTTAACTGACCGGGGGAATGATGGATTTAAAAAATTATTTTAGAATATTAAACATAATTTTGGAAGAAGACAAAATTAGACGTGTATCTCACCAATACCAAAGAGAAAACTCTGACTGCATCAGATATCTAATGTAAAAAATATCATATAAGCACAAAACATAGGTGGATTCATTTAAAACATGGGTGGATGGAAAGGCTTTTTAATTTTAACTCAAAATCTGGAAGCATAATAAGAAATCTTTTACTTCCCATCCTTTATTCCTGAAGGAATCTTTATTCAATAGGAAGCTGAGCAGAGAAAATCAACTTGAGGGGTCTGGGATGAATCTTGCAGCTACAGGGATCAGTACTAGGGTGTCTATGCACACTGAGCAGATGTGTGCCAATCAAGGGCAACATGACTCTCGCTCTCACAGCATGCTTACTTCATACAATTGGGATTCTGCCTTTGATTCCCTACCTGATACTAGACTGAAACTGGAGCCTCTAGCCTGCTTCTCTACTACCCAGCAACCCTGCATAAAATTTACTGCCATCTTCCCATCAGAAGGCCACATCCTATCCCTCAAATCCCCCTACCGTTCATCATTGATTAAGGACCCATTGTGAAATAATAACCCAAAAGTAGCATCAAATTGACTTCTTCCGGTGTTTACACTTTCCTGCATATACTGTTTATACTGTGATGTCACGTGGGCTCCTTGTATTGCCTGTCATCTTTATTTGTACTGCACAATCGACCCTCCTCAAGTAACGACTTCTGCCAGAACCAAGCCCAGGGCTTCTTTCAACTTTGTATTTTGGGCCACTGGCCTGACTTCCCCAGCTTCTCACCCAGCAAAGAAGTCGTTCTTCTCAGGGAACCTTTTTCTGTCTTCCCTCTTCTTGATGTCTAGTCCTTGTTTGGTAGTTAGATAGCTAAACCCATGTCTTTTAGCCTTTAATCACCAAATTGATTTTCATTGTGCTGTGGTAGAAATAACAGGGCTTTCCTATATCGGTTCTTCTCTTTCAGGAAAAGACATGCGTAATACTTTTTTTTTAATGTTTATTTATTTTTGAGAGAGAGAGAGAGAGAGAGGAGGAGAGAGAGAGAGACAGAACATGAGCAGTGCAGGGGCAGAGAGAGAGAGGGAGACAAAGAACCTGAAGCAGACTCCAGGCTCAGCTGTCAGCCCAGAGCCCGATGCGGGGCTTAACCTTATAGACCACGAGATCATGACCTGAGCCAAAGTCTGATGCTTAACCAACTAAGCCATCTAGGTGCCCCTTTGCCCATCTTTTAGTTAGGTGTCAGTATTTTAGGTCGAGCTTCTTGGATGCAGTTTCTAAGACAAAAATGTGTATGCAAGTGTTGTATTAAGAAAATATTCACAAGGGAGAATAGTAAAGAAATGAAGCGAAACAAGGAATTAAATAAAGCCAAGTAAATGTTCAGACAAAAGTCCCACACAGGATAGGTTTTAGCATCATCCCACAGGAGAATTCTGGAGGATAAGTGACATCTCTGAATTGTCCTAAGCTGAGAAAAGGAAACTGAGCTTATATTCTTGCACAGAAGAGTCATTAAACAACACCCACATCAGGGTTCATCCATGTGAATGCCAAGCACTTCTAAATCTGTACAAAGAAGTTTCAAAGAGAGTACCTGCTCAAAGGCAGGTGGTTGAAAAGGAGCCACAGGTGCTAGCCATTGAATTCATGTAGGCTGGAGACAGAAGGAGATAAGCCAGGGATACGCATTGTCTACCTTACATGTTGAGTAGTTCTGGCCAATAATTTTTGGAAGGAAATTATTATCACAGGTAAATTTCATTTCCTGTGCCATCCACCAGCATTTTCTTCTCCCATCTTGGCAACCCAGAACCTGCTTGGAAACCATGGCAACCTTCTTCAGACATGCCAGTGACCACAAGATGGTAGAGCCTTGTCAACCTGTATTCTTGAATTATTGGGAAAGAACCTCCTTCTGATCTGTTGGACACTTATATTAAAATTAGAAATAAACATAGGCTGCGTTTGTTATCATGGTACATCCTCTCGTGTCCTAATACACATATCATTTAGGCATTCTTTCTTCAAAATTTTTGTTGAGAATATGCCATGTGCTCGGCATGTGCTAGAGAATATAAAAACAAATAAGAATTTTTTTTCCAGAGAGCCTATTGTTCCAATAGAGTATAGTTTTTGCTGTAATACACTATGGATCTGTGGGATCCAGAGTGTTATATTAACAATAAATAGGAGACTGCAAATCGGGGAAGGCTTCTTACAGGAGGTTGCATATAAGTTACAACAGTGAGTAGAAAATAGAATACAAAGGGGCTAGGGAAGAAAGGCCATTTCATGCAGGTAGAACATGAGATGCAAAGTTCAGATTCATGAGGAACAGGTTACCGTGATGACTCAGTAAATATAACAAAATACAAATAAGTACTTTGATATTGTTTGTTGTAGCTTGGCCTATTAGATTGAAGCACAGACTAGTTAACTGAAAGGAAGACATTTCAAATGATGAGCTAGTTCATGACCTAAGGCAAATTATTATTTTAACTCACCGTGTCCTGTTTATCTATGATGAAAGATGAAGTTACTGATTTACTTCATAGGGATGTTTAATATTTGAAGCTGCTTTGAAAATATCAAGCTCTGGGGCACCTGGGTAGCTCAGTCAGTTGGGCATCCGACTTTGGCTCAGGTCATGATCTTGCATCCGTGGTTTCGAGCCCCACATTGGGCTCTGTGCTGATGGCTCAGAGCCTGGAGCCTGCCTTGATGTCTATGTCTCCCTCGCTCTCTACCCCTCCCCTGCTCGTGCTCTGTCTCTCTCTATCTCTCAAAAAAATAAAATAAAACATTAAAAAAATTTTTTAAAAAGAAAGAAAATATCAAGCCCTTCTCAAACTTGAACTAGTACAACTTCCTTGGGATCTGTGCTGATGAAAGGCAACATGATTTTTAAATCTTCAGACTAGAATAAATGTAAAGAAGAAAATAATTGTTGGTTCCCTTTCACTATTAATAAGGATGTTCTGCCGCTATATCTTTAATGATATGAGGCTAAAGAAAATGGTAGAAGTATGATCAATTCACAAGGCTGAAACAATTCCTAGCAGATGGGAAATTTTTCAAAGTGATTATCACTGGAAGGAGTTTCCAGGGAATAAGTACCCCGATGGCCCATTTTTAAATTTAAATGCAGATGGTGATGGTGATGATGATGATGATGGTGACGACTAACATCTAATAAGCAGATACTATGATCTGAAGCTGTTTGAAGTGCTTTTCCACTTACTATCTTTTTAAATTCTCTAGACAATCCTATCACATAGCTTTATTACTACCCTGTCTTACAAATAAGAAGATGCAGGCAGAGTTTACTAATGTGTCCAGGGCAACTCAATAACCTTGGTGGCTCATGGGTCTAGCAATATTCTTGAGTACTCATCTGTCCCTGAACTCTGTCTCTGTATATCTTCTTAGGACACCCACAATTTCCCTGTGAAATGAGACCTAGAGGTCTCATGGGCAGAACAATGCCTTTAAGTAAAGTATCATCATACTTGGGTCAATAATTTGTATGCATGACTAGATTAATAAAAAAGCATTTTAGTAAGCAAACTGTATGGAAGAATTAATCTGAATTCTTCTTTTTCCTGACCCCTTTTGTTGATAGTATCTAGTTACCCATCTATTTTCCATTTTAGATTCTATCAGTTTCCTAGGGGATTTCTGATTTTTTCTCAGGAACAGCTGCACGTATGCATTTTTGTGGTGAACAACTGCTCCTGAAACTTCTGCCTATATTTGATGCCACTTTCCAGAATTAGCCCATTTTATTAACCAGAGCAGGTTTCCTTTTGCCCATGCTGGAATATGACATGAAGCAATAATACACACAAAAATAATCCCCTAGAAAAATATGGTTTGTTTTCTAAACACCTAAAACATTCACATTCCTGTAGCATATTTTCAGTGTTCTCAACATATTGGTGAAGAGAAATGATCTGATCTACACATTGATTAAGCAATGTTGATGTTGCTTAAAGTTTCCCCTTATATATATATTTTTAAATATTTATTTATTTATTTTGAGAGAGAGAGAGAGAGGAAGAGAGAAAGAGAGTGAGCAGGAGAGGGCAGAGACAAAGAGAAAGATAGAGAGAGAATCCCAAGCAGGCCTGGCACTGTCAGTGCAGAGCCCAAAATGGGGCTCGATCTCACAAACCACGAGATGATATCCTGAGCCAAAATCAAGAGTCTGATGCTTAACCAACTGAGCCACCCAGGTGCCCTCCCACTTATATTCTAAGAGCACCATTCAGACTACAACATTAAATTTTAAAAGCTAATATGGATCTAAATTCAAGTACATTATAATCGGTGGTATGTGAGTAGTGTAATCTGTTTGATCAAACTGAAGAGATAAAAATATGAAAGCAGTTGTGTGTTCACTTCTGAAGTGGGCATGTCCTGTTATTTTTATTTGCAAAGAATGCTAGTCAGGCTTTTAATAATCAAGTGATAGACTTACTTACAGGACTGTAATGAAAACAATAGTTAATATTTATTGAGTACTTACTACATGCCTAGCTCTATGCTAATCGTTTGACTTGCATTATCTCATCTAATATTCCCTCACAAATCTGCAACCCATATATATGTATACTAATTCATACAGTCACTTATAGATGGTAGAACATATATGTATATTTTCCTAACTCTCCACGAATACTATGAAGATTCTTCGAGTCACCTTGCATTGACAAGCAGTTTTCCCATTTCCCACTTCCTATGGAAAATACCCTTTGTTTTCTAGGCATTTACTTACTACTTCTGGTGAGTTCTATAGAAAATAATTTTCGCCTTCCATTTAGCAGATGCTGACAAGAATCAAACATTACAAGAGTGGACAATGAAGAGAGTATAGAGGGGGAAGGATAGGGTCCAGGGCTCCAGATCTCTATCAGCTCAGGTATCAGTCATCTTTCTCAGCTGAGAACAACCACCAGAAGACAGTATTAAATTAGCGGAGACAAGGGGCGCCTGGGTGGCTCAGTCGGTTCAGCATCTGACTCAGGTCATGATCTCATGGCTCATGAATTCAAGCCCTGCATTGGACTCTGTTCTGACAGCTCAGAGCCTAGGGCTTGCTTCAAATTCTGTGTTTCCCTCTATCTCTGCCCCCGCCCGCACCCCGCTCATGCTCTGTCTCTCTATCTCTCTCAAAAAAAAAATAAACATTGAAAATAATTAAAACAATAAATTAGAGGAGACATGACTAGAAGTAGTAAGAGGGAAAATGGAAAGAGACTTAATTTTGGATTAGAATACTAACATGAACTAAAGATAGACACCTATCTCCGTGTCACACAAGAAGCACTTGAAAGGCCAAATAGCCACACAACATCTACCATATACGGGATGGAGCCTGAATCAAATCCGAGTCTGTCTAATTCCAAATCCTTTCTACCATTTTGCTATTTACAGCAGAGCTGCCTGGATCCACAGTGCTTTGCTATTGCAGTGGCCTGAGGTGAGAAGACTTTCATAGCCCCTTCTCAAAGCAACCCGAATCTAGGTTTTCTGATAATTTTTGAGAGTCATAGTATGCACTGGAAGTAAAAGGAAGAGTTAAGAGAAGTGCTAAGACATGGAGGCAGTAGAGCCTAGTGACTTTGTCTATGGATTCTGGAGCCTAACCTTTTGGGATTCAAATTCCTGGTTTACTAATTACTGCCTGTGTTCCCTTGGTCAAGTTACTTAGGCTTTTGTGTGCATAGGTTTCCTCATCTGCCAAATAGGGGCAATAATAATACCTACTTCTTGAAGTTTTGTTTTGTTTTGTTTTTTTTTTTTAACATGAAGTAATAACTACTGCAAAGCACATAGAATAATGCCTTTCACACAGCGGGTATTCAACTCATGTTGTAAGACATTTTGATATAAATGGCAAGACACTAATATTATAGTTAAACATAGGGTAGAAAACAAGAGGGCAATGAAGATCAAAAATGTCTAAAGTAGACAAAAATGGCTTAGTGAAGGGGGGGAGAAGAAAGAGAAGAGAAGATGCATAGGGACTTGTAGGCAAGTTGGACAGAAGGAATAAAGTGCAAATGTCAAATAATGACAAGTCAAAGAATACAGTTTAACAATACAGACATTGCCAGGGAGTGAGAAGGAAACCTATCTTGCTTCCTTTCTGGCTGATTGTAGAAGCAGGAAAGCAAGAGCTTCCTATGGGGAGCCGTAAGGGAGGCAAGGACTCTTAGGGAGAGCCTAGAAGAGCCAAGGGAAGTTACGACAAATCAACAGAATTAAACACACATTTGCCCTCAGGGGACTGGGCCATAGAGGTCACACAGAGGATGATGGAAATGAGGGGAAAAGGATTATTGAAAAAGAATTTTGTGGGAGAAAATGAGGACAATAAATGTGTGCTGTGAAAGTGGGTGGGGAGAACAAGAATGAGGAAGTCCTGGAGTAGGAGAAAGAAGTAGGACATTCCGTGAGGTGGAAAAGAGTCAACAACTTATTCTCCACGCACTAAGAGACTGAAAGATAAACCAGGTACATGGCCAAGGTTGAAGAATGAGTGTAGTCAGGTGAAAAACGTACAATCATAGAATTGTGCAGATGACGAGTTAGAGATAGCTTACCCTAAACTCTTTTTTTTTTAAGTTTATTTAGTTTGAGAGAGAGACAGAGAGACAGAGAGAGGGAGAGAGAGATCAAGGGAGAAGCAGAGAGAGGGAGAGAGAGAGTCCCAAGCAGGCTCCACACTGCCAGCACAGAGCCTGATATGAGGCTGTGCAGAGCCTGATGTAGGGCTGGAACTCATGAACCATGAGATCACAACATGAGCTGAAGTTAGACGCTTAACCAACTGAGCCACCCAGGTACCCTTTACCCTAAACTCTTACCTCATAGACAATCTCCAGCTCTGTTTGACTCAGAAAATCCATACAGAGCATGTATGTCTCCATCCATGCAGTCATGGCTCCATCCATGCTGCACATGGAGTGGTTAGGACATAGAAATCCTTTTCACACTTTTGGGTAGATGCAGATTCAGGGTGAGAATGGGCTATTTGCAATTTATTAAGCCGGCTGGGTTTTCTAATGACTAATCTATTAATTTCAGGGTTTCTGACAAGGGTATGATTTTAGACCAACTTTGTTTAAGGAAGTGAAAACATTAGCTTTCCAGACCTTTGAACAATTAACAGTCATATTTAAATTTGAATAAGTGACCCAGATTTTTCTTTAAAGTATTATTTATTTAAGTAGTCTCTACACCTGGGGTGCCAGGGTGGCTCAGTTGGTTAAGCGTCCAACTCTAGATTTCAGCTCAGGTCATGATCTCAGAGTTGGTGAGTTTGAGCCCAAGTCGGGCTCTGTGCTCTCTCTCCTCTCTCTTTGCCCCTCCATAACCCCCTGCCTCCGCCAAATAAATAAGTAAATAGATAGATAGATAAACAAATAAATAATAGTTTAAGTAATCTTTACACCCAACCTGGGGTTTGAACTCACAGCCCTGACATCAAAAGTCGCATGCTCTTCCAACGAGCCAGCCAGGTGCCCCAGTTGACCCGGATTTTGACACCGATCCTGATATACATACAGTAGAAGCCTTTAGCCCTCAGTATGGCTGTAAGTGAAGCAGGAAATCAAATAGGTTATTAATAGAAGAGTTGGGCTAAATAGACTGTTGTTCCAGAAAGTTATAAGACTTTTTTTTAAGTAATCTCCATGCCCACTATGGGACTTGAACTCATGACTCTGAGATCAGGAGTTGCATGCTTTACCAACTGAGCCAGCCAGGTGCCCTAACATAAGACATTCCAAATCATTTTGGGAGTACTTACATGTGTTCACATATTAAATATATTTTCCCAAAGACTCATTAAAACATATATATATATATATATATATATACATATATATATATATATACATATATATATATATATATAGCTAATGCATATCAACATATTTAACTTCTAGGACTCTTGTAGCTTCCTTAAGAAATATTACCCTTTTCTTCTTTGGCAAAATTTCCAAATCTATACAGACATTAACTTTCAGAAGTAAAGGACTTCTGTGTACATCTAAATATTGAGACATTAAAAAAAAAATCTCAGACTGATAGAATCAATTTCATATTATATTTTGAACTGAATTGAAATCTCAACTCTAGGTGGCAGCTTACTCCATCACTTACTTAACGTTCATTTAACAAGCAGTAGATTCATTCACAGTTTTTCCATGAATGTATAATTTTGTGTAAAAATTAGTCCCTGGCTCACAGTAGCTGTTAAAAATAGATTTGATTTTAGGAAGAAAATCATGGCTTGAGATGCAGGTTTTCCTTATAGCTTGTCATTCGTGGTTTCATTAAGTTGATGGGATGAAGCAAAAAAGAATAAAGATGAATGTTTTAACCAATTTTTTCTTTGAGGAATATAATCCTCTCCTGGCAACAGTTTCATGTCAAGATTGTATTTTTATCATGCGGAATAGAATTCTGTATTAATTTTTTCCTGAACACACTAATTTTCAAAAATATGAAGGATGTCCAAAACTCCAGGTTCTCTGAGATTTTTTAATGATATTGATTTAACTGAAGGAAAAATATCCAAAAAAGAAAAAAGCAAAATGACTCTATCTTTGTTTCTTTGCATCTCATTGACAGAAAATAGCCAAAGCTAGAGTTTAATTAGGTTGTCAAGGACCAAAATACTCAGGCTGACTGATTAAAAACAATGCCCTCCTCCAACCCACTTACTCACAAAACACATCTGTATGAGGTATTTTGTGCTTTTTTTATATTTGTAAGGGCCCCAGCAATGGGTTGTGCAGAATAACTCCAGGAACTTACCACCCAAATAACTTGCTACACTTCACAGTTGTTTCATTTTTAGTCCCAGCAAGAGAAAAATGAGTAAGGAATTAAACTTTATCCTAAAATTAGGTTTTCTTTAAAATGGGGATAATAGCAATACCTACTTCTCTATGGTGTAGTAAGCATGAAATAAGATCATGTTTATACACAGTGACTGGCACTTGACATTCTGAATGTATATATTGGTTATTCTTGTTCTTACTATTCTCGTTTTTGTGAGTTTATTAATTAATTTATTTTTAGTAAATGCTACACTCACATGGGGCTCAAACTCACCACCCTAAGATCAAAAATCATAGGCTCTTCTGACTGATAAATGTTATCAGCTAGAATCTCAAAGAGACTGGTCAATGTGACAAACTCATAAAGAGATTTTATTTAGGCTCTCCTGGGCCTAGCCCTGTCTCCATACTCTTATATGTGTAAAAGGAACATTAAAAAAAGCCATATGGCATGGGCGTAGGGGGTGAGGATATTAGTCACTGAAGTGAGAAAATGAACAATTTCCAAAATGTGTCTAATTGTTTATAAAAACGAATATAAAATTATATTTGGCAAAACTTGGAATGGTTTCTGCATTTCTTCTTATATATGTATATATATATATGCGTGTATATATGTGTGTATATATATCTGCACATATATATATCTACACATATATATGTATATATGTATGTGTATATATACATATACATGTGTAGATATATATATGTGTAGATATATATATATTGCATATATATTTATAATATGTGTGGATGGAGAAAGAGGTATGCATTGTAATGTCATCACCATCTGCACTCCCATTTTATTGAATGATATTCTTCCTAAAACTTGTGCTCATCACTTCATTTTTTCTCGTTGAATAGAACTTATTAGTATCCATAATGAGCTACCTGGATAGCTGAGAAATGTAGTCTTTATTCTGAGTGATTATGTGCTCAGTTAAAAAACCAGTGTTCTATTAAAAACCACAAGTAAAAGTGACACTATTTTATTTAAAAATTAGGAAGAGGGGTGCCTGAGTGGCTCCGTCAGTTGAGCGTCTGACTTCAGCTCAGGTCATGATCTCACAGTTGATGGGTTTGAGCCCCGCATTGGGCTCTGTGCAGATAGCTCAGAGCCTGGAGCCTGCTTTAGATTCTGTCTCCCTCTCTCTCTGCCCCTCCCCCACTCACACTCTGTCTCTCAAAAATGAATTAATGTTATCAAAAAATTTTTAAAAAATTTAAAAAAACTAGGAAGAAATGTCATGGATTATTATACCCTATTTACCCAGTTTGGGCCAATGTGATTCTGCTAAGTAAGATTTGAATGCATACTAAAAATTAAAAAGTCAGAAACCTCCAAGTAGGAGGTATAAAAGCTCTGCTAGGAATTTGATACACAACAAATTTCATTACTGCCACATTTTCCTGAGGTGTTTGTGAAGTTTTCTGAAGCTAGTTTATAAGAGCCTCTTGGACTCCTTAAGTTGTTCTCTATGCCTCACTTTTACTTCCTAAGAAACTCTGAGAATCACAGACTTGTTTTCCAATCAAGAAAAAAATCAGTTTACATGTGAGAAGAAAAAATTTGTTAAGCACAGACTCATTTGGAAGCAAGAAAGTGTTTCTTTTTGAAAAAAGGCAATTGACTGTATACTCAGTTGACTCAGATGGGTCCATTGCTGCAGAGTGGAGAAAAAGGAGATAAATGAGGACATGGGATTTTAAAAAGAACTGCACTACATGTAGAGACATTTCTGGAACTCAGTCAGACAGCAGCCTGGTACTCAAAGTTCTGGGAGGTGAATCTTGGTTTACAAAGCTGGGAAGAATAAAGCCCACAAGATATAAGTGAGTATCTAAGCACCCACAAACCTGTTGACTAAACACATTTCTCTTGTAATCTTCGAATTTCCTCTTATCATTAAAATTTTTAGTCAATTTTTCTTTCACAAAGATTACATAGGAGTTTTATTTTGTTTTGTTTGTGTGAGTGAGCTAATAACACATTTAGAGCAGAATATCAATTCAAAATTTTTTGGCTGATCTAAATTTTTTATTCACATGGCCCCCTTCGCTTGGCCAGAATTTCTTTTTACCACCCTACCGAGGTTCTAATTTTGTACCCAAAAGCAGAATGCCTCACCTTAAGGAAGAATCTTGCATTTGCTACAAGTTGCACAGATAGGACTGGATTTAAATGATCATCATCTCATATGAGGAAGTGATAGGAGAAACAGAGACCTCTTTCTCAAAGCACAGGAAACAGAATTTACTTTTTAAAAAAATTCATTGTCAAAAAGTTACCAAATCAAGTTTGGACTCCTAGGCCCATTTTAATGTTCCTGATTCTCTAAACTGCATCATGGCCAACTCTCATATACGAAGAGGAAATGAACACTTTCCTTCTTGTCCAAAGTATCTAACTCAAGGATATTAGCCTTCAAAGAGACACAAACTCTGAGCTATAAAGCAACCCCTCCAAAGTGTAGTTCTGTCCAGATTTATGCCATGTGCTACCATTTAGAAAATCCAGGTGCTGTATGTAGCTAAGTTTTATGAGGAATTTTCCACTTAACAGTCAGTGTTCTACATGGGCAACTTTTAATTTTTAAAAGCCTATTTAACTTTCAGTGTCACTAAACTTTAATACTGTAGTATTAGTCAGACTTACGGGAATGGCAAAAATGGAGATCTAGTTTTCTTTCTCCTGTTTCCTTGGAAACAGGCAAAATTTTGAAATAAAAAGCTTCCCAATTCCTTTTAGTATCTTTTTTTTTCCCACTATCTCCTCCTGGTCCGTTCAGATTCATGGTGTCTTCTTCCTGTACTAAGTGCCCCTTGTAGGATTCCTCTGAGACCTATTTTATCCTCCAGAGTACTCACTGTTCCCATTTACCTTGCTCCCCTCCCCAAGTCCAAACTCAAATTTCTTCCCCCTCAGCTTTCCTTTAGGGATTATGAGAAAAGCAATCTGTTTGTCTCCCCACAGCCTTCCCTTAGGTACTACAAGGAAAGAATTTGTTTGAATCTTGTGTCAGTGATTAAGTTTCTTTAGTCTCAGGTTATTTACATTATTAAAGGAAAATGTTTTTTACCTAATCATAATAACTAATTGGAAATATCTCATTTAGGACAACAAAGTGAAATGAAATATACAGTTCTTAGTATAAAATGGAGTTAAACTGAGTGACTTTTAATATTCCCTTTAACCCTGACATACTTTAATTTTATGAGTAAATAAGGGTTGTATAAAGAAAAGATCTTTTTGGCCACAGGCCTTTTTCCTCCCACAGCCAGTCTATCCTAGGCTTAGTTCAATTGCATTCCTTAGAACCAATTTGGACTTCAGGCTGGAAACATGTAAGAAGCGCTAGACTGTCGTTTGTCCAATGGAAATATAACATGAGTCACATAAGTAATTTTGAATGTTCTAGTAGCTAATTTTAAAAACTAAAACAAAATGCAAAATTAAGTTTATTAATATATTACTTAACCTAACATACCCAAAATATTAGCATTCTGACATATAATCAACATAAAAATTACTGATGAATATTTTACATTATTATTTTCATAGTCTTTGAAATCCAGTGTGTATTTTATTCTCATAGAACATCTTGACTCAGAATAGTGACATTTCATGTGCTTTATAGCCACATGTAGCTAGTGGCTACCATATTGGAGAGTATAGTTTTAGACCACAAATCTCTGCATATTATAATTGTCTAGGGACCTTTTTAAAAGCCCTGATGTCCAAGCCAAACCCCAGACTTGTTAAAGTAGAATCTATTGGGATTGAACCTGGCCTCAGGATTATTTTAAGCTACCCAAGTGATTACAATGGGCAGTTAAGGTTAAGAACACTTTAGTGTTTCTCAACTTTGACTTAGGACACTTGCATGGTTTTTGTGTTAAATATCAATGCCCAGTCTTCACCCTCAGAGATTCTGATTTTAATTGGTTTAGATTGGGTACTAGGCGAAGATATTTGTGTCGATTACCCCCAAATGATTACAATGTGCTAGCCACGTAGAGAAGTACTAACATTCTGCAATTCAGTTCCCTATCAGCTCTCTTCTCCATGTTCTGCCTGGTCAGCTAGCAATAGGCTTCTATCTTATTGCCAAGACCCACTTCCCAAACTGTACCCAGAGCCTTATACTTGGATCCCTGTTTTTGTTTTCTTATCTAGGTCCCTAGTGGGGATGCCAGTGGGGTATTAACCCACAGAGTATTCCATTTTTCAAAGGTCTGTAGTTACTTGCCTTATCAGTTTTTCTCTTAGGCACTAGAATTCTCCCATAAGACCCACCAGTGAATGTGTTACCTACTGACAGATTTCCCCCGCATTAGCACTAGTTGTCTGCCCACTGGGAGTCCCAGATATTATCTTTCCTTGAATTATATATCATTATGCTTGGTTGCCCATTGGACAAACAAATCAAAATAGATTTTCCCTTTACAGAGGTTGGACTCTACTACCACCTACTGCCTATCTCTAGTCACTCTAGGTGACACAGACATTCTTAGCCTTCGACTGGATTTGTCGCCTCAGCATATGCCCCACCACAGTATTATATTGAGATTATCTATTCTCCCCTTCTGCCCCATTCTGATGCAGTCAGATCTCATCAAACACCTTGAGAAAGAGTATCTTTATGATAGGCACACATCTTCAGTCCTCCCTTCCTGGAAACCCACACTAGAATAAATTCCCTTAATATTGTTGATGACCTTTATAGTTTCTTCCCCTACTTATAGTTTTATGCCAAACTTCACGTGAGATCCTATGCTTCTCAAGTCTGCAATTTTTCCTATAAACCACATCTTAGGTACTGCTATTGCCATCCACACACTTACCCTAAGCTAGGAGCTTTTGGAATGCCCTTGGCACCCTCATTCCCCACCTCCAATTGATTGCCATATTCTTTTTGATTCTACCAACTTTCTTCACATCATAACATTTCTCCACTGAACTTACCTTTCTAAAACACATTGAAAAAGCACACATTTGTTTAAAACTTTCCAGCTCCCATGTGCCTTACAAAAGTAAGTACATAGGGCGCCTGGGTGGCGCAGTCGGTTAAGCGTCCGACTTCAGCCGGGTCACGATCTCACGGTCCGTGAGTTCGAGCCCCGCATCAGGCTCTGGGCTGATGGCTCGGAGCCTGGAGCCTGTTTCCGATTCTGTGTCTCCCTCTCTCACTGCCCCTCCCCCGTTCATGCTCTGTCTCTCTCTGTCCCAAAAATAAATAAAAAAACATTGAAAAAAAAAAGTAAGTACGAATACCTAAGCATGGCACATAGCAATAAAATTAATATATGCTATTGCCAGGATTGTGTTAAGAACGTCCCATTTTTCAGTCTGTCCTCAGTCTTTGTTTTCAGCCTTATCTCACTACACTTCTGCCTTGTATTTTCCATCCAATTACCCAAAACATGCACTGTGCATTCATGTACTTTTCCCACTTTTGCTATTCCTTCTGCCTGGAGTATACTTCCTCCCATTCTTTGCCTGGAAAACCCCTATTTGTCTTCAGAATTCTGAAATTTGACATTCTTCTTCTATGGACCTTCAGCACTTTGCATTGACTTATGTTAGCAGCACTTACTACATTATGAATTATTTTTATCTGTCTACACAGTTAGGATGTGAGCAGAAATTTCTTATTCATCTCTATGTTCCCATCCCTGGCACGTTAGATGTTCAGTAAATGTTAGATATAGTTATTGCATAAAACAATCATAGCTTCATTTATATGGAACTGTGTGAATCCTTTTATTTTCACCCACTTGGGAAGTTAATTGTTGATATGCATTCTGAGACCATTTAATAGGAAAATTTATGAACACTTTAGTCCCAGTTTCTTTTTTCGTACTTTTTTTCTTGTCATAAGCATCTTTACCCAATCATCCAGTGCTGTCCATTGTCTCAGAGGAAGATATGATAGAATCTGGAATAAAAAGCCAATACTGATATCTGAAAATTTATGTCAAAAACCAATGACGGGTCAAACACTTTGATTTACAAGAGCCAAACAATTTGAAGGAGAAAAATGTTTTAGGCTCCAAAAAGTCAGAGCTTGGAAAACTGAAAAAAAGTTTACACCAGGGTTTTTAAAACTTTTTTTGATGGTAGTTCACAGAAATTAATATTTTTACATCTTGATCCAGTATACAACACACACACAAACACACAAATAAAACAGAAGTTTTACAAAACAATACTTACATCTATGATATGATAGAGTAGCATTTTCTATTTTGTTTGACTCTATTTAATGTTAACAAAAATAGATTTTATAACCTATTAATGAATTGCAATTTATACCTTGAAAATCTATGGTTTACGCTATAAATCATAAAATGGGAAGAATTTACTCTTTAATGTCTGGGCATCTTTCTCACCACTAGGAAAAGAGATAACATTTTAGCTAGCTGTCAAGAAGAAGGTGAGAGGAAGATGACTAAGATTTAGATCCTGCCTTAGCTAGAAAATTCAAACAGATTGAAGAGGAATTCAAGAAAAATAGCAAAGAAGAACACAGACTCCTTAAAGAAATTCTGCAAGAACCCTGCTGCTATGGGACTTGGATCCGCAGCTGGAGAATGTGTCTGGACAATAGACCCTGATGGTGCACTTGCAGAGACCCACACACATTGCAGCATAGGAGGGGAAAACAGCTGCGTGTCTTTGAGCTGTCTAGAGGTATATAGAAGAGCTAAGAAGTGGGGGGAGGGGGTGAAAAAGGCCTGAAATTAGGATGAAAAATCTCCAAATGCATGGGATCTTGTGACCAGGCACCAGGGCAGTCAGCACGGATAGCAGCAGCAGATGGCAGCCCATAATACCCAAAGGCCAAGTAAGGGCATCCAAACCGTAGCAAATGCCAAGTTAGCATGCCTGAAGATGGGTAGTGGGTGAAGGGAGAGGAACAGGGTAGAGACGGGACACGACTGACAAAGCACACAGTTTTGGGACAAGATACTCCCTGTTCTCGGGGATCTTGGTTCACTTAGGGGAGAGAAGAGAAGATTGAAGAGGCGGAGGAGGAGGAGAAGGAGAAGGAAAATGACTTTTTTTAACCTCCTGCTTGGAAGACATTACATTTTAAAGAAGAGTTAAAGGTATTGAAATGGTAGAAGTATGAGGTTTCCATCAACATTTCTGCATATTTGGGTAATGACTGCACATTTTAAACCTACTAAACAAACTGCAAAACTGACACCATTTCTAATGGCTAGTGTCTTCCATCATCCATTTGGTTATCAGCAGAGCTTTACTGATTAGTTTGCATCAGGATGAAAATTTTGGCATTCTTCGTACCTACCCCAGCTAAGGCCGGTCACAGGGAGGAGAGGCCTTAGAGTCATCAGCCACTGGGGGCAGCTGGGGGCTTTTTGGCAGCTTGACTGAGGTAGGGAAGAGCAGAAAGGCTCATCAGCCTTTACCTGATCACCTAAGTTAGGTCATCAGCTATTAGTCAAGAACAAGCCCGCCTATGGAGGAGTACCTGAAATGAAGGGTTTGATTAGCACCTTGGGGACAGAGCAATGCTTCTCTAAACACAATATACCTCACAGTGGATGAGCTATAAATATTGCCTAATTCCCCTAATATTGGGGATACGTGTATTCCAAGAGAAAACACTTACAGAACCCCTGATGGTATTGGGATGCACAATGGGGAGAGACTGGTGTCTTATACTGGGTGACCATTGAGAAGGACCCTGAATCATCTGAGGAAGCCATTTGAAACTCAGTGGAATAGGAGGCAGGCAGTATACATGAGCTGCCCGTCTGGTTGGGAGCAGCTGGGACCTCATAAAGTGGGTTTTGCTGACCACATTTTGAGCCCTCATTGAACCTTAACCTGCTTTCATAGGCATGCTGTGGATGGACAGGGCTCTTGTGGAGCTCTCTGGAGTTGTACTCTCTATTCATAGCAACACTTTCTTTCTCCAGCTCTTAGATGGCTCCTTCTAGTTTCACTCTACCTCCCTCTGACTCAAGGTTATCTGCCTTCTCATAGCATCTTCACTTTCATTCAACTTCTGCCCACTCTACTTTCTTCTCTACAGACAATGTACCTCACAGCGGATGCCAAAGCGTCTCTCACTAACACCCTTAAAATTTCTTTGGTCAACCCTGCCTGCAAATTCTCAACTCAATTGTACAATCTATCCTTCCCCCCCTGTTATATCCAGGCTGCAAAGGACAGCTATAAATATAAATATAAATATAAATATAAATATAAATATAAATATAAATATAAATATAAATATAAATATAAATATAAATATAAATATAAATATAAAAAATATAAATATAAATATAAATATAAATATAAATATAAATATAAATATAAATATAAATATAAATATAAATATAAATATAAATATAAATATAGAGAAGGGGGCCATTCAAAATGTAGAGTACTCAGTCTCAGTTGGTCCTTTAAGGCCATGTGAAAATCCTTCTAAAAATATCATGTGTCAGTATACACTCTCTCCAAAGCTCTAGTAATTTGTCTGCCCTTTTATTTCTGTTAATATAATTGATAGCTTATATTTATTGAACACTCCTTGTTATAGGTATTTTACAAGGATTATCTCATTTAATCCCTACAAGCACCCCATGACAGGTATTACTATTGACCTCATCTTACAGGTGAAGAAATTTAGGACTGGGGACATTAAACCATTTGCCCCTCATCATAGTAGATGAAGGAGCCAGAGTTCAAACCAATTCCTCTCTGATGTCAGAACAATGCATTTTAACCACTAGATGACTGCATATTTCTCATCAGGCCATTCTAAACTTCCTCATAGAAACCCCTAGGACTCCTGCCCTCCAGATCTTTTTAGCAATTGTCCTTACTTTCTACCTCACCATGGGCATAGACACTGGCAAACTGGAGCAACTGAAACTCCTTCCCTGGCCAACTGTACCTCCCACCATCTTTCCCCAACTATATGTGAGAATTATCAAGTCCAGACCTTCCTTTCTTCTTCTAGGTCTACTTTATCATTTATCTCCTCTCTGTATCTTTAACCTCTGCCTACTAGCTCTTTCCTCATTAAAAAAAAAAATCTTTAACTTTGACATTGCCTCTAGTTTCTTCCATTTTTCCTCTTAAAGCCAATCTTCATGAAACAATAGTCTCTACCTCTGGTGTCAACCCTTGAGATTGTGAGACCCATGAGGACAAAGACCACATCTGTCTTGTTAACTGCTCTGTACACCTCTCCTCCCCTCTTATCACAGTGCAGGCACTAATAGACATTTGATAATGTTTTATTCAATTAAGGAATAGATGCATGGATGCGTGGAAGAACTAAATAAGATTTCCATCACCAACAAGTTTTTGAAGACTCTGGTAGTCCTACTTCATCTGAAATCAAACTCATTATTTTCCCTCTTCATGCCTGTTTTTCCTTTTGTGATAGTTTCCTTTCCCTTATCGTGTATATGCAGCAAGTTACCAGGTAAAACTATTATATCAAATCAGAATAGCTTATGTAGTGTGTTAAAAAACATTTATATTTGCCTCCCACTCCCTTTTGAAATGATTTCTCTGGGTCTAGTTATCACTTTATCTCTGGATGAAATCTAGGGCAAGATCCATGATGCCCTGTTCCCTTTTAGTGACCAGCTATATCATAGCCCTGAAGACCCAGTCTCCCAGTAGCTGATCAAACAAAAGTGGCTCTCTCCTTAAAGGAGATTTTCAGGTCAATTGCTAATGTTTATAAATATATAATGTATATACATATACATGATATTTACATTACATATAACTTACATATAAATTATATACGTGTGTGTGTGTGTGTGTGTGTGTGTGTGTGTGTGCATTTCATGTTGTTATATTCCTTGTTTCTCACTCTTGGCCCAGACCTTTTGAGTTCATGCCACCACATTTGTTCTATGAAGCCAAGCCTTTTCATTAGTTCCAACCTATTTCTACGCTTAATCTTAAAATTGGTGGGCCCAGAAGAGGAGGTTGTACTTTCTATTCACTTGGGAACACTTTGAGAGAAGGCATTACATCCTTTTATTCCTCCAACATATATCTGTCCCCCTGGCATCCTGATGTAGTTCCCATTTTACACATGCTCCTTAGAACCCAGCAGAATATAGAACCCTAAATGGTTAAGCCACATATTGTGAGTTTGAAGTGTTGAAAATGTGAAATATTAGGCTGAATTCAGATAATCAAACTTAAGTTCTATACCCAATTGTCTCTAAAATGGGAATGCCACAAATTCAGTACCAAAAGTTGCAATAACCAAATTCTGAGTTTCAATATTAGAATTCCAGTTCTTCCCACCCCTTCCCATAATGCACACTGATGGGCTTGCTTCTTACTCCTTGCCCATCCCACCCCTATCTATTTGACCCTTCTGTCACTCACTTTTTGGCATGAGTAACTTGGCCTCTGCTTGTGCCTAGGTTCATTATGTGGCAGCTGTTTTCATTACCATCTCATTATTTCACTGAGGGGGAGACGTTTCCATGGTGATACTGAACTGCATAAGTAGAGATTTTACTACACTGAGCTTTTATCTACTCAGTGAACCAGTTAGTTAGACGGGAATTGAGCTAGAACCTTTCCAGTAGGAAGAGGGACTGTATACTTCCCTTCTCTTTCCTGTTATTTGTCTGTGCTTTTTATCAGCGAGAGTATGTTATAATTATGAGCTCCTAACAACAGATGGGAATTGATGAAGAAAACCAGTAGTTATTTCTGTTTGTATTAATTAACTTGCCCTTTTAACATATCCATGGAAATTTCCAGAGTAGCATTACATAAAATAACTGACTAGCTCTATTCAATTTTTTTAAATAGCCCCACCAGGAAAAAAGAGTTTGGAGTCCCAGGAAAAATTCTGTACGGCAAATGGACCCAATTACTAATGTGATTATTTGCCTAAGCTTTGATTGCTTCCAAAGTTGTCATTGCCTGGGGAAACAAAGGTCACAACAGCATTGAAATGACTATTTAATACTTTCTCCACATGTGAATGAGTGGCACTCGCTTTTCCTTAATTGCTTTGTGGTTAATCCTACATTTGCAGGATGATTTTTATTAATAAATTTCCCCTTGCAGTAAGCCTTCACTAATTTGATCTTCAATAAAAGTAAATCTATCGATGGCAGCAAATTCTTTTTTCTTCGTTTGCTTTTGGACTTTTAGCCAAATCAAACCACGTTTGTTTAACACTTAGGATCTTAAATTATATTCTTAATTTCAATGTAACATCACTGTGTTAACTGAACTCTAAAGACAATTAAAAAGCTTAAACAGCATTGACATTGACAGAATTATTAACGACATCCATTAAACAAATGCACCAAAAAGGTAAGTACATCAGAGCATGTGATGGTTAATACAGACTGTGATCAAACCAATTATGGCATGGAATTCAGTTTAACATAGATTTATCTCTAACCTGATCCATCCAACTTTGATGGCCAGAAGAATATCGTTTTCACATAGTTATTGATTTCTTAGCATTAATCCTATAGAGATTTTCCCATGGTTAATTTTCAATAAATGTAACCAAATAGATGGTACAGTAGGAGAAAATATAACAGAACACTTGTTGGGGAACTATAAGTGTTAGAAAAAGTGGCTCAGGTCATGATCTCACAGTTCGTGGTTCGAGCCCTGTGTTGGGCTCTGTGTTGACAGCTCAGAGCCTGGACCCTGCTTCAGATTCTGTCTCCCTTTCTTTCTGCCCCTTCCCTGCTTGTCTTCTCTCTCTCTCTCTCTCTCTCTCTCAAAAATAAATAAACATTTTTTAAAAGAAAAGGAAAAGGAAAAGATTTTTTCCCTGTTTATTCCTTGCAACAACATGAGGTGGATATTACTATTTCCACCTAAATGTTGCTGAAACAAACATTTTGGATATTCAAGTAATGTGTCACGTGTCAAACACCTAGTCCAGTATTAGAATTGGTGTTCAAATTCTGATGTTAGGTGTATTGTTCCTAACATCTCATCAGAAGTGATTATGGAATTATGGTAGCCACCGTTAGTCTCTAAATATAAACTAAAAAGAATTTGGAAGGGGCACTGTGGGGACAGTTATAGGGTGAAAGCAGCATAGAATGAATTGCAAAATCTAGCACAAAAGTCTGTTTTTATGAGGAATGTTATATATTAGAAAACAATGTTCAGCAGTATCTTGGAAGATAAATCACATATTAAAATGAAAAGTAGATTTTTATAAGCGAGGAAGGGTTTGGTGGGCAGTTCAAACTTGAGTGCAGTTTCTCCTCTTCAAGAGCCCTTCTGTCAAATAAAAGTACATTGGAACTGTTCATCGCTGCTTATTTTAAGTTGCTTCTATTTCAAAGTTCTACTTCCAGGGGAGTAATATCACCTATCTCTACATGAAACTCAAGGGTTCTCTTCCCTAAGTATTTAGAGGTAACCCATAGAATGCAATAACCTGTACATTTGAAATAAGTATAGATTCAAGACTGGGCCTTGCCTTAATATCCCCTTTGGCATCCAAAGTTCTATTTCGTTAACCCACTGGGCTAGATTAAGCACAATTTCAACTTTGCTTATTAGTATGTTCTAATTTACATTTTCTGTGAAACTCTGTCTTCCATATTTTAAAATAACGGGTAATTTTGGAGACAATGGTTAAGATGAGGAAAGAGACGTGTACTGACATAAAGTTATAAGGATATTCTTCTGGTCAATACTTCCAAAATATGCAAGATGACACAAACACAATCAAAGTGTTCAGTCAAGGGTTTGTAGAATCAAGTCCTATGAAAGTTGTGGTTATAGACAAAACAGAACTCCATCTGAGTGTCACCCAAGTATCACCTGGTACTATTTTTGAACAGGCCATTGCTATCAAGACATGTCTTTACTGACAGTGCAAGTGTAATGACCTTTCAGCTTTCTAAATGTGGATAAGAGCTCAATGTCAAAATACATTGCTATGCCTCACCACATAGCTAGAAAGAAAATTAATCAAAATTTTATGTGTGCAGATGGAAATGCTTAAGCCAGTTTTACAAACCAATTACTGTTTGGTTCCAAAAACCTGTAACTTGTTCGAGATTTAATACACACTGAACAGCCTCAGAACTCCTTGAAGAATAATAATTCAAACTTAATGTGGCATGTAAGTTGTCTACTATTTCTGTGTTCCTTAGTTTCTATATTTTTCCGTTAAGGTAAGTTATAATTCAGGAACATGCAGGAGATGCCTTTATAGAATATGTTTTCTGCTGATTGGCCTTTTTACAAAGACTTATGTAGCATATTTTTAGCGATGTAGTACCGTTGCTATTATGGGACCTGATTCTGCCCTTCCTGTTCAGAATAAATGTCCTGAGAATCCTAGATAAAAACAGCTGAATTTTGGATCAAAAAGGAAGGCTTTATTTTAGCATTTGTCCTGGCAAAAGCTTCAGAATTATAATAAAAAAATCTAATTTCGCAGGGATTTTTTTGTTGTTGTTGTTTTGCTTAGAAAGCTGCTGGTGTTCAGATCAAAATATAGACTCTACTGTTTTATTTTGAATAATTTTTCTTACGACATAAATAATATGTGCTTAGGGTATGAAAATTAGAAAAAAAAGAAAAAGTAGGAAAATACATAAACTAAAATGAAAATTAAAATTACTTATAATTTTTTCTACCCAGGCCATTGTTAATATTTTAGTATTTAACATTAATATTATAACCTAACGGATATTTTTTAAATAAATGGCGTAATATGATGATAGTGCTAAAATTTTAGCATCTCTAGATTTTTCAAATTGCAATGTACATATGATTATCATTTAGTAAGCATATATTTTGAATGCTTTTCCATGTTCTTAGTAAGATCACTTGTAATGGCATGAAAACATTAAATACCAAATATAAAGTTTCCCATTTATGAATCTTGAATTTTTTGTTTTATTCTTAACAATGTTTTGAAAAATTCAGATACTTAATTACTCATTTTAAGTGAATGTTTAAATTTTATCAGGGGAATAATAATTAGTAAACTTGCCATTTCCACATTTTTAAAATATTTACACTTTAAATAAACTAAAACTGTTACAGTGTTCTTAAATATAGCTAATGGAATTCAATATCATAGTAATTGGATGCCCATCATGGTACATTTGAAAGATACATCAACAGGCTTTTTTTTTGTCAGAAAGTATACATTGTTCCTTTTCCTCCTTATATTTTCATTACACTCACCTCACTGATTTTTTTTTGTCCTAATATACTCTATTTTTATGTTTGAAGTATTTATGTTTTGAAAGGATTTATTGAGGGGCACCTGGGTGGCTCAGTCTATTGAGCTTCCAACTTCAGATCAGTTCATGATCTCACAGTTTGTGGGTTTGAGCCCCCCATAGGGCTCTGTGCTGACAGCTTGGAGCCTAGAGCCTGTTTCCATTCTGTGTCTCCTTCTCTCTCTTCCTTTCTCCTCTCTCTCTCTCTCTCTCTCTCTCTCTCTCTCTCTCTCTCTCTTTCTCTCTGTCCCTCTCTGTCTCAGAAATAAAACAAACATTGAGAAAAAAAGGATTTACTGATTATAGTATTACACCTCTCTGAATCAAAATATACACATAAAATGACATTTGAAAATTGATTTATTGGCTATTATCATAAAGCCTTAAGTGTTTACACTTTCTTTCGTTTGGGTTGAATTATGATGATATTTAATATTAACTGATTGGTCAAAGAAACCTAAATTTATTATGCTTTTTATAAAATGTTAAACATTTAAGTAAGATTTTATCAGATGCATTTCTTAATATGATGAATGCAGCTTTTTCTCTTTTCAATAAAGGGTGTACCCATGGCTAACTATGCCTTATTTCCAAAGTGAGACAAGTTTTAGTGAAAGGTCACTAAAATTTCACTGATAAGTCTATGGCTTACGTGAAGTCTTTTCGTGAGTGTTTCTAAGTGCATTATTTACAGAAGAATCCACAACACATCCTCTTTAAATGGGTCCAAACAGAGTAAGTGTGTGATAGGAATGAAAAAATCACCAGAGAAGTAGTTAGCAAGTGATGCTAAGCAGGAGACCTACCCAAAGAAAAGACAAATGTGAATTGACATCATCAATAATATTTTAGCAAATCTTAATGGAAATATATATCCTCCAGCTCTGAGTTTATGCTGAAAAAAATGAACAAAACCGAAACCCACTAATTTACCTTCACCATTGTTCTTTCCACTCAGACCTGAGACATTCATAGGACGTAAATATGGAATATTTCACTACCTACTCCTTGAAAACATTTTAAAAAATTAAAAGAGACCCAAATGGTGTCTTGATCAAGGGAGGCTTCACAGACCCCCACATTTAGAATTACCCTTTGTCTGGCAACCACATCATCTTTATATAACCTGGGGAAATGCAACCTTGTAAATTCAGGGCGGGTGAGGATATGCCTTTCTTTGGTACAGTGGAGAAGGGTGTTAGGGAAAGTGAAGGTAGAAGAAGAAAATAGACATGATACTTTGACCATAGGCATTTTCTTAGGCTTAAGAAAAACAACATTCAAAAAAAAAAAAAAAAGATCTGGAAACTGATTTTCTTAAAACTGTCACTGCATATGTTCCATATGGAGTACCTGCAAATATCCCCAACGATATTGAACCTTGTGTGAACATCATTGGTATACCAGGTCTCCAACAGTAAAACATTTGCTTAAATACCCTGACTTAAGTGACTAATATTAAAACATCCTTGTTTTTAAGATAGAGAGAGGAAATTCCAACAATTGTAGGTTTAGTTATATAATAATTGGATGCTAACAGTTTAAGGTTGGTAGAGACTAGCTGAATCCTCTCCCTGGTTATAGATGGAAAGCTGAGATACTGAGGGGAAAATAATTCTCCCCATGTGACTCACATAGTGGGAGCAGAGTAACTAGGATTAGAAACTTCTTTAATGGATCATAGTTCTTAGGAAAGAATTCTCTTCCATTTGTTCTTTAAAGTCCAGCCTTAATATAGTTTTAAACTAGAATTCAAAAATTGCCAGGTGCCAGGTACAGAGAGCCTGATGAAGGAGCTTCTCTGCAAACAAGCCCCTTGCCCAAAAATTAATCTGGATCTCACTGGACCTGACTTCTAGTGTCATCACCATATCTATTTGCTTTTCATGGTTTTTACTAGTGTTTTTTTTTTCCCTTAGTTTCTGCTTTGGTGTTGGCCTTCTTGGTCTTTGGAGTCTTCAACTTCTGTTCTCCTTTGAAACTGCCATTTTTAAATCAGATTGTTTGTTTGTTTTTGGTATTGAGTCGTATGAGTTCTTTATGTATTTTGGATGGTACCCCTTTATCAGATAAATGATTTGCCAATATTTTCTCCCATTCAGCAGGTTGCCTTTCATTTTTGCCTTTGCCATGAGAAGCTTTTTAGTTTATGTATTCCAAGTTATTAATTTTTGCTTTTGTTGCCTTTGCTTTTGGAGTCAAATCCAAAAAATCATCACCTAGACCAATGTCAAGGAGCTTACTGCCCACGTTTTCTTCTAGAAGTTTTATAGTTGCAGGTCTTACAATCAAGTCGTTAATCCATTTTGAGTTAACTTTTATTTATGGGATAAAACAGTAGTCTAGTTTCATCCTTTTGCATGAGTCACTCCAGTTTTCCCAAAACCATTGATTGAACAGACTGTCCTTTCTCCATTGTATATTCTTGCCTCCTTTGTCGTAAATTAATTGATCATTTATTTGTGGGTTTATTTCTGGGCTCTCTAGTCTATTCCTTTGGTCTACATGTGTAAGTTTCTTGATTAAAAAATACTACAACCTTTCATTATCAATTTGTCTAACCCTCAAAAAACTCATATAAGACTAAAATTGTTGGGGTGCCTGGCTGGCTCAGTCAGTGGAGCATGCAACTCTTGATCTCAGGGTTATAGGTTTGAGCCTCATGTTGGGTGTAGAGACTAATTAAAAATAAAATCTTAAAAAAGATTTTAAATTATTTATTTTTATGATAAATAGGAGACCTAGAAGAATGTAATGGGTTTGTGTTACTTAACCATTATCTGCATCCATTTCTTACCAGAAGCATAAGCTAAACACACAAAAGTCATGCAAAATTTTAACTCCACCAAAAGTTTTTCCTTTTTCCAATACCTCTGAGATTTAAACACTGGAATTTTCCTGGGTATACTGAAGCAACAGGGAAATAATGATGATGGTATAATAAAGCCAGATGACGTTCAACTGAAGACCCTTTTGGCTCATTTTATTTCATAATCAAAATCCCAAACAAAGTTTAAAAGGGACTTGGTTCCCCATAGTGCTACCCTGCCATTTATGTTTGTCTGTAATGTAATCTGTAGATATAGATCTCAAGGCCTGTGGAAAGTTAGCATTAAATTACTGGTTAATGTTACTCTGGAAGAATCGTGTTCATTACAGCATGTCTTTGAACCAACTTAAATATCCTTATAGTTGTCCTTCAGTTTATGATGCTGAACGTATGGTGCTTTAGCCCTATAAGAAAATAGCAAAGATGAGATTGCCTTGTAGTCTCATTTAGACAGTTAATTTTATCTTTGTTTTCTTAAGTCACATTTCATTGTGCTTCTCGATGGTGCAAAACTAATTGGCTCTTATCACAGTTACATTACCTTCAAAGGCAGATAAAATTAATGCAAAGTAAAAGATCACTACAATCAGAGATATCTGGTTAAAAGGGAGACAGGCTTGCATAAAGTGGCTGCACAATCCACAGAAGGCTCTGGCAGAATAATAAATCATTACTTTCTCCAGGTTATCATCTTGTGCTCTAGTTCATTATTTTGTATCATTTGTTTTAACCTTGGATTGTCCCTACTACATCTGCTCTGCTGTGATTAATTCTGCTGATGGAAATAAACTGTCGAAGGGCAATGCTGTACTGCATGACTAATTAGCCTACCGAATTATGTTCATAAATTAACATTTTGTTTTTATTCATTTAAATAAATCAAACTTGTCCAAACTTATTTTGTATAGATCACGCTAATATCAATTTATATTTTGTTACCTTTTAGCTTAGATCAGTTTACTTACTTTTTGGTCAACTAATTCTTAAACAGTTTCTCACTTTCACTTCTCTAAAATCGCCATAGAACATTATTGTCCCTGTTGGCCTAAGAGGAAGAAAGGTATGTTCAGTTAAGCTGAATAAGAGCTCTCCACCAAGCTCTCTGCTTTACCTTACCCTTTCTCAGCTTCCTCCTGCCCCCAATGCTGGCCACAACTCCTGTCCTACTCCTTTTGGTTATGTAGGACTAAATGAATGTTTGGGTCTGCCCCCAGATTCCAATGTTGCTGGAAGCACTAACCCCTAGTGTGATGGTATTAGGAGATGGGGCCTTTGGAAGGAAATTGGGTTGAGATTAGGTCAAGAGGGTGAGACCCTCACAATGGGATTAATGGCCTCACAAAAAGAAGAGGAGATACAAAATCTCTCTCTACACACTGTGAGGACATAGCAAGGCTGCAAACTGGGAAGCCTGCTGTCACCAGACATCGAATCTGCCGGCACCTTGATCTTGGATTTTCCAGCCTCCAGAACAACATGAAAGAAATGTTTGTTGTTTAAGTTTCCCAAACTATGGTATCTTGTTATAGCAGACCAAAATGACTAAGACAGGTAATTATTGTGAAAAACCAAATTCTTCTCATAAAAATTGTGGATTATACAAGAATGTTTTTAGTTATAAAAACAATTATTTCAAGAACAGAAAAATTGATGGGAAATGTTTCTATATATTCTGCAATACTGGGCTGTTTGCTTCCAAAGTCTATTTGAAGAATAGGACTTAGTCTTCCCAGAACACTATGTCATCAATCATATTTTTTTTCATTTTTTAAAAATTTAAATCCAAGTTAGTTAACATATAGTGTAATAATGATTTCACGAGTAGAATTGAGTGATTCATCACTTACATATAACACCCAGGGTTCATCCCAACAAGTGCCCTCCTTAAGGCCCATTGCCCATTTAGCCCATCCACCCACCCAACGCCCCGCCAGCAACCCTCAGTTTGTTCTCCGTGTTTAAGAGTCTCTTATGGTTTGTTTCCCTCTCTGTTTTTATCTAATTTTCACTTCCCTTCCCATATGTTCATCTGTTTTATTTCTTAAATTGCACATACAAGTAAAATCATATGATACTTGTCTTTCTCTAATTTCACTTAGCTTAATATACTCTAGTTCCATGCACATTGTTGCAAATGGCAAGATTTCATTCTTTTTGATCACTGAGCAATATTCCATTGTGTGTGTGTGTGTGTGTGTGTGTGTGTGTATACATGACATCTTTTTTATCCATTCATCCATCAATGGACATTTGGGTTCTTTCCATAATTTGGCTATTGTTGATAGTGCTCCTATAAACATTGGGGTGCAGGTACCCTTCAAATCAACACTCCTATATCCTTTAGATAGATACCTAGTAGTGCAATTGCTGAGTCATAGGGTAGTTCTATTTTTAACTTTTTGAGAAACTTCCATACTATTCTCCAGAGTGGCGGTACCAGTTTGTAGTCCCACCATCAGTGCAAGAGGGTTCCCCTTTCTCCATATCCTCACCAACATCTTTTGTTTCCTGAGTTGCTAATTTCAGCCATTGTGACAGGTGTGAAGTGGTATCTCATTGTGGTTTTGATATATATTTCCTTGATGACTAGTGATGTTGAGCATCTTTTCATCTGTCTGGTAGCCATCTGGATGTTTCGTTGCAAAAATGTCTATTCATGTGTTTTGTTCGTTTCTTTACTGGATTATTTCTCTTTTGGGTGTTGAGTTTGATAAGTTCTTTACAGATTTTGGATACTAACCCTTTATCTGATATCATTTGCAAATATCTTCTCCCATTTTGTCAGTTGCCTTTTAGTTTTGCTTATTGCTTGCTTACCTGTACAGAAGCTTTTTATCTTGATGAGGTCCCAATAGTTCCCTTTTCCTTTTGTTTCCCTTGCCCCTGGAGAAGTGTTGAGTAAGAAGTTGCTGTGGCTCAGTCTTATTTTAATAAGAGCAGGTAAGCTCTTTTCAATAAGGGGTTCACTGCCTGAAACTTCAGGGAACTGAATAATATGAGAGAATTTAAAAGCCCTCATGTTTATTTAGAAAGTTTTCATTGAGACTGTCCTAAACTTTTATGCAAGGGCCTCGCCTACCAGCTCACGTGACACAGTTACACTCATTCTTTACAATTCCGTGTTCACTAAGGGCACGTTGGTAGCTTGAATTTGGCAATTGGGAGTGTTTATTCCAAGGAAATATGCAAACAGTACAAACCAGGGCTTTTGTTTTCCAGAGAGCTGGTTGTTAAGCACTTACCAGCACCCCCTGTTTACATGCAAGGTAAATGTTGCTAGGCATGGCTCCCTTATAAGCTTTTTCTGATCAAATTCTTTGCTGTTTCATAGAGAAGAATCTTTATATCTATATTCGTTGTTCTTCCCCTATCTCTGCTCTCCCCACCCTCTTCTCTCTTTCTTTTTCTTTTACTTGGGAGCATAGTTTCTCAGGGCTCTGCACTTTTTGAAAGAAATACCTCAGAAATTCTCTCTGAGTAAAACAACCAGGAAACAGTTATTCTCAGGCTTTTTAACTCAGCCAAGTCAGGTACCATCCCGGTTACCGCTCTAGACAGGCTTCCACAATTGTAACACCTGTTTCTGTTTTACACAGGTGGAGTCACCTTATGTCTTCTTTGATACTTAGCTTTGAGAGAGGAAAGTACCATATAATTGAATCACTATATCAAACATAACTAAATAACTATTCAGTTAGTGACCGATGTGTTTTCAATGGAAATAAAAAATTTGCCTATAGGGCACTTTTTACTTTTTATTTTATTTTAAATATTTTATTTTTAAGAAATTTCTACACCCAACGCAGTGGTTCTTGAACTCACATCCCTGAGGTCAAGAATCACATACTTTACTGACTGAACCAGCCAGGCGCCTCTGTACGGCACTTTTTAAACCAAATGAACTTGTTTTATCTGTCAATTTCATGCCTTCCATTACTGTTTCAAGCACTGAAAGGGATAAGGACCAGAGAAAATAGTCATCTCTTTCAGAATCCTTCCAAACTTTGGAAAATGAGGGCTGATTGATGAAACGTATGGAGCAATGAGGAAATAATTAAGAACAAAATTGGTAAAAGCTGGTCAATGTACCAAAGCACTAGAGAGGTCAGGAAAGATTGTATGTTGGAATTTCCACTTAAATTTGTCTTTGAGCAATGACTAGGACTGGGGCATTAAGGAAAGAGGAAAGAGGCACTTTATGTGAGACCGACAGCATGAGTGAAGGACTTGGCCAGTGAGCAAGTAATATCTGACTCTTGGGAATTATTCGGAAATTTGGATGGATCCTGGGAGGTTTCTAAAAGCCAAAAGAAAAATGTGTTAAACACAATAGGCAAGAGGAGGCTATTATAGAGCTTTTGAGCATTAGAGTGATGGCATTAAAGGGATGCCTTTGAAGATTAATCTGTCAGCATTATTAAAGAGATTGTATAGGTTAAAATTAATGGCAGGGGAAGAAGTAGAAGTACCTTAGGTTGGCCTTGTTAATAAGCACATAGGGACCACAGAAAGGAGCAGGTGACAGCCAACACTGGGTAGAATGCTACTTATTTGCTGTGGCAGAGGTAAGTGTACAGGAAGTGGTAGAGTAGGCCCAGTGAGGTCAGAAGCAAGCTCCCAAAGCACAGCATCCAAAAGGCATGCTTGGGCATGATACTGGCAACTGCCAGAATTAAAAGAGTTCATCTGATGGACAGAACACAGTGATGGGAAATCTAAGTGATGGAGCAAGAAAGCTGACCGGATGTGAAAATGTAGCAGGTGTGGGAGAGACTATTCCAGGCTTCTCCCCAGGAAAGGATGCAGACACTAGAGGCAGCAAACTTCTAGAGCCTTGATATCACTTGGGATTCAATGTAGGGCCCCAGACCAAACAGGAAGCAGAGCACAAAGCTGAAAGAATATGGAGAAGAGAGATAATGGGAGGAGAGAGTGTCAGAGTATGCCAACCCAAGGAATGCTTAGACACCTGAAGCTTGGTCCTCAAATAGCAGACCTTGGACTGAGCTGTGTTGATGGTAAAGAAGAAAAGGACAGTGAGAACCCAAGCACTATGGGTAGCAGATGCATCACAGCAATGAATTCTAAGCCTATACCAGCTTACAGATTCAAAGATTTTGATCTCTGATTTTGGTTCAGAAACTAGCAGATCCCTGTGAGAGTACTTGAGGAAGGAGAGGTGGGAGATATAAAATGAGGATTGACCCTTGGAACTGAGGCAATAATACAGTTAGCAAGAGCCCATAGTCTAACTTTTTTATATTTTAGCCCATTGACATATGTTTTGAAGAAGTACACATGTCTAAGTGGCAGAGGCAACAAAGAAGATGGGAAAACTTGAGAGGTATTTACATATAATTTCAGTAAAACGTTAAATAACTATCATGTACAGGGATTGTATTGTTGATTCATTCAGATTTCTTCTTCTTTTATTTTGGATAGAGAGGGGGTGCAAGTAAGCAAGGGGCAGAGAGAAAGGGAGAGAAGCAGGGCTCACCCAAAGCGGACTGGTGGTCACCTAAGTGGGGCTTGAGCTCACCTGAAGCGGGGCATGAGCTCACTGGAAGCAGGACTCGAACTCAACCATGAGGTCATGACCTGAGCCAAAGGCAGATGCTTAACTGACTTAGTCACCTAGGTGCCCTGATTCATTCAGATTTCTGACTGTTTGAGCTGTGTAGAAAACTTTTATGGACATAAACTCTTCCTATATTTACTTTTCTTAGGTTAGCTTAACTCTCCTGACTTATCATGGTGGTATAATGCACGTAACTTGGTATTACTTCAATAATTGACTATTGCATATAATTCACAGACGTTATTCTTTAATGAAGAAGCACAAAGTATAGTTTTGGACAATTCCATATTAACTCCAGGACATACATGTTTATAAATGAGGCCCCAGTTTGAGGTTATTTTTTTATCACTTGCCTGTAGCAGTTCAGCATGTTGCACTAATGATGTGGAGGATCCCACTTAATTCCAAGGGACTATCGTTCCATAGTTTCCTTAAGAGCCTAGACATACACCCATACACATAAGAAAGTCTAATTGAGGATTTTACTTGTTTGAATACATATTAGTTATCAAACTTTGAATTAATAACATTTTATAGTATTTCTTAAGGTTTCCACATTACACTACCCAAATTCTGTTACCAAATAGAGGAACACAGGGCAAAGTCTATAAGCGTGTCTATTAAAGAGGAAGAATTCTGTTTCAAGCAAAGGCAAAGAGGATATCTAGGCTTTATTTCACGTACATACCATGTGACCAAAACTGTTCTAGCTATTTCATACATGTTCATACTGAATCACAACATTGTGTGAGATATTTTGTCTCCATTACGGACATGAGGAATCAGGGATTCAAAGACATGTATTAACTGGCTCATAGTATAGCTGGTAAGCAGCACAGTCAGAATTAAAATTAAGGTGTGTCTACTTCTAGAGCTCATTCTTGTTTTTACTGCCCCACATTACAAAAATATGTTTGTATACATAAACTTTTATAAATGAAAGTACTAAATCCATTTTTTAAAGATGCTGCAGCTATGAGGTCTATATCAATATATTTTCTGAGTTAATTAAACAAAGTTAATCCTACAGACCAACCCACAAATACAAATACATTTTTCTATGTAACAATTCAATATTTCTCAAAATACAAATCAGCTGAGAAATCCTCCTGATCTAGTGGTCACCGTAACAGAGGAATGGCATATAAGTTTCACCTGCTGTCAGGTCTTACTAATTGGTAGTGGCCACCTGGATTTCTGCGTGGAGAAGAAATCTGAGGTCATGTGTAAGTCAACAGGAAGGCGCCCTGGGATCCATTGGAGATGAAGGCCAGGGACATGGGTGAGGAAAATGGCGGCTATGTGCCTGTATTGGCTTGAGCTGCCACAAATATTAGCAAAGTAGTATGCGATTTGATATGCTACTGCTCAAAACTGCCTTCCGCACTCAAAATTCTCTCACTTTAATTCTCTCAAAATTATTCTCACTTTTGTTTTTTCTAAACTGGCCTGATCATCTAGATTAATCATCTAGATTAATTGTTTAAAAATACTGTTTCCCAGGCTTCTTATCTGGAAGATTCAGAAGCTTAAGACTAGGAGTCCAGGAATTGTATGTTCTGGCAAGTTTGGGATTATTTGAATTGCCTTATTTATTTGTTTGTTTGTTTATTTATATTTTTGAGAAAGAGAGAGAGGGAGAGAGAGACAGAGAGTGAGCACGAGCAGGGGAAAGGGGCAGATAGAGAGAAAGAGACAGTTTCACGTAGGTTCCACGCTCAGGTTCCATGCTTAACCAACTAAGCTACCCAGGTGCCCTTGAGTTGTCTTTTTATTCAGAAAACCTCTCTGAGGGACAGACATTAAGTTATTGAGCAGTAATAATTTAAGACATAATCTTCCTGATAGAGATTTGAGCACTTACCGGTCAGGAGCAAACAACAGACCCATTTGATCAGAGAAATTCGGTGCATGTGATAGCTTCCCCACCTTATCGGGTTCTGCCCAATTTACTGACTCATTCCACTTTTCCTCTCACTCACTCCACTCTGGGAAATACTAGCCTTCTTTCTGTTGCTCTAACATGTGCATATTTCCACCTCAAGCCTTTGTCCTTGCTGTTCCCTGCATGGTATGTCATTCCTGGAGACTTTCACAGGGCTGGTGCCCCTAATCCTCTCTGAAGTGGTAGGACTATTAAGTGAAAAAGCTAATTGGTAAGCAGGGAGGAAGATTTTAAGTCTGTGAAGTAGACTCATTGCTTATATGACAATCAAGCTGTTTAATGTTATAAAAGGGAGGCTCCCTGCCCTAGCTCTAAGCAATGAGTTATGCCAGTCATTGCATAGCGTCTGCAATGAAATGAGGGTAAAGAAATAATGGGTTTTTTTCTAGAAAATCAAGAATGATGAATATAAAAACAGAGAACGAAGTCACTAGTTGAATAATAATTAAATCTGGGTAAAATATATTATTTAAAACCATTCAATCACTGCCTTATCTTTTTTGATTCTTGCCGGATGCTCCTGAGTAGAATCATCTGACTATCTTTGAATAGCATTAGGATTTGGGAAGCATCTTAATAAAACACTAACTGAAGCCACTCTGAAGAAAACATCATTAATCATGTCATCTGATAAGAGATACTGTCAAAGCTACACTTAGAAACTTATACTCAGGCTGAATTCCAGTAACATCCCTTGTGTACATTAGAGATTAGGAAAATGAGAGCTTCTTCATTTACTATATAAATTTTTGAAAAATATTATTTTGGCCTAATTTCTCAAAATGGAAATCACCTAGACACATGGATCTCCCAGTGGCAGAGTCTTTCTAGTCCAGTTCACTTTATACAATTCTCCTGTATTATCTTCAGAAAGTACTATCTTCATTTTAACACCGTCTATTGAAAATATACTGAAAAGGCTGCAAAACTCCCTATTACTTTTTAAGTTAATATAAAATCTTTAGGTTGGTATTTAAGACACCAATTTAGCTATTCCTAGGTTTACCCATCTTTAGGCAAGATTTATATCAATTTAAAAATATCAACCAAACTATAATAACTGACTGCTTAGTATATGGTAAACATTAAGTTAGACATCTTGAAGATGCAAAAAATTTATGAGGGACAGCTGGCTCAGTCAGTTGAACATGTGACTCTTGACCCTGGCTCCGGTCATGATCCCAGGGTCATGGGATCAAGCCCTGATTCGGGTCCCACATCAGGCTCTGATGATTCTCTGGGCAGATGATTCTCTGTCTCTCCCTCTGTCTCACTCCCTCTCAGGGTGTGCACATGCACGCTCTCCCTCTCTAAAAGAAAAAAAGAACAAAGAAAGAATATATGAAGTATTCCCATTCCTTAATGACTACCCAAATTAATCTCATAGGAATAGGCAACATTGTAAAGAATGATGCAGACAATAGGAGCTTGCAGGAGAAAGACACAAAGAGATCAGAATTGTGACGTTTGTAAAAGAAGAGGGCCTTGAAGAAAAGTAGGATTTAGTCAAGTGGAAGGTAACAGAGAGGCTATTGGAAGTTAGGAGAATGTATGTAAAGGAATGACGGCAGAGATTTGCAAGTATCTTCTGGGTCAATAAATAGACCAATATGCACAGAGCAGAAAGTGTATATTGGGAATAGTGGACCAGATTTTGATAGTCAGGCATCAGAATAAAGAATGGGTTTTCTGTAAACAATAAAAAGGAAATAATTGAAAACTTTATTATGAGATCAAGGTAATGAAAAATATTTTAGGAAAATAAGTCTGGCAAAAGTGCAGAGAGAATCTGTAGGAGGATATTAGGGTGCTTACCTTAGACATTAGTGATGTAAAGAGGTCTTTACCCTTAATATTTGCCCACAGTGCCTGAGAATAAGCTGTATTGGGGGCTGTTGGGGGAAAAGTTTGAGAAGTGCCAAGAGTTGGGAGAAAAGCCTCTATTGGAGGGTCATAAAAAGTCAGGGAGAGAGGTCATCTTGATAAGAAAACAGTTATCAATCTGATAATGGTTTTTAGAAATGCCAAGGAGAATGAAGAAGGCCAATAGAAATAAAAAAAAATTAAAATAAATGCTTAGCCTGAAGGGAAACCATCAAAAGGACAGAAAAGTAAACCATTTCCACTTGATATAAAATACATGGAAACCAATTGCCAACAAATCCTAATAGAATGAAAGAACTGAAAGTTCATAGAGATAAAAGATAGGGGTTCCTGGGTGGCTTAGTCAGTTAAGCCTTGAACTCTTGATTTTGGCTCGCGTCATGATCTCACATTTTGAGAGTTTGAGGCCTGCTATTGGGCTTTGTACTGACAGTGTGGACCCTGCTTGAGATTCTCTCTCTCTTCCTCTCTCTCTGCCCCTTACCTGCGCTCTCTCTCTCTCTCCCTCAAAATAAGTAAAAACAAACTTAAAAAAGATAGGATCCCCAAATAAGGAAGTCTTATAGCAAATTTCTAAAAAAAAAAAAAAAACTTCAAAGAGGAATTGGGATATTGAGAAAGGGAATGATCTATAGTCAATTTGCTTAACTAAATTATTTTAATGAATATATTAAAGAGCAGTGGAATAGTTGTGACTGTCTCCAAATTTAGACCAACAGATTCCATAATTTTGTGAATATAGTTATCGAAAGTGAGAGGGCAAAATTTCAAGGTAGGATTTTAGGCTTGAAAGGCTATATGGTATATTGCCTTCTCCGTTACAAGAATATAAAAGTTATTCCACATTTTATTCCAGTGCTTTAGAGTTTTGTTTTTTATGACCATCTCCCCTGGAATTTATTTTTATGCATCATTTAAGGATGAGAAAAAACTTGTTTCCCAATTAATAGTTTTCCACTGATTTCCATTGATTGATCAATTCACTATTTATCTAATGACATGATACACCAATTTTGTCATATATATGCATCCTTGATTTAATGCCACTTGGGCAGAATTAATTATGATATATATATATATATATATATATATATACACACACACACACATATGTATATATACATATACACACATATATATACACATATATATACATACATATATATACATATATACATACACACACACACAGTTGACTCTTAAACTACACAGATTTGAACTGCTTCAGTCCACTTACATGCCAATTGTTTTTCATAAACACTGTACAGTCCTATAAATGTATGTTCTCTTCCTTATAATTTTCTTAATAACATTTTCTTTCCTCTAGCCTACTTTATTATAAAATACAGTATATAATGTATATAATATGCAAAATATGTGTTAATCTGTTGTTTATGTTACCAGTAAGGCATCTGGTCAACAGTAGGGTATTAATGGTTAAATTTGTGGAAGTCAAAAGTTTTAAGAGGGTTTTTGACTGTTTGTGGGGTCAATACCCCTAACTCTCACCATGTTCAAGGGCCAACTCTCTCTATACATATATATGTATTTCCTCCCCTTCAGCTTCTAAGTACTGTTGTGAGCTCTCAGCCAATAGGAGCTGGTATGTATTGTGATGGACTGTATAAAATAGTTCTTGGCCAGTAAGCATAAGTACACTATAGCTTTCAGCTACAGAATCTGCTACTTTGCTAACCATTTGGTGAATATATTCTGCAGTGTGTGTAATTTATTATGCTATGGCTTCTCTTTCGTTTGTTTTGTATTCTGAGAACAGTTTGTCCAAAATGACTGGTTAAATGTGTAGAAATAACACTTGATATATTTAATATATACAAGGTAATGGTGTTATAATGGTACTTAAAATATAAGTTTTGAAGAGGCTGGAGGTGCTTTCCAGGATACAATCAAGTAAGCAGAGTGTTAAGATCATCAAAAAGATATATATTGATAAGTGACAACTGACATTAAAAAGCCCATTATAACATCACTATGATTTGGATTGACCAACAATTATATGAAGATACTTAAGGAAAAGATTATGGCAGGAATCTCATCCCCATTTCAGAGAATCTGAGTAGATTGTAGGAGTGGTTGCCAAAGCAGGATACCAGCAAAGCATATCCCATAGGGATTTATGATAGTGATTCTCCTATAGAATTGATTCAGTTATGTTTCTCTTTCCAGTAATACAATCCCTCCATTAAATGGGGTATGGGTGTGCTAAATTCCTGTAAGTATTCATGGGTCTGTTTCAGGAATTTAAATTCTGTAATATTAATTTATGTGTTCATTCCTGCATCAATACAACAGTTTTAATTACTATAACCTCATGTTTTATTATAGTACAAAAATATTTTGAAAAATATCTTGAATATTATTTATTACTTATCTTTCTAGATGAACTTCAAGAAAAGCTTCTCTGTCTTTTTAAATACTATTAGGATTTTTATTGGGATTATACTAACTAGGTGATTTGAGGAAACTCTCATAGTGTTCCTCCCCAGATTCATATTTTTTATATCCTTTAGCAAAGTTTTCTCATACCAATCCCACAGTTTTGGAGTTTCTTACTGGTTATTTTGCAGATTTTATTGCTCTAGGTTGTGGCAATCTTTTTTCAAATATATTTTAAAATTATGTTTTGTTGGTGTTTAGGAAAGGCAAATACTTTATCTTATCGGTAGTCATTTTGCTGACCTCTCAAAGAAATAGTTTTTCTTTTGATTGTTGGATCTTTTTGTTGATAATTATGACATTTGTAAATACCGACAGTTCTGCCTCTTTTTACCCAATACTGCTCTTTTTCTTGTCTTATTCCACTGGCTTAGAAATTTGACTGATTGTAGTGGGAATTATTAATTATATCTTTGTAAGTCTCTAATGGATTTGCTTTATCAGGTCAAGTAAGCTTCATTCTATTCTTATTTTACTGATAGTTTTATTTTTTCAAGATTGTCAAGATGATTGTAGTAAATCTTTACTATATAAGGTCTATATAAATTTCTTTAAAAAATGTATGAAGACTATGACCTATTAATATTTTTAATATTTGTAAATGTTCTCATTCATGCTGGAAAAATGTGAATTATCTGTTTAGTTTCCATATGTAGTTATTAAAATAACATCTTTTATGTATGACAGTTTTGTTAAAATTTCCCTCTATTAATGTAGATTATACATCTCTCTTCATATTGTTTTGTTTTCTTTTTATATTTCAATGTTGAGTTTTTAACTACATAAAGATTCATGATGCTTGTAACTTATGGGGGGTTTAATCAGCAAAACATATGCCATGTTTACTTTGACTAAAAGTATCACGCCTAGGTTCTCTTTGTAAGCATTTATTTGGTATATTTTTCATCATCCCTCTACATCCAACTTTTTGTTTAGATGTGTCTCCTGGTCTCTTGTAAACAGCTTATCATTAAATAAATTTACTACCCAATCTAATAATCTATCTTTTATGAGGTTAATTTAACATATTGACTTTTAGTTAATATAGTGAATTTAGTTTGGCATATATTTGGTATTTTCTTTTTGCTCTATTTTCTTCCTTATTTACTTTCTATCTTCAGCCGAATTTGTTTACTTTGTTCACTGGGCCATACTTTTTTTTTTTTTCCCTGTCTAGGAGTTTTCAAGTAATTCATCACATTTCTCTCTTGCTTGTCCTTGAATTTTAAATAACATATTTAAACACAGGTTTTTGGCTATAATGTCAATCATTTGTGTCAGTAACCTCCTTCCCAAACTACATAAGATTATTAATATACTTAGACCAATCCTAACATCTCCCAATCTCTCATGCTTTGTGGATATCATCTGGAATTTTATTTATAGATTTTAAAATATTTGCTTTATATTGTGGCTCAATTTTTATGTGAATTTTATCTTAATAACTATGATAATTGTAATTTCATGAAAAATAATATTTTATCAGTTTCACTGTTACCTCTTTCAATCCGTGTGTTCCTCTTAGTTGTATATATTTATTTTCGATATCTTTAAGTGATACATCAGAAAACACTCATGGTGGCAAAGTTCTGAGACTTTTAATATATTAAAATGCCCTAATTTTCCCCTCAAAATTAAATGATAGTTCAGCTGGGCAAAGAAATCTAGGTTAAAAATAATGGTCCTTTAGAACTGCAAAAATTGTTTCCACTTGCTTACTGCCTGGGAGATCAAACGAGAAATCTAACAGCAATCTGAATATTGTTCCTTTAAAATTACCTTGTTTATGTTTTATCTTTTGAGAAGCTTTTAGGGCCTGTCTGCATTTTCGTGGAGATCAGAAATTTCCCAACATGTCTAGGTGTGTGTCTTATTTTTCCCCACACACATGCAGACATTTTATTAGTTTCTGCAACAAGAGGACAATAATACCAATTTTTAAATATAAGTCTGAGGTCATCTGAGATGCCAACCCAATACACGGAAGAAAGATAAATGTCTTGCAAGAGGTTTAGCACAGATCTTGGAGAACTTGTGCTCAATGGGAAGGGGAGCAGCCCAGAGGAGGGGGAGTAAAAGGGGGCAGAGGGTCAGATGAAAGGGTAGTGGTGAGGGTGATGGATCTGGTTGGCTGCAGTTGCTAGTTATCCTGAAGCAACTTTAGCAATTATGCCTAAAATTCCATAGTCACTTTCAAACACCTCCATATGATACCCTCAAAATCTGAAATCAGTAGATGAACTGTAGCTGCAAGGTTCACAAAATAATCAATGAAGCCAGAATGAGACAACCCAGAGAGAAAATCCCAGCACTTATTCTCAATCTGTACTTCCTCAATTTAAAATAAACTCTAATAGGGGTGCCTCGGTGGCTCAGTCACTTAAGTGTGGGACTTCACTCAGGTCAGGATCTCAGGATTGGTGAGTTCGAGCCCCACATCTGGCTCTGTGCTGACAGCTCAGAGCCTGGAGTCTGCTTAGGATTCTGTGTCCTCATCTCTCTCTGCAACTCCCCCACTTGTGCTCTGTCTCTGTCTCTCTCAACCTCTCAAAAATAAAGCATTAAAAATTTAAAAATAAAATAAAATAAACTCTAATATACCTGAGGTGAGATTCATAAAGTAGCAGCAGAGCCAGCTGGGTCTTCTACTGAACTTTTCATCAAATACCAAGAAAGAACAAGGGGCAAGGCATATTTTTATTTTTATTTTATCTTATTTTAAAATAGAATAACCTGAAGTTATTCTATTACAAAGGGACATGGCTGAATAGGTAGGAAACAGATTCTCCGTTGTGAGTTCTCTTGATGGCTTCCGCAAGGATCATGGAGATGTCGATCGCCTGTATCTTGGAGCAATGTTTCATCTTACCCTCCTGAGGTATGGTATTGGTGACGACCACCGCTTCAAAGCACGCACTGTTGATGCGAGCAAGGGCTGGGCCAGAGAAGATTCCGTGAGTCAAGATCGCGTAAACTCTGGCGGCTCCAGCGGAGAGAAGTTTGTCAGCTGCATGACAGATTGTACCACAAGTATCAGCCATGTCATCCACAAGGATGGCCACACGATCTTTCACATCCCCCACTAGCACCATACGGTCCACTTCATTGGCCTTCTTCTGTTCTTTGTGAATCAAGGCAAAGGCCACATGCAACCTGTGTGCAATGGAGGTCGCTCTCTTAGCTCCACCAGCGTCTGGTGAGACAACAGTGCAGTTCCTCCACTCAGAGATATTCTCCCTTATCCATTTCAGGACAGCTGGCTCCGCATAGAGATTGTCTACGGGGATATCAAAAAACCCCTGAATTTGAGAAGCATGTAAGTCCATGGTGATGATATGATCTGCACCTGCTACAGACAGCATGTTTGCAACAAGTTTGGCGGATATTGGGGCCCGGCTCTTATCCTTCTTATCCTGCCGGGCATAAGGGAAGCATGGGATGACCGCAGTAACCCGGCTGGCTGAAGCAATCTTGCAGGCATCAATCATGATCAAAAGCTCCATTAGACTGTCATTGATTTCGCCACAACCACTCTGCACTATGTAGACATCCTCTCCTCGCACACTCTCGCCAATTTCCACGCAGGTCTCCTGGTTACTGAATTTCTTGGTCACCACCTTGCCTAGCTCCAGGCCCAGGCGGTCGACAATTTTCTGGGATAGGTCCTGATGGGAGCTGCCTCCGAAGATTTTGATATTTGCCATTTTGCCCAATCACTCGAGGTACTTACTCTTCGTCCGGCGATCACTGCTGCTGTCAAGATTGCAACCGAAGTCAGACCACAGACTAACAAACGCCTTTCCGTTGTTCCCGGGCAGTTACCCGCCCGGTTCAGACGGTGGGCGCGAGCTGGTCTATGTTGATCTTGAGTCTTTGGGGAAAAAAATTCCTGCTTGGCATCCACTTTGCACTTTTAAACTATAAAAATCAAGTCTTTCTTCAGTTCATGGAAGTTTTTCTTCTGTTAGTGCCTGTAGTAGTTTCCTAGGGGTGTGAAATTTAATGCCTAAAAATATAAAGTTTCTGTAAGGTAAAGGATGTATACGTTTAAAAGGAAAGTTACAGACTGGAGAAAATGTCTAACAATGTGCTTCCAATGGAGTGAGGAAAAAGACCAAAAACATCTGGAAATGGTATGAATAGGCAATTTACAGGGGAAAAAAGATAATAAACATATGAAAAAATGCTAGTAATCAGGAAAATGCTAATTTTCACACATTAGGTGGGCCGAAATTATAAGATAGATAAACTCCTCTATTGTAATAGAATGTATAAGTGTGAAATTTTGCAAGGAAAGTTTTGTTTCATAAAACCTTTGACTCAATGTATCTGCTTCTAGGAATCTACTCAATAGAAATATTCATAGACAACCCCAAAATATATTGATAATTTTATTTGTCACTGTGTTAATTCATTCAGTTAATATTTCATGAGGTATTGTGTGTCAGGTATTGTACCATTTATAGAATATAAGATGGTGAATGACAAATAGTATATCTCTCTAGAGTTACTCATAAAAACAAAATCTGGAAACTAACAAATGTCCATCAATAGGTAAAGTATCATATAATGTATTATACAAACATAAGCAGACATTAAAGAAACTGACTTATGTGCAGTCATATGGAAATATTCCCAAGATATTTCTAAATGTAAAAAACCCAGTCAAAAATGTACACAATATATGAAATTTATGTATTTAGAATTAAGAAATAGTTAAAGCATCAAGTCATTACGGAGGTCCTTTTTATGATGATTATCTCTAGAGAGGGGTGTAGGTTGGTGGCAGTTTGGGATGAAGAAGGACTGTCACATTTTATTGCCATTTATTAGTGTAGTATTTGAACTTTTATTACTTTTATAATTAAAAAAAGACTAATAAAATATATATGATGATTAAGTGTTAGCAAATTTTAAGTACACAGCTTCCAAAATACATTAGGAGTTGGAGTAATGGGGAAAGAAATGGAAGGGACCACAGATACCAGAAATTTCAAGAACAAATTGTATCATAAAAATAATGGAGACATCAGATATAGATCATACATTTTTATCCTGCTAATTGTGTGTCTGACTTTTGGTTCTGCAATATTTTGATCTAGCCTAAATATAAATAACCATTTCTTCATAGTTTGAAATTGATAAATAATCTGTTGAATATATTTTCTCACCCTACTTGTGAGCTCTCCCACTGAGTGGGGTTCATGAATCGGGTAAGGACTGGAGTAGGCAACAGAAATGGGTAAGATTTGACAATGTCTATGAAACACATCACTTTGCTAGAAAAAAAAAGTGTAGTTATATTAAATGTGCTATTAATATAAAACCATATAAACAGCTATGTCAAAAAGGCTAAATCAAAATGTCCTGCTGCTGATCCAATCATCTCTCTTCTCAACATCGTCAAGCTTTTCTCCTCAATTCAGACTCTTCATGGTTGATAGTGCCTGCCAGCTCATTTCTGCCTACAACCCTCCATTCATGCTCCTTCCTATCATAAAATCAGCAGACCCATCTATACTATATAATTCTCATCCTCAGCCTGACTACATACAGTGATTTCTAAAGAAAATTCTGTGGCTTAATTTAGCTGCACTAAAAAGTACTTGCAGCTTCAATTAAAATGATTTTTCTCTCAGTGTTCTCAATGTGTCACACATTTTTCACTTTTTAAAGAAAAACAAAACAGATTTTTAAATAGACTTATTATTACCTAAATAGGACTGAATGCTAATGTAAACATTAAAAACACATAGTTGGTTGCATTGCCTTGAGGTGTTAAGTAGAAGAAATTTTTGTCTTGCTGCTATTTTTTGCTCCAAGCTCTGGCTGTTGCAACACCTTATAGTTCCAGGGATTTGTCTAAAATCATAAAATGTTAAAGGTGGAAATAGCCTTCCAGACCACCCAGTCCAACATCCCGATTCACAGACAGGGAACTGAGGCCCAGAGAAATGAAGCAACTGGTTTGGGATCTAAAAGCTAATTAGAGGCAGAGTGTGGACTAGAATGTGGGATTCCTGAATTTCCAAATAGCATTTTTCTCAGTCTATCATTTTTCTTTGAGGTTTATGAGAATGAAGGAAAAATGTAAAAGTCGGGCAGAAACTTTTACATAAAAATGTTACTTTTTTATTATCAAACAACTACAGTAAGGAACAACTTTCCATATCTGAGACCGAATAATCCTTTTAAAAACTATTTCCTGAAACAAATGAACGATTGGTAGTGTCATGGAAATATCTCTGTTACGCTGACATTTCTGTTACATGAATCTATTGCAAGGGGATTTAGTTCCTCTTTACTTTGGTCTTTGTGGGTTGAGAAAGACATCTATCTTATCATTGGCTGTTCCGAACAGAAGTTACAGGTAGGAATGATGCCTATTGAAGAACATATTCTCTGTATTTAAGACATCATATCTTAATAAATTACTCTAGATAAATAAATTGTGGTATAGAGAAAATGTCTATCTTTCTCCTTCCCAAGGTAAGCATATTTAAATGTCATCTCTACAGATCTTTGAGAACTGCTATATTTTGAAGGTCTTTTGAGTCAATACCCAGAAAATATATATATATATATATATATATATATAAAACACCTTGGTGATAGTTTCTTGCTTTACTGATTGTTTTTTACCCTTTGCAATTCCAACATAAATAATTCAAAGAGAGAGCCTTGATGCAGCTTGATCAGCTAAGGAGAAAAGAAATTCAGTCAATTCTTTTAGAAAGTGGAGAAAAACAGTTGTTGTATTTTAAGTAAAATAAATGCTTTCACTAAACATACTTGCAGTTGACAAAATGCTAGATGTTTAGGTGGCAATTATAGTTCTTTGATAAACTGTCAAATCTTGTCACAACACATGTTACAAACAAGGACAGATTTAGATGTCCTTTATGACAGCTTTGTGTAGGTTGAGAATGTTTGGCAGTTAATTTCAAACAAGGAACATATTTTTCTTTCCAGCAGTTATCTGCTTGTTTATTAGGAAGAGTTTCTTTATGCCTTTAATCTTACTCATTTGACTCACAGTTCCAGATCATTATTGTAACATTACCTTACCTCATTTATTTTGTTCATAATAACCATCCACAATACTTTGAGAAAATTTCCCACAGAGCTTTACATTGGTAGAAATACTTTAAAGTTTGTTTGTAATTTTTTACAATTAAAGTTGACTACTGTGTGTGTTTATTGAGCTTTTAGTTGGAAATCCATCATTTTATACAATAGATGTGAAGATAATGATTAGGTAAACAAAGCTGAGTAAAACAAGTAAAAGAAAAGGAGAAAGATTTGTGATTCAGAAATGCCCCTTTAATTTTGAGAGTTATTGTAGACTTACGAGGGTATTTTTGAAACATGTTTACAAATTAAAAAAAAAATCTGGAGAGCTTGAAAATCCTAGTATGAAACAATAATCTTGGAATAAAAATGATGTCACATATGCTGAATAATATGTACTTGCAATGGCAGATGAAGCAGTATATATGGAGATCTTCTATAACTAGCAAATTGCAACTAAGAAATATCTCCCCAATATTTATATGAAATATTTTAAAGTGTTTTAAAACAGTTTTTGATGATGGATCTTTCCCTTTTGTGTATTAGTTTCATGAAATTAGTAAAAAGATTCATGTTAATTATATTTTGACAAAACACAAGCTCCATTTATGCTATTCAATTCTTTTTTAAAGATATTTTAGGGACGCCTGGGTGACTCAGTCGGTTAAGCTCAGGTCATGATCTCATGGTTCGTAGGTTTGAGCCCCTCGCCGGGCTCTGTGCTGACAGCTCGGAGCCTGAAGCCTGCTTCAGATTCTGTGTCTCCCTCTCTCTCTATTCCTCCCCTGCTTGTGCTTTCTCTCTCTCAAAAATAAATTAAGATTAAAATTTTTTTAGAAACATATTTTATCTTTTTCAATTGTGATCATTTGTTTAGTCCTCATAATAAACACTAAGACCCATTGTCCATTCAGGTAAGTAAAAACTGAGTGTACTGTGCTTTGGAATGATGTAGTGATTCTCAGACGTGAAGGACATCAAGATTTCCAGGCAAGACTGTTAGAATATACATTCCTGAACCCTGTGCCTACAGGTATTGATTAGTGGGTCCAGGGTGGAGTCCTAGGCTTTGTGTCTCTTTTTTTTATTATTTAAAATTCTTTTAATGTTTATTTATTTTTGAGACAATGCAAGAGGCAGAGTGCAAGCAGCGGAGGAGCAGACAGAAGGAGACACAGAAACTGAAGCTCCAGGCTCTGAGCTGTCAGCACAGAGCTGACCTGGGGCTCAAACTCACAAACCATGAGATCGTGACCTGAGCCAAAGTCGGATGCTTAACTGACTGAGCCACTCAGGCGCTCAGGTGTCCCCCCAGGCTTTGTGTCTAATAAGATACCAGATAACGCTCAATGCCGCTTTCTGCTGACCGCACTTTTGAGAGCCACTGGTTTCTATCATCAACATTTATTTTGCCATTTGGGAAAATGAAAGGTATAGTTTTCTTTTTCTTTGACTCATTTCACTAGCTGTTGTGATGTGGCATTTTGATTTTGCTTCTAGATCTTTTTCTCTTCATATTCTTCTTTTCTATGTATGAATATTACTTTCACATATCACATAATTCTTTAAGAACTATAAACACACACACTTCAACTTAAAATACCTGTATAATGTTCCAGAAATATTTTGACAAGTACATGTAGGATATGAACTCTTGTTATTTTGGAGATTTAAAAAATCCATTAGGCATTTGAGCATCTGAAAATCAGTTTCTACCTACCAGCCCAGTAAGAATTGAATGAAAACTAAGAGGCTCTCCAATTTATTGTCTGATTTCCCCTCCTTGAATTTCTTACAGTATTCACCACTGAGATAGTTCTTTTTGTCATACCCTGAAGACCGTTTGGCTGTCCATGAGGATACTAAGCATTGTACAGGGTAAATACTTGCTAGTTTGATTTGATATTCCCCCTTGGGAGGAAGTCATTGTATATCAGTTTATAAAACAACAACGACGACAACAAAGTAAGCAAAAACAAAAGAATTTCTCTATCAATTAAGTGTTAGAAAGAGTACAGTCTTAAGGCCTCCATATTGTTCTTTCTCAAAGGCTATTATTCCTTCATACTTCCTTTCAAATTTTAGAGTCAGCTTTCAAGTTCCACTAAAATTTTTGTTAGATTTTGATTGGAATTACATTATACCTATGAATCAATTTAGGGATAAAATTGACATTATAACACTGAGTTTTCCAATCCATGAACATGCTATTTCTTTCCACTTAATTACTTTTTAAAATGAAAATAAGTTTTCATAATTTTTCTGTAGAAGTCTTTCCTTACAAATATTTTTCTGTATGGCTTTTGATATTTCCAGATATTTAATTTTTATATGATATGAATGCTATCTACTAAAAGTTGTATTTTCTGTTACATAGATATATACTTGATATTCTAAATATTATTTCTATTTTTTAAACTTTTTGGGATTTGTAATAGTTTCTCTATAAGCCATCATATCATCTGTAAATAAATGTCAGTTACGGTTCTCCTTTCTGTTCCGTGTACTTCCCCCCCCGGGCCTTTTGTTGCTGGTTAAAATCCTCTAAATTCAGGTTGACTAGAAGTGGTGACAGGTCATTCTTGCCTTGTCGCTAATCTCAAAAGGAAAGACTTTTAGTATTTTACCATTATGGATGATGTTTGTCAGTTGCATTTTATCAGAAAATACTCTGCTAGATTAAGAAAATCCTTTCTGTTATTAGTTTGCTGAAAGTTTCTTTTTTTCTCTTTAATCAAGAAAGGGACTTGAACAAAGTCAAGTGCTTTTCCCACAGCTTTTGAGATTATAATATGATTTTTGAGTTTAACTTCTTAATATCGTAAATTACAGTGATTTCTTTTCTAATGTTAAACCGACCTTACATTCATGAGATAAACCCAATTTAATCATTATATATTTCCTTTTTTATATATTGCTTGATTTAGTTAGTTGATAGTTTATTTAGAATTTTTTTATATCTTTTTAAGCGAATCTGGTCCATAATTTTCTTGTCTTTTTTTTTTAATGTTTTTTTCAACGTTTATTTATTTTTGGGACAGAGAGAGACAGAGCATGAATGGGGGAGGGGCAGAGAGAGAGGGAGACCCAGAATCGGAAACAGGCTCCAGGCTCTGAGCCATCAGCCCAGAGCCTGACGCGGGGCTCGAACTCACGGACCGCGAGATCGTGACCTGGCTGAAGTCGGACGCTTAACCGACTGCGCCACCCAGGCGCCCCTTCTTGTTTTTTCTTACTGAGAACACAAGATTATGCTAGCTATACATGAGTTGAAAAGCATGTCATTTTTTTTTGTCCTATAGAAGATTTACGTAAGTTATGACATTATGTGGAACAAGGCCAAAAAGTTTTGATTACTTATTTAATTTATCTAATGGTTTTCAGTTATATTCAGGATATAGGTTATTGGTAATGTTCAAAATTTCCAATTTTTTGTCAATTTTGTGAGGTTTTTTTTTACTGAATTTCTTATTTCATCTTATTTTTCAAATTTACTGACTTGATACTATCCATAATATCCTCCTATTTCATTTTTAGTACGTGCAACTTTAGTACGTGATTCCCTTTGTCATTTTTTGTCATTTCTAGTATTAAGTTTTTTTGCTTTCTTTTTGATCAATTTCATCAGAAGTCTATTAATTTTATTAGTCTTTCCAAAAAACTAATATTTGAAATTGTTGATGCACCCCAGTGGATGCTTATTTTAGTCTTTGTTGACTAAGATTATTTTTATTATTTATTTTAATCACTTCTTTGAGTTTATTTTGCTTTTCTTTTTTACAAACTTCTTGAAATGTGTGTTTAACTTATTATTTATTAATATTTAAAGCTATACATTTTTATTCTAAGTACTGTTTGGACTGAAGATTTGTGTGTAATTTTTATAGTATTTCTGTGGGTATTCAGGTAAACTTATTTTCTAATTTTGATGGCAATTTCTTCTTTGTTCAGCGGTTATATAATTTTTTGACTAACAAGTAGATAGGTAATTTTGATATCTTATTTATGGTTTCTAGCTTAGTAGTACTATAGTCAGAAAACATGATCTGTGTGATTTAAGTATTTTGAAATTTGCTGGAACATTTTTGTAGTCCTAAGTGGTGACTTTTTGTAAATATTCCATGTGTGCTACAAAAAATACGTACTGTGGAGTGGTTAGGTGCTATAAACATACACGCACATTAGATCTGGTTTGTTTGTAACGTTCTTTATGTCTTTCCTACCTTTACTGATTTTTTTTTCCTATTTCATCAAATACTAAGAAATATGTTAAAACTTCAACAGTGATTTTTGGTGTATATTTGTCTCTATAAATCTCTCCTTTATTTCTCTGTATTTTAAGCTGTAACTTTTGGAATCGAGAAACTATTTTAAAGTAAAACTCTTTTTTCTACTAATGTCTTTTGCCTTAAATTCTATTTGCTGATAATTATATTAGCTATCTTTAAAATAGTATTTGGTTTATTTTCTGGTCTTGTAGTTTTAGCCTTACTGTATGTTTATATATTAGTTGTGTTGCTTATAAATGCCATTTAACTTCATGTCCTTTAACTTTATTTATCCCTTCCTAACATAGAGTGGTCAGGTATTATCATTTCCCTTCCTTCTCTCCTTCCTTCCCTTTTTTTTATTTCCACAATTAAATTATTATTGTTGTTTATATAATCAATGTTCATTTAGATATATCTACCTATATATTACTCTCTTTTCCCCTCTTTTATTATAACATCTTAAATATCCTTTTGAGATCAGTTGCCTTCTGCCTAAAGTACATCCTTACAAATTTTCAAGATACTGCTGGTGAAAAACTCTCTTTTTTCTTTTGGTGTGATGTCTTCATTTCACCCTCATTCTCAGAGATATTTTTGCTAAGTGTACAATTCCAGGTTGTCGGTTATTTTCTTTCAGCCCATTGAGTTAATCATTTTCCCTTTCTCTGGATTCTCTTGCTGCTATTTAGAACTCAGCCTGCTTTGAAGTTATTCCTTTGAAGGTAATACATTTGTCCCCTCTAGCTGCTTTTTAAGACAATCCTTCCTTCCTTCCTTCCCTCCCTCCCACTCTCTCTTTTTCTTTCTTTCTTTCTTTCTTTCTTTCTTTCTTTCTTTCTTTCTTTCTTTCTTTCTTTCTTTCTTTCTTTCTTATGCAGATTCACTGTTATAAGTCTTGGTATGGAATTTTAAAAAGTATTTGCATATGTTTGAGATTCATTTGGTTTCTTAAATCTGTGAATTGGTGTTTTTCCTTGGTAGTGGAAAAATTCTTTACTTTTCTTTAAATATTGCTTCTGTCCAATTCTCTCTCTTACTACTGTAGCTCTGGTGAAACTTAAAATATACCCCTCATTGCATATTCCATGAACCTCTCTTTCATAGTTTTTGTTTGTTTGTTTGTTTCCTGTGCTACGTACTAAATCCCTTCTTCTGACCTGTCTTCCAGTTTACTTACTCCCTTTTTATCTGGGCCTATTATGCTATAAAAACGGTAGATTGAAGTTATTTTTTTTTTCAACGTTTATTTATTTTTGGGACAGAGAGAGACAGAGCATGAACGGGGGAGGGGCAGAGAGAGAGGGAGACACAGAATCGGAAACAGGCTCCAGGCTCTGAGCCATCAGCCCAGAGCCTGACGCGGGGTTGGAACCCACGGACCGCGAGATAGTGACCTGGCTGAAGTCGGACGCTTGACCAACTGTGCCACCCAGGCGCCCCTGAAGTTATTTTTAAAAACATTTTTGAGAGTAGTTTCAAAGTCAAAAAACTGAGAGGAAAGTACAGAGATTGTGAGGATGTGTGGGTATAGCTTCCCTTATTATCAACATCACCCACCAGAATGACACTTTTTTTTTTTTTAATGGAGGTTGAACCTACATTGACACATAATAATCACCCAAACTCCATAGTTTACCTTAGGGTTCACTCTTGATGTTCTATATTCCATGGGCTTGGACAAATGTATACTGACAGGTATCCATCATGATAACATCATAAAGAGTATTTTTACTACTCCCAAATCTTCTGTGTTCTGCCTATTGTCTCTCCTCTCCTTCCTTACCACAGGCAAGTGCTGATCTTTTTTAGTGTCTCCATAGTTTTGCTTTTTCCAGGATCATATGGTTGGAATCATTCAGTATGTAGCCTTTGCAGATTGGCTTTTTTCACTTATTAATATGCATTTAAGTTTTCTTCATATCTTTTCATGGCTTGATAGCTCATTTCTTTTTAGTGCTAAATAATATTCCATTTAGTGACCCAGAAATCACACCCATGTGGTAAGAGTAGGTTGAGTTTTATAAGAAACTGCCAAATTGTCTTCCAAAGTGGCTGTACCATTTTGCATTCCCAACAGGAATGCATAAGAATTCCTGTTGTTCCACATCCTCACCAGCATTTTGTATTACCAGTGTTCCAGATTTGGGCCACTCTAATTGGTATATCTCTTGAATTTTTAATTTTAGTATTATATTTTTCATTTGAAAACATTTTAGTTTTGTTTTCAATTCTATGGGGGCAATTTTTAGAGTTTTGTTCTCTGAAGCTGTCTTCACAGTCATTCTTATATGAAACTAATTTTTAAATCCTAGTATAAGGGGCACCTGGATGGCTCAGTCGGTCAAGATCATGATCTCACAGTTCATGAGTTCGAGCCCCGCATTCGTCTCTGTGCTGACAGTTCAAAGCCTGGAGCCTGCTTCGGATTCTGTGTCTCCCTCTCTCTCTGCCCCTCCCTCGCTCATGCTCTGTCTCTCAAAAATAAACATTAAAAAATAAAATTTAAAAAATCCTAGTATAAAAACTGTGTCATACGGTATATCTGGTGATTTCATTGTCTAAAGTCTTTGGAATCTGTATCTGCTGTCTTTTTTTCTTGCTGGTTTTTTTTCTTTTATGCTTATTTATCTTTATGTACCTTTATAACACATGAAATTTTATATTAGAAAATTCTTTGAAGTCTAGAGAGAAAATTTCTTCTTCCAGAAAGAATTTGTTTCTGACTCCTGTGTGGGATTGTTACCAGTCTGGGACCACCTTGAACCACATACAGCACTTAAATTTCCCCGGACTACCCAGGGGATATAACAATTTCTCAGGGATCCCCTCCTCCCAACCCTTTCACCCATCTTTCTAACACCACTCCCTGCTCTCTGCTCTGCTCACAAGTCATCTCTCCCTACTATGGATGGGGGTGGCAGGTTTCCTTCTGGTTCACCGTTATTCTGAAGATAGAAAGTTTTTGTGTCCCAGTTTAATGAGGAGATGGCCTCCTATGAGACTCTTCACCTTTAGCAGGCCCCGGGCCTTAACTTCCATCACTCTTGACCCATGAAGTCTAGAAAACTGAAACCTACAATAATGACAGCTAGTCTTGGATCAGGAATTTAGGATGAGTTGTGCTCAGATTCTCTCCTTGAGGGGTAGAATGGTGGAGGCAGCAAGCAGCAACTGCCGCTGGCAGAGAATACCTGTCCCTGGCGGGGAAGCCATCTCGGCAAGCTTAGTGGTAGGAGAGACTGTACCGTGGTGGCTGATGAAGAGGCTGAAGTGGACAAATTTGCAGGATCTTGTAGAAGTAACAGAAACCTGTAGTCTAAAGAATTATCAGAAATAGCTGTTGGATGCGTTGAGACAGGGCTAATTTTTGGAAGTAGCTAGTGTAAGCTTGTGCCATTGTGGTTACATTAATAGTCCCAGCATGGTTTCCCCATGTCTGCTAGGACCTTTAAAATCAAGGATATAATTACATTTATGATAGACTCAAAGTTGGTGATAAGGGAGAGTAAAGGCATATAATGAATGTATATTCTATATACTAACTCCTAGTAATTTGTCTTTTTAAATGTTACTTGCAATTGTTGACTTTAGCAGTTTACTTCGCCAACAGTCACTTTTTGTGTAAATACATTCTGCTTCATATCCTTATATGTTAATTGACTTCTTATCAATTCAATTCATGAGCTTCTCATTTCAAATAAACTACAATGAAAAACAAGAAACAGCTTATTAGTGTCAATCTGTTTTCTTCCTTTCATACACATAAGAAGAGAGATCTTGCCTGTGGATAAATGAATTTATGACAATAAACCATTATTTTAATTCTCAAAATTATATATTTTTTAAAGCAACATTTTATTTTTGTAACTTTGGAGGGTCTTGCTCTGTGTGTGAAGCCTAGAAACGTAGTGATTAATAGTGTTTTCAAGTATGAGGAATGGAATGGAAATAGTTGATTTCTAATTTTCTGTATATTTAATTCAACTGCAGAGAGGCAGCTTGATGTCACAAATGTGCACAGAGGCTCTGGTGCCAGACTGCCTAGGTTTGAGTTGTGCCTCTGTAGCTTCATATCTGAGTGACTTTGGACAAATTAACATATCTTTGCCAAAGTTTCCTCATCTATAAAATGGATGACAACCATTGTACCAACTTCTTAAGACTGTGAGGATTAAATAAGTAGAACAAATATAAACCATTAGTAACAAGTGCTTTATATATTGTATGTATAGCACAATATGTTATAAATGTTAGCTATTTATGTATGCAGGATGGGTGTTAAAAATATTGAAAAGTGAGAGCAGGACTGGTCTACGTGGAAACTTGTTTCAGATTCTTCTTTACTTGCTATTTATCTTCTTCCTAGAGCGGCAAGAACAGTGTATTAGAACTGGAAAGTTATTGCTTGTCCCTGTCTTTCCCATGGGGTTACGGTAAGCTGTGATGAGAGGGTCACATGCTGAAAGTATGCCTCCTCAAAGAGTGTGTGGTTCCATCTGACTTTTTGAGCTAGAATGAGTCTTTGCCCGTGAACTCCTACATCAGGTGAGAGCTGGGAAGACACCGACATCTTAGTGCACCTTTATGGCAGCAGACTGCCTCCATATACAATGATAGATTAAGGTTCCTGAAAAAAAAAAGTTTAATCATATAGCCACGTGGAAGATTATTGGTTAACTAAAAGAGAATGGTTTCTTATTTTCCTTAGTTTATCTGATAGGGATTAAGCATATTTTGACTACAGATCATAAAATCTTTGGACTATTTGAGTGTTTAATTCTTATAACTATATATTAACTCTCTGTTTTCAGTATATTTTATAGCAGTAAATGGTGATTGGGAAATATGATCTTTCCATCTTGAGATTCAATAATAGTAGGTTATTTCTCTCAGAAAGACATCACTGAAACTTTTTGAACAAGGAAAAATATGTCTTATTTATAAATACTTCCAGGGAAGGAAATTCCACAGACCCTTTTGATGATTTGCTCTTTCTAAAAATATAATTCTTTTGGGAAATTCTATTCTATCTCACTTAAGTCTTCTCTCCTGAAGTTTAATCTCATTCTTGCTTATTTGTTCCTCAATAAAGATGGCGAGCAGCTGATATCATCCTCTTCATATACTTGAGAACTATTGTTAAAAAATTCCTTTGCTGAATAATGTCATTTTGTTAAGGCCTTCATTAGAGTTTCCATTTTTATAGACTTTGATCATTTTTACTACTGTCTACATCTCTCTCTTAAATTTGTAAATCTAAATAATTGGTGCTCATGCAGGTCTGACCAGTATAAGTATTATACTGGCTATGTCACCTCACATTCCTGATGCTTAGCTACTATTTATACATCCCAGTATCACACTTGCTTTTTTAAGAATAGTAAGAGCGTTTCAATGGAGGTGATACATCATCTCTGACCATATATTTGTGTTACAGGTAAATTAAGGCCACTTGAAAATTAGCACCCTCCCCTCACACACACAAAAAAAGAGCATATCTTGATTGTAAATTTTTTCTAATTAAAGGAGTTCTTTAACAGTTGTTTAAAAACAGCACTATGTTCCAGAGCTACTTGGAGTTAATTATGGTTTATTACACACTGAAGGGAAAAAAAAATCAGAGGTTGCAAAAAAAAAAAAAATGAATAGAGGGGATTTTTAGCAGTTAATTGAATTACATGTATTTTTAAAAAGCCAATGTGTTTAAAATAAGTAAATAGATCTTGGATTGAATTGTTAGATTTTACCAGTGATATACTTCTAATCTTTCTATTTTAAATATGTTTTAAAATATTTATTTATTTTTGAAAGAGAGAGAGAGAGAAAGAGACAGAGAGAGAGAGACAGAGTGTGAGCAGAGGAGGAGCAGAGGGAGGGAGACACAGAACCTGAAGCAGGCTCCAGGCTCTGAGCTGTCCACAGAGAGCCCGACTAGGGCTCAAACTGACGGACTGTGAGATCATGACCTGAGCTGAAGTCAGTTGCTTAACCAATTGAGCCACCCAGGTGCCCCACTAATCTTACTATTTTAAATGTGGATTGTAGGCACTTAGTATTTGTGTTTGAAGTCTGAATCTTAGTATTTATGTTAGTATAGTTAAAAAAAAATTGAGATAATTATGTTATGAAACTGGAACTGAAATTGGCAAGGTAACTCAATGAAATTTAATATTTTCTTGATTATCATATTAGCTCTCAGATTATTTCTTGAATTTATGATTAATTCAAAGAGTACGTGGCAGATTGTTTTCTTATTTTAACTCTGTTTGCATGGTAGCTTTATGATGTTGCTTTGTCGAGTGACAGAATTTTACTTGCTTCTTTCACTTGTGTTTTTGTGTCTTTAAAGAGCTTTTACCACTTTTAAAAAAACATTGCAATCAGAGAAGATTTTCATTAAATTCTTTTTCCCATACTTACTCTCTTGTTTTGCTGATGAAATCTTCGTTTACTTTTGTTTGGGAGGTTTAGTTTATGGCCAACCATTTACAACATATTCATAATTTATTTATGACTCAAATATGACCAAAATAAGACCAAATTTATGACCAAAATAAGATAAAAATTAGTGAAACTTAACACTTGAAAGGTTCCATATGTTTGGATGTGCTCAGATTATTATTTTTTCCCTATAACTAAGTTACAAATCACTGAGATGTAACTTATGTGCAAGCACTGTATGGGATTTCATGAATATTTAGTGCTTTGTTTCTATTTCTAAGTCTGTGAAGTTTCATAAATCAGCACTGTTTTTGCTTGGTTGCTACATAGCTGTGATTTTTGTGCTGTCTCTTCTGTATTATAAAGGCTGAGTTTCATACAATTTGCATACGAAAATAATTTCTGGTAGGTAAGAAACAAATTATGTTGGCTCAATATTAAGGGTTATGATATAAATATAATGGAAGCAGGAAATACACATTTAAATTTCCACTTAAACTTGCAATTCCTATATGGTGTTTACAGGTTAGTAAATACGGAGATCTTGACAATCTATTTCCAATTTCATGAACTGAAATCCAAACTATTACCAAGTATTTTCTGTCAGAAAGCTCCACTGGCAATGTTTCCTCAAACTTTATGAGGGTAAATATAGGCCCTCAGCTATTTGTTGGGGTGTCATGTGTTCTAAACCAGAGATTTCCAATATGACCAATCATCAGTATCACCTGAATTGTTTTCTGAACATTTAGATTTCTAGATTCAACCTCAGGAATTTTTTTTTTTTACCTGGTAGCATTAAAGCAGTGATTCTCAACCTTGGCTACACATTAGAACCCCCTGGGGAACTTGAAACAAACAAACAAACAAACAAACAAACAAACAAACAAACAACCTGATACCTCAGCTCCATCCCCAGAGATCCTGCTGTAATTGGTTTGGGGTCATTTCCGTCTAACCTGAACCCTGAGAGACTTTCAAGCTAATGTCACTTTTGAGAACCATTGCTTTAAACAAGACATTTCTTTATTATTATTTTTTATTTGTTGAGACAGATTGAGAGAGAGAGAGAGAGAGAGAGAGAGAGAGAGAGAGAGAGAGAGAGAGAAGCACAACCTAAGCAGGGGAGGAGAAGAGGGAGAGGTAAAGAGAAAATCTTGAGGAAACTCCATGCCTAGCATGGAGCCTTATGTGGGGCTCGACCTCAAGACCCAGAGATCATGACCTGAGAAGAAACCAAAAGACGCTTAACTGACTGAGCCACCCAGGCATCCCTAAACAAGACATTTATTAATTAGAGGTATAATATTCAGAGTTTCTTATGGTGAATATTGATTTGGTTTTTAACTTTACTATTTCATTACCATCTTCGTATATTTCTCCTTTTTTTTTTTTTTGTTTATAAAGTTATAGTGATAGCCACTGGGAGAATCAAAAGCTGATACTTCCAACCGAGTTCTAGCATGAAGAATATCTGAGCCTGTTTACCTTCACGGGAGAAATATATGACTTCTTTGAGAAGTACGCGAGAAGCTGGATTGCCTTCTTCCCACCAGATGGAGAGCCTACAAACAAGAAGATTAGGGACAGAGGAGTTAATAAATTGATTTTGCTGTGCCCTGGACAACCAAGAGATCTACTTTAGCTCGAGTTGTCTCCTTGAGCCTTGGTAATAATAGATAACGTTTACTGAGTTCTTACTATATGCTAAATACTTGGAATCTTCATAGTAGTCCCACTTCCATTTTACAGGAAAGGAAATAGCAGGACAGGGGAGTTAAATAACTTTCCCAAAGTCATAGTCATTATGCAGTGAGATCTGGATTTGAACCCAGACGGTCTGACTCCAGGGCTTTCTTGGCTGCCTACGATCCCATTTTGACTGACTAGCTAGACCACAGTATGGTATAATAGATATGGGCTTATAAGGGTATATGATCAGATTGAAGTGTGATTTTATATAAGCAATGTAACATGTACAACTTACTTGACTTCTCTCACCTTTAATTATCCATGTGTAAAATGGGTAATAATAACATCTTCTTCACAGGGTTATTATGAGGCCAGCTTAGTACCTGCAATTACTGAGGAAATAACTTCTGTTTTTAATCAATCAGCACAGTGTATGAGTCCAAAAACATAGAAATGTGGGATTTGGACTCATTACTATATTTCTTATGAGTAGGCTAGATGGTAGTTTCAGAGTGTATATAAATTAGCTGAGGTTTATTCTAACCCTGAAATTCTCTTATTTTTATTAATTGTATTATTCTTCCAAATCCATTATCTTTACTTGGCAAAATTCCTCTGGTCCTATCATTGTGGTCAATCATTTAATTTGTTAAATAAACCTAATTATTTCATAGATGTGCCTAAGAAAAGCAAAACTTCATTCCTATGAAATATACTCCTTTGAGGACTGAGTAGAAGACTCTTCCTGAGGAATTAATATGATGACTCACCTGAAAGTCCCATAACATGATGCTTCATAATATTACTGCAATGGGAATGAAATAATCGTCCTGATCTTACTTTTTAAGTGTTGAGCAATTTCAGGCATGCTCACTTAACCTCGTAAGTCCATGGTTGTCTTATGTGTAAAATTTAGAAGCTGTATTATTTGATAGTGATGGTTTCTCTCACTCTAATATTATCTGATTCTGGATATTACAAAATAGCAACAAAGATGTATTTATATATGGAAACTGTATATATAATGAGAACTGCAGTTCTCACCCACCAGTTCATCGTTTTAGTTCCAACAGTTTCTTCCTTATTCCGAGCTCATCTGTCAAAACGAAGAAGTAGGATTCTGTGATTTCCAACTTTTTATGATTCTATTAATCTTTCCTCCATTATCAGCCATTTGCCAAAAATGCAACAGCCCCAGTGGACATCCTTTCCTCGGTTTAAGTTCCAACAACTTCTGGGAAATTATTTTATCTTATTATCATTTAATATTTTCTTTACCTGATTATAGTGTTTCTCCAGGATTGATTCCTGAATATATATTTGATTATCAGACAATGCAAATCTTTTTCTAGTTCATATGCATACACATACATATAAAAGTTGCATTAGTGGATAGAAGATTTCCCCCACAAAATATTTTTAAACTTCTGACACCTGGTACCATTTACTTGTTTTAGAACAAAATATGACAGTGTCCTATTTAACACAGAATTATTTATACTATAGTATAGTGCTTCTCAAACTAACTGTGGAGTTCTTTATATATATATATATATATATACATATATATATACATATATATATATACACATATATATATACATATATATATACACATATATATATATATATATCTCCAATCCATTGTAGATCAATTCTTTTGTAAAATACAATAAAAATGAATTACTAGACAAAAGATATTTTAAAAAAACTTAATATAATTTTTAAAATTATTTGTTGCAAGAGATATAAACTTGTTCTATCAAACTACTGCAAAATTATTTCTTTCACATTTTTATTCTCAATGTCTTTATGTCTCACAAGCCAATAGCAAAGAGTTCATAGAATTTTATAATCTGTGGATAATTGTGTTGCCCTGGTCCTAAAAAAGAAGTTTGACTTTTTATCATTTTTGTAAGTTTGAAATTCTTTTTTTTAAGGTTTATTTATTTTCAGAGAGAGAGAGAGAGCGTGCATACGTGGGAGCGAGGATGAACAGTGGAGGGGCAGAGAGAGAGGAAGAGAGAGAATCCCAAGCAGGCTCTGCACTGTCAGAGTAGAGCCCAGTGTGGGGCTTGATCACATGAACCTCAAGGTCATGACCTGAGCAGAAATCAAGAGTCAGACGCTTAATCCACTGAGCCACCCAGGTGCCCCATGAATTTGAAATTCTTTAGGAAAAATAAGCATATTACAACATCTACAATGCTGTAAATGTTTTAAACTTGTTTTTAATGTTTATGTAATTTTGAAAGAGAGAGACAGAGTGCAAATGGGGGAGGGGCAGAGAGTGAGGGGGACACAGAATCTGATGCAGGCTCCAGGCTCTGAGCTGTCAACACAGAGGCCAATGAGGGGCTCGAACTCACGGACCACGAGATCATGACCTGAGCCGAAGTTAGACGCTTAACAGACTACGCCACCCACCACCCAGGCACCCCTGCAATCTTATAGTGAAAACATTCACCTCTTCATTTGCAGGAAATATTTTCCTTATAATTTTGATTAAGAATGAAATGTAAGGTGTAGATTTTGAACGTTAATTCCTTGCTTCTCTCTTCCTTATTCTCCTTTCTTAACGTGTAATATGGCTTTAAAAGGCCAGGTTGGCTAGATCAGACAATCTCCACATTCAGTGACTGGATCCTTCAGGTTCTTTCAATGGTTAAAATGTAAGTAGATATTAAGCCTCACCTGTGTTTAACTTAGGAGAAGCAAGTTGTTCAGATCTGTTCCTGACAATGGCTTTCAATGACCAGAAGAAGGACAAAGCCTGGGGAGTACCAAGTGACTCAGGCATGGAGAGGAGATACTACCAAAGAGACCATGTCTGTTTAGGCCACATGCCTAATAAACCAGCACCAGAGATTTACCCATGATTTTAATGCCAGAGCCATTGTCTGAGTGGAAAACAATCCAAAATATTGATGATGAAGGAAATTCGTGTAAGATGATGCATTTCACTTACTGTAAGAAAGAATATTTCTCAAAATCATAATTCTACTGGAAATTTCAAATATATATACAGTATGTATCTTTTAAAGATAGTTGCTAGGTGAGTAGATTTTCCAGTCCCCAATGAAGGATTCATTTCACAATCAGCTTAAGCCTGTATTTTTGAAACTTGAAACCTTACTCATCTGGCAGAGAAAAGGATCATAACTACTGAGAAGAAATACAAAGATGTTTCAGAGCATCCAGATTTTACTTCTAAATCTTATCCTTCACGGACATTAAAAACAAAAAATCTTATTTATCTGCCAGGGAATTTTCTGCATTACTGCACAACCAAGTTAACTATTATAATGCAAAATCTCCCTTTATAAGGACCCTTGAGAAATATTTCTCTCTGGCAGTGTATTAAGAATACTGTGCTTCCCTTGAGCTACTCATTTGTTTTTATTTTTCTTCTTAGCTCTGTACTTAGTAGATAATTAAATAATTTAATTAAATTTCATGGGCCTCACTTTTTCTCCTTTCAAAGGTGGGGATGAAAACACTTATAGGGTTGTGCTATAGATTAAATGAATTAATATGAATTAAATAAATTAATATATCACAAGTGTTTAGAACAGTGCTTGGAACATAAGTACTTACTAAGTATAAGCTATTGTTGTTGCTTTGTTATCATTCAATTGGTTGATGATTTTTATTAACTATTCATGTTTTTCTTTTGTGCTTTTTCTTCTAGGAACATTAGGGTCAAATTTGCTTTTTCTAGTAGCTGTTCACTATTCTTTTAGTCCCCTTATTCTCAATTCTTCATCAGTTTATTCTTTTATTTACTTATTGTTTCATTTTCATTTATTTGAGGGAGAGAGAAAGAGAGCAGGGGAGAGAGGGAATTTTAAGAAGGATTCATGCTCTGCGTAGATCCTGATGTGGGACTCCATCCCACGACCCTGGGACCATGACCTGAGCTGAAATCAAGAGTCTGCCACCCAGGCACCTCTTTATCAGTTTGTTCTTTATTCTGGTACTTTGCATGCACATCTGCAGGCTGGGCTGAAATCTTTGTTTTTGGAACAAAGCAGTGTATCAATCAGTTCATCCATCAGTCTCCTAAAAACTGAATGATGAGTCCACCTAAGGACAAGAATTACCTCAAGAACATTTAAAAACTCAGATTGGCTTAAATGTGGCATTGAAAGGGAGATGGAATTATTATATTTGACTTAGAAAATCACTCCAGCCTTGTCTCCGAGGTCAGTCCTATTACAGCAAGGGGGTGTATTGGGATGGAGAACAGTCAACCTCAGTATCAATTACAATAGAGTATCCTCTTCCTTAGGTCTTTATCCTCAGTGCCTTACACAGTTTCTGGCACATTACAATACTCAATAAATGAACAAATCATTTTTGCTTGGGTACCGCATTTTCCATTTGGCAACTTGAGCAAAGGAAACTCAGTTATAACCACACAATTCCTATAAATTAAATATTTTCTGGAAACAAGACCTTTCCGTCAAGCAAAACTCTAGGATGCTTTTTATGATTTATTCCCTGCCTAATTCACTTTGTATCACTCTTACACATACACTCTGTGCTCTAACATTATCAGATCCCAGAAGGTCTCTGAAACCAACGTGGTTTTTCATTCAGACTTATGTTTGAACATGATATGCTGAACTCTTTTATCTAGTAAAGCACTTATATTTTAAATCTGGACTTAGATCTCTGTTTCTCCGTGGGGAGATTTTTTGGCCAATTCACTCTATTAGGCAGAACCAGACATGCCAATATTTATGGCCCTCCATGCTGGGTGTATGTCCTCCTCGTAATCCTCTAAATATTATATTTTCTTAACTTGCTGCCCAGACAATGTGTGAGGGAGAAAGAGCACAGGTTTGCAATCAGGCAAAACTAGGTTGGGTTCTTTTTAGCTATGTAACTAAGCCCTGCTATTTAATTTTGCTGAGAGTCAGGCTACTTGTTTTGAAATGAGGATAGTAAAATCTACCTCATGAGGTTGTTGTGAAGATTAAATTAGGTAATATATGTAAAGGTCAGCACATAATTGGTTCTCAGTAGATAAATAATAGAGTAGGTACTTAATAACTAAAATGTATTTAGCATTATTGGAGGATTCTTGAAAAAGTGAAGATAGTGTAATAGATTTATGATGATAGGCTAAAAATCAATATGAACTTCTATTTGAGGCATTGGAGTTCTTAGAATTAAATTTCTTTTAGGGTTATAAATATGAAAAGGGTGAACCATGATTTCAGCTTCCTCCTAAATAGCACCTAGCATAGATCATGTGTTAATAGATACTCACTAAAGATTTTGATGAATGGCCAGCAAGAAATTTGCCTCCTTTTCTCACATCTCCTCAAAGTTCTATCACAGAGTCAAATTTAAGAATGATAAGCATGGTATTAGAGCAGTGGTGCCCCCAAACCTCACCATCAGCATTGGTTTCCAGATGAGGCTATTCTTGAAAGACTTAATTTAAGCTTTTCCACTTAGCATTTAATGTGACTTATTTTGTACAATGACAAAGCTGCAGGTGTTAACAAATCTAAGAGTTTAAAAATGTGCTTGTGGTATATTTAAAGTGACCAAAATAACTTTTTTTAAGATTCAAAAATAAACTGTTGACATAAATCACAGAAATACCACTGCTTAAAAAATAAGATTTGTCGCATCTTGTCTTTTTCACTCAGAATTAAAGGTTCTCTGTAATCTAGCCCTAGTTTACCTTCCTGACACCACCAGCACCCACCCCCTTCCCAGACCCTCTACAGTCCAGTCTTAAGATGAAATTTTTCCATGTCTGCCTTTAAGTCCTCCTTAGCCTCTGCTGTGTTTTAATATAGAGACATAACTTTTCCATTTTTTTAATTCCAATTTGAGCTGAAGCTCAGGGCCTGGTAGGTGCTGGAAGCTCAGGACACTTTTGATTAGCGGTGGGTGACCCAAAGACAGGGGTAAGCTAGGATATGGAGTAATCAGACATATACAGTCCTTCCTGAAATGGACTGAGGAACAATGACTGGAGTTGTTAGAGTTGATGGCTGGTCTCCCCAGGCTGGTAATAAAAACCGTGCTCAGTCTTCCCTGGCAATATCCTTGATGGAGAAATGCATCCTGAGTGGCAGGGGAACTGAGGTTCACAGACTTGACCCAGACACAGTGGATAAAGGTCAAAAGGAAAAGGAAATTTTGAATGAATCACAAGGCGTAACACATCCTTCAGCCCAGATCTTCTCTCATCAACTCCTTCCTTTCTCAGGATTTGTGGCAGAGCCCAGAGAGAGTTCTCTTTAGTGAAAAGACACAGAATTGAAAGCCACCAAGTGAGTGGTGAGCAATTAGTCCCTTTAGTCAGCAAGGCAGAAGGGCAGCACAGTTGGAAAGCTGAATGGGAAGAAGAGGGTGCCTAAAAAAAGTATTGGCATCCTTGTCTCCCTGATTCCCCACACTTCCAAACCACTAAGCCTAAAGAAATTTCTAGAATCTTGGCTCTTTCTTAGATAAACAAGGGAACAGCATTTAAAATACCTTGTAACTCCTTATAAGAGATGATTTCTCTGTAGGGTCCCTCAGATGGAAGAAACCAAATGTGACATTTCACAATATGGGAAGGGGGAGGCTCCTCGCTAATTGAGAAAACATTTCTATTCACAGTCTTTAGACTGAGATTTAGACTATGCTATTCCCAAATTAACATCTGTTCTTGGTAAAGATAGCATGGCTAAATTCCATTATTTAAAGATATGGCATGCCTCCATTTTACCATGGCCAGTCTATGGAGAGAGAAATACAATCAGGAACTTTCACAACCTTATGATTACACCAACTATTCTTTTTATATAAAGTAACTTATTCTTACATTGCCTCTAGAGGAAATCTGAAAACTTGAGCATTAGTCTTAAAATATTGAGTCATCAATAAAAGTTTAAGAGACTGAGAAACCAACATTTATTAAGTTTGCTTCCCTCACCTACAATACTCACTTTCCCCACCAGCTTCCTGCAGAATTGGGCTCAAGATAAATACTATGACCATTGTGAATCACAAGAAGACTATTTTTTTTGCATGTCTAAGTAATAAGGTGTTAATTTTCAATCCAGTTATGCATACATGATGACTATATGAAATCTTTTCCCTGGTTTTAGTCAAATATTGTCTGTCCTTTAAAGCTTAATTTAAATCCTACACGTTTGTTCTCCCTACACTCCCTCACCCATTTATTAAATTTTCTTAAGTCACATTAGTGTCCTCTTTTTCAACCTCTGAATTTAAAGCATTGTTATCTCTATTTTATATTTAACTGCTTGACAATGGCTCAAGGACACATTACGTGATTGCTTAGTCTTCCGTTAAAAACTTTTTCACCTCAGCCACTGGTTTGTTCAGACTTGATTGAGTTAGCCATACTTAGCCCCCGAAGCTAGAAATTTGGGAGATCTAGTCTGTGAAGTTTCTAGATCATTTTTTAAAGGAATAAATGAACATTTGGCAGGAAGTGCCTTTCATAAACACCATACTGAGCACATTCCAGTGGAAAAATTTCAATGGTGAACATTAGTTACTAGTTTTTTTGCATGGAATTCTACACTTTCTATGAATCTTTATGTTTGTCTATTTCTTGTTTTTTAATGAATAAATATTCATTGTTGAAATTTTTGAAAAGTGTGAAGAAGTATAAATGAGTACAAAAAATGTCACTTAAAATCCTAGTACTCATTTTGGCATATTTCTTGCATTTTTTTGTGACAAATTTCATGCTTTATGTACAGTTTCATATCATGCTTTTGCATTTGATATGACATGGGGATTTCACTTAGTCATTCAAAACACCTAGCAAACATAATTTTTAAAGCAAATTCTCTTTCATATTCTCATTATATGAATAATTCATGTTAGTTATAGAAATGTAAGTGTATATATTAACAGTAATTTCACCACACAAATAAATGCAATAAAATTTAGTGTATATTCTTCCACATTTTTGCCTATGTTTTTAAACACAAATTTGTATGCATATACAGTATAAATAGGCAACCCTGGGATCACATTTTGTATTTGGTTTGGCAACCTGTATTTACCACTTAATACATTTTGGATATCTATCTATTATTTACTCTGTTAAATAGCTGCATAGTAGTATATTATGAAAACAGATGTGCAATGACATTTCCTCACTGCCCACTCCCCTCTCCCAATGATAGCTTCTTAGCTTTTAAAACTAAGAATAATTCTAGGGGGTGCCTGGGTGGTGCAGTCGGTTAAGCGTCTGACTTCAGCCAGGTCACGATCTTGCGGTCCGGGAGTTCGAGCCCCGCGTCAGGCTCTGGGCTGATGGCTCAGAGCCTGGAGCCTGTTTCCGATTCTGTGTCTCCCTCTCTCTCTGCCCCTCCCCCGTTCATGCTCTGTCTCTCTCTGTCGCAAAAATAAATAAACGTTGAAAAAAAAAAAACTAAGAATAATTCTAAACTAAATACAATGTTGTGATGAACATCTTTACCTCTAAATGGCATCCGTACACAAAATTATTTCCTTAGAATAAAGTTTCACTCTTGGAACTGTTGGTTAAAGTATATGAAAAAGCTCAGTATGCTTGTGAAATATAAATTTTCTGTGGTTTTAATTTAAAAATTCCTTTGCTATTCCTTACTTCATGTAAAATTCTTGCATCTACCTACCCTTTACTTTTTAATACACTGTAGGCTAAAAGTCGTTTACATTTAAATTTGCATTACTGTTGGGTTGCCTGGGTGGCTCAGTTGGTAAAGCATCCAACTTCAGCCCAGGTCATTATCTCACTGTTTGTGGTTTCGAGCCCCACATCAGGCTCTGTGCTGAAAGCTCAGAGCCTGGAGCCCGCTTCAGATTCTGTGTCTCCCTCTCTCTCTCTGCCCCTCCCCCACTCACACTGTTTCTCTCTCAAAAATAAATAAACATTACAAATTAAAAAAAAGAAATTTGCATTACTGTCATCATCAATGAAGATATTGGACATGGTTTTATAAAATTTAGTTTGAATTCAAGAAAGCCAACTAGATAGATGGCTGGTATGAAATTTACTCATAGATTGATTTGATGGTGGTTTCTGGCTCTATCTTTTGTCCTTTGTCAAGCCCTTGGGGAGAGTTTATGACACTAAACACAATTTAGTGTACCCAGAAATATGAGATTGGAGCTGCATTAACTGCTTTAATTCCATAATAATACCTACTGAGAGATGAGATTTTTATTTAGGTAAGTGTTCAAGTCTGAATGAAGTCTCTTGCAATCTTCTATGAAATGTGTGCATTCAGAGCTAAAATTTCATGAGAACTTTGCTCAAGGAATTACTTTTCACCTCAGTTCAATGTTAATTTACTTTACTTGTAAGCAAGCAGAATGTCACAATACTATTTCTATCCTAAGAACATATGCATGTTGTTCCATTAGTAGTAATATTTTCATCAGAACATTGTTGAACAGTAGCAAGTGATAACATTTGTAGGCAGTAATCAGAGACTTGACAGCTTTCCTCACCATTAACATTCTTCCTTCTAGGAGGCGAGAGATGTAAATTGAATAGAACACTTCAGAAAGTGATTATTAGCTGATGTTAACACAGATACCAAGTTGAAGTTGGATTACTTCTTTAAGAAGACAAAGTGATCTTTCAGAGTTGTTGTATCTTAATGACTCTGTTTTATCGATGACAGTCATAAAGAAGTGGGGAGTGAAGTAGAATCATACAAAATCTCTTTTGCACAGAGAAAGTGAGAGTTACCACGTATGAGTTTCTTCAACTTCTTGCTATGCACCTAAAATTTACCAGCATCTATCCCATTTCTTTCTTCCCTCATTAGCTGTGAAAGAATAGGTGCCTCTCCTTCTGTCTAAAACCAAACTCTCTCATCTCCTTTAGGAAACTTGTGCAACTGTCAGAACTTCCTCTTTCTCTTCTGCTCTTAATACTAGACTTTTGAAACCCTTGAAAGATGTTGTTTCCACTCCTTCTCCTTTTATTGAGTTAAAAAAAATTGATGTTTATCTGTTTTTGAGAGAGAGAGAGAGAGAGAGAGAGAATATAATGAGCAGGGGCAGGCAGAGAAAGAGGGAGACATAGAATCTGAAGCAGGCTCCAGGCTTTGAGCTGTCAGCACAGAGCTCAACTCGGGGCTCGAACTCAGGAACCAGGAGGTCATGACCTGAGTCAGATGCTTAACTGACTGAGCCACACAGGCACCCCTTACTTTACTTTTATAAAACTTACTTTTACTTTTATGTACAGCTCCAAATGCCTCTCTCAACCAGGGTTACATTAGAAAATTAAGCCCTACAGAATAGGATTTGAGGGACTTTTTTTCTTTTTCCCAATTTCCCATTAATAGTGGAGCTATAGTCCCTTCATGAAGCATAGTAGAGAAGATAATTACTAACACACAATGGATGCTTTAGGGCACTAAGGTTTAAATATTTATTCTAGTAGGGGCGGCTGGGTGGCTCAGTAGGTTAAACATCTGGCTCGGGTCATGATCTTGCAGTCCCTGGGTAAAAGCCCTGCATTGGGCCCTGTGCTGATAGCTCAGAGCCTGGAGCCTGCTTCAGATTCTGCATCTCCTTCTCTGCCCCCTCCCCACTCACACTCTACCTCTGTCTTTCAAAAGTAAATAAACATTAAAAGATTTTTTTTTAAATATTCTAGTGGAGTCCTGGTTGAGGATGTCTTCCTCCATGTTTATTTAACCCTACACAGAGTCAGCGATTTTACCCTTTCTAGCTAACTCTTTGGGTATATACCTACATGTCACTGAAAAACAGGCTTGTTACTACTTGATTTTTCAGTTTTGGGTATTATATATTGTCTTCTCACATTTGAAATGAAAACTGTGGCATGTATAAAAATGGTCTCCCAAAGATACCATACCCTAAATCTTTGAAACCTACAAATATTACCTTATTTGAAAAGGGGTCTGTGCATAAGAGATTAAGTTAAGGATTTTGAGATGTGTGTGGAGGTTATTTTGGATTTTCTGGGTGGGTCCTAAATGCCATCACAAGTGTCTTTATGAAAGGAAGGCAGAGGAGGATTACACACACAGAATCGGAGGTCCTTTGACCATGGAGACACAGATTGCAGTGATGTGCAAACTGACTTCAGACCTTTGCCCTCTAGAACTGTTGGCCTCTCCATACTCACATCCTACTGTTCTCCATACACTTTTATGCTTTTTGAGACTGCTCTGTATGGAGTACATCTATGGGTTACAACCTTAACCTCTTGCTTCATGTTGGGTTTAGCCAATGGGAATCTCATCAGGGGTCAGAGGAGAGTGAGTTTGGTGTACTTATGTCTCTGGCTCCCACCTTGGAATATCATCCTGATGATATTGTTTTGCAATCAAAGAATACAGTTCCTTTCAAGATGGCCCTCTCTACTGGATTCTCCTGGATTCCAGTTACTGCATTCTTACCTTGATACAAGCTTCAAGGTAGTAACAGGCCAACTGTTATTACTCCTGGGAAGTTGGATGATTCTACCCATATAAATCTTGCCTTTATTAAGCCTTACTTAAATTATCCTAATTTGGGAGTACTACCTGTTTTCTGTTGGGACCATAACTAAGCCATAGCCAGAGATAAATACTTAGATAAATACAGAGTATGCCATTGTTTCCTGCTAGAACAGACTAATACAATAGGCAACAAATATTGTATGAATGAATCAATGAATGAAATTTCCATTATCATTGTACTGTAATGACTTTGTTGCTCTTCTATCATCTCGTCAAGACTGAAAACCAGTAAAAGGCAAAGAGTAATTACAGCCCTAGAGCTTAGTATAGTATTTAGCACATAATATACCCTTGACAAGAAGTTACTGAATACTGAAATAATTTGATTTAGAATCTGAATCTGATTCCCCTATTTACTAGCCATTTGACCATGGCTTAGTCCTTAGGTTCTCTAAGACATAGTTTTAAAAAGTATTAATATCTACTTTACATGGTATTTATATTTATCCCCTTGTTGATTGTTATAAAGATCAAATGAAATAACATGTGTAAACGGTTATTGCAAATTATAGAGTTGCTTTTTACATGCAAGAATTCACTTCAAAGAGCATGATATATACACACTACTGATGTTCTAAAGGCAATAGCTGTTGATCAATGAATACCTTAAATTTCTTCTTTATATGTTGTTTAATAGCACTTTTTTTTTTTTGTCAGAAGATAAAGTAATCTGGACCATTTTCTTTTCTTTTCATAAAGGCAAGAACTTAGTTCTAACCTGAGAGTGTAAGGCTACTCTAGTGCCTATGGCTTGATTTTTTTATCAGGGAATAAATGTCTAAAGCTGTGACTCTATTGATGAAGGTATACTTTATTTCCTTTACCCCAACACTTTAAGAATCTAAGACAAATGTGGATATATATAGGTAGGAACCTATATAAAAATCTATACAATACTAGATTGTTGAATATCAGTGTTATTTGGGGGAATCATCAATCATTGGGTTGTCCTATCCAAGCAGTGAATACAGCCTCAAATATCTTTAATAGAATTTAGCTAGATTATTCTGATATTTTTGATTTACTTATCTCAATGTTGATTATTCATCCTGCATTTAACAGACTGAGGCTAGCCTTCCTTCATGAGCCTTTGCTACATTGCTGGTTTACCTTGAAAGGTAGGCATGTGACAGGGCAGTAATCTTCACTAAGTACAAGAAGAAACTAAATATAAAGATAATGACTGAATTTCAGCCATAATAACAATAGCAGTAATAATTAATGCTAGCACTTATGGAGCACTTATTTTATGCCAGTACCATACCAAGCACTTTATAGGCAATAACTCATTTCATGTTTGCAACAAAGTATAAAGTATATACAACTATTATGCCTTCATTTTATAGAGGAGGAAACTGAGGCACAGGGAGGTTGTGATATGCTTGTTGAGCTAGTAAAGGGTAAGCCAGAATTTGAAGTCGGGGTGTCTGGCTATAGAGCTCTAGATTTCCTACGCTATGTTGCCACAAAAAATGAGAAATGGGGGGCACCTGGGTGGCTCAGTTGGTCAAATGTCCGACTTTGGCTCAGATCATAATCTCATGGTTCATGAGTTTGAGTCTCACGTTGGGCTTTGTGCTTGCAGCTCAGAGCCTGGATTCTGTTTCGGATTCTGTGTCTCCCTCTCTGCCCCTCCCTCTCTTGTGCTCTGTCTCTCTATCTCTCTCAAAAATCAATTAAAAAAAAAAAAGAGAGAGAGAGAGAAATGGAAGGCCTAGGACCTAAACATTTTTTGGGTAATAGGCCTTAACTACATGCCATGTCCAAATCCATCTACTAACTGGGGATACAAAATATCTAAATTTTATGGTCCTTATATTTGGGAAATTTTCCAGATCAGTAATAAATATACAAAATATCTTTATTTGGTGGATGAACTGAAAAAGATAGAACCAGTTTATGAAGGGCTTTGGTTGTCCAGCTGAGCAATCTGTTGTGACTCGGTTGGTTCTAGTTACCTTAAAAATAATGTTTATGTTTTTATTTCTTCTTTATTCCTTTCATCCTTCCTTCTGTCCATTTCTCCTTCCATCTATCTGTCCTTCCTTCCTTCTCCCCCCACTCACCTATATAGCATTTGTGTGTATTTCTATGTAAGTTCAGTTGTATGTTTTAAAATTTATTTAAGTATAGGGAAACCACTCTAATTTATATTTAATGTGAAAAATCCTCAGCTAAAAAAAGATTTACAGATAATTACAGTTTTTTACCTCTTTTAAGGAAGCTACCATAGCTAGGTCTGAGAGAAACGTTGGCTTAGATGTCCTTTGCTGACTTGCTTTTAGTAAATAGATCAAAATTATTTCTGAATGACATAACAACAAGATGTGTGTAAATGAGTATTTTTAAATGCTTAAAGGTACTTGAAAATAGTGGCCTGAAACAGTTAAAATATTTTTCATGAAATTTTGTGGAAAATTCATTTATTTAATAAAGATTCTCTTTGGAGGTAGTACAAAAATTACCCTGTCCTCCTTCTGAATAGTCACAAATTCAGCTTTAGTAGTGTGTGAATTAAAGAGGTATAATTGCTTTTCCAATGCTCTTCAGTCCAATTGGAAAAATTAAGAAGACTAAGGATAGTGTTGTCTGATTCTCTTTTTTTTCTTTTTTTTTAAGTTGAATTTATTTATTTTGAGACAGAGCGTGTGCGTGCACAAGTAAGGAAGGGACAGAGAGAGAAAAGGACAGAGAGAATCCCCAGCAGGCTCCATGCTATCAGCACAGAGCCTGACGCTGGGTTCGATCCCATGAAGTGTGAGATCATGACCTGAGCTGAAACCAAGAGTCGGATGCTTAACCGACTGAGCCACCCAGGTGCCTCTTAAACACATCACAATATCTGATATGAAAAGTGGGCACTTACTTCGTGTTGCTGATTGATGGGAATGGAAGGACAGATGTGCTCCAGGAGTGTGTTTACCAATGCCAGTGGTCCCTTTCAGGTGATGGAGTCACAGCAAATGGAAGCCATTTTTTACAAAAGAAGAGAAAGAGAAACAAAAATTTGGTTCGTAAGTCATTTTTTTCTGGTTGTTTTAGAATTTCCATTTTTAGATGAATTTCTCACTTGTGTGAATTTATGAAAGGCAAATTACGACTTCCAGTGTTTTTCTCTCAAGCTACCCACTCGGTTTTCCATTCTACCTTCCCCAAATGATTCCATTCTGTTAGAAATGTTACATGAAACTCTGTTTACACGAGGAGTGAACTGGAAGGAATGGATTGGGATTTGGGGTTTGGACCACAACTATCTTTTATATTGCCTCCAGCATATACTCATAGCAAGATAATGTTCAGCAGGTTTTTGCTTGGAGTAAAAACATACTAGATGACATCGCCTAATGAAACTCTACTATTTGCACAGGTATTTAGTACTGAGACTTGATGAAATCCTCAAGATAAAGATCAAGATGAAGACATACACCTTCTCAAATACTCATAGTGTAAAATTAACTTAGGAAATTCATTCAGTCAATTTTATCACCTGCTTGCTACGTGCCAAGTACTGTTCCAGACAGTTAGCAATATAACACTGAATAGGATAAAAATCTCTAGCCTTGTGGAGTTTGCTTTAAGTGGAAATGGAGGAAGATATATAGTACTCAAGTAAATAAGTAAAAAATATAGTATATCATATGGAGATAGGTACCATAGAAATAAGGAAGGAAGGGAAATAAGGAATGAAAGAATGTGAGGGCTGTCGATTTTAAGGAGGTGCTTTGTGAGTAAATACTAAAGTATTAAAGGAGGTGTATTCTGTGTATATTAGGGCGAAAAACATTGCTGCAAAGGGAACAGCAAATGCAAAGAGTGTGGGCAGTGGTGTGCCTGGCATGGGATACCAGCTAGGGACAGCAGGGATACCCGTGGAAAATGAGAGGCAGAGTTACAGGACATAAGGTCAGAAGGCAGTAGAGAATTAAATCACCTAGGGATCTTGTAGGCCATTGCCAAGACTTTGACTTCTATTTGTGTTGGTTTCCACCCTGAGAATAAGCTGTAGAGGAACAAGGCGGAAGCAGGAAGACTAGTTAAGAGGCTACTAAACTGATCCAGGTGAGAGGTAATGACGGTTTGGGAGCAATGGTGGAGATGGAGAGACACAATCAGACTCTGAATATATTTTGAAGGTAAAGCTACCAGGATTTGCTAATGAATTGGATATAGTTTATGAGAGAAAGAGAGAAATTAAACATGAATCCAAATATGGGGCCTGAGTAGTTGAAAGTTTGGAGTTGTTATTAACTGAGGAGAGAAAAACTCTAAGGGGTACTGGATTGCAGAGAGAAGATCAGACACCTGGTTTGGGACATCTAAGCAAATTTGTTGAGTAGCAGCCACAAAGCCTGGAATGAGGGGAGAGATCTGGCTAGGGGATACATTTGGAAGCACTCCATACATAGATGATATTTAAAGAGATTTGCTCATGAGATCAAATTTCCAATTCCAAGGTTGTTGTCTTTTTAGACAGTGATGGTGCAAACAGAATGATTTTAGGTGTTTTGACATGCCTAAAGTTTGTCTGATGATAATACCGAACACCAGTCTTTTTCTACTTTTGCTCTGAACTTCACCATCATGTTCACTGTGAAGGCATCTGTTGCCAGATGGGGCTGGCCCCTAAGTGATCAGTCTAGGCCTTAAAGGCGCAAGGCTGCTCAGAGACAGTACTCACACTTTGTTGTAGTTGAAAATAAAATAAAACACAGCGGGAAACATCCAATTCCACAATGTCTTTGTGAATAATGAAAAATTTATTGCAGATTTTGTGGTTTGATAGAGAAGAAGGTTCACACAGGCATACCACATAGCTAAAATGTAATACAAATCCCCCCACTTCTTTGCAACCCTTCTCCCTTCCTCTCTCCCTCTGCCACCCCCCTGCCCCGGCAAAGTTAATCTTAGGCTACCAGCTACCGTGCCTTCATTCTCCTTCTTCACCCCTTCCACTACCTCTCAGAACTCTCCTTACTACCCAAACACACTTTTTCGGTGTGTTTACCCTCCATCCTCTGCAAAACAAAACCTCTCCCTGCATGTAACCAAGTCTACTCTTCTCACAAAGCAGTTTAGCAACCTTCTACTGAAACTCATGTTCTATTTCAACATTTTTCAGTCTTCTCTACTATGGTGGATACTATACTGTGCTGTCCAAATCCCCCGTTCAGAACTGAAGGACTTATTTCCTCAGCTGATGGAAAGAGTTATCCTTTGTTGAAGAGAGCATCCTTGCCCAAATGCATGCTTTTGAACTAAGGACAAAAACGGCTCAGCCACCTCACCCTGGCTCAAGATGACTACAAAGGGCCATTCCAGCTTCAGAGCTCGTTGTGGCTCATTCAAGGCTGTGTGTGGTTGCACTACATATAGCCCAGCTTCTGCCTCTGCCCAATCCTGCTGACTTCTTTCCCCACAAAAGGTTGGTCCCAAGAGTTCTGCTTAGTAAGCTCTCTGCACACTATCCTCTTTCTCAGAGTCTGCTTTCTGGGGAAACCAGCTGCAATACTCCCTCACTGTCACCGCCTTCCAGAATATTTGAGATTGAGTTTTTCTCACAGTTGTTCTGAGCGCCTGCCCTCAGCTGCTTTTTCTCGCCATGTGTTCCTGTTGATCACCGCAAACTTTGTGGCTGGCTCTTTCCCTGGAACTGTGATGCTGTTCTGTTCCAACAGGTGCCCTTCTAGAGGACTTTCTGTGCAACAGGCAGCATTTCCTTCACTGTCCTATGTGTCTATTCCCTACAAATCATGCACACCAGGCTACAAGGATATATCAGAATTACTAAAGCATTGCAGGCAACTGAAAGCTGTCACAACTAAGTATGACTGACATAGTGCAAAGAGAGCAGCACTCAAACCTGCTATTGGGGGGTCCCTCATGGACGCACCCTAGGTATTTATTATGTTCTTTATTTTGAAATCCTTGTCTCACTCCCCATCTCCCTACACCCCCCACTCCCCCACCCCTCACGCAATGCAATAAGCACATCCTTTTTCAAACATCCACAGTATACTCTTCCTTCTGTTTTAGAGAAATCTTACCCTCAACCTACAGGAGTTCCAGTATCATTTTCCTCAGTCCATTCCAGGGAGTATTAATCCAATTGCTAAAGTCTGGGCATCAACTGGACAGTGGGCACTGGCAGTTCAGGTGTCTACTGTGAAGTCTACTTATCAATGTAATGTGACAGATATGTCTCCTCAGTTTCCCCAGGCATCCAGTGGTTCACAATTAAATTATCTCCTAAGGGCAAACTCTTTCTGAAAACTTTCCAGAGCCAGTATTACTAACTCTGTATTTCCAATACTGTATCTACTAGCCAGTTCCATGATTAGGGGTATGTGTTATTTCCGATTCTTGAGTCATGAGTTGACTTATTTTTATTTTAAGGTTTCTCTTAGCTTCTTAACCATTTATAATTCATCCATCTTGTTTTGCAACCTCTCCAATTGTGCTGTTGTTGTCTTCCTTCTTATTCTTTCTGTTTTTTATGGATTTATTCTTCAAAACAATCATTATTGTCATTTTAATGGGGTTTTAGGAGAACCCAAGACAAATGCCTGTTCAGTCCACTGTATTTAACTCAAAATTCCAAACAGAGTGTTCTAAAACAGTTAAACGTTTTCTTCACAGGCCCTAAGTTTAAATAAAACTGTAGAAAAGTCATTATTTGAAATACAGGAATTAGTCACCAAAAGAATTTGTTGTAGCATAAATATTTGGCTACCATTGAGGTTAAGTCATATTGAAATAGGAGGAAAGAGGATTTGTTAATAATTCCAAATGAAATATATTAAAATAACATTTCAATACAAGGATTTGTGAATATGTCCTATTAGTTCTTCTGAAATTCCCCAGTCCTTTCTGGGGAAATCTTCATCCTTTCAAAATTTCTAAGTGAGAAAAGCAAGGAGGTAGAAATATTTTCCCCAGTAAGCTTTTTCTTAACATTAATTTATGTCTTTTGTGTCCTATTTTCTTTGTCAGACTACAAAGTAACATATTTTAAAAATCATGGATCCATTTCATATTTAAAGATGATAAAATATGCCTTTCTTACTAGTAAGCCAGAGAGTTAGGAAAAATAGCACTTTGTTCTTTAGTGTTAAATGGACAAATTTGAGTAATGCACAAGGCAGTAGGGAGAAATGATACATATTTAAGAAATACTGTAGTCTCCCTTATCTGCAGAGGATACATTCTAAGATCCTCAGTGGATGCCCGAAGCCATGGATAGTACTGAGCTCTATAGATACTATTTTTTTCCTATACGTACATACCTATGATAAAGTTTAATTTGTACGTTAGGCATGATAAGAGATTAACAATACTAACTACTAATAAAATAGAACACTTCTAACCCTATACTGTAATAAAAGCTATGTGAATACGACCTCATCCTTCTCCTTGTGAGGGTGTGAGATAAAATGCCTACGTGATGAGATGAAATGAAGCGACTGATGATGTAGGCATAATGACAGTGGTGATACGTCAGAAGGAGGGTCATCTGTTTCTGAACCTGAGGCTGACTACAGGTAACAGAAACCATGGAAAGCTGAACCACAGATAAGGGGAGGACTACTGTATATTACAAATCTAAAAAGCTTTTTTAAAGCACTGAAGCATGCAACTGCTATGAGATGAGTAATACCATGTAAAATATAGTTGCTGAGTTCTATTTTTCCAGGGTTTTCAACCAATACTAGGAAAGTTTTGTTAAAGAAAAAAAAGATCAAAGTCTCTTTTTGAAGAGAAAAAAGAGGTTATTGATGGGGTAGGGGATATTACAGTACTCTGGATTCATTAGAGAAAGTCCATTTCTTTAAGGTATAAAGATAAAAGCATCCAGAAGGGGTATAATGCTGACATTATCTTTAGAAAATACAAATAGGGGCACCTTGTTGGATCTGTTGGTTGAGCATCCAACTCTTGGTTTTGGCTTAGGTCATGATCTCACTGTGCTGGGCTCTGTGCTGACAGCGTGGAGCCTGCTTGGGATTCTCTCTCTCTCTCTCTCTCTCTCTCTCTCTCTCTCTCTCTCTCTTTCTCTCTCAATAAATAAACATTAAAAAACACATAAAAATACAAATAATATCAAGCCTGGAAGAATAATAGGGAAATATGTAGTTTTAAATCAACAGAAATAGTTTAAACTTTTCGTTACTGCATTAGGGGACTAATGCACATTCATTGAGTCAGCTGTATTTTGCTGATGATTTTGCAATCTTTAAAGGTGATTTTTATTGATTTGACTTTTTTTCCCCCAACAAACTTCCTTGTTTCCATTGTTTGGTAGTTTTTTTTTTTATTTTAAAAAAATTTTTTTTCAACATTTATTTATTTTTGGGACAGAGAGAGACAGAGCATGAACGGGGGAGGGGCAGAGAGAGAGGGAGACACAGAATCAGAAACAGGCTCCAGGCTCTGAGCCATCAGCCCAGAGCCCGACGCGGGGCTCGAACTCACGGACCGTGAGATCGTGACCTGGCTGAAGTCGGACGCTTAACCGACTGCGCCACCCAGGCGCCCCTGTTTGGTAGTTTTAATATGAACCATCACACTAATGAAATAACCAAATGGAAGATGAACCACAGTTTTCTCTTTTCTTTACATACAGTGGTTAGCCTCAAATCTGAAGCTTCTTATTCTTCCAGTTCTCTTAACACCTCATTATAGTGTTAGACTATCTATTCTAAGGTTGCCTGCTGTGAGTACTGAACACCTTCATTTGAAGACTAACAGGAATATTACTTTCTTTAATTGTGGCCCCTAAAAACACACTAGAATGCTTTTCTGAGACAACTACTTCAAAAACAGGTTCCTTTTGGGCTCCTAATTCACATACTCTATATGATCCATTTCAATGCAACTTGCTACATGTCATGTCAATACTATAATTATTGTGTTAGATATATCCATTGAAGACATACATGTGCATCTTAAGCTGAAACACACACACACATACATACACACGCACACACATACACACAAATAGTAACCCTTCCCTGCATGGTGAAGCTAAAGCTTGGAGGAATATACATGTGTCCTACATACCTTGAATTACATTGGATAGGAAAATCCCAGATTCTCAGAAAACATTGGAACTCTAGACTTTGGTGAGCTCCCATTGTGCCTTAAAAGAATTCTTCAGTCTTAGTCTTGTGATGATGATGGAACTATGTGGTAGCTGCAATCAGAGAATTTTGTGGCTGCCTGACTTAAAACCTTATTCTTAGGATAGGTGGTTTTTAGCCTATATTATAATCTAAACAGAAAAGCAGATGGCACAATCAAAGGGGTAAGGAGGGTTTAAGTCACTCCGTATACAGGTGTAGACAGTTTGGAGGAGTCATCAAGTAACAGAGAAGTATTTGGAATGCAGCAATGGTAGCAAGTTCTTAATGTCCCTCAGCTTGAGGTGTTGAGGGGTGAGTGCCTCGGAGCAGACCCTTGTGAGAGCTATATTTGCAGGAGCTTCAGGCTGAGGAAAAATGTAGTCATTGCCAAACGATGGCCCAGCAGGCAGAGCTGGAGCGATGGGGCTAAATACCCAGTGTAACTTCTTTCTCCATGCCTTCCACCGGCAAAATCCAACCAGGAGCCCAAAGGCAAGGAAACCCTGGTGGTATGGTCTGCAGAGGACTGTCTTCTGGGCAGAGAGCCAGACATAGAAGAGATGAGATCTGGAGGGAATGGATGAATATTCCCTATAAAATGAATATGGGATCTGATTACTTTGAATCTGAAATCGGGTTGAAATTAAACTGAAAACGTGACTCTGTAAAACTCAGCTACTGGTTACCGATTACACAAAGGCACAAATTATAAAGAGCAAAGTGTAAGTGGATAGTTAAGATTGAAACCCCAAATGATTTGACACATTTAATAATGTGCTCAGTCAATATCGTGTTTATTTATTTATCCATTCAGTCATCTATGTCTATTCAAGGTAAGTGGTTTACCATAGAATGTGGCTTATATTCAAAGCCTAATTTAATTCTTAATTAAAAAAAAAAAAAACTTTCCCCCTTTTTAGTGTATCAGAGAGCCAAAATTAGAAGCCAGGAATAATAGGAATGAGATAAATATACAACATTTTATATGATAAGTTTTCATGATAATTAAGTTCAACATGCATATGCAAGTACATGTGGACAATTTTTTTTTAATTTTTAAAATGTTTACTTATTTTGGGGGCGAAGAGCCAGAGAGAGAGGGAGAGACAGAATCCTAAGCACGGAGCCTGATGCAGGACTCGATCTTATGGCCTGAGACGAAATCAAGAGTCGGACACTTAACCGACTGAACCACTCAGGTGACCTAGGTTGTGGATAATTTTATGTTCAAGAGCTAAAGAAAACAGAGAAGAAAGTGGGCCTGTTGGAGCAAGAGAGACAGGAATGAGTCAAGTTAGGTTAGTTAGTAGAGAAAGAATGGTACTAATAAACTGGAAAGGTAGGTAACTAACAGCATTACATACTCATTTGTCCACCCACATTTAGTGTCCAGAAACATGTCTCTAGTAACAGCAGTGAGCTTCTTTCCCCCCGCCCCCCAGTGAGCAAATTAATGGAAATTTATTTGCACTAGAATATAATGAATATCAGATTTTTTTCTTATTTTGATGGATGTGGGACATAGTGAAAGAATTGATGGGGTGAAAAAAAAAGGGTGAAAGTTGTGTGTTTGGAAAATAGGAGTATTCATTCTGTGTACCTCATGTGATTGTGTAAATTTGGGCTCTAATACTATACACTCATGCCTATTCCTTTTAACTCATTCCAGAGTGATACACATAGGACAAAGGAAGGGACTGCCTAAACACTACTTTAGGTAATTCACTAGTCTGAAAGGTCAGGGATCCATATCTTGGTTAATTTCTTAGGTTCCCTTGGTCTTAATCTTTGGTCTTTTTTTGATAAATATAGTCTGTCTCACATTATCCTTCTTGGTCTTCTTGGCCTCAATCTCTAAGAATATCTCTTTCCATGCTGTTATGGATATTACAAAGCTTTTGCAAGTAACCAAGTTTACTGAATATGTGTATTACCAGGACTTGGTGACTTAGCATTAAAATCTTATGAATTTCCTTTGTTTATCTCATATGTCTCAATATTGAATCTTTTGTCTTATGTATTCCATATTCCATAAACTCTGCAATTGGACTTTGTGCACTACTTCAGCATGCGGGTTAGGAGCTGAACCCTGGAGTTAGACTGTCTGTGTCTGAGTTTAGGATCCTATGTTTACTTGCTAGTTGTGGAATTTTAGCATTAATTAACTTTACTCTGTCTCAATTTCCTCTTCTTAAAGATGACAATTAGTACCCAAATTGTAGGGTTGTTACAAAATTGGAAAGGGGTAATCTATGTGCTAGCACTTAGCCTAGTGACTGGTGTATAGATGAGCCTAAATAAATATTATTATTATTAAAATAATAAATATTATTATTATTTTAATTTTTGTTTTTATTTAAAAAAAATTTTTTTTCAACGTTTATTTATTTTTGGGACAGAGAGAGACAGAGCATGAACGGGGGAGGGGCAGAGAGAGAGGGAGACACAGAATCGGAAACAGGCTCCAGGCTCTGAGCCATCAGCCCAGAGCCTGACGCGGGGCTCGAACTCACGAACCGCGAGATCGTGACCTGGCTGAAGTCGGACGCTTAACCGACTGCGCCACCCAGGCGCCCCTGTTTTTAATGTTTATTTATTTTTGAGAGAGAGAGAGAGAGGGAGACAGAGGGTGAACAGGGGAGGGACAGACAACGAGGGAGACACAGAATCTGAAGCAGCTCCAGGCTCTGAGCTGTCAGCACAGAGCCCGATGCGGAGCTCGAACTCACCAGCCATGAGATCATGACCTGAGCCGAAGTTGGATGCCTAACCGACAGAGCCACCCAGGCGCCCCAAATATTATTATTATATTATTATCAATACTATTGAGGCTCCTCGCTGTAAGAGGATTTTACTTCACACAGCATTGAAGTTAGACTTGGCTCAGTGACTCGCTTTTGCTAATGAAACATGAGGGAAACTGATATATGCAACTTTCAAGGGGAAGTTTTTAGAGCAGTGCACGTGTCCACCATAGCTTTGCTCTTTCTGCCAAGAAAATGTGCTTTCAAGACAGCTGTGCTCTATGTGTTGAGGCCCTAGAATAGATACAGTATGGCGGAGACTGATAGCTGAATGGCCAAGGATCAGTTTCGTGAAAATGAAATAAACCTTTGAGATTTGGGGGATTGTTTGTGCATAATGTAAAAAAAGCCTATACGTTCCTCATGCCATCAGAGTTCATTGTCATACTGTTACTTGTTGGCTGTCTTTATATCTGAGGTCTTTGTTTATGTTTCCTTTTATAGAGCAAAATATACCTTCTATGGCCTCATAGATCATTTGGCTGGGCAAAGACTTGACCTCTGAGCACTACCACTGTTAAGACAGGTCTATGTTATCTTCTGCTCTGTACTACCATTGTTGTTTATCTTGACACTTTTCTGAGTAAGCTGGTAATTTATGAACACCTAGTTATAAAATATTAGTGTTTTTAAAGAATTTTCTGCCAATAAAAAATAATTTAAAAACTGTTTATTCCTATTCTTCTGCTTGGAGGATATAATGCTTATGTATTTCAAACATAGATCCAATTACCACAAATTATTAAAAGAAAAAAGACAATGGCAATAATGGGAGTTAATTTACTTAATGCTTTCTATGTGCTCCTGAATTGCATGAAAATAAAAATTACGTATTTAGAAGTCCCTAGAAGAGCTTATTATGTAATAAAATGCAGAGATTAAGCTTTTTAAACACTTCATAAATTTTAAGAAAAATTCCCCTACATGTTCCAATTTTATTTAATAGTACATGATTTTAGCTTTCAATGACCAAAACTGTTTGTAAAACAAATAATTTTTTGTTAACAGTCATTACCCAAATTGGTCTTTTTCTAAATTTGAATTTTCTTAAGGCTATTTTATGGATGTATCCTGTTTTCTTAGGCAGGCAGCCATAAGGAACTATAGAAAAGAAGGTGCTTCTTTACAGGAAATTACAATTGTCTTTAGAGAAGGAAGGGGCATTCTAATGTTCTTAGTGCTCTGAAATAGCAACTGCAAAGTTAACAGCAAAAGATTTAGGATGAGAAACCAGAAAAGGAAGGTCATACTGTAAAACTGATTTTAAATACTGATCCAAGTAATATCAAATGCATTGGAAAACTTTTTACAACTTACGTTACAGTGTATGGAGTTTTGGCTCAGAGGAAGACAATAAGTTTGAAGAGGATGGTAGGTGTACTTTCCTTTTCTTTTTTCTTTTCTCTCTCTTTGTCTCTCTCTTTTTTAGTACTTACGCAGAAAAGGCAGAGTAGGCAGTAGTTAGTTATACTGGGAGGAGGACACTGATATAAAAGGTATATCTTAGATCAGAGAGGGCTCTTAATCTGGACTAATTAAGACCTACTGTGATCTTGGGCGAGTTTACTTAAAACTTCCAGATCTCAGTATCCTCATTTGCGATATTGAGTTGGATTTGATGTGACTGCTAAAATCAGGATAGTGAATATATGAAACGTCATGAAATTCTGTAACTAAGCACTTTCTTTAAATTTTATTTTATTTTTTTATTTATTTTAAAGCTCTATGTCCAACGTGGGGTTTGAACTCATGACCCTGAGATCAAAAGCTACATTAAGCACATTCCTTTTAAAAATACTGAATAATGAAAATTTTCTAGTAAAGTCAATATCAATATTTTTGAAATTTAACTTTGGGGCTATGGTGGATATTATAGGTTGGTTCCTTCACCCATTCAAATTCTTTTTATTCTGTGTTTCTCTGGTATAGAGGCTGGAAAAATACATACTACATAAATAAATAAATACAAAATAAAATTTGCTATCCCAGCTTCTCTTGCAGACAGAGTTGATGATGTGATAAAGCTGTGTTGAGTGAGAACTAAGTAGAAGAGTGTTTAGGGCTGCTGGGAAGTCTCTGTTTTTCTTGATAAATGTATTACCCTTTTTATATTCCCCCTTTTGTTGCCTTCTGGAAAGTAGACTTGATGGCTGGAACTACAACAGACATTTTGTGGCAATAAGGGAAAAGGCCCTGACAAATCACAAAACCTTGCCTCTCCATTCTTGAGCTACCAAACCAATAGCAGTAGGTTCCCATCTTCAGACTCCTTACAGTGTTAACAAATAAATAAATAAATAGAAAGGAATCTAAAATAAATTATCAAGGTATCCTAAAATTTGTATAGGTTTATTCTCATGGCAAACAACATTATGCAGATGGGTGAACACCCTAAGTACAAAAGGCAACATGAACTTTATGCTTTCACATCATAAGGTAACATTATGTTAGAGTTGAAATATAACTTAATGATTACTTCAAGCATACTGAAAATTAACCCACAAATAGCATTAATTTGTTCGTGTTCTTCCTCTAACTTAAATGGCACAAAACTTACATATGTTAAGAACTATTTTCTTTTTTTTTTAATGTTTATTTTTTAGAGAGAGAGGGAGACAGGGCATGAGCGGGGTAGGGGCAGAAAGAGAGGGAGACACAGAATCCGAAGCAGGCTCCAGGCTCTGAGCACAGAGTCCAACATGGGGCTTGAACCCACAAACGGTGAGTTCATGACCTGAGCCAACATCGGATGCTTAACTGACTGAGCCACCCAGATGCCCCAAAGAACTATTTTCTAATAAGGACTTCACCTAAAAATTTTATGTATAAATATATGCATATACCAAGAAACATACATCTAGATTTTGAAATCTTTTCTTTCAATGTAAGCTGACTGGCTATAGATTTGAAGTACCTTACTATGAAATACTTATAAAAATGGATATGGAAGCTCTTCTTTTAAAAGAAACTCACTGTGAAAGTATAAAAAGCAAAGATTTTTCTTTGATTGTTTCCTAATTCAAAAACTTGGTTTGACAGTCTGCTAATGTGCGCACGATAACAGTGCTTCACATTTGCATCTGACTAATTGCAGTTCAGAGTATTTCATAAATGAGCAATGGGTTGTGATTAAACCTCACTATGACCCACACATTTTTGCATAAGAAAGGAATTATTAAAAATAGAGGCAGCATATTCATCCAGATTCCATTCAAAATTTAGCAATGGAAAGAAATCCTTAATGGGTCACATTACAACCTCTATTACTGCACAGACCTCTCCCTTCAATGGGGAGTTCCTGAACAGATGATGAGCAATACAATATCCATTGTTGCAGACCTAGAAGCGGACAAAATTAATTGAGAATGAAATAGTCACTTAAATCTCCTGAGGAAGTATTATCAGTAATCATGAGAAAAATTATTTTCAAAATGAAATGACTTCCAAGAAAAAATGATCTCAGTGAAAACTAGAACTTTTATGGAGAGGACTAATGCACTCAATGACTTTTATGGGTAACAAACAAAATGAAAGCCACATGATGGGAAGGTGCTATGGTGTGTATACAGACATTGGCCTTGCAGATTGGGTAGTTTCTAGGCTGTACCTGACACTAAATATATCCTCCTTTCTTATTATAGATGTATACGCAGATTCAGTTTTTAAATGTGCCTGAGGAACCCAAACTTCAGTATCACCTTGCATGGAACTATTTCTGGGAGTTCAGATACACAGATTGTGGAAGTGTTACCACTAAGTTTTAGGGCTGTGGAGCTCTTTGCTTTCACCTTTTCATATCTTGTAGTAAACAGGGAGAGAGCCAGGTTTGGTGGGGTATGAGGCTTATGCATATTTGGGGCCCTTTTAAGTAAAATAATACAAAATTATGAATATAGGGCCTTAGAAGGCACCTGTGCACATGAGAGTCCCTGGAGCTTAAGTTTTATTAGTTTCATGGTAAAACCCACCTCTGGTAGTCTATTCTTCTAGCTAAATTTCTTTATCCCTTCCCTCTAAATATATATCTTTACTTTTTAAAATGGCACCACCCTTTGGTGAGGATGTGGAGAAAGAGGAACCCTCTTGCATTGTTGGTGGGAATGCAAACTGGTGAAGCCGCTCTGGAAAACAGTATGGAGTTTCCACAAAAAGCTAAAAATAGAACTTCCTACAATCGAGCAATTGCACTACTAGGTATTTACCCAAAGAATGCAAAAATACTAATTCAAAGGGATTACATGCACCCCGATATATTTATTGCAGCATTATCTACAATAGCCAAATTATGGAAACAGCCCAAGTGTTCACCAACTGATGAATGGATAAAGAAGATGTGGCATATACATATATATACACCACATTTTTGGTATATGGTTTTATATATACATATATATGTATATATGTATATGGTGGAATATTACTCGGCCATCAAAAATAATGAAGTCCTGCCATTTGCAATGCTTGGATGGAGCTAGAGAGTATTAAGCTAAGGGAAATAAATCAGTCAGAGGAAGATAAATACCATATAATTTCACTCATATGTTCAATAAGAAACAAACGAGCGAAGGAAAAAAAAAAGAACCAAGAAACAGATTCTTACCTATACAGAACAAACTGATGGTTGCTAGAAGGGAAGTGGATGGGGTAATGGGTTAAACAGGTGATGGGGTTTAAGGAGTTCCCTTGTTTTCTTTTTTTTTTAATTTTCCAATGTTTATTTTTCTTTTTCTATATATATATATACACATACATATATATACATATATATGTATACATATATGCAGATATATGTGTATATATATACACATCAACCACCCCCCCATCAACCCTCAGTTTGTTCTTAGTATTTAAGAGTCTCTTATGGTTTGCTTCCTTCCCTGTCTGTAACTTTTTTTTCCCCTTTCCTCTCCCCCATCGTCTTCTGTTAAGTTTCTTAGGATCCACATAAGAGTGAAAACATATGGTATCTGTCTTTTCTCTGCCTGACTTATTTCACTTAGCATAATACTCTCCAGTTCTATCCATGTTGCTATAAATGGCCAGATTTCATTGTTTCTCATTGCCAGGTAGTATTCCATTGTATATATAAACCACATCTTCTTTATTCATTTGTCAGTTGATGGACATTTAGGCTCTTTCCGTAATTTGGCTATTGTTGAAAGTACTGCTATAAACATTGGGTACAAGTGCCTCTATGCATCAACAAGGAGTGCCCTTGTGATGAGTGCCCTTGTGATGAGCAGGGAGTGTCCTTGTGATCCTTGGAAAAAAATGTGTAAATGAATGCACAAGAATTCCAAATGAATAATGTAAATCAAATAAATATGTACATGCATAGAATATTAAAAGTTATTTAAGTTACTTTTATTGTTTATTTTTAAATATTTATTTATTTATTTATTCATTCATTCATTCATTTAAATGTTTATTTTTGAGAGAGACAGAGAGACAGAGCACCAGCAGGGGAGGGGCAGAGAGAGAGAGGGAGACATTGAATGTGAAGCAGGGTCCAGGCTTTGAGCTGTCAGCACAGAGCCGGAAGCGGGGCTGGGGAACTCACGAACTAGGCGATCATGACCTGAGCTGAAGTCAGATGCTCAACTGACTGAGCAATCCAGGTGCCCCTAAATATTTTATTTATTTCCGAGAGAGAGAGAGAGAGAGAGAGAGAGAGAGAGAGAGAGAGAGAGAGAGAGAGAGGGCGCAAGTACAAGTGGGGCCGGGGCAGAGAGAGAGGGGAACAGAGGATCCAAAGCAGATTCCCTGCTGACAACGGAGAGCCAGATGCAGGGCTGGAACTCAAAAACCAGGAGATTATGACCTGAGCCAAAGTCAGATGCTTAACCAACTGAGCCACCCAGGAACCCCTAATTAAATTACTTGTATTTATTTTTATTTTTATTAAATTGTTTTAATGTTTATTTATTTTTGAGAGAAAGAGAGACAGCACAACAGGGAAGGGGCAGAGAGAGAGGGAGACACAGAATCCGAAGCAGGCTCCAGGCTCTGAGCTGTCAGCACAGAGCCCGACCTGGTTTGAACTTGTGAACCATGAGATCAAGACCTGAGTTGAAGTCAGAGGAGTAACTGACTGAGGTACCCAGGCGCTCCTTAAATTACTTTTAAAGTATGGACTACGCATAGTGACTTACTTCCAAAGAATACAGTGCAGGAAGGGGAGAAAAAAATTTATGGTGGAGACATCTGACAAACACTATTTTAGCCAGGTCAGCATCAGCAGTGATAGATCATGTTGCTAGTATGTACCCTTGATATGATGTGCTAAAAATGGCATTTCACCTGTGTGATTTCCCTCCCAAAATCCATAATGCAAGTCTCAACATGAGAAAAACATCAGACAAATTCTACTAGAGGGCCATCCTGCAATAGAGCTCATCATCACTGCTCCAAATTGTCATGGTCACAACAGACAAGGGAAGTCTGAGAAACTATCACAGCAAAGAACAGCCTAAGGAGACATAACTGCTAAAGACAATGTGGGATCCCTACATGGGATCCTGAGATAGAAAAAGGACATTAGGTAAAAACTAAGGAAATGTGCAAAATTATGGACTCCACAGTTAATGATGTCTCAATATTAATTCACCATATGTAACAAATGTACAATACTAACGTAAGATGTTAATAATGGGAAATTATGTGTGTATGTGGGGGGATATATGGAAACTTCATAGAGCTTCTCAATTACTCTATAAATTTAAAACTGCTCTAAAAAATAGTCTTAAAAAACCTACAAAAACGTGAATAAAGTTATCTGTCCTCTGTGTTGAGGAGAGCCTAAAACCAGAAAAAAAAACAATGTAATACTGCATCATGAAGGCTAGGTTTGAACAGAAAGCTGTGGGAGTCCCATCAGGACTTCAAAAAGAAACTGTAACCTTTCTTACAAAATGTTATCTTAAAATATTGGAATCTCCAGTAGCACCTAACAAATGCCTTGCTTAAAGATATCATGGAAATATCTAAGAGAATCATGAGCAATTCAGCTCCCTGTTGTCAAATGACTTAGATGTGGTAAAAATAAATAATTAGAGATGGTGAATGTCAGCTATGCCCTGTACCAACTCCCTAAAGGGCAAAAATGAATTTTGGTGCAAATTCTGCCATACATACCTTTATTACACAAACATCTAGTGAAATCCCAGCATATTTGTCTTTTTTTTGTGCTTCAAAAGGTATCTTGTGTGTGTGTGTGTGTTTCAACAAACACTTTATGTGAAAGGTTTTCTTGAGAGACAAGACAGGGATAATTGCTTTCCTTTGAGTCAGTAGTAGCCAAACACAATCATCATCCAAAAAAAAAAAAAAGTCTGGACACTAGACCATTTCAGAAAGGACTCTATCTTGGAAAGTAAAGGTTAAAGGTCACTAGATGTTTCTACCTGCTTATGCGTAGTCCATATGTGAATAAGAAGTTTCTCTGAAATATATTTTTAGTCAACAGTCAACACAACCCATTTCACTAATGAGATCCCATTATCAAGATTCATCCTGTTGATGCACAGAATCCCTAGTGTAGACAGAAAGTTGAGCAAGCTGTTAGCATTAGCAGCCTTAGGATAGTGGCTTTTTTATTTAAAGCTAGCTTACCACCCTTGTACTATGAATTCCTCATTAGAGCTAAGTGAGGTTTAAATCTAACCACAACATGCCTTCATTTTACTATAAATGCTGAACTATTTTATTTTTTAAAGATAATATTTTCTCACTTCTTTAAAATTTTGTTTTAGAGAGACAGAGCAAGAGAGCAAGTAGGGGAGTGGGGGGGGGGGGGGAGAGAGAGAGAGAGAGAGAGAGAGAGAGAGAGAGAGAGAGAGAGAGAATATTAAGCAGGTTCCACCTTCAGCCCAGAACCCCAGGGTGGGACTCCATCCTACAACCGACCCTGGGATCATGACCTCAGTCAAATCAAGAGTCAGATGCTCTACTGACTCAGCCATCCAGGTGCCCCAAGGCTGAACTTTTTTTTTTTTTTAATTTTTCTTAACATTTATTTATTTTTGAGACAGAGAGAGAGAGAGAGAGAGCATGAACAGGGGAGGGTCAGAGAAAGAGGGAGACGCAGTATCTGAAACAGGCTCCAGGCTCTGAGCTGTCAGCACAGAGCCCGACGCGGGGCTCAAACCCACGGACCGCGAGATCATGACCTGAGCCGAAGTCGGACACTTAACCGACTGAGCCACCCAGGCGCCCCAAACTGAACTATTTTAAATTAGACACCGTACTGGTTTCTCTGAGTTATCCGGGTCTTTTTGCATTGACAGTTCAATTTTAATACTAGAATTTAAACTAAACCCAGCCACTGGCCACTAACTGAGACCTTGGCCAAATCACATCACGCCTCTGGATCTCTGTTCTCTTCTCTGAAAAGGAGGGCACTAGGTTAAGTGTCTCTTGTTCTTTACATCCGTTTAATCTATGAGCCAGTAGCGTTTTAGCTGACTTAGAGGAAAACAGAAATGTACATGCAGAGACACTAGCTTTGATTCGTTTGAGAGTCACTTTATATACACTACAATATTAGCCTCTTTGAAAGATTAAATGTTAGCATTAGGTAAGTATGTGTAGGACTACAATTTTTGAAAACATCCTTCAGGTTTCTACTCCATATATAAAGGATTCTATAGGTGTAAGTGATACCAGAATAGACGAAGTTATAGCAGGAAAAAAAAAAGACAACCCAGCTCTGCAAAGTAAAAATATTAACCACTGAAGGGGATCACCTTGTCACTTCTCGGACCTACTAACTCTGCCTCCCCTCCCTCAAGGTTGGTCTGAGAACAGATGGTGCTCTCTGTTCAGCCTTAAAACGCCACAAACTAAATCATGTTTCCAATAGCAATCACCATTTCCTCCCATTTCCCATTCGTTTTTAACCTCCCCCCCCCCCAATGTAGCGTTTTCTCTTAAAATTTCCTTGAATGATTCTCTAAGCTGCAAGCGTCTGTGGGGACGCTCCAGGTACCGCCCCAAAACGCTCCCTTCTCTCAAAAAGAAGTGGCAGAGACGTGGACCCGCGGGGTCTGCGTGGCGCGCACCTGAGCGGCCGCGGCTCCCCGAGCTGGGGCGGGCACGGCGGCTGCCTGGCTCCTTCCCGCACCGTCCTGGGTCACGGCCCCGGGCAGCCTAGGGGCCCTGCGGGAGGAGCGCGGGTCGCCAGACCGTCACCTTGCGCCTCGCGTGGGCGTGTATCGCTTCGGAAACCCAAGTCTTCTCAGGCACCCGGTCCTTCCCAGGGGAGGAATCGCTGGTCCTCCACGCCGCCCTAGGCGGCTCTCTGGGTCCTGCTGCCTCCCGCGCGTCCTTCCCCGCGCCTCGGCCGCGCGCCCAGGTTTTCCCGCACTCCTTGTTCCCCCGCCCCGGCTCGCGGGTCCCGGGCCTGCGGGTCTCCAGCGCCTGGGCCCGCGGTCCCGCCGCCGGCCCTGCCTCCCTTCCCACCGGGCCCCGCCCAGCCTCGGCCGCGCAGGGGCTCGGGGCCTGGCCTCTCCGTCTCCCTCCCACCTCCGCCCCCCCTCCTCCCAAAGAGTTGCTATTTTTAGTAAATCCTCCGCGCGCCTCCACCCGCTCAGCTCGCAGCTCGCAGCTCGCTGCCGCGCGCACCGCCCTCCCGAGCTCCCCCCGCCCCCCGCGCGGCGGCCGCGGCGGCGGCGCGTCCCGCACATCGCGCAGCGCGCACCGAGCCGGCCCCGCCGCGCCCGCCACCCTCGCGGCGGTCTCCTCCTCAGGCGCCTGTCGCGGCCGGTAAGTGCCTGCTGGCGGAGCAGCGGCGGTCCCCGAGTCAACTTTCAATCCCCCCTTCGCTTCTGCCTCGCCATTCTCTTCTCCGCGAAAGATGGCTGTTTGGAGAAGGGGGAGAAGTTAGGGGGTCGCCGACGTGGGGCGAAGGAGGGCGCGACAGCCTCAGCAGGAGCGGGCGGAGGTGAGTGGCACCACAGCCCGGTCCCCGGCTGGTGCCGGGGGAAGCCCTGGGAATTGGGGGCCAAGCGTCCCCCGGATGTACCGCTGTATTGCCGGCTCGGATTCCCCAGGTTAACAGCATCCCAGTCCAGACCCCGGCACAGCTTGCCTTGCACCTCGAAACCCGGAGGCTGTGGTGGGTTGACAGGAACCTTTGTCGTAAGTTCAGCGCCAGGTGATCTTTTTTTCTGCTGGGCAAAAAGACATTGGCTACTCAAGCCCAGGCGAGGGGTCGGTGACATGACACCCCCCCCCTTTCCTCCCCCAACACACACACCCAGTTTATGCTGGAGCCGAGTTATGAATGAAAAGTTTTGTACAGCCAACGTGTTGCTTGAAAGGAGCAATACTTAGTGGGGGTACCTTTGATGTTTCGTGGGGGGGACTTCAGTTCCATGACTACACATCAGAATTCTGGGCTTTAAGAAAAGTTCCGGAGCCTGGGGGATGGCTAGTAGAAGGAGATTGATGAATCGTAAACTCACGAAGGTAAACTGGTTAATTAAATGCCTGGAGGGTGTCACGGTGGGGATAGGAAGGAGACGAGGCGACGGGGGAGGGCGGGGGGGCGTTCCCTGAGTGCCTAGCGGGCAGCGTTTGGCTTTGAAGCCATCTCCCACTTATCCGCAGTGAGAGGTGTCAGAGGCCTGTGCGTTCCTGTTGTGATCGAGGGGAACTGAGCTGCTCTCCAGATCCGAGGCGCGGTAGTCAGGAGAGGTGGCCTGCAGCCGGGAGCTGAGGACGCGGTTCAGGTGGTATGGAATTGGAAATTCTCTAGTGAGTCTCCCACGCTCTAGTTTCAGGAAGATCTCTCCAGTTTGTTTTCCCTGCCAGGAGGTGTGTATTATCTCCTAAAAGGAACTTTTAGGTTAAGTAACCATAGCATTTTGAAATCTATGAGAAATGGGCTATCTACATATGTGCCATTACACACATATTGTGCCTGTGTGTGTGTGTGTGTGTGTGTGTGTGTGTGTGCAAAATGTGGGAGTGAGGTAAGAAGGGCTTAAAAAGTTGAACTTCAACTGGAAAAGGAAGTGAAGAGTGAGTATTATTCTCCCCAAAGGATATAACAATGCTCATACAACTAAATAATCTTGGCTTGTTGAGATTTCTCATAAAGGGTGGGATTTAGGAATTAAAGGTATTTAAAGTACAGTCCATGTTTTCAAATCTTGAAAGCATCCTTGAAAGCTAGGATAAGGGAGTAACTACATAGAGAAGTCATATTAAAGAAAAAAATTAAATTATTTGCAAAGAAAACAATTTGACATTTGAAAAGGTCTGGATGTTATTTTCTGATGTGCTGCAAATCTTTTAAATCCTGTAATTAATAACAGCACAGAATAAGTTGCAGTTAGTAAATGAGGACAATTAAAATATCATGCTTGGAAAAGATATCTTTTGAACTACTCTATGGTACTTTGAATGTTTATTATGGAAATTATTGTGACTGAAAACTTGTTTAATATATTTGCTTTTTGCCACAAATAATTAGTTCTCCTTTTCCTTTTAAACCACTATTCCAGTTTGCACAAATTTAATTACCCAAAGACCAAATCACTGATGTGCCTTCTGGAAAGCATTTACGTTTAAGCTACTTAATAAGAATATTGTATTTCCAGGAGGACAAATAATTTAGTTAGTTTTAAAACTTTTTTTTTGTAATTTATTTTCATCCATTTTGTTTGAGTGGGGCACATCTCAAGAAGAGAGCATTTTCTTGGAATATGTCATTTTCCATGTGGGGAAAGAGTGAATGTTTTCATAGATGTTTCAGTCACAAACAGGTGCAAGCAGAGTTGGAATCTTGAGTCTGACCTTTGATATTAAGCTACCAGCTAGAGAGAGAGAGATGCTTTCCCAGCTCTCTTCCTGAATTGAACGTCTCCATTCAGAATGGACATAGGTGCACATAGGACATAGGATTGTGCAGAAGGAATTAAATATTTTAAATTAAGTACCAGTTTATGGTTAGGAAGGAATGATTTTTTTTTCTTTCTTTTTCTTTTCTTTTTTTTTTTTCTTAAACCTCAGTCTTCCTGTTTCTCTCTGCAATTCAGCCTGTTGGGCCCGCCTTCATTGGGAAGTCAGACCAAACACTCTGGCTAGAAAGAGTTTGGCATATTAAACTGACATCCTTTAAAAATAAAGATGGCCCTTCTGAAATTAAACAGGTAATTTTATACACTGTAACAGGCTTTTATGATTGAGTGTTTTATGACCATTACGGTGCCCATTAATATGGTAGACAGTTGCTTTATGAAGTTACTGCCACAAATATAAATAATTACTTATTATATGTATTTGGGGTATATTTAGACAATATTTAGGTTTTTAAGAATTTTAAATGATAAAGCCAACTGACCATATAAGTTGTCTAATTAACTAGTTCCAGTGATACACATAGTTCGGATTTGTATTAATATCAACATCTAAGGATGTTTTAGGGTTGTGTAGCTGTCATTTCTTTTCATTAGAATTGCTTCTATCTTGAATTTGTTTAAATATTACAACATATTATACTGCAATTTACACCTGCTCAGTGGGGAAGGTGTAGGTTATTCTTAAATAGAGATATGGAGAAATAGCTAACAAGGAGACTCAGTTGAGAAACATATGGACATCATAAAATCCTTCTGTATGTAGCATCTGTACCTTCTCATTAGTGAAATATTGTAGTTATGGACATTTTTTATTACGTTCAAATGTGGCTTTTTATTTTTGCTTCAATGGGTTTTTTGTTTTAGAATGTAATTATATTAATGTTTAAATTGGCAGGGACTTTTATTGTTTGAAGTCCTTTCCTTTCAATAAAGATGTCATACTTAATTTTTACTGCATACATCCGCAGAAATGTACAATTGTTTCCTATCTTATTATTATAATGCTTACCTTTCTCAGATAGTCTTCAAAACATTTGAGAGGCAGGTAGGAAGACATATTGTTCTCATTTTCAGAAGAAGGTAGCAGGTATACTGTTAGATCCAAGGTCACACAGTAGTGAATTACTGTGAAGCTGAGGGTGACATCTGTATTTCCTGTGTTCTGTTCACAATAGCATGCTGCTCCCATGGCCATGTTAAATGATATTTTCATAAATTTATACATTCCTGGATTTCAAAGTGCTTAGCTTTGTAGATATGCTGATCAGATTTTATATCTATCAGTATAGTCATAAGGGAATGAGCCTTACTGTTGTCTACTGATGGGGGAGAACCACAACCCCAGTAGTTAGTGCTAAAACAAACACACACCTCTGAGGGTTATTCATTCCTGCAGTCAGTCCATGTGCCACGCTTTTCTCTGTCCCCATTGGCCTGGCCTTATCAATTATATACCATCCTTTCATGTGCCACACTTTTCTCTGTCCCCACTGGCCTGGCCTTATCAATTATATACCATCCTTTTAATGGTCAAAGCTGCTTTGAATTTTATCAGTATGGTCATCAGGCTTGAAGATCATCAGGCTCACTGATGAGAGAATCAGAATGTGATTTTTGAGAAGATAGAATATTGACAGAGGACAGTAATGGACCGTCCACTCCAGAGCCAGCCAGTATCGATTAGAGATCATGTTTTTCTGGGTGTTAGGACACCTGTCTTCTCTTATTAGCTCTGCTTCTTTGGCTGAACTTACGAAATCAAAGTGAACAGAGAGTTTATGCAATTATCTGGTTGTTTCTGTTCATGTAGACAGTTTCTCTTCGTATCTAGCTAAATCAGATTTAAAAACAAAAACAAAAAAACAAAAAAAAAAGGATAGCAACTTGTTCTTCTGTGGAGAAGGTATTCATGACATTTTTTTTTCATTTTTCCAAATTCCCTCTTCTTCAAATCTCACTAGACTTTTTCAGGGTAATTGCCCACATGATTTGTAACAGCCGAGACTTATGATATTGTATTGTTAGATTAAAAAGTGGAATACATTATCCAGGATACAGAAGAAAGCATTGTAATTTCATAGACAATAGCAATATGTAATGTTTGGCAAGCTTCATGTATTTGACGAAAATACTTTCAGGCATTTTATTTATTTAAAAAAATTTGTTTTAATTGTTTATTTTTGAGGGGGGGGGGAAGAGAGAGAGAGAGAAAGAGGGAGAAAACGAGCAGGGAGGGGCAGAGAGAGGGAGACACAGAACCTGAAGCAGGCTCCAGGCTCCGAGCTGTCAGCACAGAGCCTGACGTGGGGCACAGACTCACGAGATGTGAAATCATGACCTAAGCTGAAGTCATATGCTCAGCCAACTGAGCCACCCAGGCACCCCAGCATTTTCTAATGAGGAGAGGGTATCAGGAACTCTCTACTTCTCTCTACTAATAAATAAAATTAGGTTTATTTATTTACTGTCTTTCTCTAAATGTTTAGTTTATAGGAGTTCATCAAAATGTTTTAAGTGTGAAATTTGGAAAAAAAATTATTCAAGTGTGGTTTGCCCTTTACTATAGGTTATTCTGTTTAGAGCCTCAAAGAGAGGAAAGCAACCCATATTTAATATTCTTTGCTAACTAGGGAGAGTATAGCATGCTGCTGGTGAGATTGAGAAGAGTTGGGATTGCTGGAAATGGTACTTTCTTCCCATTTCTACAGAATATATGATAAGGAGATTAGTGTGGAGTAGTCTAGTTTGCATGAAACTGTGATGAGTGGAATTTGACTTGGCCAGTGAAGGAAGGATAAAATTTGGTTCACTCAAATATCACTCAAGATATTTGGCAGCAAGTCACTGAAACTAACTTTAGTTAATTTAAGAATTAAATAAATGTATTACAAGATATCGACTCTGTTTTCTGTTGCTTTGGACACATTGCCACAAATTTAGCGGCTTGAAACAGCAAATGTTTATTATCTCAGTTTCATTGCTGTACATGGCCCAATTACATCCTGTGTGCAGGGGTCTCACCAGGTGTTGGTTAAGCCTGCAGTCCTATGAGAGGTTCACCTAGGATCAGGTCTGCTTCCAGCTTTCCTAGATTGTTGGAAGAATTCATCTCCTATGGTTGTAGGACTGAAGTCTCTATTTTCCTGCTGGTTGTCCAGGGCCACTCCCAGCTCTTAGAGGCAGCCTGCTGTTCTTTGTCATGTGACCCTCTCAGGTAGTCTTACAACATGGCAGCCTACTTTTCAAAGCCAGCAAGGAAGAGTTGTTGCTTCAGTGTGATAAGACAATCTTTTATAACATATGGGAGTGACATGACATCATTTTTGTCACAAAACATCATCTAATCAAGGGAATGACATCACTCATCTTTGCCATATTTTGCTGAATAGAAGCAAGTCATATGTTCTACCCAAACTTAAGGGGAGGGGATGACACAGTGGCATGACTCGCTAGAGGTCATTTAGGATGAATCACTGAATCTTTTTTTAATTTTGTATATTTCAAAGTTTATTTATTTTGAGAGGGAGAGCAGGAGAGGTGCAGAGAGAGAATGAGGGAGAGAGGATCCCTCTCTCCACTGCCAGGGTGGAGCTGGATGTGGGGCTCATACCCACGAACTGTGAGATCGTGCCCTGAGCTGAAACCAAGTGTTGGACTTGTGACTAACTGAGCCACCCAGGCACCCTGCCCATTGAATCTTTGGAAAAGTCAGCAGACCTTGCTTAGAAGCCACTCAGTCAAAAACAGTGCTCAAAATCTGTCTGCAGAACCAATTCTGTGAGATATTATTGCGGACACTGTTGGCACACCAGCTTCTATGATAGAAGATGGGCTCTGTGTCATAAGACAGAGCATTCTTCATATATACCAATGTGGTTTGGTTGCTCATGGCCCAAAAGGATGACAAGTGTCTACTGCTGGAAAGAAGGATAAAAAATGTGAGCAAATGATTACTTAATGAAATGTCAAAAGTTTTGACCAGGAGAGGCATGATGACTGACTGGAGATGGGGTTTAACTGGAGAGTAGCTGGAGTCCTGCAGCTCCTTAGAAAGAAAACTCTTAATAGGATTTGGGAGAATGGGGGTAATGAGGTTCCATTTAGGAATGGTGGTAACAAAGGAGTAGAAGACTTTAAAAAGATGAATCCCTAGGAGGCATGTTAGTCTAGGAATTGACTTCATTAGCCCTTAATATATGGCACATATGAAAGAGAAGGACTACTGCCACTCGTCCGTGCCTGGAGCCAGTATGTGATTTGGAGGTCTGCAGCTTGCCCTCCCCTTCTTTTTCAGGAGAGAACAGAGCCAGAGACCATTTCAGATCCATTGTACAATTGGGGCCCAGTGAATATCAGGTATTGTGTAGGGGCATGGAGGTCTATTGAGTACAGCTTGTGTTTCAGGCACTTTGCAGGCATGATTTTATCCAATCTGCATCTCATCTCTGGCCACTGAGTTCCAATTTTCCTAGTTCTGCCACCTCCACTTCCCTCCCAAGGAAATGGAGACTTTGAAAGGTTAAATACGTTGCTAAGGGTCGTTCAGATATGGGTGGGACCAGTTGAATCTAGTTCTGATTTCACAGCCCATGGTCTTATACATCCTGTACTCACAAGCAGTAAGTGAGGCTTCCAAGGGAAGGCTTGTTTTTCCCACTGAAGTGAATGTCAGCACTATAATTGCTCTTGGGTTCCTTCGTTCATCTTGTGAGAACTGGATACTGGAGTATGAGGGTTAAACAGAGGAGTGAGAGAGTGTGCTGTATCATGCCTTCTTTTTTCCCAGCAGGAAGTACAGATTATAGGTCTGTCTTCCATCTAAAAGTAAGAATGTGGAGTGGAGGCTGTATATTTTTATTTCTACTTATCATTTTGGCAGAAATATAAAGCTCTGTGTCTCCTTTTTCTCCTATATGTAGATTTCTATTAAATTCAATTAGGAAACATTATGAATTTTCATCGCCTCTTTGACCATAGGGTTCTTTCTGTAGCTTTTTCAGTAGATGCAACTGTTTTGATCTACTTGAAAAGTCTATTGAGACATTCCTCCTTTGTTCTTCTATTACTCAGTCCCCCTTTCTACTCTGTGGTGCCTCTGAATTCTATTCATAGATATTCTGCTTTTTTTTTCCTTCTGTTTTATGTACTTAAATCTCTTCTTTAAATGGATCTAGTTCCATTGATCGGAATCATTTGCTCAGATCCCCTTGCTGTTCTACTGCAAAATACAAGCTCAGTATGGGACTCATCTGTATTCTGCTAATTTTACAGAGTTGTACCCTCCATCCCAGCATGGTATGAGGAAGACTTTAAGATTTCCCTGGGTATTCAAGTCAGAATGTAAACACTTTAAACTGAATACCCTAAAGCAGCTTTCTGATTGGATTGTATTCTATCAGGTGCATACCTATGGCTTATTAGGGTCGAATACAAGAAACTAATCCCCAGCAAGTTATAGCTCAGGAAACTTTGAAGTACACTTATTTTTTCATATAGGATTTAGATGTTCTAACGTAGCCTCGGCCAGATTTGACTCTAAAAGCTGAAAAACCTTAGCATGGCATGCAGATTCTCTCATAGTCTGGACCTAGCCTCTATTTATTACCTTTTCATTTTTAATTCTTGCCACTCCTTGCTGTATGGCTTTAAGGATATAAGCCCTAAACTTAGAACTAGAAAGTGGCTTAGGTTTTACGTAATGAACAACCAGCCTGACATGTAAAGAAAAGTCAAGATGTGAATGTGTATATGTGGAGGGGGTAAGAAGGTTGTAGGGAATAAACAATAACAATGTTTCATTTCCAGCATCGAGTCATTCTTGAGGCCATTCTACTACTGTTTTTGTGGTTTTATGTTATGTGAGCAAGAAGTTATACATAAATTGAGTTTCTGTCTCTTTCAATTGAAGGAGTACTAAATAGCCCAAGTTTCTTTCAGCCAAGGATTCTCCACGCATTTTCTGAACCTGCCACCTCCAGAACTATCAGTAGCTTATCTCTTAGCCACAATCAGAGCTTTACTCCTCGCGTTTTATTTGGAAAGTGTGCCCATTAGGAGGTGCACCTTCTCTGTGCTCCTTTCCACCTAATCCCAACTTCTTTCCCTCCCCTGTTGTGATGCTTACTGCAGCTGACAATGATCTCGCTCTTCTCTGAATTCTTAGAGTAATTTAGGGCTCTGGCAGTGGTTTACACAGACTTAAAGTTTAATTTTAGTGTTAATTGATTTTAAAAACCCATAATAAGAAAGGCTACTGTATGAGTAAAGCCATTAAAAGAATTTGCATTTTATTGCCCAGAATAGCATTTTTATACTTCTGAGATATAGTGATATACCTAATGTATGACTTACATAGTTTTTGTGGTCTCTTTGCATTTCATCGGTGGCCCACTAGAGACCTATAGCCTCTCATACCTATTTGGAAAGAAAGGAAGAGGCGGTCTGGCTTCATGATGAACACCCTTCTAAATAAAACACGATGAGGAAGAACAGTCTGATTTTAGCTGAGGCTACTGGTCTCTACAGTATGAACCTAAGTTATTCTTATTAAACATTTTATGTAACTATGTAGGAACATAAAATAAAGTACAAACATCTTTACTTGTATATTTCACAAATTATAAAATGAAAACCAACAAGCCAACATTAAATGTACACAACAGACCTGATGAAATTAAGAAGAGCTGGATTGACTTTTGTGACAAGTGATGTATTGCTGAAGTTAACGTTGCCAGTGTTGCATTTAAGAATATAAAGATGTAGCCTCAGATCCTGTTCTTATTTAATCCATTTCTGTGTTTTATATTAATATACATGCAGAAAGTATCCTTTGAAAAAAATAAATTAAAAAAGAAAATCCACAATAGTAACTTCGAGGCTTTGTTTGCTGGTTCAGGGTAATCAGACTTCGTATATGAACAAAACTCTACAAGTGAATAATCTTCAAATCAGTTTTAATGAAGTATCACCTGAGTACTCTATAATCCCTTTTTGTTCTCTTAAAAATGTGATCAGCATTGTAAAATTTTTGAATTCTAAATCAAATGTGTGAGCCATATCCAAAGATTGTAGGAATGGTGAACAGATTGTGTAGAAACTCCCCAGAGATAGCATGCTGTGTCGCCTTCAAACACGATGATGATTTTAACCACTATAGTGCAGGTACTTTTGGATCCCTTGACCACGTGTTCTCTAATGACTCAATCCTCACCTTTTTTTCTCATCAGATTTTATTTATTTAACAAACTGTATGCTATTTGTCTTCACCTAGTACCTGCATGATTGAGAACACCAATAGCATGAAAATTCCATGGTGGTTATTTCGTTTTAAGATACTTATTCAGAAATTAATTAGAATATATTCATATTTATTTTACACTTTTATTTTTATTATTTTTTTAAATTTTTTTTCAATGTTTATTTATTTTTGGGACAGAGAGAGACAGAGCATGAACGGGGGAGGGGCAGAGAGAGAGGGAGACACAGAATCGGAAACAGGCTCCAGGCGCTGAGCCATCAGCCCAGAGCCTGACGCGGGGCTCGAACTCCCAGACCGCGAGATCGTGACCTGGCTGAAGTCGGACGCTTAACCGACTGCGCCACCCAGGCGCCCCTATTTTACACTTTTAGATCATTGTCCTAGTGTCCCAAAATGCAAAAGCAGAATTCCACATCAAACTCATGGATTTCAGTTTGAAGTACATAGATTGCAAATATTGTCACTTAAAATATTATACATCCTACTCTGTGTTGTATCATTAACTAGATTGTAAACTCTGTGAAGGCAGAGAGAATGTGCTTACTTTTTTTTTTAAGTTTATTTATTTTGAGAGAGAAAGAGAGAACAGGAGAGGGGCAGAGAGGGAGAGGGAGAGAATCCCACGCAGGCTCCACAATGCCAGCATAGAGCCCAATGAAAGTCATGAACCATGAAATCATGACCTGAACTGAAGTCAAGAGTCAGACACTCAACTGAGCCACCCAGCCGTCCCTGTTTTTTGTTTTATTCCACAGTGCCAAGAGCGTTTCTCAGTTGGTGCCTAAGAAGTATTTGCTTATAAACAGCTTGACCAACTGTTTATATGTTGTTATTTCCTAGGGCACTGTGAGCTCCCCCTTGAGGGCAGGGACTACTTTGTTTTAATCTGTAGACTCCAAATGCCTGGCATAGCAACTTTTACATGAGAAATGATCAGCAAATGTTCTGAAAGAAAGAGTGGATGTGTTACTGACTTGTGTGTGTGTGTGTGTGTGTGTGTGTGTGTGTGTGTGCGTGTGCATGTCTTCTTTTAGATCACATGTTTCATATACAAGGCAATTTTAACACTTTTATAGATCAGTGTTGTCTAATAGAATTTTCAGTGGTGATGGAAATATTCTGTATCTCTTGTTCTCCAGTTATCATAGTCACTAGGCATGTGTGACCTTTGAGCACATGAACTGTAGTTAAGTCAGGCTGAGAGCCTGAATTTACTTTTATTTAATTTTAATTATAAAATAATGCCATGTGGTTGGTAGGCAGCTCAGGCAGCCTCCATTCTCAAACTCATTTGCCCACATCACCAACACTACATTTTTTGGTTGTAATTGGATGTTGTTACTGGAAATTGTTGTTATTGGGTAAATGAGTTATATTAATTAATTAATTAATTCTCTATTACTTTATACACAGGGCAGTATATTCCATCAAATTGGTTTCATTCTTTTCCCAAAGGACTGATGACATTGTGTGTCATCCCACCATCTGATTTAGGTGTTCATCATTTCCTTATTAGTTTAGAGGCCTGACACTGACCAGTTTACCAGATAAGCTTTACATATACTTTCTTTTCTAATGGCCCAGGTTTCCCTGTCTCTCCTAATAAACCATTTAAACTTGGATTCACTATTTGTTCATCGTTATTATCATTGTCATTGTATAATATGGTGTTTATAATACCCTGTCTTTGATGTATTAATGTCTGCTGATATTCCGATTTTAAAGGTACTGCATTCTTAAAAATGTCTGAATTGCTTTTCTTCTATTAACGTTTTTGCTTTTCTTATCATTTTATCCTTTCTGGTAGAGAAGAAGAATGAAGTAGCATCATACACACTTAAACATATGATAACTCAATCCTTATGTAAGATGTAATCCCAACATAACACGTTTCAAAGCAGGTATCAGGCATGAAATCAACACAACAGGATTTTCCATTTAGAAAGGCAGGAATTGCTCTAAGTGGCCAAGGTTTTTTATGCAACTTGTGGCACTTCAAGAGAAGACTTTGATTAAAATCCATCATATAGTTATTGAACTTCAGTATTGGGTATGTTCACATATATTGTCTCATTTAATTCTTTAGAGAATGCTGAATCTAGTAATATATAATGGTGTAGAAATTAAATATTCAAATAAATTGAAATAAAGTCTGTTGGCAAGTAGAAATACTTTAAAATTTTCCATTCATTCTCTCCTGCTGGCTATTTAATAGTTGTTTTATATGGCAGAATTGGAACACACATACTTAGGTGTGGAGACTTGCCTTTGTTCATTCTTTTAGTCTAGCTTAGCAGTTCCCAAATTTGAATATGCATCAGAATTGCTTTTCAGGGTTATTCTCTCAAGTGCCTGTGAACTATACTTTATGGCTGAGTTAACCCCTTTTCCAAGGTGGTTTTGTCAATTCTAAATTTTCATCTTGGAACCTACTTTTTCCTCTTTACCCAAGAGGTACATCTTGTTTTATTTCTTTATTTTCACTTTCATTCCAGTGCAGGGCTACTCATTGAGAGAACCTGTGGATATGCTTTTGAATAGATTTCACAGGATAGGAGAAAACTCAGTAGCAATATATAGAATTTCGCACTCAGGAATTGCCGATTATGCTTTAGTCTCTTGATTGCTTTCATCCGCCTCTTAATGGTGAGATGCTAGCACTGCTTTTTATCTTCTGTCCCCACCTTGCTGATAAACCTTTCCCTAAAAATACTTAATGATGTGTATCATGCATTAGGTTCACACCATCTTATACAATTATGATGATAATAACAATGATCAAATAGTGAATCCAAGTTTTGTGAATTGTACTATAAATAAATAAATAAATTTAATGTTTATTATTTATTTTGAGAACATGACCTGGGCTAAAATCAAGAGTTGGACACGTAACTGACTGAGCCACCCAGGCGCCCCTAAATATATTTTTAATCTACTTATCTGTTTGACTCAATTTTTAAAGTTACCTGCATTAAAGTAAACATTTGATGAGTTTCACACTGTAGTAAAACAATAGTTATTTGCTTTTACTTATAAATATCAGCAAAGCCATTGCCAAACTGTGTGAGCTAACTTGTTTACTAAGAGCATCCTTTTGGAGTTCCTTACTACTCTTTCTTTATTAAAACAAAGGTAATAAATTCAACTTGTGTATTCAAAAATATAATGCTAAGACTGCTCAGGCCAAATGAGGAAAATGTAAGCCAAATGGAGTGGGTTTTTAGAATAAGGGCTACAGTTTTAATTTCTCTAGAATAGCAGATCTGAAATATTCTTGGGGGAATTTATAGTTTTTTAAGTAACTGTTGAAAACACATTAGATTTTTATTTCATATCCTGTTCTATTTTTCTTTTAAAGATATTTACATAATAAAACCAAATCTTTTGTATTTCCTCATGTCGTTGCCATTTTAAGTGCTCTTCATTCCTTTCATTCCTTCATTTCCTTTCATGCTTTTCATACAGTTTCCATCTGGTATCATCTTTCTGCCTGGAGGGCTTCCTTTAACATTTCATGTGGCATAGGGCTGCTAGTGAGGAATTCTCTTAGCTTTTGTATATAGGAAAGCATCTTTTTTTTTTTGGCCTTCATTTTATAAGATTTTTTTTTTGATATAGAATTCTAGATTGATAGTATTTTTTTTTCTTTTTCTCAACTTTAAAGATGTTGCTCCACTGTTTTCCTTCTTGCATTGTTTCTTAGGAGAAATCTGCTGTCATCCTTAATTTTGTTTCTTTTTCTATGTAACACATCCTTAAACATATTCCCTTTTCACTGGTTTTGAAGAACTTGATTATGGTGTGTCTTGGTATAGTTTTCTTCATTTTTTTTTTTTTTTTTTTTTTTTTTGTGATTTGGGTTCATTCAGCTTCTTGGACCTATGGGTTTAAGATTTCTATCACATCTGAAAAGAATGTCATCACTCTTTTCTTACAAATTTGTTTGGTTTCTTTTGTCTTCTATCGTCTTTCAGGAACTCCAGATACATGTATATTAGGATCACTGGTGGTCTGTTTATCTTCTTTTATTCTTTTTTTCCCTCTGTTTCATTTTGGATAGTTTTTATTGTGTCTTCAGATTCACTACCAGTAACCACATTTAATACTGTTGTTGTTGTTGTTATTGTTGTTGTTTATCACACACATTGTAGTTTTCATCTCTTGAAGTTTAATTTGGGTGTTTTAAAAATATTGGTCACTATTTCTAACTTTTTTGAACATATGGAATAGATTTATAATAACCAATTAAATGACCTTGCTTGTGAATTCTAGCATCTTTTCAGTACTTGACCAGTTTTATTGGGTTGATTTTTCTACTTGTTATGGGTTATATTTTCCTACTTCTTTGAATGCCTGGTTATTTTTTGGTGGATAACAGACATTGTGAATTTTACCTTGTAGAGTGTGGGATATTTTTATATCCCTATAAATCTTAAGTATTTTTTTAATGGGATGCAGATAGTTATGGAAACAGTTTGATTCTTTCAGATTTTGTTCAGGTTTACCCTAAACCCCATGAATTAGAAGGTTTTCCAGGCTGGTTGGTGGGAACAGGCACAATTCCCAGCCTTGAGTGAGTACTAGGTACTATTCCCTGTAGTCCTTTCCTGTGGTTCTTTCCCTGGCCTTGTGTTGTTTCCCTTATATATTGTGCTGATCAGTACTTTGCGGAATACCTGAGGGTTATCTGCAAATCTTTGGAGATATCTCTGTTTAGCTCTCATTGCTCTGGAACTCTGTTTGGAGATTTCTAGCTTCTCTAATCTCCATAGATTCTCAAGTACATCTCTTCAGTTCAGGAGCTGTGCTGGGCTGTCTTGATTTTTCTTCCCTGAGCTATTATCTAGAAGCTGAAATAGGCATAGTACTCATGTCATCAGTTTTCCCATTTCTTAGGGTTTGCCTTATGTTTCCCATTTCTCAAGGATTACTGCCTGGTATCCAGTGTCTTGAAAATTGCTGTTCCATATATTTTGTACAGCACTTTCATTTTTATAAGCAGAGTACATTTCCCATCCCTGTTGCTCTGTCTTGATTAGAAGTGTGTGTCCTCCATTCATTTTTCTCTTCCATGTAAAATCTAGTTGGTCAGGATAACTTTGGAGATGATTTAAGTATGTAATACTCACTTTAATGCAGTTTATTGGACATTCTTTTTATTTTTCAGTAGTTTCCAAACTTTTGTTTTTTAATTTTTTTTTTTAACATTTATTTATTTTTGAGACAGAGAGAGAGAGAGAGAGAGCATGAACAGGGGAGGGTCAGAGAAAGAGGGAGACACAGAATCTGAAACAGGCTCCAGGCTCTGAGCTGTCAGCACAGAGCCCAACGCGGGGCTCGAACCCACGGACCGCGGGATCATGACCTGAGCCAAAGTCGGACGCTTAACTGACTGAGCCACCCAGGCACCCCCAAACTTTCTATAATGAATATTTCATACTGAATTTTTAATTTTAAAAATTAAGTTTTAATGGTCAGTTATGTCCCATATTATGCTTGATGATTTTAATCATTGCCCTAGCCATTCAAAATTCTTCTTAAGGCAAGCCAGTCATAAATTAAGAATTTAAATTAGTTAAACATAATTTACATATTTTTAAGTGGATAAAACATGCTACTATAAGGAAGTGGTATATCCTATTAGCTTGTTTTTTAAGAAGGATTAAAGTCAGGTAGCTTTGTGTATAATATATTCTTGAATTTATAGGATGTGAATGACCATAAAACAGCTAAAAAATTGCTGTCTTTTAAATTGTATCACTTTTTATGGAGTTCCTTTTTATATTTATTTAGGAGATTCTGTAGTTCATGGGTAGGCCTCTAGAATGTTCACATATCAAGTAAGTAGTGAACTATGTGCTGTTGAACTATTTTATTTTTGGTTTTCTCTAGTATTTAAGTGATAAAATATAGCACTGTGAACTTATATGAGAATAGAGTGACAAAATTCAGGAGCACATCTTGCTTTGGTACATGCATGTTGTTACTTTAAGCATTTTCTGGCAGTAAGGGCACAATTGACTGTGTTAATTTAAAAGAATCTTTGAGGTGGTATAGTTCCATATGCTGTAGGAATATGTCAATGATTTTTGTATTTTATAGTTTGAGTTTTAATGTAGTCTTTTGAAAGCTAGTTGTTAAGCATGGCAGGAAGACTAGAGTTGCTTTAGAATTCTTAGGAAAATAATTTTGTAAGAACAAATTAAAATTAACTTTAACTTTCTTCAGCGCTGTCATAAATACCAGCACGATGAATCCAAAATTGTGGCAATGTTACATTGCTCTGTTTCCAGTATTTAAGCATAAAGGTTAGGCCAGATTTATATTCTCTTGTAAAATTGAACCAAAATATAAATTATTTCTAGAATTTTAAGAACAGAATTTTGAAAATTAAATACCACTCTGTGGTGGAGACTCCTAATTATCTCCCAGTATCTCCTTTCTCCATTGTCCTCAAACCCAGAGCCTCTGAAGTTTTGCTGGGATCAGACCCCACAGAATAAAGATGATACTTCTCAGCCTCCCTTGCAGCTAGGAATTGTGCCATGTGGCAAAATTCTGGCTGTAGAAAACAAGCAGAAGAGATTTGAGTGACTTCCAGATGGGCCATTAAAGCACAGGCGTGGGCTCTCTCTTCCCTTCTAACTTGCTGGAATGTGGGTATGGTGGTGTACTCTCTGAGAGCTCCTTAAGAGGCCAGCGTTCTAAGGATAGAGGAGCAACAGGATTGTTTTTAAAAAGCCTGGGACAGTGACGATGACTTCTTGAGGCAGAGCTGCCAAACCAGCTTGAAGCTTTATGTGAATGAGGAAGAAATTTCTCTCATCTAAGCCACTGTTATTTTGCGTCTCTGTCACACACAGGCAAAGTTATTTACACTGTTCTCCCAATTTTTTTTTGTTTGTTTGTTTATAAGACAGGTCGGTAGTGAATTTTTATAAGTGCAAGCTTAAGAGGAGCAAGTGATCATGCATCACAGAGATTAAAACTTGTTCTTTGGACATGATTAAAAAAATTGAACTAGTCCAGTATCTATCAGCTGAAGAGGACCACATAAGTAATGATGGCTCTTTGAGAAACATAAACAAAAATTTGGGGCCCATAGTTCCTATGCTGACTTTTGGAGAAAACAAGGTTTGAGAAGTCAGAGAAAGCTAAATTATTCAGCTTTATACTTGCTCGCAGTCATCAGATTTTTTTTTCATTTTCCTGAAAATATTTTGTATTTCATAGTTGTCAAATCCTGAAGTCCACTTTTCAGTGCTAGTGTGAAATGGCACCCTTGGAATTTTACACTGTTTACTACTTACTCCCCTCTCTGGAATCTATCCCTGAGCCTCTGTGATGTCACACCATTACAGTTTCCTCCTCTGCTTCTGCTCTCTCCTCTGTCTCCTTTGTAGGATCTTCTTCAGTCCACCCCTGCCCTGTGCACACACTCTGCTTCTTGGCTCACTGTTCCTTTCGCTTCATGCTGGAGAGATCACAAACTGCAGCCATTGGCATGTTTTGTTGATATCACAGAATTTAAAGAAACATTGCATTAATTGTCTATATTTGAAAATCTGGATATTTAACATGAAACCCAGTTTGGTTTTTCTTGACCAAGGAGATTGGACAATACTACTACATCTATATTTCCCATAGCATTGGGGTTGTTAGAGCTGAGTTATAGCTGCTATTTTTTGATTAGATGTGTTCTTTCCTCTGTGTTATAGTGTCTACCATTCCCTATTGCTTATATCTTGTATTTTATTTATTTTCCTTTCTTGCCTGATCTTTTAGGCATTTATGTTTATGATACTCACCTTCATGTGTAATTTGTTTTAAATTGATCATTTTTAAATTAAAAAAAATAATGCTTGTTTTTGAGAGAGGGTGAGGGAGAGGGAGCAGGGAAGGGGCCGAGAGAGATGGAGGCACAGAATCCTAAGCGGGCTCCAGGCTCTGAGCTGACTGTCAGCACTGTGAGATCATGACCCTAGCTAAAGTTGGACACTTAACTGACTGAGCCACCCAGGTGCCCCTAAATTAATAATTTTTAAAGGCACTTTCCTTACTGGGGTGCCTGGGTGGCTCAGTCAGCTAAGTGTCTGACTCTTGATTTTGGCTCGGATCTGATCCCAGGGTTATGGGATTGAGCCCCATGTTGGGCTCTGTGCTGAGCATGGAGCCTGCTTAAGATTCTGTCTCCTTCTGCCTCTCCCATATGCTTGCATAGGTGCTCTCTCTCTCTCTCTAGGAAAAAAAAATGTGATTTCCCTTTCCTTCCTCTTCCTTTTCAATTTCACTTCCTCCCCCATCTCTACTATTATTATCCTAATTAGACTATCTTGTTGTCTCACCTGGTTTCTTTGCAGTAGGCAACTAGATTACTTTTATACCTCTTATCCAAATTATTTAATCATTCTCCACACTGCTTCTAGAGTGACCTTTCTAAAATTAAAATTTTAGTATAACTATTACCAGCCTCAAGACTTTGAGTGGCTCACCTGACTTCTGGATGACTTCAGACTCCAGCATTGGTATGTACGTAAAATGGTGCAGCCACTTTGGAAAACAGTCTGGCAGTTCCTCAAAAATTAAACATAGAGTTACCATATGACCCAGTGGTTCCACTTCCTTCAGGCATATAGAGGGAATTAAAACCACGTTTTTAGACAAAATGTGTACATGAATGTTCTTATCCATTTATAATAGCCAAAACGTGGAAACAACCCAAATGTATACCAGCTGGTGAATAGATAAAATGTGGTACAGGCACACAAAGGAATATTACTGGGCCATAAAAAAGAATGAAACACTGATATATAAGACATGAAAACAGTATGCTCAGTGAAAGAAGCCTGACTTATAAGGCCTTTTGTAAGGTCTCATTTGTATAATTCCACTTAAATGAAATATCCAGAGATAAGAATAGAGTAGTGGTTGTCAGGGACTAGGGGGAGGGGAAATGGCATGTGACCGCAAAAGCATATGGGTTTCTTTTTGAGGGTGATAAGAGTTAGGTAGGGCTGTTGGTTGTACAACTCTGTGAATATACTAAAGAAATCATTCAATTGTACAGTTTCAGAGGGTAAATTTTATGGTATGTGAATTATACCTCAAAAAATAAATCAGAGACCATAACAGACATGACTTTTGCTGATCTTCCCAGTCTCTTCCCAGTCCTTTCGTCTTCCCACACCCCTACCTGCCCCTTTCCCCTTGTGTCGGTGTACGAATCTACTAACTGTTGGAAGAGTTGCGTGCTCTCAGTCTTATCCATTTACACCTTTCTGCCAGAAGAATTCTGTCCACTCTTTTCTCTCTCAGCCCATCTAGAGAATTCCTGATTTTCCTTCAAGTTTCAGTGAAGATCTCACATCCTCTGGAGTTCCTTCCTATACATCACTGTTGCTGGATTACTTACAAGGATTAGGTAGATCCTCCTGAAACAAGCAGGAGCACCCTACAGTATGAAAAGACATTAACTTTGTTGCATTTATCCAGATTTTGCAACCAGAAAATATAGAAAGAAGCTCCTTTAACTTCACTGTGCTTGTAAGTTCATGTTTTGTAGTTTTTTATTTTAAATAAAATATGGTGGACCAGGTATGGGGAACCATATTTTAAAGCAAACATTTTATAAGAGTCTTAATCCAGTTTTGCTGACTCCATGCTCCATTCCTCCAACCCTGTGGGGATTAGGAGCATGTCCTTTGTGACCCCCAAATACCCTTAGCATCCATTGTCATCCTGAACGCTAACTGTTCCATTTTTCTGTCTCACTATCTGGATTGGGGACTCCTTGGGGATAGCTGTGTGTATTTCATTTTTCTATCTCTACAAGTAAATCCTCATAAGTCTCCATAGAAAGCATTTGTCAAATTTTGAACGAATGAATGAGCATACTCAGTGCCATCAAACATAGGCAGATGGGAGAGAGAGCTTATATGTGCTATACTGAAAATCAGAGATCTGGGGCCATTTAAGAAATCGTGTGTAATCAGATGACTTTATTAAAACAACCTGATCTCTCCTCTCTCTGCTCTCCTCTTCCCCGCCTTTAAAAAGTTATTTCAAAAAGAATAGATTAATACAATGTGAGAAATTTTACTTTTCTCAGCCTGTGCACCTGAGGAAGGTGTTAGAGGCCTAACAGGAAGGTATTTTTAGGCCTTTAGGAAGGCCTAAAGTGGGTATTAAAATGGCACTTTGCCCAACAGATTTTTACAGTGTCTTCTGTATTTTTCAAAGCAGTCTTTCTTTCCTTTTCATGTCAGAAAATTCATAAGTTAAAATTCATGTACTAACATTAACTCCCAGTTTGGATTGTTTTCACTGTGCAGTGACAAATAGCGGCTGGTTAATGTTTTCTCTTTGAAAGATGTGATTATACTAAATTATTTATAAGTGATCCCTGACTTTTTTACCTTTGTTTAAAAAATGTTTAATGTTCATTTATTTTTGAGAGAGAGAGAGAGAGAGCATGAGTTGGGGAGTAGCAGGGAGAGAGGGAGACACAGAATCTGAAGCAGGCTTCAGGCTCTGAGCTGTCAGCACAGAGCCTGTTGAGGGGATCGAATTCACCAGCCATGAGATCATGACCTGAGCCGAAGTCGGACACTTAACCGACTGAGCCACCCAGGTGCCCCTTTACCTTTGTTTTTTAAAACTAGAAATACTTTCCTATCCTACATTGTTTCATTTCCCAGAATCCGACTCTAAGACAAAGGTTTGGAGAGCAGGTAGTTTCTTTAGGATGCAAAGAATACATGGATGGGGGTAGGGAAGGCAGTCAGTAAAGGATGTGTATTAAGCCAGCTACCATTTTGGGCAACTGAAGCTTAATTTGGGGGTGGGGGAAATTGCAGGAAAGCATCCCTTAGAGTTGTCTATCCAAGACACCACAGAACCAGTTACTCCTTAGTTGAGGCTGCTTCTAGCCTGCTGTGGAGAGGGAAGAAAACCCTCAGGTGACTAAATGGAAGTGTTGGCTATTCAAAGTCTGTGGGCATTCATTTGAGTGGTAATGGCCACGGGATGTGGGCAGGCGTCAACAGTATCTGCTACATCTGGAGGTGGCGCACCGGAGTGTAAGGAGTGCTGAAGGGTGACAAGTGTCAGAATTTAAGTTAGCCTTACTCAAGCATTTACCCAGCCATCGGTTAAGTACCTACTATGTGTGCAGTACTGTTCTGGGATAGACTGATTTGCATGTTGAACCACTTAGCTTTTTTAAAAACTCAGGTTCTTCCACTTACAAAGATAACTTGTTTTCTTCCTTTAAAAGTTGAGATACAGATGGGATGATATTCCTGCAACTACTTTGAAATGTTTAAAGCAGAATTTCAAATTTATTATTGTGGTATTTACCCAAATTTACCCTGAGAAAACAATGAAAATGAGGTTAGACCATAAACTTTTCTCTTGTCTGGGATGTGTTAGCTGGTCAAAAGCTTTTTTTTCTGAGGCTGTGCGAGTTTGGTCTCTATGTGCAGTTTGTATAAGCCAGTAAATTTATAAGTTCCGTGAAAGGAATAAGGTACCATGGGGATGGTTATTTTTAGTCAGTTGGCAGTGAAGGCATCCCAGGGAAAATAGATAAAATGAACCTTAAAGTAATAGGTAGGAATTAGCCATGTGGAAATAGGGAAATGATGAAGAGGCAGTGTATTCCAGGAGAGCTTGTGTTCAGTCCGAGAGGCAGTGCAGAACCCACTCAGTGCCCAGGTTAAGCTTTTGACCCATGGGTTGGTCATGACAGGGTGACATTTTGTCTCCATTTCTAACTAGCTGTGTGGTATATGACTGGTTACTTAAGTTTTCTCAACCTTTTTGTCCTTAATTATAATTTTGGGATCCTAGTACTATCTATACTACAAGACTGTTGTAAAGATAAATGAGATACATTATATAAGGCAGTTAGAATATATTCTCAGTAACCTCATCTGTAGCTTTTGGTATCAGTATAGTTTCGGATTACAAGTCATATTTTCTAAAGATGCACCTATTTCCATACAACAGATTTCTCAAAGTATACGGAACATTAATCCTACAATATCTGCAAGAAGAAAAGATCATGAAGTTAAAAGAATTTGATAAGCCCCGTGTACCATAGATAGATGTCATGGAGAGTCACATTAAGATATTAATATCTCTGAAAAGTCTGTGAGTAAATAAACCCTTTTAACCTTGTTTAATACTGTGTATTAAATTTCGTTAATCACCAGTTTCTATTAGATACCTATTCACATTGGATGTTTTTTGGGAAATGTTAATTGAAAGAGCTTCATATAGTGGATCAAGCAAGTTACCAATAACTATACATCCACATTAATATTGCTCTATCAGAGAAATCATCTTAAGGACTTGTAAATGTCTTTAATATGACAAAATATTATTAAGATATTGCTCAAAATATTTTTTGAGATTTTTCTCTGTAGATATACCTTTGAGCCAGTTTATTAGTCCCTCCACATCAATCATTATGTGATCTGGTACATATTTCATTCCTCGTTTTCTACAGAGAATTGTATCACTTGTGCTGTGATTCCTCCTAGGCCTCATATCTGTTCAGAATGATGTTTTTTTGGCCTCACTTGAGATAATTTAAAGAACATTCCCCAGACAGTTCTGAAAGTCGACTTCCAAAAATACTTGGAGTAATGCCACCATCATTAAACTAAGTGGATAACTTTCAAGGTGAATGGTTTTAAAAGGGGCAACAGCTACTTAGTTGTGTATTTTCTCTGCAGAATAAATGGCTTGTCATTTCATAGTCCTACAAGGAGTGCTGAATTCCTACTCTGTGCTTGTCTCTGTGGTCGATATAGTCAATTTGGGGCAAGTGTTCATAGTCTAGTTGGGTAGAAGTAAATATTCAAAAGTAATCATTATAGGAGGGGATAAATATAGTCATAGAAGGGTCAGAGCATTATGAAAATAGAGAGGGAGGGGTCTTTGTTGGAGGTCAAAAAAAAAAAAAAAGAGCATGCAATGAGCCTTGACCACCAAGTGGAGAACAGAGAGAGGATATTCCAGGTTGAGAGAAGTCAAAGTATAGAGGCCCAGAGATGTGAAAGAGGGTGGGGAACTACAGCCATGTAAGTGCAAATGGAGTGAAGATGCTTCCTAGGAAAGTGGAAGGTGGTGAGACTAGGAAACCAGATGAGGTCCTGACCACAAAGGGCTTTATAAGTTCTAGGGGATGGAGTTTGGAGTTTCTTCTCTAGCTGGTAGCACACCACTGATAGACTACTGAATAGAGATGGCCACAGTCATTCTTGTAAAGAGGTTGTTTTGGTAGTACCATGAATTTGAGTCGGAATAGGGGAAAACAGGAGGCAGGGAGCTCAGGAGGCTACTGTAGTGGTCCAGGTAAGAATGAGTCTAAGCTAAGGTAGCAAGAGTGATGGTGAGGAAGAAGGAAAAGCTTTGCAAGTTGTTTAGGTGATGAGAAGGTAGATTGTCATCAGTGACTGGATAAGAAAAATAAGGGGAAAGGGTAGTCTTGGATTCTTTCAGATGAGGCAGGGTTAGATATTGGCACCATTTGGTATGATTGAGAGTCAAGAGAGAAACACATTTTGTGGGGCATTTACTGAGCTCTGTTTTGTACTTGTTTAGTTTGAAATGCTTATTTCAATGTATACCTTTATTGATTCCCAGCATAGCTACTCTGTGCTAGATAATGTGCTAGACCCTGAGACTATGGCAAGAAAAGAGTCACAATGTTCCAGGTGCCTGTGAAGCTTACAGCTTAGTGGGAGAGACAGACACAAACACATAATTACCCAACTCATTACTTAATTAGTAAATAAATAAGAAGGGGACCTAACTCATACGGCATTGTGCACTCCGTTCTGGTACTTAGCAGAACAGCCTGGTCTGCTAAAAGAGATTTGAGGTCATTGGTAAATTGTTGCTTAACTAAACCCATTAGTGAGATTGCCTAGACTGGGTTTGCAAAATGAGCAGGAAAAGGGACTGAGGTTAGAATAACATGAATGTTTAAGGAGAATGGTGAATGAATAAAGTTCTACGATGAATGTGGAAAACCTTGGCAGAGTAGTTGAAAGAAAGTTGAAAGTTGAAAGTAGTTGAAAGGCAGTGTGTGTAAAGTGTTGGGAATGTGGCAGAGAGGTCAAATAAGACAGGTGTGCAAAAGCTCCCATGGACTGGTAACGGAAATTCTGTGTTGGCTCTAGCAAGAGCAGGTACGTATTGTATAAGCCATATTTCCATGTACTGGTGACCTGGAACTGGTTTACACTGACTTGTGAGAGCCAGCTTGTTAAATTTTCAACAAAGGTGCAGGCTGGTTGTTAAACATAGCCATTACTGTCAACTGAATTATGTATCATTACAATTAAAGACATTTTATTAAAACTCAGTATAGTAAATGTTCAAAATTCATCCTTCCTAATTATTTTACTACATTCTCTTATTGTCTATGCTCTTAAGGTTATTTTTGTCTAGTTTATCTGGATATGGATGTACCATATAAAATTGTCCTACTGCCTACCTCTTCTGGAGTCTATGTTCACTGACTTCACTTTGGTATCTTGAAATTTCCCATAGTGAGAGTATTGATACCATGGAAATTGGCAAATGCTTCAAATGTGAGATTTTGTTGTGCTGATTGTCCAGACTTAAAGGGATAGATATATTGTTAATAATGCAGACTAAACTCAAAAGAATGTTGGATATGCAGCAATTGCATTGTAAATGGTACAAAAATTGAAGAAATATTTTTCCAAATATTCTTCATATACGTAAAATATTATCTAATTCAACAGAGAAGTTGTTCCCAATATTGATGAGCAAGAGAAGTTCTGACATATATATTCATTGTTTCACTTTCATCTTATTTATTAATGTAAAAGAAAATATCAACCAACATTCATTCATGTCAGAGCACACCAGAGTTGGTAAATATCAATGAAAGCATTTTCTAAGAAACAAGTTGAAAAAAAAAAAAAGGAAAGCAGTTGTCTGTGTGGAATTTAAGGTAAAGAATGTTGTATATTTCATTATTATGTGTAAATTCTGTGCTATGTCTCTTTTATACTAGTAAAATTTATAATAAACACACACGCATATATAAACACATTTTTTTTTATTGGAGCTGATTGCTAAACACTTATTAGCACACAATGGTTGTATATATGGGATGTTTGGAAACAAGGGATCTACTCTTTTGAAAAGCATGGCAGAAAAGGGATGTTCTTTAGGTACTAGGTTATAGGTAGCCAGAAGACATTTGCAGATTTGGGGCTTTTTTGTTTGTGTTTTTGTTTGAATGGATTTATAGCCCTAATGAAGAAAGCTAGTAGAGAGGGAGAGATTGATGGTGTAGAAGGTAGAAGTAAATGTTGGAAGAAGGTGACAAACATATGGTAGGAAATGAAATGCAGACCTGTGAGAAAATTGTGGGAAAATTGAAAAATAGGAGGATCCTTATTTTTCTAAGGATGAGGAATGATAACATAAGATGTGATAAATTCAAGTACAGGTACATTAAACTCATTTACATCAGTGAATTGCAATTGAAGAAGTGGGAAGGATGAGTTCAAGAAAAGAAACTCAGAAAGGAACCAGTTAATTTATGAATAACTTACAGAATGAGAGGTGAATATGTGATTGACCAGGGTGAATTTTCATGTTGATTTAATTTCTGAAATATGAGTTGAAATTTTAGTCTGTTTTTCGGTGGAGATATTTAAATAAAAAAGGAGTCAATTTAAAGGTACCTCATGCATTTAAATGCCAAGTATTGTTTCTTTTACTTAGCCCTGCAATGTGATGCTATATTTCCATGGACACAGGTTGAGCTTCTATTCTGCAAGATGATCAGAAATGGGGTATAATTTGAGGTTGACTAAACTGCATTCATTGCATGCATGGATAGTTTGAACACAAGGTAAAATGTTATCCAGACTGCTGAAGAAAACAAGTCTTATTTTGGAACATGACTTTCTTCAGCATTATAATTTATGACTTTTTCACTTGGATTCTTGCTTTTAACACACTCATACTTATATATATGCTTCAATCAAAGAAATGCATAACATTTTTGCTTATCCTGTCTCAGTTCTATTAGTTTGTCATTATTAAGATTTACAGTCCTTATTTGCCTCTCAGTTGAAATATAGTAAAATAAAGAACTATGTTACATTTGCATGGTAGTTTAACATTTCAAGTCTTTTAAGATCTGTTTTCTCAAATACATATTAAATAATTGGCCTAAGTATTCAGAGATATTGGTACTGATGATGCTAAATGTGGATATTGGTATTGAAAATTCAGGCTGCTGGCTCCTTGTTGCCATTGTACTGACCATCATTGAATCTGACACTGTGTTACCTACCTCCTTCGTAAATCTAATACCACTTCAGCCATCTGGCTGACGATCCTGGCATCTTAGCCTTGATGTTTAAAAGAATAATGCCTTACTCTCTATTTCCATTATTAGAGTTAGAACACTGTTGTGGCCCCGCTCCAGTAGCTGGTCCTTGTGTTTGTTGATTGATTCATGGTTGTAGGAGGCTATTGCTGCTCTCAACCTCACGTTCATGTTCTAGGTAGAAAAAAGGGGGTGGGGCAGGGGAGGGACAGCACCAGGCAGGTGGTGTCTTGTTTAATCACAAAAGCAAAAGCTTTAGAGAACCTTAGCACTTCCTTAGCAGTGTTCTGCTTATACCTCGTTGTCCACTCCTAGCTACAGAAGAGATTGAAAAGTGAATATTTAGTTTCCCAACATCTATAGCAAGAGACAGCATAGGAGAGAATGGCTTTGGTTAGCCAATTAATAGTGTTTGCTAAAGGGGAGGCTCTAAAGCCCTGTGTAGCTCCAACCTTTGCACTTGTATTTCTCACCAATTTAAGGCTGTCTTATTTGGGAAGGCAGCCTTTTCAGCCTCCATACCTACTGGCCTAGGAGAAACTTTTTTGGCCTCCATCTAGACTTTACTTTTAATTGGTAAGTAAAGCCATCAGACAGTTCCTGCTGGACAAGAGGATCCATTCTTCAGTGTCAGTCTAGATAGAGCAGTTCAGGAAGTGAGACACAATCCTGGACTTGAAAGGGGACCAGTGTTAACAGGCTCTCTTTACCAAGCGTGGCTGCTGGGAAGGCTCCTGTGAAAAAGTTCAGCAAGGAGGAAAGTATTCTGAGAATCTGCCTGATAATACTTTTTGTATCTGAATGCTTTAAACAAGTATAGCTGCACACATTACTTGGTTATTTTCTGGTTGTTTCCAGACTTCTTGTTTGAAATATGTTAGTTTCTGTGCAGCTAAAATATGTTAGAAAAGAGTGAAATTTAAGTAAACTATTCATGGACTACTTGGGAGCACTGAGAATGGGTCTAAAAGGAATATTTCTAAAATCCCTGTCTACAGGCATCTGGGTGGCTCAGTTGTTAAGTGTCCAACTCTTGATTTCAGCTGGCTCCTGATCTCACATTTTGTGAGACTCAGCCCTGTATTGGCCTCTGCTCTGAGCTTGGAGCCTGCTTGGGATTCTCTCTCTCCCTCTTTCTCCCTTTCTCCCTGCCCCTCACTCACTCATGCTCTCTCTTTCTCTCTCGCGCAAAATAAATAAACTTAAAAAAAAATCCTTGTCCTGATCAATCTTGCACTATTCATACCTGCAAAAATATTTCTGACCCTCTAGGCATGGAATAATTCTTTGTTTTGGATTTATGAGAATAATTATTAAATGACAAAGAAATTTGCAGTGTGTGTAAGTGAAAAGCCAATTATTAAATTATTTGCATAATTAAATTCCACCAGGAAGATATAACGAAGTATATATATTTTTTCTGAGATCTTAGTGTATTCCGGTATTGAGCTAAGCAATTCATACATATCATTTGATATTCTTGAAGTAGTTACTATTATTTTCCCCTTTTGTAGAATGTGATGCTCACAGAGATGAAGTTTCTTGCCCAATATTTCAATGCCAGTACTTCATAGCAGCTGTGATTTGAAACCAGGCAGTTTGCCATACCTGCCAGGTGTGGATCCGTGCTCTTAATAATAATAACATTAGGCATTATGCCAAAGGTTTTATAGTCATTTCATCTATTATTCATTAAAATCCTCGATGTTGGTACTATTATCATCTTCCCTCTTTTACAGCTGAGAACACCGAGTGTTAGAGAGATTGAGTGGCTGTTTTAATTTATTGCAGCTTCCAAGGCATGGCTTCCAAACCAGGCAGTCTGATCTGACTCCACGTGGACCCTAGACACTTCACTACACTGCTTGTATGTAGTCAGCCCCATGTTTGGCTCGTATCTCTATAGTTATTAAAGTATGTATATGAAATGTAATGTTTATTCCTAAAGAGAAAATTTCATCCACATTATAAAATTCCAGAAAAGGCCCCTCATGTTTCTCAATGATTTCGTGCTGAGAGACTTTACTCTGCCAGATCAAATTTGGTAACTGTTTTCTGGTGAAAATTTAATACAGATTGCTTTGTGCCTTGCATGTATGACCAGAGCTTAGATTAGTTCATTTTTTAAGGTGAATTGAGTGAATTTCTCTTTATCAAAATTAACTAAATTCATATTAGAAACATTCCAGGCTGAGAGAATCTGACACAAAAATTCAGCAGTGATGAATGCCTGACTGGAACAGTTAAATTTTATGTGACTTGCTGATGTTTTACGACAAGGGAAAAGTGACCATTTTTATTCTTTAAGTACCACTTCGCTCAAAGGACATTAATAGATAGCAACATGTACTCCCTTTTACTTTGAGTTGTGATTGGAAAGAAAGTGTTTCTCAGTCTCAAATCTATTTCGTTACAGATACATTCGTATGAAATTATAGTTCATTTTAGGTCAGTGGTGCTTTGGTTTTGGTTCAGATATGTATAAAATAAAATACAATGCAAATGTGTTACATGGGGAAAAACCAACTCTGTATTATTCCAGGCACATTTCATCACCTTTCTTTCACCCAAATTCAGTGCTATATTTTATAGTGACTGACTCACAGGGGAAAGATCTATGACTTCTATCTTGCTGCATGACCTTGGGAAAAGTTAGCTTAAATGTATGAAAGGATATTTCAGACATTGACTCAGACTAAATAAATGTGCTAAATTTGATAAAGTGAGTGGGAAATTTTTCTCACCACATGGAACCACTAATGGGCTTGGGAAGTAAACATGGTTAAGTAGACAGAGTTGCCTTTTTATTACAATAATTCTGAGTTGGCCCATTAGCATGAATAACATTTCAGTGAATTTCTCATTTAAGACTGACCCTCCTCCAACACCCCCCCTGCAAAACCGCCCCCCCCCCAAAAAACCAAAAAAACCAAAAAAAACCCACAAAAAACTGGCTACACAAACCAAACAAAAACAAAGTAAAATGTCTCCAGATGAGAGAGGTGTTGTGGTTGAATTGTGTTCCTCCAAAACAGTATGTTCAAGTTCTAATCCCTGGTACCTGGGATTGTGACCTTATTTGGACAAAAGGGTCTTTGCAGATGCAGTCAAAATAAGATGGGGTCTGGGGCACCTGAGTGGCTCAGTCGGTTAAGTGTCCCACTCTTGATTTTGGCTCAGGTCATGATCTCACGGTTGTGAGATGGAGCCCCACATCCAGCTCTGCACTGACGGCTTGGAGCCTGCTTGGGATTCTCTTTCTCTCTCTCTCTCTGCCTCTTTCCTCACTTGTGTGTTTTCTTTCTTTTTCTCTCTCAAAATAAATAAATAAACTTAAAAAGAAGGTAAGATGAGGTCATACTGCAGTAGGGTGAGCCATTAATCCAGTAGGGCCAGTGTCCTTATAATAAGAGGAGAAGAGAGAGAGAGAGAGTCAGGGACATGCAGGGAGAAAGCCATATGACAGCAGAGGCAGAGATTGGAGGGATGCAGCCATAAGGCAAGGAATGCTTAGGGCTGCCAGCCACCACCAGAAGGTAAGAAGAGGCAAGGAAGGATTCTACCAAGTCTCAGAGGGAGTATGGCCCTGCTAAAACCTTGATTTCAGACTTCTGTCCTCTGGAACAGGGAGAGAATAAATATCTGTTGCTTTAAGCCACCTCATCTGTGGTAGTTAGAGCAGCCCTAGGAAACTAATGCTAGAGTGCGTTTGAATGGTGGTGGAGAGTTCATGGTAGTGCTCTGTGGACTTGCTCTTTCCCCTTGTTCCACATTTTCCTTTTTCTCCTCATCAGAAACATGAGAATACTGGGTTCCTTTTTCCATGTCCAGCACATACCTTTGCAACATCACTTCATCTCTCTGGGTTTCATTTGCTATGTGGGTGAAGGTAAGATGTCACACTGTTCTACGTAACATTAATGGCTGACATTTATGGGACTTCCTTATGCCAGGCCCACTGCTTAATGTGTATTATTTATATACTCCTCACAAGAATCCCATGACCAATGGCCCAAATAATGACATTTGTCTCTGACTTCTCACTTTTTCTTGATTTGTCCCTTTAGAGACTAGAACATGGGAATCAGAGCTAAAATAGTGGTAGTATTTATGTTTCTTTGACAGATACCTAACCTGACTTAATCTGAGTAGAAAGTATGTAAAAGCCATTGGAAAGGAATGATAGATCAACATGGTGCTCTTGCTTTGGCCATGTCAGTTTCCTCATCTGCAGAACAGAGGGTTCCTATTTTCCTTTTGAAATTCTCTTTCTTTGCTATACTTTATTCCCCTTTTTATTGCGAAAATTGTCAACATAATTTCCTTATTTTCTAGCCTGCTTAAAAATTTCATTATTGGAGTGACTTCAAGGTAGGATATAATAGAGGAATTTAGTATTATAGTTGCAATTATTGATGTTCACTGTGTGCTAAACACTGCATTCTGTGCAGCGACCTATGAGATCGATGTTATTATAACACAGTTTAAAGATTAAGGCTTATAAAAGTAACTAGGTCAAAATTACTAGTCTCCAAATCTTCATTTATTTTGCCACCAGACTCTGTTTTGGCACTTTCTTGTTAGAGAGGGCCATTAACACTGTGACAGGGATTAATTTATCACATTAATGATTGACTTGGAAGATATGTATCTGGGCTCTAAGAGGATACTGACCAGCATAAGTACATAAGGGAAATCTGGCATCTGAAAAATGGTGCTCTGAATAGAGTATCTTAGGCTTGGGGAGGGGGCATACATACCATAAAAACCACAGGTGGGTCCGCATGGGGATACCAAAGATGAACTTTTTTTCTTCCAGAATATTTTGTTTAAAGCTACTCTAGAATTAAACTCATTCATCCTTCATTACCATATTTAGGACCAGCAAAAACTGATGTTTCTTGCTATAATTTTTTGTTGCTGATCTTCTACTCAAGAACATGGTAGCAAACCTTACAATCTGCCCCTAACATGCACCTTTTAGTAAATGCTAGGTTACAACCCTGTAATAGAAAAGTTGTTATATTTGAAATCAGAGTGCATCAGTAGTCATTCCATGCCTTTTCCTTGGAAGGCATAGACACTGTGTCCCATGCTTCTAATAGTAAAAATTCTTAGAAATACATCAAGCAGTAGTGTTTGAGTAGGTCTTTGAGGCAAAACTGATCTGACCAAGCAATGTACATTGGTTAAGTGAATTATGAAAGGCTATCTGTTCTATCCTAGCTGCGGATGTTTGCCATAGAAAATGTTTGTGATGGCATACTAGAGAGACTGAAGCTATCGGTTTCTTGCTGACCAAACTTGCCTTGGTTAAATCTGTCTTGTGTCTTCTAGACCCTAGAGAGCTGTCAGTCTCCTGAAGAACTGGGTAATATAGTGAAGGAAACAGGAAGAAAGTTGGAGCAGCTTAGCTAGTTTGCCAAAAGGAATTGGTGGGAAAATGCACTTGGACAGTGAATAGACACTGGAAAGTCTGACTGTCTAATTTGGATTTTTCCTAAATACTTGTCATGGTGAGATGAAATATCTGTTGAACTAGGAGTAAGTGTGTCAGTATTTTGGTCACCGCTCTGCTGCAAATTAACATTAGGACTGAAAAGTAGTGCTTTGTGGCAATAATTTTTTTTAGCTGTGTGTGTGTGTGTGTGTGTGTGTGTGTGTGTGTGTGTGTGTGTTTTAATTTGAGAGAGAGAGAGAGAGAGGGAGAGAGAGAGAGAAGGCAGGGGAGAGTGGAAAGGGAGAGAGAGAGAGAGACAGAGAATCTCAAGCAGACTCTACACAGCATGGAGCTCGATGCAGGGCTCAGTCCCGTGACTATGGGATCATGACCTGAGCCAAAATCAAGAGTCGGATGCTCAACTGACTGAGCCACCTAGGTGCCCAAAAACTGTGGGTATTTTATATTCCCTGTAACTTCCCCCAAATTTCTTTACTACCTGTAAAAGACCATAGGTGTCTTGTTGAGAGTACATGTCATCAGGTGGTGATCAAACTGCTGGATGTTGACTATGGCCTCGCCATGCTGCCCATATTTGCCACCAAAGAACATTTTCTTTAGTAACATGTCGATGGTACGACAATGTTTATCTGGACACTAGTATTTAATGGATAATGATAATGATGACTATTACCATTACAGCGTAAGCATTTATTATCAGCCAGGTAGTTCAGCGATATACCACAGGGGAAGGTTTTGCCTCTAAAGTACTTTTGGCAATGTCAGGAGACATCGTAGGTTATCAAGAGAAGGGAGGAGTGCTACTGGCATCTAGTGGGTAGAAGCCAGGGATGCTGCTAAACATCCTACAATGTACAGGACAGACCCCACAACACAGTTATGGGGCTTAAGATGCTAGTAGTGCTGAGGCTGAGAAACTGTGCTGTATAGCCTGTTGCTTATTTATACTTTGTATACATGGTGATCATAGAAGGTATTAAGACCATCTTACACCTGAGGCCCAGAAAGGTTAAGTCACTTTCTCAGTGTTAAACAGTTCATATAGAGACAGAGCCGACATTCCCATCTCAGCCTCTAAAGCCTATTCCTTTTAAACTAAGAGATGGTTCTAAACCCAAACCTTTTCTCCCCCTACGTTGGGAAACATCCTTCACCTCAGTTTTTCATGTTTAGTGTGAGATTTTCTGTCCTTTACCCAGAAGTTTGTAGTAATATATTTGGGTTGGGGGTAGGCAGTGAGGAGGAAAGATAGGGTGTTTGGAGATTTTCAAAAACTTGAGGTATTATACTTAAATGTAATATTTTTGGCAAAAATCTGTAGTCATAAGCAGTGTGGGTGAAATACAAATGTATATTTAGAGTTTAGTGTTGCTCATACATATGCATTGTTTTTAGATTAAGAATGAGAGCTTTTAGTTTTTCTTCTCTTTGTATCTTTCAAGAGCAATTTGATTTGCTCTTCTCTTGGGCGTGATGGTGATTTGTAGAGTTTGCTGCTTGTTGAGGAATCGAATACTCTTTGTGGAAACTTGAGGGTGAGAGTTTGCATGCTGGCAGTAAGGTAGTTTTGGGGCATTTTGCACTTAGAGCATAACAGAAGATACAGAGATGTGAGGAAGACCAAGTTGTACTTTGGGGAGGGAAGTGTAGAGAGCTTCAAGAGGAAACTGTTTTATTTGCTTCTTTAGTCACTGATAAATTTTAATTTTGAGATAAAGCATGACAGATAAGTAGGGTTATTGGAGCATAAGAGGTGGGAAAATTAATTTGAATTATTTTATTTGAAAACTTACATTTTTGTGAGTGGGAAGTATGGCTTAGGAAAATTGACAAGACTCATTTCCTCTGTGATACCCATTTTTTTTTTCACCGAGATATTAAATTGCTTTGAAACAGTGTATTTTGGGACTGGTGCTTTGGAAAATATAGATAGCCATCCTGGATAGGCTTCTGCTTACCTGCGCAGAGTCGAGTTTTATTGTGGAGCCTTGGGACAGCAGCTTCAATTGCTTTGTACGATAATCACATAGAACAAAGGCAACTCTTTGATTTACCTGGTGTTCATTCTATTTGGTAGATTTAGTAAGCAGAGAAAGGACAGGTCATGGAACCAAGGTAACATGAGTACCATAAATAACAACATGCAAATAACACTTCCAAATTAACGGTAGAGGAGTTGAACACAGATGGCTTCTAAGCAGCATCCAAAAAATTGAACATTTTAAGAGAGCAATACACAGAGATATGCTCAGTGTGGCAGTCAAGTTAACCAAAAGAATGAATTCCTGCTTTCAACATTAATTTCAAAGCATTAAGAACACTGAGGTTTAATCTTTACTATCTTATGTTAGCTATAGATATCATTATTTTAACTGGCATTCACTAATTATTACAGTTTACTTTTAAGTAAAAAATGGTTGCTGTATTATAAAAGAATAATTTTGGAAACTCTCAAACTTAATAGTTCACAAGGAAAAAAATGAGGAGATCTTGAGGCGAAGATAAGATTCTCTGTATCATACCAAACCTTGATTTGAATTGTAATTGTTCATTTCTTTTTTACCCTTTTATACTACCTTTGTATTTCTTCAACATGCCAATCCCAGAAGCTTACATCCAGATCTATGGTTTCAGCGGAATTTAAATACAAGTTTCAGAAAATGCAGTAATGAAAAGTCCCCGTAGCATTCAATCGTAATATTTTATACCAGGCAGAGAAAAATGTTAATTCATTTTCACATAGAGTTGAAAGATTATGCTAGACTTGATTTTCTTTAGAGACCATATGCATATTTACCAGAAGAATAAACTCTGGTTGTCAGTTATGTGTGTAGGTTGGTGAGAATTTAGATATGTTAGATGAGGGCAGTATTCTTGTAAGAAAGAAGAGGAGACAAAGTAATGAAACTGACAGTTACTGAGTACTTACTAGATTTCAAGTACAGCACTGGGGGATGCTATATCATGTAAATGTCACAACAGGTCTGGGACCTAGATGGTATTTTTTTCATTCTATTGTAGAGGAAATAGAAAAAGCTACAATCTCTAGGAAGTACCTTTTCTGCTATACCCCGATCTATCTTTAGTATCCGGACCAAGAAATGGAGATTTTTTTTGGCGGGTGTGGGTTGGGAGGGGAACCAAATTATAGGTGTTGGCTGACTTGAACACAAAACTCCAAGGGTTTGGATTAATCCATAAATACAAAGGTTTTTCTATTTTGGGTTTTAAATTTATTTTGGTGTAATATTTTCATACATTCATTCGAATTACTGCTTGAAACATTTCCCAATGGCCCTAAAGACATTGCTTACAATGACAGATTTTGGCATGATGGGCACTATTTAATTTGTAAAGTAACCCCTCCTCCAATAGCAAATTTTAAGATATGGTAGGTTATCTGAATTCTGATTTTTCATGTTTATTTGGTACTGCAAGATATTACTACCCCCTTTTATTCAAAGTTATTTTATCCAAAATGGCAAAGGGGCACTGATTAATTTAAAGCGAGAAGTCCAAATGTGATTTTTGCACCTGATAACTCATTTCCATCCTTGTGTATTTTAATTATAAATAAATATACAACCCCCCAATTTAAAACAGGTTGCATTCAAAAGTTCATTTGGAACAGAGTTTGGAGTTTGAAACATTTTCCATAGAAACAATGTTACGTTTCCAGGCCAACCTACAAAAACCTATTTAAACCATATAGTACAGTTTCTGCTCTATAATCGTCATGGGGCCCACACAACATATATTTCTACTGGGAAAATGCACTTGAAGTTTGGCTTGGCATAGACTAGTGCTTCACTGGAGGTAGAGGTGGGCACTTGAAGCCCTCCTGCTATCTTGGCAATGAGAATTAGCTTTTTATTTTTTCCCTTACAATGTTGCCTAAGGTTCCCATGAACTTAGGTGAAGACTCTTTAGGATAAAGGCTAAGGCAGGGAATGGAGCATCTTCCAAGAATGGATACATGATTCAACATGTTTTGGCTGCAAGCAAGAGACTACTCAATTTGAATAATAGTATGGTTTATCCTCTCGCTTAAAAACTCTGGAATGAGTGGTTTGGCTTTGGTTAATTCAGTAGCTCAGTGAAGCCAAGGTTCTGGGTTAGGTTAGGTTCTTTGAAATCTTTGTAGCCTCATGGTGATGAGATGTCCCTAGAAGCCACAAGAATCTTGTCCTTGAATAACAAACTCTGAAAGGTCAAAGAATGAGGAGTGGACTTTTAATCATAATAAATAGGAAAATATCTCCCAGAAGGCCTTCTCCCAAGCAGATGTCCCTTTCTCCATTGGCCAAAGTTCTGAGTCAGAGTCTGCTCCTAAACCAGTCACTGGCCACCAAAATCAGACTGGTAGCACTGGCTTAGACTCTAAGCTTCAGATGAATTATCTTCTGGGAGGCTGGGTAGTTGCACACTTTCTCTGAGCACAATACCAAGCTCATCTGGAGATGGGTAGACAAAGAAGGTCTGTTGGGTGAATGTCATCCATGTCCTCCACACTCCCCGCCACTAGGGAACAATGGCCTTGGGCAAGGGAGAGCTTATAAATTGAGTTTTCGTCTTAGCTTTCTCCAGTGAGCTATGTGATCTTGAAAAACTCCAGTTTCTGTAAAATAAGGGAGTAAGATAGATTCATTTATTCCTCAGTTTATTCATTCAAAAATGTTTATTGAGCATCTACTTTGTTACAAGCAGTATTTTTGACACAGAAAATATAAAACGAACCTTGAACAGTCCTTCCCAGCTCTTACATTTCTAAGTGATTCCATGTGATAAGCTGTCATCTTGGTAAAGCTCTGTGGGATGGGGTAGAGATGGTGTAGTCACGTAAGGCTGTTTCATGGTGTAAACTTTGGGGGGAGTTTCTTGGCCTTGGCCACTTCATATCACTTCTGTTATTTTCTTTTTCTTCTGAGAATACAGGAGATTGATCTGATCCATTCCATTTGCCCAGCCTCTAGCTGTTGTTCCTGACAGGGTTTCTGTCTTTCCATTATCCATTCTAATACAAGACACAGTGTCAGAGCATTTTTCTTATACTTCTGCCCCAAAAGCAACAGATAACTTGATTGATGTTTTCTAAGTTTTTGTTGTTGTTGTTGTTGTTGTTGTTTTTCGCTTTTTAACTGTTAGCAACAGAGGAAATAGATGGTGGTGTGGAGGGGGCTTCTTCACCCTCTTCATTCATTTCTCTTAGACCTGTAGAGAAATTTGAAAGTGCACAAAAAGAATGATAGGGCTTCCGTGAATTCAAAATACTGAATTAAGATCTACTTACATTTCCATGAGATACCAGATTTGGTGAGAAAGAAGGAGAAGAGTATGTTGGAAGAAATTGACCTGTGACTGAGAACAGCTGTAGGGGCACTGAGGAATGAGGGTTCCCTCCCTTCTTCTACCCTTTGCCATGGCCATAGCCATTCCTGCCCCAGGGACACTGCCCCAGCCCGGCTGCCATGTGGGTGAGAATCAGAGACTGGAGAAGGGAAAGGGGCTGTGTGTTCAGGCAGCATCAGAGATAGTAGATAGACCATGAGGGAAAGGGAGGGAGAAGGCAGAAAATCCTCTGCTGAGAGAATAGCGGAAGTCCTGCTACATACAACCTGAGTTTCTGGGCCTTTCATAAAAGTCCATTTTCTAAGGAAAAACATACATATAATCAAATGTAGCAACAAGATGAGTCCTGGCTCGTGATAGTTATGTTTTATTTTCTAAGTGATGATAAATTACATTCTAAAGTAGTTCAGTGCTTGTAACGACTATGCTTTAGAATTCTAGTGCAACCTACTGGGATGGGTAGATGATAGAGGCTTGTAGTTTGTATTATCTATCTACTTATCTGTCTGCCTCAGGAGTTGGCATACAGATAACATCCTGAAAAGGAGAACAAAGTGAATATTTCAGTCTTTGTGGGCCACATGGCCTCTGTTTTAGGTACTCCACTCTGCTGTTGTTGCACAAAAGCACCATAGACAATAGGTAAACAAATGGGTGTGGCTGTGTCCCAGTGACTCTTTATTTATGGACCACTTCTTCATGTTTCATCCACTTTCATATAATTTTCATGTGTCATGAAATATTTTTCTTCTTTTGATTTTTTTTCAACCATTAAAATATGTAAACCCCGCCCTTACCTTGTGGGCTGTGCTAAGACAGGGTGAGGGGCCAGACTTGGCCATTGGGCTGTAGTTTGTTGACCCCTGGTCTGTCATCTGTTTTTCTTTCTGCCTACCCATCCATCCTCTTCCCTCTTTCATCTGTGAGCATGAATCTTATTCCATTTAATTCTACAGAGGAATTCTTAATTATTCAAGTTGTCAGCTGCACTGAACACTTATGAAGGGGATAGAGAATAAATGATCTATTGGATTGCTAGTGTGATGCATTCTGTTTCCATGGCTGAACTTGTACAAGCTTTAAATATTTTTATCAACATTGTAAAATACTACATTTAGCATTGTTATAACCAATTTGGGGTAATTCCTTTGTAAAAGATCCTTAAGGAAGCACTTTATGTCAAATAATAAACGATCTTGGATCTTGTTAAGACTTGAAAACCACAGGTGAATGATAGTGCCATGTCAATTTTTATACCCTGAATAGGGCACTTGTTTTTCTGAGTCAGAAAGGCAAGACTTGGATAGCTGTATATTACTGTTTATGAGCCTTATCCTTTACTGCAAATCAAGTGTTTATTCCACTCCTGAACTTAATTAGCAGCTAAGAGCTTTGTGCTTTGTATTTTAAGGAAGCATGTGATTTGTTCATTAGTTCAAAAGCAGATTAATTATTATATCTTTAGTCACCATCTGTAAACACATCTAATATTGGTGAGCTCTCCCCTGCTGAGTTACCTTGAAATGCCCTGTGGTGTTTTATTAGCTTTCAATTCTGTGTTTATTACAGTTGGTTGGAGATTTTTCAATTTAGTTTATTGGCCACAGAGTCCAATCCTTCTGTGGAAAAACCACCAATTTCTGAGGGTGAGGGATTTATTAATGCTGGCTATCAAATTGCTATAAACATTTCTCCCAAGTCATACTGTTTTGGTTTGGATTAAAATATTAGTAGTTCTATTACAGGCCAAGGTTTTAAGCACCTTATGTACTGTTTGGATTCAAAGAGAGAAGTTGGGAGTAAAATTAGTAACCTACATAAAAAATGTCTTCCAAGTCCAAGCCATCCTCAGACAGAATGATGAAGTACAGGAGGGCAAGTGGATAAATGGTTATACTGATACATTGGTATTTTGCTATTATTTAATTTGGGATTGTAACAAATTTTTCAGGTTTCAAGTGATTCTCAGAGAATGTAGAGAGCTTACACACAATCATTAGTGGAGCTGGGATATGAACTAAAGTCATATGACTTGTAAGGTTATTTTCCTTTTCATTAGTGTCTAGGTTGCCAGATAAAATACAGAATGCTAATTAATTGATATTTTGTCTCATCAAAACCTTTTTTTAGTATTAATAGTTCCCAAATATTGCATGGACCATATTTAGACTGCAAATATTTGTTGTTTATCTGAAATTTAAATTCAATTTGGCATCTACATTATCTTTGTTACCGCTTGTTAAATCTGGCAACCCTAATAGTGTCCCGTTCTTCTCTCCCCTTCAGCGGGTAGGGACCCCCCACTGTGCTTCTGGCTTTGGTTTATTAACCCTGTATTAGTCCCTTCAGGGTCGTGTAACAAAATACAATAGATTGGGTGGCTTATAAAGAATAAGTTCATTTCTTACCGTTCTCACGGCTGGGAAATCCAAGATCAAGGAGCTGGCCAATTCAGTGTCTGATGAGAGCCTGATGTAACCTCATGTGGTGGAAAGTTCTAAGGATCTCTCTGCGGCCTTTATAAAGGCACCAGTACCATTCATAAGGGCTCCACCCTCATGACTTCATCACCTTCAAAACGCTCTACCTCCTAATACCATTATCTTGGGGGTGAGGATTTCAGTTTATCAATTTTGGGGGGGGACACAAACATTCAGGCTATAGCAAACCCCATTCTTTGCTTTTTTAGTTTGAAGTTTACCAGCTCAGGACCATTAAGTAAGGGTCTTATTCTTGCGGTTTTCCATAGTGCCCAGTGCCTAATCTGGTAAAACAGTTTGGAGGTTCACCTGTTTATCAGCATGAATGGTGTCATGTGCTATTTTTTCCAGGTTACGTATTTATTTAACACTGCTATAGCTAATGCTTTAACACATAGTAACTTCAGAGGACAGAACTTCAGACTCCATGCAGAGAAAATGGAGAAGAGTTTTGAAATCATTCTTTCAGTTATTCTGGTATTGTGTTCTTGCTCACAGAACATCAGTTTATGATTTTAACGATATTTTTTATTTCACCTTAAATTTGATCATCATAGTTGTTTATTTTCTTGTTTATGATTTCCATGTCTATTTTGGTGAATTTTCAAAATTGTGTTATAACATATTTTTTAAAGATTTAGTGGACGGTTGAGATCCCTAATAATTCTGTAACTGTATTTTCACTTTTAGTAAAGGTAATGTTTTAGTAAAAGCTAAACTGTAAAATGTTTTTTTCTTTTTTGGACAATCACAAAAAAGTGGATGAAGTTAGAATTCTCAGTGTCTAACTACATAACCATGTACCAAGGTGGGGGTAGAACAGGAGTTTCTCTGTGCACCTAATCTAAGCCAGTGCCTTCCTACTTTGCCAAAACTCTAGGAAACTTATATTTTTCCAAAAAATCCCAGAGAATAGACTGGAAAACCCCTGGGTATATTAGGGGAATAGTTTTATTATTTAGTTACCATGAAGAAATTAATAAGGGCCCTAAACTCTTTTTGGACTATTAAGCAGAAATGGTGTGTTGTTAGTTTAAATATGGATTGACTCCTTTCTTCTCTCTGGACCTTGGCTTTCTCATCTGTGAAGTAAAGCAGGGGTGGGACTGGATGGCCTCTAAGGTCTTTATTATGTTGGTACTGTCTCCAACAGAGTTGGATATCCTGAGGAGTAGTTCTGGAAAATTGTCATATGGCATGAGGCTTCCCAACTCTGTGGAGTCTTATAGGGCATTAGTTGTGGTATCCACTCATTCATTCCTGATCCTTTCATTTGTTCAAATATTTGCTTTCCCCATGATCTGTCCACTGAACCATGCTTGGCACAAAGCAGACACAGTCCCTGCTATCATGAAGCTTACAATGGAAGAGAAGGCACTAGAAATTAAACATAAGCGAGTATGTAATAGTAAATTGAGATAAGTGTTAATTAAGGAGAATACCAGGATTCAAATGAGAGAGAATAACAGTGACATCCTATCTAGATTAGATATATTTAGACTCTTTGGAAGTAGCATTTAAGCTAAGAGAGATCTCTTTGGGATGAATGGTTACTTCTTGGCTGGTTATAAACAAAACAAAACAAAACAAAACAAAACAAAAGACAACTGATGAAGAGTAGATTAGATGTCACATTTCATGGTACGTGTAAAGGCCCTAGGGTAGAAAAGAGTTCTGTGGGCCCGAAGAATTAAAACTTAAGCATGGGCGGGGTGCCTGGGTGGGTCAGTCAGTTGAGCCTCAGACTTTGGCTCAAGTCATGATCTCACAGTTCATGGGTTCGAGCCCCGCGTCGGGTTCTGTGCTGACAGCTCAGAGCCTGCAGCCTGCTTCAGGTTCTGTGTCTCCCTCTCTCTCTGCCCCTCCCCTGTTGACATTCTGTCTCTGTCTCAAAAATAAATAAACATTAAAAACAAAAACAAAAACAAAAACTTAAGCATGGGCATTAGTGGCATCAGAGGTAGTAATGCTGCTCCTAGTGTCCAACTTCTTAAGTGTTGTATTCCCTTACTGAATTACTCCCTTGCAGTAGCTTCTCTGGGTGTTCCGCTTGTCAGCACATTCATAGGTCTCTCTCTTTCTCTCTCTCTCTCGCTGTCTCTCTCTCTCTTTTTGGGAGTGGGGTAACAGAATTATTGAGACATAATTTACATACTATACAGTTCACTCATTTAAAGCCTACAATTCAGTGGTATAGTGTACATTCACAGAGCTTTGCAACCATCACGATAATCAATTTTAGAACATTTTTGTCATCCACAAAAGAAATGCCACGCTTGCTCTTTAGCTGTTACCCCTTAAACTCTTCGTTCCCCCAGCCCTAGGCAACCAATAATTCACTTTTGGCCTTTGTGGACTTTTTGCTTCTGGACATTCATATGCATAGAATCATAATATGTGATTATCTGTGTCATGCCTCTTTTGAAGTTTTCTCTTACATGTTTCTTGCTTCCCTCTCTCTGCCTCCAAGTCACTACAGTTACAAGCTTTTTCTTGCCTTCAATGTGCCAACTGGTTTCAGTGATGTATTTTTTCTTTTTTCTTTTTTTTTTTTTTAGACTATCAGCAACTTCCTAATTCAGAACAATTTCCAGATTTCTAAGTGCAACAGCATAGTTCATGTTGGTGAAGAGATGTCTTTGTTGTTTCTCATTATTACTCATTGTTTAGAAATCTTCATTGATGATTGGTTGGTTTTCTTTTGTCTGTTACCCAAATCTGATCTCTTTCACTTAAGTGTTAGGAATCTTGAATGAATCTTTGTAATGTAACAATGTAACATTGTATAAAGCTTCTTTACTCTTATAGATAACAAGAAAACTTGAGGATGTGTGAATTTTATAGTTTTGGATGGTGCATATAAGGAAAAATACTTAAAATCTCTTCTGATTATTATTTTTTAATGTTTTATTTATTTTGAGAGAGAGTGCATGTGCATGAGTGAGTGGGGAAGGGGCAGAGAGAGGGAGAGAGAATCCTAAACAGGCTTCATGCTCAGCATAGAACCCCATGTGGGGCTGGATCCTGTGACTGCAAGATCATGACCTGAGTCGAAATCAAGAGCCAGACACTTAACTGTCTGAGGCACCCAGGTGCCCCTATTCCAATTATTTTTTGAAAGTGGACTCTCTGGGGGCTCTTGGGTGGCTCAGTCAGTTAAGTGTCTGACTTTGGCTCAGGTCATGATCTCACGGTTTGTGAGTTCGAGCCCCACGTCGGGCTCTGTGCTGACAGCTCGGAGCCTGGAGCCTGCTTCAGATTCTGTGTCTCCCTTTCTCTCTGCACCCCCCCCCCACTTGTGCTCTGTCTCTGTCTCTCAAAAATGAATAAATGTAAACAAAATTTTTTTTAAATGGACTCTCTGCTTTAAAATTAGAGCAGTGACTATTGGCTGCTCAATACTTGTTAATATGAACTTGATTGATTGATTGATAGCTGATAGTACTATTTGGTTGCTGGTTATATATCCATAGTGTGCTGAGAATCAGAATGTTATAGTTGAAAAATCAGTTTAGTTGTGTCAATCAGAATTCCTCAGTTTTGGGGAAAGTAGGAGGTTGCTTCTTTCCTACTTAGGAAAGGAAGAAGTATTAACCGTTACTTATTTTTGAGTAGACCACTCGTAGGATGGAGTGGCAGGCAAAGCGTACACTTTTGAACTACCTTCTGCAGTCAGTTGTAGAAAGTATCTTTTGGAGGCAGAAAAGGAAGTGACAAGGTCTTTCCTGGGCCAGAGCTTTGGCCATTGTCATCCCCATGCCCTAGAGAAGGAAAGAAACTTTTTCTGAGCAAGGGAGGAAGAAGAAAGTGATCACTGCCATCTGAAGCAATGAATGCCTTCAGTCCTAGCAAAGGACTTTCGAAAGAAAGAAAGACATCCTTAAAGAAAGCAGGCCCAGGTGGGGTGCCATGGCCACTTATCCTTGGTCTTTGTCCTCTGAGCAGTACAAGTTTAAGAATTATGATGTAATGATAGACAGTTGAAGTCAAAATTGAAGACAAATACTTCCCCAATTTGTTTTAGGCTAAGAAGAGGCTGACGTCAAGTATTTAAGAGCTATTTCAGCTAATGGCAACAGATAGATTATGGAGAATCACTGCTTGTTCTTTCGGCCAGGTGGTAATTACAGACTTAGAGAAATAGGAGTTGAATGTGTTCCATTCTCTAACACCTTCACACGCCTCTTTTTAAAAATTCTCTATTGCGTGTTCATTTGCTTCCCTCTTTTTGCTCCCAAGTCACAGCAATTAAGGGCTTTTTCTTGCCTTCAGTGTGCCAATGTGTCCCAGTGACGTTATTTCTCTTTTCTTCAGACAATTAGTAGCTTCCAAAATTCACAACGGTCTGCAAATTGCTAACTACAGAAGTAAAATATAACTACATTCAAGGTGTTTAGAAACTCTCATAAAATTGTAGTAATATGTGGAATAATAGGCAAAATATTTTATCGTATCTGAACATACTCAAATGTTTTGATCGAAGTTTTTAGCTTATTCTTTGTGGAGTCAAATAAGTTCATATCACCTGAATTAAGTGGAAGAAATGAAAAATTTCCAAAAAAGACAGTATGTTCTTTCCAGTAAGATTATTCAGAAAATGGTATAGAATCATTAAATGACTTTGGCCGAGTTCTTTGGATCTGTGAGGACTTAGTTTTATTATCCATAAAATGAAGAGTTTAGCCTAAATCTGTCTTTAGTGAGGTGGCTTGTGCAAGGCTGAGAATGAAAAGCAGCTGTTTCAAATTATATTGTTTCTTTATATCAGAATCCCAGTATATCCTGCTCCTCCTCCCCTAATAAATGACTTTATTTTTTCATTTGATTTTATTTTTGTAAAGCATCCTAAGGTTAACATTCCTTTAAAATAACTCTCAGAATGAAATCGATTGGCTATGAACTTTGGACCCTGGCCTAACTAGGTCCTCTGGCCTCAAACATAAGTGAGACTGCTCACCATGGAAACAGTTGGTACCAGCGGTCTGTCAAGGAAAGCAAATCTTGATTCAAACCTCTGCTCCCCATCCCCAGCTCCTTATCCTTAGCTTCTGTCATAAATTGCATTGAAAATTAATAACAAAAAGAACAGAGAATATTGAACTCCCATTCAAAGCAGAAATAATTCCCTCCAAAATACCCATGGCGTGTCAGTAAAAAAAACAGGATTAATCACAGAAAATAATTGTAGTCCTCGGACATGTCAGAACCTTATAATATATTTAGAGCTGTTCATTCCTCATATCAACCTCTTAAGAAAAAAAATCCACTGGGCATTTTGTTAAGCAGTGGTGATATTCTAGATGACATACGGGAAGACTTGTCAAATATCCATGACTTGAAACTAGACACAGCATGACTTCTTGTCATTTTAGGGACACTTAGGAGCTACGTCTGGTAGCTTTGGCATCAGCTTATTTTTAGCTTCATGTGATGTCTGTTTTTCCTGGTTATTATCCCTGGGCTTAATTTTGCAATTGTAGGATATACACATTATTCAGCAGATACGAATGTTTTCACTTCTTCTGTATGCGTGAACACCTTTTTAATGAATTAATGGGCTCAGTTTCTGTTGGTTGTTTTGCATTTAAAATGGCACTCAAGTCAGATAACCAAAAACATCAAGTGCAAAAATGATTATTGTAGTCAAAAGAGAAAGCAGCTTGTTTCTGTAAATTCTTTTGTGTTGCTTACTTAGAGAAAACCACTTGATTATTGGAAGTTGCTATGGGAAGGAAGCATGTGACACTTCTGTGACATTACATTTCTGTTTGCTTGTTGGAAGTTATTATTTATTATCTGTCTGTGTGTGTATGTCTATACACAGATATATATATACATATATATATATATACATATATATACACACACACACATATACACACACACACACACACACACACACACACACACACACATTTTATTTTTTTAAATGCCTGAATGCCTCTTCTCAGGCAGGGCCAACAGAGTAAAATTTAGCCTTGATTATAATGTTCACCCTCCTGGAATTGGTCCATTACAACCATTGTGTGAATAACCTTGTGGAAGTTTCCGGTAGCTGTGCTGGCTCCTTGGCACCACAGTGTTCTCTGTGTTCATGTTGTGGGACTGCTTTAAAGTTCAAGTCCCCTTACCAAGCAGCTTGGTATTTCAGAGACTAAATCTCTTGTGGCTAAGCAATACAAGGTTGACCTGCTTTATTCCTATTTCTTCTAGATAGTGTATTATTTTTCACTAATGTCATAGTATATATTAATTAAGAAGTGTTGTGAAAGGACTGCTAGGAAAAGAAATGAGCCTTTGGGTGACCGTATAAATGCCTTTATAACTCTGATGGATCAAGACCAATGAAGCTAGTGGTTAATTTCCACCATTAGCTGTACTTATACCTGTCATTAAAAAAATTCATGGATTGAATGTAGCTTAGAGATTCTCATGCATGGTCCTATTTGAAGTAGCAGAAATTGGATAGGACTTTTTAAAGGCAGAAATTAGTTACAGGAACTGTATAAAAGGGAAGAAGAGGATCAATTGTAAGTTGTCAACATTAGTGAGCAACATTATTGCTCATTCTTACTTCCTGAGAGTGATTCTGAATCAGATTTATGTTTCTACTTTTCAGCCTCATCTCCATGCCCATCCCCAACCTCAACCCACGTAATATCTGACTGAAACCAGACATATTCTCTCTTTACTTGCTACATTAGGGATTTCAGAGGGAATTCTATTCACCCAGGGAAGAGAAAATCAGGCCAGTTCTGAGAAACTAAAAATACAACTATGCAAAATTGTTTTCGGAATGGAATTCATTGGCATTTGTTTTTATGCATGACAACCCTTTAAAATATAGCATTGAATCAAACTATGATTCTGACTTCAATGGTTTTTGTCGTTTGTTTATGAATACTGACTACAGGTTTTCTTATATGGTTTGTATCTAAACAGAGCTAATTTAAGTCCCTGAAGCATTATAGTAACATTAATAATAATGATGATGATAGCAGTAATACTTATTGAACTCGTAATATGTGCCCGACAGCATACTAAGATATTTTCTCTTTTGATTCTCATCAGTACCTTTGCAAGTGGGTAGTATTGGCCCCATTTAAATATAACAAGATCTTATCAACTTGACAAAAATAAAAATTACCGTTAGGAAGAGAAATGTGTTAGTCTGCAGTGTTGATGAGGGTTCCGAGGAGACCATGAACCTCTGACACACCTGATGCCTTCCTCACCTTGTCCGCTTTCACAGACTGTCTTCTTGTTGCTGGCGCCAAGACTTTAGAGTGAGAACTGGATGGCATGATAGTGTGACAAGGGATTGGAATTCTTGGGTTTATCTGAGATAGAGGGAGTGTGGAATAGACATGAGGGGATAGAAAAAAAAAGGGAGCCCAAGAGCAAGATAGTGGGGTGCTTTCCATAAAGATAATGCTGATGATAATGATGATGGTGATTATTATTTGTTATTGTTATTTTTGTGCAAACTCGGGCTCTTAGCTTAAATAGACAGTGCTGGAGATGCTCAAGAAGCAGAGAGGGTGGCAGGTTGCAACCTTCCCAGGAACTGGTAACAAGAGAAAGAGGACTACTTTGGACTTGTACCCGGCCAAGGAGTCGGGGGTTCAAGTTCAGTTTCATTATGAATCTTGATGGTAGGGAAATGCCCAGAGACATATCTCACATCACAGATGGACAAACTGAGCATAAGTGCTTGCCCGAAGTCACTCACCTTGTCAGGGGCAAAGCTGGGATGCAAATCCAGGACTCTCAATTCAGAGTACTTTTTCTTCTTCGTTACACTCTCCTGGCACTCTAGATAATGATTTCTAACTTGAGGCTTCGTAGAATCCCAATAATAAATGTTATGATTATGCCTGTGCTTACTAACATTTCTAGTAATCTTCCATTTCTAAACTTGTTAATCAAATGTGTGTAAATTAAAAAAAATATGTGAGGGTGAAAAGTATGCTTAGGAATATTAAGTATTTAATTTATGGGATATCATCAAATCATTATAATCTGGACTTTTTTCTGACATTTTATTTTACCCTCTGGGACCAAGAAAGTATGGAATGCATGACCCTTTACTTGTAATCTTCACATACTATGTTTTGCTATTTTTTTTATTTTCTGAGAGTAACAGAGTAGTAAATTGTCAAGTTTTATAAGCTAGTTTGTAATATATTGGATTGTACAAGATACCTTGGTAGGGTGAATAATGGCACTCTGTAAAGCATTCACATCCTAATCCTTGGAATCTGTGAATGTTACTTTATATGGCCAAAAAGGGACCTGGCAGATGTGATTCATTTAAGACATTTGAGATTATTCTGATTATCCTGGATTATCCAGGTGGGCCCTAACAACAGTCATATATATCCTTATAAGAGGGAGGTAGCAGGACATGTGACACATACAGAAGAGGGAAAGCAGTGTGACCATGGAAGCAAAGATTGGATTCCACATGCCAAAGGAATAGCAGCGGCTACTTGACCTGGGAATTGCAAGGAGGTTCTACCCTAGAGCCTCTGGTGGGAGTGTGACCCTACTGACACCTTGATTTTTTTTTTTTTTGAAATTGCTGTTGGACTTCTGGCCTCTAGAACTTCTGTGAGAGAATAGATTCTGTTGTTACAAGCACCAAGTTTGGATAATTTGTTATGGCTTCCCTGGGAAATGAATATGACACTGTGGAGAAGTCCAAGGCCTCATCTAGCCTCAGTCCATGAAAAAAGTAAGGGCAGGATGTGGACTTTATTTTTTCTTTCTGCCAAAGCTAGGGTACTCATTGCCCAGGTAAAATTCTCATACTGCTGAAGTGAAATTTCTAGACATATCGGAGGCCTTTCCACCTGCAGAAACGAGGGGCTCTGATGACAAGCCAGGGGTGACAGGATGGTCCTCCTTAGGGATTCTTGGCAGAAGGGAAATGGCTCTCTGTCACCTCAAAGAACTTGTCTAAAGAAGAGATTAAATATTATGGATTCTGTTGTATTTTTTATTTTAATTTTTTAAAGTTCATTTATTGATTTTGAGAGAGAGAGAGAGAGAGAGAGAGAGAGAGAGAGAGAAGGGGAGGGGCAGAGAGAGGGGGAGACAGAATCCCAAGCAGGCTCCATGCTGTCAGCGAGGAGCCTAATGCGGGGCTTGAACCCATGAACCATGAAATCATGTCCTGAGCTGAAATCAGGAGTTGGACACTTAACTGACTCAGCCACCCAGACTCCTCTGTTGTATTTTTTAAAATCATAATAATGGCATACAAGTTATTTTACGGGTTTTTCTCTTTGAGCACACCAAATGAGAAAAATAATAAAATAGAGCACCTTCCCCAGAACTTAGAAAAGCTTATGTTACTCTTTGACTAGGTCTAGATTTCATCCCATCTCTTTTTTAACTCAAATTCAATTAGGACACTGAATCAATACTTTATATTCTGTAAGGGAATTGTTAGTAATTATGTTTAGACAATTGATTATTCAAGATGTACCTTTTATTTAGCTGTGTAAATAAATATATCCACCTATGATAACTTCAACATTTTTTTGTAAGTTATTACTTGGTACGCAATACTTTGAAAAAATAAAATTAATTTTTCTTTCCATTACCAAAGATTTTAATCTATATGCTTATGTCAGTGAATGTATACATCCTGTTCTTTTTATAAATTTTTCTAGTACTGTCAAATGAAAAACAAGGCAGTTTACTGATACAGCATTTAATTTGAAGGTCACTTATATTTTGAATGGAAAGTCAAATTGTAAGCTTTTTTTTTTTTTAACCAAATGGCTACAATACAATTTGACTTCCTGTTCCTTCCTAAAACTAAAATTCTCAATGAGTAGCATTATTCATTAGAATACACCAGGCACTATAAAAATAAGCTTCTTCAGCTGGAGAGAAGTTGTGTGCCCTGATTAGCAAGCGAGCTACCCTAGGCTTCAGGTATTTTAAAGTTGAACCAAGGCCCTTGCTGAAGCCCTGCTTCTATTGTTTGATAATGAGTATTTTGCAGAGTCCTTTCAGAAGTAAACTGTATTGTTCCCTTGCTAGTTGCAGTACATCTGACTGAGGTGATTATGGTTTGTTAAAAAGCATTTTTAGGACAGCAGAAAAATTATCTGTTTGAAAAAAGATTCCCCTCCCCCTACATGTAGTGATAAACTTAAAAGTCTTGAACATTTTCTGAGCACCCTGGCTAGGGCTTTAAAATTATCCGAAGAGCCTGCCTTTGATCCCAGGTGCAGGGAGTATGAAAACCCATCAGCGTCCACCGGCAGTGCCCTGCTTCCTGAGATGCTGGTTTGGCTGGGCAGGAAATTTTGCTTAGTAAATGCTTTAAAACTTTGGTATTCAGAAAGTAATATTAAATTCAGGGGAAGACTAACATCCCTGAATAAACAGAGTGAATTTTTAATGCGCCAAAGTACTTGTGGTACAGATATTGAGGCACCCTTGTTCATCAAATGAAATGTTAAACTGCTGGGGCATTTGGAGTTTCCTCGTATTTTCTGATGGGATATCTATAGGGCTCTCAGAGTAGAGGTGGGGCATGGGGTGGGATCAGATCTCATCTTTCACCTTTTTGCATTTTTATATATTCTTTCCTCTCAGTTACTTGTATCATTTCTTTATTACCAAGTTGAAGTAAACACAGTCTTGCTCTTGTTCTCAGATATGATTTTTTAAAATATTTGGTTTACAGACTTTAAATATAGTGTAAGCAGAGTTTTGAAAGAGAGGGCACTTACTGGATAGGGCCAACAACACCCTATCACTTAACTGAATCATGATTTCCCTATACAAATCCTTGGTTTCTTAATTATCAAATTGATCCTGGTCCTTTGTTGTCTCAGGACTTTTTTTCCTAAATCCTAATTGAGTAAAAAGCTCTGTCTGAAGAATTCCCACCTGATGTCTGTGTAGGAGATACTCTTCTGTTGCTCAGAGAAAATGGGGTTAAAGTATGAGGAACCCGTATGTCTCAGGGTCTCCTCCATTTCCCCACCCACTATACAGGACTATGGAAGGGATTAGAAGTACATACCTTCATTTGGCCTAAAAAAGTAACTTAATTTTACCCAGTGAAACTCTACCCTTAATATATAAGGTGCTTCCAAAATAATCATAAGAGAATAATCCTCAAAGGAGACCATCCACTTTGCCTACTCTTCCTTCCTAGCCACTCTGGCAGTTCTCATTCTTGTCTTTGAGGTTCTTTTCCCTTTTGAAGAAACCCATGTTTGAAGATTAAGTGCCCTGGAGTTTTATGAACTGCCTTAACCTGCTACAGAATTTGTTCTATTGTTACTGGGATGAGGTCAACATCACCATGTAGAATTTTGTTGTTTCTCCTTCGTCTTGCAGGGGAATTAGTGTTCTTTTAATTTACCGGCAGTTACTCTGCTTTGAGCAAAAGGCACAACTGGCCATTTGGTTTTGTCCTTTTTGGGACCAGCTCATCTCAGGTCAATCTGATGGCCTCCCAGCTTGCCCTGTCCCTGGCTGCTTATGTCTGGTGGCCCATGGGCTGCAGACTTTTACTTTCCTTGAAGTGGAAGCCAGTTATCTCCCCTCTCAAAGGGTTTGTTAGGTCAAGAGTATTCTATTTTATGTTTACATCTTGTGATTTCAGCACTTCCTGCCCCAGGTCTGTGGAATAAACCTATAGCAGTAATCACTGGATGAAACTGGGGGTGGGGGTGGGGCTCTTCCATTAAAATCTTCCATTATGCCAGCAGTGTGTACAGAAGCATTGGATTTAGTTGTTAAGTATTCAGTCCCACCAGGGCCCTTCAGTTCCACTCTTTGGGTTCTTTAGTTTTTGAACCACTTTAATTTATAGTAACCTTGTGGAAATACTTCCAAAACTCTGCCCTCTCCTGCTTTCTCACCCAAATGTATGCCACATGAAGACAGAGAGTGTTTCCCCCTCATCTCTTGTAAACCAGTGTATTCCATGCTGAATGAGTGGATGTCTACAGTGGCATGTTTGCATTTTGTAGCAAATAATAATAATGATTTTTTCCAAAACCTGGAGAAAAAAAAATTTCTCAAAGAAATCAGGAGATGGAGTTAGACTGCTTGTTAAACCCTTACCATACAACTGTCTACATTAAGACAATTTGAAAAAAACTCCATGTATGTGATGTTTGTAGTCAATCTGCTTATGAGGATGGCATGTTATATAAGAGTTCTATTTATTTGCAGGGATGACAGAATCTATTTAAATTACCATGTCAAGATGTTAAGTATGTAAGTAAGATGAGTTGTTGCTATTACCAAAAAAAGAAATTAGAGCAACTTAATTAGTTTATAGGTACTTTTATTTTACCTACTAATTTTGTACAGAGTTTGTCTGTGCATGACATTACCTAGTAAGTAGTAGGCATTACACAAAAATTTTGTGGGATATGGAAGATAACCTCATTAGAAGAAAAAAAAAGCCCAGGTTGACATGAATCACCTGGTAGTGTCACAATCTTATATTGCTGGTTGTATTTATGACAAAAAACAAAATCTCCAAACCCCTAAATCTATCTACATGGATCATCTAATTTTGATTGTAATGACTTACAGACTCATCAGTGGGAATGACTTTCAGACTCTCATTTTATCTTTCAGACAAAACAACAAAACCAGTTTTTTTTTTTAATTTATCTATTTTTGAGAGAGAAACAGAGAGAGTGAGTAGGGGAGGGGCAGAGAGAGAGAGGGAGTGAGAATCCCAAGCAGGCTCTGTACCATCAGCATGGATCCTGATGCCGCTGGAACTCATGAACTGTGAGGTCATAACCTGAGCTGAAACCAAGAATTCGACACTTAACCAACTGAGCTATTCAGGAGCTCCTAAAGCCAGTTTTATTGAAAAAAGTTAGAAATAAAACATCTTCTGATTGTGAATAATACATTTTTAAAGAAAAATTGGAAATTAGAAAGAAAGACTAAAGGAGATTAGATCACTTTAAATACCAGTTCTCAGAGGGCACCATTAACATACTGATGTACATGCTTCTCTTAGTTTGAGAAGTGAAGGCTTCGGAGCTTCTTGATTATTATTACAGATTCCTGATTTCTGTGACTGGGACCTCCTTCTGGTTCACCAATTCAGAAAGCTTGAGGGTCATCTTTGACTTCCTCTTTCCTTCACCTCTTTATCATTTGACCCTATTGGTCCTACTGCCTTGAATATTCCTGTGCTCCATTCTTTGTGGTCCACCCCCCATCCCCATATCCCACCCTCTTGTCATCTCTTCTTCCAAATTCTATAGCAGCTTCTTACCCATTTCTTGCCCCGAGTCCTACCCTCCTCTGCTAAATGCACTATTCTGAGAGTAGCATTTTCTGTTTCTCTAAATGTTAACCTGGTGAGGTCATATTCTTGTTTAAATCTTTTTAGAGGCTTCTACTGCCCTCTTTTCATAATCTGCCCTGATAACTCCCCAGGCCACCCCTTGCATTTCCCCACACCACCTTCTCCTCAGCCATCACATCAGTTGGCTGGCAGTTCCTAGAATGTTCTTTTTCTTACTTGTGCATTGTTCACCAGTGCTGTTCCCTGTACCTATAATACTTTTCTTCCAACCTTCTTAAAGTCTCAAACCTCCTGAAGTCTAAAAATATGAAACAGAATGGCATTACAGTGCTGTGTGTTGATTATAAATACATTTTTTGAATGATATCTTTCTGTACCTTCTCCAGGATTTAACCTTATCATCACCAACTCTGGGAACTCTCCCTATCCGTAAAGACTAAGTTTTACTCATTTTGAAATTCCACAGTGGTCAGCACTTAGGCATTGTATGATTTAGGTCAGTAAGAGATACTGAATATACATGAATATGTCTGTTGAAAATTGTTGAAAAGCAATATTTTAGGTAGAGTTTACTTGAAGAGCCAACAGTATATGTGGACCGTCTATTGTGTGAGGCACTGTTCTCTGGTTCTGTGAATTAGATGCACAGCATCTTTACTTTCATGGAGTTTGTAGCCTGGCAGCAGGAGACATACACCAAACAAGAAATAACAAATAAGTAAGATAATGTCACTGGATTGAATTTGAAGTCATAAACCCAGGGTGATATGATGGCACTGAATACAGTAGTATGCTTTTAGACTGACTGAACTGGTAAGGGCTATGCTAGTTCACATATGGCATATGTATGCATATGCTGTATGCCAGGCATCTGCTGGTCATATCCTAGCTTAACATCAGTTGGTAGTGGGAGCAGAGCATATTATGGAGCTAAAGGTATTAACGTTAAAGGCTTATTTGGATAAACAGAGGGTATTTAATTAAGATTTGAAGGAACCATGATAGCATTCAAATAATGGAATGGATAAAAAACATGACAAAGAGATTTGGGGCCACCCATAGAAGAATGAATGAAGTAAAGCAATAAATAAAACTAACTGAGAGGTGTGTCTTGACTTCATGTGGAGAACATCTTTTACATACTTATAATCTACTCATCAATGGCATGGATTTGGTGAGTTTTTGACAAAGGATATATTCAGGTAGAGGTCATGTGTCTGTCAGAAATGAGTAGGGAATTTCCTCTAAAGGAGAGAAAAGCAGCCAAGATGGTTTCAGAGATCCTATTACATTGAATTTAGGGAACTCGACCTATGTGCTTGAAGAGGAAATGATCCTAGGCAGAGAAGGAAGACCCCTCAGAAGAAGTGGATAAAACAAGAGATGACATTTCTCTGGAGAAGGGACATGTGGAAAATATGTAAGAATGTTGATTTACCAACCCAAATGTCTTCATGCTGAGAAAAGAGAAACAGAAGGGAAAAAGATGAAGGAAGGTCTTACAAGAAAGAAGATTCTGTTAAGTGATTCTGGAATGCTGTTGGTAGTAATGCTCTGCATAAATGTGAGGCATCGGTTAAAGGAGGAAGCTTTGATTATAAGATGTTACCTGGCTGGAATAGTTCTTAAGTCAGTGTTTCTTACATGATAGTTCTTAGTGTATTAATAACCCAAATAGTATTATATAAATTAAAGTAAACTGAAATAGTATGTTTATCTTTTATTTTAGGCATGGTAATATGGTATCTCTTCATGTTTGATATTCAGAATTGTTGATCAAAGCATGTTATTTGGATTCAGGCTTGGCTTGGTCAGGGAAACAACAAAGGAACATGTTTTTCTTTAGAGCTGTTATTGTTGCCTTTTATGTTGTGGTTGGCATTTTGGCAGGCGCAGGTATTATATTTGTGCTACCCAGAACTAAATAGAATTAGTTTTATCAGGCTGAAAAGAAAGGGATCGTGGCTTTTTAGAGGTTAAATAAGCTTTATATTCATGACAATTGGTTGTAGTGCAATGCTTCTATTTTTACCAATCATATATTTATTATATATTATTCTTAGATTATCCTTTTTATTTTTTTCCTCTAGCAAAAACAATTTAGTGCCAGTGTTTTAAGCAATGAATGCTTCCCAGAGAAAGAGTTAACATTTTCCAGTTCAGGAGGAAAAGTGGTTAAAGTGGAAAACCCCCTCATTCCTAATCTTGTCCTAAAATGCAGAATAGTCATTGCCTAATCTTAATGCCCTCAGGGCTTTAGACAGACATTGCCACCTAAAAAAAAGATAAACATAGGAGTTTAAACATGTTTGATAGAAATGTAAATAAAGGGGAAATATTAAACCACAAAAAAGGAGATTTATATTTTTTCCTAAATACTTGTGTCTCTAGTAAATAAGCTTCTTAATCCTTATTGATGGAGGATTTTGGCAATGATAATTAGAATATTATTTTGTCAAGCAATTTATTTAAACACTGTATTTCTAAATGAACCATCTCACCTTTTTGTATGAAAGGTGATAACATATTTATTATGGTCCATTTCATAAATACCCACTTACAAATAGACCTCTTCACACCTGGGTGTGCCTATTTGGAGACACTCAGAAGAAATCCTCCCAATGTGAATTACTTCTTGACTTTCAGAAGTAAGATGAAATTGCTTAAAATAAAAAGAAAAATAAAAATCTGCTTATTTCAGTGTACATTTGGAAGGTTACAAAAATTAGGTCAAATATTGATGTTTGCTTTTTGGTATTTTTGTCTTTTAATTGGTAAGTTAATAGGGATATTTCCTTGGGTGAGATCATTTTCTGTGAACTTGGGAAGAATTGGTTTGCCTGTTTGCCAGTGGACATGTGGAAAATACATCACTGAAGCATATGTTGTTTATTTTTTTATTATGAAATATTTCAGTAATACAGAAAAGTATGAATAATAAACTTAATAGTTATCTACACATATGCCCCTGTCAGATCTCTATATTTTGTGCTATTTCCCTCAGGACTTTTTGTTTTAATAAATAAAGTGTTTGAGATGTACTTGAAATACTGTTAATTTCATTTACTCGGAGGTAGCCACTATCCTGGGTATGGTGTTTATCATTCCTATTCATTTATTTATTCTTTAGCTATAATATATTTATCCACAAATATTGCCGTATCATTTTGTATGTTCTTGAACCTCATATAAATGGTATATTATGCAAATAATGCTTTAGCTTATTATTTCACTAATTTACAATAAGCTTTGAAATGTATCTGTGTTGATATGTATATCTAGAGGCCTTTATATTAATTACTATAGAGTATTCTTTTTTATATTAGCATTTATTCATTTTCCTGTTGATGAACATTTAGATTGTTTTCAAATTTCTGTTCTAAATAATCTTGCTGTGAACATTCTTGTGCAAGCAGTCGCATGCGAGAATTTCCCTAGGAGAATAATTGATGGGTCATTTATTAGTTTCCTATTGCTGCTGAAACAAATTACTGAAACCTGGTGTTTTCAAACAACACAAATTTATTATCTTATAGTTATGGAGATTAGAAGTCTGACACAGGTCTCAGTGGGCTAAAATGCAGGTGTTGGCAAAGCTGTGTTTCTTATGGCACCTCTAGGGGAGAATCCGTTTCTTGCTTTCACAGTTTTCAGAAAGTGCTCATTTTCTTTGGAATATGGCCTCTTTGTTCTGTCTTCAAAGCCAGCATTGCTGCATCTATTATTCCATAGTCACATCTCCATCTGACTCTCTTCTGCCTCTGTCTTCCACTTTAAAACACTTGTGAATACATCGGGCCCCCCTGAATAATCAGGATAACCTCCCTACAGTAAGGTTATTTTATTAGTAAACTAAATTCTTCTGTAATCTTCATCACCCCCTTTGCTATGTAAGGTAACATATTCACAGGTTCTGGGAATTAGGTCATGAACATTTTTGGGGTATCATTATTTTGCCTACTACAGGTCATGGAGTGCTATAAATCTCCCTTAGACTAAATAGTTTTAAGTTTCTATTCTAAGTGGTGTGTGCTTAGAATATTCTCTCTTAAAGTGTAGGAGAATTTCAGTTGTTCCATATCCTTGCCAACACTAGGATTATGCGATTTAAAAATGATACCCAATCTGACGGGTGTGATTGGTATCTCATTGAGCATCTTTTCATGTAATCATTGGCTGCCGAAATTCTCCTTTCAGTTTGTTGCCCATTCCTTTCCTTTTCCTATCCTAAATTGTTCTTTTTTTTGTTTTGTTTTGGTTTCTTACTGATTCATGGATGTTCTTAAAATATTCCTGTTCCTAATTCTTTGTTGGTTATTTGCATTGCAATATTTTTTCCTCAGTGTGATTTATCTTTACACTTTTTGAGAGTTTCTTTGATTGCACAAGTTTTTTAATTTCAAAGTTGACAAATTCTGGCTCATTGAAGAAATAATATCCTATTTGAAGTCATGAAGATATTCCTTTTTATTTTGTTAAATGTGTAACAGTGTAAGTTGTTCATTTTAATATATTTTTTTGTCTCTAGCTGTATATGTTTCTGTATTTGTGACATGTAGCAACACAAGTCTGATTTATTGGGTTGGCTCAGTTTTATATAGGCTGTAACTGAGAACTATATAATTTAAAGATTGATGATTTTATGAAATGTTATTGCTAGGAAGAACTTCAGAGGTGATCTAGTTTAAAACTGAGGCCCAGAGAGACAGGGAGCAGCAATTCTAGAACTACTTGTATTGATGTGGTGAACTACATAGATACTGCATTATATTATCTTCATGGCTGAGGAGTCTGCCTGACCTTGAAGACACGTTTTATACTATTGGTAGATAACTTAACTCTTGGATTGAGTAAAATAATGCATACTGATTTACATCCAAGAAAATAAAACAACATTTACAGAGTAGAGATTTTCATGAGATGGTAGTAAATTATTTTGTTTGAACTTACCAGGGGGAAAAAGTATCTGAAGGAAGGAGTTGTTGATTTCTGTGACTGTAATGCTTATTCAACCTTCAGTGATGAGTGCATGATTATAAAAATAACTAGACATCAGTTTTGTTGAGAATAGCCTATTTCCTCTAGAGTACATATTTTCTTTTGGAAAAATTCTGTCACAAACATGCCTTTACTGTGGACCAGGTTCCAAAAGGGAGACTGCCTTTAACAAAGTCTCTCACTTCTCTATCTAGGTACTCACCCACATCACTACCTGTACCACACACACTGTCCCTTCTCCAGTTCACTGAACATATTTATTTTCTCAATATTACTCAATTCACAGACTCTTTAAGCTCAGGGATAAAATTAAGTGCATTTCTGATGCCCAAAATAAGCATCTCAAGAATTTTTCAGTATTTTTTTTCTTAAAGGAGTGTTGCAGAGGAACTTAAGAGTGAGTGACAGTTGACAGAAGATGTGGTTGCCCAGCAACTGGCAATTTAAGTAACTAGGAGCTGATATGATTTACCAACCTGATAAACAGCAAGGACTTTAATACAATCTTAAGGACTGCTACAGATGTTGCATTGAGCTATTTATATGTGTTGATCTGTCTCAGTCTATTTTAATGTGTGTGTGTGTGTGTGTGTGTGTGTGTGTGTATGTGTGTATGAATATTTTTTCCTGCAGAACGGGAATATGAAAGCAAAGACTGTATCTCTTCCCCTATGTGACATTAATAGAAGTTGCCTGCAGTAAAATGAGTTGGTTTAGCTACCCTTTGTTTTTATGCAGATACTCAGTTTCAAAGGATGCTTTCTCACTGAGAGGAAATAAATGTCCTTTGGATTGAGTTCTGGGTTTGTTTTGAGTTCTGAGATTGTATTTATATTCTCAATAATTGTTGTTACCTTATTTTTGCAAGTTTTATAATTTGAATCTTTTCTCCACTTTTTGAAACAGAGTAGGAATTGCTCTTTATTCTTCATAAGATAATGAGATTTAATAAGATTTGCTCAGAGTGAGTTGGCTTCATTCATTAGTGTGTTTTACTAATGGGATCAATCTCTTGATCCTGTTATGAGCCAGTTAGCGTCCTTGGAGCAGTTGAATTTTCAGCTTTGCTAAAAAGGCTGCCTTCCTGACCCTCAGCAGATATCTTTCACATGGTTCTTCTAAGAGATGTTAGAAAAGCTGCAACGCATCAGTAATAATATAGTAATCCAGAGTACCTCCTCCTGGCAAGAGTTAGTACTATCATTTTGTATATAAAGAACATGGTATACTTGAGAAGCAGTCTGTATAAAATTTGTCCTCTTTTGGGGGAAATAGAATATGCCTCATAAAACAAACTACCAACATCTTGTTACTAGCATAGAGCTTGAGATAACTTTGAGGATAATTTTATTGTATTTTTTAATTTTTTTAATTTTTTAAAATTTACATCAAAATTAGTTAGCATTTATTGTAGTAATGATTTCGGGAGTAGAATCTAGTGATTTATCCCCTACGTATAACACTCAGTGCTCATCTCAATAAGTGTCCTTCTTAATGCCCCTTGCCCATATAGCCCATCCCTCACCGAAAACCCCTCCAGGAACCCTCAGTTTGTTCTCTATATTTAAGAGTAACTTTGAGGATAATTTTAACACTGAAAATATTTTATGGTAGGGGACTACAAAAATAGATCATTTTAATCATGAAATAGTTGAAGGACACAGCAAGGTAATTTAAAAATTGTTTTTTCTTGAAGCTATTTACAATTCACTGAGGTTAGGACTTAGGGAACTTCCTGGAAAGGAGGACATTTTTGCCAACTATGCATGTTTGTATAATACTCAATATCCTAAAGCTGCATGCCAGCTTTTCCATGGTACCTTCTCCCCTCTACCTCTGAGTGCAGTGAAAGCTTCCTTCAAATCCCTGTAGCCCTTGTGCTGTCCTATTCTTTTTAAGACATGATATCTATTAGGGGTGCAGTGTTTCACAATTCCAGAGGCAGTTTGCAACACAGAGGCCCTGACTGTCATAATGATATCTCACATTTGTTGAGCACTGCGCTAAATATTTTAAATATATTGTTGTTTGTCCCTAGTTTTACAAATAGATATTAGAGTCAACAACTTACCGGTGAGCAAACTGAAGGTCAGAGTGGTAAAATAATTTGCCTGTGAGAATATAATTAGAAAATCAGAGAGGTGTAATTTACAATAAGGTCTGTCAGACTTTAAGTGTGTTTTTCACTGTGTTTCTCTCTCTCTCTCTCTCTCTCTCTCTCTGTGTGTGTGTGTGTGTGTGTGTGTGTGTGTGTGTGTGTGTTTTGTTATTTTGTTTCTTAATTGTACACATATATTCAGTGGTTCTCATATTTTAGCTCAGTTAAGAATTATTGTGGAAGCTTGTTAAAAACACTGTTTCTGGGCCTTTGTCCCAAAGATTTGAATCTAGGAGGTTCTTAGATGAGTGCCAAGTATCTGAATTTCAGAACAGTCCTTGGATCACACTATGAGAGATCCTTCACACTATGAGTGAAATCTGCATGGCAGGGGCCATCTGAGCTACCTTCTCAGCTCTGTACCAAACATTCTTAGTGAGCACTCCAAGGACATGTTACACTCAAGCATGGTTAAAACTGTTGCTTTTAGGGGCGCCTGGGTGGCGCAGTCGGTTAAGCGTCCGACTTCAGCCAGGTCACGATCTCGCGGTCCGGGAGTTCGAGCCCCGCATCAGGCTCTGGGCTGATGGCTCGGAGCCTGGAGCCTGTTTCCGATTCTGTGTCTCCCTCTCTCTCTGCCCCTCCCCTGTTTATGCTCTCTCTCTGTCCCAAAAATAAATAAACGTTGAAAAAAAAATTAAAAAAAAAAAACTGTTGCTTTTATGCTACATATAACCCACAAAAGGTTCCGTAGCATGAACCTGGGTTGACTTAGCGGAACATAATTATGAAGTTTGTGTCAGTTAGAAAAGTCAGTAATAGGGTCGCCTGGGTGGCTCAGTCAGTTGAGCATCTGACTTTGGCTCAGGTCATGATCTCATGGTTTGTGGGTGCGAGCCCCGCGTCGGGTTCTTTGCTAACAGCTCAGAGCCTTAAGCCTGCTTCAGATTCTGTGTCTCCTTCTCTTTCTGCTCCTCCCCCACTTGTGTTCTGTCTCTGTCTCTCAGAAATAAATAAATACAAAAAAAAATTAAAAACAGAAAGAAAAATCAGTAATAATTGGTAGGGTAAAGTTCAAAGAACAAGATAGTTGTTATGATGTATTTCTTACATATCAGTGTATTCTAGAAATTGAGGGGTATCCTAAGATATCAGTGTGTGTTCAAAGGAAGCCTCTGTAGAGAAAGAAAAAGCATAGGCAAGAAAAGAACCGGAGAGGGATGGAATTGAGGTAAATCTTAGGTATAAACTATAGTTCTTTGTAAGAAGATAAGAAGGAATTAAAGATGGAAGATGGGAGGTTGGCTCAACTCATTACTTAAGGAGAGTTTTTTTTTTTTCACTTTGTTAAATGTTTTTATTTTTGAGAGAGAGCAATAGAAAGAGATAGAACATGAGTGGGGAAGGGGCAGAGGGAGAGGGAGACACAGAATCCGAAGCAGGCTCCATGCTCTGAGTTGTCAGCACAGAACCCAATGTGGGGCTTGGACTCGTAAACCATGAGATCATGACCTAAGCAGAAGTCAGGCACTTAAGGGACTGAGCCACCCAGGTGCCCCAAGGGGAGTTCTTCAGAAAGGGATTAATGAAGTGAATGACCTGTTCAACTGGAAGAGATTCCAGAAAAGGCTAGTGGAAAAGTGGGTCAAAAATGTCCATCGATGGATGAATGGAGAAAGAACATGTGGCATACACACACACACACACACACACACACACACACACACACACACAATGGAGTATTATTTGGCAATCAAAAAGAATGAAATCTTGCCATTTGCAACCATGTGGATGGAACTAGAGGGTATTATGCTAAGCAAAATAAGTCAGTCAGAGAAAGACAAAAATCATATGACTTCACTCACATGAGGACTTTAAGACACAGAACAGATGAACACAAGGGAAAGGAAGCAAACAATATATAAGCAGGGAGGGGGGCAAAACATAAGAGACTCTTAAATATGGAGAACAAACAGAGGGTTCCTGGAGGAGTTGTTGGGGGGGGGGCATGGGCTAAATGGGTAAGGGGCATTAAGGAATCTACTCCTGAAATCATTGTTGCGCTATATGCTAACCAACTTGGATGTAAATTTTAAAAAAGTGGGTCAAATATAGAGAAATGAGTAAAAAGAAGCAGTGACAACATGGTTCTTGACTGGGGAGGGAGCCCATGTACCTGCTGTCTTTTGGCAGCTGCCCTCATGGCTCATGGCTCATTGTTTCCCTTCTTTACCATGTGGGAACTCTGCTGTTGTCATTTCTTCCCCTCAGGTGCATGTCTGTCCATGTCTGGAGATATGTCTTGGGTGGCTTAAAATAGAACTGACCACTTTCAGTAGAGCAGTTAGTAATATGGTTAGTAAATTCCTCCTCATAATAAGAGGAGAGGCCTTAGAGTCTACTGAAATTCCCAAGGTGATTTGTTAAGACAATAGAAAAGTTCTTTATAGAAAGATTTATACAGTGCTCGGGGAATACAGTTCCTGTTTCTTTTCAAATTTCTGCAAAATGATAATTGTTTCTAACTTACTGGATTTGATATTCTTTTGCTTTCCTTTCCATCAATACCTAAGAAGTGATTAAAAAAAAATATTAGCAACATCAGTCAGTAAAAGATTAGGGTAAAGAAAGTATAGTCACAAGCAAATATTGGCACATTGTATTTCCATAGAATACACATTTGCCTTCTAAAAGGAAGAAGCAAAGAAAGGAGAAAGCTTTAGTAATTAGATCCCTGTTGTAGCCCTAGTGGAGTGAGAAAGATTAATAGCTGTGGCATAGAACTTGTTCCAGGGTGAGAGGCACTGTGTATCACAGTTTCCTCCTGGGATGGAACTTGGCCTGAAGTAAAACACAATATCTATACTAATAATGATACTAATAGTCAACATTTTTGTGCACTTTCTCCTTACCGATTACTTTACATTTATTTTTTCCAAGCCTCACAACGACCTGGTGAGTTAAGTAATTCATATGTAAGCATCTGAGGTTCAGAGAGGTTAATTGACTTCCATAGCACCCAGCTAGTGAGACATTTCACATGGGCAATTTGCTGCATGAAGGGATTATCAGATCTTCAAGAGGTACATAGCAGCATTAAAGAAATCACAGACATTTTTAAAAAAATGTATTCAATACTGAAGTTTGGAAAAGAGAACTATGTCAATCTAAATTGCAGCAATGGATAAAGGTCTTTTGTATTTGGCCAGCTGATCATAACCCGTGCCTCCACGCTAGCAAGGGAGTAGACCGGCAGCCAGGTTCTTTTAAGCATGCTTGATCGGGCAGTTTTCTGCAGGGAAGGTTATAGTGTAAGAGTTACAAAGCCCTCCTGCTGCACAGGTATCAGAGGTTGTCTGTTACAAGTTCCTTCACTTCGACTATTACTTCCTTTTCACAATTCTATTTTGGACTTCTGTCTCGTGTGTATTTACAGGTAGACAAAGCTTTTTTTTCTAAGAACCCCTTTGCCATGACTGAAAAGGAGCCTTGTATGTCCTGCAGTTTCTGGGTATTGTGATTCTAGTTTTAAACTCAAACTGATGATAATGGCGGCTGTGACTCCCTATTCCCTATTGTCCAAGGAGGGAAGTTTCAGGTAGGGGCTTTCAAAGATGATTCAATAAAAATCAGTGCAGTAAGAGTTTTTGATAAAATGTTCTTTGTTATCTATCAGAAGCCATTTAAGATATGACTTGGGTACTGGCGTCCCTGGGGCTAAGCCCAATGTTGTAAAAAACAAGACTTACTAAGAAAAGGTCTGTTTTATTAGTGCAGGGACTGTGGTTGGCAGAACTTCTTCTTATGGAATGAAATAACCAGCAGACCATTCCTGATTGTGTTGTATATTTTTAGATGTTACCATTGAATTATATTTATAGTATAGACTACTGAATTCCATCTTAAATATGCAAAATACATGCATAACAACTAACCTCCCAAGCTGCGTTCCCTGCTCTGTGTTACACCTACATTGTAGCCTGTACTTAAATGGCTCTCCTAAAAGTCTTATAATGGAGCGTATTATTTGCTTTTAAAATGTAAGCACAGAGACTGCATGTGAGATGTGTGGCCCTCTGGGTGACACGTTCTGTTCTTAGCTGTACTCAAAGGTGAAGTCAGCAAACATCTGGCAAGCAGACAGGGAGTGAAACCAATAGTCTTGTGTAGGTAACTGCCCAGAGACTAGAATGAGCCAAAAGGAGTCGATGTGCCAGTCTTTATGAATGTGTTTGGTAATTTGGAGCACCAGATGTCTGCTGTGGTATTAGGTGAGGTTAAATGACTGGCTGTATCTTTAGTGTGGCTCTTGTTGTGTCCATCAGTTTTCCAGTCTCCAGAGTCCCTGGGGTCCTGTTGCTTAAGACAACTTTTAAGTATTGTCAGGAGCATTATTTGCACAGTCCTGCTTCTGTTGTTAAAATTGAAGGGGAACAAGTATCCTTAAATCTGTATTGCATTCTCTTGTGTCTTGATGAATAGTGGTTCGATGATTTTGATGTAATGGTGAAGTTATAAAACTTGTCGAATAAAGAAATGGACTTCCACCAGTGGAGAAAAAGCTGGGCTAATAAGGTGAGAAGCTGAACCCTTTTAGTGATCTGGGAAATCACTTCGTATGATAAGCCCTAGAAAATGACAGTATCTTGGATAACATAATTCACAGGCAAATTTGGTTTTGGGTGAATGGTGTCTTCCCCTGATCCGTGAAGGCATCCACCCCCTGTGGGTCTGCTCCTCTTAGATGGTGGCCCACAGTGCAGAGTATTTTCTTTTTTTTTGACCCAAATCAAAGGACTATGTTCTAGTCCTTCAGAACTCTATAATAAAACATTGGATAAATGATTCTGCAGCCAAATCGGGCAACTGCAGATTCATTAGTTCAGCTCTTCCCCTTTGTTAACTCATCTATCAAGAATTTATCATGGGCCTGCATGTTCCAGGTACTGTACTAGGTGTAGGCATTACTGAGATGAATACAGTATAATCCCTGAACTGAGGAGCATAGTCTTATGGTGGATAAAAGTACTTCACTAACATGAGAGGCATTATTATTATCTAGCACAAGGGGTGTTATTACAGGTACAAGATACAGTGGGAAGGGATATAGATGGGGAAGCTGACCTTTTACTTGGAGTGGCTGGTTAAGCGTTCTCATTGAAGATGGTCTTAAAGAATTTGAGCTGGAAGGTAGTGAAGAGATGATAGTGCTCTTTGTAGAAAGAAGTACAAAGGCATGGAAATATGAATATGAATGATACTATACAGGAATAATCAGGACCCACAGTCCGCTGATGTGCATTAGTACAGCCATACAGGTAGTGTTCATTTTGATTATTTGGTGCCTGTGCCTCAGCAGTAGTTAACAACGTGGAACATCACCCTAGGAATAATGACAGATTGTGTGGAACCATAGGATTGTGTGAGGAAAAGAAGGAGAGAAAATGAGGTGGGAAGAAATGAATTATGAAGGAACCTGAATACCAACTAAAGAGTGTGCTGGTCGCCAAATTTTATTCGCTCACTCACTTATTCATTCAGACATTCCCTAGAGGCAGGGATACCAGATAGAAGGTCAGATAAAGAATCTAATTAAGATGAATGATTACTTGGGCCCAGGCAGCACTCATTGAAATGTAAAGGAGGGCCCAGATATGAAAGATATTTTTAAGACATTAGTGTACTGGCTTTGGTGACTATCTGTGGGAAATGCAAGAATCAGAGAAGTGAAATATAATCTGAGCTTTCCAAACTGGTAATGGAGTATCTTGTATGTAATCAATAAGAGTTTGTTGAATTGAATAGAATGTTAAGAGTAATTTTCTAGTGTTTTCCTCTAAATATAAAATCGTGGTAGAATTTCATGTTATTCTAAGGCATAAGAGAGAGAGACTATGGGCTTGATGATACTCACTGCACTGGCACAGTAGGCTTATTTCACCAGTAAACTCTCTTCGAGTGGATGTTATGAATTGAGTCAGCTCATGGTGCCTACTCTATAGAGGAATAGTGGCTAACAGCTCCATCTAAGAAGAGAAGGACTGCAGATGAGTGTGAATATCTTTGTAGACTGAGCTGTGCATTACAACATACCCTAAGTCTGGGAAAGATATTTTAGAGACACATAGTTTTTGTTAGCTACATAACAACAGAAGCATTGTTTTCTTGGTGGCACATTGTCTAAGATAATAGCAATTGTCCACAAGGAAAAAATTGTAATAAAAGGTCAGACTATAGTTAAAAAAAACAAGAAAGTTTGTGGTAGGACCATGAAGTCTAAGTCTAAGGAAATGAAAGCTTATAGTGTGAGAATTCATGTAGACAGACATTCATTCCAACTTTTTGATTTATTTTATTGTTTTTGTCTGTTTATGTTTGTTTTGTTTTTTGTTTTTTTGGTGTTTTTTTTGGTGACTGAATTCAGTCTATTCAATGGCTAGATAGGTTCTTTAGTAAGGGAGACCTGTTACTTAATGAGCCATTACTGAAACTGTAATGACTAGGTAGACACAGTCTTGATATTTAAGCAGCTCTGCTCGAAGGGTCTGTAATTCGTTGTGATGCTACAGAGAACACTGGGCTAGCAGTCAGAAGACCAGTTCTTCCATTTTACCACCTACATGTCTGTGAACAAATCTCTGAAATTCTCTAAGCCTCAAATTCCTCATCTGTAAAATGGGAATAATAATGGCTTATCAGTGTACTCCAAAGAGCTGTTGTGAAGATCAGAGGAGATAATCCTTGTGCAAATTCTTTATGTCCTGTAAAGTCCTGGTGACCTGCCATGTTATTACTGTAGAACATGTCATACAGGTAGAATGGCTAAAGGACCTGTGGAAACAACCCTACAATGATGCTAATGAGAGCAGTGTGGCATGGGGTGATATAATGTGTTAGTGCCCTTCTTTCCCTGGCTGCATGGGCAAGCTGAGACATTGCAAGATATCACCCCCTTGGACTGTTGCACTATGCTTGTGCTATGTCCCACGATATCATAGCAATAACTGACTTGTAGGCAGCTGATCAACCTGCAGTCAGAGGTGGTCTTTTGGAAGCAAGACTCACAGTGCCTTATTGTGGATTCACAGAGCTCAAAGAATATATTCAGGAAAAAAAAAATAACCATTCTTGGATCTCAATAGGTAAAAAATTCATAGCAGCAATTTTACTTTTGTTGTGCTTGTGTTTATCTCCTTAAATGTGCACATATATACTTTTATAGCATGAACAAATTAATGTGCAAATTAGTTGAAACTATTAATTGAAAACAAATATATTTCTATATCTGCTTGGGTAATCTGTACACACAATCAGCATTACTTGCTTTCTTTTTCTTTTTTTCATTTATCAACCCACTTGAAGGCCAGTTTCCTATTATTTCTACATTAGGCTTATTTGTAAGAATGAGTAATGTACTAGGGAAAAATGTTCCCATTCTAAGAAAACAGTCTGTTTCTCTGGAGCTCATTTGGATAAAGAAGTGTAGGGAGATTTAAGAATAAATTGCCCATTCTCATTGACAGGTGTTCCCTCGCTGACCACCCCTCTTTCTTTTCTAAGTAGCTAAAAACTGTCTTTTGTAAAAGGTTTATTTGCTTATCTTTGAGAGGGATAGCACTCGAGCATGAGTGGGAGAGTGGCAGAGAGAGGGAGAGAGAGAATCCCGAGCAGGCTCCACACTGTCAGTGCAGAACCTGAAATGGGACTCCATCCCACGAACCTCGAGATTGTGACCTGGGCTGAAACCAAGAGTCGTGAGCTTAACCTATTGGATCACCCAGGCACCTCTGACCTAATTTGTGTAAAATTCTGTATCAATTTTGTCCCTATAATGTGTGAATACAATTGCTAATCTGTCGATTTTGTTGGCCATGAGGAAAGAGAAATTTATGTAGCTGATGATGCACACGTGTATGCACATGCACACACATACACACAAGATGCATGTATGTGTAGAGGATCGATACCCCTGAAACATTTTAGGAGAGATTTTGATATGCCCACAGTTCATTTATGCAGCTATACTGTCATGATAATTTTGGTTTAATGCAATAAATGGGAATTAGGATGTATCAACATGGAAATGCACATTAATTTTCTTTATGCAGTGTTCAGATAATAAGACTTTAATAATATTAGAAGGATATGTCATGTTTAGGCATAAAAGGCTGAATGGCAGAGTGAGTAGATTACATTTTAAAAAGTTATTTACTGATATTTTAGAAGCCAAATTCATATTTCCATCTGAGATTTATTTTGCAAATCAGGTCTAGAGCTATGAAGTCAAAACCCAACAATTATGTACATAGCCATGAATCAGCATGTCATGGACATTTGTTATGTATGTTTGTGGAAATAAATGGCAGGTGTGTGGAAATAGAAATAACTGTTTCATTTTAGATTTGGGGATAAGTAGTAAAACTTTGGCTTTAGTATTATCACAATTAAAAATTTGGACATTATTGGCTAAATTTAGTTGTATTTGTACATATACAAATATTTGAACAAAGTAACATAGATTAAAAAGAAGTGTTTTTTTTTTTGAACACAGAGTAACTCTGCCACTGATGGAAGACACATTTCAGTACTGCCTCCCTCCATACTCTTAAGGTTTCCTGGTTGTTGCTTTTTGTTATTCCTAATTTAAAATCAAATTGTACATTGGGAAGCCAGAATGTATCAAGAGCATTTATGAAATGTTTCATACTGCATTGTGAAAAAGTATAACTGCCAAAATCCTCAACGTTCACATTCATTAATTTTAGTGTATAAATTCAAATCTCACTCAACTTTGTTTTTGCTTTTGCTTTATTATCTTTTAAATATGAAGTAGATGATATCTCATTTTTCTCACTCATAAAGAGAGGGGAGAGTTACAAGTACCTATTAGCATGGTTAATGTGAAAATGATATTAAATACGATGATAGGTTTAAAAGTACACTGTAACTATAAAGAACTATGCACATGGTGTTATTACTTTAAAATATGACATGACATCTTTTCATTTAGAAGCCAATGTCAACATGTCTCTGCTGATAGAGAAATCAGAATAGTTTTCTACTTTTCATTTTTCATTTTTTGTAGAAATATTGCTTTCTCATCAACATGGAAATTAAGATTCTTAAAACAATGCTAATAAAATAAGCACATCAGCGTAATTTTTCAAGAAGATTTACAAAAGTATACGTTATATTGTTACATGTATGTAGCACCAAAGATATGATGAGAAGTAACCAGCTGGACTGATAACTCTCCGCTGTTTTAGTAACTAGCCTATTTCTATGTAGAGACCATTGAAAATACTATAGGTGTTCTTGGTGATGTTATTTAGTTCTTCAAAGGAAATATGTATTTATATCCTGCTTTATACATTTGGGCAAAAATAGTATAACACTTTCAAGATACTGATGGGAAAGTGAGTCCCAGTAAATATGTTGGATTCTCAAGATAAAGAGAAGTACAATTCTCAGTGTTCACAGCATTCTCTTTACAAAAATAGTCCAATTGGAATATGCTATTTTAGTAAGAAACTCATTAAGTATAACTTTAAAAGCTTCTTCTTCCTTTTCTTTTTTTTAAACTTTGACATTCCAGTAAACTGTGAGGAGAATGTCCTTCCAATTGCGTTTCCTTTTCTGAAGTGTCTAGAAGTGAGAGTACATTCAAATTGTAAGCAGAAAGTCCCTTAAATTCCTTTCCAGAAGTCCATCCTGTAAGTGCCACTCCTAGAAAGACGATGGCTGTTATTGCTTTTGGCTGGAATAAGACTGCAAAAGGTTTCAAGGAGAAATGGAAATTGTAATGGGGGTTTTCTGTCACTTGTATAGTTTATGGCCGATTTGTTCCTTATTTTAGTCCATTAAAATTTTTTTCACTAAGAACTCCTGCCTCTGGAAGGAAATCTTTGACAGTGGTAGTCAAGAATTCTGTGTAACGAGACCCTTGTATCCACATTCCAAAACATGTTTTCAATTTGTATAATAATGATCACAGTGAACAAATTATAGTGAACAGTAAACAGGAAACTAATTATAATTGTGTGAAGTGCTTTTCTCCTCACAGATTCTTTCCACACCTATTATATTATTTGGTGTTCACAATATTCCTGTGCTTTAAGGAATTTTGTTCTTTTATGGGTGAAGATTTAAGACACCAGGGAGGTTGATGTGACTGTTTCCATGGTCCAGCTGTGGCTGAGCTGAGATGCAAAGCCAGTTCTGTCTCTTTTCCTATGTAACTTGACATAACCTGTATCATACACATCTTTCTTTTTTTTTTTTTTTTTTTTTTTACATTTTAGGTTTCTCCTCTACCAGTCTGTCCAAGACCAACACTGAAAGCGGAAGGAAGGCGGTGAATCTGCATCCCATCCCATTAGGCCTTCTCCAGATTCCCACGATGAGCTCGCCAGTGCAGCCCGGTCAGTCTGGTTCCTTCTTAAACCATTAACCAACTTTATGTGAAAGTTGTTGCTTTGTGTTGCTTCAAAGCAAGAAATTTCAGTCAGGAAAGGACTTTTTTTTTTCTTTCTGACAAAGATTGGTTAATATAATGAATTTTGAATGTTGTATTCTACAGCTAATCCTCTATTACATAACCCAGTTTGCTTTCCAGGCAGTAATTTCATTTGCATTGTTATCTGAGCACTAGGCTTTAATCCTTCTGCTCCTAATGTAGCATTTGGATTGCATTTTATGACGTTATTAATATTTATTACATATGATGTTGGCATCTACTTCACACCCATAGTCTTTCTGACCTAATACGTGTCTGTATGCTATTAAATTGTGCTGTGGGCTTGGGAAATCAGCTTGTGGATTTACACTTCTCCATCTCTTTGACACACAGGAAGGATATTTCTCCTCCCTGCCCTTCTTTGCTGCCACTCCTGTTTCCTATATACATATTTAATTATAATCTCAGCACCTGCTTCCTCTGAGTCTAGTGTAATACGTTGCTCATATAGTTGTGATCAGCAGAGCCAACACCCATTCCTACAGGAACTGGGTGTCACTTTTGGAACAAACATAATCCAAGTCTCGAGAATGATGGAGTAGGGTCAGATACTACATGTTAATCATAGACAAATTTTAAAAGAATTTTCTGCTTGGATAATTGTATATTCTTAAAAAAAAAACACCCTTTCCTCATATTGATGTCCTTGAGTTATCCAACTCTTGAGGTTGAAGCTAATATAATATTATTTTCAGGATTTACAAAAGGAAATCTCTTGCCAAGATTTTTTTCACTCTGTGGTGTGCCACACCCAGATCAGCTACTGTGATATTCCACTGTCTCACCAACTTTCCCCACATCCTCAACAAGCTGCCAACTTGTATGTTGAATTTGGAACTGAACATTATTGGAGGGTATATCCATGACTGTTGATTCTAAGTGACGTAGTAAAGGTATTCCAGAGTTTTTAGTTACAATCATTATTTATAATTGGCCTTGTCTTCTGGATACACAGATGAAGAGTTACCGAAGGCCTCTTACCTCTGAGTCTTTGTGCTCCAGTGGTTCTCAAACATTAGCATTCATTAGCATCACTGGGAGGGCTTGTTAAAAATTCGCCCATCCCCTTAGTATATGATTCAGCAGGTCTGAGGTGGGGCCCAACCCTTGCAAGTATTATAGGTTGCCCCAGGTGATGTTAGTATTGGCCTGGAGACTACACTTTGGGAAGCACTGGTCTAGCCTGCTGTACTTGTTCCTTCCTGCTCCACCCCCACCCCACAGACAGCCCTGTGTGTGAGCTACATTGCTTATCACAGTTCTGGTATACTGTATTATCCTTTCTATTAAGATGAACTTAAAATCATGTTTGCATTTTATATATGTATACATTATATTTTAAATGTATTATATATCGTGTATGTATAAATTTAATGTGTCACAATTGCATAACTTACAAAAAGTCATTTAATTTAGAACCACGATAGTTAAATATTTTTTTCTTGTGATGGGATGTTTTGATGTCATTAAAAACCATGCTAAAATCGATAGGGACAAATTGGCTAAGTACAGAAGTGGCAGAAAACTTCTTCTGTTTCTGGAAATTATTGTCTAGAATTTATATAGGGGTTTGTCTTTAGTTCTCTAGACCAGAAAGTGGACTTTTTATATATTAAAAAAATTGTCCTGTCCCTTTATTATCCACCACCTCGGTCATATGCTCCCCCTATTGTCACCTCTCACTCTGACTGGAAAGAGTGATGGGTAAGATTGAATGATGAGAAAATAGAATTTATTGCAGTGACTACAACTGTATCCACATGAAACATTTGAAACAGCAACTTTACCAGGATATGTAATCTTGAAATGGGCACAAAATGGAGATGCCATCATGGCTAATGAAGGATAAACTATATAGGACAAATTTGGATCCAAATTATAATTAAATTCAATGTATGAAACTCACTCACTTTTAAATAGTGCAATTTCATTGTGTGGTTTTTATTTAGCATCTTTCTAACACATTTAGACCTGGACCCACTTATTTTTAATGAAAAACACATAATCCCATTAACAACACTATTTTAAGTGGTTAAATTCCCAGTTTAGGCCATCAAAGGCTATTTAAAGGTAACTAGCTTGCAGTGAATACAGAAATATCTTGACAACCTTAGTTAAAGAAGAGAATCAATACAATATAATAAGAAATATTTAAAAATTTTCCAAGCCTAAAGGAAAGTAGACCACATAGCAGGAAGATAAACAGGTGGGAAATTTTATACTTAATGTGAACTATGGGTACCTTAGAGAATTTCTCAGGTAGGTCCATATTACATCTAATTTTGTTCTAAAAGTAATGTTTTTTTTGAAAGGTTGGTGTAAGGGTGATAATAGTCTTAGTTTTCTCACCTTATGTGGAACAGGGTGAGATTTTTGTTGCTTTTGAGATAACTGCTTAAGAGGTAAAGTATATTGGGCAAGAAAGCTATAGAAATGGTATTTATATGTAAGGAGCTGATGGCCAGAAGTAACATTTACTGAACTTTGTGTGGTAAAAGAGAGAAGTAAAACATAGAGTGCTTGTACCTAACTCGTCCTGAGGGAGAAGAAACATGATTAAAGGGGATTTGAGGTTAAATAGAAGTCTTACTGTCCACCCAGCATAGGTGTTTGTTTCATAGAAAGTGGATATGAATCCTTGCTTCAAGGTGCATATGGAGAAGGAGGGAATAGTATGTGTAGGTCAGCTTTTTTCTGCTCAAGATGATAACAACTTGTAACATTTTTTTTTTTTTAATTCAGAGCTTCTATGTGTAAAGGTACTGTAATACATAAAATGGGCAAATACATTGGACTCTCTTTCAAAAAACATAAAGTAAAATAATACTAAATACTTTGATTAATTCCATATATACCTGATACAGCTTATAACTGGTAATATTTGACAATTGAAATAAGCATACCCTTCCCCCCCGCCAAGAATATTGGTTTTATAATATGAAAATATCCTTTGAGACTGCTGTTTGAATGAGGAAGTTCTTGCCAGCCATGGTAATTGTTCAGTTAGAAGGGAAAAAGTGGGTGATAAATAAGACAACTATTGACTGAAGCTCATTAAAATTTCCTTGTGTACTTTTCTTATAAATGCTCTGCTCTGTTGAGAGCAGCACTATCGAGAGGCCTCGGTCAGTTCTGTTTGGGAAATTTTTATGAATGAAATCTGAATTGAGGAAAGTCATAGCAAGTGGGCCAGGTGGGTTGGAGTCTTTTCTATTTGTTACAAATGCAAACTATGATCAGAGACCTGAAATGCACTTTGCGTATATAAAGGAAAATGTTCTGGCCACAGACATGAAAAAATTCTCCTGCTATCATTAGCCTGTATCTTTTGGTGCCATATATATTCTGCTGGTGAGAAATAACCTAATCTTTTGACTTAGAAAAAGTGTTTTTCTTACATCTCATAAAAAAAAAAAGCGCTATCTAAAAAGAGACTTAAATTGGCCTGAGGCAATCACCATCCATTTGTTTTGCTTTTGTTCTGCAAAGGGCTCTAAGGAGTTATTGTGCACCAGAAAAATAGCCTCACTCTGGTTATTCTAGAAATTCTTTAATAGTCAGTGTTTTGGACAAAGTATTTATGTTTGTCTTGAAAATTGGTTCTGGGATAGTATGCATTCTTGTTTTCCCCGTAAAACTTCTCCATCTATGTTCAATTATAGTTGATATCAAGTACTAAATATTACTGTCTTGATCATGTATTCAGTCAAACAATAAGTGCTGATTTTTGAATATAGAATTCGCTAGTTTTTATTTTAATCCTGGTGCCTCAATAATGTTCTAAGTTAGAGCAGTGTGTATTGCTTTTGGGCACTGAGGAGCCTGCAAGGAGGGCAGACTGGATAAGATTGGCAGCTAGCTGCTGCACTTGGGATAGTCAATCATTCACATTTCATTAAGCATCCATTTTGTGCCAAGTGGTGTGTTCTTCAGTAGGGACGCAAAGAGTACTAAATTATGGTTTCTACCCTTATAGACAGCACCCTTTAGTGGAGAGACAGAAGAATGAGTAGTTTGGGTCCGTTCAGTGGGTTAAAGTATTTTAATAAATGTAGGATCAGAAATTAATTTCTTCTGTATAGCAGTATGGATGCCATTTATAGTAATTTATTTTTTATCAGGATTGCCAAATCTCAGAAGGAAAGACTTTAGGTCTCATCCAATCTAGAGTTTCCCAACCATGTCAGGTAATAAAAGTCACATGGGGCTCTTGTTATAAATATGGATTCTCAGACTCCTCCCCTAAAGAGAATTATGTAGTCAGCTTGCGGGGAGGGTACCAGATAACAGATTTCATAGTGCTCTTCACTGTGACTTGGCAAAATGCAGAAATTTTTTTTTTAAAGTTTATTTATTTAATTTGAGAGGGAGAGTGAGCAGGGGAAGGGCAGAGAGAGAGAGGGGAGAAAGAATTCCAAGTAGGTTCTGCACTGTAAGCTCAGAGCTCAACATGGGGCTTGAACTCACAAACTGAGAGTTCATGACCTGAGCCAAAACCGAGAGTTGGACACTTGACCTATTGGGCCACCCAGATGCCCCCCAGGAATGTTTTTTAATCTGCCTAACAAGCACTAGTAATTCTCATTTTGAGACTCTAGAAAAACAAAAAATACATCATTAAATCCTATCTCAATAGAGGTATTTCTCTTGTGAGCTAATATATAACCAGTTATTTTGCTTTCTGCCAAATGAAAAGCTAGTGCTATTGAAAATTAGAGGAGGTAATCATTTGTGGAGAAATTCTGAAGGCTTCTATGCATTCTCTGCTATCTAGGCCATCCTGTTTTTATGTGGAGGTGAAGCAAAGATATTCTTATAGAGGGAGTGCATTTCCCCCCCCCCCCTCATATTTCTACCTATTTTAAACCAGATCATATTTTCAGGATGATCTCAAGAATACAGAAGACATGATGTGAGCCCGAACATTTTTTTTTTAATTTTTTTTCAACGTTTATTTATTTTTGGGACAGAGAGAGACAGAGCATGAACGGGGGAAGGGCAGAGAGAGAGGGAGACACAGAATCGGAAACAGGCTCCAGGCTCTGAGCCATCAGCCCAGAGCCTGACGCGGGGCTCGAACTCCCGGACCGCGAGATCGTGACCTGGCTGAAGTCGGACGCTTTACCGACTGCGCCACCCAGGCGCCCCAAGCCCGAACATTTTTAAGAGTAAATAAGATAGGCTGAATCAACCCTAGAATGATTCTACCTTTTACTTTTGATGGATCTATTTTGTATAATGCAATTTTGATGAAAATGTACTCAAAGAAGTTTTGAAACAAAGAACATACATGATGCCTCTTTATATTGGGCAATGCTGTGGCCTGATGGGCATCTAGGTGAGTCTGAATAGTAGAGATACTCTAGCTGTATTGCAGCATCCTATAACCTTAGTTTTCAAAGCCCATTGCATAAAGGTAGGTAATTTCTCTTCACCATTGTGAAGACACTTATAATGCATATGGAGTGAGAGGGCCAGGATTGTCTAAACAGAAGTTAAAGGTTTTGTGGAAAGATCTTATATTCTATTCCTTTTCTGATTGGCATATCTTAGGCAAAAATTAGCTGAGTTTTCCCTGCCTGCCTCCGTTTTGCTAAAGAGCCGAATTCTCTTATAGAAATGTGGTGGATTTAACTAATGATCAAAAAGTTCTTTGAAATATAAATTGTTATGGAAATGCTAAGTAGTATAAACAATTTGAGGGCAAGCATTAATAAAAGCTTCACTGCAAGCATTTTTAAAGAGGACTAATAAAAGTTTCACGGTTCAATTAATACAGCACAACATTGGGTTTTCTAGAAGCATATGGGGCCCAGAAGGCCTGCCCCTGTTTTTAAAATTTACGAACTCTTTAATGATTCACCACTTTTACTCTAGTGTATCACCCACTGTGGTGCCATTTAGTCATTAAGTAGGAAACTAAAACCAGGACAAAGCTACAAACAAATATCAAAATGTCCAAGTGGGTATTTTTTTCTTCAGTTTGTTCACAATATGTTACCATAAAAAATGAATGGTAAATGAAATAGAGTCATAGGACAAATCAAGTAGGTTAAGGCTTCCCCTGATAAGTCTGATAAGCTTTTTAATGAAATACAGGTGAAATCTCATTAGAATAAACTCTGTGTAACTAAAATATTTTCAGGCCCCCAGCTAATTATTTATTTCAAAGTTGTGATCAAGATAAATATTCTAAGATAATCAAATCAGTCTCTTCAAGTTTTGTAGCAGAAATTGATTAGAGTACAGTATTGATAGGAGATAATGAACGTTAAATTTGTTAAATATTATTTTGGATTTTCTTTTACTACTTTAACTTCACAGTTATGTGACTCATTCTTTTGCTGTTGCTAAGTCTAAACTTCTCAATCTGATATTCAAGTTTGAAACAAACCAGATAGAAGATTTTATTTATTCTTCAGTTCCTGAGGGACAGTGCTTGAAACGTGAGGCACAAATCTTTTACCAAAATATTCAGTTTAAATTTATTTTGCACATGTATTTCTTCTCAACTTTACTTTTCACAATTACTTTTGATAGGTAATTCAGTTTATATATTTATTGTGTTCATTACTATAACACTACCAAAAAACTCCTCATAATGTAGTTCAAACAGAAAAGAAGGCTGTTTCTTCCTCACACAAAGACTAAAAAGACTTTCCTGAGTGGTAGGCTCTTCTTTTGTAGTGGCTATGGAGGCCCCAGATGGTTGCTGTCTTGTGACTTTTCTTTCTTCTCCTTGTGGATTCCAAGGTTAGTATACATCTCTCCGTCAAGCTGATGGAAGGAAAATGGAAGAGGTGGGTTTATGTGGGACGTTTCCATAGGCACACCCACATTTCTTTGGATATAATTTAGTTACATGACCATACGTAACTGCAAAGGAGGCTGAGAAAAGCAGGCTAGCAGTGGTCCAGGAAAAGTAGGAAACAAGTTCGGTGAATAGCTGGTCAGTCTCTCCCACATTTATTGTGAACATTTATAGCTGGGAGTAAAAATATGGTAGTGCTTATAAGAGGTAGGAGTATTTCATAATGTACTCTTGATTATACCAATTATTAAAGAGTTAAATAAGGTTCTTTCAAAGAGGTAGAAACATATTGAAATCAGGGCAAATCATTTTCTAAGAGATTCTTCAGTAAGCATTTCATTAGGAATCATGTGAAATAGTGAAGCAGTGTAGCTATTAGTAAATTCAAGTTCTGGTTAGTGGAAGCTTCCCAGAAAGTGGGAATAATATGTATAATATAGAATATTATGTGTCCTTAATTAGCATACAAAAGTCATATCAGTGGCAGCTGAAGGCTGTCTGCCAAAAATAAATAAATAAATTAAATAAATAAATGAATAAATAAATAAATAAATAAAAGTCATGTCAGCTTATCTGAAATTATAGTTACATCTACTGAGGAAGAAGTAACTTAATATTCACAATTCTTATGTTTGCTGTCTATTGCATATTGGCATCACATTAAAATTTTTTTTTAACATTTACTTATTTTTTGAGAGACGGAGACAGAGCTTGAGCAGAGGAGAGACAGAGAAAGAGAGGGAGACCCAGAATCCAAAGCAGGCTCCAGGCTCTGAGCTGTCAGCACAGAGTCTGACGTGTGGCTCGAACTCACAAACTGCGAGATCATGACCTGAGCCTAGGTCAGACACTTAACTGACTGAGCCACCAGGTGTTCTGCATAACATTTTTAAACACCTTCAGGATTTCACACATTATGTTGAAAATCTAGGTCAAATAGACAGTGGTTGATAAACACTTGTTTTACAGTGAATGCAATTATAAAACAATGCTAGGCTTCATTTTATTTAAGATCCAGTGGCAAATTTTAGTACCTTGGCAAAACAAATGGGCAGCCTTTTGTTTATAACTGTATGTGGACCTTTGCAGATTTTTTTTCTATATTTGTTAGGGTTTGCTGTTAATAATATCAAAGTTGTGGGTGTGTACATGTGTGTGTGAGTGTGTGTGAGTGTGATTGTTTTGCAATATTGTAATAAGTGTCAGGAAATACAGAGGTATGTAGAACCATCTAAACTCCACTAAAAATACTCAAATGCTTTAGTTTCTATGGTTTTATATATATTTAATTTTTATCTGTTATCTTTTGAGAATGTTAATGTATAACAGTCTTCTCCACTTATAATTTATTACTTATAATTTGTTATAGGATTAGAAAGCAAAGAATTGTGTCAAATAAAATGTTAGTGAGCTAAGAATAAGTTCTGAAGAAATTAAAAAATTCTTTGTTATGAGCAAAATATATATGTTTGTTTTTTCTTACACACTGTAATTACATTTTAATTGTCTCCCATCCCCCTTATTTTGTTTTCTTTCTGCCTTTGCTATATAGTTTTTTACAAATTCTAAGTTTCTAATAGGTGAGCCATTATTATGGCTTTGATTTTGTCATGTTCATCCTTGCAAATTATGATCAATACCTTTTATCCACACATGTCTCATGTGTTGATTTTAAGTTGCTTCAGAGTTACTTAAATACCCCAAAGGAGAGACTCATGACATACTATCGGTGAGTATTTCCTTAAACTCTTAAATCGATTTACTGGGAATAGAAGAATTCTGAGATAGTCTGTGAAATTGTTTTGAGTCTTTTTTCATGCTAACTTTCTGACATTTGATTGTGTAAGACTCTTTGCTCTTATGATGGATGGGTTGCTCCGTAGTTAGCACTGCATAATTAACCTTTCCTTCCAGGCTCTTAACTTCTAAGAAGACTTTATATTGGTTTCATAGTTCCACTGGCAACTGGCCTAACTGGGGAATTTCCTTTGAAGTTGGAATTTGGCCTAATAATTTTTCCCACTTTGGAATTCTGTGAGTCCTAAGAGAGGGCAGATAATCATAGGGGCACATATGCAGGCATTCATCTTGTAACCTTCACCTCAGAGGAGATTGTTCTTCAGAAAGAAACACTGAGCGTGTTTGGATTTTCTGAGAATGTAAGCGAGTTTAACAAAAGCTGGTGGTGACACCTGAAAAGGTTACTTGATTACCTCACCTATGTTTTTCTGGTTTTGAGATTCTGAGTGCTTTTTGCAGAGCTAAGACTGCTGTACAAATGGGCAAAGACAGAACTGTATCTTGAACTCCTCTTTTGGAATCTCTATCTGGTTGGAAAAAATATAGAAAGTCATTGTAGTTACTTGTTTGGTTTGTCACTGGGATCCCCAAATATCTGCCCAGTGTGTTCATGGATGGGGACTTATGGGGAATGTTACTGTCATTCAGCGAATATTGTCTTTTGTAGTAAATTATTAACCCAGTGATTATGAAGTAATTCTTCCTGAAAACCTGTCTTCTCTGCTTATATGTTGTATTAAAAGAAATATTATAATTAGGGATATTTTGAAAACTACTTTAAGAAAATAAAAGCACACAGCTATGAAAATTGTTTTTAGGTGGTTTTTATGTTATTTTTGAACATATCTGTATATTTGTGCCTATAATATGGTGCTTCATTTTTAAGGGAGAATTTAATATATCTTATTTTGGCTTTATGTTTAAAGTGAAGCAATCTATTGGAAAACAGATTTTAAAGGTATTAGTATTTCAGTGAAAGGAGCTGAAAATTAGAAAAAAGTCAGGAAGCCAATTATAGAAAGAAGAAAAATAATACATATGATAACTTGTGTTGGATAATGTGTGCTATTGGATCTCTGAATTTCAATAAAATATGTCAAAGTAGAGTTCATTTTCCCTTCTGTTGGGAGAACTGATAATCCGCCTCCCCATCTGCCTTCTTACCTTTCTTAGTTGTCTTTCTTTCATATTCTTTTCTCCTGCCTAACTCCCAAGAAGGATTTGGGATTTATATAATATGTTTTAAAAAATAAAATACATGCTGAGGAAATGAAAGAAAAGAAGGGAGATTAGATAAAGCAAATGTCCTTGGTATATATACTCAAGTTCTGTAAAGTTGCTAGAGAAGTAGATTTGGCTTTGAACTTCTTGGTAGCAAGTCTTTTTTCTACTATGAGATGACTCTCCTTCAGCCAAACTGATTAAGTCACCGCCCTGTTTGAAAAATGTCAGAGACTGTCTATAGCCTCTACCTGAGGGACACAAGGACCCCACACCCTTTTCTTGTTAGTCTTTCTCTTCCTCCTCCATGCACCACGAGCCTGTTCTGGTCACCACATGAAGCTATGTGCCTTCCCCGGTTCTTGCTTTTCTGCCTGTAGACCTTTGGGTGTGACTTTCTCACTGTTGGGAGTGCCCTCCCCTTCATACCAACACACCTCCAGTCCTTGGGAAATTTCTTTATTTATTATTCAAGGCATGCCTCTGTTTCATTCTTCTGTGAAGCCTTCCTTGGTGATCCTGGGCTTCTCTGATACCTGTTACCTCATTGGAAAAGGAACTTATCTCCTATAGCTGGGGGGTTTTCTTAGTCATAGCTTAGTAATAAACTAAGCTCTTTGAAAGCAAGAGACATCTTTCTAAGATTTTTTTTAATGTAAAACAATTGGTTATTTGACTCATGGTTCCTTGATTAGCTAATATGTTGCCTAGCACATAAAAGGAGCCAAATAAGTGAAGAACAAAGGATATTTTGTGAGGAGGCTGATAAACTATCTTTGGAGTGAGGGGAAACAGTTGAAAATATCTCAGCAAAACCAAGGTGCTTGATCTCTGTGGTAAATCATGCCCCCTCCCTTTGTTTCTTCTTATTTATTCTTTTGTTGACTTTCTGTTCTTTTAACTTCTTCATGACGGTTTTGAGCTGTTCTTTTGCTTCTGTTTAGGTGCTACCCATTGAAATTTTTTGTGTCCTTCTAGGGTGTCTTGTCTATTCCTTAAACAATAAACAGTGCAAGAGGGTGGTTATCCTTTGCAAGATCTGTGGCCGCATACTGAGTTCCCTAAATGTTAAGTCCAAGTTTGGAGCTGCTGTAGCTAGCACAGTAGTAGAAAGCCGACCTACCAGCCTTTTGCCTTTTAGTAACTTGAACTCTCCCTGTTTCAATACTTACAAGCTACCTCCCACCCCATTAAAAAAATACACACTGTAGGTAAGAACAGAGGAAGGAGTAAAAGTATTTTCAATTGTGGTTAAGCAGCAAATTGTTTTAAGTTGAATTCATTGGTCCAACACCATTTAAACCTTTAAAGTTTTATTTGTTTATTTTGAGAGAGGGACAGTGCAAGTTGGGAAGGGGCAGAGAGAGAGGGAGAGAGAGAGAATCCTAAGCAGGCTCTGCACTGCCAGCGCAGAGCCCAATGTGTAGCTCAAAGGAACAAAACTGTGAGCTCATGACCTGAGCTGAAACCAAGAGTCAGACGCTTAACTGACTGAGCCACCCAGGTGCCCCAAACTTTTAAAAATTAATGCATTTTTGAGGTGCCTGGGTGGCTTAGTCAGTTAAGCATCCAACTTTGGCTCAGGTCACAATTTCATGGTTCATGGATTTGGGCCCCACATCCTGCTCTGTGCTGACAGCTCAGAGCCTTTAGCCAGCTTCAGATTCTCTGTCTCCTTTTCTCTGTGCCCCTCCCCTGCTCATGTTCTGTCTGTCTCTCTTTCTCTCAAAAATAAGTAAGAATTAAAAAATTTTAAAAAATGGATGCATTCTTTGCAGACTGTCTTATTAACAGTAGTAACATTTTTCTGAGGAACTTCCATGAAATATGTATAAAGGAAAACAGCTGGTTTAAAATTTATGACATTTTGATCTCTGTGTTTTCATTTCTTCTCATTTAAATTGATGAACTCATAAGCACTTTAATATGATAGTTGAAGTCTTCATAAAAATTAAATTAGGTTCCTAAATTTTCTGTGTGTCCCCATTAAAGATGTGTTTGGCTTTATTATTTGCCACTGTTGCAGCATGATATTGGATAGATGGAGTGATCTCTTCCACTGGCGTATATGTAGTCATATGGAGTTCCTTTCATATCTGCCCAGGAAGTTCATTACTCTAAAGCTCATGGAAAGAACAGATGTGGAATAGGCAAGTACTGCATATCTTTCACTCACAGCTCTCTGGGGAACCTCTTTGGGTAGGCTCTTGTTTGTCACACACAAAAGAAGTATGTCTTTACCCTGAGTGATGCAATGGTCCAACCTCCTGTGGGGTAACATCCACTGACAATAACGCCATAACCCATTAGTTGATCGCAAACTCCCTGAATCCATAGGGATTTGCCCCAGTCTAAATGAGTGACTAATTCTTAAACTACACGGCAAACCTGAGGTCCTTGGGGAATTGGGACATGTTAAGGTTGGATTGTTTATTTTGCTTGTTATAACTGTAGGATCATTATGGATATGTTTACATCCTGCTGTCGTTGTATGTTCTTAACCAATATACGAGGTAAAGAGGTTTAGTCTTTTTGCTTCTGCTTTCCTTCTGTTCTTTGTCATCCTACCTCCACCCCATAAAAAAAGGGTCCACACTCATCAGATCTAAGGGAATCTATATCTTTTGCTTTGAATACTTTGTTACCTTATCTGTTACTGAGAAATTATACAAATGCATATTTGAGGTTATTAGTAAAAGCCCACAGACTTAAAACATAAGCTCTGGAAACAAGTGTTACCTGTCATCTATCTGCTGTTCACTAGATCTCCCTTTGTCCCAGTTTCTTTATTTGGAAGATATGTAATGAATTTGTTATATCAATATATAAAAGATATAATTGTAAAAGAGATACTAAAGCATTTAGTGTTCATTTAGAGTTAGTATACACAAATTTGTGCTTTTGTCTCAACTGTGACCTGTAACTATCCTTTTGTGAATGTCACTCTAAATACCCACGTCTGTAGGTCTTTTCACACTGGTGACAAAACCATCATTTCCACATTCTATCACAATTTCTAGTTGTGTCTGTCACTTGCTCAAAAGCTTGTTTACTTTTGAGCAAATGGAATTATACCATCCCTCTTTTTTATTATATACTGGCCTCCTACTCTGTCCCACCTCCAATAAATCATTGTGTTGCCTTGCTTCACCTTTTGGTGTGTTTTTACACCATTTGCCATGCTGGCATTCTTGTGTGCCTCCCTCTGAATCTGTTCTTTGCCTCTCCTAACTTCTGGTGCCTTATTTTGTGCAATTATCACTCCAATCTCTGCCTTTCTGTTCACATTGCCTTCTCTGTGTATGTCAAATCTCCCTTTAATAAGGATATATATGATTGCATTTAGGGCCCACCTGGGTAATCCAGGATAATCTTTCCATCTCAAAATCATTAATCACAATTGCAAAGTCCTTTTTTTTTTTTTAACATATGAGATAAAATTCACAGGTTCCAGGGATGAAAATGTGAGTATCTTTTGAGGGGTCATTATTCAACCTACCCTACACACCTGACTTAAATAATGTCTCAAATCCTTCCATTTCATAATTTCTGTTCATGAATTTGCTCATTCACTCACCCATTCATCAGACTTTTATTTCATGCCCACTGTATGCCAAACACTGTCCGAGGTGTTAGGAATAACACCCTGACCATACTTTTAATTACTTGATTATTTTGTCGATAAGATGTACCATACAGAGTAAACAGAGATACAGGCAAAAGAGACAGTTTGATCCAGACTGTCAGATTAATTCTTTATATGTCTCCTTTTACCTAATTCTAGAGCTTAAGTCACCATCATGCCTCAGTGCTCATAAATTAGTTCAGTAACTATAGAGGTTATGTGTAGCCTATGGGCCAGAAAGTATTTTACAGGAGGGAAAACATATATCAGCTTAAATTCAATTTCAAAGAATGTGTTGAGTACAAAATATAGACCTTGCCCTCTAAGGAATTTATAATCTTATACAATTCTTATCAACCTTTGCTGCATGTCAACATCAACAATAGAGCTTTAGAAAAATATCCCTGCCTGTTCCCCACTACATATCATGCTTGATTTTGATTTTGGGTGGACCCTAGAGGTTTTTTTTTTTTTTTTAGCTCATCAGGAAATTCTTACATGCTACTAGTATTGAGCACAAAGAATCTTTGGTCAAGTAGAAGTGACCTGTAACTAGGAAAACAAAGGCATAGGTACTGTTAAAAATGTAAGTCAGAATGCCGTAAGTTCCATTAAGATAAAAAGAAACAAAATAATTTGTATACTTAGAGGAGGATGAGATCATATCTGTCTCAAGGGAAATTTGGAGAAGGAAGTACACGAAATGTCCTTCACAGATGGGTAAGATTTCAAAAGATTTGGTGTGTAGGAATAGGGGAGGTGGGTGGTCATGGCTGGAGGCAAGGGCTGGGGGCTCACATCTAGGCATTAAATTTCCTTTTGCTTAGATTTTCTGTCCTGGAATCCAGAAGCATCTGAAAAATATAACTTTAAACCTGATCTTCTAATCCATTTCAAAGGCAGTAGAGTAGAAAAAATTGTACTTAACAGCTAATAGGTTGATTTATACATTAAAAAAATTTAGAAACAGGGTAGGTGGACCTCTGAAATTTTAATCTAGGACCTGTGAATATTAGGAGCAGGCTTCAGTGAGAAAAACAGAAATAGAGGGGAAAGTTTTATTTTAAATGTTTCAAAAGAAGACTGGAAAACAGAAAAGCACAGTAGGAAGCAACAAAAGTAATTATGAAGCTCAAAAATGATAATAGAATTAGTGGGAGTAAGTGATATTGATAGAAAAGATAGTTAACTTTTGCTGAATTTTTCCCACAAGCTAGGGGCTTCATTACTATATTGTCTTCATTTCATGGAACTCTTCATAACTCTTGAGGTGTAGGTACTGTTCTTATCCCTGTTTTACAGATACGGATCTTGAGGTTTTGAGAGGTTAAATATCTTGCTCTGTCAAGGTCTCACAGTAAATTGAGTGGAACAGATCTAGGACTCAGATCTAGGAACTCTAATTCAGTAGTGTGTATTCTTGACCATAGTTCTGCTAGTTGTCAGGAATAGCTTGAGACGTAGAGTTGATGAAGAGAAATTTGTCCTAGAGCTAGAAATTTAAGAATCATCTGAATAAAGGTCATAGTTAAAAACATGGGTAGCTTAAAATTAGAAGCATGACCTTATCAATTAAAAGATGGAAATAAAGAAAAAAGAGAAAAAGAGGAGAGGGCCAAGGACTAAGTCACACTGAAACTTTCAGGGACAGTGTCTTATCCCTCTTTAAGGCTGCTGCTAACTTAACACATGATTCGTTAAAAAAAAAAAAAGTTCTTGAATAGTTAAGTAAGCAACTGAACCCATCTTTCCATTCTAAAATTTTCAACCTATGCTTAAGGTTCTACTTCCTAACTTTACTTACTCGAAGGAAACAATCCTAAACACTTTCTTAAATTCTCTTGCCTGTATTTGTGAACCTGCTTTAGTTTCAGATCCTTGGGGTCTTTGTTGGATCCCATTTTTTCCACCTTACCCCATGTTTTCCCCAGTGGAAGAAGGCTACTCTGTAGAGAGGCTATGCCAGTATAGGAGGATTTTCAGAGTGGTTCAGTATTTTTATCCTTTTAAACCATTGGTAAACTAAATTATTGAAAGGATAAATAATACATACATGGTGATGTGTCTTGGCCGTGGGATGTCTTTCTCCTTCTGCTTCTTTTGGAGTTCCTGCAACTTCATTTCATTCCCTATTGCTACATAGCACACAGGAGACAGCACTATTAAATAACCCAGGAAAATAAAGTTATTGCTGTTGAAATACATAAATTACCTTCTTTTTTGTTACCTGCCAGTATAAGCAGATAGGCTTCCTATGCTTGTCTGGTTCTTTTTAACCCCCATTGTTCCGCAATCTGGATCCAGCATTATTTATTCGAAGGGTTTCAGGAATTGAATGAAAAGGATTTCAGAATAGCTGTATGGTTGTGTCAGATATTTTAATGCTATAATGTTGTATTTCTTTTGCTGGTGTTTTCAGAATCACATTTTTGTCAATGATTTATAACTTCAACTATTACAAAATTAGCATGATACCTAAACTCTTAAAAAAATACCACAGAGCACTAATCTGTAACCAGCCTGACCTATTTTTTTTCTAGTGCTGTAATTTGAATGCTGTGTATAATGTGGTCTTCTTATATAACTCATCCCACCTAACTTTATGAGGAAAATTAATGGAATGGGACTCTCATAAAATCATTTGATTAGAATCAAGGGAAATCTAACTTGCATTGAAGGTCAAGACTGCCTTTCAGAGTAAGCAGTTTTATGGTTCAAAGTAAAACAACTTATTTATAGACAGCAATCAACAAGGCAGAAAAAAATATCCATCATTCTGTTTGAAAGACGTTGGGTAAGCCAGTGATTCTTGGTTTGGGCTCTGCCTTAAAGTCATCTGTAGCGCTTAAAGGAAACAAAGACGGAACCTGAACTGGAACCACCAACCTCAACAATTTTGATTTAACTGGACTCCTTATAGGTCTATGCCCGGGTATTCATTTAAACCTCCAAAGTGATTATAATGTGTAACCAATGTCCAGAGCCACTATGACAAGAAACAACAGGGAAGTACAAAAGAGCAGGAGAAAGTCAATAAATATAAAATTCTTGTCCTTTAGGAGATAACATTTACTTTCTACAAAAAGGCAATGTTGTTTTATTAGTTATGAAAATTAAACACTTGTTCTCCTATTTTGAAAGCATGCAAATTAATTTCATTTAGATATTAATTGTTACAAGGATATGTGAGAATACATATTGATGTGTTTAAAAAGCCCTTTTCCTGTGTTTCTAAATGTACTTTTTTATGTTTAAGATTTTTGAAACTCAACTGTGGGTCTAGCTGCTCCCCCCATCATAAATCATCTGATTTATTAACTGAAACTGTACATTAATTTACAAATGAATAATTTAAAGTCAGAGGAATGAATGTGGCAGTTTCAGTCAACGACAAATTCATTGATTATCTTGGGCATTTCTTTCTCCATAAGGAAAGTTACTGTTTCAAAATGATGTTTGGTCACTTTGTGCAAAGTATCTTGATCATTCTGGGCCTGAATTGCTTTCTCCGCAAGACTAAGGTACCACACATTGCTGAATAGCAGAGACCACGTATTGAGTGTTCCTTATATTTCACATTCTAAATGTGCCAAATACTTTGTATGTGGTATTTCATTTATTAAAGTGAAAACTCTATAGGGTAAGGGCTATTTTCTAGAATCCCCATTTTAAAGATGAGAAACCCCTTTCAGAGATACATAAGGTGTCCAAGGTTGTGCATCTGCTTAGGGTCAGGGTGTGAATTCAAGCAGTCAACACCATGGGCAGTGGTACAAAGTAACAGTAACTCAATATAAAGACAAATTTTTCTGTTTAACCAGTTGGTTAAGATCAGAATTTAAAGCTTGTATCATCTTTACAGAAACGCTTTCCAAAAAGACAGTTCTGATACTTCCCAAAGGACAGCAGATTTTTCTGTTGTAGCTAACAAGAAACAGGTGTGCTGTGGTGTTAGCATTTGTAACTGGCACTGGACTAGCAGGAGGATGGGTGCTCTGTGGTGCTGGCTGCATTTTGAGGAAGGAGCAGTATTTTCCAAACTTCCTCAGACCCATAAGACTCTTCCCCACTCTTCACTTCCAAATCGTAGGAGGGAAAACTTTGTGTGAGGGCAAGCATGGAAGAGAGCTCATCTGGAATAACATGAATGGGCTTGATGAGTGTGGGTGGTGGAAAGCTCAACAAACTTGTGGTCAGAAGACCTCAGTTAAATTCCCCTGGCTCTGACACTCATGCCGTAAAAGTACCTCAACTTTCCTGAATCTTAGTTTTCTCATCTTTAAAATAGAATTGATGATAGTAGTAACCGAATTCCTTGACTCAAGTAGCTGAATATCAAATGAGACAATATACTGTAAAAACTCTAAGGGATAAGGTGTTTTTAATACTGTTAAAGTTAATAAAGCAGATTTTTCTTTTCTAGCTGGAAGCCTTTATTTAACGTGTAGAATAGAAAAAACAAAACAAAACAACAAAACAATGACACTCGAAGAAACTTTAATTCTACAATACCACTTGATTTTCAATGTCCTCTACCAGAACACTTGGACTTTATCTTCACACAAATGTTCAAAACCCCTAGGCATTTAAGCAGTCTCTAAGTGCACCAATTACTCTTTAATGGCCAAATCCCATGATCTTTTTTCAGTCTTCAATAGAATTGTCATAGCAGTAGTAATTCATTCATTCAACCAGTGTATATTGAGTGCCTACTGTGTGTCTGGAATGGTTTTAAATCATTGAACATAAAAGTTGGTGAAAAGAAAAGCAGAAAAACAATGATATTGTCCTGTTAGTCACCTACTATGGATCAGGTGTTACAGATCATTTCATTTAACCCTTACAGCAATCCTGCAAAATTTTTTACTAGCATAATTTATAAACAAATATACTAGGATTAGAGAGCTTAAAAGATGTGTCTAGCATGTGCTAGCAAGAAGATGGTAGAACTGGGGTTAAAACCCTATTTCCTGTCCTTACAAATGATCTTTCTTTTAACCATTCATTTATGAATTCATTTACTTATACTGTACCTAGTCTAAATTCTTTTGACCTTCTTTCTTTCTATGAACATCACAGATATCTCCTCAGCCACTTGTGCTTAAAACAATGGTGCCACTTTTGAAGCTCTTATTCTGCTCCCCTGCACATCAAGTTGGCTTGGATTTTGATTGACTCTATTTTCCGTTTTTGTTGCTAGCCTTTAGCATTCATTACTTCTGGCCACAACTATTGTCATAGGCTTCCAGCTAATCTCTCTATTTTTAGTCTCTCCTGCATTCAGCCTCATTGTACAATGCTGCCTAGTAAAGCACTGCTGCTAAAGCACAAATCTAATTATTTCCTTTATCAAAACTCTCCATGGCTTGCCATGGTCTATAAAAACTGGCAGTACTTATGAGACATTTCTAGTGTCCATGGTATAGGGCGAACCACATTTCTGGCCTTCTCCTTCAATGTGCTCCTTCCCATACATGCTAACAGTGTTTTTCAGGCTTGTCTGATAGGAATCACATGGGGCTTATCAATACACAAATTCTCAGGCCCCACTTGAACCTACCTAGATAGAATCCTTAGGGATTTACAAGTCCTTGTGGTAAAACCTGCTGGTACTCTCATAGGCTCTGAGCACAGGGACACAGTTGTGACCACCCTGGGACTCTTGCTACCACTGAGTGTTGAGGAAATCAGCCAGTACTGTCTGACATTATGACACTTAGTCATACTTGAGGTCTCCTGACCACCCTTTTACACACGTCACTGAGGTGTAAACCAAGTGCCCCCAAACCCAAACGTTAATTAAAGTGAGATCTTGAGAGAAGTGATTTTCTCATATTTGTGTGAGCATGAGATATTTTTATGTGCGCTCATATGGAATACATAAAGATTAACTTGTAAATAAATGTTGAGTTAATATAAGGATTGTCTCATTTCTGAATTATACATATATAATTTATGTTTATAGTTTTATAATTTCTAATTTATATATAATTATATGTAGTTTCTGGATATAAATTAAGTATTTGTATATATAAGTATATACAAATAAATAACATAAATATTTGTATTTTATATAAGCATATAAAATAAATAATATATAATCCATAAAAATATAAATTATAAATATATAAATATATTTATTGATATATAATATATGACATATATTATATAACATACAATTTCATATATGTGAAAGAGACAGAATTCACCCAGGAAAGAGACATATACATATATAATTGTATATAATTATGTATATGCATAAATGGTTATGGGCATTTATATATAATGTATATGAATATATGTGTTTGTCTATTGATACACACATACACATATATGGCTTTTCTTTCAAAAAAGGATATAAACTGGCTTAGAAAAAGATCTTCAGTATTGCAAAATAAAAGACATTAACAATAAGATTATGAAATAAGAGAAAAATGATGACCAGAAAGTAAGATGGAGTAGAGGTATTATTCTGTAACACCTCTACATTACCATTGAAATGGCTACTAAATAGTATATTGAAATAAAGATCATTGCTTTTCTTTTTTTCTTTATCCTTCCCAATTTGTACCACTAATAAGCAAAATTACCTAGTTTTAAAAATCTCCTATGTTACCACACTACATATAAACACATTTCTTTATTCTCAGTAATACCCATTTTCCCCAAATTCCTTTTAAACATAGTATTTTTATGAACTGCAAATTTCAAAATTGTGAGTAAAATAGCACGCAATTATTTTGTTTTGGAACACAAAAATATCTAGATCTTTTGGCTATCATACAAGTTAGGCTTGAAAATAAATATGGGTAGACGTTTAACTGGAAATTGAAGAAATCATTTCAAAACCCCTACATAAAATGAGATATTTAATTATATACTGTGAATGTGACCATTTAATCTGAATCCCAATTCATTTTTTCTTGCCTGCATCCATTCATTCACAGCATGTTTATTAAGTACCTACTATGCAAAGTGCTGGAAAAGATGTATACTTTTAAAATTTTGCTACAGCCTTGGAGAACCTGGGTGGCTTAGTCAGTTAAGCATCCGACTTTGGCTTAGGTCATGATGTCACAGCTCGGCTGGTGAGTTTGAGACCTATGTCAGTCTTTGTGCTGACAGCTCAGAGTCTGGAGTCCACTTCACATTCTGTATCTCCCTCTCTCTCTGCCCCTCCCCCTGCTCACGCTCTCTCTCTCCCTCAAAGAAAAAAAAAAGTTAAAAAAAGTTAAACAGAAACTTTGCTACAGCCTTAGTACTCACTGAGTCACAATGACTTTCTCAGAGCTGAAGAAAAGTAAATCAAATCTGTATCTCCGTTCCAGGTTAATTTGCTTCAACATTAAAATACTTTTTTTTTCATATTGGTTTTATATTTCAAATATGTAGGTATCCTTGTTCTTTTGTTAGCTTATGAAATATTTTTTTGAGAATTACAGTCATACTATGTCTGCCATGAAACCAGTGTCTCTACCATTTTACTAGGTAGAGTGTTCTCTTTTGCAAGTGGGACAGGCTAGTTTAGGATCTGTGCTTTTAATTAGTTTCCTGACCTGCTTTTATTGTATCAGCATTCAGGCCTTAGTCATCTCTTACTCAGAGGGTTTTTACATGCTATGTGTGTTTGTACTTGGCTCTTGGAGCTACTCTCTTCCTTGGTAGGAAGAGCCATGCTATATACACCCTAGAAGAGGCAGTGAGGAAGGCTGTTGTTGCCCTTGGTTACAGCTCTCTAGTAAAAAGAGGCTGGGCTTTGAAGCTAGGTAGATTCGTGTTTAAAACCAGTCTCCCTCACTTGCTCACTTTTTGATCTTGGACAAATTATCATTTCTGAGCCACAGTTTTCTCATTTGTAAAACATGGAGATTATTGTTTATCTCATGGATTTCATTGATGGTAAAAAATTTACTTCCCTTTCACTATCAAGAAATATTTGTCGAGTATAATGAAGTGATAATATTTGTGGTATTTCATATATCAAACTAATTGCGATCACTTGTTTTACCTGTCAGTTTCCTGTTATAGGCCCAATGTTTATGGCACCTCCAAATTTGTATGTTGAAGCCCTGGCTCTCAATGTGTTGGTTTTTGGAAGTGGGGCATTTGGGAGATAATCAGGTTTTTTTAATTTAATTTAATTTAATTTAATTTTTTTTAACGTTTATTTATTTTTGAGACAGAGACAGAGCATGAATGAGGGAGGGCCAGAGAGAGACGGAAACACAGAATCCGAAACAGGCTCCAGGCTCTGAGCTGTCACCACAGAGCCTGACGTGGGGCTCAAACCCACAAACCGTGAGATCATGACCAGAGCTGAAGCCGGACGCTTAACCGACTGAGCCACCCAGGTGCCCCGAGATAATCAGGTTTAGATTAGGTCATAAGAGTAGGACCCTCACGATGGGATTAGTGCTCTTATAAGAAGAAGAAAGAAAGATCTTCTTCCATGAGCATGTACCAAGAGGGGCCATGTGAGCATGCAGCAGGAAGGTGGTTATCTACAAATGAGGAAGAGGACTCTCACCAGATGCTGAATCTGCCAGCACCTTGATCTTCGACTTCCCATCTTTTAGAACTGTGAGAAAAACAACATTTAGAACTGTGAGAAAAACAACATTTATGTTGTTTCAACCATCCAGGCTGTGGTATTTTGGCAGAGCAACCCAAACAAACTAAGACCACCCTTTTTTTTCAATTTCTTACCAACTCCTCAGAGTAAGAGGTATAGTTTACATCTTTGCTGAGGATTCCCAGTATTTAGTGTACTATCTAGTACATAGGACTTAATAAGGAAGGTGTTGAATACTTCTTCATCTTCATGTTCTTATCATCCTTAGCCTCAGCGAAGGCTCTCCCCATGACTCGTCCACAAAAACCCGTGATGGTTTAGACAAATAGGCTAATATAAAAACCTACAGTTTGATCAAAAGGTTCATAGGGAAAACAATGGAATATAGTTTCCACTATGAGGTTGGGTATAAAACTGAGTGGATTTGGATTCAAGCTCTGTCATTTATTAGCTGTGTTAGGAAGGGAACTTACTTAACTTGACCAACTCAGTTTATTTTTAAATAATCTTGACAGGCTTGTTTTGAGCATTATCACGTAATAAAAGAAATGTGAAGGTTTTCTGAATAGTTTTATCATTCTGTACCATTATTTAAATATGTTTACAGTGTTTCTCAATTCCTGAAAGAATGACTTTAAACACCCAGAGAACTCTTTTTTGAATATTATTCTTTGTTTCAAACGTATTTCCTTGTGGCAGGAAGCGATAAAAACACATGGCACTGACGGCTAGTGACTGAAGAGGAAGTTAATGGTGTTTGTTTTTCCTCCAGAATTAGTAGTTCAAAAATTAAAAATAAAAATGTGGCTTGCCAAGTTTGGAAAATGCACAGAATGCTTTGATTACAGGATTACAATGGACCTAATTTTTTGACATTAATATTTCTTTCATGTTTATAATTCAAAGTGCTTTTTAAAGTTAAAACTTTGAGGCTTTATATTTTATTTTATAAACTGTCATGAATAAAATATCCAAATGCTATTAAATACATGTGGAATTTACTTCTTTACCCGGTAGACTTAGAAAGCAAGAGAAGGTTTACAAAGTAAAGCAATTTGAAATCACTTGACAAGCACGGATGATGCTGTTAGGATTCCATGTCTCGATGGTAATGCCTTTGAGGAAACAATGTTTTAGATGGTTTTTAAGCTATAATGGGAAGAAGTAAACAAGACCTTTCCCTAGCTATGTACTGAAAAAAACCCCGATTGTGATTGGGAAGTATTGTTTGACTCAAAGCCAGCTCATTTTTCACCAGAGACTCCTGCACACCCACAAGTTTGGGCCATTACTAAAGATGGTGAGGATGAGGTGGGATGAAGAGGGGGGGTCTGCAACAGACGGCATCCAATTAAGAAAATCTACAAAAGTGACAAAGATGCTATTCTAGAAACTTAGAATAATTTTATTTCAGGGAACAAATTGTGTAGTTTCGAAGGGAGAATACAACTACTATGAAATATCTTTCATTTAATTAAAACCAAGGTTTATGTGGTTTGCTGCTGCTGTGTGAGTACCATTTTGACTTTTGTTTAGTTATTGCTGGGTGGCTTACAGAGATTCAAATGTACTTTATTACGGGTTAAGGGAGTTCCTTTGGTAAATGTTTAACTTTTTATTGCAAAATCCCCTGTGTTCACCTCTGCTGTCAGGTGGGGCAATAGTTGTACACCCTGGGAAAATCACTTCTAAAGCCTGTTGAATGGAAAGTATTGTGGGTATTTATTGTGAGGAAGAAGGGAAAGCAAAGATGTTACAGGGGTTATATCATTTCATTCAGTAATTAGCTTTGGAAAGGTCATTGAGGACCTAGTATTTAGGAGTTGTGGATATTTTTAGATCGCGTCTACATAAAATCATGATCTTTCCTTTAATGAGCTAGAAAGAAATCATATAGTCCTGTGTTTTCTGCATGTCACAGGCTCTTATCAGGCCATGGAATCAGTTTTGTACTTGCAATTAAATGGTTCAATAGAATAGACCATATTACAAGATACCAGAGTGCACATGCATTATAAGATCAAGTATTAATTTGTGAAAATTGAAATTGAGTTTTCCATAGACAAATATGTTTCTATATATACATATAAATATATTTCATTTAATATGAAATGAAGTTTTAGTGTGAGTAGCAAATGAGGAAGTTGGAAGTTACTGATTGAATCCTCACATTTCTCTGATAGGATACTAAAAGAGACTACTTCTGGTTTATTTGAGTAGGTCTCACTGAGGTGACTTATCTATGTCATCTGGCCTGTCTTCTGTTAGAATCTTTGTTTTGATCACCTTCTCATCATTTACATTTCACCCCCATACTTAAAACTTTCTGTATTTTTGTCAATAGGATTTGAGTCAAAGATGTTGATTCTGGGGAAATGAATCTTCACTTAGTCTCTGAGCAGCATGCTGCGGGTTGGTTGTTACTGGGGATGCCAAGTGGAAAAGAATAAACCTTTACAGCTGGCTCTATAGATATTTTCTATATTTTCCATAGGTTAAGTATGGTGGAAAGTTCGAACAATAATAAATTTCATCAGTACATACAGGTACTGTGTATTAGCTTCTACCACTTGCTCAGTTCAGTTCAACAAGTATTTCTTCAGCTCCTACTTTGTCCCATGTATTTTCCCATCCACTTACTGCCTCCTGTATGTAGCTAATTAAATTGATCCCTCACTTTGCTTGTGGGATATCCCAGCATATTTACCGAAGTACATGGTGTTTTGGGGTTCTTTGTCAAAGATAATAGAGATGTAGCTCCAGGTTTTTAACACAATATTACACTTTGGGACTCTGTTGTGTTTGGTCTAGAAATGCTCCTGAAGTCAACCTTTCACTCATTCAGAGGTTCCACGATGAATAAAGTTCACACAGACTGTTTTTCTCTGTCTTACTTTCGTAACACATTGATTTTTATTGAAATTTCTCCTTGTTGTTATATACAAAATGTCAGTGCTGGAGATTCTTAATTTGTATTCTGATAACTTGAGAATTAAGGCAGCAGGACCAAGGGGACCAACTGCCTGGATGCCATATGAGGTTGTCTCATGCTCAACTTGTTACTCCTTTTTACTGGCCTTTCTGTATGGCAGTTACTGAAGGTGATGTTCTGGTTTCTGCCTTTCTTTCTTTTGTTCTTTTCTTTTCTTTTCTTTTCTTTTCTTTTCTTTTCTTTTCTTTTCTTTTCCTTTCTTTTCTTTTCCTTCTTCTTCTTCTTCTTCTTTGAAGTGTATGAAGTGTATTGTTTTGTTTAGTTTGGTTATTAGTTGAGTATTGACCATATAAGTCATTGCCTGATGCAGGTACAGCATCGGGGAGGAGTCCCCAGATGGCACCATGAGCCTGCTTTTTCTTGATGGGTCAGTACAAAGACGAATACCCATTAGGCCTAAGCAAATGAAGGATGATGTATAAATAGAACCTGATCTTTTTGGTGGGTCTAGAAAAGCTGCCTTTTTTCTTTTTTAAATTCTCAATATTTTTAATCTTCACTAATTTGAAAGATTGAATATGATAGTTTGTAGTCATTTTTACTTGCATTCTTATTAGTAGTTTTGAATATTTTTCCATGTATTTATTGGATTTTCTTCCCCTGTTTTCAATTTGTTTGTACCCTTTGCATATGTTTCTTTTAGACTATTTTTTATTGATTTTAAAGAGCTTTTTGTATATTATTGAAATTATATTTTATATAACAGTAAAATACACATAACATGAAATTTACCCTTTAACCCTCTTAGAGTGTGTACTTCCTTGGCCTGAAGTATTTTTACATTATCGCACAGCTGTCACCACTATCTTTAGAACTTCTGCATCATCCCAAAGTGAAAAATAAAAAAGCAACCATGCCACAAAGTAGGTGGCAGTGTCTTACCCATACATGTATTGTGCAGGCCTGAGGACATCTTTTAGCCTTGGCAAGGAATGTGCTAACCTCTTCTCCTTTCATACAACGATAGAAAAACGGCTTGAATGATGTAATCCTCTCATTGTTTTTCCGAATCCAAAGCTTCCTTGATTATTGCTACTTCACTTTAAGAGATGTACTTATACATTAAATAAACAGGTGAAAATATGTTCTCATATGACCATCTTACTGAGCAGATTCTGTTTTGTTGAGTCTTTATAGTTCCTACACTTTAATATACTGGTGTTTGATGTTTTCTTTGCTTGCCAATGTGGTATTTCCAGCTGTGCATGGAAATTAATTTTCTATTTGAATAGACAATTCCAGGAAACTATCTATTAAGTTTATAGGAGGCAAAGAGAATGTTCTTTTACAATTTTTTCCTGGTATTCTTGGCATTATAAGGGGAGTAAAAAGGTTGATATAAGAGTCCATGATTGGCAGTTTATTTTTTGTTTTTAACTAATACTACATAAGTAAAATAAACTTTGCCACAGATCACAAAGATGGTCAAAAATAGAATGTGTTTGGCAGTGAGAACTCACCCTCCATTTAACAAAACAATCCTAAATGGATCTTCCATGGACTCTAAAACCTTTCTTGGGCAATAGATCCCCTTCTGTATCTGACTGGTTCTGTGAAATCTCAAAATCTAAGGTCCATAGAATATTCCAAAACCCCAGGAGCCAGGTGTGTTTTAGAATTGAGATTTTATCAGTTGTGTGTTTTTTTTTTTAATTTTAACATTTACCAGCTTTGGATTTAAAAAAAAATTTAATTCCAGTATACTTAACATACAGTGTTAATAGTTGTTTCCGGTATACAGCATAGTGATTCAACAGTTCTGTACATTACTCAGTGCTCCTCATGACAAAAACATTCCCTTCACCTACTTCACCCTTCTCCCCATCCACCTCCCCTCTGGTAACCATTAGTTTCTTCTCTGTAGTTAAGAGTCTGATTTTTAGTTTGTCTCTTTTTTTCTTTGTTTCTTAAATTCCACATGTAAGTGAAATCATATGGTATTTGTCTTTCTCTGACTGATGTGTTTCACTTAGTATTATTCAGCCATGAAAAGAAAGACATCTTGCCATTTGCAACAACATGGAAGGATCCAGAAGATATAAAGCTAAGAGATTTTATCAGTTTCTTAAAAGGTAGCATGGGACATAAATCCTGTGTTACATGGCATGTCACTTTTATTTTTTATTTTTATTTATTTTTATTTTTAAAAATTTATTTAGCCTTTTAAAAAATCTTTTCCTTTTTCTTCAATTTACATTTTTGTTAGTTAACATTCGGTGCAATATTGGTTTCAGGAGTAGAATTTAGTGATTAATCACTTACATGCAACACCTAGTACTTATCACAAGTGCCCTCCTTGGTACCCATCACCCATCCAGACCATCGCCCACCCACCTCCCTCTGTGAACCCACACTTTGTTCTCTATCATTAAGAGTCTCTTGTGGTTTGTTTCCCTTTCTTCTCTTTTTCCTCCTTCTTATATGTTCCTCTGTTTTGTTTCTTAAATTCCACATATGAGTAAAATGGTACAATATTTGTGTTTCTCTGACTTATTTCACTTAGCATAATACATTCTAGTTCCATCCATGTCATTGCAAATGGCAAGACTTCATTCTTTTTGATGGCTGAGTAATATTCCATTGTATATATACACCACATCTTCTTTATCCACTCATTAGTCGAGGGACATTTGGGCTGTCTCCATAATTTGGCTATTAGTGATCATGCTGCTATTAACATTGGGGTGCACATACCTCTTTGAATCTGTATTTTTGTATCCTTTGGGTAAATGCCTAATAGTGCAAATGATGGGTCATAGGGTAGTTCCTTTTTTTAGTTTCTTGAGGAACCTCCATGCTGTTGTCCAGAATGGCTGCACCAGTTTGCAATCCTACCAACAATGCAAGAGGGTTCCCCTTTCTCCTCATCCTTGCCAATACCTGTTGTTTGTTTGTTGTTAATTTTAACCATTCTGATAGGTGTGAGGTAGTATCTCATTGTGGTTTTGATTTGTATTTCTTTGATGGTAAGTGATATTGAACATCTTTTCATGTGTCTGTTAGTAATTTTGATGTAATTTGGAAAAGTGTCTATTCATGTCTTCTGACCATTTCTTAACTATTTGTATTTGGGGTGTTGAGTTTGATAAATCCTTATAGATTTTAGATACTAATCCTTTATAAGATACTATTATAACCCTTTATAAGATACTAACCCTTTATAAGATACTATTTAGATACTAACCCTTTATATGTTGTTTGCAAATATCTTCTCCCATTAAGTAGGCTGCCTTTTGGTTTTGTTGTTTCCTTCAGTGTGCAGAAGCTTTTTTTCTTGATGAAATCCCAATAGTTCATCTTTGCTTTTGTTTCCTTTGCCTTTGGTGATGTGTTCTAGTAAGAACTTTCTACAGCCAAGGTCAAAGAGATTGCTGCCTGTTTTGTCCTGAAGTATTTTGATGGTTTCCTGTGTCACATTTAGATCTCTCATTCTTTTTCAATTTATTTTTGCATATGGTGTAAGAAAGTGGTCCACTTTTATCCTTCAGTGTGTTCCTGAAAGACACAGGATTTTTTCCAACGACATTGTTGAAGAGCCTGCCATTTTTTCCATGGGATATTCTTTCCCGCTTTGTCGAAGATGAGTTGGCCATTTAATTCTGGGTCCATTTCTGGGTTTTCTCTTCTGTTCCATTGATCTATATGTCTGTTTTTGTTCCAGTAGCATACTGTCTTGATGACTACAGCTTTGTAATGTAACTTGAAATCTGGAATCATGATGCCTCTGGTTTTGTGTTTCTTTTTAAGAATTGCTTTGGCTATTCAGGTTCTTTTGTGGTTCCATACAAATTTTAGGATTGTCTGTTCTAGCTCTGAGAAAAATACTGGTGATATTTTGGTAAGAATTCATTATATGTGTAGATTGATTTGGGTAGTATGGACATTTTACCGATGTTTGTTCTTCTTATCCATGAGCATGGAATGCTTTTCCATTGCTTAGTGTCCTCTTGAGTTTCTTTCATAAATGTTCTACAGTTTTCAGAGTGTAGATCTTTTCCTTCTTTAGTTAGGTTTATTCCTAGGTATCTTATTGTTTTTGGTGTCATGTCACTTTTAATGGGGTCTGGGACAGTTCCTCATAATAAAAACATTTAATATTTATTTCCGCAGTGAAATTCATAGCTATTAATACTAAATGAGGTTAAAATAATAAATAATCTCCTGTCTGTTTAGGCCAGTTTTTATTGCCAGATGAGCTTAGATTTGTCACCAAATGAGTAATGAAAATTCTTTGTTCCTTATGGTCATCGATAAGGGACGAATAAAAATCTACCTGTATTTTAGGGATTTCCTAGTCTCTCAGTTAGAAGTGGTGTGGCTCCATGCTCCAGACATGTTTGCTTCTCCTCAGCTCCACACTCAAGTTCTGGACTTACTATTCTCAATATGACAGATACTTTTGTTTCTAGGGCTCTGTTCCTATTACTCAATGATACTTTTACTGAATTTAATCTCTTGCTTTTAAGCCATTTTGTGCCTGGATTCTGATCCTTAACACCCAGTTAGTTTGCCAATGTGGTAAATGTCTCATCATATCTTATATGAATATATATAAATATAAATGTATATGTGTGTATATATGTATCTATATGTATATATGCATATGTATACAACTATGTATATATGTATATAAGAATGTATATATATATATATATATGTGTGTGTGTGTGTGTGTGTGTGTGTGTGTGTGTATGTTCACTGTTTCTGTTCTTTTGCACTGGTTATTTTCAGTACTTGAAATGCCTTTTCCTCTTGTTAAATTTATCTCCAACCACATTATTCTACTAGGGATATTTAGTTTCATCCTCTGTTATATTCTCTATATTCCCTTAGAGCACTGTATCTACCTTTGTTACAGCATGCAGTACATTGTTCCTTAATTATTATAGTAATTATCTCTCTCTCATATTAGACTGTAAGGCTTTTAGAGTAGCGCTTCTTTGTATGTCTATTGCCTTAAACAGTGCTTGGCACAGCAGAGTTTCCAAGATTTTCAACCCAGCATAAATAGAAGGTGTGTGTTTGGAAGTGATAGGGTGATATTGGGAACCAGGGAAAGAGGGATGTGCAATAGAAATAAATTCATGGGAACACCTGGGTGGCTCAGTTGGTTAAGTGTCTGACTCTTGATTTTGGCTCAGGTCGTGGGATGGAGCCCTGTGTCTGCCTCTGCACTGGTGGTGTGGTGCCTGCTTGGATTCTCTTTTTCCCCTCTCTCTCTTTCTCTCTCTCTCTCTCTCTCTCTGCCCCTCATCCACTCATGCTCTCTCTTTCTTTCTTTCTCTCCAAATAAATAAACATTTAAATAAATAAATTCATGAACAAGACAGAGTAGTTTAGAATAGCAGTGGTTTTGTTTATTTTAAATGTACATGAGGGCTAGAAACTAAAAGATTCATGTGGTTTGGAGAATTAGGAAAACTTCAAAAAGGAGTTGAAACTGGAGACAAAGCTTGGCAGGTGGATGGGATTGAGGTAGGCAAAGAAGAGTTCGCAATGCTTTCCAGAGAAGGGGAAGTATGTTGCGGAGGGAATGGGTGTGGATGAGAGAAGATATTTAAGCTGTTGGCCAGTTATAATGTAAGTTCTAAATTAGGAGATTGATAGAAGAAACAGGTCAGTAGGAAAAGTAGGGCTGGATTATATAGGGCAATATATTGTAAGAAAAAGAATGGATCTTTTTAGAGTAAGATGTCATTGTGAATTAAGGTATATAAAACAGGGATGATATGACAAAAACATTTCCGAAAATAAATGTATCCACAGCATATTCACTGATGCGTGAACTAAAGGAAGGTGAGGGGGCTGGTTTACATCCTTTTGCTAAAACCAGTAGGGGATCATAAGGACCTGATAGGAGATGATGGTGGTGAGACCAAGAATAGAGAAAACAAGTGTGACTTTTGAAAAGTAAAACTGTGGAGTGATGGTGAATTTTTTGCATCAATTTGACTAGGCCACTGGATGCCAAGATATTTGGTCAAACGTTATTCTGGGTGTTTCTGTAAGAGTGAGATTAACATTTTAATTTGTAGACTGAGTAAAGCAGACTGAGTCTCCATAATGTGGGTGGGCCTCATCCAATTAGGTGAAGGCCTGAATAGAACAAAAGGCTGACCTCCCCCAAATAAGAGAGAATTCTGCCTGACAGCCTCTGCACTGGAACATTGGTTCCTCCCGGTTCCACAGAAGCCTTGTTGACCTTCAGACTCAAACTGAAACACCAGCTGTGCAGATTTTGGACTTATCAGCCTCCATATTCTGTGAGCCAATTCCTTATAATATGTCTCTGTTTCTCTGGAGAACTCTGACTAATACATGTGGGGTGTGGAGACTGACTAGATATGGATGCTACAGGTGAGGGAGGAATTAAAGCTGACTAAAATTTAGGACTGAGAATTCTGGAGAATAATAATGGTAGCAATAGGGGAAGTTGAAATAGGCAGTCAGTTCTGAGAGAGAATATGTTTGGTTTTGTTTCTGTTGACTCTGAAGTGATATTGGAAATTCGAGTGAAATTGTTACACGCAGGTGTAGTAAGGTGGGTAGCTCGTGTGGGTTAGGCTGAGTAAGGCATCTTGGAATCCTGTGTAAGTGAACAGAAGTCATCTGACAGAACAAACCCCATAGGGGAGTGAGAGAGGAACAGAGGGTAAGAATGTGATTCAGGCTCTCCAGGCGGGAATTACGGGCTTAGAGAAGAAAGATGAGTCAGTACACAAAAACTTGGTTGGGGACAGAGTTCGCTCTTGACATTGGTTTGTCTGTATGTGCATGAGAATGTAAGCTCCATGAAGCTGGTGGTTTCCCCCACTCCTGTTTCTCCCATTTTAAATATTGTGCTTTGGATTTGTGAGATCTCCAGACCATTACTTTTACTTTTATTTTTCACCTTAAATGAAAAATGAAACAGGAATTAGGATTTCTTTGCTGTAATTTTGACTTGGCATTTAAGTAGGTATATAGAATCCGGTTTCACATTTTAATTCCTAGGACTTTGATTTCCTTTTCCAAAAATGTGAAGATTGGTTTAAGAAATTTTAGGATTTTTTTTTTATACAGCTGAAAAATACTGGGGAAAAATATCTATATGTCAAAAAAAATGTTCTAAGCTGCAAAAGTGGCCTTGGGTAAATTCAGAAAATAAATTTTACAGCAAAACTTCCTCATTGCTATTTTGAAAGTTTTTATTGATTTACTATTAATTAGATTATTATAATATATTAAATAATTCAAAGTGTATAATCTTGTCTAAAAGCATCGTTGGACCAACAGATTTCCTCCTAAATTTTAAAGATGTGATTAAAAAATTCTTGGGGTGCCTGGGTGGATCAGTCAGTTGAGTGTTTCACTTAGATTCAGGTCATGATCTCACAGTTCATGGGTTTGAGCCCCATGTTGGGCTCTGTGCTGACAGCTCAGAGCCTGGAGCCTGATTCACATTCTGTCTTTCTCTCTGCCCCTCCCCTGCTTGTGCTCTCTCGCTCTCTCAAAAATAAATAAATAAACATTAAAAGAAATTCTTTACAGGGAGTCTACCCCTATTTTATATAGCTTTAAGTTAATATAACTGTAAAAAGTATTCAGAAAACAAAAACATACTAGCATTATTTTTTCTTTAACTCCAATACTGTAAAGAAATTTCAAGTTCTTATGGTATTTTTATTCTATTACTAAGTCTTCTAACTCTTAAAATCTCATACAATCAACTTACACAAAGAAAAAAAAGAGAAGAATCATTGGTTAAAGTGATCATATATGTTTACTATGCCTTATTCAAAATTATATTGTACCTCCTAATGTGTTTCTAGATCTGTGTTAACATCACAATACCCATTTTTAATCAGTTTTGAGTATTTGATCAATGTGTGATATTTAAATTGTAGTCAATACCCTTTAACAATCTTTTGATTGTACAATGTGAAACATGATGAATTTCTAAGAAGTTTGGAAAAATAAGATCTTTCTATTTAAAAAATGTGCAGTGTATATGTTGATATAATATGTGACACAAGAACTATTGAACAGATGGAGAATAGGTGCCATCAGGTTTAATCCGAAGACATTAAAATACTAATATTAACAAAACCAACATTTTTTTTATTGAATGGCACTTGTGCCCCCAGGATATTGTGTGTTAGGTATTGTAATTCTAATTGTGTGCCTTCCTACTTTCTGGTAAGTAAGGGGAGACTGTCTTTGGCCATTCTTTCTTATTGAACATTTATGTGCAAATTCCATAAGGAAATAATCTGCCTTCAACAACAAGGTGCTGACTTTTTTTGTCATTTAATGTCTCTTTTGTTTGCTTTGAGGCTGTCTTTAATTGAGGACAGTTGATAGGTGAGAAATCTCTTGGGAAGGTAATCAGATACCTGCTTTTATGACACAATTCTTCTATCTACAAACTGATATCTAGAAATAGTGTATTTCCAGTAGTGATACTTGAAAATGATTTATTTTTACTTCCCAGAGTTTCCCAAATTTCTGGATTTCTTATGAAGGTGAGTAATTTATCCTTGAATTTATTTTACTTTTGTGTCTATTTATATTCAAGTCATTTCGCCATTCTTGTTGGTCAGCCAACATCTTAGTTCTGTTTGTGTTGTGTTTGGGCATGAGGATTTGCTCTGCAATCAGATATAGAAGAGATTAGGGGCACCTGGGTGGCTCAGTCGGTTGAGTGACCTACTTCGGCTCAGGGCATGATCTCACGGTTTGTGACGTTTGTGAGTTCCAGCCCCGCGTCGGGCTCTGTGCTGACAGCTCAGAGCCTGGAGCCTGCTTCTGATTCTGTGTCTCCCACGCTCTCTGCCCCTCCCCCATTTATGCTCTGTCTCTCTCTGTCCCAGAAATAAACATTAAAAAAAATTTTAAAGATATAGAAGAGATTAAAAAATAAAAATACATATTTGGGAACATAAAAAAGCATTAGAAAAACTTTTTTAACATTTCTGCTCCGTTTATAAGTCACACTAATGACTGCTTTGCTTCTCAGTAATTTTCCATTTGTAACATTTTATACCTGGATACACAAATGTAATGCAATTGAACAAGAAAACAATTATCTGTCTGGTGGAAATAAATGTATTTATCTCATTGAAACAATTGACTTGTTTAAAAATACACAGAAGTTCTGTTCAGACTGCGGTTACCTGTAATTTGTAAAGAATTTCCAGGAAAGAATTAAAATCCTTTGATGTAATGGGATCAGCTATTGAAGCCATTGGTTGTGAATGATAAATTTCCATTCAGAATTCCCCTGTCATAGAAACCTCTATTTGGAATCATTTTGGTTTTGAGAGCTTTTTTCAATAATCTCTGAGTTTTGGCTGGATCCCTGGAAAACTGCACGCAAAGGCTGTATCTTCCAGTGAAAGCTTCATGTTGACTTGTGGGTTCTATGTCAGTGGAACGTTTCATTGCTTTTTGGCCTGGCTCAAATGTTTCTTGGCATTTTCTGAGGAATTTGTCCCATCCCATCTATAGGATCACACTGGATTCTGGATAAATTCTTAAAGCCATCATTCATCTGCAAGCTAATTTGGGATTTTATTGGGTTTTGGAAGTGGCCTAATACCATTGGGCAATTGAGGATTCAATATTTTTAATAATATTTTCAAGGACATACCTACTTTAAAAATAATACAGGGAAAAACTACTTTTCCCTTAGTCCAGTAATTATTCTTTTGTATCTGATCTTTTCACAGAGGTCAATGTCCTGTTTTAATTTCTCAGTGTATTTTTTGCTCTCTTCACCAGTTTCTAAAATTACTGCAGATCAACAACATTTTCATCTTTCTTAGAGAGTGCTCTGGCTCTGGGCTGACTTCAGTCTTGTGATGTGGGACTGATGTGGGTTTTCATTTTTCACATTAAAAGTACTGCCACAGCTAGTTACTTTTAGTTATAACATCATAGAATGTTGGTGCCCGTAGGTGCCCTGAAGATGGCCTTGTCTAGCCCTCTTGTTTTACACATCAGGGGAGCCAGGCCCAGTTCCTTAGCTCGCACTGCAAGCTTAGGGTGGAACCTGTGGCCACTTCACAACAGAACTGGTCTATAGGAGCACCCCCTCACCCCCTACCAGAATGCTTAAGATCCAGCCCTATTCCCTGTCTCAGGTTTTGTATCTTAAATCTTAAATCTTAGTTTTCCCTAATGCTTTTTAAATAATTCCCCATACTTCCTATGAATTTGGAAAACCAGCAGGAAAAAATTTGTTTTATGTTTGGTTGGGATTTCAGAGTGTTACATATGATACCATTCTCTTCATGTTTTGAGCCATCAAGAAATAAATGTAGGAAAGTGAAAGGGATCAAAATTACTGCCTTCTTACAAATAATGTTGGGTTTGGGACCACATGGTAGACTCAAGGCTAAAGCAGGCTTCCTGTGCCTCCTACAGAATGTAGCCACCCACTGATAGATGGAGAAGTGTCTCCATCTGACCCCCGTGTAAGACCACTCTCAGGAAGGGCTGTCAGACTAGTACCTCTGAGAGACCCCAATGGAAGGCTAGGGGCCTCCCACCAGAGCACTTTACAAGGACTCTGGCAAACTGTAGCATCCCTCTACCACCCATAGGAAGCAGCTCCTTTCAAGTAGGCCATGGTCTGGTGAGTCTTTGTTTTCTATTCTTTTTGTTCTTACCTTACTATTCTTGCTTCCTGTAAGCCTTATGACACCAGCGTCATTTACATTCCCCCCCCCCAATGATGAGTTATTTTCCTGTTATTCTCCTGAATAGAGTTGAAAAGACAACTACAGTAAAGTCAGCCTAGGCAACTGACCGTTTGCATTTGAGGAAAATAAATGAAAATTAGGCAGTGGTGGTGAGAACGCCTTGAACATGTGCTCAGAACATTCACAATAACAGGAAATGAAGAACTCTTCTACTCGTCATCACCAGGGCATTCTTCTGTCATTTTTAAGAGTAAGCTGGGGGAAGACTTTTCCTCTTTATCTGCTGTCTTTATGTAAGCTTGGCCAGAGCTCACTGTTATAGTTTAATAAATATATTCCCAGGTATCTGTAGACAGTGTCAAATTATCTTGTTTTGTTTTGCTTTTGTCTCCTTCTGGACCTGAATTAAGTAAAATTTCAGGTCATAGAATTGTCTTGGAATTTTTAGTTGATTTTCACTTTTATGTAGGTAGGTATCTACTGGGTTTCATGACTTCGTTTTATTTTCCAGATGTTTTCTGAGTGATCATCTTGTTTCTTTACCTTCTGCATTAACAGTTGAAGATAGTTACCTACGACAACCTAGAGAAGATTTAACAGTATCCTTCCTATTAAGAGACTTGTTTTCTTTAGGATTTCTTGCCTTGTGGAACTTGTCGCACCTGTGTATAGACACTTTTACTTAATTCAGAGGTAAATTAAAAGTAATCAAAAATCACAATGTTCTGGACAATCACAGATTCTTCCCCACTGTTATGCTTACTCAGAGTTTGCTTCCTTTTAGTAGGTTTGAGGCCATTTAGATAAAAATACTGAATTGTAGAGTAGGTTTTCAAATGTTATGGTTTAAGATGTTAAGATTTAAGATGTTTCAGTGCATTCTTGAATTGAAACCGTCACCTTTTAGATTAATTGTTTCTGAAGAATTGGTTTCACTGACATCTCTTGAATCATCATCGTGTTTTTGCTTAGTGTGCATGTCAAGTGTCTGTTACAGTGAAAGCTGAGATGTAGCACACAGGAAATAACACAGAGGTAGACATGGTACACAGTGGAAGGCATGGGGGCAGTAGAGAGTAGTGGTGGAGTCCTATGGACCTGGGTTGAAACTCAGTTCTATCCACTGACTTTCATAATCTCTCTGGTTCAGTTTGCTCATCTGAACAATGGGCATACCAATTAATGTCTTCTACTTCAAAAGTCTTGTGAGGATTAAGTGAATTAATACCTGGAAAGCCTTTTAGAGCAGTGTCTGAAATATCATACAAGCATTATAAATCTTAGCTGTTAAACAGTCTTAACATTCCTGGGGCTCCAGGGTGGCTTAGTTGGTTGAATGTATGACTCTTGATTTCGGCTCAGGTCATGATCCCAGGTTCATGGGATCAAGCCCGGCTTCAGGCTCTGTGCTGAGCATGGAGCCTGCTTGAGATTCTCTCCCTCTCCCTCTCCTTCTCCCTCTCTCCCTCTGCTCCCCTCCCCTGCTTGCTCTCTCCCTCTCTTTCTAAAATAAAATTTAAAAAATAATAAAACAATAGTCTATATATTCTAATTGGGTTAATGGATCAATGTTTATCTGTATTTTTAAGTGTTTTTCTTAGTACATTATTATTTAGGAAAACTGGATTAGAAAGATTTCTGAGGTATTCCTGGCTTGCATTTGTTAAAAATTAAAAAAAAAATTGTTTTAATGTTTATTCATTTTGAGAGAGAGAGCCTACAAACACAAGTGGGGGAGAGCAGAGAGAGGGAGAGAAAAAATCCCAAGCAGGTTCTGTACTGTCAGCACGGGGCCTGACTTGGGGCTCGAACCCTAGAACCCCAAGATCATGACCTGAGCCAAAATTAAAAGTCCGACGCCTAACCGACTAAACCACCCGGGTGCCCGCTGGTTTGCATTTTTAAAGGTGAATTGTGTATCAGAAGACTAGGAGCCTCAATTGTGTATAATTTAATACTGATAAATAAAGTTGGGTTTTGGGTTGTCTGTGTGAAATTATTTGATGATTTCAGGGAATTTATTTCCCACTGCCAAACTGTATTTAATTGTCTTCATTGTTGTCATTGGTTTTGGCACTAAAATTGTCGTATAGTCATAATTGCTCAGATTAGAAGGGAAATATTGAAGAAGTCGTCCTCCAGTTATTAACAGATTAACAAGCATAAAATAGTTGGATATTTTTGAGGAATGTAGGATAACCTAATACCCAGGGGCATAATATCCCAAGGAGAAAATTTCCCAATGTGTGTTTTGGGTGTATGGAGTATTAATGTGGGTATACCAATTTTATCATGTAAAGAATTGTGAAGGAAAAGTTTTAGGGGAACCTAAAAGTTTTACTTTAGCTTGTGTAATAAACTTGACTACATCAATATCTGGAAAATAATTAGAATACCAGATTATGTTGAGCGCCTAAAGAAATATGTTTGACAACTTTTAATTTTCTTTCCTCCTACACACCACTTCCTAGTTTGTTTCTGGCACACCAGATGTGTCTCAACACAGTAGCTGATCCGGGTAGAGTTGTGTGAACACCCGTGGCATAACAAATTTTCTCATTTTCATTACATTTAATGAAACTAAAATTGGAAGGAGCAGTGCATGTGGCAAATAGTGTTATAGAGACATAAGGGGTAACTTGCTCTTTTTCCAGACCTCTGCATCAATGTGCCTTTTTTTAAGCTAATATTAAAGTTTGTATGCAAACGATGAATGTACACAAACAAGGCTCATTGTAACCTTGCTTTTCATAGTTAGGCACCAATGGGCTACTCTTGATGCACAGAAGTGAAGAGGGATGACTGGTGGGGGAAAGTGAAAAAAAATTATTCACAGGCAAAGTTTTTTTTTTTATTTTTATAATACTCTATTTTCTGTTTTCTAGCTTCTTTGAATGGACCAATTCACTCCTGTTTTCTTAGCTTAAAACCAGCTTTAGTTCTTGATCTCCATGGAGAAGATACTTTCCACAGGCATTTTTATTTTGTCTTTCATTTCTTTACTGTAGTAATTTCCCCATTATTCTTACTTAGCCTTTTCTCCATTTAAATGCCAGGGCATGTACTATATTTCAGAAGCTGTAATTTTCTTTCAAAGAAATTAATTTTGTTTTTAGCTTTGGCTTCATATGTGATCCGTTTGTGGGTCTCTAGTTTTGAATATCTACCAATAATTTATAGAACCATTTTTTCTCAATTTTTAATTATAGAATAAATATATTAAAAACAGACAGGAACTGTTGCTTACCTTACCAACCTGTGCAGTTTGTTTCCTTTTTGTTTCAAGTTGTATTTGGTTTCAACTTATATTGCTGTTTTCAGGTATTATACTCTTTAATGAGTGGTTTCCAGGAGCAGTTGTTTGGTAATCATTAGTTTACTTAATCATTCCTCTGATGTTGAAGATTTAGATTTATAATGTTTTGCTATTATAAATTGCATCACAACAAAAATCTGTTTGAATATGGCCTTTCTTTTTTTTTAATTTTTAAAATTGTTATTATTAGTATTATTATTATGGGTCATTATTCACTCAGTTTAAACTTTCTGGCCTGATCTTATTAAGTTAAAAGTTTTGAATATTTTTATGGGTCAAAGGATGTGATTTTTAAGAAATGATTTTTGAAGTGCTTTTTCAGATGGCTTTCTACTATAAATTGCCAACAATAATGTCTTGGCTTTATCAATTTTATTTTTCTAAGAACCTGGGTATTGTTGGATATTGTGTCTTAGAATTTTGTATTTGTTAGTTAAATGTAAAATGGTACTTCAGTGTTGCCTTAATTTGCCTCACTTTGGTGAATAAAATGCTTTAATGCTCTTTTTTTCCGATGTGTACCTAATAATTTGATTCCTATGTGCATGTCCATGTTACTGCCTTATTTTTCTTCTGCATCTTATTTTTCTGTCAGTTTATCCCCTTTTGTAACAACCTTTGATCTCTTGTATTTGATAAACATTTCTGCAATATGTTGTTTTCCTTTTACCATGACTGTTACTTTTCTTAGTAAAAGTTAAAGATTAAACTGTAAAATTTACATCTTTTTGTTTCTTTTATTAACTCAAGGTTTAGAAAGCTACCATTGTTTCAAAATACTCAATTTTATGCTCATTTTTATGAGCTAAATCATGTATGTATTATATATGCAAATATACACAGACACACACACACACACAGAAAGACAGAGAATAAGGAGGCATTAGTATTGTAATTATATTATGCAATATAAATTTTGACCCATTTTCCCCTCAGATCACTGGTTACCTCAATATAATTTATTAAATAGCTTTCCTCCCTGATCGTTTTGAATTTTTATTATATCATTACATTCTTACATATAATTAGATATTTTACTGGACTTTCTATTCTTATTTGTTGATGTATTTTAAAATACATGTCAAAACCACATTATTTAAATTATTATTGCTTTATAATACATTTTAAAATCTAGTGGGCTCAGCCCTTCTTTTAAAAAATCCTTGAACTTCTATTATGTACCAGAAAAAGTGAGGATAGAAAAATGAAAATTGCCAGTTTCCCCACCCCTGGTAATCAAAGTCTTGCCAGGAAAACAGATATGAAAAAAACCCAAAAACTGGATACATGTATAATATGATAAAAACCATGATAGAGAGGTGAATACAGAACTGTGGTAGCACAAAGGAAAATAGTATGTTTTCACCTCTTTATTTTTTCTAGTTCTAATGAAAGTTTTGTTTTAACTATAATTGCTATTTTATGTCTACAAAATACTTTGAGAACGTTTGGTTTTTTAATCTTGTAATCTCATTTAGGATTATTGTATCTTACTTATTTCTAAGTTAAGTTCTATAGTTTTCTTGAATATGAAATACTTGTTAGAAGAATTTCAAGTTAAACATGTACATATTATGAATATTATTTGTGACAGTCTCCAGGTAATTCTACATTCGATTTATTTCTTTTAAAAAGGCCTATCTTTTGGGTTTGCTCTTAAATGAAAAATTAGAGCACATACTCCTTCATCTTTTTTGGGGGGGGCACTCAAACATTCATTGATAATACTTCTGGGTTTGATAGGATTTGATACACATACAAGACACAAATGTGGAAGTGTTATCGATGTTAATTTTTGAAACCAATGGTAGGTCAATGAGAAATTCCTGAGCCAAGGAAACCATATTCTTATGAAAATGTGATTGAAATTATAGAAAACAATCTGTGTTCTATAGCTATGGAAACTTTAGACGGATCATCTTTGACATGTGAGTTATAGTTTCTATCACTGCAGCTGTTAATTGGTGACAAGGAGGGATAAAGTGTATTAAGGAGTTTTGGAAAATAAAACATAAATACATATCAAATAGTAATTATTTCTGGAATTCTGTATACATAAGGTGTTTAAACCCTCCTTTTTAAATGCACACTAAAACTCATTTCATTATTTAAGTTTTATAAGGTATTCTTTATTTAAAAATAGTTTTGTATTGGCAAATTAGGTCAGGAATAAGCAGGACCTCAGTGACGTAAATAAATAAATCCCAATGGATGACTTTCTTTGGACTTCCTCTTTTGTGTAATTCTTTTTATGTATAAGAGCACATCTCTTGGCAAGGTCCCATTATAAAAAAGAAAAGAAAGGTGGGGATGTGGGGGGATAAATATTCCCAGAGAGACTCCTTGAATTTCAGCCCTTTCAGTTACATGATTATTCTTGTGGTTACAGGAGATGAAAGGATAATGAGGACTTGGTTTCCTGAGTCATAAAAAATAATTTGGATATACACAGGGCCATTTACGTGAATAAATAGATGCCTTATAAAAATTCTCTTTGGGGAGGTACACTAAAATTATTTTAGTGGTCCAAGTTCTGTGACCTCAGAGTAAGTTCAAGTGTAGGGAGAAGCATGGCAGGCACTTGATAATAAATTTAGTCCAAGTGTTTAATTTATGTACTTCTTCATTCAAAAAAATGATTTGGGACATCTTATAAGAATATATTTGACTTAATAATGAGAAAAAGCACAGAGAAGTAAAGATTCACTATCAGGAAAATATAAATAAGTGGGGAGTCTTAACCACAAAAAAGAAAGTAAATATATTTATATTTATTATTCATGTTATGTCTCTTATTACATATACACATGCACTTGTTTTTTATATATTAAGTCTTTACATTTGTGTTTTAAAAACAGTTTTTAGTAGTACCATTTAGCTTTGTAGTATTTTTAAGTGATTCCCTTTATTTTTTCAATGTTTTTTATTTTTTATTTTTTTTTATTTTTGGGACAGAGAGAGACAGAGCATGAATGGGGGAGGGGCAGAGAGAGAGGGAGACACAGAATCGGAAACAGGCTCCAGGCTCCGAGCCATCGACCCAGAGCCCGACGCGGGGCTCGAACTCCCGGACTGCGAGATCATGACCTGGCTGAAGTCGGACGCTTAACCGACTGCGCCACCCAGGCGCCCCTAAGTGATTCCCTTTAAAAGAATTGATTTACCTGTGGGTGATTTCAGATCAACCTTTTCAGTGCCTAATTTAAGAGTAGATGGATTAAAAATGTTGGGAAGAGAACAGCAGCCATAATAAACAAGATGTATAAAAGTTACTGAATTCTCCACTTGAGAGAGTTTCAAATATTTCTTAATAGTTATCCAGATCACAGCCTTTCACATTTTCTATCTTAATATCTATCTCCCTTTTCTACCTTACCATCACCTGCAGCCAAAACAAAACAAAACAAAACAAAAACCAACCAAACAAACAGAAAACAAAAAATAACTCCCCTAATCTGAAATCATTTTTGTGTGGGGCCTAAACATTTGTATCCAAAATATCCTAGCACATCCATTCTAAATTGTCATGAAGTCATCATTGATAACATAGAATATGGAAAGAAAATTTAGAGAAAAATTTCATCTAGTTGTCAATGATAAAGGAAAGAGAGTTGAATAATAAAATAGCATGAGTTAATAAAAAAACAATGAAAGACTAGAATTTACCATGAAAATTATGTAGTGTGTAAATCCTGAGTAACAGTTTTGAAATATTGAGTCTGAAAATCAGGCCTGCAATTTCTGCATTTGTTTTTTATTATATACAACTTAATTGCCTGTTAGTTAAGTCCTAATCCATCAAATAAACAAAAATAATTATCAACCTACCTTAGCTGTTTTCCCTTTCCCTTAAATCTTATTTTCCTTATTTATTATGTCATAATTTCCAAACTCCATTAGTCCCTTTGGTCTTTTATCACCCTTATACTGCTGTAGGTATGGATATTTTAATGGGAAGAGACAGGTAGTAACTTTTTGGTTTTGTGATCTTTTATATTCTGATTCAATGAAACTTTATTGATAACCTACTTATGTAATAGGCACTATGTGAAGAGCTTTTTCTTATCTTATCATACATTACTTCTCATAATAACTTCATGAGATAAGTACTTTATGGTCCTAATTTAATATAGGTGAAGACTTATTTTAGGGAGAGACTAGCCCAAGGTCACATTGCTAATAAGAGCTGCATTTTGGCTCAAACCCGTCTTTGACCTTGAAACCAATGTTCTTTCCATAGCCCTATCTCTTGCTAAGTACTCCTGACTTTTACTTAAGATACCCTGTACTCTCTGTTATTAATCATGTTTGTGTAAAATGTAGTCTTCTCTTAAGTAGATACAGTAAGGCTGCTATTGTTATCTGGGCCAAATTGAGGAATTGAATCATGGAGATGGAGCTCTGTTGACTATACACTGGTCAGAAGAGTTGGTTCAAATTTCCATTGGTTCAAATCAGAAAGAGGGACAGTTTTTTAAGGGAAAAGGAGTATGTAGTGGGTTTTTTGTTTGTTTGACACTGATGTTTTCCTTTTGCCTACTAAGGACAACTGCAAACACTATGTACTGTAAACATTGTATCTGATATAATGAGGAAATTGTGAGTTGCATAGTAGGAATTCTTTCAAACTTGACATTTATTGAGCACCTCATAAAATCCAGATATTCTATGTTCATTGCTCCATCCTTGAATAAGACGTAGATCTGACTCTCCAGGAACTTACGGTCTAGTGAGATTTTCAATTTGTAATAAAGGAGCTATTTTTCAAACAATTCAAATCTAGTAAATTTCTTACTAGAATCATCACCTCTGGGAGTGCCTGGGTGGCTCAGTCAGTTGAGCATCTGACTCTTGATTTCAGCTTAGGTCATAATCCCAGGGTCATGAGATCAAGCGCCACATCAGGCTCTTTGCTGAACAGGGAGCCTGCTTAAGATCTCTCTCTGTCTCCCTCTGTCCCTCTCCTCTGCTTGAATGGCTCTCTCTCTCTTGCATTTATCACTTATCTAATAAAGAATGTAAGTTCTGGTTAAGAGAGTTTCTTATTTCAGGCAATGTAATGTAAATCAGTTTGTACCATGATTTTAAACCTTTTTCAAATATAACCCGCATTTTAGCTTTAGAATTAAAGGATGTTGAAAAGAGTTCAATATAATGTAACTGAGTCACTTAGAAGGCCTATTTTAAACCAGTCACTTCCTTTTCTTTCTTTGTGCCCTATGAGACATGGACTTGTAGAATCAGGAAAGCATTGTTTTTGTTTTTTGGGATTTGCTATATTATGTGGAACCAAAACCAAGTTAATATGAGTAGTGCTTTTAACCTCAAGGTAGTAAGTGACATTGAAATTTTCTTTTTCCCTTCTGAATTTGGGCCTGAAGGAGTCATGTTATAAATTGACAATTTTTATTTATTCATAATGAAATGACCCTTTTTATTTATAGCCAAGTTCATCATTTTAACACTTAATCCTCCGTGACAGTCTGGAGGAGGGGAAACTTGGCAACCCTTTATTATTATCTGTTTTTACCATCAGAAAGTATTTATTTGTAATGAGAGCATGGCAATGACGTAAAGGATAGGAATGAAATACTCCCTGACATTTTTATACAGGGCGGCCTTTCCTTTGGAGTCATGACGGTAAATATGACCATAATTACTTAAAATACAGGCAGAGTCTCCTGTAAAATACAAAAGCATGTAACTATAGGTGTGGAAGGAGAACATCTAATGATAAAAGGAGAAGATGTTGGCCTTGGATTAATGTTTCAGAAACCCCATCAGTAACCATCTACACAACATTTCATGGACATTTTAAAGCAACTCAGAAGCTCTTGCCATGTTTCACCACCTTTGTGACTGTAAAAATCCACCCACCAGAGAAGCCCACTAACTCACACTGCCAATATTATAAATCTAAGATATTTAAAACGTCGATTTTTCAGGCCCTGATAGTGTGTCTTGAATACAAATATAGTACTTAGTGGATGAGTTTCTTATATTTGTTTTGGGCCTGGCAGTGCTGTCAGATCTTGAGGGAAGCCCAGTGTCAAGGGCATATGAAATGATTTGACTTTTGCCCCTGCATGTGAGAATGATGAGCTTTGATGAAAGTGTTGGTATCCTCATGATTTCCTTCTGACACAGTCAGAGTATATATGGCTATTAATTGACTTGGTCTCTGTGACATACAGATGTCTGCTGGAATCTACTGATGACAAACAGAAAGAAAGACCTACTTGATGATGGGTATTTTAAACCTGTGCCTGGAAGAATGAGTTTTGTGGTCATGCGTTCGGCAAGTGCTTTTGAGTGCAGGTTATTGTGCTAAGCTCTGAGGATGAAAACTGTGCAGTGAAGACCTGGCCCCTATAATGATAGACATTGAAGTCCATTTGGAAGGACATAAATAAACAATATTTAAAGCAATATAAAGAAGTGAATTGTTGAAATGCATTATTAGCCCTGTCAGTGGTGAGCTCAGGCTGTGGGGTCAGAAGAAATAGGTGTGAATCCTGGTTGCCTTATTCACTGTCTTTTTCACTCTGAGCATGTTACTTAGCCTCTTCAAACTTTAATTTCCTCATTTGTACAATGGGATGATAATTGTACCAGCCTTCTAGGCTGGATCAGCAATGCAGTTGAGTTTCTTGTTGAGAATCTTCTTTTGGTTATTTCATAAGACAGAGGAAGTGTCTTTTCTGTGTCCCTCTCTTGGAACATCCAGAGAAGAGCGCATTCTCAAAATTAGGTGTCAGACTATCATATTCAAGTTGCAGTCCATCCTGCATAGCTGAAGACCAAACCACAGTTTTACATAAACCTTTTCCTTATTGAAGGTAGTTGTTCATTTATTAATGCAAATGCCTTGTGCCTTGGGTGTGTGAGCCCTAAAAATATACTTCCAGGGATAAAAATAGATCTCTTGGAGTTCTGAGATGCTGCTTAATCAGAACCAGCTGCAAGCTGTCTAGAAAATGCAAGTTATATGAGCCAGATGGCTTTTGCCCTTTTTGCTTTAGACAGCATGTAATTTGGATAACTACAGCTACAGTAATACATTTTGCCAGTCACACTGTTTGATAAACATATTTGTTGAGAACAGCCACTTCCAATTAGAGACCCAGTAAAATGTTAATTTATTTTAATAATTTTTCCCTCTGGGGTAAGACGAGGAATACTTTTAACAGAAATGCCTGTTCACAGGAGAGAGTACTGTTGAAGGTTTCTTGTATGCCAGTGGTTAATTTTTAGGTTTGGCATTTAAATAATGATGAGGAGTATTCATGACCTACCCTTCCAGTTTTTTTCTTATAATTTAGTGTATATGTGAGGAACCATGATTTTCTGTATTTAATAACTATATTTGTTTTACCTGTGGAAAGATGGTTTGGCTAGTTTTAACTTTCTTCGATACGAAGCTAATTACTATAAACTCTGATAATAGTTATTATTGTTTGTACCCACAAACCATCATTAATGTGGTATTTCTGGGATTTTGCTTTTATGACTGTGATCTATTAAGAAGGAATTTTCTCTAGTAAATGATATAACCATGAGTGATTTCCACTGACTGAAGATAACTGTAAACCTAGTCACTAATATTAGCTAAATTCTAATTTTGTCTAGTTCTTGTTCAGCTCTGATAAAACTGCAAAACTAAATGTTTGGGCTATTCACACTCTAAGACATAAGCTCAGATACAGCCTGCTTTTAAGAGATGTGAAATTATCAGTTCCATTTTTCACTAGTGGCACCACTTCTTGGAAAAGCATTTTGAAGCCTTCATCATCCATTACATGTGATGAAGTATTCTCTATTTCTTGAGACATCTACCAGGCAGCAAATAATAGATTGCTGAGCACCTCTGAAGGATCTCTCGTGTCATAATTTTTCTGTAGTTGCAAGCCTTCCAGCCTTGTGAGTTTAGCATTCCCCCAGTGGTCTTTCTTCCTTACCCAGTTTAAAAAGGAGAGGGTATTTCATCTATAGGATTAGTGATGTTAGAACATACATTTCACTGTAATAGTAGCTTCAGGTTTATTTACTGTTACTGTAGTACCAGGAACTCTGCTAATCACTTTATACATTACTGCATCTAAGCCTCCCAATAACATAGCATTACAGGGTGTATATTTTTATCCTGTTTTACAGATAAGGAAGCAATGGCTTTGGAGTATAATTATTCAACATCATACCGAAAGTGTCAGAGTCAGAATTTGAAGCTACTGTTGTTTTAATGGTTTCTCTGACTCATGCTCTTTAATTCCACCCATTAAGCTATGAAAAGTGGCATTTGACTTAGCCATAGCTGTTTTCTCAGAGATAAACAGATGCCTCTGTCCATTCTTGTATAGCAGTGATCTTCTTAGAATTTATTTTAAGCTCAGATTAATATTTGAAAAGGTCTAATCTCTCTCACTCCGCTTCATTAGATGTATTGTAACTAAGGTACTTTAAACCTAAAAGTCATATCACTGGGGAAAATCTCATTTTGGTGCTTTTCCAATATGTAGTTAAGAATTATATTGATACGTAGTGCTTTGAGAAACTGGTAAACGCTTGTGTGATATGAAACGGCATAGGAAGCAAGTGTTTACCAAATTTACCAAAGTGATATCCTACTTTTATGTCTTTAACAAACTAATAAGATAAAGAAATTCAGTAATGAGTAGAGCAGTTCATAACTGTATGTTGTGTCCCAGGCAGCAGGAGATAAAGCAAAGCGTTATTTATAAAGACATCTTAGTTGTAGTACTGTCCACTCAAAACAAACTGAGGATCATGGAAGTATTTTATTGTACTGTTATAATTATTTACATATGGAACCATAAAATACTTTCTTGAAAGATAATATAAAATGATAGAAAAGCTTGTACTTAAGTACTATGGTTTAATAATGGACTTATGCTATTAGCAAATAGTTGATATTATTTGTTGTTTCCTGGAAATGAAAGGGGGATATGGGTCAAAAAATATTACTTTTTAGTAAATTGGTTATTTCTTTTCTCATTTAAAATAGTATATTTAAATAATTATTAACCTGTTTTTCATATCTCACACAGTACACTCAATTAACATATAGATTCAAATGTGAAATCTGATAGTGCTTGACCCAGTTGAAGAAAACGTTTAATGTCATTATATGGGAGACATAAATGGCCTAGAGAGAGTTTCAGTCCTTTCTTTATGTGGAGAGATATAACTTGGAATGACCCAACAAGGCTGCTTTAGTCCATATGTATCAGTTTTCCATTAACATGTGAGGTGGTGCTATGGAAAGGAAAAGGATGCATGAAAAATGATCTCTTCCAAATTTATCTGTGTTTATCCTAAGTGGGTAAATTGTTCCTTTTTCACTGTATGAGGGTTTAGTAGGTTAGTAAGTAGTCTGGTTTGTTTAAATGATTTAATAAGGAAGTATTGAGCATCTAAAGAAATGATTTTATCCTTGTCCTCAAAGAGCTTTTGGCATTTGGCACTGAAAGGGCACAATGTTATGTGACTCAAAATGTGGTCCCAGAACAATGTGATTCTTGGAGGTTAGTGACTCCAATGAAGGTAAGACAGATGAAGGGAGATCTTTTATTCTCTTTATCCCATAAAGGACTTTTTTTGCTTTTGTCTTCTTGAAGAGAAGACGAGTGTTCGGCTGAAAATGTATGTTATAGACCCTTGGGCTCCATTGGCATATTTCAAGCTGTTATTGTCAATCGTATAAATACATGTTTAGACAACTTCTGAAACACGTCTTGTTCCTTGAAAATAGAGAAGTCACTCATCTTGGTGTATCAATTCTATAAGATGGCTCTCTAGAATTGTGTCATTTCTTCATTATGGCTTCTCTTATCTTGTACCTCTTCAGAAGGCCTTTTTTTTCCTCCCTTTCTTTTTGCATTAGATAAACATTATTTTATTTCTAGGTGTGAAACAGTATGAGATATAGGGATGTATGTATGCATGTGTATAGGTGTGAGAGAGAGACAGGGAGAGAGAGAGAGAGAGAGAGAGAGAGAGAGAGAGAGAGAGCAAGAGGAAAGAATGGGAAGAGGGAAAGAGAAGCAAAAGAGAGGAAAGTGATGGAATGATTGAGTGATTGGTTGGTTGTATGTGACTGTGGCTTTTCCTGAAAATTTTCCAGCTGTTGTTGGCGTACTGAAAAGTTCATCCAAATCTCATAATTTCTTACGGTTTTCAGTTAAATCTTGTAAAAAGATAAGCAACAATATTATATACGCATATAAGTTGCCTTTCCAATATTTATAAATCTTAATTCTTTTTTTATTGTATTGGTAAGAATGTCAGGCTTTCATTCCCATGTTAGTGATGGGCATCATATATACATCTGACTTTATTGAAAACAACTCCGTTTAATGCTTAATAGGGTGATAACTCTACATTAAACTATCCTGGTTTACTAACCCATGAACATGTATCCAGATAGTTACATTTTTTTTGAGGGAGTGTTCTGTTTTAATTGCTTTTGACTTATTGATGTCATAAATTTATTAATAGCTTTCCCAATATTAAATCATTCTGGATTTCCTGAAATAAACTCGACTGGACATGTTTTATCATGATTTTAATATGCTGCTGTGTTTGATGTATATTTCATCTAACATTTTTGCCTCCATGTTCATAAATAATACCTGTAGTTTTCTGTTTTGTCAGCTTTTTTTCAAGTTTCAGGGTTAAGTGTTAGTAGGCTCGTCATTTATGATTGAACAACCTGCACGTCATCACCAACCTATCATTCTTTGCCTAGCTACAGTACTTTTACAGATGAAGGTAGTATGGTATCTTGAGAAAGGGACCTTTTTAAAACACACAGGCTACCATATCACCTAGCAGAAAGGTGAGGGTTACTTGAACATCCTACAACAGATTAAAAAATATGTATATCCCCGTATTTTTCTATGCCTTCACTGTTTAAAAAAGTAACATATTAAAATCATTATGGCCTGGAAACTTTATTTGGCAATAGTTGTTTACTTCAATTTTTTCTAGAATTGTTGGTCTGTTTTGATGTATATTCTACTTTAAAAAATTTTTAGCAACAGACTGTATATAGGAATCTATATAATTTTTTAAATCTTTTCTGAAGTAGTGATTTTTACCTCTCATTTTATTTTTGGGTCTTTCTTTTGAGAGCAAAGATTAGCTCTTTCTGCTTTCTCTCTCTAAATCCCTTTACTTACTAGAATTGTACATATTTTACTATTTTTAAGAAATAATTGTTTATATCTTTAGTGTTACTTTCCTCTTGCTTTCCTTAGGTATAGTTTACTCTCTTCTTAAAAAATTATTTGCATATTTGTATTGAATATTTAGTTAATTTAGTTTTGTTCTTTATTTGCAAAGGGCCTTTCAAGGTACGTTTTAGGCTTTCTAACTTAACTGTAACTGGAGCATTCTATTTGTAGGACCTCTCTGCTGCTGGATTAGTACAGGTATGTTACCTGCGTGAGGATCCTTTGGAAATATTTAGCTTGAAAAATTGACACTGGGACTTAATCTAAAATCTGTATCAGGATTATACTGACAATGTCTAGTGTTCTAAAGTGGCATTTTGGCCAGGCGTGGTGGCACGCACCTCTAGTCCCAGTTACTCGAGATGCTGAGGTAGAAGGGTTATTTCAGCCCAGAAGTTCTGGACTGTAGTGTGCTACGCTGATCGGGTGTCCACATTAAGTTCAGCATCAATATGGTAACCTTCCGGGAGTGCGGGACTACCAGCTTGCCTAAGGAGGGGTGAACCAGCCCAGGTCAGAAATGGAGCAGGTCTGAGGTGGCATTTTGTTCTCTAATTTTCAAAGCAGTACTAGTTATCCAAAAAAATTTGGAATACATATAGAGAAACACACTTTATAACTGTATAACTACTGTATAACAAATTACTCCAAAATTTCATAATTTAAGACAATCATAGCCTTAAAATATTTATTTTCTCACAGTTTCTGAGAGTCAAAAATCTGGTAGTGGCTTATCTGGGCTTTTCTGGCTCAGTGTTTTAGGAAGTTGCAGTCAAGCTGTTGGTGAGTGCTGTTGTCATCTGAAGGCTTGAACAAAGCTGGAGGATCCATTTCCAAGATGGTTCATTCACGTGGCTATTGGTTACAGTCCTGAGTTCCTCTCTGGCTGTTGGCAGAAGGTCTCAGTTCCTTGCCATGTAGACCTCTCCACAGAGCTGATTGCTTTCCCCAGAGTGAGTGATCCCAGAGAGTAAGATAGAAGTTCTAATATCTTTTATGAACTATCCTTAGAAGTGACATAAGGTCCCTTCTCCTTGACCCCACCTTACCAACCTTGATACAGTGTGGGAGTTGACAGCACAAGGAAGTGAATGGCAGAGGTGGGGGTCATTGAGTTTAGTCAACACACATATCTCAGGTTATAAAAATTGTCTTCAGCCTACCATCCACACATAGTGGATCTTCCAGTGTTTTATATTTTTCCCCTCCCAATGCAGATATGACCTTGAGCATTTGCAAAAACAAATTAGAATATATGTTGTTTTTAACCTTTTCTCACATAATGGCACATCACAAACAATTGTCATGTTATGAAATAGTGTTCTAAAATGGGATTTTTATTTGCTTGGTTGACATCCATTCTGTGAGCATGCCATAATTTATTTCTACCAATCTACTAATATTGTTTTTAATTAGGTCATTTTGGGTATTTGACTAATGTAAATTGTTTATTAATTTTTTTGCCTCTAATATTGTACCACAAATTCCTAAAGATGTCATTGCTGGGATGAGGCATATAAACATTTGAAGGCTTTATACATATACTCCCAAAATATTCTCTGGAAATTTGTATTAAAGTTATGCTCCTCTTGACATAATAAAAAAAAAGTCTGGCTTCTTTTATGCTTATCAATACTATGTAGTATATTTGAAAAATAAAAGGGCCTTATAGGGAACATGGTATCTAACTGTAGTTTTAATTATTATTTTTGGACTACTAATAAGGTAGGAGAATTACTCTGACAGCCTTATCTCTGAATCTGCATATTCTTTTTCTTGATGTTTAAGAGTATATCTTTCTTGTAATTACTTTTAAAGGTGCAAGTAATTCTCATTAAAAAATATTATGGTTTTCTTTGAAAATGTATTTTATTGGACTTTTCCTTCAGGGCTACACAGTGGGACTGTTCTGCAGTGAGCTTGAAAATGTTGGGAAATAATTAAATGACTGAAGCACTTTCAAGGTACTGATCACTTAGTTTGATGGCTACTAAAGTATCGCTTGCTTATATTTTATTGTTTGAACATTTGCTAGAATAATCGATTAAAAGTAAGAAAAGATACTTTTTTTTTACTTTTGTTGTCAGCCATCTGCCAAAATTTGGTGAGTGTTAAGGAACATTTGTCCAGGGATAAAAGCATAATTGAGAGTTGTCTAGTCTTTAAAAAAAAAAAAAAAGAAAGAAAAGAAAAGAAAAGAAAGAAAAAGGAAAGGCACGCTCAGCATTCTCATGGCTGTTTTTACTTGAAAAGTCTTCCTGCCCAGCACTTTCGGATCACTGGTGCTCACAGTGACGTACAAAAAAATTAACCTCCTGGACAGTTTTCTGGATCTCAAAAAATTTTCCTTTTGATAATAATTGATTTTAAACTTCAAATGTCATTAAGAGGCTGAGACAGTAAGCTGCTGTGGAACATGAGCACACGTTGTCTGACGAGGCAGAAGCAGAGTATAGCAGGGAGACCTTGGGAGTCTGAAGGGCTTTTTGACAGGCAAATCTGTTCCTTACTTGCTTTGTGATGTTGGCCTTTTTAATTTCCATTTTCTCACCTGTATAAAATAAAAGAAGCAAAAAGCCTCCTTTCCTGCATTGTTTTCAAAATTATACGCTATACACAGAATGCCTGGCATGCATGGTACATGGATGAAGCAACAAGAATAACTACAGAAATGTATAATCTTCTTGGAAAGTGATATTTTCACAAGACCTAAACAAAATGGAAAATTCAGGGATTTTCAGGTGAATATTAAATTTATGCCATAATTTTGATCAAGAATGTATGTGATGTTGTATGTGGATCTTGAGAAATTTAACAGAAGACCATGGGGAAAGAGAAGGGGAAAAAATAGTTACAAACAGGGAGGGAGGGAGGCAAACCACAAGAGACTCTTAAATACAGAGAACAAACTGAGGGTGGATAAGGGGGGGCGGGAGGGGGAAATGGGTGATGGGCATTGAGGAGGGCACTTGTTGGGGTGAGCACTGGGTGTTGTATGTAAGCCAATTTGACAATAAATTATATTTTTTAAAAAAAGAATGTATGTGATGGATGGGGGAGGGAGGAGGCATGGGCAAATACTTGTTTTTTTTTGCACCAGTGAAAAAATTTGCTGTTATTATACTTATAAAAGTTTTCTAAAGGATTCAAAATAGAATAATATTAGCCATGACTTTCTATTCCAAAGTGACCATGCCAGGCAAAACAAGTCATAGACAAATCATATGAACATAAAAAGGAAATGAATAGATGTGATAGATTCTGTGGAACTGGCTCTAAATGTATAATACATACACATTCATGATTTTGTTGGGGGAGGATTGGATCTTGAAGTGGATTTGAAGAGTGGATTGGCTTACACAAGACTAAGGGAGAGGCAGTGTTCTAAATCTGGGGATGGTATGAACACCCGCACAGACTGGCATCCACCTGGTATTTTGCTGGGAGTAAACTGACATAACCTTGCCTCGAGAATCTGTGTTTGAGATTCAGCATGAAGAGGGAAAGTGTAATCAGAATACCGAGCACCTTGATTATCAGGCAGAAGAAATTAAGCAGATACTGGATCATCACTTGAAGCTCCTGGAGCAGGAGAGAAGTCATGATTCTCAGGTTTGAGAGTCTTTAATCTAGGAGTGATGCAGTGCCCCTGTCACAATCCAGATATGAAGATGCATGATGAAAGTCAATTTGATAACCCAGCAATGAGGTGTTCAGAGTCCAAACACTGCATCTATCACTTCTCTCTTGCTCGAGAACCTCTAGTGGTGTGTTCTTGTTCCTTTATGAATTTATTGTTATAAAAAAAGGGAAATTAAAATGTGAGGTGGTTAGGGGCGCCTGGGTGGCTCAGTTATTTAAACATCTGACTTTGGCTCAGGTCATGATCGGCTTGGTTCATGAGTTTGAGCTCCATGTGGGGCTCTGTGCTGACAGCTCGCAGCCTAGGGCCTGCTTCAGATTGTATGTCTCCCTCTCTGCCCCTGCCCTGCTCACTCTCTCTCTCTCTCCCTCTCTCTCAGAAATAAATAAACATTAAAAAAAATTTTTTTTAAATGTGAGGTGGTTGGTTAATGGTTATTTACCTTTGTGTGGCTTTCCTTTGTTGTTCTTGTTGTTGTTTTTATCTTAGCACCTTATTTTTCAAGTAGGCCAAGAAAATGCATGCTTTTAAAATCATGTAACTATAATTATACAATTACATTTACTCTATTGTTTCACATTTTTTTTCTTTTCTGGGCTGCTCACTATTAGTTATCCTGGCTTCTGAGCATATTTTGAGCCCCCTTTTTTTGTATTTTGCATTAATATTAGCCTCAGCATCCCATTTAATATTCACACATCCTTGTAAAGCAGGTGATGTTTTCCCATTTTACAGATATGTACACTAAACTTTCTCAAAATTAGACATCTGTTGGTGAGTGTTGGTGTAGAATGCTCTGCTGTATAACATGATGCTTCCTAAGAGAATCTGGGGGATGCACAATTTTTGGCAGGAGGAATGAGTTCTAAACTAAGAACAGTAATGTTCATTTTTTTATGCCATAGAGAGATAGATAGGGAAGTTAGTCTCTCTTGCAGGAATCCAGTTTAATTCTTTCTCAGGGGTATAATATCCAGTCATATGGCTGTTCCTCTGCTTCCTGAGGAAGTGAAATTGTTCACTAAATTGGGTGGTGGCCTTCCATATTTAAATATAGTTAGAGCTTGCTTTAGTAAAACTGTTCAAAACCACGGAAAATGTAAAATATTTGCTCTCCAGAAGATTCTAATACTCTTCAATGATGAAAAAGAATATCTTGTTTCTACTATACTAATTATGAATTTTCCGTATAACTCTAGCTTCTGAAAGAAACGAATTTGTTTACCATTAATGAGAAGAAATTACTTTTTCTCCTCCTAAAAATTATGATGCATAGCACAAGTTTTATAGGCTGTAGGGAAGTTCTTAGTTTCTAAAGTGTAAAAAACATTTTGAAAGTCAAATTAAATTGGACGCCTTCTTATTATTAAAATTTCTTTAAATGCTCTGCCTGCTATGGGTTATAATTCTTGGTTTCAAGTACTAATGGAGATGTTACTTGCAAGTTAAACTCTGAGAAACATGCTTGTGAATTCTATTGTAAGTATCTCTTTTAATTGCAGTTCTTTTAAAGAGGAAGTTAACACTTAAGTATATATTAATTCTTGACAAGGACCTTATTGAACCTAAGCAAAAAATGTTTTAAAAAGTCAGGTAGCTGTTAGAATTATGTGAGAATCTGAAACTAGCAGAGTAATTATTAGGAGTTTCTTAATCTCTTATTTTTTCCAAAATGGAAAGGTCTCTTTTTTTCCTTATGAAGGGAATTCTCAAATGTAAGAAAGTATCCAAACTATACTTAACAGTATAAATTAAAAAGTGAAAGCTTCTTATAATCTTATCCCACTGAAATGACCACTGATTACAGTTTAAAATATATTCTTCCAGAACTTTTCTTTGCAATTACAAACCTATATTGCCACTACATACGTTTGACATAGGACTGAGTCATACTGCATATGCTATTTTTTTAAAAATTTTTTAAAATGTTTATTTATTTTTGAGAAAGAGACAGAGACAGAGAGAGTGTGTGAGTGGGGGAGGGTCAGAGAGAGAGGGAGACAGAATCTGAAGTGGGCTCCAGGCTCTGAGCTGTCAGACAGCACAGAGCACCCCCCCTGGGGTTCGAACTCACAAACCACAAGATTGTGAACTGGGCTGAAGTCAGATGCTTAACTGACTGAGCCACCCATGTGCCTTGCATATGCTATTCTTTAATTTGTCTTTTCTTACTGAATATTGACCTATTGATCTATTTCTGCATTAGTAATTACAGATTTACCTCATGGGTTGTTAACTTGTTTGTTTTGCTATTTTAATAACAGTGTGAAAAATATGTTTTGGTTTTTTTTTTTTTTGTACTTCTGTATTTCCTTAGGCTATGTTCATACAGTAGAACTGTTAGGGAAAGGTAATGCATCTTTAAATTTCCATATACCTTCATAAACTGCTCCCCAAAAGGTTTTACCAATTTATTATCTCATCAATATTGCATGAGAAAGTTATTTGACCTTACTCTTTTTCAGTACTGTGAATAATCAATTTTTGCTAATCAGAAAAGAAAAAAAATATTTCTTTGATTATTAGTGAGGTTGAAAGAAATGTCCTATGTGTGTGGGGCCTTTGTATTTCTCTTGGGGAGCAGTTTGCTTGTGATATTTGCCACATTTTTCTTAAGGTGCTTATTTTTCAAATGAATTAAGAGCTTATTAATGTATCCTCAATACATATTGTAAATCATTACATACTTTGAATTTTGCCTTTACTACGATATTTGTTGCACAAAACCTTAAAAATTTGCTATACTCACATATGTCATTCTTTTTCCTTATGTTTTCTGGCTTTTGTTTCTATGCTAAGCATAAAAACCACAAGTAAAGTTTGTTAGACACCTAACACTTTATGAGCATGCTGTCATTCAATCCTCATAACAACCCAATGAATAAGATACTATTAATCCTTTTTTTTATAGATGGTGAATAAACAACTTATCCAAGGTCTATAGTTTTAAATGATAGCACCACAATTCAATATAGGCAGATACCTCCCAAACCCCAAGATTTCTGATGCAAACAAATAACAAAACCTCCTTTATCATTTCTACTTTTTGTTTTTTAAATAAATTTTTATATATAATAAATCCCGTGGAATTCTTCATTTTAACAGTGTGAGGAGCAATAGAACTGTTTAATTTTATTTTAATTTTACACTAAATGTATATACACATGTGTCTGTTTGTAGACTTTTTTATTATCACCTGTAATTTCTCTATTAGTATCATACTGTTTAAATTACTCTACTTTATTTTTTCTCTTTAAAACTCCCCTTAGCTCTTCTTACATACTTTTTCTTTGAGAGTCAATATGTTAAATTAGGTTTATAAAATCTCTCTTCAAAATAGTTTGCAATTGCCCTATTAACATCTTTACAGTATTAATCATCCTATCAGGAAAATAGTACATCTTTTAATTAGCCTTTTTAGTTGTTGTACAGTTAACTTCATTTAGGTCTCAGACATTTTTATTTAGGTGCATCCCTAGGTTAAATCTTGATTGTGTTGGTTACTCAAATTTATAACTGCGTGCCATTTTGGCAGTGGTATATGCTACTTGTCATTGATATTGCCTTGTTGATTTCCATTTTATGATTATTATGTTAGTTCATATCCTCTTTTTGTATACCATTGTCAGAAGAGAAGGAATGGTTTCAGTTTGTTGGTGGCCAAAGATTCTTTTTAATGAACTATTACTATCTGAAAATCCAGTTTCATTCATACGCTCATAGGTATTATTTGATATGGATTCTGGAAAACCATTTAAAATTATATTTGAGGGGTGCCTGGGTGGCTCAGTCGGGTAAACGTCCGACTTCGGCTCAGGTCAGGAACTCACGGTCCATGGGTTTGAGTCCTGTGCCCGGCTCTGTGCTTACAGCTCAGAGCCTGGGCCTGCTTCAGATTCTGTGTCTTCCTCTCTCTCTGCCCCTCCCCCCACTCACGCTCTGTGTCTGTCTCTCAAAAATGAATAAAAAAACATTAAAAAATTTTTTAAATTATATTTGAAACCATAACGATTTTAGAAAACAAAGTTTTTCAAAACTGAACTGAGAGTCATGTAGCACCATTGAAATAGGCAGAATTTCACATTTAAATTGTCAGCACAAATCGTTCTGTCCAAACAAGTTTGATTTTTTTTCCCCAGTTGTCGATCCTTTTGCCATGCATGTAGGTTATGGGAAGAGTTTGGTATTCCCTCGAGATTGAGGGCCACAGGAACATCACACACACACATCACATGCAGAAACTCTTTTCTATTCCTTACATTGCTGCTGTGTCTTAGATAACCAAGGGAAAGGAGGCCTTAGTTTACATTTTCTTTACAAAGTGTGGCCAAGGATTATAGAAGAAAAAATGAATGGAGAATGTTTTAGAAATTGAATTTCTAAAAGAAATATGAGGCTATGTAAGTATAATATAAAGTAATTATTATAGCGAAAAAAGGCCAGAAGGAGTCAGAAAAGGGAGAAAGGATCATGAAGAGGGGATGAAATGGGAAAAGATGAAGGGTATTGAGACACTTTCCCCCCAAAAGGCTTGAAAGGAAGTTGGAGAATATGGGGGATTGAAAAGGAAGGAAGGGGCATGACAGCATGAAAACCATGCAACAAAATAAAGACAAGGAACATTTAGTAAAGCTGACAGATCCTTGCAGATATAGCTGGCTTAAAAAACAAAAAACAAAAAGCCCCACCAATCTTTTCCTTTAAACTGTTCAGTATCTAAATAAAGAAGTTGTTGATTTCTCTTTAGCAGGCTATTTTAGTAGTGCATTTTGGAGATTTCTTCATGGAACATTAGGATATTTTACTACCTGACTGAAAGTGAATAAACAGAACTGGAGGATTTCTGCTTTGCACATTTCTGAAGCTTTATTATATCCTTATATAGGTAAAGAGAGAAGTTATACGCAGAGTATGCCAAAATGACCACATGCTTCACACTTGCACTACCTCTTTTTATGAAGCTAAATTTGGAGTTTTCAAAACCTCCTGTTTAAAAATACGTGCCAAAGACTTCTGCTTATTGCACATTTTGTTCCTGTCCTGTACAACTTAGGTCTTCCTTTACAATTCTTTTTGGAATGTTTTCCCTTTTGTCACAAATACAAAAGGATATTGACATATAATCCTTCATTATGTTTTATGCAGTAGCATCCTAATTCTCAAAGTTTGAGAACATATATATTTTTTCCTTCAAGTCTAGAGACAAATCTTACAAGAATGTTTAATTATGTATTCATGCATATACATGGACTTTTAAATATAATTGAATGAATAAAAATGAAGTTGCCACAAATTAGTTTATGCAGGCAGTCTTCACTTAAAATAACAGATACTTTACAAGAAGAAACATTCTCGACAGATTATAATTCTATTATGTGATTTATATTTTTCTGATAAGTTTCATTAAAAAATTGTAGATTTGTTTTATCAAAGGGAAAACTTGTCCCTTGATTTTAAATATGAAATCATATTCAGCAATGTATCAGTCCTTTTAAAATAATATATTTAAACATAAAATAATAATATTATAAAGTTTATTAGCAAACACATTTAGAATATTAATAGATGTCTTATGCTCAATAAAAATGTTAAAATTAAAGATGAGAGTTTTAGAAACTCTCAAAATATAATTATCAATCTACCCTAATTTGACTCGTAATACAATTCTTTAACCCATTAATCTACTTTCCAAAATACCAACATGCCTCTTTTTTAACTACCTTGAACTATATTTAACCATACAGGTCTACATTTTATTGTATGTTCCTGGATAAGATAAATTTAGAGTATGTGAAATTTAAGGCTAAGATGCTGGTGAAATTGCTGTTTGAACTGTTTTTTAAATGTGTGATTTTTGTGCAGTGAACTAATGGATAAAAATGATCTGTAAATTAGTGAATTCCTAATGTGCTAGCTCATATGTTTCCAATTTAGGATTTATTTCAATAGAGTGCTATTAATAAAATTTTTAAAAGTGTATTTTAAAAAGATTGATGTCAAGAGTCTAAAATTCATTAGATAGAAAACATGTTAGATGGAATTTGAAAGTAAGAAATATTTTAAGAGTAGCTACAACTTAACTGGAGGTAATAGTTGTGCCTGAATAGTGGATAAGATGGCAGGATGGCGTCTAAGTACTTACTTGTTTATTTAATAAACAACAATTTCAGAGCACCTGCTCTTGGCGAGGCGCTTGCTAGGTTACAAGGACTGTAACGGTAAACCAGACATCTCTTCCCCATCTTTCAGAGCTTATAGACTTACCAAAAACAGTACATAGATATTATGATTTGGGGGATTGAGTGTTCCCAAGAGAAATCACTCCTTGTTCCTATATGATTTCTGAGCAAAGTGAGAAATGAAAGAAAAGAGTACGGTGGATGGGAAACAAAATTAACATGTTTATACTGATACAGATAGTATTAGACTAAGTAGCTTGTATCAAGGGCCAAGTGGGCTTTCTTATACTAAACCCCTTCTTGGGGTGCCTGGGTGGCGCAGTCGGTTAAGCGTCCGACTTTAGCTCAGGTCACGATCTCGCGGTCCGTGAGTTCGAGCCCCGCGTCGGGCTCTGGGCTGATGGCTCAGAGCCTGGAACCTGTTTCCGGTTCTGTGTCTCCCTCTCTCTCTGCCCCTCCCCCGTTCATGCTCTGTCTCTCTCTGTCCCCAAAAAATAAATAAACGTTGAAAAAAAATTAAAAAAAAAAATAAACCCCTTCTCATACTATGAGAAATACACTCATAATGTTCTGGGAGGGCTGGGCAACTACATGCTCCTCTGAAGAGAAGCATCTGGCCCCTGTGACATTAATAGCATTGAGAAGCAAAGCACATGCTCTCTCTGGGCAGAATGGTTCTTTTTTCCCAGGAGAAAGACACTGTGTTTCCCTTTTAAAATTCACCATGGCATAGTCACTCCTTTTGGGGAAGACTAAGAGTGTCACACTAGTAGGTAGTGTTCCTCCCACGTGAGAGAAACTTCAAAAGTGGGAAAGAGCATTCCCCCTCTGAATAATAATAGTGTGTGGTAAGCTAGGGTTTATGAGAAAGGAAGTATGGAATGCTATGGGATCATAAGCTAGTTTTGGGCGTCAGTGGTAGTGAGGTTTAAGCTGCAGGAGTCAGGTGTAGGACTGGGGAAAGATTTTGGGGTCAGGATGACAGACTTGTATTGATAACGTCTATAGAATTAAGAGCAATTTGGCATGGTCAGTCACAGCCTAGACTATGAGACCAAGAGTGCAGAGCAATGCTGCAGGTATGTGAACTGCGAGCAAATCTCAGAGAATGTTGTGAACCAAATTCAGGTGAATGAAGGGCAGTTGGACACATTGTGAAAGTTTTAAGCAGAGCAATAACGCAATCAGATTTGTGTATCATGAATATCATTCTGGTTGTAATTTGGAGGGAAGCGAAACTGGACAGAAGGAGAGACCTGTTAGGGAAGGAGGTTTAAGGTTGGGAATGTATAGATTAGTCTAATTTTGTGTCTTTTGCCCTTGGAGGGCAAGATACTCAAGTAAAGATATTTAGAAGGTTACTTGAGTGCATACATGTAAAGCTGTAATGAATACCTTATATTTGAAATATTGATCAATAAATTTGTGTTAAGCTGGGGCAGCTGCAAATTTAGACTTCTTACCTTCTGATAGAAACTTTTTAATACTCTTAAATATTTTCTTTAGTTTTCTGGTGAATGTAATCATTTCAATGACTTAAAAGTTTTTTGAAAGAACATGTAAAAATTCACTGTTTACTATAAGATACTGTTGATATCTTACAGGTGTTCTGGTATATGGGAGAACACAGGAAAATTTATTTTTGAGAAGACACATTTTCACTGAAAGTGAACATGCTACAAATACGTAGTCATACCCAAATGCATTGTATAACCAGTTTTTCTTAGATGCTGTCAACCTACAACTATGTAAAGGCTGCACTATTTCAAAAGGTAATAATTTGTATCAGCTTTGTTCTTAGGCACAAATAAAGAGCCTGGGACTGTATCTGATAAACTTCTAAATCTGTGTGAGAAAGTTCTTTGCAAAGATAATCTTGTACTACCCAGCCGAAGGTCCCTCAGCATCAACTAACAATGCAGCCTGCTGCCTGCTGTCATTTTTCTTTTATTAGAAATATTATCATATTATTACTTTTACAACTTTTGTGTAATGTTATAATAGCTTCCCAAGAATTTTTTCCTAATATTTCGAGAACTTTTGTTTGCATTCTTGATATGAAACAGTGTGACCTGTTAGTGCTTACTGGATGAATTATATGCTTTGAATGTCTCTTTTTCTGAGCCACTGTGCTAATACATTTTATTCACTTTCTCCTGTGATATAATAATTATATTTAAGTCTCATAGCAATCTTCTTTAGTCTATATGTGCTCAAAAGATTTATTTCCATTTCTATCCAGAATAAATCAAAATAAATTTTGCTAGAAGTGGCACCATGTGAATTGAATCTCTTTAGCTTGCAGTTCCTAATCACCATGCTTTATCTGGTAGAAATGTTAATGTTTGGTCGAAAAGGAATTGAAAACACCTTTACACCCACCTTTAGTCACATATACTTTCATAGAATAAAGGTGGCTGCTTAATACTCAAATATTTCACTGTTTCTATTCTGATTTTGTGATTTTTATTGTTTCCGAGTGATTTTTACAAAGAACAATTATCTTCATAAGTACTTTCATTGTAATTTATGGACAAATTCATTGTTAAATAAAACAGATGAGCTTATGAATATGAAGCTTAAAATTGCATTCTTGTGATAGGTGTAAAACTTCTTTGATTAAAAACCATCTGGTAACATCACATCCCCTAAAATACAGTTTCACCCATACAACAATCCTGATGTTCTCTGTCACAGCTATAAAGGAAACCCGTGACATTAGAAGGAAATACTTCTAGAGAAAAAAAGGCAAATTATATTTCCTTCCCTCCAGCGAGGTTGTCTAGAAAGCTCAAGCAGGCTGTGGGGTGGGACCAAGAAGTGAGAAGTTCTGGTTCAAAAAAGGAGCTGCAGTCTGATGACCTCTTCCTTCTTAATGCACCTTCTTTTTTGACCCTCTGTGTCTCTTTAGTTCTGGGATAGATATGAAAATGCATGTGCCTTCCAGCTCTTATCTTTATGCTTTTTCTAGAAGGAAGGCTGGAACTATCACTAAGACTTTGAGTTCAGGAGGAGAATGTAGTCTGAGAAAATCAGGCTGAATAGGATCAAGTTTGTTGCCTACTAAACTAGTCCTGTTATAAGTCCATGAGTTAGTAAAATGGAATTAATGCTAACTAACTGCATCTAGTTGTGTGAGCCTGTCATTCTTGAGAAGAACTCTGGGGAGAGCCAAAAGTCAGTATGACCCATGCAGAGGAGGACCCAAGTTTTGTGGGTTGTGGATCTTAAAAGTTTCGGGGTCCTTTTTAAGAAAAGGGATACAAAATTACAAATAACAAAATGAGTGAAAAGCATTGAAAGGTGACTGTGCAAGTAAAGAGCCCTGAGCTTAATTAAGCTTCATTAATTCACAGTAAATCCATCTCTAGCTTCATGCATAGACCTGCACCTATTAAATCACATTCTGAATTGATAGTAAAACTAAATATTTTTCAATAAGTTTGAATGTCACGTCCTTGAATCCGTCCCTGGTCCTTTCCTTTATCATTTCACCATGTCACGTGTATGTGGTGAAGTGGTGATGCCATTGCACGTACTGCCCCCTAGATTCTAAACCTCAGGCACACAGGTCTCTGTGCTTGGAAGACTGTGGTGGTTTAAACTGGAATGGAGGGATGCTGGGATCATGGGTACCACTGAGCACTTTCCAGCAGCAGTTCTGGTGCTGGACTTAATGTGCTATTATGGCAGAAGCAGTTTTCATCAGTCATATGAACAGCAGCTTCCAAGTTTGGTTTTACCTGATGTGTTGTATATGGGAAAGATGGCTTTCAACTATACACAAAAATTCATAAAGAACAGGCTAAGAGTCCATCCCTGGTAGGAAGCAGTAATTAGAACAGATCTGAAGGCATAGTAAAATACAAAATGCCACCTGAGGATATTTTACTTCTCTATGAACACATTAAAAATGTATTTCCTGAGACAATAAGATCAAGGGAAAATAATGGAAGGCACAATTCAGAGATAACAATTTTTAATTTGATGAAGTTATACTTGGGTGATTGATTTTAAATCAGAAGTCTATTTACAGATTTTACAGCTAAGACATCTTACTATATCTAAAAAACATCACAGTAAATACATTATTTCTGTTGACAAGTGTCTTGAGCTTAACATATGAAAGGAGAAATAATGACTTTTTTCTCCCCCCCCCCCCACATAAAATGATTCTATTGCTTATGTTTAGTATTTATAAGACGTAAGTTTGGGAGTTTGCTGGGGGGGGGTCTTCATATATCCATGTGATTTATTTTTAATACTCAGAAAAATATAGAATCAGTTCCACAAATGCTGTACTTAAATTGCCAAAGGAGAAATACCCTCAAACAAGAACTTTAGGGGTTGATAGCTGTGTGACAGATGTCAAGATGGGCTATGTAATTTTCAGTGCCCAGTTGGTGTACAATGAAAATATGAGACCCCTTGTTAAAAAAGTTGAGAATTTCAAGACAGCAACAGCAGAGCATGAAACCAAATGTGGGGCTCTTCCAGTCTTGGGGTACTGTACAGCTGCATGGGTTGCATGCCCATGAAGCTTATCCTGCAAGATGTCTTTGCATGGTTTATGAAAACTTCCATTAAAGACCTTATTCATTATGTTGCCTGGTAAATTATACAGAAAGACTTAGGCAATAAATTCCTCTTTGATCATAGCACCAGAATAGTGTTTATCACTCTCAATGACCTAATAGGTTTTTTGAGCTACCACAGTTAAGTGTTATGCCCAAAATGGGTTCTGCAGTCTGGGTTTTCATTATTTATTTCTTCTTTGTTATTTGACATTAGTTTTGTAAGCATTGTTAATGAGTTTTGGTCTTTTGTGTTTTAAGCCATCTCAAATTTTCTCTTGAACATAAGTAAAGACCGTAAATAAACAAAACTCTTAGAAGTGGTTTTAAAAGTTGAATCAAAAGGGCTATAGTCATCAACATTTTTACTGTGTGCAGTAATAGCTCCATTGATGAAATCAGTGCCTTCCAACAACATAGTTATTTGTTATACACCTCATAACCTCAAGCAGAAATAATCTGGGAAGCAGAAGGAAGCATTCCAGATAAGAAAGAGTGCAGGACAGAAATTTTAAATAGCATTAAAAATATCTTAGTCTTGAGCAAAAGCTTCAGCAGTTAAGGTTAAAGGAGATGAAGGCTGGGGCTTGGTTTATACTCTGTAAAGGAAAATCCATTGGGAACAAGCGAAGAGGGAAGGGATCTGCTGGCAGACGGCCCTTTGCTGGGGTGATGTAGGCTCACTTCAGATGTAACATATACTCTTCTATTCTCCAAAGTTTCCGACCTCCTTAGCTAGGGTCCCAGAAGAGCAAGGAGCCATTGTGACTGATGGAGATGTGCTCTGTGCCTCCCTCCCCAAGTCACCCCACAAGAATTAAAGTGGGTTGTGCTTCAAGTAGGGCTGCTATGTTCAGTTGTGTAAGGTTTTTCAGTGCACTGATGCATTGGGTAACAGGCAAATGGCATCTGAATTTCTCCCTACTTTAACTGTATCCCCTACAAACTGTGCCCCTCTCCCCATATAAGCTAGTGTTTAGGACCACTTAAGAATCAGCCAAAAGTAGGCTTAGTAGACAGTCTAAGTATTCAGGCATCCTTCAGAATGAGAAAATGCCTTTCCTTATTAGGAATAAAGAATTTTTTCCAATTAAAGACCTTTAAAAATCAGGACATTTTGAGTTAATTTCAGTGTGAATGTGTACTGGTTAAAATGGGATGATAAGAGTAGTGATTCTTCAGTTTTCGATAGGTACGTGGTAGGTTAGGACCCAGAGCCTCTGTGTATGAATTAGAAGCTAGAGAATGGGAGAAGTGGATGCAGAAGGAAATACAGTATTTTTCACTCTATTGGTTTTGATTTAGGTACCCTCTTCCAAAGGTATTTGTTAATTGAACTATTACTTATAGGTGTAAATTGAAGTACTATTTGACATGAATGTAATATTCTCTAAGTTTTTCTTATCCTTTAGGTGTTCAAGGAAATACTTTTATTCCCTTCTTAAAACTGATGGAACCATGTAAAATCATATATAAACACATAGAAAGATACACATTGATAAATTAGATAACATTTTTATAATAGCAAAATGAGAACAAGTTAATTTCCATTAAATACAAAATAACGAGCAAGTTTGTGATTTGTGCCGCTTGCTTATCATAATTATGAGATACGACATTTAACTTCATATAAATTGAGACTTAGACTGCACTTTCACATTTAAAACACTAGTTGTCTTCTAAGTAGAATCTTACACGTGCATGGCTGTCCTAGTTGGAGTATTATTCCTCCTAGTTACTCTGGGGCTTGACTGCCTTCCACCAAAACATGTTGAGTGCCTGCTATTTGCCAAACATGCCACTAAGAGGTTATAAAGCCAAAAGACTCCAGGGTTGTGGTACAGTTAGTACACAGTATGATTTTACTCTCTCTTCATTATTTCTCCCCCTGTTACTATAGTCTCTAATACTTCCTCTGATCACTTTTCAACTACTGTTGCAAGCTTCCACATCTTAGGGAAATTTTAGGCTTCTCTCTATGTCTATCTTTTCTGTAAAATCTTCACCAATCTCCCTATTTGCGAAGCACTTCTTCCCTAGTGTTTTCCAGATCACTCCATATTTTACTTTTTTATCATAGTCATTTACATTCATGTTTTTATTCCCCACTAGATTTCAAGGTCCCTGATGGCATGGATTCTAGTGAATTCTTGAGTCTCTCTTCATGCTATTAGCAAAATCCCTTTCTCATAGTTGGTGCTCAAAAATAGTATGTTGCATTAAATCAGATTGGAGTAAAATAATGGTTAGCCATGCAGGGGCACAGATTGTTGACCCAGTGAGCTGTAGAGTCAGGTTGAGTTATTGTTAGCATTCTTAATTTATATTTGTTGCACAGTGGAAAACTTAATGCCCAATCTCCTATCTCTGAACAAATCAACTATTATCATTTTCTGTTGCCTTTTCTAGCCTGGTTTATTTGCACATATAATTTCTATGATCATAGACCCATAGTATAGATTCAGTTTTGAGTTCTCTACTCTTCTTTCAGATATGTGGGAGGCTCTTAATTAAACTAAAGAAACAATAAATTCTTTTCAATAGTTGAGAACTTTTGAAGGATTGTTGCCCAAAACAGCCTTTTAATTCTGAGAGAAGCATGTCTGGGGGCTTCTTATCAAGTTTCAGAAAGTATATCCTTCCTAATGGCAGTGTTATAAATGATGCCCACATATATCAGAGGATCATCCCAGACTGAGCTTTTTCTCCAATGAAACAGCAGTATCTAATTATATGTGATGAAATTCTAATTATTTTAATGGGATTATTTTGCTTCTTGGCATATCAAAAAATTTGTTTTACACCTTTACTCATTATTTTTCATTTTTAAAGACTTAAATAGAGGAGACATGACAGAACAGAAGTCCTGTTTCATCTTTTAGACCATTAATTATGTCATGACAGCTTCAGTACTGATGAGACCCTCAAGACAAATGAATCTTGTCGGGTCATACTTGGTTTAACGGATTTCATTCTTTATACTTCAAACAAGTTTTCTTAGAAAACCATTAATCACTAAACTATGGATTAAATGGTGACAATAATGGAAATATAACCAACAACAAATTGTTCATGGTTGGCTTCTCCAAGGATTTGACAGCTAATTTATAAAACAAGTTATTTTTATATAGTAAGATTTTGTGACTAAAGTAAAATTGCTTAGGCAAAATGCTCACCATTATTCTGTAGTGTGTGGGGGAATGATGCATGCAGAGACCTTCATCCTTCTTTCTTGACCCCTTTCCTGCCACTTTATGAAAGATTTCAATTGGTCCTGACTCATTGCCAGCATGTGACCTTGAAACAGTTGCTAAGTTTGCTAGTATAAAAGGCTATGAAATCTGTTTTTATCTTGTCAACTCAGGGTTCACATTGGAGAACTTTCAATTGTAGGAAACTTGGTAAATAGGTAAAGCAAAATTCCAAAGATTGTGTTGTAGGAGAGTGATAGTACCTTTTCAATTCAGGACAGGCATACACTAGGGAAATGAGGAGAAGGAATTTTGTGACAAGGTGGTAGATGGCTTTGAAAGCCAGAATGTGGGGTTTTATCCATAGATCTACATGTTGTTGCAGGACCACTGATTTGGGATACCCCCAGAACTTTGGGTTCCTTTTTCAGACATACTGTTCACATTACTGAGGGGGGAAGGCTCTGAAATTGGCATTTTTTTTATTTCATTTTTTTTAAATGTTTATTTATTTTTAAAAATGTTTTAAATGTTTTATTTATTTTTAAGACAGAAAGAGACAGAGCATGAGTGGGGATGGGGCAGAGAGAGAGGGAGACACAGAATCCGAAGCAGGCTCTAGGCTCTGAGCTGTCAGCACAGAGCCTGACACGGGGCTCGAACTCACGAACTGTGAGATCATGACCTGAGCCAAAGTTGGATGCACAACCAACTGAGCTACCCGGGCACCCCATTAAATGTATATTTGTTTTTGAGAGAGAGACAGAGTGTGAGTGGGGGAGGGACAGAGAGCAAGGGAAGCACAGAATCCAAAGCAGGCTCCAGGCACAGAGCCTGATGCTGGGCTCGAATCCACAAACCTTAAGATCATAACTAGACCAAGTTGGATGCTTACCCGACTGAGCTACCCAGGCACCCCTATTTTATTTCATTTTTAAAGTTTTTTCATTTATTTTGAGAGAGATAGCGTGTAAGTGAGGGCAGGGGCAGACAGAGAGGGAGAGAGAGAGAATCCCAAGCAGGCTCTGCGCTCTCAGCATGGAGCCTGACATAGGGCTTGATTCCACCAACCGGGACGTCATGACCTGAGCTGAAATCAAGAGCTGGAAGCTTAACTGACCAAGCCACCCAGGCACCTCTCAAATGTGCATTGTAAACAAATACCCCAGATGATTCTTGTCCCACTTTAGACTGAAAATCACTGCTGCAGGTTAAGAATTTGGTAAAACATATTTGTATGTATTTTAACATGCTTTTTTTTTTCCAAATTGTAACTTTTTTTATGTGGTATAAAAGGGAAAAGAAAAATACATGCTCATTGCTTTATCAAAACGGACACTGGAAATATACCTCTCAAAGGCCCAGTATGTCCTTTAAAGCAGTGCTATGCTGGTAAGTGTTTAACAACTAGCTCTCTGAAAATAAACAGGCCACACACAAGTCCTGATTTGTAGCATTTGTTGATTTTAAGCCACCAACTTAATGTCATTAAATGAGGAGTTGGGAAGACATGTACACAATTTGTCCCAGTTCCCTACTGCCCATGAGTTTAACTAGTAAGTGCCTGATAGTATTGGTAATATTGGTGAATGTTAAAATTATACGTATGTAGGCGTGCCTGGCTGGCTCATTCGGTTAAGCATCTGACTTCGGCTCAGGTCATGATCTCACGGTTTGTGGGTTCAAGTCCCATATGGGGCTCGGTGCTGAAAGCTGGGAGTTTGGAGACTGCTTTGGATTCTGTGTCTCCCTTTCTCTCTGCCCTTCTGTGTGTGCTCTGTCTCTCTGTCTCTCAAAAATAAATAGCCATTAAAATATTTTTTAAAATTGTATATGTGTGTATTACATATATAGTCATTATATATTATGTTATATATACTATAATGTAATATATGATATATATTTATTATATTCATATTTATGAAAAATATATATTATACATATACATATGTATAATGTATATATATATATATATCTATAGTTTTGCCATATATATCTAATTTTTATAGAGTTAACTATTTAGACTGAGAAGTTATGTGGATGATAATAGATATTTCACCTTAAATGTAACCATTAATTATTTTCAAAGCATGTTTTCAAACATTACCTTTGAGTCTTGCAAATATTCTGTGAGATCACCATGGTAGGGAAGATAGAATCAGCCTTACTTAATAGTTGAGAAAACAAAGCTGGTAAATTTAAAAAAAAAATTAACCAAGGACACATAGCTATTAAGAGGTAAAGCCTGACTTAGAAGTTTTTAGACTCTGGTGAAGTCATTTTCCTTCATTCTACACTAACATTTAACAAGCTGTAGGATATATCCGAGGGCAGCTATATGCACAGTGCTGACAATATAACACTTACAGATGTAGCAAAATAATTTTTGAGATACTAGTTGAAGTGCTCCTACAACACCATGTTTCTTTTTGTTACACTATTTGACCTATCCCCAAGTCTAGACATATAAGGCATTCATTCCACCCTCATTGGCATTTGATTCTTGTCACATGGAGTGATCCAAAGCTCCAGGGAGACAATTCAGAGAATGGAAGAAAACTAACGAGGAGCTGAAATCACCCAGAAGGCCTCTGAATATATGCCAGTAGCTCTCGAAGTATGGTCCCTGAGACCAACCGCATCAGCATTACCTAGGAGCTTGTTAGAAATGCGAATTCTTGAGCATCCCACCCCAGACATACTGAATCTGAAACTTTGGGGCCGTTCCCAGAGATCTGTAATCAACAGGCCCTCCAAGTGATTCTTTGTCTTGCTAAAGTTTGAGAAAAGGTCTGGGTCTTAACCCTCCAAACCCAGAAACCCTAGAAGGGTCAGAGGATCTTAAAGAAGAGAAGATCTGGCTGTCTCATTCCAAGTTGACAGACTTTAAATTAGAAATAACTGAGTAATCACTAATTTGATTGCATTTACTTGAAGTGACTCGATTAAGTTGTCTGCCATTAACTGGAATTAGGGATTTAAAGTAGAAATTTAGTTTAGTTTAAGGGAAATTAGGATGGTTACATTGTATACACACCTGGGTTTGTGGCTTATAAAATCAAATTTTCTGTGTGCACTTTGGATGCACTTGGAATTTTGTCCTGGAATGAACCAAACAGATGAAGTGAACACACAGACTTGGAACCCCATGTAGTGTCAGATGGCAGTTCACACACTTGACTGAATTAAGATTCCTCATGTGCAGCTGTGAGCTGGGAAGGTAAAACATTTGAGATAGGAAGGTATGGCCAAATGTGGTCCATGTAAGTGGTCCTAGGCCTTTGTGCTGTAACCTTGGCTCCCTGCCCCTTGGCTTTGACTTCCCTGACTTGACTGATTGTGCTTTGTGTTTCTCCTTCCCCTTGGTGTGTACCTCACCATGGTCTTAACCAGGGTGACCAACTTATCCCAGTTTGCCTGAGATTCCTCCAGTTTTAAAGGTGAAAGTCTCATGTCCTGGGAACCTCTTAGTCCCGTGCATACTGGAATAGGTGGTCACCCTAATCTTGACTCACTTAAGACTCTACCAGGTATTTCCGTTGCTTCTTTCGCTGGCACATGTTGATCCCACATCTCTGACAGGCTGGCAGTCTCAGTTTATGCTGCTCCTGGGGATCTCCAGGGCACCTGACTGCTATGAGTCCCTGTGAAACAGTCACTTACATCTTGTACACATAAGTCATATTTGTAGAAGCCATGATTAGCAGTTATTTTTAGTGCCATGTTAAGTATTTCTTACTGATTTGGAGATATCTAGTTACATATTACTGACATAGTCTAACTGCACTTTATTAAAGCTTGGAAACATCTTGCTCTTGAGTGACTTCAATTAAGGACAGTCACTTAGAGTGAGATTTAAAAGCTTCACATGGCACTGGGCATTGATTACTTGTGTGATACCTGGAAGTGGGGGTTCTAAGAAAATTAATCCTCTGCTTATGGAATAGGGTATGGGAGTTCTGAGATGAAGAGGAAGGAAATCGGTCTGTTAGCCTAGACTTGAGATGATAAAGGTACACTAGGAGTTAATGGTCAGATAAAAGAACATAATTCATGGAAATATTTTGAAGAAAGAATGGATGAGGTACTAACCTGGGTGACTGAGAGATGAATGATGTCACCGATGAAAGAACAGGCAATTCTAAGTATAGACAATTGAAGTGAACTCAGTGTTAGACCTGTTCAGTGTCAGGAACTCAGATGATGCCAAGCAGTTTGATATTTGAGTTAAGACCTAGGAGGAAAGAGTGGATAGTGTATGCTCTTCTGTGTTCTTTTATCAAAGGTGATGGTTGAAGGTTGCATAGGATCCTTGAGTCAGTGTGGCAGAAAATCATCAAGAGCAGACAGCTGAGTTGAGTAGTGTCAATGGCCATAAATCTTTTGGTTATTCCTTGATACATTTTGATGCTTTGTGTAATTAACATGTGTTCAGGATTTTATTGTGGCTTCTTCCGTGTTATTTTAGCAATAGAAATTTCAGTGAACCAATTAGAACAGTGAACTTGATTACACATGCTAATGAAGGTCTTCTTAATTAACTTTTTAATATAAAAACATCATCAAGTTCTTAAGAGCTATTTACTGCCTCCATGATAAGGAAATTAGAATTTGAGAATACCAATAATACTCTAATCCCTCAATTTCTATAGCGTTTGTAATTTGCACATCATTTTACCACTTCTTATTTCATTTCTCTCTGACTAAAACCGTTTGAAGTAGGTGGCTTAATCCCCAGTTTATAGATGAGTCAACTGAGGGAGGCACAGAATGATGGCATTGCCTACAAAGACGTGGTCAAATAAATTGCAACCAAGTCAGGTCTTTTGGTTCTTTGGCCAGTGTGTTTTCCATGCCACCATACATGCTGACATGCTGGCATGCTGACACAACTCTCGTGTTGTGAGTAGTTCCTCTAGTATTTCCCCAGCATAGTGTAGACTTTAGATACTTGCGAAGATGTGGCTTCATTAACCACAGAAAGATAGCACCTCTAAATATAGAAGTTTTAGATGGATAAATATGTCTGACACTGCTGTAAGACTTTGGCACCACAATTTTCAGATTCAGTCGTCTTCACCAGGAACCCAAGAATAAAATCAGGCTGACTGAGGGCAGAAGATGGCTGAGCCAATTAAAGGAAAACTCTAGGAAGCCGGGATTAAGTAGCACATAGATGCAGGTGAGTGAGCTGGTGAAATTGCACCCCTAGCTGAAAAGCAGCACACTTTCGGTAAAGCCATAGAATGTTCCGCTAACTTTTAGCAGTGGGAGTCACATAGTCTAATACTTAATTGTCTGTAGCTTCTGGGCCTATTAGAGAGGTGTGGAACAGACTCCAGAGGCAAATCGCTGACTTGTGTGGTGGTCAGGAACATTGCCTTAGGCACTCAGCTTCTTAAGTGGTAATGCTTACAAGTTGTTTTCCCCGTAATTTTTAACCCTGGGTACAATCCTTCTCCTGCTAATGGGTATTCTAAGTGTATCTTAAAGATTTTTCACTAGCCTTTCACTTAGAGTTTGGAAATTGCTCACTTATCAAAAATACTTCCAAGTGTCAAATTTGGCACTTGTTTTTTTTTTTTTTTTCCCCGAAAGACAATGACTAAAATAAAAGGTGACAGAATATCTCCAGCACAGTGGAGGAAAATGAAGATTATTGCAAACAGAAGGGTAACATCATTTTAAAATAGTTTAAACTGCCATAAGAACTAGAAGGAACCCCATTTTATCTGGGTTACTTTGAACAGACCGTACTGTCACAAAGGAGGAATATGAATTCTGACTCGGAAAGGAAGAGCCCCTGCAACCACACAGCATGAAGAGAGGTTAGAAAAGAGGCTGCAAGCCCGTGAAGGCTTTCAGTCACCAGGGGCCATACGTTTCATTTTGATGTACATAAAAGCTGACCAAGGACTTTGTGAAAACTTTGAGCTGCCTTCCTGACCACCTTGGTTTCTTTCCTTCACCCATAGATCAGCGTCATTGACAACCCTGTTCTTTTCAAGTGGTTAAAGAGGTTAAAAATAAAGTTCTATTTTAGATGTACCTTTGATTTTCTTCAAAAAACATTTCAGATGATAGGAAAGAGAAATAGAGTGATAAATTTTAGTAGAGACCTGGCAGAGTCTTCCTATAGTTTAATCAAAAATGGGCTCAGCTTCAAATATATTAAGTTGCCACAGGAGAATGGGAGTGCCTTTTGGGAACAGTTAATAGTTCCCGGAATTTTAATCTCCTTTTATCATAATACAGGGTGAAAGTTCCAAGGTAAATAAAGACAGACAACGCTTAAAGGAATATTGCACAAAATGTAAGAGATGACGTTTTTAGAAGAAGTAACCCTTATACAGTTTGCCTTTCCTATGAGATGTGCTGCATATATTCTCTGGATAGTTTGGACATCTTCCAAGACAGCAAATTCCAGTTTTCTAAAGTCCATGTTGTTGGTCTCATCTCCTTAATAGTGTCACAAGAGATCTGCTTGGAACTTTGTGAAAGTAAAGGAGAGCACTGTCTGGCATCTAAATTGGGCACTTTGGAGTAAATCATTTTAATAATGTTGACCTATTTCTTTGATTTATAACTGCAAATACTATACAGTCAAAACTACCATGGTATTCCTCACTGAGCTTCCTACTTGGGTATCGATGGAAGCCTTAACTGAAAGTGGCTAAGTTAGAATCTTGGATTTCGGTTGTAATTTGGGTGTTATCTTCTGTTGTGCTGGGTGTGCTGCATGTTCCGCTACTGAAAAAGGCCCTTCTTTATATTGAAACTTATTAAAAGATTGCAGTTATTTGTAATGTATAATGTACATTATTCAAGTTGCTATTTTTACTGTAAAAATATGAAGAATATTTTATTTCATTCTCTGAACAGCTGGTGGGAGAGTTTCTCTGAGGAAGAAATATTGCCTGGACTCTTGCATTAACTTTCTGCTTCTACCTTTGCCCCATATGGTTAATTTCTCACACAATAACCAGATTGATCTTGCTAAAAGTCCGCTCATGTTATTTCTGTGCTCATAACTATCCAATGGCTTTTCATGTTATCAAAACAAAATCTAGAATCTTCCTCTTTTTCTATAGTGCTATAAATGATATGCACTCCATCTCTCCACCCTCTTTCTGATTTCATCTCATAAACCCTGTCCATTGCTCATTTTACTCTACACTGGCCTCCTTGTTGGCCCTTACATACAGTAAACACAGACCTACTTCAGGACCTTTGCATGTTTCTTTTTCCCTCTTCCTCTAGATATACAAATACTTTCTGCCGGAGCTGTACTGTTTAGCAACTATGTTTCTTTAGCTGTTTAGTTTGTTAATTGCTACTCTCCAAAACTAATAAGAGTATTCTGAAAATTCAGAGAGATCACGTTGCTTCTCAAATGAAAATGTGAACTACTAATGTTCTCTTTGGGGATTCCTTCCGGGGAATCCCTTGTTATTGCCATAGATGGGTTTATATACAGAGAGGGTATTAAACAGAGAAAAGGTATCTTCTCCTTTCATTGCTTAGAGCTCTTCTTTTTTCTGTATTGTGTTCTCTCTGACCCTTAGCTGGTTCAGGTATTGTTTATAGCTGTTTCTATGAAGTAAACTGTGACCTTCTCACATTGCTGCTTCTTTGTAGTTTCTACTATAGGTATGACTCAGTTACACAGTAAGACAAAAGAATAAAGAAAAATTGTTTTCTATTTTATTAATGATTTTAAAGGCAATATTATCATTTGATTAAAAGGCCAAGTCAACACCATTTTGGTATAATTTTCTAGAAGTTTTATGGTCCCTTGGCTCACTCATGGCTACATGCCAACTCTTGGAGTTCCCTGACATTGAATTGCATGAGTACCATAGTGGTTATACATCTGACTGGATGCTGTTGCTGGTTGCACATGTCACACCTGATAGAAGAGTAGAACTTGCTTCTTGAAATCCAGGAGCTTTTATAAATATATGCCATAAAGAGGTGCTATAATATGGAGGAGGGTAAGACAGAGTATGTGTCTGTCAGGAGATTGGATTGCTTCTCTTATATAATGCCAGGTTTTAATAAAGTTTGTTTGTTTGTTTGTTTGTTTGTTTATGAGAGAGACGGAGACAATGTGAGCAGGGGATGGGCAGAGAGAGAGGGAGAGAGAAAGAATCCTGAGCAGGCTCCATGCTGTCAGCACAGTGCCGGATGTGGGGCTCGAACTCAGGAAACTATGAGATCATGACCTGAGCCAAAACCAAGAGTGGGATGCTGAACCAACTGAGCCACCCAGGCATCCCGCCAATTGGTAAAGAAGACCTTGGGTTGCCTTGGTGGCTCAATCAGTTGAGTGTCTGGCTCTTGATGACGGCTCAGGTCATGATCTCCCATGTCAGGAGACCCATAGATATATGTATCTATATATCTATATATCTATATATCTATAGGTAGATATACCTATATACCTATAGGTATACCTATAGGTAGATATATAGATATATAGATATATAGATGCATATATCTGTATCTATCTATAGGTAGATATATAGATATATAGATACATATATCTGTATCTATCTATAGGTAGATATATAGATATATAGATACATATATCTGTTTTCTTAATTTTCTGTGTTATCAGTGTCAAAAGCAAACACTAGGTAGGAAAACATACATAAAAACATTCTATGTACATAAAGAAATAAATGTGAACCCTTTGATGATCTGATTTTACTATTGGTGCTATAAAGTTTTTCTTAACTTTGTTTTCCCTGGTTGTGAGGACTAAAGTTCAGTGCCTGTTTCTTTTATGCTTCGGAGGGCATGGATATGTTATCCTTGCAGAGTTAGAATGATTCATTTTTTTGTCAAAATGATCAGGGAAGGAACCCACTTTGGGTATCCCTTGTAACTTTAGTTGGGCACGGAAAAGGCCCAACTAAACAGTGATGACTTGTAGCCTCTGGATAAATCTAGGTAGAATGGCAGTGCTTCTTCCAAACTCCACTCAAGGTGGAGGCAATTCATTTGCTGACTGAGTAGTCCCCCCACAGAAGTGTCATATTGAATCTGCCCTAAATAACACGACAAAAGCCAGAAAGAGAAGATTGGAGGAGAAAACATGGACCTAGGCTGAAGATCAAATTTCCCTGCCACCCACACATTTGTTTTGTTTACTTGGATGAAATATGGAGCTATTTTAAATTGCTATATAACACAATGGTATCAATAAAATGCAGCCTAGTTAAAAAATATATTTTATTTTTTCATTTGTGATTACATTAAGCTTCTGTGAAAATGGAACACACCACCAGTTTCACAGCAGGAGAGGATAGATATAGCAAGATTAGAAAGGCAGGATGTTCAGGATTAGAAGGATCTGTATGGCTGCAAGTGAGGTAATGATAATGATTATGTGATAATAGTACTGTTGTGCTGTTTTATGAGGCAGTAATCCAGCTCCCAGAGAAGATAAACTATGGGGGTGAAGGCTGAGTTTATCCCATGGAGGGGAATAGATTGTTGTTGAATAACCCAGCATGACAGTATGGCTTCTTTTTTGATGCAAGAGGTTAAAAGTAAGTTTTAATATAAGATAAGTAACTTCCCAAATAGGAGCAAGTGAACTGCTAAGCAAGGGTGAAAAAAAAAATGCATAGTGTGAGGGCGGTGGGGGTGGGGGTGGGGGAAGGGTTGCTAGAGAAGTGGAGCTGGATTTCCTTTTATGCAACAGAAACTGCAGTGCTAGTAATAGAAAAAAAAAAAAACTTCCAGAACCAAAAACAAAAACAAAACCCCACCACTGTACATACTGGCAACTGAAATGAAGTGGTGTTTTCCTAGAAAAGTATTAAATACTGCAAAATACAAACAGATTTCCATTCATCTTATTTTAAGTCACTGTTCATTCATTTTTTTCACAAGTTACTATGTGCATTAGTTACAACAGCACTTACAGACAAATGGTGTAATATCCTTGCCTTCTTATTGCTTAGTAAGTTGTTGAAAGAGCTCTGTCTTCAGTCTTTCTTTTGTAACCACGGCTGACCAGAAAGCAAATATCCCTCAATCTTGGAGATGCCTCCTTCTTCATACAGGTATTTAAGCATCTGAAGGCTTATTTGCTTCCAGGAAATGGAGACCGGATGAGAATCAGTCCTCAGTCCATGTTGGTCACTTCTCCTGGGCTCTTACTTAGTCATGTGGTGTCAGTTCAGTTTGGGTAGCTCCACTGGCAGCTGGTTTCACTCAGGGACAGCTAGGAAAATTTCGCTTCAACTTTCAAAACTTTGGTGCTTAGTACTAATTCTTTGTCCCTCTTGGCCACCAGCAGGCATCGTCTTGTGGTACTTTCTCCTTAGAAGCCATACTGTCAAGTGGGCTCATGTATCAGACACCCTGTAAAATTGTAATCCCTATCTTTTCAGAGTGTCTGGAAACTATTAGAACCTCCCAAGGGAAGGGGCCACTTCTAACCCTGAGATCTCAGCCGCTCCTCCAAAAAAATCTGGTTCAAGAGCCTCACGGGCTTTGGCCTTCCAGTGCAGAGGCCCAGTTAGGATTTGCCTTCTGGGCCCTCACCCAGCTGAAACTTCTTTTTAGACCCATCACTCAAGAAGGCCAACTTTCAGAATACTGAGGTAGCTTTTAAGGTTAACTTCTGAGGGTTGCGGAGATGAAAAAAAAAATTCTTTTTTCCTCCTAGGTGAAGCTAAATTTGTGAAAACCAAGACTAACTTAATTTCTCAGAAGGGTATTCTGCCACCGTAATTCCCCTGCTATACTTGAGAAAAGGGAGTATTGTGCCTGTTTGTTTGCCATTGAATTTCTAACATCTAGAAAATTGCCTTGCTTCTAGTAGGCCTAATGTATATATTTTTAATAAATCAGGCTAAATACGTATCATTGTTTTTTTCTTCCTAAAAATAATACACAAAGACCCCTGCCTCTTAGAGCTCTTATCCTAACAAAGGAGACAATAAGATGTGTAAATATTGAGTAAGTATGTTATCTACTATGCTAGAAAATAAGTGTTGTGGAAAAAAAAAGGTTGAGCACGGTAAGGGAGGTGCAGAGTAAGGAGTAGTTTGCAGTATTAAATAGGGTGATCAGAGTTGGCCTCATTGGGAATGTGATATTAAACAAAGACACCGGTGGAAGGGAGTTAGGCAAGTGGATATTTGGGACAATAGAACTCTCTGGACAGAGCAAACAGCTACAGCAAAGATTGGAAGAGTACTTGGCAATTTTCTAAACTGGAACAATACACATAAAATTTACCGTTTTAACCATTTTAAACTATATAGTTCAGTGACAGTGCATTCACAATGTTGTGCAACCATAACAACTATCTAGTTCTAAAACATTTTCATCATCCCAAAAGGGGACCCTATACCATTAAGCAGTTATTCTTCCACAATTTTCCTTTCCCCACTAGACCGTGACAACTATGAATCTGCTTTCTGCTTTTGTAGATGTGCTTGGCCTTTTGAGGAAGACCAAGAACCTGTTGTAGGCAGGAGCATAGCAAGTGAACCAGGTTGGTAGGGAAGAAAGTCATTGAAGTAATGGAGAGCTGAGTCCCTTTTAAGCCATTGTAGGGACTATGGGTTTTATTCTGAATGAAGTTGAGGACCATTCCAGGATTTTAAACTCAAGAATGAATTGCTCCATGGACTAGATTGGAAGACTAGACTGGAAGAGTGTGAGATAAGGGTGGAAGGAAGAAGACTGATCCAGTTGTGGAATGAATAAGTCATAGGGATGAAAGCTACCACATCGGGAATATACTCACTGGTACTGTAATAGTGTTGTATGGTGACAGACAGTAGCTACACTTGCAAGCATAGCATAACATACAGAGATCTTGAATCACTGTATTGTACACCTGAAACTATTTCATAACATTTTCTGGCAGCTATATTCAGTCTAAAACATTTATGTATGTATGTGTGTATTCAAATTAAAACGTTAAAAAAAAGAGGTAAAAGAAGATGATGGCTCAGACAAGGTTGGCAATTGTGGAAGTACTTAGAAGGGGTTGGATTCCAGAAATATTTTGAAGCCAGATCCAACAGGACTTGTGAACAACCTGGATTTGGGGTGTAATAGAAAAGTGAAGTCAAGTGTTGTTCCTTTGGTTCTGGCTTTAGGGACCAGAAGGATAAAATTGCCATCAACTGAGATGAGGAATACAATTTGGGCAGATGGAGTTTGAGATAATCTGTTCATCCAAATGAAAATGTCTAGTAGTTAGATGTATGTATCTGGAGTAGTTAGATGTATGTATGTATCTGGAGTAGTTAGATGTATGTATCTAAAATAAAAATTTTAGAAGCCATTAGTAGAGAGATGGTATTTGATGCCACGAGAGCAGGGAGCGTCACTGAGAGATTAAAGGTAAACAGATAATGAGAAGAGGCCAAGTCTTGAGCACTGGGACATACCCTCCTCAAATGCTGAGGGATACAGAAGGAACCAGAAAAGGAGGAACCAAAGCAGGAAGAAAATCATGAGTGTGTAGTGATTTGAAAGCCAAGGGGAAAAAATTGAACCAAGGAGGAGAGAGTTGCTCATGAGAATGGTACTACTGAATTGACTATTGATCTAGCAGGTTGTGGTCAGCTTAAGTGGAATGATTAGCTTGTAAATCAGACTGGAATGGGTAAGGGAAGATGGGACAAGAAGAATTGGGAATCATGAGCAGAGACCAATGTTTGGAAGATTTTCTTGCAAAAGGGCTGAAAGAAATGGGGGCAGTACCATGTTCTTTAGACTTTCACTTTCATTAGAAATCTTGCTATCTCCCATTTTATAACGTAATTATATAGTTAATTCATGTGAGTGATACTTTGCTTTGCAAAACATTGTTTCATTTTCTTCACCATAGATTTGCAGGACAATCCCTAACATTAAAAAAAAATAAGCAAGATAGTGAAGAAGTTGAGACTGATCTGAAGATTCTTTTTCTAAACCACTAATAATAAACCTAACGTTTTAAAATGCAAGTACTTTAAAAAACTCTCCAGTAAAGGGTTTGTTCATGTACTTCTTATAGGTTAGTTGATTTCTACACAAACTAAGAAAGTTTTGAAAATTTAATTTTTTTGGAAATTTTGAAGACAGGGAATTTGAATAGTCTTTCTTTCCAGACCTTTGAAAAAACTGGAAATTGTATGCAGTGCTTATTTTAAGGCCTTTACAATGCTTAATTTATTTAGATTCATAAAAATGTATTATGTATAACTTAGCTAATAAAGTTTTGTCTGGGATAATTAAATTTTTAAAATATGGAAGATTAAAAAGGCAATTGCAAATTTACTAATTGAATTTGCTATTTGATGTTTTTAATTTTTTTTAAAATCACAAATAGGTTCTAAAGTTGCTGAAGTGAAAAGAATTTAACTTTTCTTACATGTTCTAGTAATGGAGAAACATCTAAACACCAGACCATTAATATTCGTGTTATGAATAGACAGAGTCTGTTTTAACTAGTTTTGTGCTCTTACAACATTAAAAAGTTTTAGAGAAGAGTTTTTTGCAAAGTAGCTGTACATTAAAGAGGAGGGAAGCCTTGCGTTCACTGGATATGGTATATTGATGTGAAACTTGGTTAATTTTGTTTGCAGTTTTTGAGCAGCACCTTCCAAAACATTTTCTGTCACATTCTTTCATGCTTAGCTCATTTCTTTACCTTGGTAAGTACCAAATGAATGCTTGTAAACACTAATGGATAATTTGATGGGTGCTTGAAAATGGAGGATTTCAGTGGTTTGAGGCATGCTACTCTACTCTCATTTGATAATTGTTTTATAAGCTGAATATTTCTAACGAAGGTGAGTTTCTCTCATGCACTACATGAGATGAATGGGTGTGAAATATGAGATTCAAGTGAACTCTATAAGAATTGGTTCTGAAGACCTCTCCTTACCAGGCTGTGGAAAGGAAAATCAATCTCACTGAACATTTGTTGGGTCCCTACTGTGTGCCAGTCGTTGTGTTAAATGATGTGATTCAAAGAGCTAGATTAATTCATTCAATAATTAACTTATTCATTCAGTCAACATTTGTCTAGAATCATTTAGAGTATTCAAACAAACATCGAAAGGCAGTTATTCTGCAGCAACTGAATATAGAAATGACTTATTTTTTGCTTTGTAATTAACTCAATTACTATGCTATCCAATATCACCTACATTTCTAGTTTTGACTTTAAGACTCAGACTTCTTGCAGCTGGAATCTTAGAGATTCAATTGGGTAAAAAGCTGTTATATCTGTTATCACAAAACTCCTAGAAAAATCTTCATTTGTGTTTTTAGTATTTCATATTCTTCATATTTCCCTCTTTCAGGATGCATTTTTTAAAACATGCAAAAAATTTAATAAACCCACAATTATGTGATCAGTCTTTGACAAAGGAGGAAAGAATATGCAATGGGAAAAATACAGTTTCTTCAACAAATGGTGCTGGGGAAGTTGGACAGCTACATGCAAAAGAATGAAACTGGAACACTTTCTTACACCACACACAAAACTGAACTCAAAATGGATTAAGATCTTAAATGTGAGACATGAAACCATAAAAATCCTAGAAGAGCACACAGGCAATAATTTCTGTGACATCAGCCAGAGCAACATCTTTCTAGATATGTCTCCTGAGGCAAGGGAAACAAAGCAAAAATAAACTATTGGGCCTACATCCAAATAAATAGCTACTTCACGGCAAACAATCAACAAGACTAAAAGATAACCTACTGAATAGGAGAAGATATTTACCAATGATGTATCGAATAAAGGGTTAGTATTTAAAATAAAAAACTTATCTAACTCAAAACCCAGCAAACAAATAATCCAATTAAAAATGGGTGAATACATGAATGGACATTTATCCAAAAAGACATACAGATGGCCAACAGACACATGAAAATATGCTCAATATTACTCATCATCAGGGAAATGCAAATCAAAACTACAAGAAATATCACCTCACACCTGTTGGAATGGCTAAAATAAAAAAAAAAAAACAAAAACAAGAAACAATAGTGTTGGCGAGGATGTGGAAAAAAGGAACCCTTTTACACTGTTGATGGGGACCCCTGGGTGGCTCAGTCGGTTGAGTGTCTGACATTAGCCCAGGTCATGATTCTGCGCTTTGTGCGTTCGAGCCCTCTGTTGGGCTCTGTGCTGACGGCTCAGAACCTGGAGGCTACTTTGGATTCTGTATCTCCCTCTCTCTTTGCCCCTCCCCTACTCTGTCTCTCTGTCTCCCCAAAATAAATAAACATTAAAATTTTTTTAAAAAAGTAGGAGCACCTAGCTGTCTCAGTCAGGGAAGCACACAACTCTTGATCTTGGGATCATGAGTTTGAGCCCCATGTTGGGTATAGAGGTTACATAAACAAAAAACAAACAAACTTCTGAAAAATAAAAGGACTAACCCTTTTCTAAAAGAAAATCTAGGGTCACCTGGGTGGCTCAGTTGGTTTAGCATCCATCTTTGACTCAGGTCATGATCTTGTGTTTCATGAGTTCAAGCCCCACACTGGGCTCTGAGCTGATGACACAGAATCTGTGCCTCCCACTCTCTCTACTCATCCCCTACTCATTTCTATCTCTCTCAAAAATTGATAAACATTAAACAAATTAAAAAAAAACAAGAAAATTTAATAAGCTGCAAGTTGGCAAACCTTTCAGGGTTTACTGCTGCCTACAGCCATCTACCCACCTACCCCAAATTAACTCTTCGTTATCAGTGAATGATCTTTCTCTTTTCTGGGAGAAAACACCAGTTAAGTTATTAGGCATCTAGATACCTAGTGCCTTAACATTTCTTTTTAATACCTGTTAACTTTTTAAAAAAATGAATAGGTTATATCCCCTTTGTGGGGAGAAAACTAAGATGAGAGGTTGTAAATTATTTTAATGTAACTACAACCAGTTGCAGTGATAATTCAGATGCAGAGGAGTGGCTTGAGTCAGTGCAGCCAACTAATTCCAGGAATGGTCTGGAGAACCATAGGTCATCTATCAGAAAGCTGGGGAGTATGTCCCCATTCTCCTCTCTTCATGAGTGACAAATAGTATTTGCTGTGTCATTAAAATGTGAGCACTATCTATATAAATATTAGGTTTTTAATACTTTTATAACTGTACAAGAATAATATAATTATATATTCTACATAATGAACTTATTCTATCCTATATATAGGATATATCCATGTATCTATCATGTATGTATGATCTGTACATCCTAAAGTACATGAAACATAGTCAGGAATGACTTTATTTTATTTTTTTTCAATATATGAAATTTATTGTCAAATTGGTTTCCCAAAAGGTGCCCTCCTCAATACCCATCACCCACCTTCCCCTCCCTCCCACCCCTATCAATCCTCAGTTTGTTCTCAGTTTTTAAGAGTCTCTTATGCTTTGGCTCTCTCCCACTCTAACCTCTTTTTTTTTTTTCCCTTCCCCTCCCCCATGGGTTTCTGTTAAGTTTCTCAGGATCCACATAAGAGTGAAAACATATGGTATCTTTAAAAATACTAAAATACTAAACATAAGAATACTATTGTCATGTTTTGAAGGAGCTGTGTGTAATCCACTACTTAACACTCTGAACCTGTTTCTTTGTTTTAAGCCTACTTAACACCAAAGCACACTCATAAAAGCATTGAATTGATTATGAAAGGTAATAATGGTTGAGGAATCTATACTTGAAATCATATACTTTTGTTTATAGAATGTTTATTGAAAGAGAAGTTATTCATTGATGTTTAAATTGGGGTAGGTGAATATAACTAACAAGACCCAAATCTTGATGGCTTTAGTACAGTCAAGGATTGTTTATCACCATGTCACCATCCAGAGAGAGGTTAGTGTTGGTGGTAGTGGGGCAAGTGTTGGGAGCCTTTGCTCTTTCCAGTTATTTAGGAGTTCCAGCCCTTTCCATTGACTGGCTTCACTGTCATTGGATCCTCTGTATCCGGCCTATAAACAAGAGAGGAGAGTGTGAAATATTGCATTGAAGAGTATTATTTTGGTTCAGACCTGGAAGTGTTAGCCATCACTTCTGACTGCCTTTCCTTGGTTATAGGTAGTCACATGATTCCACTTAATTTAAGGGAGCCTAGGAAATGTTATCTAGCCTTAAGCCCTGAAAGAAAAGGAAACAAGGTTTAGAAATATACAGCACTGTCTCTGCCAATGTTTAAACATGCTACCTTGACTTAAACTTTTCTGACTTTTTTTTTTTAATGATTTTATTTATTTTTGAGGGAGAGAGAGAGACAGAGTGTAAGCAGGGGAGGAGTAGAGAGAGGGAGACACACTCTCAGTACAGAGCTCAATGCAGGGGGAATTCATGAATTGTGAGATCATGACCTGAGCTGAAGTCGGATGCTTAACTGACTGAACCACCCAGGCGCCCCCCAAATTTTCTGACTTTTGATGTACTTCAAAAGTTTCCAACTTAACACAAAGTTACTGGATCAAATGAAAAAGGAATGGCCAAAAACATCATGAGAAAAAAGACAATATCAAATTCACTGGCCAATTTGGAAGCAGCTGTATTTAAAGAAGTAGCCATCTAAAAACAGTTCAAACTGAAATGAAAGGTGACTAAAAAATGCTTCAAATCTTAAACTAAATATGATAGTGTAAAGAGTTAGGTATCTGGAAAAAGTTAGAGAGGGAGGGACCCAAACCATAAGAGACTCTTAAAAACTGAGAATAAACTGAGGGTTGATGGGGGGGTGAGAGGGAGGGGAAAGTGGGTGATGGGCATTGAGGAGGGCATTGGTTGGAATGAGCACTGGCTGTTGTATGGACACAACATGTTGTTTAAATTTCATGTAAAAAAAAAGAGTTAGGTATCTGGGTATTGCCATTAGCTAGCTTTGTGTCCTTGGGCTGTTCACCTAACTCCTCTAAGACCTGATTGCATCCTCTGAAAAGTGGAAGTAATACTGATATTTGTTTTCATCATTGCTTTAAAGCAAAAAACAAAAACAAAAACAAAAACAAAAACAATCGTGTGTATGAAAGGGTTTATAAAATAGTAATTGCTAAATAAATTTTATTTCAGACCAGTTGCATTAAGGAACAGTTACCTCCAGGACTGCCCCTGTCATTCACCTATGACTCATGAATTTTCAGTTGGCATAGAGTAGCAGAGGAAAGTCTTTCAAATATTGTAAAATCAAGGTTTCGCTGAAGTAACCTTTACTGCTTGTAGGAAGTGTGTGGCTGAGTAATAGTTCAAAAATAGCAAGTTATTTTGAGGAAGAACATATGGTCTTTAACAAATAAAATAAGTGTTCAGAAGAATAATTTTATAGCATGTTTAATCATACATTTGAAATAATTTGACTCCTGTAATTCAGAGCACTCTCTACTTTGTTATGAAGTTTAAGGTGCTTTGTTAAGTGTTGGAGTACCAAGGAGAGTACTATTTTTTTTTATGAGAAAATTCATATTTATTGTTTTATTTATTTTTTTTCAATATATGAAATTTATTGTCAAATTGGTTTCCATACAACACCCAGTGCTCATCCCAAAAGGTGCCCTCCTCAATACCCATCACCCACCCACCCCTCCCTCCCACCCCTCATCAACCCTCAGTTTGTTCTCAGTTTTTAAGAGTCTCTTATGCTTTGGCTCTCTCCCACTCCAACCTCTTTTTTTTTTCCCTTCCCCTCCCCCATGGGTTTCTGTTAAATTTCTCAGGATCCATATAAGAGTGAAAACATATGGTATGTGTCTTTCTCTGTATGGCTTATTTCACTTAGCATAACACTCTCCAAGGAGAGTACTATTATGTAGAGTTGCATTTTATGAGTAGTAGCCCTTATCAATCTCTGTGAAGGAAAACTATTCTATGATTAATCAAAACTGGAATATGCAAACTAAACATTTTATATATTTATTGTGTTTTGCAAAATTATGAATGTATACTTCATACACACACATAAATGGGAGATGTGATTAAGAGGCTTGTTTCATAGGAAAAACAGGTAAACAAATAGCACTTTCTTTGCTTTATAATGACCTGCTGATGCATGTCTACAAGGATTTTCTTTAAATTTTTTTTTAGCGTTTATTCATTTTTGAGAGGCAAAGACAGAGCATGAGCTGGGGAGGGGCAGGGAGCGAGGAAGACACAGACTGTGAAGCGGGCTCCAGGCTCCAAGCTGTTGGCACAGAGCCACACGCGGGGCTCAAACCCACTAACTGTTCGATCATGACCTGAGCCGAAGTCAGACACTTAACCAACTGAGCCACCTAGGCGCCCCTGGCAGGATTTTGTTGATGGTTTCCTTCAGTAGACCTTTAAAGACTAGATTGAAGAGAGTAAGGTAAGTGTTTTCTGAATATTAACAAAACGCAGCCATAACTTTCTTCAGAGGGCTAACCAGTTGGCAGATATCATATGCAAAAACAAAAACAAACAACCAAAAAACCAAGAAAAAACAACAACAACAACAAAACCCAAAATGTAGTCAAAAGCAGTATTTTGTAAGGAGACAGGAGACAGATGATAGGTGATACATAAATGTGGCAGACTGAGATTCCTTTCAAATTGGAAAATAGGGAAAGACGCCATCATGAAGGAGGAACATTTTCATTGGTTTCTGGAGGATGGATAGGATTTAGTTGTGTGACAGACATGAATAGTACTTCAGGCAGGATTCATGATATTAAGCAAGGCAAGGGGATGATAGAAGAGCCATTTGAGATAAGTAAATGGATTGATTTGCCTGGAGAATTAAATATATAAAAGAAAAATGGGAAATAATTCAACTTGGAAAAATAGGTTGTGACCATACCTTTGATAGCCTTAAAAATTCAAGCAGCTTTATAGACAGCTTTGATGAGACATTGATGAGTTTCTACAATGGAGTGAAATGATTAAGAGGACTTTGAAAGCATTATTTAAAACATCTTAATTGCCAAGGTGACTTTATAGTTACAGGTGCTCTTCAGATAACCTTGCCATCCTAGCAGACCTAGGGCTTTTCTTAATAACTTGAAGAGATAATTTTGTTTGTCCCAGATGGTTAGTTTTTAATTTCTTACCTCTGTATTGAGTGTCCAGGATTATTATGCAGTGCCCCCTATTGTAGGGTTCCTACAATAGTAATGTTGTTACTTAATAAGCAGAAAGTAATATTGATGCTGACTACATGGAAAGTTGGGTGCTAGGTAAAGTGAGGGACACAAAAATATAAAAATATGAATGTTATAACAGCACTGTATATATAGCATTTAGGAGAGAGCAAAAAATAGTAGAGAAAATAAATTCTGTTCATAGTGGTAATTGGATTTCAGGGAAGTTGATGGAAGAATTGAAAGAGCTCTGAACCCCCAGACTGAGTGATGAGATCACACAAATCAGGCAGCCAATGGCCAGCCATTCCTACCTTCCAATTTGGGTTCTGTCTTACTGCTCTGAGACAATCCATTGTCATCAGTAATGGAAATGATAGCAAAGGCTTTTGGAGCCCTAATTTTCTTAAAAATAAATTTAAGTCAGGGGTGCCTGGGTGGCTTAGTCGGTTAGGCATCTGACTCTTGATTTTGGCTCAGGTCATGATCTCATGGTTTGTGGGTTCAGGCTGTATGCTGACAGAGTCAGTGCTGACAGCGTAGAGCCTGCTTGGGATTCTCTCTCTCTCTCTCTCTCTCTCTCTCTCTCTCTCTCCCTCCCTCCCTCCCTCCCCCTCTCTGCCCCTCCTCTGATTTCTCTCTCTCTCTCTGTCTCTCTCCCCCAAAATAAATAACTTAAAAACAACTATAAAAAATAACTTTAAGTCAGTTAATAAAAATTTTAGCAAGCTGCATTGTAGTTTTTATAAAAGATGATGGAATGTTTGAGAACCGTGATACATGTGTTTTCTTCTTAAAATCTGTCAGTTTTTCTTTCAATTTCCATTCCAATCCATTTCAAACAGGATTTTAAGCCTGTTTATAATATATAAATATAATACTACAAAATCCAAAATGTAGTAAAATAAAAGCCAGGAAAAATAAGGGAAACAAAAGGTAGATGAATTATTTAATGATTTGAGATGAAGTTGTACATATAATCCAGGTGCTAAGGTACTGCTCATTTTCTGTAGGGAAAGGGCCGACACAGCTGTCTGTAGGTTTTCAAGCAGCCACAGAAAAAAGGGAAAGACCAACAGTTTAAAAGATTGATACTGTGTGTCCTAGAAGAACAAGCCAGCTGTGCAGAAGGAGCACCACTCTTTCTAATACCAAGTCTCGAGAGAAATCTTTGTGATATGTCCTCTGAGACAAGCCCCACAAAATATAATAAATAATGAGAGTACTCAAAAGCACTCAAGTATATAGGACAAAGCTCGTCTTAGGACTTTTAGAAGTATGCTTCTAAAATGCTTTTGGCTAGTAGTTTAATGCTTAAGCATCGTCCAGGAAAACACTTCTATAGAGAACAAAAAATAAACACCAGGCACAAACTTTAAGAGTGATTTAGAGCCGACCAACAGAGTGAGGTTTGCTGACCAGCAGCTTCAGCATCACCTGGGGGCTTGTTAGAAATCTAGACTCTCAGACTCCATCTCAGACATACTGCATCAGAATCTTCAGGGGATTATCGCGGAGCACTGATTTCAAGTTTGACTTATTGCACATTTAGATGATCTTTTATCGATCAGAGGGTACAAACTGTCAGCTATGAGAGGAGTGAGTTCTGGAGATCTAATGTACGGCATGGTGACTGTAGTAAACGATAGTAACATACACCACACACACACAGAAGTGTTAAGTATGGGAGATGATAGGTTAAATAATTTCATTGTGGTGGTCCCTTATATGTATATCAAATCACCATGCTCTTTGCCTTAAAGATATACTATTTTTATCTGTCAAAAATAAATGAAAATATTATTCTCTTAATAAGTTTTAGCTAAACCTTATATAACATTGGGTTTGGAGATTGTCTCCCTGGAAAAGTACATGAAATAAAAATATATTAGTTTATTGGTTAAGAGTAGATTTGATGCTTTTGCTATCATCCAAGCAGGGGGAAAGGTGTTAGACAGGTAATTTATAGTTGTTATCTGTGTGAAGCAAGGACTATGTTAAGTACTTTGGGCATGTAAAAATGAACAAGATGTGGTAGCTGTTTCTAAGAAGCAATCTAGCAAAGGAGGTTTAGTTGTAAACAAGTTGGCACAAGGAAATAAAAACCACAGAGTACAAGCAAAATGCTGAAATTTATTTCTATTTTACAGATTTTTACAAAGGAGGAAACTTGGCTCAGAGAAATAATTTGCTTTGGCTAACAGTTTAATTCAAGGTCTCTGTGATCCTGGATCCAGTTTACATGTTACAGGTTCTTAAAGGAAAGAAAATAAAAAGGAAAGCCATTTATTTAATTTATTTATTTATTAAAAAAAATTTTTTAATGTTTATTTTTGAGAGAGACAGAGACAGAATGTGAGTGGGTTAGGGGCAGAGAGAGAGGGAGACACAGAATCCGAAGCAGGCTCCAGGCTCTGAGCAGTCAGTGCAGAACCCGACGCGGGGCTCGAACTCACGAGCCATGAGATCATGACCTGAGCCGAAGTCGGACACTCAATCGACTGAGCCACCCAGGTGCCCCTGAAAGGCATTTAAAAAGTGACAGAAATGGTCTTATAAATCAGTAGACTTCTCTGCAGGTGAATCCTGCAGTTTTCCTCAGGAAATATTTAAGCAGGGATTAAAATTTTGTCAAAATAGAATGATTGAATTTTTTAATTTAATGTTTATTTTTTGAGAGAGAGAGAGTGAGAGAAAGAACATGAGAGTGGGAAAGGGGTGGAGAGAGAGGGAGGCAGGGAATCAGAAGCAGGCTTCGTCCTGCCAGTGCAAAGCCTGATGTGGGGCTCAAACCCATGAACTATGAGATCATGAGTTGAGCTAAAGTCGGACACTTAACTGACTGAGCCACCCTGGCACCCCAGTTGCATTTTTTCCTAAAACAAATAAGATTTTATTGATATATGAAGACAAGCCATTTTTATCCCTGAATGCTGTTTGAGGTTTAGTGGAATGAGGTATTTAGCACATAATCAGTTATCAATAAATATTATTGAATAAAGGAATTTGATATTTACCCCTGAGATCTCCTTCAGAGCCTAGTTTTATCAAAAGAATATATCCAGAATAAAAAAAATGTTACTTTATTTAGAAATATTTCATAGTGTAATAATCCCTCTTACCAGATAGGAGTTCTCCACCTTTAAGCACTTTTACTTCAATTGGCATTGGCTATAATTTCCCCCAATCATACTGATGTGTATATTTATCTTATATTCCCCTAGTATTGTGAGTCTTTTAGAGAATTGTCAACTTTTTTTCCCTGTATAGAATCTAGTGAGCATTCAGATGCTTAATAAATATCTGAATGAACAATGAATGATGATCACTCTAATAATTGTAAGTCACATCTAGTCTAGCAACCTGTTCCTTTAATCAGTTCCCAATGCTTGCCTTCTAAACTTAGTCAAAACATTGCTAATCAGATGTGTTCTTTGATAATGTTTCTTAGTATTTACAGTACTGCTGTTGAGAAGGCTCACATTTACTGAGTGCTTATTCTTTGCCAGGCACTGTTTTTAGACACTTAAAAACATTATCTCATTTAGTCAGCATGACAGTTTTAGGAGAAATTCCTAATTTCTCTACTTTGGAGATAAGAAAACTGAGGTGTATAGGAATTAACTATTCATGCAAAGTCATGAAGCTACTAAGTAGTGTATCTGGGATTTAGATTTGCTTTTAAAGCTCTGCCTACTCCATAAGGATAGGAGTAAATGAGTAACTAGGAGGTAATGAATTACCAGGCCATTTATTCTCAAAGAGCATGGCCGTACAAAGTATGTTGATCTGAAACATTATAGTCCTCTCTTACTGGAAATTGACTTTTCTGGGGTGGCTAGGCTTATGCTTGGGAAGTCATCCAGAGCTAGATCAACAGCTGTGTGCAGAGAAGGTAAGGGTCAGTGTGTTAAATCCACTGAACCAGTCTTAGGACAGATACTTTAGGGTTCTAAAACATGGAGTGGACATGTTAGACAACACTGGAGCTGTTTCTGATTTAACAAAATGTATTCTAATGGGAACCCTGTTGGCTCCTCTGATGCCAGCACTACCATTCTCTCCCAGTTATTTGGGAATAGATTCTTAAGGATCCCAAGATATGTGTCACAGTCCCGTCTACTGGGGCAGTATATTGTAGGGTAATCACACAAGTCCAGAAACTGTCATGCTATAACTGCATGGGACTAATGGGAAGTATTCTCTCCTTCATTCCCACTACAAAATAAGGTTTACACTCTGTATTTAAGATGCAACAGAGAGCACCAACAAAAAGGTTGGTGGCTTGTAAAGAAAACAAGCACAGGATTAAGATAGGGTTTCTGGGGCATACTCTTTTCAATAACACCAAGAAGGTAAATTTTGTTGCCTTTTTCTGATGGTGTTTATAAGTTATGAAGTAGAATCAGTGAAGTCAAAGGCATGCTGCCTTAGTTTTTGTTGTTGTTCTTATTGCTAAAGTCAGTTAGCGAGGACAATAAGGATTTCGTGTGTGAATTGTGGCTACTTGTTCTATAATTAAAATACATTTAAATAATCATTTCTTTTGATTTATTTTAATATAGTGGTTCACTGCTTATTAATAAAGTCTGGCTAAAAAAATATGTGAAGTCAAGAAGGTTGGCTCTAGCAAAGATATAAACATATCCTCTAATCTATTCCTTTTACTAAGGTATTATTTTTAAAACCAACAAGGACCATTTAAACATGAATAATACTAAATACTGTCAGTTGCTTTATTCTTTTCTATTTAAAATAAAACCAAAACAAAGCAATTAACTGCAAAGGGCTATATTAACCCAACTCAAAGGTTGCCTGTTTCAACATGGGAGAGTAAGGAAGTGTAGAAATTAAATTCTCATGGAAACATTAACTACTCTGCATTTCACCTGTGTTACATTAAAGTACACATTTAATAGCCTAATTAAACACATATTAAGTTTAACATAACTAAATGGTCGTTAACCTGAGAACCTTAACTTTTGTCTTCTTTGCTCTTTTTTGCTTAAATGTGCACTTTAAATTTCTTTAATAGATTTTCCCACTTAGGATACTTTTTTTCCTTTCCAAAGAGTTAAAAATAGTGAAGTATTGTAATGACCTCTTTCTATAACTATGTATCATTTTGATGAGTCAATTTATTTATTTAAGAAATTAAACCTGTTGTCAGTTAAATAAAATATTTTAGAAAGATCTATGGTATCCAACTGTAATCATCATTCAGCTAATTTTAAGCCAGCTATTATTTATGAACTAAAAGCTTCCACATACAAAATACCAACCCCTTAATTTTTATGAGCAAACATGAAATGCAATGATTTATCTTAAGAGCAGATTCTCAATTTGTGGGAAATTTAGTCAAGTGGAACTTTTAAAAATGTATGCATTGATTTTGATATGTAAACTTCCAAGCATAGCTTTTTTATTTGGCCAATTCCTTTTTACCAAGCTCTATCTAAGGACAGAATGGAAAGATAACTGATTGATCCCATAAATGTACTGGTACAGAGTCTCTGATGACTTTTATGTGAAAGAATTGGGTGTGTTTGATATAATGCTGTGCTCTCTGTCACCCTCATGAAGAACATCTATAAGATGATCTCAGCACAAGCAGCACTGGAAAGATTCAATTATTATCTCACAGAAAGGTCCCTGAACAAGCCTATGAAGTCAAAATGTTTGGTTATGTAAGCCCTTCTCTAAATGAGCTATATGTGCTGAGTATGTGTGAAAATCATGAAACCTCTCTCTGGGGAGTGGGCTACAGAAGATGCTGAACTCAGGAACTTTTGTACAACTGTTTAGAATTTTAATTTGAAGATGGAAGCACTTTGGCATCTCCTGGACCCTATCATCTTCAAGGTTTTATTGAAATATGCAACCTTTGTAATATCTTGGCTTGTAATGCTTGGATCAGGTTCTGTGTTTTTAAATCATCTACAAAATATGCAGAGAAGTTTGTTCTGATGAGCATAAAACCATGATTTATTCAGAGCCAGGCAGAGAAATATTAGCTAATGGTAAAGGGCATATCCACAGTGAATTAAGTTCTGGGTCATGTAAGAATTTATACTGATGATGCTTCAGTGTCTTGTTTTATATAACAAGGAAACTTTTTTCAGTTTTTGCTTAAGAGATACAGGCAGAGATGTGCACATGCCCAGGAAAGACCTGAGAGAGCCCTAACCTTTACCTTTGGCTGACCTTGAGCTTCTTCACAAGGAGGAAGTCAAGGCTGAGTCAGAGTTGTAAACTGTTCACCAGAACATTGCATTTTTGCCCCAAGATGCATATAGGGCCCCTTGTCAAAGTCTGGGAGACATATTGGTTCAAGGTATTTAAGGAAATCTGTGTCTAATCATTAGCTCATCACAGATTTAACTGAGCAGAGGCTTCAGTGGTTACAAATGACAAAACTACAAACTTTAGAGAATTCAGAAAAGTCACTAAGCAAACAGCAGCAAAACCAGCAAGAGAAGCAAAAACAATATCAAACAGACAAACCAGAAACTTTGGGGATGAGAAAGTATCTGTTTTCCAGAATTGCTACATTATATTGCTTAACATGTCTAGTTTTCAACAAAAAAATGTGCAATATATGCCAAAAATAGAAAGAAGAAAGAAAGGTCTTGATCATACATAGAAAAAACAAAATCAATAAAAACTTTGAGGTCTTTGAGGAAGCCCAGACATTAGACCTACTAGACAAAGGAATTAAATCATCTATGATAAATATGTCCAAAAATCTAAAGGAAACCATGTTTACAAAACTAAAGGGAAGTATGAGAATAGTGTGTTGTCAACTAAGTATACAATATCCATGAAGAGTTGGACATTGTAAAAAAAAGAATCAAATAGAAATTCTGGGGTTGAAAAGCACAATAAATGAAATGAAAAATTTACTAGGGGAGCTCAACAGATTTGAACCGGCTGAAGGAAAAAAATTAGCGAACTTGAAGATAGGTCAATTGAAATTATTTCGTCTGAGGAACAAGAAGTAAAAGAATGAGGAAAAATGGACAGGGCCACAGAGACCTGTGAGACATCAAGAGTACCAACATGTGTATAATGGAAGTTACAGAAGGAAAGAAGCAGAAAGAATATTTCAAGAAATCATAGCTGAAAACTCCCCAGATTTGAAGATAAGTATAAGTCTATGTGTTGAAGAAGCTCAACAAACCCCAATAAATGTTATGAGGAAAATGCCAAATAAATAAACCACACCCAGACACCTCATAGTCAAACTGGTGATGCAAAGAACAAAGAGATCTTGAAAGCGGCAAAAAAAAAAAACAAAAAACAAAAAACAAAAAAAAAAAAAACACACACACACACAAAAAAAAACAAAAACAAAAAAACCTCATCAAATCAAGCAGTCCTCAATATGATTGACAGATGACTAGTCTTCAGAAACCATGAAGGCTAGAGAAGGCAGTGAGATGACATATTCAAAGTGCCGAAAGATTCTCATCCAAAAATATTACATCCAGCAAAGGTGTCCTTCAATTTTAAGAACAAATTAAGATAATGAAAGATAAACAATAACAGAGATTTTGTTGCTAGCAAACTTGCCCTACTAGATATACTAAAGAAATTTCTTCAGGCTGAAATGAAGGAATACAAAACCACAATTCAACTCCACATGAAGAAATAAAGAATACTGGTAGAGGTAACTACATAGGTAAATATAAAAGTATAAATGTATTTTTGTTTATAACTTTTTTTCTCTTGATTTAAAAGACAACTGTATAAAGCAATAACTATAAAACTATGTTAATAGGATAATAATGTATTAAAAGTCATTTGTATGACAATAATAACACAAAGAAGAGAAGAGGGAACAAAATTATATAGTAGTAATATTGTGTGTCTTAGTGAAATTAAGTTGGTATTAATCTGAACTAAATTGTTGCAAATTAAGATAATTTTAATCTCCAGGGACTAATAAAATAATTAAAATATATTTATCTTTTTAAAATTTTTTAATGTTTATCTATTTTTGAGAGAGAGAGAGAGAGAGAGAGAGAGAGAGAGAGAGAAAGTGTGAGCAGGGAGAGAGAGGGAGACACAGAATCTGAAGCAGGCTCCAGGCTTTGAGCTGTCAGCATGGAGCCTAATGCGGGGCTCAAACTCACAAACCGCGAGATCATGACCTGAGCTGAAGTCAGACGCTTAACCAACTGAGCCACCCAGGTGCCCCTAAAATATATTTAAAAAGATGACATGGGAATTAACATTGTACAGCATAAAATATCTGTGTAACACAACATAAGGCAGTGAGAAGAATAGAGGAACAAAAGAGACATGACATAGAAATGGCAGACATAAATTCTATCTTATCAGTAATTTATTTAATATAAATGGGTTGAATAACCCAATCAAAGGCAGATGCTGACAGAATGGATAAGAAAGCATCTATCTTCTGTATACAAGAAACATGTTAGATTCAAAGAAACGAACATTTTGAAAGTTAAAGGATGGAAAAAGATATGTATACCATGCTAGTAGTAACCAAAAAAAGATACTAATGTCAGACATAATAGACCTTAAGACAAAAATTTTTACTAGGGGCAAAAGAGGACTTTTTGTAATGATCAAATGATCAACCAATGAAGAAGACATAGTAGTTATAAACACTAATGCACCTAGTAACAGAAGCACAAAAAATAGAAAATAAACACTGACAGAATAAAGGGATAAATAGAAAATTCACCAATAACAGTAGGAGACTTTACCATCCCACTTTATTAATGAATACAAAAACTAGACAGATGACACAGAAGAAAATAGCAGACTTTAATAACAATAACACTCTAAACCAACTAGACCTAACAAACATCTGTAGAATGTTAGCAGAATATCTGCTCCAGCCAACAGCAACATGTAATATACATTGTTCTGAAGTGTGTAAGGTCTATTCTCTAAGATAAACCATATATGCTAGACCACTGAACAAATTTCAATAAATTTAAAAGGATTGAAAATATGCATAGTATATTGTCCAACCACAATAGAATGAGATTAGAAATAAAAAGCAGAAGGGAATTTGGCAAATTCACAGGCATATAGGAATTAAGCAACACTCTCTTAAACCAATGTATCAAGGAAGAACAAAATAGAGTTTACATACATATATAACTATTAATGATTTAATTTAAAGAAGTCATAGACATCATCATTTTAAAAAATACTGTGCAATTATACAAGCAAAGTATTTGCTTCATAGCCATCATGAAATTAGGTGTGGAAGATTTTAGCAAGCTAAAAATCATTGACTATATACTCATTATGTAAGACAGACATGAATATAGAGGCCAGCAATTCATTTTGAGGGATTAACACATTCCTATTTTAGAAAGGGTGATTCTTGTTAAGACAGTCTTACTCTTGTATTGCTACTATGTGAATTTTAGTTCTTATGGGGAAGATTAATTAGTTTATTCTCTTAATGACATCTTGAAGCCCTTCTTCAAATTTAGGCTTCAATTAGACAGAATTTCCAGTTGTAAGAGAAATCTGTTTATATAAGTGAATTTAGAAATTTAGCTATATATTCTTTAAAAATATTGACTGCATCTAAATGGTGTTAGGCCACAACTTTTTCATTTACTTTTTGTTATATACTTTAGTGCCATTAAGGAAAAACTATTTAGTTACTATAGGGGTATTTAAACATTGTGCCCAGGAGTGTCTGTGTATGTCCATCATGATGTATTGTTAAGTTTAGAGCACATCTGTTTAAGAGGTGGTGCTTACTGAAGAACAGCAAGGACTTTACAAAAAAAACACAAATTATTTTAGGAGAGAGGGAGCATGCAATTGGGAGAGAGTGGCAAAGGGAGAGAGAGAGAGAGAGAGAGAGAGAGAGAGAGAGAGAGAGTCTTAAGCAGGCTCCACACTCAGCAATGAGCCCAGAACGGGGCTGGATCGTACTACCCTGGAATCATGATGTGAACAGTAATCAAGAGTCAGACGCTCAGCCGACTGAGCTACCCAGGCATCTCAATGAGGGCTTTTATTATAAATGGTGAATTTGATTTAATTTCAGTCTATGTTAGGTGGTGAGAAAAATAGATCCTGAGAACATTCAAAGAAAACTTGTCCTTTTCTTCAGATTAAGGAGGAGTCAATACTAGGTATTTCAGGTGCATGGATACAATTTCACTTATAATAGTATCCATGAATGTTGAAGGGAGACCAAAGCAAAAAATCATATATGCACAAAATTGTCACTAGAAGCATTATCTTATAAGCTATCCGTTCATGCTATTTTCCTTTTGTTTTAATGTTTATTTATTTTTGAGAGAGAGAATGAGTATGAGGGGGAGGGCCAGGGAGAGAGGCAGATGCAGAATCTGAAGCAGGCTCTAACTCAGAGCTGTCAGCACAGAGTCCAACACGAAGCTCCATCTCATAGACTGTGAGATCATGACCTGAGCTGAAGTCAGACTGACTTCATGACCTGAGCTCAACTGATTGAGCCACCTAGGTGCCCTGTTCATGGTATTTTCTTTCATAAAATTTCATGTTTGGAAATCAGACATTTATTTAAAAAAATCAAACTACCCAGGAATAATATTTTATCAGTTCACCAATAGTTGTTTTCTGAACTATTGTAGTGTGGCTAGTCAACACGCAGGGATGGGAGTTGGGTCAGAAAGAGAATCAGGGTGCCTGGGTGGCTCAGTTAGTTAAGCATCTGACTTTGGCTCAGGTCACGATCTCGTGGTCCGTTGGGTTGAGCCCCTCATCGGGCTCTATGCTGACAGCTCAGAGCCTGGATCCTGGTTAGGATTCTGTATCTTCCCTCTCTCTCTGCCCCTCCCCTGCATGTGCTCTGTTTCTCTCACTCTCAAAAATAAATAAACATTAAAAAAGTATTTAAAAAGGAAAGGAAGAGAATCTGTGTACATTCCTTTAGTCTGGGGTTTGTTTCCCCCATGGTATTCAGTATATTCCTGTAAAGGGCTTTTCTATCATGTTTCCTCAACTGGAAATATTTTCTGCTTCTTTTTTTAATTTTTACTTAGCTTTGTATGTGGTAGATGATACATATTAGGTGGATACATAAATACTGTGAAAATGTCAACCGAAACCCATGAAACCATTCTTATAGTCTATTTCCAATGTTACTATTTCTTTTCATAGTACTTGGTAGAATGCTGAACACAGCTAATCTTTTGTTTTTAATGTTTTTAATGTTTATTTCTGAGAGAGAGAGAGAAGAGTGCATGAGCATGGGAGGGGCAGAGAGAGGAAACAGAATCGGAAGCAGGCTTCAGGCTCTGAGCTGTCAGTTATAGAGTCTGACATGGGGCTCCAACTCACAAACTTTGAGACCAGTACCTGAGCTGAAGTCCGATGCTCAACCAACTGAGCTACCCAGGTGCCCACATGCTAATTTTAATTGATGTTGATACTTCTCACAGCTATTGGAACAATTTAAAATGTACATTTTTGATCAATTAATATTTTCATGAGCACTCAGATATTTAATAGAGCTAATAAAAACACTAAACCTATTAGAATATTCAGAAATCAAGGAGAGCAGTAGAAAAGCTTTTATAAGATACTTCCAAAATATTGATTGTTGTATACTTTATGAAAACTTTTCAGTATCCATGTTCATTGACAAACATCTGATTGATACATGAATTGCTTGAGCCATAAAATACTTTCTCTCATGTTGCCCTATTTGTCATGTACTCATGGTATTCAGCACGTGGAATTTTCTTCACAAAAGTTGGTTGAATAGCTTGAATTTTATATCTCTCTTTACTGATGTTTAAGTTACACAAATTGCATTTCCAGTTAAGTTGAAGAATTTTCAAATGTCGGAGAGGTTCCCAGAACCAAAGTTTTAAAAACACTTTTGTTGCTGTAAATCTTTTCTTAGTCTCAAGCTCCACAGTTTTCAAATGTGGTTGATTTTAATTAAAGTTTAAAGAGAAAAAGAAACCATTGGAAAGATATTGGAACTAAATAATTCACTTCTGGTGAATAGGGAGTTTGCAGTTTGAGTTAATGGTATTCATTACACTGATTAAAAGCAGTGAGCCATTTTGCCCTTGTTTATTTTCCAAACCAGTGTTTTCAGTAATGGGGGTGGTTGGTATTTGATGTTTTATCTGATGAGGTATTTGCTGATGGGCTGCTTTGACTTCTCTACTTAAATTGATAACCACTTGAAAGGAACTTATCAGACAAAAGGACAACTTCTTTTCTAGAGCTGGACCATTTATTCCAAGTTTAGACAGTGAAAAAACAATTGAGTAGCTTTTGTTGCCACCAGCTGTGCTGTGGTTATTTGAACAAATGGAAGATTAAAGGAAATGTACAATCTCATTATATACAGCATTACACAAAATCAGGATTCTTTTGCCTAATAAATATTGCATTTGTAGTTGAAGAACTTATAATTACTTGGATTTCAATTGCTATGATGAGTTTGCTACTCTTTGAAGGCTCATGAGGGTCTATCAAAATTGAATCTTCTAGAATTTCAGAGAAGGTACTGCTGCCGGGTTTGTAGCAACTTTATGATTGTCTTGCAGATCTTTGTATATATCTATACATAGTATATATAATATATACATACTGTACTATATATATGTACATATTCTATAAAACATGTATGTTTATAGTAATTACATATACCCATACTACATACACACATACATATACATATATTCCAAAATAAATAGCTTGAAAAATAAAATGAACCCTCCAAACTCTGAAAAATTACATCTTTCTTCAAGGATTTCCAGTGATTAATATCATTTGGCTACTCAAGGGCTTTGGAAAAAATGAGAAGTGGGTGTTTAAATGTTTTAAGAGGTAATTTTCCAAGCAATTGAGCAGGTAGTTAAAAATACCTTGTTTTCATTTTCTTGCCTGAGACAATCCTAAACTCGAACAGTCTGAAAGAGAGTAGAAGAAGCCGCATTAAGCAGAGTCTGAAGTCTATGCCCCAGATTTAAAATCCTGCCAGGCTTTGGGGTTCATTGATCAGTATACAGTGGAGTCACTGTATTTGAAATATGAGTATGGAAACCGGGATGGACTCCTTCTAGTTGGGCCATTCTGTTGACCTAAATATGTAGCTTCATGGAGATTTTTGGTGTGCCTAATCATTCTTATAACTTATTAAATGTTATCATTGAGGAGAGATGAACTCTTGAGTGTGATGGAGTTGGAGACTGCACAAGAGGACTAGACCAGGGTTTCTGAACCTTGGCACTTTTCTTATTGAACTTTTGGGCTCCATAATTGTTGTGGTGGCTAGTTGTGTACACTGGAGGGTGTTCACCAACATCCCTGGCCTCTACAGGCCAGTAACGCTATCCTCCCACACTGTAACAACCAGAAATGTCTCCGAGCATTGCCAGATGTCCTCTGCAAGGCAGAATTGTCCCAGTTGGAAATAACTATGATAGACAATGAGCTCCTGGCAAGTATTTTTCACTCATCTCTGTATCCTCTGTGCTTATGAAAGGGCCTGGAATAGAATTGGTCTTCAGTAAATGTTTGCATACGTTTTTTAAGACAGGTGACTTAGAGAAGAAAGGTGGTTTATTTTTCTGTCACTTTTTCTGCCATTAAGTTCCCACGTTGTTAGTATAACAGGCATAAAGTAAAAAGACGATGCTTTTTATTTATAAAGAACAAATAAAGTCAGAAACATATCTGAATGCCTACTAATGATAGAAAACAGCCAAGTTTAATATGGTGCATTTTTCCTGTGGAATATTACACAGTCATAAAATAAGTCTTTTAAATGATATTGTTTTTGTAAAAAGTAGGTTATAAACCTAAATAATGATTTATTTTGAATACATATATATATTTGTCTTGAATATAAATATGCATATATATGTGTGTGTGTGTGTATTATATATATATACACATGTGTATATATATATATATACATATATATATACACATACACACAACATGTATACATAAATGCATTATTTTTAGGCAAAAAGAACAAGAAGGGAAATGCTAAAATATAAGTCATGGTTGCTTCTGGAATTATGATTAGATTTTATGTTTACCTTCTGAATCATGACTGAAAAATGCCTTCCTTTCCTTTGGTCTTTGGAAAAGCCAAATAAAATAGAAAATAGCTAAATTTGCATGGATTTTGTATCATGATTCAAACTGGAATTTTGTTCCATTTTTAATGAAATGACAAAAATAAATTATAAGCTTTACTATTTTTTAATTTAAGTTAGCCAAATTTTCGCCAAATTTTCTGGTAATTACATTATTTGATTTTTGTTGTGATACTGTTATTTGGCAAGAACTAATGTACTATTAACATTGATTTGGTATACTAAACATACTATGGAAAGAATATTTAGTATATTTAATAATTATGTGGAAATTCTTCAAATGTTCAACAAATAATTTCTACAAAGTTTGTCTGAATTACAAATATCCCTATGTAATACTGATCATCTCTCACCATTATTGTTTGTCAATATCTTATGGTAAAATTTTCTTGTAGAAATTATAATTAAGGAAGGAAATGTAAATGCTGAAGGTGTACAGTGTATGATTTTAAAAGAACTGTACATTAAAAAAATAATGGTATATTTTGAGTTACTAGTTTCGCATATGTGACTGTATACCTGCATGGTATACTCTGTGTAGATATGTATATATTTTTTCTAATTTTTAAGCTTTATTTTTGAGAGAGAGAGAGAGAGAGAGAGAGAGAGAGAGAGAGAGAGAGAGAATGAATGTGAGCAGGGGAGAAACAGATAGAGACAACACACAGAATCCGAAGCAGACTCCAGGCTCTGAGCTGTTAGCACAGAGCCCGACACGGGGCTTGAATCCATGAACCGTGAGATCATGACCTGAGCCAAAGTCAGACACTTAACCGACTGAGCCACCCAGGCACTCTGTAGATGTGTATATTGAAGTGAAATTGTATATGAACTATTTGTGAATTAATCCCAGCTATTCTGTCTAAGTACATTTTAAGTACATACATATTGTCTTAGAAAGAGAAGATCCACAGCTTAGAACATTAGGAGTTCCCATTTCTGCTTCCTTGTCTTCATATTGAACCAGAAAGTCCAAGTATTTCAGGCTGTCATGTGTTTGAGTAAGAAATCAAAGAACAAATATTTGGCATTGGTTTCCCCCTTTGTTTCCTGGATCTTTGAAATGCTGTGATCTTACATGTTGTGCACCCCATGCCTTTTGCCCAGCCTGAACACCTGTTTTGTCTCTAATTCCTAAGTTTTCTTCAAGTATTAGTTTTAACAGCACTTCCTCCAGATGGGCATTCCATGATGTCTTCTCTCTCGGGTCCTCAACTGTACGCATAGCGCTCTGTATTTCCCTTGTCACAACATTTTAATACAGAATGGTGAGTCCTTATTTAATATCTGTCTTCTCCAGGAGCCCATAAGCTTCTGTGAGGGTGGAAGTTAGGCACATTCCATTTACTATCTATTAAAGTGCCCAGGGGGCACCTGGGTGGCTCAGTCGGTTAAGCATCAGCCTTCAACTTAGATCATGGTCTCACAGTCCATGAGTTTGAGCCCCGTGTCAGGCTCTGTGCTGACAGCTCAGAGCCTGGAGCCTGCTTTGGATTCTGTGTCTCCCTCTCTTTCTGCCCCTCCCCTGCTCATGCTCTGTCTCTCTCTGTCTCAGAAATAAATAAAAACATTAAAAAAATTTTTTTAAATAAAGTGCCCAGCATATGGACTGAATTTAATAAATATTTGATAAATGATTGTGTGGCTGAATGAAGGAGAAAAATCTTAATTCTAAACTTTGTGGGAGGAAAGAGTAAGATGCATGAGAAACAGTTCTCAGATAATGTAGTGTGTGTATATATAGATATAGATATAGATATAGATATGTTTAAAATATGTTTAAAATATTAAATGTTTAAAATATTAAACATGTTTAAATATTAAATACATATGCAATATATTTAAAGTATTAAATATTAAGTGTGTGTAATAATAAAAATCCTTCAGAGTCAGTAAGATGTAGGGATAATTTTTTTACGATAAATAATTCTAGATCCTTTTTATGAATCATTTTTTCAATTGTTTTAAAATTTTTCTTCCTTGGTTTTAGCTTCCTCTGAAATGTTGCCTTCTACAAAATTTTCTGCCCTTCCCTAGTTTTTCTTTTTGAAATTGATTTCTAATATTTTGGTTAATTCTGGCTTTAATTTTTCTCCTATTTTAATCTTACCTTAGTTAAAATGAAAACAAAATAATGCCCAATAATATGTTTCTGGTTTACCATCATTATAGAATTTTATTTCTCATGTAAATGTCACAACATTTTGTCATTCATTTATTCATAATCAAAATGCATATAAGGAGCCCTAAATGTATAATGAGCTCTGGATACAAAGATCAAGAAGATATATTTCCATAGTTAGAAAATACAACTCATAATTCTATATCATTTGCCACACACAAAAAAGGAACCTAGGAATAAATCTAATAAAAGACACAAAATATCATCATGTACAAAGATGATCTTTAATGAAAGTCATTTGAAAACTATTCAAGTAAATAGAGAAAGATACTATTCTCATGAATTGAAATATTCAGTATTATTAAGTTGTTAATTCTCAAACTGAGCTATGGATTCAATGAAATTCTAATCAAGTACCCAACAGAATTTTTTTATGGAATTCAACAAGCTAACTGTCAAATTTACATGAAAGGAAAGGAAAGGCAATCTTGAATAAAAAGAACAAAGTGGGAAGAATGGCTTATAACATACCTAGACTTCTTATAAAACCATAATATTGTACATTATGTCAAATGGATTAGACGGAATCACCCAGAAAGCACCAATTTATACGTGGAAACCAGATACATGACAGAGATGGCCTTGCTGATCATCAAATAAATGAGTTATTCAATAAATGGCACTGGGACAAAAAATTGAATATGTATCCCTACTTCACAAAAACACAAAAGCAATTTCAGATGAATTTTAAGGATTTAAATTTGAAATGCAAATTGGAGATTATGATATAGCGGGTGGAAGAATTTTCTGAGCAAATTACAAAAAAGCACTAATTCGAAGGAAGGGATTGATAATTATGAACAATAATTATTATTAAATTTAAAATTTATAAGATAAAAGAAAAAAGAAACAAGTCAAAGACTGGGAAAAGGTATGTGTGACATAAATATGACCAAGTATTAGCATTCAGGATATCAAAGAAAAAAAAAAAGAAAGAAAAAAAAGAAAAGAACCCAGGAAAAACAGGACAAATAAGAGTAGTCAATTTTGATCAAATGAAATTGAAATAGTCACTAAACAGCTAAAATCAAGATCAGGGAGATGCAAATTAAAGCTACTAGGTTATACAATTCCATACACCCATCAGCCATAAGTTTGACAAAATAATAAAGTTCAACAACACCAACTGGTGGTGAGGATATGGAGCAGTAGGAAATTTCACCATACTGGGAAGTTTAAATTAGTACCACGTCAGAGAGCAATATATTCATACATATGTAGTCAAGTTGTGCATCTCGTAAGGGCCCAGTCAGCAATTCCACTGGGAGGTGTAATCCCATGGGGATAGATACTCACATGTACACAAAGTGACATGTACAGCAATGTTTATTTCAGCGTTATTCACAAACCAAATATCCTTCAATAGGAAAATGGATAAATAATTTGAGATATTTTCATGCAGTGGAATAGTATGTGGCTTTGATAGTAAAAAGCTAGGCATATATAATCATATATGAAATCTCAAAAATATGTTTACACTGCTATATATTGCTTAGGGTTACACACATGAAATCAAAGGCATGCTTAGGAGCAACAAATACTAAATTCTTCATGAAACTTGGAATGACATTAATGATAGGCCAGGTATGGGTATTGAATGGCTAGCTTGTAGCATAAGGCAAGGGTGAGCTCACCCAAGAGCAGGTGTGGACCTTGGCACAGTATTTCCTTTAACAGTACTGTTCAAATTCTTATATGGAACCTTAACAAAATACAAAATCCTCTCAAGTTCTACAAATACTCTTTTGAATTTCTTGGGTAATGCATTCAGCACGTATCGAGCTTCTTGATGTTATTTTAACATGTCTTTCTGTAATTGTTTTTTAAGTGTGGTGCTTGAGTTTTCAAGAATGTTCTGAATTGTGATTGATCATTGTACATGCATTTTGAATAGGGACATCTGTCTCTGCAGCATATTTTGTCTCCTGACATGCCATTTCTCAGCTTGACAGAGCACCTCTATAGGGCATAGGTTTTAATAAGAAAGAATATGTGATTTTTTTTCTTCCATAGAAAGTGGGTGGTGTTACATTTTATAAAGAAATAATGAATAGTTGGAATGACACCTTATCCAATTTACTTTTTTTCGGGAGCCAAATATAAAACTAGAAATAATGCTTATTCATTTTAGCCTTTATAATATTCACTTCAAAAATTTTTAATAGAATATTTACTAAGTTTGCTCATAGTCATAGCAGGCAGTGACAAAAGTGGCTTTCTGGTCCATTTCTCCTAATTTTTTCTTTTTGTATCCTTATTATTTTTCTTTTATACCCTAAATATCTTCTTGCATTCTATTACATGAGCAAACTTATATTTTAAAACATGTCAGAACATTGTAACTTTTAAAAACATGTTATGGTTTTTATTACTAATTTTAAATCCATTTTGATACTATCATTTAAGTCATTCAGTAATCATAGCACAATTTAAAAAAAAAAAGAGACAAAAAAAAAAGAATGAGTGAGTTTTCTGTGGACTCTGCCCTTGAGGAGGTCCCAGTTTAGTGAGAGAACTAGATAAAAAACACATTCATAGTAAGAAGATGTGAGCACTCAGGCAGAAGTAGGGATGGTGGCCTGTGACACTGAAGAAGCAGTGACAATCTCTGCTTGAGTGGGGGGTCACTGAGCAAGCTGACAGACAAGACACCTGATCTAAGTCTAAACAAGTGCCTTTGCCAGCAAAAAAAGAGGGGAGAAGGGCAGGCAAGTGGAACAGCAAGCCCAAGTGGATGGAAGAGGGAAAGGTGTTGGCCAGTTGAATGGAAAATGAGAACTTCTTGTACATGAAGAGCAGGTCTATGGGAGAAGTGACAGATAAATCTAGAGAGGTGCAGTTTTCATTTACAAAAGTTTTTATAGTCCTTTGCTTCCATTTTGATAGTTTCTGCCTGACCCTTAATATTTTGCCTTGCACTACTCCCTCCCCAAACATTTCCTAGTCATTGGAGAAGACTGACTTTTCATTTTTTGTCCTACCTCGTTTTCTCATGTCCTAACAACTTCTTCCAGCTGTCTTGGTTGATTTCCAAATATGGGAATTAACGTCATTTACTATGTTCAAAAGAGTTTATTAAAAGGTCTTACCTTTGAATCAACTACATGGCTAGCCAGTTTATCCTAACTGAAGGAAATGTTCATAGTTTAACAAGTCACCAGTATAAATCTAATTGATTAAGTTTCTCTTTGGTTAATATAACTGTTCTAGAGGGTGAGTATTAAAGAAATTTTTATGACGTGTACCTTTATGGAATTAGTTTACTCTTAGTCTTTTTCCCAGTCGACGTCACTGCACACGCTTCACCTTCCACTTGCAACATCCTATACTCAGGAAGGAACACCACCTTGAACTTTTATTTTGTAGAAATCTCTTCTCCTTTGAAGTATTTTAATTAGGACTTAACTAGCTATTTCCCATTTCTGGATGTTTTGGTAAAATTAAAAAGAATATTTTGGTAAAATGATCTGTTAAATGGGTATTCTGTCTTAAACCTAGTCAAAAGATTAGCTTCGTGTCCAGAATGTTTGACCTAAAGAGCTTAAAGGTAACTGTTGTTTGTTCACATGTAGCAACGATTTTTTAAAAAACTTTGAATGGGCTGCTTTATTAAAATAATGGAAGAACTCAGTAGAGGAAGAACTCCCAGGGAAGAGGTTAAATAATATAAATAGCTCTGCTGAGAGTGCAACACAGTTCTCTATTGTGCTGTTGCCACAGCAGCACCAATAATTCAAAACAAGGAAATGGAGCCTCATGTTTAATATAATACAGACTTTTCCCTAGAACTTCTGTGGTCTAGGGTTTTTCAGGGATTGGCATGTTTATCTACATACATCTAAATTTAGATATGCCTTTTATGTGTAACATGGTAAAAGAGAAGTTCTTAAAATGCTATAAGGTGCAGTTATTTCTTAAATATTTTTGTTTATTTGTTTTTAACTCAACTTTAAAACATCAGGAATTCTGCTGAAATAAATGCCTTAGGACATTGTGAATACATGCATATGGAGAGAGACAGAATCTTTTATGCATTTCATATTCAATTTTAAAAGGTCACTTTGAAAGGTATGAGGAGCTGTTTGGTAACTCCAGAAAGAAAAAAGATTCTTTCCTGTTGAACATTTTAACCCCATGACAGGAGCTACCTCTGCTATAGAAATGTGTATTATTTTATTCTGAGAGTCCCAATCTGGAAATTCAAAAACATGGATGTGGAAGTTTGGAAGTTTTAAAGTAAACTTTATGTCATTTTAGAAATAAATTTAAGGTATCGAAATTTAATTCACCGTAAAATAAAGCACACCTAAACCTCCACCAAAAATGTTCCAATAGACAATAAAAACATATTTACAAAAAATGTTGGAGTGTAGCAAACTACATTTTATTAGACATAATTGACACCACACAGTCCAGATAGAGACCTCCTTTAGAATGCAATTTTTGTTGTCCCTGTGTTAGCTACTTTGTCTCGCTACCTGCCTACCTGGATTTCATACCGCCAATTGTACACTTATTATTACTAAAAAGTAGTGTTTAGGCAATTTTGACTGTTATGGAAGATGAATAAATGAAATGATTAGGGGAATTTTTCTATTCTGATGTTTTCTTCCTAATGACTTCATGATGAGGACGATGCAAAAAAATTGGTCAAATGTATATCCAGTATGTATGTGTGTTTGCATTTTACCCACTTAATAAGGACAGATGTTGCCTAGAAACTACTTTTCTCAAAGGCTTAATTCACATACTATGTATAAATTGGCCAAATATTATTTTTCACATGAAAATTTTATTAAGGAATTATGATTCCATTTTACTTATCTATTCTGTCTACTGTTGAAAGGGGAATTCTCAGAGGTTTAAGAAAATAATTGTGTGTTAGCCTTAAAAATGATGGAAAAGTAGAAAAGGAAATAAAAGGAAAATGAAAGTGTATTTATCCATTCAGCAAATACTTGTTAAGGAGCTACTTCTGTTGGGTATGTTTCTAGGCACTGGAGATAAAGTATTAAAAAAGACAGGATGGCCTCATGCAATTTACTTATAATAAATATTTAAAGAGGGATCTGATAATAATGTAGCCTATTGAGATTTTCCAGTGTTGTTATGACTCCTTCCATTCGTTCATTCAGGCAATATTTGCCTCATGAGCACATCACAATTTTTATTATGTACCCTATGTCCCTTTTTTCATCCAATGTTATTTTTTTCCAGGTTCTCAAAAGGAATAAAAGTTTAAAAATTAAATGGACTTCACTGTTATTGGAAAATAAAGTCAAGATTATCCACTCTAGGATAATCCTTTGTTCTATTTTTCTATTTCCATCCCAACCTGGAAACTTTACTTTTAGGAAAGTGTGCCTGAGGAAGACCAAGTGTGAGGTTCGAGAGCAGAACTTCAAATCTGAAACAGAGCCAGCAATGATCAATGTATTCTGGAGGATAAAAAACTTTCTATATGATGGCTATGTTTTACGTGGTACTAGTGAGCATCATAATTATTCATTGACTTCTATTCAAAGCTTTTTCTCAAGAGGAGGGAAATGTTTCATGAGCTTTGTGGCCATTCTTCCTGTTCATACTCAGTATGCTTTGTGGAACATGTTTTTATAAGTACTCTAGTTAGAGAGGGAAAAAGGCCGACAAAGGCTTCCAGGACTTCCAGTCTTGAAATGATGAAAATTGAGGACCTGGTGAAGGATTTCAGGAAACCACTTATTTAATTGACTCTCTTTTCAAGTAAAATGTATTTCAAAGGATAATGGCCCAAGAGTTGACTCCAAAGCTTCAGTGTAGATCAGAAATTCTTCAGGTTGAACTATATAGCTAGCTAACGCTCAATTACCTTAGCTTCTATTGAACCATATTCTAAATACCTTCTTTTGTAACCATCACCTTGTGCAGAAGTCTATATTTTTAGCCTTTAAGCAGAGCTCAAGCACTGTATTTAGACATCTGACTTGAAGACAAAAATTGCTCAGTGAGCAGAACAAATGTTCAGAAAATAACATTTCAAGGTTAGAGTTAGTGTCCTGAATAAAATTCCTTTTCTTCTTTTCCTCCCTATTGAATATAACATAAATAATGTACCCTGACTGGCTTTCAAGATTAAAAAAATCAGAGAATAGCAGTGAACTTGAAGAAGGAAGAGGGAGTAATTAAAAATTGAAGGGGCTTCTGTTGAACTATTGTTTGCCTGAAACTAAGTATACATTTTATTCCTGATTCAGTAGGATTATGGATCTTAAAAGGATTTAAAAAACTGTATAGTAAACTTGTGGGAAAAGGGCCTAAATGGGCCTTTAGCCACCTTAAAAAATATGGAAAGAATATACATACAGTTACACAGTCATTATAATATCCTTCTCAGAGTGGAGAGGAGAAAACTGTATAAATATTGTTTATGATTACTTATAGAAATTGTAGTTATCAGTTATTAACCATTTAAAATGTGCTGGTCATTGTGTGAAGGCCCTTTATATAATTAATCTTATTTAATATGTACAGCAATTCTATGAAATAGACATTATTAGCCCCATTTTGTAAATGAGAAAATAAAGGCCAGAACATTTACTAACATTTCTAAGACTATCTAGTTAGTGAGTGGTAGTACAGTAGGCAAACTTTTTAGGAAAATCCCAGAATGGTCCCTGAGAATCCCTAGTATTGAGAAATAAAAACATTTTAATTCTTAGGGGAATAGATGAGAGTGAAACAACAAGATTATTATTGTTAAACAAAACATTGCAAGGTCTCAAGACCTTTTCCAGAAAGGGAAGTCGCATATTTGCACTGAGTGAAAGTGATTATCAGTTAGTGGAAACTACTTTAGAAGAATGCAGCTCATTTGGACTGTGTGTGACTTGGTGAGGTACTTATCCCTTCGGGAGACAAAAGAATGTTGTAATGGCATTTCACAATGGGCACATAACTGAATGGGTCTGGGTACTCCTTTTTGCTGCCTCGTGCAGGGTATGATCTTCACTTAGTACAACCCAGTCTCTACATGAACAGCTGGAACCCAGGACTGTTTTAGTGATCGAAGTTTCTCACCCTTGGAACTGGGGCCTGAAAGAAATGTTGGAAATTTTGGGTGATTTTAGGCACTGTTTAGAGAGAAAGAAAGGATACATGGAACTCTGACCCTTTTCTGATCCTCCGTTTCTTTTTTTTTTTTTTTTTTTCAACGTTTATTTATTTTTGGGACAGAGAGAGACAGAGCATGAACCGGGGAGGGGCAGAGAGAGAGGGAGACACAGAATCGGAAACAGGCTCCAGGCTCCGAGCCATCAGCCCAGAGCCTGATGCGGGGCTCGAACTCACGGACCGCGAGATCGTGACCTGGCTGAAGTCAGACGCTTAACCGACTGCGCCACCCAGGCGCCCCTGATCCTCCGTTTCTAATACTCAAAGCACACTTTAACCCAGCAGAGGGAGGCATTCCATAGTAGGGCATAGTAATAATGTAAGGAGAGGGAGAGAGAGTCAATCAAAGGTGAGTAAAAGATTTATTTTTAAACTTGGTGGAATACCAAGTCATGTCGCAGAAAATAGAACAGCAGGCTATTATTTGTTGAACTGATTATCATTCCTCTTTGCAGAATGGGTTGTCAGTATACGTGGCCCAAATGGTATCTTAATTAATTCATTTAAACTCCCAAAGGTTAGCATTGCATTTTGATGCCCAAGAGTGTTGTGTTGTTCTCAAACAGAGATTCTTAAGTACTAAAATTTAATTCCATTTAGTTACTGAGTCATTGACTCTTTCAGAACTCTGGAAGTTATCACCATTATTTATAGGTGAGAACATTCTGCCTGGGGAAATTCAGTGATTTGCTCAAAGGGAAATAGTAGTAAATGACAGAGTCAACCATCTAATATTTTGCATTTTATGAAAGTATTAAAAACAGACAGTTGAATACTCCCCTTCAGTTTCTGTGTTTGTGGAGTATTCCACCCATTCCCCTACCTTTGGCAAAATGGGAGGTAGAAAAAACATTCCTGTGGGAGTCAGACACATCTCTGTTCAAGCCTTGCCTCATGTCACCAACTATACTACTTGGCCAATTTAACCAGCCTTCATTTTCCTAATTCCTACTATGCTGTTTTGTATGTGAATAGAAATCTGGGAGGTTACCACGTCAACAATGGCTATTTTTTGTAGTGTAGCGTGATGAGATAGTTTTTACTTCTACCCTCATAAATTTTTTTCTGTTACTTGATTTGAGGAACATATATTACTTGTAATTGAAATTTTCCCTTTGAAGTAAAAAATGTGACTTTTATTTAGTATTTACAAATAATATGTAAGATGCCAATTTAAACCCCCTCCCCGCCCCTCCCCCCCACCCCCCATTAAACATTGGACATAGGATGGCTACACGAAACAGGAGACTGGTACCATGTCTATGTCATGTGTCCAGATCATGTGTTCTGATTTTGGGCTCAGAAAACATGACCTCAGTTATTAATTCAACTGTGTGTTTCTCCCTCCTCCCCCAATTTTCTGTTAGTTGTTTCATCTTCCATAATAGTAACTCCAGAGGAAAAAAGTATGTTTTATTCTTATTAATAATCTAATTTATTTCATAATCTTCTAAGACTTTATTCTTTAAGTTGTCCGGGTGCACTACCTGGATTCCAAAGAAACACCTCTTTTTATATGCTAGACAGTGGTTTCGCAGCCAGAATTATCTGTAGTCAGTTCTGGTTCTCCATTTATGAAATATGAGACCTTCGTCAATTTACCTAGTCTTTGAGAAAATTAATCCCCTCATCTGTAAAATAGATGGAAGAAAACTTAACTGTCAGCATTGTTGAGATAATTAAATAAGTTACAATTTTCAACTGTTCGGTATTATGGAAACTAGATGAAAATGAATTTCTTTCTCCTTGGCTTGATTTAAATCCAACACTCACTGTTACTATTGTCCCAGGTAAAAATTTGCTTATTTATTTTGCAATTAATTGGGTGTGGATTTTAGCAGTTTTTTTTAATGTTTACTTATTTTTGAGAGCGAGAGCGAAAGAGAGACAGAGTGTGAGTGGGGAGGGGCAGAGAGAGAGGGAGACACAGAATCTGAAGCAGGCTCCAGGCTCTGAGCTGTCAGCACAGAGCCCAACACGGGGCTCAAACTCAGGGACTGCAAGATCATGACTAGAGCCGAAGTCAGACGTTTAACCAACTGAGCCACCCAGGCGGCCCAGCAGTTTGTTTTTAAGAGTAACTAAATCTTATGGAGTAAACTATGCTGACCAGCTGACACATTAACATAACATAACACATCAACTTAAGGTTGATTTCACCCTAAATTGTCTGAGTTTCTAGGCAAGCTTCACTTTATCAAGGAGTAAAATGAGAAGTCCACAAAACCAAAGTAACAATAAAATGTACTTTTGAAGACTAAAGACCAAGTAGAGGGTGCTGTGATAATGAAGAAGATTCTGACATCCATGAAAAGTGCTTCACAACTTTTTGATGTCTTCAGATTTATGAAGTATTTTTTTCCTGATGCTCAAGGTAGAAAACTTGGTCAAAAAGAAAAGGTAAAAAGAAGAATATAAAATTTATCTATAATTATTCTTCACATCCTGGGCTTTTGGTCTTTTTCTATTGAATATGCAGATACATTTTATTTGTGACATGTAAGGTTATGAATGGAGCATGTTTGTGTTCCAAGATATGGATAATAATACATACACATTTTGTAACTTTTTTACCTAACGTTGTATTATAAACATTTTTTAGTGTCATTACATATTTTTAATATCATGATTTGTAGAAGTTGTGTTATACTTTTTCATATAATTACACCATAATTTCTTTTATTATCCCCCTTATGTTGGGCAGATAGATGATTTGCAGGTGTTTAACAACTTTTTAAAATAACAGTGTAATGGAAGTTCATTTACACGAATCATCATTTTACATCTTTTATTTTTTTTTTCCTTTAGAAATGATGCCTGAAAAAAGAGTCGCTCTCAAAGAGCATGAACTTTTAAAAAGATTCTTGATACACTGTGACAATTATTTCTCCAGGAATGGTGCACCAATTTACACTCCTATCAGTAGTATATGAGAGTGCTTTTCACATCATGAGCTTGTCATCATCTTCTATTAGCCTCAATTGATTAGCCTCAGTTGATAGCCTCAAATGTTAATCTTTCATAATTTACACTTATTTGATAACTAGTGTATTTGAATACTATGTGTTACACACACACACACACACACACACACACACACACACACACACACACGAATGATATTCCTTTCCTTTCAACAAGTATTAGATGTGTTGTATTCAATGGCAATTTTAAAAGTTTTATTTGAATATATGGCAATACGCAGGATCTTGCCTAAAAATAATCACCTTAGCAGCAAATTTAATCCAGATGCCTAAAGCATTTTAAAGAAACTATATTTGGGATGCTTTTCTCAGAAAGACATGCTGCATGATACTGTGCTTATGAGATTTTCATATCGCATTTTATGCTGGGCAATTGGTAAGTTTGTTGCATTCACCCTAGGTTCCCTAACAATGTCGAACTAGCAACTTTCAGACCTGCAAACATCTGCTTTTGTCATCAAAATTGAAAGACATAACTGAAAGGAAAGTTTTAGTTCACAGACTGTATAATCTTCTGATTCTGCAGAATGGAAATGAACAAACTTGAAAACGTATTTAGGGACTGACGCTCTAGTCAGCATATAGCTGAAGCCTGGAGAAAGGGTGAATTCCTTTCAAAGTAAGCAGTGGCATGACTGTACTCTCTAACAGGAAAAAGTAACATCTCTAGAAATGGTAACATCATTTCCACACCAATTTCTGTGGTTCTAAATTTCCTTTCTATACAGTCTGGTAGTACATTTTTATTAATTCCCAAAAAATCAGTAGCGATTGCAGAATTTTTAGTGTGTATACCTGGGCATTTTAAATCGTCTTATTATGTATGATTTTTTAAGATCTTAGCTTATTTTTCTAGGATGTCATGTTTGGTCCCTAGGAGGATCAGCTCTGAAACGTTTCTAATTAAATATTTCTAATTTGGGAGAAAATAAGCTTTTATAGGAGTAAAATGTGGTCCAAGTCTTCAGCAGATAGAAGGATAAAACTGGCTTGCAAAAAAGAGAGGTTTTATGAAGTATTTCTTAAGCCTTAGAGGAGATTAATAAACTAATTTATTGAACTCAAACATGACCCAGCTTCTGTTGATGTTGTAAATAGGAAAAAGGTAATTAAATTATTAAGACACTTTCATTTTAAAGATTAACTTTCTTCTTGTTATTATTATTAAGCTCATAGAAAAACTTACTTTTTCACCTTTTTAAAGGACTAGATCTTTTTTAATCGACAGTTACTTGAGTATTTCTTTGTCATGCACTCAGTCTTCAATTCTGCCTGTGTGGGCTCTGGCTGGCTAATAAAGGAGATAAAGTAATGACCCATTATCTGGAACCCAATGTAGTGAATCCTAGTATTTGGGCACAGCCTTCTTCTGGTTTGCAGAATGCTTGATTTTTACATCTGGTCTTTAGTCAGTGCTTGACATGGAGCAGAATTTGGTATTTGAGACGAATTTTATTTGTTTGTACATTTTAACCGTGGTCCTTTCTGTGTTCAAAGAGTTTTTTATAGCTACTGTCCTCTCTCTAATGTTTTAAAACTAAATATACTTTCTGTTGCTTATTTCTTATTGTAAAACCTATGTGCCCATCTTAGAAAGATTCGAAAATTCTGAAAAGGAAAAAGAAATATCTATCAGTAGAGAATTCCTGTGAACATGTTGGCAGATACTCCAGGGTTGATCGTATATAATTTATATATAATTGTTTTTACAAAATGAGATCAGAGTGCTGGGTCACCTGCTTTTTACACTAAATATCATATTTTGGCATTGCATATTTTATAAATGTTATTACAGCTTCTTTTTGTAATTGACCAAATAGTTCATGTTAGAGATCATGTTAGCCTACAGAAAAATTGTGTTTGATCCCAAGAGTGTTTGCCAATCTTTTGAAAAGTGAACTTTTGCATAAAAATCTAGATGTCTCCTTCCTTTCCCTTGAAAGACAGAAGGTTCTGCAATGCTCATAATCTGTAGGTTACAGTGGGTAGGAGCCCATGGTGGCTGCTAATGGTGGCTCATGTGAGCCAAGGGCCGTGTCCTTCATTTCGCGTAACCCTCCCCTGGTTTCCTTCACTTCTTGATGTTCCTGCCTGACTTCCGAAGCAGCTCAATTTGCCAAGGGTCGTGAATTGTCTTGGGTGGTGGCTCTTCATGAGGCTGTGCTGACCTCCAAGGCAAGGATTGGAAAATTGTGAGAATGTTTTCTGGATGCCACAATGTTCAGGTGGTGCTTCTGGTATTTAGTGGGCCAGTCTCATGGTCATGAGGGGTCTTATAATGTGAGGAACACTGCTACACCTGGAAAAATTTTTCTTAAGCCATGCATTTCAAATATTTCTTTGGATAGTCATATGTGTGAAACGCCTGTCTATAATTATTTGAGCCTAACAACAAAGTCTGCTACATATATGAAACTGTTTTCTTCAATTTTATTGTACACAGAATTTTCTAGGGCTACAACTATCTTGTAATTTCAAATTTTATTGTTAGAAGCTCTGTGACAAATTGTTCACCATTTGGAGAACCATGTCACTGGCAACAATGTGGCTCATGGGATTTTAACCAACACGCACAGCTCTATCAGTATGCATCTGTAGCTCTCTGGTTCAGTATTGAAAAAAGGAGAAGTTCATGCTCCTGTAAAATGTTTTATAAATAAGGAACAATTCTCAGCTTCTGGAAGAGAATATTAGTCATTTTTTCACATTTTCTTTAGGTCTACAGTCTGTAATTTTCCTTAGCATGTTATCTGGACTTCACTTAGTGTTATTTTCCTTTTACTTTATTATGTGATGATAAGTCTGGTTTATTATTTCTTATTTTAATACTAGATTTTATTTTCCCATCTACTCAACTGTCCAGTGTTTCACTTTCCTACTTTTCTTGTAAATATTGGATTCTTCTTACATCTCTTCAATCTGGATTTGCTCATTGGGAGGTAGGGCAAGTTTTGGAGGACTTCTGAAGTGTGTACATACTCATGCATGGGAGCACTTGATTGATTTTTTTAAGTTTATTTATTTGGGGGGGGGAGGGACAGAGAGTGTGAGTGAGGGAGGAGGAGAGAGAAGAGGGAGAGACAATCCCAAGTAGGCTGTGTGCTGTCAGTACAGAGCCTGACATGGGCTCAGTCTCACAAACTACGTGATCATGATCTGAACTGAGATCAAGAGTCGGAACCTTAACCCTCTGAGCCACCCAGGTGCCCCAGCACTTCATTGAGTTTGCAAAAATATACTGTATTCAGGTTGGATTCAGAATCTCTGAGTTTCATTTTAGGTCAGTAGAAGAGCCTTGCAAAATACTTGTTTTAAAAGAGGGGCTTTGTGATCCATAAGCTTAATGTTCTAGGTGGGCATCAAGGATGTATCTAAGTCCTGAAGAGGCTGACAGTCTTCTAGAAAGACATTCCATAGAAATAATTTATGGCTAGACTGAGATGGACTTCAGAGAGGGTGCAAGTTGGTATGTTTGAATGGAGGAGGAAGGCTTCTGGAAGAGGCCAAGGAGGTGGCCCTGAATGTAGAAGCCTGGGGAGGCTGCAAAAAATTTTAGAGAAAGAGTGTGAGTCTTTTTCATTTTCCTTCCCTTCTTTTTGCTCTAGAACTCTGTGTGTTTTTCTCTTCCTTCTGTGAAGATACAGAAGCCACCGATGTTGGTGGGAGGGCCATGGGTGTGAAATGTTGATTTCAGGTATATGCTCCTCCTCTTAAACTCACAGTTAGGCAGACATGACCTTGAGGGCTTAGAAATGTGCAACTGTTGCTCTTCAAGGCAGATTGGAGCTGGGATCTCAGAACAAGGTATGGCTGGTATTTCACCTCAGTACAGTATACTTTCTTAGTTTTAACTAGAAAACAAACTTATGGAGGTGGAAAATAAATTCACTAGTTTCACCAAATTTTTTCCTTTCCTCATTTGATTGGGTGAGTAGCGAGAACACTAAGAAAGGAAAAGTGACAGTAATGAATTGCTAGCTTCCTTAGCGTGCCTTAGTTTACCAAAGCTAATTCTTTTTGCAAACGCCACCACCATATGCAATTATATAAAAACTGCCAGAATTTCTCTGAAGGGACTGAAGTTTTCAATTTATCAGCCAATCAGAGGCAGGAGTTAGTGTAATGATTTGATTTTCAGAAAATTTTTTTTCCCACTGCCCTAATGATATGGTGGGAAATACACTTCAAAGTGAGTATTCCATATTTAATTCAAATGCCATACATTTAAATAACTTAGAAAATCCTGTGATAGAGGTTTCTGGGGAGCCAGTGTTTTATATATTGCTATTTTTGGAGTTGGATTGTCACATCAGAATTACTTTATCTCATTAAAATCTGTCTTTAGATTGTGTATTTTCTTTTCATTTACTGCAGATACTTACAACCATAAGACAGTTCATGATTTCTTTAAAGGACGCTTAGTTTTCCCTCATTCAGAGGCATATGCCTTACTTGGCCCTATGTTTTAATTGATAAACTCTGGAGGAAGAGACTTGTCCTAGCCAGGGCCCCAAGTTGTGGAAGTGTATATATCCGGTAAACTGGCTCCATTCCAGGGCAGAGAATTTATCAGCAGTGAAACACCAGCTACTTCCCACACATCCTCTGATTGCATTAAAATCACTCCCCTGCACACCCGACTGAGAGTATGCTTAGAGTATGGAGCTGACAGACATTCTCTCTCCTCCTCCTCCTCGTTTTGCAAAATCGCTGGTTTCTGTAGTCTGTCGGGCTTCTTATTAATAGTAATAAAACGTTCATTCATTAAGTGTCTCATGCCTATGAACTAGATACTGACTGTCACTCTCTTTCCCCTCAAGTTAGGTTGTTTTTATAAAGGCGTGCTGTACCAGAGAAGTGAGCTGGAAAACTGATCTCGGGTCTGTAGCATCAGGTACTATTTAACCAGTGGGAGGGACTGATAAAATTAGCAAGTTGACTAACCACTTCCCTTCCTTGTGGCTCTTTAATATTATAACGGATACAGAAAAGTTCAGAAGCACTGGGCTAGTTTTCGAAACCACAGCACATTTTGGCAAAGAGGGAATGTACAACAGAACGGGTAAGTTTCTCTCTTTTCACCTTTTAAGAGAACTGTGAAAAGGCTATAGGGGTGGAAGTTTTTAGTTTGATTATGCAAATAGTCTTTAGTAGTTTGTAGGCTGTGGAAAGACAAACCCGCTGCGGGGAAGGAAGGAAAAGGTTTTCCTATCAGCAGCGGTAGCTCCAGGAACAGCAGATGTTAGAGTGAGCCAAAGGTTCAACTCTGAGAATATCTTCGTTGTCCCAGATAGATGAGAGTAAAATACTCCTGGGGAAGGATTCTCGTATTAGTAAAATTTTTGATAAATAAGTTCCTGCACTCTTAGTTCTTGCAATCAATCCAGTAGAGACATTGTCCAGAGAAATATTGAGTTACTGAACCCAGGTGTCTGGATCCTAAAATGGGTTAAGATCTTCAGTTATCTTGTTTGTGGTTTAAATTTTTATTGCTTTTAACCTTTTATTATGGAGAATCTCAAATACACACAGAAGTAGAGTGCACTGTGCACAGATTCCCTGTGCCTTATCACAAAGCTTCAAGAGACACAGGACTCAGGGTCCACTTTGTTTCATCCACACCTCTGTGATGGGGTTCCCACTTCAGTGCTAGTAGAATTATATTTTAAATGTGCGTATTCTGAATATTAAATGAAAGAGGCCTAGAATCTGTTCAAAGCTCCTGCCAGTTCAGTAACATAAGTTTTAGAGAAATATCCTTACAGAATAATGAATTATGAATCAGAGAAAGCAAGACCAACTTTCCAGTTGTTTGGCCAATGGGAGTGGGGCATAGAGAAGAGGAGTGAAGATTAAGGACTTGGAGCTAGACTGGGTCAAATTGTGGTTCCATGCAATCCAGTGTTTTGTTTAGGAAGTTTCCCAATCTTTGTCTTTTAAAAAATGTTTATTTCTGAGAGAGAGAGTGTGTGAGTGGGAGAGGAGTAGAGAAAGAGGGGGACAGAGAATCCGAAGTGGGCCCCACACGGACAGCAGAGAGCCCGATGTGGGGTGTGAACTCAACGAACCACAAGATTACACCTTGAGCCCAAGTCAGATACTCAACCAACCGAGCCACCCAAGTGCACCAAGGAAGTTTCCTGATCTTTCTATGCCTTGGTTTCTCACCTGAAAAATGAAGAAAAATGACAGTATTGATGTTTTTGAAGATAGGAGACAATGAGACTGTCCATACATGTAAAGACTTGGCCAAGTGCTGAGAATACAGAGAGCTCACTCTGTATTAGCTCCCCAACTGTTTGCTGAAATGATTAGAGTCATAGGCGGGATGAGCTCTGTTCACACAGAAAGCCAAACATGTGTCTGGACATACTTGGTTGATTTCTGACCGTTGCTTTCTTTTGATTATTTGATGATGTGAGGCCAGGGAAAGTGTCCATGGAGATGTCTTACTTGTTCCTGGGCTCCTGAAAACCCCCTGCTCTTGCTCTTCCCCACCAGCTCTGAATTAATTCTCTCTGAAGAGTGTCAGAGCATGTCTTGTCCATACTCTAGCTTTGAGGATGAGGGACTAGAAATTTGCTTCAGCTGACATAACAAGGAGACGTCAGTCTGGGGAGAGAGGCAGAGAGGCATGAGCCCCTCTCATCCCGGAGAGGGGGTGTGTTGTCAGTGGGTTTAGGCAATGCTGCAGGGCCTGAGAAGCTGCCTCAGATCTGAACAATTGTCCTTTCTCTCAGAGACAGGACCCCCTAGGCTTGCTGTGGTTTTCCAGGGCTGCAAGCTGCCTAGATGCTTTCTTCATTAGTAAAGGAGGATGGTGGAATTCTGAAGATGGCAGTAAGTGGGGAAGTGAGGACTGTCCCTACTCTCTTATTTCTCTCTGTTATTAATAAAAACACTAATGACTGCTATTTATTGAGCATTTACCATGTGCCTGGTACTGCGCTGGGTGTTTTTCTCATTTAATACTCCTAATATACCCATGCGACACTTAGTGTTACTATCTTCATTTTATAGCTAAGGAAACCAAGGCACAGACAGATGAAGCAACTTACCTTTGATTACCCAGCTAATAAGAGACAGCTAGGATTCTGTTCCAGGTCTGTCTTAGAGCATTTGTCCTTAAGAAATCAGTTTATTCATACATATGCAGTCAAAATGCATCCATGATTTTGCTCTTAGCCTTTCCAAGGTGAAAGTCATCAGTGTTCCTTTAAAGCAAAACGAATGGAAAAGCTTTTGTCTAGCAATAGATTTCCCACAGTGAATTTTCATAATGCCTAATTATAAGCTGGAAATTTGTCAGAAATCTTTACAAATAAAGAGGCTCTGATGGAGGTGGAGTTACCACTGTAAGGAAGTAAATATTGAACTGACAGGGGGACAAAAAAGAAATGCTCTTTTAGTAAATTAACCATGCCTCAGTGGCGGATTTAGTTTTTAAGGCTATTCGTCTCTCTTGAGTTTTTGTAAACGAGGGGTGAAATTCATCTGTGTCAACTTTCAAGAACATGCAGCACCGTTGTAAAACAAATGATAAACAATGGTGCACTGCAGAAATAAAAATTGGCTGAATCTTCTGGGAGGTGCTGAAGAGAACTGGGTCATGCACAGTCAGACATTTTAGAGACCTGGAATTGACTTTCAGGGGCTTTTCTTTCAGATTACTGGTACGACTATAAAAATAAAAACCAGTGTGTGAATGAAGGAAGAGTTTCATTTCACAACTTTGGAGAAATTTTTTCCCCTCCAGTGGAGTAATGGTGTTTTAAAAAATTTTCCTTCACTGAGGGAGGCACTATCTGAAATTTCCAGCTGAAAATGAAAACATCAGATAGAAAATAATTGACTTCTCTTATCAGGCAGTCAGGTGCATTCAGCAATCTCTCATCTTTATTTTTCCTTTATTGGCTACAGAACTTTTGTCATCTTGATAGGATCAGCCAAGCTTTACTTATAAAAACATTGGAAGAGATTTGAAATCGGACTTTTTTTTTTTTTTTTTTTTTTTTCCAGAGAAAGGGGATAAATGGAGTTGAGACTGCTGGTGGGGGAGGGAGTAAAGTCAGAAAGATCGTGGTTATAAAGTATCCTTGGATTCTTTCATTTTTGCAAAAGCGAAGATGCTATTTAGTGCTGGTGACTGCAAACCATTGTTTGCAGAACTGTTCCATCATGAGTGTTTCTCTTTTCTCTAATGTCTTTATCTCGGAAGAGCACGTCATTCATTACTTGTAAGGGATTCAGAGTTGGACATTTCCATGTCTGTCTATGGCTAGAAACAGATTCAAAAGTGCCATTTTGCTGGTCCTAGTCACCTGCTTTATGCACTTAATGTAATTTCTGATGGCTTTGGTCACAGCCATTGGAAGACTGAATAGTAATGACCTCATGCTTCCAAATCCACTTGTTCCTGTCCTAATCTTCAGTATTTGTCCCTAATGTTTTGGGGATTAAATATTTTATTAAAAGTCTTGGATAAATAAAGCCTTGTTTTTCCCAGAGATGAATTCTCTTGTTTATTTTATTTATTATTATTTATTATTTATCATTTTTAAATTATTTTTTATTATTATTTTCTTCCCGTTCTTTTGACCCTTTCATCACAAATTTTAAGTATCACCTGCCCTTGAGATTTAGAGATCAATAATTGCAGCTTCTGTCTCCGAAATCTTACAGACTAGTGGGTAAACATTATTGTATGAAGTGAAGGAAGCTGTAATTCGTAAAGCATATCCTGTCTTCGTTAGACTATCTACATTGGGAAAGGTCTTGTGTGTGTTAGTCAGAGACCAGGCTTGGAGATGAGAGAGCTATGGATCCAGTTCTGTTACTCTGTGATGTGAAAGTATCTTACTAACCTTCCTAAGCCTTGATGTATTTACCGGTAAAATGATACGGAGCTCATAGCAGCTTTGTATGAATTATATGCTATGATACATGTTAAATGTTTACATACCAGGCCATATATGGTTTGATGGATCAGAGAGCTCTCTCTCTAAAGATGCTCATTTTAAGATGAGCCTGAATGGCACAGAAAGATCTTTCTAAGTCACAGGGACCTGCTTGTGCCAGGTGGTAAGGAGTTTGGCTTCTCTGAGAGAGTAAAGACCACCATGGATAAAACATGTACAAAGGGGAAAGTTGCTTGGAGATGTAAGCAAAGGAGTTCAGATGGTGCAGAGCCTACTAGGTCACGGCAGGGAATTGCATATTGCTGTAAGTGCAATCAGAAGTGATTGCAAGTTTACACTGGAAGTTGCAGGATCTGAATAGTATTTTTAAATTATTGAGTGGAGAATAGGTTCTTAAGAAGCAAGAGTAGACATATGGAAACAGGTTAGAAAACTCTTTGAGTAGCCTAGTCCAGAAATGATTGTAGCCTTCAGTAAGTAGTACCAGTGGGGATGAGGACAGTGGACAGAACTGACAGATCCAGTATAATAAATAGGATTTGATAACTAATTAGATGGGAAAATAAGAATGAGGAAAATGTCAACTCTGATTCGATGGCATGAGCAGCTGGATCAAGGGAGATGTCATATGTGAAGATGGGGCTTGAACATCTCAACTGAAATGCTCTTGGAACTTTGAAGGGATGACATCAAGGAGGCAGATGATGGCATATAGACCGTATATGAAGCTGTGGAAATAGATCTGACCACTCGGGGATATGGTATGAAGTGAGAAAAGCTAAGGGCTCAGTACTCAACCATGGGAAACTCCAAAATTTGGAAGACAGAGGGGAATTGGTCCGTAAAGGAGATGGATGAGTAGCTGCCAGAGAAAATGGAAAGCACAAAGCATAGAATATTCAGGAGAAATGAGTGGTTACTCATATCCAGTGCTGATTAAAGAGCTAATCAATTATCAACAAATGTCATGGAATTTAGTAATGTGGAGCTTATTGGCACACGATAAATACACAGAAAATTTAATTTCTTTAAAATGTTCCTGCATTTTGACATATTGACTAATCAATTTACTGCTAATTGAATACATCAATGAAGATTAATTCTTATTTAAGAGTCATTTTAAGTGGCACTATATTTATCAATTTCCTTATTTTCTTGTAGCTGTATAGTATTCAAGGAAATAATAAGTTACTTAGGCTGGTCTAAATTGATTTCCCATAATGCATAATTTGCTTGAACTTAGCACTTTTTTTCCTATTTGTATTTCTGTTGTCAAGGCTGCTGGGTCCTATTGCTGAGGGCACCTCTAGGGTGTGTTATTCATATAGAGCAGTGGTTTTCAACTGGGGGACAGTTTTATACTACGGAAATACTTGGCAATATTTTGAATGTCACAACTGGGGGACAGACTATGCTACTGGCTTCTAGTGGGAAGAAGCCAAGGATGCTGTTAAATATCCAACAATGTATCAGACAACCTTACACAACAAAGAATTATTTGACCCAAAATGTCGATAGTGCTGAGGCTGAGAAACCTTGACATAAATTATCATGCAGACCTATTCGGTGCTTACCATCAAGCATTGACAATAGTAGTTCTTGACTAGAGTTTTTCTGCAAGCGAGTAGGGATCTCTGTTCATGATCAGTGTTTTTGATAAGATTGTATAGCAAGTAATCTTTGAACTTTGTTTTCATCTTGGGGTTTGGTAGAAGAAATTAAATAAATAAAAATAAAATGCATTTGGATGAACTGCCTCGGTAAATTAATTTTCAGTAGAATTTATCTGTATGATTAGAAATAGAGAGCAGTGCTCCACCCAATGGATGTTAGACTGTTTTACCTCAGAGTTGGAAACTTTTAAGTAGACTTCTTTTTTTTTTTTTTTTTTTTGAGAGAGAGAGAGAGTCCACACACATGTGCACACAAAGGAGGGATAGAGAGAGAGGGAGAGGAAATCCCAAGCAGGCTCTGCACTGTCAGCACAGAGCCTGACGTGGGATGTGATCTCGAGAATCCTGAGAGCCTGACGTGGCAGGTGATCTCAAGAATCCTAAGATCATGATCTGAGCCAAGATCAAGAGTCAGATGCTTTACTGACTGAGCCACCCAGGGACCTCTAGAGCTACATTCTTATGCTAACGGGTATATAGGGAAGTTTTAGAATTAAAAAATCATTTTAAAAGTTATTAGATTCATTTTTTTAAAAAACTATAAACTTCGCCCCTTTAAAAATAAACAGTTTTATTTTAAATTTTTTCATAAAATAGTCCATATATCTAAAATTGTGTATATGTATATGTACAAATATAGTGAAATAATAGGTACATACATAAAACCAACTTAGGAAGTTGAATATGACCATTATCAGCGCTGTCTCCTCTGAGACTCCCTGCCCCCAAAGGATAAACACAATTCTGCATTTTGGTTTATTGTTCTTTAATTCATGTTAAAAGTTTTACACATATATGTGTACGTATATGTATACCTTTAAAAGGTGTAAAATTACTTTTTCAAATGCCTGTGTGTATGAAATTAGACCATTGTCTTACACCATACACAAAAATCAACTCAAAATGGATTAAAGACTTTAATACCTTAAACTATGAAACTCCCAGGAAAAAATAGAGGAAAAGCTTCATAACATTAGTCTTTGCAATGATTTCTTATATATGATACAAAAATCACAGGCAACAAAAGCAAAAATAAGTAAATTTTGCACAGCAATGGACACCATTAACAGACCAAAAAGGCAACTTACAGAATGGAAGAAAATATTTACAAACCATGTATCTTATGAGGAGTTAATATCCAAAAAATATAAAGACATCCTACAACTCAAGGCAAAAATAAATAAGTAAACAAACAAATAAATAGCCTGATTAAAATGGGCACTCTCCAAAGACAATACAGATGGCTAACAGGTATATGAAAAAAAATATTCACTGTTGCTAGTTATCAGGGAATTGTAAGCCCAATAATGTATCACCTCACAACTGTTAGGCGGACCTTAAGAAAAAACAAACAGAAAATAACAAATATTGGTGAGAATGTGGAGAAATTGGAACCCTATGCACTGTTGGTGGGCATGTAAAATAGTACAGCTGCTATGAAACAGTATAGAGGTTCCTCAAAGATTAAAAATAGAATTACCATATGATCCACCAATCATACTTCTGGATATTTATCCAGAAGAATTGAAATTGGGATCTTGAAGAAATATTAGCACTCCTGTGTTCATTCCAATATTTAGTTCACTCTAGCCAAGATGTGGAAGCAACCTAAATGTTCATCAACAGACAAAGGGATAAAGAAAATGTGGCATATATGCAATGGAGTATTATTTAGCCATAAGAAAAGATATGTTGTCATATGCTACAACACAGATTAACCCTGAGTAACTAATGCTAAGTGAAAGAAACCAGTTACAGAAAGAAAAAAATTCTGCATGGTTCCATATATGTGTAAAGTAGTTAAACTCATAGGGAAAGAAAGCAGTAATGGTGGTTGCCAAGGGCCAGAGTGGGGGAAAAATGGGAAGTTGCTCTTCAATGGGTATAAAATTTCAGTCAAGCAAGATGAAAAAGTTCTAGAGATTGATATACAACAATGTAGTTATAGTTAATAATACTGTACACTACACTTAAAATTGTTATGTGAATAGATCTCATGCTGTGTGGTTTTTGTTACCACAATTAAAAAATGTATCTTTGCCTTTAGGATGGATTGTCAAAGGGAAGGGTGGAAGGAATAAAACAAGCTCAGTGACTGAGAAATGTAGGCTTGTGGCTTTTGGGTGATGGCAGTGGCATCATTAGAAAGGAGTAGACATCTTTTGTGACTGTCTGCATCCCTGGATAAAGTATGAGCCTGAGATCAAAATGACAGTGTTTTATTTGACTTTTTAAAATTTTTTTAATTTTTAAAAAATTGTTTGTTTATTTTTGAGAGAGAGCAAGAGAAAGACAGAGGGTGAGTAGGAGAGGGGCAGAGAGAGAGGGAGACACAGAATCCCAAGCGGGCTCCAGTCTCTGAGCTGTCAGCACAGAGCCCGATGGGGGGCCCAAACCCACAAACTGCAAGATCATGACCTGAGCTGAATTTGGATACTTAACAAACTGAGGCACCCAGGCACCCCCTACATGACAGTGTTTTAAACACAATGATACAGTGAATGTTTTATTAGCAGACACACAGAAGGAGACAGGACAAGGAATATACACAGTGAGATTGATTTTGTATGCTGCGCCTTCCTTCAGGAAGAGTGAAGTACCATGTTTATTACCTGGACTTGTCCTTGCCCTGGCAGCAGGACACTGTAGAGTTTCTCAGGGAAGTTCCAGAGAGGGATTAATCATTGTCAAGATGGCAGAAGTAGAGGTGGCTATTTGAGAGTCTTCAGTGTGGCGTGCAAGTTGAAATTGCACGAAAGGAAGAAAGTAGGACTAAAAGGGATATGAAGTTTGGGGAATGCCACAAGGAATGGTGGCCTGAAAAAAAAAAAAAAAACATCATGAGCTTTTTCTATTGTTTTTTATTTTTATTTGAAAATCCTCTATCAATTTATTTCTATTCCATATAATTCCTCTCTCTTTACCATATGCATTATTGTAGTGGCTTAACATTCAAAACTAGGTTGCATTCTTGTGATAATAAATGTGATATGATTTGGAATTTTTATATGACTTGGGACAACTTTTTAGTCCTGGATGAAAGAATGTAATTCCCCAAAGAATCAGAAGTGGCGTCGTTGCTAAATAGATCGCGACATTGGCAAAGCTGGTTTCTATGGCCGCCATTCACCATTCTCCTTTTGGTTGGTCTGTTTGATCCTGAATTTCCTCCTCTTCAAAATAAAAAGTTGGTCTAGATGATGGTAAAATCGTTTAAAGACATTTTCTCTGCCTTTTGAGCTTTTCTCTCTTTTAATCTTCATGAACCTTCTTCTTACGTTTTAGGGCCTAAACCTGGGGGATTTCACTCTTCCTCCCTCCCTCCCACACAATTTAAATGTTACAGTTCTGCGTTCCCTTTTCTCAGAGGCCCACTAGTTACTAACGCTAACGTGTCAGGTCTGTATTATTCACAGTAATTCACAATACGCTATTATTGGCGTAATGTATTCGCTCCCAGATGGTATCTTCACTGGGGGCTTCATTGCTTGCATCTGAAGAGGTGCTGCTTGGTGGACTGTTCAGGTATCATGGCAGGTTCAAGTCACAAAGGTCTATGTTCGCATTATTTATTTCCACAGGTACTTCTTTGGTCCATATTTATCTAACCTTTGTCAACATGACATCAGACATTAAAAGACCTATATTTTTACATTTTTCTTGCTTGAGATGATTTTTCAAAAGAAATTTTTACTTTTAAAGCAGTTAACATTCTTTTATTCAACTTGTACTTGAATTAATTAAATAGGTTCTTAAGTCAATTTTTATGTAATCATGTTGCTGCCTAGGGCACTCTGAAGCATATGCTACAGCTGCTAGATGTTTCAATATTCCCATATGAAAAGTTACACAAATAGTAAACCTGCTATTTTAGAATTACCTCTAAGAAAACTAAAATGCTATTAAAAACATTGTACCAGAACTTTGTTGTTTTGTAATAACACCATGAATGGAAACCCAGTAGGAAGAAGAAAAAGTATTTTATATTTATCGTAAGGACTGAATCTGTTTGGTTCAAAATGATCAGAGTTAGATTTTGAACTTTTTTGGAGCCCAACTTTTCTAAGAGTTTCAAATGAATAAAGATATTTATATAATTAAAATTCAGTTTATTATTAAAAACTGAATTAAGATGACGGTGAAAGAACAGCCCTCAGGTGTGTTGGTCTGCATTTTAAAGCGATACATTTAATGTTTATGCAAGAGTAAGACTTTTTTGTAAATTTACTTTAAAAAGTGATTAGCACCTTTGCTGTAGAGTTCCTACAATTTTTTTTTTGTAACACTGCATAAAATTTGAAGCATTTTTTTTCTTTTTTGCTTCAAAATTTGACCTACTTAGAAAGTCCTGATAATTCCAATGTAATATATTCCCTCAGTTTTGTAAGCGCCTTTGGGTAATGTATTGGAGAGGCAAGTAATCTCATCAAGAAGCGTAATGGACCCTATCACATTTCGAGATATATTTTTTTTCTACTACTTCTGCTTCAAATTTAGTTCTGTGTTTAATGATACCACACTCTACTGGCAAGGGTACTTTTCCAGTACTTTAACTCTCTTTGCATACAAATGGTGTTTTTGGTCTGACTGCCATTGCAGATCTTTTCCTTGAAATTAGGTGACATAATTTGATTTTTTACAGTCAGGAAAAAAAAGTGTTCATCTTCCGAGGTTTAGAAAAAGAAAGGTTGTCACTGAATAAAATGTATGGCTTGACACAATTTGAAAAATGGGTTGGTGCCAGCTCAAGAAGGCAGGAATAAACTCCTACTTGGTTGAAAAATGTGATTGGCCTGAAGTAAAGGAAAATCTCTGGGATGAGTCATTTGGGGCCCGACAATGGAGAGTGAAGCTGCACAGAGGAGGACACCTTCCCAATTCACTTATGCCTTGGCACACACTTTCCCCTGCTTGGTTGCAGTGAACTGCGTATTTTAGTCATAGACGTTAAATTTTGAAGGCTTCTCAAGAGACTCTCTTGACAAGTAAGATATTCATTATCTAGACTTTTGCCAATGAAATACTTTAGGTCCCAAGAGATATTAAGTAGCTTCCCAGGAACGCACATATCACCACCCTAAAATTTAAGTCTTCCTCCCTCTAGAGCTGTGTCTCTCTAGATGGAATGTCAAAGGTAAGATCTGATTTTAACTGGTGGAAGGTATACTTCTATAAATATCAGGTTTCCTTTGACTTACCAATACTTTAATGAAAAAACACAAAAGGATGTTTTAAAAGAAGGCTGTGTAAGCCACTACAAAAGTGTATGTAATGACATATAAAATATTTTCTGTATGCTAAGTAGAAAAAAGATTATAAAGCAATATGTTCATTATATATAGTTTTTTTTATCAAAATGAGAGTAAGACATACCACAAGAGCAAATTGTTTTTCAGTGTGCAAATATCTTAAGTATCTTAATAAATATAAATGTTTAAACATTCATTTTATTTTTGTAAGTTACGTTTTTAGAAATGTTTAGTTATTTATTAGAGCAAGAAAGAGTGTGAGTGGTGGAGGGGTAGGGAGAGGAAAGAGAGAATCCATGAATCCATGAATGAATCCTTGCTGTCAGCACAGAGCCTGATGCAAGGCTCGAACTCATGAACCCATGAGATCATGATGAGCTGAAATCAAGAATCAAACACTCAACTGACTGAGCCACCCAGGTGCTCCAATAAATACAAGTTTTACAGTTCTTGAACTATATTCAAAACAAACTATTCCAATGAACAGGCAGGTTATATTAAGGCTAAGCAGAGCCTTAGCTAGAAAAAAAATGCTTTCATATTTTGGAAGACAACTATGATTTTAGGTATGTAGTTGACAAAAAAATTACCTTTAGAAGAAACAATCATTTAATTAATGGTTGTGAAACTGCAGTTGAAAACTCTGACATCATGGATTCTAGTTAATAAAGCAGCACTCACATAACTCTTCATGAACCGTGCTGAGAAAAATACTGTCAAAAACAGAATTAAGTGGGAAAACCTGGGTGGTTCAGCTGGTTGAGTGTCCGACTCTTGATTTAGGCTCAGGTCATTATCTTGTGTTTCATGGGATGGAGCCCCATATCAGGCTCTCAGCTGATAGTGCAGATCCTGCTTGGGATCCTCTCTCTCCCTCTCTCTCTCTCCCCCTCCTCCCCTACTGACATGCACATTCTCTCTCAAAATAAATAAACTGAAAAAAAGAGAGCATTAAGTATAGTTAAGGAACTTAATTTGTTTGTTTAAACTGAGGTTAAGAAATGCAAACATTTTTGTTCTTTAGATAAAACCACTTTCTCCTGCAGTGCAATTTTTAAAAATACAATGTTTATTGCATATGCATTTGGATGACCATATAATGCTCATTTTGTGTAAAATTGCTTAAAAGAATATTCCTTCAAGTTAACTCATTCAATTGGAACTTTCCAGCTTCTCAGTATAAGTATCAGAATTACATTTTAAGGTAATAATATTGTGAGCTATTGTGTAAGTGATTTGAAGATATAATTTAATGTCTCTATTCTCAGAGCAAGTTAATTTAAGTATGGTAGTTGAAGTTGAATTTTATAATAGAATGTGAGGTTGTCTTTTTTTTAACCTTACACTGAATGTAGTTACAGCAAAAAACAATCTAGACACATAGATTTTTTTTGCATAAATTGATTTAATCCTCTATTTTATTCTGGAGACTTATTTAGCTTTCATTTAGTATCCCACTGGGAATAGTAAATAGCTTAATACTTTCTTTCATATTCCCATCTAAGCATTTAAATGTAGAAAGAGACAAAAACTTTGACTGCCTCTGTATTTGAATGTATGAATTTACATATACATTTACATATAAAATGTACAACAATAAACATGTGTATGGAATGAATCACCATATATTTTTATTTGAAACCTAATGCTACAGAGACAGAGACAAAGAGATCAAAGTAGATCTGCCCTCAAGTGGGTAGTGTCAGACCCTTCTATATCTCAAGTAGGTACTTATTTTTAATGACAGTGATTGAATGATAGAATGGGAAAAAGTCTCTCTTGTTATTTAGATGTTCTCAGATGATAAGGTCTTAACACACCTGCGTTTTCCTATTCCTTCTCAACCATCACAAAATTCAGAATATAAGAAAATGGATTTTGTACAAATCTTATAACAGCGTTTTTTGCTTATGTATTTGACAAAGTAATTCATTCAAATATTTGGCAACTTTACTGCTTTTGAAGTCATATGTATTAGCATATGTGTATCTAAAATACTTACGTATTATAAAGAGAGATCTTACCCCCAAGTTGGAAATTTCCTTCAGTGGAAATTTCTCTTCTAACTTTTAAGAGCCCGAGTTGCAATTAAGTAGACAGTGTGCATGTGATTAATAATACTCCCCAGTCTGCTTGTTTGTTTACACCCTTGGGTCAGTCATGCTGATTTTATGCACTTAATTGCCACTTGTGACGTATGCCCATGTGCACAGTTCTCTGATCATGTTTCCAGTGGGGACTCACTTGGCATATGTAGTTTTTATGCATCATTTCAGTCAGAAAATGAGAAAAAATTCAGATAATGATAGTAAGTGCGTGATCTGTTCTTTTGGTGAAGTCATTGCTAGTATGTCTGGTGTGGTTTGAATCGGGAGTCAGGACATCATGGAAAGGGCACTGGTCGTGGAGCCAAGAGGATTTGGATTTTAACATGACACCATTAACTAGTGAGTAACATTTGCAAATTGACTACCTTTCTGAGTCTTAGTTTCCTCATTTATGATGTCTACTGTGTAAGGTGTTAGTAGAGGTAAAATTAAACAGAATATGTGTAAAGTTTGGACCTCACTTCTAGACGGCATAGACAGTGTCTAGTCTCTACTAATGCACACTGTTTGTGGCATAATGAGTGTTCAGGAATTATTTGTTTGAATTAATTCAGGCACCTAGAATACTCATAGGTGTTTGAAAGTGTTAGTTCATTCTCTTCTGTTTTAGGGATTCTATATCTGGTTGACTTACTATCTAAGACTAGTTAGGACTTCAGTTAAGTAACTTTTTCGTTCTTAATTTCCCACATATAAAATATGAACTGTGATTTTCATCAGTCAGTCTTTAATGCCTTTTCCTAAAAGCATATAATTTTATTGGATGCAATAACACTGAGAGATTGATGGTTTTTCACAGAAAGGGCAGAACACGAGCTCATGTAATTTTTAAGTGTGTAGTAAATTCATCCCTACTGTAACATAGTCAAGTAACTTGCATGATAAACTGTTACGTTTTCAGGGATGGCAACAGAGTAGTTACGGAATGAGACGTTAGATTCTTTATGTTGAAAATAATAGGGTTAGAGTCCATGGTAGAGATTGTTAGCTGTCTACCAAAATCCATTCCCCCTTGTTCCAAGGAAATAAAATTGCAGCTGAGCACATGGCTGACCAGCAAGACCCTATAATTCTCAGTCCCCATTTGAGGTAGATGTGGCCATGTGACTAAGTTCTTAGGAACAGAATGTGAGTGATGTGTGTCACTCCTCCATCTATGCTTTAAGACATTCGTTTGTTACATTCTGCCCCTTTCTTTTCCTGCTGTCTGAAACTTCAGATGGTTTTGATCCCGCTTCAACCATACATTGACACGTGTTCTAGGAGATGTCAGGGCAAAAGGAGTAAAGAGTATTGGTCGCCGAAGGCATTGCCAATCTGGCATGCTACACAAGAGAGAAATAAACTTCTCTGTTGTTTAAACCATTGTATTATTTGGTTTCTTTGTTACAGCAGGTTAACTTACACCCCGACTGATAGAAAGTCCCATGGATTTTGGTTGATCTGAGGTCTCTGCCCATCATGAGTAATGTGATCTGAGTCTCAAAGATTGAGTGCCTTCATGTGTTACATGGTACTATTGCGGGATTATGTAAGAGTTTAGAAGTTTGGTATTTAGGGATGTCTGGCTGGCTCAGTCAGGAGAGTGTGTGACTCTTGACCTCAGGGTTGTGAGTTCAAGCCCTATGTTGGGTATAGAGATTACTTAAATAAATAAAACTTAAAAAAGAAGAAGAAGAAGAAGTTCAGCATTTATAATATGCCAGGCACTGTGCCATGTTCTGTCATTTAATGTCCATGACCAATTTACGAGCTAGGGATTACTGTCTGGATTTTATGCATGGGAACTCTGAGGAGTGATGATTGTAAATTAGTTTCCCAAAGGTCTAGAGCTAGTAATGACATATTCAGGTGTTAAGCACAGACTATTGACTCCAGAGCTCACAATCTTAAGCAGTACCAGCCACAATTAGCACAGTGCCAGGAAAATATTAAGCATTCAATAAATACCAATAGTGTTATTAATTCATTTGGCAAACATCGATTGAGTACCTTGTATAGGTAAGATATTATGAATTATACTGTGAGGAACTCAACGCTGGCTTTTTCTTCACATTTAACAGGTAATGTCTAGCAGGCACATGGATAAGTCATTACAGTGTAAATGCTCCATGAGGTGGAAGAGAAGTAGCTTTTCTGTGACAAAAAAAAGGAAATATGAATCATTGAATCTTAGATTATTTACATGAAACCATGGAATATGTCACCTTCTATACTGTTTATATGGTTAATACTTAATAACTCAAGTACACATGCCAATATCAATGGACACAGAGTGGTAATCTGTTTTTACTTATCTAAGTCTTGTGACTTCCCCAGGAGGAATTCTCAAACAGAATGGAAGGGTGGTATCCTGAATGGAAGATGTGTCAGAATCAAGCATGCTTTCCTGGATATTTGTATATGCTCCCCACTCTCTCCTCTATATTCCCCAATTAGGTAATCTGTCTTCATAAAACAGGATGTGATAGTCCTCAACTTTATTAGAATAGGGTAAAATGTTTATGAGGTTGAATTTCTTGTTTTACAAAATTTTTTTCAATCTTCATTTATTTTTGAAAGAGAGAGAGAGCACAAGTGGGGGAGGAACAGAGAGAGAGGGAGGCATAGAATTCAAAGCAGGAACCAGGCTCTGAGCTGTCAGCACAGAGCCTGGCGTGGGGCTCGAACCCACAAACCATGATATCATGACCTGAGCTGAAGTCAGATACTTAACTGACTGAGCCACCCAGGCACCCTTGGCTTGTCTGCTTACCCTTTAGGGCAGGAGGATCTTCCCTGATCAACCCCATTGGAGTAACCCCTTTTTATCCTGGCCATTCTTTTCAACTAGACTCTGTATTTTTATTTCATAGCCTCAGTTTTATAATTCTCATTTTTTTGTGTGTATTTGTTTTTGCTTGCATATTATCTGTCTTCTTTCATTTGTACCCTCAGCCATAAGTGCCAGACAGCAAAAACCATAATTTCCCTCTAAGATGTACAGGTTTGCTATGCTAGTGCCTGACAATAACAGGTTCTCAATAAACAATTGTTGAATAAGAAAATGGAGGAGCGATACTAGGTTTGAATTAAAGAGAAATGAATCTTCTTAGTTTCCTCTGCATTCTATACTGAAAAATTAGGAAACTGGAAATACGTTTGGAACAGTGGGCTTCTACTTAGAAGCCAGAAAGCTAGATTCAAATTTGCTGGTCCTTTTACCTTCTCTCATTCTGCCAAACCATATGTGTCCAAAGAACCATATCTAAATCCTAAGCTAAATAAAGTATGACTCCCCTTTTATCAGCGTGTTTTCTGGTCTGTAAGTCAACAGGGAGAAGTAGTAATCAGTAGCCATTTGAATGACACAAATCTCAGCTTTATGCTTGTGGAAGATACAAAGAAGCAAAGTTTCAATCTATAAGGTGAGTGCCTAGTGGATGAGAAGATAAGACATACACATAACACACCATATGATATAGAACACCTAAAAGTAAAGGCTATGATTGTTGAAAGTTTTAGGAAAGGGAGCCTTTGCAATGAGCTGGGCTGATCAGGGAAACTCAGACTAGGGGTGAAAGGAGGTACTTTCTGGGTCTTGAGCGGTTATTAGAACAAGGGAGGTAACTTGAACCAAGCTTAGTAGGCTGAAACGCCATGGTGTATTTTAGCTTGCGTTCGCCCTCACCCCAAGGCAAGGATTCCAGTTTAAGTCATTTGGAAACAGAGTCTAGGACACTGTAATAGGGAAATTGTGAAAGAGAGTAGAAGACAGCAGGGGTGGGAATGTGTAGGGGGAAGATATCAAGGAAGTTACTATGCTAGATAACTAAAGACTTATTCTACTGGTAACTGAGGGAAAGAATGTACAACATGCACACTAGAAATATTCTGAGCCTGGGTGGCTCAGTTGGTTAAGCATCTGACTTGGGCTCAGGTCATGATCTCATCTTTGTGGGTTTGAGCCCCATTTCGGGCTCCATGCTGACAGCTCAGAGCCTGGAGCCTGCTTCAGATTCTGTGTTTCCCTCTCTCTCTACCCCTTCCCTGCTTGTACTCTGTCTCTCTCTCAAAAATAAACAAAACATTAAAAAAAGAGAAATATTCCATCCAGGGGAGGGAGCTGAGATATTTATGTGGCAACCCTTGATTCTAGCCATTGGTTGAGGACTGCTGGGCAGAACTCAGGGTTGGTTGTGTGGGGTTTATGTCCCCAGCCCCTTCTGACCTCTGGGAAAGAAATACAGGTGCTGGAGGTTGGAAATCAAAGTCTGGCCAGGGTGTTCTACAGTGGTAAAGGCAAGTAGATATGGAGGATCCATCAGTAGCACCTACTATCGCATATGTTTTCAGAAGTAAATCTTAGTGAAGCAGCTCCAAAACTGCATTTATGTAGTTCTGAAGTTGTAGCATTTGTAAGAAAATAAAAGATAATAGTAAGATATATTTAACAACTATTGAGTAATTTATGGGTCTTTGAGATTGACCAGTAGATTTTAAAGCCTTTCATACAGAGCTCTGGGGATTTACTCACCAGCTTCCTTTTCATTCTCTTGCTGAATATTTTTCTCAAACACCTTTTAATCAAAGTTCTTCTCTACTCACAATTTTTGGATGGATGCCAGTGGTGGTAGGATTAATTCCTGCCAGACTTTAATTCAAGACGTTCACGATCTTTTCAACTGTTTGTCCAGTTTCATCAATACTTTTTTTTTTTTTTTTAATATGAATCCTTCACTCCAACCAGATTGTTTACTCACATGGCTCTGTTTTGCTCCTGTTATGCTGGACACACGAAACATGTCTCCGCTTAAACTTTTCTTGTTTTACGTGTCTACTTCAGGACTCCTCTTTATGCAGCTGTCCATGCTCATTTGAGCCACACTGACCTCACCCCTTGTCTTCACTGCTTAGTTCACATTGCGACATGTGTTGCCTTAATTCGCTGAGTTGTTATTTCTCACTTTTATTATTTAACTTGTTGTATGCTTACGTCTTGGATCCCTGGCTCGATTGTATACTCTTTGAGTGGGATGGTTCTACCCTTTTCTTTTGGCTGGGAAAGGTAAGACTACCCACCTGGGGGCCATACCGTCCTGGCTTCACCCATTTGTGAGTTTTGTGTCCATCAGCAAGTAATTGACACTTGCAGATGCAAATGCATGGACATTTGCAATGATCAATCCAAGGGTACAAAAGGAATGCAGTAAAGGAAATTTCTACCTGATTCATATTAAAAAAAGGCTCTTGCTATAACAGTCATCTTGAACATTGACTTTTATGAGAATAATGATAATTGTTTAGGGTCATTTTTTTAAAAAGTCAAAACTCTTCTTCTTATAGATACCATATCATTTTCTCAAAGTAAGTGCTTAGCTATCCTTAGATTCCAAAAACAGTTTCTGACATTATAAAATCATATTAATCAAAATCATAGTGATATTTTCAAAACCATAATCCCACACATAAAAACAACATATATCACTAATGCAATTTTTTAAGGATTTTAGTTTTAAGTAATCTCTACACCCAATGTGGGGCTTGAACTCACACCCCAGGATCAAGAGTTTCACGCTCCACCGACTGAGCCAGCCAGGTGTGCCTCACTAACACCAAAGATCATTGTGGGAAAAGAATGCTATGTGTTTGTGATTCTCCACCTGGCTAGATGTACTCTCTAGATAATTAAAATACTTGAAGTCATGCACAAATACAAGCAAAGAAATATTTCTGAAGTTGGCAAATATACATACATATGAAAATGTTACGAGTAAGTTAGTGTCTTTGTTAAAAGTTTTCCTATGACTGTGAAGAATGATAAAAACCTCAATGTATGCATGAACAGTTTCCTCAATTTAAATAAAAATTTTAGCACTTTGTTTTAGTTTATGTTTAGATACCCAATGTTTGTATTTAAACATTTTAACAGTGTTGTGAACCAATTTTGATTGTTAGAGACTTCTTAATTCCTATAATGAACTTGGTTCTGGCAATCGAGATTACTTAGAATGTGAAATTTGCAAAACCAAGGCTGCTTAGAATATTTTAAACATCAAAGAGGAAAAAACCTCACTATTTTTTAATGTTTTTATTTCTTTTTGAGAGAGAGAGAGAGAGAGAGAGAGAGACAGAGCATGAGGAAGGGAGGGCAGAGAGAGAGAGGGAGACACAGATTCCCAAGTAGGCTCCAGGCTCTGAACTGTCAACACAGAGCCCGATGTGGGGCTTAAACCCACGAACCGTGAGATCATGACCTGAGCTGAAGTCAGATGCTTAACCAACTGAGCCACCCAGCACCCCAAAATCTTACTATTTTAACCCCGTTTCATTCGTTGTCATTACTGTAGGCTTGTTTGACCAGGTATAAGAAATGAACATTTTTCCTATGAGAAAAAAGTTCAGTGCGAGTTTGTAGTTACTTAACCTTTGAATAGTTTGCAGCAAACAATAACATTTGCTACAAATATACTGTACTTCCTTCTAACATGGTAAACGACATGAATTTAGGACATACAGTGAATTTCAAATTCCCTTAAGGATGTAAAAGTTTTGGTAGCATCTGTAGATAATTGGAGATATACTCCTTTATGGGGAAAAAATGTTAGGTAGGTCTGACCTAGAGAGAATGTTCTGTTAGTGCTTTTCTTGTGCTAGATTTATAACGAGAAGAAATAGAGAATGTATAAAGCCAGAATATATGCATTCTGTAAATTATTGACATGAAATGTCACTAGACATTATTTTTCCTGTTATTCATACTGTCTCCCAAATTAAACTCAAATCATGGGGATTAATCTGAGTTTTATGGATGAATGTGAAAGCAGGAAAACTGAGTCCATCAGATGCCTTCTTAGTGCCACATCTCAAGTCCGCCTTGTGAGGCAGGTTTTTCCTGTGTGTGCAGACATAGAAACTGAGGCCCAGAAACATCAGGTGATCCATACCACCTCATATGGATGCTGAAGGGAGAATTAGCATCAACTCCAAATCCCAAGGTCCTTATGCTTGTGGAGGTCTCTGCATTAACCTATAACATTCATATTTTATGGCAAAATTGTAGGTTTACTGAGACTGACCAGAATTATTTGTAAAGCTGGGGTTGTTTTATGCTGTTTGGGAAGAATTGAAGGGTGTCATTTCTAGGACAATGTAATGTTCAGCCTTTTACGCAGTGTTCATTTGTCTCTACCCAGTGTACATTTATCCTTGGTTTAAACACCCATTTCCTTCAAGGTCTTTCTAACAAGACTGCAGGTTTTCCAGAAAATATATTGTGTCAGTGACAGTTTATTCACCTTACTTACATAGTTCGAGGAACTGCTTGTTTAAATTTAGATACTGTTTCTGATGAAATGTTTTGACAAAGTAATACCAGCTTGATACTATTTAAAATATTTTGACAGATGGGAAAATTGTTTCAGTCTGAGTTGAGCAATACTTTATTGCAGTATTTTGCCAGTCAGAAAAAAAATGGGAAAGGTAGCCTCACTGTTTCTGAAAATAACATCCTTCCATTCTCCCTGAGAACAGAAAGGGCTCCATTCAGTCATAGATTACAGTATGTGTGCCACGTATGTTAAGAATTCATGCAATTTAAACAAGAGGGAACATTTGGGGATTATTTCCAAACAGGGAACATTATTGTTCTGTAGGGAAATAGAACCTAAAGAACTTTTAGGAAAATGTGTTTCTATAGCACTGTATCAGAACCTTCTCATGCCCTAGTGAGTGTGTTCTCAATTAATGAAGCTAAATCACTAGGATTTAAACACTGCTTTGTTGAAAAAAATCCCCAAATCTAAATACTTTGTATGTTGAATTTTTAGGATGCTATTGTAATAAAAATGTTTAGAACTTTCAAATTAGTTGCAAAGGTATGAAGTATAGGTGATCCTTGTTCAAGTTATATCAAGCAAATGTGCTGAAGGGGTGGTAGGGCTGTGGTTCTCAAAGTGTAGTCACTGGACCCAGGAGCATCAGTATCACCTGGGAAACTTGTAAGAAATGCACATTCTCAGGCTTCACAACCCTGGCCTTCCAGACACTGGTGGGCTTCAGCCATCTGGATTCTAACAAGCCTTCCTGATCATTCTGATGCCTGCTATAGTTTGATAGCTACTGAGATGGAATAGAGGCTTTCAAACTGTCCAACGGAGCTCTGTTAAGGTCTGCCGTCTGGAAGGAGAAGGAATTATTGGGGGAATAATCAGGAAGAATATTCCAGGCTCCCCTCATGCCTGTATACACTAGGGGAAGCTTGGTTTTCTGTTATACATATCACAAGGTTTTAGATTGGCTTCTGCCACTCAACACAGTTTTGAAAACCATTGGGATACAACTTGCTTTGGAGGAGAATGTTTGGTGGGCCAGAAAGTCTTCTCAGAGTGACAGCATTTCATATTGTGTCCATATCATTCTAGCCATGTGGTCTTGAAACTGGGTTTAGTCAGTAAAGAAAGAACTGGTCGGTGTCTCAGTAACAGCTTCATGCTCACCAGACTCCCAAGGAACATATGTATAAATCAGAATGCCACTTTTATTTTTCAAATCACAATGTGAAGCATAAAAACAAAACACATATGATACTCATGTTTAAACCCTCCCATTTAGTCTCACTACACACAAGTTAACATTTAGAGTTGGGGGATCCCTGTCCAGCATTTGGATTTAGTGCCTTAGCTTCTGCACATTGCTACAGGTCAGATGCAGAAATAATAATGGATTGTCCCTTTGCAAAGATAGAATCAGAAGAATGAGAAGTTGATATTTTTTCTAGGTCATCATGAACCTTATGATTCCCGTTCACATGTGTACACACACACACACACACACACACACACACACACACACGGAGTTTATTTTCACCCAATGGTGAAGTTCCCTAAATTCGGTGTTTTTCTCCTCTGAACTGTGTTACACAAACCTGCTATATTATTTCATTCCATTTTCTGTTTTTAAATTTTCCCAAGTGATCATAATTATCTCTATAGGTATTTTAATATCATTATATTTCATTAAGATTTGTATTTTATGTAATTTTTTGCTGCCATCAATTATATATTCAGTTTACTTTTTTACCTCTGAATGCTATAGATGATGATGATGACAAAAATTGGTTACTCTTACTGTAATAAGGATCACAGAAGCTCATCCTGAGAGTGCTTACTAAGTGCTAGGCAAAGTATTAAGTACTTGGTATTTATTAATACAGTTTTTCCTCATAGTTAATTATAGTAGACTTTTAAGTTGTTTAAATGACCCCCAGTGAAAAATTGAGACACCTTACACATAGAGCCCCCCCCAGTCCCTATGTTGTATATGAATGGAAAAAAATTCATGATCAGCTTTCACTATGTTTAAAATTCATGTTTTCTTTTTTATTCTTTTCCATTTTTTTCTCTCATTTAATTAAAGAAGTGCCAGTTGTGACTCAGCAAATTAATTTTATTATTCACTCTAATGGGTTGTAACCTAAAGAATGAAAAGTTGTGCTGTCAGATTAGGTAGTATTATTACTTGCAGTTTGCATATGTGGAAATAGGCACACAGAAGTTATGAAAGTTGCCCATATTTACTTAGTAAGTGGCAAAATCAGGGTTCAAACTTGGACAGTCTCTCTTCACAGCCCCCACTTGTAACACTATGTTCTGTCTCATCCACTAAGTGCTGTCAGATTGTAGTACTATCAAGGAGGGATGTACCAAATGGGGACTTTTTCTCTCCAGTATGGGGTCACTGTAGTGATGGCCTCAGAATTTCTTTATAGAAAGGTTCAGAAACAAAGGGCTAGGGACTGGCTTTGGAGCTGCCTTTTCAATGCAGGCACCTTTTCTAATTAGAAAGCATGCTTTTTCTGGGAAGCTTTTGGACGAGAGATTGATGAAGATTAATATGGAAGGGAAATGGCTTTTGCCACTAAACTATCTTCCTTATGCTACCACGGGAAGTTTATTTGAAACAATCCAAGGAACAGTAGGTGGAAAAGATGTTTACCCTAAGTTGAAACAGCCTTTGTTATGTGGAGCTTCCTGGTGAATGAGGAAACGATGAAATGGAAACCATTTGACTACTGTAGGGCTTTTTGTCCTGACTCCTTGTATGTCGTACAAATGTCCTACAGATGTAAGGGTGGCTTCATTATTTTCTCACCAGTGGTATTAAGTATGATTTTATGTATGAGATATACAGGTACAAAATTCAAAGATAGGAAAGTCACAGTGTGAAAAGTTTATATTTCTCCCCCTTTGCCTTGATTGCTCCTTTCCTCTCTCCAGAATCAGTCACTGCTCCCTGTTTCTTGTGTAGTCCTCCAGAATATTGTGCTCTGTGTATTTGTGTGTATATGTATTAAATATTAGCATGTTATAACACATTTTCTGTGCCTTGTGTTTTATTCCCCTTGCCATACCTCTCAGAGTTCCATATATGGAAGTCTTCTTGCTTCTTTGTTTTTCACAACTATATAGTATTTCACTGTATGGATTTTTAAACAATTTACTTAATAGGTCTTCTATTAAGAGATGTTAGGTAATTTCTAATCTTTTGCAAGGCTGATTATTTTACACATAAATTGTCCATAGGCTCTGTGTCCTCTGCGGGGTCTCTTATTCTTTGAAGCTTCATGACCCTCTGGGTCTTAAGCAAGGACTGATAAAAACCAGACTGTTGAATTAGGTCAGGTTTATGTCAGGAAGTTGCTTGATCTCAATTTTCTTGGATGTCTATTTTTAGATTCTGAATGGTAATCATGGTAAGAAATCTTTGTTTTGCCCTAGACAATCTTCTCTGGGAAGATTAAAGTGGTCCCCTTAAAAGAGTTCAAGAAACACAATTTACTAACAGTTTAGTGGGTTGATTAGGGATGGTGGATGTTTATTTCTAGAAGGACAAAATATGTGTGCTCTGAAAGTTCTATCTGCTTTATTCCCCGCAGCCATTAGAACTTTTTCAGATTTATATTCCTGTAATTCATGGAGATTTGGAAAATTATATGGAGGTATGTATTTTCTGAAGTGCTGAGTTACCTATTTCCCTGTCCTCTATTTTTGAAAACAATTCTGGGAACTCTTTCAGTTTTACAAAGAAAACATTTCTTCATCATCTGCATTTTCTGTCATCTCTGCATGTTGAGAATGTTTTAGCCAATTTCAGGAACAGATATTTAATACTAGTGAGTGATAATTATAGAGAAATAGATCAGCAAGGCAATCAAGTGGAAAGTTGGTAGTAATGTATGGAGAAGTAATTTGCTCTATTCTGTATTATTTCTGACTCCATTATATCCACACTAACTCAGAGATAACAAAATTGGTGCTATGTAGCAAATAATCTGAAGAAAACAATGCTGTGAATTCTTTGAGAAGTGATTTTAGAATTTAATATTTTTCTGTCAGGAGATTGATGACCTGACACTAAAAATTATTAAGGCTCAGATCCAAATAATTCATTTTCTCTTGCTCAGCATTTAGTAAAGATGTGGCACAGTCTAACTAGATATTGGTTAGCCACACTTAGGATTCCAGGTTTGGTATTCTTGTCACCACGTGTGAACTTTGAAATATTTGGATTTTAATATATGTAAATGCTTTTATAATGTATGATGATTTAGATAAGAAACTATTACAAATGTTATCAATTTAACTTAAAATGCTACTCTTAAATATTTTCTAAATCTCTGGAATAATAACATACCCTTAGTGAGCTTTAGAAAGTTTTTACTTTCTTTGTGGCTAAGTTGTGCCTTTTTTTCACCTTACGTAAAACAGTGCCTCAATTTATCCTTTTGTGCTAGGAATTTTATGTTAAAATAGAAAATAATCAACAATCCAAGTCAGACATCAATCATACTCACTTTAAAAGTTATATTTAGAGACATGTGATACTTTCTTGGAGGACTTTCAGGGATCTATATTGGTTAATTTAAATCTATAATTTGGTTATATATAAAATTAAAGTTAATTTAAGTGGACAGAATCAATACCCTTCTGAATTTAATTAGATGGCCAGCATCCAAGCAAGAGATTATTCTTCTTAGTATTTTCCTATCCTCTTTTCTTACAGGGTGAAATAATTCCTTTGCCAAAGTATGTTGGACAGTTCCCTGGTGACAGGTCCTATAGAAGCTCATAGCTGTACTGTTTCCAATGTGAGACAGAGGGGAGGAAAATGTAGGCAAGTAAGCCATTGTATTCTGGAGATAGTTATGTGCCTGGCCTATCTTCATATCACAGTCCAGCCATGGAAACAATGTCCCATTTGTAGTGGATCTGCAGTGACTGTTTCTAAACCCAAGTTGTAAAACATGATGGTATTTCTTTCAGGCTGAAGCATTCCAGGACAGAAAGACAGGAATAGTGGGGAAATAAATTATAAATTAGACTGGACTTGCAGTTTGAGGATACTACTATTTATAGTTATGTTTGATATGGGATGCCTGGAAATGTGGCAATAAATTGAAGCTGAGGTTTTATTTCAGGTAATAACTTTCTTTTTTATCTCTGTTGGAGCATCAGTGAAAACAACCTAAAGGAGTTTTAGAAGGGCTGTATAGTATAACCTTCATCAGTCTTTATGTTCAATGTCATAAACACATTTTTATGTTATTGAAGAGTAGGTTTTTTACAATGTTTTAAGAAGGTGATTTAACTGTAGCTCCATGAAACAGTTGGGGTTGAGTTGCTCTGATTGATATTATAGAAATTTTTTGCTGTGTCAATGCATTTTTAGAAAAAAACTTAAAAGAAGTTTAGTAATATGTTACATAAATATATTTCTAATGTTGTGGCTGTCTTTTTAAAAATAAATGAATGCTGAAATTTGTATTTTGTAATTCAGATTTTTATTTTTCGTGTTGTATCATCACAGATAAATATATGTTTAGCAGTTTCTACAGGGAAGGCATAGTGGGGAGTATGAGGAGACATAAGTGTCTTTGTTCTCAGTGTTTCTTGGCAATCTGGTTGAAAAAAACATGGCAAAGATACATAAAATAATTAATCAACAGTAACCACATAAAGGTGTGACCTTATTGTGAATGTCATGCAGAATCTGGAAACATAAGGCCTTTGTCTAAACCCCCATGTTAAAGGGAATGGATTCCTTTTTATAAGACTGCTAACAAAGAGGAGACCGACATTTTTTGATTCTGTTTCATCTACCTTTTTTTTTTTAAGAACATTTATTGAGCACTTACTGGATGCCAGGCACTATTCTATGTGTTCTATGTATGTGAATTCCTTTAATCCTTGGCATCAATGTAAGAAGGGTACTATTGTTCTTATCCCCTTAGACCAAAGAAACTGGGGCAAAGCATGATTCATTAGTTGTTCAATGTCACAGAGCTCCTAACTGAGGAGCTGGGTTAGGACAACAGGCAAACAGGACTTTGCAGTCAACACTCTTAACCTCTGTGCTTTATATGCCCCCATTTTCCTTCCCACTGGTTAACACCTCTCTGCTTAAAACCTAAGTAGATGTCCATTTTCCCCTAGTAAAATACAGGCCTTAAGCTAGGATCAGAGACTTGACACTTACTTCTGTAGAAAAAGAGGATATGTTCTTTTGATGCAACTGTTCACAGCCCTACATAACTTAATGATGACATTAATCCCCTTTGGTGACGTGGGGAAAGTTTCTAGGAGGATAACACCCTACTTTAGGAAGTTGAGAGCTGCATATTTATGCAGATGTGCCTTTCCTCTGCCTTCCCAGTCTCCTCCTTCTTCCTGAGAAGATCCTTATGATGATATATGTCACAGATCACAAGAGATTTAATCACAGCTTCGGGTGTCCACACACCAAAGATGGAGTATGGAGACTGTGTGGAGGTATACTGGTTTTCAGATGGTCCTTGCCCAGTGTTTTTCCATTTATACTGGAAGATCTCGAACTTTATCATGCATTAGACTCAGCTGGAAGACTTTTGCTGGTCCCAGCCCCAGAAGCTTTGGTTTAGTGGGTTTGGGGAAAGGCCTGAGAATTGGTTTTTCTAAGAAGGACCCAGTGAAGATGATACTGCTAGTGTGGAGACCATACTTTGAGAACCACTGATTCATAATAAAAATGTAACTGAAAGGAGTTTAAATTTCCCCTCCCCTTCCTTCCCTTTGCTTTTAGGCCAGTGCTCACTCCTTAAATTCCCATCCTTTCATTTACAAGGATTAGAAAATCTGATGAACAGCTTTCTTGGATCTTGGAAGAACTCCAGGAAGTGTATTTATAACATAATAATCACTGAGAAGATACAGCACTTTTAGTAATAATTGACTGCAAATTTGAGTGCTTACTACATTGCCAGGCAATTCACTAGACCCACTGACTATATTATCTTATATAACAAAACAACAGGGATAGGGCTTAGTGGTGTTGTTATCTTCATTTTATAGTAGGAAACTAAGGTTTAGAAAACCACATGACTTGCTCAAGATTCCACATGACTTGCTCAAGATACAACATGTGGCAGAGCTAAAATTCAAACCTGGATAACAGATGAATTCCAATAGCTATGCTTTGGACCACCATGGTTTTTTTTTAAGGTCATTTTTTAAAATTTATTTGAGAGAGAGAGAGAGGGAGTAAGGAGGAGAGGGACAGAGGGAAAGGGAGAATCTTAAGCAGTCTCTACGCTCAGCACAGAGCCTGATTCAGGGCTCGACCCCATGACCATGGGGTCATAACCTGAGCCGAAATCAAGAGCCAGGACCTCAACTGATTGAGCCACCCAAGTGCCCCAACCACCATGTTTTTTAAAAATCTGTAGTGATGAACCAAATTTCAGTTAGACTCAAAAGTTTCAGCACAAAATGTCCCTCATTTTCGTTTCTCCTTTTATATAAGTTCTTAAGCATCCTTAAAAAAGCAGGGGAGAATAATTGCATGACCACACATTTTTAAAAGGAAATGTGTAAGTGTAAATTGCTGCTTGGAATATGACTTTTTTAATTTGTAGTGGTGGTCCTCTTCAAATTTCAAGGAGTAAAGCATTAATGTTAGGAAAACAAATTTTTGCAGCTTGTTTTTCACTTGTTTACTTGCCCCTATGCTTTTTTACAGCAAGGGTTTCAAAAAGTAATTGTTAAACATCTTTGGATCATAGACTTCTTTGAAAAATCAGTTGAAGATCATGAAGCTTTTCATGAGAAAGGTGCACTGAACTTTGCATACTATCCAACATCTATTTGTGGGTTCTGAAGGAAGACATTCTGTCTTAAAGATAACACAGCAGAGAGAAACAAACAGGGCTTTTGTATCTGATGGCCCTGGGTTTGGATTTGTCCCTTCCTGTTTATGTGACCTTTGGAAAAGTTATTACCATGTCTTGTTTCTTCACCCATTAAGTGGTAATGATGAAAAGAAAAGATATCTAGCTAGTAGGAATGTTGTGAAGATTAAGTTAAAAAACAAAGTGCCTAGCTTGATAACTGCTACACCAGTCTTTCTCAAACTGTGAAGTGCCTATGAGTCACCTAGGGATCTTGTTAAAATGCAGACACTGATTCAGTGGGTCTGGGGTGAGGTTGAGATTTGCATTTCTAATAAGTTCTTAGGTGATGCTGCTTCTGCTGCTGTTGGTTCAGGGACCACACTGAATTGCAGGGTACTTGCTATACAATATATATAGAAGACATGTTACTTAGCAAGTACTCTTAAGTGTGTTATTAACAGAATATTTTCATTGATAACTTTGCACACAGTTTGGGGTTATCTGCCAAAATATGCACATAAGTACAGGAGTATGGCATTTAGAATTTTCTTACTGGGAGGTAATACTTGACATACAGATTTTGTAATACTTTTTCTTACTGGGAGGTAATACTTTACATACAGATTTTTGTATGTACTTGTGCTGTACCCCGCCCCCCCAAAGTCAATATTGAGCCCTCTTTGGAATAACACTACATTAAAAATATTACCCATTTAAAAATATTCCTGTGTGTGTAATAGTGAATGAAAGGATGTGCTTTGTGTCAGATGTTTACTTCTGGCAGCCAGATTTTCTTAACTGAAGCAGTAATAGTTCATGGGTTTCTGATTATTCTATAAAGCAACTTGGTTATCTTCTCTTAAGACCATTGCCCTTTATATACTCTCAATAAGGAATTACTAATAAAGTATGCTGAACTTCTGCCCGGTAAACTTGAATCTTAAAGTAGATTTTTGAAGACCTGAGAAGAGAAACTGTATATGAATATCCAGTTATTTTTAATCTTGACAAAAATGGTAGTATCTTGCTTGCGTGTATCTTTCCCAAACATGGGCTGAGTGACTGATTCCAGTTTGTCACTGATGACACACTACCCTGGTCCTGAATCTGTTTTCTCTGATAACTATTGAGTCAACTGCTGTCTTAAAGTAAGAGGTGAAAAGATTGTGGAAATCTGTGGAATTGTTGTTAAGGCTGAATAGAACTTCCCACTTTGCGGGGAACCGACGGTGTAAGACCCCGAGCTGTGTTTCATCTCTTTTCATTAAACTAGTTTGTGTTGGTGAGAGTTCTTCTTATATTTTATTGTCCTATCTTGCACAAATGGCCCAGTAAAAAGAATATTTTGAAATCATTGGGGCTACGGAGAAATTTGCCTGTAAAATGGAAATGGGGAGAGAAGTCTGCCTTACCTAAACTCCAGAAAATATAATGGTTGTCAGGAGGAGCTCTGACTAATTATATTTTCTGATGACACATGCTTGCTGTTGCAACAGCATGAAAGTATAGAGGAAAAGAAACATACCAGAGCCAGTTTCATCCCGATGTTCTGGCCTCTGAGGGAGATCTCAGAATGGATTGGTTTTCTGCATACACCTGCTGGATGTGCTAGCATATGTTGGATTAGAGTCTTTCATGAAATAAGGGAGAATTACAAAAAGCTCAGGCCTAGAGACGAACTGAAAGGTTACAGCTTGTGTGTTGTCATCAAGAGAAAATGCTAAATAAATATCTACCTTTTTTTTTTTAGAGAAGTGTCCTTCCTCAAGCCCACATACTTGATCAGCATCCACACCTCATATTTGCCATTTTCAGTAACAAATGGAATGCAGATGGCCTATATTGCAGTGGGTTTTCTCTTCGGACAGTGTAAGAAATGAGTAACTTTGGTGATTTCCAGGGTCACCTGTGGAGGTGATGAAAATATTTAGACTTCTCAGTTCCTACCACATTTATCAAAAAGGAAATACATGGGGGACGGGGAAAGGTGGTAAGGCCTGAGCATCTGGGTTTTTGTAACTGCTCTAAAATGGAGTTGAATCCATTTATCTTGGATTAGTAGGTTATTTGTATGTAGCATTAACTATTGATGATGGGAGATTCTTCTTGAGAGGTGAAGGCAGTGAAATGTTGTAGATAAGGGGACTTGTGTTCTGTCACTTGTGAGTTGTATGAAATTTCTCTTTTCCTCCATTTCATTACTTGGTAAGTGGAGATATCTTAGGATGGTTAAGAAGGTAACATGTAAAAATATGTGCAGCATCAGCATCACACAGGAAGATGTGCGCATTTCTAAATGCAGACTCTCACGCCCCTTCTAGACCTCCTCAACCAGAATTCACATGGGTGGCAGGGAGGAGTTGCCTCTTTCCAAAAAAGTGTGACAAGCGCTGATATAGATAAACATAAAATGTTTGATAGTCCAGTACTGTTGTCATTACTGTTGTTTGCTTTACAGTCGTATGCTGATAAACACACTTGATGGTTGAAACAAAAACCTGTTTTATGGTATTTGGTTTTGGTACTTTCTCTTTATTATTTGCTGCTAGCAAGATGGTTTCTGTGGCTGGTGCAGATTAGTTTGGGGTTGGTAAAACTTTCAAAATTGCCTCTCAGATCTTAAAATAGATTTTACGTATCTCTTTCTTTCTTATGTTTATGCATTTAAACTAAACTCTAAAGCCATAGAAGCAGTTTAAAAGTAGGCACAGTGTATTTACAAATAAAAGCTCATCTAGTCACCAATAAAATGGAAATTTGTGAATGCTTTAAGTAAATTGCCAGCCAGATTTTAAAAATCAGATCAAATAACATATTTGGAAACTATCCTATTTTTTGATGCCCATAAATTTAAAAATAAGTCTAACAAATCTGCTGTTCTCGCAAAGCCTAAATTTTATGAGTTCCCATAATTATTGGAATGAGAAATCACCGTTGTAAAAACTGTGCTAAATTTAATTTCTTTATTTGACTTTTACAACTTACCAATATAATGCTTGTAATTTAGCTCCAGCAAAAATACAGAAGACTAAATTTACAAGGCATCTTACTGTGCCCCTCAGAAAATGTTTTAGCCACCCATTTTTGAAAAAAAAGGTGAAGATGGGTTTGCCATCCAGAGCAAGGCCTAAATATTATTGAAACCATTATTTAGGGCTTTTGAAAAGTTTCTTTGCAATTATTTAAAATAGCAGCCTTGGGGCACCTGGGTGGCTGAGTCGGTTAGGCATCCAGCTTTGGCTCAGGTGATGATCTCACTGTCCATGAGTTTGGGCCCCACATCGGGCTCTGTGCTGACAGCTCAGAGCCTGGAGCCTGCTTCAGATTCTGTGTCTCCCTCTGTCTCTGCCCCTCCCCTGACTCATGCTCTGTCTCTCTTTCTCAAATATAAAATAAAAAACATTAAAAAAAATTTAAAAAATAGCAGCCTTGCCTTTAACAACAGACAATCACAACATTCACCCAATATTTTGATTTTCTTTTCTTGGAGCCCAGACTGAGGGAGAAGAGTGAGTTTTTTTGTTTTTTGTTTTTTGTTTGTTTTCTTCACATATACAATCTATTTTAGTTAGTGCAGCAGGTTGTTGTTGTTGTGGACCGGCTATCAGTTCCAAATTTTATAACCTGAATAACTCATGATGGTGGGAACAAAAGGTTCTCTCTCTCTCTCTCTCTCTCTCTCTCTCTCTCAAGACCAAGTTCTTTCAGCACTTGCTGCTCCCTGTAAGCTGCCCAGCTTTTAACAAGCTCATCAGCAAACCTGTGGGATAAAAATGCTTGAGGACATTCAACCCCGGTGTAGTGCCCAGTAACCATCAAGGATGCTTATAGTAATAGTCCATTAAATTTTTTCAACAAGTTTGAGGCTAGTAAGAGATCTCTGAAGATCTTCCAAATCAGTGTTGAGCACTTTTCTTCCCTAGCCCACATTACCTGCTTAGGTGAGTAATTTGGGTTGGTCAGATACTTGATTATATTCTTTGTCTTTATCTCCTTGATGTGCACCACGGTTGATCTCTCATTGAATCCACTAGTGACACCATCATGGGACTTGGAAATCTGTCTTTAACTTTCAGCTAACAGAGAAATTGTGCTGTGAATGGGATGAGTTCCTTTTTTTCGTGACAGTAATAATGACTGAGGGCATAAAATCCTTCACACTGGCTCTCTTGTCCAGCCCTGAAAGATGTGTCATGGTTGGATTGGGTAGCTCTTTAAAGTATCCCTTATTGTCAACCATGTTAACTAATCACCAGCAAAGGACTCTTGAATTTGACAAACTTGGGATTTACTCTTAAAAAATGCCACTAAATCATGGCACTTGGGGGAAATGTCATTCTTTCAGATGACTCATTTTTTATTCATTGTTCTCTGGTAACATGAGGTAGAAGCGAGCTCTATTTTGGTAGATATGATTTTGTCCCTCAGTGAAATTCTGGTAAGTCTGACATTTGCTCTTCCTTTCACATTGTTTCTCTCTTTGGACCTTCCCTCTATTGCATAGCGTTATGGAAGGAGTCCTGGGCTGGGGGTCAACTCTGATTTTTGATCCCTGCTCTGTCTGTGGCTAGCAGTGTGCGTTCAAGCAGTCCTATAGCCTCCTTAGAGGAACTTTCCAATTGCCCATTTTTCAGCATATTTATTCCAGTCATGCTTGGGAGGAGGAGAGAGCACAGATAATTAGCATTGACTATGCAAATGTTTATCTTAGGCTGAACTGTATGCAATAGGGATTTTTGTAGGTCAGGCAATTTCATATGGCTCAAACTTATAGATCCTGCTATCCATATTCTAAGGCCTAAGGAGATTCTATAGATTTCCTACGAGATTTTCTTACTGTTTCAGTCACACCTGACTTGAGTCTAAATAGTAGGGCAAATGAACAGCATTCTTAGTATCTACAACTACTTTTTTTTTTCTGCCTCCTCCCTTTCATAGTATTCTCTCTCCTTCTGGCTAAATCCAGGCCTTCAGAACCTTAATTATCTTCTCATCCTTTCCTTTCATCATCCGTCCTCCTACTTCATTCATCTTCTTACCCTAGTCTCACATATTTTCAACACTTACATTCCATGCTGTATGTGGAATAAAAGTGGGCAAATGAAGAAGAGTTCAGAATTGATGGTAAACTCAAGAACAGGTGCCATTTAATAGGGGTGATGCCTTTTATTTTGCTAAAGATCATTTCATTTTAACCACACAATTATTTTGTAAGCTTTAAGAAAATGTGTGTGTGTGTGTGTGTGTGTGTGTGTGTGTGTGTGTGTGTGATTGTGGAATTATAAGAATAAAATTAAATTGGAAAGTGGTTGCTTGATTTGGTGTAGAGAGCACTATCAAAATGGTATGTACTTTTGCAGTGCAGAAGATTTTTATCTTCATGAGGTTCCCCCCACCCAAAAAAAAAAGGTTAGAGAGGGAGGGAGCCAAAACATAAGAGACTCTTAAAAACTGAGAACAAACTGAGGGTTGATGGAGGGTGGGTGATGGGTATTGAGGAGGGCACCTGTTGGGATGAGCACTGGGTGTTGTATGGAAACTATTTGACAATAAATTTCATATTAAAAAAATAATAAAAGATTAATAAAATTGAAAAAACATTAAAAAAGAGAAATAAATGGTATGTACTGGTGAGTTTTGGATAGATTAGTCCTTGTGAGAGTAACTCCATATATTGTGTCTTGTGGAAGGCTCACGTTCCTGTCTGATTTCAGGTAGCACATGAATAATTGCCTTATTAACTTTTCTCTCCTCAACTACACCAAGTTTCAATCAAATTGTGCACGCTGATGCACAATAGAACCACATAAATGTTATCCATTTCTTTTAACTCGGAGAGCTGTAACTTTGAATATTTCAGTTGGAATTTTTATGAAAAGCAAGGCAAAATTGAAGTATTTCTGCTTTCCATTATGTATTAGCCTCAATTTCAAAGAGATACTTAACATTTCAAACTAGCTAAATTTATTTTACTCTTCTTTTAGGTGAGAATTCCTTTAAGATTTCTAGTGGAAGAAATGTATATAGCTTCTAACTCTTTAAGCTTCCCAAGGTCCTTTCTCTTTTATTTAAAACATCTTCTGACAGTTACATGTAGAAAAATCTCATCTATGGGTAAAGATAACATTGAAATGATCCTTTCTTTTTGGTAGATTTAGCAGCATTAAACACTGTTCATCTATACAGTAATGGCATAATCAGAAATTTTTTTTCTAGTCTAGTACTTTAGCATTTGAATGTGAGCAGTACAATTTGGATTATTCAGTTTGTTTCTTTTTCATAATCACAGACTTTGGGCATAGGAAAATGTGTTTTTAGATATCAAAGAAGGGGTAGTGAGTGCAATTTTCATGATCATAGACTTACAGAGTAGCTAATTTTTATGGATTACCATGTTAGATACTGCAGAGTACAGTTTCCCTCCAGGAATATAGTTAGATGCATCACTGGTTATCAAGGAAAATAATTTTCAGGTTTTACTTAATGTGAGCATATCACTTTTGATACACGGCAGCTCTTATCTCCTACTTACCAAGAGATTGTATTTTCATACTGAAAAGGTTAATTCTATAGACAGAGACAGAGTGTTCATTTCTACCTTGACAGTATGCTGGCATAGAGCATGCTGATTGCTGACTCAGTAGGGACATCCAATATGTTTTTCAATTTGGGGTACAGGAGACAAAAACAGACAGTAAGTAGGATTTAAGAACGGGATTGAGGGTAAAATGTGTGGTCGCTGTGGAAGAGAAAAACAGAAGCTAGTCTCAGGATGCAAGAAGAAACAAGAATGGTGCCCCATCAGGAGAAAAATCATCCAATAAGCATAGGGAAAAACTTGGGAGAAGATCCATGAGAGGAAGGAAGGACTCTAGGAAGAACAAGGAGTTTGGAGAAGAGAAGGAGCCTGGTTTAGTGAAGGACATCAGGGAAGAGAGTGAGTATATGATGATGGGGAAAAGAACTTCATTACTGAAGAGCAGGCTCCATTTTAAATAACACTGACCTCAGAGATGGTTGACCCCCTTCTGGAATGTATAGTGTCAAATGTACACCTGTTACTTATCCCTTCGAAAGTCTCTTAGTAAATAGCAAACAAGTCTTGTAGTTGTTCAGGCCAAAAACTTTGGAGTTATCCTTCATCCATTTCTATCTTCTAGACCCACATACAATTTGTCTTCAATTCATATTGGCTCTAGCATGGAAAAATATCTAGACTTATGACTATTTCTCATCACCTCTATTGCCACTCCCCTAACTATTCTCAGCATATCAGCCAGAGGGAGCTTGTCACAACCCTCTAAAGTATACCCACCTCCCCCAGAGTGAACATCCTAGCTCTCATTATGTCCTTTAAGGCTCACCATCAGGGATTCTCACCTGACAACCCATTAGAATCCCCTGGGGAGTTTTACAAACATGCTGATGCCCAAGCTCTAACCCAGACCAGACAAATTTGAATCCCTGGGAGTGATGTGTGGACACTGTATCTTTTAAAAGCTCCCATGATCTAAGTATTGGGGTATCACCAAATTTTGAGTAAGACAAAATTCCAATTCTCAAAACTTTAGACACCTGACAAAGAAGATCAGAAGACCCCACTCCTTCGCAAGTGCTACACTAGCAAGATGAACTAATTTCTGGGAAACCTCCAGGGAAGTAAGGAAATTACATACAGTGGAGGAAAATCAAAGAAGTGGGGTCCTGCTGGGCCTTGGAGGATGGGAGATTTTCTCTGAGAGAGAAGGAGAGAAAGTACATCCCAGCCAATCTCGTTTATTATGGCTAAGAGATGCTAAGAGGAATTATGTTGATGTGACTGAAAGCTGAAGCTGTTGATTCTGGCAAACCTGGGTTCAATTACTTAGGCAAATTACTTCACCTCTTTCCCTGTCTGTAAAATGGAGGTAAAATAATACTTACTTCTTAGGTACGTGAGAGTTATTGACTGTATTTGGTACATTGTAGGCACTCAATACTGTTGACTTTTTACCAAAGGTAACTAGGTTATTTCTGTCAAAATTGAAAGAAATGCCTTTAAGTGGTTCATGGATTATATTGGGTGCTGTATACCCTACTTACTCACAGTGTGGTTTTCAGATGACCAGAATCGGCAAACCTGGTAGTTGGTCAGAGAACTACCCTACGACCCAGCAATTGCACTACTAGGCATTTATCCAAGGGATACAGGTGTGCTGTTTTGATGGGACACATGCACCACCATGTTTATAGCAGCACTATCGACAATAGCCAAAGTATGGAAAGAGCCCAAATGTCCATTTATGGATGAATGGATAAAGAAAATGTGGTATATATATACAATGGAGTATTACCCAGCAATCAAAAAGAATGAAATCTTGCCATTTGCAACTACGTGGATGGAACTGAAGGGTATTATGCTAAGTGAAATTAGTCAGAGAAAGACAAAAATCATATGACTTCACTCATATGAGGACTTTAAGAAACAAAACAGATGAACATAAGGGAAGGGAAACAAAAATAAGAACAGGGAGGGGGACAAAACAAAAGAGACTCATAAATATGGAGAACAAACTGAGGGTTGCTGGAGGGGTTGCGGTAGGGGGGCTGGGCTAAATGGGTAAGGGGCATTAAGGAATCTACAGAAATCATTGCTTTACTATATACTAACTAATTTGGATGTAAAATTTAAAAAATAAAAAATAAAGTTAAATAAAAAAATAAAATTAAATTAAAAAAATAATAATAAAGGCAGAGCCAGTCTTACAAAATTTTATTTAAAAAAAGAAAGAAATGCAATCCTCCAGGCCCCATCCCAGAACTGCTGAACAGAATCTTCATTCTAACAAGATATCCAGGTGATTTGTGTGCACATTAAATTTGAGGAGCATTTTTGTAAAACATAAAAAGATGAATAAGAAATAATTCTTGCCCTTATGGAACTTAGAGGTCCCTAAAGCAACTTTAGTATTTACAGAAATAATTATCATGTAGGGTATAATGTGATAAGTGACATGAGACATCTATACCAAATGCTAAAATACCACAGAGTGTTTTAAGCTCAAACTGAAAATAGTATAAAGTTTCCTTTCTGACTGATAAAATCTGAAAGTTCTTAAAGCTACCATGAACATATTTCCTTTTCTGCTATCCTCTGTATGCAATAAACTGCAGAGCTTAACATGTATGTAAGTGCAGAGATAAATTAGGGACAATTGACCTACAAGTACAAGTTGAATCATTGCCTAACAGAAAAGGGTACAAGAAGTACCAAAAGGTAATAAAAATTACCCAGTAATTTTCAGTCTATGAGATGAAATAGACTCAGAGAAAGATCAAGATGAAGACAAAGCATGTGAATGGAAATAGTACAATTACCTTAATTTTGGATGCTCAGCGCTTTTGAAAATAAAACCCTACTTTTTTGAGTTAAAAAACAATGAATGAAACAAAGGAATGGCCTACAGTTTCCCCTGTTGACATTATGAACAAAACATTGATGTATCAATTACTCTTCATTAAGTAGTACTGATTTCATCTTGTCAAGTTTATCATTGCAAGTTACTACAACAGCCAGAAGTAACAGTTTAGTGAAAGAACATCATTAAACTCTGTATAATGATTACAATGTAGTTATTACTTTTGGAAGTATTAGCAGCAAAATGAATTAAAGGAATACTTAAAATACAGGAGACTGGCATCATTTAGTGTATCTGAGACAGAGATGTGTATGTGTGTAGGATTATTACTATACCTATTCTTCTTCTACTGTTGCCACCTTCCAAAAAACCCCCAAACCAGAAAATATTCTAAAGGAGTTGCAGAGGGCACTTGAGGGGCTCAGTCAGTTGAGCATCTGACTTCAGCTCAGGTTGTGATGTTGTGGTTTGTTCGTGAGTTCATGCCCCAAATCTTGCTCGCTGCTGTTAGCTTGCCAGTACAGAGATCGCTTGGAATCATGTGTTCCCCTCTCTCTCTGCCATCCCCCACTTGCACTCTCCCAAAAATAAATAAAATGTTTAAAAAAATATAAAGGAGATGTAGGATAAAAGTGAAGACAATTTCCATGACACGTAATGATTCAGTCCCTTCCCCTGATATGATGAAAATTGCCAGATTAATGCAGAAGCTGATAGCTTTGAATTTGAAGACTGTTTCAGTAATATTGTACATATCCTTGCATTTTATTTGAGTTTACTGCACAAGTATTTTGTTTTTTTTTTCCCCTTGGTTATTTCCTTCCTCTACTAAATTTCAGCTAAGTTTCTTCTTTTTCTTGTTCCTTGTAGTATGATGTTAAGTTGTTTATTTGAACATTTTTTTTCTTAATACAAGCATTTAAAGCATAAATTTCACTCTAACAGCTGCTTTTGCTGTGTCTCATAGGTTTTGGAATATTGTGTATTCTTTTTCATTTTTTTGACACACATTTTGATTTGCTGTTTGATTTCTTATTTGGCCCACTGGGCAGTAGTGTGTTTAATATTTATATATTAAATACTTAATATTTACATTGTAGATTTTCCAGCTTTGTTTTATTGTTGATCTTTAGTTTTCTACCATTGTGGTTGGAAAATATATGCTTGTTATGATTTCATTCTTATTAAAATTGTAATATTGTTATGTCTCTTTTCATGTGACTTAACCAGGGGATTCTTCTGTGTGTACTTGAGGAAAATGTGTATTCTCTTTTTCTTGGATAGAATATATATAAACACACACACATATATATGTATATATATATATATTCTGAAGTATGCTTCAAGTAAAAAATGTTCTATTTGAAAAAAAATAACTTTAACTGAGGGTACTTATTTAAAATAAAGCATATCAGAGGGGCTGTGGGGATGGGTGAAAATAGGTGAAGGGGACTAAGAGTACACTTGTCACTATGAGCACTGAGTAATGATGTATAGAATTGTTGAATCACTGTATTGTACACCTGAAACTAATATAACACTGTGTTAACTATACTGAAATTAAAAAGCTTAATAAAAGAGGGGTGCCCGGGTGGCTCAGTTGGTTAGGCGTCCAACTTCAGCTCAGGTCATCATCTCACACTTTGTGGGTTTGGGCCTCAAGCCTGGCTCTCTGCTACCAGCACAAGCCCACTTCAGATGTTCTGTCCCTCTCCCTCTCTGCCCCTTCCTCACTCTTTCTCTCTCAAAGATAAACATTTTTTAAAAAAAAATTAATAAAAGAAAAAAATAAAATGAATATATAAAATTTTTCAAGTTTGAGGATATTTCACTTTAATTTGTGGTAAAATCACATGGCCTAATGCGTATAATATAGGCAAAAATAATCATTTGAGGGGCGCCTGGGTGGCTCAGTTGGTTAAGCGTACGACTTCAGCTCAGGTCATGATCTCGCGGTCCATGAGTTCGAGCCCCGCGTTGGGCTCTGGGCTGCCGACTCGGAGCCTGGAGCCTGCTTCCGATTCTGTGTCCCCCTCTCTCTCTGCCCCTCCCCCGTTAATGCTCTGTCTCTCTCTGTCTCAAAAATAAATAAACGTTAACAAAATTAAAAAAAAATAATCATTTGAAAGAAATGTTTAACTCATTTTGTTACTTGTCTTAAACTAATGGCATTTGACAAAAGTAAATAAATTACGCTAGGTTTTATTCACGATACATAGATGTTGTAAATAGTGAAAACAATTCTCAGGTGACAAATTGGACAAATGAGATTCTGACATGGTTAATTTTATTTAATATTGTTCTTGCTATTAGTGAACACAAAGACCTGTTGTCTTAGTTCACATTGCTTTTTTGTCTGGGAATGGTTTGAGTTTTTACTTTTTAGAACTTCAAATTGAAAAATCCTACTTACATTCTTCAAAAATTGTATATTTGAAAAAAAATTACCTGAAAGAATATATTTGTCTTACAATGACAACGTTCTTAGGATTTTTAAAAACATTGTTTTGGAGAAGTGAAGCTTGGAGGAAGTGTAAGTTAGATAACAGGTGTCAAGCAATAGTTATAGTATTTTCTTGGCTACTTTATGCAAACACAGGGGATATGTCACTTTCTCTTTAGGAGCTAACTATCAGTTCTTAATTCTCTTCACCATTTATATGTTTCTGATTTTTGTCCCAAATAATAGAACATGCTGGCATATTTTTGGTACCTAGAGTAAAGGGTCTGATTAGAAACAGAAGCTTGATCACAATGCATGTGGTCTCTCACCAAAATGAATATATATTTTGGATTTCTCATTGCTTTTAAATTGTTTAGGTTTTAAAAATCTGTATTAGAAAGTCTAGTTAAGAGTTGTATAGTGTATAGGCTATGTTCTTTTATGTAATTCCATCTTTTAAAGTTATTTATTTCTTTTTCTATTTTTTAATTATTTATGAAACCTATTGTCAAATTGGTTTCAATACAACACCCAGTGCTCATCCCAACAGGTGCCCTCCTCAATGCCCATCACCCACTTTCCCCTCCCCCTCCACCGCCATCAACCTCAGTTTGTTCTCAGTATTTAAGAGTCTCTTATGGTTTGCCTCCTTCCCTCTGTAACTTTTTTTTCCCCTTCCCTTCACCCTGGTCTTCTGTTGAGTTTCTCAGGATCCACATATGGGCAAATCATATGGTATCTGTTTTTCTCTGCCTGACTTATTTCACTTAGCATAACACTCTCCAGTTCCATCCACATTGCTACAAATGGCCAGATTTCATTCTTTCTCACTGCCAAGTAGTATTCCATTGTATATATAAACCACATCTTCTTTATCCATTCATCAGTTGATGGACATTTAGGCTCTTTCCATAATTTGGCTATTGTTGAAAGTGCTGCTATAAACATTGGGGTACAAGTGCCCCTATGCATCAGCACTCCTGTATCCCTTGGGTAAATTCCTAGCAATGCTATTGCTGGGTCATAGGGTCGATCTATTTTTAATTGTTGAGGTGCAGCAATTTCTTACTTGACATATCTCCAAAGACAAGAGAATTAAAAGCAAAAATGAACTATTCAGACCTCATCAAGATAAAAAGCCTCTGCACTGCAAAGGAAACAATCAACAAAACTAAAAGGCAACTGATGGAATGGGAAAAGATATTTGCACATAACATATCGGATAAAGGGCTAGTATCCAAAATCTATAAAGAACACACCAAATTCCACACCCGAAAAGCAAACAATCCAGTGAAGAAATGGGCAGAAGACATGAACAGACACTTTTCTAAAGAAGACATCCAGATGGCCAACAGGCACATGAAAAGATGCTCAACGTCACTCCTCATCAGGGAAATACAAATCAAAACCACACTGGGAAAGCCATTTATTTCTAGTTATGTTCCCTGTTATAGAGTAGAAAAGTTTGTAGAAATCTGAGGTCTTCCCAGTTGGAATCCAGGGGACAGCTGATACTAGGTTGTTCACTGAATGATTAAGTCATATGGGTCATTGAGGTAAATGTAGATCTTCCTTCTCAATGCCCTGTTTTCCATCATTTCACCATTTTCATGATTTCATGATTTGGGATACCTCAAAATATAAAAGCAATTAAGAGTGGAGGGACTTAGCCCCTCCCCATTCCTCCACTTTTCCCATGTGCTGATAACCCATTAAATGCCATGGAAATATGTGACAGGATATCTAAAAATGAATTCTTACATTGATTTTTATTTGAACTCATTCTATGTTTGACTTACAATTTATCGGACTTTCTTCATTTAATAAGGGAACATCTCTTTTTCATTTTCAGTTAGTATGTAGAAGGCTTATATGATTACAAGTAGTTGTTTTTAGGACAATCAACTTATTTCTTAGGATAAAGAGAGTTATTTGCTATAAATTAAATTTAACCTGCTTACTAAAATGTCTTATTTTTGGCTTACATATCAGAAACTAGATATAATTGGCCAGAAAATATAATGTTGTCATATAGCTAATTTGAAGTAAAAACTACATTTTAAGTAAATATTAGTTTGAGTCATATGAAATTACTGATTTTGACCACTGTTGTCCTATAGATATTGCAGTTGCGTATGGTTAAACTTGATACTAAAAGCCAAAACATGGAACATTACACTAATTAAAACAATAACAAAACAAAACATGAAATGGGCAACACCTCACTCTTGGGGTGCAAATTTTTATGCTTAAGGAAACAAAAACTAAAAGAAAAACACATATTTCTGAGGAACTTGCTGTTTTTATTATCATCCCATAAATGTGAAAAAGCTAATTAAAACTATTAATAACCAGAAAATTGAGGATAAACTTGAAGAGGCTATACCAAATAAAGTTGGATGAACAGCAAAAAACACATATGAGCTACTCCGAAATAATTTTTTGTTTCTTAATAGCATCAAACTAACCAAACTTCCTGATTTTAATTAGTGAGGAACAACTTCTTGGTTATTTTAATCTACTTTTGGTACTTATTTCCTTTTTTTATTGTTATAGGATTGGATGAAATAATAACATCAGTTTGGTCCTTTGTGAAAAAGGAGGTTGTGCGAGAAGGTACTCTAAGGCATCTTTCAGCAATAGGCTGCCGTAGAAAGAGGAAACAAAATCTAGCATGGTTTAAAGGATATTTATTTAAGCAGTAATTATGAGACTGAAAAACATCAGAGTGGAAATGAGGTATGGTTTGGAAGCCTCTTTGCTTTAGCTCATTTATTTTTGGAGTTCATTAAAATCAAATGAAATTGTAAAAATTCAAACCATGACTATTTTTCTCTTTGAACTTTTTAGTTCCTGTTGAAATTGGAGAGAAAACTGCATAGTAACTTAAGTGGGCTACCAGGAGAGGACATGCTACCCTCCAGGGGCTTTTACACTGTGGCACTGCCTTAACTCATTCATTAAGCTCCTGTCATGTGTCAGGACTGGACTTGTAGGCTGTAGGGTGTGGACCTTAGCAATGAGGGTCTAGGTACTTATTTGGTTAGCATATTGAGACTAGAGCTCTCATACAGAGACAGGCTTGCATTAACCAACTCACAAGATATTAATGTATAAACCCAAATGCAAATATATTGGTGTCTAATAAGAATTCTTTGCTCCAAATGGTTTAGAATGCACATCTGTGCCTACTCAGTGGTGACTCACTCAAAGTGAGTCTGCAGGGAAAATCAAATTATACCTGAAATCAAAATTTTCTGCAGGGAAAATCAAATTATACCTGAACGGCCACGTGATGAGAAAGGTATGAAGAGAGAATGGAATGGATTGTATGATTCAGTGTTTGAAGTTAGCCTCTGATTATTTTGACATCTCAATTTTCACAACAGTGATATAGCTGCCAGAAGGACTAGCTTGTTTGAAACTATGGACCAGACTTTACTTCCCATAGACAGTGTTTGGATGCAGATTATGTCTATGATAGACTTCCCTTTCTTTTCTTCATTTCATATTATGCTTTCATCCCTGCCCCAGAATTTTGTATACCTTACTAACGCAACTCTCTATCTGAGTGCCTTGCCCCAAAAAGGTGCTCAAGAAATGTTTATCAGTTTATAATAAGTCTCTTATGAGTTCTACTTTAGAAATAGTATATTTTTTACATTCTAAGATACATGAGGTATAAAGTATAAACCATAGTTTATGGTTTCATTCTAAGATGTGTATGTGTATGGTCTCTCACATCTGTGTGGGTAATGGGAAGGGTATGACACTCCTTCCTTGCCTTGATGCTTTGGAAAAATAAAAGTTTCCAATTATACTATGTTGCAAAAGTTCTAGATATGCTAATGAATCTTTTTTTGTTGCTTGCCAAATAAATGTTTATAGACTGTGAAGACTCCTTCCCAGAGACAAATGAAACTCAGAGTATCCCTCATTCTTCCAAATTTAGTGAAGCTCTTTGTGATAATAGAGACTATGTGTTGCAGGAGGGGAGTGGGGTAAGAAGAATCTCCTTTTGACACACTTGAAGGTCATACTTCAGATGCTTAGTCGTTTGCCAGGAATCTCCAACTTGTTGTTGGTTCTAGTCTAGTCTTTACTAAATCAACGATTTTTTTCTCCTAAAACTCTTGTCCCATTATTGAAACTAATGCATATACAAGATATTTTGCCTGTAAATAGAACAATAATGTTAATGTTTTACCATAATCCCTCAAGGCATGAGTCTGCAATGTAGAGTAATGGGTTGAAAAGGTACTAACTTCAGAAAAACCAAAGAGAATTAATCTTCCAGAATACTTCTGAAACCACCAACTTCTGTTTTCTATTTTATATTTCTATACCTAAAAAAAACCAAAAAACTATTTCCCCACCATTCTCTCCTTGTTTTCTAAAAATAATTTTCTCTTGGTTTGCTACCCTATAACACATGCCAAAATTCAGCCCAGAGTAAATTTTTGTAGCCAACTTAGAACCCCAAAATAGAAACTGCTGACAGTTCCTTAAATACAGTAACACTGGCAGGTGCCTTGGTAATAAATTCACAAGCTTAGAATCCACAAAACAATAAAGTTATGCAAATTGGAGCATGTAGGAAGAATAATCTGAAACAAATGGCAAAGCAGTAAGTTTAGCACTGTAGCATCCTGGTTTTACTCACATAAAACAAATAATCCTGAGGAGAATCATAAGGAAATTTAAGATCAAGGAGGGAGAGACACAGACATAATAAATAAAGGAGTACAGTTTGAGCTGACCAATTAACGATTGATTTCCCTACCATCACAACCACAGGCAGAGATGAGAAACCGATTATATGTTTTTTGCATCTCAGGTATAAATAACAAAAGGCAAATGGAAAACAAGAAGAGATATACCCTGATTGAAGTTATCAGAGTTATACAGTTTTAATTGTTCCTCCAGCAACATCCCCATCAGTCATATTCAGATTAGTTGTTTAATTTTAGTCAAACAATCAAGCATGCAATGCATTTTGATTTCCATTTATTTTAAATGTCTCTGGTTAATTATCTTTTACTTTTGTTATTAATCTCTGATATTATCGGCATAATAGAAAGGTTTTTTTTAAATAAGAAAAGGCAATATGTTCAGTTAACTTATTTTTAGGAAATACATAATTTCAATTAAAACTTAAAATAGCTCTAACAACCACAGACAAAAACAGAGCTGAGGAATATAGCACCACCTTTTGTTTGTTTGTGTGGTTAAATGTAACTTTTTAACCTATGCTGTGGCTTGCAGGCTGGAACAGAGATGTTTAGCTTTTTCTTTCTTTTAATCACCTTTAAGTAATTCTCAAAGAAGTTCCAAAGTGGCTGTTGTGTGCATAAGAAAAACATATTAGAATCATGACTGTTTTAAATATGATAACATAGTCATCCTGTTTGAGGTGAAGAAAGAGTGTGGGCAGCTGTGCATTTGTTGTAGGTTGGGACTGTAACTACCCTTTTTCATATCATCCGTTATCTAGCCCTGTTGCCTGGCACTGGATACGTTCTGAATAAGTATCACCTGAAATAAAGAACAGTATCATTTGCAAACTTCGGTTTCACAAAAATTGAGTCCAAAGGCATGGTAGGGACTATCTGTGCAAAGCCTCTCAGGAAAGGGAGGTCTAGAGAAACATCCAGAATCACAAAGCTAAGTCACAGATGCTACAGTCATAGAGACAGGCCTGGAACCACACACTACACTTCTGTCAGGCTCAGTACACCTCCCATGGTCACATTTGCCAGGCATTCAAAAGTTTAAGCCAGTTTAAAAAAAATAGTTTGTTTTTTTTTTAAGTTGTAATTAAAATTCTTTCTAGGAGAGGAATAGGAACTATATGTAGATATGAAATAATCTTCCTGATTATTTCCTCACTTAAATGTTTCAAACTAACAACTAAAATATTCTTGTAGACTAGTAAATACTATAACATAGCATGTATAACCAGAGCTCCCCTGAGAGGCTTCCTATCCCATCTCAAAGATGATTTTTCATTTTTTCACAAGGCTGCAATTTGTAGCTGTGTTTAAGTGTGTGTGTGTGTGTGATATTTTCTAAAAATTCTTCCCCTAGTCGCTTCAATTTCATTTTTGCTTCTCTCCCAGCATATAATTGTTCTAATCAAATCAATGAGAAACATATAAAATTAGTGACTACATTCTATAGTTGGGCCAATAAAAAGAGAGAGCACATTGGAAGGGGACTATGGCATGAGAATCCAAAATCTCCACCCCACCCCCCAAAAAAATTGTTCTACTCTGGCTGCTCTGCACTAGATGTAAGATGATAGGCAAGTCATTAAGCCTCTATAGATTTCAATTAATGCATCTGTAAAATATATTTTTTAAATGTTTATTTATTTTTGAGAGAGAGAGAGAGACAGCGCGTGCGCGCGAGAGCGAGCGGGGGAGGGGCAGAGAGGGAGACAGAATTTGAAGCAGGCTTCAGGTTCTGAGCTGTCACCTTGGAGCCCCATATGGCGCTCCAACCCATGAACTGCAAGATCATGACCTGAGCCAAAGTCAGGTGCTTAACCGACTGAGCCACCCAGGTACCCCATCATCTGTAAACTTTTTAAAACTTCAAAATGGTGGTTATTTAAGTGATTGAAAAACCCCACTTCTCATTTTGGCCTGTCTTTTGTGTTGAAGCTAGAGGAAGTTATTCTTTTTCATGTACAATGGACTATGAGCTAATTTTGTGAGGGGCAAAGAAATCAACAAGTACCTTATAAAACACTGAGAAAGGCTTTATTTCAGAAGTTGGAAGACCTTTTGATAAAACATTCATTGTGAAGAAGATAAACTTGTACAAAGATCCTGACTCAAAGTATTTACCTGAGAGTGACAAGTCTATTTATCATGCCAAATTTAGTTTCTTGTATTGTTAGGGATTAAGATGTGTGCCAAGAGATATTAGATAGACCATATTCTCTGATTATAATGTAATTAAAACAGAAATTATTAACACAAAGCTGTAACACAAAATAAACAATTACTTGGAAGAAATATACCCTTCAGAACAGTTGGGTCAGAGTCAATTAAAACTGTAATTGTGAGTCATTTAGAAAATAAGAACGCTATTCAAGGGGGAAAATCCTGCTGAAATACAACAAAGCTGAATTCACAGGCAAATATATGGTGGCAAATTATTTCATTTTTTTTTAATTTTTTTTCAATGTTTATTTATTTTTGGGACAGAGAGAGACAGAGCATGAATGGGGGAGGGGGCAGAGAGAGAGGGAGACACAGAATCGGAAACAGGCTCCAGGCTCTGAGCCATCAGCCCAGAGCCTGATGTGGGGCTCGAACTCACAGACCGCGAGATCGTGACCTGGCTGAAGTCGGACGCTTAACCGACTGCGCCACCCAGGCGCCCCTTATTTTTAAACTACAAAAAATAAAACCCAACACAGGATGTTTTAAAAAATATAAAGTTTAAACATAACAATATTAATGGGAATTGGATGAGATAAAAAAACAAAATTTAAAGACACCATGAAAGGTGGTGTTCATGTATCCAAGAGTTGTTTCTTCAAAAAAAGTAATTTAAAAACCTTTGGATATATAATGAGGAATAAGTATAAAGCACTGTTATTTTAAAAATTAATAAAGAAGTTATAATGGTATACAAATATTAATAAAAATAGAATTCATAAGCTGGTTCTCTGTGAAACTTGGTAGCAGACAAAATTTTGGTGGTTGACTACTTATAATTTTGGAGTAAAAGACTGAAATATCTGAAATGGAAGAAATTTGGAAAAAACTTTTTTTTTATATATGAAATTTATTGACAAATTGGTTTCCATACAACACCCAGTGCTCATCCCAAAAGGTGCCCTCCTCAATACCCATCACCCACCCTCTCCTCCCTCCCACCCCCATCAACCCTCAGTTTGTTCTCAGTTTTTAACAGTCTCTTATGCTTTGGCTCTCTCCCACTCTAACCTCTTTTTTTTTTTCCTTCCCCTCCCCCATGGGTTCCTGTTAAGTTTCTCAGGATCCACATAAGAGTGAAACCATATGGTATCTGTCTTTCTCTGTATGGCTTATTGCACTTAGCATCACACTCTCCAGTTCCATCCACGTTGCTACAAAAGGCCATATTTCATTTTGGAAAAAACTTTTTAAAGAATTACTCCTCAAAGTATTTGTACCAGTAAGCTGTTCAAATTTTTAAAAAGTAAATTCTTGTTTGAATAGATAGAAATTGATAGAAAGTATTCCAACTAATATTTTTTGAAAGTCACATAATTCTGAATTTAAAACTTAGAAAATATCACAAAAATATATCTATACACCAATCCCTACTATGAATATATAGGCAAAAAGTCTCAGTAAAATATAGCAAATTAAATTTAGGAATATCTTAAAAGAAGAATTCACCTCAGCCAGGAAGAATGACTTAGTGTCAAGAATTCATTAATAATTAATTACAGAAATATATCAAAAGAAAAAAATCTCCCTAGATATGGATAAAAAGCATGAAAAAAGTCAATACCAATTCCTAGGGGAAAATATTAATAAACTAGATATAAAATAACCCCCATTGTATAAGAAAATATACTTAAATCAGATGATATCAGAGAGTGAAATGTGAGTCATTCTTGCCAAAATTAGGGTATTCTTTTTTTAAGGTTATTTATTAATGTATTTTGAAAGAGGGAGAGAGAGAGAGAGCACAAGCATGCATGAGCCGGGGATGGGTAGAGAGAAGGAGAAGACTCCAAGCAGGCTCCACTCTCTGCACTTAGCTTGACTCAGGGCTCGATCTCATAACCACGAGATCATGACTCAAACTGAAATCAGGAGTGGGACACCTAACCCACAGAGCCACCTAGGGTATTCTTATATTTGATGGCATATTAAAGGTTATTGGTGGTGATTACTTTTTCAAAATATCAAATAGCTTTTCAAGTATATTAATGAAAACATGTATTTACCTCCATTATTTCCAAAAACTCCATTAAAATAACAATAAACATTTGAAAGTATAAACTCATAGGAGAGAGACAGTAGGAGAGGAGATAATTGCATAGAAGGGTTACCAACATATTTCTGGAAGATGGGAAGATGAGTAACTTAGAACCACGGAAGAAACTCAAACTCAATGTCTACAGGGAGAATGACATTGAGAAGTAAGATATTTTGTTCCCCGAAACTCAGATGGATCCAGAGATTATAGGTGGGGAGGAGCCTAAAGACTGAATATAAAGGTTGGTTGACAGTTTATTTAAGTAGCAGTCAGTCACCAGATCATTTCTCTCCCTTCTTTGCCCCACCACCCTACACAGTTAGGATACTATCCTACTTCTTGTCCAGTAGGGTTAGGGAAGTTGATTTGAAGTTAGGGAAGCTTTATTTGAAGAAATTAATCCATAGAATTTTGTGACTTTGGGACACCCAGGACATGGGAAGCTGGGGGTAAGGGATAGGATTGATAAATAGGGAATCAAGTGAAAGTCTACATACTGACCGTGAGAATTGTCAACCTACTTTCTACCTGCTAACCTGAAGTCCTGATCTTCCAGAGGAACTTTGAACTTTAAAGAAATTAAAGTTCTCACACCAGAGAAAGAGAAAAGAGAGAGAGAGAGAGAGAGAGAGAGAGAGAGAGAGAGAGAGAGAAGAAGAAGAAAAAGAAAGAAAAGAAAAGAAAAGAAAAGAAAAAGAAAAGAAAAGAAAGACTCAGAAGAAATACATTTAATGCAGGGAACAGAAGAAAATTTAGAACAATTTAATAGTAGTCTCTGAGAGAAGCAATATATTACATTAATTAAACAAGCAAGAGGTGCTATCTTTGTTCTACCATAGATCTTTTTCTTTGCCTTAGACTTAGTCTTCTCTCCTCCTTTTTTTAAATGTTTATTTATTTTTGAGAGACAGAGAGAGAGACAGTGTGAGCGGGGTAAGGGCAGAGAGAGAGAGAGAAAGACACAGAATCTGAAGAGGCTTCAGGCTCTGAACTGTCAGCACAGAGCCCGACAAGGGGCTCAAACTCCCAAGCCATGAGGTCATGATCTGAGCTGAAGATGGACGTTTAACCGACTGAGCCACCCAGGCGCCCCTTGTCTCCTTCTCTTTTTCTTGGGGGGTGACTGTGTTCATTTTGACTCTTTCCATTTCTTAGTCCTACACAGCTTTTATGCCACCAAGATTTCAGTCTTCTTTAGCTAGGTGGACTGAGAGTGAGAGATTCCATCTCCTGATTTCATCCTGTATTGCTTAGGGACATGTTCCAAGGTTAGACCAGGCCCATGACATTCTTGATAGAGGTGGATTTGCTGCTAAGCCTCGTCTGGTGCAAAGGGCTATGAGCCTGTTTTTAATTCCTTAGCCTCCAAGATTCTGCTAGAGGCTGGAGGAGGAAAAGAGTGAGAATGAGACATGTTAATTTAAAGAATGTAGAAAGAATATTATGGAAGAGATCAGTGAGGAGAGTAGACTTATCAAGTAAGAGGTGGAGGTAAATGCTGAGCTGCTGGTCTCTCTACTAGTGCTTAGAATGTCCTCAAAAAAGAAAGTAAAAAAGAAAAAGGCAGGGTTATGAGCCTGTATGTAGGATGATTTCTAAGTCATTACTTTCCCTCTCTATCAGCAGAAGAAAAGATTGGGGAAGGGATCATGCCAGATGGAATGGTGGGGTAGGGAACTTTATTTTGGGGAGGGTAATCCAAACATGAAGGGTAAGTGTCAGCCAGTCACTAAGTAGTATAATTCAAAAAATTTTTCAGCCACACAAACATTTTGTGGTTTGTAAGTTTTTCACTTGTTTATTGTTCATATGAGGTAAATAAATTATATAATTACAAAAATATGTAGGTCAAAGCAACCATTTTTCTTAGGAAGGTCAGGAATTCACCTTCTCTACTCAGAATGCTTGGGATCAGATTTTCACTTGATTGCCAGCTATAGGACCTTGGACAAATATTTTATTCTTTTGTGCTTCAGATTCCCCATCTGAAAAATGGGAACAATAATAGCACATACTGTATCAGGATCAGATGTTATTATTAACATTTTGGTATAGCCTCATTTTAAATTCCCCATGGGATGGCATCTAATTATGATTATCCGTTTGTTGTATCTTAACTTTTCTTTTTACTTCACAAGTTTTCACATTTAAACACTGATGCAAATGTAGCCACATATATAAGCAACAGCTCATCAAACAAGGGGCTGTGCAGTGAGCTCTGTAAACAGAAGCTTGCTAACAAGCAATTGTCATTGTAACAAGCAATTACATTGCCCTCTGTAATGTAAATAACAACACCTTCATTTTAACATAGGCACTTTTCATTATGAATATAGTTGACATCCTTCTCTCTATACCTTAAGCAATAAAACTGGTAGAAATTTGGTTGCTATTCTAGCCATTTGAGAGAGAGTGGATTACTATTGCTAGTTTCATTTTCTGTTAAATAGTTCTAAAAAGTCACCCTTCATTTTGAGGTGGGTCTCAGTATAAATGGTAGGGCTGATGAGTGAAATTTGAAATTTTATCATGTTACTTTCATGTTTCCATAAGCAGGAAAATTATTGCCACTATTTATTCCTCATCTGTTTTCTTTTGAGGAAGCCAACTGAACATTACGTTCTTGTGGATGTATTTCTTGAAAAAGTAGTGCCATACCACGTACTGTCATTATTTAAAAACTGTGACATTCTGACAGTGTGTCAGGAAAAGTGGTGACTGTATGAAATTTACATGCCTAAGTTTGTAGCTAAAACTAATTTTGTCGGGGAATATTTTATGATTACCAAATTAAAGAACTGTATAATTAAAGTAAAATGAGCTCTGCATGTGCCTAGAAACATAATCTCTTGGTGCTTTTGTTGGTTTTTCTCCAATGGCATTATTTTGTAATGTATATAATTTATGGCAGAAATAGTGACAGAGTAAGGTTGTTTCCCAGAAATTTGCAATCATTTGGAGAAATCCACGAACAACTTAGTATGTTGAATTATTTTCACATTCAATTTAGTGATTTTTAAAAGAGGAACAGCAAATCAACCAATTTCAGATGCCCCCCCCCTCCTTCTCATACTTCTGTATTTTATTTATAGAAGAGGAAACCTTTCTTCATTTCTTCCTGTCAGCTGTGCAGAGGCACTTCTACTGAAATTGGGCAAAAGAATATCCAAAATACTTTTTAGCACTTTGAGTTAGTCTCTGTTAAATAAATTGATTAAGAAGGTTATTTTTCTAGTTAAGTTGAAATGGAGCTTAAAAAGCAGGTTATTTTTTTTAACAGTGCTATATAAAACTTTAAAACATTCTTTCAGTAAGGGGAATTTATTATCATAGATGAATTTTGTGGAAGTGTAATGAATATTATTTATATTTTGGATTCTAATGTTACAGTCATGTGAATTCTTAGTTCCTTGATCTAGAATTTTCCTCACATGGGCCACTTACTTGCTCACTCTTTGGACAGTCTGGTTGTCTTGTAACAATGTAATAAGACTTGAGGAGTGTGTATGTTTTATAGTGGACTTGATTACTGCTGGGCTAAAAGCTTAGTAGCCATGTTGGAAAAGCCATATTAAGTCTATTTGAAGGAGCTTATTTATGAAATTGGACATGTGCCACTATATTCAAGAAAGGTAGTGCTTATTTATGAAACTACTCCTCTTTCTGAAACTTGAAGGAGATGAAAGAATAGTTTCTATGTGAAGAAATTATATAACTGTGCATTATGGATAAATCACTTAACATCTCTGGACCTCAGTATTCTCATTTATAAAATAAAGATATTCCTTACTCTCTTTAGTGACTGCACAGAATTTTTCAAGTGAGATCATTATATAGTCAATGTGAAAATGCTTTGAAATGTGTAAACCACTATGCAAGTGTAAGGGATTATTATTTTTCATTATTGTTTTGTTATCTAGAACTACAGTAGAGTTCAGTGCATTTATCTTATTTAAACAAGAAGTAGAAAATTGTTGTATTTAAGGTAGTAGTTCAGGTCTAAGAAATAAGAAACAGAATGTGCATAGGCCTCTAATGAGACAAAGTATGTATGTAAAATCAATTGGATATAGCAATTTACTATGCTGGCAAATTGAAGTGTGTGGTAGAGTGCCATTACTGTGCAGAGAAGGATCTGAACAGATGATGATATTACAAAGATAATGACAACAATTACAAAGATATAAGCTCTACTGAAGCTAGGGTTTGTCTCTTTTTTCCTAATGTTTTCTTAGCCAAGAATTAGCTCAAGTGCATATATATTTAATAAATATTTGATGATATGAATAGCACTTACTGTTAGATACTTTCAAAATTTGCACATTTCCATGTAGCTTGTTAAGAATTGATTTGGTATTTTTCTGCTTCTCTTGAGATGTTTATGTGATTTTTGTCATTTATTCTATTAACATGGTGTCTTTCATTAATTGCTTTCCAAATGGTAAACCAATCTTGCATTACTGGGGCAAATCCCACTTGGTCAAGGTCTATAATTTTTTATATGTTGACAGATTCTGCTTGAGGAATATTGGTCTGGAATTTTCTTTTCCTGTAATGTGTTTGTCAGATTTTGGTATAAGGGTAATGCTAGTCTCATATAATACATTGGGAAGAGTCACTTCAGTTTTCTGGAAAAGTTTGCAGAGATGCATTCTTTTTTCCTTAAATATTTGGTAGAATTTAACAGTTAATTCCACCTGGGCCTGGAGACTTTTTTGCAGGAAGATTTTAAATTACAAATGCAAAATCTTTAATAGATGCAATGCTATTCACATTACCCATTTCTTCTTGAATTGGGTAGTTTGTATTTTTCAAGAAAATTTCCCACTTCATCTAGTTTTTTCAACTGTTCAGGAATCAAGTTTCTGGTAATATTCTCTTATTACCTTTTACATATCTGTAGATTCTGTAGTGCTATCACAAATTCCATTCCTAATATTAGTAATTAATGTCTTTTCTCCTTTATTCATTAGTCTAACTAGACATTTCCCAGTATTTTAAATCTTAAATATTATCAACTTTTGGTTTCATTGATATTCTCTATTGTCCTTCTTTTTTCTGTTTCATTGATTCCCACTCTAATCTTCATTATTACATTTCTTCTACTTGCTTTGGGTTTGATTGGCTCCTCTTTTTTCTAGTTTCTTAATGTGGAAGCTGAGGTAATTGTTATGAGAACTTTTTTTCTTTTCAGTTACATCTATTTAGTGTTACAAAATTTTTCTTAAATACTGCTAACAGTGGTATAGATTCACAGATATTGATATGTTGTGTTTTCATTTTCATTTGGTTTAGAAAAGTTTCCTTTTTTAGGTGTATAAATGATGATTTTATATATGTATACATTGTGAAAGAATTTCCCCTATTGAGCTAATTAACACATCCTTCAATCTCATATATTTACCTTTTTTTTCCTGAAAACATTTAAGTTCTATCTCTTAGCAAATTTCAATTGTATGACATAGTGTTATCAACTATTGTACCATGTTATACATTTGATCCTCAGACCTTATTAATCTTACAACAATATCTTCAAACTAAAAGTTTGTACTCTTTTATCAAGCTCTCCTTCTCCTCCTTCTGGACCTCTGGGATCCCTGGGATGCTTGGGAACTACTATGAGTTTGCCTTCCCCCCCTCCCCCCCCCCACTTTAATGTCCACATAGAAGTAATACCATATAGTGTTTGTCTTTCTCTGGTTTATTTCACATAGCATAATGCCCTTCAGGTTCATTTGCTGGATCATATGGTAGCTCTATTTTTAATTTCTTGAGGAACCTACATATTGTCTTCCATAGTGACTCTACCAGTTTACATTCTCTCCAAAAGAGTATAATTGTTGCCCCTTCTCCATCTACTCAGCAGCTTTTGTAATCTCTTGTCTTGTTGATCATAACTATTCTAACAGGTGTTAGGTGATATCTCATTGTAGCTTTGATTTGCATTTCCCTAATAATTAGTGGTGTGGGGCCCTTTTCATGTACCTTTTGACCATTTGTGTGTCTTTGGAAAAATGTCTATTCAGGTTATTTGCCCATTTTAAGATTAGGTTGTTTGTATTTTTTTGCTGTTGAGTTGTATGGGTTCCTTGTACATTTTGGATATTACTGTTTATCAGATATGTTGTTTGCAATTATTTTCTCAGATTCCATAGGTCACCTCTTTATTTTGTTAATGGTTTCCTTTGGTAAGTAGAATCTAATTTGATGAGGTCACACTTTTTTTTTTAGCTTGTGATCTCTTTACTTTTCATGTCACAGAATTCTTTGTAATTTCCCTTTTGATTTATTCGTTGCCCCATGATCATTCCTAAGTGTTTTATTTATTTTCCAAATATTTTAGTATTTTCCAAGTTATCTTTTTGTTAGTGATTTCTAATTTATTGCGTTTGGGTCACAATATAACTTGAATGAATTGAATCCTTTTAAATACTGAGATTGTCTTAAAGCACAAAATATGGTACCACATTCATAGGCAAATATTTCATATGTACTTGAAGAAAATGTGTATTCTACTGTTGGGTTTTCTATCAATATTAATAAATTCAAGTGTGTTGAGTGCTGTTCAAATCTTGTATATTTTTGCTGATTTTTCTATCTACTCTAACAATTATTGAGAGATGAGTGTTGAAATCTCCTATTGTAATTGTGGGTTTGTTTATTTCTCCTTGAAATTCTATTAGTTTTTTTTTCTCTATTTAAAGACTCTAATATTAGGTGTATAAACATTTAGTGCTGATATATCCTACTGATGAATTAATTCCACTATCATGAAATGAAAATTTTTATCTTTAGTAGTATTCTTTGGCTCTGAAATCTTCTTGTCTCAGCTGTCTTTTGATTAATGTTAGTATATACTTACCAATATTTTCACTTTTAGTCTGTTTGTGTCATAATCACAATAAGTGTCTTAAACAAAGCATATAGTTGAATTTTACTTTGGCATTCAATCTGGCAATCTTTGCCTTTTAATTGGACCATTTACATTTAGTGTGGTTATTGATATGGTTAGGTGTAAATCTATCATCTTGCTATTTATTTACTATTTTTTCTTTCTCTTCTTTATTTCTTTAGTACCTTATTTTTAAATAATTGAGTTTTTAAAATGACTCATTTTGTTCTCATTTTGTAGCTTGTCATCTACAGTTCTGTTTTATAAGTTTAACTCTATGGTTTATAATATGCATCATTAATTTATCATACTCTATGTCCAAATGATATTATACTGCTACTTTTATAGTATGAGAACTTTACCAAAAGTATACTTGTATTTACTCCTTCCTGACCATGGTGATATTATTGTCATAGATTTTACTTGTACCTTAGTTATAAACCCTACACTGCATTGTTATTAGTTTTATTTAAACATTAGATTATTTTTTAAAGAAATTTAAATAATAAGAAAAATTACTATTTTTGCATGAGGTTGCTGTTTGTGGTGCTTTGCATTTCTTTGTGTAGATCATCAGATTTTTCCATCTGATATGATTTTCTTTACATAAAGGACTAGCATTTCTTGAAGTACAGATGTGCTGATGATAACTTCTTCCAGCTTTTGTATGTCGGAAGAAGTCTTTATTTCACTTTCAATATTGAAATATGTTTTGGCTGGATATAGAATTCCATGTTGATATTTTTTTCTATCAGTACTTTAAAGATGTTTTTCCATTATCTTCTTGATTACAGTGTTTCTGGCATGAAGTATGCTGTCATAATACTTAGCTTCGTTTTTCTGTACTTAGAATGTGTCTTCTCCCCATTCTTGTCCTCCTTGCACCCCTTGGCTATTTTTAAGATTTTTATTCTCTTATTAATATTTTGCAACAATTTGATTATAATATTCTTTAGAGTAGTTTTATTCATGTTGCTTCTGCTTTGGGTTTATTTTGAGTGTATGTTTTCCATCAAATACAGGCATTTTGGTAGCCATTTCTTTTTCAAATATCACCCATCATTTGGGGGCTTCAAATACATGTATTTTACCCACGTGAAATGATTCCGTGTTTTGATGATACTCTGATCTTTTTTAAAAAATCTCTTTTCTTGGGTGCCTGGGTGGCTCAGTGGGTTAAGAGTTCAATTCTTTATTTTGACTCAGGTCATGATCTGTCTGTTTGTGAGTTCAATTTCTGTGTCAGACTCTGCGCTGATAGCATTGAGCCTGCTTGAGATTCTTTCTTTTTTCCTCTCTCTTTGCCTCTCCCTGTCTCTTTCTCTCTCTTTCTCTCTCTTTCTCTCTCTCTCTCTCTCAAAGTAAATAAATTTTTAAAAAGTTATCTTTTCTTTCTGTGTTTTATTTTGGTAGTTTGCATTGCTATGTCTGCGAGTCCACTAATCTTTTTTTTTTCTGAAATGTCTAGTCACCTATTAGCCCATCCAATATATAGTTCATCTGGCATATTGTAGCTTCCATTTCTAGAACTTTCATTTGGTTCTTTTTAATATCTTTCATGCCATTACTTAATTTTTGAAAATGTGGGATACCAGTTTATAGCTGTTTAATATGCTTTTTTTCCAGTTAACTCTAAAGTCTGCATCAGTTTTGAGTCTGGTTTGATTGATTTTTCTCCTTAGTTGGGTCATATTTTCTTGCTTCCTGGCATACCTGGTAATTTTTAATATATGCCAAACATTGTATATTTTACCTTCTTGAATGCTGCATATTTTTTATATTCCTCAAACTATTCTTGAGCTACATTCAAGGAAACAGCTAAATTATTAAAAACATTTTTATCCTTTGGTTCCAATTAGGCATGACTGGAGTAGTGCTGTCTAGGATTTATTATTTCTTACTACTGAGGGAGGCCCCTTTGGTTTACTGTATCTAATGCCCCATTACTCATGAGACTTTCCTCTCTGGTTGGTAGAAATAAGCACTATTTCTAGCCCTTTTTGACACTTGGGCACTCTTTCTTCTAATCTTTTATGGAGGTTTTCTTACATACACGTACTGATGATTACTGATTATTTGAGGGAAGTCCTTCTGTGTAGCTCTGGAAATTCTTCATTTTGCTTGGTACTGCATTCTTCTCACTAGTGCTGCCTGTGAACATTGTGCTGTCCTCAGATTTTTGACTTTGTTTCTTCACCTCTGGGAGTCCACTGTGTTCTTTTTGGGTTTCCACCCACTGTACCACTACCAGAAACTCTTTCAAGGCATTAAGCTGTGCAGTCTTTAGGCCTACTTTGTATATTTTGCATCTGTCAAGGATCACTATACTTGGTTCCCTGATGTTCTAGTGTTTTAAAACTATTGTTTCATATATTTTGTCCATTTTTTTGGTTGATTTAGGTGGAAGAGTCCATTATTCCATCTTGACAGGAAATGGAATGGGAATTTCTGACTCATAGTAATATTTGTATCATAAGAATAATGTCCTTATTCCCCCCCCTCTTTTTTACTCAGAAGTCTGGTTTCTCAACCTCTATGTGCCTCAGTTTCCTCATTTATAAAATTAGAATTGCAGTTGTGCCCACCTTCTGGATTGTTGAGAGATTTAAATGAGACAACAGTGTAAAATATTTAATAAACACAGATAACTTCTAATAAATTACTTACCTTATTATCATTTCTGTTATGTTACAGATCACACAAAACAGTCTCTCAGTTTTAAATGCATGTCCACTTTGACTCATTTCCTACTTCTGTTAAACAAGCTTAATGTTTATGTCATATGTAAACAAAGCATTAAATGGATCTACTGATGAGTGAGAAAAATTATACATTTTGAAAGGCAGGTGGTAGCTGTTAATATAGTCATTTGGGTTAAGTTTCTTGAGAGAAATTTTGTCAAGGACACTTAATATGGTGCTCAAAATATTCGTCTCAGAATGAAAGTCCAGACAAAAGAGTCCCAGTAACAACTCACCAAGTCATTTACATGTGATTTGGATCATCTCTACTCTAATTGCATACCATCTTCTCCTGCATAGGGAGATGCACATTTCATCCGTCTTTCTCAAAAAGAAGCTGGGCTGTTTAACCAAAAAAAACTCAGCAGCTTGGGATTTACATATCTCGCTGGTATCTTACTCATCATTTTGTAAATGATTGGGTCACTAAAGTTACCCTTTGGGAAACATCTTGGCATTCCCTAAGGTGAAATATTAGAAGCTATTTAATAGTAAATACTTCATGTCATATGAACTTTTTGCAAGGAAGGTAATTAGTAAGTTGCTATTTAAAACCTCCAAAGGATTTATGGCATATAAATTTTTAATTCACAGTTATAATGCATTAGACACAATTTAATGGAAACAATATTAGGCACACTTCAAATCATCATAACATTCAGATCACCTACAGAAAAATTGCCTATGTATATGATGTGTGCAGCTCAGCTATGTCTATTTGCGGAAGTATTGACAGTGAGGAGAAGGAGCTATACCTTACATCAAAATTAAAACCAAACTCTAAATTCCTATTTGCATATTTTTGTTTTTAAATAGAATAAGACTAAAATATACTCTTTAAAAAAGGGTAGCGAAAGGTAAAACATAAGAAATAAATTTCTACCTTGGTCCTAGCTGGAAGACTCTTTTATCTTCTCTACTGTATTTGGATTGAGTAAAAGGACAACCATATTAGCATAGATTTTATTTGTACTAATCTTTATTGCCCTAATAAGGATTATTTTTATTTTAATAAATCTACCTTTATATATGTATTTATTTCCTCCAGGAAGAATTATAGTATTATTTTATCAAAAAGTAGGAAAATGGATAATATTTATTATAGGGTGCCCACTAAAGTAATAAAGTAGTCAAATATAATCTGGAAATAACATGGGGAACCTTTATTTTTTCAGTAAGTCAACTCTGTTGGGTCCCGATCAAATTATATCTGTTTTTGTTAGAATTTCTTCTGTAGTGGACAATTTGATTGGAATATCTTTAGTAGGATTTTAATGAGTAATTATTTGGGGGGAAGAATGGTATATTTGACAGAAAACGTTCAGTTTCTTAACAGAGTTTTCTCATTAATATAATGCCCTAAATCAGGGCATTTTTCAAATTATAAGTGAAGGCTTAGAAATCCTATTTGAAATTATTATTTTCCTTTTGCAAATCGTGATTAGTGTCTTGAAACCAGTAGGTGCAAATGTCTAGTAGGATATAATGGTAGAGGTATCATTTATTGATTAGCTACTATGTGGTAGGAACTAGGATAGACACATTTATTATCTCGTTGACTCCTTCCAATAAGCCTATGAGGTATTATTTTCACTATCTGATAAATAAATTGGGGCTGAGAGGTTAAGGATATTGGCCAAGTAGCAAAAAAAAATCTAATAAAGTTGCCTGATTTCAGAGCCAGTTGATGATAGTGACAATTTCAGGGTATCTGTTTTCGTTTGTGATTTCCAGAAATAGTTCAGGTAGTATTAACAATAAAATAGCAAATCAATCTATCGCTCTGTTGTTCTTGAAAGCATTTTTCATTGCATCCGAAATTACCATTGTAAAGTTTTTAGAGAGGATAGAATCTGCATATTTGAGCCTTTGTTTTGGCAGAAAAAAATAGGAGTTAAAAATGTGCAATTTGTTCAAAGTGCAAATATGCTGTGGCATTTTGGCGTTGTTCCAAGGGCACAGATTTAACTTGGAATTTTGGTGGCTGTTACTGGGAATGTACTGTTTATCAAATTCAGTGTTAACTGCACAGTTGAAGATTTTCTAGCAAACTCTCTTTTTAACTTGAAAAATTCTTTCACCAACTTCTCAGGGTTGATAAATAAAACCCATAAAAAGATATGGTTTTTGATGAAGAATGTCTTCTATTAAAGGATAATCTGTGAGGTCATTCAACAGAGAGTTTGCGTAATCAGAATTTGGTTAACCTGGCATCTATGCTAAAACCTGATGGCCTTATGTCTTTTTTTTTTTTTTTTTTGGATGGCCAAACATCTTAATGCAAGTAAGAGAGGATGAAGTTAGTAGCCCTTCACTGCCTTATTGAGTGAAATAACCAGCCAGCAAACATCTGTCAGGCAGTAGTAGGTGTTCCTGAAAGGTCTGACAGGTAATATTTTAATCAGATCCATTGGTAATTCTGTGACTTGAAAGGGTTATTGTGTTTCTGAAGGCCAGAATTTTCTTTCTTCTAGATAATGCTGTGTTTCTATGCATAAAATATCTTCAAATTGAACAGTATGAACATGGAATATGTTTTGACTTATTGCTGAAAAAATTTTCTTTGTTTACTCCCTCATTGCCTTTAGAAATTTCCCCCTCATCTCTACTACGAGCTGTTAATTCATGCAGATCATGTTAAGCATCATTTTCTCTCATGTGCTAGAACAAATGCCTGATTAAGAGGTCACTGACACAGGACTCATTATTTTACCTGACCACACAGTGAAATTCAAGAAATTGTTAGTTAAACGAATTATTGTTTAATTAAAGTATATGATTGTCTTCTAGTAGAGCAGCTCATTCTCTTTATCAACCGATGATGAAAAAAAAAGATGATAGGGTTTTGAATCTGAGTGGACCGATGAAGAAATTCTGTTAGCTTATTTTTCTCCCACAGTATATGTAGAAAGACATGAACTTGTTTTTCACCAGATGGATGAGATATAATTCAAAATCATTTTATCTCTAGGTTAAGGCCCTAAAGAATCTTTTTATTTTCCCATTTGATCCGGTGACTGATTCTTTGCAGGTTATCCCACCTGTACCTCCATTTAGCATTTTTCTTTCATTTTATCCAGATTTTGGGGCTTTTACTCCCCCTGCTGGCCCCTGGCATGCATTAAAGTTGAATCTTTTCCAAGGACTCTAGTTAATTGTTCTGTCTTGTTTCTATTAAGCCCCATGCAGAGTGATATTTATGTTCCAAATACAGCAGCAGCCATATAATTTTAAAGGTAGATGTTTTAAGCTTTTACACATTTATTTTTCTTAAAAATTTTCTAGAGAGACTGAGTACACCAATGCTAATTGAGAAAACATAGAAAAGACATTCTGAGTGTCTAAATCCTGAATCTAATTAAATTAGCTTAATTAAAAATCATTTGCTAACAAAAAGTTATGTTCTTGTTCAGAATGAAGAAAGTTTCTTTCTTCCTTGTAAGATTGCAGTAATTGTGCCACAAAAGAAGAAAACAATTATTTTCGTTTTAAAAGAATTTATAGGGGCGCCTGGGTGGCTCAGTGAGTTAAGCGTCTGACTTCAGCTCAGGTCATGATCTCACAGTTCGTGAGTTCGAGCTCTGCATTGGGCTCTGTGCAGTCAGCACCGAGCCTGGAGCCTGTTTTGGATTATGCCTCTCCCTCTCTCTCTGTCCTTCCCCCACTCATGCTCTGTCTCTCTCTCTCTCTCAAAAACAAACACATTGCAAAATTTTGAAAAAATAAAAATTTATAAATCCTTTGAAATTGATAGCTTAGTGTTATTACAAATAGATGGAAGCAGATATTTTCAAAGTAATTTACTTTGACAGTACTTTGAAACAAGTGCTCTCATTGTCATTAAATCTTTAAGACTATTTCTTTATGAGGGATTTTGGATAATTTAAACCTCAAATTTTGTCACATGCTTTTTTAGCGTCTGTAGTTTTGCTTTTGTTGGAGGCACAACCTCCATTGCATTACTTTCTATTTTTCCTTTTATTTAGGTTGGACTGAAAGAGGAATATGAATATTTCCTGAGAACGTGTTTATTTTAGGTCCGAGAGTTGCAATTTTCACACTGTTCTTTTACCGTCATTAAAAGAAAAAATCATTTGACCAGGAAATAGCGTTCTTGAGTCAACATATTTTTCGGAATTTTCTTCATCTTGAAACTGTAGGATGTTGCTGCTTTGCCATAGCTAATGGTCAGTGGGACTGGAAGACTCTTTTATCTTGTATATTTACGATAGACCCTGGTATGCATGCTTGATTAGTGACTCTCATCATTAGTAGTCACTAAATTCTCAAAGCCAGAGAAGGTGGAAGCTTCCCATTATTTGCACGGGAGCCAGAGGATGACAGTTCAGATCGTTTCTCTTGGTCCAAGGAAAATAGAATAGCTGTTAGTCATTTTCCTTACAGCGTGGTATTGGGAGCTTAAGAAATTGCTCTTGTTTGTTCTGTGTACCACATCAGATAAATATTTTATAGAATTTCTTTTTAGACCCCAAAGCTTTGTGAGAAACTACAGTTATTCACCATTTTAATGTGTCTGACCTCATCCTGGTTACCAGCACTGGATACCACTCAGCGGTTGGCAGAATATACAGCAATCTGTATTTTTTAGGGCATACTGAAGACTTTCTAAATGAAGACTCTTTTCCCACTCTTACCGGAAAGTGAAGGGAATGGGCATTTCATTTCAACAATACTTTTCACTATGTTACCAAAAAAGTTTCCAGATACTATGAGACCTTGATCACCACCCCCTGCAGAAGGCTAGGCGAGGAATGCTTTTTATAATTAAGTCTATGTAAAAACTTTCAATACTGGAAAACCCTTCCTTAGACATTTGCTTGGATATGTAGCCTGTCATGGGAAAACCAAACTAAAACTCCCATGCATATTGTGTTTATTCCCATTTAACTAAAATCAACAAAGTGATCTTAGACAAAGTTGATATCTTGCAACATTTTTAAAATCTGTAATTCAGGGCCCTCTGTCTTTGCAAAGAAGAAAGATTATTTATTGGGCTTTGAAATGGCGGAGGATTGAAAGGGTTATATAGTCTTCTTTTTATTTATTTGTTTGTTTCTAAGTTTATTTTGAGAGAGACAGAGACAGCGCTAGTGGGGGAGGGACAAAGAGAGAGTGAGACAGAGAATCCCAAGCAGGCTCCACATTGTCAGCATAGAGCCTTATGTGGGGCTTGACCTGAGGCTCAAACTCATGAAACCATGAGATAATGACCTGAGCCAAAACCAAGAGTCAGATGCTTAACCAACTGAGCTACCTAGGCATCTCATATTCTTTTCAAAAAAGAGGTAGGTGGCAGTTCTAGATTAGAAAAGAGTCATTATGCAGTTAATATCCAGTGAGGTATTTTTTGGAATTCTCTACTCATAAGAGTCTTGTTAAAAATATTGATTTCTAGGCTTTTTCATAAAAGTTTCTGGGTCTGGCAATGGAAAAAGGAGAAAACACAAGCATTAGATGATTCTTAATCACCAGAAGAATTTGGGAAGGATATACCTGGTTTAATAAATTATAGAGCCATTATCAATAATTTAGACATGAAATTTGGAGTAAAGCTTCATATATTCATCTAAGAAACATTAACTGAGCACTTACTATGGACAGGCTGTGAGCTTATTTGTTAGATGTGTGATATGGAAATTTTATTTACCTTCCCCAAACCTCAATTTCCCATTTTAAAAGTAAGTTTAATTCTTACTCATAGGTGATTGGGATGCTTCAATTAGACATGTCCTAAGAAATGTATAATTTTCACTTTAAATACCACTATTTTTATTCATCAGTTACTCTGAAGGGATAATAATGTAATTATCCAATTAGATATTTGTATTGTGTACCAAACTCTCCTTATGAACTTGCATCTTTTGGAGATTTATTTAGATGTCGAGAGCCCCTTAGAATCTTTGAAGATTCAAAGACTGTCCTAATAACATCCATCTTCTCTTTAGACCTTTCAAAATTTGTGTATTTCCTGCCTAAGTTCATGTAAAACACATTTTCCAGTTGCTTACAACACTATTTAAATGTCAGCTATTAATTATTAAGCAGTTACTATAATCCAGGAACAATCTTAGGTGCTGTTTGTATTATGCGTTGCTTAATTTTGCTGTAGTGTACATATTATGACCATTCGTGTGGGGGTTGAGAAATGCGGTAATTAACATAGGGTCTTTCAGCTTTGACATTGAAAACTAGAAATTATTTTAATCCCAATATGTCATTCTCCATGCCCCAAATCTGGCCACTGTGCCTTATATACTATTCTGATAGCTTGAGTACAATTACTTTTCCCCCACATTAGAAAATGCAGTTCTCACACTGGTTGCACAATGGCTTTCTTTTTATGCAGAGTGAAATCCAGTCCTTACCGAGGCCCATAAAACACTGCATGATATACCTTACGTATTCAAGGATGTTTTCATTTGCTGTTTGTCCCAGATTTCCACACAGCTCTCTCCATCTCACCAGGTTACTTTATATTAGGGAGCTTACACACGCGCGCGCGCACACACACACACACACACACACACACACACACACACAGATAGTGCCCCTTCACCTTGCTGGCTGATTTTTTCTCTGTAGCAGAGATCAATAGCTAACATCTGCTATGGGTTTTAAATTTATTTTTCATTTCTCCCCAGTATAGTGGAAGTCCTCAAGAACAGAGACTCAATAAATATTTAAATATTAAACATTGAATTGGGGGACATATTTGATATTCTTTGCATTAGTAACTTTATAATTTTCACAGCATTAAAGCTTCATAGATGATGTCTTGGCTATCATCCTAATATCATCTGTATTAACTGTATTTTTCATTAAAAAAATTTCTGACTAAAAATGTGTTGTTGGATTTCACTTTTTGTACAAACAGGGTTATCACTATGAAGAAAATAAAATATATCTTTCTAGATAGGATACCTAGAACAAACACATTTTTTTTAAAGATCCCTTACTCAAGTAACTTAGTAGATCTTCAGTATTAATAATACTCAGTACATTTCTCTTGCTCTTCCCTTTAGAAGCTAGAGTATTAGAATGTAGGTGAAGATTAAACATTACCTCTGTATTAGGAATTGCTCCACCTGCTGATGCAATACTTTTTTTTCTAAGTTTATTTATTTATTTATTTTGAGAGAGAAAGAAAGAGGGAGAGCCCAAGAGCATGCGGGAGGCACAGAGAGAGAATCCCATGCAGCCTCCACACTGTCAGCATGGAGCCCAATGTGGGCCTTGAACTCACAAACCACAGATCATGAGCTAAGCCCTAATCAAGAGTCGGATGCCTAACCGACTGAGCCACCCAGATGCCCCATGATGCAGTACTTTCCCAGCTCTGGTCATCATTCAGTATTAGTATTAGTGTTATTGTTGTCATGTAAGTGTGGCAATGCGAATTCAATAGGTTTCTATTTTTTTTAACCTGCTATTATTTTATCCTTTACTGTGAAGTTTTGCCCTGTGGCAAACTGGACTTATAGGTTGGTTTTTCAAATTATTGTCCATGTGTGTAACCTAGTGATTTAAGGGCAGTCACCATGTCTTTTCTCAAGTAAGTTCTAGCGACATCATTTCATTGTTCTCTCAAGTAATGTTAGTACTAGCTTTGAAAAGCAGTATATTTTGGGGAGGCAGTCGTTTTTAGTATTTGGATTCGATGGCGGGGTGGGGTGGGGGAGGGGAGAACTCAGAACTCACCAGATTAATTGGCATTTGTCCAAAGCGGTGTTTAGCAATTGTCAATGGCAAGTCCATCTTATTTTGATTTCCCTTTATCACTAGTTGGTCAGTTATGTATCTTCAGTCAGTACTAGTATTTTGATTTCCTCTTTCAGGTGTCTCCCTTCCTATTTTTCCTTCCTTCTCATTCTCCCTTTCTTCCTCACTCTAATCTGCTTAAAATAATAATAACTTAGTGACGTTTAAGATGCAAATGACTTTGAAGGTGAGAAGGTGGATATTTATACATATGCTCCGTGATAGGGGTTTCTAAGTGTGTCCCACTGGGGATGGTTAGTACATTCCACTGCTATAGGGGAAAAACTCCAAGTTTCCCAGAAATAAAAGTCAAAAGACAAGCAACAACTTTTTTATTATTGCTTTCCAAACAGAGGGGGTATGATTTATGTAGGATATAAGCTTATGTCATAGCTGTGCAGGTGCTGCCATGAAGTGGTGACCCCCATCTAATCCCCATAACGACACTGGGCATTGACTGCATTTGCTTTGTTGTTACCGAGCTGCATTCTCAGGGGCTTTTAAGTTTCTGAACCCAGCCGCTGGGTAGCTGGCAGGCCTGCTTGGTGCAAGAGCATTGTTTTTAAATCCAACCGGAAGTGCATTTTATAATCCCTCTCTGAGTTCAATAACTGTCCATTTGTGGTGGTTCCCCTTATGAATCTCAAGTCTTTTATCAACTGTTTTTTTAAATGAATTTAGTATTCACGATAAAGTGTTTTCTTTGCATTTCTCTTTTTTATTGCAGAAAAATAATCACAATTATTTATTTGAAAAATGATAAATAGTTGCTCGATACAAGCTAAAATGTTTTTGATACTGAGTTTAATAGGGCAATAACTGATTTACTTATATACTTCACTTTTATTTTTAGAAGATTTAATACTCTCCCATGTCATTTCATATTTTCTTCATTCCAGCCCCCAGATTAGTGACTTAGTAAATATTTGTAAGTCATCCCGAAAAATTGATTTACAATTTTATTCTTTCTTGCACTATTTCTATCTATCAGGGTTTTAATATTTTTAAAGATTTCTATGTGCCATGGGTTTTTTTAAAAAAGTACCTGAAAAGTATTAACTTTATTTTAAAATATTAAACTTTATTTTAAAGTATTAACTTTATTTTGTTAAATTTCATTAATGCTTTTTTTGATGTGGGAGAAAACAAATCTATGTATTTAAGGTGAGTTAAATTTAAGAAGTTAAGAACCAGGACTCAGGAGCCAAAGTGCTTAAGTTTGAATCTCAGCTGTATCACGTCCCAGTTCTGTGATCTTGAACAACGTTAACCTCCCGTGTCTTACCTGTAAAAGGTAAGTGTTAATCATAATACTTACGTATGTTATGATTTAATTAACTTAATATCTGCAAAGCCCTACCTAAATATTTGTTATGCAAAGAGATAAAGTTTAACTTTCTCCACTAAATGTTTGAGATTTCATACTTTCCATTTATTTGTTTTGAGTCATTCATACTCATTATTGCAGTTTTATCATGGAATTATTAGCTTTGTCTTAAACCTCAAAAATTTTGAGCTGATAGTGAATAAAGGGAAAGTGATAGTGATAATCCACAAAGTTTGCCCTTATTTTAGGTGGAATGTGAGACAGCACAGAAGTAGTTTACATAACTACGGGGAACCAAAGCTCAAGAAGAAAAGACTTCAAGATAAGTTTATATTTTTCTCACAGTAGCTGTGGGCACCCTTCAAGTTTCAGTGAAGTAATGACAGTGTAATTAGACCGCAAAATATTCAGTTTCTTCAGTACTCCTTTGATGGCCTCAAGTCATTTCTGAAGCTTCTTAAGTTCTGGTAAGGCTTCCCTAGGCTATCTAGTCTGATTTCTCTGAAAAAATATGCATGAATAAATAGGCCCTCCTAAGCATAAAAATTAATATTGAACATTTAACAGAAGTTGTAGCAAATATTCGTTTCAAACAGGACAAAAGGAAATGAGATGGAAGAGCCAAGAAAATGTAATATTCTGCTTAAGGGAAAACAGTAGGTTGCTGCTGATTTTTAGGCATATGTGTAAAAAAAAAAAACATTTGAGACGGCAGTAGTAAAATTGCAGTGAGGATTACTGCAGCAGAATTCCTCGGTCCTTACATTCATTGATGAAAAGTGCAGTATTTGCCAAGGAGTCACCTCTGGAGGGCAGTGCAGTCCTACATTTGTTGCAGGAGCTTCAGGTAGCTTTTAACGTTTCCTGAAGTTCATTTCAAAGATTCCTGGACTTGTAAGATGTGAATCACTGTCTGTTTTACATACTCAGAGGAGACATAGCCATGAAAGTTAAGATCTTTTCTGGAGGCAGGAGGCTTCACCTGAAAAGTGTGTGAGCTTTGCTCACAGCACACCGGTGAAGCTGGTTATGGAAGTAGCCGACTGATAATTTGTCTCCCCCCCCCCCCCCCCCCCCCGGCTTGGTTCAGATACCTGTGTGCCTCAACTTAAATATCCTGGTTTTGGTCTTTGCCTCACTCCAAAATACACACTCCTGTCTTCTAAGAAAATCTGTTGACGGCCTAGAGAGTTGACAGTGTATAGTTGTCAAATCTGCTGACCCTATATAGTGTCATGGAGGAGGTCAGTCCAGCAGCCAGCATAATATCTCCGAGTACCTTAACAAATCAGCAAAATATTTTGAGAAATGCTTTACTTTTATGAACAAAATACCCTGATAGTTATTGGATTTGTCACAGCATCTAAGGTTTCTCTCATAACCATACTGACCTTCACGTGCTATTATATTACAAAACCAACTCTTTATGTAATCAAACCAAAGGAAGAATGCTTAATTAGCCATACATGACCCTATGTTACAATATAGGCATACAAGAGTTATTTTCATCAGCACTATCTAACTATTGTATAAAGAAACATCTTTATACAGTAAGGCCTGAGCTATTTGAAGTCTCAGGAGTAAAGTAATATTGGGATTTTCTTTTTCCTCTGAAGGCTGTTTGAGAGCTTTCAGCAGGGGGATACCACATTTAAAGGTTGCCTGAGATCTCATAACTCCAAGTGTCAGAAAAAATGTGTAGATTATGAAAGACTTTTCTCATGAGCAAAAGAACTGTGCTTTTCAACCCTAAATCATGACATAGCCTTGTTATACCACAAAGAATTAAAGAATGTTAAGTAAATGACTTTTTTCCCTCCCTCTGTGCCTCTGAGGATAGTTATTAATGTTGATTCTTGCTGCTGAGTGATCCTGAAGCTACTGTCGCAACCTTTTTATTCCCTGAGTGCAAATGAATCCTTTATGAGGTAATTGAAGGAAATTGATGACATTATTTGCTGTATCTTGGGTATCAACAGTATATAAATGAAAAACAGTTATCACATTGACCAACACATTTGGATAGAAAGATCTCAAGCTGTTTTCTGCCAATGCAGACTTTGCACTTTTGTGTAGTGAAGTAGTAGGCAAACAACCTTTAAAATTATTATTTTTTAGTGTTTTTTCACTTTTTGAGAGAGACATGGAGACAGAGCGTGAGTGGGGGAGGGCCAGAGAGAGAGGGAGACACAGAATGTGAAGCAGGCTACAGTCTCTGAGCTGTCAGCGCAGAGCCCAACGTGGGGCTCAAACCCACGAACCATGAGATCATGGCCTGAGTCGAAGTCGGACACTTAACCAACTAAGCCACCCAGGCACCCCCAACTTTTAAAATTATTAATGCTGTGTATCAATTTACCATCACCTGGTGAAAAGGATATGTCTTTTAGAAACACAAAGAGCCTGTACTTATTCATTTTATTTTGTTACTCTTTGTGTATTTTAATGTATTATTCACAATCAGAATAGTAACTTATTTCATATTTTGATTTGAATATTAGTGCATGCACATTCTAAGCCAAGGATGGCTTTAACCTTTAGGTTAGTGTCACCATTTGAGCCATAGCAAATTCTGGGTTGTGTGTTGTAAGGGCGAGAGGGAAAGCATTAAAAAGAAATCTTTGAGAAATTTTACAATGCAGAGTATAGATGAGTGGCTCAAATAGAAAACCTGTATTAAAACAGCACTACTGAATGAGCTATACTAAAAGAACATTCATTTACCCAGCTAGGGAAAAAGTCATCTTAAATATGGTCTCTAGTTACTTTTCTTCCCACTTATTACATTTGCCACTTCATGGTAACCTTACTATGACCTTATAGTTTATGGCCTAAAGGTAACCATTATGTAATAATGAAAATATGCAGACCAAGCTTTACCACCTAGAAAGAACTGGTTTGTTATATTTTGTTTAAAATAACACACTTTGCTGTTTATAAAACTCTGTTCCTTGGTGCTTGAAAGAAGAGAGGAGCATTAATCGTAATTAATGTGCAGATTTGTGCTTGTAGGGACTGCCCATGGTGGTGGAGGTGAGTCAGCAGGCCTTGTTGCTTTAATTAAAGTGGATTCACAAAGATATGTAAGGTTCCTAACTTAATAATGCTTTAAAGCATAAATTGCTTAGAAAAAAAGAAACCTAAAAATCAAACTATTAATTCCCATCTTTGCTTTCTTCTTTGATTTGTTTACTTATCCAGATCTAAATTTATTCCTTTTCTACTTTGCTATAATCACATAATCTTATCTTTGTGAAGTAGACAGTTTACCGTTTGGATAAGGTAAAGGAAAAACTTGTAAGGCAATGAATATAGGGAATACAAAAAGCCATAAAGTGTGTCAGCACATTCTTGGTACTTAGGCCCTGATGAGCGTTGTTGCCTTCTTTGAGACCAGCCTTTGAATTCCTCTTGGTTTAGTCCTTAGTCTTGAAGATGAACCAAAACCACAACTTGGCTTTGAAAATCCATAATGCATGTGATATAAGTAATTGTAAATCGATGATTTAAAATTCTCACTCTGCCCATTGTTAGACATTTTTCTGCTGCCAATCACAAATCCATTCTTTACTTTTATTTTTTTATTTTTTATTTTTTTAATGTTTATTTATTACTGAGAGACAGAGAGAGAGAGTGTGAGCAGGGGCGGGGCAGAGAGATAGAGGGAGACATAGAATCTGAAGCAGGCTCCAGGCTACGAGCTGTCAGCACAGAGCCCTACGTGGGGCTCAAACTCACAAACTGCGAGATTATGACCTGAGCCGAAGTCAGACACTTAACCGACTGAGCCACCCAAGCACCCCGCCATTCTTTACTTTTAAATGATGATAATTATCCTTGGTAAAATAACTTTCAAATAATATTGATTATAAACAGTCACTGTCACTGTGGGCTATGTTCAAGGCACATGTCTCAGTACTTGTAAATCCCAGATAAACCCTTATCTCCATTGTATGGTTGAGAAAACTGAGGTACAGAAAATTAACTGTCCTGCCTAGGTAACATGGTAAATTTCAGATGGTATTTCTGCTCCAGAGGATGGGCTAGAGTTTCAGGTCTCACCTCCTGAGAACATGGGCTCTCCTGAGGGAATCTTTGTTTCTGTGTGAAGACTGTCACACCACTAGGATTAAAATAATTTCAACCTGGAAGACATTAGGCTAAGTGAAATGAGTCAGACAGAGAAAGACAAATACCATATGATTTCATTTATATGTGAAGTCTAAAAAACAAAACAAATGACTAAACAAACAAAAAGCAGAATCAGACCTATAAATACAGAGAACAAACTGATGGTTGCCAGAGGGGAGGGTGGGTAGAGGATGGGCAAATGGGTGAAGGGGAGTGGAAGATATAGGCTTCTAATTATGGAATGAATAAAGTAATAACATATGGTGACAGATGGCTGCTACTCTTAGGGGGAGCATAACAGAACATATAAACTTGTTGAATTACTGTGTTGTATACCTGAAACTAAGTAACATTGTGTCTCAACTATAACACATAAAAGAAAATAAAATTAATTGCCCATTAAAAAAGTACTTTTGACAGATTAAAAATGGAGATTTTTAATTTTTTTAATGTTTATTTTTGAGAGAGAGAGAGACAGAGCATGCATGGGAGAGGGGCAGAGAAAGAGGAAGACAAAGAATCCAAAGCAGGCTCCAGGCTCTGAGCTGCCTGCACAGAGCCCAGTGTGGGGCTCGAACTCACACACTGCGAGATCATGACCTGAGCTGAAGTCGGAAGCTTAGCTGACTGAGCCACCCAGACGCCCCCTAAAATGGAGATTTTTAAAAGCTTATCAGCAAAGAAAGGAATAATTTAGGGTTTTTTTCAACTTAAAAATGGATTGCTCACTTAAAAATGGATTGCTCATACCTAATAAAGAGAAATATAATAACCATTAATCCTTTATAAAAACCTTGGGGTGTGAAATCTTATTTTGAAATGGACTGTTGACCTGCATGTGAAAAGTATACTCATGGTCAATTTTTACATAGACTAGAAACAGATTTAATATCACCTTCAAACTGTGGAAGACTAAATATATGATGTGTTGAGACATTGAAAAGTAGTAGCTATTTACAGATATTCTCCCCGAAGTTGGTTTTGTAAGGGATTCAACCCTTCTTTAATGACATTGATCAAAGCAGGACAGTTTGAAGGAGAAGCATTACAAAAAGGAAGACTTGCCTTGATTGCTGTTAGGGAATATTTGATTCCAGACTTCCATATTTCAAAAATGAAATGAGAGGCAAATCTGTAGAGATATACAGTAGACTAGTGGTTTCCTGGGTCTGGGGCAGGAATGGGTATTAGCTTTACTTTGGAGGACCTTAACGGGTGTGATGGCAAAATTGTGAAACAAGATTATGGTGATGGTTATACAGCTAGGTTTAAATTTATTTCAGAAAATCATTAAATTGTACCCCTGAAATGGATAGCTTTACTCAATAAAGTTGTTTTAAAATGCATTTTTAAAAGTTTTTAAAAATCCCCAATTGTGTTTTTCAGAGAGAACTATTATTTACCTCAGATTCGGAATTTCCTCCAGCTGATATTAATTTACTTCTCATATTCAAAGCCTGACACTAATTGTTCATTAGGTCAGAAAAACAGTACAGATGGACATATGCGCCTCCTGCCCTCTTTCTCTTTACTTCCGTTTTCAGAATTTCCAGGTTGATTCGTTTTTTCCCCTTGTAACTCTAGAGGGCAGCACATGTGTTTTTATTAGAAAGACCAGTGTCTTCTCAGAAATCTTCAAACTGCAGTGACTTGCAAGAATTGAGAATGCCACATTGCCTTAGATGAACCTTCCGATTTCAGGGATTTGTGCTAAGGACCTTGATAATTGAGAGTCCTTCCTTCAATGACCCTTCAGGATGAGTCACCCCTTCCTCCCTGTCAGCTGTCCCACCTTTGGATGTCTATACCTTAGAAACATCTTTTGATCCAACCCACAGTGGTCTGTAGGAGTAATTTCACTTAAGACTTTCACAACATTTTTCCTTTAGAAACATTGGTTTTAAGACAAAGACAAGAGTCAAAGAAGAAAATCAGTATTTGCACATAAGAGGAGGGGGAAGATCCAGGAAACTGTGATACAAATCTTTAAACCTCATAAGTTTATAAAGTTATACTGGAAGAATTAGGCTGACAAGAGACAAATGCAATGCCAATGTTCTCTTCAATGTATGGATGATAAGCAATGCAGGACCTAAAAATCCATAAGAATTTTTTTGAATTGTGATATGTAAACATTTTGGGTTTTTTCCCCCTGTTCTTTTCATTTAACTACTATTAGTCTTGTGTACAGTAGAAATAAAAAATACGGTTGAAAGATTAAGTTAATTAGCAATAAGGTCTATATCTTCAGGTCAATTTAAGAAATGACTAGCTTCCTCTTACACAAGTGTAAGCTTCCTCTTACACAAGGCATTTTCCTGATGGTCGTTGAGTTAAAAAAATACCTATGAAATTGTACCATTCTGGGCTATCAACACGTAAGATTTATAAGCTTTGATTTTGGTGTAAGGATCTGAAACAACTTTAGGCCCCCCCTCACTGTCTCTTATCTTTACTTTGAAATCCTTCCTACATATCTAACCTAGCTTGTATGTGAAAAGAGTAGACAGGTAGAGTAAGAAAACACTTGAGAATTGTTTAAACAGACATTCACATCGTCTGAGTAGACTCACAGTCCAGGGATAAAAAAATTCCATTTGCATGAACCCAGCAGTTAATTTTTCTTCTCCCATCCCTCGTTTTTTCTGTCATTCTCTTCTCTCCCTCCTTCTTTCTTCATTTCTATCACTGAACTTTGATTGCATGCTAATTGTGTTCTAGGCATTCTGCTAGGTTCCACCTATACCATAGTGAAAATGCAAGCATAGTTTCTGCCTTTGTGTAGTTCTAGCCAGTGGAAGAGACAGACAAAACATATAAACAAAAAGGAAAGGCATCTTTATGGACTAAAATCAGTTCCTGGAGGGAAGAGGATAGTGAGAATAACTCTAGGGATGAAATTAAAGCTAGAAGTCAGGAAGAATATTTCTATGGAGGTGACTTTGCAGAGCCCCAGCCACATAGAGGATTGGAAGAATAACTTTCTAGACAGGGGAACAGAGTATGAGAAGACGCTGAGTCAGGAAAGAGCTCGGCTTGTTCTCAGAACTGAATGTGTGTCTAAGTATCTCACTGTAAGTGAAGAAGTGGGTTAATATGTGGCTCGAGGGGTGGTAGGGCAGGTAAAAAAGGTTTTTGTGAGGAGCTTGGATTTGTTTCTAGGTTCAGTGATGACTTTAGAGGACAAAAGAAAACCAGTGACATCACCATCTCATTTGGATTTTGCAAATATAATTCTGTCCTCTGTATTGGACAGAAGCTCAAGTGAATATAGAAGACAACTGAGAGACGGACAGGGGCTCAAGTGAGTACAGGAGACAACCGAGGAGACAGTTGCAGTAATCTAGACTAAGATGGTTTTGCAATTGACTTTTACCTGTGTGTTGGGAGTAAAGGAAAAAGCTTTTTTTTTTTCTTTAAAGGTATAGTTTTCAGCTTGTTAAATGTGGCTACATTGAGAGAGCAGTTAATGATTCATGGGATATTTAAAAGTACTTTTGGAAATAATAACTCATATTTCTAGTTTTATACAAACTGACATTGATTGTAAAAAGCCAAGGCAATCCAAACATCTTCAAATGAGTGTTTCTTTTATTGAGGATTGGAACTTAAAAAAAAAAAGAAATATGAGAGTAGATGAGAACACTAAGAACTTGATAGGTATGTGTATCCTTTAATATTATTTTTTAAAGAACTTCTCTTTTGATCAAATACAATTATGGACTCCTGAGGTTGAAAACATGAGAAAGAACACATCTGATTAATATTATTCATTCACATCCAGGAAGACTTTATAAATGTGTGTCTACAAATACATATATACTTACTTTCATGAATGGCAGGGGGCACTTCACTGGCTCGGTCGGTAGAGCATACATTCGTGAATGCCTGAAGTATTTCAGTAGCACATTAAAATAATATGAATGGAACATTTGTGCATACTGCTTAGCAGTTGTATAAGTATATATTGGTGGTCTTGATGTGAGCAGAAGTGATATGGAAAACATTTGAGACATTTTATACCTACCACACAAGATTCCTTCCTGCTGAGGTGGTTCATGTGACATTAATGCTAAAAATAAAAGTATCATGTATCTCCATTGCAGCATGTCTGAGAGACCAGAGGACAGCTTAACTACATAGCATCATCAACCCCTTACTACCCTCATTTAGATTTAGGAAAGTGGTGCCCAAGGGGCGAAGGGCTCAGACTCTGGAGGTAGCCTTCTTCCATTCAAATCCTGCCACTGAACTTGCTAGCTTTGTGACCTTGAACAAGTTATTTAATCGGTGTCTCAACTGTCTCCTCTGTAGAATGGGAACAATAAATTCACCTATCTTATATCGTTCCCTGGATGACTGAAAGACTTGTTGTATAGAAAGCACTTAGAACACTATGTGGCACACATGGAGAACTGTACCAGTGTTGGTAATACTCTCAAAAAGACCTGTTAGTCCCTCAAGGCTATTTGTTAAGCTGAATATAATGCAAAATGTGTTATCTGGTGCTACAAGATATTTCTTAGGGAACATAGGATTTACTGTTTATGCACCATCCCTAGACATACCATTTTCTGGGCACCTTTTTCCTTTGCCAGAAACTTCAAGAGATGTGAATAGCATTGCTCTGTTAGTGGACCACTAGAGTAGAAGTGAAACTTTGTCTGGTCATGCTGAGGTTGTGGCCCAGTCCAAAGAACTTTAATATTTTGTTTGCCTTACATAGTAATTTTAGAGCACTTTGAATTAGTTGTCTATGTCCTCACTTCCATGCTTTTTAAAAAAAATTGAAGATACATTAACATGGACCTACTTTTCACCGTGGCAACCATTGACTAATACTGAATGGTGACTAATTCTCGAACACTACCTCACTGTTGGGGTGAACTCTCCAGCCCCCTCAACTCGTGTGTTACCTAATTGACTCTTTCTAGAATTTGATTTTGATTATGAGACAGTTGTAGATTCATTGTACATTAAATAAGAGCTGTTAGATGGAAAGATCTAGGCACTCATGTCTTGGTTTTGGTGCTTATGCTCAGAAATCCAACATAGGGTACCATGTAGTACATCCCACCTTCAGTTAATCCCTCTCTCTATCATTTAGTAGTTAAAAACACAGGCTCTCGAGTCAATAGAGCTAGGTTTGGGTCCTGACTTTAGCGGCAACTTTACCCACATGTGCTCTCACTGATCATCCTGAAGCAGAAAACTGACCTATGAGACCATGTTATAAGAATGTGAGGATTAAATGAAATAATGTCGGCAAAGAACCTGCCACATCGTCAGTAGTCAAGAAATAAAGTGCCTGTCTCACAGTCAGTACTCAGGATCAAGTGATTTGCCCCAAGACACTAGTAATAAATGGCAGGGCTAATATTTGAATCCATACGGTCTGGCACCAAAGCCTGCACTTCAGTGCCTGTGCTGAACTACGTCTTTAAATTGGTGGTGGGGTTCGGGAGAGGGGAGGAGAGATCTTTGCTCTTGTCCCTAAGCTAGCTTCTCTTCATTCTTTCACTATCATTTCCTCAGCTCTAATTCACATTTTCTAAAACTTAAGAAGGAATTTTTCAGAATCACATAGGAGACTGTAGTACAGTGACCCTCCTTCTACCTATAACCTCAGTACCTGCTTTCTGTCTCTAGTGATCTACCAAAGTCAGTGGTGATTTCCTGAATAACCCAAGAGCATTTTCTCTGTCTCATTTTCCTCTCCAACACAGGCTGCCTACTGGTATTACCTCCTCCTGCCAATAGTGTCTGTCACCACACTCTACTGTCCCTTTCCTTCGACCTCCAGATCCTCATCAACTTCTTACTTTGTAGTCCTTGGCTCTTCTCTTATCTAGATTGTTTAAAGAAAATTCTTCTACTTTCTTGGAGTCACTTACAATTCCAGTTTAGATGGGGACTACTCTAATCTTCAGTCCTGATCTTTTTCTCTGAATATATTCCTACATTTTCAATTACTTTTAAACATTTCTGAATAGATTCATCACATCTCTCACCAAGTGGGTTTCATTTTGTGTCATCATTTTTCTCATTTTGCATAAGTGAAGTTTTGAAGATATTTCTCTCTACTTTCATATTTTGTTGGCCAGTCAGTCACTGTCTTCATGGCTAATAGTTTTAGCATCTTCTTACTTTGTTTCCCTGATCTAGAAACATTTATGAACCTCATGACTAGACTATTACATATTATCCTCATGATTGTTATCCTGACTTTGATCTTTTCTTCTACACTTCCTAAAACATCTCTTTAGCCAAACATTTCCAGAGGCTCCCCATTTGCTGTGGAAAAAAAGGAAAACTGCAGAATCACCATTTCCCCATCCATGCCTCTCTCTCCAATGCCCTTCTTCTTACCAACACTTTACTCTAATAAATGCTCTATTTCTTCCAAGGTTTGCTTTGGAATGCAAACCTTGCTCAAGGTTTGCTCAAGATGTCCTTCTTGAAGATTTCCATGTCCTTACCTCAGAAAATAATTTCTTCCTTTATATAGTACAGGGCTCTTGGTCCCATTTATTGAAAAATTATTACGCACTACATCGCTGACAATTTTTATTTATTTGTCTTGCTTTACCAGTAAAAGCATATATTTTCCAAGGGCTGGGATGAGTTCTTTCTACTTACTTATTTACTCTTATGGTGTCTAGAGCATTTCTTTGTATATAATTCTTGATTGATAGACTGACTTTACCTGAAACATGGCAGAAGAAGTATCCTTGTTTGGCATCAGTTGTGTGACTTAGAGTTACAAGCAACTTTTCAGTTCATTAGGGTCATTCAAAAATAGCCTGTTCCTAGGAGCAAAATGGTGTTTCTCCTCTTCTGAGAATTATAAGAAAGTGTTTTAGTTTAGCAAATTTTTTTTCTACCTGATTGTCTCTTAACCTCATAACTAATAACCATACTGCATTTTATAGAATATACTAAAGTTTCCAAAAGCTGGAAAGATTTTTTTTTTTCTGGTCAGGCACCACAAGGAGAGAAACTGTTTTTGTTTTTCTCTTAAAATATTAAGGTACTAAAATTATAGGTGCTCACTGAAAATCTCAAACAACACATGGGTAAGTGAAACTAGATGGTGACTGACCTCACTTATCCTACCCATACCTGTTTCCTGAAGTTATCCAAACCAGTGCTGTCTATCCCTTCAAAACAGATTGTCTATTGCATGTTGATTTCTTGTTTGGGTAGCATTTTTTCCCCGTAGGAAGAACTTAAATTTTTCAATGACAGTTTAGTGTAAACATTCTCATTCTGTATATTTGGTAAATAATTACATTCAGGTATATTACACCAGGGAAGCCAAAAGAAACTTTCATTTCTCTTATTTTGGAAACACTTTAACTGCTTCAATGGGCATAAAATTTAACTGAGGGTTAGATTTCTGTTGAATATGTGGCTAATACTGCTTCTGTTTAAGGATAGGCCTTAACTTTAATTCATAGAGGAATACCGTTGAAAATATGTGATTTTCCAAATTGTCCATAGTCCACAAAACACTTTAATGTACTGTTTCCTTTATAGCAGAGAGAGAAAAAGAGAAAAACTTTTTGGAAGGAAGCCAATTTATTACTGATACACTCAGGAGACCTATTGTCAGTATATGAAATGTTCTTTTCCTCCAAGGCCTCCTTATTTCTTCCTGTCTCTCCTTGCCAGCCTCCCACCCTTCTGGAATTTCTGGTTCAACGACAAGTGCTGATTCAGCATGGGCTACTGTCTTGAGCTAGCTTTTGCTGCTCCGGAGGAGTCAGGTGCTTTGGGAGGGGCAAATGGAGCAGTGGTGATTCGCCACCCAGTTCTCTTAGGAGTCCGAGCTCTCCTCACTGAGTAGGACTTGTTTCTGGGAGAATAGAATGAACTGTTAGGCTGAAAATGATCTAACCTTTCATACTTGACCATGTGGACTTTGAGCATTTATGATGTTCTGGTCCTCATTTCTAAATTTCACTACAGAATTGAAGAAATTAAAGGATTCTGTTATCACAGGATAGAAATCGGTGATGTCTGTGTGCTGCACTCGTGGTTCCCCTCTATGTCTGTGTTGGAGGGAAATGATATGTGTTCATATTACATATTAGAAGAAACTTGGTTTTTAATAAAAATATGAATCTTAGTAACTAGAAACACAATGTGTTCCAGTCATCAAAATCATGATAATTTCTGAACACTGAGGAATTTGGAGATTTGTGATTTCATGATTTATAAAGGCATGAAAAAGGAATATACATACACAATGGTGTACACAAATAAATAGCATGGAATTATTGTGAGTACAAGTGTTAAGTGTAAAAGCAGTGATTTCTCTTTAAGAAATGAACAAAAAGTGACCTAGATATGGTGAATTTTTTTTTCTCTTATTCACCTAATACATCAGTTTATCATGCTGTTGATTTTCAATTTCATGTGACTGTTCTCATACTGCATTTACGTCTTAGGAAGAATTACTTCTGAGTTTCATATTTGAAGGTAGAGCAATCCTGAATAGTGAAAATTCGGATATGTTTTTAAAGGTCAGAAAATATGTGCTGTTATGTTTGGTTTGTATCTTCTAGTAAAAAATCTATGCCTGAACAATTACCAGAAGTGTAGAATTTATGAGGAAAAATATTTATTCCAGTTTGATTCAAGTACTGGAAAGTGTGAGTTTTAGACTTGTGTTGATAAAGGTTATTAAAATAGTAAACTCACTAATGAGCATTTTTGCATTTTGGATTGATTAAAGAATGTTTATGCCAAGAAAAGTACATTATGAAAGTAATTACAACCATTAATTATACTAACTCTATTTATATTTTTTAAGGAAAGGTAGAATTTAATAAGGTGGTTTTCCATAAAGCCGTTAATCTGTGACTTATTTTAGCTACAGTGGATTTTCATATAATTTCCTTCTTTACTTTTTCTTAATGTCAAATGAGGTATATATATTTTGTGACTTCCTGGTATCTGATCTCAGATGCTTTTCAAGTTAATTGTGAGGATTAATGGACAAGACTTCTGTCTAGTAATTTTGTGTTTTAAAAGAAACATAATAATCCTAGAGAAAGAAGTGGCACAGTTTTGCCAGTTTTGCAGAATTTGGCCTAGATTAACAAATAAGAATTTGTTAATTCAGTTTTTTTTTTAATTTTTGTTTTTGTCTTTTAAAGTTTATATTTGGTACTGTGACATGTAGATAAATCAGTGGAATCTGAGTTAGGCTTGATTTGAAGTTCTGTTACTGATTCACTAAGTACCACTAAGTCACTGCATCTGCTTCCTATTTTTAAAATGGAGATGTTTTCTGCTTCTAATTAGTCTCTCAGAAGTGCAGTGTTAGAAGGATTAATTAGAAAAGGCCAATAGCCTGAGCATTGAGGAAGGCATAAATATAGACATAAGGCAACGTTACCAGGTGTCTCCTCATTTTGTGTGGTCGATCTCAATTCTGAGAGTCCTGTGTCTGCATTTTCTACAAAGGACATCACATTTGCCACTAGATCCAGTGACTTGAATTGTGAGGATATCAACTGCCCCAGAGTTTGATTTTTCTAGTGAAATGCCTTACCATGAATATTTTTTTCGAGTCCAACTTTTCCTAAAGATTCTTCAGGTTCAGAACTTTAATTCTGAATGGATGGGCCGATCTGATTACCTTGTATTAGCAATCCATTCACCTTCAAATGTTGCTCTATCAGATTTCCTGCAATGGTTCACAGCCTTTCAGCAGCCTTTTCTCCTTCTTTATGACACCTCTCAGCCACTTACTTTCAAGGTACAAACTTGGAATTGCTGGCTTACCCATGGTTTCTTGAACAACACTGGCAAAAGGCTGGATAGCTGAGGTAAAGTTACCAGGCTTCTGAGCTAAATTGCCTGGGGCTACATCCTTGCTCCAAGCTGCCTGTGTCATGTTGGTGATGGTACCTCAATTTACCATCTTTAAAATGAAAAACTTCTCATGGATTCTTCTGAGGATTAATTAAGATAATCAATATAAGGTTTGTAGTGTAGTGACTGGCACATAAGACATGCTCAAAATAATAGTATTATTTTTATTAACATTAGAAATATGGGGCACCTGGGTGACTCACTCGGTTATTGAATTTGGCTCAGGTCATGAACTCATAGTCGTGAGATGAAGCCCTATGTCAGGCTCAGCTCTGGATGTGAAGCCTAATTGGGATTCTCTCTCTTTCCCTCTACCTCTCCCCTGCTCACGTACACGCTCTCTCACTCTCTCTCTCTAAAAGAAAGGAAGGAAGGAAGGAAGGAAGGAAGGAAGGAAGGAAGGAAGGAAGGAAGGAAGGAAGGAAGGAAGGAAGGAAGGAAGGAAGGAAGGAAGGAATAAAGAGAGAGAAAGAGAGGGAGGGAGGAAGGAAGGAAGGAAGGAAGGAAGGAAGGAAGGAAGGAAGGAAGGAAGGAAGGAAGGAAGGAAGGAAGGAAGAAAAGAAAAGGAAAAAGAAAGTTTAGGCACAAGGAAGAATAAAATGTCAGTAAGGAGGAAGAAAAAGGGCAATTATGGGCAAAAATGGAGAGAACCAGTCTGGAGTGTGTCTTAGAAAAAGAAGAGAGAGTGACTGAAAAATGAGAGAGATACAGCCTTACCACTCAGAGTGTGGGCCACAGCAGCATCCTCTTCACCTGGAAGCTTGCTAGAGATTCTGAATCTCAGCTCTCCCTACCCCCGCCCCACCCCAGGTTCAAGGAATCTAAATCTTTAGCATAACCAGATCCCTGGGGAGTTCACTTGAAATGCAGCAGAGTTGAGGGGGAAATTGTTTATTTTTATGAGCAAGAAACAGTGGGGCATGTATTGACACATGGAGGTAGGTACCACATAGTGGGTGACAGACTTAAGAATAATGAAGGCATGGATGATTAAAAGATTGGTTAGAGAGGAAAAGCATGGATGGCTGCTTCATTTAAGAAAAACACCTCTTCTTAGACAAATGCAAAGATGGAAAGAATTTGAGATCAAGAAGAAAGATAAATGTGTTCTACTGAGATGTCTTCTAAGCTGCAAGGCAACTTGCTGGGAGCAAATAAGGCAGGGATAGGATTAGTAACTGGTGTTCTGATAGGGTTGGAACCACTGTGGTGAATGAACTAGGACTAGGGTGGTATATAAATTTTAAATTCAATGCTAACTATGATTAAATTGGTAGTGCCTGCATAGAATAATGTGCTGAGTGGGATTCTGAGGCCAAAATAATATACAGAGGTAAGAGGTACACCTGATGAACAGTCCCTGACCCTGGTAATCAGGGAGAGGTAGTGGTGTTTACTCCACACATTTGCCATCTCTGGTATAGAAGATCTCCTGGAATTGTATGAAAATTATTGAGTATGAATAAATAACTCTAATATGAATTTATGGTAAATTCTTCTTGCAGTATTATTTGATATTTCTCCAGTAATACTTAGCCAAAGAATAGGAAATGCAATCAGAGGAATAAAGCAGTGAGTTTATTCTTTAAATGCCTGACTCTGAAGTCCATATTTCATGCAGAGGCAAATAAAGCCTGAATTTGCACAATTTCATGTTCTAGAAAGTGTGGTCTAATGGAAAAACACATACTGTGGAATTCAAACACCAGATCTACTACTCATTAGTTGTGTCATTAGGTAAATTATAGTAAACCTATTCCTAGAATGGAAAACTCTGTTTCTTGATCTTTAAGGTAGGAATAATTGTAGTAATTTCCAAATAGAGTTCAAGAGAAATTGAATGAATGGAACATAATGACAAATGCATATCTCATATTACTTCTTTTCCCCTTTTGTGTTGCTTTTAAATATTTTATTAATATTATTTTTATTTTTTAAAGTTATCTCTGTACCCAACATGGGGCTCAAACTCACAACCCAGAGATCAACAGTTGCATGTTCTACTGACTAAGCCAACCAGGCACCCATGTTGCCTTTAAGGGTTTTTTTTTTCTGTCAATTACTCCTTCTTCTCTTCTTATTTTTTGTGAGCACCCAAAGCAGTCAAGAATTAAGAATTAAAATTGAAAAATAAAATGATAGAGTAGTATTCCCATGTTCATTCCCCAGTACTGTAATTTCCTTCACTTCCTGTCCTGTGATGGTGATAAACTGAAGGAAAATGGATCATGGATGATGGTGCTTTGCAGAATAGTTTTAAGCAAGTCTTCTTAGACACCAACATATTTTTTACCAAGTGACTCAGGGAAGTACAGGTTCCATAACAGAATGCAGGGTAAGTTACTAGCTGTCAGTATCCTCTAAGTGCTAAGGAGAAAATAATGGCCTAGGACCTTGGGAATAAAAGTTTCTAGATGATGACAACTGGCTTGGATGTAAGACCTAGAATTTGCTCCAGTGGAAGATCTCTGCCCCAAAAAAACTTGCTACAATGCCAATGAAGACTCTTACTTACTCTTCCATGGGCTCTGGCCTTTCAGTCACACTTGGCCAAGAATCTCCTTGGCCAGTGAACTTTTACATGAATATACTCCAAAGGAGCAGGGCTGAGAGCCAAAGGGTGGGATGCATAAATTCCATAACCACCTTTTCCTTTTTATTCTTCAAGAAAATTTAAGAACATAGGATGCTGACAGATGATGACATTTTTTGGCAGGACTATGAGGTCCTTGCTACAAGGCAGCTTTCCATCTTTGCAGTTACAAAGTTATAAACTTGGTTTCTAAAAGAAAAGCTCATAGCTATTGTGCTAGCTCATATTCCATTCTCAGTTTGAAATTCCAATGAATTGACTCTCCTTTTTTATGTAAAAGTGATGCTTTTAGTTAATCATGTTTTCTATGTCTTGTTTACTTCATTTAGCTTAAAAAGAAAAAAAATTGATGGGGGTACCTGGGTGGCTCAGTCGGTTAAGCATCTGACTCTTGACTTCAGCTCAGGTCATGATCTCACTGTTCATGAGTTCCACCCATGCACCATACTCCATGGTGACAGTGCAGAGCCTGCTTGGGATTCTGTCTCTCCCTGTCTCTCTGCCTCTCTCTCTCTCAAAATAAATAAACTTTTTTAAAAAAGGAAAAAAAAACATAGAAAATGTTTAAATTAAGCATGTTTATTAAAATGTCATAAATTTGGCTAATTTTATTAACATGGAATTCTTAACATGTAGGTAGCATTCACTACCTTTCTAGAAACCTTGTTTTTCATTCTCTTCCCATCTGTGTGAAATTTATTCATTTTTCTCTTGCAATACCCATCAAAATAAAGCTCATGTTTCTTTTCCGTAAGTAATATTGACTGCAGAAGAGTAAGAAGCACAGATAAGAGAAGAAGAAATAAAATCATATTTAATTCCACCATTCTGAGACAGCCATTGTTTATTCCAGGGTGTTGTAAGGGATTGCACACTCAGATACTTAGGGGGACGGGGGACAGGGGGACAACAAATCAAGCTGGATAGAGGCCATGGGACTAGAGAGGGGACAGTTTTTATTTAGTTCCACCGATTTTTGCACCATGCAAGAAGATGGGCCTCAGGTCGCCAGTTCTTCCTGTGATTAAGAGAAGAAGAGTGCCAGATTTTTTTTATATAATATAGTTAATTTTGAAGTTTGAGTGGTATAAAAAATAATAAAGACAATATACAAGCCAAACAGGACAGGTACACAGACATTTTTCTTTCTTTTATATGTATAAGAGCTAACATTAGCTATTGGAATTGTGTTTGTAATTTTTCAGTGTAAGGTTTTATTCATACAAGAAAATATACAACATGTAATTTATAATAAAATAAATACTTCTGAACCCACCACCCTGCCTAAGGACAGTATCAGTGCATGTAATACTCTATGTTTTACACTGATCCAATTCTATGATAACCACTCCCACCACCAAGTATGCATTTCACATTTTTGTTTGTTTATTTTTATAAAAAGAGACCATATCTGTATATACTCCAAAACAATCTTTAGGTTTGTTTTTTGGAGTTTTGTAAACATAGCATGATAATGTATGCAATGTTCTACAACTTGCTTTTTTTACACTGATTATTATATTTTAAAATTCATCGGTAGGTTATAATGTATAGCTGGAATTTATTCATTTTTTATTATACTTTACTATTTCATTATTTGAATAAACCACATTTGCTTATCTCTTTCCTTCATAGGTATTGACATTGTTTTAGGTTTTTGCTGTTTTTTTATGTTTTTTTTTTAAATTTTATTTTTGAGAGACACACAGAGTGAGAGTAGGGGAGGGGCAGAGAGAGAACAAGACAGAATCTGAAGCAGGCTTCAGGCTCTGAGCTGTCAGCGCAGAGCCCAACGTGGGGCTCAGACTCATAGACTGCGAGATCATGACCTGAGCCAAAGTCGGACATCCAACCAACTGAGCCACCCAGGCGCCCCTAAGTTTTTGCTATGATAGTCGATACTTCTCTGAACATGCTGCTCATACATGTTTACTGCTGCACTTGTAACTCTTTTCAGGGTAAACCTGGAAGTGGAATTGCTGAGTCATAAAATGGGTACATAAAATTTATAATTATAAATTACTTTCAAAAATATCTGGAACCAATTTATACACTCATCATCAGTGTCTGAGAGTTCCTGGTGCTCCACATTTTTCCCAACACTTATATGTTAAGGTTTCTCCATTTTTGTCATATGGAGGTTATTGACGTGGTCTGGGTTTGCACTTCCCTGCTGGCATGAGTTGAGCATCTTTGGATGTGCTTATTCATCATACGGCTCCTTTTCATGGGAAATGCCTCTCTTTTCTGTTTTTTCTTTTTTTTTTCTTTTGGGTTGCTTCTCTCCCTTATTGCCTTCTAGAAGTTGTTGGAATAATCTGATACTAATCCCATATCAATTTTATGTTACCAGCGTCTTTTCTCAAATTGTGGTTGTCTTTTCACTTTATTTATACTGTCTTTCAATACATAGAAGTTTTTAATTTTAATGGATTCAAATCTATTATTTTTTATTTAACAATTAATACTCTTCTATGTCTTGTTTGAAATTCTTTCCATGGAAAGATCACAAAGATGTGTTTTTGTGTTTTATTCCAAAATTGAAGTTACCTATCACATTTTAAATCCTTTAAATCCACCTGGGATCTGTGTGTGTGCGTGTGTGTGCGTGTGTGTGTGTGTGTGTGTGTGTGTGTGTGTGTGTGTGTATGAGGTAGGGATCTATCTTCATTTTTGTTTTCCACATGGTTAACCAGGTGTCCCAGACCAATTAGTGATCTCCATAGCTACCATTGCCATATATCAAATCTGTTATGTATCAAACACATGGTTCTGTATCAGGACTCCATTTGGTACCATTGATGAGAACTTTGCCTCTCACATAAACTCTTTTTTATGAAGCAAAACATATTATTTTGTTAAGATGTGCTTTATTTTCTGAAAAAAAAGTTTAGGTTAATTTTATGGGAAAAAAGGCCATCAGTTTAATTTCATGCCTTTTCTCTTTTGTCACCTTTGTGTTGGTTATAAGGATTCACTCTTTCCACTGTCTGAGCTTTGTGATGATTCACTTGAGTTATGTTGAAGAAGAAAAGACATCCAGGTTTCAGATATCGATTCAAGACAGGAAAACTAAATATGGAAATCCTCACATAACAAGTGGCCAAGTAAAAAGGGACATGCCTCTCTGTGGTGCCTTTTATCTGGAACAGGGGCTGTAATTGTTGAACTAACCATGCACACCGCAACCTTATGCTGGATTATATTACTTTATATAGTAATAAAGTATTATTAATAAAGGATTTTATAGTCTTTATAACTATCTAGATGCAGTGATTATAAATTATCTTTTTGTCCATCTGCTACTAGTTTAAAAATCTACCAAACCCACTTTTAAGCCCCTTAAAATCTACTCCCTGGCTAAATGCTTTCACACTATTTATATATGGGACATTTAGAGTATTCTTAATTTTTTTCCTTTGTTATGGTATATTTCTTTGTTCACAGTATCATTTATGTGTTTAAAATGAAAAATACTTCCAGTGTGCCTGCGTGGCTCACTCAGTTAAGTGTCTGACTCTCGATTTGGGCTCAGGTCATGATCTCATGGTTCATGAGTTCGAGCCCCCTGTCAGGCTCTACACCGACAGCACAGAGCCTGCTTGAGATACTCTCTCTCCTTCTTTCTGTGCCCCTTCCCAGCTTGTGTGCACTCTTCTCTCTCTCAAAATAAATAAATTAAACATTTTTTAAAAATTAAGAAAAAAAATGTCCAGCTTGGGCTCAGGTCATGATCTCATGGCTCGTGAGTTCGAGCATTGGGCTCTGTGCTGACAGCTCGGAGCCTGGAGCCTGCTTCAGATTCTGTGTCTCTTTCTATCTCTGCCCCTCCCCTGCTTGTGAGCTCTCTCTCTGTCTCTCTCAAAAATAAATAAACATTAAAAATATAAAAACAAAACAGCATAATACTGGGATACTTATGTAAACCATTTTTATACTTTAAAAATTCCCTTTTAGTCAACTGAAATGTAACAAAAAGGTGATTAACAACTTATGTTATCATTTTCTATAGCAATATTTAGAATATTGTAATATTATGTTTATCATGGTATCTGAAAATGAAACAAGAGGTTTAAATTACAAATCTAGTCCTTTCTCCTTCCCTTTTCTCTTTCATTTCCTTTTTGTTTTCTTTCTTAAATATTTGAAAATTAATATTCTTACACTGAAATCTTGAGAATATTTTATCTTGAGCTCCATATCTACTCTTTATTTATGTAATGACTCCTTCAGTGGGATTTCTAATTACGTGTGGAATAAACTTCCCCTAAATGCTGTGGGCTTAGCACTGAAGGAGGCTGTATACCAGAATGATCAATACCAGATAGCTAGCACTGTTAATAAAAAAAATCTTTTTAGAATGGTGCAGAGCAAGTCATGAAAGTGTCTCATGGTTGATCAAGGAGAGATTCAGACAGATGACTGAGAAAGTGTGCTGCTCCCTGAGTCCGTCCCTGCCATCATCCTGAAATGGGATTGTTTGCATCAGTGTAACTGCTGCTGTGAGGGGGGAAAAAAGGTTTATAGAGAATCTTTAAATCATTCCAGGGTAGAAAGGAATTATAAGGTCAACTTTCCCACCACCTGCCAATGCAATAATTTTTTTGAGGTTCAAAGCATATTTAAGAAGAGTTGTTTCTTTTTTAAGATCTTTCTTTAAGACTTGCTTTTTCAGTAACCCCCCCTTTTTTTAAAATAACTACAGTATAACTTGTCCATAGAGATAATGATACTGAAAAGAAAAAAAAGTATGAATTTTAGTAGACTGGAGCATAAACTATTAAGAAAGTAATTTATTCTTGCAAACCATTGTGCTTGTAGTCCTCCAGGTTCTTGAAGCCCCAAGTGGGTTACCTTCTTCCTGTACTCACTAGCAAGCCAGTCGGTGTGGTTCTAGTTAGAATCCCATAAATCTGCAATATAATTAATTGCATATCCTTTCAAGCTAGCAGTGAAAGGAGTAACACTGGCCAGGATTTTGATGTTTTGCCATATTCTGGAATCAACGTGATGGTATACGACACTGCTGAAAACATTAATTTAGAGGGTGGCTGGAAATTGCTGAAAATATTGAAGTCCAGCTAGTGAACCCAAACATTCTCCTTTTTTTCTGCTCCTAGATCAGAGAAGTCCATGTAGTTAAAACTTCACTCCTAATCGAATTCTCTATTTCAAGTCTATATGCATAAAACCATATTTTTTTGTTTAGCAAGTTCAACACTGCTTCTTATAATGTAAGTCTGTAAATCATAAGTGTGAGGGAATTGGATCATTGTGCTCTATAAGAAGCATATTTTACAATAGTTTATTTTATTTGACTTTTATCTAGCCCTTGCTGGCAATCTAATGGATTTTGTTTGATGCATTTTGCATAAGGGTTCTATTTGGTCCATAATGGTTTGTGTAATGAACTATTTGTCCTCTTCTAGATGACATCCAGTTGCTTAAAACTTATAATGAGATGTCAGGTGAATTGCATTGATTGACACTGATGGATGAGCTTGTTGAAATATTGCCGGGTTTCCTGTAGGGGCAAAGAGGAAAATTGCTGTTTAGAGCTTTGGGTCTCCTAAGCATTGAAACTGTAATCACATAAACAGAACCACTTCTGCAGCTCCAAGGTGTCATCATGAATTTTCTGGCTAATCCATCCATTCATCTCAATGGTCCAGAACTTGCGCTTCATGTCACTCTTTGCCTTTGTTCTGCACTTTGATCTTTCAAAATGCCTGTCAGAAGAAAAGTGTTTATATTGAATTATGTGTGGAAAGGGATAGGGTGCATACTTCAGAAGCTTGGCATGAAATTTGCTAAACAAACCTTGCCAGTTGTTCTGCAGCAATAATCGAGGTATGGGTTTCAGTTTAACAGTATGTAGGTATACATTTTTCCCCTTCAGAAACAACTTAACGTGGGTGTTTCGGTGCACATTTTATTTATTTATTCTATAGAATGCACCTAGCACCTTTATTATAACTGTTAAAATTAATGTTAAGAAGAAAGATAAATATTTCAGTTAAATTTTTCTCCTAAAGTGCTGATTAGAGGAGTTAAATGAAAGCTTGGTATGAAGTATGAAGTATCTTCTCTTTGTGTGTGTGTGTGTGTGTGTGTACATAATATATGTATATTATTGATTATTTTAGTATAAGATACTCTGTTTTAGTATCTTTCATGTGTATTATAATATGTGTATTAAAATGTACTAGGAATTCTACAACAAAGCCAAACAAACAAAATTAAGAACTAATTACACTGAAAGTACTATACAGGCACAAATGCAGAAAGAAATGAGTGAATTATTAATTGTTGTATTCTGTCACAGCTAAGTTCCTCTCCTTTTTCATACCTTTTGAATAATTATGGAATGAAGGCATTTTTTCCAAGTACCTCAAATTATTGAAGGACTCTGAATCAGTTTCCTCTGATGTGATCCTAAGGGCAAGAAAATATGTACTGCTTCTGTTTCCCAGACTAACTTACCTTGCAATGACCAAAAACAGAATTCAGAGATCTTTTGACATTAGTCATATGTCTTTCCTTAATCTATATACTGAAACATTGGTACCTCTCTATTTGCTGGTCTGAGATTCTTGAAGTAGGGACAGGTGTTAGGTCATCTCTGGGACACTTTTGAATTGGAATTCAGTTGTACCCTCCAATGACACTGATAATCTTGTATCAGTTATTTTCTCCTTATAAATGAGGCATTGATGGAATCTGAATGTGCTCAGCCAACCCAGTAAGGTAGCTCATACCTAACAAATCCTTATTTGATCTTCAATGAGGCCCAGTCGTATTTCTGAAATCTTTCCTGGTGATTCCAATAAGCAGGCAGATTTGAAAAACACTGGGCTAGAGAGATGGAACATAGTGGTTGCACCTGAGGGAATATCAGTGTCCAGACATAATGAATTACGTGGACACAAATGAGTAGAGAGGACTAGCCTGCTCTGCTAGTCTTCAGAGGGCTTTTTAATCCTGAGAACGAGGGCAGGTGTGTCAGAGCAGTGGCTGCACGTGCAACAGAGAGCCTGTGAGGCACGAGTAACCCAACTGCCTGGTCTGGATTTCCCCGTAGCTCAAGATCACTTCAGAAGTTAGAAGTTTTGATCCTTTACAGGTTTCAACTTGCTTGGTATAGGCACCCTTTCCCACTCTTGGGATCATTCTGGAATGGTTGAAAACATTGTTATAGAAGGTAAGAGTGACAGAGCTGTAATTATCTCCTGCACGATTTTAATCATGAGACCAACCTGGGCTCAGACCAGACCTACCCTAGTCCATGATCTCCCAGGGCTAGTAGAAAGAGCTTCCTTGACCAGCTGAATAGCTTCGGGCAGACTTGGTTGTGTTAGATGGCGTTGGTAATCCTGTCGGCGATGCTGCGAGAGTAGCTATGTATTATAGATTAAAAGAAGGACAGGTCATTTTGTAGACGCAGCAGGGTTATGCACCATATAATGGATTTCTGTATCCAAAACAGTGGATTTTAATAAACTAGGAATTTTCATGTCTATATCATTTGCTTAATTTTGGTTCAAAACGTAAATGAATTGGAGCCAAAAGACGAGTTTTTTATCTGTAGCTGTAGTCCTTTCTAGCTGAGCTCTCCTGAATATATTGCTTTTGTAGTGTAGTAAGAAAGGTGAGTGTATTTATTTAAAGTTATCATTTATGCAAAGTTTATCTTGTTGCAGAAAAATTTTCATGAGCCTACAGTGTATTTTTTCTAACATGAGAAAGATAAAAGGATCATTTAAATATGTCCCTATGTCTCAGTTTACTCATTTCTAAAATGGGAATAATCATAGTAACTACCTTATGTGGTTATTATGATACATAAATATGCATATTTGGAGGGTCTTCACGATGACATTAACAGCTATTCTGTTTAGTTTTATGTCCAAGTAATCCAGAAATCCTGATGGACTTTCATTTGTTTGAATATTGAAGACATTTTCCTACTTTAATAGGATTTCATAGTAGGTTAGAATTCCTTGCCAGGAAATGAGGTGTAAGTGCCACATTTGCAACGCTTCTTCTCTTGAAGTCCAGGTGAAACTGAAGGAGCTTTGAAAGGAACACACCAAAACCTGAACTCTCGAGGTAACCCTTCTTTACTAATCATCGACATTTTTAAGCTTTGCCTTGAAATTTCATTTGTTTGGGAAAAAAGTTTATAATGTATTTTCTCTGGCTTTTAAGACATGCTAACTTTTAAAGAGAAATAGTAGACTTCTACTTATGATCCTTTGGATTTTTTGTGGCTGATACTTGATATTTTTAGAAATATGAAAAGCACTCCATAATTGGATACTTAACCTGAGTACTTCTAAAAATAATGGCAGATATTTAGTTGGTTACTGCTATAAAATTTTTAGAATACAAAAATTATGAAATTAAAGTGGAATTAAAATGCAACTAGTTCTCTATAGATGTGTTTCTTCTAATTTGAATGCTCATTCACTAAACTATTCTTTGTATTATATGTATAATATATAATAATGTACAATCTATAATATAACATCTCTTATGTATATAAAAACATATATAAAATATAAAATATATATTTAATATAAGTTATATATATGATACCCTGAATCTCTTTATGTATATTTCTTGCCCCTAAAGCATATGTAGTAGGAAACAGCAGTATTGCAAGAAAAGACAATGAGCATCAAAGTTAGACAGTCAGGCTTACCTGGTGTTGAGTTTTCATTTTCCATTTAGTAGCTGTGCAGCCTTGAATAGGATCCCTTAACCTATAAAATAAGATGAGGTGTATTCTTTTCTTCCATAAAATGAGTATGATAACATCTATTGTGTAAGGTTGTTTGCAAGAATAAAGTAGATTGCTTATATAGTGGGCTTGATATATAGCAGGCTATCAATAGGTTGTCCCTTCCCTCTGTATTTAGCTAGGCCACTGCACAGGTGGTGCAGATGAGACCCTGTACTGGCACCTACTGAGGGGCAAGTGGATACTTAAATCTAGCTTGCCTCCTTTTCATTGGCCTCAAACCCCAGTGTGGAACTGCATTCACGCTGCCTGGGTCAGTGAAGGCTGGGCCCTTTAGAGCCCTGGAAATGAGAATCTAAAGTCTGTGACTGAATCCTTCCTGGCCCTACCCAGCTACATGATCCCAGTCATGTCACTTGCCTGTGTATCCATTACTTCATATATAGAAAGGGTATTAATTATCTGTCCTCCAGAGCTCTCTTGGTGTCATTTTTTTTTTGAAGATGAAATAAAATAATGCTATGAAAAAATAATTATAAAAGGAATGTATTATGCACATGTCTGGGTAACAGATTATTATTTGTTAAAGTTTATTTATTTTGGAGAGAGAGAACATGGCATAGAGAAAGGGAGACAGAGAATCCCAAGCAGGCTCTGCACCATCAGCGCAGAGCCTGATGTGGGGCTCGAACTCAGGAACCATGAGATCATGACCTGAGCTAAAATCAGGAGTCAGAATCTTAACTGACTAAGCCAGCCAGGTGCCCCAATTGTTTTTTATGCAGAATGGGCAGGATCAGGGGCGCCTAGGTGGCTTAGTCAGTTAAGCATCTGACTTCAGCCTCAGGTCACGATCTCACAGTTCGTGAGTTCAAGCCCACGTTGGGCCCTGTGCTGACAGCTCAAAGAGTGGAGCCTGATTCGGGTTCTGTGTCTCCCTCTCTCTCTGCCCCTCTCCTGCTTGCACTCTGACTCTCTCTCTCAAAAATAAATAAACATTTAAAAAATTTTAAAGAATGGGCGGTATCATAAAAATATTTTGATTATTGACATTGAGAGTTATTATTTAGTTAGGTTGGTGGTTTCTTTAAAAAAAGGCCAAAAGGTCTTTGTGACTCTTCCTTCCCAGAACTGCTGTGTGTGAAAAACAAGCAAAGATTGGGAATGAACCTAAGAAAGAGGTGTTCTGAGAAGTGAGGCCCTGGAGGTAGAGGTCAATGTGAAAGGCAGTGATTAGAGCATGAGATTGATATTGTTTGGGCCAGAAGACACTGTGCAGGAAGAGGTGCTCTGTTCAATAACAAATTATATCAAAATAAATTTGGTGTAGGAGTAGAATTACAAGTTCTCCCCTAAATATGACTTGAAATGTGTACAGTTGTAATAATTCTGCTTCTGAGACATAAATATTACAAAAAGTAATACTAAACTTGCTCTCATGCCATAACTTTGATCCATTGAGTGAATGTGTGCTTCACATTGCAGAATGCTTTGATTCATCACATACTGCATACTCTGTCACCCTAAATTGATACATATATCCATTTTTACTGTTGAATTATTGAATGCAATATTATATATTTCTTTTGCTATGGGATCCTGGAAATCATGAAATAATGGCATCATATTGACACTAGCTTCTGGCTGTTAACCATAATGCTTATGTAACGTCCCCTTCCCTTTGCTTGATTTAAGAAAGAGCGATCAGAGAAGCTAAGGCAAAGATCCAGTCAATTGCCTGGAAAATTATTAGCGGCCAACACTTTGTTCATCTCTAGCCTAGAATTTTTATTTTATAGTCACTCTTATTCATTAATAATACTTTCCCTCTAGGGGCGCCTAGGTGGCTCAGTCAGTTAAGCATCCAACTTCAGCTCAGGTCATGATCTCGTGGTTTGTGAGTTCGAGCCCTGCGTCGGGCTCTGTGCTGACAGCTCAGAGCCTGGAGCCTGCTTCAGATTCTGTGTCTCCCTCTCCCTCTGCCCCTCCCCTGCTCATGCTCTGACTCTCTCTGTCTTTCAATAATAAATAAAATTTTTAAAACGTTTAATAAGAAAATAATGCTTTCCTTCTTTAAAAAATTGGTATCTGGATTTTGTAAAGATTTCCTTTAAAAATGAACATTAGTTCATGTTGTAGGTGTTGTGCTAGTCAGTAGTATTTATTAGTTATATTAACTCCTTATTTAGGAAAATTTCTTTCACCTCTTTTTCCTTTAAGAATGGAAAATATACTCAATGTCCACATATATGTATGATACTTGTTTTGATTGGAGTTTAAGTATCATAAAGGATAATTTCAATGTAAGTCTTAGATCTTCTTATCTGAGTGAATGTGGCAAAGATGTTTCCTATGATTTGAAATTTAAATACCAGCCTCCAGAGTTCATCATATTTTATTCTTTGAGTAAATCAGGTAGGCTACAGATATATATTGAGCAGCAATTCTGATCAATCTTTTGTGCTTCATCCTCCAAGGATAATAATGTAATAATGATTCATTGTTAAGTATGTCATTACATTTAAGCATTTTTAATCTACAGTTATTCATATAAAGATAAGGATTTTGCTTTTTATTATTTCTCCTTTTGTTCTTCAGATTTAAAGAAGAAACTTGGTCCTTTCAATAGACAAGGGAACATGAAAGTGGTTTGATTTTACATGTTGAAAAATACTTAACTTTCATTCCAGAAAACATAAAGGAGTCTCAGATATCTCAGTAGGTGGAACAAAACTAGTAAACCTAGAGACTTGAAAAAACATAGGGACTTAATAGCTAAATTAGGTGCCACTCTTTGTCCAGTGAGCTCATACCGCTCATACTCAGGGACTAGAAGATATGACTGGATGATTTAGTGCAGATTCAGGAAAATATAAAAGATATTATTAAAGTTACTAGGAGGTGAAAAGTCAAAGGGGTTTCAGCCGTACAAATGTCAGAGCAAATATAAATGTTCTTTTTAGTATAAATACAAATGCCATAGTTAATTTTTCTGAGAGAATAAATCATTTAGTGTGTATACAGATACATATTTATATGCTGATGTGTATGTATTATACATACATGTGTGTATTACATTTACCAAACTATGTATTTATTTTTATACGTGTTTAGACAATATATTTATTTTTATTCATTGCTGATCATATTATAGTATCGTGTTTTCATAATAATGTCAGATAATAATACCTAGGAGTGGGTTAAATTCACATTAAGAATAATTAGGGGAAAAAAGCACCTCACCACAGATAGTCAAATTTTAGTAATCTAATCTTTTTTCCTGTGGATGTTTACCTGAGTAAAGTGGATTTTATATATACCCGTATCTAACATAGATATATATTTATGCATATGTGTTTATATATATATAAATATGTTTATGTCTATGCATAAGCTCTATTTTGGAGTAAACATATGAATTTTATAAAAGCAGAGCTCATACCAAAACACAACAAAATGGCTTCACTTCAATATGTCTGAGCAATTGAAGCGATAAAGCAGATAGGAAAGGGAGCTTGTTTTTATTAAATGACATCTGTATTGTTTTTAGTGGAACTAAATATGGAAAGCCTTCTCTTAATTCAATTTTATCTAAAACTGTAATTGGTTATTTGATCTATGGGCACATCAGTTTTATTCAAACACCAAAATAAAACAAAAGCTTAGTTTTTGAAAGATTTATATCTAAAAATCATTATTCTTACTACACATAGGGATCTATGTCTTTAGTTGAGGTGCAGTTGAAATTTATAACTTCATAATTCATAAATGAATTCTCTCTTTAGTAATGGTTTAATAGGTTCCTTCTATTTTTTTTTTGAAATAGCCACTCAAAATTTGGTTCTCTGAATAATAGAAGATGCACTTAAGAGAATGAATATAACAGCTACCTTATTTTTAGTATAAGTTTATATTGATTCTTAGATAAATACATATTGAAATTATAACTATATTATCTTACATTAGTGGTTGCCATTTGGTTTCTAGTATTCTTTGTGTAGAACAATTAAGTTTGCCTATGTAGCAAATAGACCCCAAATTTGTGTATACTTGATAAACCAAATTTGTTTTGTCTTGTAAAGAGAAACCTGCTTATTTTGTGAGCATCTTCTCAGGGAAATTAATACTAGGTTTTCACGGATCTTTGAACATGTTGCAGTATTCATCTCTAAGTGGCCATCTGTTCTATATCAGCAATTGAACTGAGTTAGGTAAGGTATTGGGTAGCACACCAATTATATTCTGTTGAACTCACACACACAAGAAATCTAACTTCACATCAGTTTGTGAAATTTAAGGTTAACCTTACGTATGCAACTCTTTTCTGTCTTAGTTCCAAAATCAGTCAGAAGGTTACCGAATTTGTTTTCAGTATTTATGTTTCTATTTTACTGGGATTTTGTTGTCTTTATCATGTGGTTGTTTGGGACTCACAGTACATTCTTGGAAATAATAATGGTGGTGTTTCTCTTTACTGATTCTCACCTGTGGTTTGAACAGACCTAAGGGATTTCCATTCCATACAGATGCTGCAGAATTCCTAATGGATTGGTTCGCACTACTTGAAACACCCTAGGATTTGCATCTTGTGGGACTCTTCTCTAAGAAAGTCACCGAACACTGGGATGATATCCCTCATGCTTTTCCCCACCTGGAGTGGAATGAGTAAAATACCTTATTTAAGTCTTACTCTAAAACCACTTGAGTTCCTAAAACAGTCTCTAATCCCTAAGTAAAATGAAACATTAAATTATGCCAGTTACGAGTTCCTGGCTGGCTCAGTCAGAGAAATGTGGGACTCTTCATCTCAGGGTCATGAGTTCGAGCTCCACTTTGGGTGTAGAGATTATTTAAATAAACAAACTTAAAAATAAATAAATAAGTGAATAAATAAATAAGTAAAGCCAGTTAATACAAATGCATCACATTTCCACTTTTCGAGACAAAGAGGCTCTCTCAGATTAGGCTTAAAAATAACCTGTTTTCAAAAGGCCTTAAACAAAAATGACACAGTACTTTTAAAATCAAATAATAGGTTAAAATACTTCAGCTAAGTGCAAATAGGGAAATTACTATAACAACTCATAGAATATAAGTCAGAAAAGCATTAAATGAGAAAAATCAACTTATTTGATGTATACCTCCACAGTGACACCACAATTGTGACATTTTATATTGTGAAAACATAAAGAGTGGCAAATTAAATGGCACTGATTAAATTGCATTGTTGCAGTATGGAAATTCATATTAGCAAGGTAAAGATGAAGACATTAGTTGTTGTAAGTTTTCCATAAACCTTGCTAAGGGCCCATGATTAAACAGAAGAGAGTTGTCTGAACAGAGAGGAAATGTAGCCTATTACTACATGGCTTTTCCTTTGCTCCTGACTGCTGGCATAGATCTGGTCCTCACATAAGGGAAAGGAAGGCTCAAGTCTTGCTCTGTTGGAATCTGTTTACACATGGGTTTTCATCACCATTCCAAGGAGAACTCACACTAACCATCTACAGGCTTCTCTAAGAAGGGCTTTTTTTTTTTTTTTTTTTTTTTTGGTTCTTTAAACAAGTGCACTATTTGAAAACTGCATCCTCATCTGGAGGGAAAGAGCACTTAGTATCCTGGGGCCCCCAAATATCTTTAATTCTAGCTCTGTGGACTTCGAGGAAGCTATTTCTTCATATTTATAAAGTAAAACTTTTGAAAAAGATTGACATTGTTGGAAACAATTATTCTGGGTCTTTGACAAATGGTTTGGGAAAAGTCTTGGAGGAATTAATATGGTTGAATAAATATTTCAAACTAGAAAGAGCACAGTGTACATTGTCTTAACACAAAGTAATGAAGTAGAAATTAATAATGAATCTAAAAAATACTAGAGACAGCAAAAGAAAACCACTTCTCTAAAAATTTTTGACTCAAAAAGGAAATCAAAAGAAAATGATGCAATGATGAGACTGTTTGTCAAGGTGTATGGATAGGATAAAATGAAAATTAATAGGCAAATTTCAGACCTTTGTCTTGGTATTAAGAAAGTAAAAGTAAATGACTCAATGTTAAAATGTGAGTGAATAATGCTATGAAAAGATTATGAAGGAAATAATTTTCAAAATGAAATGTTGAGTAAGGACCAATTTAATAGAGTAGACAAATAAATTGTATATTTTAGGGAAAATACCCCCTGATATTATGGGTTTTATTTCAGGATTTGGCAGTATGTTTAGTATTAGAAAATATTTTAATGTTTTACATGTTTTGGGTTGTTTCATGTTTTTTTGCCTGAGGTATGTGTACTCTTGGATAGTTGATGAAAAAAATTAATGCATTTTTATTAAAAGACAGTAAATATAAACTTGTTTTTATACAAGTGTTATATACAAACTTGTGGATCTCAAAGTTAAATACAAAGTTGTGTGTGAGTGATGTTTTTCTAGGTAGTGTCAATATTAGCATCTCAAGGTGGTTTTAAAACCTCCTATCCTCCCAAATTATTATTTTCACTGAAACAGTAAATCGCTTTGGTAGATCAAAAGAGAAAATCTCCATGGTAATCTTCTTTTAAGAAATCTCCCAAATGTAGTCCATATCAATTCTCTATTTCAAAGAAGAAAGAAAGAAAGAAAGAAAGAAAGAAAGAAAGAAAGAAAGAAAGAAAGAAGAAACCATTTATAGTAAAATGCTTTCTTAACAGTAACAAGTTATTCCCAATCCAATTTTTTTTTAAGTTTATTTAGTTATTTTGAGAGAGAGGGAGCATGAGCAGGGGAGGGGCAGAGAGAGGTAGAAAGGGGATCCAAAGCAGGCTCTGCACTGTCAGCATGGAACCCAGTGTGAGCCTTGAACTCACTAACCATGAGATCATGGCGTGAGCAGAATCAGGTCATGCTTACCAACTGAGCCACCCAAGTGCCCCATTCCCAAGCCAATTTTTAAGCATCAGTCATATGTATTAGTGAACTGCCATTGACATTCTGAGTAAATAACAAGAAAAAATCTCTACCCTCCCAATGGTATTCTTGAAGTTCTAGCCAATGTAATAAGTTAGGAGCCAAAATGTTCAAATATAACTCTTCGAAATGTGAGGAGGGCAGTCCTGTTATATTTGGACGATTATTTCTTTTCAAGCAGCAATCATTCAACAAATGCTTATTGAACATCTACCATGTGGCAAGCACTGCTCTAGGCACTGGAGATCAAATTGTGGGTTTGGAGTGTATCACTTAGAGTGGTAATAGGTAATGATAACAAAAAAGGAAATGAGATTTCAGATAGCGATCTTATGATTTCAATTATATCATTGCCTACGTAGAAAGTCCATGTGTCAGCAGAAAAACTATTAGAAATAACATGATTAGTAAGGAGGATGTAAAATACATATAATGGTTTTAAAATAATCATATAGATAATGTAGTGAACAAATATCTCCATTCACAATAGCAACAAATAAAATGTATAGAGAAAACTTAACAAGAAAGTGCTGGACCTATAATGCACAATCTAGATATGAGTATGCATACATATGTATATGTATATCATGTATGAATGTGTGCACATATATTTTTCTAATTGAGAGAATACATGACAAAATAAATGGAACAACTTATGTTTCTGGCTAGAAAGACTTTGTTGTACAGATGCCATTTATCTTCATGTTTTTTTATAAATTTACTGTTACTATGATCCTAACAAAATTCTCTGGGACACTTGTAAAGAGAATATAACATTCATCTGGAATAATAAACTTTAAAGAACAGCCATAAATAATTTGATTAAGAAGAGAAATAAAAGGGCACCTGGGCTACAAGATGTCTAAATGTATCATAAAGCTGCAATGGAATTGATCTGAAAAACACAGAAGTTATTTAACTAGCGCAGGGCTGGCACATTTGTGGCACAGCTACGGTCTCTTCCCATCTTCCTCTGTGACAGACGTAGCAGACTCATTGCTACGTGACCTGGGCAGCCTTCCCTGCTGGGCCCGGACATGAGCTCAGAATACCCCAGACAGGCACTATTAGGCTATCAAAGTTGCTACATGGGTTAAAACATTTTGGCACCCTGTTCAGGTATAGGATAAAAGAGGCATTTAAATTAGTAAAGAAAGGAAAGATTATTTCGGAAATGATTCTGGAAAAAACTGGCGAACTCTTTGGAAAAAAATAGAGTTAGTTTTTTACTTCACATTATATACTAAAATAAATTCCAGATGGATCAAAAGATTGAATGTAAAAAAAGAAAGCAGGAAAGAGCTTGAAGATAATATAGATATTTATCTTACATCAAAGCAAAGAAGGTCTTTTTAGCATGAAAGGAAGAAATCAATAAAAGAAAGGAGGGATGGATGAAAGTAATGCAAACTTTTGCCTTTCTCTAAATCTTAAAAGTGCTAGTTACAAAACATACCGGGCATGTTTCACAATATTTTTATAAAATATTGTTTGAAAATATGTATACATACACACACATACATACTAAAAATTGAAACATAGAAAAGTATTTGTAGCCTTTCATTTAAAATAGGGAGATTATGGATAATTTTTAATTTTTTTCTACAGTAAATCTGTTTTAAAAGGAGTATATATAATTTTTTTTAAGTTTATTTTGAGACAGAGAGAGAGAGCACGAACACAGGGAGGGGCAGAGAAACAGAGAGAGAGAGGATGAGCATTCCAAGCAGGCTCCATGCTGTTAGCACAGAGCCCTATGAGGGGGCTTGAATTCTCAAACCATGAGATTATTCTCTGAGCCAAAATCCAGGGTCAGACGCTTAACCAGTTGAGCCACCCAGGTGCCCCAGGAGTATGTATCATTTAAGAAGGGAAATGTAGGAAACAAGTTTTTAAATCTCATATTAAATACATTTTACATACATTATTTCTGAATTCCCTTAACAGCCTCTTGAAATATGTAATAATATTGCACTTTTAAACATCAGGGACCTGAGGCTCAGTGAGATTAAAAAAATGCCCCACAATAACTCAGGTAGGCGTAGGAAAGTTAGGATCCCAAGTGGGTGTTTGGGTGATCCTGTAGGGTAATCAGTATCAGTTATGGATTTCTGTCCTGCTTGATGTCAGAACTTGGGGGCAGGGGGGAGAAAAAAGGTTATGCTTAAAATTAGGCCTAATCTTTCAATAGCAGAAGGAGGCTTATTGTATCCCAGTTTCTGTGCCTGCCCCCGATTCCTTCCATGTATCTCCCAGTCAGCCCTTCACAGGGATAATAAGATAAATGCGTTTCTCCCATAAGTGATGTTAGGCTTTTGGAGACAAAAAGACAAAACATCAAGGTTGGGTAAAAAGTGAGCTGTTTTTGTTCTTATTTGCCACTTGCAAATGTGAACTGCTTGAAGGCAGTTCTTTGATCCTTCTTTTTTTTGACCCACCAGCTTGTAAATTTTGTGTTTGAGTTCTTCTCATTGTGAAGAGTGTGAATGCTGAAAAAGAAAAGGTTTATTTCCTCATTACAGACATTCTGGAGGCTTTAGTTGTATGTATTATAGGCATGCTCCTGCAAAAAGAGGCAAAGTGATGGAATCAAATATATATGCATTACAGCTCCAGGGAAGAAATAAGCTCTCTCAGATGCAGAAGTATTTTGAGGCTCTTAATTATACTAGATAGGTGTGTGTTCAATAAAGCTTTCTTCTCTCTGCATGCATGCTTCTCAAATCCAATCATTTCCCTTTTGGATAACAGCACCAAAAGAAATGAATACATTTATGTTAGTATGCTAGTGAATGTAGCCAGTTTACAGTTTGGGTCTAGTGTATGTTAGTCTACTAAAGTAAACCTGCCTCTAATTTGGAAATACATTTTGTGTATATCACAATTGATGTGTTTTATTGCTCTCTGACCTGGGTTTGGGATCTTTTCTCTGCTTCTGTTCACAGAGGAGTATTATTTGAAAACATCTAACTAGCTATGACAAATTGCAAATTGACTAAAGTAAGGAGTATAGTTACACTTATGATATTGTTCCTCTGGAACTATTTGCTGATGGCAGTTTTCATCTCAGTTGGCTTTAGAAAATACTTCTAAGCAGCATGATTGTGACCACTTTGTTTCACAGCCTCCCATCCTGCACAAACCAATGAACTGAAGCCTCTGATTCTTTTATTATTAAGCACATTGTATAACACGGCAGCCATCATTGACATTTTCGGAAGAGCTAGAGGAAAGAATTCCCCAGCACAGGGCCTGTAACTCTTTTCCTCTTTCCAAACTTTTAGTAGCCTCCCCATTGCTTATCAAAAACGTCACAGTCCAGGGGCGCCTGGGTGGCTCCATGAGTTGAGTGTCTGACTTCGGCTCGGGTCGTAATCTCGTAATCTCGCAGTTCCTGAGTTCGAGCCCCGTGTTGGGCTCTGTGCTGACAGCCTGGAGCCTGCTTGGGATTCTGTGTGTGTGTCTCTCTCTGCCCCTCCCCGCTCATGCTCTCTCTCTCTCTCTCTCTCAAAAATAAGTAAACATTAAAAAAAAGTCACAGCCCATATAGCCCAAAGCTACATTTCAAGCCACCTTGGTTATTTAGTGTACCCTTTGTTCCAGCAAAACTGTACCATTAAATAGTCAGCTGATGATGCTTACTCATTTTCTGTTTCCTTTGGTCATCATGATTTCGATCTCCTGGTATATTTTCTTCATCCATCTCTCTTTGGCAAGATCAACTTGCATTAATGGCCCAGTTTAACTCATCATTAAGCTTTCCCCTTATTCCCAGCTCTGAACTCCTTTAGATTGCTTGTTTGCACTTCTGACACCATGCACTTGTGTAGACTATGAGTTCTCTTGTCAGCCCAGGTAAGCCTGTGAGAGCCTTGTAATATGGACTCTGAGCACCTGCAGTGTGTATCTTCAGTTCCCCATTTCTTTCTCTTTCTCATTCCCTGGGAGAATTCCTCATTCCTCACCTCATTTGGTTTCAGTTTTCCACTGACTGAAGTTTTACATCTTTAAATGGGATCTTATTGTCAGTGAACCCCTCACACAGGGAATCTCATTTGGTAATTATTATTTTTTAATTTTTTTAAGTGTGTTTAAAGTTGATTTTGTTTTGAGAGAGAGCGGGAGAGGGGCAAAGAGAGAGAGAAGAGAGAATCTGCACTAACAGTGCAGAGCCCAATGTAAAGCTTGAACTCACAAACCGTGAGATTATGACCTGAACCAAGGTCGAATGTTTAACCGACTGTGATTTTTATTTTTAAATGGCCTCTAAGTATTTGGCCCTGTGCGTGTCACACATATCTTTTGAGGCCAGAAGAATTTTGACACAAAGCCATAACATGAGACCCAGGTCATTCTCACCCCTGCCCTGCATTTGGCCTTCCCTACTAGAGGAGAGAAATTAAACACCTACAAGAATATCCCATATGACATTGCAGTGTCTAAGGTGGTCCCTCCATCCCTTTTGTGGAACCTAGTAGGATAACTGAAATTGAAATGGAAAGGAGAATGTTCAATCTCTTCAGCTTCAAGAAATTTTTTCTCACTCCTATTCAGTCCCCAGGGTGAAGAAGATTCTAGACTGCCTTCTTTAGCCTCTTCAGCTCTTTTACTGAGTTCTACTCATGGAATTTACTCTTAGTCTTGGGACACACCATGTGGTCAAATCCATTCTTCACTTGTGGCAGTAACGTCCTTCATGGGTCCTCTCCATTTAGCAGTCTCACCATGTTTTTCCCTCCCCCCAATCCAGCAGTTGCCAGTCTTTTTATGTCTTTGCACCCTCTTGTGTCTGGCCTTTTATGGAGATTGTGAGTCTCAGATCTGTCTATTTGTGCTGATAGATAAGGAATGGTGACCTTCAGCTTCTGAGGATAGAAGACCTGAAGAGGAAGAGAGTGTCTCCAGCTCACAAGAGTGTCTGTCTCTCTCTTTGTTTAAAAAGATCCCTTTTTATAACCTTAACCTTTTCCGTGTTTTGGCATGGGGTGGGCTGGCCGGGGGTGGGGGGCGTGCGGGTGGGAACCTGTCCTGACATCTTTTCTGTTCATAACTGTTCTTGTGCTACTCATGTTTATATTTCCATCCAGTACCCAGTGAGAAGGCTTGCACGTAGAAGGTGCTCAGTTAAATGCTGAATTCATAATCCTGTCCGTTTTTTAAGAAAAAAAATCCCACTTCTTAATCTTTTCTGCTGTTATAGAATCTTAGCACAATTAAAGCCTTTTTCTAAATTGCCTGTGTTGTATTTCTCAGTCAGAAGCTTGCAAAGAATATTTTAAACAGTTGTCGTGTGGGCTTTTCCTGAAATGCCATGTCACTCCAAAAGTGATACTCTGCTATTTTGACTACTTGTAGAAAATGAGGAAGGAGGTAGGCTGAACAGAGAGAAATTCCAACTGAAATAGTACTCCTAGCCAAGCCAATGGTGTAGGAACATTGCTTATCTTTAGACTTTTAGAAATAAGTAAGGCAAGTGTGAATTTTAAAAAATCTTTCCCATCAGTGGCAAAAATAAATGATAAGACAATAACGGTAGACGGAATAGGGATAAACGATTGAACAAAGTATCTCCTTTTTTGATACTTTAAATGGTAATTCCAATAGTATGATGTGGTCATATGCTTTGTTCAGGACTGTGTGCGAGAGTAAAACAACAGATTATATCAACTCATTATTTGAAAAACACCTTAATGTTTTTTTTTGTATGTTTTCATTTAGGTTGTAGGGGAAAATTTTTCTATGTGGGGGGAGAAAGGGAAAAAACCCTCTCATTCATATTCAATTGCAGTAACTGAGTGATTTCTTACACTTTAAAAGATTTTTGAAATGGTATTTTTAAATTCTAGCAATATTATTTTAAGTTATTCCTGGGAGATGTTGGGGGGGGGGCGGGTTCATCTTGTCCAGGAGAGAAGAATCTATTTCACTGAACTATATGGGCTTGCTTTATGGAAACAAGATAAATATTCTGACCAGAATCACCCTGGTGTATTTGTACATGAGACTAACAAGATGAAATGATGCTGTTCCCAAAATTGTCCCCAGAATATTTTATTCACGTTCTTAGTGGCTCTGCCACAGTCTTCTGGAAAGCTCTCCCTTGTTGGTGATCCTCTAAGAACACCTCTAAAGTGAGCAGTGAGGAAGGGGCCCTTTGTGGGGGTCACAGGGCTTTCACAGCCCAATTACCACAAGCCTGAGCTTAGAGCCCCAGTACTGTTTTGTACAGCTTCTGAGGATAGAAGAGAAATGAAGAAAGAAAAGTCTTTGATGACTAGCTTCGCGCGTGTGTGTGTGTGTGTGTGTGTGTGTGTGTGTGTGTCTAATCAGTTAGTTTTAGGTCCCCTACAATAGTTCGTTCAGAAATTTAGTGGGCTTCTGATATATTGCTTCCAGTCAGTTCCATGGCCACACGCAATGATTTTCTAAACTCAGTTCCTAACTCTGCTCTTTCTCTTTCCTTTGGTCTCCTGTGCTGCCTTCTCAGTTTGGCGGTTGCCATCTTGAATCCACCTGGAACAAAGGCTGGGGCAAGTCATAGGGGTGGAGTAGCTGCAGTTTTATTTTTCTCACAGAGTTAAGTATTTTTGTTTAATTGGGAATTTTTAATGGATGTTGTTCAAAGTTGTTAAAATATAAACTTATTTTTGCTATTTGGGGATCAGAAGTAGTCTCACTCTTCAGTCTTGCAAAGTCTGAAATTTCTAGACTCTGTATTCCTTTTCATTTCTGTCTCCAAACTGGTTAATTTTTGCGTTAGCTCATTTCTTTCTTGTTATACCTTGTACTAAGCAGCAAGGAACAAATAATACACTCTGATATCATGGCCTTTTGCAACCATTTCCCTTAGACCTTCAAGTTCACTGGGCACTTAGGTTACTTTTTGAGTAATTATAGGCTTCTGTTTCACTAAATGGTATGGTTTTGTTTTGTTTTGTTTTTTGGTGGCATAAATCTCCAATTTTCCAGTTGTGGTATATCTGTTTCTTGCTACCTGACTCTGACAACTAAGCCAGTATTAAAATGTTGGGCCTTCGTTATGGTCTCATTCTGTTTCAAGTTGTCATTTCATTTCACTGTCTCTGGGTGTGGTAACAGACCACAAAATGTCAGTGGATTATCACAGTAAAAAATTAGTTTTCATTGATGTAAGAGTGTTTACAGTCCTTAGTCCATAAGAGTTCTCCTTATAGGAGTTTAAATCAGCACAACAGTTCTCCTCTCCTGAGCACCTTACAGATCCATTTGGATGGCAGTTTTGATTTTCTGTACACGGCTTCTAGTGTTGCCCAGGCACTTAAAGGGAGACAGCATGTGGAGGGGTGTCGATGGTGATTCTGTACAGGTTGGATCTGGAGTGGCACAGGTCGCTTCTGCTCACATGTCATTGGACAGAATGCTGTTCTTTCACCTAACTGCAGGTAAGGCTGGGATGTGTAACAGGAGAGGCGCTTTTAGTCATTAGCTAGTGGTTTCTGCCACAAGATGGCGGGAAGCAATCTATGTGTTTCAATAGTATGCATAAGAGAAAGGAAAAGGAGTACCTGAGAGACAGTTGGACTTGATGACTTGATGATAAAGGACCTTTAGGGTGATGAAGGAACTATGAGCTAATGATTAATATCTTGTGCTTTTCTGAATGTATAACTATTTTGCTTTTTTTGAAGGTAGCAAAGGAAAAAAGGGGGTTTAGCAAAAGTTGGTCTCCATGGTTGCATGCTTTAAAGACTGTGTGACTTCCTAAGGATATAATTTTTAAATTTATTTTGGCATTTTGTGAACATGACTAACATGTTCTCTACACACATCAATTAGTGTAGTTGTTTTGAAAAAAATGAGCTATTTTTAGATTTTAATTGTGTTTGCCCCTGGAGACAGAAGGACAACACAGAGACACAGGCAAAGACACAGACAGTGACACAGGCATGCGCACACACACACACACACACACACACACACACACGCACGATTGAGAAAAGAGGCAGTGGAGAATGAGACAAGCATGAGAACCAAAAATTTGTTCAAAGATTTGACCATGATCTTCTTGGCTTTGTTGGGAAGAAATAAAGCCACATTTAGAAGTAATTCTCCGATAATAATGAAATGATGTTCTTGTGGCTCTTGGTAGCTGACTGCTCCCTGGAATCTGCTGATAGAACTAGAGAGGAGGTTTCTATGCTAGCCTGCAGGCTTCTTCAGAATTTTAGAGAAGAGCCTAGTAGGTCAGCAAGTCCTGTATCTCCCAGAAGTGACTGGTTCATAGCAACTCTCAAGGTTTACTTCTCTTCTTGAATGTTTGATTTAATGCTTGCATCTTCCTTTTTCTTTCTGCCAACTCCTTGACTCAGCCATTTTGCATGTCATTTCTGAGTTCCTGCAGTAGTTCTATAATGGCTGCTAATGTCTCTCCACTTCAGTATATTTTGTACCCTGATTTTTCCTACTTCTAAAAATGAAAATTGCTGTACCTTTTCCATAGGGTACATTTTAAGATCTTTCACTATTTTTCCCTAGACAAAGCCTGGCCTGGCAGCCAGAGGTCTTCAGTTCTGGCTTTCGGGTTCACCGAAACCAGCTGCATGGCCATGGAGAAGTCCCAGTTTCTCCAGCTTCTCTGCAGAACAGTAACTGTTCCCTGCTCAAAGAAGATTCAAAAACACTATGCACTATATCCTTTTGTTAATAATCTAAAATTGCACGGTGGCATGTTTTAAAGGCTCTGAGAAGTCCTGTCACACAGTGACCTGTTTGCCGTGGTTTAACCCTGAATACCTCTCACTTACTGACCATCAAACCCTGTTCCTCACGCATCACTTATTGACACTGCAAGAAAATTGTGTTCCCCACGAGACACACTTGCCAGTAGTGAACTACATTTGATGGCACATAGGACCTTCCAAAACTTTCTCTACTTTTTCATCTTTATTATCACCTATTGAGAATGGCAGCTGTAGAGTAAGACACCTGGATATAAATAAATCCACGTTTGCTCACTATATGGGCAACCCTGGATGAGTTACTTAATCTTTTTGTTCCCCAAGTTTTCATTTGTCAAATGAGGGTGATAGTACTTATTACCTCATGAGGATGTTTGGGGATCTATTTGCAGATTCCCTGGCAAATTGGCATTATCCATGACCCACAAATCTGCTGTGAATGCTCTAGTATGCATACACACACATAGATACATATTTCTGTGTAGGTGCTAATCTCATTAATCGACATGCATAGGTGTTTGGTAAATGAAGACTGTTGCTATTATTATAATTATTGTATTATTAACTTAAATCCTATTTTCATGGTGTCATTTTCCCTGACTACTGTACTCCAAGAACTGTAATTTTCCCCAGAAGAGCTTGACTTCTGTGTATCACCTATCTGTGTCATTTTATTGTTGACATTTTTTTTTTTAATCTTCTCTCTTATCATCAGCCAATAATGAAGTCATTCAAGTTAGGGATCTACATTTCAAGCTTTTTATTTTTTTAGCAGACATGGCATTTTACTTTTCACCCAGGAGGGTCTTAACTGAGTCAATTTAGCCTAAAAAAGAACCAGAGGAGAGCTAAAGGAAACAATTGGACATATTTTCCTGCTGACCCTGTTTATTTGCTGGACTGTGACATTCAGAGTCGACAGTCTGCTAGAAAGCTCAAAAGCCATGACAGATGGGAGGTGTTGAATGTAGGTTTAAACATGATTGACAAAAAATAACTGAAAATATTTTAATAAAATATCTAAAATTCTGCCAAGATTTTATTAAAGAGAATGGAGATATACGTAAAGTTTATTAGAAATGGGAATGGGCCTAACAATGCTTTTTAAAGTAATAAGGAAATAGGAAAAACGGTGTACTATAACTTTTAAAACTTAGATAAGATGAGTGTTTAAAAAAACACATACATTGACTCAAGATGAAAGAGAAAACCTGAGGGTCAGCAAGCAGTAAAGGAATTAATTTAGGCCAACATGCATAATGAATTAAACAAGTAAAGTTTGTAAGACCTATCGTGTACAAGAAGTAAAACATTAAATTGGTCAAAGTAAGAATTAAGAGGAAAAGAGTTTTGGAGGAGAGATTCTTTGGCCTGGTATCATCAGGGCTATTTCCATAAGATGGACTACGCTTGGAGAGTGAAGAGAAGGGACAACAAAGAGATTGGAAGCAAATATGGCAAAATATTAATGTGTTTTACAACAGAGAGGCTTCTCATATTATTTTTGTTTTCTGGATATTTTAAATATTTCTAGGTTTAAAATTCAGCTTTTACAAGAAAATCCTACCATTGGCAACAACATGAATGGGCCTCGAAAGCACTATGCTAAGTGAAATGAGTCCTAGAAAGACAAATATTGTGAGATGTCACTTACGTGTGGAATGTAAACATACAAACAAGTAAACAAACTAACTGGCAGAAAAAGATCAAACTTATGGTTACCAGAGGTGAAGGGTGGGGAGAGGGAATTGGAGGAAGGTCGTCAAAAGGTACAGACTTCCACTTATAAGATAAATAAGTACAGGATGGAATGTACAACATGATGACTGTAGCTAACACTGCTGTGTATTATATAGGTAAGTGTTAAGAGAGTAAATCCTATGACTTCTCATCACAAGGCGATTTTTTTTCCCTTTGTTTTTATCGTAGCTACATAAGAAGATGGATGTTAGCTGAAACTATTGTGGTAATCATTTCACAATTTGTGGTGAATCAAACTGCTATGTTGCATGCCTTAAACGTCTACCATGATGTTTGTCAATTATTTCTCAATAAAACTAGAAAGAACTAAATTTTTAAGAGAATGGATGAGATGAGGTGGGAATGAGGAGCAGAACACTTTATCTGGAGTAGATTTTTGTTTAGAAGTATGGAAAAGTGAGCTAAAATTAAAGCTAGCTACGAATTTTGAGCGTTATGTGAGTCTCACATTCCCCATTACTGTTGCTCTGATAGAGCTGCTTTTAATACCCTACATGCCGAAAGCTTAAGAAGTATATGTATTTTTTAACTGAAATCACTTTGGCCTTCCTTTTCTTGGTTATGGGAAATTGTTTCAGTGAAAATTTCCTACAGGCTGCTTAAAAGCAAAGCCTGGAACAATGGGCCTTGTGGCAAGTGAAATGCGTGTGGGGAAGTACTTAGAGTTTAATGTGAGTTATTTTTATTTCCATTCATAGACATGCCTCAGTGAAGTTCAAATTATCCCTTGGACAGTAGAAAGCAGTCTGTTAATTTAAAGCTACACTTTTTTGGTTCCATAAAGCTAAATTTAGGATAGATTTCAAAAGCTAAATAAACAACAGTCTACCTCCCTTTTAAAAATGAGTGTGTCAGGTTTCTGTGTACTTGTCTTTAAATAATCTCCATTTAACATTTCTACAGGGGGCCTTCAATATTTAGGAAGAGGCTGTCCTTTACAATCATACCTTATTTGTTAAAGGGAGCTTAGAGAAAGGGGCCCTCTTAATTTTGTTCCTAAAATTCTGTAAGTGCCTTGTTGATTTTAACAAATTAAAATGGCGGCTGGGAAAGTTGCACATATTGAGAGGGAGTGATTGTGAAATGCTGGGAGGAAGGGAAGGCAGAAATCTTTGGAGATACTGCTCTGCGTCTTCATGCCATAATGCCATAAAATATTTTTCTAAAAAATTGTCAGAGGAAACGAATGTTATACTTTATAGCAATGGTTCAGAATCTTGATTCTTAATCAGAAATTCCCTGTGGAGTTCTTTTAAAAATAGGTATATTGGGGCCCTGTTTTGGAAATTCTGACTCAGTATTTCAAGGAGATGGGGCAGGCGGGCGTGTGTGTGTGTGTGTGTGTGTGTGTGTGTGTGTGTGTGTAAAGTTCCACAAATTATTTTGAAGCACATTCCAGAATTGAGGATTAAACTATACTAAATTTCTTCACTGGAAATTCATTGATTAGGAGCTACACTCCACAGATTCCAGGCAGATCAGGTTGTAACAGAGCTATCACTTAGGAGAATGTAAGGTGAAGATTTAATAGAATTGCTGAATGTATGCATGTGTCATTTTTGTTATTGAAGAACACTTTACAAATCAGTCGATAACATTTATGTGTTTATTAGTTAGTTTTGTATTTTAGTTTTTAAATTTTCTTTTTTTTTTTTTAACGTTTATTCATTTTTGAGACAGAGAGTGACAGAGCATGAATGGGGGAGGGTCAGAAGAGAGAGGGAGACACAGAATCCGAAACAGGCTCCAGGCTGAGCTGTCAGCACAGAGCCCAACACAGGGCTCAAACTCACAGACCGCGAGATCATGACCTGAGCCAAAGTTGGATGCTTAACCAACTGAGCCACCCAGGCGCCCCTAGTTTTTAAATTTTCATATACCATACTTTAACAAAATAAAACAAAAGCTTCACTGAGTTGAACATGCATATATTGGGAAATTTAACAGTAATCTAGTTAACATGATAGTTGACATGATTTATAGAAAAGTTTCCATCAAAATAGTAATTTTACAACAGTAATTTTACAATTTTACAACATGGACTTAAATGGATGATTACACTATGTTTGACATCCTACCAAGAGAGAATTATTTTTGTAGAAGATGCTGTGGTATACAGAGGCAGTTATGATAAAATGGACAGAACATGGTAGTTGAAGTAAATTCAGGGTTTGAATCATGATCCTGCCACTAGCTGTGTGACCTGGCAGGTAATTTAACTTTTTTTAAAAAATGTTTTTAATGTTTATTTATATTTGAGAGAGACACAGTGTGTGAGGAGGGGAGGAGCAGAGAGAGGGAGACACAGAATCCGAAGCAAGCTCCGGGCTCTGAGCTGTCAGTACAGAGCCCAGCGTGGGGCTCAAACTCATGAGCCGTGAGATCGTGACCTGAACTGAAGTTGGATGCTCAACCAACTGAGCCACCCAGGAGCCCCACAAGTAGTTTAACTTTTAAATAGGGCTACTTTTATCAACTTTACAAGGTCATTTTAAGGATGAAGTGAGACAATGTGTGAAATGCTACATAAATACAAATTAGTATTATTAATTATTTAGATTGAGACTTACTCTGTATCTTTTTTTCTATTGGAAAATGAGGTGCATATGTGTGTGGCTATTTCACGTGGTAATTTTGCGTATGTGGATGGTGGAATTACAGAAGAAATGACTTACACCAAACATTTTCACATTTATATTTGTAGCCACCTAAGCCTTCCAAAAGGGAATTACTATAAATATCTCTGCACTTTTTTGGGAAGGAGTGCATTCTTTGTTAGAGTGTTCTCAGGTGTGATCATTCTTGTCAGAAACTGGATTTCTTTGATATTACTTATGATGACGTAAAAGATACATTAATGTGTGGGAAACTTAACATTGCCAACACATATAGGACTTTTTAGCATGAAACTTTCAACTATTGCTTCCCCAAGGCCATTATATTATTTCAAAGAAGAAGCCTGAAGCTTTTAATTTTTCCTCAAAAATTCTGGAGCTTTAGAATTTCATATTGACACCATAAGATTTAATGAAATATTTTTAGATGAGAAAAACTGGAAGATACCTTCTTTTGAAAATTTGTATATTGTTCTAGTAGTTGATTCTACCTTTGGTTATATTTTCTCACATGATGAATTCTAATATTTTGAATTCTTTTTATTCTATTAGGAGGGATGTAGGAAAAAGGCAATCTTTTGAGACTATTACTTAGTTATGTAGACTGTCCTGACAGTGACTACCAGATTGTTTGTTATTTCTCCCAAACTCCCTCTAATTCCCCACTCCCTTCCTCCTTTCCTTCCACAAATGTTCATTGAGGGACACTGTGTGCCAGGCATGGGGCACTGGGAGAAGATACAAATAAAAAACAGGAAGTCACTGCTTTTGTAGAACTTACATCCTAATAAGGGAGACAAACTATCAATAGTTTAAAAACGTTTGTAAGATGATTGCAGACTTGGTAAGAACTATGCAGGCATTAGCAAGGTACTGTCGCAGACAGATCAAGAAGTAGTGCATATGGGCTCATCTCATTGCATGAGACACGGGAGGTGAAGGTAGGTTATTCATGTCGCCAACAGTTAGGAACAAAGAGGAGTTGATATTCCCTACTCCCATTACCTCCCCATACATTCTCCACTGTAATTTTATTTACCCTTTGAGGCTTCTCTTGCCTTTTTATTTGAACCCAAGTCTATCCCTGTAAATTGTTTTAAAGGATAGAGGTCAAGGTGTTAATTTTTACACCTGACTGGTGCTATTAAGAGATGATGCCCTTAAGTTTCACACCCCTTTATGGAGACCAGGCTTAAAAATTCCAAGTGTCTGATTAGTGGTGTTAATTGTGTTTAGCTAATACATTAAAGACTGCTAAATACTGGAATTTTACCTGGGAAAAGTACTTCAGTTAGTATGTTCTCCTTGGAAACAGAACCTTTCCTGATTCATTTTTGCTTATTTTGATGGTGCAATTAACTTAGGCTGATGGTTGTCATCTTGTCCTCAACCACATTCCTTTGGTTTCTTTTTTTTCTTTTTTTTTTTTTTTTACTTATGATGTTGTGCCTTCCCTCCCTCATTGCTCCCCCCGCCCCAACTCAACTCTTCTAAGGAGAGAAATCGGTGCTGTACTGATAAAAAAATTTTTTTGTTTCCTATCTTTGGGCAAAACAAAAAAGGAACAGAGGGTACAGATTTTTGATGCATAGAAGTAGATGATTAAGGGAGATAATAGAAGTGAATTGAAATAGAATAGACAAGCACAGGTACAAATGGGGGAAGGTGTGTGAAACAGAATAGAGGCAGAAGGGATTGTTATGTGGTATGTTAATATAATTTCTGATAAAACACAGTAAGATTTTTGTCCTGGGAAAACTCTTGCTTTAAACCTCAGAAAATAAAACACTGCCTTTGAATTGAGTTTGTTTATTTTTCTTCTTTCTTTTGTCTTTTAACAGCTTACGCTATTTTCCAGCTTCCTTGCTTACAAGCGTTGTGGTGGATTTTATAGGTCTTTAGATTTGACAAGTGGAAAGACATAAGATTATGGGTGTGATCTGTTGCTCAACCCAATGGTTGAGCTGTGTTAGCCCACTGAATTCTTTAAGATCTATTTTCATCATAATTTTATCATTTAAGTGTGACTAAACTGAGTGTAGCCAATTTTGATCCATTTTTAAAAATAATGTGCTGCCGAGCTAAGACTCTCTATGCCATATTTCAGCCCCAAGCAGGTTTTTATGACAAAGTAATGAACCCCTGGAAACGGGTTTATAATGGAAAATGCAACTTGACCTTAACTAGAGGAGCCCAAGTGCACCTTACAATAGCACATTTTTGAAACACACAAAATCCTTTTCTCCCAAGGGTGGTGTCACAGGAGGAAGGTGTATAATAATAGTTGTATTTACCATAAATACCTAACATATTTTATGATGATTTGATTCTATTACAAATTTCACCTTATAGATTTTAATAAAGCCGCCTATGGGCAAAGTTATTGCAGTTGGATTTCTTTTCCTTTGCCTACTGGTCTCAGTGGAAAGAAGCAAGCAACTCTTATAAAAGGCTTTAGTTTTTAGTACCTGGTTAATAAAAAATAATTTCCTCTCCTTTGGACTTGTTCATGAAGCTGAAAAATGACTCTGCAGGTCAGTGGTGTGTGGCAAAGCTAATTTCTATAAGCTTTTTATCAGGTGGTACTGAGTAAAACAATATGGGAAAACTGAAAAATCCACCTTTCTGTACCAAATTTACAAGGGTGAGAGTTATCCCCAGTGTCACCACAAGGGAAAAAATGACACTTTTTTCTTTTGGGTTTCTACTACTACAACAAAAAAATTGGACGTATAAAAGGTACAGAAGGAAAAAAAACCAAAGTGTATGGAAAATTTCAATTAAGTATAGATTTAAAAATGAGATACAAATGACATTCATTGTTTAAAACACAGTAAAACTCAACTTTTATTTGTTGTTTTGTGGACAACGGAACCTCATAGTAGTAAATGTGAGTGAGGCAACACATATCATAGCAACCCAGAGAATGGTTGTCATTCAAATAATGCTCTCCTCCTCAAGTTCCTTTTCCCCAAGCATCACATTATCTCAGAGGAGCATTAGAACATTCTAACCAAGAAAAATCGGGCTTCCCCCCTTGAGGTTCAGGAGAGTGTTTGCTGTGCATCTTGCGAAGTATGACAGCAAGGAGCATCACACCTCTTCTGTCTCTCCAGGATACTCATGGGCCATCTTCCAGGGAAGAAGCTGGGATCAGGGCTGTATGACATGGCCAGGCACTAGTGTGGTGGGCAGCTCTGACTCCTGGAGTCTTTAAGTCATGTTTCTTTCTCTACTTCTTTCAGCTGGGGAATATCAAGGATGCACAGCAGCGATGTTACTTAGGGCATCACAGAACCCCTTTTTACCACCCTTGTTTGGAGGCCCTCGTGGCATCCTTACACTGGTCTATTCCCCTCAGAGTCCAAAAGAAGAATCAGAAATGACAGGGATTTGGAGAGGTGGTGGGTGAATCTTTCTTGAATTGTTTTTATTTCAATGCCTAGTACGGATGCTTAGAGATCACAACGTTCAGGTGGCATCATTCATTACCTTAGATGAAGGTAAAAAGATGAAAACAATGACAAGCCTTTTGGCAGAAGTAGCCAAAGAACCAGTTTTCCCCATTTAGACTTAATTTAACAACAGCGACAACAACAACAACAACAACAAGTAAAGTCATGTGGTGTATAGTTGGGGGATACTGTGGATCATCAGGTTAGGAACGTGTGAAGTTGCTGGTACACTGTATTGCCAGTACACTGCTATAGAACTGATTGACTGGAAGGAGGACACATCCTACTACTGATCTGGGAAACAGATGTGAAGGATGAGTGTGGAGTCAGACAAGTGTATTATTCTGGAAGTCCAGAGGTTGGCAGTGGTCCCTTACATCATATGACCGTGGACATGTGGACATTCACTCAGAAGGTATCCAAGAGATGTGGATGGGATCCAAGAGGGCAGATAAGAGGTTAGAGAGTATCTAGTATGGGAGAGGATGCTGACCAATGAGATAGAAAAATTGAGAGCCCTGCTTTGATTTATACATGGAATTAGGTGACTCAAGTAGAGGTGGATGGAGCTGAATCGGAGCTCTGCCGGAAGGGTGAGGCAGAGGAAGACTTCAGATGTAGGATGAAAGTGATTAGCCCCGAGTCCTGGAATAGGAAGAGGAGCCTCCATTGATCATTACCTTGAAGAACTGGAGACTGTGTCTTGTAAATCAAGTCTGCATTTTGCAAAAATAACTTTCCTCTTAGGTTTTCTTTTCCTAATGGAGCAGGGCCTGAGTGTTTAGGTTAAGCTATCAGATGTTAAATAAACACAGCAGTCCAATTTGTGTACGCGAGGCTGAGAAACCTTAGTTGTGGTCTGAAAATGATGGGAAACTCTTAAATCTAAACTTAATCATTTTGTGGCTGTTTTGGAGGAAATAAATCTTGTACTTTGCCCAGCTTTCGCTACTTTTAGTCCCTTTTGTTTGTGGCATGTCAAATATTTGCTATTTGAAAACTACTAGGAGTCGGAATTTTTATGAAATATTGTACATTTATTTGAAGTGTGGTACAGATATGAATTTACAGGCTAATGAATGTGTAGGCTAATAGACCTAAATAAAATGATCTGATAGTCTCCTTCAGTGTGCTCTAAGAGATTTGTACTCAAAGAAAGGTACCTCCTTTCTTTGGCACCTCCTTAATCCTTAAACATCTACTGGATGTGGTTGTTTTGCAATATTCTGCAGACATTTACCTCATTCAGTAGTTGGGAAGATGAGGTGGCAGTGGAAGTTCTGAGGGTTGGGGTGGCCCTGTTCTCCTGCAGAAGACCCAGCCCTTCCTGACTTATCCTAATATGAGATCCTTGTGCTTTGCATAGTAATACTTAGTATCTCCAGTTTAGCCATGTTGAAAGTGATTGAGCTGGAGTGGGGACGATGGTGCCAGGAAGTAACTAATGTCTCAGCAGTGTTAGGGCAATAGCGAACAATACTGTTTCCTCTTGTCAAAACTGTGGTCAAAAACCTGCCTCACGTGCATTTCTAGACTAAACTCATAAATGCAGGAGCCTTCAAAGAACCCCATGCACTAAGCCCTATCCTATCTTCCTTTTTTATTCCACACACTTCAGTTATTTATTCTTCTCTTGGCTGGGGTTACTGCTCCTCGTTCACAATCTGTCCTTACCTACTTCTAGGATTTATTTATACAGGTGTTCCTCTGATCCTCTTTCCATTTTCTCCTATCCAGATTTTAGCCATTCTGAGAAACCCAATTAAAATAAAACTTTTGGGGATGCCTGAGTGGTTCAGTCAGTTAAGTCCAACTCTTGATTTTGGCTTAGGTCATGATTTCACAGGTTCCTGCGTTTTGAGTCCCTCATTGGGCTCTGCGCTGACAGCTGGGAGCCTGCTTGGGGTTCTCTCTGTCTCCCTCTCTTTCTGCCCCTCCCCCATCCACTGGCTCATGCCTTCTAAATAAATAAACAAAAAAAACTTTAAAATAAAATAAAGTTTATGTTTAAGAAGTCTTCCTTGATTTTCTCAATCTGCCATTTCCTCTTTCAACTTCCATAGACTTTATTCATAGAATCCTTTGTGGCATGTATTTATTCCCTTGCCTCATTTCTCTCCTGCTAATCTCTTTTGTAAATGCCTTAAGTATCTTAATGCAAGATTGTGAGGTGTGGGGTGAGCCTGAGGAGAAGACAGAGGCCAGTTTATGGAGGCTCCTGTTTGTTAAGCTGAGGAGCTCAGATTTTATCCTATATGTGTTGGAGTAGCATCAGGAAGCTTCAGATATGTGAGAAGCATGATAAGATTTTTGGTTTAGACTACTCACTCTTGTGGCAATGTGGATAATGAAGCTGGAGGTGGGGGACTAGTTAATATTTAGGATTGCTGATGGTTGGAATGAATTTTGTATGTGTAACAGCACTTAAGATAGCTGAGTGAATGACTGCTTTCATGCCCTTCTTCATTGGCTAGGCACCTCTTTCAAGAACAAACTCAGTAACACACCATATATGTTACATTAACCTTCAGAGAGAAAATTTTGGGTGGCATAGCAAGTCTAAAAAAAATCCACGGGAAATCTGATGTTCTAAACAGAGTGATTATATAAAACACTGGCTTGTGGCTTAAGCAAACACAATCATAGAATTGCATAGCTGTGAGTCAGAGCCGGCTTGGTCCTTCAAGTCCCTTGCTTGATAGCAAATTAGTGGCTAGGGAAATATGTTTACATTTCATTTCTTATTGTACATCTGATTGCATGTTTTGAGAGTTGGATACAAAATTTCTTTATTTACAGATTTGGAGCAGGGAATTATATTGACTGTGCATGCAGATTTAAGTTTCCCAGTTAAGTGTATAAATACAGTTAGGTATATACTTACTTAGTAAGGTATTGCTAATTTGTCATTTTATTTCAAATAGAAACATATGGAAGATACAATAAAGAAATTCACTCTTATGGTTAAATCATCACTACTATAGAATGGCATATAAGTCTCATGATTTGATCACTAATAATTTATAGATATGAGGAAAAACAGTTTTAACTGTTTTTAAACTATGTCTTTCCATATGTTCCCATATTGCTTTCTGTCATAAAGCTTAAGCACCTTGTTGCTCTCATTATTTTCCTATGTTTTTCGTTTAGGTCGTGTGTACTTTGAACCCATAGCCTGCTGTATATTTGGTTGTAGCCCCTGTAACCCTAGTCTAATGCAGTGCCTAATTTCAGTAATTACCCCACATATATGTACAACAATTGAATGGCAAGGGGCACCTGAGTGGCCAAGTCAGTTAAGCATCCAATTCTTCGTTACAGCTGAGGTCATGATCTCATGGATCCGGAGATCAAGCCCCACATCAGTTCTGCACTGACATGTTTGGGATTCTTTGTGTCCCTCTCTCTCTTCCCCTCCCCTGCTCAAGCTCTCTCTCTTTCTTTCAAAAAAAATAAATAAACATAATACAATTTTTTTAAAAGAATTGAATGGCAAAATTAATGAGTAAATAAATGTAAATAGATTAACGAATACATAAGTAAAGGAACTTGTAGGTGAGTTGGCCTGCATTATAAACATTTATTGTGTACCTATTATGTCCCAGGCTCTGAGCTGCTGTACCAAAGGTAAACAAGACAGAAATGGTTCTTACCTTTAAAGTTCTTGCTTTCAGGGGCGCCTGGGTGACTCAGTCGGTTGAGCGTCCGACTTCGTCTCAGGTCATGACCTCCCAGTTGGTGAGTTTGAGTCCTGCTTTGGGCTCTGTGCTGACAGCTCAGAGCCTGGAGCCTGCTTCAGATTCTGGGTCTCCTTCTCTCTCTGCCTCTCTCTCTCTCTCTCTCTCTCTCCCTCTCTCTCCCTCCCTCCCTCCCTCCCTGCCTCCCTCTCTCTCTCTCAAAAATAAATAAACATTAAAAAATGTTTTAAAGTTCTTGCTTTCAAGGGCAAGACCTCTGTCAATGAAATAATTATACTAAACTCAACTTTCCTAATCTGCAGGTTTAATGGATCTATATATTGAGTTCTTTGCTCTGTGTCTAGAATAACGTCTGAGCTCTATTTGATTATCTCTTTGCGACCCAAGAATGACTTGTTCTCTGCCAAAGGAAAGTGTTCCTTGAACATCCCCTGTTTAAAAGTAGGTACCCCTTGTTTCCTGGGGACAGATTATGTTGTACATTAAAATTTTACTTCTCTATTAAGTCCATTCTTAGGTCTCAAGCTGCTATAACAATCTAAAAGTGCAGTGACAAATATTTAAGCAAACAAAGAATCTAAAAATATAAGAACAGACAATAGGAACAGGAGATTCAAAGTCAGTGCCCATCCTTTCATGACTGGTCAGTTCATAGAGTAAAATCTCCAAACAAAAAACTGTCCCGTTTCTCACAGTCCCTGTGTCAGGGCACTTAGTATGGGATTCAAATTCTCAAAAGTCTATGAAGGGTTTATGAATTAAATGTTAGAGCACCAGGGATGCATTGGTTTCATAGAATAGCAATAAAGCTAGAAAAAGCCAGAAAAATGGTTTTTTGGATGTCAGTTAGGATTATGTCACAGAGATGGTTTAGGAAAGTGATGCTGCTGTCCTCAGTTGTAAAGGAAATATGATTGTGTTTCCTTTTGTCTAGATATACAAATTCTGCATAAAATTTGTTTATTGGGTAGATTGAGATCCTCTAAGATTGGATCCTAAATTATTTTTCAGAGAGATAATTACATCATAAGCACAAATACCTTGGCATCTGACAGAAGTAGGCTTGCATTCTGGCCATATTCAATTGTGTGTTAATCATTAAGTTACTTAGCATTGTACTTACATAGTACTTGCATTATAGAATTATTGGGGTGGTTAAATGAAATGACATATATGGAGAATGCTTACCATTATACTTGGCACAAAGTTGTATTCAGTACATGCTAGTTATCAGTATTATCATTATTATTATTATTATTATTATTATTATTCATAGTCTGTGCATTTAATGTTAGAAAGGAGTGAAATCTGTTAAAATTAGCAAATGTTGAAGAACCAGCCTAATGGTTTATGCTCATTAGATGATCAGATATATGAGATCATATATATATGGCTGATCTACTTACAGTACTCTACTTACAGTACCTTGTTCTTGTGTTATAGAAGGCACACAGTAAAACAAGAATGAATGAATGAACCACTTCCTAACTTGTGTCTGTCTGTTGGCCTTTATGTATGCAGATATTCTCTAGTTACAGAAAAGTCAGACATCATATAATACCTCCACTAGCTTTCTGACATAAATCTTTTAATTACCCCCTTAGGAGGCTAGTTCACATAAATAAAACACTAGAAAAAGAAAATAGCTCTGCCTGGTATTGTAAGTTCAGAAAAATAACCAATTTCTTAATATGGTAGTAATTCCTAGTATGGCTAGCTGTGCTGGGACCAAGACCAAGGGCTTGACACTAATGGGCCGTTTATGAAACTTACATAGCCTGAAGTCATCTTATCGGAATGTCATTAGTAGCCATCACCATTGTTACAGGAAAGAATTGGGAGGCTTTTTCTTTCTTGTAGTGCTTTCTTTAGATTTCTGTATTTTGTGAGCCCCACATTTGGGATCATAGATTGGATGTTTACATAAGAATAAACAGTTGTAGTAAGCATATAATATTTTTTAATATAGCCTCTAGGTAATGGGAATGAAATAAATGGCACAGACCTATGGTGCAGCCACACTAGGAAAGGAACAGATTGAATTTGGAACAAGAGTGACCTAGTCCAAATAAAATCTTTCAGAGAACAGTTTTTTTGGAGATACTCAAATCCAATTTGTAGACCTCCACATTTTCACTAACTTTATGCCCTCCATAAAGACATGGTTTTTGATATGTATTTGTGTGCTTTCACTTCCTGGTGACCTTGGTAAGGAATCATGCCTGGAGTATAGCTACCTTGGAAAAAAAAATCAAGGGAATATTTTCTAGGTTTTGCTGACTATGCCTTGGAAGCAAACGAATTATGGTACAGGGCTGGAACTTTACCTACTTGTTAATTAGCAGGTTAAACTTTTATGAGTTTCTGGTACCCTGGCGATACATGACTATTAAAATTTGCAGGTGGTTCAAGGGGAGAGAGATGTAAGTTCCTGTGCTAGTAATATATTATAAAAGTGTGTATTTCATGTGCCTGTTGTGAAAGTGGAGACTTTAATACTCTTTCACAATATAAGCTGATTAAGGAATCTTTATGGTTCTCATTAACTATGGGTCTTTTTCATAGAAAAGTGAAAAGTGTAATGCTTATAGACAGAAGCATAGGAGAAAATAATTAGGCACAGTGGTACCTCTTTGAGACTAACTGAGAGCTTAGTGACACCCTCTGTATTCACCTCTCAACCCTCAGAAACTGCTCTTGTTTCAGAAGTCGCTTCTACCACATGAAATGTTGCAAATCTGATGTTTTAATCTTTCTTTCCCTTCCGAAGACAGAGTTTGCTTAACTATACTTGCAATGTATTTAAATGTTAGTATCTTTCCTTTCTTGAGACCACTTCTTTATCAGGAAATATAAAGACATACACTGTGGTTAGGCATAAGATTCCACACAAGAAACTAAATTGTAGAAAAAGTGATAAGTTTGTAGTTTTTCAGAAAGCCATACTTTCTTCATTTTCCATGTGGTTTGGGGGGCAAGAGAGACTCTCAAATAATGGCTAAATTAACAATTTCCCCCGAAATCTTATGTAACTTTTTGTAATTAGGATTAGAGCTTATTTTAACATAGAGAAGTAATGAAGTGAATTAGTTTTAATTAAGAAAAGGTGGAAGAATGAACTATAGAAAATATTTGTTTTATTTCCATCCTATTTTATTAATTCAACATTTTTCTTTACATATTTTTGGGGTAATTTCTGTATGCTTCTCTTAGTGTTAAATCATAATCTAAAAATAGTTTTTTTTGAATACTGGATTATGATTCAGTTTTTTCACTCTATTGGTGAATATGTAATGTTTCAGTTTGAAGGTACTGCATCCATTTGTTGCTGAGAGAGAAAAACAGAAACTTTCTTCAAATGTATTCCTTTAAAAATGATAGGTCATTGGCCAACGTTAACAATGAAGAAAGAAAATTGTACTGGCTGGACAATCCTATTGGAGCTTTTAGTTCTGGCATCAATCATAAGAATCTTGTGTCCAAAACTCTTTGTGTCAAGAACCCGTAGCACTTTGTTTTGAAAGAGAATGCTTTTTGAGTGGGACAGTTACACACACACACACACACACACACACACACACACACACACACAAACACACACAACTGTTAAGGTCCTATATTTTTATAAGGACTAAAGACTTAATCTTGTTCCTTCTTTAAAAATTAGTTTAGTGTGAGCTGGGGAGGGGCAGAGAGAGAATCCCAAGCAGGTGCCATGCTATCAGCACAGAGCCCAATGTGGAGCTCAAACCCACACACCGTGAGATCATGACCTGAACCAAAACCAGGAGTCAGACACTTAATCTACTGAGCCACACAGGCATCCCTAAAGGACTTTAACTCTTAAATATTTGTTCCCTTCACTTTACCTACTTTTATATTTCTTGAAGGATATTTTTCTTCAGGAAGGAAACATTTTAGTTTCTTTTAACCTGGTGAAATGCAAAAGTATGGGAATAGGAATGCATAGCAAGACTTCTATCTCATTTTTTTTTAAATTAAGAAGTGCTCCAAATGATATTCTTATCAAGCAAATAGTCTTTTTAAAAATGTGGTAAATATAAGCCTTACCAAAAGTGCTCTGTTTTAGTGAGGGAAGCAAACTCCATTTTGTAGGAAAGATGTTAAGAAAGGAAAAAAAGGCAGCTCTAGAGAATTATAATTCAGTCAAGGAAGTATTTGAGAATCAAAACCTAGTTTTGGAAATCTGTTTCTTGCCAAGAGAAAAGGCGCTAAGCTGCTCAGCAAGAAGCAGTTTGCGGCATAGGCTTGTCTGTCAATGTTTGGGAAGTGCTAATAAGCTAATAAGCCAGGAGTTCCAACTTAGGGTATTTGGTCTATCCACAGAGTGCTGGTGGACACCGCACCTTTAGGAAAGACCCAAGTCATTCTACAAGAGTTATCGGGACCTACTTCCAGTATTTGGCCTCTTACCAGATGCCTGTCTGGGAGAAACATTTATTTAAAAATAAGTAATTAGGAAATGTCTTATATATTTTCTTTATTTCCTCATCAGAAAAACAAACAACAAACAAACAAAAATAGCTCACTGAGAAAGCTTTAATAACAATAAATAAAATATAAGTGGAGAATAAAATACTCGGAGGTATACTGGAGTATACCAATTGAGGCAAGAGTTTCAGCAGAGGAAGTCTTCCTCAGGACTGTCATAGATAAGGGTAATGACTGCTTGCAGCTTCGTTGGTGTGCTTTGTACTATGTGCCTCATAATGGTTTGGTTTGATCACTTAGTTTTATAGGAACACCATGATGGAGAAATTATCCTCCTGTTGGATGAGGACCCTAAAGTTCAGATGAGTGAAGTCACTTGCTAGGCATTGCATCACTAAGAGACTCATACTTAGGTCTGACTTGCTCTGAAGCTTGAGCTCTTTACTATATATCAGAAGACAAAGCAAATGTTATTCACAATAAAAAGTGTATGATATATGCAATAGGGACATCTAGCCCCATGTTTTCAAGGTTCAGCAGTGAGATAAAAATTATATACATATTAGAAGAAATGGCAGTCTAAAAAAAACGAAGACTCTAGTGGCAACTTGAGTTTAAAACAATAGTGTAATGAAATGGATCATTTTTCTTTATACTTAAGAGAGTATTGATTTGAAAACCTTTAGAAACTAGCATAATATGAAATGCTTTAAACCACATTACAACATCACTCTAAGGTTTTAAAATATGGCCATCTTCAGATTAACCAATTAAAATATGATTTAGCTTAAGCAAATTACTAAACTCCTGAGTCAATAATATATTTACCGCTGTAGTATTTGAAAGCATTTGTTAGTTTTAACCATTAACTAAACAGGGAAGGTATCACCATAATTTGAAGAACATGCAAAATAATAGTGTATCATTTCCTATAAATATTCCCTCTATGAATTGATATTTCATGCAGTGAGATCACAAAAGGAACTGCAGACATAGAAAATTTAATTTGAGGAAAAAGTTGTGGTAACTACAGTATTTTACTGGTTTAGGGTCAATTAAAAACTATGGGGAAAAAAGAAGCAGAATACTTGGAAGTAATGATTCCTGCCTGGAGTCCATCTCCAGGGGGCACCAACTTAAATTTTTGTATTCTTATTAATATTTAAAGGTCCTAACATTAGTACCTGACTCCAGTTAGGGGTACACAGGACTTAAACTGGAACTTTTCGCTGTTTATTGCTACATTAACAGAGTATTATAACCTCTTTCAAATATATTAGAAGCTCCATTGACTGTTACAAATGTCTTTGTTTATAAAACATATGAAACCATGTTAATTCTTATGTTACAAAATTTACTTGCTGGCCAAATCTTTGAAATAAATGGATATTTAGAGGAATAGATAATAATAAAGGGTATGGTGAATAGTCTGGGGAGTCAGTGTTCTGTCTACTTAGACACCTGAGTAAAATAACATCTCATATCTCAGTGTAGACTGTGGCTGATGTTTATGGGGCTAAAACTCAAGATATTTAGTGTTTGCGTTGTTAGATAATAATGATTAACTATGTGGAAGATGCTGTATCTTAGTGATAAGCATTGTTTAATATTCTGTATTTTGCCTTAAATATTGTATAAGCCAGTTGTGATAAGATTTAAATGAAACTGCTAGTAAACTCTCTTCAGACTGAGACCACACATGGGAAACTTCATTTCAAAGGAAATTAGAAGGCCAGAGGGAAGAAATTAGAAGTAAATAAATGATGTTTTAAAACCGAGGTACCATAACTAGAATGCTGCTAAGATATTAAAATACGCATTTCAAAAATGTGGTTATTTAACATTTACTTTTTAAATGTATTGAAGTGAAAACTCAAAAATATTTGAGGTAAATGGAACTTTTATTACTTCCTTTATTTGTGAAAGAAAAAAATTTACTTTCATTGTGCTTTTGTAAAGATGTAGCAAAGATCTTGACCATTACATTACATAATGTCACTTTTGTAAGATTCACAGGATATATTCTTAAATTGAGGTTTGGAGAGAATGTCCATTAAAGGAACAATAACAACAATAACAAAGTAACTTTTGTACGTATTTTTATGAAATAATAGGAGATAAGTATGTCTTCTCTATCATCACTCTTCAGTTTTTTGTTTTTTTGGGTTTTTGTTTTGTTTTGTTTTTTTGGCCTTGGCCAAAAATGCATTGTATAAACTACCTAAAATATCTTTAGATATATGTAAAAAATAAAATATAAGTAAAGAAATTACCTCCGAGGAACCACACACTTTTGCATCTTGATTTTCTAAGTTAGATGGTCTAGTCTTCAGTGAGTAGACGTTGTGAGAAAAATATTGACATTAACTTTAAAAAAAATAAAAAAATACCAACATTGACTCTTATATATAGAAAAAACATTGTTATAGTGAATACAAATATTTTTTAGAAAATATTAAGAAAAAATATAACTTAAATGAAGGAGGAAGGCTACATCATAAGAAAAAACATTTGTAACCGTGTGAAGTGATGATGTTAACTAGACTGTAGTGATCATTTCACAATATGTACAAAAATAACAAATCATTATGTTGTACCCTTGAAACTAATATAATGGTAAATGTTAATCCTATCTGGTTAAAAATTTTTAAGAAGAGTGCCTAGGTGGCTCAGTCGGTTAAGCGTCTGACTCTTGGTTTTGGCTCAGGTAATGATCTAACGGTCCATGGGTTCGAGCCCCACATTGGGCTCTGTGCTGACAGCACAGAGCCTGCTTGGGATTCTCTCTCTCCCTCTCTCTCTCTCTGTCCTTCCCCCTCTTGCTCTTTCTGTCTCTCCCTCAAAATAAATAAACTTGATTTTTTTTTTAAATATTAAGAGAAATAAATGGATGAACAAAATGTGGTGCATACATACAATCAGATCTTATTCACCCACAGAAATGAATGAAGTTCATTATAATACATGGTACAACATAGGTGAATCTTGAAAACACATGCTGAGTGAAATAAACTAGATTTAAAAAAAAGGAGGAGGAGGAGAAAGGCTATTTGTTATTTTTGGGGATTTACCCTGCTTGAATTTATCATTAATGGGGAAATAGAGGATGGTTGATGTTGATATTTTTTATCTCAACTTCCTGCTTTCTCCATCTTTATTTTAGAGAATAGTCTTTTTTGATTCCCTTTACATTTTGTCCCAATTTCAGATTTTCCAAGCCTTTCTCCCTTGCCTCTTCATTCTGTAATCTGTCCACCACTTTCTTTTCTCCTTACTTTGTAGTTCCCTGCCCTTCTCTTTGTTTTTCCGCCTCTTTCTCCTCATTTTACAGATGAGCAAACGGATGCTCAGAGGCATTAAGTAGCTTGACAAAGTTTACACAGCTGCTAATTGGTCCAAGCTGGGCAAGAGCTCTGATGTCCTGTCTCCTGGCACACTGCTTTTCCTGACTTTCTAAGGAAGTTACATCTTATGTCAGAAGGTGATGCTGATGGACTGTGGGGTAGTTCTCAACTGCTTTATGTGCATGTGTTCTTCAGTCTAAACTAGAATATTCAGGCAGTGCACACTGGTATAGTTGAACCCTTTGTAGAAATACTGAACTATTTCCACACCGGCTAATAATTAACCACTGCTAGGACCTCTCCATTTTACCTCCTCCTGCTTCACCAGTTCCTGTGCACCCTAAGGAACCACTGCTCAGTCCGTGCTGCCCTACACCGTGGCCCAGTAGCAATCACAGTGAGGAATTCAGCTGCTGACCGATCAAATGATTAGTGAGGTACTTTGGGTTTTTATACAAAGGCACACTCTCTAACATTATTTATCTTTTAGGTTTGTTTCACTCATAATAATTAGAAGATAAACTTAATCTCCTAAAAGAAAGCTGATCCAAAATTTTTCTTGTTTTGATTTCGTCCGTCCGTCCTTCCTTCCTTCCTTCCTTCCTTCCTTCCTTCCTTCCTTCCCTCCTTCCTTCCATGCTGGGAAATGCCTGAAATCAGTACTGAACAAAATTATGCAGTTTCAATTTTTTCCTGGTTATATCTACTCAACTTTTGCAAATGTATTCCCTTCAGAGATCATTTAAAAGTTTTGATCCTGAGGTAAATGAAAGCATCTATACATATTTTGTGGAATGTTCAGCATGGAAATACTATTATATCTTTAATGTATTATTAGACTTTTTTCTGGTTAATATGGGAAATTATATTCATTGATTTTCAGATGTTAAACCATTCAAGCAGTATTGGGGTAAACCATATCTAATCATGAGGTATTATTATTCCTTTTATATATTGTTTAATTAAGTTTGATAAAATATTATTTAGAATTTTTGCCTTTATGTTCAATGAAGGATATTGATGTATATATTTTCTTGTAACATCCTTCTCAAGTTTTAGTGTGAAGTTAATGCTGTCCTTACATAGAATGAGTTGGATAGCATTGCCTCCCCTTCAAGTTTTGGAGGAGTTGTATAGAATTGATATTAAGTTTTCTTTAAGTTTTGATAGTATTCAGGGGCACCTGAGTGGCTCAGTCGGTTGAGTGTCCAACTTCGGCTCAGGTCATGATCTCGTGTTCCTTGAGTTTGAGCCCCACGTCAGGCTCTGTGCTGACAGCTCAGAGCCTGGAGCCTGTTTCAGATTCTGTGTCTCCCTCCCTCTGCCCCTTCCCCACTCATGTTCTGTCTCTCTCTGTCTCTCAAAAATGAATAAACGTTAGAAACAAAAAAATTTAATTTTGATAGAATTTATAAGTCAAGCCATCTAAGCCTGGAGTTTTCTTTGTAGGAATATTTTAAACTAAATAGTTCATTTGTGTAATAGATAAAGGATTATTTATATTACTTATTTCTTCCTAAGTGAAGTTTGGCTGTAAGTGTTTTAAGGGATATGTCCATTTCCTTTAAGTCATCCAACTTATTTGAAAAAGGTTGTTCATAATATTGCCTTATTATTTTGTAATATCTACAGAATCTGTAGTGATGTCACCTTTGTATCTTCTTTTTTTCCCAAATTTTATTTTATATTATTTATTTAAAAAAAAATTTTTAATGTTTATTTTCGAGGGAGAGAGTGAGCAAGGGACGGGCAGAGAGAGAGGGAGACACAGAAACTGAAGCAGGCTCCAGGCTCTGAGCTATCAGCACAGAGCCGGACACAGGGCTCAAACTCATGCACCATGAGATTCTGACCTGAATCAAAGTCAGATGCTTAACTGACTGGGCCACCCAGGTGCCCATTTTTTCCCAGATTTGAAACAAGTTGTTGAAACAAGTTGAACAAGTATCGTCTTGTTCCTATTGTTTCCAGTGAGATATCTGCTTTCATTCTCAATTACTCTGTACATTAAAGTATCTTTCTACTTGTGGTTGGTAAATTATATTCTCTTTATCATTGGTTTTGAGTAATTTGATTATTATTTTTCTCTCTGTGTTTCTGTTTGGATAATTTCGATTGCTATGCCCTTGAGTTTACTAGTCTTCTGCATTGTCTACTCTGCCATTTATCCCATCCAGTATATTTTTCATCTCACACATTGTAATTTTCACCTACAGAAGTTCAGTTTCTGTCTCTTTTATATCTTCCATATTTCCTCTTAACTTTTTTTAAACATATGGGTTACAGTTTTAATGACTGTCTTAATCTCTTGTCTGCTCATTTTAACATCTGTTTCAGTGCTATGTCAGATTCAATTAGTTGGTTTTCTTACTGTGGGTCATATTTTTCTGGGTTTCTTGAATGCCTGCTAATTTTTTATTGGAAACCAGTCATTGTGATTTTTAACTTGTTGGGTGCTGGATATTTTTATCTTCCTTTAAGTGTTGCTTTGTTCTGGAAAACACTTGTTTTCACACAGTTGTAACTTGTTTCCACAGTTACATGTAAATACTTTTATTGTTTCAGGTATTGCTTTTAAGATTTGTTTGGCAAGATTGGATTAGTGTTTCGTTTGGGGCTAATTATTTCCCAGTGCTGAAAAAATACCATTCTGGATACTCTGCCCACTGCTCTTTCTATTATGAGGTTTAATGGCCTGGGTGATGGGGGCAGGCACTATTCCTAGTCCGTGTGTATACTGGTCAGTTACCTCTAGGGTTTTCAGGTGGCTCTTCCCCATACTTCAAACAGTTTACTCACACATTTTTCCTGGTACTGTGACTGGTACCGTGCTGAATATTTAGTGGAAGCCTTTTGTCAATTTTCAGAATTCTAGCTCTGTGCAGCCTTTACCCTTGTAGCACTCTGTCCTGAAAACTGTAGCTGCTGTGTTCTCCTTGGAATCTCAGATCTGTCTCCTTATGTCTGGTAGACCATCAGACTCCTCCTGGGCTTTCTCTCCCTGTGCCATCACCTAGAAACTTTCTCAAAGCAACAAATGCAGACCATGGTAGGTCTCACCTTTTTTGCTTTCCATCCCTTAGGATTGGTATCCTTTGTTACCTTGAGTTCAGGATCATAAAAACCATTGTTTTAGTTTTGGGTTTCCTTTGTTTCAGGGTTTTAGCTTTTTCGGGCAGAAGGGTAAATTCAGTTCTTGTTACTCAGTCTAAGTTGGTACAGCACTGAAGTGGGAAGGCTTTGAAATAGGATATTCAAATTGCAGCCTCAGAGAGTAAAACTCTGGAGAATAAATCTTAGTATTTTGGTTGTTGGATAAAGCTTTATATTATTTTGTTCTTTTCAGAAAATAAAAACCTGCTCATATAAAATTATAAAAACATACAAACCAAAAATCTACAGCCACACAAACATCTAAAGTTCTCTTCAATAAATTCATGAGATAAAATTTTTGTGGGCAATCTAAAGGATTATGTAGGTGGTTCCCGAAGTCATATCCATGGATGAGTAGTTATGTTTAAAGATGATTTCACCAGGCCATAGAAGAATAAGAAAAATATAGGGAGTTTTTCATAAAACTAAATTTATTCCATTTAAAAGACTTTATTTTTGACCATGTCCTTCCTACATTTTCAGTGATGAAATTCCATGCTTTATTGAATTTATTGTGATAGCAGATGGATGGTAAGGATTTTTTTAAGTCATTATCTGTTAAAAGTACATGCAAGTTGGGGCACCTGGGTGGCTCAGTTGGTTGAGCGTCTGGCTTCGGCTCAGGTCACGATCCCACAGTTTGTGGGTTTGAGCCCCGCGTCGGGTTCTGTGCTGACAGCTTGGAGCTGGGAGCCTGGAGCCTGCTTCTGATTCTGTGTCTCCCTCTCACTCTGCCCCTCCCCTGCTCACACTCTGTCTCTGTGTCTCAAAAATAAATAAATGTTAAAAAAAATTTTTTTTTAAAAGTACATGCAAGTGGTCCATCCTTTGTTGATTCCCTATAAAATTTTTGTTCTACTTCTCTGGGTACTCCAACAGTTTGGAAACAACTGTTTGGTATGCCCAAATAATTTTTAGCCCTACCTATTTATTGATTTATCTTTTTTACAAATATTGATTACCATAAGACTTTATGCCAAAAAGCAAGTATAGTTTCTCTTGAACATTCTTTTTTTTTTTTTTTTTTTTTTTTTTTGAGGATAACGTGTTTTGTCCTGTACAACTCGTAGAATCTTTGTGGACAGTGGAACATAATCTGAATAGCCTATTTGGGTCATCTTTATATTTCCTTCTTTTCTTTACCCCACAGCAGCTATGCAACTCAATTTTTTCCTCGGTAGTTACAAATGTTATTTGAAAACTGATGATTGATTTTGATTGTTTCCCAATATTGTTTCTCTTTATTGTATTACCAGAAAACAGGAATTGACTTGGTTCCTTCCCTTTTTGTCATGAACATATGGCCAGTGTATTAGTCAGGGTTCTCCAGAAAAACAGAACCAATAGGAGATCAATTGATCGATTGACATATCAATTGATATATATATATATATCAATTAATATATATATCAATTTATATATATATAAATATATATATACTTATATTTATATTTATATATATATTTATTTATATATATATTGATATATATATATATTTGGACTTTCTTGTCCTGAATCTGCAGTCTGTTGAGATGTAATACTGCACACTGAATTATAAAAATAAAAAGTAAAATTGTATTTCAAATAAAACTGAATACTTTATATATATATATATATATATATGTATAGTATTGTATATGTACATAGAAAGAGATTGATTTATTCTAGGAATTGGCATACGTGGTTATGGAGGCTGGAAAGGCCCGTGAACTACTGTCTGAAAGCTGGAGGACCAGGAAAACCGGTGGTGTAATTCAGTCTGAGTCTGAAAAATTAAGAATGGGCAGGCCATTGGTGCAAGTTCTGATCTGAATCATAACGCCTGAGAACCAGGATGCTTAAGGGCGGGAAAAAATGGGTGCCCCAGCTGAAGCTAAAAAGAACAAATTCACCCTTCCTCTACATTTTTGTTCTGTTCAGGCTCTCAAAGGATTGAATACTGCCCATGTGTCAATGAGGGAGCATCCTTTATTGAGTCTACTGATTCAAATACTAACCTATTCCAGAAATACCCTCATAGACATACCCAGAAGTAATGTTTTACCAACAGTCTAGACATCTCTTAGCCCAGTCAAGTAGACACATAAAACTAATCCTCATAGCCAGTGAGAAAAATGCCTTTTCGATGATGATATTAATAATGATAATAATATTTCAATCAGAATACTGCTAATAAACACAATGTCAATTATTGGTGTACTAAGAAATACATTATATCATTCAAAATTTACAACTCTGTATGTTGGTTATCACTATTCTTATTTTACAAGTAAAGAAAGTAAATCTTAAAGAAGGTAAGTAATTGCTCACAATGTCACTACTAAGGGAAAGCTATACACAAGACTCAGGTCTGTGTCGGGCAAAGACCATGCACCCTGACTCCAAGTGAGGAGATGATTCTTAGTGTTTTCAAAATTGTGGCAACATGTTCCTCTGCAGACACTATTCAGAATCTCCAGAGGGGCAAACAACTCTGTTCTATGCACTATTTGTTTCTCCCATTATTATACAGAGGAGAATGCTGCTAATGATAAATTATACTCTGTTGTTGAAATAAGCCTTTTAAACCTTTGAAGAGGGTTGGAAACCTGTGTTTTGTTTTTAAATAAATCTTTTCTTCTGCTAAGATCTCCTAAAAATATTTCCATTTTTATAAAAATGTTCTGGTTTCTTTATGAAAATAGCTGTAAGGATATGTCACTGGGTAGGTTCATTAAAAATTACAAGCATACACCATTACTGTGAAAAGTTTCTGCAGCCTGTTTCCTGCGCTTGGGAAAGGGTGTAGCTTTCCAGGGATGGCTGCCCATGAATCCTGGAAGCCTGCACCTGCAGATTCCAGCCTCAGGCACAGGCACAGTGAGAACAGCCCCCATTTTGTAAAAGCGAAAAGATCTGCTGTTCTACAGAAATATTTGGGGCAGAGAAGTGGACCTCAATGAAATAAACAAAACCTATAAACCACTGAGATTAGGTAAATTGCCAGAGTTGTTTGGGAGGCCAGGCAAGAACAAACATTCTCTTCCTAAATGTAGTTTTCCCTGCACTTGAGACAAGCACACTATCTGATTACCCAGGATGATTTATTTATCTTTCTAGACTGTTGACATGAAGTCTGAATTTCAGGCCCAGGAATAGGTGTACTTCCTGTAGTTATTTTGTTTGCAGAAATCAATGATTTCTGTCTTGTTACTTTTTGTGATTGCTGGAGCTAACTACATCCATTTAGTATGCTCGTGTCATCTGTAATGGTAAGTCTTTGTAAATCACTCTGGGTTTGAAGTATAGGTGCTGGTATAATAATCTACAACATACAGAGTTCTTGCTCTCTTTATGGTTTTAGCTACAACCTTGTATTAGTGACATCAAAGTTTCTTCCTTAAAAAAATTTTTTTAATGTTTATTTATTTTTGAGAAAGACAGAGCATGAGCGGGGGAGGGGCAGAGAGAGAGGAGATTCAGAATGTGAAGCAGGCTCCAGGCTCTGAGCTGTCAGCACATATCCTGATGCGGGACTCAAACCTACAAATTGAGAGATCATGACCTGAGCCAAAGTTGGACTCTTAACCAACTGAGCCACCCAGGTGCCCCCAAAGTTTCTTCTTGATAGAGGTTTTTAGTACTAAAAACTCATACAATTTATTCTGCGAAATAAATAAGCTTTTTTGAAAGCATCCATTCATTTGTTTAGGCATTGACCTCCCAGATTTTATAAAATACCTAGTCTCTGACAGATATTCTCATGGATCTTAAGGACTTCAGTGGTGAAAAAGATAAGATTTCTCCTCTTATAATGGCACCTGGGTGGCTCAGTCAGTTGAGCCTCAGACTCTTGATTTCACCTCAGGTCATGATCTTTCCTTTTGGGAGACCCAGCCCTGGGTGGGGCTCGTGCTGGCAGTGCAGAGCCTGTTTGCAATCCTCTCTGGCTCCCTCTGCCCCTCCCCCTCTGGTGCACTTGTTTGCACATGTGCTTTCTCAAAATAAATAAATAAACTGGAAAAAAAAGATTTCTCTTCTTACAGAACTCATGTTTTAGCTGAGGGCTGGAGTGGAAGTGAATAAAATGAGCAAGAAAATATCAGATAGTAATACTTATTTGGAGAAATTAAAGCAAATTAAGTAATCAGGAGTGCCTGGAAGCCTGCTTTATAAATAGGGCAAGGATAAGCCTTCCGAGGAGTTATCACTTAAACTGATATCTGAATGAGAAACAGCCTGCTATACAAAGATCTGATAGAAGAGCATTCCAGGCAGAGATGACAACTAATGCAAAGATATCATTATAACCTGGACGTGGCTTGACACCCATTATGTCACCTTAACTTGCTAACCTGATTTGCACTTACTTTTACTATTCAAAATTTCTTCTGTACTCTGTCCCATTCTGTTTTACCCTTCAAGTTTGTGTATTCTTTCTTTTTCTCTTTTTAAAAATGTTCATTTATTTTGAGAAAGAGAGAGAGAAAGAGTATGAGTAGGGGAGGGAGGGTCAGAGAGAGACAGAGAGAGAATCCCAAGCAGGCTCTGTGCTATTAGGCCAGTGCCTGGTGTGGGGCTCTATTCAGCGAACCATGAGGTCATGACCTGAGCCCAAATCAAGAGTTGGCGCTTAACTGACTGAGCCACCCAGGTGCCCCAAGTATGTGTATTCTTTTTCTTTTTTTTTTAATGTTTATTTATTTATTTATTTATTTTAATTTTTTTTTTCAACATTTATTTATTTTTGGGACAGAGAGAGCCAGAGCATGAACGGGGGAGGGGCAGAGAGAGAGGGAGACACAGAATCGGAAACAGGCTCCAGGCTCTGAGCCATCAGCCCAGAGCCCGATGCGGGGCTCGAACTCCCGGACCGCGAGATCGTGACCTGGCTGAAGTCGGACGCTCAACCGACTGCGCCACCCAGGCGCCCCTATGTTTATTTATTTTTGAGAGACACAGAGAAAGGGAGACAGAGAATCCCACGCAGGTTCTGCACTGTCAGCGCAGAGCCCAATGTGGGGCTCAAAACTCACAAATTGTGAGATCATGACCTGAGATGAAATCAAGAGTCAATGCTTAATTGACTGAGCTACCCAGGGGTCCCAAGTTTGTGTATTCTTAATTAAAAGTATCTTGTTAGCGGAGTGTAGGAATATTATTGTTTTAGCTAATTGATTCTTTAGTGTTTTCAGGAAATTACTCCACACTTAAAATATTTTTACAAAATGGCGCCTGGGTGGCTCAGTTGGTTGAACTGCTGACTCTTGATTTCAGCTCATGTTGTGATTCCAGGATTGTGGGATGGAGCCCTGCATTGGGCTCTGTCCTGAGCGTGGAGCCTTCTTAAGATTCTCTCTCCCTCCTTCTGCCCCTCTCCCCTGCTTGTGCTCTCTCTCTAAAATAATAATTGTTGTTATAATTTTATAAAATGAATTAGCTTAAGAGTGGTTACTTAATAAACAGGTACATTTCAAAACAATTCTCCCCAAATTTTCATCTCAAAGCTTACTTAAAAATTAGCAAATATAACATCTATTAAAAACACAAAGAAAGAAAAGCATAGTTCTTTTTATGTCTGAAAAGATGAAGGGAACTTTTTTTCCAAATGAGGTAACTTTGAAGCTGGGAGACAGATTCACATGTTCATAACGTGAAACTTCCAGGGCATAATTTCCTAAATTATTTCTTTCACTGCCCTCTTGGTAGCTCAGTGTCATGGATGAGTGAGCTTACCTCACAAGTAAGCAGTTAGCTCCCCAAGAACAGACTCTTAACCTTAGCTCGCCACGTGATTAGGCTCAGGGTGAATGCACAAGATTAATGAGGACCCTGAGTGAAAACAGTCTCTTGTAAGGACAGCACTAAATCTTGAAAGTCTGGTTGTTATTGTTTGTGGAGGCTGAGCCTTGGACCAACCCCAGAAGGGATCTGGTGATGGTCTCTCCTGGTCTGGGTATATCTTTAATGCCTTGACCCTGTTTTTCTGTGACTGGCATAATGTCATTCTCTGTTGTAATCTATTTTTAGGAGCCACTGCATATTCGTGCATTTTCTCACTGTGTCTAAATGTAGATCTTTTCATTCTACTTTTACTCTGCTTACTTTCCCAGATGATGGAAAGAGGACACAATCTCACATCTGGAAGAAGATGCTTTAATTCTAGTATTTTCTCTCTCCAAGTACACTAAAGATTTTTTATTTTCCTAGGGTTAATCTAGCAGATAGTAAAATGGTGAGAAGCAGTCTGTAAACTCTTCTTATTCTCTTCAGTTTCCCCCATCTAATCATTTTTTGTAATCCTATATCATTTTATTTCTAAAAAAATATGGGGCAGTGATCTCTGGGGAGAAAGGTTAGAAAGGAGTAGCCATTGGCAACTAACAGATTTAATATTGGCAGGTGAGATAACGTGGTTGGAGAATATATATGCAAATTATAAATAGATTATAAACTAAGACTTATACACATGAGGAAAATCTGAATCAACTCCGCTCTGCCCAGTTTCTGTCAATTGACTACTAGCAGTGGTCTCCAAAGAGCACTCTAATAGGCAAGAATGAGGCATTGATTTTATAAAACAGAATCTTCAAAGGAGGGAGAAACCAAGCCTGTGGGGAAAGAAAGCAGAAGTCTGGCAATAGGTCATGGGAAAGGAAGGAATCACTGTGGGGTTTGGACTTGGAGAGAGAAAGAAGTAGCAGCAGGCTACAGACCAACCTGTCATTAGTGTTTAGGAAAAAAAAAAAAAAAAGAAAGAAAGAAAAAAAAAAAAGGAAAGAAAGAAAGAAAAGAAAGAGAAAAAGAAAAAAAAAAAGCTGCCACTAACCTCAAAATGGGTTGGGTTGAAGGTTGTTTTTTCCTCTCTAGACTCATTTCCTATCTGAATTTATGTTAATAATTCCAGTGCTTCTTCCCAGCCCTAAGTTTGAGGAGGGAGGGGTTAGGTCTTAAAACTTCCAATCTAATAGTCCTGCGTATGCCCCCAAAGAGTAATGTGGAAAGGTTTCTACTGAGCTAATAGCTGCAAAGACATCAGTTTTCTATCAAAAGTCACTTTATAGCAGACTGCTAATGGGTAATTGAGATACACTTTACTAAAATTATAACAGGTTTAAACTAGTGGATTTTATTAATACTTGTTTTTTTACAATCCTATTACCTAGAGCACTACAGTTTATTCAGAACAGGTATCTTTTGTTTTTATTAAAAAAATAAATTGATTATTTTTATGAATGTTTAGAACTTAGCTTTATATGCCTTTGCTGAGTGAAAACTTCAACAGATAATGTCTGATTTTTTTTCTTTTTTGGATATATGTATATATCTATATCTCTGTATCTATATATCTCTGTATCTATCTAGTTTAAAGTTTAACTCTTTTAGAAACTAAAAGAGTTTCTAAAACAGTAATCCTAAGTTATTACTTTTCTTACAATATTGAGAGAGTTTTGTTTCTAGGACCTAGATGTCCCTTTAGAAGAAAGCTTTATTTATAAGATATTACTAGATGCTTAAAGAGGTAACTTAAAGGAACAGATTTAATTGACCACTATTTTTATTTTCCCTTTGTGTATAGCAAATTAAACTATGGTGACTTAAAGTACCACCAATTATTTGCTCATGGTTCTGCATTTTATTTTTTAATTTTTTTAAATATGTATTTATTTTTGAGAGAGAGAGAGAGTGTGAGCAGGGGAGGGACAGAGAAAGAGGGAGACACAGAATCTGAAGCAGGCTCCAGGCTGTGACCTGTCAGCACAGAGCCTGATGTGGGGCTGGAACTCACAAACCATGGGATCATGTCCTGAGCAGAAGTGACCCTTAACCAACTGAGCCACCTATGCGCCCCATGGTTCTGCATTTTAGACAGTACTTGGCAGGATGGCTTATCTCTGCTCTTGTGGCATTCAGCTGGGGCTGAGGATGTCAAATGTAAAAGGGCCTCTCATTCTCCAGAAGCTCTTTTCCACATGGCCTCCTTTCCTTCATAGTCCCAAGCTTTTTACATGGAGGCTGGATCTCAAGGGACTGAAAGCCAAAGGTACTACACGTCTTAAAGCCTGGAAGTGTTTAACAGCCTTGCTGAGAACTAACATAGTACTACTCACACCACATTTTATGAGCCAAAGCAAGTCACAAGGCCAACCCAGATTCAAGGGAAGGGGGAAGGGACTCTATCTCTTGTTGGGAGGAACTGTGTACATTTACAAGGAGGGAAGGAATTGGGCAACACATTTGGAGACTATCTAGTGCAAAGAAGGTATAAATATATCCTTGAATAGAATGAGAAAACTCCTTAATTGGGGCACCTGGCAGGTTCAGTCAGTAGAGCATGTGACTCTTAACCTCAGATTTGTGAGTTCGAGCCCCATGATGGGCATACAGCGTATTTTAAAAAATTGATTTTTTAAAAAAGAAAACTCCTTAATTTTGAAGGCCTTTTTGATGTTTTATTTATTTTTGAGAGAGAGAGAGAGAGAGAGAGAGAGAGAGAGACAGACAGAGACAGAACATGAGCAGAGGAGGGGCAGAGAGAGAGGGAGACAGAATCCAAAGCAGGCTCCAGGCTCTGAGCTGTCAGCACAGACCCTGACACAGGGCTTGAACTTACGAACTGCAAGATCACGACATGAGCCGAAGTCAGATGCTTAACTGACTGAGCCACCCAGGACCTCCGAAGGTCTTTCTGATACATACTACTTATAAATAGCATACTGTAATTTTGTCTTCACTCTTAATCTCACAATATGAGCTTGTAATTCCTTGATTTGGAATTATGGCATTCCACATTATTGTCTTTAATGCAACAATAAAAAGTTGAACTTCTCACCTAAGTCAGACAGTTTCCAAATGTTTGCTCTTATTAACTCAACAATCTGCTGAGTTCTTTTTTAAAACATCCCTTTCACCATGGTATAAGTGAAAAGAATGTGGAAGTAGATGGATTTGGGCTCAAATACCAATCCCACCTCATATTGATTGTGTACATTTCAGCATGTTATTTGAATTCTTTGGGTCTTATTTTCCTCATTTGGGTAATGAGAATAATTATATCTACCTCATCAGGTTGGTATGAAGATTAAGTAATTATATAAATTACATAACAGTCATGGGGATGTAGGAGATTTCCCCTCTCCCTACTTTCCTTCAATATAGTAATTAACTTTCCTGTATAAAAATTGTTTTTTAATATTTTGAGGAAATAGGGCCTTCCTTCACTTTGAATTTGATTATTTTAGTCACATTTTATAATAGTAAGAGTAATAATATTTTCTTTAAATATTTGAGGGACAAAATAAGTAGAAAAATTAAAAGTTTGATATAAAATTTAGAGGTTTTATCCTTTTATATTTATTGATAAATAGTGTTTATGTGGAAATTTGATTTGTCAAACTTGTTTTTCTTATCCTGTATAATGACAACATTCCTCAGAAGAAGAAGGTGTTTGGCATTATTTCTATTCTGCCTTTATAGATATTGTATGATTATATGGCTTTTACCACAAGGTCTTCAAAAAAAAATCTAAGAGGTATTCATTAGCCTTTAGTAGTTAAATGAAGCAATAGCAATGATAATGATCTATTTTATGATAATTTAATTAAGGTTTTATTGTGTATTCAAATTACTTAGGAAAGTCTTGTGAAAATAATTTTATTACTCATCTTTTTTTTTTTTTTTGGTCATAAAATACCCTTCAGAAAGTTAAACCTTTGCTTTTAGTAAAATTATTTGGTCATGACTTTGTAGACAGCTTGAAGAATTGTGTTCAAGTAAATATTAAAAATGTTTAAAAATACAAAATTATTAACAAAATTGTTTCAGAAAATTTTTGTTCAAGCAAATGTAGAAATAGTTGTAAAATGACAGTTTGCATCTGAGATGTATCACAACTCTGTTGTGAAAGTTGGATCAGAGCTAAGATTATTCAGCAGGGATTTGACTCACCACGAGAGAGAAATACACAGCCAAAGGTGGCGTGACAGATCCCCATTCACAGCTGAGTGGGAAGGTGACACGTGTTGGGGAGAGAGCTGCTTTCTGATGTTCCTCAGATAAAGCTTGTCAACTAAATTGAATTTTGTGTTTTCAAAGTATCAGACCGGATGACTTCTGTGGCCTATTTTTAACATTTGATTAAGTTTTACTCATGGCTCCATAGGAGATCTTCCTTTTCCAGTCATTATTGGTGCTTTTGCAGGAAGCAGAAAGCACCAGGTAGGTTGTGACTCTGAAGGGTTAACATTTTAATACTCATTCTATATTGCATCTATAGAAAATAGTGAGAGAAAGTTTTTCCCTGGCAAGCTTCATCAAGGTTTGGACTCTTTCTAGAATAAACTCTTAAGTGTCTCTAACACTATCCTTGTGATCATAGGTAAATAGATGGAATCATCATGCCTTATAACAGGTCCATTTTGTACTTAAGTAATTATATCCCCTTGTAATGAATTCAAGTCAACTTGCCTTCTACCAAGCCAGCATATATTTTTCAACTTTGATAAGAGAAATACTTTTTCATTTTGCTAGCTCTCAGTGGGGAATAGACCCCATTTGTATTAGCTCAGTGATACGTGGACACACAATTGCAGACCTGAAAACTCACTATTTGCACTTGATTTTTGGTATTAACACATGTGTAATATTTCTTTTGAATAAGCCAGGCATAATTATGAGCCACATGTGACTAAATCAGGTAATTTCAGGGAAGTGATTGGTGTACATGAAGAGCTTTAGAAATGTCAGTACTTTATATTTATTATTTTTTGTTCGTGGGAAACTCTGAAGGCAGCTGCTCTGCAAAAGTCATTTGTCACTCTCCAAGTGAGTTTCCGTATCAGTGGCAGCATTTACACAAATGCTAATACAGCTCTTAAATCTTAGTGAGAGGCATAGAATCTCAATATTTTACTAATGCACAGTGACAGTGGTACTTAATATCAAAGAGCAATTTTTAAATCCAGGTTTAGCTATATAATTAACAATTGAATTATTGCAAATTATTTACAAACATTAGGGGCATTGGATTACCATTTTTAGACCATAATTTATTTGACATATGAACACCCTGAAAGGAAATGTGAATTTTTCATTCAGCATCTTCAAAGAGTATAAAATGACTACCTCAGGCTTATAATAACCAGAAAGTATAGTCACACTCATATACACAATCTCAGAATTGCTTTTATTTACCGCTCTCATCCTTATTTCAAGGCTGGTTGTATACTTTATGAATCCACAAATGATTGCCTTTATTGAAAGGTTTCTGTTATTCAAGATGACTTATAAAGTTTACTCAATCTTCCCTAGCAAGGGAAACAGGAAATTCCAGAGAACACTAGACTCAGCAAACCTATAAAATCTGAGAAAGCAGACCATTATTTCTGGAGACATTTCACATAACACTTTGGGAAGCAATGACTAATTAGTTTTTGGTCTTAACAATAGCACTTTCAGGGGCTTTTTCCCCCCCTTTCCCTTTTATAGCTTTCATATTAGGAAAAGAAGGAATGTAGCTCCGAATGATGAAATATTGGCAACGTATGCACTTGCTTCTCTGTAGGAGCTCAACGCTTTGATCCTTACAATTACCTCCGTTGCCTGGCTGGTATTAACTGGCTGGGAGAGTAACAACCATTTGTTGCAGGCACGACAACATCCTAAGACGCTTTGCCTGTAATAACTATTTCAAATTGAAGGCTCTGTTCTATTCCTGAATTCCTCTTGTAGTAAATTAAGCCCTTAAAGGAACATAGGTGCTCGCTCATGCCTAGAGCCTCATCTTTTCCAGGGAAGTACCTTGACTTACCACCCAGCTGCAGCTGCCAGTGAATACTTAATAGTTAAGCAGGGGTAAAACTTATTCTACATCCTCTAAGTGTAAATATTTGCATGTTAAATCTCCTTTTCTCATTTCTTTTTACTTTCCTTCCTTATCTTTTAAATTATTCATTCATTCTTTCATTTGAGAATTTCACTTTCCTATATGTCTTTTTTTTTAATTTTTAAAAAATGTATTTATTATTTGAGTGAGAAAAAATGTATTTATTATTTGAATGTGCAGGGGAGGGGCAGAGCGAGGGAGAGAGAGAATCCCAAGCAAGCGTGGCACTGTTAGCGTGGAGCTGGAAACCGGGCTCTGTCTCACAACTGTGAGATCATGACCTGAGCGGAAACCAAGAGTCTTAACCAACTGAACCACCCAGGTGCCCCTTCTATACCCATCTTAACTTGGGCAATCTGCCTTGACTCTTTCTCCCTCCTGTTCCACAACCAGTCTACCTGTCAGTAGTGAATCCTATTCACTCCACCTCTACTGAAATCCCGCTGATCTTGGCCTCCGCTGTGGCTCTTGGATTATTGTAGTAGTCTCCTCATTGATCTTGCTTCTGCTCCAAATTCCGTGACCTCCAACCTGCCCCGGTTTATTCTAAAACCAGCAGCCCCAGTGAGCTGTTAGAAGTTATACTATGTCTCACCTTTGCTCAGAACCTTCTAGTAGTTTCTCATCACTCTCAGAGTAAAAGCAGATATGCTTCCCTCGCTCTCATTCATCTCCTGCCACCAGCTCCTCACACTCTGACGTCTGTGCTGTACTGTCAACATGCCCAGCATACCCTGAATTTGGTGTTTTTACTTGCTGCTCCCCTCATTAGACACATAGATCATCTCTCCCAGATACCTGCGTCAGTCTTCAGATCTAGGCTCAATTGTCGCCTTCTCAGAGAGGTCTTTCCTGACCACTCTGTCTAAAATAGCAATCCCACCTACCTGCCCCCTATCCCGCCCTGCCCCGAATTGCCTTTCCCCTTACCCTTTCTTCACAGCTCTTATCACCAACCAGCAGGGTGTGTCTTTAATTAGCTGTTTGTAGTCTCTTGCCCCTCATTAGGGTATACATTTCATGGAGACAGATACTTTGTTTTGGAACTGCTGTATCTCCTGTGCCTAGAACAATGTCTGCCATGAAGTAGGGACTCAATAAATGCTTCCTATTTGTTGAATGGAAAAAAGGAATAATAATTAATAAGAATTTGTTTTCTCCTTTTCATCTTTCCTTTGTCTTATGTCTCCCACTACCACCTTCCTTAATTCAGGGGAGTGCCTATGTCTCAAGAATACATTTTGTTTCTCTTTAATTATAAATATGTTACCCATCTTTTCATGTTTATAGAAAACTTACTTTCCGTTGGATGCTGGTGCTTCTTTTCATGTTCTCAGATGCAGATAGCCCATGAAAGTTTGATTGTGTGAGTGTGTGTGTGTGTGTGTGTGTGTGTGTGTGTGTGTTCAAACTTGTCTTTCCAATGTAATATTTGCAATAAAAACAAAGAGAGTTACAGATTATGTCTTTGATACAACTTTCCCATCTTGGTGCAGATAATTCAAGAATTAATGCAAATACAAACTTGTAGAGACAGAAATTCAAAACTTCTCTGAAGCAAATCATGGAATTCCTATGCTATTCAGATGCATTTGCAATTGAGTCTGAGAACTAACATCAAATATAAACTCTTCTCAATAGACTAGATTTACCTCTTGATTATGTTTTCACTATTAATGGAAATGTTGAAAGAATTATTTCAACTGCATGCAAGTAAAATTTCCTGAGGGACTACCACAAAATAATATTGATAATTTATGAAAACTACTGGGGTGTTAGGAATTGCTATAGGCTTTTCATTCATTAGTTAATTTTAATATTAAATTTGTAACAGTCCTATAATCTAAACACTATCATCCTTATTTCACATCCTTTTTTTTTTTTTTTTCAATTTTAGGAAACTGATGCTTCCAAGTGATTAGTTTGTCAAAGACTGCAGGCCCAGGGCCAGGAATGCCAATCTAGAAGTTGACCAAATCTGGATTTAGAGTTGATACTTATCCTCCTAAACTAGTGTTTCTCAAACTTGTGGACCACAACCTACACTAAGACAATAATTTCAAATTATGATTACTTGCCCACATATGTATAATTGAAACTTCAGTTTCATGATATAATACCCTCACCATACGTAGTGCACTCTGATACGTTCTATTCTAGCCTAGAGTAACCTTGGCTTACTATGCCATGCCAATCTTCTTTTCTCTCCTCTCCTCTTCCATCTCCTCTCCATTTCTCCTCTGCTCTACTCCTCTCCTCTCCTCTCCCCTCCCCTATTCCCTGCCCCTCTTTTCAACCCTCTCATCTCATCTCATCCCATCCTGTCCCACATTCCACTATTTGGCTTTATGACACACATACTATTTTAGAAACTGTTTCTGTTATACATAAAGCACTGTGGACACAAATTATAACAAAATCAGACCTTAAGGAACCTCACACAAAATGCTATATTAAATGTCAAAGTCTGACTTTGTTACTTCTTTGAGGTCACAAAAGTGGGAGAGATTCCTTGGATACTTACTCATGTTTTCAAGAGCCCCACCCTGATGAAGCCATGAGAACTAGGAAAATGGCCCCCATGATATGGTCATACCATGTCTTTGGAGTCTTTCCATTTATTTCTTCCTAATCTATGACACCTATTTGGATACCTAATCAAAAGCTGCCATGCTTTGGGGACCTGGGTGACTCAGTCAGTTAAGCGTCCAAATTCAGCTCAGGTCATGATCTCATGGTTTGTGAGTTCAAGCCCCACGTTGGGCTGTATGCTGACAGCTTAGATCCTAGAGCCTGTTTCAGATTCTGTGTCTCCCTCTTGTGCTCTGTCTCTCTCTGTCTCTCAAAGGTAAATAAACATTTTTTAAGAAGCCGCAATGCTTTAATTTTGTGGATATTTTTAATACATCTGTGTTATATCCCCATTAACACTGTCAACTCCAAACCAAGGAAGGACCAAATAAGATAGTAGATATAAATTGGCTTTGAAAACAGAGGGCTTAAATTCATGTAATAAGTCTTTGATGATGTATGTATCATTGCTGCTAATATTCTTCTTCTTTTATACCCCTATCATGACTTAAAAAGTAACCATTAAAAAATTGCCATATTAAAGAGTGAGGGAATTACTGCTTTCAATACTGTATAATATTGCAATAGTGAATATGACTGTGAATTACATATCTCTTTATACTTCAGCATTAATTTCTTTATTATGAGAAAAATATTCAGCTTTTCAACAAGCATTTATTGAGAATTTGGTATATATAGGAATAACAGTATGCTAGAAGAGCACCATTGCCTACATCATAAAGTCAGCATTCCTTAGTGTGTCCTTTTTACCTCCTCATCCTCACCTCCTACATAGTCCTCCTCACATTCTCTGTGGACTTGTGCTATTTGAAGGGTCCTGAATAAAACATGTATCCATGCCTTCATGTGTTAGCTTAGCTGTTTAGCCCCATTTGTCTGCCAAATCTTATCGTGTCTTTCAAAATCCCTTTCAGTTGTTGCCTCCTTTCTCCAAGAGAGAGTCAAGCTTACATCCATCTATCCCTCTATTCATTCAACACATGCCTATGGAGCACATATTAGGCACCAGCTCTAAGCGAGGCAAGGGTGTTATCCAGTGAATATGGCAGATTCTCTGCCCTTGGGAAGAGTTTCCTTTTTTTTTCTTTTTCTTTTTTTAATGTTTATTTATTTTTGAGAGACAGAGAGAGACAGAGCATGAATGGGGGAGGAGCAAAGAGAGAGAGAGAGAGAGAGAGACAGACAGACAGAAACCAAAGCAGGTTTCTGAGCTGTCAACACAGAGCCTGACGCAGGACTCAAACCCACGAACTGTGAGATCATAACCTGAGCAGAAGTCTGGACGCTTACCAACAGAGCCACCCAGGCACCTAGGGAAGGAATTCCTTCTTGCTATTTGTACCTACTGCCAGCTCCCTTGCCAGTTTCTCTGTTGAGTAGAACCATGTTGTTGTGTAAACATTATACCTATCTGTTTTTCTGATAGATTGTGAACTCTCATGAGGACATATATTTTAACTTATTTATCTTCGGATTTCTGGGGCCTAGTATGAAGCTTTGCACATGGCTGATAATAAATGCTGAATTAATGAATGGAGAAACATAGGGTTTTCATCACAAGCCTGGTAGTGCAAACTATTCCCAATCTCTCAGATTTGGACCCTTTGTTAAAGCATTTTTATGTGCTTCTGTTTACATCTTCACCTGGAATTAGGAATAATGTTACTTTTTCACCTACTGAGCACTGAGTCTGAAACTTGAATGTTCAATTTGTGTGCTTGAAATATCTGGAAAGAAGGGTTATGTTATACACAGGGTTAAAGTCAGTGGTTTTATAGACTATATAAACTAGGGTTAAATAATATTTGGGGGCGCCTGGGTGGCTCAGTCGGTTAAGCAGCTGACTTCGGCTCAGGTCATGATCTCGCGGTCCTTGAGTTCGAGCCCCGCATCAGGCTCTGTGCTGACAGCTCAGAGCCTGGAGCCTGTTTCAGATTCTGTGTCTCCCTCTCTCTGACCCTCCCCCATTCATGCTCTGTCTCTCTCTGTCTCAAAAATAAATAAACGTTAAAAAAATTTTAAAAAATGTTTATAAATAAATAATATTTGTATTATACTAACTAGTACTAATTTAATGTATTACTATACACATTATTAGTATTAATGTCCACATTACACAATGTATTAGTATATACATGAATACTAATACATTACACTAGTATAATGTTTTAGTACTATATATGTAATAGTACTAATAGTAATAAATGCACAATACTGTTGATGGCTCTTACTTTTTGGACAATATTGACGTGATATATGAAAAAATACAAGTTTTATAAGATCTCTTATTGCTAATGTCTTAAGTGTTCTTGTTCAATTGAAATTTGATTGAAATTACATTTTTGAGGTGATTTCTACTTCAAATAAAATTGTGCAAAGATATTTTTTGGTCACCTATTTCAAATGATTAGATAAGGAATCTTAATGGGAAAATTCTGCAGTTGTTGGAAGTTGGTATAATCCTGCTAGGAACTCTTGTGAATAATGGTATGGTAAATGGGAAAAAAATTCCTCATTCCATTCATTTTTCATTAAAAAAATTCATTTTTGGTTGTTTTGTTTTCTCACTAACTTCAAGATTGGCAAATCTTTAGGAATCCATCTGTCTTCATGATTTTAAGTTGCAGGATTGTCATGTGGGTCTATTTGATGTCTCACATACACAACAAAGACTTAATTTAACTTCTTCACCAGGAAAAGAATGTAAAACATTTAACATCTTCTAAGAGTGGCTATACCTGTTAAGTTATAAATTCTCAAGATTATATTTTGGTACAAATTTTGCATTTGCCAAATGAAGCTTTGTTTTAATATATAGTCTATAGCTCCAGATTATCCTTGTGTTAGCAGTAGCCAGATAATGAGATGGAGATAGTGGCATATCATTGTTTACTTATTGAGGCGAGACAAATGGGTAAGGAATAGATTTGATATGACAGAAATAATAAACATGCCGGTCCTGAAGTCCATACTCTAGTTCATATCACTTATTGATGAACAAATCTAACTATACTAATTCCACTTATATGCATATTATTAGCTAATGATTCTCTTTAGGATGATGCTAATGTGAGGCAAGAGGGGTTTCTAAGGCTCTCTTTCAATGGAACTGGAGGTTTTATTGATTAGCTAAAACTCTGTAACTCTCCTCCTAGCACTGGCAATCCAGTATCACGTTTTTTGAGCTGATTTTAATTAAAATTGATTTTAGACTCAATTTCACTTCTTCTGAAGCTAAAATGATCTGTGGAAAGTAGCCTTTTATGTGTGAGAGTAAAAGAAGAATTTTAAAAGAGTGTATGGTTATGTGTGTGGTATGTGTGCATGTTTATATATGTATAATATATTCAAGAACCTTGAAATAAAGCCTGCCAAAAATATCATACGGCTTTTTTGTTACTGTAGTTTGTTTGAGCTCTAGCCAGAGAAACTTCAGCCAGCTAAAGTCAGACTCTCAGAATCACCACTGTGTACCTATGTGACCATGGACAAGTCATTTAAACCCTTTGAGTCTCTATGTGCTAATCTGTAATCTGTTGTTGTTTTTTTAATCCCTACCACCAAAATATACACTTCAGAAGGCGTAAAGAAAAAGATTGCAAAAAGAAAAAGATGGTAAATGTTGCATGCTGTAGACTGACAGATAATATATGTAACATATATATTAGATGCTGGGTAAGTATGTAAATATATATCATAAAAATATAAATTATATATAAAGTGTTCCTATAGATTACCAGACAAACTCAGTATTAACAAGGACAAGGGATATGCAAACACAATTCATAGAACAAATGCAAATGACTAATAAATATACAACATATGCTTAATAAGAAAAATTAATATGTTACCTTTGTTCACCCTGAGCATTGGTAAAAATTTTTGAAAGATTGGTGTTACCGTGTTGGTAGTGGTATGGGAAAATGGGCATTCAGATATATTATTGGAAACATTTTGGGCACCAATTTGTCATTTCAAAATTTTAAATATAATACTGTGCAAGCAATTTAGCTTTTCAGAATTAATTATTATATGGAAATATGTATACTTTTGTTCAAACTCATGCATATAGGCTTTTTATTTATATTCACAAAACAATTGGAGAATGGTTAAATTATGATATATCCATACATTGGACTGGGATAAAGACATATCTAGACATGGAAAGGTCTAAGACAGGTTGCAGAAATGAAAAGAAAATATATGCTATATATATGTAATGTGTGTGTGTGTGTATACACACACACATACATACATACATACATACATACATACATACATACATACATACATATGAGTGTCTGGAAGAATACACAGCAAACTCTTAACAGTTGTTAGTCCTGGGATACTGAGTTACTTATACTTTTTATTCCCTAAGCTTCTAAATTGCTTTAACTTTATGGGGATAAACTTTTAATAGTATTTTTAAACCAACTGAGGTTCTAAATTATCCCTGCCTACATCACAGTGATGTTAAACTCTAATGGAATCAGTGAGTGCAAAAATTACTTTTGAATACTGCAAGTACCACACATAAAGTGTGTGCGTGCATGGTATGACTTCATCCTTAGTATCTGGACTTCTGTAGAATGTACATCATATGTGATTTGGGATGAGTTTGAATAGCCCCATTTGATAAGCAGTTAATTTAACCTGCACAGCTCATTACTATTGGATCTATTGGTTTTGAATAACGCTGAATCTTTCTCTTCTTGTACTCCCAGATAATTAAAATGGGAAGGATGCCCCAAACAGGAGTTTTCACTCTCTCCATGTCTCATTTTCTCTTTCTCTTGTAATTCTGTGTCTTCCATCCTGCCTCATTCTTCCTCTCATCTCTCATTTTCATAATACTAAAAATAGTTTTATATAAATTCTGGAAGAAAATTATAGTTTGACTTCCTCATAGTAATGTTAAATTTGAAATGTTTAAAATTGGTTAAATCAAGGCAACAAATTAAACCCTGACTAGCTGTCAATCTTACTATGATCTCTCACTCACTTAAAGACGTAAAAATCTTTTGCCCATCTCATTTCTACTTTATGGGGCTCCCAACAGCCTCTGCACCAAAAATGATGACATACCCATTACAACCTTTCTCTTCTGTCTTCTGCGAAACCCTGGGGATTTCTTGGTCCAGTGACTTGAGAGGTCCCACCCCTCATTACTACTGTTTCCTCACTGACCAGGAGACCAATTGAGAAATCAATTTAGTGGGTTGAGACCAGCTTTTAAACACAGAATTGAAAGTATCAGAGTGCACATAACAGTAAGAAAAATATCACTTATAAAATTTATATTCATTCTCTCTGTCTCTTTCTTTCTCAGATGCTCGTGATTCCCTAAGCCATAACTATTATGTTTACCATAATAAATAGACATGACAAAATGGGTAAAACTCTGTAATCTGTGTGACCTTTTTCCTTACTGCAGCCTCCTCTGTATCTTTTATGAACCCTTGATAATCTTATATTTAAATACTATCTGTTTTGAAAGCTCCGTGACCTTCAGTCTTCGTGATTAATGGATGTTTGTTTGTTTGTTTGTTTGTTTTTTAAGTCAATTCAGTGTGTTGGGGAAAAGGAGATCTTGCTTCTGTTTACAACTTTACTACTCCTTGCTTGCTCTTGGGGGTGTTGGGAGCAGGTAACTGAACTTCTCTGGACTTTGTTCCTCCATCTATAGAATGATATAGTGATATCAAATTTTCACAAAAGCTGGAGGAATAACCCAGATCATGACTCAGAGTCATTTCAAGATCTAACATTTATATATCTAAGACCTTGTCGTTCTGATGCTCATAGCAACATCCTAGGCTCTTTCATGTCCAGTGCTATGTAGATGTCCAGCCGTTTTTTTTTTTTTAATGCATTACATCACATACAGCCATATTTTCTGTCACTTCTTACTATAATATTTTACTTGGACATTTGTCATTTGTCTTTCCATTTTAGATTTATCTTTATATTTTATGAGTTTTTAATATTTTAGCACTTATTTGGCAATGCAAAATGTTAAGCTTTTAAGTATATATATTTAGAAGGGTTTAAAACTATTCAAATGTATACATGTACGCACATATAAAATTTGTATTTTTTCTATATAGTGGTATGACAATTGCTTGGAAATAATATGCTATGATTTGTTTTGGCTTTTATTTTCACAGCTGCATAATATGAGTTGCAAATTATCTTATATTCCAAAAACATTTTTCAATATCATTTGTTTTGAGGTAAAGATCTCAGGACACTTCATTTTATAAATCGGAAACAAAAGAAGGCAAATCATGTAAAGGTTCTAGTCTTCTTCCATCCATCTTCTACCCAGAGAGGGACTTAAACAGTTAGAAAAGCTAGAGAGACCCAGATGGGGAATTAATTTTCACACTTTTTCAATTCAGGGATTCTGCAAAGTGAGAGCAAACTAAAGGTGATAGATGACCACCAATAATTATGTTAATGCACACTGATATTATACACAAGATTCCTTTCCCATCAGCATTTAGCATTTTCTACCCCTGTATTAGCTATGGGGATTGGAAGAGAAGAACTGTAATTTTCTTTCTCTGTCCCACTTCTCCCTGGAAGATACAATTACTTCATGCAGCCTTAAGTTTCACATTGATGCTTGTAAATAAGAAATTTGAGGGCACATGGGTGGTTCAGGTAGTTAAGCATCTGGCTCTTGATTTCAGCTCAGGTCATGAACTTTTGGGTTTGTTGGTTTGAACCCCATGTCTGGCTCCAAGCTATTAGTGCAGAAGCCTGAATGGGATTCTCTCTTTCTCTCTCTCTGTCTGCTCCTCCCCCACTTGCACTTTCTCTCTTTCTCTAAAAATAAATAAATAAAATAAAAACTTAAAAAATTTTAGACGGTAGGAAAAGCCAGACACACATTTTCCTCCAATTGCTAGCCTATGTTCCAGAGCTGAGGCTTGTACTTCACATCATCTTGGTACATTACCCTCCGGCCCTCCCACCCATGCTCTATCTAATGTATTCCTGTGTTCACCTTTATCTCCATTAGGGGCCCTCGATCAGTTGGATACCATGGGTTTTCACGGGAAACATAAGAGCTTGCATTATCTGAAATCATATAATTCTCAGGGTAATCTAAACTAAACTATGTCTGTAATAGGTTTTATCTTTTTCAGTGGAAGTAGTTGACATTATATTGTTACTTTGCAATTTCTCTTTATAATTCTCTATGCTGTAGTGCCATGGGAAACCTGTATTTTTTTCCTTCTCTCCAGAGTTTTCAGTGCTCGTATAGTCAAGGCAATGCCTGGTTAATTAGCAGCTGATTTGTCCACATCCCCAGAGTCTCCTTCGGTTCTATCCCAGCCACAAAAGTACAGCTTCAAACTAAAGAAGATGACTTTGATATGGGGCTGATATGATTCACAAGGGGGCACACTTGGGGAATCAGCTATAGTGTATGCCCCAGGCACCCAGGCTGATGGCTGATTGACTCCTTATGTCTAACTTATTTTCCTAAACCAACACAACTCAATGGGAGCCCCTGATTTGCTAGGGTACCATAGATAGAAACAGAATTCCCATCATTCCTTGCCCCGATACAAACTCACTTTCATAGAAATGAGATAGTATCTCAGTAATCACTGACTAGCCAGGGATGGTAAGGACCTACTTCACCTAAAGTGGTTTATCCACTTGAGATTTTTTCTGTAAGAAACTCCTCTCACTGCATTTGATTATAAATTTTCACAAGAGATAAGTTACATTGTAGCATTAATTTTGTATGCTAGAACTAGAGGGAAATTTTTTTTCTAGTTTTATTGAGAAATAATTGACATACATCACTATATAAGTTTAAGATGTACAGCATGATAATTTGATTTACATATACTGTGAAATGATCACCCACAATAGGCTTAATTAATATCCATCACATTATATAGATTATATAGATATAATAAAAAGGAAAAAAACTCCTTGTAATGAGGACTCTTAGGATTTATTCTTAACAACTTTCCTATATATCGTGCAGCAGTGTTAACTTTAGTCATCATGTTTTACATTATATCCCTAGTACTTGCTTATCTTATAACTTGAAGATTGTATCTGTTGACCACCTTCATCTAACTCCCCCTTCCTCCCCCATCCCTCTGCCTCTGATAACCACAAATCTGATATCTTTTTCTGTGAGTTTGGCATTTGGTTTGTTTGTTAAGTTTCCAAATTAAGAGACATCATACAGCATTTGTCATTCCTGTGTCTGACATTTCGTTTAGCATAATGCCTTCAAGGTCCATCCATGTTGTTGCAAATGGTAGGATTTCTTCATTTTTATGGCTGAATAATACTCCATTGTATATATGTGTAACACAACTTATTTTTCCATTTATCTATTGATGGACACTTCAGTTTCCATATCTTGGCTACTGTAAATAATGCTACTGTGAGCATGGTGGTACAGATATCTTTCAGGTTAGTGTTTTTATGTCCTTTGGATATATTTTCAGAAGTGGAAGTGCTGGATCATAAGTAGTTCTATTTTTAATTTTTTGAGGAACCTCCATACGGTTTTTTGTAGTGGCTGTACCAGTTTATAATTCCACCAACAGTGAATGAGGGTTCCCTGTTCTTCACATCACACCAGCATTTGTTATCTCTTGTCTTTTTAAAAAGTTTATTTATTTATATTGAGAGAGAGAGAGAAAAAGATAGAGCATGTGCTAGTGGGAGAGGGGCAGAGAGAGAGGGAGAGAGAGAATCCCAAGCAGGCTCCGCAGTGTAGTGCAGAGCCCCAGAAGGGGCTCAATCCGACCACCGTGAGATCATGACCTGAGTCGAATTCAAGAGTCAGTCAGACCCTAAACTGAACCGAATGTGCCACTCTGGTCTTTTTGATGATGGCAGTCCTAATACATGTGACATGATATCTCACTGCAGTTTTAAATTGCATTTCCCTAATGATTTGTGATGTTGAAATCTTTTTGTGTACCTGTTGGTCATTCATGTATCTTCTTTGGAAAAAAGTCTATTTAGGTCCTTTGCTCATTTTTTAATTAGATTTTTTGTTTTGGTTTTGATATTGACCTGTGTGAATTTTCTATATATTTTGGATATTAATCCTTTATCAGATACATGGTTTGCAGACTTTTTTTTTCTCATTCCATAGGTTGTCTTTTCACTTTGTCAATATTTATTTTTTTGCTGTGCAGAAACTTTTTGGATTGATATAGTCCTACTTGTTTATTTTTTATATTGTTGCTTGTGCTTTAGTGTGATTCCTAAGAGTTCATTACCAAGATCCATGTCAAAGAGATTTTTTTCCTATGCTTTCTTCTAGAAATTTTATGGTTTCAGGTCTTTTTTTTTTAATGTTTATTTTTGAGAGAGAGTGAGAGAGAGAGAGTGAACAGGGTAGGGGCTGAGAGAGGGAGACACAGAATCCAAAGCAGGTCCCAGGCTCTGAGCTGTTAGCACAGAGCCTGATGTGGGGCTCAAACTCATGGACCGTGAGATCATGACCTGAGCTGAAGTCAGACGCTTCACTGACTGAGGCACCCAGGTACCCGGTTTCAGGTCTTAAATTTAAGTCTTAAATCCATTTTGAGTGAATTTTTGTGAGTGGTATAAGGTAGGGGTTCAGTTTCATGTTTTTGCATGTGAATATCTAATTTTCCCAACACCATTAATTGAAGAGATTATCTTTTTCCCCATTGGCAATTCTTGACTCCTTTATCAAATATTAGTTGAAAGTATATATGTAATTTATTTTTGGACTCTTAATAATTTTCTCTTTTTTTCTGTTTTTATACCATACTGTTTTAATTACTGTAGTTTTTTTTTGTTTTGTTTTGTTTTTTTTTTTTTTTGGTATAACTTGAAATTAGCAACTGTGATGCTTTCTTCTTTATTCTTATCTTTCAGAATTTCTCTGGCTATTTGGGGTTTTTTGTGGTTTCATATAAATTTTAGAACTGTTTTTTTTCTTTTTTCTGTAAAAAATGCCCCTGGAATCTTGATAGAGATTGCACTGAATCTTTAGATGGCTTTTGGCAGTATTGACATTTTAACAATATTAATTCTTCCAATCCATGAACACCAGATATCTATTTATTTGTTTCTTTTAAAAATTTCTTTTATCAATGTCTTATTAAATCTTTCAGCTCCTTGGTTAAATTTATTCCTAAGTATTTTATTGTTTTTGATTTTATTGTAAATGAGGTCAATTTCTTCATAGTCAGAAATTTAGTTGCTGCTGTGTAGAAATGCTTCTGATTTTTTATGCTAGTTTTGTATCTGCAACTTTACTGAATTCATTGATCAGTTCTAACATTTTTTTGTTGTTGTTGAATCCTTAGGATTTTCTATATGTGAAATCATGTCATCTGCAGCGAGGCAATTTTACTTTTTTTAATTGATACTTTTAATTTTTTCTTGCCTAATTGCTCCAGCTAGGACTTCCAGTTTTATGTTGAATAGGAGTGGTAAGATTAGGGATGCTTCTCTCATTTTTTATTTTTTTAACAAATACATCTGTCTTTTTTTAACTGAAGTATAATTAACATACAGTGTTATATTAGTTTCAGGGTGCAATATAATGATTCTACAGTTCCGTACATTGCTTAGTGCGTATCAAGATAAGTATACATCTTGTTCCTGATCTTAAAGGAAAAACTTTCAACCTTCACCATTGAGTATGATATTAGCTATGGGCATTTTATGTATGACCTTTATTATGTTGAGATATGTTACTTCTATGCCTAATTTATTAAGTGTTTTTTTTTTCATGAAAGAATGTTGAATTTTGTCAAATGCTTTTTCTGTGTCTATTGAAACGATTACATGATTCTTCTTTCACTCTATTAGTCTGACATATAACATTTATTAATTTACATATGTTTGAATCATCTTCACATCCTAGGGATAAATCTCATTTGATGATGGTTAATGATCTTGTAGTTTTCTTTTCTCACTGTGTCTTTATCTGACTTTGATATCAGTATAATGCTAGACTCATAAAATGAATTTGGGAGAATTCCTTCCTCTTCAATTTTTTGGAGTAGTTTAGGAAGGATTTGTGTTAATTCGTCTTTAAATGCTTGGTAAAATTTACCAGTGAAACCCTCTGGTCCTGAACCTTTCTTTATTGGAAGATATTTGGTTACTGATTCAATCTCCTTATTAGCAATCGATCTATTCAGATTTTTTTTTCTTCCTGATTCATTGTTGGTAGGTTGTGTGTTTCTAAGAATTGTTCCATTTCTCCTAGGTTTTCCAGTTTGTTGACATATAGTTGTTTTTATTAGCTTCTAATGATCCATTGTACTTTTGTGGTATCAGTTGTAATGTCTCCTGTTTCATTTATAATTTTGTTGATGTGGGTCCTTTGCATTTTTTTTCTTTTGGTTAGTCTAGGTAATGGTTTGTCAATTTTGTTTATCTCTTTAAAGAACCAACTTAATGGGGCGCCTGGGTGGTTCAGTTGGTAAAATGTCCGACTTCGGTTCAGATCATGATCTCGTGGTTTGTGAGTTCAAGTCCTGCGTTGGGCTCTGTGCTGACAGCTTGGAGCCTGGAACCTGCTTCAGATTCTGTGTTTCCCCCTCTCTCTGCCCCTCCCATGCTCATGCCTGTCTGTCTCTGTCTCTCACTAATAAATAAATGTTAAAAAATATTTTAAAAAAAAGAACCAACTTAGTTTGGTAATCTTTTCTATTTTTTTCTATATTTATTTATTTTGTAACATTTCATACTTTCTTTCCTTTTAGTAAGTTTTGGCTCAGTTTGTTCTTTTTCTAGTTTCTTAAGGTGTGAATTTGGTTAATTGGGATCTTTGTTGCTTTTTCATATAGGTATTTATTCCTATGAACTTCCATTTTAGAACTATTTTTGCTGCACCTCACAAGTTCTGATATGTTTCTATTTTGTCCCAAGAAAGGTTTTTATTAAGGAAAATTATTCAATCATTTAATGTAACTATATATTCTCTGACAGACAATTAAACTGAAGACAAATGCGGAAAACAAAATTGGAAACCGGATGGTCCAAGGAACATACACATGTACCTCAAAGAAGGGAATAGAGTTAACTAGGAAATAAGCACTAGTATTACCATTGAGGATACTTTTTCTAGAGTCTTGGCTTTTCAGATGCTAGTTATGGTTCATTTTTAAAAACACATTATTTAATATATATATTATTTTATATATATGCATATGTATCTACATATACATATGTATGTATAAATATATATGCATATACATATATATCCATATGTGTGGATATAGATATATAGATACAGATATATATTAGAGAGGGAAAGAGCACGAGCAGGGTAGAGGGGTAGAAGGAGAGAAAGAGAGAATCTTAAGCAGGCTCCACACTCAGTACAGAGCCTGATGTGGGGCTCGATACCGTGAACCTGGGATCATGACCTGAGCTGAAATTAAGAGTTGCTCACTCAACTGACTGAGCCAACCAGGCACCCCGAAAATATGTTATTTTTCAATATTTGTCCTGGGCTGTCAAGGTTGTGTGTGTGTGTGTGTGTGTGTGTGTGTGTGTGTGTGTATGTGTGCGTGTTTAAAACCAAATGTTTAACTTTTGTGTTAACTAGCAGAGCACCACCCCTCATATATAAAATAGAATTCAGAAGCTAAAAATGCTTTGGATAACAATAGAACCCATTTTGCTTTCATACACACATGTATAAACACATACATGCAAATACTATGATTTGTGTGTATGTATGTATATATGTATCTATCCAGCAAAAGGGGAAAAGAAAAACTTTGTTCACGCTACCACTGAAGATGGTGATTTATTATCAACAGCAATAATGAAATAAGTCTCTGAGTAGTCATCTCAGTATATATTTTCTAAATACTGAGTGACATATCTTGTAACTAATAGGGGAAAAGTAGATCCCTGTATTTTAGCCTCTGAATAAATAAAATAGTTCCAGCCATAATGTTAAGGTAAATGTTTAGTATCAAAATATAAGCTATGAATGATAATGCTATTCTATTGTTATTTTTCAAAACTGAGGATTTGCTAACCCCTCTTCTTGTTCATTATCATTAAGTCATTTATAATCTTTGTCATAACATGACTTTCTTCCATTTAATTCATATGTACTAAGAATGGAAGAAATATTGTCTTTTTCATCTCTCTCATTTAATGACTAAATTTTCCTTAGAAGATATAACCACTGTAAGATTTAGGGCTGGAAATGTTACTTCTATGTGAGTTTCTGAAATTATTCAAGAGCTTAATCATTTTCTGACCTGAAAAAGTCATGCCTAGTTGCTAATATATGTATTATAGGAAGGCAAGAGGTTGTATTCACCATATCAATGATACAAGAATTCACAGCTGTAGAAAAATAAATTATGCATTTTCTTAAGACAATAATCATATCGTGGCAACAGATTATGTACTTAATCAACTGTAATCAGCTTTCACTAATCATAGGAGGTAAAATTAGTTCTATTATCTCAAGTCACAACTTCAAGTACTAATGTAAACCAACTTACATTGAGTTACTTTAACTTTTTTGGTGAATACTTCCTTGTTTTCCCCTGGAATATGTTTTGAATGAGTTGTGTAATTTGTTTATATATCTATATTATGTTCTATCTGATGGTCTTAATTGAGTTTATGTATTGAGAAGTTGCCCATTTTCTGCTGACTACATACTTTCCATGACTATGTTGTTATGGTATTCATAATGCTAAAATATACAGGACTGGATGGCTCCTATAATTGTACTTTAGATGGCACAGGTCATTATTGAAAAAGGAAGTACCTATGATAATATGAGTTGACGTTCACAGAGCTTACTGAGCCTTTTTTAATGGAAATTTAAGCCTTGTACTGTTCCTTGGTGCCAGCAGTTGTTTTTCTGTGTGTTGTAACCAGGCCTATCTGTTCTCAAATGCCTGGAGGCGAGCTGTTTACAGATGGTTAGAAAGGAAGGCATTTTGAAACTTCAACTTTTCTGAATCAAATACTCCTTTTATGCATGGATAGTTAAATGGGTAAAAAGATAGTTGACAGCAGTATTTGGAAATATCCTGAAAATGGTTTGACCTTTTCATTAGGTGCTAGAAATAAAAGCAGAGAATACAAAGAAGATTTTAATTTAACCTTTTAAACAAAAACCTGCTCACAAGTCAGACACGTCTTGGGTATGTGCATGAGCTACTGATGGCATAGAGGCTCATTTGCTCCTTAAAGAGTAAAATTTGAGCACAAGGAAAGAAAACCTTTCTCTGGAACAAGTAAGCTCTATTTAAAAAGTGTAGGTCTCTATTTAAAGAGTAGGACTGGCAAGGGCCTCTGTCATCTGGCCAGCCAAGAGGATAATATGCAGAGACATTTAAATTCAGTGGGACAAACACTACCCTTTGTTGGCTCCCACACTCTCAGACACATACACAGAGCTTCCACTAAAGTTAGAGAACTGTATCTAATTTGGAATTCAGAAGATTGCCAAAAATAAATAGTTTATTGTTATATTCAGATTTTATTCATGGTTTTCTAGGTTGTTGTATATGACATCACTGCTCTGAAGCCAACCATTCATCAGCCTGGGTCACTATTCTTTCACATGCTAAGGTGGGGGGTACGTTTAATAAAGAAGTAAAAAAGAATGTGTTTAGTATAAATTTGACAAGCCTTGAAAAAAGAAATAGGTTAGAGGTACATTTTGGAGGCAAATCTTCTCTTTTAATCTGGTTTCCATATACACTGTTTTTTAATATATTAAGAGTAAATTAAAAAAAAACAACTAAAGCTCCCTCTTTGCCTCTACTTCTACTTTGTGGGGAAAGTGCTTAATAATATGTTTTTTTCAAATGTTTTACTCTGCATTTACAAATGTGCTTCTTTGTGTGTGTATGATGTATGCATATTTTCCTGCAGGATGCTTTTTTTTTTTTTTTAACTGTGAAATCTTAAAGGCAGCCTTTTATATAAAAAGCTATAATGCTCTCAACTTATTTTAACAGTTGCATTTTATCCATATGATTAACCTTTTTCCTAATATTATTAAGTCTGCTTCAGTTTTTCTCTATTTCAAAAAAATTGCCTCAGTGAATATTTGCATACATATTAACCACTGGATGTTTGTGAACACGTGAGCTTTACATTTTTCTTAAAAAGTTCTGAATGGGTAAATAAATGTTGAATTCCATGTTGATAGATTCTTTCTTGCAACCCTAAAAATAATATAGGATTATTGATGTATTTAAAATAATGAGAATGTTTATTGACTGTAGTGTATCTATGGTATCATTGACCTTTCAAAATATCCAAATCTAGATATGAGTCAGTGGTATGAAAATAAAAATAGGAGAGAGCCTAAAATGATTTACAATGAAATATATTGACACCTAAAATAACCTCTATGTGAAAATAGACTTCCGGGTGTTTATTTTAATATTCCTATATTTTACAGAAACATTTATATAGCCTTTGCCAAAATTATGGTCTGTAATATAACCCTATTTTTTACTGGATTTTTGTTTTTAGAAGTAAAAATAAATACTAATAATGTTATGCCATTTATAAAACAAAAGAGATTAAGATGTGTTGAACTTAATCATTGTAGGACCATTTGTGTGTCAGTCTGTTGAGAGGAAAAACAAATGCAGTTATGTCCGCAACTCCATTTACTCACTTGTAACCCAGAACTTGGATTACATCAGAGTAATGATTTTAGCTATGCAAATTTAAATTATAAAGTTGAGATTATTGTCATGAGCAAGAGAAATGTTTTTATTTGCAGAGCCTATAAATTATGTTTTACTATCCAGACTGAATATTGTAGCAAGAACTTTGTATCACCATATACATCTAAGAAGACTACCATAGATTTTATGAAATTCACAAGTTTCATTTCTTAAAAGGCTTCATTGGCTCCTATTGTGTACGTATTTCTTGTACAATATATATTTGGATGAACACAACTAGAGCATGTCCAAAGGAGAATAGTGAAACTGTAGAGAGTCCTGTATTCATGTCATAAAAGAACTATAGGAGGATCTGGAGGTATTTGCCCCCTGAAAAAGAAACATAACTGTGATAAACTATTTCAAGAGCACTCATATGGAAAATAAGCTATGTTTATTCAATGTAGTTACATTAAACAGAACTAAGACCAATGAGTAGATGTTGAAAAGGAAGCAAATTTCACTTTTTGTCTAATCTTTTTGGATATTTTCTGCTTATACAAATAAAAAATATTTATTGTACAAATGAAAGATAGTACTAAAATAAAACACTGTCAGGGCGCCTGGTGGCGCAGTCGGTTAAGCGTCCAACTTTGGCCAGTTCACGATCTCGCGGTCTGTGAGTTCGAGCCCCACGTCAGGCTCTGGGCTGATGGCTCGGAGCCTGGAGCCTGTTTCCGATTCTGTGTCTCCCTCTCTCTCTGCCCCTCCCCCGTTCATGCTCTGTCTCTCTCTGTCCCAAAAATAAATAAACGTTGAAAAAAAATTAAAAAAAAAAAAATAAAACACTGTCACTTTTGATACTACCGCCAAGAAATAGTTCGGTATATTTTCTTACAAGATTTTATATGTGTACTATTGTATTCAAATTATTTGAATGTTCATTATTAGATTTCTACCAGCTATTAGGCTGCATAGGAAAGAAAAGGAATATATTATTTCATGGCAAGTTGAGTATTTATAAAACTCATTTCCATTCAAATATTCTTACCACTTCTTTTGTTTTTAATTCACCCTTTTGGTCAATTTTTTTTTTCTTGGCCAGCGTTCTATAATTTTGCATAAATTTAGAAAGGATTCTTTTCAAAAATATAATGCAAATATTGTGCAAAGTCAAATTATGTTTTTTGGAAAAGATGTAGGATTTGATTAACTTGCTGAGAGTGATGTTGAACAAAAATTTGAACAGCAAAGGTCCTGCAGTTTTGGTAGAATTTAACCTGTTGATAGACCAATAAGAGGGGACTTGTAAGATTTGTGGCATGGTAGGTGCTTAAAAAGATTGAGGGACAGGGAGAATAATTTGCATGTCAGAGGAGTGAGAGAACTCTTGGGAAAATTGATAAAGCCCCCGAATATTTTGGCAAAACTGAAGACTGTTATGAAACTCACCATTTTTGCCAATACAGTTAAGCTCAAAACAGTTTATACTTAATCTGAAAGTATTCATACCCTAATACCCAGCATTAGACCATTAGATAATACCCAATAGAAATGTGTACACCAAGATGTGTTTACCAAAAATACATGTACAGAATGTTTATAACAGTTCTATTAATAATAGCCCAGAAGTGGAAACAAAACAATGTTCCTCAAAATTAGAATGGATAAATCATGATATATTCATATAATGGAACATCACACAGCAATGCAAGTGATTGTATTATTATTACATACAATAGTATTGATGAACTTCACAGATACAATGTTGAAAGAAAGAAGTGAGACGCAAAAATGCCTCATGTATGATTTAACTTTTGTAGAGTAAAAAACAGGCAAACACAATCTGTGATGTTGAAAGTCCAGCTTTCAGTTACTTAGAGGGGGTTAGCAACAGAGAGAGACATGAGGAGGAGTGCTGTGGTTTCCAAAATGTTTTATTTATCTGGCTGGTTTCTTGGGTGTGTTTAGTTTGTGTTAATTCACCAAGATTTACACCTATGTAAATCTACACCTATGTGATCTACACCTATGGTTTGCTCACTTTTTGTATATGTGGAGCATTAGAGTAAGAGTTTATATTAAAAAAAGAAAAGCTTCACTACCCTTTTCACCACCACCCCCAACACAACACTTAATGCACTCTTTGTCCATTATAAGAAAGAGCTTAAGGTTGTAAGTATAACTAAATTTTATTAACCATCTGTTAAAATAAACTTCTCTTCATTTTTTTTTTGAGAATTTGGGAAAAGGTCCTCCCCTCTTCACAGCCCCCTCCTCCAGTTTATTGTGAAATTTAAGTTCACTAACACCATACTTTTTATAAAGGTTTCACCTATCATTCTGTTGTGGCCATTTTCCATGACATTCAATATTTTCAATTGGAAATATTTCATTGACTAGAAGTACTGAAATGTATGTACCATTCCCATATGCCATTTGGGGGAATTTAAATTGTTTCCAATTGTGGAAATACTTTTTAAACAAAGATGTTAACACATGAAACAACTATCTCAAAAGAGTATGCTCCCTTATAGGGAACATTCAAGCTGAGGCTAGTGGAGAAGTAAGGGGGATCAGACTGCTGCTCCGGTGCCTGACAAATATTAGGCTTCTCAAAGGTGCCTGTGGAATGAGTTACTGTGTTTGGAAGCCTTTCCATCTCTGCCTAGGATATGTGAGCAAGCAAAGTCAACAAAAATATTATGAAACGTTCACTATCTGAGGCTTTTGTCTGTGATGGTTCCTGATTCTAATTATTACATTCACATGTATGATTCTTGATTCAGTTCCAGTGATTTGATATTTATTCACCAACTTTCCATTATTTTAAAGATAGAAGGTCAGCACCATTAATACTGCTGGTATCCTTTGCTTTTGGCAAATAGTAGATAAGATGTCTCCACAATTGGCTTTGTTTAAGTGATGGAAGAATGTTTAACAGAGCTTGTACACTTTATTTTTATTCTTCATTACTCTTACACAGTGCTAGTTACAGGGTAGACATTTTTGGTAACCATCCTTGAATGATCAAAGTATTTTGTGAGAGTAAACTATGATTCCATCATTACCATTCTTCACTGAGCCATATGTAAATAAATTTAAGTCTTTAAGACGTGCTTTATTATTTTAAGAGTCCTCTATTTCTTACTGAACACAGAGGTCCAAAATTGAATTGTACTTCCATTGCTTCTTCATATTTATACCATAACTAATACAAAATTTTTATCCTCTGCTTCTTTTCTTTATGTTTTTGAGAGGAGGCAAAGCTCCAGAGATTATATTGTGATGGGTCAGTTTATTTATCATAAGGAAAAGAGGGTTTTGATTATACATCTCTTACATTTACCCTTTGAGTATAATGCAATAAGACATACAAAATGAAGGCAAAGTATCAAGAAGGGGAAACAAAGCAATAGAAACTACATGTAATTTGTGTTTCCCTGTGGATACATATTAATATACGGTATCTATGTGTGCGTGTGTGTGAATATTTATGTGTATACATATATAGATATGCATAAATAATAGGGAATCCCAGCTGACCAGGACTACAGATGGCACAAATCCCACATGTGGAATCCCCAGGCACAACATATCCCCTCTTTCCACATTATTTTGTAGCAACTGATTTTTTCTGGAGATGAAGGGACCTCTTGAAAAAAAAACATGGTTTCCAGTCAGCCCTATTGGCATATTTGGTAAACTGTGTCACATAGCGTGGCTTAGAGAACAGAAGGCAAATTTTAGGAGGGACTCCAGCAACCTTTGGGAGAGAATTCATCTGAAGGAAGAAGTCTGGCTCGATGACATGGGCTCAGGGGAAAGTGGGGATCTGGGGAGACTGTTGGTTTGAGAAGAGCATGGTGGTATCACTGACTCTGCCTCAATCTGGCAATGCTTATGGTCAATTCATATCCCCGGGTGTTTGGTTTTGTGTGGGGCCTGAAAGAGATGTGGTACAGAAGTATTGTGTCTGAAGTAACTTTGCTGTAGGATCCATCTGAACTATGGAGCCAGCATCTGCTTTATCAGTCAGTAGCCTTGAGATGTTAGTGAGGGTGGTGTCAGGGCTGTGGAGCAGGTGATCAAGGTACAGGACAGAGGCCAGCAGCAGACTGAGGGGTGGTGAGGCCAGAGCATCAAGCAGTGACCTGAGTCCTGGGCTGAGCCATGGTAGCAACACAAGTACAGAGTTTTGTGCAGCAATCTTTCAAGAACAGGAACAGGCCAAAATGGGCCAATATATATGGCCAACGTATAAAGTAGAAGTAGCAGTAGGAACATTGACCAAAATAAATCTGTAAAAGTGATACTCTTAGAAAACAATCAGAAATATCGAAAGTGAATCTCAGAACCTGAAGCTGAGGCCCATGTGATACAGCTAAGACTAACAATCTAGCGTTTGAGCCTGATTTGTTAAGGGAACTTTGTATGAAACCATGGGTAGGTAGCCCTACCATTTACACATATAGAGGGAACATGTGAGTATCCAGGTAGCTTATAAGCCCCATCAATATGTGATATAAATTTGGACGTGCATGTTATAACACTCCATCGGGGAAAACCAATAGTTACTCTTGTTTCCCAATGCAAGTTAAACATGATTTTACTTTTTTTCTCATTACTGTGATACTTTTTACAAGATAAATTATAAGGTACTTACTGAATAAAATTTATGTCTTTTTATCAGAATTTTCCTTCGGAATATGTCTATTCAGGGGTTCTGAGTAAAAAAAAAATGCTTTTTATATGTCTGCTGTGTCATAAGACTGAAATTTGCAGTTTATCTTTTTATTTAAGATAGTCCTCTGCATCTTATTTCTTATGCATTTCTCATGTTGGATTATTTCTAATAATGTTCACCTATTTCTAGGTATAATGATGAGAAAAACACTAAAGTCCAGCATCAGCATTGACACAAATGGTGCTAATTCTGGAGATAATATTCTTTTGGTTTAACAGATCAAAAGTGCACCTTATAGGCTATTTCAGGCACATGATGGTCTAATACATAAATAGGTAAATATTTTTCTCCTTGAATGTCAAATCTATAGAATTGGTAGCAGCTCCTTGGAATCCTATGTTAAGAAAGAGGCTGAGGCTTTGTGGAAAGGCATTGGTAATGCTTATCTGGGAGTGCTAACCTAGTGGCTGGAGGTTGTGGAACTCCCACATACTTAGCCTCATGTTTACCAGTTCTGGTCTAAAAGCTTTCCTTAACTAATTAGTTTAACAGGTTCACTGTCACCATATAGAATAACTACTTATTTTTTGTTAAACTTCCCATAATTATTCTACAGGTGCTTTAAGTAAATATCAGTTACTGTGTGTAGCTATCAGAGACTAAATTACAAACATGTATGAATAATATCTAGTTTAAACAATATACTTGCCCAAGCAACCTAAAGATGAAAACCAGAGTCCCATTTAGATTGCCTACAAACAAAAGTGAAGGGATTACTAAGCTTGAATACATGGGGAAATTTTTCCTTTTCGATTCAATTGCAGAAATATTTAACAAGTACAGAGATATTAGATTATGCACTAAGAGCCTAAAAATCTATGAAAACAAGCATATTATTCAGAAACTGTAATTGCCTAAATCATAATTATAGAATTACTGAAATGTCTAAAATATTAATTATAGAATAATTAAAATCCAGTTTAGATATGGCAAAAAATATCTAGGACTTGTCTATTTATTAGTCTTATGAAGATGCTGGAGATTTACAATATTAGAGACTTTTTACAAAAATTCTAAGCTCAAAAACACCTTTGAATTCATAATTTGATGAATTGCCACTCTTCTTGGGCAATGTAATTAACCTTCTAATTTTAGATGGGTCACTACAATTTTGAGATTAAAGCTTTAGAAAATTTTGTAATAGCAGTATTTTATATTTTAATAATGCTTTAGAATTTGCAAAGTGTTATGTTTTCAGATACTCTACTTGGGAATATAAATAGGTCAAGAAATTGCCTCCACTTTCCATTTTAGGCATCTGTGGCTCAGAAAGTTTAAATTAGTTTCTCAAGTTCACAAAGCCAGTAGAGTTGGAGGTCCAACCCAAGTATTTGAGCTTTTACTCCCAAATGCTTTTTTAATGCTACATTAATTCTAACATAATATATTCTTGAAAACAGCTTAAAATATAAATCACTAGAAGGCAAAATAAAATCCTTTTACTTACTATTCATTTGACAATGTGTGGATGGAGGGAAACTTGCTTTATTAATTTCCTAATTAAACAAAATTATCTTCTACCTTTTATGTAGCTGTTATTTTCAGCATGTATCCTTAAAAAAAACTGGCATTTGATAATTAACTAATTACACAAGTTTTATTTAACATTTCCATTGATCTCATTACTGGGTTGAATATAATCTTTTTTTCTGTAACTATAAAATGAAAAATTGTAACTACATTTTCATTGTGGATTTGGTTCTTGCTGACAACAAATATTCAAACTAAAAATTGTCTTTTACCTAAAAATGAAGAGGGATGGCATCAAAATTTACTTTCTTCTTAACTGATTTCTAATTAGTTGTCCCTGAGCACACAGGTCATACATAATTCATAGCTATCTATTGTCTGGATTCTTCCTTTTCTTTTATTTCTTTCAAAGCTGAGTGCCTATTTGCTTCATTTAAAGATGAAAATTTGGATAATAAAACAGTTCAGGGACATGGAAGTGAATGTGGGAAAAGACCAAATCTCTTCCTGTTTGTTGTAAGAAACCTAACTTTCTACAACTTAAGAGTAGTCATGTAAATAAAATAAAGATAAAATAATTTTAAGTTCAAGATGATATTTAAAATAGTTTTTGTGTGGGCGCCTGGGTGGCGCAGTCGGTTAAGCGTCCGACTTCAGCCAGGTCACGGTCTCGCGGTCCGTGAGTTCGAGCCCTGCATCAGGCTCTGGGCTGATGGCTCGGAGACTGGAGCCTGTTTCCGATTCTGTGTCTCCCTCTCTCTCTGCCCCTCCCCCGTTCATGCTCTGTCTCTCTCTGTCCCAAAAATAAATAAACGTTGAAAAAAAATTTTTTTAAATAAAAAAAATAAAAAAAAAAATAATTTTTGTGGGGTACCTGGGTAGCTCAGTCAGTTAAGCTTTAGATTTCTCCTCAGGTCATGATCTCATAGTTCACAGGTTCAAGCAACATGGGGCTGGCTGTTGTCAGTGGAGCCCAGCTTGGATTCTCTGTCTCCTTCTCTCTCTCTGCCTCTCCCCTGCTCTCTCTCTCTCTCAAAAATAAACATTAAAAAATAAATAAGTTTTTTTAATGCTAAGTCTAACTCAATGAATCCTGTAAAACTTGAACTAAAAATACTTATAGCTGTGATATTCTTGGTCCCTTTTCTCATTTAAGGTGAATTTTTAGTTAGGACATTGATTTCATTACACAATTAAAGAATCCTGCACTTTTCAAGCTTGTATATGAAATGAAAACAAAATAATTTTGTACTGGTGTTTATCTCTTCTCCTCTAAACTCAGAAGCAAAAAATTCTCATAATTCTCTATGCTTTAGCAATAATTAGAATTTTAAAAAATACATTATAAATAACGGTTTTCATTTACTCATTTTCTAAAGGTTGAATCCAACCTTTAGAATCTGGATCTCCTGCAGACCCAGAAGAGTGTGCAGGAAGAATGGGCCAGGTTGGGGATTGTAGCCAGCCGCCTAATTACACAAATAGGTTCACAGCACAGTTGGGTCACAAATCATGTTTCTAAACTTAGGAGATGAATCTCCACCATAAATTATTGAAAAGCACTCTGTGGTGCTCCGTTCTGCATTTTCCACAAATTAGATTACCGAGAGCTATAAAGCATCTTTAGAAAGTGTTTCCCTGGCTGTTTTGAAATTTTCCTTTATCATCAATTAGCGTCAACTTTGAAAACATCAGCTATAACCAGAAAACCTGAAACCAAAGGATAAAATTAAAAAGCAAGGAAATTATTCTTAAAAGAAACAAAAGCAGTATTTTTACCTGCTAGGTAGATGTAACTTATTCATAAATATTTGTGGGTTCTATATCCCAAATTTCCTTGGGATAGAAATGTAGTAACATGTTACATAAACATAGCCCGCACATTTCATTTGTACATTGATATCTGTTATGAAATAAGCATAGGTGAATTAGAATAAGTGTTATGAAGATAATTTCATCCTATAATGTAATTAACCCAATTGCTTTATTGTTACTACAATCATAGTATTTAGCTTTTGAGCTCATCTATACATATTTTTATTCATAAGTTTCACAAACTTTTATTCATAAGTTTCACAAACCTGAAAAGGAGTTGGTGGAAGATAGTAGAAAATACGGTTATGAGTGGCATTGTACTAGGTTTAAAACTATTTGGCCACTCAGCTTAGCTTGTGATTTTCTCTCATTCTGTGTTTATAAAATGGGAATATGACCTCCTTTTCTTCTTGTTAAGGCATTAATGAGTTTTTTTTTAAATATATTAAGTTTACAAAGAGCTCCATTTTGTTGGTCAAAAATGTTGTTAAACTACCTTACCTTCATTGGTCAATTGGTTTTTCAGATTTTACTTTTTTTTTTTTTCTTTTTGAGAGGCAGAGAGAGGGGAGGGGGGTGAGAAGGAAGGGTAAGGGTAGAGGGAGAGGGAGAGAGGAAATCCTAAGCAGACTCCAGGCTTAGCCCTGAGTCCTATTCGAGGCTCGATCCCATGGCCTAAGCTGAGATCAAGAGCCAGAAGCTTAACCGACTGGGCCACCCAGGAGCTGTGCTTTTCAAATTTTAAATGGAATAAGAAACAATAACATCTCTGTGATTGCAAATGTAAGTGTCCTACTCAAACTGACTGAAGTTAAAAGGATACTGGCTCACATAACTAAAAGCCCTGGATGTAGAACCAGCTTCAGATAGAGTCATATTCCAGAATCACAAAATGGTTTTCTTCATCCTTAGTTTTGCTACCTGCCTCGTTGGCATCGTACTCAAGTTTGATGTTATGGCAAGGTGGCAGTACAGCTAAAGTGCCGATACTTTTTGAGATCTTAAACTAGTAGGAAAAATAAGACTTCCTTTCTCAGGACTCCTTGAAGATGAGCATGGAGTCTCAAAGGTTCTCATTAGCTCACGTGTCCAACCCTATTCTAATCTTAACCCTTTTCTAATGAGCAAGAAGAGAATATAGGTGTGTGTATGTGTGTGTGCACGTGTGTGTTTTCAGATCCCAGAAGATATGTATGCGGTTCTGCTACCACTTTTCCTATAGTATTTTGGGTGAACTACTTAATGTTCATCCCATCAATTTCTACTGCCGCACGTTTTAATTTAGGATAAAATAGAATTGCCATAAATGAAAGGGGAAAAAAGGCTTTTTAAGGAATGAGTTAAGGAATAAAATTTATGAGAGAGTAAGAAGGTATTTGCTTTTAAAATTTTAATTTAACTTTTTAAATTAATTGCCAAATGTGGTTTTAAAAAGAATATTCTAATTTTTCTTGGGTTTTTATAGGTTTTATTTTAAATGTTTATTTTTGAGAGAGGAGAGAGAGAGAGAGGGAGAGAGAGTGCTAGTGCAGGAGGGACAGGGAGAGACGGAGACACAGAATCTGAAGCAGGCTCTAGGCTCTGAGCTGTCAGCACAGAGCCCAACACAGGCTCGAACTCATGAACCATGAAATCATAACCTGAGCCGAAGTCTGATGCTTAACCGACTGAGCCATTTAGGCACCCCTAATTTTTTGTGTGTATTATTGTTTTTTCTGATTAGTTACTGCCTGCCTCTGTGCAAGTGACTGATCGTATTTACAAATTGGTTGGTTTTTGCGTATGGGCTTTAATAGTCTCAACTAGACATCAAAAAATCGGCTCTAATTAATTAATTTTCTTTTCCTACTAACTGAATTTGAGATTCTTGTTAAGGCATTAATAAGCTTTAAAAAAAACATCAAGTTTATTGATTGGTCAAAACTATGTTTAAAATGGCTTCAGTATATTTGAACTCATAGATTTTCAGGTGATAAGATTTTTTTTTATGTTTATTTATTTCGAGAGACAGAGAGAGAGCAGGGGAGGGGGAGAGAAAGAAGGAGAGAGAGAGAATCCCAAGCAGGCTCCACACAGTCGGCACAGAGCCTGATGTGGAGCTCCATCTCACAAACTGTGAGATCATGACCTGAGCCAAAGTCAAGGCTTAACTGACTGAGCCACCCAGGTGCCCCCAGGTGATAAGAATTTTCAAATTGATTCTTCTTTGCCATGGGATAGGCCCTATTCTGTCAGGTAGGAGCTAGACCTCTGCAATTAGAAGAGATCCAACATGTGTAGCTTAACAGGACACATGTGTCTACACAGGTGTCCAGACTGACATTAGAGAGTATGGTGCTTTTTTTGGTCACTTGGAGGTGTGTATGGGCATCGTGCTTCGAATGGGGTTGGGTATTATAAAAACGTTAGGGCTGAATCATGTTTGTTGTTTTGAATCATGTTTGTTTTGACGTTTGCTGCTTTGCTGTCAAAGAGTAGGGGTACTTGTGCACCCAGTTCCTTGGCATTCTGGCCCAGGGAAGTATACATTATCACAAGGAGCAGCCACCCTGTCAATGGTAGAATGCTGGTAATTAAAATGTGGACGTTTGACCATGAGTCGCTGGAGAAAATGTTCAAAAGAATATATTGAAATGAAAAACTTAACTAGACAGAGTCATCTCTAATGAGCAAGAGAAGAGCTCTTTCAGGCTTGATAACTTAGATGAGCAATACCTGAAATATGGCTGATGTTTCTGGAAGAAAATTGTTACTAGGAAACTAGGAAAAGCCCCCAAGCTATACCAATAAATACAGAATTTGGATCACTCGGTGGTAAAACTAGTATGAACTAACCTGCTAATATTATTAATATCCTTTTGGTTTGTTTCCAGAGCAAGCAAGACTTACTGTCTTTTTAAGGATTGGATACAAAGTTGCAAAGATTGGATTTACTTAAAAATTTGTAGCCAATCCTTTTTGACTGATTTGGTTTCTTATTGCAGTCTTCTACATCATGGCTGAGGGTGGTGAAAGAATGTCTTGAAATAAAAAGATACTTGTTTTTAGTTGGCCAAGACTTTGAATTTATATATATTAAAGGCTTGACCTCTATCCAAAGCAGTAACAGAGAGAGAACAAAATGTTAACTGTTGTTTGCCACTCCCACGTAGGATCTGCCGTTAATGAACCTGACTTTACCCCACCAGAACTTACTGGTTTAAAAAACTGAACCTATCTGGGATCCCTGGGTGGCTCAGTCAGTTGAGTGTCCGACTTCGGATCAGGTCATGACTTCACAGTTTGTGAGTTCAAGCTCCGCGTCAGGCTCTCTGCTGACAGCTCCAAGACTGGAACCTGCTTCAGACTCTGTGTCTCCCTCTCTCTCCACCCCTCGTCCACACACGCTCTCTCTCCCCCTCTCTCTCTCTCAAAAATAAACATTAAATTTTTTTTCAAAAAATTGAAACTATGATTAAAAATTTTTCCACAAAGAAAATCCCAGAGTTCACTAGTAACCTAATAAAAACTTAAGGAAGAAATAACATTAAATTATTCTAGGAAATAGAGATCTAGCTTCTACCTGGCAGAGTAAAATGGTTGAGTTCAAACACAGTGAAGCCAGTTTAACAATACTTTTGATCAATAAAAAAAAATGGAATTCCATGTAAACTTACCATTTTAAAAGTTTTTCTGAATGTTTTTATTTATTTTTGAGGGACAGACAAAATGAGTAGGAGAGGGGCAGAGAGAGAGACAGACAGACAGACAGAATCCAAAGCTGGCTCCAGGCTTGGAGCTGTCAGCACAGAGCTTGACGCGGGCTGGAACTCATGAGCCCTGAGATCATGACCTGAGGCGAAGTCAGATGCTCAACCCACTGAGCCACCCAGTTGCCCCTAAACTTACCATTTTTAAAACTCTACTACAGGTACAATTCTCTGGCTACTATAGTTTCTTCCCAGGTAGAGCCAAACCTCATTTTGTTTCTTTGGTTTCTTTGGACTTAAACTGAGCATGAGTGAGTAACTTCCTTTCCCAGGCTATCAGTCAAAGCTGTGGCCAGCACCACCTTTGGCCAAGGCATGCCTGACCCAGTTATGCCATGGGGCGATGGGTTGCTGCTGGGAGCCGGCCTGAGTCAGAGAAGTATGGTAACCAGGTGGGCAAAACCCTCATGTTGGTTAGGTGTATCTTTGGGCCTTTGTACGTCTCCTTACTCTTTTTTTATTTATTTATTTTACCTTTTATAACACGACCCTCGATTCCTTTTTCTCCTTAGCTCCAAGTGCCTGAAGTCTGTTACTTCCTACTAAGTTTTAACAGATAAGTTAGACATTAAAATGCCAAGAATTAACTCTTTTGCTCTGAGATGATTTTTAAAAGATACTCTAGTGGGGTAGAAATTGGGTAGGGGAGCATAAACTTACATTAAAGTAGTAAGAGTGAAAAGAAACTTTCTACAAAAATGCTGAACAAATAAATAAAATCGCCTTTTGGTAGTATACATGCGCAAATGGTTTATTTTTCAAGTTTTTTTGTGTGGGGGCTGTTTTCTGGAGAGGCATTTTTTTTTCTTAAAAACAGGTAAGATAAGCTTAATTTTATTGACTATAATTGACTAATGGTAACCATAGAAAATGGCCCTTGGCCTCCAATATTTGTTCCCTTGCCAGTGAATCAGCCTGCCCTGGGTGATGATTTAATTTTCATGGTGTTCAAATTACAAATTAACATTTGCAAGTGTAGATTTGGGGGATTGTGCTGAAAGAGTTCGAGTTCTCCGAGGATGATGTGCCCCCCTTGGGCTACATTGTATAACTTCCTTATTAAAATGAAAGGAAATTGCCTGTTAGTTTTCTTACAGCATATCTTCCAGTCCTCACACTTAAGACAGGCATTCATCTAAACCTACAGAATTTTCCGATGTTATAGATTTCCCTGTATCAAAATATTTCAGATCTTCAGTTTGCATACTTCTTATGATGAAGTCAACTTGAAATGACTAAGTCAACTGTATGTTTTTCATGATCAGAGTGACTCATGAGCACAAGGTATAATTCTAGCCTATTACCGTATAGATAATATGTCATAATACTATTTGCACTTGTGTTTATAGTTTACTTTTCGTAGAATTATAAAGGCAACAAAGCTTTTGACAATGGCCAGTCTTGGTTGCAGGGCAGAATAAACAATTATTTGTTCAATTATATGGAATTGTATGGAATTATTGTATATGAGAGCTGCATTTGGGGGGCAAAGTTCCTAGGTTTCTATATTTCATGGTTTTCAATTTCATTCTATGGTGTCAAGAGTGGATTTTCCCAAGCTAATAGAAAAAAAAGAGAAGGGCTACTATGTTTTCTTGTAAAATAGATTGAGGAGAAAAATTATAAAAACAACCGAATGCTCTACTGTGACTAACATTTCAGCTCAACCTGTTTAATGCACTCTGGAAAATAAACAATGGTATCTAGAGAAGAGTGAAAAAGCCAAAAAGAAAAAATTAAATTAGTGGCACTCTTTCTGTGGGAAACTCTATTAACTGTGGAAAAGAATAACAAAGTCAGACAAAGTCTAACAAAAAGTGTCGTGTGTGTATACATCCTTACCTACATATACTTCTCTCAGACATACATAGACTTTGCAGTCAGAAAAAATTTGGAGTCCTAAGTATTTTGTTAAATGCTGGAAACTAAAACCAAACTGATTTTTAGAATGCAAATTAACTTTTTTTGACATGGATTGATTCTATAAAATTCATGAAATTTAAAAATAAAAATGTGTTATGCAGTGCTGAAGTAGATGCTGGTAATTTTAGATAAGTGTAAATTAAAATGATAAAAAAGAGGACTTTTAATGAAAGAGCTTCTTATGTAATTGAAGGATTTTTAAATATTTTGTTTACAATTACCACAAAAGACCAAAAAAGCTCAAAAAGTTTTAGTTAAATCCAATATTTCCTGAAATGTTTACAGAACTGTAACTTAGTAATGTGACATTTGCACAGCACTATTATGCTATCTGCTATCAGATTATAGGGTTCCTATTTCTTATTAAATAAAAGTAACACTTCAGTTGGTACTAGACAAAGCAACTGCTTTTTCTTTCATCATATTTTTTACTGGCAAATTTGAACTGAAACTGTCACTTTGTTAGGAGTCCCATTGCCTACTTAAATCTCCAGGGCAGCATCTAAAGAGATATTTCCCCCAGTATTTTAATATCATTTTCCTTGCATTGCTGATAGAATTTTTTCTCATAATCCTTGAGAAAAAACATATTTTCTTGTTTGAATTTTGTTCCCCAATCGGCTAAAACCAAATCATCTGTGATTTGCTTTATTTGGGGGACTTATCGTTATCATGTAACCATAGGATTTAGTGGAATTGAAGTAATTTTAGCAAAAGCAGTCTCTTAAGGGAAAAAAATGGCTCTCCTTCCCCATTTCTTGCTTACAAAGTACAGATGAAGGCTGGGTGAGGGTTTTATACAACTGTGGTTTGAATGCTTGTGACGTTTTGGCTTTGTTTAAGAAAAAGCAATAAATTTTGAATAAATGGCATTATTTGATTAAAAAGATTATTTATGATACTAAACATATATTTAAACTAATAAAACTTCAGTCAGTTTTAGGTGATGATGATGATGATGATGATGTTGGTAACGATGGTGATGATGATAGCCCATAATAAGGGATGTCTATCCTGTGCCAGGTATTGTGCTAAACATCTCATACAGATTATCTCATTTATTCCTCCCAAGTGTTGTATTGGGAAAAGAAAGCTGGGGCCTGGAGAAGTGGAGTCATGTGTTCACGGTCACTATATTAGTAGGTGGTTTTGTTTGACTAAGTACTTAGCATAATCATTTAATACTACCTATGTCCTGTTATTGAATCAGAAACCTCAGAATTTAAAGGATCTAATCTTAGCATTTAAAAACGAAAGGACTGGGGCGCCTGGGTGGCGCAGTCGGTTGAGCGTCCGACTTCAGCCAGGTCACGATCTCGCGGTCCGTGAGTTCGAGCCCCGCTGTCGGGCTCTGGGCTGATGGCTCAGAGCCTGGGGCCTGTTTCTGATTCTGTGTCTCCCTCTCTCTCTGCCCCTCGCCCGTTCATGCTGTCTCTCTCTGTCCCAAAAATAAATAAACGTTGAAAAAAAAATTTAAAAAAAAAAACAAAAAAACGAAAGGACTGAAAATTATAAATTTGTCATACAAAGATACATCTTAAGCTTCTAAGTAATGATGTCATAGCAACCCCATTTCCACAGTCACCCCCCAACATATAATATTTATTACAGCCTCTTATCCTTTTTCTGATAGCTAGGCTTCCTGTTCTCCTCCATTCTTTATATATACCTGCATAATAATATTACTGTGATAACCAGGTTCACCTTATTATTCTATTATTAAAAAATGTTGGTAGAAGTCAGGACCTTTTTTGTTTGTTTTTCACTTTTTTTTTTAATAGGATAAAAGCCACATGCAGGGAAGTACTCAGTGGACATACTCTAGTACTAACCCGCAGATGAAGAAAGAGTGATGCCGGCACTTTGTGATGTAGTCATCAGGTGCCCTCCTAATGCCAACTCTACCCTCTTCTCCATACGTAACCTCTGCTTTGATTTCCATCACTGCCATTTCATTTTGCCTGTGTATCCTACATACACATGTAATTATAGGGTATACATTGTTTTGTGACTGGAAATTTCACTCCAAGTTAAGTCTGTGAGATTCATCCACAGTGATGTTTTTAACTTTAATTTTTAAATTTTCATTGCTCTATAGTATACACCCCATCACCATATCAGAATTAATTTGCCCATTCTAATGTATATTGGTATATAGGTATATTGGTTGGTATAGGCATATTGATAGGTATATTGGTTGTCTCCAGTTTTGACCTATTATGAAAACACTGACCTAGAATGTTCTTGTACGTGTACCTTGAGGAATACCTTTTTTACTCTAGGAATTGCTGTGGCATAGCATATGAGTCCATTCAAATTTAATACCCAAGGCCAAACAGTTTTCCAAAGTGGTTGTATCAATTTCCAGGCTCATTAGCACAGTCCTGGGGCCTCCACTTCCTTGTCCATATTTGTTGTCATCACTCTTCGTAATTTTAGCTATGCCAGTGGGTATTTCGTTTTGGTTTTAATTAGGATTTCCCTGAAGACTCTTGTAACTTAGATTAAAGAAAGAAATCGAAGCTATCCTTTTTATTTATGTCTGGATTTCACTTCTTCTATTTTCTAGGATTTTTGTTTCTCTGTCATGAATAAAGCTAGTCTATAGTTATTCTGTCTTGGAATCCTCTAGTTAGATTTGGGGTCAGAGATATATCTACATAATGAGTTGGTCAGTGTTCACTCAATTTTCTATTTCTGGAAGAATTTAGAGTTATTTCTTCTTTATTTTTTTGGTACAGTTTACTGTTGAAGACTGGACTTTTCTCTGTGGAAAAATTTTAATTATGGAATCAATTTTTAATGGTTTTATAACTATTCAGATTTGCTTAGTTATTCATGTATCAGTTTCATGTTTTGCCTTTCTAGGAATTTGTCCATTTTATTTGAATTTTTCCTTTTCTTAACAGAAGAACTTTTTATAATATGTTGCTTAGCTATGTTTTCTTTTTCTTAAGTTTATTTATTTATTTTTGAGAGAGAGAGACAGAGCACAAGCGGGCAAGGGGTAGAGAGAGGAGAGAGAAACTCCAAGCAGGGGTGGTCAGCACAGAGCCGGATGCGGGGCTCGGATTCACAAACCATGAGATCATGATCTGAGCCGAAACCAAGAATTAGACGCTCAATCAATGGAGCCACCCGGGTGCCCCAGCTGTGTCTTCTTTTATATTCCTATTTTATTCTTTGTGTAACAATCCAATACAATTTTACTTATATTGTTGTTTGAATTGTTACAGCTTTAGCCAGTAGGACGTGTAAATTTTTAAATAATCTCTTTTTCTGGTTAGAATATAAACTCCATGAGGATGGATATATCTGTTTTATCCCAAAACGTTAGTAAAGAGCCTGGCATATGGTAGAAATCGATATTTATTTCTCACAAAAATCAACTCATGAACGACAAGTGAATAGAATCTGTAAAGATGAGAAAATACCATTAACCTTTTTTAGTACTCAGTGATTCCTGAGTCATCTTCCTTTTCAAAGTGTTTGGTTATTTTTCTTTTCCTCTGAGCCTCCAGGCTGCTATATAGGTAGAAAACCGATGATACAAAAGTAAATTTAAAGCAAATCTTTGTATTGTGAGACTATACATGTTTAGAAAGATAAGATTGTTGTTACCTTGGGTATTTGTCTCATTCCAGATTTTATTTGTGCTTTTTTGTCACCCTGCCATTCCTTCAAGTTTTATAGTAACCTATTCTATATTGATTCAGACCCAAGCTTAATTGCGGTGGCCTTGGAGTTTTTCCATTGATGACCACTAGGTTTTTGTAACTTCTAGTTTTACTTCATTGGCCAGTGTGAATAAATCAAAACCTATGAGAAGGAGCTGAGAAGAATTTGTTTGCAGGACTACTTACGTATATGTGATATATATATATATATATATATATATATATATATATAGAGAGAGAGAGAGAGAGAGAGAGAGAGAGAGAGAGAGAGGGAGAGAGAGAGAGAGAGAGTTATAGTGTTGACAGAGAGTGCTATTGGCTTATTATAATATTCTACCGCTTTCATTCTGGGGAAGAGCAGTACATTTTCATGTTCAAATTTGGGAACTTCTCACTATTATTCACCATCATGTACAGATCTCATAAATCAAAGACCAGTTTTAAATGTCATATATGTATATTCTATTTCTGGGAAACACCAGATAGAGTGTTATTTTTGGCAACTGTGGGTTGACCTTGAAAAACTTACATTAACAAGGAGAAAAAGCACGTTTTAAATGGTGACACATTTAACAAGGAACTTTAAAGAATAAGAGAAAGTGTGTAGGTGTTCCATAGTAACAACCTAATGGTATCACATTGTGTTTCATGAATGAGGGCAATTCACAAAGTTCCCACAAATAGGACCAATGTAAGAACATAACTATCTAGTAGCTTTCTTTATCATTCATTCTATCAATGTTTTACAAGTCCCGACTAAGTACCAGACAGGATCTTAGTTGCTATGAAAATGAAAATGAGTAAGTTACAACTCCTTCCAGTCTGTAGCTCAGTTTAATTGGGGGAGGTGGGGGGAGAGAGAACTCAGCACTTACAGGTGTGTCGCTCATATTTATTTTAGGACTAATGGATTATAGGCAACATCAACTTTGAGAATAAAATCTTGTCACCTAGATATATGTCTTTTGCATTTAATAAACCAATTACAAGGAGGACTATGAGGAAATATGTCAGAAATTTAATAGAGGTGATCTGTGTGTATTGCTAATTAGTAGTGGTTTTATAAATGCTCCATGGTTTCTAAAACAAGTATGTTATTTCTTTAACTTCAAGAAACAAGAAAACAAAACATCACTGATTTTAAGCTATTATGTTTCCTTGAGTTTCTGTGCCTGACCGGTTATGCAATTTTCTGTTTGCATTCACTAGAGATATTAGATAGTCTCTTTGAGAATGTCTCAAGGCATGGATTGACAAACTTTGCCTATAAAGTTTCATTAGTAAATATATCACGCTTTCCAGGCCCAAACAGCCTTTGTCACTATTCAATGCTCTTTAACAGGAAAACAACCATAAACAATAGGTAAATGAATGAGCGTGTCCGTATTCCAATAATAATACTTAGAAAAACAGGCAGAGGGTTAGATTTGCCTTAGTTTGCTTAACCCCTAATTTACAGCATTTTTAAAAAATGCAAAGGCCTGGTTCTCATAACTCCCAGGATCAGATTCTGGAGAGAGAAGCCCTTAGAACCTGCAAATTTACACAGTTGCCATTTTTATTACTATTTACTATTTACCCTTAAGTTTGAGAACTTCCATTTTCTTTACCTACCAGAATACTTGAAGCACGAATTTGTCTCTACAGTATCCTTGAGGGATTTCCATTTAGCTTGATGGCTTTGAAGTTTGTGGAGCATACCTTATCAGGCGGAACTTCTATTTCAAATAATTGACAGAGAAAATATGAAGGCAAAATTCCTATTGAGTTAAAGTCTAAAATTTTTTTTTAATTTTTTTTTAACATTTATTCATCTTTGAAAGGCAGAGAGAGACAGAGCGTGAATGGGGGAGGGGCAGAGAGAAAGGGAGACACAGAATCTGAAACAGGCTCCAGGCTCTGAGCTGTCAGCACAGAGCCCAACGCGGGGCTCGAACTCACGGACTGTGAGATCGTGACCTGAGCCGAAGTCGGCCACTCATCCGACTGAGCCACCCAGGTGCCCCAAAGTCTAAAAATTTTAACTTGAAGAGAACAAGGGCCTTTTCTCCCCTGTTTACTGTTGTATTTCCAGCTACAGAAAATAGGGTAGGTGCTTGGCACAGGGCAGGTATTTCGATAAATATTTGCAGATGATCTGAATGCACTTTCATTGCTTGGCCCTCTCCCCACTTTCAGGTTGCCTGACCCTCCCTTTATGTGATAAAGAGGTAATTGAGTCTTAGCTACAGCTTTCCTGCTTTTTATACTGTCTCTTTTGGGTTTTAATCCATTGTTTCATCTCTTTTGAGTAATTTGGGGGTTATATATCCTGCCCTCAAGACTTGTGATGCCCTGACATACCTGGTTCTAAGGCAGGATGACATTTATAAGCATTGATAATGATATTAACTGAAGATTTTTCTTCTGTAAGCAGAATAAATCAATATGCCAACTTCAACAAAAAAAAGTATTGGAAAATTAGGTGACAACTCAGCAGCAAGTGTAGATGGACTTTCTCTCAGGAGTGCCATCGAAATATAACTCAGCTCCCAGCATTTTTCCACCTCTGGGCCTTTGCACATGCTGTGCTCTGTGCTGGTTTCAAATTCCTGGAGAGAGATAGAGATTTGTTGAGCCAAGGTCAGGGACCTGTTATTTAGTTTAATTACTTGGTCACTGGGTTGGGGGGTACCATTAATCACCCCATGGAGAGAAAATCAAAGACTATTACCAGTAGGATGTGGGAATGGGATAAAGAGATGCTAGGAAGACTCAAGTAGTTTAGACATGTTAATTTGGATGCCTTTTAAAAATAATCTGTAGGGGCGCCTGGGTGGCGCAGTCGGTTAAGCGTCCGACTTCAGCCAGGTCACGATCTCGCGGTCCGTGAGTTCGAGCCCCGCGTCGGGCTCTGGGCTGATGGCTCAGAGCCTGGAGCCTGTTTCCGATTCTGTGTCTCCCTCTCTCTCTGCCCCTCCCCCGTTCATGCTCTGTCTCTCTCTGTCCCAAAAATAAATAAATGTTGAAAAAAAAAAAAATTTATAAAAAAAAAAAAAAATAATAAAAATAATCTGTAAATGACTGGATTCTGGTTTTCTAAAGCCCATTCCTGTGTTTTAAATTTTGCTACTAACACAAACCAGTCTGAGACCTCTAACAGGTCCAGGTCAGTACTTCTCTCTGTACTGCCGCTCTGCTGTGGATGATGTTCTGTAATTGCTACGGACTTCCTCTCGACCTGAAGATTTGATTTGAAGCCCTGCCTTAGCTGCGTTTTCCTGAGAGATTTGATTTTCAGTCCTGTTTTCCCTTTTAGATTATATTTATTTATACTATCTATCCCTGTCCATTTCCAAGAAAAGATTGTTACTGGCAGTTTTCAAATCAAATTCCACAGTAAGAAATGGCACAGATAATATTCAGACAGCTTCCTCTAATCCATTCAGCTCTGGTTTTGTCCCTGATTAGCTGCCACCCAGACAGACACTGCCCCAGCACGGTCCTGGATCTGCTGTACATCATGATGGTCCTTAGAATGAAGTCCTTCCCCACTTAATGGCCCCATCTCCCCCATACCCAACCATTTAAAGTCTCTCTTTGTTCTGTTGTTGTACTCTGCCAGGGTCGACAGGTTCTGATTGCTCTTCCCTCCAAGAGCATCTTCTTTCCCTCTAGCCGCTCCCTTCTTTTTTTTTAAGTTTATTTATTTATTTTGAGAGAGAGAGAGAGAGATTACTGGGGAGGGGATGAGAGTGAAGGCACGAGAGAGAATCCCAAGCAGGCTCCGCAATGTCAGAGCAGAGCCTGACTTGGGGCTTGAACTCACGAACTACAAGATCATGACCTGAGCTGAAATCAAGAGACCGACGCTCAGCTGACTGAGTTGCCCAGGTGCCCCTCACCACTCCGTTCTGTGCTGCAGTTCCACTGGCTGACTTTCTGCTGCAGACACACAGAGATCTGTTCCCTCCACCTGGAATGTGCCTTTTCCACATATTTACAAGGCTGGCTTCTTCATGCTTTTTGGATCTCAGCTCAAGAGTGACCTCCTTAATGAGAGATGCTTTCTCTATCACCCTTTCTAGATGGTTTGTGTCTCCTAAGTTACTCTATATCCCATTACCCTATTTTATTTCAATGTTGCAATGATCACCATCCAGAATCCCACTTCTTTGTGTACCTGTTGATTGCTCTCTGCTCCTCACTAGAATATAAGCTCCATGAGAAAGCATGGATTTTGTCTCCAGTCTTCCCTAGATGTTTAGAGCAGTATCTGGTATACGAGGTGCTCACTGAACAGGTTAATGAATTAAGGCCAATTTGCCATTTTCAAACTGTCTAGTCAAATCTAAACAGACTCACTTATCTGAGATATATTAAAGCCAGAGAGAACAAAGTTAAGCAATCAGCATCTTTTGGATTGTGGGAGGCTGAGCTTTCTGGATTGTCTGTCGGAATGTCTGATCCCAGAAACTAATACCCATTCAAAGAAAGGTGCTGAGGATTTGCTGCAGCTTTTATACTTATGCTCTTGGGTCACCCTTCTCATTATCTCTGCCAGCTCTGTGTTTGCAGAGCTCAGCAGATTATTTTATGAGGATGAGAAGAAGCAACATGTGGTGATTATGATGGAGCCTTAGCACAAGGCATACATACCTCTAATGTTAACTCAGACTATTAATTGTTGTCTCATCCTCATATAAGACCCAACCATTTCCATTTTCTGCTCAGTTGACACTACCTACATACACCTCAGCCTCACCTATCTCTACAGGACAGTATTTCTTCTCCACTCATATGTACACTCATAGCCCGTATGCACATGTGCATGTACATGTAGACCAGCAGTCCCAGTTCTGAAAAGTGTTGCACAAGCCAAGCCTTAGCATAAGCCACTAAAATGACTTCTGACCTTAGAAGGAAGGATTGATTTGGAAAATTTTGAGGCGAATGTAAAGACAACAGATATGTCCAGTTTTCTCTGGCAACCTTGATTTCCTTCCCCTAGTATTTCTTCTTGGGTGACACATGTAATCATTCTTACATATTTAAGTAAATAATTGGTTTGCTTCTCACTGATTAGACCTTTGTTATAATGTTTTCCTTAGAGCTTCATGCTGATGGATCAACCTGTTGGTGAAATTATTTTAAATAGTTTTAAATGGTCTTTAAAAACTTTGAAAATCAAACTCTTTGGCCTCCTTGGGTGGAGTCTAAGAGGGACTTTATGCTGTATTAGCTGCACGGTAAACAATGTTAGTAAATGATAAGCTTTCTGTATGAATTTATGGTGTTTCATATACATCCCTTAAAATGCAGAAATAAAATAACTAGTTCTTAACTCTCCAGGCCCTAGTATGTCTCAGCTTCTTATCTGGTGTTATTTTAGGCCTTCTAAGAGGACATTGAGGAAGAGGATGGCATCCCAGTATTTGCCTGGGGAGGGCTATTTCTGTCTTTCTGCCTGATGCTGATATTGAGCCTTGGTAATATCTCACAACTTTTTTGTGTATGTATGTATGGAAACGTTCTTTGCAAACCAAATTAAATTTTAAAACAGCAATATATTGTGGCACAGTGATAAAAACTGAATATGCATGTAAGGTGTGTGAAGTTCTTTACGTTATTCTTAAACTTTTTCTGTAAGTTTTAAATGGTCTAAATAAAATGTTGAACAAAATGTCAGTAACATTTAAGGCAGAGTTATGCTTTCCCATTGCAGGTACCCCCCATAGATTCCCCTAAATTATCTGTTTTTCTCTGGGAGACTTTGGCTACAGTAATCTCCAGGAGACATTTCTGGAAATCAGAGACCCAGGGAAACAAAATTTGGAGAAATAAAGTTTGCATCTAATTTTTAGAATGTATTAAATGATACCGAGGAAGTAACCTTTTATAAGAGTAGAATTTTAATATATTTCTCTATTTGTAGACACTTTATTGCCTTGGAACTACATTTTTTTTCCTTTTGGGGCAGTGAGGCAGATTCACCCCAAACTTCAATAAACCTTTATCTTCTCAAATACTTTAAAAGCAAGTTTGAAATAGATAATGATCATATGTTTACCTTAAACTGAAATTCATATTCTCTAGTTTCAGGATATTAGAGAACTTCTCCTTAATAAAAGCAACACTAGAAACCTGAAAGTCAGAAACATAAAAACAATGATATTTAACATGATTCATGGCAAGAATCTGGAATACTCAGTGGAAGAAAATTGAGTGAAAATGCTACTGGAAGGATGGAGAAAGGAGGGTGAGGGGAAAGAGGGAAAGAAGGAAAGGAAGGAAAAAGAGAAGAGAGAAAGTGGGGGAGAGGGAGGGATAAATTATGCGAGGGAGAAGGAAAGGTAATAAAGAAGCAATGATCAAAAGAAAGAAATCTGTAAAGACACCTTGTGCAAATCTTGCTGTCTTCACCTGGTGGAAAGTATATAATGTAATTGAAAGGCAGTCAATTAAGAGTGAATAGAATTTTTAAAAATGTGCTTTGTGTGTTGTGAATTTACCCTGTGGGTTTTGTGGAAACTCAAGCTGCAAGCAAGGTCAGGTGCTGTGTCAGGATCAGGTAGAGCCCTTTGCCCCAAAAAGCTTGGATCCTGCTGTGGTTAATGGCCAGGACTCAATCTTCCCATCTATAGAAATTGCTGCCTTAATAACAAATTTTTGAAAATGGACCAGGAGCCATTTCCTTTTCTTGTCAGTACCCCTGAACCCATACAAGTATCATGTCACCAAATGTTCTGCTTCTAGAAGTAGTACAGAACAGTTCTGTCTATGGAATGAGTGAGTTAAATTCTTTGAGTCATATTTTTGTCGAGATATAAGAGTGGATGCTACAGAGACTGCCAAGCTTCTTAGAAGCAAGGTTCTGGATAAATATTTTTAATTACCATCCCCTCAGTCTCTGGAGATACCCTACTGTCATTATCAGAAATTTTTTGTATTATTTTAGAAAGAGATTCATTTTGCGCTCCTCATAATGCAAAGGTGGCAATTGGACCTTAAATCAATGCTTTAGCTGTCAGCAAAGAGGTGCTTTTTTTTCCCTCTAATTTTACTAACACTGTAGCCAGTCACCATGCCTCCTCAGTCCATGCAGCTGCATAATTATACATCAGATCTCCAAAATGAATTAGTTTATTTTTAAAACAGCTAATTGCCTTAGTGGAGTCATGTTTTACCAGAAGCACAAAAGGGCTTTGTTCACTGCAGGGAAGTTTTCTTCTGGAATGACTGTGTTAGGCTCTTGCTTCTGTAATGTCAGTCATAAACAATAAAATATCAGCAAAATTCACCAAGATCACTAGTATTCCAGAGCATCCCATTGTGATTTCAGCATTGTTTCCTCTGCATGTAGTTCTATGTGATCTTAAAATTAAAATATCCTATGTAGGAACGATCTTTGATATAATGATATGTACTACAGCCCCTTTACATGTGTTTTTTTTTCTCCAGCACACTTTAAGTCTTGTCTCTTGAAACTTAACTATGTATTTATAAGGCAGACCTCCCATTGCATGTTTGGTCTCCATTATAGGTAATAGGCCAATTCTTTGCAATCAAGAATTTTCTCTATTATAGCCCAAACTTGAACTTTTTAATTCTGATTTTGGATGCTATTGTATTTAAATAGAAGGAGCTATAATACTTAAATTATGTCACTCTGCAGGAGTGATGTTTACAGAAAACCCTGATTTAGAATAGGTAGCCGTATCAAATGCAAGTGTATGTTAGCATGTCCATCCCATAGGATGGTCTTACCTTGGCAAATTCACATCAGCAATGCTCACAAAGAGAAATGGATTCAACCAGCATTTCAAATGAATAGTCTCAATGAAAAGTATTACTCCAGGGAACAATACCCTCATGACCTCTGACCAGCAAATTCTGGGAAACCAGATTATAATTATAAGGATGATGGCAGAATGTTGACTGAAACCATGCTTGTTAGTTATATGGTTTGAGTGTTTAATAACATGACTGGATGGATCTGACCCCATGGAGCCCAGATGTGGCAAGACCACCTCAGAGAACCTCAGATCTGTCCCCAAACCCAATATGACAGGATCTGGAGTTTGTTGCATTCCCCAGAAAGGTAAATTTAACTCCTTACATTTTCAGGTTTAAAGCATTAGTATTTTAGACTGCTACACAGTATGAGAGGAGAGCCTAAAGAATACCACACAGTGAAACTTCATTTAAAAATCCCCTTTAAATATCTTGTTTCTTCCCCTAAGATCCCTTGCTAGCAGCCAATAACCTTATCTCTATTTTTATGTTCTCATTTTGTTTTTTCATCCTTTGTCCACACAGCCCCTGGAATATGTTGTATTGTTCTGAACGGTTAAACTCTGGCTGCAGTTTTGTATTTCCACCAAAAAAAGCAAATCCTGCAGTGAGCTAAACCCTTCTTTTGTTTTCAAAGTTTTGCTATTTAAGTTTGCCACCCGGAGATCTCATCTTCCATGCCAAAATCGGTTTTCAAGTAGTCACCTAATAATTCCTTGGAAAACATTCTTCTGCTAAGAAAAAGAGGACTTCCTATTTCTAATTATAGGAATTCATCAGTGTCTGGGCCCGAATACCCTCTCCCCAGAGCAGAGCTTAGGTGGGTGCCGACAACATTCACCTCTGTGCTCCATGCTTTCTCTGACTCCAAAGATAGCAATAACATCCCTTCTGACAAATCTTTCATTCAGAAGCTTAAAGTAATGAATTATATGGCAGTCAGCTCTGACGAATATCTTATTGGAGCCCCGCAAGCCCTTGAATGTAAGGGAAATAACAATAGCCTCTGGGAGCTCAGTTGGCCCCCATGAACTGATAGTTTAACAGTTGACAATAGGTGGCTAAAAGCTGTGCAGGGAAGCCCAAATAGCCAATGTGTCAAAATTTCTGAACCAAGGCTGGCAGAGGAGTTAATTAGTTTTATATATAAACAGGCAAACAAAACCACACTCATACATATGTTTATTTCAGGAATCAGAAGACTATATTTATGAAACATAACTGAGATGGGTCATTTAAAAGGTCAAATCGTGTCCGTATGGAGAAAATATTTCCTTACTAGTTAAATACAGTTTTGTAATTGAAGAGCTTTACGGTGGTCTCAAAATTCATTTCTGGTCACAGTTCGTAGTATTCACGGATCTTCAAAACTTAAAACTGGTGAGGGCTTATCACTTGACAGATTACAAAAGAGTGATTTTCAGAATGTAATGTTATGTTGGTTTTTAATATTTGCCATTATTCTTAAATTATAATGATCTAAAACAATCATGAAAATCAAAAGAACTTTAGAACAATCATAAATTTTTTTTTGTCTATTAATACCCTTTAACAGAGCATAATGACCTTCTGCCCTTTCAGCCCTCGGTATATTTATTCAGATATTTTAAATAACAATATCAGTAGTTTTCATTTTGTCAAGGTAAAATATGTTTACCTATCATGACTATTTCTGCATTTAACAGTTCTTGCTTTTGATACTAGAGGCAAAGATCAGTCAATACTTTAATTTCCTGAGGGCTATCAACAGACACTAAGCCTTCCTTAAAGTAGTAAACATCTTTGAAAAAGAGACTGTACTTTTAAGTGCAATTTATGCATTTACTAATTCTATGCTGCACTTATTCTCAAGATGATGGGCTGCACATTAGCTCTTTCCTTTTCTGTTTCATTACTTAATTTGGAAATCAACTTTTATTTCATGTGCCATAGTAATTTCTCATTGTTAATAGCAGAATTACAAAGAGAAAATCTTAAAAGAATACGTTTAGTTTAATTAAGCAAAAAGAGAGAGAGAGAAGGGTAAGCTTAGGCAAGATTCAGTTTAGGATTTTATGAATATTGAGTTGCCTTAGAAGACACAAAGTGTTGCCACTTTAAATAGTAATTTCTTCAGAAAATCTAGCCTTCATTAAATGAAATGTTTGTAACGAAATAAACTTACACTGTCAAAGTGTAAGAGTTCTTATTATTCAACATTCTTATTAATATTTGGTATTATTGATTCAGTTTTTACCTATACACTGGATTTATAACTGTATCTTGTTATGGATTAATTTTTTATTTCCTGATTATTAGTATCCTTTACCATATTTTATACATGGATTGGACATTCCTTTTTAGTGAATGCCTATTTTTATCTTTTGCCTACTTTATTATTGGGTTGTATCTTTTCAAACTGCTTTGTAAATATTATTATTATATTCTGAATACTAGTCATTGGTTGGTTAAATGTGCTGTAAATGTTTTTTCTCAATGTGTCATTAATTTGTCATTAATTAATTAATGACACATTAACTAATGTGCCATTAATTTCTCTTTAATAGTTTGTACAAAACTTATATTCTTATGTCATATTTATCAGTCTTTTTTGGAATGATTTGTGTTTTTCTGTGTCTTGTTGAACGATTCCACCCCTAATCTGAGGATTTGAGCATACTCTTACATGTTTTTCTATTTTTTTTTTAAGTTTAATCTTTGTATATAGATCATTAAACTACTTGGAGTTAATTCTGTGAGTGTGTGTATACCTGTGTATAGCTTAATATAAACATCTAATTTCTAGGGCTGTAATAGTTTAACCTAGAGAACTAGCTATCCTGGAACCATTTGTTGAAGATCTCCACTTATCTGTGGTTCCAGAACTGACCTATGTAAAGTTTTCATACATAAGTGGGCCTACTTTTTGTTGCTCTATTCTGTTATCTTACCTTTTATTTTTTATTTGAACCAATAAGGCATTCTCTTTATAATAACTTACCAGATAAGTCTTTAAGATGATAAGGCATATGCTCTCATTTTGATCTCCTTCAAAATTGTGATTACCTTCCTTGGAGCTTTGCTATTCCATACTAATTTTAGAATTTGCTTATCAAGTGAAGAATGATATTAATATTAAATATTGATTTTTTTCTATCCTTGGGCACAATTTATCTCAGTATTAATTTTTTTCTTTGTAGTCTCACATCTATGATTTTTTTTTTTTATTTTAAACAAACAGAGGGGCGCCTGGGTGGCTCAGTCGGTTAAGCGGCCGACTTCTGCCCAGGTCATGATCTCACAGTCCGTGAGTTTGAGCCCCGCGTTGGGCTCTGTGCTGACAGCTCAGAGCCTGGAGCCTGTTTCAGATTGTGTCTCCCTCTCTCTGACCCTCCCCCGTTCATGCTTTGTCTCTCTCTGTCTCAAAAATAAATAAACGTTAAAAAAAATTTTTTTTTTAAATAATAAACCAACAGAGAGAACGGGGGAGGGTGACAGGAAGAGAGGGGTTGAGAGAGAGAGAGAGAGAGAGAGAGAGAGAGAGAATCCCAAGCAGACTCTAAGCTCAGCTCAGAGCCAGATGCTGGCTCGATCCCACAATACTGAGATCATGCCCTGAGCCGAAATGAAGAGTCAGATGCTCAACCAACTGAGCCACCCAGTCGCCCCTCTTCTATGATTTCTTTTTTTTTTTAACGTTTATTTTATTTTTGAGACAGAGAGAAACAGAGCATGAACGGGGGAGGGTCAGAGAGAGATGGAGACACAGAATCCGAAGCAGGCTCCAGGCTCTGAGCCATCAGCCCAGAGCCCGATGCGGGGCTCGAACCCACGAACTGCGAGATCATGACCTGAGCTGAAGTCGGACGCCCGACCGACTGAGCCACCCAGGCACCCCTATGATTTCTTAAATGAAGAATACTTTATCTAGTTTAACCATCACTCAGGGCAATCATTAACATTATTATTAACATTATTTTAATATTATGCCATATGCTAATGGTGTGTAAGAAGACCTGTGTGCCAGTGCTCGCTTATACTAGATCACAAGGCTCAGAGATATTTATGACGATTTTCCTCATTCTTTATCTTATGAATCGACCTCTGACTTTTTAAAAATCAGAAATTGCCTATTTCCAGAAGCACCCTTTCCTTCTTTCTTATTTTTTTCTTTCGATCTGTTGCCAACCAAGTTGTTTGTATTTTGTCTAAGATAGAAGTAAACTGATTGAGTGTGGGTTTAAGACATACAAATTAGCTACTATTTTATTGATCAGCAACTATTTACCAATGTTTATGTTAGGCATTTAATATGTCACCAAAGCAACACCTCTATTAGGGATATATGATAGTAGCCAATATGTAGGTAAAATTGAGGATAACTTGCCCCAGACCCTAAAGCCAGAATGCCATGTAGTCAGATGTAAATCTGCATCTTTGCTTTTCTCCCTCTACCATTCTGCCTCTAAGATAACAAGATCTTAAAACTGAAGTTCAGTCAGAGATCTTGTGGTGGAATATTCTAAAGCCAGACAAGCTGATCCTGTTGGAAGGGGGGTGGTAAGTGCGTTCCTCCACCCTGTGGGCCATGGGGTTCCTGATTTGCTAGTCAGTTTCTAGGAAGGGTGACTGAGTAGGACAAAAAGAGGGCCCCAGGTGCTGGATCTGGAGGAATCTGTCTAACACAGTTGTAGTGTGCTGAGGAAGGCGCTTTCTGTGTATCACGGTGGTGAATTGAGTGAGAGAAAATGAAGGGACCTTTAAGGTGGTCAATCTGTCTTGCTACGACTCATGTTCCTGTTAGAAAAATTAAATCAAACGTGATTGGTAAATGGGGGGGGGGGTAATAAGAATATAAAGTGGATGTTGGTTCATATGTGATTTTTTTTTTCCAAGCGTAGGAAACCATAAGTGTAGAAACATAGTAACTTTCAGTAAGAAAGGGAAAAGAAAAAGCTATCGATTGGCTGCTAGTTTGGCCACGGGAGCCATGGTGACCGTATTTGAGAAACTAAAAACCAGTGCCTCCACCCAGTCAGTCTCTCACCACTGATGCATGCCCCTGTCCTTGTTCAGCTGCTGGCTAGAGGCAACAAGCTCTTCCTCCAAGGCCCCCTTGAAATGGAGCCCTTGCCCCAGGGCCCTGCCTCTCTCAGCTTTGGCTCAGGACCCACCCACCTCTCCTCCACACAAGTCCTGTCTGTTGTTTCCTGCATTTACCCATCCACTGTGACAGCCTCTGGCCAAGCTGTAGTTCTTGGTTTTGTTGGGGGGGTGGGGGGGTGGGGGCTGGGGGGCAGGAGTGTAAGGGTGGGAGGGGCCCAACTTATTTCCCTAATTAACAATGAAAAATTTTTTTATTGAAAATTTTTTTATGTTTATTCATTTTTGAAAGACAGAGAGAGACAGAGCACAAGAAGGGGTGGGGTGGAGAAAAAGGGGACACAGAATCTGAAGCAGGCTCCAGGCTCTGAGCTGTCAGCACAGAGCTTGACACGGGGCTGGAATTCACGAACTGCGAGATCATGACCTGAGCCGAAGTCGGTGACTCAACTGACTGAGCCACCCAGGCGCCCCAACAATTAAAAATTTTGATCATAATATTAGATGATGATAATGATGTTGATGATGTTAACTTTAAAAATAACATAGGTTTTGACCATTTTACTGATGACCCTGTCACCCATTACACTTGTTATCTAGGCAGCATATTAACAGAATATGAATTTTCTCTGGAATGTAATTATCGTGTTACAGCTGACTTGCTACAGGGTGCATTTCAATGGTCTGTCATTTCCTTCATGGTGTTCAAAAAGTATAGATAAAGGACTTAACTTACTTGCATCTTACTTTGGGGTTGGTTACTCAAATGCGTATTCTTAACCAAGGGCTGATGCTGTGACAGTTTTATAGGGTTATAACGGGTTCTGTTTACTCTGAGTACCAGAGTTTTGTCTCTAGTAGTCAGGTTTTACCCCAGCATCTGTTACATAACCTAGAAAATTTCTTTTTAACTCAAGCCTTTAGCAATATCAAAATGATTTAATGTGTGTTAATAAACCATACAATGATTTATCATACTATTAAATAAGCAAATTCTATTTGACAAACGATGACTCCTGACATGAATCTTCAATTCCTATCTTACCTTTATCATATGGAGCTATGTCCAGTCTGGATTTCTTGTCTTACATAGTCTGAACACTGGAGTTTCTTTTCTGGGGAGGGAAGCCACATTATGGCATGATGATTTTTGTCTGGTTGTTCCTTACTCATGTCAGGACCTTGCTGCAGTTTGCAGAAAAATGATTAGTCTGTGTGTCTGTAATTGCTTGTGGGTCACTTTAAGTGCCAAGTCTTCACCACTAGCATTTTTAACAGGAGTTAGTTTTCCTCCAGTATGTTTATCAAATGCCTGTTGCAAGTTGTGTATACCTGAGGCATGATCAGGTAGCCAAGAGCCTCTTTAGTTCTGACCGTGCTCTGCATTTTCTCTGAAAAGTTGGAGCAACAAAAAAGATCAGATCCTGTTCTATCTGGCAAGGAGAGGAGTCTGAACTGAAAACAGGAGCAGAACCCTGGACCCTGATCTTTAATAATGGATGCCAGCATGCACTGTCACACTGTTGCCACATTCCCGGGATTTATTTCTTTATTTCTTTATTTAGAGAGTGGGGAATTGAGGCAGAGACAGAGAGCAAGAGAGAATCCTAAGCAGGCTCCATGCTCAGTGCAGAGCCCAACAAGCCCTACAATGCTCTGGCTTCTGCCCCTGAGATTGTGACCTGAGCTGAAATCAAGAGTTGGATGCTTAACCAACTGAGCCACGCAAGTGCCTCTCCAGGGTTATCTTTTTAACTATTTCCCCCACGTGGATACTGTTTTGTATTGTTGTCTTGATTTCCACTGTCTTCCAGCACTTGAGATATTATTCTGCTACTCAAATATTAGAAATTGATGTGACAAAAGGCTAAAAAAATAGAATTAGAGGATTAAAAACAAGAATTATTAAGGAATGCCTTTCATAATACTTCTTCATAATTTTGAAGAAATAATATTCCTTCCTAATTCGTGTTGAGCCCTTATTTATTTTATGTTATTTTATTTTTTTCTGGAGCAGTGGTATGTTTTTAAGAACAGAGTGCTAGGATTCAAAGGACGTGTGCATTCCCTGGGCCACAAGATCACAGTGTTACAGAGTGAACATTAATAGCCAGGTGTGCTTGTTTCTCCTGTTCTAGAACTTTCCATTACACATTGCCCCTACCAGTCCTCCTCATTTTTCCTGAACATCTGAGGTCCTTCTTCCCAGAACCCTTTGAAAGGACAGTGTTGTCAAAGGAAACAATAATTGTTGTATAAATGTAGGAAACTCTTATAATTAAAAACAGAACAAGGCTAATGTATCTTTTAAGGAATTGGTCAGTCAAATGGATTACTTTTGCTACTGCTTACTTTTGCAGTAAGAACATTAGTCAAAGAAAACGACACTGAATCATGTATTTGACATATACTACAAAGAAAGATAAAAGAGGCAGGGAAAGCATGGATATTAATGGTTAAGTAATATATACTTAGGTTTGGGGCAGGAAGAAAATTAACTTCTGATTTGTATGTGAGAAAACAAAGGCGCCAGAGGCTGGTGTGTGAATACCTGTCCCTAAGACTAGGCAGTAATTGCTGGAATGAGGGAGACATCATTTTAAGCAACTAGACATTTTAAAAAGCAGTGAAATACAGTAGGGATACAGTGGTTCTAAAGAGCCTAATGAAAAATGAGGCAAGGCAGAAACAAAGACAACAAAAAACAAAACAAGAAGAGTGAACCCAAAAAAGACTGTTTGATAGTGGACGAGTTTTGATTTATGGGTTGTGTTGGTAGACATCATTGTTGTGATCATAGGAAAATCCTGGGAAGAGTGCTTTTGGAATGAAGAATGGGCAGGGATGGACTGTGTCTTCTCATTCAGTTCACCACCACGTTAAGAAACTTTATTCTGGAAAATTAAAATTGTTCCTGGATGTACATAGCAATTTCTGGAGAAATTTTTTTTAATAAAATCATTTAATTTTTTTACAAATCAAATTCTTTCTGTATTTTCTGTCTGATTTCCTGAGAACGATGCTACATTGGTTATTATGTTCCAAGTTAATAGATTTTATTATTTGAAAAACTGATCAGATATCGTGACTGTCTGTACATTATACCCAATGGCACAGATTCAAATTTTTTAGTGCCATTTTAATCTTGCATTTTCTTGTCAACTGTTTTGAATCATATACGTTTGGATGTCTGACAACCAGTATACTCTATATTTAATGATTCTAACATTCTTGAAATGTTATGATAATCCATACATAATTCATTTGGAAATAGTGAAAATACTACTTTAGGTTTACCCTAATGACTGGATATTAACAATATGAGTCATGTTATATTGTGATATACGAAGGTGGCCATGTTAGCATAGACCTTGACAGTAATTATTGGTTCTCATTTCTCATCCCTCATATTGGCTTAAAAAATTTTTTTTTCATGATACGCTCTATGTGTGGTTGATCCTGTCTCGAGTGAAGTACTCTTGACCGTTGAGCAACTTGGGAGTTAGGATGCCAATCACCTGTACAGTCAAAAATCCATATATAACTTTTTACTCCCCCCAGACTTAACTACTAATAGCCTTACTACTGACTTCCTGAAAACATAAACAGTCGATTAAAGCATATTTTATGTAAGGGGTGCCTGGGTGGCTCAGTCAGTTGAGCATCTGACTTCTGCTCAAGTCTTGATCTCAGGGTTCCTGAGTTCAAACCCTTCATCAGACTCTCTGCTGTCAGTATAGAGCCTGCTTCATATCCTTTGTCTCCCTCTCTCTCTGCTCCTCCCCCATTCATGCTGTCTCTGTCAAAAATAAGCATTTCAAAAAATTTTTAAAAACACATATTTTATGTAACATATTGTATGTCATATATATTATATCCTATATTCTTAGAATAAAGTAAGCTACGGAAAGAAAATATTATTTAAAAATCATAAGGAGAAAATAAATTCACAGTACTATATTTATCTGAAAAAAATCAATGTATGAGTGGACACATTAAGTCCAAACCTATGTTGTTCAAGTTCAACTACATATTTTAAATAAAATGAAATGCTTGAGAGTTTTAACTGTCATTTTTTACTAATACCTTCTCCCTAGCTTATAAAGGGAACAACATTAGCCTGTGCTTGAGAATTTCTTACCATTTAGCCTTCGGAATGTTAATTACTCCTAGACTTTAGTTTCCCTCAACTAGCATTGTGTTCCATCAAGTCAATACATAATTATTCATGATTTAAATAATCAAAAATTACTAAATTTTAATCCAGGTGAAGTCTTGAATTTAAAATAAGTGAATTTGGCTTCCAAGGGGTCTCTGCTACTTACAGGAAGTACTGCTGAGAATTTCCTTCAGATAGAGCCAAAATAAGAAGACAGCATTCTTCACTTCATTACAAAAAAGAAAACAAAAACAGGTTGTTATAGCTTCAGGTGAAATAACTAATGTTAGCTTATTGATTTTAAATAGAGTCCCTGCCATCTGGAATGAAGTCATTAGCTGGGGGGGGAATGCATTGTGGATTGGTGATACTCCTAGGTTGTGATTAAATGGCACACATGTGAGTGTTGCTATGAATCTTTGTGTCTCCTATTAAAATATCTGATTAGACCTCACAAAGTAAGCTTTGCAAATAGGCTGGGACATACTACTCCCCTCTTGCTCATTATTTCCATTTCTTATTATTCAATTAGGAATCAGTGACTTGCTGAATACACATGGTGTGTTTATCAGCCTGGAGAGTGATAAAAATTTTCCCTTCGAATTTTTCTTTTATATTCTGTTTTCTAATATTATAGCTGATTTTGAGAAATAGCTATTATCTTAGTTCAGAATACAGAAATTTAAGTAGGCCCTCAATTATTCACTTCTTGATGTGTGTATTAATAGTGTGCTATAATAATAACTTAAGAGTACTGAATACCTATTATGTTCTTGCCATAATGGTGGAAATTTTATATTCATATTTCTAAATATTAAAGCAACCCTGCAAAGCACATGTCAATTTTTTTCATTTTTTTACCATGTTTATTTTATAACCATGATTTCTTAGTCCTTATGAAGTTGATACAATTTGGGGGAAATAGATACTCCCTTCCCTTTTTGATTCCATATGTATTGGGCAGGGTAGCAGGAACAGAATATGAAATAATAGGCAAAGGGTGCAGGGATGAGACGGGTGAAGTTGAAGAAAGACACGGTGAATGTTTCTATGAATGCTTTGGGAAGAATATCAACCAGAGAAATACAAAGTTGACAACATGAGTATTTTCTTCTCCCATGGGCTTCGAAAAGTATGGCATAGTATTGGACCACATTCAGCATATATTAATTATATAGCATTGTGGTATGTTTCTTGTCAGACCTGATGTGTGTATATTTTTTCTTACTTTTTAAGCTCCATAGATGGCATTCATAAAGTACTTTTTTTTAAAACAGGAGGTTTTTTTAAAGTTTATTTATTTTAAGAGAGAGAGGGAGAGAGAGAAAAGCAGGCTCCGACATGGGGCTCAGTCTCACAAATCATGAAATCATGACCTGAGCCCAAGTCAAGAGTCAGAGGCTTGCCTGACTGAGCCACCCAAGTGCCCCCACAAAACATTTTTAATACATTATTCAGCAAATATTAATTTGATCATATAAACCAATCTTGCTTGGCAGAAAACACTACTAGCTGCTATGTGAAGGTCCTCCTTTTAACTACCACTTAATTTTATCCTTGGAGCTTCGTATCAGAGGAAGTTCTTAAAGGGCATTCCTCTTTCAGCTGGATTTACAACTCATCTGCAACACTAAATACAGATAAAATAAAGATCACATCTTGGTTAAAGGTTTATATATAAAAGCCCCTGCAAATATAGTCACTGTCTTGTCCAGATGGTAATTGTAGACGACTTGTTCTCTTTGAGCCTTTTTCTTACCCCATTTCCTCTCAAGGTCTTTATCTCAATGCTTTGAAGCTCCATAAGTGACTGTGAAGCTGAGGTTAATATTTTTAAACTGAGGGAATTATGACTAAGAATGGTTAAGTAACTTATACAAGCTATCCAACTTATAACTGGCTACTAAATGAGAGGGGGGATTCAAGTCAAATTCTGTCTGAATCCAGAGGCCTGTCTCCATCGAATAAGCCACATTATTTAGAATGTAATGTAGTTGCCCTTCATATGAAAGATATTCGCTGGTTTTCGTGAATCAAGTGTAAATTCATATCTGACACTGAAGTTTGCACATTTTCCAGAATATATCTCTTTTTGATTTAAAAAACATGTGAACATAAGGCCCCTCCTTCTAAAGACTTAGACAATGTAGGAGCTCTTTAAAACTGAAAGGGAATTCTCTATGTCAATGAGAATATAAAGTGGAACTTTTTTGATTAGAGCTTTGATGTTTTCAGAAGAGTCATGTCACTGTTTCCTGGAGCCAGGCTGGCCGTTATAAGAGTCCAGGAGAGCCTCAGGAGCACAGGAACAATTGTTAAAATGTTCAAAACTCCTTTTTAGTAAAAATAGTTTCAGTGTAGAAATGGGAAGGTTTTAAGTAAATTCTCTAGAATCTTGAATTTTTTAATTTCCTGTGCTTAATCCTAGGAAAATAAAGCATGATAGAATTTACCATCTCTTGTGTTTTATATTGATGATACAAAGCTTATGAATGGCTACAGTATTGTCCTGAAAAGTACTGTATGTAACATAATCATCATACTTATCTGACCAGGATGATGTTGGAATTGGGTGTGTGAGATAACCCTTTTGAGAGAGGAAAACTAACTCTGGAGATACATTTGGGGAAGGGTGGAATGCGAATGGCTGATGCAGACGATGGAAATTGTTTGCCTGACATTTATCTGTGAAAACAAGCATGAATGAAAGCGTATAAAAATCAAACATATGTATATTTACATAGATTCACATATCATATAGAGTGCTTACTATTTGCTAGGCAGTGTGAAATAGGCACATAGATGAATGACAGATCTGTTCTTGACTTGTTGACGCCTAGCATGGGAAACAGATATGTAACCAAATTGTTGAAATATCCAAAGACTCTTGTTATGATATACGTAAGGACAGAGTTAGGTCTTGTCATTCATGACTGCTCAGATCAGGGAAGGCTTTGCCAAGGAAGTAATGTATATGTGCAGGCTTTTGAAAGATGAGGTGGGTTTACTACTTTTTTTGCTCTTGAGAAGATGATGAACAAGCAAGGGCCACTATCTCCTTCGATGAAGTTACCAAATGTGAGACTTTTCTATGGGATGAAAGGAAAAAAACCATCCAGGTATATATTGTCTATAAAAGTTATTCTTAAAGGATGCAAAGGGTGAAAACAAAGGAGTGGAAAAATATCTATCAGACAAATGGTAACTGAAAGAATTCTGTTAAAGTAAACCATCCTGAAACAGGAAAGATTCCATACCCATGGACATCTAATAAACTTAGTGATACGGCTAATTGCAAATGTGTATACTTTAGTTATACACCACTGCTATAAATATTTTTGATAAGGCAAAAAAATAAGTGCTTGGGCATTTGCTGTTTCTTAAATATGGTAGTTGACATCCAATTAGATCATTTATGAAATCAGAATATAATTGCAATATAAAAAATGTTGCTGCTATTTTCACTGGCAAGCATTCTGGCATTCTCTTGATTTAACATGGTGATAGGTAGTGGTTTGCTATGGTAAATATCAGCTTGACCTTTGTGGCAAGAAATGACATTTCTGGGTTGATTTTTTGATGTCTGGTGAACTTATATTAGCATGTGGAAATCAGTCTTATCACAGCTCTCAAATATAGTATTCTTCCAGGTGCTACATATCACTATTGATTTTTGATGATCAGAATCCCATTTATTTATAAGATGATAACTATTAAACGTGTGGCTACATGTGAACACCTACTTTGTAGAATATTATAAAATTAAATTTTTGAATCATACCAAATAGTGAAGATCAGAAAGCTAATTTTACTTAACTGGAATTCTTCCAGAATTTTGATTTTCATAGCCTTGTAGCCAGAAATAATATTTTGTCTTGAAACTAAGATTTCTATTAAAAGTTTGTCTTGTAAATATCTTATACATACTTACTTTAGTAAACATGGGATAGGTTAGTCCAGGTTGGTTTGTATTTCAAAGCTGATGCTGTTAAGAAAATGATGTTTGATTATCAGCATGAGCCATTACGTGCCACTTAAAGCAAAAGAAAAGATTAATGGTTGATGCGTACTTATATTTACATTGAGCCTATTCGTACATATGAAATAGTTTTTCTATGTGAAATAAGTTTACAGTACCATAATACAAAGTGTAAAAACTACTGTGCTGTTTCTTAAGTGACTTGCAGGGAGGGAAGGTTGAATCTAAACCTATATTTCTTTGAGAACGTTGAGTCAGAATGGTATAATCAATGGAATTTACCAATTAAAAATAGAACATGTAGATGTGAGCCAATGCAATTGATAATCAGACTTTTCTAGAAACTTTGCCATCACTACAGTTATTAGATCCAGTACTATAAAGTGTAACTACAAATGCATTTTTATGTTAATTTCCTAGTGCCAATATCATTAAAATACTCCAAAAGGAAGATATTTGAAAACTTTGTTTACTCAAACTACTCGATGATGATCATTACATTAAGGAATCCACGTGAGATCATTTCTGTTGCAGTCTGTTGTCTGACCCTTTTCACTGGTTATTCTGTCCACAAGACAAGGAAATAAATGCAAAAATGAAAGTGCAATTACATTTCATTTGATTTCAACAAAAGATTATTTTTCATACATGCATATAGCTTTATAAAATTGTGGTTTATTATTGATTTGAAGTTAATTATTAAGATTTTAATAAGACACTATGGTAAAAATGAATAATGATGAAATAGTACATGTTGAATATGATAACATACTGCTTTCTTCTCCTGGACTGGCCGCTCTGAGCTCTGCACAGAAAGACTGATGTGCAACTGACAAATACTCAGAAGAAGAGAACCTGGAACAACCTGTCTTAGTGAAGAAAAGCAGTGCACGCATCCCTATCATCTTAAATGTACAATGCTGGGCTCATCTGCCAGTTAAGAGATACTCTTTTGGACGATCCTCCTCTTTCTACTTTGAATGTTAATTGTCTTCTTCAGTCTCTTACATAGTTTAATTATTTTCATTTAAAATAAATTATTCTCTAATAATACTGGCTTGTTTAAAATTGGACCCAAAAAAGATACTTATTCCATTTGTATATTTTAGCCATCTAATCGTTGATTTGGAAAGGTTGATCTTCTCTACTGATTGTCACACTTTATCGTGCATCAGTTGAAGGTCTTATAAAATACAGATTCCTCTCAGAGATTGTGATTTAGTACTTCTAGGATAGGAAGTACCCCATAAATTGCATTTCTAACAAGTTCCCAGGTGACCTTGATGCTCTGAAATCCCCTAGAAATAGAATAAATCATGGATCAACATGTCCCATCTGAAGGGAAAAGTTAGAGAAGAAATTATTAGCAATCAAATCAAGGCCAACAGTTCTAGAGCTTTTGTTGATGTTGTTTTGTTTTCATATAAAACAGCCTCCCTGGAATTTCATTGCTGATGTGTTTTCTGATACCCTTTACCTCTTCTTGGGTCCAGGCAAGATTTCCTTATCTGAAGACCATTTGGTAACCAATTAGGTTGTTTCAATGGAAAGGAATCACTTGTAAATTGAACATCCACTATTTAATAACAATTGGCAATGTTTCTCTAAGAGATAGAAAAATTAGATAAATAGACTACTTAATTCCAAATAAAAATTAGTACCCTGTACTCTATTGCCTGTTTGTTGGGAGTCTAGGTGAACCAAGTCTACTACTTACAGACAAGTACGTATAACTTTATTGCTGTGACAATAGTTTGAGAAACGTAAGGATGGGTGAAAAAGCAACATGAGCGAGTCAGAAAATGAGTGAGGAGATCCAGGTGTTGGTGAGTAATTTTGTAGATTTCCTGTAAAACAGAATTAATATTTCAGGCAAAGTGAAATACTTTGTCTAGATTTCAGAATCATAGGATTTGGTGCTACATGAAAAGTCTGTGTTTGATTACAGATGAGCAGAGGTTACCTTAGTGTTTTAGAATAAGTCAGCCTATATTACCTTCTTTGCTTCTTTGGGACTGATTTGAGAAAAGATCAATGTGAGCTATGGGTCCAAGGATATTTTAGGAAATATTTTGATGCCATATAGATTTTTATACATCTTTTTGTGTTGTCTATATACCTGCATAAAAATAATTGGAATTATCATAATTGCTTTTGAATGACATTTTGGTATCCCTCCTATTAATTTATCACTAGTTTTGCATATTCTGTTTAAAATAACTACTTAAATAATTAGACAGTGGTTTCATTTCCATCAGTAGATAATATTAACATTTATTGAATGAGTGTAAAATGAATGTAAAATGATTTTTAGATCCATTCCCAACGTTTTTATTAAATTGAGTTAACATTCATTATATTGAGATTTTTTTAATGCCTATTTATTCTAGCCTAGCATTTGTATTAGCTTGTTACGGTTTTTATATTACAAAATTTAATAGTTTTTTTTCCCATCAGTATGCACAAAAAGAAACTTACTGACATTTCTTTACTAACATTGTTGAGATGATGTGAGAGGAATTACACAACATTCTTAATATTTAAGTTGTTGGTTAATGGAACTATGGTAATCAGTATACTTCCTGGTGATTTTAATGATGCTTATTTTTCTTCTGAGAAACAAGCGATACCTATTTTATGATGTGTCTGATGTCTTTTCACCCTAAACTAACTTTTCATTGTCAAGAGGTAAAAGGGAAGACTATTAATGGTAAAAACAAAACAAAACAAACAAACAAACAAAATACTGAAAGCATGTGGGGATAAAATCTCAAGTGAAGTAACTTGGTCAACATGAAGAAGACACATTACACTATTTTATGTGGTATGACTTTTCCTAGAACCTCTGAGAAATAGGATAATTACTAATTCATTCTTTTGGAGTTTTACTTTTCTTGACGATAAAAGCTCAGCAACTGTTTTTGTCAATTGCAATTTGAAGGGGTCACTTAAATTTGAAATGACAAAAGATGTGTATTATGGCATTAGTAGGATTTTGTCATCCCTCTTACATGTTTATCACTGTTTTGCCTATTCTGTTCAAAACCACTCTGAAACAATTGGTGGTTCCATGTTTCATCACTAGATCATTCTAAAATTTATTTTGAAGATCTCAGGTAATTATTTGCATCACTTGAAAAGGGACAGAATGCCAGACTGGGGAATATGATGGGAGACCACCTGCTAGATACAAAGCATGTCTCTTTAGTCATAATATCATTAACAAGTACTTTTATAGCCTTAGTAACATTCAGCACACCTTAATTCTTACTTTGTAAAATAGGGAGCTTGTTTGTACTCAACACTATTGGATTTCAACTATTTTCTTCTTTTTTAAAAAAGATTATTTTGAGACAGAGTAGCACACTTGTTCCTGTGCATTTACAGGCACATGAGTGTGGGTAGGAAGAGTGGCAGAGAGCAGGAGGGAGAAGGAGGGAGGGAGAGGGAGGGAGGGAGAGAGAGAGAGAGACAGTGTGTGTGTCCCAAGCAGGCTCCACACTGTAGGTGCAGATCCCAACATGGGGCTCCATCCCACAAACTGTGAAATCATGATCTGAGCTGAAATTGAGTCAGAAGCTTAAGGAACAGACTGAGCTACGCAGACGCCCCTCAGCTGTTTTCTTCTTAATGTACAAAGCTGTTGTTCAAAAGAACTCTTACATATTCTAGTATAAACAAATAAAAGTGAGGTTGCCCTGGTTCGGGGAAGAATCTTTTCTGGAGAAAGCACTGTAAGTCAATTCCAGGGTCCCATGGCATCCTGAGGCACAGAGAGTTTCAACACCACTGTAGGCAAATTCTAAACTTCCTCCCAGGTCTAAAATGCTACACTTGGTTACATCATCCCTGAGGTAATTTGCCAGCTCCACAATATTTCCATCTCTTGAATTTTATATATTGATTTCTTGACTGAGTGAAAGTTTAGTTGTAATATCAAATGGAATTAGATATTTTTTTTCCAGTGACAGGAAAATAAGATTTTCTCATTTTAGTTTAAGTCCAATGAGCTTTGGAATAATTTTTTTTTTAAATCTTGTAACTTCTGTGTCCAAACATAATTTTGCAAGAAGTAGGAGTTAATCTATGAAAGAAGGAAAATTCAGTACCACTGTTTTCAGCAGTGTGTTATCTGCCTAATGACTTCACATGCTTCCTCCCTTCCACCAAAACCCTATGTCTCCTTGTTCTCTTTCCCCTGCCCCACACTCTGTGGTTGACCAAGATCCTTCCTCCACAAGTTGTTCTAGGAACCTTAAAACACTCTGCTTTTTCCCTTTCCTTCTCTGTTGCTACTAATGCTTTAAGAATTACATTTTCCTTACTGACCTAGTTTAGAAAAGGAAGAAGAGTTCCCAGGACTAGTGGATTATCACTTTTGGGTGTGCCCTTATGAATGGCTAGATGGTACAACCCAGTTTGTGATGCAGAATTTATTTCTCATACAGAAATGATGTTATAAGTGTACCTCAGAGACTATAGAATGTTTAGTAGTATATGTTATAATTCATTTACTCTACAGGTGAATTTCAAAATGTGTGTTGGTCTGGGTGCCTATCAACTACTCTAAATGCCATTTCTTCCAAAAATTGAGGTCTGTGTTTCAGGTAGCAATGAATGCAGAATATTCCTAGTTGAAGACTGACCATATTTATTGGTTGAACTACAGGTGCATATATATTTGGTCGTTCTGCATCCATCCATTAGACAGCATCAACACTTTCTTTTCCTTTTTCTTTTCCACATTGAATTTAGCCTGAGGGGCTGAAATAGAGGCAACATTTTCAGACCTAAGCTATGTTTTCTTTTTAATTTAGATATAATAGAAACTGGATGCAGTAAAATTGATAGGCGGTACCAAGCTCACATTAGGATTTATGAAATGGACAATTGCCTTGCATAAATGGCAAGTAAAAAATCAACCTAGTTCTTCATAAACATTTTATTCTGGGGTGTGCTTGTTTTCTGAAACTACCTCTACTAAATCTCCTGTCAGTCTTGAAACTAGAAGGCAGAAAAGCTTCTAGTGCTACAGCCAACTGCAGTGTAGCCAGAGAAACAGGCAACAAAAATAGAACACCAGGATTGCTGTGCGTGGGTGAGGCAGAAACCACATTATGAGCAAAAGCTTCCAGTATTATTTTAGAACCAATACAGAGCTCTGCACTTCTCTCCTCTCTCTTCCAAAAACACATACTATAAAAATAAAATGAAATTAAATGTATGTGCATTTGCCCTCTTAGAATTATGATTCTTAATTTTTTTTTTTTTTTTTTTTTGCCTTTCTTTCTTTGGAAACAAATCGCCAGTATGGAAATACAGTGTGTAAAGCAAGCTGGGAGGGAGGAAAGAGTTAATTGCTTTTAAGGCCCTGCAATCGAGAATTATGGTTTGAAAGATAGAGGCTGGACAGCTGGGTTTGCTGGGGTATTTTTAAATGCATTAATGCTGGCTCCAATCACTCGGCCATGCTTGACCTATTTTTGGCTCAGGCCGACCATTGTTCTATTTCTGTGCCTGTGGGCCCTGCCGTTGTTGATTCATATGCAAATGGATTATCACTAGCTTTAGCCAACTTGAGCTGAGAGAGACCAGAGAGGGGGAAGAGAGGCACACAAACAGATAGAAGGGCACCGGCTGAAGCCACTTGCAGGACTGAGGGTTCTTGCAACGCAACTCTAGCAGCCTGAAGAACTATAAGCCAGGTTTAATCAGTTTCTTTTTCTCGTGGGTACAGTTAATATTTTTCTACTTATTCTGACAAAGCAATAACCCCGAAGCACATTCCTATTCCCCACCTGCTTTTAGTTTCCGGGATAACCTAAACTCCAGACAGCCATAGCATCGACTTGGTCCTTTCTGCTTTGTACACAGGTTGGTAACACAGGAAAAGTGTCCAGATATTTTGAAAAGTGTATGTCCACCTTAACAGAAAGGGAATCATTGTGGAAGTTGGTCGGCTGCTGCCTCTCCTCGGGGAGGAGGGAGGACCAGGGAGGGTAGCTCCTGGGGCCCGTGCACTGAGCAGCGATGAATCTTTCATGTAGCTGAAGTAAGAGTGATTGGAATATGCTGCAGACAATTTACGAGAGTGACTCGTGTTTTTCCTCAGATGGGGTGGCTGGACGAGAGCAGCTCTTGGCTCAGCAGAGAATGCACAGTATGATCAGCTCAGGTAAGATCCTCTTCCATAACTGAGACATTTTATGTGTGAAAGGAGGCAGACTTGGGAAATGCAGCTAAGAAAAAGCACCTCTCAAGGATTTGCTGCTTTTTGGTGTTGATGTTGCTATTTTCTTGGTGCGTCTGTAGGGTTTAACTTAGATCCCTTCCATTACCGCTTCTGTGCATATTCAGCATTTAGGGACAACAGCTTCTGAATGAAATCTCAAAGCTTCTGATGAAGGATGGGACTGAGATAAGTAAAATGTAGTTGGGGGTGCTTTGCCTTACTCTGCAAGTAGAAAACGGAGATCTGTACTGATTGCAAGCTATTCTAATGGGACTTTAAAAATCAGGTAAGTTCATCCTGGGGCTTCAGTTTAAATTGCAGCCTCCGCTAGCCGGATGATTTTATATTTACAGTGTGCATACAGAAGCACATCTATTTATAGACCTACCTTCTGAAATGTGTTTGCTAGGAGTTACAAAGGTAGTTTTAATGTGGCTTTTTCTCAGCAGCCCAAAACGAAAGTATTCAGGATGGAATAAAATTATTATTAGCAGATGCTTATTTTAATTTTCTTTAAAAACATTTGGAGAGTCTAGCATTGTCAGGCAGATGGATGGCATAGCGCACACATAAAGGTGTTACATGCAGGTGCAACCCTTTAAAGAATAACAGTAACAGAGTCTAATTTCTGGTTTCTCTCTGTATGTGCTTGTGCCGTCAAGAAGGTGTGCTGAGGAGATGAAACTTGTCAGCTTTATCAATTTCTGTTTGTTAAAAGAACAGACTCTCCACATGATAACACTTACTTATAATTGCTGCTCTTCATATTTAATCCTACAGACAGTTCCTAAAGCTTGGGGGGGGGGGTTTGTTTCCGTCCTCAGAATGTTTCAGTCTAAATTGGCTTAAAGTTCTCCCTCACATCTTCTAAGTTCCTATGTGGGCTTGATCATAATTATGGATCACCACATAGATTTCCATGAAAAGAATGCAACGTAGAACAGCGTTTACTTGCTAGAGCTAGATGTGAAAGAAATATTCCACAGGTTGGCATGATGTCTGTTTCAGTGCTGAACACCTTCCCATTTACGCACCTATGTTTGAAGCAAGTTATCTTTAAACCTCCGTTAGTTGTGATGATTTTAAGATACTTCTCTTGATCCAGTTTTTCGGTGGGCTCAGAATAAGAGATCGATCTTGTGTAATTTGAAGTGTTGACACTTAAGTGGCAAGAATTATTTTAACTAGTAGCGTCTGCTTATCTGAAGCAAACGTACTAGGATTTTAATATGGTTTTATTATCTTTGTGGCTTTAAAGTTGACAAGAGCTTGAGGAAGGGTCAGCTGGTGTGTCTCCAATGGAACTGGTCACTTAATTTAGTGTTTTATTTTTTAAATATGGATCAACTTTTAAACAATCACTATATCGGGTATCTTTTCAGTACTACACTTTTTCTGTTTAGTCCTCACCTCTGTGTTAGGAGTTTCATGTTTCTTTCACACGGTAGAGACAAAGCTGTGCCTTTGAAGCAGCGACTGGCCGCTGACATTGAATCTCTTGCCACAGGCTACAGGTGTTTGCAAGCCTCACTGTTTTCGGTGTCTTTGATAATCATATGTAACTTTACTCCGATTTTCAGTTGAGACTGTCATTTTCCTGACATGAAAGCAATAATATTTTCCAGCAGGGAAGTGCTTGAGACTGTCCGCGCAGTTGTCAGTAATACAGGAAACATCCTGTAAGAACCAGCTCTTAAGTGAAAGGTGATGTAGATTGACATCAACTCTCAAACCTGTCTGATATAAATAAGGAAACTCCAAGTTCTGTTAATTTTTCAAATTTGAAACATAAAATCATTTGCATCCATTCTACCATGTTGTATAACATTTGATGTTGTTTAATATAATATGGCCTTAACTTTAGTTCCCCCAGTCTTTATTGTGCACTTCCTCTGAGGCCCTGGCTCTCAAACTTGGAGTCATCAAGAATATTTTACAAAACACCGATGCCTTGGTTACACCCCCAGAGTTTCTGATTTAACTGGTATGGGAACTAGCCTGGATATTGGAATTTTTACTATCTTCCCAGCAATCCTAAGGTTGCAGCAAACTTTAAGTAACACAGATGAAGGGGTAGGAGGAGACAATGGTGATCCTGGTGACCCATTTCAGTAGGGTTTTCCTTTAAGTTAATTGACAAGTTAGAGGTGTGTTTGTCTTAATTTATCTGCAAATTTCATTTCACTCCCTTTCGGACCAGTGGCATGGGTCTATGATTGATAGGCATAGGAATGGATGGAGTCGTTGGATCTGAAAGAGATTATTTGGTAGTAGTGCAAAGTGGTGGAGACAACACTGTTCGAGGAGTCAAGAGCTCTGTGTTCCGGCTCTTAGCCATTTGGATAACTGGTTACTCATCTGTAACCTGAACAATAATGATGTCCTCATGCTTACCTCTGGGCGTCCTTTATGAGGTTCAAATGTAACAACATGTTATTGAAATGCAGACTCCCTATTATTATAACTATTTTTAGTGAAAGAACCTGGGCTTCTGGCTCTTCCATACCATGCTCTATCTTGCTGAACAAGCCAGCTGAGTTCAATTGTATGTCACATAGAACAATGATACTTTGTTTTGAGAGTAAGTTTTCTTTAGTTATCTTACACGTCAGTTACTTTTTTTGGTTTTCCTGTTCTGGTAAGAACTAGTCATCTCCTTGTGTAAATTGTGACTGTAAATCAGAGTAGTTTGTGTGTGTGTGTATGTGTGTGTGTGTGCGCGCGCATGCATGTGTACATGTACATGTGTTCTGTAAAGTGTCTCATTACATAGTAATCAAAGGCAAAGAATTTGCAGAATGTATAATTGAACAGTGAAACCACAACAAAGTATTTCTTGAGATTGTTTTAAAAAGCTTTGTCTTATTGTTACCTATTGCTTTGAAGTTCCCATTTGCTGTTTTAAAAGTTAAGCTCCATACTATGCATTGATAAAGGTGAGTTTTCTTCAGAGTTCTTTATATACCGTTGAATTGCAAGTGTTTTATATGGTTCCATTTTTTTCTAATATTGATCTAGCGAGGCAAGACATTTTAGGGAGAACTAGGTTCTACAGTATAATCTGCTAATGTGTTTTCAGTTAAAATGCTCTGTAATATTGAATCTTGGAATTCATTATGAGTGACACATTGTGCTAGGTCAGTCTCTACTTTTGTGGCTTGTGTGGGCCAATATAAGTGATAACTATGGCAGAAAGTGAAGCATGTACAAATATTGACTCAGGTCACTCAGCAGTAGCTGGCAGAATTTGGGGTGTTCTCCTGTTGCCAGGCATCTTGCTTAACATGTTGGACAGCAGAGCTGTCCAGACAATATTGGAACAATTACTATAAAAGAATTTCCTAGAGTTTATACAGCATTAATGTAAAATACATTTAAAATAAGGAAAACTCATATTTTTACTATGTATTCTTATTTTAGGGTATAAAAGAAAAGCATTTAAATCTAAATCCTGAATTTCTTTTATGGAAAACATATCTTCACCCTTTCAGAATCTTTTTTTTTTCCCTTTGGTGTGCATTGTCGAGGGGAAAGGAACATTTTAGATTCAGTAGCCATTTATGTCTACTTGGAAAGCAGAATCTAATTATGAAAATGTAAGTCTGTGAAATGCTCCTGTCATGTCAAGAATCACTTCTGGTATTTCCCATAATTACTGTTTTGCCATTCTCTAACTCAAGTTATCTTCACTTACAAGGCTGTTATCAATTTGAATATTTGATAGGTAGTGATCAGAAAGCTAGTTATAAATAGGCCCATTGAGAATAGGGACAAGAATGAATATTTTATATCTCTGTGGATTACACCAGTGGAATAATTGTTATGTCTGTTGAGTAAGAAAATTCAATAAAACCCCTTAGAACACTGAAATAAATCCCCATTCTGAATATTTGTTTATTTACTTATCTATTATTTTTATTTAGAGAGTTGCATGTATATGAGTGGGGGAGGGGCAGAGGGGGGAGGGGGGAGGGAGAGAGAGAGAGAGAGAGAGAGAGAGAGAGAGAGAGAGGGAGAGAGAGATTGAGAATCTTAAGCAGGCTCCATGCTCAGCATGGAACCCGACACAGTGTTGGATCCCATGACCGTGAGCCAAAATCAAGAGTCACATGCTCAACCAACTGAGCCACCCAGGTGCCCCCCAAATTGAGATTTAAAACTGAGGATTTTGATTTTGAAGATGAGAAATTTGAAAATGATGTACGACATAATTTTTTGCCACTGATAGATAATGAAGTGACTCTAAAATTGTATAACCTGGCCAACACTCGCCCTACACACACACACACACACACACACACACACACACACGTACGCATGCACACATGCATGCACACACAGACACAGTGTTCAGCATTAAGTGAGTACAGAAAGTGATATGACCTAAGCTATCTTGGAAGCTAATAGACAAGGAAAAAAGGGAAATGGGGATTTTGATCAAGACAGAGAAACCTAACAGGCCCTGCATCCTAGGCCTCCTTAGAATTTTACTGACAAAATGACTACTTTCTCAAAATTCTCACTAACATTGCCAGATTTGAAGAGAAGCAAACTGAGTGGATATCCTTAGCTGTTGTTGTTGTTGTTGTTGTTATTTCTTGTGCATGAGAAATAGTAGAAATGACTCTGGAAAAGAAACTAGTGAAATGAAGGAAGGTGAACGAACACTGTCTCTGGAGAAATGAAGGCTTCAGGGCAACACTCTAAGTTAGGAAAATGATCCATAATTCTTTTTCATGAAATACCCTTCCCCGTCTAACCTTAGATATTCCACCAGGAGAAAACATCTTTTTACTGAATCCATGGAATTATCTAATAATTTTTCCCCACAAATGAGGCATCTTAATAAGAACATAAATTCCATAAAACAGGAACTCAAAGATGAGATGGTAAAACAGTAGCACAAGAGAAAAGGATATTTTAGATCTTGGGAAACAAATGAAAATGAAAAGTGTGATAATTACAGAACAAAAATATTCATTAGAAATAGCAGGAAGCAGAACAGACACCAGTGAAACTCTTTACCAACAAAGGGGAAAGGTTTAAGACAATCGTAGGGAATGAAAAAGGAAAATGGATTCAAGCAATTGGAAAGTCAATTAATAAGAAACACAAAGGAAATAAAACAAAAAGATTATTTATATCCCTGAAGTTGATATTCTAAAACATTGAAACAGAAGATAATTTTGTGAAAAAGAAGAAAGATTATTGCACTGGAAAAGAAAAAAAATAAATTAATCTGTAGACTGAAAGAACTCTCATTTTTTAAGGATAGTTTGCTGCAAATGCTCATCACAGAGTCATATTCTAACTGGGCTATTGATTTTCAAATAATAAAAATTCTTCAGGAGTTCATGCAGGTAAAGCAAAGGTATATGGTGGGGGGAAGGTGGGGAGGAAGGGAATGTATGGGACTCAAGAAGTATCAAGCATATCCAACATTCAGTGACAAAAAATAACGAAGAAAAATCTTTGAAGTTCAAAAAGAAGTGTAACCCAATGGTCCATTCAGGCAAGAGTTATTAAAATATAGAGAAAATGGGTAGGCAAGTCAGAAATTCCCAAACATGAACAAGGCTGCTTCCAATGAAACCCACACAATAAAGAGATGAATAAAAAATGAAATACAGAAGTAGGAAAGGCATAGGCAGATAAATGGGGCAAACCATGAATCTATTGAAACAAATATGAGATTGTGGTTACAGGATAGAAAGCAAATTTTATAAAGTAGGGCAACATTCGTAAACATAACCAATATGAGGCATGAGAGAGAGGTGAGATAGAGTAAAATATGAAAGTGCTGATAGCTTCTTTCTGGGCAGGGACAGACTCCCTGCTGCTTAAAATGGAAACACAGGGGTAAAAGAAAAGGACTCCAAACACTGATTTTTTAAAATAATTTAACCTTAGAAAGATCTTCTTGGAAATAGAACCTCATATAGGAAGGAAGCATTTAGTATGTTGATAGTCCCTTCAGTTGCAGTTTTTAATCCTGATAAAATCATTTAATGTTTTTTAAATAAAAATAACATCAGTGATATCATCTCACTTTTATGAAAGTGTATTTTGTCCATGCATCCATCTCCCAGAAGGATTCATACATAGGTTGAAAGAAATCATGGACAGTTTTGTGTGTGTGGTGGTGGGCTGGTTGCTGGGGCCAGAGGATGGGGGGAATTTTGTTTTTATCATCATACTTTTTCACTTTGTATGAATTTTTACAATATGCGCATATCTTCTAACAAGTGTTTCTTACAGACCGCACACAAATCTACTGCGCCAGAATATTAACGGTGTTTAATCCAAGTAGTAGGTAAATTGGTTGTGTTCTGCTCTGAGTAACAGAAAATCCTACTCAAAGTGACAAGGAAATTTATCACTTAGTTAAAATTGCAGGGTAGTTGACAGCACTAGGTGGTCAATAATGTCAAAAATAATCAGGTCATTCATACCGCTTCCCTCTGTTGGCCTTAGAGTTGTATCTTCTTCACAGGTCTGTTTCCTCAACAAAGCAGGAGTTGAATGTGGCAGATCCAGGCATTGTGTCTATTTATGCCCGACAAAGTCTGGAGACATAGAAGAGATACTTTGCTTCCTTGGATGTTTTCTTTAGGGAAGTTTTACCCAACTTTTCTCCAGCAAATTGTCTTTCATAATTTATTGGCCAGAAAAGCAGCATCTACCCAGGAACAAAGAAGGACGGGACCACCATGATAGCTCCTTAGAGTCATACTGAGCCTAGGAGATTGGGTGCTGCAGCTGAACGTTTAGTTTGTATTAGGAAGAAGGAAGGGAGGGTAAGGAATGCATGTTAGCTAGGCACCAGCAGTATTTGCTACAGTGTGTATGTTGGTGGTTGGAATTTTCTTCTTGGTACTTTTCTTCAGGTTGTATTTCTCAAAATATAAACAATTAAATGAAGGAAGCAGACCATGTAATTTTTTTCAATTGAATCGTGGGTGTTACTTCATTTTCATGAAGGTTTTTACATCCATTTTGACACTGATACATTTTTTTACTAGAATTGAATAGGAAACCTTTCTTAGTACTGTTGTTAGAAGGAACCCTAAAAAGAATAGTTATGGAAGAACACTGGATCTCTGTAGGGTTGTAAATCGCTTTTTAGAGAAGAGGAAAATCAACATTGTAAACTAGTGCATTACAAACATTTATTATAAATTTGAGTAAAGTATTCCTTTAATGCTGGCTTTGAGGGATACAGAAAATATTAAGAGAAATTTATTTAATGTATAAACTTTTCTTTACACTGAAGGAGGATTATTTTTAAAATATTCAAAATGCAATTTCTTTGCCAGTATGTTGTTATAATTATTACATTTTCAGAGTAATGAACAATTTTAACAATCTGGAATAGTAACTGCATTTTAACAATTTTTTTCTGAATTGGAATACTTTGAAAACAATTTAATTGGAATAAAAGCCCATGAAAATGACTTTAAAAATAAGCTTTCAGTAGATGAAATTCAAAGATATTTTGGCATGTGCTTCAAATCAGAGTGGCAGTGCTATGGTCTGTCCCATTCTTGAAAGGAAGATAAAGTGCCAGTGGTTGGCTTGGATGCATGGTGTCCTTACTATGGGCAATTCTCCCTTTTCTAATTTTGGGAGCTGACAATCTGGAGATGAAGGGATGAGAAAATACCTTGGGTCTACTAGTTTCTATTCTTCCCCCACTAAGTCACTTGCAGAAAACAACTTTAACTTAAACAAGAGTTTTTGCAATCCTAACTGCCCCACGTTTTACATATTATCAGAGAACATTATGTTTAGGGTTACTCTGTGATGCTCTGGTTCGTGAAAACAAAACTGAGTAATTCTTGTGTTTTAGAAGAGTATCAGTTCCGTTCATTATTTTAATGTTAAATTTTCCTTAGTCAAATAAGGGATGGGCCTTTTATATATGGTGTTTTTTAAATACCCAATAATTAAATCCAATGAAAACTACATTTAAGGAAGAAGGAAATTTACCAAACCACAGACTGTAACTAGTCATTTACTTATGATTAAGCTCTTTGCATGTTGATAAGGTTGGAAAAACCCCAGAACTTCATTTTTTTTTTACTTCTTCCCCTCATGGCCTACTGCTTGTATTGAAACATTTTATTTATAATTTATATTCAGTATTGACACAATTTTAGCCCTGTGGATGCTTTTTTCAATTATTTGAGGTGACTTTTGGTGGGTGTCAAAGACATGACACATATCCAAAGTAGGTTAAAATATTTTTAAATTTTAAAAGTTGAAATTAAAAACAAACAAACAAAAAAACCCAAGAAAATTTCACTGAATTTCCATTAAATTGCACATTGTGGCCTGGGAGTTCTCATTTTAGTGAAAATGTGTTTACCCAGAATGTTCTCAGGGAACCTCATGTAGGGTGAATTAGAAAAGCTGTTGGTGAATAGAACATGATTCAAATTTTACTCTTGATGGTGCTTTCTAAAAATTTTTTATTTAAATTCTAGTTTATTAATACACAGTGCAGTATTCATTGCAGGTGTGCAATTTGGTGATTCAATACTTACATAGGACCCTCTCACAACAAGTGCACTTAATCCCCATCACCTATTTAACCCATCCCCCACCCACCTCCCCTCCAGTAACCTTCAGTTCTTTATAGTAAAGCCTGTTTCTTGGTTTGCCTTTCTCTTTCTTTGAGGGTGCTTTTTAAATCTGCTTACAAATGAAATTCAGTTGTGTATTTTGAATGTGTCTTTTACATCAGACACCACTCATTTTAGATTTAAAAATACCACAATCAGTTACATTTTCATGATTTTTCTACCACATTCTACTCGGATCTAATTGTTTAGTCTCCACTTAGGAGGTCAGTGTTTGGAGCCATATGTTTTCATCATTTTTTTTAACATTGTCATTCTTCTTATTAATGTAATAAGCTACTGTTTCAGAGGCTTTTTCTGTACCAGGCATTGTTTCATCTTTTAATCTTCCTTGCAGTTTGGAGAGGTGTGCACTACTTAGAGCAGGATTTGTATTTTGCAGATATGGAAATAGGTTCAGAGGAACTTACTTATGGTGATCATGGGTAGGAACCAGCAGGGTCAGGTTTGAACTTGGTTTGTTTACCATGTCTCTGTTCTTGTTTACCATCTCTCTGCCACTTTTTCTCAAAGAGAAAAATATTTTGCATAGGATAATGTGTTTCATATCTGGGGCTAAAAATATTGAATCAGCTATATAGATAAATGTCTAGGCATACTTCTTAGTCCTGGGAGGTTTAAGGCACAAATAGGCAACTATGGTGAAAGGCTTGGTTGGAGGAGCCTTATTTCACATTCCCAGGGCTTGATAATGATATTGGAGGAAGTGAACACTGTCCAGGGCTGAGACAACTCAAGCCAACCTCTAGAGTTCCATGAGACTGATGATATGCAGAGTAATGAGTACACACTGTGGACAGAACCAGTATCCCCAGTGCATTTGGCATGTTGTTTGCCAGTGCTCACGGTACATCTTATAAGTCATACATGTAAGGTTTGCACCACTGCAAAATAGCGCATTATAACTAATGTAATTTAGCCGGAGATCTTTTTTTTTTTTTTTCCTTCAAATGTTAGCTCCATGGGCTTCAGTATTTTTTGACCAAAATGTTTGAATTATATCTACTTCATTCCTTACCTAGAAATGAGTTGGGCAGGGGGGAGGTTCAATAAAGTCTGTATCTCCACTCAAATCCTTATCTCAACATGCTATGTCAAATTCTTAAGCCAAAAGAATAATCTAGCTAATAAAATTTTACTCTGCCTATTTTGAATCTGTATTCATCCAATTTGGGCCCAATGTGGACTTTTTAGGCGAAAACTGGATGGTGATGTTTGTATGTACCAACATGGTATTACATTTTACTTTATCTTGAGTTAAATTTGTACATTGAATTCACCAGTTAGATACTAATGCAATTATTCAGGAGTCAGCTCCTTGGTTTTCATCAACTAATTTTTATAATCTTATTGGCTATGAGAATCTTGAGCTATCTTTATGGAATACATCGTGGAGGCATTATTGATTGTCATATTAATGACCAACATAATTTATTGCCTTCCAGGCGAAAGGAGCTTTCAGAAGATCATTAAATGCATTAAAATCTGCAGATGCCCACATGTCTGTGGCTCTCTTTAGCAGGCTGACTCCTTTGGGTCAGTTATTCTTAGCCTCGGTATTTCTATCTTATGGCATTGCAGGTCTAAGATTAGCTTGTTAGGCGTTATCATGCCATCTGAGTTACCTCCTAATATAACTCTACACTGGAATGATTATTTATAGAAAGAGCATTCTGTCATTTTTGGGTTATTTCTAGTAGTTTAAATAAAGAAGAATAACATTCAAGTGAAACCACAGATTCCTTCCTGCTGCCAAAACAACATGATAACTGTCTGCTTAAGGGGCAATAATGTTTAAATGTCTGCTTAGGGTGATTGTAGAATTCTTTTTATCTCTGCCACCTTGACAGAAAAGGGAGAACTTTGGATATTGATGTATAATGCTTGTGGAAAGGCAAAGAGGCAGTCTTGATGCTTTCTGTCACAGAGCACAGAAGACTCTGGTTGATGATGACAACAAGAGACACACAGGATTTATTTTTAGAAACAGACATTGCTAAGCTCTCTCTTTGGTGTTAATATGGCTCATAAACAGGGCTCCTCATTGTTGACCCTTCCAAGGAAAATGGCATTTTATACACACACATATACATACACTCTATTTTTTTTTTACTTTGCAAGAATGACTCTGTTATTAAGGAGATAACTAGAACTTTTTTAAAGCTAAGAAATCTAAATTTTATAAAATTCCTCCAAAAGATATATAGCACTTTTTAACATTTCATGAAAATTGGGTCTAAAGGATGGTTTGTGAAAAACAGTCAAATGTTATAAGTACAATGAATATATAGATTGGCCATAGGTGTGGAAAAATAGGTGAATGTATATTATAAATGACTTAATAATAAATTACAATACCTGTAAATAATATCATCTATGTTTCTGGCTTTATTGCAATAATATGTAAAGTATAGCTATAAAAGATCTTATAAAAATTATGATTCATTAATTAAGTTGCTGATTTAAGTAGATGAGATAAAAATTTCAGTATATAAAAAGGAGGTATAAGACTTTGCTAGTTGTTCTGGTATAACGAACTCTTATTGAACCCAACAAATTTTATGTAAAATAAAATGTACAACTTCACATTAGAGAACTGATCTCTTAGCTTACACTGTAAGTTTAATTCAGATCTTGGTAATTGATATATTACTTTAAAATTAGAATTGCGATTTTACTCTCTTAAATTTGCATTCTATATTTCCTGATTATTCACTCCTGATTATTCACTCATTGTTAGATGCTGAAATGTTAAAGTGCTGTGGTAATACATTTCCTGTTACACATCAATTAAAATGCTTTAGAATGGATGATTCAGTTCTATAGGAATATTCATAAATTTATTATTTATTTACTGAAAACATATTATCTTCTCAAAAGATAAATATTTTTATGTTTGTGTGCAATATAAGAAATCCACAGCCCATTGGGAACTTGCAGAATGACAGACAAAAACAGGAACACATAGCAATTCATGTGTATTCTCAAGTCAAGATGTAAACAAATTCAGAGGATTGGAAGTAGAAGCAATTGTAGTAACCCACTGCACTGCGACCATTCTTAATTAGCAGGTTGAAGATTTGGGGAGATGATGTAAATGCTTGAAGTTTTAGAAGCTGAATTGAAATAGTCATACATCTGATTTTTGTTTTTTTTTACTCAAAAATATTTGAGAGCCAGCCACATACCAGGTATTATTCTATGCACAGAGGATACATCTATGAAACAAGATAAGGAGACATGTATTTGACTGATTGTTCAATTGAATGATGGATAGATAAGGCTACTTTAGATAGTAATAAGTATTAAGGAAAACTGAAAGAAAATTGGGATAGAAAATGACTGATGGTGGCAAAGGCAGTATTAGAGGAATCACATAAAACCTTTTGAGGACGCTAAGATACAAAGAATATTTCCCCAATAAAAGTTGGTTTTCCCTCAGCATTCCATTTGATCTAGAACAAACAGAATAAAATCACAGAATAGAGCAGGAGAATGGGGAAATTTTTATTAGTGGATACGTAAGAAAGTCAGGGGAAGTCTGTTCCCTGGTTTTAGAGACTTTTTCTAATTTCCAAAGAGAAATTTTGTAATGAGGTGATCTCTCCCTAGCATTAATGCTTTGGGCTGGAAATAAGGACCTTTTTGAACCACTTACCTTGGTTCTTCCCCAAAGGTTCTTCTTTGACCCTCATTCCAGCTTTAACCTCATATATGCAGAAACTTCTTACCCAAGCAGTATGAGCCGTGCTAGTACTTTAGTGAAGTGATGAATTCCTCTTACCTGGGAGCCGAAAAGAATGGGGACAGTATATCCTCATCCACTGAAGTTAGGAATCTGAAAATTTTTTCTCAAATTTGCAATATTGCACACTTAAAATTTTTTTTTTTAGAGAGAAAAGCTGCCAGTGGGGAGAGGGCGTAGGGAAAGAGAATCTTTTTTTTTTTTTTTTTTTTTTTTAGAGAGAGCACAAGCAGAGGAGAGGCAGAGGGAGAGAGAACATCTTAAACAGGCTTTCTTGCTCAGCTCAGAGCCCAATGTGGGGCTTGATCCCACAACCCTTGGATCATGACCTGAGCCAAAATCAAGGGTCAGTCACTGAACCAACTGAGCTACCCAAGTACCCCAATATTGCACACTTTTAAAAGGGGTTATTGGGGGCACCTGGATGGCTCAGTCACTTGAGCATCTGACTCTTGAATTCGGCTCAGGTCATGATCCCAGGGCCCTGGGATTGAGCCCTGAATCGGCTCTGCACTGAGCATAGAACATGCTTATGATTCTCTCTTTCCCTTTGCCTGTCTCCCTTGCTCACACTTTGTCTCTCTACAATTAAAAAATAAATAAACTTTAAAAAATAAATAAAGAGGTTATATAACACAGTATTCATTACACAGGTGTTTATTGAGCCCTTCACAACATGCCAGGTATTTAATTCATGGAAATCATGGGATGAATAGCAACTTTCTTGTATGACTATAGAACTGTAACTTCTAAACAAAATGTTTAGAATACACTGTCTTCATCCTTTTAGGAAGTGGATAAATTTGTGATTAATTTTTATAAAAGTTGAGTAAGGAAGTATTTAAATCTATTTTTAAAAAGGGAGAAACAACAATGTGCTAAAAACTATTTTCCCCACATGTTCTGCTTTCTCATGGGTAGGGAGCAATGATAGATACACATAGTAGGATGGACAAATATTTTTGAGGGACTGACACATGATCTCACATGCCTGATGCCTCATGGGGTTTTCCCTCAACATTCCAATTGGTCTAAGTCAAATGGAATGAAAGCACAGTTAGAATAGAGCAGGAAGTGTTCTGGAGCTATTTTAAACTCCACTGAGTTGTGCCTTCTGTAAGGGATGGGGAAGCCTTTACTGGTGGGAAGGTGAGGGAACCAGGGGAAGGAGATCATCTACCATTGTCTTTAGCTTCAAGAATACTGGGACTGAGCCAAACTCCTGGACAACATGCTTTTTTGGATTCACAGTGTAGCTTGAGGAAAATGTTTAATAACTACATTTTTTCCTCAAGGATTGTCTCATTTAATCAATTCATTCAATTATTGACTACTTGACAGGTGCATTTTTAGGCTAGATTTCTGTGTATGTGTGTATGTGTGTGTGTGTGTGTGTGTGTGTGTGTGTGTGTGTGTACTAACAATCAGCTGTTTCCTTTTTCTGAAATACCCTTCTGCTGCTCTGTTCTTTGCTGGAAGAATCCTAACCCTTACAAAGCATAGTTCAAGTGTCCCCTAACACCCCTTCCCCATCCCCTGCAGCACTTTCCCGGTTATATATATTATCTTCTCCTCAAATCCCCCCTCTCCCATAGTTCTTTATTACTAACTTAGAAATTTCCACTTTATGTCTTACACTGTGGTTATTTATGTATGTGTGTCCCCATCCCCCCCATTAGTTATATTATAAGCTCCAAGAGGAAAAGGATCATGTTTTACTTCTATTTTTATTCCCTACAGTGCCTAGCATATAATTGATCCCTGAGATTATTTTTAGATGAATGAATGAGTGATTAAAGAGTACAGTGGTATCAGTCTGTTTTTAAAATTTTTTTTTGATTTTTAAAAAAATGATTTCCTCTTTTATGTATAAAATAAATCCTCAGTTTTTTGTAAATTGAAAAATGTAAACTTCTTGATCTGTTAAAACTTTAACTGAAAATTAAAACCATTCATTTTAGAATATTAGTCAAGAATAATATCCAGTGTTTTGACAATATGTATATGATCCCTAAATCTTTCAGTTATTCTTGAGAATGGAATTTTGTAGTATTATTTTTTGACTTGATTTTTAATCAATAATGCCATGAGATATGTGTCTGCATTCAAAATATTAAGTGTGAAATAGATGATTTAAGACTGTCTGAATATAAATGCATTCTCTTTGGTCCCAGGAGAATAAATTTGGTTGTGAAAATGATTATAGGTATACTTTTATATTATTCAAACATTGCTTCACATTACATCCTATTTTTCTCCTGTGTGAAATTTTTATGTATAGACAGCTTTCTTAGATAAAGACAAAAATGGATAGAATTTTTGGTTAATAGCACCAATCTGAAATAGTTTTGCCCCTCAGATTGCTGTTTGGAATTCATCTACATTTCTTCAGGTATTACTTAATTGGCTATATTATTTGAGAAGAGAACAATGGAAAAGATTTTTTGATAAACAACTTAATAATCAAATGTTGAATGCCAAGGGTATCAGTAACTTAAAAAAATTATCTAAAGTAAAATGTCAGAATAGGGAATTCACAGAGTGAGATATTAAGGAAAGACAGATGGAAGGAGTGAATCAATCTCTGTACCCAGTTTTTCAAGAAGAATGCAATAAATATATTTATGTCTAAGTGGGAGAGGAATGGTAAAGAGAGTAAGTGTAATATAAGTAGGAAAAGATATAATTTTTTTCAGGGTAGTCTTTGCTGAGCTTTAAAACTCAGCACAAGAAAGGATACATTAAGGCCGTTAAGGCTAAAAAAATTAATTGAGTTAGTTACTATAAATGTGGGCCAAGAAAAGAGTTGGATAATGAAACCAAATTTTGCAACATAGCTGTTGAAGTCAGCTTAATAGGGCACAGGAATGAGTATGTGCCAGTGTTAAGTCCATGACTTTGCCAATTCTGTTTTCTCATCATTGTGAGTCCATGGTAAGTTTCTAACTGCTATAATAATTGTATTGAGGTGGTACAAATCAAGTTTGGTCAGCTTTGGATTTAGAAGTTTCTCATTCTTATATTAAATATTATTAAGAATTTGTTCGAGTAAATGTCCAAAGGTTATAATTTTTGGAGCTATACAAATTAAGTTACTTGGAATCATCTGTTTTCTTTCCTGAAAGGTAAACATAAAAATGTTAGAAAAAATATTTGGATATTAACCTAACCTAAATTGTGTACAGTAAGAAGGAAAATAATATAAATAATCTCTGGCAAGAAATAATTAAACATAATAAAAACAATGCTTTGGGGCGCCTACATGGTTTAGTTGGTTAAACCTTGGACTCTTGGTTTTGGCTCGGGTCGTAATCTCACAGTTCATGGGTTCAAGCCCCACATCTGGCTCTGTGCTGGCAGTGCAGATCCTGCTTGGGATTCTCTCTTCCTCTCTCTCTGCCCCTCACCCACTTGTGTGTGCGCGCTCTCTCTCTCTCTCTCTCTGTCTCAAAAAATAAATATACTTAAAAAAAACAATGCTCCTAATATTAAATCACTTCTTTCAGATTTTAATCAAGAGTCAACTCTCAGTGTCTATTATCCCAATAAATAAATGGAAATTCTGCCATATCATTGGCCTGGAAAGATCAGTGGTCTTTTTTTTTTTTTCTGCAGCAGATAGTATTAAACCTGAATATGAATATAAATCTAGAAAACATTTTGTAAATTCATTCTAGAAAACTTCATTAGTTTTTAGATGACTAGAAAGCTTTGTGGACATGGGAGAGAACATATTTCTATTTGATTATCTACTACCCAGTCACCTTCCTTGGGCACTGAACCAATATGTAGTAGAAATTTTCTTTATGCTTCCCCAATAATGTATGTGTGAACCATTTTTCACACATACTTGCCATCATTGGATATTGTTAGACTTTAGATATTTTGGCCAAGCTGAAAGATGAAAAATGGCACAGTATTACTTTTTTATGGTAATTTTTCTGATTACTAGTGGAGCTTAATGTTTTCATATGGTATTAGCTATTTGGGTTTTCTTTTATAGAGAGAGAATTCCATGAATGAAAGAATGGTTAAAGGAAAAAAGTCTATCAGTGAATGTCACCCTGTTAACAGATTAAATGAAAAAATAATATGATCATCTCATTAGAGAAAAACATTGAGTAAAATCCAGTGCCCTTCCAGGATAGAAACTCCTCATAAACTAAGAATAGTTTATGATAGTAGGCATTATCAAACAAAGCCTTATCTGAAATTTTATTTTTGCTTGTAAAAGTAAAACACATTTTCTTTAGTGTCAGGAAGTTTATCTTTGGAGATCCTAATCAAGACATGAGCATTCAATAAGATGTGTAAAAACCTGAAAGGAAAAGGAATTAATCCAACTAATAAAGAGTTCAGTTATTTAATCCACCCACCCCCTCACTTCCACTCTGGTAACCATCAGTTTGTTCTCTATAGTCTGTTTCTTGGTTTGCCTTCCTCTCTTTTTTCTCCTTCACTCATTTGTTTTCTCAAATTCCTCATATGAGTGAAATCATATGGTATTTATTTTTCCCTGATTTATTTCACTTAGCATAATACTCTCTAGCTCCATCCATGTCATTGCAAATGGCAAGATTTCATTCTTTGTGTGTGTGTGTGTGTACGTGTGTGTGTGTGTATATATATATACATATATATGTGTATATATACATATATATATATATATACACACACACACACACACATGTACACACACACACATTATATATATATTATATATATCCATTCATCAGTTGGTAGACATTTGGGCTGTTTCCATAGCTTGGCTATTGTAGATAATACTGCTCTAAATATTGGGGTGCATATATCGCTTTGAATTATTATTTTTGTATACTTCAGGTAAATACCTAGTACTGTAATTGCTGTATTGTAGTTCTATTTTTAACTTTTTGAGGAACCTCCGAACTGTTTTTCAGAGTGGCTGTTCTAGTTGGCATTCCCACCAATGGTACAGAAGGATTTCCCTTTCTCCACAGCCTCACCAACACCTGTTGTTTCTTGTGTTGTTGATTTTAGCCATTCTGACAGATGTGAGGTGATATTTCATTACAGTTTTGATTTGTATTTTCCTGATGATGAATGATGTTGCACATCTTTTCATGTGTCTGTTGGCCATCTATGTGTCTTCTTTGGAGAAATAGGTGATACAGATTAAGGAGTGCACTTGTTGTGATGAGCCCTGGGTGTTGCTTGGAAGTGTTGAATTACTAAGTTGTACACCTGAAACTAATATTACATTGTATGTGAACTAACTGGAGTTTAAATTTTTAAAAAAAATTTAATTAAAAATACGAATTCAGTTAAGATTGCTTATTACAAGGTCAGCATAAAACATAAAGAGTTAAAAAGATTACACAAAATGGGGTGCCTGGGTGGCTCAATCAGTTAAGCATCTGACTTTGGCTCAGGTCATGATCTTGCGTGATCTTTGTGAGTTCTAGCCCTGTGTCAGGCTCTGAGCTCTCCACACAGAGGCTGGAGCCTGCTTCAGGCTGTCTCCCCTTCTTTCTGCCCCTCCCATGCTCATGCTGTCTCTGTTTCTCAATAATAAGTAAACATTAAAAAATTTTTTAAAAAAAGATTACACAAAAGGTAATAAAAGATGATATTATTTACAATACCAGTTGAAGCCTTTGTGGAGAAATTGATAAAATTATTGAAGAACAAATAAGAAAACTTAAATAAATTTGAGAGTTGCTGTGTTCATAAATAGGAAGACTGCATCTTTAAAAAATCATTTATTCTCAAATCAGTCTATAAATTTCTTTGTTATTAAAACAGCTGAGGTGCCTGGATGGCTCATTCAGTTAAGCAGCCAACTTCAGCTCAGGTCATGATCTTGCGGTTTGTGGGTTTGAGCCCCACGTTGGCTCTGTGCTGACAGCCCGCTTTGGATTCTGTGTGTATGTGTCTCTCTCTCTGCCCCTCCCTTGTTTACACTCTGTCTCTGTCTCTCTCTCTCTCTCAAAAATAAATAAACATGAAAAAATAAAAAGGAAAAAAAAAATAAAACAGCCAACTTTCTTTAAGAGATAGATAACTCATAGGGGCGCCTGGGTGGCTTGGTCGGTTAAGTGTCAGACTTCGGCTCAGGTCATGATCTCACGGTCCGTGAATTCGAGCCCCGCGTCGGGCTCTGTGCTGACAGCTCAGAGCCTGGAGCCTGTTTCAGATTCTGTGTCTCCCTCTCTCTCTGCTCCTCCCCTGTTCATGCTCTGTCTCTCTCTGTCTCAAAAATAAATAAACGTTAAAAAAAAAAAGAGATAGATAACTCATGCATGATACAAAAATCAAATGTACTAAATGGTATTACATAGTAAATAGTAAATCTCACTTTCACACCAGCTCAACCAATATATTAACAATGATTGGTTGGTTGGGCAAGGGACACAGACAAATAGATCAAAGGACCAGAATACAGTGTTATTTTTAATACCTTTTTATATTCCAGAATTTGCATCACATAAAATGGTCAAGGGACATACTATTATTAATTAAATGTTTTGGGAAGAATTAATATATTCAGTTTGTAAACTCATAATCAAATGATGTACTCAAATATCTATTTTTATAATACCACTGTTAGTCAATTGGACAGGTTACTAGTTAAACTTCTCCCAGGCTGATGTATAGTAAATGCAGAGTCTTGCATTTTGTGGAGGGATGAAGAGGAGTTTTTCAGAAGTATGGGAAGGATTTTAGTTAAGTTTAACTAAATTTAGGTGACCAAAGTACTCAATATTTATATAGCTCACCAATTTTCAAAAGACAGTTTGAGACTGATTTAAAAAAAATTTTAATTTTTTATTTATTTTTGAGAGACAGAAACAGAGCACGAGCAGGGGAGGGGGAGAGAAAGGGGGAGACACAGAATCCGAAGCAGGCTCTAGGTTCTGAGCTGTCAGCACAGAGAGAGCCCAACGCAAGGCCATAACTCACAAACCTTGAGATCATGGCCCGAGCCGAAGTCGGTCACTTAACCGACTGAGCCAACAAGGTACCCCAAGATTGATTTAAATAAAAGATTCAGATTGAAGGGTACTGTTGAGTGAAATAGAGGGTGATAATTAAGTCAAGGAAGAAAGGTAGATACTCTACCCTAAAGCCTCACAAAATACCAGTTGGTGCCTAAAACCACCAATGAGGAAATAACTTTTAAGCTGACGGCTGAGTGACTAGAAAAGCCCAGCCATGTAAAGAAAAGGCATTCCAGGTAAGAGGAACACCAGTGCAAATACCCATAAGTCCAAGATATATTTGGGCTGTTTTCAGAATAAAGGCTAATGTAGTCACACAGAATTTTCAACAAAACAGAGGTAAAAAAATTAATAGTTAGGCAGGGACCGTTTGAATATTGTGTCCAAATTGCCTTTTCTGGTAGTTTGTCTCTAGAAAGCGCTATGCCAGTGCTAAAGGAAGAGAATGTTCTTTACCTTTTAATTTTTCCATGGGTACCAGAAATATGCTGAATGTAATTCTAATCCCACTGCATGCAACAACCATTTAAATATTGCATGGCGAATGAATGAATGAATGAATGAATGAATGAATGAATGAATAACTAAATAAATAAATATTGCATGGGATTGTAGATGTGATAGCAGGAAAACTCAGTACATCTGTTTATATGTTCATTCATATTTTTATGAACCTAGTAATAGCATGTAAAAGAGTTCAGGGATAATGAAATTGATTAAGAAACAATAGCCTCCAGTCTCATGGAGCTGTATCTTATGGGGGTTTAGCTCAGGGTCTGCCATTGTGTGAAAGTAGATAATTTAGTTGTCTTGGCATCTATTAACCATGAGAGGGGTTGCCTAGATTAACTATTAAGGTCCCTACCAGCTTTAAAAATATCAGAGAATCACCTTTTTCCTTACCTGAAGCAGATCAGGTCACAGCACTATCTTTGTTGTATAACAAAAGTAACTTTGATTGAATAAGAAAATTGCCACAGTAATGTGTTAGTCCAGTACTATTAGTTTATAGGACTACACATTTTGGGCTTAGGAGCTCATTCTGCTCTAGTTTGTATAACTTTCTTCTGAAGTTTGTGCTAGTGCCTGACTGGTTTTGAATGTCTTACCGATTCACAAAATCATCGGTCAGACCTGTTTACAAAAAACTATTCAGTAATTGTTTTGACTTACCTCGTTAGTTTGATACTTTGAAGTAATAAGTACAATCCCCTCCTCTTTCTTTTGTGTGCATGTGCTATATGTGTGTGTACATACGTAATTGTGTGTGTACATACATAATGCATGTATTAATTATAATTGAATTATTTTTGTTTCCTCGTAGCAAGAGTTATGGTATTTTTCTACTAGTAGTAGAAAACAGAAGGAAAAATACTACTACGTACTAACCTCTTGTAGCTTAAAACCAGATATTATTTGTTTCCATTTTAGTCATGAAGATTATCATTTTACTGTTAATCAGAAATATAAAGCTTTATCATCAGTGTTATTTTTTTTTCTTCCTATCTCTTTGCCCAGTTGACTACATTTGAGTTTTCTAGATCTTTGGAACTGCATTTCACTTTTAAAAAGTAGGTGTTATTTTGGACTAATAAATACAGCAGAAATTCATTTAAATAGCCCTGTAACAAATTATTATAAAGAAGCAGAAAGTTTATTCACATATCTTACTAAATATCACTACTCAATATATGTAATTTCTGCAAGTTAGTGGTTAAATTGATAAGAAATCATTTCCACCTATCTTTTTTTCCAACAATATATTTAAATCAAAATATTTATCTTTGTCAAAACAGTAAGTTGGAGTAAGCACTACAATGTTCTTAGGAATTTTTTTATTCATAAGTTTTTCTAAACCTCAGTTTTATAGTTAATATTTTTAGAATTTAGAAAGTGAGAGAGACTGTATTGGTTATTGGTTCTAGAATCTTATTTTATTGGGTTTTACACCTACTCTGGGTGATATTTAAATGATGCCAAAGCTACATGTTGCAATCAAGATAACAACAGTATTTTTTTCCTTCTTTCTCATTCCAATCTTTTGAAATGCAATGCATGGAAATTTTTCTTTCATATGTTAAGTGTATCTCATTGCTGAATATAGTGTGCCTTACTGAAGTATTCACTTCTTTGCCAAAAACACATCAGTCATTCACAAATATTCAGTACTCTGAGAATGAAAATTTTTTTAGCTTCTTGGGTAGTTGGTGAAAGCCAGTTTGCAAAGATTTCTAACTCCATGGTGTTAGACATTATTATGTGGAATCTAAGGCTTAAGTATTAACAGTGCATGAGGTAGAATTCTATATACACTGGAATCTATGAGCTACAATATTCTAGACTGAGAGTGATAGCCAGTTAATAGATTGGTGATAATTAGTCTTTTTTGTCTTGTGGATGAGATAAAAATGCATTATGATTTTGGAGAACAAAATTGGTTCTATCCCAGAAATATTCATTAATATCTAAGAAAATATCTGTAAGATAAAAATAAAATTTCTGAATTAATTAAAACATGGAAATTCATATAAACAAACCTAAGACGTTGATAATAATTGCTGTAATAATTGCTCATAAATGTTTGGGGATGACTAGGGGTGCCCGGGTGGCTCAGCTGGTTAAGCGTCCAACTCTTGATTTGGGCTCAGGTCATGATTTCATGGTTCCTGAGATTGAGTCCCATGTTGGGCTCTGTGCTGATAGTGCAGAGCCTGCTTGGGATTCTCTCTCTTCCCTCTCTCAAAACAAACATTTTAAGAAAATGTTTGTGGGATGACTGAATGAATGAATTGAAAATCACTTACAATAGCTGATATTTAAACTGCATATGTACCTTTATACTTTGTATGTTTCTAGGCCCATTACATTGGGTTATCTAGGCATAAAGATATATAAAGAATATATTTAAAGGCAGTATTTGATTTGAAAAAAGTAAGGAAGATCTTCACTTTCTTTGTTATGATACTTTTATTAAGGGCATAATATTTTTTATGAATATTAACTATGTCATACTTCGAATAGGGAATTCCTTCAATGACTAAGGTTTGAACAGCTGTTTCCTTCAGACAAAATGGCATTTTCCTTTAAATTTTTCATCCACTTGTAGGCCTCTTTCTAGTGGACTACATTCTGGCATCCTAATTCGTTATGTGTACTATAGTTAGGAAATAAAAAAGCAAATGATTGAGCTTGTTACTTTGGTTTTTAAAGTAAGCGTCAAAAGACCCTTAGGAAGGGTTTCTTCTGTTAATATATATTCATTTAAGTTCATATCTGTAGAAAATAAAGTTTGGCCAATAAAAGGCCAAATGCTTGAGTCTTTCTTATGTTCTGGATTGCTGAAGTTATTACAGTATCTTTCACAAAAGAAAATGTTACCTTATAATCCTACTCAATATCGTATTTACCTGAAAACACTAACAGGAAAAACCCAACTGAACCTTCTTCTACCCCTTTTAGAAAATAGCCCTAAAGCTGTTTCAAAGGTAACATAGCTACAAGAAAAGAAAAGAAAAGAAAATAGCCCTAAAGAGTGTTCTTAGGTATGTCAAATTTAAATTCTAGGATAATGGTAAATTGAACATCTCATATGACTTAGCTAAAAAAGTCAAACATCTTCTGGCATAATAGTAAAAAATTTATATAGAAAGATTACTTTAAAGGACCAATATCTGATACTAGACTCTCTGAAAAAAACTCAGCCAGCATTCTTTATAAATTTTTATTTTTCTTTAAATAAACATGAATTATAGTCTAATTCCTAATTTCTTGGCTCAAAACTGGCAATCTCACACATTGAAAAAATCACTTTCTAATGTCTAAAGACAAACACATTTGGAAAGGTTATATAGAGTGCCAGGCACTTATGGGCGTTGATGTCAATTGAGGGGCTTCACCTTATGACTGCCTCATTTCACTGCTTTCCACCTGACCATTTCCTCTTCTTCTCCTTCTCCTTCTCCTTCTCCTTCTCCTTCTCCGTTTCCGTCTCCTCCTCCTCCTCCTCTTCCTCCTCCTTCTCCTCCTCTTCCTCCTCCTTCTCCTCCTCTTCCTCCTCCTTCTCCTCCTCTTCCTCCTCCTTCTCCTCCTCTTCCTCCTCCTTCTCCTCCTCTTCCTCCTCCTTCTCCTCCTCTTCCTCCTCCTTCTCCTCCTCTTCCTCCTCCTTCTCCTCCTCTTCCTCCTCCTTCTCCTCCTCTTCCTCCTCCTTCTCCTCCTCTTCCTCCTCCTTCTCCTCCTCTTCCTCCTCCTCCTCCTCCTTCTCCTCCTCCTCCTTTTCCTTCTCCTTCTTTTTCTTCTCTCTTCCTCTCTCTCTCTCTCTCTCTCTCTCTCTCTCTCTCTCTCTCTGTCTCTTTCTTTCCAGCATCTCTTAAGTATCTCTTAGTTTCTGTGATTCAGGAGTCCAGACGTGGGCTAGCTGGGTCCTCAGGACTCACAAGGCTGAAATCAATGTGTTGGCTGTGACTGTGTCCTCATCTGGATATTGGAGTCCTTTACAAGATCATTCATGTTGTCAGCAGAATTCGGTTTCTTGTGGTTGCAGTACTGAGGGCCCTGGTTTTTTGTTGGCTATGGGATAGATTGATTTTTTACCTCGTAGAGTCTACTCTCAGGTGCTTCCATGTTGCCCCCTCCACCTCAGCAATGAATCCTTCTTAAGCTTCAGACTTCTCTGATTTCATATTCTACCAGCCAGAGAAAACTCTCTTCTTTTAAAGAGTCCCATATAATTAAGTTAGTCCCACTTGGAAAATCTCTCTATCTTAAAGTCAAATAATTACTAATCTTAACTATGTCTACAAATTCCATTGCCAGGTAACCTAACATAATCATGAATACCGGATGGGGAATATGTCATGTGAATATCTTACAATTCTGCCTTCCACAGTAATTTTTTTAAAGTTTTTATTATCGTATATCCTTCTGGCATAATCTCATCCCCTACTCAGCTTCAGATCAGCTTCAGGTACCAGCTCTGTGCTGATAACTCACAAATCTCTAGCTCAAACCCCAGCTTCACTCCTAAGCCTTTAGACCTATATCAACAACTTCCACTGTCAATTTGGAGGTTTCATGGATACCTTATTTTAGAGATTGGAAAATGAATCACCTGCTGGTTTGTATGAGTGATAAAAATTCTAAGAATGTATTATGAAAATGAGTTCCAGGGATGTTATATTTCCTCACTACTCTCCACTTGTAAGTTGATAAGAACATGATTGCTTGTGTGATGTTATGCAAGAACCCAGAACTTTGGGAATGAAAGAACTAAAAGTAAGTTCCTTAGATTCAGAGATTGCTTAGAGTCCTTTCCTCCTTTCCATTTCTCCTCTCTGCCACTCTCAGAGTCTAGCACAGCTACTTTCATAGTTCTTTCGTACATTTGTTCTAAAGAATTAGCTACTACATATTATGCATTATGTACTGCTTTGGGTGTTCTCTTGTTTTCATCCAGGTTTTTCTCACTGCTGATTTGATCATTTGTCCACCTTTAGGGACAAAACCTTGCAGGTAGGGGAGTACAAGTAAAGCCAAAGTTTTCTTCATTAAAGAAGAGGCCTTTATTCCCCTTTTCTTCCATTTCTCCCATCTGTTTTCTGCCAGGATTATGACAGCAAAGTGGAAAGTGGGCTTCTAATGCAAATTTGACAAGAAACAGGGCATTGAGGACAAGAATCTTCTTTAACATGCTAAGGAACTCCTGACTATACTTCTGAAGTAGTCTTTGGGATGACAGCTCATCTGGCTAAAGTACAAGTTTTTGTTTTAAAAATACGAATGATCCTCTTCATTTTCTTTTCTCAGTCTTCATACTCACATGCTCACATTTAGAGTGTTATATAGTATGCACACATATTTTTCATTGTTTTCCCTTTTGAAATAACATGAGAAAATTTCACCATTGACAAATAATCACATGCTTTATATGTTTTGTTTTTAATTTTTTTTAAGTTTATTTATTTTTGAGACAGAGAGAGACAGAGCATGAACGGGGGAGGGTCAGAGAGAGAGGGAGACACAGAATCGGAAGCATGCTCCAGGCTCTGAGCCATCAGCCCAGAGCCCGACATGGGACTTGAACCCACGGACCGCGAGATCGTGACCTGGCTGAAGTCGGACGCTCAACCGACTGAGCCACCCAGGCGACCCGCTTTATATGTTTTAATTGGGCATTTAAAAGGGCATTATTTGGGATGCCTGGGTGGCTCAGTCGTTTGAGCATCCAGGTTTGGCTCAGGTCATGATCTCACGGTTTGTGAGTTTGAGCCCCGCGTCGGGTTCTGGGCTCACAGCTCAGAGATTGGAGCCTGTTTCAGATTCTGTGTCTCCCTCTCTCTGTGCTCCTCCCCTGCTCGTGCTGTCTCTGTATCTCAAAAATAAATAAATAAACATTAAAAAATGTTTAAAGGGCATTATTTGTATTCACATAATCACTCATCTACTGGTTTACTGTCTCCCACTGTGGTTGACTTTCTTGGGATTAGTCTTTTCTAACTATACTGGCTTCTATTAATGATTCACTTATTCAGAAACCTTTTCAGTAGGAACCAAACTCAGGAGCTTAAATGAACCAAAAAGTACCAGGAGAGGCTCAGGGATCCATCACTGGGCTTTAGGTACTCCTGAATCCTATGAAATTGTCCACACACTAATGTATTTGTGTACGTGTGCATTTTTCTTAGGGTACTAGCCATTCTTTGTCTAATTCTCAAAGAAACGTGTAACCCCAGAAATGTAAGTGATCATTTTTAAGCATGATACCAAATTTGGCTATTTGGGTTCTCAAACCTGAGATCAGAAGGCACACATTAAAGGTACAGGGAGGGTACCACAGCTAAGCCTACCCACAGCCACAGTGCACAACAGCAAGCAAGAAGAACCCACTCACAAACATATATTAGAAAAGTAGAGCTAGAACTAAAACCAAAAGAGCAGCCTAATTTCATAAGGGCCAACCATTGTGCATAACAAGCCCTAAGGGAACCACCAAGTCACAAAGCAGTGGCTGATAGGCCCAGGGATGGACCTGTGTTCTCCATATTGTGGGCATCTTTAAAAGCAGGGCTATATCTAATCAATTTTGAAAAGAGTCCCTTGAAACAGTAAAATGACATTTAAAATATACTTTAAGAGAGAAGCTTCAGCCATCTGAAATGCTTATTCCCATATTAATTAAAATAGATATATGAGTTTATGGGATGTATCTCCTGCCCAGTAAAGCTATTTTATTATGGAGAATGAATCTTTACATCCAAAAGCCCAGTGCTTTGTTTATTAATTTTATACACATTTCTCTTAAGTGACTGAGAAATTCTTTTTGTAGAATAAACCTAAAGCTTGGTTTTATAAGGCCCTCCTTCACAGACCAAAATGAAAAAGATGCTAGCAGAAACTATAGTTTAGATATTATGCCTTGGGAGAACTATTTCTATTTATATTAATGAGCTTATGAGTGAGGTCATCACAACTCATTCTAGGAAAGATCTCTGTCAGTGTAATCCTATCTAGAGAGAGTTTAAACAAGAGTAATGTTTGACTTGGCATTCTAAGTCAGAAACAAGTTACATGACAAATGATGCCACTATTTTTCACTAAATGACAAACAGATGGAAAAGAGTTACCATGTATCAAACATTCAAAAGGTTAATATCTGTAAAGTGCAAATACAATACCAGTAACTCAATAGAAAGATGGTCAAACGTATGAAGAACACATTCAAAGAGAAAGAACCAAAAATAGCCAATAAATAAATGAGTAGATGATCATTCTCAGTCATGATTAAAACATCAATGAGGTGCTATTTTTTCATCCATTATATTAGTGAAAATAAAAAGACTTCTAGTACACAGTGTTAATTCAGGCTGGAAGGAAGGGGCACCATCATGTACAAGTGGAAAAGCATGCTGATGAAATTTTGGAAAATCACAAATTGTAGTACTATCAAAATTTAAACTGTACATATGCTGCAGTCCAATAATTCCTTGTAAATGCAATACCAAAATGCTTAAGCAAATGTACAAGCATTTGTGTACTAGGATATTTATTTATTTATTTATTTGCAGCATTATTTATAGTGATAAAAAGTTGAAGGTAGTTTAGGTATTGGACAATATAAAAATCAATTGCCATAATCCATACTCTGAAATGCTATATAGTCAGTACGATTAATAAGTAATGTCTAAATATATTAACATGGAAGAATGGATTATATATTGAGTGGGAAAACATCCCCAATATGTAACTATATACATGAGGATGGTAAACTCAATAGATCTATGATGATGTTGTCATGTTGTTGTTGTAGGAGCAATAGAAAAGTAGTAAATAAGAATATTTTAATCTAAAGACAAAAAAGCTAGAATGAAAAATAACAAATAGAAATGGTTAGGGCTACAGTATAAATTTAAAACAAAAAAGCATTTTGATGTCAGTGTGTTAACTTAAAGTTGAAAGTATTCATACATTTGTTTCAGTAATAAGATTGAGTATACATTTCTCTGAGAACTTTTTTGTATAGATCAAAATACTAAAGTAACGATGCATTTTTTATTTTCATTCTGAAGACTGTCTCTTGCAGATAATTTTTATTTACAGTTTATTATACTGTCCTGTTCTTCCTTCTTTACCTTAGATAGCACTCATAATTATAGAAGTGGGTTACCTGTTACTTGCAGAAATGTCATTCACTATTAATATCACTTTGCAACACAGAAATTTTTTTAGCATAATTAGAGGCAACCAGTCTGCTTAAATAGAGTTGGTTAATTAAGTTATAAAATTCTGAGGGAATATGATGAACTAAGTAGACATGTGTAGTTAGAGCTTTCTGTTCTGCTTTTTATCAAATGTTTCTGGCACCTGGTTTTCTCAACTGTCCTTCTGTTGAATATGGTTTTCAAATTGATGTTAGGAAGAGTCCGTAGTACTTTCTGGACAAGTAAGCTCTTCATTTGTAGAGTGATGATATGTCAACACAAATTTTCCAAAATAACAGTCCTACTACCCTCAGTGTCTTGGAAAGAGTTACTTGATACCCAGAGAGTGGAGTACAACTAGCCTAGAGGCTTGGTCTGACACCAAGCAAGAAGGTTTATGAAAGAAGATAGCCCAGAGAGCTGGAGCCCTGCTCTGCTGTGTCGACATGTCTAGAGCTCAGAATAAAATTGAGTTTCCTGCTTTAGCCATAGCTGGGTCTTAAAATAACCTGAAGAAATTATAGTTCTGATTACATAGAAAGTGAAGGACTTAGAACATTCTCCTAATAAAGCCATGAGAATGACACAGAGCTTAGTCATCAGCAGTCCTTCCCTAACAGGCATTTTAGAGAGAAAAATAGAGCTTTGAAATTGGATAATTTGATTTGAAATCCTGCCTAATTATTTTAAGAATGCAGAAAACCTTTCTTTTTGGCCAAAAAAATAATGATCTGGAATCCAATTATGAAAGAACAGGCTTTTAAAATGTTTGATATCTCCAGTAATGGAAAAAAAAATCATGTCTTCAAAATTACATTCTGCTGGAAATCTCATTCTTGGATGTCTTGCTTTTTGCATTTTGAATGGAGGAATTTAATGTAATTTCCTTTTGGAAACATGGCATTGGAAAAATTAGATGGGATGTTTGATTCTGTGTTGGATGCTATCTACTAGGGTACAGATTTTAAGAGCAAACACTTCTAGTTTCATTTTAATTCCCAAAGGGAAATATCTGACTTAACCAGATGCCTTGAGATTTGTCACAACATAGATTGTTTACATGGAATCAGTGCCCAGCTATACGTGTATTTGATTAGCACACCACGAATAAAATAAACAAAGTGGATAAAGCCTCTAATAACTCCAATTTTAAAAATTATTGCTATTGGTTTTCCTGGTAATATGCTATTCTGAAAGACATTTATTGCCACACTGTCTCACCATGTTTAATCATGTGTTATTGCTTTCTCTGGATACCGTTGATACACACTGTATTGGCATCGGTGCCATATAAATAATATGACTGATCATAAACAACGGTCTAGGATTTACAATTTTTAGAAAAAGGATAATAAAATCAGTTAAAGCGAATCTTTATTAAGATACTTAACTTTTTTACTTATAAATTAAAAGATAGACCTTTAATTAATAAAACTTTTTGATAGGTTTTCTCAAATGGTTCCAGTTATTTTTTCTACAAAGTTAGCTGGACCTTCACAGGATTTGTCTATTTTACATGGAACTTAAATTTAACTAAGTCTTAGCAAAGTGCCTTGAAAGAGGAAGTTGAATAAACATTTGTTGAAAGGAAAAATGAGTTATTGAAATATTGTGTCTTCTATTATCATTCTCGAGAAATGGTGGTGAGACAGCTTAGTAAAAGTGACTAACAACTACGTATATATGAACACAGGATGTAAGTCTCCAAGGTAATCAAGACCATCAGGAGGATGTTAGACCAAAATTAACACCGAGAGAAATGTGTTATGCATATATTACAGCCCACGTGTGGAAATCTGTTCATTTATAGAGAGATTGCTTCTCTGTGAATGGCTAAGTCGTCTCTTCCAAGCACAAAAAACTCTTAGGGCCATTCAGAAGTAAGAGCCACACACCGAAAGATTTTAAATCATCAAGTGTCTGATTAGTAAATACATCTTTAGATATAGGGATAGAAATTTTATTAGAGTTATATGAATGTGGAGGACTCTGGGGGTGAGGGTCCAGGCTGGCAGACTCTGAGGAGCCAGAATCTTCTAACAGTATACTCAGAGCACACTCCCAGCAATCTGGCCACATTTTCATTTCTTCTCTTGATGCTGAGGATTGATCATTTATTCCTAGTCACATTCTTCCCAGACCTGCAACTGGTTAGGACATAGTATCTTAGCTTTCATTCAGATACATCATAGAGCTCATTTGCTAATAGTGAAATGAGAAACAGGCAGGTTACAAACAAACAAACAAACATACAAAATGGGTCTGTCTTATTTCTTGCTCCATCTTTTTAGACTTTCTAGGGGCAGCAATTGAAGTGGGGTCAAGATTGTGTCTTACAACGTAATAATATCCCGTGAGTATCAAGTGCTATGAACTTTCAATGAATGATATTTCATTTGTTCCTCTTTAGAACCCTCTTTGTAGGTGGTGGGAAAAAGAGTGAGGAAACTGAGCTTATAGAGGCTCGACAGCTTAAATCAAGAAGCATCAATGGATGCCCACTGAATTTATTCCAAAGTGGATGTTGCCATGTCTTGCTTCAGAGCACACTGTCTAGAGTTTAGGAAAATGGCACAGTAAACAGAGCTCAATAGGTGCCAAAGCCAGGGAATGTGAGATTGGGAAGGCCTGAGAGGCCTTGCAAAGGAGATCACTGAAGGGAAGTTCTGTGTGCTGGAGGATAGTTGGAGGGCTTGATCTATAATGTGGCTGTGGTAGGAGATGAAGATGTAGAATAGGCAGGAGACAGATGATTAAGGCCCTTTAGTTCCATGAGAAGATAGTGGTTACGAACCTCTGAAGGATTTCAAGCAGTAGAGCTGATGATCAGAAATACTTCTTAGAAATGTAACTTTGGTTGTGGTGTCAAGGATGGGATACTACTTAAAATGGGTTGTGTAACTATTATACAGTCCGTTAACTCTTAATTGTAAGCACCTGGGCAGAAACAGTGAGAGGATAATGAGAGGGAACTATAAGGACCGGAAATGGAGAAATCAGAAATTAATGCAAAAATAAGGGGCGGGGGAGGGATCTAGAATGACTCTTCTGTTTCTAGCATTCATGACTGGGTAGATATGATGCCACTCTTCATTCGTTTGACAAGTATTTTTTGAGTGCCATTTATGTACCAGGCATTGTCTAGGTGCCTAAGATAGATGAGGGCACAAAACAAAGTCTTATACACTTGCTCTCATAGAACTTGAAGTCTGTGTGTGTGTGTGTGTGTGTGTGTGTGTGTGTGTGTGCGCGCGCGCGTGCGCGTGTGTGTGTGCGCGCGCGCGCGTGCGTGCGTATGTGTGTATTATTCCCATTGCTTGTCATGCTACCCATCTGGACTGACAGATGTACAGGGGATCCTGGTGGGTAACATTGACCAATTTTTATTGAATGAGGGAAGGAAGGGAGTGAAAAACCTTAAGCAGTGAAAGCATAGAGGCAAAAAGAGTCCAATGGAAACCAGCATCTGGCTGGGCTGGCTATTTTCAGAGTAATCAAATATGAGAGATATGTGGAAATTGGGCCTTGGCGTACACACACAACACACATACATCTACATGTATACATATATTTACATATATAGTGAATATGAGAAGGATGATCCATATGTAATTAACTGCTGTATTGCTTTGAGAACTGAAAGTTAACTATTTCTTATACTTGAAGAAAACCCCAAGTTTGGCAGGGATTTTAAACTCAGAATTACTAGTCCGTTGTAAATTTCAGATGTAGGCTATTGCCTTTTCTTATTTAAGGGAACTGAAATTACCTCAGCCACTTATCTACTTTGGATAGAGCCTGCTATCAGACCTATAGTTGAGAGGAGCTCACTTTCTGTTATTCTTAGTAGTTAGTCTAAGTTAAGGCAAGGACACACTTGTACGAAGGTCGGATTCAGGATAGCAGCATATTATACGTTGTGACTTCAAGATATTTAAATCTAAAGCTAATGGCATGACATTCTTTTATGAAAAGTATTAATGCATATGAAAATAAAGCTCAAGCTTGGAGGAGGAGGAAGATTAAGAAAGGCCTGTCTGTATACTCTCTCTCTGTCTCTCCATGTCTCTTCAGAGATTGAGAGAGAGATTTAGGGAGTGAATTGTAATGAATAGATATGAATTATAACATTGCTGAATGAAATGTTATTATCTCAACACCTGGTTCAAAATGTACATGGAGAGTTTGTCTAAAAGATTTTGGGTAGGAGTTTGTAATAAAACTTGGCATTTCATATATATATGATATGAAATATAGAAAAGTATATATAGAGAGAAGGAAAGTTGTTTTTCTAAATGTAACGTAATACTTTTAATACACTAAGAGATCTTAGGAGACTCCAAAATCATTTCAAGATTTAATAATAGTGATACATTTAACTTTTTAGTTAAAGGTAGGAAAGACTAAATAATCAGCCTGAATCATTATAAGCTAGGAAAGACTAAATAATCAGCCTGAATCAGTAAAGCCTCATAGGTTTACATGTTATAGTGTGCTTCCTCAACTGTTCTCACAGGACAAAAATAACTAATTATTTGATAAATTTAATTTCAGAGCAAATGTGTTGACACATGGAATGACTTAGACAGGGGCCAGATGTAACAGTATATAACAAGTAATACTGGTGGTTTAAAACAAATAACTGATAGAAAAATGTCATCTGGATAGACATTTTAAAGTGACAAAGTACAAAAGGCTTTGATGCTTCTATTCTTTTCCTTCTTGAAATTTCTTAATCACTTTGGTAATCACAGAAGAGAAATCTTTAAGATTGCTGAGTTTAAGTGTTTAGAAAATAAGTCTACTTCTCTCCCGACACCTGTAATCCTATCATTCATTTGCAGTCTTTACAAAAATAATCCATCTGGGTATTACGTAGTGTATGGGATTGCTCTTTGAATATAGGACTGCCATTTCTTTAAGCTAAGTTTGGCCTTGGAGAGCAGAGTAGGATGCCCATTGTCTGGCGTTTGGATTCTTTGGCCTTGTCTCCATCTCTTGGACTGTTTTCCCACAGGTGTCTTTCCCTTGCCGCATATGATTTCTGTTTCACCCGGCTTTAAGTACTAACTGCCAGTGCTGCCTCTCGAGCAGTCCAGGGTGCCTTGCTACCTGAGACGCGATGTCCTGTAGTTACTCTATTTTGTGTCTTTGTGTGTCACCCAGCAGTTGTTCTAGACCAGTTGAAGCTCATGGTTTTAGCTACTATTTTAGGAGTGCACAAAGAACGTTTCCTCAGGAAACCTGCCACCTTCATAGGAAAGGTACACAAAGTGTTTAATTCATCATTATATGAACTTTTGATTATGATATTTTGTTGGAATTATATAGCATTGTTTTTAAGTTACTGTTTGAGAATTCTTGTACCTGAATCATCTTTCCCCTAGAGTGATGCCTAAACCCTCCCACTGACCACTCCCACACCAAAAGAAGCATGCTGTGAACACGGCAAAATAAACTACTAGAGCTCAATGGCCATCACGTATAAAGGTACTAAAATATTTTAAAAGGTGGTATTTTGTGAGCAGTGGAAAATTTGAAACAGGTATTTCAACTGACACATCTTTATTACTACTCTGTATCTACAGCTGAAGACTCAGACTCTGGTAGTTGTAATACAATAGTTGTAAAAGGTAGGAAAAGCCAATTCTTGTCAATGTGTCACCAAACATATTATCAAAGTTAATCTCATAAGGGTATCAGAGGAATTAAAGTTGCCTTTGGGCTCCATGTTATAAGAACTCACTGAAATTCCAAGCTACCTCAGTAGCTGACTACGTACAGCAGCAGGAAGCCTTCAATTAACTACATCAGTTCTATTTGTAGTACAAAGGATCTGTGACTTAGGATAGCCTACATAACTTAAAAAGAAAACGCTCAACTCTATCTTAACAGTATCCTGAAGTACAGCCTGAGAGGAAAGGATACATGGGGTAGGTCAGGAGCATGTAGGATAGTAACTAATTCAAAGGCAATGGGGTCTTAGGTGGAGCTTTAAAAAATGTTCTGTCTAGTCAATAAGAAATTGGGTGAAAATTTCTTTGAAAGAAAGGTAAGCCAGAATGTAGAGCAATGTTCTACATTCTAGAGATTATAACAATAAAAGTCACCAATTTAGTAGAGAAAAAGATGAACTTTTAGAAGAATTGTGGGTTAAAGAATTATTGAGGTTAAATGTACAGATTCACATGGATGTGATAGTGAAAGATCATTTCCCTGTGGTTCTGTCTGGCCGTTTCTAGGACTGTAGTTACGATAAAGAGAGGAACATTAGGAGAAAGGATCAGAGAGCGGTAGTGGTTCCGATATTTTCTTTTACTCTTTGAAACTATAACCTTTACTAATTTTTGGAAAAAAAATTGTTAAAGAGTGGAACTTGCAGGGCTTTTGCAGAATTTTAAAGCTGAATTGATCTACATTTTGCCATCTTTCTTTCCATTTTGCCTCCCCCTTCACCTTTATGGGCTTATGTCTAATGAAGTAAATTCATGTTGTTGAAAAAGAATTTTGAAGCATTGGGAAAATTGTTGGGGATCTCTGGGTAATATCACAAGATTAGATTTAAAAGTTATTGAAAGAAATCTTGTGGCTCAATGAGGAAGGTGTCAGGTTTGTGATAATATTGAAAAAAAATATCTCTGTTGGTTTTCTCTAAATTAGGGTTCAAAATACAAAAGTCATCCTGAGAGTTTTAATTAGGATAAAAAGTCTGATATATTTTACACCAAGCAGTAGTTAGTTTTGGTAAATAAGTTTTAAGGAAAATGTTCAATCAAATTAAAATAAAAATCTTTTATTAAAATAGAAATCTATGAGTTTCCTGTTTAAAATATTCATGTGGAATTTAAATGATGAAAAATGTTAATAGGATTTTAGTTTTTGAATTCTGAACTTTTTGGAATGTTTACCTTATATGTCTCTATGTAGATGATAAAAAATAATTTTAATTTTAAAGGCTATTATAATACATTCTAATATTTTATGTAAACTGTCTACTATACAGAATATAGTTTCCATGAGTTGTTTTCTAAAATAATTTTCAGTCAAAATTAATTAATTTATTTTTCAGTATAAATGCTTATTAGTTTTAGAGCTGATAATTTGAAATGATAAATACTGGTGTAAGAAGTATAGTGTAACATATTAATGTAGCATCTTATACATAAGTGCAAATAAGAAGATTATTAATGTAAACCAATATATTTATAAGCAAAGGAAGTGGAATAAATTATTTTTTGGATCTTCAGACTGAATGGATTTTCTGGTCCCTTACTCATAACTCTGAGATATAATCAATAAGACTAATGTTTATTCTTCTTTGCCCCTTAACTTACTGTCCCATAGTCTCTCATAAGCATTAAAATTGACTTAACAAACTCCTGATTATATACTTGGAGCATTCTTTTTGGTTTTGTTCTAGGAAGTCACTTCTAAAAGTGGTATAATGTTTCCAAATTATAAACAGTTTGCAGTAATAATATTAATAACAATACATTTTATGGCACTGGTAGATACACAAGAAGATAGGAACCAATGAGAATGGGGATTTGGTATGGAATATAGTTTATCATCTGTCAGAATATGAAGCATGAGAAGGCAATTGTTCTCCTTCTTCACTGCTCTTCCCTTCACCTTGAACAATTTCCTGCCCAGTCTAGAGCACGTATATTTGGAATGATATATATTGCCAAAGGAAACACATAAGTAAAAAACCTGAGGTGAAGTGGCTATTTCAGTCATCAGAGTTTTCCTAGGGTACTTATATTACGTTTCTATTTTCTTGCTTGATGTCTTTATCCTTCTGTGAGTCTCTTGGATCCCAAATGTTTGGGTGTAAAGCCTTTTTCCTTATTTGACTCAATAACATGTTAATGTCCCTATAGATTTCCAACGTAGATGCCAAAACAGATTCAGAAAGTAATTTGCACATATTAGATGAGATGTTGTAGGTAGTATAAATCTATAAGTAAATATTGCCACATTCAAATACTGGACTTTGTAACTCATATTAAAAGGATGGATGTCATGGCAAATCATGTACCATACCAAACTAATGGAAGCAAGGTAAGGATTTTAAAAACTGGTGAATTCAACTAGCCCAAGTCTCTTTTCTCAATAATATATGAATGCGCTTCTTCTTAACTATAAAAACAAAAGAAAAAAAAACAAAAAATAAGCCTACGTTTGAAATAAACTACATAATGAGCACAAGCATAAATTACATAAAATGCACACAATTATCAGTTCCTTTTCTGTCAAGTTAAAGGCATCATTGGAAGCTTCTCAAATTTGATCTGATTTATATTCAAATTACTTTTTATAAAATAGACATTTAGTGATTTAAGGATGGCACAATTAAAAAATAATATATATTCTTTCTGAAAATAATATTGGTAACATCCTGTGGAAGCTGCTCCCAAAATTGAGGGAGACTCACTCATGTGAAGGTAGCCACATGACTGCTTCAGAACATAAACAATGTTTTACATACTAGTGCTGAACAAAAAAATGATACCCTTGCTGAAAGCCACTTCTGCTGTGTGGCTCCAACAAATGATTTATACGTTTAGTGAGATGGCAGGGAATTTTTTCAACTAATGCAAAATATTCTAGAAACAAAACAAAAAAAGAAACTCTTGCCGAGAAGTCTCTAAAAGGGTATGAGGTTTCTTATTTTACATTCATTAACTTTTTATTTTATTAAAAGTTCAGAAATAGGGTATTGGTCATGCATTGTAAACTCACCATCTGGGTCCACTCAGCTTTCTGAGGGGTTTCCCCTAGTGTTACAAACTTGTGAAGATGTATTTCATGTTTGAAAAAAAATCAGGTATTTAATTGTATATGTGTATATATGTATATAAAATATTTATGTGTGTGTATAAGATAAAATGCATGTGCATAAAAATGCATGTTCTTGTAAAGTGTTGGAAGTTTAAATACAGATACATAGTTTTAAAAAATTACATCAATCAGTATGGAAAGGCTTACAATGAAAAAGAAACCTTTCTTTATCCCATTTCACCTTATTCCCAGTCCTGCCCATATTAACCAATTTTAATAGTTTCTGCCTTTTATGCTTATAGAAACAACATCTGTATCTTCATTTTTTTTACTGTTTATGTATTTATCTTGGCGGGGGGAGAGCACAAGAGCAGGGGAAGAGCAGATTGAGAGGGAGAGAGAGAATCCCAAGGAGGCTTCTTCTTGTCAGCACAGAACCAGTTGGGACTGGATCTCACTAACTGTGAGATCATGACCTGAGCTGAAATCAAGAGTTGGATGGTGGGGCGCCTGGGTGGCGCAGTCGGTTAAGCGTCCGACTTCAGCCAGGTCACGATCTCGCGGTCCGTGAGCTCGAGCCCCGCATCAGGCTCTGGGCTGATGGCTCGGAGACTGGAGCCTGTTTCCGATTCTGTGTCTCCCTCTCTCTCTGCCCCTCCCCCGTTCATGCTCTGTCTCTCTCTGTCCCAAAAATAAATAAACGTTGAAAAAAAAAATTAAAAAAAAAAAAAGAGTTGGATGGTTACTTAAAGGTCTATATCTTTAAATAGATATTTGAGGGGTGCCTGGGTGGCTCAGTCAGTTGAGCATCTGACTCTTGATTTCAGCTCAGTTTGTGATCTCATGGTTGTGAGATCAAGCCCCATGTCAGGCTTCGTGCTGAGCCTTGAAGACTGCTTAGGATTTTCTCTTTCTCCCTCTGCTCCTCTCCCCTCCTGGCACTCTCTCTCTAAAACAAACAAACAAACAAAACAAAACAAACAAAACAAAAAATTAAAAAACTATCACCTTCTAAAAAATAAAGAAGTTATTTGATATATTCATTTATTAAACACAGTCTATTGACTTATTGCCTGGTAATGAGAATAATTTTCCTCTTCTTCCCCCAGTTCATAATATAGTTACACCACTATTCTTACTTTTTCTGATCATTATTATTATTATTTTAAATTTTTATTACTGTTCAGTAAACCCAGAAATAATAGGGTTCTTTACTGGTCTTCAGTTTATTGAGGTATATAGACTAGCAAACTATAAATAACATATAAATGTGCTCTATTAAGGACTTTTGTTGCACTCATATTGCTATTTTAGTTGAGAAAGTAAGAGTTTAAATCACGACATAAACTAGAGAAATTGTTAAATGATAACTTAATATCTCCAAATTCTTTTCTCTGATGTGCATGTAATTAACCAAATAAGAAATAGACTCTTAAAAGAATTTAAAAAACTTAAAAGAAAATCACCTTTTTCTGTGATTGAAGAAAAAAAGTCAAACAGCTCTGAAGTTAATTCATCATGTATATGTTAGTTTTTGACAGTCTTCAATAGATAATTTGATGAATTTCTTATAAATAAGGAAATAGGGAGGGAAAAAATTCTCCATTATTTTCATACTATTCTTTTTGATTCACCAACTATAAAAATGTAATTCTGTCCATATGTGCCTATGTAAGCAAAACTCAATGCCTTTAACTTCTCAGAACCACAACTGTGCTGAGTTATAGTGAACTCAATTTCAACACACAAATAAAGGAAATGTTTAAAAGGTTGATGTGTGATAAAAAATGGACTCTTTATGTTGCGTCAAAATGATGATTCTGAAAGAGAATATTGTAAAATGGACTTTTTGTTGTTCACAGCATTTGTTTGCTATTATGTTTTATATTTAACGAATTAAAATACTCTCAAATTGAACTATCACATTTCAGCTACTATATCCAGGAAAACTGTTGTCTACAGTAGATGAAGAGCTCTCTTAAACATATTTCTAACTGGAGCAAAATATTTGATTACTTCAGAATAGAAGGATGGGGGAAAAGGTGGCCTACTTATTTACTAAAGTATACCAGTTTTGAAAATTAATTTGTACCCTTATTAAATACAATTTTTATGGAATATCATAAACATCTATTTTATCCCTTCTCTCTCTCAGCTTTGATGTTAACTATAATGAGGACTCTCTAGGCCTTAAGCACTGACTTGAATTTTGGGTTCTCTGTGACTTAACAACTAAAATTATTAAAATGTTATATATATTAATTCTGTATAGTTTTTTAGAAATAAAAATAAAGCATGCATTCAGTTTAAAAAGTAAAAACTTTTAGAATGAAAATAGCAATGCCCTGCTGTGTCTTTCTCCAGTTTGTTTTTCCAGTGCACAGAGGCAACTACTTTTAGCAGTTGTTGCTTTTTTCTGCTCTTTTACATTAATACTTTGAAATAACATAGTCGTATACGAAATGTATGTATTGTTGCCTTGTGTGGGGAGATGAGGAATTTCTTCCTAATATCCATTTATATATATATATCCACCCATGGTGTACCCATGCCACGTGCAAATGTACAAATGCACACACACATACACACATGTATATATAATGTACATGTACATTTCTTCCCACCCACCCCAATGGTTGTATCATAATATTAAATAAAATCAACTAGCATTTACATGACTAGTCAAATGTTACTCCTGAATCAACCATACCTCTTATTCAATGCTGCCATTTTCTTGAAGTTAATTATAAGTTTACCCCCCCCCCCCATTTATCTGATTTTCTATGCTTAAATATTTCTGCCATGTGTTTATAAAGAACATTGACCAGGGACACCAGGGTCACCAGGCTCAGTCATTTGAACCTCTGACTCCTGATTTCAGCTCAGGTCATGATCTCACGGTTCACGGGTTTAAGGCCCGCATCGGACTTTGCACCAACAGTGCAAAGCCTGCTTGGGATTCTCTCTCTCTCCCTCTCTCTGCCCCTCCCCTCACTCATGCTTGCATGCGTTTTCTCTCTCTCTCTCTCCCTCTCTGTCTCTCTCAAAGTAAATAAATTTAATTTTTTTTTAAATACGTCCAAACCTGCAACATTTCCTGGAGTCTCCAACCCATTCTACCATGAACTGGTTGCTCTCTGGTGGTACTGATCCTGCATCTTTTCCTTTGCTGTTTTCTTGGGTGATCCCCTCTCTCTTAGATCCTTATGGCTTCTTCATTGGTTTTTCTTTTGCTTTCATTTTCTGAAGAACATTTTATGGTACCTTATATTTACTGAGTTTTTACCTGTCTGAAAATGTCATGTTTGTCTCCTTGTTGTTAATAGATTTGTGTGGCCAAGCCAAGAGCACCAGTTGAAAATCATTGTGAATTCCAGTCTCAATCTGATGCTCTTTCCTTTATATGTGGCTTCCTCATCTCCTTTGGAAGCTTTTTAGAATCTTCTCTTTATCTCTGTTCTAAAATGTCACATTTATATGCGTTAGTCTTCTTTTATTCATTTTACTGGGTATTTCTGCAGAGTCTTTCAATTTGGAGACTCATTTTTTATAGTGCTTCAAAAGTTCTTCACTTTTTAAGAGCATTCCTTTATCAAAGAAAACTGTTCTTATTTTAATGTACTAGGTAGCTTTATTAGAGAATATTAATTATAGTTAATCAAAATTCTGTTCGTCTACCTGCACTTAATGCTTTTTCTTTGTTCCCTACCCCTTTCACATTTTTTTTCCTTTGTTTGATCTACTGAATGTTGGAAGCTTTCATATTTAAGAGTGAGCATTTACTCAATGGAAGCTCATTATTTGTGTGGTGACTGTGGACTGGATGGCTTCCTGTGTGGGAAGTTTGAGTAGTTAGCAGTCCTTTGGGTATATGTGTATTTGTGTGCTTGTGTTTAGGGAGAATCCTTGCACAGCAGTGTCTTTAGATTTTTTCTCATGAGTTGTTCAGTGTCTCCAGAGAGGAATCTTCCAGGCTTCTATTTGAAGGGAATACACTTGGCTGTCAGAGCTCAGCAAGTAGATTGGCAAGTAGGCTATGCAGACATGCACTCAGTCAGCCTGCCACTTTTCAGCTCTACATGCATCTCAGGTTTTCTGCTAGGACTGGGGCCCTGTATCAGTTCAGTTTATCCAGGGAATAACTCTCTCCGCTTGTAGTCACAACAGGTGCAGTATGTGTAGAGGGTGAAAGAGACCTAGAGGGGAAGAGAAATCTCTTGGCTACTGGGGAGAGGACATGACATTTTAAATGCTTTGTAATCGGACCTTAAAGCAGCCCCTCTGCTTTTGATCCTGCACCTGGCCACTCACCTTCTTTAGTGCCTGTGCTTGCAAGTTCTGAATCTCTGGGGGATTCTGCGGCCTGAGGCAAATGGATACTTGCTCACTGTAGTTACTTCACGTGGCACTGTCTCCATTCAACACAGTGTTTATCACTGTTTATTTCACTTTTTCTCTTTAAAATTTCATTGAACTCTCTTGCTCAGTTTTGTCTCCTGTTCCATTAGCTTTTTAATTGTAGGCTTATGCATTTTAATTATTTTACTGCCATTTTATGGTATTTCTGAAAGCATGAGAAATAAATGTATTTGGTCAGACCATCACTTTTATTCAGAAGTCATATATGGCTTTTATATCATCCCAAATTATTACTGTATTCCTGTTGATGTTCTTATTATTACTGTCTGTGCCATGAGATATTTTAAGATAATAATACTGGAACACTCTCAACAAATTTCCTAAAAAAGTCTACTGAAGCCCCTCATTATGGTCATAGACTTGATCCCCATCTATAATTTTAATGAGGGTGTCATAAGATTAAACTTCATGCTGGACATTTGTGATCTCTTTCACTGATGAATTCATATCTACGTACAGTCATTTCTTTGGTAATAGCTTCTCCATCCAGAACTCAGCTTTTCAGCAATCTCATTTTATTGGTAACAAATTCCAGCACAAAGGAAGTATCAGAAATGCTTTGAAACAACCCAAGTTTTATATTCAGTCTGAAAATGTTTCTCTGGGGATAGTTTGTAAGGGCCTTAAGCAAAAAAGATTTACTTCTCTTTCATAACCAAGTATAATAGCCTTTGAAATGTACATTCTAGATACACAGAGCTAGAAAACAAAACATAAGAAATTAAGAGGGAAGCCTACCAGCAGGCAAGAAACAATCTGTGAGATGATCAACCACCATGAGGCAGACAGAACTAGAAATGGTAAACAAAGGAACTCCAATTTGTATTCCGAGCTTGTAGCAGAAAGTGTAGGCCCCCCTCCACCCATATCTCTCAGGGCTTGTTTATGGTCTGGCTCTTGCCAGCACAGTTCTGTCTTTGCCTGAGAGCTTTCTTTGGTGGCTCAAGCCTATACCAAATGCCTACTACAGGTGCATGACAGGTCAGAAGTGCCAGAGAATTAATGCGACCAGGAAGTATCCTACAACCAATGACTGACAGGAGTAGATGTGTAAATATCTCAGCTTCCTTACCCCTTGGTTAAGTCTAAAGAATGTGTTGTACACTGGCAACCAGAGTTCCCCAGAGGGATGAAGCTCCAGTTGTCCATCGTTGTAATTTGCTTTTTCTTGGCTGCCTTCCTTTACTGTCTCATTCCCTGCTCTGCTGTTGGTGTTTTATAGAATCCTTTCTCAAATAAACCACTAGCAGTAAAATTTTGCCTAGTTTAAGAGAACTCACACTAAGAAAGGACCATTTAGGTTTGGGGAACAATGATATATTCTTCAAAAGGATGGTGTTATATGTACAAAAGGTAATAAAATATTTAACTTTCAGGATGACCCACAGTCACTGAAGAAACATATGGTTATATCAATATATTCTGTTTAAGAACCTGAGAATTATGTGTATATTTAAGAAAGGTTTCTCATTTAAAATAGCTAATATATTACAGTTGGTGTTTGACCTTTACCTACACAGAAATTTAAACCAGCCTGAATGATTCATTCGATTAGCATTCTGATATCCAAGATATTATTGTGCTAATAAAACATATGTTTGAATTTTAAGAAAATGGGAGATAATTAACTTAATAGTGCTCAATGAAAATCCTACATAAGCCTTCATAAATTCATGAGAATGTACTGGTGAAGGTATCAGTGAAGTTAATCATATAGTTACTAGTCTCTGTAGAAGCTTTCAAAGTTAAAAAAAAAGTGACTTATGAAATAAATGCTGGCATGAAATATTGTGAGTATACCTGTGTACACACTTCTTCAGCTTCTTCTGGAAATTCGTTTAATAGAATACCATTATTGCTACCATACTTCCACATTCTCCTAACCCTCACTGAATTATCTGGGTCATATGGGACAAAACATACTTTCACTCTGCTACAGAAACGTCATCAAAAGGAATAATTGTAAAACTAACATTTTAAGTGTAACCTGAATAAAGCCTGTCTCCATGCTTTCCCCTCCTGCTTTCTCATCTTCTAACTGAAAAAAGTGGAAGAAATTGAGGGGTGAATTTTTGGACTAGTGTAGGAGAGAGCCAACTCCCTGTGCCGGGAAAATGGAAGAAATCTGGTGGTTGTTGTTGTTGTTCCTACAGGAGTGGAACTGAATAAAAAGAGGTGGAACAGGGGAGAGAAGGTATGGAAAAGTAATGAGAGGATGAAACCAAAGAACTTAAAAAATAGATGTGTCACATATTCGTATTTTACAGTGTTTATGCTACACTCTTCTCCCCAACTCAACAATAAAATCAAATTACCACAGAAAGGCCACAAATGAGTGGGTTTATTTTTATAGGGATCAAAAGGATAATTTTTTTATTTATGTTAACAACAGGATCAGTGCCAGGGCATGGATAAAAGTGAAAAATGCGAGCAGAAAACAGTAATTTAGTGGAGACAGGAAGTTAAAGCCAGAAGTAGCCATAATACTGTAAGGCCCTGGGAATTCCCTTAAATGAGGAAAACCACTGGACTTTGCATATAGAGGGAAAACAAGTCCAATCCAATCTGACCTAAAAATTACGTGGTGGGGGGTAGTTAAGAACCAGGGAAATGTGAATAATATCTGAGTTTTTAACCATTAGGTGCTCACAGACTTTACAACTCTTGGAAACACCCAAATCCTGAAATGGAGCATCTCACTTTCAACTTTTGGGTAAAGAGGTAGACCAGCATCTTTCTTAAGGCCTCAGTTGATGGATGACACCTCCAGGCCTCCATAGGTCTCAGGCGGTACATTGTTCTTAGTGACTGGAATGATCCCTGCTCTGTGCTGTGCTCTGCAAGTTATCATGGAGTTATTTTGCTGTAGGCCATTCATTTCCCTATAGCCTTGATTGTATGGGAGAGGAGAGCTACAGTATTTTTCCCCTGACAATTCTCTGCCATTAATTTCTGTACACTTCTCTGGCATTCACCTTCTGAATTTCTTTTCTCGTCATGCATTCGCTTTCATCCTCCTGTGGGATATCACTTTCCATTTGGGCCTCTTCTTCCCAGACTTGGTGATGTTTATCTATGTTGTCTGGTATCCCCACTAATGACAGGTCCTGTCTATCAGTTTGCTAATTCTCACACAGCTCAGCCACATTTATGAAATATACACGCTAGTTCCAATATGTTGGTATGTTAAAGTAGAAAAGTGAAATATGTGAGTTGCATACTTAGAAACAGTGACGGGAATTTATTGCTTCACTTTCATTTATATGTGTTTGGGGGTAGATGAAAGAGCAGCCTGGTAAGAAGAGAGCAAGTGTTTGGGAATCAGATAGTCATGGACTTGATTTTACTTCTAACCTCTTACTATTTAAGCAGTATTTAACTCCTGTGAGCCTCAATTCCTTTATAAAATCAGGATGATAATACTTGTCTCATGTTTTTGCTGAGGAGTAAATGGAAAGCTCCTTTCACAGGATAGGGTTGTTTGCAGTAGTGTAGTCATAATAACAATACTAAATTAGTGACTCCACGAATGACTCAATGAATGGAGTATAGAAAGGGGAAATAGTAATGTTACAGTGGAGAAACCTGGCAGAAACCTCCTTAACCAAGGGATCAAAGTGAACATCACCAGTGATATGTGTGGAGATCTACTGTACTTATGTGGATGTGAGGCGAAAGGCGTTTCACCTTTTTACGTTCCCCCAAAATTCATATCCTCAGTCTAATAATGCAAACACATCAGACAAGCTGAAGCTGAGGAAAATTCTGCAGAATACTTGAGCAGTAATCTTTAAAAAGTGTGAAGGTTATGAAACTCCAGGAAAGACTGGAAACCACCACATGTCAGAGAAGATCAATGAGATGCAGCCACTCCATGCAACGTGGCGCCCTGGACTGGATCTTGGAACAGTGAATAGGATGCAGAGGGGAAACTGATGAAATCCAAGCAAAATGTGTAGTTTAGCTCCTAGTATTGTATCAGTGTTTTAATTTCTTAGTTTTGGCAAATGTCCTAAGGTTATGTATGATGGTAACATTAGGGGAAATGGAGTGAAGGCTGAACTTGATATATTATCTTGGCAACATTTCTGCAAATTTGAAATTATTCCAAACAAACAGTGAAAAAAATTTTTTTAATATTATAAGTAAAACTTACAGTGACAGAGAACAGATTAGTGGTTGCCAGTGGTTGGGGTAAGTGGAGCATAAGGGACTTTTTGGGGTGATGGATCTGTTTTGTATCCTGATTGTGAGTATAGTCATATTATCTATACATTTGCTAAAATTCATAGACCTGTACACCAAAAGAGTCCAATTTACTACAGGCCAATATAAAAACACAAACAAACAAACAAAAAATAAATAAGTAAAAGGGAAGAAAGTAAAGTGAATGGGAAGAACACAAGGTATAAGAAAAAATTGTAAAGGTAGAGCCTTTATGTTTCTCATATATAATGTTGTCATCAAATCAACAGAACCTTATTAAATATTTCTGTTATTTAACAAATATTCATTGACTACTAATGATGTATTGGACACCTTGCTTAACTAAGGCTTGGAGGCACACAAGAACTTGGCATGTTCTCATATTGAAAAAAGTCCTCATTTCAAGACAGTCCAAAACATACTATAAAAAATTCTTGTGAAGAATCAGGGTATATGCAGGGTGCCTGGGTGGCTCAGTTGGTCAAGTATCTGACTCTTGACTTTGGCTCAGGTCAAGATCTCCCAGTTTGTGAGTCTGAGCCCAGTGTCAGACTCCACAATGATACTGCAGAGCCTACTTGGGATCTGTCTTTCCCTTTCTCTCTGTCCCTCCCATGCTCCTGTTTTCTCTCTTTCCCTCTCAAAATAAATAGATAAATTTAAAAAAAAACAAAATCTTAAAAAAAAAAAGAATCAAGGTATATGCATATGAGTTAAATGGCATGAAATCTTTACATAGTATTTCAAGATTATGTCAGTACTATATTAAGCAAAGTGAATTATGATAACAGAAGTTCAGAGTAGGCATTAACATCCTTGGAAGAATAGGGAATTTTCATGAATGATGAACATAGAACTCTAGGAGAGATTCTTTGTGATTTAAGACTGTTATCTTTAGGAAAAGAACATTTAACCACACGATATTTGTCTTGTTTTGTTTTGAAATTCTTATGGACTGCATAACATAATTTTGCTCCCCTCCCCCCGCCCCCGGATTCATATGTGGAAGGCCTAACCTGCAAGGTGATTTTATTAAGAGTAATTAGGTTTAGATGAGATCATAAGGGTGGATCCTTATAAAGGGATTAGTGCCCTTATAAGAAGAGACCAGAGAGCACTCCCTCTCCTTCTCCCTCCACACTGGGAGGATCAAACAAGAAAACAACTATCTACAAATCAGGAAGAGGGCTCTTCCCACAGGGTAGCACCTTCATCTTGGACTTCTCAGTCTCCAAAACTATGAGAAACATACGTTTGTTGTTTAAGTCCCCCAGTTTGTGGTATTTTGTTACTGCTGTCCAGGCAGAGTAAGACAACAATTATATTAAAATACCCAGGATTAGTGAGCATTTAGTAAGGACTTTATAGGTATTAACTAATATGATTCTTGCAAGAACCTGGGGAGATAGATACCATTTTAGAGATAAAGAAACTGAGTCATAAAGCAGTTAAATAATATGCCTAAGATCATACAACTAGTTGGGGCGCCTGGGTGGCTCAGTTGGTTAAGTGTTCGACTTCGGCTCATGTCATGATCTCACGGTTTGTGAGTTCGAGCCCCTTGTCGGGCTCTGTGCTGACAACTCAGAGCCTGGAGCCGGCTTTGGATTCTGTGTCTCCTCTCTCTCTGCCCTTCCCCCATTCATGCTCTGTCTCCCTGTGTCTCTCAAAAATGAATAAATGTTAAAAAAATTTTTAAGATCATATAGCTAGTAAGTGGCAGAGTCATGGTTTGAATCCAGGTATCTGACTCCAGAGCGCACACTCCTCCCCACTAAAATACCTGGTATCTATAGTCATGGTTGTTTCATTTTTCTAGCTGGAAATAAGCATAAAATGTTTCAAACATTCAAGGAACCCTGATTTTTGTGAAAAACTGCTTTAAAATACAAGTAGTTATAACACTTTCTTTTTTTTTTTAATTCTGGAAGCAACTGGCCTTTACCGTGCCCTCCAGTTGGCACCGTGCCCCTTGCTAATGTGCATGGACCAGTACCTTTTACTTTGCTGCTTGCCAGCAGAACGTGACCTTGGCAACTTGGCATGCCAGCCAAAATTCCAAATAGCGAAAGTAGCACTTAAGTTCCTGGGGAAACTCTTTGAACCATCAAGTATGCCTTGCCATGTCAATAGACATGTCGATAGACATGGCAATAGTCCTTTTACCACATGGCTCACTAGCTAATGTTTCAAAGTGTGCCTGAATTGTCTGTCTGTTTACAATGTTCTTGTAATTCTAATATATTCTTTCTTTAATTTCGTGTTTCCTATTACTGGAATTGCCTAATTTGTCTAAAATATTCCACTTTGTGTTACTCAGCAATGACCCCATTTGCTTGCAAGCATTTTGGTGACAAACATAGTAATTATATGGGATTTTGTTTTGCATCATTGTTTTTGGAACAAGAACAGGAATCCTAATTTCTCTGTACAATTACTGAAAAACAGGGTGCTCTATAAATGAATTATATGTAGTTAAATGTTCAGCCTTTATAGTCAATTTAATTCTGAAAGCTTAATAATAAATTTGATACAAGCTGCTAGTGAGCAGAGAAGCATATAGCAGCATATGATCACATAGAAATGTAATCCTTTTACAGTGTGCCTCTATATTGTTTGTATCAAATGTTTCTCTCCGACCTAGGCCATTTTTCTGAATTCCAAACTCCATATTAAATATAGCCACGTCGATGGAGGTTTCCCAGCCTCAGTGCTGTTGACAGTTTGGGCTGGCCAATGCTCTGTTGTAGGGGGCTGCCCTCTGCCTTACAGGATGTTTAGCAGCATCTCCAGCCTGTACTCACTAGAGACGAGTAGCACCCCTCCCCAGTTGTGATGATCCAAGAACGTCTACAGAAAATGGGCAAAGTTCTCCCAGGGACCAGTATTATCCGCTGTTGAGAACCACTAAGCTAATATTCCATAGGCTTGTGAAAGTCAACATGTACAAAATTAAATTCATTTTCCCTTCAGATATTCTCCTCCAAAAAAAGTTAAGAATCTGTCCGAGGCAAACCTTACCTCTGTCTTTTAATAACTGTGTAACTTGATCAAGCTACTAATTTCTCCATACCTCAGTGTCTTCATCTGTAAATAAATACATTAATAAAACCACCTTCATATGACTGTTATGGGGATTAAATGAACTAATACATCTAAAATATTTAGAACATTTTCTGGCCCATAGTACACTTAGGTTAATAAATGTTTGTAGTAACAGCTGAATACTGTTAAATGTTAGCAATATTTGTGCAATACAGGAAACTCCTAAGATTTGTCTTTCCAAAGGATGTGTACAGACGATTTAAAAGGAGAGATGTACCAGGGATAGTAAACACATGGAACAATGATCAGTATTATTAAAAATCAAGAAAATGCAAAATAGCATCATGATGTACTACTTAAATATATTAAATTTGAAATTTAAAAGAATACTTGGTATTAATAACTGTGTGACAAAAAAGCACTGATAAACTGTTGGGAAAATGTGTAACTATATTCTTTCTGGAAGATCTTTTGACAGTATATATCAGAGCTTTAAAATATTTATAGCCCTTAACAGTAAATCTGGTTCTAGAAATTTATCCTAAGGGAGTAATATGCTCAAAAATTAATAAAGTAGTATGTTGATTACTCTGTTATTTGTGACAGCAAAAACCAGAAGCAACTTACAAACTGAATAATAGAAGGCTGATGAAATGAACTCATGGTGTATTTATGTCATATAATACATAGGTATCACATTTTCAAATAATATTTATAAAACTGAGAAAATCCTCTGACTATGGTAATTCTTGGTTCAAAATGCCCCCATCACTTTCAAGATAGTATTAACAATCCTTAGGTGTATAGGAACATATACACATAAACACTCTCCTTTTAAGATTTTTTTTTTAATGTTTATTTATTTTTGAAGGACAGAGAGACAGAGCATGAGCAGGGGAAGGGTAAAGAGAGAGGGGGACACAGAATCTGAAGCAGGCTTCAGGCTCTGAGCTGTCAGCACAGAGTCTGAAGTGGGTCTTGAACTCACAAGTTGTGAGATCATAACCTGAGCTAAAGTCAGATGCTTAACCAACTGAACCACCCAAGTGCCCCATAAACACTCTCCTTTTAAAGCTATTTTTTGGCAAATCCTGCCTACTTATCTAAGCATTTATTCTCCCTAGGTTTCCTTCCCAGTTTCACAACCCCCTTACTTTATGAGATTCTGATACACCATAAGTAGAGGGGCATGCATCTCCATTTGAGAACCACGTGAAAGATTTTCTGTTGGGCATGTGAATGGTGACTTTGCATGATGTACTTTGCATACAATGGCTAAGGATTTCTGCCCCAGCTCTGCTTACCTGCCCAGTTTCCTGAACAAATCTTGTTGCTTCACCCTCTGAGCATTGACCCACCAACCCCTTTTCTCAACTTGGATTGCTCTTCTTACCGTTTGGCTTTTCTCTTCTTCTCAAGACCAAGCTAAAGCATCACTTGCTCTAAGAAACTTGTCCTAAACCCAACCCATTCAGACTCAAATGTTTTGTCTCTCTGTATTCTTGTGGCATAGCTTTCAGACCTATTCATTCATGCCTTTATCTATTTTGCTATTCATGTATTCTTCAACAAAATATACTTTGAGTCACTACTAAATGCCAGATACTATTGTAGGTACTGACTATAGTCTCAGTGAACCAAAAAAAAAAAAAAAATCAAAATTTCCTGCTTTCATGGGGTCTATACTCCAGTGGAGAAGATGGAATATAAACAAATAAACCATAAAAAATAAATGTATCTTAAGAGATGATTTTGAACAGGACTTAGAAGAAGAAAGTACTAAGTAGAAGGGAGGCAAAACTTTACTTCTACCCATTTTCACTTTTCATCTGGGATTCAAAGAGACAGATTTACAAGAGAAAAAGTTATTAATGCATACAGTATAAGGCATAAGGGAGAAGCATTTACAAAGAGTAATTCGAAGTGGTGACCTAGAACTGCAGATTATATGGTATCTTCATCAATGAATGAGGACGGTTATTCAATAAAGAACAATAATTTTTTAGAAAAATGTTAGGAGTAGCAATAGTAGTTTTAGGCTCCCAAGGGTGGAAAACTGTGGGAAAGTAAATACATGGGAGAAAACTAAGGGAGAAAGATTTGTTTGCAGATTCCTCTTGTGCTTTCTCTGGGCTAATAAGAGTGTTTCCAGCAAAAGGACAATTTATATGCTGCCTTTATTCAGAAAAGGGGGAGGGTTGAGAGAGCTTTTCCTGCATTTGTTGCTTCTTAATTGCCTTGAGCTTAAAATAATTTTTATATCACAGAGTCATACTTGGGGATAACATATTCTGGTTTCATTCACAAGCAACAGAAATATCTGAAGGAAAAGCATTCTGGGCATGGGAATAACACATATAAAAACCCTGGGCTTGCTTAGTACATTCCAGGAACAGAAAATGGGTTTGGAGACTTGGACCGAGAGAAGATCAATGAGAAATGAGACCAGAAGGGCATCTAGACGTCAGATCCAGAGAATCCTGAAGGCCATAGTAAGATCTTTGGATTTTACTCTGTATGGTTTTAAGCATGGTAGTAACATTATCTTATTTATGCTTTAAAACCATCCTTGCTGCTGTATGATTGTTAGAAGTAAAAATCGAAGTGGAATAATCAGAGGCAGTCACAGTGGAAGTCAGGGCTGATGGTGGCTTGGATTTAGGTGACAGTAGTGAAGGTAGGTAGAAGTGATCACATTTGAAAGCTATTTTGAAATAGGGTTGACAGGATTCATTAGATTTGATCTCGGATGAAGAAAAACAAAAGCCTCAAGGACAACGCTTGAGCTGTTGGGCCTGAATAATTGGGTGGGTTTTTGTGGTATTTACTGTTATGGTGAACACTAGTTGAAGAGTGTGTTTAGGAATGAAAACATAGAATTGGGTTTTGACTATGTTAGGAGTTAAATGCCAAACAAACATCAACTTGGACATGTTGAGGGAATAGTTGGACAGGAGTGGTTAGGAGAGGGATTGTCAAAGATAGGAATTTGGGCATCATCAGCATATATATTATACTTAAAATGATGTTACTGACATGTCCACTGACATAGCTGTGAGTATAGACTGTGAAGAAATAAGGTCTAAGCTCTGAGTTCTGGGTCTCTCCGCCATTAAGAGGGCAGAAAAGAGGGTCTAACAAAAAGTTTGTGGAGTGATGGTTAGTGAGTTAGAGAGAAAAACAGAAAAATGCAGTATTAGAAGCTCAAGGAAAGGTAGTGTTTTAATAAGGTAATTAAGAGGGTAATTATGAGTCAAATGCATTAAAAATGTATCCCTAGATTGGCATTATGAAGGTCATTGCCAAATGGCTACCTTTATCATAGAGTTTATGCTATCCCTTAGCAAAAGTGCATTTACTTAACTCTGCTTTCCATTAAAGCTGTGAATTTCAAAAGGGGATAATTTTATACTCCAAAGGACATTTGGCAATGTCTGGAGACAGTTTTGATTGTTATAACTGAAAGGAGTGTGTGCTGTTGGGATCTACTGAGTGGAAGCCAGGGATTCTGCTAAACATCTTGCAATGCACAGAGCAGCATCCCCTACAACAAAAAAGTCTCCAGCCAAAAGTGCCTAAGTTGAGAAACTCTGCAATAAACTTAGTTTCCAAATTGTGTGCTTAGGGACCTCAGGGTCGACCCATAAGAGTGCTATGAGACATTTCAGATTTTGAGTGGGCACAAAGATATCTGTCACACAATACATGAAATACTAGCTCAAAGAAGTTCAGAATTTGAACATTAGATCTCTTCATTGCTTTTCATAACATCATACCTTTGCAGAACTTGGATTTTGGAAATTGCTGTGATAAAAACCAAGTACTTTATAAGAATCATTCTGGAACATGAAAAGAAAGTGTTTCCAGTCTGATTCCAAGGTTTGAAAAGTTGTTCAGTGCCCAAAAGATGTTAAGTTGTTAGGACATTAATAGTTACTAAGTAGTTTAGACCTGACAAGGCAGTAAACTCTATTAATAGGTATTTCTTGTGGCTCAGATGTTTGGTAAAAAAGAAAAAAAAATTACTGAGATGCTAAGGGCACCACTGAGGAGAAAGTTGGGAAGTGTTGTGCTAGATTTAAAGTTCCCCAGGAATAGATACTGTGCCTTAGTACTTTGTATCCCCAGCACTTAGCATACTCACGGTCCAAGTGTGAGGTGTGAGATGCCAAGTAAACATCCATCTGAAGATTACAGGAAATTTAATAAATATAAAATGTTGGGTATGGGATAAATGAATAAAGGGGGTATTGTGCACTGTAATGTCAAGGTAATGATACGGTAATTAGTGAAATTCTACCTACTAGTTCACTGTATGCTAAGAGATCCCTAAATATCCCTTTATTTATATGTGGTCAAAATCACGGGGAAAAAAAAAAGCTTGGCTTTCTTACTCTTTGGCCTGTGAGTCTCTGGATTGCAATTTCTTGATTTTAGTATTTGCAAGTTAAGTTCCTCAGATTACATTGACTTATTTTTTACCACTACAAATTTCTATTCTCACTTATATTATGCATTTTGACACAACTGTGATCTTATTCTGTAGGAATATGTAAGAGGGAACAATTTGAATATCTCCTAAATTTTTGGACGCTTTTCTTCCTGTCCCTTTTGCCAAGCACTACATGCCCTTGCCTAGTGATTACATAGATGCTGGAAAGAGATGTTCTCCTTACATTTAGGAATTTTATTTTGTTTCAAATAAAAAATAATCTTTTCAGTGTAAAATATGACTTAAGAGTATAAGCTTACAGAAACATTCTTGGTGTAGTAGAAGGTAGTTGACGTTTCAAAAGGAATGTAAATAGCCTTCTGCATCCCACACTCAGTGAGATACATCTTGAGCATGGTGTTCAGCCTCTTTGACTCTGAATTTTGTCATCTGTAAACTTAGAATTGTTACCTCTCAAAGTTGTTGTGAGTATTAGGCAATCTACCTAATGGCAAGCAGCCAGAACTGCACCTAACCACAAAGGAGATAATGAGTAGACTGTAGCTTCTCTTCTTTCAACCTGACCCATCCTGACACCTTCCTTTTCCTTTTTCTCATTCTTTTGTTTGACCTAAACAGCCTAGGATGAAGCTGATAGAAAATATTGCCATTTAAAAATAGACAAGATTTCAGTTTTGTTGGTGTTCTGTGTTGTATGATGGTATTTACCCCCTTATTGGTGTGAAACAGTAGTGAATTAGAAAATGTAAACATATTCACAGGAAGGGCCCCAGTGACAGCAGAATTGGGAGATTCACTATGTCACCAGGGCACAGTCCAGTTTTTCCCACCTCAGAGTGTTCAAAGTAAATCTTCTGCCCATTTGTGTGTTCCTTAGTCTTGCTTAGTTATAGCTAGCCTGGGAGAATTGGAGATCATAGACCCCATGGATAATTATACTCCAAGGTAATCATTAAGACTGAATATATATAGTAGTACTGACTTCTATCAGCTGTTTTTATGGGGTTGCTAAAATGCAGCCTGACTGTAACATCTGGCTTACTTAACTTCCTCAGCTCGATTTACTGTATACTAACCCTGATCATCAATTCCACTGGTCACCCTCTTCCCTTCCCCTGCTCTGCTCTGCTTTGCATAGAGTTGATGCTGGCAAACCGCTGATCCTTTGGTAACTGTTTTCTTCTTGGTTTAGCCAAAGGGAAGTATTGGGTGGAGGTTCAAAGACAGTTGGGAAAGCTCTTTATACCTCCCACCCCTTGTCCCACTCTATGCCCCCTTTCTTCAGGAAGCCCTTCCCTCCATGGTCCCAGTGTATGTCATAGCTCCAAATCAGTCCAAATGACTGCATTATCTCCATGATCCCAGATCCAGTCTTGTGGCCTCGGTTTTTTTTTTTACCATGAGGGTAGCACGTTGATGACCTTCTGGGTCTCTGGTTCCCTCTTGCCAGCTTCTGGGCTGTAATGTACTATATCTTCTCTTGTTCCTCCAATCCTTGAGACAGCAGCACTTGTTAAATCTCTGAGTTACCTTACTTTCCTCTATTTCTTTCATCTCTTGCAATGCTTCTTCAATGAATTTCATCATGTTGATTTTATTCTATTGGAGTAGCTTGCGTGTGTTCTATTTCTGTGGTTGGACACTAACTGCTACTACAATGGTGATGATGATATTTCTGCAAAAGCTGATAACGAGTAGTGTGATGTGTGATTGAAAGATCAGAAGACCTAACATATAAAAGAAATTTAGGAAAAACAGAAGGGCTGGAACCTCACACATAAACACAGGTTTCACTTGCTAAAATAGACAGGTTTTAATTTTGTAACAAAGGATTCATGTTAAAAAAAACTCTTAAATTATCAAAAAGAATGTGAGATATTTGTCACATACAATAAGAGAGTAAGTTTGATTTTTCCATAAAATAGAAACTAGTGTTGAATGTTAGAAATACATTAGTTGGGAACCTATTGGTCTATGTTCTACCAAGTGATAAAAGGACAATATTTGACCCTGAAATTTTTGTTCACTGTATATAAAAGCTGAGATGTGTGTGTGTGTGTTATGGATTTATACTAATACATGCTACATGCATCTATAGAATAAGCATTAGATCATTTCATAGCTATATCATTGCTCTTTTGGTGCTCCACTGGGTATTTTTGCTTGGTTTTTTGTTTGTTTTTGTTTTGTTTTGTTTTGTTTTGTTTTGTTTTGTTTTACAGATTAGAAACAAAAGCAGAGCCAATGATACTAAGTGGAGCAGATAGCAGACCAGAGTAGCCAATTGCTATACTAACCTTTTCCATTCTTTTTGACCCAATTCCATTCCATTCCATTCCATTCCATTCCATTCCATTCCATTCCATTCCATTCCATTCCATTCCATTCCATACCATTGTATTTTATGATTTCCCAATCCATTGTATTCCATTCATTCTATCCTGTAAATACTGATTAAGTATCTGGTATGTGGCAGATACAAAGCAGAGAAAAATTGCTGCTCTCCTGAAGCTTATATCCTAAGAAGGGTTGTCAGGAAGATAATAGATTTAACACATAAATAAATTTTATAATATAAGTTAGTAGGTGTTGCAGAGAAAAAACTAAGAGATGGGAGTTATGGAGTGGGGAATGGAAGGAAGGTTATAATTTCCAAACAAAATAATGTGTAGGACACTGTGTGAGGAAGTAAAGGCTTTAGTCATAAATTGATCTGAGGCAAGAGTGTTTTGGGAACTAAGATGGGAGATGCCTGGAATGTTTAAGGAGCAGCAGGGAGGCCAGTGTGACTAGAGGAGAGTCAGTGAGGGGAGACTGATTGGAGATAAGCTCAGAGGGGAGAAGAAAGGACTGATCACATAGGACTATGAGAGTCATTGCTTTTACATGGAGGAAAAGGGCCAGCCATTGTAGGGTTTTCAGTAGAGGATCATGTGATCTGAGTTAGTTTTGGACCCTGGTAATCCTTTGAGAAAGACATTTGACTTATATTATTTTGTTAGCAGTGGAGTTACAGAAGTGGTTATATTATTGACCAAATAATATATTTGGTCACACATACACACATATATATTTTTGAAGATACATTCAGTAGGATTTTCTGATGAATTTGATGTAGAGTGAGAGAGCATAGAAGGAGGAAAAGATGGCTCTAAACATTTTGGGCCTGAAAAATTGGAAGGATAGAGTTGCCAACAACCAATATGGAGAAGACTACAGATGGAGTGGGTTTGAGGGGGAAATCAGGAGTTCATTTCTAAATATGGCAACTTTGAGATATCTTTTAGACATACAAGTAGAGGTTGCTTATTGGCAGGTGGGTATATGAGTCTAGAGTTCAGGAGAGAAATCCAGAATGGAGATATATGTTTTGGAGTTGCCACCACATAGTGACATTTATGATGAGATTAAATGAGTTCACCAAGGAAGAGTCACTGTAGATAGAGAAAAGGACTAGGGACTAAGCTCTGGGAAACTCCAGAATTAAGAGGTCAACAAGGCAAAAAGCAAGGACCAAGAAAAGAGGACCAAGAAAAACCAGCAAGTTCAGTAGGAGGAAACTTGAGAGTGTAATGTCCTCGAAGCCAAGTGAAGAATGTATCAAAAGAGATCCAGTTACTAAAATAAATCTGTTACCATCAGTGCAACTGGGTGTGTTCTGATTCAATGTTGCTGTACCTCTGGGTTTTTTTTTTTTATTCTATTTTTATCCTGAGAAACAAGATCTTATTTTTTTGTTTTGTTGAAAATTTGGCGTACTGTATTCTTAATTTTTTATTATTCAAGTTTGAAACAGAGAAGCAATTGCTTTAAGAACTAGGTTTGGTGTTAGTAGTTTTTGTATGGCGATTCTGTATTTATTTGATCCTTTAGTAGTTTTTGTATGGCGATTCTGTATTTATTTGATCCTTATTTACAGTAAATGGTGGTGTGATGTCTTAATAAATTGCCCGTTACACTTGTTACAGGAGGCTAAACTGAAATGTATTTTATATATAATTATTTGAGGAAAAATAAACTAAGTTTATCTTTATTATAATCATGTTTGTTATTAGCATCTTTTATAAATAAAACTATTTTTTGTGCTACATTTCCTCACGTACCTGTGCATGTTACAAGATTAAGTATTTGTCTTGGAATTTTCAAACAATCCTTTGTCATAACTGTGATTAAAATAATACAAGAATTCATTTCCAGTGGTGACTAATATATGGAAGTTTGTCTTATGATATTTGTTTGTATGTTGTACTTAAGGATATCAAGATCTCAAGCGGTTGAAGGATTATAGGTAAAAAATAGTAATGCAGTTTTGCTATCTAGGAAAAGGGCTAGGTTTTTTGGTTTTTGAAAACTTCTGTCTTTGAGCCTACAGAATATTTTGAAATTAAGTTGCATGTATTTGTGTTGCCTTTTGCTTATATTCTACTGTACAATCTTCATATCTGCCACTTCATAAGTAAGCTTTGCAGTACCCACAAATTATTGTTACAGTGTTAAAAATTTTAAAACAAAAAACAAAAAACAACAAACCTAATGAACTGGACTGCTGAGAACAGAGCTGAATAAACACAAGCCTCCCTTTTTACAGTGACTGTTCCAAACTAAGCAGAAGCTGCTTCTTTATTTCAGGGAAGGAAAAATAATGACCCGGTTTTCTTTATTTTTCTGGTGAGCAATTTAACTGCTACCTTCATTTGGCATATTCTCTTACTCCTTTTACTGGAATGTGGCTCTAACTGTAGGTATAGCACTCTTTACCACAATGTATATTTTCTTTGCCACAACATATATTTTGAGCCGTATTTACCAACATAGATATTTAGTTTGTCTGTGAGGTGTGGTCTCAAATCAGTTGTTTAGGGAGAATTTTGACTGGAGGTATAACCTTTGCCATGCAGTTTGGTGTATGTATGTGTGTCTGCAGAACTATCAAGGAGAGATTATTCTCCCAGATGGCATTACCTTACTAGAAACTAATGCACATACTCGCAAACCATTTGTAATCTAAATGTTCTGGCAGCATTTTATTTTCAGAAGTAGTTGTATTAACTCTTTGAGCCTTTTATTATCTTCTACTCTTGAACTGGACTTTATGAAAGATCATAGTTCCCCCAAATACTCCTTTTGAGTATTGTGTGTGCGCACCTTTGTATGTGTTTGTGTTGTATGTAAACCACTGTGTATTTTGGCATGGCCCAAGTCAGCAGGAAGGCTCCAGGGCTGAGGCTGCTTTCATCCTATGTTACACCCTCACAACCTTCCTGTTTTACGATAATTCTGAAACCTAATGCTCCTGCCACTTTTAACTCAGTACTGTGTTTATTTGCCTGTGGCCTGTTTTATTGTAAAATAAAAATGTTAAGAACCTTATGTTTTTAGGGTGTTTTCTCCCCAAGAGCAGTATGGTTGTCTTAAAGGCTAACTGACTGTGTTTTAATGGTGTGTAAAGATTCGGTAAAAAGTAAATTATGGCAATTTTGTTTTAAGAAGAAACTTTTAAAGGTAATATATGCTATAGACTTCAAAAAGTCCAATAAAATAATTAAGAACAAACTGTACCCGTATATCATTTGATTCAGCACTTGTGTTAAATCTTAACCTTCAGAAGATTATGCTTCAATCTGGGTGACCATTGGTAGGGGATTAGAGCCACAATTACTTAAAAATCAAGTCTTCACATATCTTGAATATCTCTAGGAACGTTTCCCCTCCCCCGCCCCCCGCCTGTGGCAAGTGATCGAGGGAATTAAAGCTGATTTGCTTTCTCTGCTAATGTGAACGGATAGGTGGCTACCATTGATTTATTTCACAGACGGGCAGTTCACACCTTCCTCATTTTTTGGTGATGCCCTTCATTATGATGCATGTAAGTAGTAAATGATAAGACAGTTGGTGAATTGTTTTGAACATTTTACTTACTCTTGAAATTATACTAATTTTCATTTTAAGCCCATCAGGAGGTATTCATTGTGTGTTTATGACATATCTAGCATCCATGTGTTCTAGGTGCGATGAAGGTAACATGTAGAATACCATCTTTGTCCCCAGGGATTTTAATAATCTGGCTCAGTATTTCTTAAGAAGGAGGGTGGGGCACTATTGGCATTTTCAGAGGAACAGAGAATGTCAGTGGTATCATTAGTTATTGTGACAGAAAAAAATACATTCATATACTTATCACATGTCTTCCAGAGAGGCCGTTAACTATACCCCTTCCTACTAAGAACAGTTAGAGGAGCTAAAGTATACTCTACATGGAGAGGAAGTGACTATAGAACTCTGTTGTTGAAACTCTATTAAAGGAATGATACTTACCATAAGAGTTGAGAGAATACAGGAAAAACAGCTGGGTAGTTGCCCCTATTTATACCATGTTAGAGATTACTTTAGAAACTCATGCTGATCCTTATGCTATGACTATCTTCTTTTTTTGTCTAGTCTACCTCCTGCTTAATCATCAAGATAAACTACATTGTTAGAGCTTTCAAGAACCTTTTATTAACTTTGCTCTTACAAGGTTTGCTCATTGTCTTCCAGCATTACCTTTTTATCACGTTATGGATTATTTATGGCTGCTCAATGGATTCTGTGCTTATTGTGGACAGGAAATATGCTATGCACCTTTCCTACCTAGTTAAATTCTATGTGTGTAGTACATGTTTAATAAGCTGACTTGAACTTGACAGGTAAATGATATAAACATCAGTTGTGTAGTTTCCTTGTTTCTTGACATCCAATTAAATTTCTGTTCAAAAGACTCCTTTACTGTTTAACTATGCTCTTTTTAAGAAAATTCTTATGCCCTGCTATTGCAAATGTAATTTAGTACAATGCTTTTGGAAAGTCATTTGGCAGTAGGTATGAAGAGATTTACAAGTTCATGGCATTTGATTCATTAATTCCATTTCTGGGAACCTCTCCTAAGGAAACAGTTCTAATCATAGAAAAAGCCTTATGCACAAAAGTCTCCATTTAAGCACTGTTACTAATAGCAAAAAAATAGGGAAGTCTTCATCAAATCTGGGTGATAAAAATGGGACCTTAGGTAATTTCAACAAACCAAGTCTAATGGACAATTTGGGTGAATTGTGTGTGAATATGATCTGGCTTTTAGATGAGGTGAAACTATTTTAAAATAGAAAGGTAGAGACTTTTTAACCTAGCTAAATAATACAGCTACAACATAATGAATATATTATCTCATTTTAGTGCACGTGTACACACAGAAATACATATACATGGATATGTGTATACATAAAAGATCCACCAGGATATATTAAGATCTTAACACTTAACAGTTCTCAGGTTAACAGTGGTGACCACGGGGTGTTAGAAATTCATGTTTATATTTTCCAACTTTTGTTTTTATTTCCTAATTTTCTACAATACCCATTACACCAGTGTAATAATAAAACGATTAAAAAACAAGGAATTGAAAATAATTAAAATGTCCAAAGGTAATATAATGGTTAAACTAATTACTGTAAGTCTACGTTCTGTATTATTTCATTACATTTATGAGAAGTTTTAATAACATGATAAAATGTATAATAATATTCAGTGCAAGAGCAAGGTGAAAATATGTTTTTTCTATCGTTTTGTCTCATTATGTATACACTCTGCAAGTAGATCTCACCATTATTATTTCTGGATAGTAAAATCCTAGATTTTTTTTTATTTTCTTGTGTTTTTTAATAATAAATATATAATGGTTTTTGTTTGGAGAAAGTATATATCACCAAAAATTCCATCAGAAGATCTCTAGTATGTGTTTTTAAAATTTTGGGTAACTGTCTCAGGCTGTTCAAAAAGTTTATAGCTGCAAGTCATGGTTGTATTAAAAAAATAATACTTCGTGCTAGAAATACTTGTTACAAGGGGGTTATAGTATGTCTTCTGTAAGGATAGGTAGGATAAGAATAAAAATTTCATGGACCCAAAAATGGTCACAAGAATTTGTGTCAATTCAACGTAAATTTTGGTTCCTTAATATTCCCATTAAGTCATTCATTCACTTATTCATCCAATAATTATTCATAGAGCATGGACTTGGGTGCTGAGGATTTAGGCATAAGAAATGGGACAGAAGATATACCTACTGAGAGGAGATATAAATGATGTTTGTCTTGCTTTTTGGCAAAAAAGATTGGAAGAAGGTTAAATTCTCTTAAGACAGCAATGTCATATGTAATCAAAAGTCCAAAGAATCTTTATATCCAAATAATATTCACTGCGTTTCCAGATGTTCTCTCAGCTCTTTAATTAGGTTCCCTGATTTCTGTCTATTCCAGTGTTGAAGTCAGCAGCCAAATGCCACATATGGAAAAATGTTCCTCTGGAAGTAAATTGAATATTTTAAAATTTACTGTCACTTATCTTAATATTTAACTCAATAAAACTTCTGTTTCTCAGTGTTTCCCCCACACATTTTCATGTGTCTGTTAAATTGTTGGTAATGCCACATAATTCAGCAGAAAACTAAATGGATTTTACCTCATTTAGAACAGTTTTAGGGATGATGTGATAAATCATTCCTTGGAGTAATTAAATAAATCTAATAAGTACTGTTTGATTTCTGATTAGCTTAAGTGTCTTTATTTATTTCCTATACGGTAAATTCAGAAAGCTCTTAACTGTTTATTCAAAGAGGTCTGAATATCTTTTCACAAGAAAATCTACCTGGGAATCCAAATAGATTCAGGAGCAATTTTTAATGGATCTCATTAGCATTTTAGTTATAAGTGAAGAGAGAATATTCTGTGCTCACATTCCAAGCTACTTCAGAAATAGTATGATTATGGTTATTTTTAAAGTCAGAAGAAGCTATTTTGGAGTCCTGTTCGTTCAACATTCTAGATGTGTTCTCCATGTGATACTGACTTAAAATTTAAAAAGCAGATGTAGGTCAAAGGAGATTCTGCAAATACTTTTGGTGTTTTATTCTGGGGCTTTGACAACTTGAAAGCTATGGCAAGTTGGTGAGTTTTTCTTTATATTTAACCTAAATACTTGGTGTATTATGAAGTCATCTCTTCCTAAATTTTCTCTATTAAAAGTGAAAATAAAAATATATTTCTTATGCTTGTTCTTCATATGAGCAATGACATCTGCTTTATCTATGACACCGGGGGTAGAAACAAAAAACACTTCATGAAAGGGACAGCTCAGGAAGAACACACAAGAAATAGGGATTTGTCAATAGTGATTTCTTCTAGGAGCAGAAATAAGCGGTCAGGAGTGAGGAAAGGGGATTTTGCCCTTCTACTTTATCTCTTCTACTGTTGCAATATTTTGCCGTGAATATACTGTTATTTTATAATTTAAAATGAGAAGATACCATTTTATTTATTTATACATAAATTATAAGTTCATATCAGGCTTCTGGCATATTGTGAGCTTAATAAACATTTATTTAAATGTCAGCATTCACTTGTGTTTACTTCTGTTTTTACAATTGTGCTTACCACCTGCTGAACTTGAAAGAATCTAATACTAAAAGCCTTTTAACAATATATGAGACCTGGCATAAACAAGCACGTACACTTTAAACATTTCAAAAAGCTCTTTAAAGAATGTTCTTATATTTGTTAAACTTTGGTCTGTAGATATAGAAAACTTTTCTTTTCATAATAAACCAAAATTACTGGATACAATATTTGTCGTGTAGAACTTCACGTGACCAGTCCTCTTTCCTGACCCAATCATGAACGGTTATTCTCTTCACATTTAACAGGTTTATTTTCAGAATCCTCAGAAAACACACTTATGTTCCTACTACTAAAAATAAGTAAGCAAACAATTTATTCCTAAATGTAGTGCATTTCCAATTATTGGAGTTTTTCATGAGCCATGATAACAAAGGAATTAGAGAGACATAAGGGGTAAAGGTGACAAGAATGATGTCTGAAAACATTGTTCCGTCAGGGTCATCTAAAAGCTCTATATCAGGGCTCACCTCATGACTGCATTTCAGGGCCAGTCCCCTAAATCTATACACCATCCTCTACAGATGTGGAAATTGAGGTTGTACCTTAACTAACACACTAATATTTTGTCCTAATAATGTCAGCATCATGAGTAGATTTAGTCCCTCTTTAGACTAATTGTTTTTTTTTTCACAACTACTGTAATTTTGATATTAGAAATGTGGGATTTGTAGGATGCCAACAGAAAACCAACTTGAATCTCTTTCCTTTCTTCCCATTCAGACTAATACTGGAGGAGAAGTCTGACCCAACACTGAGGGTAAACTGTTAATAAGCCCAATGACTTTACTGGTCCCTCTCTGATAATTAAAGGTCCTCAAGGCACATTAACTGTATATTGTTTCAGTTCAGTAATTATCAATGTAAAAGTCAAACTTTATTCAAAGTAAAAGTTTCTCAATTTAGTTCAGATCAGCTGCATGGATAAGTCTTAAGTAGAAGAGAGAGGCATAGTCATCTTCGCTGTTTTCCCAGCCTTTGGTTTTTCTCCCTCCTCCACCAGCTTGAAAAAAAGTGTGAGGTTAGTGGACAGTGAGGAGAGGTAACAAAGCAGGGAAGATCTTACGTGTTGGATTCCCCTGTGAGCAGACATCCCTGCTTTGGCCAGGTGATAAAAGCTGGCCTTTGTGGGTGCATTCGCTCACAGTTCCTGAACTGGCCAGTTACAACTGCTCTTTCACACTTTGGGCGCTAGCCTGTACACCTTCAGGATTTTCTTGCTGCAGTTTCCTTGACTGATTAGTTGGCCCTCCTGGGCAGATTGTAACACAGTCCAAAGTCTTGTCATTGTCTTTCTCTCCTGACCTGTATCTGGTTCCATGATGCACTCACACGTTAGACTTATTGATCAGGTATCTTTTCCCACGTGGGTTCAACTACCTTCTCAACTTTGGTTTTCACCCACTAGATCTCCTAGTCATGAGTCAGAAACCAATCTACCCTGTCTCTAAAATTTTGGGAAGCATATCAAGCTCTCTAAGTGTGTTCTTTGAAGCCTTTATCACTAATCTTTTTTTTTTTTCCTTTATCACTAATCTTAAGGTGAGGGACAAGCAAGTCTTGCATCACTAAGGAGGAGGGGTTAGGGATGGGGAATGCATTGACACTCTCAAGAATTCTCTATCTGTTTTCTCCAACTCCTTGGCCAGTTTTACTGCAGCTTTTTTTACACCTTTTGGTGTTGAGGAGTCAAGGAAGCCCACAATGGTTTTGAGTGTATTCCTCTGCAGTCCTGTTTGGGGGGTCTAAAATGCAGAAGTAGTTGACATCTATTTTCCTGGGGCCTCAGCCAAGATAGAGACAACTATTTAGTAACAGCTTTGGGAATATAACTTCTTTTTAACTTTTATTTAGTCTATGAGATGCTTTTTCACTACAAACCAATTTCCCTGATGAACATGGATGCAAAAATTCTCAACAAGATACTAGCAAAGCAGATCCAACAATATGCTAAAAGAATTATTCACCAGGATCAAGTGGGATTTATTCCTGGGATGCAGGACTAGTTCAATATCCACAAATCAGTTAATGTGATACATCACATTAATAAAAGAAAGGATAAAAAAATAAAGAAAGGATCAGAACCATATGATCCTCTCAATAGATGCAGAAAAAACATTTGACAAAATACAGCATCCTTTCTTAATAAAAACGCTCAACAAAGTTGGGATAGAAGGAACCTCAAGATCATAAAGGCCATATATGAAAGACCCACAGCTAATTCAGGTATCACATTCTAAAGTTTGTTTTGTATTTGTTTCTTACAAGCAGTAATGCTGGCTGTACTACCTACATATAAGCTTAGATATAAAATTGGGTCAAAATGATCCAAATCTTATATTTTCCTATACTTATTTTGATTGATTATTTATTTACTCGAATAGATACTATACAATGTGATCTGAAATTTAAAATATGCAAGGGAATATATGACAGGTACATTTTCTTTGTGCACCAATATCTCAGTCATTCTGCCTTTCCTTCCAAAAGGCAAATATTTTTTGTTAGTTATTTAAAAGTTAATTTGTCTAACATTTCTGAAAATCGCAAGGTTCATCTAGATAACTTATAAAAAATAATTTCCTAACTGTGCTCCGAGTGATTTGACTTAACTTTCCATATATGTTACCCCTCAGCTGAGAGCTGCTGAGCACAGAACATAACTGTCCTAAACCTTGGTTTATCTATAAAATGGAAATTGTAATATTAAAGACTTTACACAGTTGTGAGGATTAACTGAACAAGATAGATTTAAAGGCATTGATACAGCTTCTTAATTGAATATTCACTCAATAAATGCTTTCTAAAGTCCCAGTCTCTTTGTCATGTAATATTAGCTTTCATGTCCTCCCCACCCTTGACATTTCTCACTCTGCCACCAACATCTTCTCTGTACGTCTTATGACAATAATTAACTTGAAGTTTCCTGCATATGCCCAACTCAAAAACTTGGCTGTGTAAAGTGCACCCATGGTGACCTGTGCATATCTCTGATGTTATGCTTCCTCACCATAGTGTAACCAAATATTTTTCTCCCCAACTTTGTGCCTTGTTCAATGTTTTGTCACTCTGTGTAGTGATTGACACATAATAAACACGATGTATTTGTTGAAGGGATGACCACAGATCGAGCAACCTTGCTGAGGGCCAGTTGTGTTTTGATAGTGGGGAAATGGACAAAAGTGAAATGTTTCGATGACATGAGAATTGTGGTGACCACACGATGTAGCTCACCTAGAGTCAGAGATGGAGCATTAGTAGGGTGGGGAGAAGGGGGATGTTAAAGAAAAGGCAAGGGGCAGAGGGAAGGCCTTAGAAGTCAGGTTACATGTTGAGAAATTTTACCTGGACCTCACTTTGTCTTATCCTCTCCTCCAGGAAGTAGAAAGGAAGTAGTTCTTCAGTTCGGAGACCAGAGCTCTTGAAGCTGACCACACGTGTCCCTACGTACTGTATCAGTTTGCCCCAGAAAGTGCAAATTGTCAGGGGGGGGGGAAAAGAATAAGCAAATGAATCATTTTTCTCTCTTGAAACATCTGATGTCTTGGTTAAAAAGTTGCAGTCAGTTGGGGCACCTGGGTGGCTCAGTCATTTAAACATCCGACTCTGGATTTCAGCTCAGGTCATGATCTCACAGTTCATGAGATTGAGCCCTGTGTCGGGCTCTACACTGACAGTGGGGAGCCTGCTTGGGATTCTCTCTCTCCCTCTCTCTCTCTGTCCCTTCCCTGCGCACATGCCCGCGCTCTCTCTCTCTCTTTCAAAATAAATAAATAAACTAAAAAAAAAAAAAAGTTGGAGTCAATATTGTGGCGGCATTTTAAGTTAATTTTTCACACATGCTGCTCCAAAACAAGCTAGTAAGAGTGTGAGTTGAATTAAAAATGTAACCTTAACAGCTAGATTGAAAGCACTTGGCAACTACCATCTTTAAAATTTCTAGAAGAAACAACAGTTTTCAAGTTACTATCTTTTGTGTTTCTGAAATGAAGAAATATCTTGTTCTGTATATTCACTTTTTGTTATTCCTAAACTCAGTATATTTAGACAATTTTATTAGATTATTTTTAACAACTGAATTGATATATACCATAAAATTCACTCATTTAGCATGTATAATTCAATGTTTTTTGGTATATGCACAAGATCATGCAACCATCACCACAATCTAATTTTTAACACTTTTGTTTACCCTAGAAAAACTCATACCCATTGACGATGATTTCCCATTTCACTCCTCCCAGCCATAAACAATCACTAATCTATTTTTTGTCTATAAATTTACCTATTCTGGATGTTTTATGTAAACAGAATCATACAAGATTTGGTTTTCTGTGACTGGCTTCTTTACACAACATAACCTTTCAGAGGTTCATCCATTTGGCCCATGTTAGCTCTACATTTAGTTTTAGTGTTACTGAATAATATTCCTCTGTATGGATATGCCACATTTTATCAGTTCATCAGTTGATTGACGTTTGGATTGATTTGTGTCTTGACTATTATGACTAATACTGCTGCAAACGTCTACATACAAGTTTTTGTGTGGGTGTGTTTTCCATTTCTCTTGTTATATATATGTAGGAATGGAATTCCTGGGTCATAAGTGCTTGTCAACACTTGTTATAATCGATCTTTTTGATTATAACCATTCTGGTAGGTGTGAAGTGGTATCTCACTATGGTTTTAATTTACAGTGCCCTGAAGACTAACAATGTTGATTCTCTTTTCAAGTGCTTACTGGTCATTTGTGTATCTTTTCTGAAGAACTCTTTTCAAGCCCTTTGTCTTTTTTTTTTAATTGGGTCGTTTGTATTTGTAGTTTTGAGTTTAAACTCTTAAAAGTTTATTTGATATATTCTGGATACTAGACCCTTATCAGATATGTGATTTGTAAATACGTTCTTCCATTCTGAGGATGCATGTTATCATCTTCAGCACAACAGTTTTAATTTTGACATAGACCAATTTATCTCTTTTTTTTTTCATTTGTGCTTTTGATTTTGTTACTTAAAAAACCATTGCCTAATCCGAGTCACAAAGATTTACTTTTATGTTGTCTTTTAAGAGTTTTATAGAGTTTGCACTACATTTAAGACTGTTAATCTGGTTTGAGTTGATCTTTTGTGTATGGTGGGAGGTAAGATTCCATCTTCATTTTTTTGCATCCAAATATCTCATTGTCCCAGCACCATTTGTTGAAAAGACTATTTATTCTTTGCCTATTCAACTGTCTTAACACTCTCATCAAAAAGTAATTGACCATAAATGTAAGGCCTTGTTTCTAGGCTCTTAATATTCTTTCATTGGTTGATACATCAGTCCTTATGCCAGTACTTCACTGTCTTGATTATTGTAGTTTTTGCAGTGAATTTTAAGATCAGAAAGTGTGAGTCCTACACATTGTATTTTCTTTACAAGATTATTTCTGCTATTCTGAGTTGTTCCATTTCTATATGAATTCCTTTTTTAATTTGAGAGAGAGAGAAAGAGAAAGGGCATGAGTGGAGGAAAGGAGAAGAGGTGGAGAGAGAGAGAGAGAGGTGGGGGGGGGGGGGAGACAGAGAATCTTAAGCAGGTTCTACACTCAGCGCAGAGCCTGATGCCGGGCTTGATACCATGACCTCTGGATCATGACCTGAGCCGAAATCAAGAGTCAGAGCCTCAATGGATTGAACCACTCAGGTGTCCATCATATGAATTTTAAGATCACATTGTCAGTTCCTGCAAACAATTAAAACAAAACTGGGAATTTGATAGGGATTGCACTGAATCTGTGAATCAGTTTGGAGAGTATTGTTTTCTAATCAGTAAACATGGGATGTATTTCCATTTATTTAGATCTCCTTTAATTTCTTTCCAAAATGATCTGTAATGTCATGTACAAGTGTCACAGTTCTTTTTTTTAATGAATTTTATTCTCTGTGATACAGCTCATGTTTTATTGAACTTTTATTTAGTCTGTTTGTATTTTCTGATCAAAAGTTTCTAAGAATTTCAAAATATATTATATGGCTTTGTACCATTAGGAAACTTCTGTGACTAAGAAAATAGTTTATCGTCGTTTATATGCTCCCATTTTGCTGTCAAAAGATTTTGCTCCTTTAAGAAAAAAAAATCGTATAGTTTTTTTCTTTCTGACTTTAAAATTAATTAAAAAGTTCAATATTGCCTTAACATTGCTATATAATTTAAATGTATCAGTGATATTTTACAAAAAATTCCTACTTGTTTTATCCAATTGGTCTTCAAATCTTACTGATTTGAAGACGTCTTTTTAATGCATCATCTTTTTCTTTCTATTCTGTGTTGGGTAGCCCTAATTATTAAATGGTTATCTTGTGGTATTCTTTTGTTGTTGCTATTAGCTTTCTAGCTGTTTCCCCATCCTCTGGCCTCTAGTATCTTGTACTCATAAGCCTTTCTAATGACTCCTACAGACAAAATTATTTTTTCCTATGTCTGTGATTTCATAATGTCTTTAAAGTACTTACTAGCACAATACCTTTCTTAGAGAAAACTCTCACAGATTGGCACCTATCAACGTCACTAACTATCTGTTCAGATAGTATAGTCTTTATCTTATTTTATACCTTTCATCTGGTTTGTCACCTCTCTTCTCTTGGATTCCCACCCTGCTTAGATGGTAAATTTTTTGATAGCAAAAGTCTTCACCTTTCTATTTTCAGGGCACACATAATTTAGAAATAAGAAAAAAAAACTGAGTTAAGTTGTTGATAAGAGTACAACTGAAAAATAATTATCTGTAATTATGAATGAATTAATCTGCCTTGCTTTCATGACACTCAAATTTTGGATAGTAGTAACTTGGTGAGAGCTTTATTGATCAATAAGTGAGATATTATGATTTTCTCAAATTTGAGGTGGCCCATTTTTTGACTTCTGTATTCCTCTTAAGCTTCCGAATACATATGCATTTTTAAAGAAAACTTTTATTTCTGGCTTTATTTTACAATTTGGTTTTATCTATTCCATTTGCATAATGAGGGGAAGCTGTCATATAGCAATCTAAGCTAAGTGAAAAATAAGTGCTCAATTCTAATGTACCAAAACTGAATCTAAGATGCCAACTTTTAAAAATAATTGTTTTCATTCTGAATAATAATTTCATGCACTATCATATTTATATTCCTTCCAGTTATTTATTTGTACCACATGCTTGATGTTCTTTAGGTCTTTGTTCCTAATTCTTGGGTTAAGATATTACTTTTGTACTAATATTTTCCTAATAGGATATTAAAATACAATTCAATGTATTCATAATTTCACTTTCCTACCTTCTTTTCCTCTACGACTTAGCAAATGCCACTCTCTAGAAACTTATGTTTAAGCTCATCTTTGGGTTTCACTGTTCCCTATGCTTTTCCTTATCCTTTTAAATTGTAAAATCTATAAATGTAAGGATCGTGTCTTAGTTTTCTTTGTATTGCAAATGCTTAAGCCTACATTGAATGAATATATTTTTCAAAGTATCCCATGGTTTGTTTATCATATAATTTAAAATTGAGAATCTAAATATTTTTCAAAGGGAGAAGAATTTCTGAAAGTAATTTCTTTCTTAGCATCTTAACATCCAAACTCTGCTTGCTCACAAGATGACTTAATCAGCACCATATCAGAGACAGCTTGCTGTGTTTACCATTGTTAGTTGGGCCAGCATATGTCCAAAACAGTTGGAATGAGAAAAACAGCATTGACTTGGAGCCAAACTAGAGAGAGGTGGGAAAAAAGAGTTTTTAGCTATTAAACAGGACCAAATGCTTTGGACAGTATAGGGTACTTTTTTGGAGGGGGGAAGGCAGGATTTTTTCAGCCAAAAAAAAAGAAAAAAAAAAGGTTTCGTTCATATTTAAATGCACTGAAATAATAAAAATAAACTGGTGATGAGGTTTTAATTTTACTTCTGTAAGACTTTGTAAGTAATGTTATCTTTTTGTGTTAACCAAAAAAAGAAATTCTAAAATATTTAAATTGTGGGTAACTTTTTTTTCAGTTTTACTTTTCAATTTTAGTTGTATCTTTTTTCTAATTACTGTCAATATTCTGTGACTTTATTAAGCAATGTGGGTGTCTTGAATATCCATCACATTTCATAGAATCAGAATAATATATCTGGTTTTTCTCAAATTGGGTATTGTATTGCTCTATAGTAGCACTTGTAGTGAGGAAAATGTTTATTATTTTTCCCATAAGCAATGAATTACAAAATATACATATTTTGGGTCATTACTTTCCACTGAGAAACAACTCTTGTAGAAAAAGATGTTTTCTTTGAAACAGAAAATGGAAAGCAATGTTTTGCTATTTACAATGGAGAGTTTGAGGAGAAGTTTCCAAACACCACAATCAAGGAAGAAAACAATTTTGACCATAATTGGGTTTTGTATCTCAGGCAAAGCCTGCCGTAGGGTAATTTTTAATTAGATAAACCTTTTCTAAAGGAGTTTCTATTTTCCATTCTCTGTCATTTTCTCCTATTTGGTAGGAGTTCCTCTCTTCTCTCCTAAGACCCCTTCCTTTCTCTATGGTTAGAGCCAGCTCTGGTGGTTATTGATTTACCCAAGGAGGTCAGTGAAGGCCAACAGTAATTGCCTCCTTCATGAGATAGACTTTCTCATAGAGACTAGTATATGTTCTATATAATTTGAGGGTGGGGAGAGAATAGCCTTAGTACCAGGAAGGGGCTTGAGAATCATCACTTTAGCCTCTTTGCTTTATTTTCTACATGAGGAACCAAAGGCCCATGGAAATAAAGTGATCAGGATTAAAACTGGAGACTCAGTTCTCTTTCTGCCATGTTTCTTCTGCTTCTATCCTTTGGCAATATATGTGCATGAGCCAGTGATTGATATATTCATTCATTCATTTATTTTTTCTCTGAAGCAACGGTGTTCCATGACTGAGAGCATCAAATGAAACAATGACTTGGTTTTAACAATATAATCTTACCAATGAGTTTGAGGAAAGCATTTTCAGAGTAGCATAAAAGATGGAAACAAGTTTTGAACCCTGGGCCCTGGAGGTGAGAGTGCACAGAGAAGGTATGGAACTGTGTGTTCACAGTCCGAATCCCTCAGGCCCTGAGGCTTGGTTATCAGGTCAAGTGTGTCAGGCCTGGCTTCCTCTTTTCTGAAGATGAGTTTTTCTTAGGAGGTGCCTTTATCTTTTATGCAAATGGACATCTGCTGTGCCAGCCCCACCTGCTCTCCAGACATGCCCAGAAATTTCTGAACCTTGGCTTTGACTGAATCCTGCCTCCTGCCAACTTTACCTTGAAGGAATAAAACCAACTGGATAGCCTACATAAATCTAACAGACACATGCCTAACTCAGCAGGTCGAATTCCCTTACTGACCTAAGCCCGTCACAAGGGGTTCCAGCTCCTTACTCCTCCTCCAACCCCAGCAGGGAGAGGAAACCTGAGTAACCCCTGTACAAGTGTATTTCTTTTATGATAAATAAAAATTGCATGCATCTATTTTTTTTCTTACTTTTTCTGTTTCACCAAGATAATACTTACATTTTTAAATTCCTTTCAAGGATTACAAATTGCAAACCATTGATTTAAATCACTTTTTTAAAACTAGAACTTAAATTTTTGTTTAACAAATGAGTTCTCAAGCTGCTGAATCTCTTCTACCAGTCTGATCTACGTTATGTCATGAATTCTGTGGAAAATAAAATTGAAACCATTGGATTCAGAATGGCTTTGCTAAGCTCTATGATTAGCAATGTATTTCCTATGATCTTGGGTTACATTAATTTAAAATTACATTAATATCTGGAAGAACATTTGAGTAACTATTTTTTTCCATAAGTTTCCCTCCCCCCCTTACAACGCTAACTACTAGGGCTATTTTGTTTGAGGCACCAAATTTCTTCAGTGGTTTGGCTACAGATCTATCACTAGGGCATAATAGCCAACCTTGTAGTAGTATTATTGTAGCTTTGAGGTACACGTGATGTTTCTTTAAAACCTCAAGGTTTTAAAATACTCAGTACAAACTAAATCAACCCTCACATTATTAACAAAAATTTTAATGTCAAATAAACACAATATCCTGTAATTTCTAAACATTCCTTTCCTAAATTCATTCATCTGTTGACTTCTATAAAATGTACAGCTCTTTTAAATATATGTATATGTGTGCATATATATATATATATATATATATATATATATATATATATCACAACTGCTACCTAGATGGGAGCAGTCTATGTTCTTTATTTTATTAAAAGAGATTTCAGTTGAACAAATATTTGTTTTAGATCTAGCTAAATGCGGGGTATGTTATCTCTGCCTCATGGAAGGGAGAAAAATTAGAAGGAGAACCTACCTGAATTGTTTAATATAGAATATGATAAGGTGACTTTCATTTAACTTCATTCTAAATTAATATTTACCACAAATTTAAGTAAGCAAGATAAAATAGCACCTAAGGAATGATGTTGTAGATGTGATCTTGCAAAAATTAACTCAAACCTATCTAGTATTCCTTACTATAACCTGTAAAATGGGGATAATGACAAGGCTACTATATGAAATGAAAAACGTTCATGCAAAAATTGTAACTAGTGCTCAACATATATTGGTCACTTAAAAATGCCATCATGTTTGGGGCACCTGGGTGGGTCATTTGGTTAATAAGTGTCTGACTCTTGGTTTTGGCTTAGGTCATGATCTCACGGTTCATACGTTCGAACCCCACGTCAGGCTCTACACTGTCAATACAGAGGCTGCTTGGGATTCTCTCTCTCTCTCTCTCTCTCTCTCTCTCTCTCTCTCTCTCTCTCTCTCTCTCAAAATAGATAAATAAACTTAAAAATGCCATCATATTTGTTTATATTTTTGTTTTCCAGTTAATTGCTTAATGTGAGAAGCAAGCAACAAATCCTAAAACTAATATATCAATCCAATGAAAATACTTAGAGCTTTTTTTATATGGTCATCTTGTCAGTATATTCTACTTTCTAATTAAGTAGGGTAGAGAAGAGAGGTGGCTTAGAAATTTGGTTATCATGGGGAAACATCACTGTGTGAAAATAAAATATTGGCTGTAGATCCTCTGCAGTAGGTTTGACAGACTTTTTTCTGTCAGGGTCAGATAGTAAGTATTTTAGGTTTTGCAGACCATACTGTCTCTGTGGCACTTAACTCTGACTTTATAACTTAAATGCCACCATACAGTATATGTAAATGAATAGATAGACTATGTTCCAATGAAGCTTTGTTTATGAACACTGAAATTTGAAGTCCAAATAATTTTCACTTTTTTTTTTTTTTCCTACCATTCAAGAATGTGAAAGTCATTCTCAGGTTGTAGGTGGTAAAGAAGAACCAAGGCAGTCTGGGTTTGGCCCATGAGCTATAGTTTGCTGACCCCAGCTCTACAGAATCCTGTTTATTTTTAATACTTTAAGTAACTTCTTATACTTTGTTTGTACAAAATGTACCACTTCAAGTTGTAGACTGATCATCTCAAAGCTTTGCTTAAAATGTTGAGAAACTTCTGTTCTATAATGCTGACAGTTCTCTGAATACAGGCCATTCCTATAAACAGATACTATGAGTTCTACCAGAAATAGAAATTTTAATGACATCTAATTAAACACCAACCACAGAGAAAAATTATTACATTTTCTTATGCCAGATTCTGAAGGTCTTTAGTTAATGCACAGATAGAGATTTATTGATTTATACATATATATATATGTAAATATTTTTTTTAATCAGAATTTTCTGACAACTTCAGGCCCTTCTTTGAGGTAGATCCTTACACTTATCATCTAAGTTGTGCCTTAATGGCTAGAGATCATCCCTCATAATGAACAGGGACTCATACACCAAAAAAACTCCAAAATCACAAAAAATAAACCACCACAGTCTATCCTGTCAAATCTATTCTCACACTGTCAAAAAAACAGCTGCCTCTTCCTTTTTGTTACTACTTACTTCAATTAAAAAAGTAATCTAGAAATTTATGAACAACACATTTAAATCTCATTAACACTATTTACAGTTAATTATAAGTCAGTGTCTCTACCTCTGATATAATCCAATGGGATTTAGTTAATCAAATACTAAGGATAACTTCATTATGAGGCAGTCTTTACCTGTGAGTTAGTAGATTGAGATTGGAAAGTAAGATGAAATAAAAAAAAATTGTCTAGACTCAACAGAACTTTCTGTAGCTAAAAGAGAAGGATGAAATACCAAATTTGCACTTCCTAAATACAGAATTATTTCTTAGAAAAGCATTGGAACACAGGTGTTGAGAAGGATGCCTTGAACTCACCTGAAAATACACAAATGTGTCAAAATATGCATAAATGTGTTCTACAAATCTCTCTTTTGTATATATTGGCAATTACAAGTAAATGGTTCTCTTTACTGTTAAAAATAAAAATATATGATATTGGTTTTTTTGTTTATTTATTTTTTTTTTTAGAGAGAGAGAGTACAAACAGGGAAGAGAGGCAGAGGGGGAGAGAAAGAGAGAGAGAAAGAGAAAGAGAACGAGAACCTTAAGCAGGCTCCATGCTCAGTGTGGAGCCTGGTGCAAGGTTCGATCCCACGACCCCGGGATCATGACCTGAGTAGAAATCAAGAGTCGAAGTGGCTCCACCGACTGGGCCACCCATGCACCCTGTAAAATATATGATATTGTTTTAACAAAAAAGTTTTCAGTCTCCTTATATCAAGGTTTATGCCAACATAAACTACATAGAAATTAAATTGGTTACCTGTTTTGTAGAACTCACAAGTAAGAGTGAAGTGGCTAAGATCCTGGACCCTGGAAGTGAATGATGTCTGTTCTCATTCGCGTTGTAACAGTTAGTAGCCATGTGACTTTGGCCAAGTTTCTCCGTGGCCTCCATTTCGTCATCTGTGACTAAGGACCATAATCATGTCTGCCCCATTGGTAACCGGATATTACAACCTCATATAGTGTTGTACAAAAGAGTAAATGAATTAACATTTATTTTGTAAAACATTCAGAACAGTGTTTGGCACATAATAAGCACTGGTATTGGTGTTGGCTTCATAATTTAAATTAAAAGAAAGCAACTCTCCAGACTGACTAACATTATGGTATCTTTGTTCTTAACCAAGTTTAGAAAGCCAAATTTAGAATCCGCATAGGGAAGTCACATTTTATTAGAATGCTCAAGCCCTGAAAACTTTGCATAATTCCAAGCTTGCATAATTATTTTAAAACTCACATATTCAAAGTGCTTCCTGACAAAGGATAGTGGGTATTTCTACTTGTGAGCAAAAGTGGTGCCACCATGTGGCAATAACATAAACACAGGTGCCAATGCATTTGTCTGGCTAGATTTGAAATTATGCAATGTTAGATGAATTTTTATTTTTTAGCATTTACTTTTCTCCCAAATTGTGTGTACAAAGTGGAACTTTATTATTTCCAATTCAAAAATTCTAAATTCCCACAATTCCACAAAATAGTAATGCATGTTCTTTGAAAGAGCAGTAATGTAATCTGTCTCTGATTTGAATTTAGCAAATAAATAGTGCAGTGATTTTCAAACTGAATTCCATGGAATCTGGATTTCCAGGGGAAGGAGCCAGAGCGGAAGTTAGTGGGTAGGACATCAGTTCCTCCTGAAGAGTTGGGCTCGTCCTGGTTTTATATGTTGGGGCTGATCATAATGTTTTATTTGAAGAAAGTGTCCAGCTGTTTAAAGAAATGTTTTTAAAAGTCAGTACAATCCTATATTAGAAGGTTTTAGTGGGACTTTAAGACTTTTTGGTTTGTAATAAAGATTTCCTTAGAACTTCACAAACAACCCAGATCTGGAGAAGGAAAAAAAAAGTGCATTGGTGGAGACCCTGTTTCCATCCTGTAGGATTGAAGATTAGAGGGTAGATACAAAAGACATGGTTTGAATCAAAGAGGAAAAGGAGGGAAGCGTCGTACCTGGTAGCATCTCTGCTCTTTTCCTCCTCCTACTTTTATTATGTTCTTGTCTTGAGTATATTAAACATTGAAGCTCTCAGGAAAGATTGAAAATTTTTTTCTGGTCAAAGGTATTTGTTTTTTGCTGGCAGGATACAAGAACACACAAAAGCTCTTTTTCTCATCAAAAAAGAACATAGTTACATACTTCCACTGACAAGGGTTCCTGATAGAAGAGTGGGAACACACCCTTGGAAAAAAGTCTGTTTTCTGAAGAAACAAATATGATTTGGACACGAAGAATGTTGTTGGAGATGGGTATCTGCCAAGAGAGCTAGTTTAGTCAATCAATATTCACTAACCTTAAACTTACTTATTATTTTATGTGTCAAATGATGAACTAGAATACAGGGTTACAAGGGAATCTGCTGCTTCAAATATTAGGTTTTCATAAGCAGAAGGAAGTATTGTTAGCCATTTGCAAGTGGTAATAATTTAGTGATTATAACCTAGAAGAACTTACAGGTTGTAGGAAGAAAAACGGAGAAGGAAACCATTTGTCGCACTTTCACAGAAATTCTTACACAAGTCAGTTTGCTCTTCCCAGATGATGAGTGCTATATATGGCTAGATAAATAACTTCATAGATTAACACTTATGTTTTCTATTTTGAAAAACACTAAAATTTCTCATCTACTGAAGGTTTCATTTACAGGTACTATTATGTCAAGTTAAATTTTTATCTCAAATTACAAAATAATATGGATTAGGTTCTTAGCTCCTATTACCTTGAAGTCCCATAAATTGGCTTGATCTAGTTTCCCTACTGCAAGAAGCTCAATGAAGCTTTTACTGGGTTCTCGAATAGTGAGGAACTAGGAAACACTGCGATAGTTTAGAACTAAGTGGGTATTACAAATGAGTTGGCAATTCGTGTTTGTGTTATGGTTTGTTATGACTGCTTAATTCAAAAGCATATTTGCAGAGAGGGAATTTGAATTAAGTAAATCAAAATAGTAAGGCTTTGATTAAAAAGTTAGCTTTCTTTAACTTAAATGTTGATATTTCAAGGCCTACTGAAATTTTAGTCATTTGTGGTTATTTTTGTTTCCTGTTCAGACCCCTGGGAAATAAGAGAATAGTAAATCAAAGCCCAGATTGCTTCTTGCGTGTATTTTCTTTTCATTTATGCCGTGTATTAGTGCACTTTAAGAAACTAAAGACACGTATAACTTGAACAGAATCACTTTGAGGGAGAAGTGTATTTCCGGAATAATCAACTTAAATAATTCTTGTTTTGAAAATTATTCTTTTCATGTTTGATAATTTCCTAATTCTTTTTTATTTCATGATGATGCTATTATAAGTAGTAACTGGAAAATCAGCTAAGAATATTTGTACTACTAAAGTGAAGTTTGGGCAGCTTTGTCATCAGACTGAGGATGTATTATTTGTTTTCCCATTTCCCAATTTTAATGTTAGGTACAGTCACATTTATTAATTTCCTTTTTCAGAGAAAATGTGCTTTCTAAGGCAGAAATAACACTATACATTTCAATGAAAAGCTTTCAATTAAGGGTGTTCAGTATTTTTATAAAGTCAATTATTGGTTGTTTTGGAGAAAGCATTGAAGAATTTTGATAAAATAACTTATTTATTCTTTATTTACCTTTATTAAAGAAGGATTTATTCTTTTCTATTTACATTTAGTAATTTAATTCTTCATTTTTCAACCTGGAGACCAGAAAATTCTTAGCTTACAGTTATCTGTTTTGGCCTAATTTTCTTTTTTTTTTTAAGTTTATTAAATATGATAGAGGGTGCAAGTGGTGGAGGGGCAAAGAGAGAGAGAGACAGAGAGAGAGAGGGAAAGAGAGAGAGAGAGAGACAGAGAGAGAGAGAGAATCCCAAGCAGGCTCTGTGCGGTAAGCGCAGAGCCCCGCGAAGAGCTGAATCCCATGAACACTGATATCATGACCTGAGCCGATATCAAGAGTTGGATGTTTAACTCACTGAGGCACCTGGGTGCTCCTTGCCTCATTTTCTAATAATATAATCTGGAATAATCCTTTACAAATTAGGCCTTATTGTTTCAATAATTTAGCACTGTGTCCTGTTCTTGGTGATCTCTGTTGAGACAAACAGCATAAATGGGTATATTTTATTTTACTCAGTGTTCCCACCCCACTTGGTGATTATTACCTGTCAGCACACTGAATTTTAAGAGTACATTGTGACATGGGAGGGGTGCCTGGGTGGCTTCGTCGTTTGGGTGTCCGTCTTCGGCCTAGGTGATGATCTCGTGATTCGTGAGTTCAAGCCCCATGTCGGGCTCGGTGCTGACAGCTCGGAGCCTGGAGCCTGCTTCCAGAGTCTGTGTTTCACTCTCTCTCTGCCCTTCCCCTGCTCATGCTCTGTCACTGTCTCTCAAAAATAAATAAATGTTAAAAAAAAAAAAAGAGTAGATTATGACATGGGAAATGTGAAATGACACATTAGGTAGAAAAATATCTGAGATCATTTTTTTTTACAAATATTTATTCACTATTAATGGAAACTCATTCAGTTATCAATAATCTAAGCAGTCAAATAATATTTATCTGAAGTTTGAGCAGTCGAAAAGACCTAATAAGTAATTGTTTTAGGATTTTACTTGGGCATGTGTATACATATGCATACATGCAGTGTTTCTGATTTTATACCCATGTGATTACCATGACTATCATTTATTCATTTATTTTTTCATTCATTCCAGCTATGCATTAAGGCATTACTATATTTTTATGCTGTGCTAGGCACTGAAAATATACTCCTTTTTCTCATGGAATTTAGGATAATGATGAAGGGAGACTAATGTTATGAAAAGAATTGAATTTAATAGGAAAATGCAATAAAACTCAGAAGGACATCCTAGAGCAAGTCATTTTTATTATATGAAGGATAAATAAGAATCAGTGTAGAAAAATGGGGTGGGATTGGGTTTTAGGAAGTGATAATGTTTATGAGACATCTCTGAAGCTTAGGAGAGCATGGTGTGTTTAAGGAATTGCAAGATCAATATGACTCACGTGAAGGGAAAGTAGGTGGTTTTGAGGCTGGAAACACAGGCAGAAAGCACGCCATGGAGGGACAGGCCAGCTCTGTTAAAGATTGGGTTCTGGGGCACCTGGGTGGCTCAGTGGGTTAAGCGTCCGACTTCGGCTCAGGTCATGATCTCGCAGTTTGTGAGCTCGAGCCCCGCGTTGGGCTCTGTGCTGCCAGCTTGGAGCCTGGAGCCTGCTTCTGATTCTGTGTCTCCCTATCTCTCTGCTCCTCCCCTGTTCATCGTCTGTCTCCCTCAAAAATAAAAGAACATTTAAGAAAAAAAAGATTGGGGTTTGTTGATTGGTTTTCATGACAGAGGACTGCTTTAGTAAAACAGGCAGTGGTAGTGGAGAGATCTTAATGGATACAAAAAGTATTTGAGTGTAGAAAAGATCATTTCTGTCAATTGGATATGGGTAATAAAAGGGACACTTCAGTTGTCTCTTGTTGCAATAACTGAGACCAGAGGTGCTGGAGAAAGAGTAGTATCAGTTAAGTGCAGATTGCTGATAGTAGTTATACATTTGGGTTGCAAGTTTGGAATAGCTGTTTAGGTTGGAGATAGAATTGTTACCATATAGGAAGCAAATAGTCCTGGGAATGGAAGAGATCACCATGGAGAGTCCTGGCGAGAAAATAGAAGGGGACCCAGCTGGGATTCTGGAACACCAACATCATTGCCTTTAATGTGTCATGTTTTCTAAATAAGTTTATGGGTTGATCTTCTGCATCAAAATATGAGTTCTCTGAAGGCTTTCCCTACTTATTGACTAAAAACTATTTTGTTGTTAAATATGGCTTCACAAATATTTGCTGAATAAAGGAGTTAATGCAAAATGATATGTCAGCTTGATGATACATAAAAGCAATGATTATAATGTTGTTTTAGATACATACAGCCCTGGGCAATATCTGATACTTTCTTTAGATAGTATAATACTTAAAAATTTGTGCTGTAATATAGTTATTGAGATAAAGGACTAGAGAGAAAAGATTCAAACAAGCATCAGACAGGGCCCTGTCCTTAGATAGCTTTATGCTCTGATGTAGCCAACAGGAGATAAGGAGTAAAAATGTAAATAAAATTACAAAGTTGTATATGTTTAGTTCCAAAAGACTCTTAGAAGGGTGGGGTGGCAGGTGATAGGTATCAGAAAAGGAAATATCAAGGTAGTTTAAATGGGCTTAAATCAACTTCATAGAGTTGAAGGAAGAAAAAGATTTGAGTTCTTATATTTATTTCCCAAAACCCATGTATTCTATCCGAAAAACCCTCTTCAGTGATGAAAATAACCAATGACAAGGAAGTGGTAGTGAAGCTAGAATCTATCCTCCATTGCAGAGTAAACTCTTGAAGATTCCTCAAGGTGAGATTGACATACAGTGCTGTAGTTAGGGCAGAGACTATAACGAGCTACTTTTTGATTGCCTTCCACCCATCCCCAAGACCTCTTCAATAGCTTTTCAAGAAGGCTCACAAAGAAAACTGCTTATGTTAGCTGATCAGATAGTCCAAGCAACATTTGGTTCTCCCCAGATCTAGAAATTGTAGTTCGTATGTCCACTTGCCAGTGGTTGTGGACAACCATTTCCTTGGTATAGAGAACTTAATTTTCACGTACACTGGCTGTACAGGTCTGCATCGGTGACGTTGTATTCTGAGTTGCAGTTGCTGTATATGAACATTAACTGAAATAAACAGGGTCCTAATGTTTATTACATTTTTGCAAGTTTTAACTTTTAGCTAAACTGACACATACAAATTGGTGGTGAGTCTGTGCCGATGCCATTTTTTTGTAAAAACCTGAAGTTTGCAGTCTACTGCTTTGAGATCTTACCAGAGGAACAGCATCAACAGGCTGCAGCCATAGTTGTGATTGTTGTAAATGGCCAAAATTGTGTGTCTGTAGAATTTTTCCATCTGTGGGGTTTGCAAGTTGTTCACTTAAAACATTCTTAAAAAGAATGGATTCTTGTTTATAAGATAAAGAGAAACCAAAGATTTCTGTTTATGAACATACAAAAATTCTCTCTACTTAACCTGTGCTGTAAATAACAACAGTATCTATGGTGAAGAATGAAACACTCCATGGCTACTAGATTATTCTCTGAACTCTGAATTAGTACTTTAATAGTTTAAAAATATATTTGTCAAAGAAATTTAGTTACAAGTATAAACAGGGTATATATGTTGCTTAAATAGATGTGATTGTTATATACATCTACATGATCTGAGATTTTAATTTTGAGATGGGAGCTTTTTTGTTTCCATGTTCATTAAAAACTAAAAACAGTTTCTAAAAGAAAAGTTCATGAGTTGATTAATGCTAAAAGAAGAATAAATAACTATCAAAGAAACAATTAAGAAAGACACTGGAGAAAGAATGACAAGGGATTTGTAAAGTGGTAATTAAGACTAGTTAATATATATGTGGAAATGTTCTGACTGGGCATGTGGTATTAGAATTAATAATATAAATATAATATAACATATATTTGTGTTGGCATGTGTTTGAAATCTCAGACAAACATAGTGAGTCCGAATAAAGCATGAAGTCTTGAGCTAAAGTAATTGAGGTCTGTTAATAAAAAAAAACATTTGTTTATAACTAGTGCTACTAATAACTACAATTTGTTCCATCAACTTCCTTCTAACTTATGTACTACTGGCACCTGTTCTAAGTAATTTGTAAGGAATTTGCATGCTCCTATGCAAGAAATGTTATGAATAGAGATGATTCCATTTCCTCATTGTTAAAATTGGTTGTTAATTTTTTTCTTGTAAGTTGGTTATTTCTAATTATGATAATATAGCAGCTGTGGACAATGCCCTTTCTTTCACATTCTGTGATATGAAAGTGACTGTAACTTGTTGAAACTCAGCCCTGGTATTGTGTTACTATTATTGCTCCTGGAGAGGCTTATTAGCCTGTCACAGAAGCTGTAAGAAAAATCCATCATTTCTTTTGGAATACGATGAGTCTTTGTCACCCACAATACAATTAATGTTAAAAATAGAAAGAATGCTTATGATATGATTATGATTAGCCAGAGATGAGCTATTGTCCAAGTAACAGAACTAATCCAGCAGGCCAAAGATGACCTACACAGAACCATCAGTTTGCTGATTGCCATTTCTCTCTGAGTTTGATGAAATATTCATGCCTTTGCTCTCCTCTCTGCAAGCACTATTGATTTCTTGTATAAACGCTGCTATATTTAGTCTAGACAAATGGAATGTGGATTGCTGCTGAATAAATTGGATGAAAGACTGGGATCTTGCTTGCCGCTTTCTCTCAGTCTTGGGCAATTATTTATAATCAAGAGCAGTTTTTCTAAGTTGAGGGTGATTTTTCACAATTTAGTGATTAGTCTCTGAACAAAGGCAAGCAGTTAGACACAATCATTTCTGTTGGGATAGCAGGTTAAGAAGTCAAATTACCCTTTGAGGTTGACAATAGCTGTTTTGGAGAGTTCTGGGACTTTTTTCCCTTATCTTTTTTTGTGGGAAGGTTTTTTTGTTTTTGTTTTGTTTTTTTTTTTAGAGATTTGATGATCACAATTTATGGATAAGAAGAATGCCAACAAGGAGAGAGGCCAGTGTCTTTTGAAATTCTACATTTTGTCTTTATAGGGTTAAATTCTGACCTTTGTTTATTGGGATTTCCATGTAAACACTGGGGGCTGTAGTTTGGCCTTTTTAATGCAAAAATGAAATACGTCATTAACAGTCATTGCTTTTGGTTGGAATTATGCCAACTGTATAAATTAATGTTCAAAATCTCATGTTACTCCAGAGTCTTGATTGAAAGTTCTATAGCAGGTACTGCAACGAAGAGATTTTAGAGGCTACTATCCTCGTTTAGTCCCCAACTCGTCACAATTACTATCTTTCCTTTCATAAACATCAGTGTTTTAGAAGACATTGTCCACCAAACAATGGTTCATTAATAAACTGTTTTACCATTTTCATTAAAGTGACATATGTAGCATCATCAACACAAGCTTCTGATCAATACACTGAAAAATGACCAGTGTTAGCAACCCAAGATTGATACCAGCCCCCCTTCCACCTCACCCACCTGCCTTGTACGTGCAATTCAAGTGACAAGTAAGGGCATTAATGTTTCATTCAGTATTTGCAGCCTTAACTTCTACAAACAAGATTTCTGTTAGTTTTTCTTGACTCAATGAAAATAGCTCTTAAATCCACACAGAATATAAACTTTGTAGTTCCCAACCTGGAATCTACAGATGTAAGTTACTTACAGTAGTAGTCAGAACATTAAATGCAATTTGGAAAAATACAGAAAAGTAAGAAAGGGAAAATTATTCCTATTTCCACCCCAGATACAACTATCTTCTGTACCTCACCAGTCTTTGGTACACGAATTCAGAGACTAATACAGTTAAGAACCCAATGCTCTGGGAGGGTTGGAATTTTTGTCATTTTTGCTCTACTGCTGAGTCCAGCATCTAGCATCAAACCTGAGAATTTAAGGTTCTCAATAAATGTATATTGACTTAAATGATATTTATTTAAAGAGCTATCATAGGGTATGTGTCACTTCTATTACTGTTTCTTCACTTAATGTTGTAATAGCATTTTTCATGTTCCCATGATTTAATGATTGTGTATTTTTCCACCATATGGATGTGACATATTTTACTTAGACATTTCCTTGTAGTTGGTGATTTTAATTAAAATAATAATACTTCAATAAATAGTATGACATTGAACTGTTTTTTCCTGTTACTATTGTTTCCTTAAGATATCTTCCTACAGTTGGCAAACCTGAATCAAATGGTAAAATACTTAATACCTCTTCCTACATATCACCAAATTATGTTTTAGAAGTTTTAAGCTATTTGGTAGTGCCACTTGCAATACATAGTTGTCTACTTGGTATTATGCTTACACCATACAATGGGCCATTATATACACACACAGGTAAATGCATGAATCATATAGATGATATTTAATGTTTAGAAAACAATGGCTTACTTTCACTTAAAATTTATATTTCTTTACTGGTAAAGATAAATTTTTTAAAATTGCTTATTTATATTCCTTTATTTTCTTTTTCCTTTTTCCATTTTTCTAGAAGTTTTAGTGTTTTTATTTTCTAGTACTAAATGGAAATCACATGCAATTTTATTTGCATACTCGTTCTTAATATTTTTGTTTTGTGAGCCACACAGTATCATCTAGTTTCATATGCAGGAAATTTCAATTTTTATATAACTTAAAAAACTCAGAGCATTTATTGAGAAATGTACTATATGTTTTAAGTCCTTGGAGTGGATTATTCCATTTAGTCCTTTTAATAGTTCCATGTTGTTACTGCCTGTCTTCCTTGTCTATGAGCTTTTGTGCTTATGCCTTCTATCCTACAAGTTATCTAACAGGAGTAGAATTATATGTGTGTGTGTGTGTGTGTGTGTGTGTGTGTGTGTGTGTGTGTGTATAATATGAATTGTTATGCATTGTCTAATTTATTTTAGATATTTAAAATTTAAATGTCCTATAATTATTCTCCAAATCTTCTTCCTCTAGTGGTTTGATTTGTTTTAGGCTTCCTCACCATTTTTCTGCCTTGCTCATTTTAGGAATAAGGTAACTGAAATATTATCATTTTAAGAACAGTACATAGAAAGTTGGCTACTTTCACTCCTTGATGTTTGGACCTGGGACCATTGTTGTGGTTGGTTAGCTGACCTACTTATCATTTTCAAGATTTTAGCATGCAGATCTGTCATTTTCTTTGTTAGGTCCCATAGCCCTACAGATACCTTGCTAAAAAGCTTTAATTCTTAAGGAATTCCTTTATTTATTTGTTTGTTTATTTGTTTATTTATTTATTTGGGAGAGAAAGAGCACAAGTTGGGGAAAGGGGCAGAGAGACAGGGAGAGAGAGAATCTTAAGCAAGCTCTACGGCTAGCACATGCCTGAAGCAGGGCTTGATTTCATGACCGTGAGATCATGACCTGAGCCAAAATCAAGAGTAGGAAGCTAAACTGACTGAGCCAACCAGGCACCCCAGGAATTCCTTAATTCTTAAGGAGTATATCTTAGAATATATCTTCTGATTCTAATTACAAACCAAAACGTTTGCAAGTGTAGAAATTGAGTTGTGATACTTCTGTGTTATAACCTGGCATCTTCTCAACAGAGTTGCATTTTTTTGTCCTAAGTTTACCTGACTTGCATAACTGATCAAGTAGAATAGGTTTTATGAATGACTTATATACCAGTAAATGATTAGCTTCATCTGTTTGGTGTTTTGTTTTGTTTTGTTTTGTTTTGATTCAAAACAAATTGAAATTTGTTGAAAAGAGAAATTTAGAAGATTCATGAAGGGGTATTGGTGGTTGAAAATGAGCATAGGGTCCATTTTTTATCAAAACTAATATACAAAAGACTTTTTATCATCGTCGTAAAAAATGACTACAGTAGTTGACCTAAAGTTTGTTGTAGGGTATAATCTCTTTTATTTTTTGTTTGTTTCCAAGTCACTGTGCTAATTTCTTATCCTCTGTCATGCCCCCTACCCCCGCCCTTTTTTCTCCCTGTTTCTCTAGTGGATGTGAAATCAGAGGTTCCTGTGGGCCTGGAGCCCATCTCACCTTTAGACCTGAGGACAGACCTCAGGATGATGATGCCTGTGGTGGATCCTGTTGTCCGTGAAAAGCAACTGCAGCAAGAATTACTCCTTATCCAGCAACAGCAGCAAATCCAGAAGCAACTCCTGATTGCAGAGTTTCAGAAACAGCATGAGAACTTGACACGGCAGCACCAGGCTCAGCTTCAGGAGCACATCAAGGTAGCAAATGTTTCTTTGCCTCTGACCTTTTCACTCCAGAAGCCTGCAGCATGACATGAGCATAAGAAGGAGCACTGGGGTGGGGAGAGGAGGAATGTTTAAGACATGGAGGTATGGCTTGGAGGAAATTGTGATTTTACTGGTGAAAACCTTGGGTAAGTAGTAAGAGTGCTGATGAGAAACCTGCTTGGCTTCTTGGAGGGGCCTCCACTACTCTCGTCCATTAGTTTACAGCATCAATGGTGGGAAATAGTGATTCTTACCTTCTGTTTATTCTCTGGTATGTGATTTTGTTCATTTGCCCCACTTATCTATTGTCCGCCAAGAAGAATCATGAATGACCCTGGGAAGATCCAGTGTGTGTGTGTGTGTGTGTGTGTGTGTGTGTGTGTGTGTGTGTATTTATTTATTTATTTATTTATTTATTTATTTATTTATTTATGAGAAAGAGCACATGAGTGAGTGGGTGAGAAGGACAAAGGGAGAAACAGAGAGAATCTCAAGCAAGCTCCATGCTCAGCACAGAGGAGCTCAATCCCATGACCCTAGGATCATGACCTGAGCCAAAATCAAGAGTTGGATGCTCAACCGACTGACCCACTGAGGCGCCCCTTCATTTTATATCTTTAAAGAATCTGCATAATCTATTTATCAGAAAGGATAAATTAGTCACTTTATGTGAAGAGAGACTTGTGTTGTTTTGGGGTTTTTTCGTCTATAAGTGGATATTTTTTTAAGCTTTTATGTAAATTCCAGTTAGTTAAAATGCAGTGTAATATTGGTATTAGGTGTACAATATAGCGATTCAACACTTCCATACATCACCCAGTGCTCATGACAGCACATGCACTCCTTAACCCCCATCAGCTATTTTCCCCCATCCTCCCAACCACCTCCCTATAAGTAGATGTTCTGAGTATTTTCCCTACGAAGAAGACCCTATAATATTCATTCAAAATAATGACAGAAAAAGCTCAGTAGAATTATATTTGAAGAAACCTGGGCAAATATTTTCAACATTTTTATATAAGTTCAATAGACCACAGATAAAAATTTATTAAAAGAATTTTGGGTGTAGTTGACAGTTTGAGACCCAAGTTGTTTAAATTATTCTTGGAGAAATATATCTTTGTTCCAGAATATTTTATGATGGACTGTTTTGTTGTCAAGTCATTTTACATGTATCTATGTATCTATTTCTTCTTGTATCTTTGAGATAAATGTTACTTTAACTTTATTTGTGAAATGTTTCAAATTCTTGACAGAGACATTTAAAACAAGGCTATTTTGTTCTGATTAAGTACATGTCTAGTTTTAATTTATTATGACAGTAATATAAAGTAGCAAATATTTATAATAAAATTCCATTTTTATGGAATAAATAATAAAATAGAATTTTATTATAAATATTTGCTACTTTATATTACTGTCATAATTAATTACCTATGTCCTTCAAAATGATTTAAACACATGTTAATTTACTAATACAATAAATTACACATTCTATCATATTTATAATATTGTACAATAGACGCTTGATCTATTACTCACTTGCATATTGGATACAGCATATTTATGTCAGATTAATATAGATAATTAATCTGTGTTGATGTTATATAATTTTACCACATTAATATTAGTATCTGAGAAGGTAAAAGTTCTACCTTCTTCCTTGTGTTCTTTGTTTTTTAAGATATTTCCTTAGTCTGGAAAGACTATTGTCTCTTATATTCCAAAAAAGCCTTTGACATCTGGTATAAAATGTCATGATTTTTTTTTCTTTTACTAGTGAACTTTACTAAAAGAACTCTAGGGGCACCTGGGTGGCTCAGTCAGTTACGTGTCCAACTTCTGCATGTGTCATTATCTCATGGTTTGTGGGTTCAAGCCCTGCGTCAGGCTCTGTGCTGACAGACCCTGGAGCCTGCTTCAGATTCTGTGTCTCCCTCTCTGTCTGCCCCTCTCCTACTCACACTCTGTCTCTCTCTCTCTCTTTCTTTCTCTCTCTCTCTCTCTCTTTCTCTCTCTCTCTCTCTCTCTCTCTCTCTCTCTCAGAAATAAACATTAAAAAAATTTTGAAAGAACTCATGCAATTTATTGATCTGTAAGATACCCTAAATTAAGAGTGGGGATTTTGTTTTGGGTCTCATGTGGAAACAGTAGCTCATAACTGTATTGAGTAGAATAGGAAACCTTAATTTAGTTTACAGGATTATTTTTGAATGACTTTAAAGCATTACTATTTGACCCTTGAAAAATATTTGGAACATTGATGTTTAGATTTCCTTCTCCATTCATTCTTGCCATGTTAGGATGACAGTGATGAATGAATAAGATTTATATTCTTCACCATACTTTTTGTGAAGGATTTTTTTAAACTTTTATTCATTAAATAATCTCTACCCCAAATGTGGGGCTTGAACTCAACAGCCCTGAGATCAAGAGTCGCATTCTCTACCAGCTGAGCCAGCCAGGTGCCCTTCACCATGCTTTTTAAGGTAACTGTATAGTTCATTTTACTGTGGTACCTGACTCACGTTGCACTGAATACAGGGCAATAATAATAAGTTGCTGCTTGAAATACTTCTTTTCACTTATATTTGATGCATTTTGTAGTTGTAAAGAGCCATAGGAAAGTTTTTGAAGTAATGTATTTTTTCATTTTGCTCACAAGTCAATAGTAGCAAGTAAGTAACTGATTGTTACTTTAGCTCAAAGTAGTATAGTCAGTTTACTGACATCTGGAAAATAGAGGAAAAGAGGAGGCTTTTGACAGGAAAAAGATTCTGAGATAGCCAAAAGGAAAATTTACCTTTTAAAGTGATTTTCTAAAGTAGTTAAGTCGTTTTCTCAGAAACTAAAGACCTAATTTAAATTTCCTTTCGAGTTTAGGAAGCTTTTAACTTTTTAAATTTTAATTTACTCTTTCATGGGAAAGAATAAGAATTGGTGCTTTTAACTTTCATTTGGATTTTATGTTTATGAGGAACACATAGTACATGAAGCTTTTATTAGCATCAATCTTTGGCTTCTGTCATCAACATCTCTTGAGTTAGATGTTGTTATCCCATTTTTCAACCCACATAAGCTGAGACAGAAATACTGTAACTTGCCGAAGGACACACAGCCAGTAAATGGTTGTTCCAGGATTTTTAGCCTTGCCTGGTCTGCCATCAAAACTACCACATCATCAGTCCAGAACATCTGAAACTGCGGGTTGATGTTTTATTTCCCTCTCTTTTTTTTCAATATCATTCCTGCAGTCTTCAATAATGAATAGTAGCTATGGAGATTAAATTGTGTGATTTTTCTAGTTTTCTAAAATAGATTAAATTTCAATTTCACTGGGGCTTTGGTTGAAGCAATGAATCAATTTGACCACTCCCAACAGCTGTAAAGAGTTAATATTTAGGAGTGCCTGGGGGGCTAAGTCGGTCAGGTGTTCAACTTCTGCTCAAGTCATGATCTCGTGGTCCATGAGTTCCAGCCCTGCATTGGGCTCTCTGCTGACAGCTTATAGCTTGGAGCCTGCTTCGGATTCTGTGTCTCCTTCTCTCTCCATCCCTCCCCTGCTCACACTCTGTCTCAAAAATAAATAAACATTAAAAATTTTTTTAAAAGAATTAATATTCAAGGCATAGTTTAAGTGAAGTTATAAACTTTTCCTTTAAAATGGAGTATGTAGAAACATCCAATAAGGGACTGGTATCTCAAAGCCAAAATGGCGAAGATTTTAATATGAAGAGTAACCAGAAATGCCTGTAACCATATCCTTCTGAGAGAGGTGAGGCTATTATGGTCTGCATACAAAGTTGGCTTCCTTTTGCTTCAGAGTAACTCTCATGCCATTCCACAAAGCTTTTTGGTTTTGTTCTCTTACTTTTCAACAAAAATTTCAGACTTATAGTAGATAGATACTTAAAACAACAAATTATGCTAACTTCATTAGGACTGAGATCTAAATATAGTAATAATCATTAAAATTAGTGTCGTTCAAACTTACCCAGTAAGTTCCATATGCATTGTGAGCGTGATGTGTGAAGGAGATTGTTTTTCTGACATATGAGGATCCAGGGCTTTAAGTAGTTTAATAAGGTGTCTAGATTTCTTATCTGGTAATATCAGAGCCTGGGTAGAACTCATCGTCTTTAGGTATTCGTCAGTGAGCACATTTACTGTTATTCATTTTCTCTGCCTGAGAGAAAACTGACATCTCCATACAGTTTTTAAGAAGCCTTCATATTCATGTTCTTCTTTGTTTGGAAGTGAATTCAAGGGATTCAGACAACCAGATAGTAGTTTAATGGAAGTGACTTCATTTTGACCACTCTCTCTATTCTGAATGTTTTTGCCTGCTGGATGAATGAATGAACGTTTGCTGCTTTGAGAACAAAGCCTATTTTGGATGTATAGATTACATTAATCTGAGAACCATCTCTGTAAGGTTTAGGACTTTTTAACATTCATTCTGTTTTAGGTAGACTTCTCCCAAATTAACTTATTTCTCACCATTCCTTAGATTTGATTATTTTCATACTATTTCTCAGGATAAGAAATGAAGATTTCCGTTGTTTATTTATAATGTGAGAGACGTGGTAAAACAGACTTCTGGGCCATTTCTGTCTTTGCCTGTTTTCATATGTTTCAGTTGTACAAAGGAAAGCTACTCATAGAACTAAAGATTACAGTGAATTTGGTAACGAGTTTTGGTGGGGCGGCACAGGAACTGAAGCTACCTAAAAACTTGCTTATATGACATTAAGACCATCTATGGCATTAGTTGTTTGTCGTTAGATTTCAGTCATCTACCGAAAAAGTGAGTAAAAATGTAAACTAAACGGAAACAAACTCCAGAAACTCCTAACAGTTTGATTTTGGTCAGTGATGACTGTAACGCCTAAAGAAATTGCACACTCTCATGTCTTTCTCTTCTCGCAAGTTGCAACAGGAACTTCTAGCCATAAAACAGCAACAAGAACTCCTAGAAAAGGAGCAGAAACTGGAGCAGCAGAGGCAAGAACAGGAAGTAGAGAGGCATCGCAGAGAACAACAGCTTCCTCCTCTCAGAGGCAAAGATAGAGGACGAGAAAGTAAGAGGCACCAGGGTAAAAAACAAATCTCTTCCCTCGTGTTTAGCTGATCGTCATTCAGAAAGAAGCCTGATAAAGAGTGGCATTAAACTTGTCAAAACTGTTTGCATTTAATTAAAAGAATGAATTATGGACTCAAATGTAAAGCTTTGACATTCACATATTATCTTTCTGCCTTCAGTCTGCAGAGGAAGTAAACAGAGCATTGTTTGGCAAAGATGCTTATTTCTGTTGTTTTTGAGGCTTAAAAACAAGGTTCTAGTCAAGCGATCTAGCTATGCCATATTGTTTTATAATAAACTTACTTTCACATTTCCTCACTATGCCTTCCTCCCGCTCAAGTTATAATTAATTGTTCTCTGTAAGTCAAGCCTTGCCTCCATTTAGTTTTTGAGTACCCAGACTTTGGGAAGATTTAAGGCAGAACGTTTGTTTAAAAAAACTATCCACAAGAGGGAGACAGATCCAAATAATTCCCCTATCTGAGGTCAGTTCAAAATCAGGATGTAGCAAGGTTTAAAATCAGATGACTAGAACTGGAACAGTCAGCAGTAGTTATTTGTTTAATGCTCAAAAGAGGTTTTTAAAATGTTAGTTTTTCCAACTAGCAGTTCAGGAGAGGTCAGTGTATTGTGTTGTCATTTATATTGTCCCCCAAGAGTCTTGATTTTTAAAAGGCAGTGTTTTAGTCCTCATTTTTTTAAGTTTAGGAAAAATTAGTGTTAATTCTGGGACTCCCCTTTCTGCAGAAGCAATTAAAGAAATCATCAAAGCTCCTTTAAAAATTGGCGTTTTGAGCAGCAGTTACAAAACATTACTGTGCCATTTCCAAAAGCCTGTTTTTAGACTCTGGTTTCTTCTTTTAATAGGAAAACTTCACATGCAGTGACCAGTGGTGTTACTTCCTAATTTTTGCTAAATACTCCAGAGGCATGGAAGGACAAAGCCCCAAGTCAACATCTATTTCTGTATGTGTATGTTTCAGGAGCAGTGGCAAGTACAGAAGTAAAGCAGAAGCTTCAAGAATTCCTGTTGAGTAAATCAGCAACAAAAGACACTCCAACTAATGGAAAAAATCATTCCGTGAGCCGCCATCCCAAGCTCTGGTACACGTATGTTCAGTGTTTGGCCTTTTTCATTCCCACGGGTCAAGAACATAGGTTCTGTGTTCAGCCAGCCTGGGCACAAAACCGAGGTCTGCCGTTCTCAGCTACGTGGCTGTGGTCAAGCTCCTTGAATTCTTGTCCTTCTCTGTAAAAAGACTATAATAATAATAATACCTGCCTTCTCGGGTTGCTGGAAAGGTCCTGTGAAATAATGTGGTAAACTATGCCACAGAGAGCAGTGCTTCATGAATGTTAGCAAGTATCATCTTGAGGGCAAGGAAGTAGATATGTTTTTTGGTGAATGAGTAACAGAAATGTGGGGTGGGGCATAGAAATTAGTTCCTAGTTTGCATTTTTCTATTCTCAGATGGTGCATCTGATATCTTTACAATAATTTCTGAGGATTTGGCAGGTTGAGACTTTATTTTACTTGGCTCGATAGGAGGTGGAGATCTGAGCTATTTTTAAAAGACCAGAAGCTTTGCGACTTAAAAAAAAAAAAAAAAAGCAGGAAGACAAGGGAGGGAAGGGAAAGAATGAGAACGAAGGCAACTAAGTGAAGCTAAGTCTTCAGTGACTAGTTTACGCCTGTCCATCTGACTTCATTTTTTGCTGCACTGTAAAATGAGTACCCTGGCTTCTGATACACAAGGTGACAACATAATGCATTATGGTATTACAGATTTATGGATCCGTGTTTCCCTGAGTCCAGGGAAAAGCCACTATGAAATACACAGTTCTCCTTTCAGTAAAATATGAAGGATGTGGTGCTTTTTAAAATCAGGACAAACAGTGATAGTTAAAGCATATTTGGATAACAGGCTAATAGATAGTATCATTGCTCTCATTTTATGTGTTTGCTGATTGACTATCAGATTTTACACTTGAATTTTTTGTGATCCCTCACATCATCAAGGTTAAGGAAGTAAATACTTGATTACTCTATATTGAACTGGAAGCATCCCAGGAGTTCTATTGAGAAAGTTATTATCCTTCTGATTCTATTTTATAAGTATCTGCTTTTCTCAAAAAAAAAAAAAAAAAGGTAACTGAGGCAGATTGCAGAGTAGAGTACCGTATGAATACTTTTTAATGGTTTACGTAATTTCCATCAAGCATGTCAGTTGACTTGAGAAGCCAGTCCCTGAAGAAAATTTTCAGATGTTCAGTTAACAGCCCAAAGTATTTAGAAATAAATACCATTTTATTACTTAAAATTACATACATAATTTATAACTAATTCATATTCCTTCTAAGTTACAGTTCATTTTAAGAAGAGATAATACCTTTTTTAAATGGGAAACAACTACGTACAAACAACGTGTCAGCTGAAAATTCTTTAGCTGTCCCCTTGGGTATATTAAACATGACTGTCAAATATCAGTTAGCAGTCCCTTTTTATACTGAACTGAACTTCAATAGGGCCCAACTCCAGACACTGTAAATCATTAATTTATGGAATCAGAATTTAATGCTTTTTGCTCACCATGGCTAGATGAAGTGCCCTTAAGCCAGTTAATTCTTGAGAATACGTGATTCAAATAGATAATACTGGCAGAACCCTGCCCTGTTCATTGGTTTCTTTGTATATGATAATCATGGGTGTTATATCCACTGGATACACAATGTTCAGTCCTGGAAACTCTTCTCCAGTGGTGCAATACAACTCTTTCACTATATTTGTGCAGGGAAGAGAAAACATTTTTAAAAATCATTTTCATGTTGAAGAAATATGCAATTGCCAATCTTTACCTTGTAAATGCTGCAGAAATCAGGAGACCTGAGGCTGTTGACACTGTACTATCTCTGTAGTAGAAACGTCACCCTCATGTACTTTCATATATTACCTAGCCGTTTTCGAAAATGAGTTCCTTCTATATATTTACTTTTACTTTGGTTATTCTACCTTGTTGACTAAAAAGGATTTGACTGATGACTTCGTTACTAGTATGGCTGTTAACAAAACGTGCACAGGAAACTCAGATTATCAAAATTCAGGCTTTTGGTAAATTCTCTTTTAGTGAAGCAAACTTCCGTGTAAGTGTGTGATCACACACACCGTGGTCATTCTTGGGAATCCTGCAGCATTCTATACCACTCTGCCAAAGTGAACTTGGTTACATGAGGCTGTGGTTTGTACACACTAAAAAGAAAGAACATAAACACAGCTGAGACACGTGCACAGCATGTGCAACTGATTATTGCTGGCCAACACGCAGTAAAAACTCCAGAGCAAATGGTGAGCCCTCTTTTTCTTTTGTAGGGCTGCCCACCACACGTCACTGGATCAAAGCTCTCCACCCCTGAGTGGAACATCTCCATCTTACAAATACACATTACCAGGAGCACAAGATGCAAAGGATGATTTCCCCCTTCGAAAAACTGGTAAGTTGGTTTAGCAAGACTCCACTTGCTCTTCCATAACATACCTGTAATTTAATTTTGCCTCTAGAGGAAAGGGTCAAAGGGTTTGAATCATAACTATCACACCCTCTCCACCCCTGCCCTTAGCATAAACAAATATGTGCATGTGTGCATACACACACACACACACACACACACACACACACACACACACGCACCAGTTTCAACATCAGTTGATGCAGTATATATAATCAAAGTACCTTTTCAAATTTAAAAGTTCATCATGTTTGGATTATAAACAAATTATTGTCTTATTAGCAACAAAGATTAGAATTAGGGAAAATAGAAATTTGGTTTCTTAGAAAATTTAAATCTCCACCAATGAGGACCTCTGTAATTTCCTCCATTTACCTAAATTTTTCTTGACCCTCAACCATTTACTACAAAAATGGGAACAATAAACTTTCTTTTCATCACACATTTTAAAATCCGTAAATTTTAATTGTTTGAGTGGTGAAAACATATAAGGCCAAGGCTACCTACCTTCTGAGTAAGTGACTTGCCTAACGTCTCCCAGATTATAAGAGAACTCAGAGTGATGGTTTGTACCTAATACTCTCATGTAATTATATAAAAACTTGCTTAGGGGAACTTGGACAATGAAGCTTCTATTTGGAGTTTAGTAAAACACCTCTGGCTCTAAGGCTTGTATTTGTTTTCTTGTCTTCTCTTTTTTCAGCCCTCTGATATGTGCTTATTTAATTTGTTACATGCTCTTACCCCTGTAATAAATATATTTAGACTTTAGCTAGATATAAGCATAAATAGCATTTGTGTACATTCTATTCTAAACGTTATGTTTTCTTAGAGAAAGTTCTAAACTTAAAAATTTTTGTATCCAGAAATGACCTGAAAAGGTACTCAGAGAAGATAGTTTTGTCTATCGTATTTTACTCAGGTCTTCTTAAGAAGTGTAGATGTATGTAATTTGTATATGAAACCTAGAGAGTGGAAATGATTTCAAATAATTATATTCATTTTCCCAAGCAACCTTGAATAATTAAAATGGATATAGATTGTAAAAACACATGCTAAAGCTATATTCTGTCATAATTTACCTATAGCGTAATGAAGATTTAAAAATAAATCCATCATAAGTAAGAATTTATTACCTACCATCTAATGTACCAGGTACTGGGGTAGATCAGTGAAGTATTGGAAAGCAACCCATGCCTTTTAATTTTAATAGCTCACAGAGTTTTGCATTTCTACTATAAGACAATAGGTAGAGTAAAATGCTTCAAGAAGTAAAATACCTCAAGAGGGCTATGCAAAGGGAAGAATGAGTTTTATGTATTACATCAGAATTTCACCCTATTATGTACAAATCAGATTGCCTTTCATGTAAATAAACTTCTCTGAGATAAAAGGAAGAAAGCAAAGACTGAGCCTCCACATATTTCTAAAACATAGAGTATAGTTTATGAAAATTGATCCATAAAGGACATGAGTTTTAGAATGTGCAGACTTTGATCTGCTGTCTTGACATTTAGTTGCACCAGTGACATGTGTAGGAACTATTGACAGAGATTATGTGACTACTGCCCCAGGTCTCAGGGCAGTGACTGGCATTCAAGAGCCCAAGGAGTCACTAAAAGGAAAGAAAACATAAGTCCCCTTATGGCAGGAGGTTACTGATGAGTGATATAGTTACATTCATGGAGAAAGACTTCTACCCTGCTGTGCACACAGCCTTTGAATATATTCTTACCACTGGGAGACTGAAAACTGACTGCAGAACTGACACTGACTTTGAAAAGAAGTGGCATTTGGAGCCAGTAAAGCATCCAGAGAGAAAATCTGATCTTTTTCAATACTTCGGAACAAGTACTAAAAACCCACACTTTGTGTCCCAGTTTCCATGAGAACAGTTTAGGATTTTTTTCCTCTGTGAGGAATGACTAGCAAGCTGTTAATTTATTCTTGTAAAAATTCTCAGTCCACAACAGAATTCAAAGAGAAATCCTGCTCAGTGTGTATGTTACAAAATTTTATTCAAATCTGTACTAATACGAAAGACATTTACTGTGTCTATGTGATATGTAATAATGGTGAAAAGATACAGCCCTTGTCTTTGCTAGTGTTATATTTTCTGTATTTGCCTGGTATTTGAAGTTGACTCCTTTTATATTGAAAATCTGACATTTATGAAGCATTAGGCCAAGGATTTGTAAAATGAAACTTTTTCAAGCACTATACCAACGAAACTCTTGAATAGCCATTAATACTTTTATATCTGTATAGATGTTTCAAAATATCTCTTTATTCAATTCCCATCATCTAAGAGAAGTATGATATAATTAAATACAGATGTTTTCTACACATTATCTAAAATACTTAAGAGATAGTCTTCCTTAATTACAAATAGGCAGAATAGTACTCTTCTAACTATAATCAATCCATTGTGTGAAAGTTTAGACATATATTTTCACTAAATGGAAGAGCACTGAAATATAGTCAAGCAATAATTTTTACTTCAGCATTTGTTGTATGTTTATGGCTTAATAGTTATTACCAAAAAACTAAATAATAAACTATTACTGTAATTATAATTAAACATATGTAATGATTGGGGAAACTAAGATGATTTTCACATAAACCTACATCATATTAAATGAGATCTAGAGTCGTGGCATCATCGATCACATAGTGTAAATACCAGGATAGCTATAATAGAGTCAAGTTTTTCTACTGGGGCCTGATTATCACCCTCTGTGGTCTACTTGAATTTCACTGAACCCAATCTTGGATTTAAAAGAAGTTGTTAAATAAGTGGGTTCTCTTTTTCGATCTGCGTATAATACTAAATGCAGTACCTTCAATTTTCTTTTAACCTGCATCAGGTCTGAATTGCCAGAATGTGTTAGTGAGATTTAGGGGATAAAGCTGGAACCAGAATAAGAAAAGTTTTAATGATCTTAAATGATTAAAGTGGCCCCAAGGGCATCCCTGAAGCAGTGAGCACAATTTGGAACCTCTCTTGACCTCCCAGGACCCAGCCTGACAGTGATAACCTAGGAACAGTCACCCACAGAAGTTTCATTTGTCTGCAGAAATCTGACCTTTGTCATGCAAAGTAGACCTTTACTTCCTTCCCCTTAGGAGAATCCTAGTTGCTCTTAGAATTTGGGCATTTAGGAAACATCAGAATAATACAAATAGGTGGCTCTAATCAGGCCCATTCGTAATTCACATGTAAATACAGAAATTGAGAGTCTTTTGATCCTTTCACCACAGGGAACAAGGAAGGATTTCATAATTAGTTGTGAAGTTGAGAATGAAGTAATTGTTTTCAACTTTTATATTTATCGCCCACACTTAAAATAGCACTTCCTTTTAGAATTACCCTCTGTGATTCTTTTTGTTCCACGAGAGAAGGATTTGTTGATGCTGAAATTTATAATATTTTACTGAACTTTATGTTTTGGCTGCAAATTATATTATAGTGTAGTAGGTGACTTTTTTCCCCTAATATAGTATCCTTCTAGACTGATAATAAACTATAAAATAGAGAAAGGAAGCTTCTGGGTCCAGACGCTTTTGAAATAGTACATATTTCTCACAAAGATACTGCATATGTGGTGACTTTGAACTGACCTTCAAAACCATTTGAATTGGATTCTATTTCCAGTGAGTGTGTACATATGTTTCATAAAATATTATGGTAAAAAAATTCTAGAAGTTTTATGCTCCATTATATTATTGGGGTCTTACCTAGTGAACTTTGCCTTTCTTTGAATGTTACAGTCATTCCATTTATTTAATACTTTTGAACAAAGTGAACTGGTTGGCTAGATTGACCTCTTAAAGCGTGCAAGCCATTTAAAGCTTGGCATGGGCTAATAGGGCTGTTCCAGCCCCACTGAAATATTCATTTTAATGGTCAGCAACACTAGAGTAAGACTCAAGGATGGCAGGGGTCCAAACATAAGTTCAGACTTTGGAAGGCCGGTGTCATTTTCCACACTCAGTAAGTTGGAAAGAAGGCAGAGATGAGATATATAGCTTTATAAATCTCCCTCAGAATAGCAGTTAGAAGTTCTGTTGTGGTACCTTGGTGACCCATTCGAGTTATTAGAATCCAGAATTAATACAAGGAGGTTTTTTTAATATTATGTTTTAAAATCAGTTTTTCCCCCTTCTGTCTTTCTAATTCTGTGTTTTTCTCATGATACACAAGCACATGCTTATGTGCACATGTGGGCATACACACACGTTTCTGCACAGATAGCACTAAAATAGTGCTTATGCTTGAAAAAATGTCACTCAGAATCTTATTCCAGGTCAACAAAAACTGGATTATTTTTACATATCTGTAGCACTCTGCCTTAATTCCATTGTTGCGGTCATTCTCACTTAAAATTAGTAGGATATTTCTTTTGTGATAAAGTTACAGCAGTTTTCCCAGAATCAAAAAGCAATGTGGCACAGTAACAACAGGCTTTGAATCCACCTACCCATTCAAAATGCGGATCCTCAATCTTAGGAAATTTACTTAACCTCTTTATCCTATGACTCTGTCATCTGTAAAAGGCGAGTAATTATTGCTTTTGGTTCATATAGTTATTTTGGAAATTGCATTAAGTATTGCATGTAATGAGATTAGGATCTTAGCTAAGATTTAAGGAGTGCTTAGTTAATTTTATGTTTCTAGTTGAGAAGGAATTCAGTTTCATGTATTTTTATCAAGTTAAAACCAAATGTCTTATTGTTAAGGAAAGACTTTTTAAGGTCTGACATTCTGCCACATTTATTGATAAAACAAGTAACTGCGGAGAAAGTGACAAACATTGTTTCTAAGCTATGTGCAACTTGCAGTACTAATGTCAACATTGGAATAAAGGGTTTTGTCAGTTTTGTATCTGCCTGGCATTTCAGAGCCAAATATGGTATCAGAAAATAGCAGCAAAATTGTTTCTGTCACCGACCATAGGAGGAACACCAATTGATGCTTTGTGTTCACTGGGGCCCAACCGAGTTTTAGTTTCTGCCCTTGACTTTTATTTATTTTTTAATTTTATTTTAATGTTTATTTATTTTTGAGAGAGAGACAGAGTGAGAGCAGGGGAGGAGCAGAGAGAGAGGGAGACACAGAATCCGAAGCAGGCTCCAGGCTGTGAGCTGTCAACACAGAGCCCGACATGGGGCTCGAACTCATGAACCCTGAGATCATGACCTGAGCCAAACGTCAGACGCTTAACCATCTGAGCTACCCAAGCGCCCCTGACTTTTATTTTTAAATTATTAGACTTTAAGTTTAGATTTGCAGAAAAACTGAGCAGATAGTACAGAGGGTTTCCATGTCATTTATTCCTCTCTACCACCAGTATTTGCTCTTACTTACATCTTCCATTAGTGTGGTTCATTTGGTATAATTAATTAACTACTAGTTACATTATTATTAGTGTAGTCCAAAATTTACATGAAGGTTTACTCTTAGTGTTGTAAAGTTCTATAGATTTTGACTCACTTGTAATGTCATGTCATGTATCCATCATTACAATATAATGCAGAATAGTTTCACTGCCCTAAAAATCCTCTCTGTCCCATGGATTCATCCCTCTCTCTGACCAACCCCTGGTGACCACTGGTATTTTTACTGTCTCTATAGCCTTGCCTTCTGCTGCATGTCATATAGTTGGAACCGTATAGAATAATGTGTGCAGCCTTCCAGACTGGCTTCTTTGACTTGGCAATATGCATTTAAGATCCCTTCATGTCTTCCTGTGCCTTGTAAGCTTATTTCTTTAAATTGCTAAATAATATTGTACTGTATAAAGGAACCACAGTTTGTACATCCATTTACCTATTGAAAGACATCCCGGTTCCTTCCAAATTTTAGCATTTATGAATAAATCTGTAAGCATTCCCATGTAGGTTTTGTGTGATGTAAGTTTTGAACCCAATTATGTAAACACATTGGAGTGTGACAGCTGGATCTTATGATAAGACTATGTTTAGTTTTGTGAGAAAAAAAAAAAAAGTTCCAAACTGTCTTCCAAAGTGGCTGTACCATTTTGCATACCCACCAGCAGTGGGTCAGAGTCCTTGTTGATCCACATACTCACCAGCACTTGGTATTTTCAGTTTCTGTTTTTTGGATTTTAAACATTTTAATAGGTTATGATGGTTTCCCATTTTGGTTTTAATTTGTAATTTCCCAATGATAGCGTGGCATATTTTTCTCTATCCCTTTACTTTTAATCTATCTGTGTCTTTATTTTTAAAATCGCTTTCTTATAGGCAATGTATAGTTGGGGTTTTTTAATTTTTTTTTAATTCACTTATTTTTAAAAGGGAGGGTGAGGGGCAGAGAGAGAGGGGTACAGAGGATCCTAAGCAGGCTCTGTCCTGACAGCAGCAAGCCCTATGCAGGGCTGGAACTCATTACCCATGAGATCATAACCTGAGCTGAAGTCAGATGCTCAACTGACTGAGCCACCGAGGTTCCCCATGTTTTGTTTTGTTTTTTGTTTTTTTAATCCAGTCTGACAGTCTCTTTTAATTAGTGTATCAGACCATTCATATTTAAAGTGGTTACTGGTGGGGGGTGCCTGGGTGACTCAGTAGGTTGAGTGCTGACTCTTGATTTCTGCTCAGGTCATGACCCCAGACCTCACCATACATGGAGCCTGCTTGGGATTCTCTGTCTCTCTCCCTCTGCCCCTCTTCCCTGCTCATGCTTGCTCTCTCTCTCTCTAATAAAAAAAAAAAAAGTAAAGTGGTTATTGATATCGTTAGATTATTACCACCATGTTTGTAACTGTTTTCTAATCATCATACTTACTTTATTTATTTATTTTTTTTATCTTCCCCTCTTTTTGTACCTTCTGTGGATTTGTTTGTTTTTTCTTGAGAGAGAAGGAGGGAGGGACAGTGGGAGCAGGGGAGAGGTAAGAGGGAGAATTCTAAATTGCTGTGGATTTTTCTTGCAACACTTTAAACATTTCAGTACACTCTGATCACTTGCATGGTTTCTGACCAGAAATCTGATACAATTTGTACCCTTGTTACTCTCTAGACAGGTTGCTTTCTTTTTTTTTTTTTTTTTTTTTAACATTTATTTATTATTGAGAGACAGAGACAGACACAGCATGAACATGGGAGGGGCAGAGAGACAGGGAGACACAGAACCCAAGGCAGGCTCCAGGCTCTGAGCTGTCAGCACAGAGCCCGACGTGGGGCTTGAACTCACAGACCGTGAGATCGTGACCTGAGTGGAAGTCGGACGTTTTACTGACTGAGCCGCCCAGGCGCCCCTAGAGAGGTTGCTTTCTAATATCCTCCGCTTTCTTTGAAGATACTCTTTTGTCTTTGGTTTTCTGCAGTTGGAATATGATACTCCTAGGTCTTTAGCTTTTGGAATTTATACTGATCCTCATTCCCTGAAATTCCTATACAGAGTTTTCAATGGATTTCAGTCATTATTTAAATATTCTTCTGTTCCTTTCTTTCTTGCTATTTTGGGATTACCAGTATACATACAGTATATCTTTTGTAATTATCTCAGAGTTCTAGGATATTGTGTTCTTTTTTTACTTTGTCTTTCAGCTTGGGAATCTTCTATTGACATATCTTTGGGATCATTGATTCTTTCCTCAGCCATGTCCAGGCAACTGAGGAGCTCATCACAGGCATTCATTCTGTGCTTTTGATTTCAAACATTTCCTTTTCATTCTCTCTTAGTGTTTCCATCTCTCTGCTTACATTTACCCATATGTTCTTGCATGTGGTCAACTTTTTCCATTAGAGCCCTTCACATAGTACTCAGTTATTTTCTCTATCCGATAATTCCAAAATCGTTATGTTATCTGAGTCTGGCCTGATGTTTGCTTTTATCTCTTTAGACTGTGTTTTCTCTGGCTTTTTAGCATGCTTTGCAATTTTCTGTTGAAAGCTGGATCTGATATTAGAAAATAGAAATTGAGTGGTTAAGTTTTTGGTGTGGATTTTATGTTAATCTGGCTAGAACTGGACTGCTTTTAATGTTTACTGTAGCTGTAGTTGACAGAGTTTCCTGGTTTTGTTTGTTTTCCTCCCCTTTCTTAGGATTTCCCTAAGAATTTCTTTATAAATGGAGTCTCATTTACAGCTCTCTTAGTTATAATCCATTGTTTTATGTTGGAACCCTATTGATGTGGTGGTCAGACGTTGGGGAACATCAGTATTCTATAATCTTATGCTTAAACTTAAGTTTTTTAGTGGACCTAAATCTGTGATCCGTGACCTCCAGAACTGTTTCTGCTTAAGTGAGACAGAAAGGCTAGAAGGTGCTGGAGAAGGCTTATTGTTCTACCCTCCAGGTCAAGTAAAGATCTGGTAAAATATTTTCCCTTGCAGGGCAGGTTTTTCTCATGTACAGATTTTTAAATTGTTACCTTTTCCCTGGGGATGTTTCAAAATGGTTACTTTTCTCCTCTCTTCCATCCCTGCTCCTTGCCCTCACTTACATAGGAGGGGACTTTTCACTGATCTTCACTTAGAGAACCTGCTTTGGTTCTTATGCGTAAAACCCCCTGAGATTAAGCCCATCCAGTGAGTTAGTCCATATCAGCCTTGAGCGATTTGTGCCTCTAGCAACTCATCAAAATTACATTTAGATGTTCCTACCCGTTACTGGCTCCAGTGGCTTCTGCTTCCAGTAAACTGATCTCAGCTGTGATTTTCTGTATTTTCCTGGCTCTCCAGATTTCAGGGTAGCAGTTTGCTCTGAGACCTCTATTCTCTGAAGGATCTAAGAAAACCACTTTGATTTTTACTTTGCTCAGCCTTTTTTCTTGTGGTGAGGATGGAAGTGAAGATTTCTAAGCTCTTTACGTGTCAGAGTTAATACCAGAAGTCCGCCATTGACTTTTAAACCTGTAAAATATTTTAAAAATTTTTTTAAACATAGCTTTCCAACTTTTCGAGGTGACAGATTTATATTTAAGCAATAGAATTCTTACCAATTAATTATAATAGATTTTTTTAAAGATTAACATAAATGATTGACTGTCTTTCTCAGCTTGGTCATGACTAACAAATCCATGTGCTAAAACTGTGACAGAATAGACTGAAATAATTTTAAAATCACATTGTGGAAGGAATCCAACACTTTGTGCTGAAGTCTTTGCCTAATGAAATATTCTGTGATAATTCCTTCTATCCCCTCTTCTGTATGTCATCTCCTTAATAGGAATCAACACCCTATTGATTTTGGTACTTGGAAAATAAATTCGATGAAATATTGGGTTGCAACGGAGTTTAAACTACCGTGTAAGCACGATTTGGGAATTATAAGGATTTTTTTTCTGTGTTTTTCTTACTTTTCTCATTATATCAAACTCTATAGATATGAAAAGATGAGAAAAACCAACCATAGCCCTCCAAAAATTAGAAAATTTAGTTCTTGTTTAAAATAGGATTTAATATTCTACATAGATAATTTACTTTTTAAAAGCAGACCTTTTGATAGATGTAATCACTTTGATTATGAAAAGTTAGCCATTTTAAACTATTTCATTGATTCTAAAATGCTAATTTCTTAAACAAACGTCTGAAATCTGAATGGATCTAATGGATAGTATTTTCATAGTTCAACCAGCCATGTTTGTTGGTTTTTTTTTTTTTTGCTTTTGCATTTTTTTCTTAGTGATTGTGCATGCTGCAGTTGATAAATTACTAGTATTTACTTAAAAATTAAATGGTTTAGAATAGTAACATTTCTTGTGATAGAGAAAAAATACAGATTTATATGTATTTGTTAATTTAAAAATTATAAAAAGCATAGAATAGAAATTAATGTTCCTAAGAATTATTTATTCAAAAGTTAGTCGTGGTTAGGTTAGAATCAAGGAACAAAATGGTTGAAGTTTCACAATTCAATAAACAAGAAGCTGGTCTCACAGATTGTATGTGCAATATGGATGATAACTAGTTAGAGCCAAGAGCAAGAATCAATTGCAAATTGTGTGATAATTAAACAACCTTGTAAGAACTTTGAAAATCTAACTCAAAGTATTTGTTTGTGGGGGAAACTAGTATGAAAAAGCTATTATGCCCTAGAAGGACAAAGCATGGCAAATAATCTTATGGTTTGGAATTAGATCTGGCTGAGAATTACAGCATAGTGCTACCACTTCAAACTATGTGACCATGGGAAAGTTAGAGGACTTCTCTGAGCCTCTGAGTCAAATATGGAAAATACTTGCCTTGCAGAATCATTATAAGCAATAAAGATATTGCATGAAAATGCCCAGCACAGTGACTGATACGTAGTAGTCTCAGTACATATTACCTGTATCAGTCACTGAGAACGATGGTATGACATTCATGGTAGGGGTTGTTAGTAGTAGCCACAAAGTATAATTACGGGAGACGTGGAATGGTAAAAGGCATCTAGAACTATGGTCTTAACCCTGTCACTAATATGTGACCTTAAACATAGCATTTCATGATTTGGATTCAGATTTTTTAAGGAAAAGATTTGGAGCAAATGATTCCTAAGATGTATCTAAGTCCAAAAGGAAATATATTATCATGTTTCATGGAGAGTAAGATAAGAAAATGTTAATAATTTGAAGACCGTATAAATAAGAAATGATGGTGCTTTTACAGAATTATGTCTCAAATTCGTTATAATTAACTGTAACAAACTCTAATGACATATTTTTCACTCCCCGTAAAATGCTCAATTAGAAACAGGCAGGACATTTTAGATAAGATTGGAATGAGAAATTGGCAAAAAATAATAATTAAGATTTTAAAAGCATTTAGCCATCTGCTGTATAATCATAAGAATGATTGAAAAAAAAAAGACTCCTAATTTGTAATATTCACAATTTTATAACTTGAAACACTGGGGAAAATATTCCATGCAAATATATGCACTTATGTATCTCTAGACATATCTAATGAAATAAATTAAAATGTGACAGAAAATACGTGGTGAAGTGTTTGCAATTATATTTTCTTTAAATGTTCAGCCACTCACTGGGTTTTTTGAAATTAAAGTGTCCTTTATGGGAAAGAAATCTGGAGTAAACCATTATCTGTTTGCTCAAAACCCGTCTTTGTGTTAAGGCAGCATGTAATAAAAGTTTATCCTGACATTCTAAATTTTTCATCAAGTGGCCTTAATTTACCTAGCCAGAAGTTACCTGTATTTTTGTTTCCTGATCTCCCCTTTTATAAATAGTTTGTTTCCCAAACTATTTGCTATGGAGATTCTTATTTTCATCTCAAGATTTATATATTCTATATAAAAGATACATCCATACCTATCCATATAAAAGATACATTCAAAAGTCATTTTTTATAAGACCTTCATTCTGATATTTTCACTATCTATATTCCCATTTCACCATAATTGTTGCTATAAAAGCTGGCAATCATGTTAATTATTAGATATCATATTTCATACTGATATTTTTATCTCGTTCTTCCCAATTAGATGGTAAATATGTCCTTGAAGAGAGTATTTGTAACATCTTTATTCCATATCTGACAAAACCACACTTTGTGCTGTATCTCTTAGTGAGTAAAGAAATCAATATACACAATAAAGGATTTTTGCCATTAATGAGCTTACAATCTTCAGAGTAAGTAAGGCACATAGAGTAGGTTCCAGAAAGGTTTATTGAAAATTAATTTATTATAGCATTTGGACCACCTTACTTCTTGAGGAACTACTATTTTACATTTCCAGATTATAAACATTCTTGAGTAAAAGGGAAGATGCAAACCACCTGAAGAATGTAGATAAGAGAAGACATTGAGATACTCACTCTAGTTTTCAGTATTCAGCATATTTAATTGGAATTATCTATTTTAATTTTATTATGTATACATTTTAAGTAGGTAACACAGAAGAAATTCTCAGAGAGCATTTACTACCTACAATGGCTGTATTTGTGTGGTTCTTTGAAAATAATGGTGTAAAAGTTCTATATCTGTATTATCCAACTCAGTAGCCACTAGACAAGTGTAGCCACTTGACATTAAACAAAATGTGGCTAGTATGCCTGAGGAGATACGTTTTTGTTGAAAATTTTCAATAAATTTGAATTTAAATATATGTGTAGCTGTTTACTACCATATAGGACAGCTTGAGTATATAGACCAAAGAAGGCACAAATGTGGCCTGAGTGTTACTACAAAATCCTTCCAGTGCCCAGGGCAGACATCACTAATCAGTCAGAGCAAACTCTTCTCCCTGAGTTTAGACACAGACTTAGAAGCATTTTTAAATCACATCACCCAAGTCAGAACAGAATTATGCTTTTTTGGAACTCTTAATTTTAAGTAGCAAGAAACCAATACAAAGTAGCTTAGCTTAAAAAAAAAAAAAAAGGAGGAGGAGATTTGGAGGGATTCTTTTAACTGAATTTGCCTAGTCTCCATGTGCTTAGATGTTAGTTCAATGTGATCATATGTTGTTATGAGATCCTCCCTCCAAATGCTGACAAGGATAAGCTAGTGCAGCCCTAGTCCTACCTCTTAGCTGCTTAACAAAATAGCAAATCAAGCATTTTCCACCACGTAGTTCTGATAAATTCCAAAGACTAACTCACTTGAACCGCTTGAGTTATGTACCACCCCTCAACACATCACTCTCACAGAGAGACAGATTACATTGGGGAAGTAGGTAGGGAGACTGCCTCACTTGTTCACCCTGGAAGCTTTAATGTAATTTACAGTTGTTCTCAAATGATCTGGACTGAGAATGAAACTCTGACCAGCATTTATCCTTCTAAAAGGCAGCTCCGATTCTATTAACACTCTCTCCCTCTCTTTGTTTTTACTGTCATACCTTCTGCAAATAGTACGAGATTTCACTTCTTCCGTACCAATTTTGATGCCTTTTATTTCTTTTTCGTGTCTGATTGCTGTGGACTTCCAGTACTCTGTGGAGTAGAAGCGATGAAAGTGGACATCCTTTCCTTGTTCATGCCCTAAGAGGTCTCATTTTCACCATTGAGTATGATGTTAGCTGTGGGTTTTTCATAGATGGCTTTTATTATGTTGAAGTATATTCCCTCTAGACCTACTTTGCTGAGAGTTTTTATCATTAATGGATGTTGTGCTTTGTCAAGTGCTTTTTCTGCATTTATTGAGATGATCATATGGTTCTTGTCCTTTCTTTTATTAATGTGATGTATTACATTGATTGACTTGCAAATATTGAACCACCCTTGGATCCCTGGAACAAATCCCACTTGATCGTGGTGAGTGATTTTTAATGTATTGTTGGATTCAGTTTGCTAATATTTTCTTGACAATATTTGCATCTATGTTCATCAGAGATATTGGCCTGTAGTTTTCTTTTTTGTAGTGTCTTTGTCTGGTTTTGGTATCAGGGTAATTCTGGCCTCACAGATTGAATTTGGAAGATTTCTTTCCTCTTCTATATTTTTGGAATAGTTTGGGTAGGTATCAACTCTTCTTTAAACATCTGGTGGAATTCACCAGTGAAGCCATCTAGTCCTGGACTGTTGTTTGTTGGGAGTTTTTTCATTACCGATTAACTTTCATTGCTAGTAATCAGTGTGTTCAAATTTTCTATTTTTTCCTGGTTCAGTTTTGGATGCTTCTAAGAATTTATCCATTTATTCTAGGTTGTCCAATTTGTTGGCATATAATTTTTCATACGTTTTATTATAATCCTTTGTGTTTCTGTGGTGTCAGTTGTTATTTCTTCCCCTTTGTTTCTGATTTAATTTACTTGAGTCTTTTCTCTTTTTTTCTTGATGAGTCTGGTGAAAGGTTTATGAATTTTATTGATCTTTTCCTAGATCCAGCTCCTGGTTTTCTTGATCTGTATTAATTTGACCCTATTAAATCTCTTGTTTAAAATATTATGTTATTGTCATACATGCCCTGGGACTTTCTTCAGTGGTCTCTTCAGGACTGAGTTTCTTACTCATTCTCAAAATTACCATAAGCACTACAATTTATAGGAAGCTTTCCAAATCCTCTTTCATCTCTTCCCTGATGGTGAAATCTTTACACTTCAGTTCCCTTAATTTTCCTTTGCTACCTATGTTATTTCCATGTAAACACTGCCTCTGTATAATAATGAAATTTACTCAGTGTCAGGATTTGCATTGTATATTTTTTGGTCTCAACAATAGAGATCACAGTATTTTTCTATAATATATCAGTGTCTTTCAGTTTTTTTTTAATCTATGACATACCACACAGTGTGAAATACACATCCCAAAAACAAATAAAAATTCATAACAATTTTATCATGTATATTAGTTTCTTTACTATTCTGTTTATTTTATTATAAAGTGCTGGTTACAACACAGCAGATTTATATCATATCCATTTTGCAAAACACTATAGAGGATGATCATGCAAAGTTTATGAAATGAATATTTGCCAGAGAAATGCGCTGAGAACTTTATGATATAAATCATTTTTGGACTAAATAATGTAATATCAAGAGGAGTGTAATGATTAATTACATGATGATGATGTTTCCCTACTTCAGATACTGTGTTGCTCCACAGTAAAACACTGATAAACAAGAGAGCAGCAAGTTACTTTGCTGTGATAGTTGGTAAGGGATAAGTAGGTAACATGGATTTTGAGATTACTACTGGCAGGGATACTTTAAATACGTTTTAAAAATATGTTTATTAAATAATAATTTTGAAGGGAGATAATGTTAACAGCTGGTTAGATTTATATGGTGGTAATAGATCACATTGGTCACTATATGCAAGATACCATTGTAAGTATCTGTATATCTTAGTGATTTCATACAGTAACCTTGAAATACATCTCATTGTTTTTCAGTAGTTTTCTGACAGGGGAACAGTCACAGAGAGGTCAGTAATTTTTCTTAGTTCTCCTTTTATTTACATGATGAATGTAATGTCAGGTTTGAAGTTTAGTGCCAGGTTTGAAGACAGTGAGTTTTATTTCAGGACCTGGCCTTTCAATCCCTATGTTTTATACATAAATAAATGGTATATGGTATCTTTGAAAAAGGCAGTTTTACTGAAGTTATATCACCATATTGATTCATCCTAACAAAATAATGAATTGTAAAAATTAAATTGTACCAATTACAATTTAACTTCAGTCTAATGATGAATAGCATTCAAAATATTTTAGAAATAACATATGAGCTTGGATTAGTCTTCATAAGTCCAGCTAGTACAGACATTTTCCTTTGAAAACAAATTATTTAAAACCACAAATTAATGTATTCTTTCTACATCTAAATAATTAAACATTTCTTTAAATAAACAATTCCAGAAATAAAAATTTAAGTTGGGCTTTCCAATTATATTTGCCACATCAAATATAAGAGCTAATTTCTTGATCAGTAACAATTCTGAGAAACCGTACATGTAAAATTAATGCCAAAATATGACTTTGCTGTCACTGTACAAGAAAATGTTATTTTTAAAATCTAATATATTTTTAGGAAGTTAGAATAGCTTGTGGATTCATAGGAATTAATAAACATACTTTATATGTGTTTATTCCACATAGAAGCTATTTTACTTTTTAGATTTATAATGTTCATTTGCAGTATAGTTATAAGAAAAAAATTGTGAATATTTCTCTAGCTTTTGGAAAACGTTCCTTAAAGACACACTCATTATGTTTCCATTACTATTACATATATATATACATGTAAAATAATTTCCATCTTGATGTATTACTAGGATAATGTTTGTCTTTCTTGAGGAATTAATATGCTTACTTATTGCAATGAAAAAACTTTATATTTTTCCTTTAGCTCTCAATGCTAGAACTAAGCTATTCAATTTGTTCAACTGAAGTAGCTATCCTTAGCCTACATACAATTTTCCTTATTTGTTTATTTGGCTTATTATATCAGATATTGTATTTTTAAAAAATTGATTTTAGGGGCGCCTGGGTGGCGCAGTCGGTTAAGCGTCCGACTTCAGCCAGGTCACGATCTCGCGGTCCGTGAGTTCGAGCCCCGCGTCAGGCTCTGGGCTGATGGCTCAGAGCCTGGAGCCTGTTTCCGATTCTGTGTCTCCCTCTCTCTCTGCCCCTCCCCCGTTCATGCTCTGTCTGTGTCCCAAAAATAAAAAAAATAAAAAACGCTGAAAAAAAAATTTAAAAAAAAATTGATTTTAATGTTTTTATTTATTTTTGAAAGAGAGAGAGAGACAGAGAGAGAGACAGAGACAGAGTGCAAGCATGGGTAGGGGCAGAGAGAGAGACACACACAGAATCCGAAACAGGCTCTAGGCTCTGAGCTGTCAGCACAGAGCCTGACACAGGGCTCAAACTCTTGAACTGTGGGATCATGACCTGAGCTGAAATCCGATGCTTAACCGACTGAGCCACCCAGGTGCCCCGATATTGTACTTTTTTTTTAATTAAAAAGCAATCCATATTAATCATAGAAAAATATATAAATCAATAAAATAGATAAAACTATAGTTTCTGTGTTGGCACCATAAGTATATTATTTACTTTTTGATGTCTTTTAACATCAAATTTGAATCTCCCATGTCATATTATTGGTTAGATAATCATTCAGCATACAGCTATACCATAATTCACTTATAGTACTCTAGTGTTGGACATTTAAAATATTTCCAGTGTCTGCTATTAAAATAATTTTGCGGTAAACATTATAAAAGGTCTATCTTTGAGCAAATTGCTTATTATTTCTACAGGATAGATTTCTAGCGTTCTGGTTCAGACTCTATAAGATTTGTTTCACTATTCACCTCTAACTTCAATAATTGAAAATGTCTAATATCTGTGGACACTAATCTATCTTGGGTAACCTTAATTTTTTTTTTAATTTGCCTGTTCAGTTTTGCCATTTCTTGAGAAAATTTTCAAATTCCTTAAAGGTGGCATAACATAAATAACTAAATGACAAGATTACCATTGCTGTTTTCTCAACAACAGGAAAAGAAACCTTGAAATATTGGTTATATATGACATTTCTTGAGTGTGCAAATGCTGATGGTGAAATATTCCTAAAGATAATTACCAGAGTTCAAAGATTTTATAATGTATAAAAGTATAAAATTTTATACTTTAAAATACTGCAAAAATGCTTTCTATGTTTCTTTTATGTCTTGATATTATGCTAGTTTTGACTCTGAGGCTCTATTAAACAAATTTTCTGCCTTCGTGATAACTATTCTATTTGTGAAAACATATGCAGTAAATACAAATAGAAGGCATGTCTGTTTATGCATTCATTTGTTTATTTTTTAAAATATTTACCCATTTTATTCCCCCAAAGATTTGATATGGCCATAGAATATTAGGTGACTAAGATGATAATGTTTTAAAGTTTTTAAAGTGCTTTAGACTTATGAGCAAGGAGTGAAGGCTAGAGTATGGAGGGAAGTCTTGGGAGAGAAAATGGGTTCACACTACCTTCAGAACACTAGGTAGGTGGAGAGGGGAGAATCAAACAGGTACGGTGAGGGGCACCTGGGTGGCTCAGTCTGCTGAGCGTCTGACTTCAGCTCCGGTCATGATCTTACCATTCCTGAGTTCGAGTGCCACATTGGGCTTTGTGCTGACAGCTAGGAGTCTTTTTCAGATTCTGTGTCTCCCTCTCTGTCTCTGCCGCTCCCCCACTTGTGCTCTGTCTCTCTCAAAAAATAAACAAACATAAAAAGAAAAACTTTTAAAAAGTCAAGGTGGTACGGAGTGAGCATCTTAAGGATCTTAAGGTGGAGGACTTACTTTTGACAGTTTTGGAGGAAACTGTTGCTAGATAAGGTAGTACCAGACTCAGTTTGCAAAAAGTCACTTTTCTCTTGAAGCCTGGTATATATAAGAAGAGGACCAAAGAAGTCAGTGCCGTGCATTTCCATGTGTTAGATTAACATTAAACAAGGAAAGCTTTAGAGAGAGATCTTGGTGATCTATGCAGATCTGGGTGAAAGAAAAGAATGGAAAAGCAGAGAGTTTAACCTAATTGCTTTGGTAAGAAGAAACATTCAGAGAACTTATAAACGGATCCAAGTTCACACAGCTCGTAAACAACAGAGGTAGAATTCGAGCTCCAGTCTTTCTGACACCAAAATGTGTGGGTACTAGCGTAGTACTGTAGATTTCACTAGAAATGGAAAAATGATAAAACCAATTGACATTAAGATGTTGAGAAGAAAGTTGATGAGTTGTGTTTTGATTGTACTGATGAAAGAGGAATATGATGTAAAAAGTAAAATTGAAGATCAACTGAAATTTCAGAATTAGAGTTTTCTTGGAGTCACACAGAAAACTTAGTAAGTTTGGGCATTTTGAGCCATGTTGAGGAGAAAGTGTGTGTGTGTGTGTGAGAGAGAGAGAAGCAGACAGGGCGAGAGAGAGAGAGAGAGAGAGAGAGAGAGAGAGAGAGAGAGAGAGAGAGAGACTGAGAGACATAGGGAGAATATGCATATGAATGTTCGGACAGTGAGAGAAGTGAGCGGGCTTAGGGAAGTGCGAGGGCTTTTCCCAGGGCAGGAAAGATGGTAGTGAGTTGGAGAATTCAAGGAGGAAGAGCTCTGTGCTACAGGAGGCAAGAAGAGACATGAAAGTGTGGGTGTTTCAAGGATAGGTATTGGAAACATCATAATACCTTTCACTTGTTCGTAAGTAAACCATATAATCCAGAGGAGGCAAATGAGTAAAGCCTAGAGATGAATGATATGAGAACACAGGAAAATATTCCACCAGCAAGGGGAATGGAGATGCTGGCACATGAGGGAAGTCCATGACAGTCAGGTCTCTTTTCTCCCTTAATGTGCAGATTCGAGGGAGAACGAAAAGCCCAAAATCAGGAAGTTTATGTGTACATAGAACTTTTGAGTTAAAAATAATCTCAGTATGCTAAAGGTTGAAACTTCAGGTTGACTAGACGGAAGTGTTTTGAAACTTGTTGGTAGAAATTGTATTAAAATGTGTGGTCAAAAAAGTTGTATATGTTTCATTTAGAATTAGAAGAAAATTAAAGGTGGGTAAGGGTTGCATAGGAGTTTGGAGATTGAGGTGGGTGATCAGTGAGACATCTTGCTCTGACACTGGATATGATCTGCTTTTCTGCTGCTTCACAGAATGAAGGCTGCAGAGGGTGGGAAGGATTGGGAAGGTCAGTTCTTAAGTATTGCCATACTTCTCAGAGTTTCATTAGCAGTCTTCTAGTTTAAGCTATTGCAAGGAAAGAGGCAGTTTTCAAAGGTGCCCTCTTTTGATTTTGCTGAATGAGATGGTAGCAGAGGGAAATGAGAGCTGACTTTTATTCAGCACTTACTCTGGGCCAGAAATTGTTCTCACTCAGGGCACACAGAGCTGACGAAGAGGCCATCTTTGCTTTCCAGGAGCTCAGTATCTCAAAATCTCTAGGAGATTTTGCTGTTAACCTTATCCTCAGAAGGCAAGCATTTTTTAAGTCTTCCTATTAACAAGCTCCTTCCGGAATGTTTTCGACTTTCAAAATTGACCCCTTTCTTAAAGTAATAAAAATCAATAAAAATTCACATCCCTTGTTCTAGGTTTTCCCTCTTCCCTTTGTTGTCAAAATTTAAATCTATTCCATCATTACATATACGATTGAATTCAGAATAACACTCACTGAGCATCTATTCTGCTTAGTTATTCTGCTAGGTTATGATGTTACAGAAATGCATATCATCTGATTTAACTCATTTTTCTCTTCCTTATCATCATTCTCATAGGACACCAGTGACTTACAAATCCCTAAATCTATGGCTTTTTCTTAGTTTTTTTTTTCTTTATCTTTTGTGGCTTTTGTCTCCACTCACCAACTCTTACTCTTTCTCCTTTAAAGCTTAATTTTAATGCTACTCTTCCATTCATCTGCTTCCCCTCTCTGTTTCCTTACTGCATCCTTTCTGCATGCAGCCCATGGAAACATGGGATTTCTCAAGTTCGGTTGTCTCCTCCTCTCTGCATGTTGTTTTTCATTGTTTTAATTTTCCCAAGTTTTCATTATCATCAGCCTATTAAAGGCTTTAATTCTAGTTCTTATTCAGTCTTATCAGTAGGTACCTCTGACAGCAGGGTTTAACTCAACTTTCTCATTCGTAAAATGAACAGACTGATCAGGACCATTTTCATTTTTACCTTTAAATTTATGGTCAAAATCTACATCTCTAATTCTCAACCTCTCCATAGGCTCCAGGCTGACATTCCCAAGATGTTCTGCCATTATTGTCACCTCCCAGGTTTAAAAGTTGACCCTCACTAGGCCCCCTGGGTAGTTGATCTCTGACTCTTGATTTTGGCTCAGGTCATTATTTCACAGTTTGTGAGATCAAGCCCGTAATGGGGCTCTGCATTGGACTCTGCACTGATCACATATACCCTGCTCGAGATTCTTTCTCTCCGTCTCTCTCTGCCCCTCCCCCACACATGCACAAGCTCTCTTTTTCTCTCTCTCAAAATAAATAAACTTAAAAAAAAAGTTGACCCTCACACCTTCCACTTCAAGACATGCTTCTACTCCTGATTTCCTCAATTCTGCTAAAACCTCTGCTCTAATCACACAGGGTTGACTGTGAGATTCATCTTGGCCTTGTCTTTTGTCTCCTCTTTTCCAGTCCATCACCAAGTGAAGACCTTTCCCTACCATCTCACTCTTTTTTAGATATATATTTTTCCTCCCATAATACCTAATATACAACTTGGCACAAAGCAAGTGCTCAGTTAATAATAGTTAAAGGGTGTGTCTCATTCTTCTCCTCTTGTCCTATTGCTATTAGTTCTCCTTCAGAAATGTCCAGTCATAATTAAAACCAATTAAATGAGAATCAGCAACATTCTCTTTTTTTCCACTCCTAGCTCAAGTACAACATTTAAACCACCTGAAATAGAATAAACTGGTAAGAAAAACAATGCTGTTCTTTGAGCCCTGATAGAACATAAATTCCGTGAAAATCTGTTCAAACCACAACTCTAATTAAAGGTTTTAGCTGCCAAATAATATGTTCTGGTTAAAGCCAAGTTAGTATTATGGAGTGTTTCAGGAATAACAGCACAGGCTTTATACTTTGCTGTTGATTTTCTCATGGGAAACTCATGTAAAGGAGAGTGATACCTCCCTGTTGACTTTAACTTTTAGAAATGCAAAGCATGCTGAAATTGTACATAATTCTCTTCTAAAGAAAAGGAAATAGCATTTCAATGGTTTTCCTCAGTGTCTTATTGAGTTATGGTGGGGCACAATTATGTCTGTTAAATTGATTTACCAGATGGAACGTTACATTTTATATTCATCTGATTAAGTTGTAGGAGACTGGAATTGTATCTCATACCATGAAGATCATATATAAAAGCAAAATTATTTTAATTAACTACATTTTGAAACTGGCTAATTAGACGTTTAAACCATTTTTTTTCTCTCTCCTCTAACTTACGTTGCACTAAAAAAGGGAAATTGTGTTTAGGAATGGGCCTTATGATACAGTTGTATTTTGGCTTAATAATCTAATATCTCAAATGGAAACTGTGAAGGAAAAAACAGTAAAATGTTCCCACTTGAGTGCATTTTGGAAAGTGCTTGCTTATCATGGCTATTTAATATGTACAAAGTATTCTTAGCATTTCAGGGTTAAAATAAATGATCTTTAGCTTACACCCTTATGGATCTTTAACAGAAAAAATAAAGAAAAAGCTCTGTTTTTGTCTCTTTTTTCTCCTTTCTATCTTTTCACAAATAAAATGTATATTAATAAAACTTTTATGTTTTATAGAAAATTAAATATGATAAAATAGTAAATATTAATTTTAATTATTGTCCTAGTATTTTGTTAACTGATGAGCATATATCTTAATAGTTTTCTTTAATATCTGACTTCTTACCTAAAAATAATGCAATAAAAACATAGCACAGTAAAACCTGATCTAATCGGAGCCAGTATTTAAGAATATGCTACTTGCAAAACAATGCCAACCTTGGAATTCATTGGACTGCTGTATTGGCTTCCTATGGCTCCTGTAATAAATTACTACAAACTTAGTACCTTAAAACACACATATTTATGATCTTTCTGTACTGGAGGTCAGAAGTCCAAAATGGGTCTCTCTGGGCTAAAATTGAGGTGTCAGCAGAGCCGTGTTCCTTTCTAGAGGCTCTAGGGGCATTTTCATCTCCTTGATGTTTCCAGCTTCTGGGGGCTGCCTGCATTCTCTGGCTCGTGGCCCACTTCCCTCTTCGAAGCCAGTAGTGACTAGTTGAGTCTTGAACTGCATTGCTCTGGCACTCACTCTTTTGCCTCTCTTTTTAGTATTTTCAAAAGACACTTGTGATTATCCTGGGCCCACCTGGACAATCCAGGATAATCTCCTTCTCTTTAAATGAGCTAATTAGCAACCATAAATCCATCTGCAACCTTAATTATTTTTTCACCATGTAAAGTAACAGTCACACGTTCTGGAGAGTAAGACATAGATATCTCTGTTGCCTTATTCTGCCTACCACAACTAATTTAGAGTTTTTATTAGGATGATGACTGCTATAGAACCCTTTCACTTAGTACTTCTTCACCCGTTTGTTTGAAGTTTGAGATCTATTTATCTAGATAGTTATCCAGAGAAAGTTGGCTAATAGAAGGTGTTTAACTGAAGATCTGTCTAGAGAAGGACTCTGGGGTGACCTTAATAAATCCAGAGGCAAAATGTTGCCTTTTACATCAGTCTGAGATAGATATTTGTGTTTTCTTATAAATAATGTATTACGAAGAAAATCTAGAATGAAGATAATGAAGCTGTGAATTCCATTGAGGCAGAAGTGAATTACTGAGAACATTCTAAAACATAAAGTTTACAAAAGCAAAATTTGCAAAGGAAAATAATAACAAGATCTGCCCAAATGACTTGGAAGGTTTTGAAACGGAAGAAGAAGAACAGGCAGTAAGGTAGCTAGAGTTTGAGCCAGGTGAAGGACAAACTCCTGTTGTTTAGATATCAGTGCTGACCCTTTGTTATTGGTGCTGTTTATCCATGGCACCTGGTTGGGTGTCAGGGTTTTGAAGGGCCAAATGTTCCTAATGGTTGCACTGAAAGACTCAAAATTATAGTGAAGCAGATAACAGTTACAAGTAGTAGTAATTAAACACTAAACAATATAAATGGGCATGGCGAGATTGACCAGAAAGCCACTTAAACTAAACCGCACAATGTGATTGCCTGAGGAGACTAGTGGAACCACCTTCTACATAGTGAGCTAATCCAGAAAACTGGGGAACTGGTTGTCCTCTATCTTATTGTAGAATCTTCTGTCATCGCTTGCTCTTAAAGCTTCCCTTCCTCAATATGCAGTCTGTTGCAGTTCAATACCCATTTAGTTCAATGCCCATTCCAGTGGTTGACCATTCTCTGACTCCAGCATAACTTTGGCCAGTCAACTCTCTGTCTTTTTAAATTTTAAATCTAGTGTTCCTACCCTCCTACTTAAGACTCATGTAATAACTCTTCTTTTTTTAATTAATTAATTAATTTAAGTAATTTCTACACTCAAGGTGGGGCTCAAACTCGGGATCCTGAGATCGGGAGTTGGATGCTCTACTGACTGAGCCAACCAGGTGCCCCCGTGATACTTCTTCTATCATCTTGAAGGCTAAAATCCTTACATGGTATTCACAAACTTTCTCTTCCCTTCTCCCCTCCTGACATAGCCTTCTCTGTAACCTTTCTCCACTCCACCCTCTCATACCACTTGCGTGAGCAGTCCCAAACAAGTTACAGTCCCAGAAGAACTCTCTGCTTCACACTCACATAAGCCATTCACACCTGATTTTCCAAACAGTCTTTGCTCTTCCTCCACTGTATGCTTGGATAGTTCATACTTTTCTGTAAATGCTTAGCTAATACATACTTCCCCTTTGTTAGGCTTTACTTGGTGCCTTTTTATCATCCACAAAGCTACGCTAAAATACACACTGCATTCCTTATTCCGAATATATTTGCCAAAGTAAATCTGGACATATCTTCATGAATATATGTCTATATTAAAATTAAGATTCTCTGAGAAATCTTTGAGGATAATACCTATAGCTTGTTTGCTGTTGTATTCAGAGAGCTTATAATAGGCACCAAATAAATTTCTCTTATATGAATAAATAAATGTATAGAGTAATATTGGGAACTAGTATGCATCTAGTATATATCTCTTTAGGTATTTAAAAATATAGGAAGATTCTTTATGAAGTAATGTTTAAGAACGTAGTTCACAGTAATATTTTGTGGGAATAAGATTGAGTAACTGCTTTTGGAGAGTTGTAAACTGGGCAAGTCGGAAGAAAAAAAAGGAAACAAAGTAGCAAGCTAGACAGCGATTTTATAGTTTTATGGGAATGAACTGAAAATTTTTAAATAAACATAAGAGAAAAAAAGTTTTTAAAAGTTTAAAGCCATATATTTGAAGAAAGTAAGGTTTACAGCATTTAAGATTAGACAGTGATTTTACTATATTTACTGGATATCATTCTCTTTAATACTTATGAACTCTTTAAAGTCAGGAGAATGTCACATTTGCAGGCAAGAAAATTGAGGCATAGAGACATTGAATAATATTTTACCCAAATCATACCACAGTGGCAGAATCAAGACTGGGAATCAGTGCCAGACTCTTATTAATGTGACCAAGTAAGGTTCATGCTGAGAGCACAAATAAGGTTAGATTTATGGTGATACCCAGAGAGTTATTAGGTGATAGGTGTTAATTTTCTGGACCATACAATCCTGACTGTATGCTTGTTTTCTGGGAGAATTTGTGTCCCTGTCAAATACTGGGCTGTCCCTATGCAGATCTCACCTCACTCTGTCATGAAATCAATTCACATCTATGTTTATACCTATAGCTCTTATGAAGTATCTGGGTAGAAAGTGTTAAAAAGTTTTACATCACAAATAAAACTATTCTTCATGACATTTCTATTTGAAAGAGTATATAAAGGATACATCTAATAAGGGAAGTAAATAAAACTGTAAAGTACATCATGGTATAATTTCTCTCATGCATAGACAGGAATTCGTTCATTCCTGAAATATTAGCATGATTAAGTAATGTATTCTGAATTTTTATTTATAAGTGTGGAATTTTAGAACTAAAGAGGACTTTTATTTTAAAAAGATATAAATATGTCTATGAATTCAGATAACCCCCAAAGTAGCATATTATTTAAGTTGTAAAATACTAGTTAGAAGTAAGACTTTATTATAAACCTTTAGGCTGTGGGTTAAAACATACATTTTAGAGGGACGCCTGAGTTGCTCAGTTAGTTGAGCATCCAACTTCAGCTCAGATCATGATCTCACTGCTCATGGGTTCGAGCCCTGTGTCAGGCTCTGTGCCAATAGCTCAGAGCCTGGAGCCTGCTTTGGATTTTGTGTCTCCCTCTCTCTGCCTTTCCCTGTTTGTGTGCTCTCTCTCTCTCTCTCTCTCTCTCTCTCTCTCTCTCTGTCTCTCAAAAATACGCATTAAAAAATGTCTTAATAGATTTTAGAAACTGGATTGAAGAAGACTGAATATGCCCTTAATCTAGTTTATTTCAATGAAGTGATAATTCAACATTTTACTGTATTTTCAAAGTATGGATTTTCAGAATTTGTCCTTATTTAGGTAAATATCTTATACTTAAAATGTTAAAATGTATAAAAGGAAGTATTCTAGATACATGTCTAGATAAATATGAAGGTATTCTAGACTTAGGGGATATGATTTCCTGGAATCCAAAACATGTTATTTTTCGTGCTTGCCAGAAAAATGAAATTCCTTCTGCATTCCACATCTGATCTATAAGACTTCTTGCCATAACACTGAACATCAAGAAATTTTTAGGAATTAGAAAAGTTGAAGTTCATCTACTTTGCTTCTCAACAACATTTGAAACCCAACCTTTAATTAAGTTTCCTTTCGTGCTTGAATATGTGTAAGCATGCATTTATTCATTTAGCAACTGCTTATTGAGACTTACCATGAGTCTGTGTAGTTGCTAAGTACTGAGAATAGACACAAAATTATGACATCTACTGTTCTGAGCACTATGTGTGGTGGAGTAATTTCAGTGAAACAGCGAAGGTTAGAGCCATATTGCGGTGGTTTGAGGTTAGGAAGTGGTGGTGGCAAGTTCAAGGCTACTTAAAAAAAAAGCTTGACTGTGAATTAAAGTATAACTACAGATAGTAGCTAATAATTTATATCTTAGGAGGGCTTATTTTTGTTTGAATGGGAAAGATGCACACTTGTCTGCTAAGAAGAAAGAAAGAGAGTTTGAAGATATACATCAAATATCCTCTCTTAGTATTGCATAATTTAGCTAAATTTTGCTTGATATTTTTTGAAGCCTTATTTTCCATTTAGTATCCCTTTCTCAATGTATTAGCATACTCAATATTCATTCCTTGAATTTGCCAGCACCTTCCCCTGGACAAGGTTGTTTTCTCCATATAGAATTGTACTTTCCTGGGGCGCCTGGGTGGCGCAGTCGGTTAAGCGTCCGACTTCAGCCAGGTCACGATCTCGCGGTCCGTGAGTTCGAGCCCCACGTCGGGCTCTGGGCTGATGGCTCAGAGCCTGGAGCCTGTTTCCGATTCTGTGTCTCCCTCTCTCTCTGCCCCTCCCCCGTTCATGCTCTGTCTCTCTCTGTCCCAAAAATAAATAAACGTTGAAAAAAAAATGAAAAAAAAAAAAAAAGAATTGTACTTTCCTCCCAGGTCGGCCTGTCAGTATCTCACTTAGCCCCCAGGATTTCCCCCTCTGTGCCTTACAGCCACAACCTGCTTATACTTATAGCATGGCATTGATCACAGTCTGTCATTCATTTTTGTTAGACCTTGAATACCTAGGAGAAAAAGGCTTTCTATTTTATTGATGAAGCAGTTGCCTCAGTGTTTAACACACACTTTTTCACATTAATTGATTCATTCATTTATTCAATAAATAACTTACAGATTTACTCTAATTAGTAGGTATTGCATAAGTACTGAATAAGCAATGGAAACATAACTGTACCCATTCCCAGCCCTCATGGAACTTGCAGCCTATGTTATCAGTATTGTTACTCAATAGAATCTTAATTAAATGACATTAAACAATGGAACCAACTAAATAGAAAGTTTCCATTTTAACTATAAAAAAGTGATGAAATATTGTATAAATTATAATTTGTTTTTGTCCAGAATCATATTGTTTGATTAAAGTATCTTATCTTATTCCTTAAAAATGGGAATTTGTACTTTAAATGTCCTAAAAATTCAAGGAAAATTGTTATTTTCTCCTTTGTTTGTCCTAGTATTTTTTTTCTTAAATCTAGCATTGAGTAGCAAGTTTTGTATTCATTTATTCATTCATTTCCACTAAGTGCTAATGAAGCCAGGTAAGCACCAGGCACTCAGAAGAAACACTGGTGTAAAAAAGGGTACAGTATTCAGTACAGAGTACTGCTCTTAGATAGAAGAAGAAACTGAGTGTCTTGTCCTGGGCCTTTGAGTTTTAGAATGCCTGCTCTGGCTGACAATATGAAGCATCTATGAGTGCTATAGGAAAATGCCCATTCAGGGCTAACAACCTCCCCATCCTGGACCACATTCCTGTTACCAGGACCTCCATATGTTTTTCCAACTTCTCTGAGCTGCTTCGTAGGACTTAATAATACTCTTTGCCCTGTATGCCCATTGATAATTTTTATAATAATAAGGTTGGTATTGCTTTCTTCCTTTTTTTTAAAAAAAAATGTCTATTTTTGAGAGAGAGACAGAGACAGAACACAAATGGGGAGGGGCAAAGAGAGAGAGGGAGATGCAGAATCCGAAGCAGGCTCCAGGCTGCATGCTGTCAGCACAGAGCCCGACGCAGGGCTCAAACTTAGGAGCCGTGAGATCATGATCTGAACCGAAGTCGGACGCTTAACAGACTGAGCCACCCAGGCGCCCAGTGTTGTTATTTTCAATTGTGAGGAACCTAAGAATTAAATTCCTGTTTACACTGATGGAAGGAAATACTCACAAGTGCGTTCACAAGTAGGTTCACAATAATGCGTGCCACTGGTGCAGTCTTTCCAAGCAACACTGTAGATCACCTAAACATCCAGTTATCAAATGTTTAAACAAAATATTGCATACTCACATGTGAATGTGACTACATAACATATGGTACACCCTTATAATGTGTTTTTAAAAGAATACATAGCTACTTGGGGAAAGATTCATAATAGATTTTTGAGTGAAAAACAGAATAAATGGAATTATTTTAAAGAATATATAATTGCCTGTGAAAAGACTTGTAATGCATTATTAAGTGAACAAACAGTATGCCATCATAAATATAATTTGATTCTCATTTTCAAATATTTTTATATACAAAACACAAAAGAAACATATTAGCAGGCAAAACTCAATTTGCCCCATTTCTAAAAATATTGAACATGTATGACCTATATAATCAGAAGACAGCAATAAATGTTGTTATAAAATAAACACTTCACAAGACCACACTGCAAATTGACTAATGTGCATAACATATACCAATATGCTTTTTCAAAGAGAATAATCCTTTTTAATAAACAGATATATTTGGTATATTCCCAATAAGAAGATGGATAGATGTTGACAATAATATTTCTGAATCAAAAATAATAGTATTATAATTTCTTCAGGGAATTGCATTCATAAATTACCGTAAGTGTGGCTAGTTATTAGAAGTTAAAATTACCAAAGAAATGATTTTTTTAAAACTCATATGAATGAATTATATATCATTAAATGGTTACAGTTAGAAAGAGTTAGATTAGAAACTTTGCTCCTGACATAAAAATGTACAAAATCTGACTCATAACATTAAAAATCTGTATTATTTGAGCCAAAAATATAAGTTGTGTTAGATTTGTAGTATTATTCTGAATGCTGACTTTGCAAATACATAGCCTTTGTCTAATTATGAAAAGTTTTAATTAGAGTAACCTAGATCTTCAGATAAACTAGATTAGAGAATTTTCTATGTCCCCAAATTATCTTTTCATAATTGGAATGATTACTTAATTGAACAGTTCACATGGAATGGATTCCTACACTGCTACCCTGAAAGGGAGAAGTGACTCAGGCAGGAAACCTAATCTTCCTAAAGGACATTCAGAAGAGAGTGAATGAATGATAGCTTTTATGTCCTTGGTTCCAAGTGACAGAGTATTAGAATATGGCAGCTCCTAAGGTAGCCCTGTGGGTGGGAGAGAGCAAGAGAAATCCAGCAGAGAGAGAGGCTGGGTGAAAAGTACACAGATCTAGTACAGCAGGGAAGAGTGACAATGCCAGAGAAGGAATCAGAAGTTGGCAACAGAAGTCTCACCTTCACTTGTGTTTTCAGTGCTAAATATGCAGTGCAGGTAAAATTGTTGAATATCTCAAATATTCATTAGTATAAAGACATATATTAATCTAGTACTAAATTTTGATTGATAATTATTATCTAAATAGTATTGTTTTTTAAACATTTATTTATTTGGAGAGAGAGGGTGTGCACAAGTGGGGGACAGAGGGGGGGCAGAGAGAGAGAATCTCAAGCAGGCTCCGTGCTGTCATTGCAAAGCCCCATGAGATCATGACCTGAACTGAAATCAAGAGTTGGGTGCTTAACCGGCTGAACCACCCAGGCGCTCTTAATTAATGGTATTATTGGCCATTACTCAATGGAAATTTCTTCCTTTTATCCTTATGATCATTTCAAATGAGAATGAAGAACATCTGTATACCATGATACGTGGTATTGAATTTTTGTCTGAATTATTGGTGTAAAGAATGTTCATAATTTAGGATTAAAAGGGAATAAGGACAAAGTGCACACAGTAAGCATCATTCTTAGTAGATGGTGATGTATTTAAGACAGAAACTAAATAAAGTAGAAATTATAGGGGCTCCGGGGTGGCTCAGTCGGTTGAGCATCCGGGTTCAGCTCAGGTCATGATCTCACGGTCCATGAGTTCGAGCCCTGCATCAGGCTCTGTGCTGACAGCTCACAGTCTGCAGCCTGCTTCAGATTCTGTCTCCCTCTCTCTCTGCCCCTCCCCCACTCACACTTTTTTCTCTCTCTCTCCCCCCCTCTTTTTCTCTCTCTAAAAAGTAAAATAAACATTAAAAAATGAAAAAAAAAAGAAATTATAAACAGGTAAGTAAAAATATTGAAAAAAATATGTAGTCAATTACCAACAAAAAATTGATTTTATTTTATTTATTTTTTTAAATCTTTATTCATTTTTGAGAGAGAGACAGCACAAGCAGGGGAGGGGCAGAGAGAGAGGGAGACACAGAATCTGAAGCAGGCTCCAGGCTCTGAGCTGTCAGCACAGAGCCTGATGCGTGGCTCGAACTCACCAGCCGTGAGATCATGACCTGAGCCAAAGTCGGATACCCAACTGACTGAGCCGCCCAGGTGCCCCCCAAAAAAGTGGATTTAAATATACTGAGTAAAAGATCAGAAAAGGGATAATTACTATTTTTGTTGTTTTTATAGGTAACATTGCAATAGGCAAAGGCAGTAAACCAGTTGTAGCTCTCTATCCTTCTATTTTTTTATTTTAAGTTTCTCTTAGTCTTACGTATAGACTACAGTAAACATTCATTTATTCAACATCTGTCAGTTGAACAACTTTTTTTGTGACAGCCAGCCAGTTGAGCTATGTACTCTATTCCACCCCTTTAATCATCCACCATGCTGTACGGTAGGCATCATTACTACTCTGTAGTAGATACTAAAATGATTCACGGAGATCAGAGAACTCACCCATGGTTGCAATTGGTACATGAAAAGTTAGCAGTAAAATCTGAGTCTGATCTTTTTCTGTTTGAGACCTCTTTGCTTCTGCAAAAAATACTTTCCATGTCTGTATGTGTGTGTAAGTGTGCAAAAATGACACCCTCACACTCACATAAAACAAGCTGTAGTGAAATGACAAGTCTGGGCTTTGTCAGTTACTATTGGAATCCTGATTTTTTAACCTGTGCTTCTGCTACCTAGCTTTACTCTTTCTTTCCCATTGTTTGTTCTCAAACCCTGCCACCCCTAAATTCATTCCGCACCATGTATGAAAAGAAAGATTTGAAATACATTTAACTCATGAAGCATCTTGTACATGTTTTCTGTTTCATTTTGTTCCCTTTTTAATTTCTTTTAAGTGAAAAGAATAAAAGGTTTTAGGTCTGTCCTCTTTATTTTAATATTGATTGTTTTCATTTAAATAATGATAATCAATTTTTCATGCAAGGTTTTCTTCTCAGCAGACACATGCATTCAGATGGGCACACACACTAAAAAGCTTGCCTTCTGTTTCTGTGATTAATTGAGATGTAGAGAGTGATGGGTATGGGGTAAAAATAGAAAGGCAATTAGTGCAACTAGGCATGAAATACATTGAGATACAAGCAGAATGTCTCCCCAGTTAGTGATCTCTTTCTGGGCTCTTGAGGATTAGCATCCCATTAGCAAGTCACTGGAATGGAAATCTTCAGCCTTTGGGGAGACCAGAGCATTAAAAATGGAATTAACTCTAACTGCAAACTGAGTCAGCACAATAGATCATTAATTCTACGCCTTGGGTATATATCATGCTGAGCTTTGGTGTGTGGGCTTCTGAAATATGAGGAGTGAGCTTATAAAGCATTGCAATGACTAAATGATGGTTATCTATCATTTCATCCTTCATCCTCACCACTGAGATACTAATGTCTTTGGTGACTCTGGTGACTCAAAACCAGCATTGAAATACAGATGAAAGTTTTTACTAGAACTAGTGCATATGGACCTTTATTTAGAAAAGTTTTACGTTGTGTATATTTTCTAATATTTATTTTTAAGAGAGAGAGAGAGTGTGGACACACATGTACACACGTGCACAAGTTAGGGAGGGGCAGAGAGGTGGGGGGGAGGGACAGAGGATCTGAAGTAAGCTCGAACTCTCAAACCGTGAGATTGTGATCTGGGGCTGAAGTTGGACACTTAACCGATAAGCCACCCAGGACACCCCAGTGTATTGTATATTTTGAAAAAATAAATTTATGTTGCACTTACTGAATATCAGTGATTCCTAGTTTTTAAAAAGCTATGTCCTTGGGGCGCCTGGGTGGCTCAGTCAGTTAAGCTTCTGACTTCAGCTCAGGTCATGATCTGAAGGTTCCGTTCTTGAGTATGAGCCCCACAAGCCCCAGGAGCCTCATCAGGCTCTCTGCTGTCGGCATGGAGCCCGCTTTGGATTCTAAGTCTCCCTCTCTTTCTGCCCCTCCCCAACTGGCGCGCGCGCTCTCTCTCTCTCTCTCTCTCTCTCTCTCTCTCTCTCTCTCTCTCTCTCAAAAAAATAAACTATAAAAAAAAACAAAAAAAAAACTAAAAACTATGTCCTCAGCTGATAAAGATAAAAATATCACAATGCTTCAAGTAGTATCCTACCAAAAATTGAGAATTACATCTTTCTACATGAAGTTGACTTGTTTTGCTTTCTGTAGAAATACCAGTGATATTAAAAATGTTTTGAAATAAATTTCTAAGTATAAAAATATACTGAACACCTGATTATTTTCAAGTGATGTATAGTACTCCCTGATTTCTAATGATCTTTTCTTACTCTTCCACATCCTCTTTGAGAATGTCTAACAGATAGTATTATCTCCTTTGATCATCGCAGTGTAGCATAGTCATTAACAACTGCCATTTACAGATTCTTACCCCAGGGTTTCTCACACTTGGCAGTATAGACATTTGAGTCCAGATAACTCTTCGTTCTGGGATCTGTCCTGTACATTGTAGGATGTTTAGCAGCATCTCTGGCTTCTACCCACTAGATTCCCAACAGCTATACTCCATACTGACCATCAAAAACATCTCCACACATTACCAATTGTCCCATGGTGTTAACATCTTCCCTGACTGAGAAGCACTGGTTTATCCTTTACTGAGCATGATTTAATTTAATTCTACAAAAACTTGGCAAAGTGCGTGGGACTTGGTTAATCAAAGTCTTGGTAGGAAACAGAACGTTCACAATATTGGTCATAGACTTTTATGAAAGGAGTACTTTACAACTGCTTAGGGATGTTGAGGCACCCAGAAAATAGCAGCAAGAAACGATTCCCACCCCTAGGGTTGAAAAAGCAAGGAGAGGAAATAATGTTTCTGGAGTGCTGGGAAAGCTGGAACCATGGAGCAGAAGCCTCTCGAGGGAGATGAAATCAGAAAGAAACAAAACTCTAGCCAGTGATGCAACACTGAGGCAGAGAGAGCAGAGGATACCCTGGCCCCTCCCTCCTCCTTAATCCTTTATCACTAACCAGTCCTACCCATAGATGAGCCCAAAGGAAATAAAACCAGCAAAGGACTAGAGTGAGGCAACCCCAGTACTCAGCCTTATGGGCTCAGACAAAGATGTAAAATGGAGTCTATTGGGGCACATGGAGGGGAAAAAAAACTGTCCCCATTTTAACATGAAAAACTGAGGTTTAAAGATACAAAGTAATTCACCCAAAGCCAAGGTACTCCATGCCCTACTAGTAATCTATAGCTGATTTGCATAAATGAACTGACATTCAGAGACTAGGAATTATTCAAGGTTATTGATTTTAGTAGCTGATAGCTACAAGACCAGAACCCAGTTCTCATTCCTAGTCTGGTGTTCACTTTTTTTGTGTCGACCTTTGAAAGAAATTTTAGAACTGTATATCCAGCCCACTCTGAAACAAACATAGGAATTAAAGCTATGTGCTGACCTGACAAATCATTTTCTTTTCCCTGAAAAGCTTACGGAATTCTAGGTTTCATGTAGAATGTTTAAATGGCATATGCTGTTTTTCCAAGCTTTTTGGCACATTTTAGTCTTGACTGCAGAAACTCGGCCCCAACTGGTGCAGTGTGTTAGGAGAGAGAAGGGGGCTGGACTGAAAATCAGGAGAGTGGGGACCCAGTTCTGACTGGGTCATTCCTGCCATCCTTGGCAGTAGTAGCAGTAATGAAAGTTCCATAAACCTTTCCTTCCCTTGCATTCATCTAGATCTTCACAGTTATTTTCAGGTATCTAATCAGGTGGCCATAGCTCTAAAATAAAGGAAGTATTAGATTTTTATGTTTCAGAAATGAAGAGCCAGGCTCAGAGAGTACTAGAGTCTTACTGAATATCCCATAGCTGGGAAGTGGACTTCACCTCTTCTCACTGAAAACATAGTGCATTTCCTACTCCATCCTTTAAAGTGATTAATCAATTGATAGTCTTCCTCTGGAGAGCCAGTCAATCGGTAGCATTTTATACTTATATTTCATCATCAAGGCATGTCTAGATCAAAGTCTGAGAATCTGTAATTTTTTGTCTTCAGGTTATAAGCAAGGCCACAGTGGAAAGCAATAAGAGTTAGTACATAGAGATTCCTCATTTCTTCCTTTCTAGGTTTCAGATGAATATATTTATTAACTTACAGCTTTTTAGAGACAACAATTGGTGTTTTAAAGGAATTTAAAAATAAACATGTACAGGGAAACATATCTAAGTGAATTAATACAGTTTTATTTTCTCCCTTTAATCCTGGTTGAATCAGATGCTAGTAATTCAAATTTAGACTTCTCCACTAAGATAAAGTGGACTGACAACTCCTGGAAGGTCTGGAAGAACCTTAATCCTTTACCCAAACTGTTTACCTTCTTTGCCTCAAGGTGGGGGCCCCAGGAAATGGTACATATCAGGGCTCCCGCACTGAGCTTCTTGTTCTCAGTCCTGCTCTCTGCCTACCCCCTTTTTCATTTTCTACTTTTGCAAAACTTTCAAGCCACCCATCTTTACCTTTTCAGGGTTTTCAGCCATAAAATCAGGTATATAACACAAAAAAAATTAACTTGTTTTATTTTTATAACTGGATATTTCTTTCAAGTTCCTATTTCACCAAGCTCATTCCAAGTAAAGCTAAAATGTAGGGGTTCTTCATGCAACGTCAAGCTGCAGAGAAGGGAAACAGAAAACAAAAAGACAAAATGAACATGCAGATATTTGAAGTCTAAACATAAAAACAAATCAATAATAAAGAGGGATAAGAAAGAAAAGATTGTTAAGTTTTACTTTGACACACTTTGCAGTCAGGCAAAAATATAAAATTCCTTCAAAGAAAACATTTCACTCACCGAAAACTCTAGCTGCATGATACCATCATATCTAACGCAGATGATTAGTAATGCTTTGGGAAAAGGTTTATAATTGTTATCATGTTCATATACAAGGAAGGGTGGAGCAGAAATATTTTGGTATTTAGAAGAATAGACTTGATCTAGATTATCTAGGTACAGATCATGGTGTCATCCCTTTTTACCTCTGAGACCTTGGGCAAGTTACTTACCCTCTCTGTGTTTGTTGCCTCATTAATCTAATCAAGGTATAAATAGAATCTGTCCCATATAGATTTTTTCTCATGGTTAAACAAGTTAATATTAACAAAGTGTTTACAACAGTAGTGAACATGGGAATCACTACATGAATGTTAGTTGTCGTTGGAAACACTCTTTTCATAACTGTCATCATCAACGTCATCACCATTTTCGTTACCATCACTGACTTGTACTACATAGGGGCTCAATCCAGTGTTCCCATTCTTCTAGGGTATAATTACGTAGAAGCCTAATACATAATTACTAAGTTAGAGAACATCACTATCTAGAATAGTTTAACCAAAGAAATACTAATGTATGTATACTAATGTATAATGTGCATTTGTACTTTGGAACATATAACCTAACTCGGAACTTTCAAATCTAAGGCTTGGCCACCCTTTCTTTCTATTTGATTGTATACTAAATGTGTAGAAAGTTTTATTCATAATGATTCCTCTTGGTTTGGTGTTAATATACCAAGTATATTTTCTCAGGGTATCAGGTTAGAAACTACCAACAAAGAAATATTCCAGGAATCAGAATTAGACATAAATTATATGCTACAGAGGTGTCTTCTTATTACCAGAAGTCAGGCCAGAGTCTCTAAAATCACATCAGGGTACTGTTTTTGTGGTATTGCGTTTCACCCTTGGGAGAATTAAAAGAGCTGACAATGACGTATAATAAATCTTACTCTGACCCAAACATATTTAATGATTAAACCTCCCAGCAATCCCAATTCTGTCAGATAAAATAAGTAGAAAAGTTTATATTTTTACTCTTTTTTCACTTCATATTTAGAGAAGTAGGAAAACATTTTGCACATTTCACAAAAATAATTACTATATTTGTCTGTTTCATTCATTTAGAGTTAATGCCTTATTTTACATGGTTGGAATTTTAATTTGAGATGAGAAGGAACCAAGAAAAGGGTGAGCCGTTTTTTATACACAGGAGCAGCTGGCTCTCTATTTTTTAATTTTTATCTATTTTCTTTGTCTCAATCCCCAGCCTCTGAGCCCAACTTGAAGGTGCGGTCCAGGTTAAAACAGAAAGTGGCAGAGAGGAGAAGCAGCCCCTTACTCAGGCGGAAGGATGGAAATGTTGTCACTTCATTCAAGAAGCGAATGTTTGAGGTGACAGGTAATTGAGGACTGGGCAGACATACACTAAAAAATGCTGGTAGGAGGAATGAAAATAAATAGTTTAGAATAAACATGGCTGTTGCATATTAAAGTTATTTTGAGGAGAAACATTTCTTGAAAGGAAATTATATTGAAAACTCACAAGTAGTTCAGTAAACCCTGCCATGCATTCACCAACTGTGTTAAATAGGAAATGAATGAAAAACAGAACTATGTGTCAATCTAGGCATAACTAGGGAATGCCAAAGCTCACCTTAATCTTTTCAGAAACAGGCAGTCCATTTTAGGAATGCCAACTAGAAGAATATAACTTTTAATGAAATTTGATCAGAAATGAGCAGAGGGAGGTCCAAGAAGAACACTTCCCCCATACTCAGACATGAATGTACAAAATGCATCTGGGAAAATTAAACTATGTGGAACAGCAAAACCTTGACTTTTCAACAAATTTACAGAACTCATAAATGACTTTATGTGTTTACTAGTGAACTGGGACTTATGGCAGGAGGGGGATATATTGCCTTTTAGGAAGGGAAAGAAACTGTCATTTTCACTAGTCTCAAATGGAAGAGTTCTTATTTTTTTAGCTGCCTGGTTAGTGGTGGGGTGAACAGGTTAGGAAATTCAACCTGATGTCTTACAAAGCTTTCTAGTCCCAGTTGTACCTGGTCTGAAATTAGAGAGGACCTAGGGATATGAGAACGAAAAAGGCTAGCCAAAGTAATAGTATGGACTACTGAGTACCTACTTGGAGCTATGCATTGTATCTGGTCATTTCCTTCAGTTGCATCAATAAAGAAGTGGTCATTTGCAACCATTTTTTTCCATGGTTATACCAATCTAGTCAGTTGCTATTATTCCTCCAAGATCAGATCTTATCCTTAGCAGGTAAGGATAATAATTTTTAAAAATGACTTGTCTGTATCTCCTGTGGCCATCATAGTGTGCAGTTTGGGGAGACAATAGGGCAAAGGTGGTGGAGGTGAAAAATACAGACTACTGATGTGACTTGGTAGTTTGGCAGGTTATTTAGGGAAAAAAAGATGTGTCATCTCCTATGCAATCCTGATAGATTAATATGTGTATCCAAATAAAGTATTATTGGAAACTTTTTCTTGACAGATAAGACCTGTTAAATAAATAAATAGTAAAGTTTATACTTATTTTTAATATCAAATATCATCACTAATTTGGACAATTCTAAATTCGGCGCTACAGACTTTCTTTTTCAGAATGCATATTTGTACTTACGTAAATAAAAATCTTAATTAAGTTTTTATAATAGAGGGACTTAGTGGGTTTGGGGTGTTGGGGAGTGAATCTGTTTTCATGAATGTAAAGAAGATGAAAATATCATTGTCTAATGCAAGTAGATATGAGTGATTTTTCTAATTGGAGAGAATATGCTACCTCATAACAGGAAAACCTGAAGAAACAAGAAAAACATATACATTGCTTTGCTTTTTTTGTTTGTTTTCGCTTTAGAATCTGATTCTCTAAGGTAATATTTATATAACCCAAAGTTCTTTTCTATTTACGATCTTTTCTTGATTGTAACATTTCCCCCACAGTAACTTGCCATATTGCAGCAGAGTTTTGCTCAATACCAATCTGGATAATGATTAATTCTAACTTAAAGGGGTTATGATTTGCTGGAGTTTTGCTCAAGTTTCTTTCATTCTTTTTTTTTTTTGAAATACCATATTTCTCCCTCCCAAATTTTGTGAGATAATGACTGCCCCTTTCATCTGAGGAAATAATGTGTTTTCAAAGAGAGACTTGTATGTTTTTTAGACACACATTTCTGCTCAGTGAGCTAGGACTTGTGGACACTTTGGTAGATTTTTTTTTAAACTAGTATGTTGTACTTATTCTAAATGTCTTTGGGGGATCTGGACTACCAGACAGACAGCTTTAGTCACCTGTACTCCTCCCCCTTCTTCTGCCAGCTTTCATGTAACTGGGATGAGCTGTGTTTGGAACTTAATACTAATTACTTTTACTATCTAGGCAGAGACTTCATAGCATCATAGCAGTTAAATTGACGTTGCTGTTCTCACATCTGTACATCTGTCTTCCCCATGACACAGGTTCAAGTGCATGCTGTTTCCAAACCTATGCCCCCTTTCCTCCCAATAATTGACATGGGAATGACTTGCCATCTCCCTCTTTTTTAAATTCCAGAGTTTTCTGCCCCTTTTCCACCAAAGCCAGGTTATTTTAAAATTCTAAGCCTTGGCACATCCCCATGCCTGCGATGCCTTCTCCTCCACTCCCTTCTTCTCCATTGCCTGCGTATCATGAACCACTTCTCTTCAAGCACCAGGTGCAATATCACTTATTTTCTGAGACTTTCTCAGTGATCCCAAAAAATCAGTTGCTGCCTCCCCTTCCAGGGCTCATCCAGTACAATGTTGTAGAATCCTGTAGCGGCATTTGTTTGCTGCCTTGAGTTCTAGTGCTCATGGCAGTGATTTCTAAATAAGGAAATACTTCGGTCTGAATATCACACACAAGATATAAATAATATAGGTTTAAAATGACAAGGCAGATAAGAAAATAACTTTTTGGTTTTTGTTTTTAAAGACAGGATATGAAAATGAGACAGTAATGAGAAAACAGTAGTCACACAAGGAAGGACAACAATTAGGAGTCTAGGGGAGACGAAGCTCCTTGAAGTATTTTTTTAATGTGTATTTTTCTCATTAAAAGAACAGCAAAGGGTTGCCTGGGTGGCTCAGTCGGTTGAGCGACCGACTTTGGCTTAGGTCATGATCTCACAGTTCGTGAGTTCGAGCTCCACGTCGGGCTCTGTGCTGACAGCTCAGAGCCTGCAACCTGCTTCAAATTCTGTGTCTCCCGCTCTCTCTGCCCCTCCCCTGCTCATACTCTGCCTCTCTCTGTCTCTCAAAAATAAATAAATGTTAAAAAAATTAAAAACAAAAAACAGCAAATAAGAAAGAATCAAAGATAAAGAGCAGATTAATCAAAATGTAAGCAAAATATATAGACAGAAAGGCAGTGAGAAAGATGTGTTTCAGAATTTATTCCAAAGAACTTCTTTATTTTTTTTTTCATCAAAAACTTCTATAATGATCTCTAAGTGGATATCCTTACTTTTCTAGAAACTATTGAGTACTGGGTTGTATTTTTAACAGTGAAAACAAAGGGAGAAAAGTGGTATGAAAATTCAGAAATGTTTCAAAAGTTTCCACAGTTTTTTGTTTTTGTTTTTGTTTTTTTTTTAGCGTACTAAAATGGTGCTTGTCATTCCCATAGGGAAGAAAAAGAGTGTTCTGTGCTGTATGTTACTTAGAGTATAACTAAAGCTCATCTTTGTATGTTTTTCATGAATCTGTTTGTCCTTCACAATGTTTTTCAGAATCCTCAGTCAGTAGCAGCTCTCCAGGGTCTGGCCCCAGCTCACCAAACAATGGGCCAACCGGTAACGTTACTGAAAATGAGACTTCAGTTTTGCCACCTACTCCTCATGCTGAGGTAAGGCTCTTTATTATTTTGGTTCTTTTAAAAATTAGATCTTTGATGAGCCTTGTAAAACAAAGTGAGATTTCTGAACTGAACTTTAACGCCACCTGTTCTTAGTTATTTTTCTGTAGGCTTATAATATATGGAATTGAATAAACTTGATCTTATTTACAAAGTTTGGATGACAATCAGGGTTTGAAAATGTTGAAATGTAATCCTCAAAAAAACCTTTTAGTGATGCTGAGTATACACTGCCCAGCAGTTGTGCAGCTCAGTACTATCATGTTTGTTTTTATTCTGATGGGGGTAGACCCATAAATACGCAAAAACAACCTTATGAAAATCTCTCAGTAGAACAGCCTGTCAAAGTAGGTTTGTTCTCCCTGGTGAGTGATGAAAAAAAGAAGGAGTATTCCAGCTGAGGAACATAGGGCTCGACTGAGCAAACATTTACTGAGGACCTACTAAGTGCCAGCCATTTTTCCTGGGAATGGGAATATAAAGATAAATAAGATATGAACTCTGTTTTTAAAGAATGAAATATTAAAGGAAATTGATCTGAATTCATGCAGTCAACCCTAATAACATTTTTCAACACATAATTTATTGAAACCAATGATGTAAAAATAGAGGAAAATAAAATTGTGAGTCAACAAGAATTTTTCTATGTAGTTTTGGCGTTAGGCTAAGCAAAGGCAACTGTCTATTAATAGCCATTCTTATGAAATAGGCTGTTTTGAGGACACTATCAATTTTTTTTAAGTTTATTTATTTCAGAGGAAGAGAAATAGAGAGCACACACAAGCAGGGGAGGGGCAGAGAGAAAAGAGACGGAGAGAATCCCAAGCAGGCTCTGCACCATCAAAGCAAAACCCTACGTGGGGCTGGAACTCATTAACCTTAAGATGTGAGATCATGATCTGAGCTGAAATCAAGAGTCTGATGCTTAACCAACTAAGCCATCCAGGCACCCCCAAAAGACCCCATCAATTGACTGAAACTCTTGATTTTTCTTTTCTGTTATTATAATTCCTCCTTACCATGAATTGCTCCATGCAAGGAAGGCTGTACAGTAACATCTCATATATAACTGTAACATGTTTCTTCCCTTGTATTTTATAAGAGTCATGGTAACTGAGGGCTGAAAGGGACTGATCAAATATCAGATTCTTAGATCATGTACATTTCCTGATGTGTGATTATCAAACTTCCACTAAAACACTTATAGGGAACTCTCTTTGCTATTTCCTGAGACAACCCAGTTGATTTTGGATAGTTAGCCTGACTGATAGAAATGTCTTCAGTACATTATGCCAATATCTGTGTCTTTGTAATTTCATACACACATAACACACACACACACACACGCACGCACGCACACGCACCCATATACTTATCACACATTATTTATAAATTGTAAAATCAGGCTACAATATAATTGAAGGCAGAAAACCAGAGGTTATGCCTAATAAGCAAAGGATTGAAACCAGTGAAGTCACTTTTGCTCTGAGGACATTTGTATACTTCAGTTTTGAGTTTTGGTTTTTAGGGCCTCACAAAACTCAAGAGAAAGAAGGCAAAGCTCAGTACTGACCAAGGAGGATAATCTAACATGAAATATTAAGCTGGAATTTCAAAAGTCTGTATCTATGCTATGTTGGTGAGCTCCTCACCCCTGCCACCAGAAATGTCTGGATACAGGGACAGAATTTCTCCCTGAGAAGTTTTCACCAGAAGCTAGTACTTGCATGGAGTTGTATCCCAAATTTATATAACCTCAAACTGTTAATTTGGTTTAAAGTGCCCCGGATTTGTTAGGGCCCCTACGTGTCTGGAAAAGCAAATACATATCTTCTCTAGAGGAATACACCTGCATTCTAGATTTCAAAAATTTCTCTCAGTTTTCCAAGGAAAATGGGCAGAAGAGATAGAATCTCTCTTGCTTATGATTACCTGGAAGCTATCTGAAGAATAACAATTCAGGCCTTGACATTATCTCCAGATTCTTCATCTATTCTTGTGTCTCACCATCCTGCTGTCCCTCTTTCTTTTTTTCATTTTCCTTTCTAAAATGTGATACCAGATAGAGTAAGTTCTTCACATGTGTTTGTTATCATAGATATAAGTGGGATTCTTGAACTATTGGCTGAGGTATTGTATTTGTTTTAATGCATTTATATCTCAATATTGGTCAGTTTTCTGTGACCCTTTAATCACTTTCCAGGAAAAGAACAACTTGGTCACAGATATTTCTAAAAACCTTAGATTTCTATTTCCTTTAAATTTGAGGAATGTGATTCTCAGCACTAAAGGGTCTGGATTCTAAATCGGCTCTGGATGAATTTTGTGCCCTTCAAAAAAATAATGACACACTATACTACATTAAACAGCATGTATGATTCTTAGAAATTCATTGTTAGTGCTAAAAGGTGCAGAAGACCACTTACAGCATGAGAGTATTTTATTAGGTTCAGAAACAGCAGTACAATATCTTGATTGGGAAAGTATATGCAGCGAAAGTGTATTTTACACAGATTAATGGTGTGATAAACACACAATTTAGCATGATGGTTATTTCTCTGGAGGGGGGAAGGTGGGGAGTATGGGGAGAGACATGGTTTGTTACTAACTATATATATAATATATAATATATATATAATTATAATATATGTATAACGAGAGAATATATGTATATATATCCATATATATGGATATATATATATATAAAATGAAAGAATATATGTATCTTCCTCATTCCTCTAAGTTGTGTGTGTGTGTGTGTGTGTGTGTGTATATATATATATATATATACATATATATATATATATACAGTACTTAGTACACCATAAAAGAACAACCAAAAAATATATAATTGTGAGATTGGAAGTAAATGGAAAATTTTGGTGAGATTTTCTCTTCAAACTTTTTATGACCTGTTAAATTAAATTGAGTGTCCCAAATTATGCGACCCTATATTTAAATTTCAAAATAATATACATTGAAGAACGACAATTAATTTGTTTATACTGTCTTAATCTCTTATATTCCTAAAGCCTTTATTGTCACAAATATCTGTTTAGAGTGCTCTCACTTTTCAGCTACTTATAGAACGTATTCTGTTACAAACCTTTCCTTCCACCCCCACCATTAAAAAAAAAACAAAAAAAAACAGAAGGAAATGTGATTTAATGGAGTTTGAAAGAGTAGAGGTTTTTCTTCAGGTCAGTGACAGGACATTCACCTCCAAAGCTGGAAAGACTAGTTCAAAAGCAAGCAGTGACTTACTTCATAATGAATTAATTGTGTGCCTGAACTATGATCCAAAAGGCCAGGTGGGCAGACCTTTATGCACTGATGGGTAGCCTCTCTGTGGCCCAAAACAAAAAATTCAACCCTGATGGCTAACATGTGGTTTTCTGCTGTGTTGCACTTACAGAGGTCTGTAATATAATTCATACTGGAGAGGTAAAGAGACAGCAGAACTCAAATGGAAACTCTCCACAAATTAATATCCTAGCTGTGTTACACAAAATGCTTCCACTTACACCAGAAAAAGAGGAAAACAAATATTTTCAGCAATTCTTGATTAAAAATCATTTTGGGTTTAGTATGATTTTTACAGAAATCTTCCAAGATTAACAATAGTGTGTAATTTCATATCAATAGAAATATTTTTAAGGTATGAAAAATACACATCAACTACACTTTGAAAAGCCAAGCCGATTGCTTGGTTCACCATTTGCAAAACAGGCTTATTTTACCATCTTTGGTTAAACAGCACAGGTGAGTTTTCATTTTAAAATAGTTCAACGGTGTACATTTGAATGAACCTTTATTCTGTGACCTGTAAGTATAAAAGCATGCCACCTAATTCTTTCACGGCCCGTGTAAATGAACGGGACCTACTCTACAGGATTTACTTAGGAAACAGGAAAGTAACACTGTATCTCGGGCTGATCTTGAGGCTTAGACAAAAGGAAAATTTTTCTCTTGTAAATTCACATGTCCTGCATAATTTAGATGGAGGTTAAGACAGAAGTAGGAGGAGAATTTACTCATAAGTCCCCGCTAAGGAAACAGCATAGCCAATTCGAAAGTATGGGTCTTCCATTCGACAGGCTCCACAGGAACCTGGCTCCAAAACCGACTACTTTGTCATCATTGGTTAAGTCGCTAAACTTGCCCTGACCTCAGATTCTTTATCTAGTGAAAGGTAGTCATGCCTACTCCAACAACTTTGTTGTGAGGGATCGGTGTTAGGAAGGTGGGTAGTGAATTGTGAAGTGTGAAACGAGTTCATTTTTTGTTGTTGTTATCAGTACTGACTCCTAGTAGGGAAAACTCATTAGCATGTTTGTCTTCAAGCCAGCAAATCACATGTGAGAGTGAGTCTCCATCTGCTCTGACCACTTCTGTTCCATTTCTTCTGTTTCTTGCATATGCTCACTCCTGAACTCGGCTTGTTGGAGCTACTTGTTTTACTCATTTGTAAACTTGGTTGGGGAACTGAAACCTCAGGAGTTTCTATTTCCAGCTCTAGTCAGAAATGTCTTTACCTATCTAGTTACTTTATTGTTAATACTGTGGGCCTGCGGGTTCAAATGTTTCCGTGAATATCAACACCATGATTTTAGAGTCCGTAGATTTATTTGATAGCTCTGTTAACGGTAGCCAAGCAGCTGGTTTATTTCTATTTGAACATTAGTGTCTGGCTCTGCTGTGCTATTTTTTAAATAATTTTTTTTCCAGCAGATTCAAACGATTTTTTAAAAAGGATTCTAATAATAAGGTTAAGTACTCTAAAATCATCTGAAATGTCACTTATTGTGTTTGCCCCAATCTCACATGACTCCTCTGCCTATTGTTTCATCATGGTTGTTGTGACATTTGCTGTAAATGTTATGCTTCCTCCTGAGTGGGTGCAGAGGTATGGATTTCGATGGCAGAAGATAAAACACTTTCCCCCATCTTCAGGGAAAAGAGGCTGATGTGACAAAAGAATCATCTAGTAGGAATAACGTGAGTCAATATTGTAAAACAAGACCTTTAAGGAGACCTTCAGCAGTGCCTTTTAAATGCAAAGGAAGCCCAGGTGAATGATAATATTTTTTGTCTCCATATCATTTTATAGTAGTACATTTTTGGATGTCCAGTAAATGTAAAATCTTAGAGATTTAGATTTCTAAAAACTTTCTTCATCACATGGAGATTTTAATTTTCTATCTGCCATCTGAAAGGACAATAGAAAATAAATACTATTGGGGCGCCTGGGTGGCGCAGTCGGTTAAGCGTCCGACTTCAGCCAGGTCACGATCTCGCGGTCCGTGAGTTCGAGCCCCATGTCGGGCTCTGGGCTGATGGCTCGGAGCCTGGAGCCTGTTTCCGATTCTGTGTCTCCCTCTCTCTCTGACCCTCCCCCGTTCATGCTCTGTCTCTCTCTGTCCCAAAAATAAATAAACGTAGAAAAAAAAAAAAAGAAAATAAATACTATTGAAAAAAATCACTATGAAAACTACAAGTAAGTATTAAATGATTAAGATATATATATTTGGTTTGGGGTTTTTTGTTGTTTTTTGTTTATTTGTTTTGAGACAGAGCATGCGAGCAAGGGAAGGGGCAGAGAGAGAAAGGGAGAGAGAGAGACAGAGAGAGACAGAGAGAGAGAGAGAATCCTGAGCAGTCTCCACACTGTCACCATGCAGTCCAATGCGGGGCTCTAGCTTGCTAACCCTGAGATCATGACCTGAGCCGAAATCAAGAGTCGGGTGCTTAACTGACTGAGCCACCCAAGCGTCCCATCTTTTTTAATGTGGCTCTCTTTCAGATAGTCTAATTTGGAGATCTGGGACCTTTTAAAGCTAAAGCAGACTGAGGTTTACAAGCATGTCTTCCTGCATGCCATTCTACTACACGTAGATATTACCAGATCATGCCAGTCAGAGGTACTTCTGTCTCATGCCAAAGGATCTGATGTCCAGGAAAGGTGGTTAGCTGCCCAGTCATAAGCCAGTGAGTGATGGAGCTCAAATGTAAGACACTGGGGCCACACTTATTTTCACCAGTCCAGACTACTCCTCACCAAGACTCTGTAGAGACTTACATTCCCTATCTGATGCTCTTGTATATTGTAGGTAATTTTGACCATGTAGTAAATTTAAAATTCTACATCCACTTTCTCTAGGAGCTTCTTAAGAAGTAGGTGATTATTTACATAACTAGTTTTCAATCAAAGATCATCTGTTGACTTCTTTGTCTTAAAAGTCAGAAAAGTATTGCTCTTCCTCCCTCCCTTCCTCCATCCCTCCCTACTTTCCATTCCTTCCTTACTCCCTTCCTTCCTTCCATCCTTCCTTCCTCTGTGTCTCCTATCCCCACTTCCATTTCCCTTGCCCCCATAGGCAGTCATTCTCTCCTGTATTTTTCGTTTGCATGGGCTCTTACATCATTTGTATTTTCTGCTTTGTGCCCCAAAATTTTAGTGAGTGTAAATAGCATGGTGTTATCAACCTCATTCCATTTCTTATTTTTATCACTAAGTATATGTTCTTAGATCTAGTCATGTCATTACGGATGCATATACCTAATAGTTTGCTTTTAATCACTGTAACAATCCCTGGTGGGCAGTGCTCCATTTTATCTACCTGTTCTCCAGCGGGATGTCCCAATAGACTCCAGTTCTCACTCACCACCAAAAACTGCTTCAATAAACTTCATGCTTCAGTGGACATCATCCTAAATGATGATAAGTGAGAGATTAATGAGAGAATTTCTTGAAGATATAATTCCCAGCAGAATAATTTTAGGGTCACAGCATATAGTGTAATTATTTTAGTTTATTTTTATGAATTACTCATTAGAATTGCTATACCAGTCTACAGTCCCACCAGCAATGTGTGATGGTCTCAATTCCTATGACATTCTGAGATTTTGTATTTTTCTAATTTTTGCCCATGTTCCTTTTGTAAGAGATTTTGAGTCTTTTCATTGAAACTAACAGGTTTCTGATTTCAATGGCAAAATTAATAGCTCTGTTGAGAGACATAATTTTTCAGTATATTTTATTCATCTGGATTGCAAAGATTATCCATAAGATAGGCTTCCAATTGCTATTATGGTGAGAAAAAAATTTTGAGGGTCATTATTAAGATGTGAGTAGGCCTTCCCTGCCTCAACACCTGACTCAGTCATATCCCTCTTCTCAACATCATGCTCTTTCCAGTCACATGCTCCTAGCTACCAATCAAAGCCTGGTATAAAACTGACACCCTGCTCTGTGCCATTGAAGTGATTTAACCCTACTATAATTATCATAGTTTTCACATGTCATTAGTTAATTTTCTATTTTTCTGTGCACCTAACTAGCATAGCACAGTGCCACACTGTTAATCTAACTGAATTGTTATTTATTAATTGTTTTGTAAGTATTAAAAGGTGGTCACTTATACATTTAATATTTCCATTTTATCTTACTACAGGAATGCTTTCTAGTTCTGAATTTTTTTTTTACATTAAAACCATCTTCCCCATGTTCTAAGATGGAAAATGGCATTTTAGCACAGCTCTGATTTAAGCGCTGGGTCGGTTTCAAAATTGCTTCCTGGAAAAATCATGGCTTTGCCTGAAAATGCTTGTGATCTCACCACAATGCTAAGGTGGAGTAACCTTCCAGCCTTGTAAGAATACTGGTCAGGAACCTTCACTGTCTCAGTGAATTGGAACCTCTCACCACGTCTTTGGCTGGCTTTCAAGTGTGTCTGCCCTCTTTTAGCCGTGTAGATAGAATACAACTCTAGGTTTTTCCTAAGAATCACTAACCTGGAACAGATAGACTGTGTTGATCAAAAAGCTGTATCGAGGAAAGTTGTATTTAAAGAAGATAATTTGAGGAAAACATTTTTTCAGGTCTGTGAAGTTATTTGTGATTCTAGCCATTCCATGTAAATTCTCTGCCTGATACCTTATCTTGTAATTGAAGGAGATGAACTAAGTAATGTCTAAATCCCTGCAGTTCTGTGATATACTATACCAAGTAGTCTCTGTGGGAAGAACCAGCTATATACCTAGTGAACATGGGGGACTCACGACTTTCTTTGTTTCCTCAGGAATGGTCTCCATGACTTGCGCACCCTCATGTCTGTAAAGTCACCAGGGCTTTCACTTTCTTCTCATGTCCAGGTCAGCTGGTTCCCAGTTGCACATATTTATTCTTTTCCATCAGCCTCAGGACCAGATTTTGCTTCCTCTTCTTTTCTAAAGTGTCCCCCATGTCCATACTTTTTTTTTTATGGTTCCCATGTCCTTCAGTAATGGTGGCCCAGTGAGATATAGCTTCTATAGCAGTACCTGACAACAAATCATATAGCCTTGATCAGTTTAAAAGTTATGTTCCTGATCTCACTGGGGACCAGAATTGAGCAAATCACTCTGTTTCTTTATCCATAACTGAAGCATAATGATAGCTACAGAGCGCCTATGAAAAATAGGTTAATGTCCAAAAAAGTCCCTAGCCCAGAGGTTGGCACATGGTAGGTGTTGAAAAGCAGTACACTGTCATAAGAAATGGAGACACTCGATTTTGACATGAAACTTCAAGAGTTTAATCCCATAGTGAGAATTTTCTCAGTTGTCTTCACTTTAGTCAAAGCCCATGTGAGCAGCTGGTCCGCTGCTGCCATTATTACATCCAAGAAGAAGTATTTTTTCTTACTTTAGCATAGGTTTGCTTCCTGGGATGAGGTGGAAAGATATCACAGAAGTTCATTCTGGGAAACAAAGATGAACTCATTAGTGTAGCCTGTGGTATCTTTGGTGCCATTCCCACAGTGCATGTCAACTCTCAGTTGTGAGATAAACAGATACAATCTGGAATGCATATTGTACATGATTTAAGGTGCTTGCTTTTCCACATTTATTTATCTTCTATGAAAACATAAGTGAATGAAATATCATTTTATTATAAATTACTGCTTGCAACTAATAAGCCAGTTAAAATATTTTTTGCTTCCTCACGCATTCGTTTTGTTCTTATTCAAGCATATATTCCAAACTAAAAATTAATATTAAAAGCATATTAATGTAAGCAAAATAAAAGCTTGCCTTTTTAATTAGAGCAAATATGCAACTGCTACTTAGAGCTCCTAATGCAAAATTGCAATCTCACACATTGTAATGATCAGATCTTTTCCTGCAGTCTTCATGCTGTGGCATTTTAGACAACTTTAGTTCTGTAAAGGGTTGCATATAAAAGCAATGTATTGTTAAAACTTTCAATATACCTCTTGATTTTCATGCACAAATATCTGCCTTGTCCTTGTGAGAAAAAAATAAAATCTGAGTTAGCTTGGAATTCCCGGTTGCAATGAAAAAAACTCTACATTTAACCTTCTGCTCTTATTATGTTAAGGCTACGACTCATCTCCAAACAAACCTATGACTGAGGTGATGTTTTGGAATAACATCCTGTGTTTTGGTGGCGCATCACTCTTCAGTGACATTCTGAGGTTGCATTGTATTAGCACATGATATTTTCCCCAGTTAATTGATATCCCAGGTTTGTCCAGGGGAAAATCTACAGCTCCCCCAAACATGCTTGACAAGTTATTATATTTACTTTAGTCAAAGCCCGTGTGTGCAATATCCCTCTTGGAGGTGGTCTATTATTGGAGTCCCATATGCTTTTTGTTTGGGAAGAAAGCAGTCACTGTGTCATACTGTTACATGGAGTATTCTTTTTCAGGGATGTTGTTCCCTTGGGGACCATATCAGGCCAGAGTTCCTTAGTCTAATAAGACCTTTGTAACTCTTATTGTATAAGAGTTCTGGGAGGGAAGCAAGAGTTAAACAGAAAATGTAATTCAAGCAACCATATTGGGCCACATGTGGGAAAACATGACTCTTAGTATTGGATTAAAAAAAGGTATTTGTTGTAAAAAGGACTGTGATGCGAAAACATTCAAGGTATTTTCAGTGTAAATGAAGCCTTTTGTGGCACAGGGAACTCGTAATATTTTAACATTTACCTTAGCTACTGAATATGAATAATCTAAACATACACGACACAGAATTGTCTATTCATAAATTTTATACTTAAGAAAGATATTATTAATTATAGAAGTCCTGTATGGTGATATCTAATCTAAGATTTTCTTGTGTGAGTTTTCCCATCAGTAAAATGATGTTTAATCCATATAAAGATAATGATTATAGCAACATTATATACATATCATTACTCAGTAATACAAAAAATACACTCATAAGAATTACTCAATTTAATTGTTATACTTCACCAATTGAGGACAGACATGCTGATTATGGTCCATAAAGGTAGAATTCTGAAAGTGAATTTTGCACAATGAACACAGAAGCTCTTCAGATTTTGTGGTGATTTCTAATGAAGAGAATTTTAATTTGCACAAAGAACTTGTGATACAGAAATCAAAATAAACATTTAATATACTTGACTATTTTGATTAATCATGATAATATAAAATATATTTTCCAAAATGTGAACATTCTACAGTAAAATTTATGACATAATAATGTTTTGAGACTCCTTTTTCTTTTTCTTTTTCTTTTTCTTTTCTTTTTTTTTTGTTGTTGTTAACAGCATATGGTTTCACAGCAACGCATTCTAATTCACGAAGATTCCATGAACCTGCTAAGTCTTTATACCTCTCCCTCTTTGCCCAACATTACCTTGGGACTTCCAGCAGTGCCAGCCCAGCTCAATGTAAGTCATTACACAGCAGCCCAAGTGATATTTTCATAGGGGAGCTCTCTTTCATTTCTTGTATATTTACACTTCAGGGAAACTTGGTAGAGTTCATTTCTCAGAGAATTCATCCACTTCACTCTGAGTTGTGCAGAGACATTCAGTTTCATTTCAAATTAAAGAATTATACTGGTTCACATAATAATATTTATAAAAATAATAACTAACATTTGTATAATGCTTTATAGCTTTTAAAAAAGAAAGTACTCTCCAGACATATTGTTTTAGTAGCTCCACACAGCCATTCCATGAAACAGAGATTACAGGCCACAGTTTTACAGAAGAAGAAGCTGAGATTTGGAATATTTAAAATCCCAAGATCACAGAGCCATTAAGTAACATACGTAGGACTCAACCCAGGCCTGTGTTGAGAGCTGTAGCTTCTAAGGCAGGCAGCATAGGTTTATAGAATTTATTTTGTGAATGACTTTATTTTCAGAATTTAAGTTACTGACTCTGTCATACTAAGGGACATATCTGGAAAACCTCTCTGTGAGCAATATTAAATTCTTCCCAGGAGATTCAGGGTGAATCAGTTACTTTAAGTGTCCTGACATCTGAAATAGAATCTTTGGGAGGTACTGTCCTACTAGCAGAAGATAGCAATAATTATTTTATACGTATTCCCCAAAATAATATAAAAGATGTGTAAGCTTTACCTGGAAAAATTCATCTGTGATTTGTTGTGTAAATAATACTTAGGCAGAGGTCATGGGATGCATTAGGTTTAAAGATAAATTTTTTCCAACCCTTGGCACCAGTTTTTTTCAAACTTTAGCAGCACATCTTCCATGGAGTTCCAGCTTGTCAAATTCACATCTTTTACAATAAGCCCACGCCAGGAAATTTTAAAGAGTTGACCATTTTGTGATTAGTTTATCTTCAGAATATAAGACCTGTATACGGTATGCTATTTTATGCACAAGCACACCTACCTAACATTTTTAAATGACAAATTTTATAGTTGGGTTCAATACATGTTATAAAATCAAAGAGATACCTGATTATATTTGGCATTTTTACCAAATGTTATCGTTTCTCTTACATGATATAGTAATCTTCTACCAGTGAGGAAAAAGCAAAATTTTGTTGTTTTCTATCTGAGGATTGAAGAAGAAAAGCTTAAAAATACTGATTTCAGCTATGCCTTTGAATTTCCACATGAAGCGTTAGTAAACAATTGGTTCTAGTGAAAAGAAAAAAAGGAATTAAGGATGAAACTAAATATAAATGTTCATGTATGGTATTTTCACATCTCCACTTATTAAAAATTATTTTTCTTCCATTCCTGTTTTTCCTATTCTTCAGATGATAAGCAAATACTAACATAAAAGCTTCTTATGACACATGAATAGGCATTTCTTTCCACTCTTTTTTGCGTGTTCTAAGTCATTCCTACCAGCTAACACAAACATACACCACTTTTAATGTGGTCAGAGAGAATTTTTTCCCAAAGGACCAAGTACTAACGCCAGACCATTTAATGTTTCAATGGTAATACAATTTGGTACCGTTGGATGAATAAACCAATGTGGTTTGGATTGAAGTTTCGTTTTTCTTTGCTTCCATTTTGGTGTGGATGAGGCCATCACAATTAATTTTTCAAGTTTAGCATTGCTTTGGCAAAGGGATCTCTTAATATTCCATTTCCCCACTGAATAGTGGGAAATTTTAAGGAAAAGAGGCCAGGAGAAGGAATCACTTCTAGATTAAACATTGTGTTGACTTGCCATGTGACTAAGACAAACCATTTACCTCTTTGTCCTTCAATTTCGCCATCACTGAAAATTGCTTTGCTTCCCTGGTGCACAGCAATTTTGAAAGATGAAACATGAGTTTTGAAAAGAAACATGCCACATAATTTTGAGGTATTAGACTTCTGCTTTTGTAATGCCAAAATGACCTCCATTCATTAAATTCTTTGAATAGGATAATGCATTATTACTATTGATGATATAATTATTATTACCTTATTACTGTGTTATCATACATTTCAAGTTCTTAATAGCATTTTTATTTGATCTAATTTCACTTGTAGTTTATTTTATTAAACAAAAGTATCTGCAGTGTCATTTTCAATATTTAGAGATTTGGGGATCTGTTACAAATTAATATAAAATACATGTTTAAATCAAATTCCTGCATTTTTATACAACTGCTCATTGAGTTGGCTGAAGACTTTTATTTTAAAAATTAAATATTGGAAACCTACTGCTCTGTGAACTTATTAGAGGTCATTAGAGGAATTGTTCCTTCTGCATGAAACTCCAAAATTATAGACAGTCTTATCCCAGCTTCTTTTTTGTTAATCCTTATTTACTTATTATGAGAGAGGAGGTGGGGGGAAGGGCAGAGAGAGGGAGACAGAGAATCCCAAGCAGGCTCCACTCTGTCAGCACAGAGGCTGATGCGGTGCTGAAACTCACAAACTGTGAGATCATGACCGGAGCCAAAGTCAGACACTTAACAGACTGAGCCACCCAGGTTCTCTTTATCTTCACCTTCCTCATTGCTAAGATACAGTCACTAGTTCAGCAATTTGAATCAATTTTATGTTTCCAATATACCTTTTACTTAAACAGTATATTCAAATATTTTAAACATAATCTTCCCAGTTATTAGGCCTGAAATTAGTATTATTATTATTTAATGCTAAAATAATCTTTAAGTTCAGTACAAGGATACTCAATACTAAATTGTCTCCCACGCTTGCACCCTATTTTTATTTCTCCTTTGTTGATGCAGTTAGTTTAGAAAGACATGCTGTTGGGCAAAATAGATGAAGGCGAGTAAGAGGTACACACTTCCAGTTGTAAAATGAAGAAGTCATGGGGATGTAAAGTACAGCATAGGGAATACAGTCAATAAGATTGTAATAACTTCATATGGCAACAGAGGTAACTACACTATCATGGTGAGCAGTTCATAATGAGCACTTCAGCGATGTTGAATCACTATGTTGTACGCCTGAGACTAGTGTAGTGTTGTGTGTGAACTATACTTAAGTTAAAAAAAAGAAAACACTAGGAGAAAAAAAGACATCCTATTATACATTTTCCCTACTCAGCCATCAGTAAGATGGGGTTTATTTTGGGTAGGGGAAGGAAGGATTATAGAATAAGAAACTCATCTAATGGTATACAGACCTAATGGATGAAAAAGGATTAACATCTTTATTATTTCTTGACACAGGCTTCGAATTCACTCAAAGAAAAACAGAAGTGTGAGACTCAGACGCTCAGACAAGGCGTTCCTCTGCCTGGGCAGTATGGGGGCAGCATCCCAGCATCTTCAAGCCATCCCCATGTCGCTTTAGAGGGAAAACCCAACAGCAGCCACCAAGCTCTCCTGCAGCATTTGTTACTGAAAGAACAAATGCGACAGCAAAAGCTTCTTGTGACTGGTAATTAATGACACCATCATCTTAGGGCTTTCTTTTATCTGTGTTCCAATGTAATGCCCCTTTAGCTCAAGACCCTATTAAAGATTTACATTGTCATGCAAGGGTCTCCCTGACACTTGGTATTGTGGGAAAGGCTACTATTTTCATTTATTTCTCTAGATACATGGTGGGGAAAACACCTCACCTTGTTAAGCCTTCATACATACCAGAGTCGATTACTGGTGAGTCACTGGTGAGATGCATACCTATCTAATGTTCTGGCATTTCTGCCTTCACCCCATACAACCTAGGTTTCTTCTGTTGTTTGCCCAGCAGAATCACTAGTTTCACCAAATGTCTCATATATCCATTTTCTGTGGCTTTTTGTTCTTTTATAAAGCAAAATTGTATGTGTGTGTGTGTTACATTTTTTTTTCAGGCGGAGTTCCCTTACATCCTCAGTCTCCATTGGCAACAAAAGAGAGAATTTCACCTGGCATTAGAGGTACCCACAAATTACCCCGTCACAGACCCCTGAATCGAACCCAGTCCGCACCTTTGCCTCAGAGCACATTGGCTCAGCTGGTCATTCAGCAGCAACACCAGCAATTTTTGGAGAAGCAGAAGCAATACCAGCAGCAGATCCACATGAACAAAGTAAGCCCCCAAGCCAAAGTCAAAATGTCATAACCACCAATGGGGGAATTTGGGGTTCTCTTCACTGATCGGGGCACATGAGAGGAGAATGTTGGGATCTATCCATCACAGTCAAAAGGAGATCGCCATCCTAGCCCTCAGGGACAGCATCACAGTATCAGTATTTTCACCATGACTACAGTCACAGGATGCTTATGGCAAAATTGAGATTATGGATTAGTAAGGGCTTTCATGATTGAAGCCCTATCTTAATACATAAGCATACACAGGCACCTGTGTGCAGAGCCCCATTTTCTGGTATTGTAGAAAAGGCTTGAGGCAGAGTTGAATGTGGTGGATCGACAGCTCAAAAAGTTTGCACAGGTGCAGGCAGATATGACAAGGTTAGCCAACAGAGTATGTCTCAGCAACTTGTATGTATCCATGTTGCGTTTATTTTTTAGTATGCCCCACTTCATTCCAAACAATGTTTGAAGCAATTTCTAAGAAATATGTGGTAATTTTCTGGCAGCCTTATTGTGGCCAAAATGGAAAGCTGATGTATGTATCACACCACATCCTTAGGAGCTCTCCTGCTGAGGCAACCACAAAGAAACAGTGATTACAATATGACAATATCAGACAGGCCAGGCCAGTAACATTTTCAGTGAATTCATAAGCAAAACTGGTCTTCCCAGCTTTGCCACTACCGTCTGCTATGAGTTTCCAAAGCAGAGTCTTCTCCTTCCTGGACAGTGTTTTGGTCCTGGATGTCATAATTCTACCCAGTCTCCACTGTTACTGTATCACCTACAAGTATCATGGAGAGAGGTTTTATATTAAGAATGACATTCTGTTTACTGATAGGTAGCTAAAAAGTGGCTTACTGTTTAAAAGTTTTATTGTATCATGATGTAAACAAAGCAAAACCTCCTGGGCAAAGGTCAAATCATCTTTGTAATAGCATGTAGGAGAAAGGGGGTCTTTATCATGTGCTCACTTACCATGTGTTTATTGCAGGTAGGGTAGGGCGAGAGTTTTTCTCTTCTCTTTGGCCTCCAGCTTCATAAGGCAGAGCCATGAAGGAAACACAGGCTGAATACCATACTACTGAACAGAAATTCCTCCAGCCCAGCCCTTTGCTGCTTTCAAAGATGATGTGTATGTGTGTGGGATTGGGGAAATAGGACCAGGGGATAGATGGCGGTGGTAACTACCTTTCCTGCCATCTTTCATTCTACTGCAGACTATATTTCACTATATTGCTTATTACTCTTTATATATCATCAGATTGATGCCTGTTTCGTTGCTACCACATTTCTCTAAATTTATCAAATTATTTTGTATCAAATCAGTCTCACTGGAGGCAGTCAACTTCCTTCTTGTGTAGTGACGGAGTACTTTTGATTTAAGAGTATATGTCTGCTATATTATGGTAGAGTTCAGTTTGTTTGTTTTGTGGTCTCTCAGCACTACTTATAACTACTGGGAATTCCTGAAAGATTGTCCAGTGACCAGTGAGGAAAAATTTATGCAGAAAGAAAGACTGGGAATCCTACATTTTGCCTCATAATATTTTGATCTGGAATTAGGTTCGTTAGATTCCTGTTGATACTTTTAAGATTATTTGGGAATACATTTTTCATGACCTAGAGATGCTGGTGTTTCAGACTCAGTGGTATGCTAATAACAGAATCTTTATATTTTAGTATCACACTTGAGATTTTGACAGGCGGATGCTAACCTCAGTCACATGGAAGAAACTAAGATGAAAAGCAGGCATTTGCATTTGAGCAATGAGAAGAGCAAATCTTATCAGAGACCTTCTCCCATGTGGAGCTGATTCCTTGGAATCTGTTAAGAATTCTTCCCAAAATTAGAAACAAACCTATACTCTCAGGTACATGTTTGTACAGTGGTTTGACTATTAAATCTTGTCTTAATTAGGCAAAATGAAGTCCAGAAAACTTCAAAGTACAAAGCTGATCTTTATATATTAACCCCTCTCAGCTTGGGTGTTTAGATTACTCAAGCAGGTCTCCAGTTGGCTTTTCTCCAAGTATGTATTCCATATGTTTGATCAAATGGCATATGCACATTGGGTATTCTCCAGATTTTGAAAATATTTCACCTGCCCTCAATTGTGTGAGGGAACAGAGAAGAATCTTAAAGAAGAAAATATTGAATCTCTGACCTATTCTGAAGTATTCACAATAGAACCATCAAGAAATGAATTGCTACTGTTCTCCCTTCCCCAGGAGGTGATGAAAACATTTATTTCACATTATGTGAGGGCCATAACTGAGATGCCAAAAACCAATGCGTTTGTGTATAATTATATATTTATGTGTATTCTAACCATTTTGAATACCCATTAATGAGAAATAACCACAGAAAATTTAATTTATGTCATTTTTCTTTCCTGTTAAAATGGATGAATCTATATTGAATCCATTCAAACTGGAGCCAAATAGTTGGCATCATAAAAATGTCCCTGCTCTTGAGGTACTTATGGTAGCAGGAAATACATGCTCACATAAAGACACTGGTATACATATACCCTGTTTGAAAATGTCCTTTTCTTTTGCTCCTTCAACTTTTTTTTAAGATTTAGAGAAGCAAAAATGCAGTGACAACAAAAGAAAAAATAAGTGTATTTGTCTCTAAACCTATAGCATATTAAATATGATTGTCCTTCCTGGCATGAAATTTTTTTTAATGTTTATTTATTTATTTTTGAGAGAGAGAGAGGGATGGCAGAGAGAGAGGGAGAGAGAATCCTAAGCAGGCTGTGCACTGTTAGTGTAGAGCCCAGTGCAGGGCTTGAACCCACCAACCGTGAGATTATGACCTGAGCTGAAACCAAGAGTTGGATGCTTAACCGACTGAGCCACCCAGGTGCCCTGCTGGTATTATTTTTTTTTTAATTTTTTATGTTTTTTAATTTTAATTTTGAGAGAGAGAGAGCGAGAGAGCACGAGAGCAAGTGAGGGAGGGACAGAGGGAGAGGGAAACAGGATTGAAAGTAGGCTCTAGGCTCTGAGCTGTCAGCACAGAACCTGATGTGGGGCTTGAACTCACATACTAGGAGATCATAACCTAAGCCAAAGTCCACACTCAACCGACTGAGCCACCCAGGTGACCCTCCCCCTAGTATGAAATTTTTAATGATGTAATTGAATTGCTAATCATCATTAGAAGTCAAAGCAAATCTATATTTTTCAGAGTTTATATAATAATTGACTTATTAAATTTGGAAAGCTTTGTTGTATCTTACTATTATTTGAATCAACCATTTATGAAAGCCGTCATTCCTGCTTACTATAACTATACAATGTAAATATTATTAATCATACTAAATAACTTACCTACCCATTGCTTGATACTTAAATGACATTTACATGGGAAATTTGTGTGTCATAAGGATTAGATTATTTGTCTCATACAGTTATGGTGTAAGTACTTAATTGCTTAGCAGAAATATCCCTGGAATGGGTATATACAGTATTTGTATTGTTATATTTACAAAATGGGGCAAGGTAGAAATGTAAGTGGAAAACCTGTCAGAATGAATTGTCTTTATACTCATCAGGTTGAATATTTTATTTTCACTGAAGGTATTTTGAGAAGTTTAACCATAAAAAAAATCATGGTTTACACTATTTGTTCTTTTGTTTTCTTGAGACATTTAAAGTATTCAGGAATGCATTAAACAATTTCTGTTGCTAAGGTATGGTACATTCATGAAACAATGACTTGTGGGCATTTTTTAAAAACCAAGATTCTTTACGCTAGTATCAAAAGAAGATTGATGTTGGGGCACCTAGGTAGTTCGGTCGGTTAAGCACCCAATTTTGGCTCAGGTCATGATCTTGTGTTTTGTGAATTTGAGCCCCACATCAGGCTCTCTGCTGTCAGCATGGAGCCTTCTTTGGATCCTCTGTACCCCTTTCTGTCCCTCCCCCTGCTTGTGCCCATGTGTGGGTGCTCTCCCTCTCAAAAATGAACGTTTAAAAAAAAGAGGATTGATGCTTTGCCAGGTATCTTTTGTTTATTTACTGAAAGATAAAAATGGTTTCCAAAGCAAAATTTTCCCCATAAATAAAAAAAGGCAAACAAAAAAGTAAGAGGGTATTGGCAATTTTCTTTTGGGATAATTTTAAATTTGAATCTTGCCGCAGATTTTTCTGTTAAAAAAAAGACTATGATTAATGAAAACAAAACACACTGCAGTTTTTTTTATGATTTTTGAAGGAATATACCAATCACTGCCTAATTAATAGAAGGGCAAATCTCTAGTTGTAACACTATCTGAATGATACACAGGAATTTTCCTGAGTGTCTTCAGGCATTTTTGTTGTGAGATAATCTGGTCTTGACCTCTGCCCCCTGCCCAATGGCATTATTCTTTAAATTGTTTCTCTGTTATAGTATGTATAGGATAGCATTGATGCACACTGAATAATTTCTATTTTAATTAGAATTGTTCTAATACCTATGTTTTTCATATTCATTCTATCAAAACCACATGAGCAGAAAATTTAAGAAATTTCTTTCTTCATTCAGTACTTATTTGAATGAAATACCAATTTATTATGCATTTATCCATTTAGCAACTCATTGAATTCTTGCTTTGTGCCAGACACTATTTTAATCACTAAGAAAATGACATTCAGAGTCCTCATGGAGCTTAAAGTATGGGGAGCAAGGGAGTGAATTATTCAGTAAACGGTAATACAATGTGTTATGTACTAGGATACGGAACATGAGGAAGAAAATTGTTTTCATTGAGGAAGTAAAACTTGAGACTTGTTTGGTTACCTCCTTGGGTTCTTCTGTCCTTTTTTACCTCTTTCTTTCTTTCTTTCTTTCTTTCTTTCTTTCTTTCTTTCTTTCTTTCTTTCTTTCTTTCTTTCTTTCTTTTTCTCCCTTTGTAATATACTCTGTGATAAATATCTTATGCATTCCTATGACTGGACATCAGCCAACACTTTTTTTAAAAACCAAGATAAATCATGAGATGATATCTTAAATATGTCAAAGTTCACTGTAGATATAAGTATTTATTATATATTTATTACTATGATACTTAGGCATTTTGACATGAGTGCTATTTTATCATAATAAAAATGTATCTAAGACAAGATTAGTAAAAGGGAGGCCAAGCAGATGTCCTGTGTTGCCCTTATTAAAACAGGTAGAAATTATGTCTGACAAGCAAGGCATGAATATAATTTTGCTCAAATGCAGGAACGGAGCAAATGGGGAGTTTTCATTAATTTTAGAAGAGAATTTGACCGTTTATTTGAGTAATATCTGTTGTATTCTTTTTCCTGATATAATTTTCTAACAGAAATGTTATATATTCTTCATAACCCCTCATGATTCATACCTACTCCTTGTTCCCCATCATGCATCCACAGCAACCCAGGGGACTATAGTCTGTCATACCTGTGCTCACACACAAACATAGTGTGCATATATGTGTGTTATTTTGTTCTTACAAAATATCCCCAAAGGTAGTTCTAAAATAAAACTATTTTGTGCACTGTTGAGCAAAGCATATGTTTTCCCAAGGAAATTTATTTGAAGAACAAATGTAAAGATGTTACATTCCAGAAAGTTTATATTTTTAAGTCTCATGTCCTATTATCAAACAGCAAGGAAACGCTTTGTGTTAGCTTTATTTTAATAAAGGTGATTACATCCATGGCTTCTTGTGGGAAGGTTAAAATTTTAAGTATAATTAGATGAGGATGATGTACCCATCTTTGCTTTTTGATGCACCTATTACTCCTGGTGTATCTTTCATGCACTGTGGCTCTTCCTAGCACCTTCTCCATAGGTACCTTAGAGATAGGGTCTTTCACGTAATACCAGCTCCCTTTTATAAGTAGGACCCACTGTAAGCTGGGACACAATGCTAACCTTCTTATATGTACATTATTTTCTCAGACTTAACAACTCACTCTTTTTAATATCAAGAAAGTTAATTTTAAAGGGCTTAAGTAAGTTGACCCAGGGGACAGGCTAGAAGTTGGCAGAACTAGACTTCTGACATAGGTTGTATGACACAAAAACCTGTCCTGAACCTAAATGTGTACTTACGATTTTAGTGTTGTTTTCTTCACCAAGCAGAAGAAAAGATTTCCTTTAAAAAATTTTTTTATTTACTCTTTTTTACTTCTTTTTTTGATTTTTATTTTTAGCGAGTATGCGAGCAGTGGAGAGGGGCAGACAGAGAGAGAGAGAATCTTAAGCAGGCTCCAAACTCAGCACAGTGCCCAATGTGGGGCTTGATCTCATGACCCTGGGATCATAACCTGAACTGAAATCAAGAGTCAGACACTCAACTGACTGAGCCACCCAGGAATCCCTCTTTTTTTAACAAAAATTTTTGTTTTAAGTAAGCTCCACACCCAACATGGGGCTTGAACTGGTGACTCCGTTATCAAGGGTCCCGTGCTCTACTGACTGAGCCAGTCAGGTTCTCCAAGACAAGTTTTTCCTAATTTTATTTTTGCAAAAAAGTAGAGAACTTACAATTGAAGAGAAGGCAAACAAGCAATCAAACAAAAAAAAAGGGTGATCTTATTTTATGTATTTATTTATTTTTGGTATTGGTTTGGATTTGCTGAAATGAAGAAATTTGTTTTCCTGACCTTACTTCCCAACTTTTCACACATTGTCCTCCCTCCAGTGACTAATTTGGAAGTTGATTTACATGGTGGGACATTCAGATATCCATTGGATATTAAAGCTTCCCAACAGTGCTGTGAGTGCAGTACAGCCCGACCATGTTTCATGCCTTTCTTGCATGCCGTAAAATCGTCATTTCTTTAGATTGGGCAAACATCTTCTCATAAGAGTTCTGAGCTGGCCTGATGCTGAAAGTCTACTGACTTCATCAAGTTCAACTGAAATGCAAATTTGGCATCTCCTCTCTGGGTGGTTGGAAAATGCCTTGTTTTATGTTTTGAAAAATGGATGAGTAGAAACTTGAACTGGGCTTTCATTTAGGAAAGTAGGCATTACCGTTGTCAGGTTTAATTTCTCTCTATCCATTTGACAGTATGTTTCCATGCAGAGCCTTTAATCAACAATTTAGGATTACATTTTGCCCATTAGATGGATAGTATGTCCAAAAACTTTAGCAAGCACTGAAAGGCAGTCTTAATTTTATAACAGTAAAAAGCCTCCTAGATTATTTATCTATCTATAGAGGTTTATAAAAGAAACTTTGACTTTGCCCTTAAATAGATGCTATTTCGACATGATTAGCCCAGTGTAAATAGATTCGTGTAGGTATGTGCTGAGCTTCAAAAAAACCACTTACTGCAATACTGGCTTACATCATCGTAGAGAATTCATATAGAACCATTTCACTACATAATTACAAGTTGATGGTTTATAATATACAGAAAATGGCTTGTTGCTTTATTATTAGATGTGATGAAATCCGGTGTTTGTAAAAGAAACTAAATGACCATTTCAGTGGATTAATGTGTAACTTTCATAAACGTTCCCAGTGCTGCTTTCATAACTTGAAGACCAAGGGAAGGACCTCGACCTTTCCTTTTCACTCTGCACTGTTAATCTAGTCAGAGACGCTTTTACTGAATGAGAAAAACAATAGTTGGACATGACTATGAGGTAAGAAAATAGGGGAAAGAAAAATATCTGGGGAATTAAACCATGTGAGTGGTTTGACTGATGTTGATTCCAGGCTGTTCAAAGAGAGAGGAAAGCTAAATAATTTGGTTGTTTCTCAACCTTGACAAATAGTTTCATTTGACAGGATGAAATAATTAAGTCTTACTAAGGAATTTTTAATATAGCTAAGTGATTTGTGGACATGAAAACCACCAGTATGTAGCAGTCCCTTTGTTATAGATTTTGGCTGCTTATAAAGTCCTGATTTTAGTTTTCTTCCCCTGTATCTTTCTGCCCTTTCTCTAAATACTTACAAAATCTCAGGGATTATAGTGACCCTGAAATGTCATATGATCTAGAGTATTCCCATTCCTTCAGGCAGAATTGCATCCAGGGCTAAGCTCCCATATCCAAAACGCACCATTACTCTCTTGCTATCGACTGAGTTGTATCACCCAGCAATAAAAACTCACTTCTAAAAATAATATTCTGGCATGGAGTCATTGATGGTGTTCCACAATGTTTTATTAGCAACCACTATGCTTCCGCATACTGAAAATGAAAATAAAGAAGGCCTGTTCTTTCCCTCGAATGGTTCATAGGCCTGCAAACAGATCATTCCAGTCCAAGATAGTTCTATATAATGCGTAGCTCATATGAATTGCAAAATCTAGAATGCTTGGTAACATTTCCAAGAGAAGTTTCTGATGTCTTGCAGAATTATTTGTTAGTTTTGCAACTTTGGACAAAGTATTGAGCCTCCTTGTCCAATAATTCTCTAATCTGCACGTTTTAGAGGTTTATAGTGAGGATCCCATGAAAGGATGTACTGAAAGTGCTTTGTAAACATGGTGAGCACGACTGAAATCTTAATGCAGTATTTATATTCTTATTTAGCACTCATAGTTCCTTTTGTTTTTATTCTGCTAATGAAAACGGTTATCTGGAAGTGCTAAAATATCTCCAAGACACGCATTTCCTACTTGCCTCAATCTTGCATCAAGCTACTTTGTTGTAAACCAAACTACTAAATTTTGTTCCCGCTTGAGTCTTTGTAGTCATCATGAAGCGGACCTTTGATTTCTGTTTGGAACAGCATATATGTTAATTATTGAATTATTTATTGAGGTGTAATTTACACAGCAAAATATATTCCTTTTGCTGTATAATCCGGTGAGTTTTGACAAATGCATATTGTCATATAATTACCACAATCAAGATAGAGAGCAGTTACCTCACCTTCCAAACTTTCTTTGTCTTGCTCCTTTGTCATCAATTCCTACCCCTACCTCCAGCCCCAGGCAAAGTAGTTGAATTTTTGACCGTGTGGGAAACATAAAACAAATAACAAGTATGAAGGATGGTATATTTTGAGAGCAAGCAGACATCAGCTCTAAATGATCTAAACCATAGAATGTTTAAGGAAGAAGGGCCATAAGGGATTATTTTCAGAGGTCATAGGTGGACACTCTGTGGACTGCTGTCGTTGGACAGCTTGGTATCTTAAGCATTTCAATTTTTTGTCAATCTTTAAAAATAGAAAGATTTCAAATGCAAATCTGATTTCTGGCATTGTCTGAAAAATTGAAAATCTGGCTACACCGGGGCCCACATTTCCATGTGGCAATTGTTTTCTGTGGTTTATTCTTGGTATCCATTTTAAATAGGGCTTGTACTGCTATCCAGATGACCAAAGCAAGGGTTGGCAAATGGGGAGAAAGGGAAATGTTTATCAGTCAGTTGATCTGAAGATCATTGGCTTTGAGATCTTGTCTATTCTGAGACACAGTCCAAAATTGCCAAGGGTGCCTTTCCTTAACTGTGCCTCTATTCATTGCCCTTAAAAAGCAAAGAAAGAGAACTTTGAAAGAAAGTGTACTATCAACTAAAGATTGGAAAGGGGACTTTTAGGGGAAAATCCTATTATGTAATATAAAAATGCATAAAATGACATAGTGATGTAAAAGAAGGAAAAATAGGTCATTTGTGTTCTAGTTGTCTTGTAACACTCTCTTGCTAAACTTTTTGTGTTCTAAAAGTCAGATCTTTCTGTTTCTACTTTTGCCTGCCTACATCCAATATTCTATAGCAACCAGAGTGATCATTTACAAATGCAAATCAAATCATGTTAAGGGCTTGCTTAAAACTGCCCAGTTGCTCCTTATTGTTCATAAAATAAAATCCAAACATCTTTTTGTGGCCTGCAAGGCTGTTGTGATCTGGCTCTTGCCCCTGTCACTGACCTCATCTCCTACTCCCTTCCCTTACTTGCTGAGCCTCAGCCATGTTGGCCTCCTTTTCAGTCTGTTGGGAATGCTGTTCCATCTCCAGGAGTTGTGTTATCCACTGTACTGTATGGTAGGTTCAACTTCCAGATCTGCTCATGACTTGACCGTGGTGTTGGAGCCCCTCTTAGTTTAAACCTCACATCTTCTGAGGGCCTTTCCTGCCCATACAAATGAGACACAGGCGCTCACCCCTTCCCCCATCATTTCTTACCACATTAAGTTCCAGTCTTCAATTGCTTACTTTCTGTTTCCTTTCCTGAGAGCCTGCCTGACTACTCTTCTCAGGATGTGGCATATAGTAAGTGTTCAACAAAAATTGTCAAATGAATAAAGGGTGGGTGAGTAACTTTCTCAAACTCACTGGAAGGAGGAAATTTTCAGTATCCTTTCCAGTTCCGGGGGTTAACACTTACTTAAGTTATTGATATATTAGGATGTTTTGAAGCCAGAAAAGGGGTATTTTAATTGCATGCATTGATTTAGACAACCATTTGAAGTTATAAAGATAAACACGTGTTTATTAAGTATTCACTTAATCCCTGGATTAGTTTTATATCTCTTCAATATTGGGAAGAAGGAATATTTTTCAGTTTAGACTTAATTTATGTGAATAATGAACCAATATTTAGAAAATATTTCTCTCTTGTCGTTTAGTTTTGGTTCCTCTGGTTATTTCCCTAAAATGCACAGAAGTGAAATGACATGGAGTATTTTGGCTTGAGGTAGAGTTCTTCTCTAAGTAGACCTCTTGATTTGAAAACCCTCCAAACACTGCATGTTGTTTTTGAGAACAGTTGGTACATACCTAATCTATTTGTGATTTGAGACAGAATTTTATCATTGTTTTACAATCTAGTTTCCTTGGAGCTTAAGGGAAAGGTTTCGTGTTCCAAAAGAAGAGTTTTGCATTTATTTAAAAGAAAAAACAAGAACAAAAACAAAAACAAAAACTTGTGTCATTGCCATTCCCCAAGTAAAATCTGTCTTACAATCTGAGGCAGAATAAGAAAGTGATGAGTTGGGTTGAAGGTCATTTTGCGTACTTTAATAATCACATTCAAACACTTGTGCTTAATGGGTTGTTGACAATTTCAGAAAACCAGATGTCCATCAGAAACAGATTTACTCCTTTTACACTCTTGTTCTTAGTTGCCATCCCAAAACTAAAGATATTTGTGGGGACATAAAAGATCTCTGTGGGAAAAATTTAAAATATGGAATTGAAAGATACTTTGTTTGACAGCACTTATGTTGACTTTTAGGCTTGTCTCAATGTAACTTACACAGAGATGAGCTGAATGTGCTCATGTGTAAAGGTTAGCAGCACAGCCTTTAAATATTATTTCATTAATTTTACATCATTTGCCAATAGACGAGATGATATTTAACATGGAATATAGAACATTGAAGTTTAGAGACTTGCTGTAATTATGATCCTAGCAGGGATTGATAAGAATGGAATTGCAAACTTAAGGTGTTAGAGATTTAGATAAATTATCATACCTGGTCCTTGGAATATCGGCATGAGTATGTATGAGTGTGTGTTACAAACCCACAATGGTCATAGATTGCCTGCAACATTCTTAGTGTTCGGTACGATGGGTGTGCAATAGCATGGAGAATACAGGGAAACACTGACAGATGAGGAAGAACACAGATAAAAGGAGAAGGAGAAGCACAGCCATCATCTTCCTCTCTGCTGGGTTCCCCACCAAAGTACCTCACCTGGTGTCAGATGAATGACACACGGTGTGTTTTACAGATGGGCCCTCAGCCGAGATTCGCACAGGTCTGTGCATTTATCTGTCACACAGATGTTTTGTCTTGTGTTTTGTAGCCAGCAAGGCAACAGCTCAACTTTGCTGGGGGATCACCTCCAGATGTTCAACCAAAGAGAGACTCTGCTACCCCACTGAGAGTGAGCAGACAGTTCCTCCCTGCATCTGGGGCCACTCAGCGACAGTACAAATTAGAAAAGGGTTAGCCCCTACCATCGTTGTAATGGTCACATTTGAAGTTCAAAAACACATACAACACAACATAATCTGAGTACTGAATGTCTTCATACATAGTCAGAAACTTACAAACAATGTCAAGTAATTTTTTATTTTAAAAATCTATAATAAGTTAAACCTGGCAGGCAAGTTTTCTGTGACTTTGGTTTGTAGATTTTTCTTGTTGATGTTAATTGCTAATTTTTCCACTCTGGCAAATTTGACTGCTTAAACAAAAACAGCTTTAGTCAAATACCTGGAAGAAGAAGTTAGGTTAACTCCTTCTATGCATTTGTATTTTGCAAAGCTGGTTCCAGGAGATCCCATTTATCACTCTTGTGTTTTGTGAAACTTCGCAAAGAGCACATTCTGTTTCAGAGATGGTGAAAAAACGGCAGTTATTGTTCATGTAGACCTTGGCATTTGCTTCATAACCTGGGAAGAAAAGTGTCAAAGCACTGTTACTAAGCATCAATTACACTTTCAGGTATTTATTAAAAAAAATGATGAGTGAGAGAGACGAGAATAAATCCTAGATTCTTGACTCATGCAATTGAGTATTGCTGTTCACTCAGATGAGACAATTAAGTGAGCAAAACATTTTGAGTGGGAGGAGAATATAGGTTTTCTTTGAGCTATTTAAAATTTATGATACCTGTTTGATATTCTAGATCTAAGGAAAGATGTTGAAGCAGCTGAATATGAAGTTTGGAGCTCAGGAAGACAATGGAATTGTTTATATTAATTCAGTTGTTACCAGAATATAGCTGTTTCAGAGGAGAAAGCAGATTGGAAGTGTATCGAAAATTCTAGGTTTCTATTTTTTTTTTTTTTTGGAGATGGCTCAGGTTCTCCTGACATGAAATTCCTTCTTTATAAAATAAAGGTTTGGAGAGCATTATTACCAATGACTACATTTTATATGTATATGATCTCCACTCATAAGTTACTGTTTTATGTCAAGAAACATTTCTTTTACAAACCATCAAGGAATTCTGCCCTTGGAAGATCATTTTGCTATTTGGCTTTTTTGCCGCATCATCATAGCATTATTCATTCTGGCATTTTTCTCCCTCAGGTTTCCTTTAGTACATCACAACTATAGATGAAGCCAAAGGAACTCACTAGAACAAATGGCATTGTTTCTTTATTGCACACCAAGAATTGTTACATACATATCTTTGTCAGTGAGGTTGTAAATACTGACCCAATGTGATCTGTGGACTAAATGATGAGATTTGTGGGTATGTCCATGACCTCAAAAATACATTAACAGGTCAGATTTCAGGTTTTTTGTTAAAACATACATATGGCATGTTCTGTGAACACTCAGCATTTGGTCAGTATTAGAGGTTTTCTTTGACAGTCTTGCTATCTATGGAAAACTATATTCTGGGAAATTAACACACAGTTTGTCTCGTCTTTGGCTGAACTAACAGTAGTAATATGAGTCTCTTACTTTCAAAGATGCTATGATTGTGTCCTGGTGCCCTTTTTGAAATGCGTTACCTTACTGACACATTAATATCCTATTTAAAATGCCACTGGATTCAGAATTAATGCAGTCACTATTTACTTTAACAAGAGAGATTTTGGTCATATGGTGTGGTTGAAAGCCTTGTTGGCATGAATTCTAAAGAGAATGGGAAAATAGAAATGAAGACAGTGAAAAGAGATAAGGAGTTTTGTTGTGAAGGGAGTTAAATAATGGGGTTGGTTGAGGGGAGCAAGGGAGGTTTTATTTAAGATCGATTATCATTTTGAAAATGTGCAAATAAGAATATTCCAGCAGAGAGGGGAAATGTGTGTTGGAGGACAGAATGGATAATTGCAGGAGTAGGTAGGATCCAGGTCATAAGCCGAGGGATTAACTGAGAATAAGAGCAAAGACATTGCTTTCCAAAGAACAGGAGCACGAAGGGTGAATAGGAGAGCTTGCTAAATGTGATGGTAGCCGGATGTTGAGTTTCCCTTTGGAGGCTTCTGTTTCCTCAGTGAAATAAGAAGCAAAGCAGGCAGTGAATAAAAGGTCTGAATATTAGAGGTTGGAGGGGACAGGCAGTAGTTTGAAATTGTCAAGGAAAGAGTGGGAATGAATTAACTAAAGAAATGTAGTAGGACTGTCAGGCAGCACAGAGGACCCTTTTGATGGTTTTGCTCGTGAATTTGAAGAGAAACATTCAACATGATTGTAATTTGTTTGTTTGTTTCCTAGCTTATTCAGCTGCTTGGGTTTGGCAGAGATTCAGTATTAATCAAGGTTAGAAGTCTTACTTTTCCAGTAAAACCCATGTTGAAAAGGGCAAGAGAGTTGAAGACAGTATAAGGGAGTCATTTTTATTGATGGAGAATGGAGCTTAGTCCAGCAAGGAGGGAAGGGGCGGGGGATAAGAGAGGGTGGGCAGCAAGAATGTGGTAGGCTCAATTGCTTAGAGCACCCTCCAGAGCTGAGGAGAGGTTAGGGTCAGAATATTCTGATGATCCAGAAGGGAATGATGTTCGAAACTGCGATTTAGGAAAGTACACAAGCTACCAATAAACACCAGGGTGACTCAGTCAGTTAAACATTCAACTTTTGATTTTGCCTCAGGTCATGATTTCATGGTTTGTCTGATCGAGCCCTGCGTTAGCTCCTCACTGATGGTAAAGAGCTTGCTTGGGATTCTCTCTCTCCATCTCTCTCTTTCTGCCTCTCCCCTGTGCACGCTCGCTCGCTCGCTCTCTCTCTCTCTCTCTCTCTCTCTCTCTGTCTCAAAATAAATAAATAAACATTAAAAAAAATAGACCAAGGCAAAGGTATAATCACAGCTGTGGGAGCTAAAGTAGAACAGAGGAAAAAGACCATTAGAGGTTAGGAGTTCAAGGTACTGAGTGGCCATGTTGGGACTGGGACTGGAAAGAAGACGAACAGCAATAGGGTCACCCTTTTACTTAACAGGTGGTATTTATAGCTTCCTCTTGGTTATTAAATATGCCCCATCGTCAAACATCCAGAAGCTATAGAAGTCGCAGCCACTGCTCAGTAAGCAGGGACTTTGGACGTGGCATTTCCTGGACAGTGGTCCTGTGCTTGCTGGTGGACCTTTCATGAACGGCCCCTCAGTTCCAGTCTCATGGCCACACATCCCATATTTTTTACTCTTTCTTACTCACAGAGGTTCTTATGCTCAGGAACTTTTGAACCCCCTCCCAGAGGTGTCTGCTTCCTTCATACATGTCTTTGGCCCACCAGCTCTGATGAGCTAGCTCCCATGAGTTTCTCCAGCTAAGCTTTGGTAATGAGAGGGAGAAGTCCTGCAGCTCACCAAGCATCCATCCAGAAGATGGAACTATAGCAATCTGCCTGCAGATAGTCCCTCTGAGGGGCTCTTGCAGCCTCCTTCACCTGACTAATACCTTTCTTTAGATACAATCTTCTCCCCACAATAGCCTCTATACCCTGCTCTTGTATATCTCGTCTGAGATGAGTGATGGAGGTAAGCTTTGCAAGACTGATGAGCTCTAGCTCTCTCTCTCTCTGTCTCTCTCTCTGAAGAATGGATGGATGCTTGTCACCCAAAGTCCTTACCCCTGGTGTCCCAGCCCAAACTGGGACTTTTTAATGAAAACCCTGCTTATTTTCTATGGCGTTATATGTTCTTTTTCTAACAGCCAATTAAATGGGATCCTAGAGTTTTATAGTGAAAGTTTAGAAGTATTACATTGTCCCTTTTCTCCAAAATCTCAGCAGTATGCAAGGTATTATGTATTTATGATATGAAGAGCTGATTAGCATTGGTACAAAAGTCCTGCAAATAATTTCCTATAAAGTACTTAGAGACATTTAAAGCATGATGGGATGATTATTCTTATGCTGACAGCCCAGGAACAATAGAAATTAGATTGTAGGCACAAAGGAAATTAATATTTAATTTGCCTTCTTCATTTTGACATACATTTTGATTGATAGATATTCTCATAGCTTGATTATGTCTAACTTAAGATTGGTGATGTTTACATCTTATTTGTGGCTTATCCTAAATTGTTCTTTATTTCTCTAGAATCTTGTTCTCAACCCAACCAAATATAGTATAAGCTGCAACTCTCTCCAACAAGATCTTCCAGCATTCTCCCCATCTTCTTGTGCTCAAACCCCACCAGCCTTTCATTTGCTTTAATGCCACTAAACTCCTTTTTCCAGCACACATACTGTGCCTTGGGCCAGAAATGCTCTCTACCCTTATTTCAAACCCTCATACACATAACTGACAACTCCTTTTCTATCCTTCCTCTTTCATGTCTCAGCCTAAACATAGCACCCTCTAAGTGAAACCTCCCATAGCCATGCACAGTTGTGCTCCTGTGCCAACTAGGGTGTACTCTTAGAACACTCTGTGATTTTCATTTTCATTTACCATACTTGAAAATAAGAATAAACTTATTTATCTATTTGGTGCCTTTCTAACACACTAAACTATAAGCTCCATGAGGGCATGGTATCTTGAACGTAGTTGGCGCTCAATCAATATTTATTGAACAAATGAATGAAAACTCCCAATAATTTTACCTACAGTGAAATTTAAGGATTTCATCACTGTGTGCATAGCCATCTGAGGTTGTGTGGCCTGGAGGAAAGTCTGTAAGCCTAAAGTGGGTAAGACACCCTTCAGAGTTGGAGTACTAGGTATTCTAACTCTAAGCATGTATTTAGTCTTAGAAACATAGTTAGGGGCACCTGGGTGGCTCATTTGGTTAAGTGTCCAACTCTTGATTTTGGCTCAGGTTCTCACGGTTTGTGAGTTTCAGCCCCACGTCGGGCTCTGCACTGGCAGTATGGAGCATGCTTGGGATTCTCTCTCTCTCCCTCTCTCTGCCCCTCCCCCACTTGTATGAACTCTCTCTCTCAAAATAAATACAAATAAACTTTTAAAAAAAGAAACATAGATATGTATGAGGTAAGCTGAAACTGGACATAGAAAAATCAGTATTCATGATTTTAGTGGTTGTATTCTAAGTGTGCTGCTCATTAGCAATATTTGGCATGTTGTTTACATGGGCACTGATGTAACAGAACACTAATCACTGTTGAAAACACAGGATCTGCAGATGATCAGTCAGTGGGGACCTTATCAATTAAAACAAGATCTACTGTAAGATGAAATCATCTTGAGTATTTTACCCCATTTATTGAGCTTTTATACTATGATATTTTGCTATTGTTTACATTAGGTATGTTGTCATTTTTTAAAATCATTGATCAATTAATTCATATACTTCTGAAGATTAAATACAATGTAATTTATAAAGTCAAGAAAAGGCCTAAGTACTAATTTTCAATTACAAATAATTTCTTCTTCCCTCTTATTTAGTTTAGATATGTTCATAAAACATTTCTACTATAAATTTTTTAATCCCCCATCTTTTTAAAGTTTAGGATTTCAAAATCAATATTTCCATGTTTTACCGGTATATATAAGAGGGTGTTTATCATTTGACCAGTTAGGTATGGGAAAATTAGATATGGGAAAATTAGATAAACAAGGATTTCTCATTTGTGTTTGTATTTTATAGTGGTTGACATTTGTCATAAAAATGAGACTGTGGAAGTTTTCCATTACCGTTCCATTATTTCCATTACATTTTCTCTTTGCAGAAAAATATTCTCAGGTCTATTTGGATTAAACTGTCATAGTACAAACTGTACTTATAAAAGTTTCCTGGTTCTCCCAGAGGAAGCTTATTTACCTTTTTCCCACCATTTTCTAAGTGTGTTAAAGAGTAATCCGATTCTTAAAAGCACCTAAACACCTTATTCTCTGCCTGCTACACCAATACAATATAGAAATGATGGGACTGCTTCAGATTCAGTATTATTGAGGAAGTTTGTTGCATACAAATTCGTTCTGAAATTGATGTTCAGAAATTAGGAAACAGAATGTACTGAAGTAGAGTCATTAGAAATCAAAGTGTATTTTGCTTCTCTGTTACCACCAAGGACTATTGAATTTTGAACCCCTGAACACTCTCTTCTAGCTGCTTTCGAAATCTATTGAACAACTGAAGCAACCAGGCAGTCACCTCGAGGAAGCGGAGGAAGAGCTTCAGGGGGACCAGGCGATGCAGGAAGACAGAGCGCCCTCTAGTGGCAACAGCACTAGGAGCGACAGCAGTGCTTGTGTGGATGACACACTGGGACAAGTTGGGGCTGTGAAGGTCAAGGAGGAACCAGTGGACAGTGATGAAGATGCTCAGATCCAGGAAATGGAATCTGGGGAGCAGGCTGCTTTTATGCAACAGGTAATAGGCAAAGATTTAGCTCCAGGATTTGTAATTAAAGTCATTATCTGAATATGAAATGCATTGCAGGTTTTGGTAAATGGATATTTCCTATCCTGTTTATATTTCTGAATGATTTGATTTTAGTGTTTAAGGATTCTACTTAATACATATATATCTATATAGAGATTTCTCTATATACTGGTTTCTATATAGATATCAAGGTTTCATTGAAACTCCACTGGTAAGGAAATACTTGTTACACTAAAATTATACTACATAAGTATACACATAATTAATAGGCTTTAAATTCATCCCAAAGCCCGCCACACCAATTACTTCTAAGGAAAACGAACTCACTGTTGTTTTTAGTTTATCTGTTGAGATCAGTGACTGCTGGATCAAGTCACCCAGTCTGATCAATGAAACATTCTATTAGTTCTTGAATTTTTTTTTTCTTTTGGTATATAGAATTCAGTTTTCACATTGTTGTACATAATGTATCATACTACAGTCTTGAACACTGTTAAAGGTAGTCTGCCCCTTCCGTCCTCTCTCTTTTTTGTTAAGTTAAATGTTCTGGTTACCATGCCAATAGTCCTTAGGTTATTGTATAGATTGCAATTGAAAATATTAGGAATAGAGGTGGTTTTAAATATATAGATTGCAAAGTACAGCACTATTTTAAATATTACATTATGTCTCACCTAGCACTGCTCATTTTACTTTTATCTTGTGTTATTGGATGACATTGTCTATCAAAAAAGATCAAATGAAGCCGATGCAAGTATCGGCAAGGAGTAACGTGCAGCATTATGGTCCAATCAGATACTATATTGTATCTACAATTGTAGAAAACGTAGTAATGGTATGATGATTATCTGATATGAAGTCACAATTATGTTTAAAAGAAGAAGGTGTATCATATTTCATAATCATATCACTAGGATCTCTTAGGCATGATTCCATAATGACCCGGCATATACCATACCATTTTGGCAAATAAAAATTTAGCAAAGTTAGGCTTAACAACAGAATCTACTTGTATATAATGCACCTTCAGAAGGACTGTGTCCTTTGATGCTATGAAATACAAACAACTTTGAAGGCAACAGAAGACTCTGTTTATTTAAGTCAGTTCTTTGTCAGGTTCCTGCTGTTCTACAGAAAACTGATTCTATGCGGCTGAACAGGAAATGCCTTGTGGAAACAGGAAGTCCAAGTGATTCATGTAATGAGGAATGTAGGGGGGGAAAAACGGAGGATAGTGTTTTACTCTTTCTGTTTTTAAAGGGCACTCTATGAATTGATTTATTGTCTAAGAAAATAACACCACAAGTAGGGAAATTGTTAAGGAAGCTTTTCACTGGAACATTTCCTTCATACTCCCTTTTGATATGTTTACCTTGTTTTATAGGTTTACTTTTGTTAAGCTAGTTAAAGATTCTCTGTATTAAGACCCCTTTAATATGGATAATCCAAATTGACCTAGAATCTTTGTGAGGTTTTTTTCTATTAAAATATTTATATTTCTAAATCCAAGGTATTTTAAGGTGTAGTATCCTGTTTCAAAGGAGATAGAACAATTTTGCCAAATGTAGACATTGTAACAACTGTATGTTATTGGCACGTGTTGTTTACATTTTGCTGTGACATTTAAAAATATTTCTTAAAAAAAGGTCACTGCTAAAGATACATTATCCTTTTTTAAAAAGTCTCCATTCAAATTAAATTAATATAACTAGAAGTTAGAAAGTTTAAAACTTTTCCATATAACGAAAGTCCTGATAATTTGACAAATAGCTATAATAGGCAACTTTTCCTATTACCAACATATTTTGGTTAGTATATTCCTTAAGATTAAAATGACTTTTTGTCAGTTGTTTTGCATTAAAAATATGGCATTCCTAAGATAAAATTGTATATTTTTTCCATCTCATAAATATTCATTTTCTTTAAAGTCTTCTTTCAATCTCATAAAAAAGGGATAGTGCATCTTTTAAAATACATTTTATTTGGGGAGGAACATGTGGCTGAGCAGACTTTTGTATAATATCACTTCAAAGATATGTAATCACAAACAAAAAAAAACCTATTTTTTATAATGTCATTTGAGAGAGCTAGCTTCATCAGTACAGTTGGTGGACATTAATTGTTTGAATTTGATAGTCTTTGAATTTAATCAAGAAACTACCTGGAACCAGTGAAAAAGAAAGCTGGACTTAATTCATCTTAGAATTAATTGATAAATGTCTCTTTTAAAATCTACTGTATTTATTATAATTTACACCCTTGAAGGTGATCTCTTGTTTTGTGTTGTAAATATATTGTTTGTATGTTTCCTTCTTGCCTTCTGTTATAAGTCTCTTCCTTTCTCAAATAAAGTTTTTTTTAAAAGATCCCCTTTCATACATTTGGCTTTGTGTAAACTTGATCTATTTAATCGAATTTGAAGCTCATGCACTAGGTCTCGTATACCAAAATATATTTGCCATTTGTTGTCGAAACAAGAAAATGAAGATATTTTGAGCAATTATTTCTCGTGCCATTAAAAATAATAAATCCAACAATGATTTTAACCTACTTATGTCAGCCATTATCAGATAGCAAACACAGGTAAAATTTGTTGCCTCTTCATTTCCCCAGTGTGGCCTCTTTTTTCATGATATGTCATCATCTTTGATGTCACCTTCCAAATATAAAACTTTATATTGATAAATGTTAATTCCTAACTTTGCTCAACTTAAAAAATTATTTTTAAAAAGGTTAACATAATTCCTTCAGTGTAACAAGCACTCAGTAAATAATAAAATAAATAATGTTCCATGTATCATAATAATTTTATCTATTACAGTGACAGCCTGACCTACAAGTATAAAGTAACAGTCCATAAATTTAAAGAGAAAAAAATAATTAAATGACTTCCCCTTAGATGGAAACAATGATTCTAACGCTAGAGTAGAGAACAAGGAGCCTGGCTCAGGTAAAGGAAACTGGACCATAGACATCCATGCGCCTTGACAGACTGTGCTCCTCTTCTGGTCAGTTGCTAGCACAATTTAAATCAGTCAGTACTTCATAACTTCATAATGTGTTACCTTGTTTTTGTCTCAGCGGGTTAAAAATATTTGTTTTATATTCTTTGATTCCCTTAATCTAAACTTTAATGTCTTACAAATTAAAATTACTCCAACTCACAACAATATTGCATTGGATTATTAAGAATTCTGGAGCTAAATATCACTGTTACAAAATGGATTATTATTCCATAATGCCATAAATCTGATAATTTGATCAAAATTGTTGGAATACCATTAGTTATAATTTTCTAAAAATTGCCTTTGGACTTTTTTTTTAATGTTTTATTTATTTTTGAGACAGAGACAGAGCATGAGCAGGGGAGGGGCAGAGAGAGAGAGGGAGACACAAAATCCAAAGCAGGCTTCAGGCTCTGAGCTGTCAGCACAGAGCCCGACGTGGGGCTCGAACTCACAAACCGCAAGACCATGACCTGAGCCGAAGTCGGACATTTAACTGACTGAGCCACCCAGGCACCCTGCCTTTAGGCTTTTTATAAAATTACAAGAAGAACCTGATACCAGAGATCCTCAAAAAGGAGTTGGAGGAACCAATTAGATAATGGTTTTATACTGCATTTCTGATTTTCAAACTGTAAAGTGGAAGTTCAATAAAAAGTATCAATCTCACGTTAAAAACTTTTTCTTTAAGAAAAATACTTTTTGCCAGGAATTGCAGTTACTAAACATTAGATTTCCTCTTCTGGCAGTAAAAATCCACCTTCTCATTGGTAAAGGTGGCTGCTGAAATGGAGACTGCTACTTTTAATTAATCTGAAAAAGACTATCTTTAAGAAATTTTTACTTAGTTTTATACTTTTTTCTCTAAAGGATATTAAAAAGGAATTCAGACACTCAACATTTTTTTTGAAACCTAGTACTCAACGGATATATAGGTAGACAAGATTATTTTTTTTAATTTGGCATTTCTTTGTGATTATTTCGATAATGGTAATGGAATTGTGGGTATACAATTGTGAGTTAATAATGATAAATAATCAAGGTAATTACCAATTACAATCAAGAACTTGGAAATGCAAGAGAAGGAATTCTAGATGTAGATTACCATTCCCTTTGTTCTTGATAATTCCTCCATTGGGGTTTTAAAAGGAAAGTACGGGAGGGCAATCAAAGAATTCTGGCAAATAAAACAAGATACTGGGAATGTGACTTTTCAGAACTTATCTATTTAGATTTAAAAAGTTCTCTATTCTAATTTTATAATACCTTCTTTAAGGCTTATAAAGTGGAAGGTTTAGACCATGCAACCTTTTGGGGTCATCTTGATTTTAAAAAAGACTTTCACTTTTAACTATTGCAAACATATGTCTAGTAACTTGTTTAGTTCTCACAACAACCTTAGGAGGTAGATATTATTTCTCATTGTAGAGATGAGGGCACTGGGGCACAAGGAAGTTAAATAAGGCCAAGGTCACCCAATCAGTGACAGTCTAGTCCTAATTTGAACCCAGGCACTCTGGCACTGGAGTTCTTGTTCTCTCCTTTTACTACCGCACTGCATTTAATGCAACAATTCTTTTCACCTATACAGGTTTATTAATTCACCAGTTCTCTCTCTCTCTCTCTCTCTCTCTCTCTCTCTCTCCTCTTCCCTCTTCTCTCTTCCCTCTTCCCTCTTCTCTCTTCTCTCTTCTCTCTCTCTCCTTTCTTCCAGCCCCCCATCAGCATTTCCGAACTGTTTTGAATCAATTTTCTCTTAATCATTGTTTCCTTGTTGTCAAGTAGGAGATCAGGACTCTTTTTTTTTTTTTTTTTTGGTCTAATGCACAGATGAGAGACTTAATTCTTGGACACATGATATTCAACCATTTTGAGTCATGAAAATTTGTGAGTTTCTTTTTTTCTGACCCAAGCCAGTGTTAGGATGAGGGAAAACAGAATACCTGCCCTTGAGATTAATTTTGGGGGGAGAGGAGAAAAGATTTCAACTAGGTCAAGCTCTCCTTTGCTACTTCTTATCTTTATTTCCCAACCAAGGCCAAGAACCCAATTTCTAAGCACCTAGAACGCTGCCTTTTAAAACCTTTTTTTGACTTCTGCTCTTGATAATTATTTTGAGCTAAAATAGTCTGTATAAAATGTTGGGGAGAGGAAGAACAGAGACATTTGTCTTGAGTTCTTGTCTTTCTAGGTGATTTTTCTGTTGAAAGATGCATAAAAATCCTCCTGAGGGAAGTTGCTGGCAATTCAGATTCTGACTGCACCTCCTAGAGGTTCTGATTCTGTTGTCCCAACATGGAGCCCAGGCATGTAATTTTTTAAGCCCTTTGGGAGAGTCTGATTCAGATATAATGTTCTGGAGGTGCCCAAGGGCCCTAAACCACTTCCTGAATTATGGCCTGATTTTCAATAGCTTTTACCTAAGATCCTTGAACTCTTCATTCATAGTTTCCAAAATAGACTATATTCTATTTTTTGTGTATTGTTCTGTTTCATTTGCATTTTAACTCGACTACAGATTATTCTCACAATATTTACTGCTGTTACTTCTTTGATAGTATTTGTCCTTTTGGTTTATTTTTCTCTTCTAATTTAAATAATTGCTTAGCCTGTTTATAGAGTATTATTCACCAATACTTGGCAAATTATTTTTCTTCACAAGTTGTGAGCTATTTGTTGCAACATAGTTTTTTGTTTTTGTGTTTTTGTTGAGATAAATTTCATATCACATACAATTTATCATTTTGTCCATTTTAAAGTATACAATTCAGTGGGTTTTTGGTATATTCATGATGCTGTGCTGCTGTCACTACTACCTAATTCCAGAATATTTTCATCAACTGAAAGCAATCCTCTACCAGTTAATCAATCATTCCCCCTTTGTTCCCTCCCTCCAGCCCCTGACATCTACTTTAGGTCTCTATGGATTTGCCTGTTGTGGACACTTCATATAAATGAATCATATATTATGTGGCCTTTTGTGTGTCTGGCTTCTTTCACTCTGCATAATGTTTTCAAGGTTCGTGTATCAGTACTGCATTCCTTTTTATGACTGAATAATACTCCATTGTGTGACTATACTACATTTTGTTTATGCAGTCATTAGTTGAAGGACACATAGTTTTCATTCTTTGGCTCCTATGAGTAATGCTGCTATAAATGTTCATGTTCAAGCTTTTATGTTAACATACATTATTCTCTTGAGTATATGCATAGTATATACCTAGGAGTGAAATTGCTGGGCTCTATGGTACTTCTGTTTACTTGTGAAGAACTGCCAGATTGTTTTCCACTAGCAGTATAAGAGGGATTGCAATGTTTCCACGTCCTTCCAACACTTGTTATTTTCTTTTTTTAAAAAATTGCAGTCATCCTGGTGGATGTGAAATATCAACTCATTGCTGCTTTGATTCCTATTTTGCTAATTGCTAATGGTGATGAGCATCTTTAAATTTACTTAGTGACCATTTGTATCTTTTGGGGGTAATATCTATTCAAGTCCTCTGCCCATTTTTTGATTGGCTTCTTAGTCTTTTTGTTGTTGAGTGTTAAGTGTTTTTAAATATATTTGCTGGATATCCAAAATGTGAATTGCAAATTATCAAATATATGAGTTGCAAATTTTTTCTCCCATTCTGTGGGTCTTCTTTCCTTTTCTTGATGTTTCTATTGGTACACAAACATTTTTATTTTTGCTGCAGTCTAGTTTATCTATTTTTTTCTTTTGTTGCTTGTGCTTTTGGTGCCATATTTAAGAAACCATTGCCTAATCCAGTGTCACAAAGATGTATACCCCTGTTTCCTTCTAAGAGTTTTTTATTTTATTTTTTTAATGTTTTTATTTATTATTTTTTTTTTTTGGGAGAGAGAGACAGAGACAGAGCATGAGCATGAGCAGGGGAGGGGGAGAGAGATAGAGGGAGATGCAGAACCCAAAGCAGCTCCCCGCTCTGAGATGTCAGCACAGAGCCTGACGGGGGGCTTGAACTCACGAACCGCAAGATCATGACCTGAGCCGAAGTCAGACACTTAACCAAGTGAGCCACCCAGGTGCCCCTAAGGGTTTTTAATTTTAGCACTTTTAGGTCTTTGATCCATTTTTGAGTTATATACACTTTTTTAAAAAAATGTTCTTCCATTTGAGTTATTTTTAAAGAGATAAGAACTTGATTGTTGGTCTCCATTTTCTCATGCAGCATCTCCATTTTTTTTTAATTTCTAGCTGATATTGGTCTTGCATTTCTCCCCTTCCTGTTATTATCTCTTGTTGCTTCCTGGCTTTTGAGGCTCTTCCTTTCCTTTTTCTTCCCAATAACCATATAAATGCTACAATCTTGCTGTTTATTGTACCTAATATAAACTGAACAAAACATTAAGTTTATTTTTCCTTTAAGAAATGCCTTTTTCTGGTGATGTTTAAAAACTAAGTCCGAGGGGCACCTGGGTGGCTCAGTTGGTTGGGCGTCCGACTTCGGCTCAGGTCATGATCTCACGGTTCGTGGGTTCAAGCCCCGCGTCAGACTCTGTGCTGACAGCTCAGAGCCCGGAGCCTGTTTCAGATTCTATGTCTCCCTCTCTCTCTGCCCCTCCCCTGTTCACACTCTGTCTCTGTCTCAAGAATAAATAAACATTTAAAAAATTAAAAAAAAAAAACTAAATCAGAGTTATTTTTCCTCATTTGTAAGACAAAATTCTATCCTGGTTACTCATTTTTACTCATGTCTTCTTTGCCCTTAAATTTTATGTTGAACCCGTGTTTTCCTCTTTGCTTTCATCTTTGTGTTTCTGTTGACAGAATTTCTGCAAAGACCCCTATATTTGTACCGTCCAAACTGGTAGCCACTTGTATTAATCAAGAATTTAACATGTGACTGGTATGACTGAGATATGCTGTAAGTGTGAAATGCACACTAGATTTCGGAGACATAGTAGGAAAAATATATTCCTAAGTGATAAAGATGTATTTGGTAACATATTAAAATAATATTTTAAATAGATTATGTAACATTATTAAAATTAATCTTGCCTGTTTTACTTTCATAATGTGGCTGTTAGAAAAGTTAAGATTGTATATGTGGCTTACATTTTTGGCTCACATTATATTTTCTGTTATAGAATCCTGCTTTAGATCATCTTTCATTTTATATTATGTAAACAGACTTCACTACATCATTTTAGAAATAGGTGGGCTATCAAACTTGAACAAGCCAATATTCGCTCATGCCATTATCTTTCTATTGCTGTTACTCAGTTTAACATACAAATGTAAATTGTTAGTGTTAGAAGGGATATGCATATCTTAATGATTTAAGGGTTTAAAGACCTCCTGTTCTTTACCTTAAAAGTAACTTGAAGTCTATCAAATGTTTATTAATACTTATCAGTTGTAAGGAAAATTCACTTATTTCTCCACTCTCATCTCAGTTATTAAATTCACTGTCTTTAAAATACGCTGTTTTATCCGGCTTTTCCATTTTATCCATGGAACCACTCCTTAGACACTGGAAAGATTATTGTGAAATCACCTTTATTTCCTCTCCTTTATTTCTAATAAGCAATTGCAATACTCCTGTTTCTGATTTCCAAGCCATCATATCTCTGTACTTTCTCTTTGGCTCTGCTTTCCCTGGTCAATATCTTAATTAATAGTAACACAAATTCATTCTTTTACTATTACAATAACCTCCTTCCGCATCAGTGTAGTCTTTATACTGATTTAATGAACGTACTGTAAAATAACAATGCCCTGTTCACATTCTCTGTAAACAGAACCTACAATATCTACCTAATAGTTTAATCTAAATGGTATCCTGTAGTTTCAACCCTCATAATTTTATATATATATATATATATATATATATATATATATATATATATGTAAAAATATATATATATATATATTTTTTTTTTTACTCTGGCTCTAGTGATAATAGTCACTTTTTTATTTTTTGCCAGGGGTTAATGGTGGATTTTTTTTCTTGATGAATTGATAACTTGATATTCCATAAACTGAATTGATTTGTGATCATTTGTATTCTATATGAATCATTATTCTACTAGACACATTTTTAGATAAAAATACAGCACATCAGATAATTTTCATGGTCTCTCTATAGTATTAATTTTTCTATATCCATGTATTCTATAGATAGCTTTTGAAAGGTAAAGCATAGAAAGAAGAAAAATTACGCGTATTAATTTTAGAGACTGAATCGACTTCATCTTTACAGATATTTAAATAGTAGTGTTACTGAACATGACAATTGTTATGTTGTTTTGACTACACACACATCAAAGTTAAATCATGGCGTTTCTCATTGTCTTTGAGATCCTCTTGTGGAACTGCCTTTTAGATGTAGATGCCTAGTGGTTACAAATGCTGGTTCAATAGTTGGAGGGCCTGAGTTCCAAATTCAACATCTACTGTCAACTCCACCTGGAGCAAAGTATTTAGTTGTGCCAAACTTCAGTTTACTCATTTGTCAAATATGATTAACATTATCATCTTTTTGTTGGGGTGTTTGTGAAGTTTAAATGGATCCGTCTATGTAAATAATATAATATGTGCTAGCAAAATTGCTGCCGAGTAAAAATTAGCCATTGCTATTAATGTCATTGTTAATATAACATCACTAAGAGCTTCTTGGACCGTTTGTAACTTTCTTCCTTTTAGTAGGAACATTTAGTTTAACTTTTTAATAGTGAATAACTTTCTCTTCAGTTAATTGAAAGCCTTAGATCAGTGCTTCCCCAACTTTTTCAAGTCCCAGCACACAGAAAATGGCACTGTATATATATGTGTGTGTGTGTATATATATATATGGCCTATGTCACTGCAGGAGGAAGACAGTATAGAACTGATTCAGCTACAAGTCCCGCCCAATTTGTGGGGAAATACCTAGGTTGGGATGTTCTTTGGAAGACCGTGGGAATGCATTACTCTTCTTCCTCTCCACTCCCTTTTCTTCCTCCTCCTTTACAGACCATAAAAAGAACCCCAAGATTTTTCCTGAAAAAACAGATTTCAACTAAGGATTCAGCAAATTTAAAACAACTCCAGGTCTGAATGATCAACATGATCTTTATTCCAAGAGATGTATTAAGAAACTATACCGACCAGGGAGAAGGTCTCCTGATAAATTCTGTCTATGCCCAGCTCTCCTCTATAGCATTAATTCCCACCCTATTAACAGCACCAAAGCCATCAATGAGGAAGTTGAGTTCAGCACAACTCAGAAAACTGGCCTTGCCTGGTAGCCTACAAGGGATTCTCTTGTGACATTTGCATTGGGCTCTGCCTTTCTTTGGAGTCAGGATGAAAAAAACAAGTACTAAACTTTTCTGAGTCTTTGCTTTTTAACAAATGCTCTGAGAATCTTTTTTTGGGTGGGAGGATTTTTTTTCTACTCTCTCCAGTTGGGTGGAATGTTAAACTTGTTCCATCTGGGAACAAGAAATTCTGCATTGATGCCTCCATCTTCGTAAATTGCCCCCTTGTTTTGAATAGTCATCAATCCTCTCTCTTTTACCTTCATTTAACATGATAAAGAATAAGCTTAATTTACACTGTATTTTTTTAGCATCTTAAATATGTTTTGGCCATGATGGTAATACTATCAAATCCCTCTTTTCTTTATTTATGCTTCACCAATCAAAGTAAATTTAACATTCAGTATTCTGGTACCTATTATACATGGTTTGATTTTTCTTTTATTGCTTGAATCATCTGACAACTCATCAAAATATTCAACTTGATTCTCTCTTTTTTTTTAATTTTCTTTTACCTCATGCAAATTTTAAGTGTTACTCTATACTGTATACCTTTATATATGTATAGTGGTTAGTTGTATCTCAATATAATTGTCTTCTAGATACAGAAGCAGATATGTTTTTTTTCCCCCAAGGGGTTCTCCCAGGGATTCAAAAAAGTCCCAATTTCTTTCTTTCTTTTTTAAAAGAGAGAGAGAGAGAGAGAGAGAGAACAAGCATGGGAGGGACAGAATCCCAAGCAGGCTCCACGCTGTCAGCATGGAGCCAGCTGTGGGACTCAAACCCACAAAGCATGAGATCATGACCTGAGCTGAACCCAAGAGTCAGACACTTAAGTGACTGAATCACCCAGGTGCCCTAAAAAAGTCACAATTTCTAATGTCATGGGTTTTCTTTGTCCCATAATAATTTGAATTGAAATGTTGAATTAAATGAATTAGAGGCGTCTAGATGGCTCAGTCAGTTAAGTGACCGACTTGGGCTCAGGTCATGATCTCACTGGTTGGGGAGTTCGAGCCCCACCTCAGGCTCTCTGCTGCTGGCTTGGAGCCTGTTTCAGATTCTGCGTCTCCCTCACTCTCTGCCCCTCCTCCACTCACACTCTGTCTCTCTCAAAAATAAATGAACATTAAAAAATTTTTTAAATAAATAAATGAATGAAATTAAGGTTTCTATTTTGGTTACTTTAACTCTCTAAGTCTTACTGATTTTTTAATCTACTCTTGAAAAGTAAATACAACAATTCACTCATTATATATGTACAGTTTGATGAATTTTGACAAATGTGTGTACCAAAATCTAGATAAAGAATATTTATACCATTTCAAAGACTTCTTTCCTGCTTCTTGTTAATCAAGCCTCTACCCACACTCCCCAATCATTCATCTGTATTCTGTCACTATGCATTAGTTTTGATTTTTCTACAATTTCATGTAAATAAATTATATACAAGGAGTCTATGATATTTTCCATCTGGATTATTTTTTTCCTCTCAAAGATTGCTTCTATATCCGTCCATGTATGTATCAGCAATAATGGTCTTTTCTTATTTATGAATAGCTTTCCATTATATGGATATGCCACAATTTGTTTATACATTCATCTACTGATGAAAAATTAGGTTATTTCCAGGCATGAGTGACTAAGAATATAGCTGCTGTCTTTGTAGACATTTGTCTTTATTTCTTCTGGGTAAATACCTAGAAGTGGAATTGTTGAGTTGTGAGCTATTTGCTTAACTTTATAAGAAACTGCCAAATTATTTTTGATTGTTTATTATTTTACATTCTCATCAGCAAGGTATGAGAGTCCTGTTACTGACACTTGGTACTATCAGATTTTTTTAACTGTATGCACTCTAGCGGATGTGTAATGGAATCTCATTGTAGTTTTGTTTTGTGTTTCTTGATGTCTAATGATGTTGACCAGTTTTTCATGTGCTTATTGGCCATTTATACAACTTCTTTGGTAAATTATTGTTTCAGCTATGTTGCATGTTTGTTTGTTTTTTATCGAAGTGTCTATCTTTTTATTATTGGTTTCAGGAGTAACATATAATCTGGATACAATCAATTTCTAGGTATATATGTTGCAAGTATTTTCAACCAGCCTATAGCTTTGCTTTTTATTTTGAAAAGCAGAATGTTTTAATTTTGATGTGTCCCGATCTATCAATTTTTTCTTCTCGGTTAACCCTTTAATGTCCTAAGAAAAATTTGCTTCACTGTTTTTTTCTTCTTCTAGTTTTGTTTTTTCATTTAAAGCTAAGAGCCATTTTGAGCCATGTAGTTGTGCATATGATGTGGAGAAAGGCTGAGGTTCATATCTTATATAAGTATCTTAAATTTTTCAGAATCAGTTTTTGCAAAGATTATCATTGTTCCTTTGAATTATGTTGATGCCTTTGCTGGAAATCAATTGAACATATATGTGTGAGTAAATTTCTGAACTCTTTGTTGATTCCATTGATATATATGTCTAGCTTTACAACAATATCACAGAATTTAGATTATTGTTGCTTTATAGCAAGTCGTAACATCAGATAGTGTGTTTTTCATCTATGTATTTTTATTATCTTGCTATCACTGGTTTTCAGCAATTTGATTGTGATTTGGCTCAGTGCAGAGGGTTTTTTTCTTTCTTTCCCTTTTTTTTTTTTTTTTTTTTTTTTTTTTGGTCCTGCTTTGGTTCACTGAGCTTCTTGCATGTGGGTGTTTGTACTTTTTAAATTTTTGGAAAATGTGAGACATTGTTTCTTCTAATATTTCTTCTCCTTCTCTTTTGGGGCTCCAAGTACACCCAGAGTAGATGACTTGATATCGTCTCACCACTCTATAAGTCTCTGTACATTCTTTTCTTGTTCTTTTTTTCTCTTTTTATTTCAGTTTGTGCAGTTTCTATTTCCATACTCATTTTTTCTTCTAGTGCATAAACTTATTCACATCCAACAAATTCGTCATTAAGGTAGTATATTTTTCAGAGATTTCATTTAGTTCTTTTATGTATTTTCCATTTATATCCTTTTATTCATTTCCCTTTAAACCTTTGGACATATTTGTAATACTCACTTTAAAGCCCTTTACTGTTAATTCTACTGTCTCCAACATTTCTGTGTCTGCTACTACTCCTTAATTTTTCTCTTGAACATTGTTCTTATTTTTCTGCTCCTTTTAATGTCTAATAAATTTTCATTAGATGCCAGACAATTTAAATTTGTTGTCTTTCTTTAAATAACATTGATCACTTGAACCTTTCAAAACTCGATTTTCAGTTTTGTTAGGGCTGGTCTATGGCTGCCATGACTCTCAACCTGGTTTTTCTCTCTCACTAATGAGTATGCTCTCTGGGCATCTATTGACTGTCCTGGATGTTTACAGGGATGGGTGACCCTAGGGAGTTATTAATCCTATCCCAGGGCCCTGTGGGAGGAATGAGAACGCAGAAGGGAGCATGATCAGGAAAGTGTGAAGAGATAAATACAGCTTTGATGGGGGGGGGGGGGGTTGCGGATGGTAAAGGGAGAGGGAGCTGGTTTAACTCACTCTTAGGCCTGGGTTCACTTTAGAATCTGGTCACTTACCACTCAATTCTACATGGCTTGACCATTGTCTCATTGAATTTCTTGGGTTTTGGTTATCTTCACATTCAAACATTAATTTCAAAGGGGGACATGGAGGAATAATAATAATAATTGCTTATTGATTTCTGGCATATATAGACAAACACATACTGAAAAGGGCATTGCCAACCCGTGTGTACTGAATGACATTTTGGCATCTTGCAATTATGTGAAATAAACCAAGTAAAAAACAGTAATACTGACTAGTTTTGAAAAACCTTTTCAAATTTCACTGTCAAATGTTAAATTTTTTTCTTTGTCTACCTCCTCCTTCTCAGCTTTCTTTCTTTTATTCTTTTCCTGAGTAACCTCCATGAATTGGGTGTGTTTTTGTCATTAAAGATTATACTATAATTTTGTTAGCTCATGGTCTATTAATTCAGTCAACTCACATAGTAATAATAATAAGTCTAATGAAAATCCTGAATTCAAGTATGAAAAGCATAAATAATGAAATATTTATAACATCTGCACACTGGTTATCATAAATGTAATTCTCCCCCCCCAATTGAGTATCACTTACAGTTTGTATATTGTATTATATATTTAATGTTTCTATTTAAACAGATAAGCCATGTCTGTCTGCACTGATTCTGAATTTTTTTCGTCTCTAAGTTAAAGTTACCTTGCAATATTCTAACCCAGGATCCCTGGGAAGCAGTTTCCTTGACTTTATTTTTCCATCACAGTGCTTCTTTATTTAAGATGACAAGTAGAAATCAAAGCTAATGAAAACCATGATTGATAAAAATGGGTAGCACCTACCAAGCCAGGAAAATTCTTCTAGAAACATGAAAATATGGATGTGTTTAAAATAATGTTGTCTTGAACAAAAGCTAGAACTGCAGTGGCAAACTTAGAGAAAATTATGTTATTGGCTAAGCAGTGGGGAGGGTGGTGCCTGGGAGAAGAATTTTCTCAAGAGATTACAAAGGCTTTATGCTTTTTTCAATTGATCTCTTAAGTTGCAGGGGGTAATGGAGAGAGAGGATATAAACGTGGTAAAAAATAAGGAATGGATTTTTAACTTTGATTCAGAAGTATTGAGGTTTTGATTTGATTTGGTGTCAAAAATATGTCCTTAAAGCAATCAGAAAATTGGCTTAAATTAAAGTGTTGGTAAACCTTGGTGGATGTGGTGATGGGAGGTTGGGGTGGTGGTGGTGGATGTCTTTTTCATCCTCTTTAATTACCATGGGCTTTTGGATGGCTCCTAAAGTGAATTAGGAAGTTCTTAGACATTTGGCATTAAAGTCCAGGTCAGGGAGTTTATGTGAATATTCAGCTTCTGATTCTTGGATGGTGTGCTGATACTGTATATTTTTTAATAGTTACATTTTTCCTTGTATAGTATAAAAGATTTACTGTTACAGTTTGTGTGTGGCCAGGCAGTGGCATATGGAAAAGCTGTTTCCTGCTATTTAATTTAATTAGCCCAATCACGTGCCAGCCTTCGGGCATGTCACTCTGGACCTCTGAGGCTCTTTGTCTGTCAAAAAGATGGACAATATCTTGGCTTTGTTTTGTTGCTGGGCATGCTGCAGATAAAACCATTGAAATTTTGACTATTTGTTTAGCCACATTTTTGCATTTTCACCATTTGGCTTTGATTTTTTTTTTATATACAAAATGATAACATTTTGGCTTTGGGAAGGTGAAAAAGAAATATTGAGGATACGAAGAAGAGCTCCTGCTCTTTGTGTTTAATGTAGGCTTGAGAATACTATGGTTTTGGAGTCAGAAATTTTTAGTCAGTTTGTTACCACTTTGTTAGTAGAAACTCAAGACCATTATCATTGAATCACTTTAACCCTAACTTAGCTGCCAAACTGTCATTTTAAATCAAGCCCCTTTTTTGGTTCCTGTGTATATTTAATGTGATTTTCTTTATCTTGCCAGATCTCTAAATCTGTCGGTGAATTTATTGTTGAAAAAGAAACTATTTCATTTTGGACGAGATATTTTGGACGAGAATATTTTAGCTTTGTTTTGTTTTCATAGAAAGACAGCGGTTAACACATTTAGTCATTTTAAGAAATTTTCCCAGTATTTTAGTCTTTCTTTCAAGGTCAAAGATATTTTAATTTTTTTTTCTTTTTTTATTGATATGTTCAAAGTTTAAAAATTCTCTTTAATCAGATTTAAGTAATTCTTATACTCCTGATACTTTTCAAGCTTTAAAATTAGTGAAGAATGTTTGAAAAGAAACAGATTAAAAAATACTTTCTGCAACGAATCTGATTTGCAGTGAGGACATCTGCCTAAATTTCCAGCTGAATTAACAGCAATTTCCATGAATCAAAGTGACTTGTCCCATGTGGTACACTTACTTGAATATCCACATTTTAAAATTAGGGGTCCCAGATTTGAGACTCTTAATTAATTGAGACACATGCACAGTTTGGAACTTCAAGAGGATTTGCATATGGACTTAATAATGTCCTGCAAGAGTTAAATTCAAGCACACCAAACATCTAGTCAGTGTGCACTACTCTACTAGGTGCCAAGACAGAGCCCCTAACCTCTGACATTTCTTGGCCTTTGGCGCAACCAATGGGACCTATACTGAACAAATGACAATCGGTCTCAAAGGTCGTATCTTTGTTCCAAAGCTCATAAATTCATTACTTTCCAATAGATGAGGAATTTTCTAAAGAATCATTGCATATTTCACTCTGATAGAATTTGTAGATAAGGTCCTTACCTTTGATTATTTTCTAATTAAAAATGTGAAGTGGTAAAAGAAAAGGAAGTTAAAACCTAGATATGTAAGTCTTCTTAACCAACATAATTCTTACACTATAATTTACATTCACAACACAGACATTTATAATGATCTCATGTTTAATATAGCCGCCACCACTCAGGCAAAGCCTGTCTTATTAAGGATCTATGAGCTGCAGGGATTTTGTGTTTTCTTTGAGGACATGCAAAGTGAAAGCTGTGCTTTTTTATCTTCCTGTACATTTTACATCAGTTCTCCAGTGTAACTGCATTTAAATCTTTCATCATTGTTTCTATTTTAGGATTCATTATTCTCTAGTTCTTCAAGATAATTAATTTTTCATTTTCATTTTATTTTAAATGCATATTTAGAGTGATTTTTCTGAGAGCATACATATACCACCACACATTGATTTTAGAAGGCAGTATCCACATAAGAAAATTAAAGTTGCTGATAACTTTTTAAGAGTGAACATATTTTTAATACCCAGACACACCCATATTCTCTACATAGAATAAACTTATGGCTGAAATACAGTAATTTCTCATAGAGCTCTCTTTTTCAGTATTGATATTTGATTGAAAATGTTATAAAGTTAAACATGACTAAGGTTTTTTAATGAAATTAGTAATGAGGTAGCAGTTAATTCAGAAATAGAGGATCTGCTTAAGATATTTTAAGGCAAGAGTATTCAGTATTAACCTAAAAGGAGAAACTTGAATATAGGTATTGAATGGCAGTACCTAATTTCTTTTAGAAAATGTAACCCTTATAAAATTCTAATTTTAAAAAAATTAATAACCATAATGAAGGCAACTGTGCAATTTCAAATAGATATTTAAGAAAAAAAAACCACCTGTATTAAAAGGGTGTTTATAATTTAACTTATGAACTCATTTGACTTCTAGCAAACAATCCCAATTAATTTACACATCAGCCTAATATTTTATTGCAGGTACACTTATGAGTGTATGACTACGTATGTAAACTGACCAACATCCTTCATCTATTTTTTTTTATTGCAATTTAGCCTGTGTATAATCAGTAATAGTGCAGGCTGATTCAGTACATGCAGGCTGAACAACTCCTTGTTCCTGGGACCACAACCAGGGAGTGAGAAGATGACCATAGAATGGCAAGATAAATGAGATGGCCAAATAGATTTCTATGTTTACAGTCACTTAGGGAAATTGACGAGTGAATAAATGAAGAAAATACAGTGTCATTTGTGCTATCCTGGTAAAAATATGTATAAAGCACAAAGTCTGTATAGGTCTTGATCATAATGTTCTACCTTGTAAGTTGCTAGGTGAACTGTGATCCAAACTCACATCAGCTGTCCAGTGACCGTTGATACCTGTGAGTGCCACTCAGGGTTCAGCAATGAGTTTGGCATCTCGTGCCTGGCCCTCCTGAAGACTGAATATAGGGAAGATCTTGAGGTTTCCAAACTACAGTTTCATGGCCTCTGCTGTACATGGGGTTATTCTGAGAAAGAGCCTCCACTGATAATTATAATAGTTGATATTTTTGTTTGTTTTATGACAATGGAGAAGATTTATCAAAGAAAGACATTGCCTGTTTCTTTTAGGAAAATTGAGAGGGGTTTTGTATTTTTTTCACTCATTCCTTAAAATGGGAGGATATTGTAGGCAGAAATCAAATTTTTAATTGTTATTTCAACTCTACTTATTACAAACTGGAATTAGCAAAATTTGTGTCAAGATATTAGGGTTGAATTTCTTAAGTGTAAATTATGTTAAGATGCTTTCATCTATGAAATTTACTTATCACGGAAAAAAATTAACATATTAACTATTTTTAAATGTACAGCTCAGTAGTATTAACTACATAAACATTATTATACACAGATCTCTTGTTTTTCATCTTACAAAATTGAAAATCTATACCCTTTGAACAACTCCCAATTTCCCCCTCACCCCAGGTCCTGCTAGCCATGTTCTATTTGCTGTTTGTGTGAGTTTGTGTGTTGTATATGCCTTGTATATATGGAATCCTGCAGTATTTATCTTTTGTGACTAGCCTATTTCACTTAGCGTGATTTCCTCAAGATTCTTCCATGTTGTAGAATATGACAGCATAAGTGCCTTTTTTAGGGAAGTTCCATTCATCCATCAATGGACATTTAAGTTGCTTTCACCCCTTGGTTATTGTGAATAATGCTGCAATGAACACAGGTGTGCAATTATCTCTTTGAGATCCTGTTTCCATTTTTTGAGGTATATACCAAGAAGTGGGATTGCCGGATCATTGATAATCCTATTTTTTTTTTTTGAGAAAACCCCATACTGTTTTCTGTAGTAGATGCATCATTTTACATTCCTACCCATAGTGTTCTAGGGGCTCTAATTTTTCCACATCCTTAACAGTATTTGTTACTTTGTTTGTTTGTTTGTTTGTTTGTTTTGACAATGGCTATTATATCTGGTATGAGGTGATTTCTCATGCAGTTTTGATTTGCATTTCCCTGATAATTAGTAATACTGAACATCTTTTCATATAGTTCTTTGCCATTTATATATTTCTTTGGAGAAATGTCTATTCAAGTTCTCTGCCCATCTTAAAATCAGGCTATTTTGTTATTGTTGAATTGTAGAAGTTCATAATATATTTTGAATGTTAACTCCTTTTTGAATACGTGATTTTCATGTATTTTATCCCATTCTGTATAGAGATTGCTTTTAAATTCTGTTCATTATTTTCTTTGCTGCATGGAAATTTTTAAGTTTGACATAGTTACATTTGACTGTTGTTACCTGTGATTATACAACTTTTTAAAATTTGAAAGTTCAGTTTTATTCTGGCACAAGAAAGTAGCAGTCACTAACTTGTGCAGATCAAAAAAAGAATTTTAATCAATAATATTGATAACTAAGAACTTTTCTCAAAGCTACAATATGTTACTGAAAGATTCTTGATTAACACTGCAACTGATCCTTTTTAGATGATTTAAAGTTGCCTTTTGAGCTATATACTAATGATTGTGATTTCCTTTGAGAAAGGTATCCAATTTTTAAATAATGCATCTCTTAATTTTATTTTTTTCTTAATCTTAAACATAAGATCAAGATCCTAAAAGATGATATGAGATGCTTATTTGTCTATGATTTGAGAATCTTATTCCCTACCCAAGAAGACAGTTGGCTTATAAAGTAATTATATATATATACACATATATATACATACATATATGTATGTATGTATGTATGTATATATATATATATATATACACATTAACGTATGTATGCATGTATATGTATCTATGTGTGTGTATATGTGTAACACAACTTGACATGTAAAGATGAGAACTATTTACACTTTTTTTAATGTTTATTTATTTTTTGAGAGAGAGAGAGAGAGAGAGAGAGTGTGAGCAGGGAGGGGCAGAGAGAGAGGAAGACACAGAATCTGAAGCAGGCTCCAGGCTCTGAGCTGTCAGCACAAAGCCTGACTCAAGGCTCAAACCCACAAGCTATGAGATCATGACCTGAGCTGAAGGCAGATGTTTAACTGACTGAGCCACCAGGTGCCCCTAGAAATATTTACACTTATTATTGACAGCTATCAGGCAGGTAGACCAATATTGAATGTCCATTTTATTTTTTAATTTCTTTTTTTTTCTTTATATCTCACATAATTTCCTTCAAAATTATAACTGGTTGGGGGGGGAAGGCTTGTTGGATGTTTAAAAAGTCAAGTGAGTGGTGACTTAGCATTTTTAAAAAATTTATTTTATTTTATTTAAATCCAAGTTAGTTAACATGTAGCGTAACAATGGTTTCAGGAGTACAATTTAATGATTCATCACTTACATATAACACCCAGGGTTCATCCCAACAAGTGCCCTCCTTAATGCCCATTGCCCATTTATCCCATCCCCACACCCAACACCCCTCTAGCAACCCTCAGTTTGTTCTCTGTATTTAAGAGCCTCTTATGGTTTGTCTTCCTCTCTGTTTTTATCTTATTTGTCCTTCCCTTACCCTACGTTCATCTGTTTTGTGTCTTAAATTCCACTCAATTAAGCATTTTTAAACCAAGATTGACAAATAGATTTCTACCTAAAGGTGGGAGATGGAAGAAACACAATCTGTGCTGACGGTGTTTTTGATATTTCTCATGAGTGAAAATAATACAACTAAGTCAGTAACAAAATGTATGCAAAAACAGTGTCTTCTAGTATTTAAAGTATTATAGAAAGCAATATTAAAAATAGTACAGAAAGACAAAATTTTATTATTGGCAGGGATATTAGATAATGATAATAGCAATAATAAAAAGTAGTATGTATTAAGATTTAATTAAATGCCATACACAGTGCCCAGTATTTTACATCGGTTGATCACCAGCTCTTAATTACAGATGATGAAATGGTGGCTTCAAAATAGCGAAACAGTTGCCTTCGGTCAGACTTTTAGAAAACGGCCGAGTTCAGATTCCAACCCCAGTTCAAATGTGCGGAAGTTCAGAGAGTACTTGGAGCCTCCCTGCCAACTGATGGTAGTAATATTGTCACTGACCCTAGGATCTGACATAGATCGCTGGATAAAGTCAAACTATACCTCCTTCATCTTCAAACCAGGGAGCCAATTATTACTCTTTTAATTGTTCAACCAACTCCTTCTTACTCCTCCCAATTATTTTGAGGAACATGTGCTAGCGCTTATAAAAAGAAAAGTCAAAAGTGAAAAACAAACTCATAGGAGTCAGAAAGTCATTGTATGAGTTGGCATCGCAGTTGTGGCCCTGTTGTTTTCTTTATACTAAATACCTTCCATATCATCTTTTAATTCATCCATTTAACTGTGGTGCAGAAAACTTAGTGGTCATGGCTTAGAAGACATGCAAAATGTCATTTATGGGATACTCAGCTTTTTAATACTAAGTATTACTTTAGTAATACTAAATTTTGATACAAAATTTACTTTATTTACTGTTTGTTTTTGATTTATGATATATGTTCATTCACTTTGCCTCTTTGTATATATAGAAAACACAAATTTAAATCTTAAACTTACCATGAGTTCTTTCCAGTTGGCTCACATATCCTTAACCTGCCCAGTAGATTGTGCAGTTTTAATTCTGTCTACTAACATTTATACAAAATTGTTTCCTCCCTCCTATTAATAATTACAGTAAAACACTAGATTTAAAAGAAAGGCTGGGACCCTCTCTCCTTTATATGTAAAGAATCTACTCATAAAATAATCTTAACTAAGCTAGTTTAAATCTTCATTTCTATGTTTGTTACTTACTTATACATCCATAACATGCAGGGCATTGTTTTAGGTGTTGGATATGATCCTGCCTTACTCCTATAAGCTTATAATCTGGTAAAAGGAGGATAAGTCACATACACAAATAATTAGATAAAAGATGGTAGGTTTATATGATAGCTACAGATATAATAGTACATTGGGAGAGCATATGTCTATAACTACTTAAAGAATGAATTTTCCAAATGCCCTGTGATTTAATGTAAATAGTTAATGAATACCTATGCTTTCCAACCCTATTCATTTAGCTTTGTTAATGTTTTTTCTGTATGTACACATTTCCTAGGTCAACACATTTTCCATCACAAGCAGTAAGCTATGCAATGTACAAGCTAGGAAGTATCCTAGCTCAATTGCTTTCACTAGTTACAACTTAAATAAATTTTCCACTCAACTCACTGGTCATGCTGGTTCCCTTTGTGTGTATTTGCATGCGAAACAATAGACTAGCTTAAGATTTTTTTGAAACAACAGATTTTCAAAGATGTAAGCCTTAATTATGACAGTATGTTTAAATTATAATTGATACTATCATAGAACTCCCATTAATGAGAAAGAAATTTCTATCCTGGGGTAAATAACACCTGTGCTATTCAAAATTACTTCAGTGAATTTTTAATTTGGTTTTACAAATCCAGGCATTTCATCAGATATAATGTACTATTATTTTGGCAATATAGTCAGTATTCAGGTATCTTTAATATTCACTGAGAAAACTTTTTGGTATAAAGAGAACAGATCAAGAGGGTGACCTCAAAGGCCTAAAGGCTAATTAATGGCCTAAGATAGGCTGACTCAAAAATGAATAGGAATTCAGAATGGGAGGGAAGAGGGGAAGCTGGGTATTTTTTCAGGGCTTCACAGATGGATGGACATATTTTATTTTGTTTTCTCACAAGGGAGATGTTTAGCTCAATTGTATGTTGAGGTGTGGTCTCTTGTAATAAAGATTGTTTTAGTCTTTATGCAATAAATTTTCCCCATTACCTAGTGTAAAGTTTGGCTAGATACTCTTTATAGAGTTTTTCCACGATATAATGTATAAAGGAGAGAGGTGGCTATCAGATTTCCCTTTATAAGCTAACTAAAACCGTAGAAACCCCACAAATAGGCTATACAGTTTGCAAATTGAATGAAAATTATGATATACATATATATACATATATAACATTTATATGAACTGACTATATATATGAGCTTTTTTATGTGTACGTACATACACACATACACATTATGTATGTTGTGATACATGTATATGATATGTATTATGCAATAATGTGTACTTTTGCGTGTATACTGTTGAGAGTACTCTCTCTTTTTCTAGTCATTGTTTTGACATTACCCTATTATTAATTCCCTTAGTTTGTTATCAACAAGAGAACAATTAGATTTCAAAAGCAACACCAAGGAGTATCATATTCTCAGCAAGAAAAGGAAGAGGGAAAAATGCTATTATATAAAGCTACCAATGACATTTTCCTTTACAGGAAATGCTTTTCTGTACACTTTCTAAATAATGAGTGCTCCATTTTAGTGTACTTATATACAAACTCTGTGAATAATATGTACAAAAGATGATTTGCTTAACTCCAATTCCAGTCACATGCTTAAATAAATTATTTTTGAAATGTTACCACATGTGTTCACATATATTGCTGATAAAAGCTAACTCGTGAATGATTTGTGTATGGTCTCTCACAATTTACCTTTCCTTATTTTGATATTGAAGTCTGGGCTCACCTAAGAGCACATCACTTCTTCCTGCTTACTTCTTTCTAAATTCCCCTCTCCCAATACAAAATTACATACCCCATAAGTCCTTTCAAACAGGAGATAATCAGTTAGACAGCTTGATGCCACTGTTTCCACTGAAAAACTAGAAGAAGCACACATCCAGGAGAAATGTCTTTCAGTTTATCTTTAAATTGGAGCAGGGCAGAGGTCACTAGCTGAAAGGAAGTCAAAATGACAAGGACCCTAACAGTTGCAAAGAAAGGTTAAGACAAGTAAATATCTTTCTATAAGACACTTGGACTGTTGTTAGCTACCTGGCACAGACCATTTTCCAATGAAATAAATTCAAACCTCGCTGACTTAGTAAAAGTAAGGGAAAATTAGTCTAACTTAATGGAAGTCTCAGTTATAGTCTACTTTAAAAGTGATTTCATCTTATTTCTTCTAAACCTGCATTCTCTCACATAAATTAAAACTAATATGTAGGAGGAGCTAAATTAAAACTATGGTTCACACCGTATTTTACATTGAAAAAATAAACATAAATACCATTAATTAAAATGGGTTGCTAGAGCCTGTCTGAACCTCTAGGAAGAAATCCTTAATTTGGATCTGGGGGAACTTCCTGTTCTAAACATTGTAACAAGTTCTCCCATGAGTGTATTTTCTTCTCTCACTGTAGAATAAATAATGAGTTTTTAAACTAAGACATGGGAGACAGTAGAGACATTTCAGAGAGACTTCTATGGACTCCATTACAATTTTCAAAATTCAGAAATTTTGAATTTTCATAAGTTTTTTTAGTAGGATATGGCTGAGAGGCAATGTCACAAGGATCGATGGTAATTGCTGCAGAAGATTATAAAGGGTCAGGGTGGAACGATTCAAATGTGGAGAAAAAAATAATTATAACCAAAGGATCCCAACAGAAATGTTTTAGAAAAATGTACTGAAAGTCGTTTAACCAAAGGAAACTGCTTGATATTCTTAGGTTTTCGCACTAAGGATAAAGTTTTCTTGGTTTATGGTTTTACAACAGTGTTGGTGCTAGCCAAATTTGGCCAGCCATAGTAGCAATAAGGACTAGTGCTTAGCCTGATGGATTTATGGTTCGTGTTTTGCCTACCAGCTTTAGGATCATCAACAGCATAGTCTCCTTTGATTTAAACTGGATATTGTTGATTTGGTTCATGGTATATTTTTCTGTGGCTACAGCTAAATTAAAATAAGCATTTTAAATGTAATTGTCAACTATATCTAGGGAGATGGAATAATCCAAATTGTCTAAATTTTATTAAGAAATGGAATCACGTTGTTGCATATATCATTTAAGAGAGGACACAAATTCCATCATAAAGTGTTTAAGACCTTCTTTCGTGGGTAATTTTATCACCTTATCAAGATTTATTGACATCAAACAGTGGTATTTCATTAAATGGGCTGAACATTGTTACAAAAGGCGTTGAGATAGTGCCTGGAATGAGGCATCATGCTCGGTAAGTGGGCCTGACAGTCCAGTTCCTACCTGCGTGTTGCTGCCTGTGTTTCACTCTTTCTGATGGTAACAGAGGAGGTTTTCATTCGTACTTCATATTAAGAAGGCCAGATGTGAACTGAAGTACATTTTGGCTTTTGAGGGTACATAGTAAGGAGCCACTACTGGTAACAATACATTGAAATGACATGGCTTCACTTTGCATTCATAGAACTCAAATATTTGCAAACTGTTTCTAGATTGTATGATAAGAATATTATTTTTCTTTTGACCAGAAAGTGATATCTTTGAACTTTTGACTCTCCTTTGCATACTGAGGCTAAGAAGGTGGCCATAAGCATAATAACTTTATAGCCAGTTCATTCCTGTGGAGCAACAACTCCCTCCAGATATGTCTCTAATGTTGGCAGAAGTCTATGTCTGTGCTCTCATCCTCACCTAGAACTCTATATTCTTGCTGCTGTTCTGAAAGTGAGAAGGAGCCCTCTATTTTCAATCAAGTCAAATTGCTAAAGTACCACTCATGCAAAAAATATTGCTATAATATATACTCTGCATTGCTTTTTTCCTTGAGAAGAGACTATTGCAATTATTTAGAGAGAAATTGCTCTTTAAAGTTGAACAAAGAGAACGTAATATAAATAATTTTCCAAACAAGACATGGAGTGTACAACTAGCATATTTTGGCACTGTGCCTTTTTTTCCCTATTAAAATATATATCACACTTGCTAATAGAGTTGTTTAATTTCCTAAGTGAGGGTATTCTTCTCACTTAGGTGAGGTATATGTTCATGTGATCTTGTGGGATGTGATTATAGTCTTCCACTAAGGAATTCTAAAGAGAACAAACAAATTGCTGATATTATCAGATATTTGTTTAATGCATATTTATTTATGAATGACTTTTGTGGAATTCTCCTATCTTGGAGAATTATGAGAAAAACGGTCACTTTACTTGGGTTGCAGTAATTTCACATGCGTAGCAAGCAGGACTTCTGGGAGATCTGAAAGACAGCAAACCATTCAGATCACGTTGTGAATTTGAATTAATTTTCTGCATGACAGGGTTACATTCATTTTCTGATAGTAAAAGATTCTCCTCAATGTGAGGGTGTAATATGCCCCCATTAATGCTAATAGATAACCGAGATGACCCAGAAGCTTGAGTATGTTTTCCAAAAGCTCTTCTGATGGGTGAGTCACTTTGTATTACTCATTCTGACCTTACATTCATTTTAGTGCCAAAGGGTAGAAGGACTGAAGTGAACAGAAACTAAATTATATGCTGTTTTTTTTGTGGGCTATTAAAACCTTGTTAGTGTGAGACAGAAGGAGTTGTTTGGTAGTTTTTGGTTTGGTAGAACTTAACTTATAGGTAGAGGGGAGGAAACCATAGAGCATCTCTGATATAAACGCTGATCTCCAACTGCTCTTTGAGTTTCTTTTGGTTGTTTCCACATTTATCTTTGATTAGTATTTTAACATGTATGCACTCTTCATCTAATCTGTGTGTTATAATGGCAGTCCTTTAGACTGGATAGTGATCTAGATAAAATTAGCCTATCAAATGTGCTCAATTTTCCATGCTAGGGAGAATTCAAGTTAACATAGTCTGCAGTGATCCAAGATCAAAGCATCAGGGTTGCTAATGCTGAGTAGAACATCTTGATCCTGATCAAGTTACATGACCTAGACATACCAGAGAAGCCATGAAAGAGTTTCACCAAAAAAGACCAATTTGTGCAACACAATGTAAGGGGAAGGGGGTGGATTTTGCAGTGATCACATCTTGTGTTTGAACATGACTTGGCCACTCGGTCGTCCTGAGACCTCTTAAACTCTGAGTCTCAAGTCCCCTCTCTAGGAGACAGAGTTGATAACATCCATCTCCCAAGGTCAAAAGTGAGCTTTAAAAGGACAGCATATTTCAGGTCCTTTCACAGAGTAGATACCCTGTATGGTAACTGCATGTTGGAAAGGAATGAAGTATCTTTTCTCTTAAGATCTCATGAAGTAGAAAGGCTGGATGACTTTCAAAAGAATTTTCTCAACTGCATTTTGAAATATCGGTCCAAAGAGACATTCTCTGGGCAGATGAATTTTGGAAGCTCTGCAATTTATGTAAACTTTTGGGAGACACCCAATGGACTTTAGAAAATTAATGGTTCTGAGAAGTCCTGCAACAAAGCAACTTACTTCTTTTGTTTAACCTGACATTAAAAATAGGACCATGACATTTTTTCAAATGTTGCTGTTCTACTGAACATACTTTTTGAACCCCTGACCTAGGACATTGAGCTCCTCAATCCTAGTCTTTAGGCAGTGAACAGCTGAAGTGAAATGTAATCTATAACATACCATCTCTCTTAAGTGTTTTATGGCATGTAGGAAAAAAGAAGATTTGGGTCTAAGTCCATTTATCTTGGGCAAAGTTTGGTATTCCTTGTTAATATCTCATTACAGAGACGTTGTGGGCCAAAGACAATTAATGGAGATCTGGTTAGTATACAATATTTTCTCGGTATGGTGTGGCTAAATTTGATTGTTTGCTAGTCTTATAGATAAAAAGGGCACCTAAAGCATCCAGATCTGACAGTCTGGTATCTTTTGCAAGTAATTTATAAAGTTACCTATTTATAGTTTATCTTAAAAAGGGAAGTGCATCATTTGGGTACTGATAAATAATGAAATTTTTTTGTCCTACCAATTTTTGGGGAAAAAAAAAAACTACATTATAGTCAGATGTTTGCAGTGAAGAAAATAGCCATATTCATTATCTGATGATAAATATGTTTTCAATATGATGTTTTATATACTAATTCTTTGGACCTTTAATTTTTATATTGTGATAAAATGCAAACTAGTTTATTTTTATATAATAGCTAAGAATGAAAACAAGATCAACTTAGATATTATTAAGGCCCTTGCACCCATAGGAAACAATATGTAGCAATAAGGGTCATATCTGATACTAACTTGTAAAAAGAGAGACAACCAAACCAGTCAAATATATATTTATTTCTATTTAGCCTATTGCAACATATTCCTAATAGTTATTAGGATTCATACATTAAAACTAAGAAGATTATTTTATTATTATGTACAAGAAATTGTTTTTAATGGGAGAAGAGATTCAATTTAAGAATTCTAATTGAATTACTGAGAAAGCATAATACCATTCAATTTTCAGAAGGTCAATATGTCTTTATAGGATTATGTGGTGCAACTCTTTCAACTAAATGTTCATTATTAGAAAAGAAAGTAACATAGCTTACTTTTAAAGAGAAAAATAAAAAATCCTCTCCCCCCACCCCCACCAGCATAGGGAGGAGGGAGAAGGAGAAGAATGGGAAAGAATGGATGCTTCTAGTCTAACAGCAGCACAAATTGATTAGTTGTCCAGTAGGGGCTGCTCATAGAGCAGGGAGGCCGATTCTTCTAGTTACGTGATGCAGACTTCAAGGAGACTGAAATTTCAAGGCCATTCCAATGTGTGTAATTGAAATAACCTCTTCATACACTCCTGAAGTGACCCGGCCTCTGATATTTACTGTAATAAAATAGTATGTGTAAAATTAAGGAATCACTAAATAAGTAATTTGCATCTTGTCATCTGCCATAAAATGAAATTTTACTAACCACATTTAAAATGTTCCTATGCATCAGTGAGGGGAACCCATAACTACATTTCCAAACAGAATCAAAATGTTGTTAAACTCTTTTTAAACACAGATTTAGAGAATGAAATTGAGGGTAGTAAACTAGTAGCCAACTAAAGCAAAACAGATTGGAATGTTGGTAACCAATTGCACACATAGGATCCAAGCAAAACATCTTGAATTGCTAGTACCATAATAAATTATAGTTTTCACGTTTGTATTTTGCAAGTGAAAACAGCACTAAGTCAAGCTTGTGAAATAAAGACGAAATGATGACATTTTTAATTCGCCTACACCTACCATGACTGGGTAGACCTACTGCATCATGTAATAAATTGGGTAACAGAGACCAAATTAAGAAGTAAAGGCTTTATTTTTCAAAGTAAAGGCAAACAGACACTCCATAGCCAAAGTGCCATTGCAGATGGGAGAAAATGACTGAGGAAGGCAAAGGATTAATTGTCACAAAGAATCTAATGAGCTCTGATTATTTCTCCTTTCTTTGCCTCTCTCTGCTCACAAGAAGACCCATACCATATTCACCACCCAAGGGGCTGCAGTGTCACTTTCTTCAGAGTTAATTTTCTCTAACATAAGGAGATAAAAGGCTGGATGGGGTTAGTTTCCTGGGAGTGTTCAGAGGGCAAGAAATGGTCAAGAACTGGTTTATCTCCAAACTTCATTAGACTATTAGATAACTGATGCAGGGGACCCCAATTAACGTAAAGAATGAGGGACTTCTGAGGGATGAGAGTCAGTCCTCACAATGATGGAACTTGGCCTCCTGCTTCAGAAAGGAGATTCACAAATCCCCTTCGTGGAGCGGCACTCTCCTGAGTGGAGAGGATGGGTTGATTTATTTCTCTATGGTGTCCTGGAGTGTATCTGCCCTGATTGACTCCCTTGATCTTGACATCAGTCACTTTGGAGTCAAGATAATGAAAACTGCATTAAAGAGGCCCCTTCAGTTTATGCAAATGGGCTTTTATCTTCAAAGAGGCCTTACCCTTGGGAAGGTTTCTGTGCAATTTAAAAGTATTAATAAAAGAAAACATGTTCAGTATATCCTTCCTTCTACTCCTTGTTTTCCCTAATTTACGTAGGCATGGGGGTGACATTTTGTTTCTATTGTTATTAAAGTCCTGAACTTTCTTGATCCTTTATCTAAAGAAGCTAAGTAGTATTTAGTTTGAAGGTTGCTGTATGGGATTACCAAGGACATAAGTGAGGCATAAGTATAATTCTAAACAAAGTCACACATTTTAGTACTTCTTGGGAATGGATCTCTTGAATCAAGATGAATGGAGGAAACTCAGTCTGGCAAGTCAACAGGTGTCCCATAGGGTGAAAGAGCAAAAGTGATAGCATCATTAGCAATTACATCTGCAGATGTACCTTGGGCTACCGGTCAAGTTAGAAAAAAATCTTTTTATGTCTGTACATGGACTCTTTGTGGAGGGAACACGAGAAAATGCACAGAGGAAATATTGAAATTATGGGTGAGCTTTGTGTTTCCCTATCTTTTCTGCCATGATATTTAACAATATCAACATAAAATTTTCAACAATAGATGAGGATTATGTTTACATGATACAGTCCACGTTTACTTAACATTTTAGTAGATTGATTTTTAAAGTGTATGCTTACCCTGAGATACACAGAAGGAGCCTGTTATACAGCCTAATGACACTTCCTTTTTTAAAAAAAATTTTTAAACATTTATTTATTTTTGAGAGACAGAGGAAGAGCTTGAGTAGGGGAGGCGTAGAGAGAGAAGGAGGCACAGAATCCAAAACAGGCTCCAGGCTCTGAGCTGTCAGCACAGAGCCCGATGTGGGGCTAGAACCCACGAACCATAAGATCATGACCTGAGCTGAGGTCAGAGGGTTAACCCACTGAGTCACCCAGGTGCCCCTAGACTAGTGACACTTTCAGTGGCCAGAATGGGACTTGGAGAGCAATGGTAAAAGAATGAACAGTTTGCTTGATAATTTCTCTGGTGTTTTCAAAATGTTGCCAATGTTAAAGATACAGGATTTATTTTTACCTTGATGTCAGGTTTGTGTTCCTTAGCATTCTGAATTTAGAATGAATGGTTGGTTTATGACTATCCAACAGGAGCTTATCCTCACCTGAACTTTCCTTAACAGCAACCAAAAAAAATAAAAATCAGAGAAGCACAACCTTAAGAATTGTTCCTTATTCTTTTTCTTTCTTTCTTTTTTTTTAAGAAAAATCAGTCGCCTCTCACATTTTTATTTATTTTCTGGTTAGTATTTGGCATATATTGTACCTAGATAGTAAAATGTTTCTGTATTTCACATGTGACTATTTTGCTGAGTGCACTCAAACTGTAATTTTATTTTTGAAAGTTAGGATCTATAACATCTTTTCTCCTAACATATACTGCCTAATGAAACATATAGTTAAATGTGATAGGTTGCATTTACCTTTAATATCATTTTTTTAGATTTTCCTTACTATTTTTCAGTCAGGTGGTGACCATTCACTGGCTATGTTTACATGGTATTCCAAAATGATAATTTCTTTAAACCATTTACTTCAAACTAATCACTGAAATAGATTGTCTGCAAAATTGTAATGAGATTATCTTAAACTTCACCACAAATTATAAAACTATGTTATAGTTGCATATTTCCATAATTCTATGCTGATTCTTGCATAGTATAATAGAGCATATTATATATTGTGTGGCTATATAATGGTTCTATAACCACTATAATGATAAACCTGAGGTCATTCTTATGATTACCTGAATAAGGAATCGTATGGCTGCACAATTACAGATGGCATTCACAACATTTAACAACCATTTGGCACAGGCAATGATCAAGTCAGACAGACAGTGGCAATGGTGATAATCACATGTTCATGGAACGTTGTCAGCTTTGGGCAAGAGATATGATTACAAAATATTTGCTGGAGTTATCATTCTTCCTACAAACAAATGAAAACAACTCTGGGGGAGAAACGAATAAAACAAACCAGGAGAGTTCCTTTGCTAGGGAAGACACAAATGCAAGTTCTTAGAGGTAGGCGAAGAGTACAAGATTGCCAGAGGAATGCAAAGTCCCAAAAACTGAACATGGAAGAATATCCTTCTGAAAATGGTCTAGCAGCTCCCCTTCAGCAGACTGTAAATCCTAGAGCAGCTTCTCTGAGATTATGTCAAAGCAGATGTTTATCATGGCAAGGCCTAGCCCATGAGAGAAGGAATCGTTGGCATGTCTTTTACATAAGAGACCTATGTGCTGTCGTACTCATTCGTGTATTTTCTTCCTCTTTCATTTTTTCAATCAGAAGGCTGCCGTAGTATTTGCAGAAGATTTGGCAAAAACAGACAAGTATAACAATCACCCATAAGCCCACTACCCAGAAGCAGGACTGTTAACATTTTTCCAAGTTTCCTTCTTTTCTCTCTTTCTTTGTATCTCTCTCCTTCCCCCTCTCCGCTTCTCTCTCCTCCCTCTCTATCCTCCCTCCCTCTCTCTAATTCTTTCTCTCTCCCTCCCTCCTTCTCTGTCTCTTTCTCTAATTACCTTGATGTTTTGAAAAGATGGCAAATGTTTCTTCTTTCGGATAACATGTAAAGTTTTAGGTATAAATGTCCCCCTCCAACTCCCTTCTGCAGTGCCATCTATATTAAGACTGTTTAAAGTGGTCAGTCCTTCAGACACTGATATCCTAATGTTTTCAGATACCTATTAATCTGTCCCCTGAGTCACCCAGTTTTGCTCAGTCTTCATAGGGCCTGTAAGGAAATTCCTCTCAGGGATCTTGGCATGAGGTGGGAGTCAGCACTCAAGCATTCCTTTCTCTGGTTCAAATGGAATTAAACAGACTTTTTGGTATGCTTATCATTGCCAGAATTTTCATTTTAGGGTTGAATATCACATGGTGAGTGTGGTCAGTGTTAAAGCCTCGTGTTAGAAAAAAATAATTTTGAAGGCAGTCGTGAAAGTGTACGGTGAATGCTAAACACCTTATGAACCAATATCGTGAATAATGCTACAATTAGACCTGCTGGGAGATGATGTGTAAACAAAAATTGTGTGATTATTAAGTCATGGGAGCAGGGGGAAACTTATCCATTATCCTACTCACAGATTATAACCCTGGGAGCAGCAGTTCACTAAGTATATCAAAAATATTTTTGATTGGAAATTAATACATGCTCAACAAGTTGATAGTGTAAGCTCTGTGCTCCTTCTCTCCCCCTCCACCAAATGCCTAAGTAAACTTTATTTTTCAAGTTGAAAGGACCTTCTAAAATTCCTCATTCTTAATGCTCTAAAACGCCCGGGTTCAGAAAATTAAATTACGCCATTTTTATCTGTTTGAGATCAGCTCTGTTTCCTCCTTTGCTTTGTGTTTACTTTCCTGCAGTAGCTGACATCAAAATGTTTTCTGGAATGCTGGGACTAAATAAGTTATGCTTAACTCAATATCTAATACAAATAGCCCTGGGGAGCTTCAGCGACACAATCATAAAAGCTATAGTTTCTTTTAATAGCTTGCCACACTTTGCTGATATAGTATTTCTCTAATCACCAATCTTTACGTGCCTTCCTGACCTTGGAGCTCTGAGCCCAAATGGCTTTGTGGTATCAAAGGCCTATGTCATTGGAAGAGTGAATGGCTTTCATTTTTCCCCTCGAAACTTCCGGTTCCTGGCATCTGTAAAGAATTACTCTGAGTGGTGTTTTGCTGCCTTGCGGCCACTGCCCTGTCCAATGGAAGTGCCTTTTCCCAGAAAGGTCACAGTGGTCAGTAATAGGTGGATATTGCATTCAGGGAGGAGGCGACTCCAATTTCGTTTTTTTTTTTTTTCTGTTATAATATTCATTATTCTCACATCCAAGTCATGTTTTGTTTGCAAAATATTCCAGTAAGAAAGGGTACTCTCTGATATGTAGTAAGGCCAAAAATGTTAGCAGCAACTTTCATTAAGTCATCCTGTGTGCAGGAAAAAGTAAACTTCCCATTTTTACCTTTGGGGAATATTACTTTTGAACAGTGCACAAGAATTCATCTTCAGAATCTGTTACTCTACCAGACCTGAAAAGCACACAGAAATGAACAGCACTGTAGTGATCCAGGAATCTTAAATATGCAGATTCTGTCCTGTAACTGGGTCAACAGGGGCAGCCACTGAGGCCCCAGACTTCTGATCCATGCCTTATTTCAAAAATTGCATTTCTCAGCACCATTATGTTTTAAATGTTCTGGATAGTCAATAGTGGGGTGAGGGACTGCGTGGATGGATTCCTAGGGTACTGGCTTGGACTGAAAGTCTGGGTAATGGTTAACATTTACAAACATTCCAATGATTGAATGTGTTGCTTTTAAGTAATTTTTTTTTACCCTATCTATGCATTAGAATCTGAAAAGAGAGAAAGATGTGATGGGATGGGGACAAAAATAATGTAAAATACTAAGGAAAACTGTGAAGCAATTTGATATGTTTTTAATGAGCGATTCTTAATGCAAGTAAGAAGTGTATATTAAAAAACATCAGTATAGAAGATCATGATTAGAAAATTTACAAGTATTTATATGGTGTGCAATTTCATTTATCAATCAATTTATTTGTTTACACAAAATCTGTACATGCTTTTACTATTGTAATGAATACCCACTCACTCCTGGGAATGTCCATCATCTATAATTTGATATAAATTTCTGGATTACTTTTTTCTAAATGATTCTTAGAATATTATTTTACATGTTAAGATATTCCTCCATTGATTTCAAGATTATGTTAATTTATTTTATGTTTTATATATTTATATACATTTTAATACTACTGAGGATTAAAACCAGAAAATAAAAATATCATATACCTATAAAGTCCTTTACTTTAATGGGTAAACATGTTTCAAAAGTTTTTATTTTTGCTTATTTTATATATAAAACATACAGGGTTTTTACAAAATTGAATTCATGCTAAATGTAAAATCCTGTAGTTTTTTTGTTCTATACATGTTTCTACACATTAGCCTTGTTTCAGGTTACTAAAAGTTCTTCAAAACTATGTTTTTCTGGAATAGGCAGAATACCTTAAAAAGAACCTACTTAAGAAAATAGTCTCACAGATGATGGTGACAGTGGAACAAGCAAGCTTGTCCTTACACTGGATCCTGTAAGAAAAAAAAAAGTCTCCTTTTTGGAAACATACAGTTCTGAAACTTCTGAAGTCTTAGAGCAACTAGGGAATGTGAATGTTTCCTCTACTTGCACAGCTGTATGTGTGTGTGTGTATGTGTGTGTATGTAAGAGAAAGAGAGATGCAGAGAGTATTTTTGAAGCCTTTGCATTTCTGTGAGACACGAGTAGTCCTATGAATGAGTTGCCTTGTCTTTACTGTCTTAATTTGACATTACTTGAAACCATTATTGTCCCTTGCAGCCTTTTGCAGGAAGATTAGTGATGGTGGGATTGCCTTGTTGGAATTTAGTTTCCTGAAATTAACGGAGATAGCTGATTTGTTTATTAAAATGAGATTAGGAGTGAAGCTAACACTTAGCTCTGTGAGTCAGCAATAGTTTTCAATCACTTTCAGACTTAGTTGGATTTATATTTACATTTTTGGAGGAACAGTATTGAGTTGGTTACATTTTGCTCTGTAACAAACCATCTTAAAACACAGTGGCTTAAAACCATAAACATGAATGATTTCTCATGAATCTGCTGATCATCTAGTGGTTCCTCTGTTCTAATCCAGTTCAGCTAGGGCTGAATGGTCTAGGATGGTCTCCTTCACCTTTCCTCTGGGAAAGCTGGCATGGGTGAGAAGCCTGGGGCCTCTCTGTACACGGTCTCATCTTCCAGGGGACTAGCCCTGGTTTGTTCGTACTGTGAGGCACAACAGGTTCTTAGGAACCAGGAGGGGCATGCCCCAGTGGGCAAGTACTTTTCAAGTGTCTGCTTCTCACTTGCTATTAATTATCTCATTGGTCAAAGCACATCAAATGTCCAAGGTCAGAGTCACCATGGGAGGAGACTACTTTGTGGGAGCAGACTACTGCACATGGGAGGGCATGTACAGAGGAAGGAATGATTCACTGTGGCCCTTACTGCTACATTTATAACACCATCATCTCCCTAATTTCTGAAACACATTTAAATTAGATAAATACAGCACCTAATTTTAAGTTTTTAATAATTTTTATATTTATGTTTCTGCAAAACTTATGTTGAGATCAATAAACCTAAATATATAGAAACTTGTTTTTGAAAAGAAACAAGGCATAGTGTGTTTGAAAAGAAACAAAACAAGTGTGTTTTTTGTTTGTTTGGTTGGTTGGTTGGTTTTTTTTAAAGCAAAAACAAAGCCAAGCAAAACAAAAAACCCAACCCTGTGAGAGAACAAGACTGTCTCCTAGTTTGGGCCTATCATTCTAGGTACTTGAGATATGTATGAGAATAATTAATACATGTGTTTTAACACAACTGTGATCTGGCATGCCAAAAAGACATTTTTTAAGTTCTCTTATTTATCACAGAAATTTATCCTGTTATGTCATCTGTTTAAAAAAACAACAATTTACTATACATTAGTACTATGAAACTCAACTGATTAGCATTTTCACATTGTTTTAGATGAAGGCAGGTTCTAAACGGTAAATGGTTTTATTAGCAGCTCTTAGATATATAATATGCATAAAAATATTGTATGTTTTGCCCAACAGAAAATGTAATGCTTTTTCAAAAAATTTTTAAGTTTATTTATTTAATTTGAGAGAGAGAAAGAGAGAGAGCAAGCACAAGCAGGGTAGGGGCAAAGAGAGAGAGGGAGAGAGAGGATCAGAAAAAGGCTGTGTGAGACACAGGGTTCAAACCCATGAACCGGAGATTATGACCTGAACCAAAAACAAGAGTCAGGTATTTAACCAACTGAACCACCCAGCTGCCCCTCAAAATTGTAATTTTTAAAAATCAGAATCAATTACAGTCATCTCATCTTGGGAAGGCAGAATCCTGGGTAATTTGTAGGTAAAGGCATCCCCCAGTAACATGCCTAGTTCATATATGAAATAGATAGGGAATATCGATAAGATATCCAAAGATATTGTAGATTCCCACATATTTATGATTTTGTGTAAATATGATTTCCCATAAATCTATCTGAGAGTATGTAAAAAAAGGAGCATGTGTCTTGGAGACAGACTTGAATTAAAATTCTGACTCTGTTAATTACTGTGTCACCGTGAACAAAATCCTCTAATTTTCTGTGCTTCCATAGGGATAATGTGGAATAAAAAAGGCAGCAACTCAAAGGGCACATAGAAAGTCTCAGTGTTGGTTGCCTTCCCTTCTCCCCTTTTCCTCTTTCTCTTACTATTACTTCAACTACTGAAAGCAATCGAAACCTTCCTGAGAAGTTGCGCGTTAGACAATTTGGGAGCGAGGACGGAGATGTGATTCTCGGTTAGTCTGAATGTCGCTGGCCCAAGAAAAGGGACAGGCTGTTGGCACCAGCATCAGACCTATCTTTCCGTGGTTCTTTCCTCCTCTCCAATTTTCCAGTGTCTACTTTTTCAGAGACCCTGCTAAATTTCAGTGCACACTGATAGACTGGATTGCGCTGCCTAACCTTAGTGCCATTATTACTTCAGGGAAAAGGCAGTATGGGACCATAATGAGAACTTAAAACACAAAAGTCAAAACTTTAAGTGAGTTTACAGATACACTGGTGCTTGCAGCACCTCTGGGAAGTGGACAGGGTGGGCAGGATGAAAGTCGGCGACTGTCTGGGATGCCACCTGTAAGGGTTTACCAATTCTGTGACTTAAATTTGTGCTTTTGCTAAACATTGGATGGCTTAATTTGTCAGAGTCCAAATCAAAAACACTTCAGGACAACCATAATGCTACTCTGAGAGAACCCAGGGACACACTAATTAGGAATAAAGAGGTGAGATGGAGAAGACGGTGTATCTGGGTAACTTCACAGGGTAAAATCCTTGCATGGGCCATGGCAGCTCGGAAATCTGCATAGTAACAGACTTGTCACAAATCAAGGACAACTCGACAGAACAATTAGAATTAACATTTCACTCTGACATTTATCAAAAATCTCTGTCCACATTTTGCCCTTTGCAACCAAAACTATGGTTTTGTCCTAACATTTAGTAAGCGATTGCCTAACTTTAAACATCCGTTTATAAGGTATGCACTTCCTGCTACGAGAGCAAAGAAAAATTACATCTTTTGAAATCCTTACATCCTATATGAATCCCAAACTTATTCCATTTGAATGACAATTACATATTTTGAAATCCACACATACTATATGAATCCTACACTTATTCCATTTGAATGACAAATGCTTTAAGAATTCAAGAAAATATTAAATATTTTATGGTAGATAGCATCTGTTTCAGTGACCTCTTCTTCAAAACCTGTTTCATTTTATTCTTTCCAAAAACTCTCTAAATTGTATCAAAGAAAACCAGATATACCAGAGTATATCATATTTTTTCTATAACGAAAGGAACACAATTCTGATTTTCTAATTCATCCAATATAAAATAATACTTAAAATATTTTATTTCTGAACAGAAGCTCAGAGGAAACCAAAAACTTAAAGGTGTTATGGTATTTTGTAAGGTATAATGTGATTATGTCCTGACTTCCTATTTCCATCATGCATATTCATGTATCAGGATGCACAGTTCTCCCAAAGAATTAATTTTTGAAATTAAATAAAATACATCAAAAGTCATGATAAGGGGAAAAGTCCATTTTCACATGTCCAATTGTGCAAATTAATAACTGATCTTTAAGAAGACAAAGATATGTTAGAGCAAATCTATGTTGAATTTCTCTAGTTTTTCTCTGTCCTGAATATCTTGCCCACTTTTCTACATTGAGGCACAAACTAGTATGTTCCCAATTCCATATTTTCAATGTTATTCAGTTCTTTAAGACATAGTGAGCTAACACATGAAATATAACATGTTTACAAAGGATTCCAAATTGGAAAAGCTGGGGAGAAAGCAACGCAATGAAATTAGCCGACAGGTCTGAAAAAAAGGGGGGTGAAGAAAACCGTAATGTCCACTCCCCCAACCCCTCCTCCCCCTACCTGGGGAGTGTTATATTCCTATTTTTTCCCCCAGACAGGACAATACAAATATCATCTGGAGTTGCTCCTCCACTCTCTCCCCTTTCTCCACAACACTGGCACACATTCAGTCCATTACTAATTTTAGCCACTTCCTTTTGCATATTCCCACAACCAGATCTTAGGCCAAGCCCTGACCTTGTCCTGCCTTGACTAATGTGGCATCCCTGCCACTCCTGGGCTGGGGAAGAGGGTGGCTGAGAGAGAAACAATATCAAAAACAGCCCTTCAAAACTAGAAGCATTCCCTGCTACCATGCAAGTGTCATCCGTTAAATCCTCTTGAGAGCACAGAAGTGTCCTTGCTGGAATTAAGACCCAGTGACACCTGTGTGCTCTGCCCGGCCTGCCTGCAAGCACAGCCTTAGCAAGGTTTAACTGGCCACACACAGAAAAGGAGTCTTTGGTTCACAAAGTTGCAGCTCCTATGCTGTTTTAACTTTTGTTCACATTTTTCTTCCTCCATACTTTTGATTTGGGCAGATTTTGGCCTTCCCTTGGTTAGGAATACTAGAAGTATTGTGGACCCTTCCTTACCTTTTGTGACTTTAGGATTCAGCATTCTCCCAGCATTCTCCATACTATATAAAACTCTATTGCCATCCATTTTTCCTCCAATATTTTGATTCTAACTAGCTAACCGTATTTGAATGCATGTGAATGTATTTGAATGGATGTGAATGACACATTCTCATTGATACCCACAGCCACATCTGTGGGTGACAAATGGATATTCTCAAATGACTTTCTCATCTGCTTTGAGCTTGATATTCTAGTCATTTTAGTTATTTCAAAAAGAGGGAAAAAGAGGATTTGGAGCAATGATAGAGTCAAGAATTTGCTCAAAGTCTAAACATATTAGTGATTTCAATAGCTGCTGAAACGCTAAATCTGACTTTAAACATATGAACATCAGGAGAGCTATTCTCTTGCATATACACAGATTGGATAATAATTTTTCTAAAAGCCCATAGAGCTTGCCTATGACCAACAACTAATTACTAATCTACATTACAATAAATTAAGATTGGGGAGGAAAGGAGTAAAATATCAATTAACACTGGTTAACAAAGATTTTCAATATTTTACAGGAAGTGGAATACTTTTTTTTTACTGATATGAGGAAATGGATAGATAAGTGTCATCCAGCAGAAATATAATGCAAGCCACATACGTGATTTTATATTTTGTAGTAGTCACATTAAAAAAATAAAAAGAAATAGGTAAAATTAGTTTTAATATATATTTTAATTTTAATCAATATGTTTTACCCAATATACCTAATATATAGTCAGGGTTCATAGTAAAATAATCTAGTGAGATCTTGTTTTTAAAGGTATTAAATAAATAAATGAATAAATTTTAAATTTAAATCTATCATCTATCTATTATCTATCTATCTATCTATCTATCTATCTATCTATCTATCTACCTACCTATCTGCAGGAGTCTAGATCCTTTAATGTGCTAATTGGTGTTGTGGATCCATAAGAATGAAGATTTTCCAATCTCAGCACTACTGACATTCCAAAATGTCAGCCCAATAATTCTTTGTTGTGTGGGGCTCTCCTGTGCATTTTAGTATTTTAGCAGCATCTCTCACCTCTACCCATTACATGCCAATGGCACACTTCCCTACCTCCTCACCAGTTGGGCGGCCAAAAGTGTCTCAACAGTGTCAAAAATCCTTTGAGGAGCAAAATTTGCTACCATTGAGAACAACCATTTGCTCACATCTACTTATCTAAATAGGTCTGAGTCTTGTATTCCAGTGGTTAACTGAACACATACATCCACGATTATATAAAAATTAAATTAATTGAAAACATTGTAGACAATATAACATATTTTACTGGAACAAAACATGAACCTATAGTCAGTAGCTAAATTAAACCTATCATTGAAAGAAAGAATCTACTTTATGTGTGAGCAGACTTGTGTCCTTAAAGACCTAGATTCTGACCCATCTGTTTGAAACCTGTCCCCAGTCTTTCCTATATGAGTGGCAAATGCCCCATCTCTCTTGCTTTTGTGCCAATCAGGTCTTTTGTTCACATGTGGTAAAAGGTCTGGCTCCTCTTAACATTTTCCGTTTTTGCTTTCTTGTCCCGGAGCAGTAACAAAATTTCCAAAGTGCCACAGCAAAACTGAACCATTTAGTTTGTATAATTAAGTTCCCATATGCATGCTGATTGCATGTCTGACTCACTTATTTCCTCCCAAATTGTAAGCTCCTTGAGTTTAAGGACTTTGTTGATTTTTAATACCTATCATGGGTCAAGGAAACTTGTCAGTAATATAATATTTGCTTGATGGTTGACAATAAAAATGGAATATTTTTGTAAAACCAACAACCTGTTCCTATTAATTTTTATTTTTTTTGACATCATTTACATGCTGGACACTGGAATGGACACGAATACACAGGTCCTACCCTCACAAAACTCCCAGGTTAGCACAGTGGTTTGCCACTTGGGGGGTTTTGTATTTAGGGGAATTTGACAAAATCTTCAGAAACTTATGATGATAACATTTTTGGAGGATTGCTAATAACATCTTGTTCATAGAAATGAAAGATGTTAAACGCCCTGCCAACATAGGACAGAGCCCCACAGCAAAGAATTATTTGACACAAATGTCAATAGTACTGAGCTTTAGAGTCCCTGGAAAGAGAAGACCAAGTCACCAACAGTTTAAAATAAAAGCAATGCATGCCATGATAGAGTTAGGTATAGGATTCACAAGAGCTTAGAAAAGGAAAAAGAATTCAGAGAGCTTGACTAAGAGGTAGAAAAGCCTCCCCAGAGGAGATAAGCCAGGCTGGGCGCACAGGTTGGAAACCACCAGCATTTTGAATGAAGGATGAGTCACTGGTTACCCCCAGGAACAAAGTATAGAAATAGAGTCCAGGGCTGTGGATGGAGCTCCAGTGAAGCCAATTTTCAAAGGCAAGACCAGGAAGAAGAACGTGCAAAGGGGATGATAGGGAAGACCTAGAAAGATGGAAAGTAGGGATGTTGTTTCTTGGAAGCCGGAGCTGAAGATTATTTCAAGGAAATAATTGCTTACACTGTCAAGCACCTCAAAGAAGCTCAGTGAGATAAACCAGAAAAGTCTCTTCAACATTGGTAAAGAGTCACTGGTAACTTTAATGAGTGAAATCTCAACTGAAGGAGGTACAAGACAGATTGTCTTAGGCAAACTAATGAGTAGGAGGAGAGGAAAAAGTATGGGTTTGTCTTCAGGAAGCATGTTTATGATTATTTATAGAAGGAAAAAATTGAACAGTCTAACAGTCTAATAAAGGAAGTATTTAAATTGTTACACTTATAATGCAATAATAAACAACCACTAACAGACTGTTTGTGAAGGGTATTTGAGACAGGAAACATGGTCACAGTAAATGAAAAAAAAAAGATGCAAAACTTTATGCAGTATGATACCCATTTTTTTTATAAGGAGTGAAAAACAAAACTACAAAAAACCCCAAAACCAAAATATTAGCAGTTGTCATCCTTGGGTGGTGTATATTATGGGCAATTATTATTTTCTTCTTTGAATATCTTTATTCTCCAAACATTCTAAAATGAGCATGTACTCCTTTTAAAATCAGAGGAGATTTTCTTTTTTAAGAAGCTTGGCTGAGAAAGAAAAGAGAAAGTTCTGGCAGTAAGCTGAAGAGAATGGGAGTGTAGAAAGGAGTGTGTGTGTGTGTGTGTGTGTGTGTGTGTGTGTGTGTTTGTGTGTGTATTTGAGTTGGAAGCAAAGAGAGCATTTTGTATGTAGAAAGGAGAGAGCCAGTACACCAAGAGAGGCTGAAGATACAGGAGCATGGATGATTGATAGAGCATGTCCCTGAGGGAGCGGGAAGGGATGGAATCCAGATCACAGGTGGTGGGATTAGCCTTGGCTAAGAGGAGAGACATTGCTTCAACTGAAAAATGAGGAAAAGAGGTAAGGATGGATGTGGGTGCTGATAAGAATGTAGAGGAGGGGGCAGGAAGTGGAGGGAGTTGCTGTCTGTTGGCCTCTATTTCCTTTGTGAAGTAAAAGGTGAGGTCATTTGCTGAGTGGGGTCAAGGGTTTATAGAGAATGATGGGGATTTGGAAGGGCTGCTAAGGGGAAAGAGGGAGGAAGGGGACTTGGGACATATAGACAGATTGTCCGGCTGACTTGAGAGGCCAGCTGAGGCATGAGACTGAATTTTTAATGAAGGGCACCCACTGCTGTTTCTCTATGGCTTTCTCTAGTAGCGGTCTGTAACATTAAAAATAAAGAAAACAAATAGTGAGACTGATGAGAAGGTTGCAAATCTGGGGAAAGACCCTGAAAAAACGGTATTTTGAGTCCTGGAACTGATCATGGAGTTTATGCTAGAAATGGACAGAAATAAAGCCAGAAGAGGGATGAAGGGAAGAGAAGTCACAATGAGGTCCTCAAGCTGCAGTAATGGGAGACAGGGAGTGACAAAACTAGAATAAGGAGAGCTTTCAGCTAAGAGTGGGGTACTGGGAGGTAAGATTCTAGGCATGAGAGTGCAGATGGAGGTCAGAGGTGTAGGTCAGCTGCTGTCTCCATGGACAATCCCAGCTAGTATGGTCAGTCACTGCACAATGAAAACTCCCAGAACACAGAAACTCCCATAAAATCAATAAAAAAATCAATGTAGATTAAAGTACTCTGTCTCCTGTCTCTTCCCCTGGCTCTGTCTCTACACACAAGTGCGCACGCACACACACACACACACACACACACACACACACACACACGTACACACACACACAGGTACATGTGTATAATTTGAAATATAATTAAGAAAATAATGTAGTTGTTAAAAACAGACTCCCAACAAAGAATGCTGGACCTTTTTTTTTCAATTCCAGATATTTAATTGCTATATATCATGATCAAGTCACTTTCATATTACAGAACAATTTTTTCATTGGTAAAATGGGTTAAATTACATCTGTTTTTTAAAATTTTTTTAATGTTTATTTATTTTTGACAGAGGGAGAGACAGAGCATGAGCGGGGGAGGGGCAGCGAGAGGGGGAGACACAGAATCTGAAGCAGGCTTCAGTCTCTGAGCTGTCGGCACAGAGCCCAACGTGGGGCTCGAGCCCACTAACTGCGAGATCATGACCTAGCCGATCTCAGACACTCAACCGACTGAGCCACCCAGGCGCCCCAAATTACATGTTTTTTAAGAGCTAGATTATAATTTTAAAATATAGTCAGAGGGGCGCCTGGGTGGCACAGTCAGTTAAGCGTCCGACTTCAGCCAGGTCACGATCTCGTGGTCCGTGAGTTCGAGCCCTGTGTCAGGCTCTGGGCTGATGGCTCAGAGCCTGGAGCCTGTTTCAGATTCTGTGTCTCTCTCTCTCTCTCTGCCCCTCCCCCGTTCATGCTCTGTCTCTCTCTGTCCCAAAAATAAATAAAAAACGTTGAAAAAAAATATAGTCAGAATTTTGGGAACCCCAAATACTATAGTTTAACAAATATTTATTGTTCCCTGTGACTGGGGCATCTAATGGTGAACAGAAGAGACTCATTCTTCTCTCTCACAGATTTAGAAGCAAATAGGGGAATTTCAGGGATTATATCATGCAAGTAATAGGGCACCTTCCTTGCTCTGTGATTCTATTCCTTACTCTATCCCAAGACGTAACTCATGGTTCTGCCAGAACCCTGCTGGACACAGAGCTGTCTCCTGAGAAATATCAGGGAAGAAGGATTTTTATTATTTGTGATCACAATTTGTCAATTTTTCATCTCATGTTACTTTTGTATCTATTTAATTATTTGAATGCAATTTTACGATCTTACTTGCAAGGTATTATTTTCATATACTTATATACACACACACGCACAGATGTAATAAATACACACACACATACATACAGGTATATGCATACACACATGTATATACACACATATAAACATATTCTGGTAGGAAAAATTCATGCATAAGCAAAGCCTAAAGGTGACTAAATATTCAGAATATTAACCCATTAACAATCAGCATATTGGCGACAGTGTCGATGATAAATCTGTTCATCTAACAGGATGTTTTATTTGCATATAAATAGGACTTCCTAAAATGGACAATTTGATTTCCGCATAATTTGAATACTTTCTGCAGGTTTGCTAATGATTTTTCATATGTTCTAAATGCCTAGAATGTGCCTAGCATTGTGCTAGGTATTTTAAGTGAGTCGTCTCATTTAACTTTGAGAGCCATCTCTATTAGATACTAGCAGTAGATACTACTGTTATTCAAAACTTACAAATTCAAAATATGGGACAACTGAGATTTTAAGAAGTTAAGTAATTTGCCTATCGTGCAGCTGTTAAGTGATAAATACAAAACAGTCTGATTTCAGAGGCCATGCTTTTCATCATTGCTCCCCAATTCCCTCAAGTAGAGATTCCCAATTCATCACATTATGTTGTTTCTGTCTTCTAAATATCTCATAGGTCCTTCTTCTGTTCAACCCGTAACTGCAGTTCTGAGTCTGACCACCCAGCTGTGTCAACCGGATTACTATAGAGTCTCCTGCTTGTCTCTAATTGTCTGATTCATTGGATTCATTTGTAATACATGTATCTGGCCAGTGATTAAAATTAGATCACATTTACATCAATTACCCACCTTCTGCTGCCGTGGTAATCCTTAACTCCATAACTCTGGACCAAGAGCCTGATTCCATGCCCCTGCAGTACTAATATGTTCAGGAATGAATCCATGTTTACTTGAGAACCACCAGCTCCTGCCATGATCTGTGATGCCCACCACCACTGCCCACGTTTTGGTTGCTGCCTCCAAAGTTTTCAAAGCTTTACAATAATCAGAGTGCTAAGTGGCCCTCCATTCCCTTTAGTCTTCAATAATTTCAATTATTTCGTTAATGATTTCTTCTGCCAGAAATAAGAAAATGCCCTCTTTCACACTTTATGACCCATTTACCACAGGAGGCCCAGAAGAACAGTGCTTGGGCTTTAAATCTCATACAAAAACAGGTCTTTCACCTTTTACTGGAAGGCTTGACCTCCTAAAGCTTAAATAACCATTCAGTGGGGCCAGAGGGCAGACTTGTTCTCTCCTCTGCATTCCTCATCTTGTCCCATATTTTCTTTCATATCCCCCCAGAACTCCTTTTATCTTCACTAAACACAAAGCAAACTCATACCAACCCAAGCAAATGTTCAACAGATTCAGGGACAATTGAGCAGGCAGAAGGATGGATTGGTAGCTCAGCCAGAGGCCCACTGGTCATGACTCATCAGCTCTGCCAACAACCAGTCTTTCAATTCCCACTCAACTAAAATGAAATGTTAAGCTATCCATAAATGCAAATATAATCATCTTCTTTCACCTTCTGTAACATGTCAATGAGTACTTGCTGCGTTCAAAATGAAGTTCAAACTCCTAAAGATGGTTAACAATAGACTTTCAGTTTTCTTCTTCTCCCTCATGTATTGTGACCTCCTCCACTGACCTTGTTTCAAACCCCATATTTAAGAAGCATGGTGTAAAATCTCCAGGTATAATTAATAATAAACTCACCATCTAATAATGAGAACTATTTTAGCTTTTACTAAGTTGTGAACAAATTATGAGCAAGTTGTGAAAAGATAATTATTATTTATTTTTTTACTGAAGAACTAAGCACATGAAAAATCACACCATTAACACTAGATATTGTGTTTATTGACATGTAGTAAATCAAATATAATAAGTTTGGCAGCAACTGAATATAACCACTTTAAATATCTTCTTTATATTTATTGTACATTTTCAGATTTACTTTATCAATATCATTCTTAATAGGAATTTTGGTATATTATTAATAAATAACATGTGCATAAAAATGCATGATAATATTTTAAATATTTTTCAGAGAGATAAAACAACTTTAAAATTTTTAATGTTTATTTATTTTTGAGAGAGACAGAAAGAGCATGAGCAGGGGAGGGGCAGAGATAGAAGGAGACACAGAATCCAAAACAGGCTCCAGGCTCTGAGCGGTCAGCACAGATCCCAACGTGGGACTCGAACTCATCAACTGTGAGATCATGTCCTGAGCCAAAGTCGGATACTTAATGGACTGAGACACCCAGGCGCCACTAAAATAACTTTTAAACTGATGTTCATTCATGTAAGCCAGGAATTTATTTTAGTGAAATTTACATTGTCTGTGTCATTCTATTCAGAATTAAATCTGTTATACTAAAACCAAATAATACCAGATAGGATCTTAAACTAAAATCCTATAACTAAGCATTATATATTAGTATTATATTATGTGTTTGTTCTTTTTAGATATTACAAGTTTCTTTTGCTAATACTAGGTTATAGTTATATCCCGTTTTGGATTGTTTTTAAACCTTATTTATTTATTTTTTGAGAGAGAGACAGAAAGGCAGAGCCTGTGAGCAGGAGCAGAGAGAGAATCCCAAGCAGGCTCTGCACTGCCAGCACAAAGCCCGCCATGGGGCTCAAATCCACAAACTGATTTCATGAGCCAAAATCAAGAGTTGGACACTCAACCAACTGAGCCACCCAGGCATCTCCCTTTTGGGTTTTAAAAATAAATCTATTGGTCTATGCTCATGGAGGTAGGAATGGATCAATGCAGATCAATAAACATTTAAAATGCAGTGCAGTGTAACAAATAGGGCAATCTCAGGGAAGATAGAATTATTGAAGATCGGTTGTAAGAAGAAAACTGAGAAAAGTTTTTGAAATTGAGAATCATTAGCTTTTAAAATTTATGAAAATAGTCATTTCTGATGCAAACACTGAAAAAATTCTTACCACAGGCAATATGATCATTGTACCAATTTAAGTACTAACTAGTTTAAGTTTGTTATTTCAAGCTAAAAATAGAAAGGCCTTCTTATATCCCATCAGAATATTAACAAATGCGGGTGCCTGGTGCCTCAGTCAGTTAAGTGCTGGACTTCAGCTCAGGTCATGATCTCACAGTTCATGAGTTCGAGCCCCATGTCGGGCTTTGTGCTGAGAGCTCAGAGCCTGGAACCTGCTTTGGATTCTGTGTCTCCCTCTTTCTCTACCCCTCCCCAACTTGTGCTGTATCTCCATCTCTCAAAAATAAATAAAAATTAAAAAAAAACGAATGCTATAACTGATTAAATATTTTTAAGAATTTCAATGAAAATGCAATTAACATCGCCCTATTATTAATTTCACATTATAACTTTAAAGAATTAATTCCAAACAATGTCTATTATTACTGACAAGCTCTGGTGTAATTTATGACAACCATTATAACTACAACTAACATTACATAATGCTCGATATTTGGCAGGCACTGTTATAAAATTTGTACATTTATAAACTAATTCAACACTCATGAACATTTTAAAACATAGGTGATACTATTATCTTCATTTTAGAGAATTTAATTAATTTCTCCAAAATCACAAAGCTAACAGGTGACAGAGGTAGAATTCAAATCCAAGCAATCTGGTTTTAGATTCCATACTCCTTAACCACTATGCTCTTTCAGAAACTATAAAATATTTTGGTGAAAAAAACCAAAGACCTAAAAGGATAATAATAATAGGATATCCCATTATACTTAGTTAAAGTTAGTAAGTTAAAGTGTAATAAGCTGAAGTTAATGTATACTGAGGCTAAAACAATAAAAGTTGTAGAGCAGGACTGAAGAGTTTGATATGCCTATTCAGTGGGCAATGGCTTTTAGAAATAATTGTGCGAAGTGAGTGTAATAAAGGCAAATTTGGCTATTGGTAGATGTCAACAATTTGTGGCAACTAGTGAGATCACTCAGCAGAATCTGTACCCCTTAGTTACTGTGGGCCAAGTTACTAATTAAAACAGTGCTGTAAGGTTAATAGTTTTCTGATTAGTATTATATGTGAGCTGATAACAGGTACTGAGCCATAATGGTAAAGACCAGGAATATTTTAGGAACCAGTTGTTAAAAGATATAAGAGACATGACAATAGTCTTAGAAAGCTTTGTCTTGTTATCCTGATAACTATGCAGGGCTTTAACACAAGAAGCATTATCAATATAAAATCTCAGTAAAACAGAATAAAAATTATGTAAGAAAAATAAACATGTATAATTCTGGCAAAGGAGTTAAACAACCATGGAGTCTGAGAAGCACCATATTTGGTGGTTGCAGAATGGTGAAACACTGTTGAACAATCTTTAGACTATGACATCAGTCATGAGACCAGTGATAAGGTAGAAAATTGACCCAACAATACTCTGTTGCTAATAGAGACTCAATTTTAGTTTTACAACAAATCACTGGTGGGGTGCCAGGGTGGCTCAGTTGGTTAAGCATCCAACTTTGGCTGGGCAGTCTGTTAGTCCAAGCCCCTCGTCAGGCTCTGTGCTGACAGCTCAGAGCTGGAGCCTGCTTTAGATTCTGTATCTCCCTCTCTCTCTGCCCCTCCCCTGCTCATGCCTCTGTCTCTCTTTCTCTCTCAAAAGTAAATAAACATTAAATATTTTTAATAAAAAATAAATCACTGGTAATAATGACATCTTATTAATGATTAATTGCCTTATCCTATACAGAAAAATATATAACATTTAGGTTTAAAATAGCAATCCTAATTAGTCATTTTGCAGATATACCATTTACTCTTAATGAAAAAAATACCCATCAGATACACATTATTTCATTTTATAAAAATGCTCTGAGAGGTTAAGTAAATTTCCCCTAAACTTTCACATGATAAAATGATAGGGTTAGAGTACAAACCTAGATGTTTTTACTCTGAGTCCAATATTCTTTTTAATAACTTTATTTAGTTTGTTTAGGAAGGTGCATCAATATTAAGTTATCCACCTTACATAAAATATGAGTTACTCTGCTGGAACGATCATTTCCAAATATGAATTTGTTTTTATCAACCCCACTAAATGTCCAATCCCAGGCCAAACTCTTGGGAAGTTAAAACTACTCACTCATTTGCCATTGCTTTTAGGATTAAGATTCAGCCTCTTTAGACAGGATGTAAATTCTGTACAATCTCACTCTATATGCTCCTGCAGCCTCCTCTCATTATAAATATCCATGCTGACCTGCACCTGTTTCAGGGTAACTACCAGATGCCCTACCACCAGACCCACTCTCAACATGCTGTTCCCTCCACATGGAACATTCTTCTTCCTTTATGTCAACTTAAATCCTTCTTATTCTTCATCTTTTGGCCCAAATATCCCTTCCTTGGAGAAGCTTATCTTGACTCTCTTATAGCCCTTACCTCAGTTGCTTCTTTATATTTTTTTGTGTATACCTGATGAATATTTGTCCCCCTCACTAGACTATAAACTCCACAGGGCAGTGACTATATCTGTTTTATTCATCATTTATCTTCTGGTTGCTACCATGATGCCTAACATTTAATAGACTCTTAATATAGTGAATGAGTGTATAGATTAATCAATTCGTTAAATTCCACCAAAGTCAAGAAATCATCACAGAATTGTTTAAATTGCAATGCCTGTTTTGTGATATTTATTTTTAGGTTTGAGGAAATACTTACAAAGTCATTCCTTTCAAAAATTAAATTATTTTGAGGTGTATTATATTTGTCTTAGTAAATGTGTCCTATGATTATTAGTAAATATAATGTAAGTAGTAAATACAAGTAGTAAATATAAGTAGTAAATATAATATAAATTATATTATATTTGTCTTAGTAAATGTGTCCTATGATTATAAAGGTCTTGTTGTAGATTAAAGAGCAATATTTCATTCCAACTTATAGAGACAAGTGTTTATTTAAGATGTTTTCTTACAGGCTACAGGTTGAGCCGTGTGTTTCCTCACTTTTCTATTTTTAGAGGAAAGTTTTCTGTTTTAAGAGGATGCTTGTGGTTAAATGCCAGAAGGAATATAGGTGAAACAATATTCTTTCTCTTTCTTTTTTTGTTAGCCCAACATTTTAGCAGGGAGCTACCAGTAATTGGCTTCTAGTTCAGTGACAAAATTGGAATATCTTGCCTTTGACGCGTGTATGTTTTGGGAGATGGTGAAATCGACATAAAATCACACATTTTCTAGAACTTGACATGTTTGGTAATTTGCACACAAGCAATTGGATCTGGAGACTAGTAGTGAAATATGGGCATTCTCCTAATGTTGAGTTTAGTAAGATGTTTTCTTGGGAGGAAAGGTGAAGGTATAAAACTTAAATGCCTGATTCTGCAAGATTTCTCAACCTACTTACTTGACCACCTTGTTATATGTTTAAATCCATGGTTTTTAAAATAAAAATCCACTCAGGACATACTGTCATCAAAACTGGTTTATTGGGTGCCTGGGTGGCTCAATTGGTTAAGCATCCAACTCTTGATTTTGGCTCAGGTCATCACCTCACAATCCGTGGGTTTGAGCCCCGTGTTGGGCTACACACTGACAGTGCAGAGTCTGCTTGGCATTCTCTCTCTCCCTCTCTCTTTCTGCTCCCTTCCCCCAAATAAATAAATAAAATATAGAAAGAAAACCTGGTTTATTAATAGAGAAACCTAAAAGTTGTAATTATTGGGACATTATTAAAGCCACTACTGCATTTTTTTCTTGCGGCCGTGACTTGTAACATGTTTTTAAGGACCTCCGATGAAAGCTACAGATTACAGGTCCAGAAAATTCACAGATGCACATACTCAAGCAACTTTGGACACAATTTCAGGGATTTTGTACCCACTAGAATTCTTCAGAGAACCTAGGCTAAGAACACTTATTCAGGATAAATCCATCTAATTCTTGTGTCTTAAATAGCAATGATTTATATTGCTTGTCATTCCTCTCATTATGATTTGTTTTATATCTGGACTCTAATTATCAAAGGGGAGGAATAAAGGAAATGCTCAAGAGATTCATCATAGTCAAACGAAACCTCTATTTTTCTCCCTTTATCTTCAGGCTATTATTTCTAGACCAGCGCTCCATTGTTCATGCTGCACTGTGCACTGGCTATCAACCAAACAGAGGGTGCTAGTGAGGACTATTGCACAATTCTATCTTCCTCTGGGCTGTTATGCAATTAAAATGATTTCAATCTATTCTCTTGAAATTTTTTCCACAGGCAATTGTAAAATGTAGAAGCTAAAAAGCAAATAAAGGAACAAAAATATAACTTGTTTTCTTTACTTTTTTATTGTGAAAGAAATTACTCATTATGGACTAGCCACTTATTTAATTTCAAAATTCAAATGTGGTTTCTTTTGTATTCTGTAGTCAGTAAAATCCCAAGTGATTTAAAATGGTCATTTTCCAAGAGCACTCCAAAGTGGCTGGATCTTAAACATTTCCAAAACAACCACAGATGTAAAGGCAGAGTGTAACCACATTAGTAATTATTTTCCCCTTACAACTCTTATATCTGAGGGTATCTATGAATGCATTGGAAACAATTTACATAATCTTCACATACATAGTAACTTTTACCAATATTCTACTTAGTTGAGGAACAATGTTGTTAAATAGGTTCAGTTTTAGAGTTTAAAATAAACCTTTAAGCCTCAATCCAGAATTATGGTATAACCACATACCATATACATTCACCCTGCACACACATATAAATGCTGGTACATTTGAAAACAATTCCCTCTGATTCTGCTAGTGATGCTTTACCTGAAAGCTGTGTACTGTTCATCTACCCACAGCTCTGCCTCATGAGTCACATTGTTTATAGATTCCTTACGATTTGAAAATGAGGATAATATTTGACATATAAATTTTTACCTTTCCTTTGTGCCTTTTTGTATATTGTCTGATGGTATGAATAATATGCTAAGCTAAGACTCTTGTTTGGAATGAGAAGATTCTGAGAAGAAGGGAGTGAGACTGACCTGCCCTCACTGGAAGAAACCAGTGAGTACATGAGAGCAGTAATTTATCTACCTGGATCCCGACCTCTGCTACAAGGGGCCACCACTAGGAACTGGAAGGTTAGTATAGAAATAGTGAGTGCTTTCTGTTGCTGCTGAGAACAGATTTGTTATTCCAGCTTCTCCGGGACTTAGTTGCCACTCTCGCACACTAGAATTCAGAAATACTGCCCATTGCTATGGGAAATGGGGACTGATAAACAGTCTTACATATTTGTTAAAGGTACCCTGTCTTTTTTTTTTAAGTTTATGTATTTATTTTGAGAGGGGGGTTAGAGGCAGAGAGAGAGGGAGAGAGAGAATCCCAAGTAGACACCACAATGTCAGAATGGAGCCCGATGTGGAAAGGTACCCTCTACCTTATCAAAATTTACTTTAAAAAGGAACACTTTATTGAGCATTTTTACTGAGCTGGGCAGCTCAGCGGGTTAAGCTACCAACTCTTCTTTTTGGCTCAGGTCATGATCTCATGGTTCCTGAATTTGATGCCCCACCCCCACCCCACCCCACCGTGGGCTCTGTGCTCCCTGTAGGAGCCTTCAAATCTGATCCTCTGTCTCCCTCTTTCTGGTCCCTCTCCCCCTTGTGCGCTCTTTCAAAAATAAATAAAAGTTAAAAAATTTAAAACAAAAATAAGAAGGAACACTTTACTCTTCAACTCTTACTGTGTACATTTTTTTTTATCACAGGTAATACACATATTTTAGCAGATACTTATGTATATAATCATTATATAGATACATAGAAGACGTAAAAGTATATCTTTCCAAATTACATAAATGTACCATTACATCAGTGTATTCTATATGTTAACAGAATATGCACAAAAGGATAAACTGAGAAAGGTGAGATAAAAATGAAATAAAAATCATTTGTAAATAAATTTTGCCTTGAGAGTTAATGGGCTTTTGGCACTATGATGAAAAAAAGTGTTATTTTTAACAACTTTATTAAGATACAATTCACGTATCATATGGTTGAGTCCCTTCAGTGTACAATTCAATAGTTTTTAATATATTCACACAGTTGTACCACCATTAACACAGTCAATTTTAGAACATTTTAATCACCCTCAAAAGAAACTCTGTGCCCATCAACAGTAATTCCCCACTACCCCACCTCTACTCTCAGGGAACTATGAATCTACTGTCTCCATAAAAGAAAATGTGTCTATTCAGGACATTTTATGTAAACGGAATTGTACAATACATGGTCTTGTGTGGCTGTCCTCTTTCACTTCGTATGTTTTCAAGGGTTCATCTATGCTGTGGCATGCATCAGAGCTTCATTACATTTTTTTGAATACATAATACAGTATTATTAAACCATATTCACCATGCTGTACATTATATAACTGAAAGTTTGTACCTTCTGACCACCTGGAGGCATTTTACCCCATCAACCGGAAAGTGTTCTCTGTGGCACTGTGACGGGGCTTTCTGAGGTCTTGGTGGAGAAGGACTGCGAGCTAGTACCGCAGGCACAGCTAGAGGGCACCTTGGAACCGCATTCGGGGCGGCAGGGGGCGGCTGCCAGAGCTGTTGCTGCACAGCGGCGCTTCGGGTCTGGCCGCAGGTGCTAGTGGATCCTGCACGATGAAGGCGGAACCTACTTCCTCACCACCCGGCAGACGCTGTGCGGACCGGAAATCTTTCGTGTACCGTTTAGGCCACAGGAGCACGTGGCCAGGACTCAGACAAGGATGGGACAGAGATTCTACCTATTTGGTTCCTGTGCTGAACTGGATAGAGTAAGGGGTGTTGGAGGAAGCAGAATTTTATAACATTTCCTCGGTAAGGAAACTTGTGAAGGATAAAATTCGAGAACGAGGCCGCAAAACGTCACAGGTGCCGCATAGCGTGAGCTTCAGCGTGAGGAAGAGGAGCTTGCGCAGTTGTAGCCACGTGATTGAGGGCTGGAAATTTGAGCTGCTGGTCAGCGGCGGCCCTTCCTGCAGTTCCGGGAGTGAAGACCGAGTCGAATTCCTCACTGTGGATTCCAGGGAGCTGTGTAACTCCGCATACGGCGTGTCCCGTGAGCCCAGCGAGAAAGCCAGGATTTTACAAGAACCAGGTTCGAGGATGTGAGGAACACAGTGTTGACGGCCAAAGGAGCATTTTACCTTTTCCCAAGATGCAACTGCCAGGTGGAAGAAGCCTGGCTGTGTCAAGAAGCCTGTTCTTGACACTGTTTCTAGAAATCTGGTTGTGAAGTGTTTTTGCATCTGAGGTGGGTGGTGAGAGACGCGACCAGCTGAGTGAGGCCGGGCGTCCCCACGCGGACGAGGCCTGCAGGCTTAGTGGGCAGCCGCGTGGGGGCCTCTGCTCCAGGTTTCCAGGTGCCGCCGTGGCCCGAGGCGGGACGCTCGGGACCCACCTGGAAGATATTAAAGAGCAGCGCTTTGGGTGCTGCATAAACGGTGTGTGACGAAGCCTGGGCCTCACCTCTAGGAAGTGGCCGCAGCACCGTGGCCCCGGGATCTAGGTGTCTGCTGGTCACCTGCTCTCGCGCGGGGAGCAGTCCGCCTCCTGCCAGGTGTAACGGGTTGGCCATTACTCAGCCTCTGTGGGCGATAGAAGACAGGAGTGGCTCACGCCTTTTCGGTACCTCCCGGGCCTCCGCCCTCTGAGCCAGGATTCTCCTGCCTGACTTCGGCCTGGAACGCCAGTCAGGCTTCTGATTTGTATTTCCCAGGACAGAGATCTTCGTATCTGTACTTTCCTAGCGTGGATAACCTACTTAGTGTTTTCAATTTTTAGAAATGCCTAAAAGTGCTGCTACATCTGGCAGTGAGCTTTTAAATCATTTAAAGGGAAGTGGAAGTTGTGCCTTGTCCATCCCCCGGCCTCGTGGAGGAGCTGGTGCCTTTGTCTGGACTGGAGCTCGGGGCAGGAGGTGTGACCTCTTGGCTCCTGGAGCTGGAACGGCAGGTCACAACGAAAGTGTATATTTACAGCACATCACAAATGTCTCTTTCTGGCTCTTTACTGTTTTCGTTGTGTAACTGTGCACTTGTCCCTAATATTCCTGGGATGTTTGAGACTTCACACCCAACCTCCATGGGCTCTGCCCATCTGACATGGCTTTGGAGCTACTAGGATTCCTTTAGAAACTTTTGCACAGCGCGTGCTTTGAGAACGGACTTTCTCAGCTGATGGTAAGGACTCTCAGTGTCAGGGGGACCTGGCTCAGCAGGAACCGCTCTTTGCTTCTTGACCTGCAGCTTCCCAGGGTAGTTGGGCACATTTGACCACGAGAGCTGCTAACAGGTAGGTCAGAGGCTGTGACTCCTCTGGTTTCAAATGCTTCTGAGACTTCTGCCTGTGCTCTTTTCTTTTCCTTCTCAAATAATCTGATTAAGCTCTCCAGAACCTAGAATTTACCTCCTTTATTTAAGGTCTCATGTATTGTTCAGTGTTTGACTTCAACAGTTTATCACAGCCTTCTTTAGCTACCAGATTACCCATCTCCCCAGCAGAGCTCCCGGAGGAGGGACGCCTATTGGTGGCCTTCAAGTGTGCCCTCTGTGGTGTTTCTGGTCACTTTGTGTCATTTGATTTATGACCTTGACTTAATAGGCTTGTGATTTTTAAATGTAAACATATTGACTTAATTCACTAAAATTTATCTTGAGTGGATATTTATACATTTTTAGGTATTCATAGTTTTTCAACTTGCAGTTTAATGACTAAATTTCTCCTGAAAATAGCAAATAAGTTTGTGTATTATTTATGAATGAACAAAAAAATTACTTTTGTATGGCTAGATAATATTCCATTGCATAGATATGCCATAATTTATTCATCAGTTGATGGACATATAGGTTGTTTCTATTTTGGGTTATTATGAATAGTACTGTTGTGAACATTCGTGTTTAAGTTTTTGTAAGGCATGTATTTTCATTTCTGTTAAGTATATACATATTATGGAAATTTCTAGGTTATGTGGTAGTTCTTTGTTTAACTTTTTAAGGAACTGCCAGACTGTTTTCCAAAGGGGCTCCATCATATTTCCTTTTTACTAAGTGTATGCAACTTTCAATTTCTCCACATTCCCACCAACAGTTGCTATTATCTATCTTTTTTACTATAAACCAATGTGGTTGGTGTGAAGTTATTTCTCATTGTTGTTTTGATTTACAAATCCCTTATAGTTTATGAGGTTGAGCTTCTTTTCATGTGCTTATTGGTCATTTGTGTATCTGTTTTAGAGAAATGTGTATTCAGAAAATTGACTTAATTTTTGAATTGGGTTGGTTTTTTGTTATGGAGGCATAAGAATTCTTTATATAGTTTGGGTACAAATCTCTTATCAGATACATGTTTTGTGAATATTTTCTCTGATTCATGTATTATCTATTTACTTGATGGTGTCCTTTTGAAACAAAGTTTTTAGCTCTGATTATATCTAATTTATGTATTTTCAGGATATTTTTTTCTTTTGGTCTTACATCTAAGATTTACTCTTATATTTCTTAAAAGAATTTTATAAATTTAGCTCTCATATTTAGTTCTGTGATCCACTTGGAGTTCATTTTTGTGTGGTGTGAGAAAAGGTCAGTTTCATTCTTCTGCATGTGGATATGCAGATGAATTAGCTCCATTTGTTGAAGGACTAATCTTTCTCCATTGAAAAATCTTAGTACTCTTGGTAAAAATAAATTGGTCATAAGTATAAGGGTTTATTTCTGGATCCTCAGTACAATTCCATTGATTTATATGTCTATCCTTATGCCAGGAGCATACTGTTTTCATTATAGCTTTATATTGATTGTAGTTGTTTTTTTTTTTTAATTTTTTTTTTCAACGTTTATTTATTTTTGGGACAGACAGAGACAGAGCATGAACGGGGGAGGGGCAGAGAGAGAGGGAGACACAGAATCGGAAACAGGCTCCAGGCTCTGAGCCATCAGCCCAGAGCCTGACGCGGGGCTCGAACCCACGGACGGCGAGATCGTGACCTGGCTGAAGTCGGACGCTTAACCGACTGCGCCACCCAGGCGCCCCATTGATTGTAGTTTTATATTAAGGTTTGAAATTAGACTCCCCTTCCTATGTTAGGATATCTTAAAGAGAGTTTGTCCTGTGTAATCCTTGATGCAGGGACTGGGTGTCTATTCATGTATCAAATATTAGTATAGTTTATTTGATTTTTGTATTTTTATTTAAAAACCAAATATCAGTAGAAGCTCTACTGTTTTATACCCCACCGTATTGGCTTGTATTCCTCGCTTTGGAGACCACTGCTCACAGGTACTATATTTGGGCTCTATTCCGCATTATACCAGCCTTTAGCCAAATGTCATCAACCAGTGTCTCACCCTTAATTTAAGGCACTAAGGTAAAAGTGAATTACTTCTATACACCCAGTAACATATCGAGAAGTGTAGACTTTCTCTGAAACTTCATTTCAATCACCTGTTGTAACTATGACTTTAATAGGATAAAGTAATTATTCCAATACACTGGTGAGTTAAAACAAAGTAAGATATCTTAGTGACCTAGAGTTGTTGATTGCCACAAAACTCTTTGGTAAACCACACTGTGAAGAAGAAACACAAGAAATTTAAATGACATTTAAAAATTATGTAGATTTACCAGCTCAAACAAATAGAGTCAGATTTTTCTCCCAAATCTGGAAGGAGTTATGTATTTCTTTTGTTTCTTTTACTTTATCAGTTTATTTATTTAGTTTTTTAAAAATGTTTTTAATTTTAATTCCAGTCTAATTAACATACAGTATTACATTAGTTTCAGGTGTACAATATAGTGATTCAACAATTCTATATATTACTCAATGCTCGTCATAATTATATTTCTTAATCACCATCACCCATTTTACCCATCCCCCCCCCCACCTACCTTCCATCTGGTAACCACCAGTTTGTTCTCTATAGTTAAGAGTCTTGTTTTTTGATTTGTCTCTCTCTCTTTTTAGAAGCAGTCATATTTTTAAGATATAATATATACATTCTTCAAACTCAGAATTTAGTGAGCTCCTGTTATGTTCCAAGTTCTAAATTTGGGACTGGGATTATAATAGTGCAATGGGAGTTTCTGTTCATACGTAGCTTGTATCTAATAGTCCTTCATTGTCCAAGTCTGTCTGAGTTAATAGCAATTCGTGTTTACTTTAAATACACACATGCACACCACCTTAGCATATCTAGCCAATTAAAATACTGATATTACAATAAAGTAAAACATTTCAAAAGAACCTCTAAAGTAAAAAATATATGCTTATGGGGCACCTGGGTGGCTCAATTGGTTAAGTGTCCAACTCTTGATTTCAGCTCAGGTCATGACCTCATGGTACCATGAGTTCGAGCCCCACATCCACCTCCATACAAAGGGTGTGGATCCTGCTTAGGATTCTCTCTCTGTCCCCCTCTCTTTCTGTCCCTCCCGTATGTTCTTGTCTTCTCTCTCTCTCAAAAATAAAGACATTTTAATAAACAAAATAAAATAAGATAAAATAAAATAAATGCTTATTAGGCAATTTGGAAAGTACAGTCAGTCACAATAAGAATATAACAATCAGTAAAGCAATCAGAGTTTCAGTGTTTAGAAGTAATTACTTTTAATTGTTTTTGTCCTTTTAGATATTTTCCTAAAATTTGCACATTTAAATTTGTTTTCTATTCCAAATCCTCATTTTACATTTCTAATTTACATCCTTCTGCTCTCATTTCTCAGTCCCTTAAGGATCGTCGTTTTCTCATTGAGATGAATTTAATAATATGTTGAAATTCTAAAAATGAAATATACTTAATTGTACATGTTATTGTATTTATCTATCAGTGTAAGTTGGTACAAATTAATGAATATTTTATGACTATATGACCTCTAAATTAGCTTAAACTTAATAAAAATATTTTTTCACACTTATTTTATTATTTTTTTTCTTATCTACTTTAACTTTTTATTTCTGTTTTTTTCTTTCACTCATTCTATTTGTATTTTCCTTTTTTTTTTTTTTTTTTTTTTGGTTATTTATTTTGGTGGGGGGAGGGGCAAAGAGAGAGGGAGAGAGAAAGAATGCCAAGTAGGCTCCTCACTGTCAGTCCCTAATGTGGGGCTTGAGCCTATGAACCTTGAGATCATGAACAGAGCAGATGAAGAGTTGGCTGCTTAACTGACTGAGCTACCCAGGAACTCCCCTGTTTGTATTTTCCAGTGAATCTTTATTTCCTCCATACAAAAACTTAGTCCTATAACTAAAACCATTGTGTTACAATAATATTGGTGTTTTGTATGTGCCAACTTATTAAACGTTTACAATTTATTTTCTCTGTATTTATATACAGAGAAAATGATAAATATAATAATGGACATCCATAACATCCAGCTTAAGAAATAAAAATCTAATAAATAATTGTATATTGGAGCTTCTGGGTGGCTCAGCCGGTTGAGCATCCGACTTCGGCTCAGGTCATGATCTCACGGTTTGTGAGTTCGAGCCCCACGTCGGGCTCTGTGCTGACAACTCAGGGCCTGGAGCCTGGTTCGGATTCTGTGTCTCCCTCTCTCTTTGCTCCTCCCCTGCTCACACTCTATCTCTCTTTCTCATAAATAAAGGTTAAAAAAATTGTATATAATATATACATACTATATGACATATGGTACATTATTATATAATAGTTTAATATTGTCATACAACATAAGAAATATAGTATATAGTTGAAATTACCTGTATGTCTCTCTCCTATCTTATCTCCCTTCTATTTCTCTAATTTTGCCTATTTTTCCCATGCCTTTCTCTTTATATTTTTACTACATTCATATACATTTAAACAGTATATGATATTCACTTGCACATTTTTAAACTTAAATAATTAACTTCATATACATTATTTTCCTTGCTTTTTTCACTTACCATTTTTACTGTAGATTTATTGTTCATCTTCACTTTCACTCAATATTAGTGGATTGTTCATTGATGTGGTTGTAACAATTTATCCTTCTACAAGCCATCTTTGAGTTTTTCTTGCTCTATATTTTCACTAATGCTTGCTATTATCAGAGTTCAAATGTTGGGTCAATCTGATGAGTGTAAAATGGCATCCCCTGTTGGTTTTAATTTACATTTCTTTTACTACTGAGGTTGTTTCTATTCATGTATTTGTTGGTTTATTGAAATGTTTCATTATCTGGGTATTCCTTGTTCATACTTGTCCATTTTTCTGTCCCCATTTATTTTTAAGAGTTATGTATGTAATGCAAACATTAAAAATTGCTTTATTCATTAAATATTTGCAAACATTTTACCCCTAATTTATCTTGTCTTTTCTTTTAGGCTGAGTGGTCTGGACCCAGACCCAGATCTAATTAGCACATGGCCTTGAATTGTTATGAACTTGTGTCAGAACCTAAAGTGATGCCTGCTTTGTGTGCTTAGGTTTGTACAAAGCAGTGCTTCAGATGGAGGAACCCTGGGCCCTCCTCCCCCAGCCTCAGTGTTTAGGCCTCAGTGAATGGACAGCAGGCCTCATTTTCAGGGCCTAGTAGATGCTCAGTGAACATTCCAACCTGTTTAGTCTCTTCTCTTTTCCATGGTGGCGTGTATTTTACTGGCTCATGTTATAAAGTACTTAAATTCCTTTCCTTCTCCAACTTTAGAGTGATATTCTCCACATTATTAAATATTTTAAATTGTGAATTTTACATTTTAGTTTTTAATCCTTTATTTTTCCAGATAGTATTAGGAATCTAAATTTATTGTTCCCCTTCGAGGTTACCAGTTTTCCCAGCATCACGTATAGACATTCCTTGTTTAACTGCTATTCTGTAGGGCATCTTTATTATTTACGGAGTTTCCATATAGTCATGGGTCTCCTTCTGGGCTCTCTATTCTATCCTACTAATTTATTATACTCTATTCAATGATGTAATAATACTCTATTGTGTTAAATTATTTAGGTTTTAGTATGTATAGGTATTTGGTTGGGCCTATCTCCCCGCTTATTCCTTATGTTCAAAATTCACATAGCTCGTCTCTGCCTTTAATCTCCTATACAAAATTTAGAATGAGCTGAAACATTCCAGAAATAATTTGGGAAGAACTGTAATCTTTATGATTTTAATTCTTTCAATAACAGAGTATAGTGTATATTTTCATCTACATACTATATATCTCTGATTATAATGTCATCAGCATATATGATCTTTATAATATTAATTCTTCCTTTTTTTCCTGGAAAATATATATAACAAAAAATTTACCATTTAATTGTTTTTAAGTGTAGAGTGCAGTGACATTAGGTATATTCACCTTGTTGTGCACCCATTACCACAGTGTATCTCCAGAACTTTTTCATCTTTCCAAATTGAAACTCTGTACCCTTTGAATAATAACTGTCTTTCCCCCTTTTCCCAGCCCCTGGTAACCACAATCCTGTCTTCATGAATTTATTACTCTAGGTGTGTCATACAAATGGAATCACATAGTATTTGTCCTTTGTTACTGGCTTATTTCACTTAGCCTAATGCCTTTAAGGTTCATCTATATTATTGCACATGTCAGAGTTTCTTTTTAAGACTGAATAATATTCCATTATAAATAATAATTTTTAAAAGTTTATTGACATTTGCTTTATTGTATTAGTTTTGTAGTTGTTCCATAGGTGCTTGAAAGAGTATTTTATTGGTTTCAAAATTTAATAACCAGAAAATTGGGTTATTCAGATCTTCTGTAACCTCAATCGCTTTGTTAAGTTTGTTATGACCTCCTACCATATGTGAATTTTTAATTTTTTTCTTTGTAATTCTACCAAGTTATGCTCTTTACATATTGAGCTCATGTTCCTAGGTTTAAATTTTTTGTCGCTGTTAATTTAACTTTCATATTATTTTATATGTAACTTTATATGGTCTCTAATATTTTCCCCCTAAAGTCTGTTGTCTCTTTTCAGGATGGCTGCACAAGGCTTTTCCTCCTTCTCTGCCCCTTTGTTTTTTTCTTTTTTTTTTTTTTGTTAGTATTTTTTGTATGTCTTTATAAAATCTTTTAAACTTTCTCAGTTCCCAAAGCCTCTGATCATGACTGGTGTTACCATAAAGAAAATTATCACGAATGCATGGGCAATGACAATTTATAGATCTAATCATCTCCTAGTAGAGTACTGGGTTGGCGGAGTTCAGCTCCAATTAGAGGGCTGAGGGCAGTTCCTATATGCCAGCTCAGGCACCGAGTAAAAGGTAGAGAGTTCCGGTATCTTTGTGGTTAGTGGAAAATAGTCAGCGGTTTATGAACATAGCTACAGTGGCTGAGTAAAGCCTTAGACTGTAAATCTAAGAACAGAGGTTGAAGCCCTCTTTTTGCCAAGCTCTCTGGTGAAATATCACATTGATTTGCAAATTCAAAGAAGCAGCTTCAAATACTGGCAGGGCTTCTACCGCCTTTTTTTTTTTTTTCCCCTCCTAGAAGGGGAGAGAAGCCAGTTGATTAGGGTGTTTAGCTGTTAACTAAATTTTTGTGGGATGGAGGCCCACCAATCTAGTAAGGGCTTAGCTTAATTAAAGTGTTTGATTTGCAGTCAGTTGCTGTAGGATAGATTCTTGCAGTCCTTAGAGTTGGGTGCACAGGAGTTAAATCGATATGACTTACTCAGGGCTTTGAAGGCTCTTGGTCTGTCTTAACCTAATCTCCTAATCCATAGTCTTCATTTTTTAAATGGTAAATTGAGTACCTTCACATCACCTGTGTTTAGTAATAAATTGAGGTTTGTTCCTAGCATCTCATTTTGTGCATTATAGTTCAGCTTTTTTCATGTTTCATTTTTTCTCCATTTATTTTATATTACTGCTTCTTTTGCTTCTTTTTTAATCAAAATGGCTAATTTTAATAAATTTAAGTTGTCGTTTCTTTTTCTTTTTAAAAATTATTTAAATTCTAGTTAACATATGGTGTAGTATTAGTTTCAGGTATACAATATAGTAATTCAATGCTTCCATACAATACCTGGTGCTCATTAGAGCAAGTACACTCTTTTTTTAAAAAATAAATTTTTAAGTTTATTTTTGAGAGAGAAAGAGAGAGTGAGTGGGGGAGGGCAGAGAGAGAGAGGGAGAGACAATCCCAAGCAGCCTCTACACTGTCAGTGTGGAGCCTGATATGGGGCTTGAACCCATGAAATGTGAGTTCGTGACCTGAGCCAAAACCAAGAGTCTAGTGCCTAACTGACTAAGCCACCCAGGGGCCCCATTTTTTTTAAAGTTAATTTATTTTGAGAGAGAAAAGAGAGTATGAGGGGCAGAGAGAGAGAGAGAAAGAGAGAGAGAGAAAGAATCCCAAGCAGGCTCCACACTGTCAGTGACATGGGGCTCAGACCCACAAACCATGAGATCATGACCTGAGCCCAAGTCAAGAGTTGGATGCTTAACTGGCTGAGCCACCCAGGTGCCCCACAGCAGGTGCACTCCTTAATCCCCATCATCTATTTTATGCATATAAAATGTATCCCTTTGAATTTGTATTTTTGTATTCTTTGGGTAAATAGCTAGTAGTATGATTGCTGGATCATAGGGTAGTTCTATTTTTAACTTTTGAGGAAACTCCATACTGTTTTCCAGAGTGGCTGTACCAGTTTGCATTCCCACCAATAGTGCAAGAGGGTTCCCTTTCTCTTTTCCAAATTTTTTTTGTCTTCTTTAAAGTTATATACATCATTTTTATTTAAGCTCCTTTTAAATTATTAACATGCATGTTTAGTTTTAAACAGTCTAAAGTTAATCAGTATTTATGCATCCATCCTGAATAATACAAATACTTTAGAACATGCAAATTTCCCGCAGCCCTTGGCATTTTACAAGATAGGCTCTAGACATATTTATGATTCTAATTTTCTGAAAAACAAGACTCCTGAAGTTCAAAACACTGTGAAACCAAAAAGAAAATCAACTTGCTCATAATGCCAATAAAGAAGGAACATATATTCTTTAAAGAAATGGCCTTGGAAATCAAATTTTAACTTTTTTCATAATTGTTTTCCCATGATATTTTTTTCTTTTAGGTCCTATCTTTTAATAAGCTAATTCAAATAATTCTGATTATTTCACTGATTGTTTCAAAGATGAAACACTATAATTTTTTATTTCTGTATTCTTGCTTAAATTGCATAATGATACTGATTATCACACATAATGAGCAGCCACCCACATGTCTGGAAACAAATGTAACCATCCAGAACAAAGTGAAAACCCAGAAGCCATAAAAGAGGTCCTTAAGCAATGACAACAAGAATGCAAAACAAAACCAAACAGAAACATAACCAAAAATTAAAGAAAAATATAATGTTGATGTTGCCTCTGCCCAGGGGCTTTATTACCTCATAATCTCCATTAGCAAGCTACCTCTAAATAAATATTTTACTCTAAGGAAGAACATTGTGCTTGCCATACGGAAAACTTCAAGACCTTTTCCTACCCACTTTCAAAGGGACAGCAGTGCCTATCCCCCATATTTAGAAAGGCTTGGGCCTCAATGACATTGATGTCTTATTAGGCATTACTGAAGAATTTATAAAATGGATGCATAGTAACTCTACTGTGAAAGTAATTTATAGTTAGTGGGAGGAGACAGATGATGTTCAGGCATATAAGGCCTGAACCGCTTACTTCCTTCATATAAGAAAATGTTGTCTTACAGTTAGTAACCTGAGACAGTGTCTCAGAATGACAGTCTGGCAAAGTAACCAATCAAAACCAAAGCACCAATTAAATAACCTGAAGAAAGAAGGACTAATGTATGCTTAAGAAATAGCCTCAAGATAGTATATTTAAAAGATATCTTAAGCAAAAAGGCTTTTTTGAGGGGACATTGTATTTATTATTCATGTGGGCATGACACATTTTTCAGTGAGGCTCAGTAGATGAAAGTTTAGTTTGGGTATCCATCTAATTTTTGTAACAATAGGTTTTGTGCTCTTAAGCATTTTATTTTTCTGAAAACGCGACAGAAACATTCTCTTTTGTACTTAAAATTATGGAAAATACGGACAAAATTATCTCTCATTAAAATTGCTAATAGGAAAAAAAAAGGTGTAGTGAAACACATCAGTAAATTCCAGCTACAACACAAAAATACTAACTAGATGCACCTGGGTGGCTCAGTCAGTTAAGCATCTGACTTTGGCTCAGGTCATGATCTCACAGTTTTTGAGTTTGAGCAGAACCTTCATTGGGTTCTGCTCTGACAGTGCGGAGCCTACTTGGGATTCTCTCTCTCCCTCTCTCTCTGCCCCTCCCCTGTTTGTTCTTTCTCTTAGAATGAATAAAAAAAATTGTCTCAATTTTCAGCCTCAAGCAGAAAGCTTTTTATTGCTTTGGAGTAATATCCATCAGAAATAAAAGTGGCTTACCATTTTGTGATACTTTGTTGTCAAATATGAGCATAGTAATGTGTGCCTTACTGGATTATCAAGATTCCCCCTATATATTAAAAGCCATACTTCATTTGTAAAAGGGTATATAATTGTGGTCAACTCTTGAAAGTGAATAATCTTTTCTCACTTCTTTAGTCCTTTTTTTGGTAGAAGGTTCAAAAATATTTGACCTATGTCTGCTCTTATGTCTAAGTTTTGACTGTGTATTTTTAAAACCATTTACCATTTTTCTTAAAGTTTTAATATGGGTGGTACATAGAAGGTTTGGAAACTTCATAAAATTACAAAGGAAAAATAATTTTCAAATCACTCATTTCTTTCATTATCTCTTGGCTCTAACCCTAAATGATTTCAGAGTATCGTCTTTTGATAATTGTTTAGTATCTATTTTCTTTAATTTTTACCTAGCCATTCTTTGGTTGACTATGTTATGATTGCTTATAATAGGCTTTCTAGTTTTATCCCTATAGAGCAATCTTAAGGATGACTATTTATCTCCTGAGTATTTATTTACTCATCGTGTATTTATTAACACTGGCTACATCTGAAACACTACATTGGAATATCTGAATCAATAGGCAAAGCTTTTATCCTTATGGAACTTACCAACTAGGGATAAAGTGCTTGAATATAGAATGTCAACCCACAAGATCAGGAGCCGTGGTTAATTCACTTTCCTGTCTATACAACCCAAATGGGATTTCTTTTCTTCTGCATGTACAATAGATATTGGATGAGCACTTATATGTGATAAATAAATAACTACTACTGAACAAGTAGTTATTTGTCTCTTATCTGCGTTGCCATATTCCTAATAGTAGAGATTGGGTAAGTAGGATTTTGCCTACCTGATTATGAAGTTCTGTATTAAGATGTAACATTTGTTTCATGCTTATGGCTTAGCAAAGTATTATTCCATTATCTCAAAAGGTTCCTGTGAAGCTCAAGTAAGCAATAAATATATTTTATTTAAAAATTTTTAACATTTATTTAATTTTTGAGAGAGAGAGAGAGACATAACATGAGGGGAAGAGAGAGACCCAGAATATGAATATGAATATGAAGCAGGCTCTAGGCTTTCAGCTGTCAGCACATACCCTGATGTGGGACTTGAACCCATGAACCGTGAGATCATGACCTGAGCCGACATCGGACGTTTAATTGACTGAGCCACTCAGGCACCCCTTTTATTTAAAAAGAAGTCAGTGATATTATTTACATGGAGCTCTTACAGTATTGATTCTTTAGTTAAGAGAGAAAACCATTCAGTAACTCCAGTCATCTAAAACATGGTTATATTATTGGCCTTTAACTTCCAAATATGTTACATATTTTCAATGTGCAAATAGTTATTTAGGTTCAAGAAAGCATAAGAACAAGATATACAATGCAGCAGAAAATAAACTCGAAAAATGTAACTCAGAAATGAGTTACATCCAGTCCATGGTTCAAAAAACTTTGCATATTATACATGCAAAGATAATTTGTCTCACACACACAGTGTGTCTAGAGCTTGTCCCCACTCTTTACCTAATTCAACTTATCCTTCACATCTTAAACATCACATTCTTAGATGCAAGTTCCCTCAACCTCTCTATCAGATTTTTCTTTACATTTTTATGGCACTTTGCATTTATTCTATACAGCACTCATTGCATTTATGATTACATTATACTTAGAAATATTTAGTATCTGTATTCTGACTAGACAATGAACATAAAAATGGCTCCACACACCAGCAAAGTATCTGGCACACGGTATGAGCTCAGGAAGTGGTTATGGCATGCAGTAAGTCGAATAGAGAAAAGATGACAGCAAGGAGAAGGAGAGAGAAAAAGTGTATCGGGAATGTAATGGAAAGTGAAAGTACATTTAACGTGGTAGCTTAAAAAGGCTCTTTGGAAAATTACAGGTTTTTCTTAGAGGATGTGCATGATTGCTGAATGTGCAGCTTCATAGATACACCTAGAGGGATGATGCACAAAAGATTGGTGGAACACAAAGGACTAGGGCCACTGTCTCCATAGACACAGTAGACACTATGCCCAGAGCCCATGATACTTGAAGGTGCTCCCAGAATGTTTAAATTTTAATGTTTTAATCAAAAGAGAAAATATAATATATATAAAATCCATTGTATGGCAATATAAGCATAGAATGTAATTTTCTAATAATTACTTATGGAGGAAGGAACCCAAAAAAGTTAATAGTGCCCAGGGCTCATGACAATGAGAATGCAGCCCTGGGAATGATATTTGTTGTACAGTAGATAGGATTTGGGCTAGAACTTGGAAGAGGAATAGAAGACCTAATGTTGAGAATGCAGGTTGGCCTAAGGTCATAGAGGCCCAAATGCCAGGCTAGGGAAGTTCTGACTTCAGTTTCCTTCAGAGACTTTTGTGTCAACTTCTTGCTTACAGGAGGACCTTAGGAAGATAATTCTTGCAGAAAGAAGTAAGATGGGTTGTCTTAGGAATAGGGTGATCAAAGGCCTTATGCATGAGGTTAGATGAGGGTTAAATAAATTACAGTAGGAAGAGACAGAGAAATGAAGATTACAGACATTCAGGTAGATGTTTACTCATGCATTTTAGATTAAATGCAGAAAAACCCCTTTTCCCCGTAGAAAATTCCCCAAGTCATGATTATGCATTTGCATTCCCTCTGATTATAAATTCCATCAGAGGAGGGACTGTGTCATACTTACTGTTGTATCCTCAGGGCATTATAGATGGAAGCACTCAAGAAAACAAGAGAGTTAAACTCCTGTCAAAGTGTTAAAACTATTATAACTAGAAGTAGGTCCTGACCAAGCCATCCTTATCATCACAGTCAATGCCCAAAGCCTGAGTATGTGACAGATGACTTCCAACTGACTGATTGATGGTACAGTTATTCTGCTGTATTGTATACAGCAGTAACAATATGTGCATATACACTAATTACAACTTATTTTAAAGTTAATTTTAAAAGATTATTTTTAAAAAATTGGGCAGTCTTTGCCTGTTGTCTGTAATGAAATATTCATAATCATAATCATAATATGCGCCATTAACTCATATACAGGGGAAGTAATAATGACATAAAACCATGCAATATGCATTGAGTACAGTTGTGTTGTATGTAGATTTGTTAGCATTCTAAGTGGGTAATTTGTACACTTAGGATATAACAAGCCTTGTGCTAGAAATACAAGCATCGCAAATAATGGGTGCTAGCACCTAACCTAATAGGAAGTGTAAGGCAAATCCTCACTAATGAGAGGTAATGTTTGCATCCAGTCTTGAAAGAGTAAATGCTAGCCAGGTAGATCAAAACAGAAAGGCATGTAAAAATTTAAAATTATAGGAATTAGTCTTAAAAGACTTTCTTAACTTTTTGGCATATCAATTTCTATGGCATGTAATAATCAAATCATGTTTTATATCACTTTTCAGCCATTTTCCACATTTGTTAAGCATATGGAAAAGGAAAGAATCATAAAAAGCAGTGCAAGAGTTAGGAATTCCCTGATTTTGAAGAAGAGGAAGTATATTCACTATGTAATATTGATAGTTAAATTAGCTGCTTGTCTGTGTTTTAGAGATAGTCTTTTTTGGAGACAGAAGTATGGACTAAGTGAATCTTCGAGGAATTCCAAACTCAGGCTTTTGATTTGATAACTACAGTATGAAACATGTTAACATTGTTAAATCTCTGAGATTATATTTAATACTCTTTAAAGAAACAAAATTTTTATTTTATTGAGATTATACCATTCAACCTATGAAAAATTCATTGTTCTATACCATAATATGAAGGCTGAAAGGTATTAAAATATAGCCATATAATTGGTAATTTTAGGCTCCCATAAATTTTATTGCCAATATTACTGAATAAATTCAAGATAGAATTTTCAGAATTCAGCCTTATTGGCAGTTTGAAAGCAGTTGAATTGTTTTCCCACTTTGTGTTGCAACAACTCTGGAGCTATATTCAAATGTTGTTATCAAGATAGGAAACGAGTCTAAGTTGATGTTCCTTTTGAGGTTAAAGGTCTGTTTCTTTCAATCAGTTCAAATTGACAGGTCTCCTGCCATCACCTCCTCCTTAGCCAGGCAGACAGGCCCTGGAAGTCAGTGTGAAAACATCTGTTGAATGGATTTATTGACTAGATCTTGTTTTTTCTCTCCCTTTCTCTATTTTTTTTTCTTTTTCCTTCACACCGTTTATTATGTCTCTGACCTGATGAACTTAATTTGTTTACACGTCATTCTCAGTGTCTCCCTCAATGCTTGTCTCATGTTTCTTTCTACTGTGCTCTTTTCTTGGCAACAGCCCTTCCTGGAGCCCCAGCACACACGTGCGCGCTCAGTGCGCCAAGCTCAGCTGGCTGTGGTTGGCATGGATGGATTAGAGAAACATCGTCTTGTCTCCAGGACTCATTCCTCCCCTGCTGCCTCCATTTTACCTCATCCAGAAATGGACTGCCCCCTCCAGCCTGGCTCTGCAACTGGTAGGAATCCCTAAAGACTTTCCCTAATAGGCAGGCTACATACACCGTTCTTGTGGGATTAAGCAATTTAAATGCTTTGAATAACTCCAATAGCAGAACGCTCATTTTAACCCAATGCAACCCAAATTTTATGAGGTTATATTGGCCACAAGACAAACAGCACATCTGATAAATCTTGGGCTTAGTATTAATAGCCTCATAAATTGTTATCATTCAAGGGCCTGGAAAACATATCAACAGGTGCATAGATCCCTTTTGGAAACAAAATCCCTACAACATTCTTTAGCACTGTTCCTCAGTCTCTTCCTCCTAGTAGTCCTGGCCACTAGGAAATTTATGATGCTCAGCTTTATTTGACTCTGAAGAGTGCCTCTCCCCACGTTTGTTTTTCACATTTTGTTTGTTTCATTGTTTTCTTCTGACTTACCATTTAGATGACTCCTGGGAGGCAGTTGGCCAGGGCAAACCTTGCTTAATGCTACGTACGTTAGTTTCATTTCCATTTATTATGGCACCTCTGGGTGGGCTATTTGACCAATCTCTTCCTTTGCCTACAGCTGTGTTATTTTAGAACCTGGCTACAGAGGAAAACAAAGGCCAGAGGAAGGTCAAGGCTGGAACATACACACAAAAAAGGGGTGCCCTTCCCTCTCCAAAGGAACTATGCTGTAAATATCCATGTGGATAAATACTCCTTTCTGTCTTCACGAGAATAGGATCCATAAGATATCCATGTTCTCAAACTTGTGGCTGATCAAATGAAAGATAAAATAGCCCTAAGGGACTCATAACTTGGATGCAGCATGGGAGAATTCATGTGCACCTTCTCTCAAAGACTCTTACAGGTTATCTGATTTATTTTTGAATCAATTTTCAGGATTCGAGTTTGTTTTTGTGGCTTCAGTGACCTCATACAACCCTTTGTGCTGGGAAAAGTTAAAATGCTTTTTCTAAAATCACATTCCCAAGCTTTGATATCATCTTTATTTAAAAATCAGTGAATGGAATGGCCAAGTTATTTAACTTTGACGGACATCTTTAATAAGTATGCAGAGGAACTACTTTTTGCAAGGTGTTATTGCACAGGCCAACATTCCATACTAGGAGTTACAGGCTAGGTATATTTGCAAGTATTTCTTGTACCATATTAACCACTGCCTCAGATCCCTGTATTAGAGCATAGCAGACCTGCCCTGGTATCCCAGATAAGCCAGGACTGTAGCCCAGTGTCAGCACAATCTGATGGGATAAGTTGTGCCTGGTTCTATCCTTGGTCTTTAGAGAGTTTTTGCTCAAAACCAGATATGTGATGCAGAGGAGTACTATTTGTAGCTATTCAGATCAGTAGCCTTCAAGAATTACATTCTTCTAAATTCTTTCTCTAGAAAATATTTTTTATTTTGGCCATAAGTTTTCAGAGAACACAGAGCAATAAGTGATCAGCCTATCATGGTGGTAATTCCATTCACTCAAAATTATTTCCTTAGTTTAAAAGTTTCCTTTAGTTTAAAAGTGAACTTCATCATAAAGTTTTGTGGTGCTGTTCCTACAGTATGTCGCTGTCTACTACTGAAATCCTATTGATTAATTTTCTTATCTTGGTTAAGAGGGGTGACCCTTTCCTGATATGCTTTGGTTTCCTCTGCTTTTATATGTTCCTTAAATACGAATAAAGTAAGATTTCTGAATATTAGAATAACACTACAAGCTTGAGAAAGCAGTGTTGCCAGGTGGACAGGGTTGGAGGCCTTAGAAGAATCCAGGTGAAAAGTAGACTATAACTGCTAATAGAAGCATGACAAACAACCTAATCATTCAAACCAAAGACTGGATCATTTCAGATGGTTAGTTTCTTTCTCATAATGTCAGCAACACAAATAGGGAAGTGAGCTTGAGACTGTTTTCATATTTAATACACTTAAGCACACTTCTTGTCTAAATGATTATATACACATATTTTTTAAAAACAGTGTTTTATATTTAATAGACAGTAAATTTTAATTGAATCAACAAACATTAGTTTGCATAGAATGTATATATGTACATACACTCATAAACACTTAGGATTGATAGTTCAAATTTGAAAATACTGAAAGTTGCTTTGTAATTATTGTTCCAGTTAAAGAATGACTAAGTGGGGCTTCCTGGGTGGCTCAGTCGGTTGAGCATCTGAATTTGGCGCAGGTCATGATCTCGCAGTTCGTGAGTTTGAGCCCCGTGTCAGGCTCTGTGCTGACAGCTCAGAGCCTGGAGCCTGTTTCAGATTCTGTGGCTCCCTCTCTCTTTGTCCCACCCCCACTAGTACTCACTCTCTGTCTCTCTCAAAAATAAAAACATAAAAAAAAAAAGAATGACTAAGTGATTTTAACATTATATACTTTGGTAGAGAAAAACTTTATTCTCTCACTTAGTCTTAAAAATTGCATCCTAACATTTAAATTCTTAAAATGGCTCAATTCTTAAAAAAGTATACAAAGTGTGTTATTTACATATATGCTAATAGCTCCTCCATTGCCATTCTGATTAAAAATACATATTTGGGGGGCGCCTGGGTGGCGCAGTCGGTTAAGCGTCCGACTTCAGCCAGGTCACGATCTCGCGGTCCGTGAGTTCGAGCCCCGCGTCAGGCTCTGGGCTGATGGCTCAGAACCTGGAGCCTGTTTCCGATTCTGTGTCTCCCTCTCTCTCTGCCCCTCCCCCGTTCATGCTCTGTCTCTCTCTGTCCCAAAAATAAATAAACGTTGAAAAAAAAATTTAAAAAAAAATACATATTTGGTTGCTAACTCTCATTTAGTGCTTTTCCAAATCCAAAGGAAACAAAACATACCATCATTACTCTGCTTGTTCCACATAGTGTGTAATCCATATTTCTCCTGTAGCCTCCATTCTCTCTGAGAATTTTTGAGATCCACATGATCTCAAAATTCATTGTAGTATTTTTTTTAAATTTTGTTTTATATTTATTTATTTTTGAGAGAGAGACAGAGCTCAAGTGGGGGGAGGAGCAGAGAGAGAGGGGGAGACACAGAATCTGAGCAGGCTCCAGGCTCTGAATGGTCAGCACAGAGCCTGGCACGGGGCTTAACCTCATGAACCAGGAGATCATGATCTGAGCTGAAGTCGGAAGCTTAACCGACTGAGCCACCCAGGCATCCCTCATTTTAGTATTTCTAATGATCTGATTTCAGAGATGAACTATTAAGATTTTGATTTTTAGTATGTTTTAAAAGTATGTTTAAGCACTAAATTCTTTTCTTCTGACATTTAAATATCTGCTATAGATACAGTTAAAAAAATCAAAAGTGACATTCAAGTATATTCCTTGGTAATATTTAGGTTTTTTCAAAAGAATGGTATACAATCTCACATGCTCAGTAGTTCCACTAAAAAGGAAGGAGGAGAAAAAAGTACGTTACAAAGGTAGGTGATTTACTTAAATCCATTCTGTAAGAGTGGTGACTAAAAAGTTATCTAATACTTAACTCACATAATTTTCAAGGCACACCTTTCAAACTTTCACCTTCCGTGTGGATTCTCAGCAACCAGATAGAGCAGCCACACCACCCGCTTTTTGAAAAGAACAAATCAGTATTTCAAGTGGAAAATGTTGTATGAGTGTGATTTCAGTCAGTTGTTGTAGGATGAAGTCTTTGGACTATTTCCTGTGAAGACTTGAATGGACCAAGAAATGGATTAATATGTGGCCATTACATGGTGGTCCTACACAATGCCTGAGTACAGTTATTTCTAGGATGGGCAAGAAGAGTATAAGATTATGATGCTTCTAATGATAATGAAGAATATGTGTTGTATAGCCAGGTTGCCACATACTCCTTGAAAGGGATTTTATGATTGGAATCTGAGTATTAATACTCATTTTTTGTAATATTCAATTTAAAAGGTAGAGGTTTTTGTTCTATGTAAAGCCAAGACATATTGTTTATATAACTTCTGATAATTAAGGAAAGGGCAGTGTATTTTATTTTCTTTACCATAGTCATCTTTTCTGCTCAGGTCTTTCTAATAGAGATGAGGCTTGGCCATGGCTCACAACAGGACTTGGAGAGTATAAGGTATTATTGTACCAAATGAGATTCCCTGAAACAAAGATTTATTTTTTTTATATGAAATTTATTGACAAATTGGTTTCCATACAACACCCAGTGCTCATCCCAAAAGGTGCCCTCCTCAATAACCATCACCCACCCTCTCCTCCCTCCCACCCCCCATCAACCCTCAGTTTGTTCTCAGTTTTTAACAGTCTCTTATGCTTTGGCTCTCTCCCACTCTAACCTCTTTTTTTTTTTTTCCTTCCCCTCCCCCGGGGGTTCCTGTTAAGTTTCTCAGGATCCACATAAGAGTCAAACCATATGGTATCTGTCTTTCTCTGTATGGCTTATTTCACTTAGCATCACACTCTCCAGTTCCATCCACGTTGCTACAAAAGGCCCTATTTCATTTTTTCTCATTGCCACGTAATATTCCATTGTGTATATAAACCACAATTTCTTTATCCATTCATCAGTTGATGGACATTTAGGCTCTTTCCATATTTTGGCTATTGTTGAGAGTGCTGCTATGAACATTGGGGTACAAGTGGCCCTATGCATCAGTACTCCTGTATCCCTTGGATAAATTCCTAGCAGTGCTATTGCTGGCTCATAGGGTAGGTCTATTTTTAATTTTCTGAGGAACCTCCACACTGCTTTCCAGAGCGGCTGCACCAATTTGCATTCCCACCAACAGTGCAAGAGGGTTCCCGTTTCTCCACATCCTCTCCAGCATCTATAGTCTCCTGATTTGTTCATTTTGGCCACTCTGACTGGCGTGAGGTGATACCTGAGTGTGGTTTTGATTTGTATTTCCCTGATAAGGAGCGACGCTGAACATCTTTTCATGTGCCTGTTGGCCATCCGGATGTCTTCTTTAGAGAAGTGTCTATTCATGTTTTCTGCCCATTTCTTCACTGGGTTATTTGTTTTTCGGGTGTGGAGTTTGGTGAGCTCTTTATAGATTTTGGATACTAGCCCTTTGTCCGATATGTCATTTGCGAATATCTTTTCCCATTCCGTCGGTTGCCTTTTAGTTTTGTTGGTTGTTTCCTTTGCTGTGCAGAAGCTTTTTATCTTCATAAGGTCCCAGTAATTCACTTTTGCTTTTAATTCCCTTGCCTTTGGGGATGTGTCGAGTAAGAGATTGCTACGGCTGAGGTCAGAGAGGTCTTTTCCTGCTTTCTCCTCTAAGGTTTTGATGGTTTCCTGTCTCACATTTAGGTCCTTTATCCATTTTGAGTTTATTTTTGTGAATGATGTGAGAAAGTGGTCTAGTGAAACAAAGATTTAATGGCAAATGAATTTGATTGGCTTTATCCTCCCTATCAGTACAATTTAAGGTCTTTCTCCCAGTGCTAGGCTACTTTACATAATTTGTGAGGAAGTTCTTTTTTTGTGATATTATCTTTCTAGTCAGTGTCTAGTGTAATAGAATCATAGTACTCAAACCAAACCAACATTGTGAAAGCCATTAAAAATAATTGAGTTGAAAGAATTTTTCAATTGGCGTTTAGTGGGTGAAACAGCATGATGGAAAGTGAAATACATTTGAGTATTTCAGTGTGAGGATAGCAACACTGGCTTGCCTTCTTTCCTTCCACTCTCCCTCCCTCCCTTCCACTCTCCCTCCCTCCCTCCACTCTCCCTCCCTTTCTCCTTCTCTCTTTCCCTCTCCATCTCCCTCTTTCCCTCCCTCCCTCCCTCTCTCTCTCTCTCTTTCCCTCCTTCTCTTCCTTCCTTCCTTTCAATGAAAGATACTTTCCCAAGTCAGGCTAACTCTGGTTAATTCTTCAAGTTTTAGTTTATATGTTGTTTCCTTCAAGAAGCCTTGCTTGATCAGCTAAATCCGAATTCTTTATGATCCCTCATAACAAACTAGATTTTTCTCCAAATATTGTATTTAATTATTTATTTCAGGCGTTGTGTTCCACTGGGCTCTCCATGAGGAAAGAGACTGTTTTTATGTTTTCTCTAACCCCATTTCTTAGATACATGGCTAGTATAAGGAAGGTGCTTATTATATATATTTACTGTCTAATAAACAAGTAAATCAACAAACAAATGAACAACTGAGTGAAATGAGAGTAAATAGACGCAAAATACTGAAAATTATACAAAAAACTATCATTGGTATGTTACGTCAAATTTTAGGGTGATATTTATATTCTTATTAATTAGAGAAAAAGGATACATGTTCATTGAAGGCAATTTGGTAAACCTAGAAAACTATAGAGAAGAATCACCCATTATTCCAACATTCAGAGGTAACCATAAGTAAAATATGGATTTGTTTTCAGTGTATTTTCATCTTCCTATGTGGCTCTGTTTAAGAGAATAAAGAAAATTTATACGTATGTTTGTGTTCTTTTCGTGTACATGTGTGTATTGGTAAGTATATGTGTATGTGTGTAATTGTGTGTGTATGTTTGTGTGTGTTTTAAAACCTCTGGAGCAACTTCTGTTACTACCTGTATCAGAATGGAGAGATTAATTTCCTTTGGGAAAAGAATCAGTTTTGAGATTACCATCTTCAAACATATGCACTTGGAATTTCTCCTGAAAGATCTTCAAAAATTTGCTCATCTGAATCTTACTGAAGATGATAAAAATAGCTATTTTGTTTATTTAGGAGATTAACTAAACTTGATCACATATATATGATAATATATATCATAGCATACATATTTATAAGTATATATATAACATATATACATACTTATGTATATTTATGTTTTTTTAATTTTTAATTTTTTGGGCTTTTTGTGCCTGACAATATTATCATCCTATTACCTTCATGCATGCATAGTTGGACATAGACTTACTGGGGCACATGTTTTCTGTCTGAAAAGTCTGGAAATAGAGCCAAATGCTCAAGCATTTGGACAGTTTCTGTTTAGCATTGATTAGAAGTCTGAATTCATACTAGTATATGTTCTTTTGTGGGCAGCCTGTTTATTCTTTCCTGTAGCCTTATAGTATGTTTTCTTTATTTTGTTAATTAAAAAAACCCAAATCATCTTTAAGATGAGCATTTGCAGATACATGTTCATGTACATGTCTCTTTCTAGTTAGGAAAAAATTCTTTAATTCTTTATATTATTCTATTACTCTGAATTCTTCCTTGAGGGAAATTACAACTTTTTGTTGAGATTCCTCTTCTCTGACTTTCATATTTTCTGCTCATTGTGTACATCTCTAAGTTTATATTCAGTAGCACCGATTCAGTTTCCTGAAATGTAAATTCCTCTTTTGTTACCTCCAGTTTAGATTTTAATTTTGCTACTATTTATTGTTTCTCTGCAGTATTTATCCATCTTTCTTTTTATTCATTAATTTAGCTTGAACTTTCCATTTAGCTTTTGGCTTCTATTTTATTGTCTTTTATTTTATAATGATTTTCCATTTCACTTTTGGCTTCTATTTTGGCTTCTTTTAACATTTGGGGATGCCAAAAAGTTTTCTAAGTTTTTATTTTGGTTCCTATAGTAAATCATCTTCACTGACCTAACTAGTAGGAATGGTGTTTCCTCTACAGTTTTTGTAGCATATTCTCATAGGCTCTGGGTTTTGTTCATCTGTTTTGTTTTTGCTCACTCGTTCTTTTTTTAATGTTTATTTTTGAGAGAGAGATAAAGGGAGGGAGAGAGAGAGAGGAAGAGAGAGAGATGGAAAGGGAGAGGGAGAATAATGGGGGGGGGGAGGCAAAGAGAGAGGGAGACACAGAATCCACAGCAGGCTCCCGGCTTCTAGCTGTCAGCATGGAGCCCGCATGGGGCTCAAACCCATCAAATGAATCCACCGACCTTGAGATTGTGAACTAAGTTGAAGTCCGATGCTTAACCAACTTGAGCCACCTAGGTGCCCCTGCTCACTAATTCTTGAGTATAGAGAAGTCTTTCTAGCTATTTGCCAACAAGTGTAGTGAATTCTTTTTGACTTTGCCAAATTACATGCTGGTTGAATATGCTCTTGGGCTATGCAATTGAATGGCAATACCAGTCCAATTTCTAGGTTTCAACAGACTATCAGACAGTGTTAGTTAGAAGGCCTAAAGTGGGATTTCTTCTATTTCCTTTTTAACTGCCTGATATTCTGGTAAGATGATTTACATTTATAAGTCTTAAAAATTCTTTTATCTACTCAGAGGCACAATTTAACACATTTTAAACGTTTATTTTTAGATATTTCATTTGTTTGCTGGACAAATCACATTTCATACTTAATTGAAAATTGCGCTAATACTTTAAGTGTATCTGTTAAAAGATATTATAACAAATATTGTAGGTGTTAGCATATAAAGAGTACAGTAGATCTAGAAATAAAAAGCATGATAAACCTTATGGATAGACTAGAATTATCAATAAAAAGTATAATAGCTGTTGTAGGTATGAAGTGGAAAAAATTAGAAATGGCCCTTGCTTCGAGATAACCCTTTTTATCCATTTTAGTGATTCTACCAATTTCAGGTCTTTTTTCTAGCCCTATATTTTTTTTTCCTTCCTTACCATACAGAGTTTTTAAGAAACATTTCATACAACTATATTTATACATGCCTCATCTTAACTACTAGATAATAAATTAAATGTAATAAAATGAAATTGTTGGCACCTGAGATTCAAATGACTAAAGCAAGATGGGTCAAAGTCAGAATGGTAGTCATGGCCCTGGAGGTGGCAAGAAGGATGACAAGGACAAGAAAGAGATATGAACCTCCTATACCAACTAGAGTGGGGAAAAAGAAAACAAAGGGACCAGATGCTGCCAGCAAGCTGCCACTGGTGACACTTCACATTCAGTGCCAGTTAAAATTATTGAAGTTAGAATTGAAGACTGTCTTCTCATGGGGGAAGAATTCACTAGAAATAAGGAAAAAATGGATAAAATGAATAAATGAAAATAAAGAGAGGAAAGATCAAAAGTGGATGATCTGAGGGAGGCCCCAATGTCAGTAGGAACCTTGGAAGAGATCACTGATGACAATTATTCCATCATGTCTGCATCTGTGGTATCAGAACACTACATCAGCATTCTTTCCTTTGTAGACAAGGATCTGCTGGAACTAGGCTCCTTGGTCCTACTTGGCCATAAGGCACATGCTTTCATAGGGGTGCTCATGGATGACCTGGATCCCTTGGTCACAGTGATGAAGGTAGAAAAGGCCCCTCAGGAAACCTGCGATGATATTGGGAGGTTGGACAAACAAGTCCAGGAAATTAAAGAATCTGTGGAGTTTCCTCTCCTGAATATTATGAAGAAATGGGTATAAAGCCCCCACAGTGGGTCATTCTCTATGGTCCACCTGTTACAGGTAAAACCTTATTAGCCAAAGCAAACCAAACCTCAGCTACTTCCTTGAGAGTGGTTGGCTCTGAACTTATTCAGAAGTACCTAGCTGATGAGCCCAAACTCATTAGAGAATGATTTCAAGTTGCTGAAGAACATCCACGCTCTATTGTGTTTATTGATGAAATTGATGCCACTGGAACAAAAAAAAATATTCAATTTACAGTGGTGAGAGGGAAATTCAACAAACAGCATTGGAACTGTTGAACAAGATGATGGATTTGATTCAGGGGATGACGTGAAAGTTATCATGGCCACACACTGAATAGAAACTTTGGATCCAGCACTTACCAGACCAGGACTCATTGACAGGAAGATTGAATTCCTCCTGCCCCAGGAAAAGACTAAGATGCACATCTTCAAGATCCATACAAGTAGGATGACACTGGCTGATGATGTAACCCTGGAAGACTTGATTATGGCTAAAGATGATATCCTTCGTGCTGACATCAACACAATCTATACAGAATATGGTCTGATGGACTTGAGAAAATGTGGAAGGAAAGTAACAAAGACTTCAAAACATCTAAAGAAATTGTTCCTTACAAAAATTAAGAAGGCATCCTTGAGGGGCTGTATCTCTAGCAGACTGCATTTGCCTTCAAGGAAATGGTTGGGAGTTGTCCCAACACTTCAGAGGGATGAGGTTGGGGAAGTTGCCCAGAGGAATCCATGTTCCAGTTGATGTTTCTTAGCAGAACCTCTTGTGTATCTTTTTCAGTGTGATGTGTAGGATGCCTTCTGGGCTGCTTTCATCTGTTGGTCGCATAAAGTGCTCTCTCCCCAATAAAGCATGATTCCACTGAGAGAGAGAGAGAGAGAGAGAGAGAGAGAGAGAGAGAGAGAGAGAGAGAAGGAAAGAAATTGGTGGCACCTGGATCATAATAAACATTCAATGACTGTTTATTGTATTTACATCTTTCAGAAAGCTATCATGCTATTTATTTTTGTATCATGTTAAATTTCAATCCTTTGGCCCTGCAATATATTTAATAAATGTCATTGAGCAGATACCTGAGAAGGTATAAAACCTCAGGCAGTTGCCATAAAAGTGATATAAAGTTGAAAGTTAAGAACTCGGAATCAGGATCAAGAGTTTTAGGTCTAAATATTCTAGACTCAACTTTCTTGATAGAGCAAAGAAGACTCAGCCTAACAGTGTCATATGAAACTAGGTATAAACCTAAAGACCAGAATGGACTCTGTAGCTAGCTGATGACTTAACTACATGTAAAGATTAAGAAAAAGGAGAGATACACAGTAGGTAGTTCAAATACTTACCTCATTTAACAAAGCTGAAAGTCAGAGGAAGTACAGGGTCCAAGCATATCTAGAAATGTATCAGAAACTTTTTGGATGGAAAATAAACGCCTAGGGTTTAAAATACAGGTAAAGACTTTATGTTAAGACTCCTTTGTTTATTTTCCCAAATCCTAATTTTAACTCTTGTCCCATTGATCAAGAGAGAGATTGATCCATTGGCTTATGTTACAAATTGTAACCAGTAGGGAAGAAAGGGTCAAAGAAAAGTAGAATTCCATATGAATTCCAAAGAGAGGGACAGGCTTATTTCTCACCCTATAAGTTTTTGTTTCTGGAAAAAAAAAAGAGGAAAGGAATGGAGAGGAAGGATGAGGCTAAAGTCTCACCTTCCACTCTACCTGTTAGCACCTCATTGCTACATCATTAAGATGAGTAAGTGGAGGTTTAGAGTTCCAAATTTTTATTTATTTCCCCTTAAATTTAAATGTCTTTCCAAGAGCTCCTGGACTTTTATTATAATCTCCAGATACTTGGCAATAACTTCCAGCTACTATAGCCTGTTTTACAATATTTTTTTTGCAGCAGTTTATGGAGAAAATGTTAAAAGAGGAACACTACTGTGGAGCTAAAGTTAGATACGTCGAGATGAAATAGTGAAAAAAAATTAGACAACTTAATGATTAGAATCTCTAGTCTTGAAAAATATGTTTTCAAAATGAGAGAGATGCTGTAATTTTTGTGTCTCTTGCCATTAACATGTCTTTTATGTAGTATGAAACTGTAGTTGAAATGTATTAAACATCCAGCAAGAGGATGTAACAATTTATGCACCCAACATGAGAGCACCCAAATACATAAAACAGTTAATAACAAACATAGAGAAAATAATCCATAGTAATGCAATAATATTAGGGGACTTCAACACCCCACTCACATTAATGGACAGATCATCCAAACAGAAAATCAACAAGGAAAGAGTGGATTTGAATGACACACTGGACCCGATGGATTCTATAGACATATTCAGAACAATTCAACCTAAAACAGCAGAATCCACATTCTTTTTGAGTGCACATGGAGCATTCTCCAGAGTAGATCACATATTAGGCCACAAAAGAAACCTCAACAGATTCAAAAAGATCAAAGTCATACCATGTATCTTTTCTGATCACAATGCTATGAAATTAGAAATCAACCATGAGAAGAAATCTGAAAAGATCACAAAAATTAACCATAGAGGTTAAATAACATGCTACTAAACAATGAATGAGTGAACCAAGAAATCAAAGAAAACATCAAAAATTACATGGAAACAATTGAAAATGAAAACACAACATTCCAAAACCTTTGGTATGCAGCAAAAACAGTTTTAAGAGGGAAGTTTATAGTAATACAGTTTTACTTTGAGGCAAGAAAAGTTTCAAATAAATTACCTAACATTACACCTACAAGAGCTAGAAAAAGAACAACAAACAAAACCCCAAATCAGTAGAGGGAAGGAAATAAAAAAGATCAGAGGAGAAATAAATGAGATAGAAACTAAAAAACACAATAGAACTTATCACTGAAACCTGGAGCCAGTTCTTTGAAAACATCAGCAAAATTGACAAACCTCTAACCAGACTCAGAGAGAGGCCTCAAACAAAATCTCAAATGAAAAAGAAATAACCAACACCACAGAAATACAAACAATACCAGATATGATGGAAAACTGTATGCCAACAAATGAGACAACATAGAACAAATGGATAAATTCCTAGAAAGATATAACCTACCAAAACTGAAGCAGGAAGAAATACAAAATTTGAACAGACCATTTACCACTAAGGAGATTGAATCAGTAATCAAAAAATTCTCTCCAAATCAAAAGTTCAGCACCAGACTGCTTTACAGGCAAATTCTACCAAACGTTGAAAGAAGAATCAATGCCTATTCTTCTCAAACTATTCCACAAAAATAGAAGAAAAAGGAAAACTTCCAAATTCATTCTATGAAACCAGTATCTCCCTGACACCAAAACCAGACAAAGACACTACAAAAAAAATATAAGGCCAGTATCTCTCATGAATATAGAAGCAAAAATCCTCAACAAAATATTACAAACTGAACTCAACAATATATTTAAAAAATTATATACTATGATCAAGTGGGATTTAATCCCAGGATGCAAGGGTGGGAGTCTCAAAACAATATTCGCAAAACAATCAATGTGACACATCACATCCATAAGTGAAATGATACAAACCATATGATCATTTCAGTAGATTAAAAGCATTTTATAAAGTACAGCATCCGTTCGTGATGATATTAAAACATTTAGCCCTGAAGGGTGAATAGAAATTAGCCAAATGAGGTATGGGTTATGGGGAGCCAGAAGGAAGAATTTGGGGGCATAGATGGAACAGCAGGTCTGAAGATCCTAAGTTGTGTATATTTTTTATTGCTTTGAAGAATGGAAAGTAGGCCCTTGTGGAAGAAACAGAGGTGAAGAGAGGAGGTGTATGTGAAGTATAAATTGGAGAAACTTAGCCTTGAGAAATTTTAATCTCATCAGTAAAGTCACCAAAGGATTTAGGCAAAAGTAGCTGTTGTGTGTCAAATGGAATAGAGTAAAAGTCAGGTAGCCAGTGAAAAGGCTTTATTTGAGGAGTTTAGAGATGTAGTACCTTGGATTATGTGTGGTTTTGGCTAGAGATACGAATCTGGTGATTCAAGTTGTATTTTGGAGGGATAACAGTACTTGTTGGTTCTTTGGAGAGGGAGTTTCTGCAGGATACTAAGGTTTCTAGAGTGAGAAATGGTGGGTCATGATGTCCCTTACTGAAATGAGAGACATTTTGTGTGACTTAAGATCATGAACTCAAATCTGAGACATTCTCACTTTATAAAAATTATGAGACATCCAAATAGAGATTTTAGATGGTCAATTGAATAGACAAGTGTGAAAGTATGCTCCTTAAAAGAGGGATCAGCACTAATGATGAAAATGTGAGTCAGGGGCATAGGGATGGATTTTGAAGCCACTTGAGTGTTAAGATTAGATATTGTTTGGTCCAGCAAAATGACATTTTTTCACGGACATAATTTTTTCCACATGGTTTGAAAATACCTATGTCATTATTCTGCATGATTTTTAGTACACTCAGAGATAAATATTTTCACCTCTTGAGTAGCATTCCTCTAACACAATATTTTAAGTCAAAGAGAGAGGGGCGTCTGGGTGGCTCAGGTGATTAAGGGTCCAACTTTAGCTCAGATCATGATCTCGCAGTTTGTGGGTTTGAGTCCAGCATTGGGCTCTGTGCTGACAGCTCACAGCCTGGAGCCTGCTTTGGATTCTGTGTCTCCCTCTCTTTCTACCCCTCCCCTGTTTGTGTGCATGCGCTCTCGCTCTCTCTCTAAAAAATAAAACATTAACAAAATTTAAAAAAAAATAATAAAATCCATTAAACTTACTTAACAATACAAATTACTGGTCTTTATCTGTTCTTGAATAGATACTTATTTTTGCTTTTTAATTTTGGTCTTCTTCTGTCTTCACTCCATGTCCTCAGATAATGTATTTCCATGGTAATTTGTTGGAATATTTGATCAGTTAAATGATTTCTTATGTCAGGCAGTTTTGTAAGTAACATGTTTTCCCCCCAAGGAATTGGATTAAGGGTAGAAATCTTTTCAAAATTAACCAGAGTTATAATTATCATCTACTTTGTTGCTTTAAAAAGTCCTATTTTATGTATCTATAAAATCCATTTTATGTAACTTATCATAGAGTCTAACTAAAATATGAAATATGTTAACTCATGATAATTTAAAAGCAGATTATATTCCGTATCTATGGAATCTCTACTAAAGGTATTGCAATCGACTTAATTCCTTTCTTTTACTTTTTCATTTTTTTAAAGAAACACTTCAGATGTTCCACAATATTATAAGATTGCTTACAGATTGGCATAAACTATGAGAAAAGCACAGTAAGCAAGGAATAAACTCTTTCTGTACATCTTTGAAAGAATTGCTGAACAGAATGGGCAAGCAGTTGGAAAGTTTTCTAATTTATTACAAAAGTGTAACCCTGATCTAAAGTGAAGCTAGATGGCACACCTGGGTGGGTCCATCAGTTAAGCATCCAAATCTTGGTTTCAGCTCAGGCCATGATCTAATACTAGTTCATGAGTTTAAGCCCTGCATGGGCTCTGCACTGACATTGTGGAGCCTGCTTAGGACTCTCTCTCCTCCTCTATTTTTGCCCCTCCCCTGCTCACTCTCCATCTGTCTCTCTCTCTCAAAATAAATAAATAAACAAGCATTGAAAAAAAAAGAAAGTGAAACTAGAATTACTCATGAAATTAATTCGTGACTTAGCTCATTTTGTGGCTTCAGTGATAACATATAGATCTTTACTGAATTGTGATTTACTTCATAGTGATTGAAGATACTGGTAAAATTACAGTATTTTTAAAAATCTGAAGTTTCTTAAAATTTTACCATCTTCATCCCTTTATATATTTACTAAGCTAGGGTGTGCTCAGTACTGATTAATCCAGGGGGTGACCTATTTTTGCATTTACATCCAGATAAATAAGACTAAATGACTCTTATGTGCTAGAATTTTCAAATATATATTATTTCTCTATTTGTAAATTTATTTTTAAAAGAATGCCTTTTTTAGAGTAATCATATTATCATTACATTTTATCATAACCTTGTATCATTACTCAGTCTTGTGCTGTGTTTTCTTTGTGCTGAAGGAATTGCCTACGACCCTCTGATGCTGAAACACCAGTGCATTTGTGGCAATTCCACCACCCACCCTGAGCACGCTGGACGAATACAGAGCATCTGGTCACGGCTGCAAGAAACTGGACTGCTAAATAAATGTGAGGTAATCCTGAATTGGCTACACTCTTTTACTTACTGAAATAAATCATGTAAAAAGGGCAGTATTCATTTGGGTAGTAGTAGAAAAATGTTAATACTTGGGCACAAACACCATGATCGATGAACCATTATTGATACTTGTAGCATAGCACTTTTGACCTGATTCTGGGCTAGGCACCTAGGGGGTACTCAGTCCATGTTGATGGACTGAGCAGTTGCATGATGTATGTGTGTGATTATTGCAGCATTTTTTGAGCCACATGATAGCATTCTTGTTTCCAGATAGGTATCATTTATTCAGTTAAATTTTTGGGAAACTCTTCACAATCTGTTAAGTGCTGAGAGTTGTTATTTATTATTATAAGCTGTACTTTAAACTCAGATATATCCCAAATTTGCCTTTGGAATTGACTAGATTTAAAGATGAACTGTCCTCTTACCAAGAAAAGTAACTTCTTTTTATTGAAGTGATAATCTTCCGTTTTTATAGTGAAGGTTTGAGTACTTTTATTTTACTGGTATTTCTTTAGACTCATTTCTGAAGATTCTCGAGTCCCTTTTTCATTTAGAAAAATATGTTTCTTTCGGCTTTCACAAGTAAAAATGGTATCAATTCAATATCAATATCAATATCAAAAAATGGTATCAATTCAAAACATTTCCTATATTCAGATTTGCAAAATCTGTCACAATAAGCTGTTTTATTTGGTTGCTATCATTGTCCATTGTTGCCTAAGACCCAGTAACATTCTATATTTGAGTCTAAGACATTTAAAAAAATATATATCCCCAATGTTTTTTTCACATTACTTTAACATTTATTGATCAAAAGTACTTTTTACCTGTGTCTATATTATGTTCAAACATGTTCTAGGGACTAGAACTATAGAATTTCACAAGACAAATCTAGTCCTTGTTATTATAGACTGACAATATAACATGTTGCTCTTTGGTTTTGTTGTCAGTCTTTGCAGACCAGTGAAGGAAATCCAGTGTGATTCTCACTAGTTTGGGAAGAAATTAAATGGATAATATTTTGACTAAAGGTATATCATGAGGAAACTGATATATTGAGACTACATCGAATTCACTCTACTTTGATAAAATAGAAAAGCAATCTTATGCAACTACTTTTAAGTTAATTAAATTTTGGCAACCCAAAATGTGGTCCAGAATATTTCTATTCAAAGCCAATTTACTTTAAAGTAAACCTGTAAAATATATCAGTTGAGATGGAAATGCCAGAGCAGACAGAATGTTTCTTAGAGTCATGTGCACTTGCTGATATTTGATGCCCGAATGACATCAGTCTGATCCTTCTTCTCTGCAAAGTAGTGAAAAGAACTGATTTTGAAAATACAAAGTAATTTATTCAGTACATTCATTTATGAGGATGTATTATTTCCTTTATTGATTTTTCTCTTTTGAAGGTGAATAATGTACCTTGTAGGCTTTTTTCTTTACATCAAAACATGGGTAATGTCTGTGGGTCATTCAGCAGATTGGGATTGTGAATGAATACACCAAAGTATTGTGTACACATTTAGTTTTCACAAGTTTTATTATATGTTTATAATAGAATTATCAAATTTTTTCATATTTAAAGTTATTCTTTTGATTAAATGTATCCTCTTTACCTAAAACCTTAACGTGAAAGAATTTGAGCTAGATTTATTTCTCTGATACTTCCTTGAGTGAAAGTCTGTTATTCATCTCTTGCCAGTAGAATCCATATTATATGGCAGAAGGATTTCATACTTTTTGGTAAATTATAGAGTTGTCTTTAAGGTTTTTATGTTTTTGATAATGCACTGTGGAGGCCAAACCACTATGTGGTCGACACAGTCCCATATGGAGTAAATAAAGTCAACTAGCAAGGGGACTAATCCGTGGTGAACTGGTCTTAATGGACATTTATTCACGTGAACGTTTCTGTTTCACCGTTGCATCTACTATAGATGCTTTCCACCTTGGCGTTTTTTTCTGTGCTTTTGCCAGCTGAGGCATTGCTGTTTACATTTTTTCACTTTTAGGTCCTTATTATATCCTGGAGTGTTACCCCAGCCACATTAGCAGTGGCTGATCAGAGACTTCAAATGCATTGTTAGATTATGGTATTCCTTAAATCTTTTTACCTGAAAGAGCACTGGTTATGAAAGGAGCAAAGTGCAGAAATAAGTGGAATGTAAAATGGCTCATCCTGGTCTTAACATTTAAAAATCTGTTACCCCTTTCTGATCAGTCTTCTTTTTCAACTCCTCATGCATCACATTATTTTAGTCCTGTATTATTTGAAAGCATAAAATTCAATTTATACAACAGCACTGACTGATGTGATATCAGACCAGGGTGAAATGGCAGAAGTACAGTGGGGCTAATGAGAATGAGTGAGTCTAGCCCTAGACCAGTCAGCTAAATAAGTGTCTTTGTAAACAATCACACTACGAATAATGCACTTGAAAGCCCAGATCACTAGAGTTGCTCTTAAGACCAACTACAAAAATATCCATAATTTCTTAATAATATAAACAGAACACTCTTTTTGCTAACATAATTTGATAACAGTTCACTAGTTGTTTGATTGCTTAAGTGATGAAATTGTTGCTCATATGTATTTATTTGCTCCTATGGTATCAGGTATCTTGGACTTCATGCTGACCTAATCATAAAATGGAATTTCTAAAACCATTTAAAAAAAGAGTTTAAGACAACTAGAGGTTGATGTTTTTTTGTATGTAAATGATTTTAGGAATATTCAAAATGTAATTTTAAAAAAAATTTAATGTTTATTTATTTTTGAGAGAGACACACCCAGAGTGTGAGTAAGGGAGGGGCAGAGAGAAAGGGAGACACAGAATCTGAAGTAGGGCTCCAGGCTCCAAGCTGTCAGCACAGAGCCCTATGTGGGGCTCAAACCCACAAACCATGCGATCATGACCTGAGCTGAAGTCGGACACTTAACCGATTTAGCCACCTAGGCGCCCCAAAATGTAATTTTAAAAATGATCATTAACCAAACAAATGTTACCCTTTTCTAGAGACTTTCAGGTTGTATGTAAGGTAAAACATAGTAACAAAAGGGGTAAAACAGAACCAAAAGAAACATAATTCCTTTTTTCTTCTTGATTGTTTCTATCAGAAGAGTATGGGAGAAAATAAAAAGGGAACACACAGAGGTTATTTCAGAACAGTTTAGCCCACTCAGAAATAGTAGAATCTGTTTCATCAACCAGTAGTCTTCCTAGTAACTGCACCTAAAATAAATGGTACATGTTCGTTGTGGATTTTCTTTTAAAGTTTTTGCTTTGACAAGTTAAATCTAATGTACACATTTAATATATTATTAAATCATCTTGCAAGGATGCTAACCTTTTTGTCTCAAGCCAAATTATTTTGAAAATTTCAATTATGTGGAAGAGAAAACCACAGAAACATAAAAGTAATCTTTTAGCATTTCACCAAAACTCATTAGAATCAGTTGCTGAAAAAAACAGGAGAAAAGTATACTATAAGAGGCAAGTGGTCAGGTACATGGTGAGAGCATTAAGGGTCAAAGAGGCAAGAAAATTCTTCCTGTATGGGCTAATAGGTTTCCTGGTTAGTGTTTATGAACCTTCTAAGGAGATTAAGGCCCATGACAGGATCTTCCAATTGGACTTGACTTAATCACTCCATGAGAGAAGTTAGGTTTCAGGTTGGGTATGAATGAATATTTACCATGATAGCCCAAAGACTTCAGGAGAATGAGACCTTTCTTTCTAAATTTGTCTAGATAGGACTACTAGGAAATTAAATTCCAGTTCTGTTTGTTCCTTGATTATGTTTAGAGCATGCATTCCTGAGAGGGTAAAATCTGTGCATCTAGGACTCCAGGGATGTGAATACGAGCCTTGGTGTCTAGGTTATCACTCTTTCCTAAACATTATAGACAAATTCCTGTCTTGGTGTGAGCAATAAGAACTCAACTCAATTGTCTCAAAAGAGAGAGGATTTATTAGATTTTACAGAAAAGGATATAATTGAATAAGAATATAACACATAGAAGCTGGGTCAGTTTGTTTTTCCCCAATATCCAGAGAGGGATTTGCCATCTTTGAACACTATTTTCCTGCCAGGTCTGGGTAGCCACCTATAGCTAGCAGTTAGCCAGTGCTTTTAGAGAAGGTATCAACAGATTTCTGGGGACATATAGCTGGTCAGCAAGCTGAAACCTGTGGCCAAATAAGTGGTATTCATTTATTGATTAGTGCGGTGCTCATATGTTAGCACACATCAGAATCATTGGGAATACTAAAATACAGATTGTGGGGCTCCAGCCTCAGAGGTTCATATTCAGCAGTAGTGGAGTCCTGTTGGGATGAGGTCTGAGAATTTGGATTGCTAACATGTGTCTGGGTAATCTTGATACTGCTGATCTGGCCACCACACTTTAAGAATGGTAGAATCCTTAAGATGTATACTTTAAGAACAGGATTCATCCATTCAACAGTACATCACAATTTTGAGTTTTCCAGGCTCCTGTATTAGGATCTAGAGAAGATTCATGCCCTGTCTTCAAGGAGATTACCATTTGGTGGGATCAGCCAATATTGATCAAATGGTCACAGAAAAAAATATGTAATTACAAAATCACAAGGGATTTTGAGTTACTAATTTATGTTGCAGTGATTTTAAAGACTCTTACTGATTTAGCTTGGAGACGAAAAATAAAATGAGAAAGAGTGTGGTCCAGTGCTGCCTCCATAGTCTTGACAGCATCAGAAGGGCCATCTGAACAAGAGATGGAAGTAGAAGTGTTGTATATCAGAATGCAAAGGAGGAAGTACCCCAGACCTAATGTTGAAGAGCTTGACCTCCTTCTGTCTTTGTTTGTGTTTGTTTTTGGCTTTTTATTTCACTGGGAAAGAAGGTAAGGAGTCTCCATTCTACTGGCATTCAAAGAAATGTCAGCTTTCTTCAACCAACAGAATAGTCAATTTTGTAATTAAACAATGATATGATAGGAAAGATGGCAATTTGTAAACATTCAATGGCCTCCTTTGTTTCAAAATAATAGACTGATCCACAAATCAGAATTATGTATTGTGTCAGTTTATTTAGCAGTGTACAAAATCGATCAAAATGGATTCCTTCAAAGGTTATTGTTCAACATTAGATTTGACCTTACTCCTGCCATTAATTATCTGTATACTTTTGTTAACTCATTTAAGCTTACTCATTGGTTTGCCCATGTGTAAGATGAGGCTCTTAGGCAGGATATTTGCTAAGATCTTTTCCAGCTAGTGATATCATACAAAACTAGATGGCTAAGGAGCTCATTTGGAACATAACACTTTCTTTGGTTAAGAGTAGACAAAATTTTTAGAGTGTTTTAGTAAACATACTGCTTTTTGACTTGTAAGCTGTAGTGTAAATTGGTTGTGCTTACTAGTTCTGATTAGCAGCCAGAGAAAACACTAGTCTTCATTATATTAGGTTACAGTGGATACATGGGTCAACTTCTTTTGGCATGACGTGGCACTGTTTTTTTAAAAATTGAGGTGGTTAGTCCTTCATGCCAGTACTATTTAATTTTTTTCCCCAACTGAATCATTCACACTTAGTTTACTGATTCTTTAGAGAGCAAAAAGCAAAATCGGTAGCTTTCTTGTCACCATAAGAAGTGGATCTGGAGGGGTCATTCGGTATCCTCCTCAGAAACAAGTCCTTTGATTAGGTAGCCAGGTTTCTAAAGTGTGTGTGCCTGAAGAAAACAATGTGCTTTTCTGTCCTTAAAAAATTGCAGAGATCGACCCATCATCTGTTAGAAATGCACTTGCAGTTGTTTTTCCAGAAGTGTTCATGACTCTCAGCCCCACCAAGCCACCCACAGACATTTGCTTGCTCTCACATTTGTTTTGAGAATAATAACATTTTATAATGCTTTTGTTGGATTACATATTATGTGGAATTTGCATTGGCTCTTTGTAACTAATATTGAATAACTTTGTTTCGCTTAATTCGTAAGTAAAAACCATAAGCAACATACTGTGCTGAAATGTTTAACTCTTTTATTCAAGTGCCAACACAAAGTAATTACAAAACAATTCGGGGACCCAAAACCAAGCTACTGTTGTGCCTTTTGGGACTTCCTCAGCCGTTCCAATGAGAAAAGTGGAGAGCAGGTTTAATGTAAAATCTTAAGATGCCAAGGAGCTCAGGGCTAGGGTCCCACACCTTCCTGTGCATTACAGGTAATTTTAGAAGACCTTTTTCAAATCTAAATAAAGAAATATAATACTTTTTGAGAAGAACTTTTGGAATGTGTAGATTTTCTGACATAACTGCTAAAAAGCACTGAATACTGCAAGTTAATTCAATTAAACATTTGTTTTATAGAGTAATCTAACTAGATGGCAGCACATAACAGCTTACTGTTTAGCTTGCAAAAAGAAAATTTTATGTGTGTTTGTGTTTTAGAATCTAACCACAAAGCAGTAAGAAACTTAAACAGGGAGTCTTGTGAATTGTCTCTAAAGGACAGGACAGTCTTGAGAAGTGGCACAAATGATTTAGATGTGATGAGTAAACCAGGATACATTTTGTAATTATTCTGAGAGATATTTGTATATCACAGTAGAGTGAACCTAGTCAGATAAATACATTAAAATTACTCGTGCAGCCTATAATCAGAATTAAGATGATTTGGAATTTTTTGTTTTGATTATTTTTTTCTATAAAAAAGGAAGAATTAATGTGGAAAACAATCAACAAAAGGAAACAAGACAGACTGCCCACATTTGGAGAGTGGTACGGGATTATTTTAAGAGCAGCATTAAAGCTTATTTTTTAAAATGTTTGTTTGTTTGTAGAACATGAGCAGAGGAGGGGTAGAGAGAGAAGGAGTGAGAGAATCCCAGGTATATTCCATGCTGTCAACACAGAGCCCAGTGTGTGGCTCTGTGGGATGGGATCCTGTATGGGATGTATGGGATCATGACCTGAGCCAAAATCAGGAGTCAGATGCTTAACCCACTGAGCCACCTAGGCGCCCCTAAAGCCTATTAACAAAAATGAATAGTTACATGTTTTTAACCATCTGAAAATTATAATGCTAAAGTAATGCAAAATATTTATTGTGACAAAATTTGTTTCATATATGATTACTATTTTTATTTTTTAAAATTTTTTTTCAACGTTTATTTATTTTTGGGACAGAGAGAGACAGAGCATGAATGGGGGAGGGGCAGAGAGAGAGGGAGACACAGAATCGGAAACAGGCTCCAGGCTCCGAGCCATCAGCCCAGAGCCCGACGCGGGGCTCGAACTCACGGACCGCGAGATCGTGACCTGGCTGAAGTCGGACGCTTAACCGACTGCGCCACCCAGGCGCCCCTATGATTACTATTTTTAAAAAATCAATGCTTTAGCCCAAACCGTTAAAATGTTCATTTACAGTTGTTTACAGAATAAGTATAATCTAGGAGATTCAGTTACATAAAATCATAAAAATTGAGCAATTACACCAAAGGGTAACATTTTTTTTCTTTTTGATGAGCATAATATTTTGAAATGGGTGGAAATAAACTTTTAAGAAATATATAGCATGTATACTTTTTTACCATTCAGACCTTTATTATTGACTAGGATTTGCTGTTCTCTGAAATTCTTTTGCAATTACTTTATGCACCCAGAAATATCTTTACGTGAATTGTAATGACCGAATCAAGCAGTTTTATAAGCAAGTGGAGGCACTTGTTTTGAAGAACAGATAGATCTTTCTTACTTCCCAACCTTTGCTGTGACAACCATTTGTTGTAACTACAGTTTGAAATGTGGGTCAGTAGAGTGTCAGTATCTTGAATTCATTTACGAGCAGAAAGAATGGACAGCTCCCTCTAACATGTCGTTCTCGACCGAGGATGCACATTAAAACCCACAGGGTGTTTCTAAGTATCTATATGCTCAGGGTGTCCCCAAGGTTAATCAGACGTTCTGGAGGTAGGACCCAGGTAATAATACCTTTTAATCTTCCCCAGCTGATTTCAAGGTGCAGACAATGTTAAAAACCACTATACCAGAAGGTCTATTTCTTTTTTTTTTTTTAATTAAAAAAAATTTTTTTAATGTTTATTTATTTTTGAGACAGAGAGAGACAGAGCATGAGCAGGGAAGGGGCAGGTAGAGAGGGAGACACAGAATGTGAAGCAGTCTCCAGGCTCTGAGCTGTCAGCACAGAGCCCGACTCAGGGCTCAAACTCACAAACCACAGGATCATGACCCAAGCCGAAGTCAGAGGAAGTCAGATGCTTAACTGACTGAGCCATTCAGGCTCCCCAGGAGGTCTATTTCTTAACTTAAGCTTAATGGGATAGAGACAAAAAGGTGAATGGAGTCAAATATGTGAACATGGGAGTGTAACAGAAGTGAGCATTTACTTGAGAAACAAAGGTAGCATTAACTCAGAAGTTCCATACACAGACTTTTAAAAATTGGGAAATGTATTTATTATTTTGAGGTTATCACAAGGTAGGAATAGGAATTTTAGAAAATATACTTATTTTTCAATTATGATTAAACATTAAGAAATTGCTTCAAAGTATAGCTAATATACTTTTGAAAACCATAGTGAGATCTCCACTCTTGCTTCAACTTTAGTAATTTATTACTTCAATTATTATATTTGCTTGCCTAAGTCAATTCTATCAATTAAAATAAAGAATGTTGAGTTTTTATTGTGTATAAGATCATTTCACATAGAGTATTATCATTTTAGGGCTAAAGAGGGACTTTGAAGTAATTTGGTCAAACCTCCTAATGTTTATAAGTGGAGAAATTAGGGTCCTGAAACGTACCTCATAGCTGGCTAGGAGCATGTTACAGACAGGTGACGGTCCGAACCTAGAACTCAGGGCTCCTGACCTCCAGTTTATTTTCTTTCCATGTGACCAGCTGAAAGGACCACAAGCCTATTGGGCTGCCTGTCTGCTTAATTGCCTCCTTCCCTTCTTTCACTCCCTTTTGTTTATAAGAAAAACTCTGATAGGAATAAGTTATTATCATGAGGGATATATAGAAGCAAAGAATGCAGTTAGGGGAAGGGGATTGAAAAATCCCTTATGTAAAATCAAAGAAACAATTGAATGTAGCATTTGAAAACTCCAATAGATACCACTGGACATGAGCAATGAGTCCAGAATCTTGAATTTGTTTGAGAGAAGGGTATCAAGAAAAATGAATAGGCTCTGAACTTACCCATTAAATATTAAGTATGGAATTTGTAACAGAAGGTAACTTTGACACTCCTAAGTCATTTATGATTTCTTAACTTTCGAAGTCGCCAACCCTGTGAATTTTTGTAGGAAAAAAAATGCATCCCTATATTTAGGGACACTGGATGAAATATTTTCAGAAAATGAAATATTTCAGTGGAAATTGTTGCCTAATATGTCACCACTTTGAAAATGATTAAAGAAAATAGGGTCTCCCCCAGCAGAGGCAGGTACTTTGACTTGTCAAATTTAAGTTGGACATTTTCTCTTAGTTTGGAACTGCCACAAAATGAGCCCTTTCATGTCCTCAATAATACCAAACCAATGCAATCCATCTGTTCTGCTAAATTATTTCTAGTTCCCTAACCAAAGGCACTGCTTTTTCATGCATTTTATCATGATTTTATGCCCTTTATTATATTTTACAAAAGGTTCTGATTCCTCCAGGGCCAATGAGAACTGATTAGGACACTGGCCTCAATCCAGGCTTTGAACACAGGAGGGGAAGGAATAGAACTGTTTCCTTTTTGCCCAGCTCCTTGGCAGAAAAAAATATGAATCTATACCGTGTGTGTGCTCTGTGTGTGGGTGGGTGTGGGTAGGCTGCATTTTATCCTGTCACAGTATGACTTTGGAGATCATGTTCAGAACATTCCTTCTATAATCAGGTTGCATTAACGGGCTTTATTTCAGAAAGACTATTTCTTTAGGAAAGAACCATGATGTGTTGAGAGACTCGATATTGTCATTTTATTTTTTTTTAATTTTTTAAATGTTTATTTTTAAGAGAGAGAGAGAGTGTGTGTAAGTGAGTGAATGTGAATGAGGGGGAGAGGCAGAGACAGAGGGAGACACAGAATCTGAAGTAGGCTCCAGGCTCCGAGCTGTTAACACAGAGACCGACACAGGGCTCGAACCCACAAACTAAGAGATCATGACCTGAGCCAAAGTCAGATGCTTAACTGACTGAGCCACCCAGGCGCCCCTGATATAGTCATTTGAAATAACTTTAGTCAAACTTCAAACCTGAAGGTAGACTGTTTGGGGCTCTGAACTAAATATGGTCATATACCTCAGGTGCTTAGCACTGCGAGTAGTTACTCAGTACACATTAGTTCTTTTCCTACTCTGAAAGAACAACTTCTTGAATGTAGGTCACAGACACTTACTGGGATGAGCACTGGGTATTACATGTAGGGGATGAATCCCTGGATTCTGTTCCTGATATCATTATTGTACTGTATGCTAACTAACTTGGATGTAAATTTTAAAAACTAAAAAAAAATGGATGCAGGTCACAGAGAATGAAAACATAATAATGAGTACATCCTACATCACAGGGTTTCTTTATTAAGAGAATGAAAGAAGAGCTACAAGCTTTGTTTCCTAAGCCTGTATTAGCAAGGTATTTAAGACCTATATTGGGATATTAAGTGAGAAAGACCCAGATGAAAGCTATCCTTTATATGCATTGAGTGTCCAAATATACTGAGAGTTCTCATAAATCCCTTTGGTCAGAATCATAGATGGCTTCAGATAGACATCTTGCATGCTAAGTATCTCTGAGAACGGAAATCAGTATCTTCCTAAATTGCGATTATCAGAGCACTTTATCCTATTTCATGACTCATTATGCTGTTGACCTTTGACTCAAGAGAGCATCATGAGAGAGAAATTAAGGAATAAAGGCTACACAGGAAGTAGAAAATATGGGAAGGGCTTAAATGAAAATATCTATATTTAAGCATAAACACATCACATAATAAATTACTGATGATAATGCCAGAAATGAGAATTGTTGGAAGCCTCAATTTGAGAGAAAAAGTTAAATATGACAAATTTAAGACATCTGATAGAAGTGAGGCAAAATGGAACTACTCCAGGAGATCCTATGTGTTAAGAAAGAAGGAATTTCAGAATTTTTAGCTTAGTCATCCACCAAGTTCCCACAGCAGTGCCCCTGTGAGATATAAATCTCAAAACATGCTTTCTCCAGATCACTTTTCCAGGTAGAAACATTTTTCATAATGAGTTGGTTTTTACTGCTCCCTTTCTGTAGAAACATGTATATCTTGTTTGTAGATTTTGTCTGGCATCCATAGGAGCAGAAGGTGATTATTAAGAATAAGTGCTTCCTTATACTTAGTGTAATTATTTTTTAAGAAATATATTCTATAATAATAAAAAGAACCAGTGTAAAATACTTTTTTGAAGTCAGTATAAAATACTTTTTTTGAATTCATAAGGGAGCAGAGAAAGGGGGCCGGAAAGAAATCGAAGTGAAAACTTAGGAGCTACATTACATTTTAATAGTAAGAGGTAGGACAAGAGTATAAACTAGAGCAGAATACTTTGAGCAAGTCAGTGTTAAATAGACGGCATCAGATGCCCTATCCTTACTGTTAGTTAACTGATAGTACAGAAGACAATTACTGAGATTCAGCAGATGTCCTCCTATGATTTATCAGCGCTTGGGCTACCATCAATAATTAAATCTTGTTAGCAGATTATTTTTGAAATGTGTGATTGAGCATTCCACGTGAATGTAAGTGGGATTGTGGGAGAATGAAAAAGGAGTTGGGACAAGCATGAAGTGTATGGTATGTAAATATATGTGACTAGTTTATAAAAACCTAAAGATATGTTTATTATGCCAGAGGTAGAACTTCAATTCAGAGTCGAAAAACTAACTTTATAGAAAAAGAGGAAGGGAAAAAAATCAATGAAGCTTTATGACAGTAGCCAAAATGTGGGTTTGATTGTTAGCTATAGAATTGACATTGTTTAAGATATAGATGTTTCACTATATCAGCATGTGAAATGTTAATGGCTGTGGATTTCGTAGACTCATAGAAATAAGATTTGGAAGCCCTGTCATTTCACGTTGTTCATTATTCTGCCAGACTAAGACTGGTTGCCACAGTCTGGTTTCCAGTGCTGTGCTCATTCCAATTTTAGATGACTCAGACCATGGAGTTACCACTGTTTATCTTGGGGGATTTTCCACCAGCTGAAATCTCAAAGTTAAAATGTTAACCTTTAATATTTCTTTGAACTTTCTCTTGCTTATTTTATCTTATCATTTGCCATTCTTCTTTGGTTGTTCTGACCTTCCGTAAACTCTTCCAAATTTAATGTTTACTAGCAAACCACCTAGGGCAATAACATGTTTGTTTATTGATCAGAGCAATGACTGACCAGTTGGCCGTCATTAAATTTTCCTTTGTCTTCAGCGTTGTCTACCTGGTTTAATTTCAGCATTCAGTACCTATCTAGAAATAATTTCTCTCAAGCATTTAAAATTTTTTTCTAGAGATGTAAATTGGATGTCAAAAACAGGAAATTTCAATGCTATGACAAAGAAAATTCCATATGCATTTGTTTATTTATTTGGCACATTACAAGCGCAGTGTCAAGAAGTTTCTGTTTTACATCATTCCTGTTACCTTGTTCTTACTCCTTGGATCTCCCACCATTCCTCTCTCACTGTGACATGATGATTTATTTTCTGTGACAAACAGAGCTCTGCCCTCTACCCAGTAAACCCCTAGGAAGTATCAGCATATTTGAGATTTTCCCAGCCTGCTTCCTTAAACATCAACAGCAACCACCTTTCCTTAAATTAGGGAGGTTGAATATGGAATTGTCCTGGTCCTCAGAGAGGTGTTGCTGTCTCCCAATGTTTTCATGTCACCTGGTGATTTCATGGTCAGGAACATGAGAGGACAGCATTTCCTGAACAAATTTTCTTTGAATTTCAGTGTAGTTCTATACTAATATGTTACATTACAAGGGCTTTGTTGTGATACATATTTTAAGTGATACATTAATACTGCCTGGGTAATTTTGGGAAGCCCAGCAATTTTCAGAAGTAAGGCTAATTAACTTCATACACCAGCATGATGTTTATTGGACTTGTAGATATGTCAACTGAGAAATGTTGCCAAGAAGAATACTTCATATATTGACTACCTGATGTTTCATGTAATGTTCTCTTTTGTCTATGTTGAAGCACCATTCTTTGTTGAAATGAAAGTCTCTCCCTAGCATGTGCATAAAAATATTGACTGAGTCTAGAGAGTGTGTCAGCCTATCTCTGGCTAAACAGCAGTTTTGGTTTTTGCTTACCTCTTCTGTCACAGTAATGGTTTTATAAAATACATTAAATTACTACAAAACTAAAATAAAAATGGAAGACAAGATTTTATTAGATTCAATAGATATAAAAATAGTTTGTTCAATTACTATAAGTTCCTAAATATTTACTCTGAATTTCTGTATAGACCTCATCACACACTATTCACAAACCTTTCCTGAAATGTTACTGACCCTATCGGACATACTTTGAGTAACATTGATCTAGATTAATGATTCTGCGAGGTGCACACATGAAGTGATCAGCATTTTTGTGATAATAGATTACATTAAAATGTGTTGATATTACTATGGCCTTTAAGAAACAATAGAGAAATTGTTCTAACAGCTTCTTCAAGTGAATGTAAAGTAAGATTTAATGAATTCACCTCTCAGCTAAACAGTAGCCACTAGGTTTTTTGTTGGTTTTTTTTAGGGTTTTTTGTTTATTTTAATCTCTGTTTTTAAGCTGATACTTTTACAAAGGAGTTAACTCTTAATTTCTTTGTTATAGACTTATTTTTATGTCAAAGAACAATATGCTTTATGTCAGTTGCCCATTTGGGCATAGGCATAAACAATCCATAGGCTCTGAACCTTGCATGCACTCATTTTTCAAATATTATTATGGTACTTTACTAAGCAAATCAGTGTCACATTCCAGCATGATGAAACTCAGTTCATTATTAATCATCTTAAATGTGACTTGTGTCTTACTTTCTTCTAAATGTTTTTAGTGGAGTACTGTAGGCTTCTGCTATTTTCTTTCAGCGAATTCAAGGTCGAAAAGCCAGCCTGGAGGAAATACAGCTTGTTCATTCTGAACATCACTCACTGTTGTATGGCACCAACCCTCTGGATGGACAGAAGCTGGACCCCAGAACACTCCTAGGTCTGTACGGGTCTCCATTCTACTGAGAATAGCACATTCCAGCGCTATCATTAGTCAATGCTGTTGTCAGTTCAAAATACTTGGCAAGCAGTATGACAAAAAAATCAGCTTTTCCAACAGCATTGCTCTGTGGAATGAGTCCTTTACAATAGAAACCAGCATAGATTAAGAAAATCTTGCATTAGAAAAAATGACAGTGCAAGTTCTATGATGTTTACTGTTAAATTAACCTTTATTTGAATAGTATTTGTTCACTGTGTTTTATCTTATAAGAATACATGCATTGTTGGCTTTGTCTACATTTTTAAGCTAAAAGAAATAAAGATTTTCACATTCTTCATGCAATTTTATCTTCACCTTTCCAATTTCTTTTGTGTCTTTTAGTTTTTTACTTTGACCTTAACATATAAAAGGCACTGTACCAACTCATTATTACTATACCTAGAACATTACATTTTATTGTAAGATTGCATTTTAAATTTTAGTATAATCTATTTAATGCATACCTTAACTATGGAATTAGTTAAGTAGATAGCAGAAGTGTAAAACTAATAAACACAATTTTTAGTTAATATATAATTTTCAAACATTTACCATTAGATATTAAAATAAAATTTATGTTGTGGAGCTTTGCATAAACTTTATATGAGTGATAGAGACAGAAGATTTAAGAAAACAGTTTGTGACAAAACCATATTTAGCTGGAGCAACTAATATTAATTGTATTGTTTATTAATAACTTTTTATAGTGGAATAATAATACATGACATAGCAATGTATGCCAAAGGATCATATTTTAAGTATTTTAACTAAAAGGGCATTTTAGGACTTTTCCTTGTCCCTTTCTTTCAAACAAACCTATTATGTCAGATCCCAACTATTGGACTCTTTCACCTAATTGAATGCAATTTCTATGTGATTTATGTTAACTGGTCCTAAGCAATTCAAAAGCAAGTATATGACATGTAGTAGGCAGGCATCTTAGAAAGCAATTATAAAGGGAAATTAACAGTTACCCATTATAATGCTTACAATCTGCCTTTTAAAACAAATGGCAGGCACCCCTAAATTTGTGAAGTAAAGGCATATGGGTGAGTGTGTGTGAGCATGTGAATGCATGCATGCTGGGTAGTGGTAGTTTGGAGAGAAACTGACAGAAATGGGAACGCATAAAGACTACTCAATTTTTAGAAAACATTCAAAATTTGATGATGAGAAATACTTTGTATAGTAGAATTGAAGTTATATAATTAATATAAAGGCAAGTCACTCCAAACATATAATCTATATGTTTTTTTTCTGAATTCTTTTGAAGGAATCAATATTTGCACATGCAGATCTTTAAAAATTTTTTTTCAACGTTTATTTATTTTTTTTGGGACAGAGAGAGACAGAGCATAAACGGGGGAGGGGCAGAGAGAGAGGGAGACACAGAATCAGAAACAGGCTCCAGGCTCTGAGCCATCAGCCCAGAGCCTGACGTGGGGCTCGAACTCACAGACCGCGAGATCGTGACCTGGCTGAAGTCGGACTCTTAACCGACTGCGCCACCCAGGCGCCCCTGCACATGCAGATCTTTTACATAAAGTACTTCTTTTGCTATGGATACTATATAATAAATGTCCTTATTTTAACATGATTTAATAATCACACCTATTTTACCACAAAGTTGAAGCAAACTGAACTTTCATGGTTTTATGAGATCAAAATACTCATGTATTTAAAGATAAAAAGCTGTGTCCATTTTGATAATTGTGTTTAACTTAGTTAAGAGAAAACCAGTAGAAAACTTTCCTAATTGTTAAAATTCTAAATATGGTCTAAAAATTAAATATGGTCTAAAGGATAAATCAACTTTCCTAATTGTTAAAATTCTAAATATGGTCTAAAAATTAAATATGGTCTAAAGGATAAATCAACTTTCCTAATTGTTAAAATTCTAAATATGGTCTAAAAATTAAATATGGTCTAAAGGATAAATCAATCAAGGCATATGACTAGGTACTTTGGATTTAATTGGGATAAACTTACACATAGGCGTTTGAGAGGTGTTTCAAACAATCGTTATTCCACATTTTATCAAGCTGATGAACAGCCACTTTTTAAAAATTCTTTTATGTTTTTATTTATTTGAAAGAGACAGTATGAGTGGAGGAAAGGCAGAGAGCGAGGGAGACACAGAATCTGAAGCAGGCTCCAGGCTCTGAGCTGTTAGCAGAGAGCCCAACATGGGGCTTAAACTCATGAACCTTGAGATCATGACGTGAGTTGAAGTCAGACACTTAACCAACTGAGCCACCCAGGCGTCCCCATTATTCCACATTTTAAGAGAAAGGAGGAAATACACTTCAGCAGTTCCAAACTGGTTTACTTATGAAACATGGCAATACCACTGTTTTTGTAATGAAATTTTACACTTGAGCAAAACTGATTTTCTCAAAATAGTCGACATACGTATAATTTAAAAATTTAATGATTTACAAGTAAATGCCAAACTATAATTTAGAACCTGGACAAAGGAGTTTCCTATGATGTATGCCATGAAAACACCAAGTATCAATATCTTAGTTTTTACAGGTTTGTTTTCTTTTTTTCTTTTCCTTTTTCTTTTTTTGTCATTGTCCATCAGTGAAATTTTACTGAAATGCACCCATCCCCATGCTTTTTTTTTAAGTTTTTATTTTAATTCCAGTTCATTAACATATAGTGTTACATTTGGTTCAGGTGTATGATACATTGATTCAATAGTTCATTAAAATACCTGATGTTCATCACAGCTTAATCCTCATCTATTTAACCCATTCCCCTACCCTCCTCCCCTCTGGTAACCATCAGTTTGTTCTCTATAATTAAAAGTCTGTTTCTTGGTTTGTCTTTCTCTCTCTCTCTTTTTCCCTTTGCTTGTTTGTTTTGTTTCTTAAATTGCACATATGAGTGAAATCATATGGTATTTGTCTTTCTTTGACTGACTTATTTCACTTAGCACTACAGTCTCTAGTCCATCCTTTTCATTGTGAATGGCAAGATTTGTTTCTTTTTATGACTGAATAATATTCCATTCTCTGTATATACCATATCTTCTTTATCCATTCACTACTCAATGGACACTTGGGCTGCTTCCATATCTTGGTAGTTTTTATGGTTTTAATGTAAATAAATTGGCCACATATTATTAGTTTTTAGTATTTAATGTGAGATAATATTCATACAATTGATGATTTTAGAGTTAGTTTTAGATACACATGAGGAATTCCATAGACACCTCTCAGGGATCAGTGAAGCAATTTCAATATTTTGTGCCAGCTACATGAGTAAAGAAAGATAAACAGGGATGTTGCTTTGTTAGATCTAATGTTAAGCACTAAAATCAACTTTGATGACACTTTGAAGTACCTTAGTTTTTCTTGTGAATCCAGAAACTTAACTTGTTTTCCTTAATTCAAATTCTAAGTGAATAATATCTTTTTTTTAAAAGTTTAACCTTTCATCCTTTTGTGTGTGTGTATGAAATTTAAATTTTTGTGGCTTTTTACTTCTATCTTCAAGACCAGACTGAAGCTGCCATGTACAAATATATAGAAGTTTATAACCCTCAAGATACCTTCCCTCTCTTTATCCCTTTCTTTCACTGTATATATCCTTCTTTCTCCCCCAGCCTCCCCTTCCCGCCCCCCACCCCACAGATTGGCAGGTGGGAGCTGTCTGTCAATGTGCATGCATATTTAATTGAAATTCATTCACTTGTATGATTTTCTGATTTAAAGTAATACTACTATTTTTGATAGTTATGTTCTGGACTTAGGAGGAAGGATTTAAATAAAAGTTCATTATAACCAGACCTATCAGTCTTTGTATCTTGAAAGACATCTATAGCTTATAAAATGATTAGATTTGAAAATGGGCACCATTTGTCTATTTAAGTACTCTAGACTGTGTAAGGTGACACTTTAAAAACATTTTCTCCAATCATTTTTAGTGTAAGGTTTTCCTTTGCATTAATATTCCTGTCGTTCTTAGTACCAGTTTTCATTAGCTTGTGGCTAGCCAGATCTGAGTCCATGAATAAGGCAATATAATATTATTAAAAAATAAACCCAGTCAGTTAAGTGAATTAAAAATTTTTTACACATTACTAAATTTAAATTATTGATTATTTGGTTGTTTTGTATTATTATAAACATTACTAAATAAAAATTCTCTTTAAGCAGCTTATCATTTATTCTCTTGGAGTTTAATAATTTTTAAAAATTACTTTAAATTTTCTTTAGTACATTTAGTACATTGTAATATTACCCCTTTTTACTGACTGTGGAATGAAGAGTTCAGACATTAAAATATACAATATTATATATTTTAATTTCACATGTGATCAGTACATCTTTGACCTGAGTCACTTTAGAGCCATTGGACTATGATACAGAAATGACCATTGCCTTTTCCTTTAATTACTTTGCAAGGAGGTTTAGGGAGTAAATATTTTTTGTTTTCTCTATTAATGTACTAGATAATGTAGAAAAAAATTCAGGTGAACAAAATGATTAAAAATTCCATGAAATACCAATTCCAAGAGACAATCACAGGTAAGATTTTGGTATATATTTTAAAGAAGATATATATGTATTTATATTGTATAGATTTCCCCTAAAGGTTATCCTTTTTACTTTTAAACAAATTTTTAATATTTATTTATTTTTGAGAGAGAGAGAGAGACTGACAGAGCACGAGCACGAGCAGGAGCAGGGAGAGAGAGAGAGGGAGATACAGAATCCAAAGGAGGCTCCAGGCTCTGAGTTGTATGCACGGAGTCTGATGCAGGGCTCGAACTCACAAACTGTGAGCTGTAGTCGGATGCTTACCAACTGAGACACCCAGATGCCCCAAGGTTATCCTTTTTATAGTGTTTTTATTTTTAAAAATTTGGATTTTGAAGAGGCTTATACTTAAGACAAGTATACTCTGTCTTAGTTATATCTGAAGTAAAAATTAATAAGTCTGTGTTTGAATAGATGTTTTAATATTTAAACTTTTTAAGAAAAGGACAGTGTATTTCAGAAACTTTGCCTTAAGACATCACTTTAGAGGGATACACTCAGAATAGCTTAGTTATTTTAAGTAAACTATAAATAAAAAACATATTATGATATATTAATTGATGTGTAGGCTAGCCAAAACAATCTGGAGACTCAAATTTCATAGGTGTGTGTTTTCACATAGGGCAGTAGACTCTACATGTAATAATAATTATATTCATTTGCTTTGAGTTCTTGCATATCTAAAATTTGATTACTTTTCTTCTGAATCAAGTGATAAATACTATGTGACACATCATGTGTTATTAAACACCAACATTTTTAAAATTATAATTGTATTCCCAATTTATATATTTTTTCATGTCTTCTTAATGTGTAGGTGACGCCTCTCAAAAGTTCTTTTCTTCATTACCTTGTGGTGGACTTGGGGTAAGTATGAGTTTGTTTGCTGCTTTTAAATAACATAAACTACCAAAAAAAATCCTTTGATTTATCATTGTGGTTATGGGTAAAGCCATTTCTCAGTAAAAGTTATCATAAACTTCAGGACTGGCTACAGAATTTATAGGGCTCAATTCCAAATGAAAATGCATATCCCTGTGTGCAAAACTTACTAAGAATTTCAAGATGGTGACAACAGTGAATTAATCCAAGTGTGGGGCCTTTTAAATCTACGGTTGTGTGTGACTGCACAGATAGCATATCCACAAAGCCAACTTTGCTAGCCTTATGTAGCTGGAAAAAAGGTAACACAAAAGGATTCAACTGTTTTGCAGCAGAATTCAATTTTCAAGAGACTCATACTGAGTACGCAAATACCTAATATTCCTGGTGAAAATGGCATAGACTTCACAAAGTGCTTTGCTTTGTGGCACACTTTATTTGTGAACCCTGGGGCCATTTTTGTCTCCAATAATTAACAAAGCCTTTTTTGACCCAGCATATTTATACCACATTTCAAGGACAAATTTGTTTAAATATACGAAGAAAATGTGCTACGTTTTGGTGGATGGTTAGAACATATCCTTTAACCTGCAATCTATTTACAGTTAACCCTTACCAGTAACAAGTTGTCATCTTGTAGAACTAAGTACTAAGTCATATTAGGAGAGCATATTTCTAGATCAGGTTTCAAGGACTGAGGAATTTAAGTCAATTAAGTTTCTTGGACATTGAAGGGAAAGAACTGTGTGTGCCATATTTTAGGCAATATTTTACTATCACTAAATTTTATACGGGGAAATCGTACGTATTTTCAGTTAATTCTTTCATTTTAGTGACTCTAGATTTAACAAGGATAATCTTTTTGTTTCTTCACCTATGATTCTATCCTCTTCAGAAATATAAATGGCAGCTACAAGAACCAAAATCTGCTTGGAATTTATAGTTTGCTAACATTATACCAGGTTTATACCAGTTTTGTAAAATAGTTATTAATACCATTTTGCAGATGAGAAACTGAAGGCTCAGAGAAATGACCTTATTTTCCTGAAGTCACACAGTAACGGGTAAAAGTCTAAAAGTATGAGGTTGATGTGCGTGTCCATGTGCAGGAGTTCTAAAAGAGCTTATTTGTTCTTTCCATGCCGTTTGTCTTCAGTAGGCTAGTCCCTGGAGCCTAGCATTGCAGCACTGTGGCTGATGTAATGTTCCTTTTGTGGCAGCTCACCAGTGAGCTTCACTTTTTGACCTTGAGCTCAGTATAATCACTATCCTACATTAAACCCTCCTTACTTTTAGCAAACCCACTGTGAAGCCAGGAACTTGCAAAATTATTCTAGAAAGCAGAGGATAAACTGACTTTTAAATTAGGTTTCATTGACAACGGATGGCATTGGCTTTGTCATTATTTTTTAACATCCCAAGTGCCCATTTTAAGAGAATGGCTCAGTACCTGAAAATGAGGCAAAGGATGAAACAAAGCTAATGGCTACTTAGAAGATTCAATGATAGGGAGGAAATCAAAGCTGTCAAAAGAGTGCTGGTCATCAAACTCCCACTCCTTTACATTTAATACATGATGCAGAGCTGAAATGAGGACAGCTCCGTAGGATCCACCTCCCAAGTCTGACTTGGGTTGTGCCTATACTATATTATCCCTTGAGCACAAAGTACCTCTATTCAAACTGCTTAAACTCATACCAAGGTAGCTTCTTATTCTTTAGCTCGAACTGTTCTAGTAAATTCTTAGAAGTGCCCAAGGAATGAAGGGTCACTGCTGCTTTTGTCCCTATATGTCCAACATAAAGCAAAGTGAGTGTCATAAAATAAGTCCTTCATAATGTTTCCAAACACTGCCTTAATCCTTGGTGACAGCAGTGGTGGTAGGTAAATGTAGCTTTGGCAGACAGAGGGGAGGAGGAAGATTGGATTAGTTTGACTTCATCAGTATTGAAGAGGGCTGGAGAGAGGCACTTCTCTTTATTAGATTGGCCTATTGGTCTTCTGAAGGTTCACACTGGTGAGTGTGAACGTTTGTGTTATGCATGCATGTGCATGCACAAGCTTGTCCATGTTGAAACTGTAAAGAACTAGTTTGGGACGCCTGGTTGGCTCAGTTGGTCGAGTGTCCGCCTGCTGCTGAGGTCATGATTTCACAGTCTGTGGGTTTGGGCCCCGCGTCAGGCTCTGTGCTGGCAGCTCAAAGCCTGCAGCCTGCTTCAGGTTCTGTGTCTCCCTCACTCTCTGCCCCTCCCCTTCTCACACTCTGTCTCTGTCTCTCTCCTCTCAAAAATGAATAAACATTAAAAAAAAAAAAAAAACTAGTTTGATTTGGCTTTTTTTTTTCTTCCAGAGACCAAATTGTGTTCTGAGGCATTCAGAAACCTCCTTACCCCTCAGATTTTGGGTTTTGATACAAGTCCTAAGAGAAATTCTGAATCCTTTGTGTTTCTACCAGTCTAAATTTTTACCTTTGGGACAGTTCTAGACATACAGAGTATACAAAGATACCCAGTATGAACCGAGAGTGGTCCAACTTCATAAGCTCTCTTCCCAGAGAACTTGGAAACCACTGAAATTGCCCTGTCTTAAGGCACTCTTCTACTTCAGATCATCTAAGATGGACCCATTAGTTTGAATCCTAAAATACTTAGTGCTCCCCAATTGTTAAAGGAAACTCTAGTTCCTGGAATATATACTTGCTACTAGATGGCTTTAATATATATCTGCTGAAGGCTAATGGATTGGATTTTGAGGAGAATACCTGGGATGTTGTGAAATCAGAAAATCCCTACTTCTTATTAAATTTGCCCCTAAAATTGTATATAATACTTTTTTAAAGTTTTTAAAAACCCAGTATACTTAGGATACAGTATTTTATTAGATTTAGGTGTACAGTATAGTGATTCAACAATTCAGTACATTACCCAGTGCTCATCATGATAAGTATACTCTGCATATGAAAATTTGACAGTGTTGGCTAAGTTGCTCAAAGGGCAAATGGTACTTAAGTTTCTTTCAGGTATATTTTCCAGAATTACACTTTGAGCAACAATCTCACGGGTTTCTAATTTCTTTGTGTTTGGTTCTCATTTTGTTAGTTACTAGGGCATGACTCATTTCTCATTAATACGTGATTGCACTGCAGAAAATGCATCAGTTGCAGAGAGCATTTTACCAAATCACAGGACTTGGTCATTGTATAATGGCAAAAATAATTAAGGGACTCTGAAAATAAAACCCAGTGCAGGACCACTTTAGTTCTCACTCCTAAGGGTATATCACTAAAAATAGTGATCATTTTTCTAGCCATCTGACCTGCTGCTGTGTGAAGAAATCTTGAAATCATTTCTCAGCTTTATTTTTCCCTCTTCACTTGATAGGCCACAAAAAAAACCACAAAAGCAAGGACGAGCAGGCTTTTATGATAATGTCGTCATCAGCTCCCAACTTCAAACACTTCTGCGGCTTTTGAGTTGTCATTTATAACTTGGAACTGAATCGACCCATAATTCCCATGATACACTTAGAGAAATTGATAACAGACTCTGCACTTCTTTTATGGCTCGGAGGAGGCAACTCCAATCACATCACTATTGGCAGGCAATATTATTTTTTGACATGGTTGTAAAAGTATAAAGGGGCTTATGGCATTTGTTTAGATGAGGAATGGGCTCTCAAGCTGTGCTGGGGTTTACAGGACCAGATTAGTGAGAAGCAAAGGGAATATGATGTTTGCAAACAGGATATGATTTTATATATAAGTTTGGGTTTCATGCTCTGTTCCCTGGGGAAAGCCCTGCAGACAGCAGAGAATTCCACTTTTATCCTACAACAGACAGGCTCCTGGTGCCAAAAGGCAGAAAAATAAACGTGGTCAATGGGCAGTGTCAGACCCTTGATTGGAGGAGGAGGAGCTGTGGAAGAGGCAGAACAATTTCCTAGGAGGAATGAGGAATTGCTGAGCATGGGCAGAATCTGGGCCCGCCTAACTGGTCAAAGATGTGCCAAAAATGAGGCCCTGTGAGGTTTTATCAAGGCACCTTCTCCGGCAGCAACTCAGTCAATCTGTGAACACAAAGCTGGATTTTTATTACAAACTTTTACTCTGCCCGTATTCTATTTGATAACTCCTAAATCTGACACACTGTGGAGGTTAGAGATGTCATTTGTGTGATTTGGAGAGGGGGAGATGGGGAGAAGGATTAGGTGGTTGTGGGGAGGTAATTTAAGGCTCATTTCCATTGCCCTGAGGTTTTCAGCATACATTTCATTTATGTTCTAACTATACTTGCTGTATAGGAGGCAGGTTTGGATGAAATGTCTCAAATTCTCTTTCATTCTGTCATATTTATAATCTAAGCTCTTCCCCTGATATATAATATTTATGTATATATAAGTATTATATATGTACATACGTTCAAAAGTATCAAATTGTCAATTTGATACTACATTTGTATCTTTATATCATTTTACCCATTTATTACATTACATTGGTTCTTCCCCAATAACAGTAAAAAAAAAAAAAAAAATCTAGTGGCAAGTCTTTTAAAGGACCTCTCTGACTTTCTTTATTGTGTTATAATATCAGGAGATTATTTATTTTCTGACCAAATCTATAGACAGATCATTAAATTCAACGTAACAGAAATACTAGACTAATATATTTTTATCCTGCTCTTCAGAGTGGTCTTCTTAGAAACACAATCAGTATTTTAAATTTTTTTTTCAACGTTTATTTATTTTTGGGACAGAGAGAGACAGAGCATGAACGGGGGAGGGGCAGAGAGAGAGGGAGACACAGAATCGGAAACAGGCTCCAGGCTCCGAGCCATCAGCCCAGAGCCTGACGCAGGGCTCAAACTCACGGACCCCGAGATCGTGACCTGGCTGAAGTCAGACGCTTAACCGACTGCGCCACCCAGGCGCCCCAGAAACACAATCAGTATTTTAGAAGGCATAACAAATGCTATCATATGAAGAGTAAAGGGTAGGAAAAATCACTTTGTGCCAGTAATTAGATAAGGTGCAGGAATGTAGTTACTGATGAGACAAGGCCACTTTTCTCATTTGCTCATAGCCTATTCATTGGGCTGATTTGGACAAATGTGCTGTAGAAACACAATGGAGGGGGCTTCCAGAACAGAAAAGAAAGAAGAGTGATGTTGAAACTATTCAAGTAGTCATAAGGTAAATAAATTTTCAAGAACAATTAGGAATGAATATATTTGTATGAGTATGTGCATGTGTATGGGGGGTGGTTATGAGTATGAGGTAGGGCTACACGTCCAGACATTAATTGTTTAGGTCATAATAACACACCATATTATTAAAAATTGCATCAAGCTATTGCTGATTAGGAGGGAATTTTTTTCCCTTAAGCAACAACAACACCTAATGTTTATGCCAAAATTTATATGTTCCTTATCGTAAGTGCACACATTATGTGCTGTTCCCATCCAGTTGTCCTAAGCGGGCACTTACATCTGTAGAGTTGGGGGTGGCATCTGTTTCTCGCATGCAGTAATCAGGATTATGTTGATTTCCCTTGTATTAATGTTCAGCTCAAACGTAGCTTGCAATCAGTGCTTCATTTCCTCCTCTGCCGCTATCAGAGAGGCATCACAGCCCTCTTCCCTCCAGCATAATAAGAGGACCCACTAAGATTTGGGATTTCTCTTTTTCCCATCTCCCCTTTCCCATTTGGATTTTCATTAGTTTTAAACTGGATGCAAATGATACTAGCAGGAATACCACTAGGCACCTGGAAAAAGTAACACTGATAAGCTGCCCTAATGAAATTGTTTCAGAATTTTGGTTCATGTTATGGATTCCACAAAAAGATCATGTTGCTCTAGGTGTGGGGCAAAATATTATGCAAGCTAGGAGATGCCTTCTAAATAACAAAGGATGTTTCCAGTATTGCATAGAGTATGCTAATTGTATATACTCAATAATAGTTACAGGGAAGTAGATGGCATTCCCTACAGAGATAAACATCTATATGTTACTCTGTGTTTACTACAAAATGTAAAATGGCATATAATCTTTAAGTATCTGGTGTTCATGGCAGGAAAGAGGGCAATTAGAAATGAAAACCTTAAGTTCCTCCTCAATTCACTTTGCTGTAGCATCTCATTTGTGATTAAATTCTTTCTATTGCTTTGATTTTATGGCTAAGCACAACAGGATGCATTTTCAAGTTCCAATTTCATTTTCCTATTTAAAGTACACATGGATATAACAAAGCTATTAAAATTCTTCTGTTGTCAACATGAGATAGCTTAAAAATGCCATCATCAAAGCCTTACACATGTGTTTTTTACATTCTTGGGACCACAACACCTATAAAAAACTGTAGGAGCAACACTGTCAATCAACCAAAGTACTGTCAATAGCAGAGAAGAAGAAAACATACCAATTTCTGGAATTTCTTGTTCTATAATCTTTCTCTTGTCTGTAATAATTTTCTCTAAAGAAATTGAAACTTAGATTATGCTATTCCTAAAGGTAAATGGGTTTGGTGAACATTAAGCTTCTAATTCAAGAAATTTATGGTTCTGTGAAACAAAAGCTCTGAGAAATTAAAACATACTTGAATAAATTCAAATATACAATCATAAATTGGTTGCCACTTCTATTGTCAAGAAAACATAAGGTCTGAGGTCAGATGAACACTTAGAGTTGACAAACGAAATAGTACTTAGAAGAAAAGGAATCTTTGGTCAGCTTCTATGTTGTGCAGCTTAAAATAGACCTAAATCCTGGCCCATCTCACCTTTTCACTTTGATGTGAAAAAACTTCATTAATATTTTTATTTGTCACATCTCTACCCTGGATCCTGATCCCAATATTAATCTCTATGACAAACTAATGTCCAATGCAGAATATTGATACAGCCTATTGGATTTTTCTTTGTTAAGTATTTTGACAGAAAGTTTAGTAAAGCATAATTTCTAAATTTTCATATATTTCAAATTCCAAAACTTAAATTAGTTTGCTGAATGCATGAGCCATAGCAATCAGTTCATGGCAGAGTCCCTAGGACTTAACCATTCCACACTCCTGGGTAGAACCCATAGCTCCTGACTCATAGACAAGCAACATCATTATTACTGTACAACGTCTTCTCTTAAGATACAGAATAATTAAAATTAAGAACTTGAAAGAGTAAGCAGTATCTTATAAACAAAGCATACATTGAATCATTTTTTAATGAAGACTGTTAAAACACTAATACATTTGAGAATGTTATACACCCAAAATCATTTGGTTAATTTATTTTGTTACAATATTCTAACTAATATGATTTATATGGCCTCTAATTAATGTTTACTATGGGCACATGTAGATATCCTTTAAAATGATCCTGTACCATTTTGAAGTGTGGCCATTCAAAGAAATGAAAACAAGGCCTAAAAGTAGTGAAATTCTTTGCTACTAAATAGATGACTTTTTAATTAACCTATTGCCCCTCTTTCAGACATGTCAACATCTATTCATTTATCCATTAAAAAAATAGGTTTTGAGAGAGTCCTGTGTGCTAAGTATGGAGCAACTCTAGCCTCATATTCTTATTTAAAAATTTTTATTTTCTTATCAGTTCTCAATCATATCCCTTATTAGGCTTATCGCTTGTACACTGTGTTAAGCTTCCTCTATTGCTGTTCATCAACTTTGTGAGAAAGACCTGAGAGTCCATGATGATATGGACTGAAGGCAAAATATCTGGTCTCTTAATTGAACAAAATCCAAAGTCATTTTTCTAATGAAAGATTTATGCAAGACAGCTTTCCTGTCTCAGGTTTCTTAGAGGCATCAGATCTTCATTTTGAGAGCTAGCAAGTGAATGCACTCTCTAGCATCAGCTCACTATTCCATTAAAAGCAAGTAAAGAAGAAAGAAGTCAAACACACAAAACAAATTGGCCTTTAGATGTAATATACTCACAGCTTCGGGCAGAATGTATTCACTCACTTATTCACTTGTTTACACAATAAATGTATACTGAGGGCTTACTATATGCTAAGAAACTATAAGTACAGCAATGAGTAAAACAGAAAAAAAATTCTATGCTGATGGGGGAGACAGATAAGCAAATATGCATTAGTTCAGATATGTGTGTGTAATGATGAATATTCTGCAGAAAAGAAAGCAAGGAAGGAAGACAGTATGAAATCTGGTGGAGCTTGGGGACAGAACTGGTGGTTAATGGAAAGTGTTACCTTTTGGAGATCAGCATTTCTGGGTGACAGATGACCTGGGAGTCCTGGCTTCTTGTGGTGACTAAATTAAGGAGGGATAACAGGGAGCACGAGGGTAGGCTTGTCAAGACTGCTCAGAGTTTCTGGGTCCCCATCTTCACTCCTACCTATGAAGATGTGACCATCTTGGGATAGGGTTCTGTCCTGAACACACAGAGTTCAGGGCCTAGTTTTTGACTCCTGGATTTAAGTGTGGTGGTGGAGGTGGGGGCAAGTTCAATTACAGGCAACCCTGTAGTTCCTGAAATCTCTCTTAAGATCTGACCTTGGAGGATCTTGAAGGTAGGGGCACAATTATCCAGGCTGTGGCTGTGAGACATCTGGGTAGCTCCAGATCTTAGCAGCATTATGTGCTTTGGGGTTCCCAGTCCCTGGGAACATTATTTGGACATAGTTTCCCATATTGTGCAGCTGCAAATTAGATACAATAGTCTAACACCTGCCATTTTCAAGTATATTGAAAATGCCCTGACATTTGTATTATATTTCCCAGTGGTTTTTCATGTGCATTTTAGCTTCTTCTTTAATGGACACTATTGTATTGTGTCCTCAGTTGTCTCCAGCTGGTCCCTGCTGATGTATATCTGAGCTATGAGAGTCAAGATAACTGATTTATTGATCCCATTAGGTTAGTGAATGAAGCAAAGGATGATGACTTCTCTATTTGTTCATTGCCAATTGTGTGCTGTGTGTATACAGCACAAGAAGCACAAACTTTGGGGTCTGAATTCCAGGCCTATGTTGACTATTACATTTCTGTTGCTGATACTCTTAATATCTTCAGTATTAAATGGGATGAACCAACAAAAAATTTCAGCTAAGTTGTTTACAGCTGTACTCTAACCATCTAAGTAAAATTATAACCCTTAACTTTATTTTATTTTTTTTTATATATGAAATTTATTGACAAATTGGTTTCCATACAACACCCAGTGCTCATCCCAAAAGGTGCCCTCCTCAATACCCATCACCCACCCTCTCCTCCCTCCCACCCCCCATCAACCCTCAGTTTGTTCTCAGTTTTTAACAGTCTCTTATGCTTTGGCTCTCTCCCACTCTAACCTCTTTTTTTTTTTCCTTGCCCTCCCCCATGGGTTCCTGTTAAGTTTCTCAGGATCCACATAAGAGTGAAACCATATGGTATCTGTCTTTCTCTGTATGGCTTATTTCACTTAGCATCACACTCTCCAGTTCCATCCACGTTGCTACAAAAGGCCCTATTTCATTTTTTCTCATTGCCACGTAGTATTCCATTGTGTATATAAACCACATTTTCTTTATCCATTCATCAGTTGATGGACATTTAGGCTTTTTCCACAATTTGGCTATTGTTGAGAGTGCTGCTGTAAACATTGGGGTACAAGTGGCCCTATGCATCAGTACTCCTGTATCCCTTGGATAAATTCCTAGCAGTGCTATTGCTGGCTCATAGGGTAGGTCTATTTTTAATTTTCTGAGGAACCTCCACACTGCTTTCCAGAGCGGCTGCACCAATTTGCATTCCCACCAACAGTGCAAGAGGGTTCCCGTTTCTCCACATCCTCTCCAGCATCTATAGTCTCCTGATTTGTTCATTTTGGCCACTCTAACTGGCGTGAGGTGATACCTGAGTGTGGTTTTGATTTGTATTTCCCTGATAAGGAGCAACGCTGAACATCTTTTCATGTGCCTATTGGCCATCCGGATGTCTTCTTTAGAGAATGTCTATTCATGTTTTCTGCCCATTTCTTCACTGGGTTATTTGTTTTTCGGGTGTGGAGTTTGGTGAGCTCTTTATAGATTTTGGATACTAGCCCTTTGTCCGATATGTCATTTGCGAATATCTTTTCCCATTCCGTCGGTTGCCTTTTAGTTTTGTTGGTTGTTTCCTTTGCTGTGCAGAAGCTTTTTATCTTCATAAGGTCCCAGTAATTCACTTTTGCTTTTAATTCCCTTGCCTTTGGGGATGTGTCCAGTAAAAAATTGCTACGGCTGAGGTCAGAGAGGTTTTTCCTGCTTTCTCCTCTAAGGTTTTGATGGTTTCCTGTCTCACATTTAGGTCCTTTATCCATTTGGAGTTTATTTTTGTGAATGGGGTGAGAAAGTGGTCTAGTTTCAATCTTCTACATGTTGCTGTCCAGTTCTCCCAGCACCATTTGTTAAAGAGGCTGTCTTTTTTCCATTGGATGTTCTTTCCTGCTTTGTCAAAGATGAGTTGGTCATACGTTTGTGGGTCTAGTTCTGGGGTTTCTATTCTATTCCATTCGTCTATGTGTCTGTTTTTGTGCCAATACCATGCTGTCTTGATGATGACAGCTTTGTAGTAGAGGCTAAAGTCTGGGATTGTGATGCCTCCTGCTTTGGTCTTCTTCTTCAAAATTACTTTGGCTATTCGGGGCCTTTTGTGGTTCCATATGAATTTCAGGATTGCTTGTTCTAGTTTCGAGAAGAATGCTGGTGCAATTTTGATTGGGATTGCATTGAATGTGTAGATAGCTTTGGGTAGTATTGACATTTTGACAGTATTTATTCTTCCAGTCCATGAGCACGGAATGTCTTTCCATTTCTTTAAATCTTCTTCAATTACCTTTATAAGCTTTCTATAGTTTTCAGCATACAGATTTTTTACATCTTTGGTTAGATTTATTCCTAGGTATTTTATGCTTCTTGGTACAATTGTGAATGGGATCAGTTTCTTTATTTGTCTTTCTGTTGCTTCATTGTTAGTGTATAAGAATGCAACTGATTTCTGTACATTGATTTTGTATCCTGCAACTTTGCTGAATTCCTGTATCAGTTCTAGCAGACTTTTGGTGGAGTCTATCGGATTTTCCATGTATAATATCATGTCATCTGCAAAAAGCGAAAGCTTGACTTCATCTTTGCCAATTTTGATGCCTTTGATTTCCTTTTGTTGTCTGATTGCTGATGCTAGAACTTCCAGCACTATGTTAAACAACAGCGGTGAGAGTGGGCATCCCTGTCATGTTCCTGATCTCAGGGAAAAAGCTCTCAGTTTTTCCCCGTTGAGGATGATGTGAGCTGTGGGCTTTTCATAAATGGCTTTTATGATGTTTAAGTATGTTCCTTCTATCCCGACTTTCTCAAGGGTTTTTATTAAGAAAGGTGCTGGATTTTGTCAAAGGCCTTTTCTGCATCGATTGACAGGATCATATGGTTCTTCTCTTTTTTTTTTGTTAATGTGATGTATCACGTTGATTGATTTGCGAATGTTGAACCAGCCCTGCATCCCAGGAATGAATCCCACTTGATCATGGTGAATAATTCTTTTTATACGCCATTGAATTCGATTTGCTAGTATGTTATTGAGAATTTTTGCATCCACATTCATCAGGGATATTGGCCTGTAGTTCTCTTTTTTTTACTGGGTCTCTGTCTGGTTTAGGAATCAAAGTAATACTGGCTTCATAGAATGAGTCTGGAAGTTTTCCTTCCCTTTCTATTTCTTGGAATAGCTTGAGAAGGATAGGTATTATCTCTGCTTTAAACGTCTGGTAGAACTCCCCTGGGAAGCCATCTGGTCCTGGACTCTTATTTGTTGGGAGATTTTTGATAACCGATTCAATTTCTTCGCTGGTTATGGGTCTGTTCAAGCTTTCTATTTCCTCCTGATTGAGTTTTGGAAGAGTGTGGGTGTTCAGGAATTTGTCCATTTCTTCCAGGTTGTCCAGTTTGATGGCATAATTTTTCATATATTCCCTGATAATTGTTTGTATCTCTGAGGGATTGGTTGTAATAATTCCATTTTCATTCATGATTTTATCTATTTGGGTCATCTCCCTTTTCTTTTTGAGAAGCCTGGCTAGAGGTTTGTCAATTTTGTTTATTTTTTCAAAAAAACAACTCTTGGTTTCATTGATCTGCTCTACAGTTTTTTTAGATTCTATATTGTTTATTTCTGCTCTGATCTTTATTATTTCTCTTCTTCTGCTGGGTTTAGGCTGCCTTTGCTGTTCTGCTTCTAGTTCCTTTAGGTGTGCTGTTAGATTTTGTATTTGGGATTTTTCTTGTTTCTTGAGATAGGCCTGGACTGCAATGTATTTTCCTCTCAGGACTGCCTTCGCTGTGTCCCAAAGCGTTTGGATTGTTGTATTTTCATTTTCGTTTGTTTCCATATATTTTTTAATTTCTTCTCTAATTGCCTGGTTGACCCACTCATTCTTTAGTAGGATGTTCTTTAACCTCCATGCTTTTGGAGGTTTTCCAGACTTTTTCCTGTGGTTGATATCAAGCTTCATAGCATTGTGGTCTGAAAGTATGCATGGTATAATTTCAATTCTTGTAAACTTATGAAGGGCTGTTTTGTGACCCAGTATATGATCTATCTTGGAGATGTTCCATGTGCACTCAAGAAGAAAGTATATTCTGTTGCTTTGGGATGTAGAGTTCTAAATATATCTGTCAAGTCCATCTGATCCAATGTCTCATTCAGGACCCTTGTTTCTTTATTGACCGTGTGTCTAGATGATCTGTCCATTTCTGTAAGTGGGGTGTTAAAGTCCCCTGCAATTACCACATTCTTATCAATAAGGTTGCTTATGTTTATGAGTAATTGTTTTATATATTTGAGGGCTCCGGTATTCGGCACATAGACATTTATAATTGTTAGCTCCTCCTGATGGATAGACCCTGTAACTATTATATAATGTCCTTCTTCATCTCTTGTTACAGCCTTTAATTTAAAATCTAGTTTGTCTGATATAAGTGTGGCTACTCCAGCTTTCTTTTGGCTTCCAGTAGCATGATAAATAGTTCTCCATCCCCTCACTCTCAATCTAAAGGTGTCCTCAGGTCTAAAATGAGTCTCTTGTAGACAGCAAATAGATGGGTCTTGTTTTTTTATCCATTCTGATACCCTATGTCTTTTGGTTGGCGCATTTAATCCATTTACATTCAGTGTTATTATAGAAAGATACGGGTTTAGAGTCATTGTGATGTCTGTATGTTTTATGCTTGTAGTGATGTCTCTGGGACTTTGTCTCACAGGGTCCCCCTTAGGATCTCTTGTAGGGCTGGTTTAGTGGTGACAAATTCCTTCAGTTTTTGTTTGTTTGGGAAGACCTTTATCTCTCCTTCTATTCTAAATGACAGACTTGCTGGATAAAGGATTCTCGGCTGCATATTTTTTCTGTCTAGCACCCTGAAAATCTCGTGCCAATTCTTTCTGGCCTGCCAAGTTTCAAAAGAGAGATCAGTCACGAGTCTTATAGGTCTCCCTTTATATGTGAGGGCACGTTTACCCCTTGCTGCTTTCAGAATTTTCTCTTTATCCTTGTATTTTGCCAGTTTCACTATGATATGTCGTGCAGAAGATCGATTCAAGTTACGTCTGAAGGGAGTTCTCTGTGCCTCTTGGATTTCAATGCCTTTTTCCTTCCCCAGTTCAGGGAAGTTCTCAGCTATTATTTCTTCAAGTACCCCTTCAGCACCTTTCCCTCTCTCTTCCTCCTCTGGGATACCAATTATGCGTATATTATTTCTTTTTAGTGTATCACTTAGTTCTCTAATTTTGCCCTCATACTCCTGGATTTTTTTATCTCTCTTTTTCTCAGCTTCCTCTTTTTCCATAACTTTATCTTCTAGTTCACCTATTCTCTCCTCTGCCTCTTCAAGCCGAGCTGTGGTGGTTTCCATTTTGTTATGCATTTCGTTTAAAGCGTTTTTCAGCTCCTTCCTTAGTCCCTTGATCTCTGTAGCAAGAGATTCTCTGCTGTCCTGTATACTGTTTTCAAGCCCAGCGATTAATTTTATGACTATTATTGTAAATTCACTGTTATATTATTTAAATCCTTTTTGATCAGCTCATTAGCTGTTGTTATTTCCTGGAGATTCTTCTGAGGGGAATTCTTCCGCTTGGTCATTTTGGATAGTCCCTGGCGTGGTGAGGACCTGCAGGTCACTTCCCTGTGCTGTGGTATATAACTGGAGTTGGTGGGTGGGGCCGCAGTCAGACCTGATGTCTGCCCCCAGCCCACCGCTGGGGCCACAGTCAGACTGGTGTGTGCCTTCTCTTCCTCTCTCCTAGGGGCGGGATTCACTGTGGGGTCGGGTGGCCCGTCTGGGCTACTTGCACACTGCCAGGCTTGTGATGCTGGGGATCTGGCGTATTAGCTGGGGTGGGTAGGCAAGGTGCACAGGGGCAGGAGGGGCAGGCTTAGATCGCTTCTCCTTAGGGGATCCACTTCAGGAGGGGCCCTGTGGCAGCGGGAGGGAGTCAGATCCGCTGCCGGAGGTTTGGCTCCGCAGAAGCACAGAGTTGGGTGTTTGCGCAGAGCGAGAAAGTTCCCTGGCAGGAACTGGTTCTCTTTGGGATTTTGGCTGGGGGATGGGCGGGGGAGATGGCGCTGGCGAGCTCCTTTGTTCCCCACCAAACTGAACTCTGTTGTCAGGGGGGCTCAGCAGCTCTCCCTCCCTTTGTCCTCCAGCCTTCCCACTTTCTGAGCAGAGCTGTTAACTTATGACCTCCCAGAGGCTAAGTCACGCTTGTTGTCGGAACACAGTCCTTCAGGCCCCTCCGCTTTTGCAAGCCAGGCTCGGGGGCTCTGCTTGGCCGGCGAGCCGCCCCTCCGCCCCGGCTCCCTCCCGCCAGCCCGTGGAGCGTGCACCGCCTCGCCGCCCTTCCTACCCTCTTCCGTGGGCCTCTCGTCTGCGTTTGGCTCCGGCGACTCCATTCTGCTAATCCTCTGGCAGTTTTCTGGGTTATTTAGGCAGGTGTAGGTGGAATCTAAGTGATCAGCAGGACATGCGGTGAGCCCAGCATCCTCCTAAGCCGCCATCTTCTCCACTCTCCAACCCTTAACTTTAAACCTAATAGTGTACAGAAGGTTGACTTGATGAGGTGATTGTCTATTAGGTGAGATGCCCTGACCTCTCCAGCAGGGCCATAGAGAACCCTTTAAAACATACCTATTTATTGGTTCTTGTAGAACTGGACTGATTCACTGTCTTTACATGGAGCTTCCAGTGATAACCTACCTCATGTCTTAATCTTCACAGCATTCCCAGAAGTCTTGTTACTAAAGGTGTAACTTGGGCTTTCGACTCTACAGAAAAGGAAACTGAGGTTCAGAGAAGGGAGTAACTTGTTCAAGTCACACAATTAGTAGGTGGTGAAGTAGAGATCTCCTGATTCCCAAGCTCTTGACCACAGTACTGTGCACACACAACTTACCATAATTTCAACCTCATATGATTATCAACACTCATTTTCCAAATGAGAATAATCCTAGCCATAATAAAGCACAATTATTTCTTTTGCTGAAAGCCTTTTCTTTTTTATTGTACTTCCTGTAAGGTATTATCCATGCTCTCAGGCATCATTAATTAGGGGTGAAAATTATGCACCTATACACAGCATTATAATTTGAACTAAAATAATGAAAAACCTCTGAAACTGGACCAAACCACTGTGGGATAAGTAAGAAAGAATCTCATTTTATACACCTATGGAGTTAGAGTTAATTTTATTAAGCTGTCTGGGAAGAAACAGGGCTCTAACATGCACTGTCCAGTACTTACAAGGATTAGCATATTATGAAATATACTTTCCATAGTGTGTTCACCAGATTAAATGAAGTAGTAGGAAAATACTGAGATGGTCTTACTTGGCTATATCTCTAATTCAGTCTTGGTGGGACTGACCAGCCGATTACTATGAATAGCAATAAGGACTCTGAGATTCTTTGATTGACCACGTAACCCAAAATAATTCATATATTATTGGGAAATCCTTGAGTCCACCAGTACCTTAAATAAGAATCAGAATCGTAAGATGCAGCACAGCCACAACAGATATGTTCCTATACTTATTCTCATCAGCGGCACATAAATAGCAAAGGGATATTTTTGTGAAGATGAAGAGTGACTAGAAATTGTACATGTAAGGTCAGGGCTGTCAGAAAGCAGTTGATCATACTGGCAGGGGGGTTATGGTAGAGCATTAATGTACATGGCATGCCCCTTGTCTCTTCCAGGTGCTTCATTAATAGTTCACGCCTTCTTTCCATATGGAATATCGGTCACAGTATTCATTCATCATATCCATGGTTTTACTTGGAATCTGAAGGTCCTCCCTATAGCTTCTCTATTTCTTTTTCATCTCACCATGACTAAAAAAGCTAAGGTGTGGGCATTATAACCTACAAGTGATCCCAAGGGAGTGGGCTGTCATTCATGTGTTCCTCTTAGTGTTGAACAAAAGAGAGAAAGCATGTGGGTTTACCCACACATTGTCATCATAAATCCATCCCAGCTCCATTTCAAAAGTCTCTGGATTTCAGCAGAACATCTAACATGAAATGAATATATACATTCAAAGAACAGGCATATTGTATCACATGGGAGAAGGGAGGAGGCCATTGTTAAAGGCTGCAGAGCCAACCAAAGAATACAATGAAGAATACCATAGGTCCTTGGCCCAGAAATATGACTGTCAACATACTCCTACAGGAATCACCCAGATTACAGAGGGCTTTCAAGAGATTCTGAAGTACTGCTACCTAAATAACGCGGAACCTTCCTTGAGTGGTTTTATGGCTTTAGGGTGTATGTCTTTCCACCGAGCTCTAGAGTCAGAGAAATCAGCAATGTAAACTCTATCTTATAGTTATTTGACTTATCTTAGCCACAGTTTCTTCATCTTTAAAATGGGGACAGTTGGGCCTCTCTCATTGCATTATTATGAGGATCAAATATGGTGATGTAGGTTATCAGTGGCAACTCTGTAGTGAATGGACCTACTGCATTCTGATGGGTGGCCCTCATTAGGTCTTGTTTTGCAAAGAATAAAGAAGCTGCTGCCTCAAAGGTATGATTTTAAATCTTCTTCAAAGTCCTGAAACCTTCAGGTCCCATCAGACATACTACCCAGCTAATGTTCTCCCGTTAGAATCGTGGCAGTTTAGGGAGACTAGTAAGAAGGATATGGAGATTGTTTTCAGAAGCCCTTGTAATGAGATACACAGAGAAACTTGATTTAGAAATTAGAACATTTGGATTCAGGTCTCCACATTGTCTCTGATTCAACAGAACTGGATGGGGCCTGAAATTCTGCATCTCTTACCCGTATGATGTCAATGTTGCTGATCCATGAACCACACTTTGAATGATAAGATCCTGTGTGACTACAAAGGGGCAAATAATTTAATTTTTCTAGGCTTCAATTTTTTTTATCTCTGAAGTAGAGGTAATTAATGAAACATACTTTATCATCTCCTTTGGGGGTCAAATATGGTATTACTATGTGGTAATACTTTATCTAAATTTAAAACAGATTTTTTTAAGTTTATTTATTTTGAAAGAGTGAGAAGGTGTGTTTGGGGGACAGGTAGAGATAGGAAGAAGAGGATCTGGAGCAGGCTCTGAACTGTCAGTGCAGAGCTTGAGGTAGGGCTTGAACTCACAGACCATGATATCATGACCTGAGCCACCCAGGCACCCCTAAAATAGCTTTAAAAAATCAGTTTTTCTGGAGCAATCATAAAGCAGGCTCCCATTAACTTGATACTGGGGATCTTGTTGACAAAGACTTACAGGGATGTCTTGTCTTCTTAGGGCAAATAGTTAAGACCTGGAAGTTCTATGATGAGTAGGGGTACACCATGACAGAGGTTGGGGGCCCTAGAGGCACCCCAGATGTTGCTGGTTATCAATCTAGAGAAAGGAGGAACCTAATGCTAGCAAATGAAAGCTATAGATCTAGGTGTGGTGCTAACTAAAGAAACATGTTCTTCACGAAATCAGTGATGTAATGCAGGACTTGAATGGGGAAACTATTTTTACATTTTAGCCAGAGTCAAACCCTGTCAAGAAATATATCACTATAGAATTGACTTATTTTCATCCATTAATTGATTCTCTTGGCACACATTTATTAAGGATCTATTATGTGTCAGATGTGTGAAGATACACCCTTAGCACTGCACTCATGGCTCTTAACACTAGTTCTCATCATGTATCATTAAGAAGAGATCTATAGAACAAACAATATAGAAAATCTTTTTTTAGTTCTTATCTGCATTTGTCTGCTCAGGCTGCCATATAAAGACACCACAGACTGGCTAGCTTCAACAACAGATGTCATTGTTTACCAGTAGCTATATAAATATAGGGTATTCCTAAATAATAGCTCAGGTATCCCATGAAGTTATTGTTTTCCAAGTTTCACAGTCATCCTGTATATGGAACATCATGTAACTAGCCTACTGCAAGGAAATACAGAGGAAAGAAAAGAAACACGTACAAAACAAACAAAACAAAAACATCTACTTATAAAACCTGATTAACCTTTTATTTTTTATTTTTTTATTTAAAAACATTTTCATTTTTGTTTATTTTTTTATTTTATTTTTTTCAATATATGAAATTTATTGTCAAATTGGTTTCCATACAACACCCAGTGCTCATCCCAAAAGTGCCCTCCTTAATACCCATCACCCACCCTCCCCTCCCTCCCACCCCCCATCAACCCTCAGCTTGTTCTCAGTTTTTAGGAGTCTCTTATGCTTTGGCTCTCTCCCACTCTAAGCTCTTTTTTTTCCTTCCCCTCCCGCATGGGTTTCTGTTAAGTTTCTCAGGATCCACATAAGAGTGAAAACATATGGTATCTGTGTTTCTCTGCATGGCTTATTTCACTTAGCATAACATTCTCCGGTTCCATCCACGTTGCTACAAAGGGCCATATTTCATTCTTTCTCATTGCCACGTAGTACTCCATTGTGCATATAAACCACAATTTCTTTATCCATTCATCACTTGACGGACATTTAGGCTTTTTCCACAATTTGACTATTGTTGAGAGTGCTGTTATAAACATTGGGGTACAAGTGCCCCTATGCATCAGTACTCCTGTATCCCTTGGGTAAATTCCTAACAGTGCTATTGCTGGCTCATAGGGTAGGTCTATTTTTAATTTTCTGAGGAACCTCCACACTGTTTTCCAGAGTGGCTGCACCAGTTTACATTCCCACCAACCGTGCAAGAGGGTTCCTGTTTCTCCACATCCTCTCTAGCATCTATAGTCTCCTGATTTGTTCATTTTGGCCACTCTAACTGGCGTGAGGTGATACCTGAGTGTGGTTTTGATTTGTATTTCCCTTATAAGGAGCAACGTTGAGCATCTTTTCATGTGCCTGTTGGCCATCCGGATGTCTTCTTTGGAGAATGTCTATTCATGTTTTCTGCCCATTTCTTCACTGGGTTATTTGTTTTTCGGGTGTGGAGTTTGGTGACCTCTTTATAGATTTTGGATACTAGCCCTTTGTCCGATATGTCATTTGCGAATATCTTTTCCCATTCCGTCGGTTGCCTTTTAGTTTTGTTGGTTGTTTCCTTTGCTGTGCAGAAGCTTTTTATCTTCATAAGGTCCCAGTAATTCACTTTTGCTTTTAATTCCCTTGCCTTTGAGGATGTGTCGAGTAAGAGATTGCTACGGCTGAGGTCAGAGAGGTCTTTTCCTGCTTTCTCCTCTAAGGTTTTGATGGTTTCCTGTCTCACATTCAGGTCCTTTATCCATTTTGAGTTTATTTTTGTGAATGGTGTGAGAAAGTGGTCTAGTTTCAATCTTCTGCATGTTGCTGTCCAGTTCTCCCAGCACCATTTGTTAAAGAGACCGTCTTTTTTCCATTGGATGTTCTTTCCTGCTTTGTCAAAGATTAGTTGGGCATACTTCTGTGGGTCTAGTTCTGGGGTTTCTATTCTATTCCATTCGTCTATGTGTCTGTTTTTGTGCCAATACCATGCTGTCTTGATGATGACAGCTTTGTAGTAGAGGCTAAAGTCTGGGATTGTGATGCCTCCTGCTTTGGTCTTCTTCTTCAAAATTACTTTGGCTATTCGGGGCCTTTTGTGGTTCCATATGAATTTCAGGATTGCTTGTTCTAGTTTCGAGAAGAATGCTGGTGCAATTTTGATTGGGATTGCATTGAATGTGTAGATAGCTTTGGGTAGTATTGACATTTTGACAGTGTTTATTCTTCCAGTCCATGAGCACGGAATGTTTTTCCATTTCTATCTTCTTCAATTTCCTTCACAAGCTTTCTATAGTTTTCAGCATACAGATTTTTTACATCTTTGGTTAGATTTATCCCTAGGTATTTTATGCTTCTTGGTGCAATTGTGAATAGGATCAGTTTCTTTATTTGTCTCTCTGTTGCTTCATTGTTAGTGTATAAGAATGCAACTGATTTCTGTACATTGATTTTGTATCCTGCAACTTTGCTAAATTCATGTGTCTGTTCTAGCAGACTTTTGGTGGAGTCTATCGGATTTTCCATGTATAATATGTCGTCTGCAAAAAGTGAAAGCTTAACTTCATCTTTGCCAATTTTGATGCCTTTGATTTCCTTTTGTTGTCTGCTTGCTGATGCTAGAACTTCCAACGCTATGTTAAACAACAGCGGTGAGAGTGGGCATCCCTGTCGTGTTCCTGATCTCAGGGAAAAAGCTCTCAGTTTTTCCCCATTGAGGATGATGTGAGCTGTGGGCTTTTCATAAATGGCTTTTATGATGTTTAAGTATGTTCCTTCTATCCCGACTTTCTTGAGGGTTTTTATTAAGTAAGTTTGCTGGATTTTGTCAAAGGCCTTTTCTGCATCTATTGACAGGATCATATGGCTCTTATCTTTTCTTTTATTAATGTGATGTATCATGTTGATTGATTTGCAAATGTTGAACCAGCCCTGCATCCCAGGAATGAATCCCACTTGATCATGGTGAATAATTATTTTTATATGCTGTTGAATTTCATTTGCTAGAATCTTATTGAGAATTTTTGCATCCATATTCATCAGGGATATTGGCCTGTAGTTCTCTTTTTTTACTGGGTCTCTCTCTGGTTTAGGAATTATCATGTTTGTTTATTTTTAAGAGAGAGAGAGCACAAATGATGGAGGGGCAGAGAGAGAGTGAGACACAGAATCTGAAGCAGGCTCCAGGCTGTGAACTATCAGCACAGAGCAGTCGAGAGGCTCGAACTTGTGAGCCGTGAGATCGTGACCTCAGCTGAAGTCATACGCTTAATGTACTGAGCCACCCAGGTGCCTCTTGTTTAGCTTTTTAAACAATCATTCCCCATTTATTCTTAAGATGCTAATGCCCAGGATAGAAAAATATATCTTTATCCTATCCCTGACAGCAGTGAAGATTTCGTCAACTCTATGTTGTTTTAAAAAATAGGTATTTTCTAATAGTGCTAGAGATTGGAAATTAAAGATCAAGTTGCAGGCAGGATTGGTTTCTCCTCAGGCCTATCTCTGTGGTTTGCAGATGGACACTTTTTCACTGTGTCTTTACATGGCTTTTTCTCTGTGTGTGCACATAACTGGTGTCTCTTTCTCTGCTTACAGAGACACCAGTCATATTGCCTCTTTAAAGTCCGTATCTGCAAATATGGTCAAATTGGGTTTAGATCTTCATCATTTGAATTTGGGGAGAACACAATTCCATCCATATCAAAATCTATTATCTAGGGTTGACTTTGATTGAAATCCCAGTTCTGTGTCTTATCAACTGTGTAACTGTTCGAATTACTTAACCTTTCTGAAGCTCAGTTTCTTCTTTTGTTAAAGTGACTAATAGTACATGAGGAATAAATTAGGTAATGTTTCTAAAATGTTTAACACAGTGTCTGGCACTTATTTGTTGCCCCAATCCATCCCCTGCATCTTTTTTAGATGCTGACCAGAGATACTTACTTTGTGCTTTCTTTGAGTAGTAAGTTTGACTTGTTATCTCTTCCCCTGAATCTACTAACAGTCTAAGCTTTTCTCTCTTTGAATCTTTCCTACTCCCACCCCAACTTTTACTGTTGCCGAAAAGAAAATATGTATTGTAATCTTCAGTTCTAGCCCTAAGAGTAGAGGCTTGAGGATAGAAAAATATTGAACTTCTCAAATACTTCTTAAGTGGAAAAAGGTAATTATTCTATTTCCTAAAACAAATAAGAAATTTGGCTTGCAGATGTCATTATACATATTGTATAGAGCTTAAAAAAGAATAAGCTATGTTGAAAAATTAAAACTAGAATTTCTCAGAAATTAAATAAAACTGAGATGATTTCAGTGATTTTAAAAAATATTAGATAATTTCTAAGTTACCAAATCAAGATACTGTCTGCAGAAATAGCTGATCCACAATGGATGATTCATTTAAAATAGGTATTTTACCTGAAGTAATGCAAAAGTTAAAAAGATACTTAATTTCCTTCATAGTTTAACTTTTACACAACCTGCCTAAAATGGTATAGAATCAGTACTTTGATGAAACCTCTGTTTCTTTGTTAAGTCTGATGTCTCTCAGGAGGTTTCTACGGGCATCTGATCATTATTTAAGCTTAAACTCAATTATTCAAAAATGCCCTGTGGCCCAAGCAGCAGCATAGCACAGCAGCAGCTGTTTACTGAACTGCTTAGTATTGGCTGAGGACTTTTGGTTCCTAACTTTCAGGATAAAATATTCAAGGCATCCGTGGAAGAATCATGTACCACATTAACCATGCTCAGTGCGTATGAAACCTGTTCTGTTAATGGGCAAACTAGTATTATATTTTAACTCTGGGAATATTTCCGAAAAGAATCAACAACCTAAGTTTCGATTATACAAAGGAGACTGTGCCTAAATTCCTTTTCTTCTAAGTCATTCTCTTTCCCTTTTAAAATACTTTCATATCCACTTTCAGTACAGGTAGCTTAATTTCTATCACGTGCGGCTTTTCAGAGCATTAGCTTTGTTTCGGGTGCCAGAGATTGAGCTATGCTGGATGTGCTTGGAAAAGGCCCACATTCATTCAGGAAACTCCAGTTGAACTAGATCCATATGCAGCTAAAAAAAAAAATGTAGCTTTCTGATTAGAAGTAGTTTCTGGCTTCTAGCATTATCACAGATGATTTTTGTTTTTGATGTGCCGCGGAATAAAAAGTAATGTTGGAACCAAAACTCTGGGATTTTTTTTTCTCTTAGTGAACATATTTACTGAGAACTTACTACTTTCACTGTTGTGTTGCACTATGTTAAACACTTTACATGCATTGACTAATTTAATGCTAATAATAATCCTATGAGGAAGGTGATATAATCCTGTGACTAAGGTGGTTTCATCTCCATTTTATTTAGAACATGGTTAATAAACTTGCCCATGTTTGAACAGCTTGTAAATGGAAATAGTTTTCAAGGTCTCTAACTCTAGAGTCAAAAAATAGATAAGGTAATACTGCACTAAACAGTGATGAAGCCATTGCCAAAGCTATCACCTAAAATAATGGAATAAAGTGGAAGAGTCCAAAGATTGGCTCCTTGGAAAATCTGTTAAAAAGCTTATTAAAAAACCTGACAATTTATCCAAATCCTGGGGCTATGAAAGCCTCTAGGTACAAACTAGTAGTATAATGTTTTGACAAATTATATTGGTAGCCATTCTCTCTTGGTAGAACTTATCTTGTTAGGGTTAATTTATTTTCAAACTCTTAACGCATTTCCAATTTTACCTGTAGCTTTACCTTTTCTTTGTGGCTCTCTTACCCAAGTAGAATTCGATCTTTGTGTAATTTGGAAGGAAAGTCCTTTCTCTGTGAAATCAGTGCTCCTCAAATTATTATGTGGTAAAGGACAAGATTTTGTTTGCTTACATTTTATTTTCTGTCACAGAGCAATGCTCTTGTAAAATGTAATAAAAAAGAATTACTAAAAAAGAGATTAAAAACCATACAAAATGCAAATTCATTTTTATTAGGTTCAACAGATATAAAATTATTCCAAAAATTTGTTATAAAAGTTTCTAAAGGCTTGCTTTTGTTTATCTTGTTGTCAGACTGGGACCACCATGGTTCCATGGACCACACTTTGAATAACAGTGTTCTATATTAGGGAGGTTTTGCTATGGTTGAATTTAAATCAACCATCTTGTTAGTTGTTATATACTTGTTACATCTGCTTTTGCTTGTTTTCTTTTTCTTTTTTCTGCTTTCCTTTGGATTGAATATTTTTGAGAATTATATTTTTATTTCCATTATAGGCTTATTTTATCTATATTTTTAGTAGTTTCTCTAGTATATACATTTATTAATTAATACATTTCAAAGTCAGTAATAATTACACTACTTCTTATATAATGTGACAATCTTATAGTAGTTTGTTTGCAGTCCTCTCATTCTACATATTTTGTTGGCATACATCTGACTTTTTACATGTGCCATAAAACCCTCAATAAAATTGTTATTGTTTTTGCTTTAGACGGTCAAGGTTTTAAAGGAATAAAAATAAGGGAAAAGTCTCTTTTATATGAGCCTTCATAATTATGATTTTCAGCACTCTTCATTTCCTGAGTGTTTTTCTTTACCATTTTTTGTATTTCAGGTCTGATGGAAGTATAATACTTCAGCAGTTATTTTTCTGAAAATTTTTATTTTACCTTTTAAAGATATTTTTATTCGTATAGAATTCTGGATTGACATGTTTATCCTTTGAAAACTTTGAAGATGTGACTCCATTGTTTCCTAGCTTAAATAGTTTCTGCTAAGAAATATGCTAACATTCCTGTTCTTAGTTCAAGATTTTATGCAGTGTGTTTCTTTTCTCTGGCTTCCTTCAGGATTTTTTTTTAAAATATTTTAGCAATTTGATAGTGATGTGTCTAGGTGTGGTTTTGTTTTTGTAATTGAATTGATGGCATTTTTTTGTAGTTCTGTTTTGAATTTTTTGGATCTGTGGTCTCACTTTTTTTGATAAATTCTCAGTCATTATCTCTTTAGTATTTCTTCTGCTTTATTTTATTTCTTTCCTCATTCCAAGAATCCAGTTACACCTGTAATAGACTAATTCAGGTTACTTGCTTGTTTTATGAACTTAGCTCCGAACCCCTCCCCCACAGTTAAGTAATTATTTATTCAGCACTTATTATTATTATCATTATTAGCTTTCTCTCCCCCAAACAATAAAGTAAATTTAGACAAATTGTTCTTTTTTTTATATATAAAACTTGTTTTTTATTTTTTTAAATTTACATCCAAATTAGCATATAGTGCAACAATGATTTCAGGAGTAGATTCCTCATTGAGCCCATCCCCTTTCCTATAACCCCTCCCATAACCCTCAGTTTGTTCTCCATATTTATGAGTCTCCTCTGTTTTGTCCCCCTCCCTGTTTTCTATATTATTTTTTCCCTTCCCTTGTGTTCATCTGTTTTGTCTCTTAAAGTCCTCATATGAGTGAAGTCATATGATTTTTGTCTTTCTCTGACTAATTTCACTTAGCATAATACCCTCCAATTCCATCCACATAGTTGCAAATGGCAAGATTTCATTCTTTTTGATTGCTGAGTAATATTCCACTATATATATATATATATATATATATATATATATATATACACACACACACACACACACACACACACACACACACACACCACATCTTATTCATCCATTCATCCATAGATGGACATTTGGGCTCTTTCCATACTTTGGCTATTGTTGATAGTGCTGCTATAAACATTGGTATGCATGTGTCCCTTCGAAACAGCATCCCTGTGTCCCTTGGATAAATACCTAGTAATGCAATTGCTGGGTTGTAGGGTAGTTCTATTTTTAGTTTTTTGAGGAACCTCCATACTGTTTTCCAGAGTGGCTGCACCAGCTTGCATTGCCACCAACAATGCAAAAGAGATCCTCTTTCTCCACATCCTCACCAACATCTGTTGTTGCCTCAGTTGTTAATGTTAGCCATTCTGACAGGTGTAAGGTGGTATCTCCTTGTGGTTTTGATTTGTATTTCCCTGATGATGAGTGATGTTGAGCATTTTTTCATGTATCTGTTAGCCATCTGGATGTCTTCTTTGGAGAAGTGTCTATTCCTGTTTTTTTGCCCATTTCTTCACTGGATTATTTATTTTTTGGGTGTTGTCTTTGATAAATTCTTTATAGATTTTGGATACTAACGCTTTATCTGATATGTCATTTGCAAATATCTTCTCCCATTCTGTTGGTTGCCTTTTAGTTTTGCTGATTGTTTCCTTCGCTGTGCAGAAGATTTTTGTTTTGATGAGGTCCCAGTAGTTCATTTTTGCTTTTGTTTCCCTTGCCTCCGGAGACGTGTTGAGTAAGAAGTTGCTGCAGGCAAGATCAAAGAGGTTTTTACCTGCTTTCTCCTCGAGGATTTTGATGGCTTCCTGTCTTACGTTGAGGACTTTCATCCATTTTGAGTTTATTTTTGTGTATGGTGTAAGAAAATGGTCCAAGTTCATTCTTCTACATGTCACTGTCCAGTTTTCCCAGCACCACTTGCTGAAAAGACTGTCATTATTCCATTAGATATTCTTTCCTGCTTTGTTCAAAGATTAGTTGGCCGTAGGTTTGTGGGTCCATTTCTGAGTTCTGTATTCTGTTCCATTAATCTCAGTGTCTGTTCTTGTGCCATAGACCAGTTGTTCTTATGTTCACAAACTCTTCAGGGCCATGAAGTTATTAATAAATGAATTCCTATGCACACCCAACATTGTCCAAGGACTGAATAAATATGTGTCAAAAATATGAAGCTACATTTTCAAATTCATGTAGACATTACTGCAATTAATATGCTTCAAGTTAATTTAAAAACATTGCTGAATTAATTATAATTTTCACCACCATGTATTTTCGCAAGTAACACGTTTGAATAATGCAATAAAACTTTTCATAGTGCTGTGAATATTTGTGGCCTTTACTTAAAATGTTAACCTAAGCATCCTTACTCTAGTCTTATCCTCAGGCAAAGCTAGAATCCTTAATAAACATACCCCACCCCCCACGAGTTAGAGAAGTTATCTCTCTAAGTGCCCCACTCTAAGAAATCTTTAGTTAGGCTATGATCATTTCACACAAGAAATCAACCCATCTAGTTCCTCTGAGATACTTTTTTTCCCCCATTTCCTACTTTAGAATTCTCAAGCTTTGGGTAGAAGAAATAAGTCACCCTGGACTGCAAAAGTTACGCACTGATAGCCCAGGAGCCATATTTAGCACATCTATAGATAAGTTTCTTTTTAGCTTGGCTGGCGATTTTTTAAAAAATGAGTTCTTCTCAATATTTAAGATTTAAAAAATCACCCCAAAGGCCCCCTCTCTCATTTACCTTACCTTACATTACATCTACATTACCAGTCTGACCTCTGGAGTCTTTCGAACATGTGGCTACTGCTTTAGGCCTGAATTGTTCCACTTCAGTAAGTGAGACTCTCTGAGCTATTTTCTTTGTACCTTTTCCTGTTCATGGACTCTACTTGTTGATATTAGTCACTAATACCCTTAACACCAAGGAAGTTCTTTACACTTTAGTTAAATCTAGATTATACCTGCTGCAGATCTGAGGCAGCATTTAAGGAGAAGATTTTTGTTGTTATTGCTGTTTTTTAAACCATAAATTACATGGACAATGTATATTATCCAGTGTCGAGGTACATATTGGACATTTAGCTTACTTGGAACTCTGATTATTTTGTGCACTGTGTATCATACTTTCATTTTGCTGGTTGAATTTTATGTGGTCATTCTCAGAGTAAACAGTTTTTTTAAAAGAAAAAAAAACCTGATGGTCATTAAGTGCTTACCCGAAATATTTGCAGATGCACAGAGGCTTCTGAATAAGGGGCTGGGATGGCACTCAAGCAACATCTTGATTTCTTAAAAAATCCTGACCAAGGATTTTGGTCATTTTAATTCATGTAGGATAAAGAAACTGTGAAAGCAATGGTTTTTGAAATACTACCCAGCTCTCAGATGCTCAGAATCTGTTTCAAAGAAAGTGAACATTGGGAAGTGTGACACTTACATATTTCCTCTAAACGAAATGAATCATAACCACTCAAAGGCAGTAGTCTGTCCATGTACTCCCTGCCTTACTTTTATGCAGGGACAAACCCAAAATACTAATGAACAAACATTTCTCAAGGACCTGACTGTGAATAGGTAGAACTTGTCTCTTTCTTTCTTTCTTTCTTTTTTCTTTTTCGTATAGGTGCCAATAATCATATGATGTCCTTGATCTTTTATTTTGCCACTGATATTATATAATTATTTCTTTTTTGAAATTATTATAATAAATTGCCATCCACTTCTTTGATGTATTAGGGAAAAATAAGTTGAGATTGAAGCAAAAGAATGGGAAGAACTGTGAAAGGTTTTTCCTGGCTCTGTCACTAAATTCGTGAAACTGAAGAAACTGAAAAGGGCAGAATAGCCCTTTAAAATAAGTTTCTATTAGTGTTGATTCTATTCAGGCGACACAATTATTTGGAAAAATTCAGGAAAAGAACAATGTTGATAAAAATGATTCTTGGTTGTATTCCAAAGAAAAAGCAAGAGAGAAAGCACAACTTTAAAAACTAACAATGAAAATATAAAGCGATTTCCTCCCTGTTCCCTCTCTGTCCTCTGCTCTGCCTCCTCTCTGGACTCTCTCTCTGCTGTTTTTGCTGCTTCGTTCTTTCTCTGTGTTTTCCTTTTATTCTTGTCATATTCCATAAAGGATTTAAAGCAGCTTTCAAAACAAACATGATGTGTGTGTTCAAAAGTAAGTGTGGTAATCATGGAAAAGTGAAGATAGATACATGAGCTAGGAATGAGATTAGCTTATAAAGTATGAGCTGTAGTATCTACTATTTTTACTAGAGAAGGTCCACAAATTTGTCGTGGAGAGTTTTAGCAGCCAGTATGAAGAAGGGAGCACTTATATTTATATGGATCTCAATGTTTATAGAGCAAGATTTCTCAACTTTGGCATTATTGACATTGACAGATATTTCTTTGTTGTGATGTCCTGCTGCACTGTAAGATGATTAGCAACATTCCTGGCTTCCACTCAACAGACCCTGGAAGCTCACCTGCCCCTTCAGTCTTGACAACCAAAAATGTCTTCAGAAATTCACAAATGGGCACCAGGGGTGGGGCGGGAGGGAAGATGGTTTAAAACACCCCCGTTAAGACTACTGCTTTAAAATAATGGTGAACAAATTATAAAATTACAAAATGCCCAGCTACTCCCGATACAACTGTGGCATTTGAAGTTTTGGAATATTTTAGCAATTTTACATGGTAGAGATTCAATACCTTTACAGATAAAAAAGTGATGTAGGTCTTAGCTGTTGCATTTCACTACAAAAATCTTTGATTCTATAAATAAAATTAGAATCTGTTTTTTTCAAAATGATTTTATTTTTTATTCACTTTTTAGATTTTGATTTTATTAACATAAAAATAAGTATGGATTAAGAGCTTATGCTGTTTTTCTGGGTTCTCATTTCCAGCTGCACTAATTACTAGCTGAATAACCTCTTTGAATTTCATATACAGAAATGCTTAATAATAGCATCTATGCCAGTGATTATTGTAAGAATCGTATGAGTTTATATAGGCAATGAGATTTGCATAGTGTCTGGATCTTAATAAGTACTCTGTAATTATGAGATAATAGCAGTTATTATTATTGTCATTATTATTTATAGATAATAAAGAATAGAACTTTATAGAATAGGGCAACATATAATAATAAAACTGAAAAACATGAAATTAGATAGAAAACCTTATTAGTTTTCTATCACTTTCTCTGTATATTTCCTGAATTGCGTTCTGCTGTGACTCCAAGTGAATAAATGATGTTTCTACCATTCATGTTCCATAGATCAGGTTTGATTCAGTAATCCTCCTTTGTATCTTTTATAGCTATAGAGATTGCAACATGGTAGTCTTCTTTCAGATGTGAATAGTATTACCTAGTGACTAAGTTTTTGTAAGTAAATATGTAACCGGTGCTTTTCAAACCCTTACTGTCTCTTCTACCTCCATGCCTCCATAGAGAATCTTCCTAACTATTTTCGACTAGTGTGAGTAATTGCTATGTGCTTATGAATTGCTAGATTTTTCCCCCCATCTCTTGTTCTTGTCCTCGTTCCTTCCTTCCAATTGATGAGGCCTACTGGCCTTTGCTGATTATTCTGGGGTTGTCACATTTGCCAGTTGCCCTGGATTCTCTGAGGTCCATAATGAAGTAGAGAATGTGACTCTCTCCCTCTTTTAACATAAATGTTCAATTTGGTACCAAAGTATTTTACTTCAATCTCATTTTTTAACAGAATATAAAATGCATTGCCTATTTCAGTTTTTACTTACAGTTTTCTCCATTTCTTTACCCTTTCTACCCTAATAAATAGACATGAGGCTCTGGAAATATGGGCTAGGAGGATCCCAGTGTCATGCCCTGTACTGTCTTCAGAATTGTGCCTCCTTCTCTGATGACTAAATCTTTTTTTGTGAACCAAGCTTGTATAATTCTCTACCCTATTTGTATTTCCACCAGCATCTCACCACATGTGCTTGGTTCCTAATACGGAAAGACTTTTTGTGGGACAGCCTCATCTGACATTTCTGAACTACAGTTTTGGACACATGTAAGGTCCAGACCTTCCTACATGTTTAAAAGTGAGTTGAATTTTGAGGGGACTATTTTCAAATTGATAGATTTTAATTCTGGCAATAAAACAAAGCCTCTGTGGACAGTTACGCAGCAGACTACTAAAGCTGCCTTCATGTTTTGTACATTTATACAGAAATATTTGAAAGTTGAAAACAGTCTGTTTTTCAGAATACTTTGTAATCAAAAGCTTGCTAAAAATTCCAGATTATTTCGGGGGGGGGGGCAGTAAGTTGCATATTGCCACATTAATTCTAAAATACATTTATAGACCCCTAGTCATATATATAGCATATCATTGGGGACTTCTTTCAGGATCTTGGTTAGACCTTTTTCCCTGTCATTCAGCAGATTAAATTCCTGACTTTAAAAATGGGATACAAAATTAGAATCAGCCATGCTCATTCATATGTTGTAGATATGCTTTCTTTTTCTTCTAATGACACTGATCTTCTCCACAGTTAACAATATATGCATCTCTTCAAGTTTGAAGAGATTCCTTTCAGTTTTACAATTCTTTTTCTTCAAGATCAACTTACTATTGGATGCAATATTTTTAGGTAATTGTTCAGTCTCTCAGCTTCCTCTCCCAAGATGGCATTTGGGTATCTGAAGGAGGGATGGAAATTTGATGACGTCCTTGGACACTCATGCTGTCCTCTGAATATGCAAGCTTCCATGGCAATTTCCCTAGTCCACCTTATTGTTCCTGAATCTCCAGCCTTTGAAGCAGCTCAGTTTCTCCTGATTTCACTGCAAGATGGAGTATGTTAGGATTCCCTAGTGGGGTGCTTCTGTTGCACCTTTTGTTGCCTTTTTCCACTGTCTCAGAACCCGAAGGGACGACTTTTGGTTTTTCTTCCTATTATATCCTACCTATAGCCTAGGTCTGTAAGCTTTAGGTCTCATTGTCATAAGTAGAAAAACTCTCTCCTCTGAGTATCAGAGATGCAATGGTAGCATTGTCTTTATACTGTCACTAACGTAGGACTATAACCTGAGACCATCAGGCTTAGTTCTTAATACATAAAAATTTGGAAAAAATCCTCTTTTACTACAAAATCTGGATTTTTTTGTGTACTGATGCAAAATCCTATTTTGAATGTCAATTTCTTTACATTTATTTTGTATCAATGCTAATCTTCCTTTCAGTGCACATTTCACTGCCTCCTAATGTACGTGTACATGTGTGCATGGATATGTATACACACACACACACACACACACACACACATCATGCTGAAGAACAAATTGGTGAACAGACTTAGGAGAAGTGAATGTGGTGTACGGAAAGAACAAAAAAGATATAAGCAAATTAATTTTTTTTCAGATTATAGTAGTTTTGGTTTTAAGAATTTGTTTTGCATATCTCAACAACTTTAGCAAGATCTTAGGAACCAGCTAGTGTAGTCAACAGGATTGCCTTCTGCTCCACTACCATTTCTTTCCCCTTTCCTGGACTAATCTAAATAATTTACATTGTTACAATTATTTTCCATACCCAGATCCAACTCTGTGCCACTGTCCTACTCTCTCTACCTTCCACTTTCAAATGCTAGAGCACCTGTCTTACAGTTCTAAGCTCTTCTGGTCTCTACCTTTATCATCATTGTATTATCATCTCAGCTCCTTAATCCCAGTTATAGATATCCACCAAAGTCTAATCCTTCTTGCTCTTTTTCCTTTTTTATCCCCCAACCACTCAGGATCCCATTCCATGCCAGGAGCCATTAACGACTGGTGGAGTCAACCGTCCTCTCTTACCTAGAGTTTTTTTCTGCTGTCAAAGCTTTGCAGTAGTTAAAATCAGAGCTTTTATATGAAGATGTCCTTCTTGATGGTATCACTCATGTAGGGAAATGTTTTTGGCAGTTTCTCCAACCAGTAAAATGGATATATCAGGATAAGAAATACTTTTTTCCATTGAGAATGGCAGGAAGTAGATTTGGACGTCTCTTCTAGTGACATAGTCAGGAAAGTTCATAAGTTGTGCAAGATTTCTTACCATTGGAGCTCTTGTTAAACTATAACATGGCAAATATATGTGTGTAGCTTTTAGTAGCTAAATAGCTAATGGTCCTGAAAAACTACTTGGAACACAATGTCTTAGGAAAATATGATTATAAATTGACTTATAAACAAGTTTTTGGGTTATAACCTTGCTACATACTGAATTGTATCCTTCCCCCAATTCATATTTTGAAGCCCTAACTCCTGATGTGATTTAATTTAATAGGGTTTTTTTGAGGGTAATTAAGGTTAAAGGTGGTCATATGGATGGGATCTTTAATAGAATGGTAGCTTTATAAGAAGAGGAAGAGAGAGGGGTCTCTCTCTACATGCACTTACTGAGGAAAGGCCATGTGAGGACATAGTGAAAAGGCAGCCATCTGCAAGCCAGGATGAAACCTGAAACAGAATTTTAACTAGAAACCAAATTGGCTGATACCTTCTTGGACTTCCTAGCCTCCTGAACTGGGAGAAATAAAATCTTGTTATTTAAGCCTCTCAGTGCATGATATTTTGTTATGGCAGGTGAGCTAAGACAACATCTGTTAATAAATTCAGAATTAAATACAGTTACCATTTATGGAAAGATTATATCCAAAAAACTTGACCATTATTAAGTTAGTTATAAAGTAAATATACATAAAACAGGTTGAAATAGTTCTTTAAATACATGTTTTTCACGTTTAAATGTAAGTAAATAAATGGCTGATAAATTTCATAGATCCCTAATGAACCTGTTTAAGGATAAGCCTGAACTTTGGATGTAGTCAAAATCTCAAGTATCCATTAAGCATCTATGTGTCTAGCATTCTTTCAACCAATGATCATACCTTTTTGACAAAAGTAACCCCCATACTATATAACTCTTAGCATCTGTTACATAGTGGGTACCTAACAAATGTTAGCCAAATTTAAAAAAAGTAAGTATCTTGATTAGTAGAAGTTTATACACAAAAATTGATGGCACAGACACAGAATTTTATCTCTACAAGAATTCCAAAATCTTCTGAGTATATTCCAAAGTCAAGTAAAAAGGAATTATATGTGGAATTATATGTAGAATTATGTGTGGTTTTGAGTTACTCATTAAGTCTTTGGGATTTATTTATTTATTTTTAATTTTTTTTTAACATTTATTTATTATTGAGAAACAGAGACACAGAGCATGAGCAGGGGAGGGGCAGAGAGAGGGGGAGAGCCAGAATCCTAAGTAGGCTCCAGGCTCTGACCTGTCAGCACAGAGCCCGACACGGGGCTCAAACTCACAAACTGTGAGATCATGACTTGAGCCGAAGTCGGTTGCTTAACCAACTGAGCCACCCAGGCGCCCCACGTCTTTGGGATTGATTCATATGTTTTATGTTTGCTTGCTTTTACAATAATTTTAAATTTGGCTTTTAAATATTTATTTATTTTGGGGGAGAGAGAGAGAGAGGGAGAGGGAGGAAGAGAGGGAGAGGGAGAGGGAGAGGGAGGAAGAGAGGGAGAGAGAGAGCATGCACGCAGGGGAGGGACAGAGAGGGAATCCCAGTCAGGCTCCACAATATCAGCACAGAGCCCAACACAGGGCTCAAAGTGTTAGATCATGACCTGAGCCAAAATTCAGAGTGGACGTTTAACTGGCTACGCCACCCAGGTGCCCCAACTTTAACTCTGATTAATGAGGACTTTCTATGGCACCTGTAGCTCTGTAATACTGACTAAAAATGATGCAGCACAATGTAAATGTTGGTTTTCATATTAAACTTGAACAACTATCTTCCTCAAGGATATGTTTATATGAAGCTCAGATAAGTGCTTACATTGTTCAGTAAAAATAAAGCTTTTGGTTTGGAGGGCAAATGATTTGGTTCCCATGTCCATTTGATGATTCTTTCACTTTGTAGCCGGTAGTGTTTACCATGGTGGTGTTGACTATGACAAAGGCTTGATGTTCTTAGAAAGCAAGAGTTATTTCAGGAGTGTAGTAGAAAGACAGGTGATGTCAGAGTCAGGGGTCTGTGTGAAGGTTTTGGGTCAGCTGAGTAGCTTCTCTAAGCCCCGGTGTGCTCATTCAATAAACACTTATTAGGCTGGTACTATGTGTAAGGCATTTTAAATGGGTTTAATAGTAGCCTAAATAGTAGTACCTAACATTTGCTTATCACTTACTCATTTAATCCTCACCAAAATCATATGTGGATGGTACTTTAAAAAGTTGGTGTGTCACAGGTAAGGGAACCAAAACGCAGAGATGTTAATTAGTTTCCCACTGTCATTCAGGTTTTAGTGGTAGCCATAACCTCACTGTGACAGTTTGATTCAGAAACCTCTCTTCACCACCACTCTGCTGTTGTTGAAAAGATCCTAATTTTCCTATTTATTTATGGTTCTCACTTATTATTTATTTATTCATTGATCTTGACAATTTAAGTTGGTAAGGATCTCATGAGAAAAGGCATGTTAAAATGCTTAGGAAACTGCTTAATGCATTGTGAATATGTGTAATTGTTATTTATTGTATTTGTTCCACGTCATTAGGTCTCTTTAATTCTTTTAAAAATATCTTTATTTTGTGTGGGATTTCCCTTCTTTGACCAATTCAAAAAGTCTTTCTACTTGCACAGTCACAAATTTTTTATTACATTTCCTGGTGCTTGAAGTAATTTATGTGTTGTAACTTTAAAGACCTCTACCATTCGTTTTTTTTTTTTTACATATATTAAGAAATATTTTACACATAAATATATGTAACATATATATATCTTTATAAACACTGTTGTACTTTTCTTGTCCTTGTTATATGTTATCTTATTGGATGCATGAAAAAGAGTAAACAGTATTTGATAAAGGTAAATCAAAAATATCAGTTCATACTTTGTTTTCATAAGAATGTTCTCTTATAGAAGCAACCATGTATCTTAATGGCCTCCCCAATTTTAATAATACCAATATTCATGAAGACCAGCTGCCAAACTGTAATAAATGTTAGAAATTTTAAGCTTCTACTTTGAAAACCATATTGTTCCTTGCAGTTGAATATTGTGAATGTTTTAAGTGTGAGGACCACACACTCCTTCCATTTAGTTGGAGAACCTGAACTGTGGTTGCTACTTCCTACTCACTGACTGCTACTGCTACCTGCCTAATAATTGTCTTTGGCTCCCGGTAAACCTGCAGCCAGAAAGGTATTTGAATTTTCCCCCACGAGCACTTGCAAATCCGATTTTTATGTATAGCTAAGTGCTCTTAGCTTTTACTCTATCTACTACTGGGGCCTGGTTTCTAGCAGGCCTGTAACTATGCCAGATCCGGCCTATGTAATGCTGTTTGTAATGAGAAATCTAAACAGGGAATGGCAGTGAGGCATGGCAGGAATGTGTTTCCATTGGAGAAGTCAGTATAGAGAAAAAGTATAAGCAAAGCCGTGTCCAGAAGGTCTTTTCAGCTGGCCAGGGTGGAAGACTAATGTTATTGTACATAGGTTGTTAGCCTGCCAGCCCTTCCTCACAAATTTGCTTTCTCTCTCTCTTCCCTTCTCCTCTTCTTCCCTCCCCCTCCCTCCCTTTTTCATCTATTCCTTGTCCTTCTCATTTTCCCTCTCTCGTTTCTTCGGGCTGTGCTGACTGTTTGCTCAGGTGGACAGTGACACCATTTGGAATGAGCTGCACTCGTCCGGTGCTGCACGCATGGCTGTTGGCTGTGTCATCGAGCTGGCTTCCAAAGTGGCCTCAGGAGAGCTGAAGGTGAGGTCTGGGTTGCATTAAGTGTGGGAAATCCAGAGAAGAAGCTGAAACACTGATGTTGTTGTTTGGGAATTGTGGGAGTGTGGTGTGGTAATAAAAGAAAAGGGGCGGAGGGAAGAGGGCAGAAAGATGGCCACTAAGGTGTGATAATAACTAGTCTGTAGGTAGGTAGTAGCTGGTCCTGCTCAGAAGGCCTTCCTCTCCTTGGGGAAACTGCGGTCAGGGCACTCTGGTGTGTTTTTAAGAGCATAGACATGGTGAGTAAAGCTATGGTCCAGGTTAAAAAACCCAGTATATGCATGTCTGTCATGCCCTCCTGGGATTCTCTTTTGAAGCAATTTTTAAAATATGATTACTGAATACTCGTATAAGCTCAGAATACCACCCAGAGAGAGGGGAGGGAAGGGGGAGAAAGGTAAATACCAGACGGGAAGGATTGGGAGGAAGAAGGAAATTGTTGATTAAAAGGGTAATGATCCAGAGTATGTTTTTCCATGAAAGAACTTCAAAAATGATCTACGCTTTATTGTTCTTTTCTTTTTACAGTCTCTTCTTTTCTACATCACATGAAAAGAACAATGTCCAAACCCCAGTGTTTCCCAGTCTAAACAATTTATAAAAGCCAGAGACCTGACAGATTTTGACATTTTATTTGGTATTTTAACAGTGCTATTTAAAGGTATGCCATGTGCGTCTTGAATGCAGTTGCCCCTATAAACTTTGTTGGTGCTAACCTGGCTTTTTAATGCACTAGTTCACACACTTTGTAAGGAAATCTGAGTGGTATTTGATTTGGTATTTTTAGCAATTATAGGGATTAGGGGAAATATGATGTGAACAATATAGGCACCACAAATTTTGTTTATCTAAAATCTAATTAGGATTATTTTTCTTTTTATCTAATGAATCTTTATTCAATTACACCTGACTGTTCCACTTGTGTTAAAAAAAGGAGGATAGGAAGGTACACTTTACCATATATTATCTTCCCAGAAGTCTTTGCTGTAACTCTTTAAGAAGTCTTAAGAAGCTTTATGTGTAGTTGACATGATTAGCATCAGAACATTGATTGCTCGTCTTAGGGGATTTATGGGGCCAGTAATGTGGTGCATACTACTCAGTCTTTACCTTTGGTAATGAGCTATTGCAAAGAGGAAAGGAATCAGCCTTACAGAGATGTTTTGGCTGTCTCCCAGTAGCACTTTAACAATAATTCTTCCTGTTTGAGTATGTCACGTGTAGCATTGGACTAAATTGACATTTAAAAAAAATAATATTTGAAGGTGTTATTTTCAAAGGAATTCAAAAAACATACAACAGCTAAGGCATAGTACTATAATTTTTAGAAGACAATGCTGTCGCAGACCCATTTAACAACAAAGAAAATGATTATGTTAGCATGCACAATTTCTAATTGTTTTGATTCTGTGGGAGTTTAATCAATAATTTTCAAGCATAATGCCTGCATAGTACACTCAAAATCATCATTGTTAGTAGCCTTAGGAAATACAGAATTGCCAAATGTACATGTGAAGAGTGTTTAACAGAAACCTATTTCTCTTTTTTAGGAGGTAGTCATTTAAAATAGCCAATTACAAACAAAGTGTCAATAACATATAGCATGGACATGGTGACCACCAGCTGTACCAACACTGACTATTTATATTAAGAACAAAGATTTGTACAAATGCTTTCTTCCCCCTTGGTTGAGAAATTAGCAGGTATGGTTAAAAAAAATAGAGGAGAGAAGATGAGAGAATAAGAGCCAGCCTAAAAATCAAGAAATTTTGGTCTAAGGTCTGCCACTTAAATCCTCTGTTATTGGTGGCAAATCATTTAAATTCTTTGGGCTTCAGTTTCTTGTTCTGCAAAATCATGAGGGTGGAATTTATAATGTTGAATGTTGTACGTGGTGCTGTTTGCAAATGAAAATTAGATTTGATTCTCAAATATACATACTATGGCACATCAAATAATAGATATTCTAAAATTGATTTCAACTTATTTTGATGAATATTTGAGATATTGCAGCTCATTTATCTTTCTGATTGTTAAGCCCAAAGTAAAAGTCCAAGACAGGACTATAACAAAGGCACTACTGCTGACAGGTCAAGAGACTGAACCTCCTGATTGCTAATAATTTTAGGAGGCCTGTGGGAATGCCATGTGGGAAAGGTAGCAGTTACAAATGATTTGTAGCCACAGTGAAGAACTGAGGTAGAGAGCCATGTTTGAGGACCTCTAGCTAAGCAGAAATGTCACTCAGTGTCCAGCCTCCAGTATGACAGGGCTGGTACACTTGCTGGCCAGTGCAGTTCACACTCCTGGCTGTGGAGTCACTTCATTCAAATCTATGAAGAGAACAGAGAAGCTTATTTGAGGACACTGGTAAGTTAGCCTCTGATAAGAAAACTTCAGTGTTAATTTTTTGGTTTTCAGCATCTGCATTCAGTTCTCATATGTTCTACTAGTAAATCAATAACTCACTGAAACAAAACTGGCACATTATAATGCTCTATTTTGTGAGACTGCACTAATTTTGCTTAGAAAACAGAGAATAATTAAGAGCTTTATTTCAAATAAGGTGGGCCTGGATGGAGTACTGAACTGAGAGGTGGGAGACAGCTGGAGGTTAGGTTACTAAACTCATAGAGAATGGGGACCCAGGAGATAAGTTTGTATGAGAAAGGAAAATGCTGAGGACAGATTTGATTACCTGGACTATTTGCTTGATGCTTAACTTATTGTGATACCCCTTACTGTTGACAGGTTCTGTCCATTATTCACCTGAGGGTACTGATGGGCTGAAAGAATTAAGGGAATGATGGGGCGCCTGGGTGGCGCAGTTGGTTAAGCATCCGACTTCAGCCAGGTCACGATCTCGCGGTCCGTGAGTTCGAGCCCCGCGTCGGGCTCTGGGCTGATGGCTCAGAGCCTGGAGCCTGTTTCCGATTCTGTGTCTCCCTCTCTCTCTGCCCCTTGCCCGTTCATGCTCTGTCTCTCTCTGTCCCAAAAAATAAATAAACGTTAAGAATTAAGGGAATGAAAAAGGCACAGAAAGTGGGTTTCATTTTGATGCTTGAACAGACCATGTGTGGCAAACTATAGCAGTAAATTGGTGTATTTACAAAGAATGGGCATGCTCGGTGGAGTTCAGTGGAAATTATGGGGACTTTCAAGTTTTCCAGGTTTTTAACAAGATATACATGCATATCTATATGTGTAAAACATGCACACAAATGGAAATTTCTGGAATCTAGAGAAGCCCAAGTTGGCCCTTTCTCAGATTGTAGTACAAAGGAACACAAATATTCTGAAAATGCTGAAATGTTAGGTGTATTGGGAACTGTAATTGGAAGAATACTTACCTGAAAATGGTTTTATTGTTCTATAGCACATTTAAGAAATTATGTCTAGAAATAGATGTATCTTTTTAAAAAAGAGTATTTTTTCAAGTTATAAATAGTTCATTACTTGGTTCAAAGAATGGTGTAAAATATTATGATGCATACCTTAAGTACATAAAAATTTTGTCAATTATACCTCAGTAAAGCTGGAAAAAAAATGATTGAACACATATCAAGCTTTACTATGAGGATGAATTTTGATGCTATTTTGGCAATGCTATAATATCATCGTAAAAAGTAAAAATTGTTGGGGCTTCTGGGTGGCTTAGTTGGTTAAGCATCTGACTCTTGATTGAGGCTCAGGTCATGATCCAGGGTCGTGGGTTGGAGCCCTATGTTGTGTCCATACTGAGCATGGAGCCTGCTTAAGATTCTCTCTCTCCCTTCATCCCTCTCCTAGCTTGCACACTCTCTCTCCTTAAAATAAATTAAATTAAATTAATGAAAATTGCTTTAGTTATCTGGAAATTTTTGTCAAAGAAACCCCCTGGTAGTCTGAATGATGAATGGATTTCTTTAATGTTTAAATGGATATTGTGATGCCTTGTTGCTAATAAGACCTGCTATTTGTTGAGTACCTGCTCCAGGCTGGGCAGTTTACATGTAATTTGTCATAATTCTCATAATGACCTTTGATGGAAGTATCACCAATAGGATACCAGCTCAGAGACATCAAGTAAGTTTTTGGATCCTGTACCCAGTTTAGTAAATGGCAAACCCGTAAATCTCCTGACCCTCTGTTCTTTTTCAAGTACCCTATAAGGAATTTCTTATGGAAATAACACAAATACAGAAAGAAAAAAATAGGTTAAAGAAATCTTTTTCAAATAGTCTATATACTCATTTTATTATTATAAAATATTTAAAACCTACAAAAAGACAAATTACATTAATAACTTACAAACCATAATGGTAATCTATATACCTATGAACTGTTCAACTTAAAAAAAATACTTTAGTCACACTGTTAAAGTTCTCTCAGTAATTAAATGTATTAATTATAATTAATTATAATTACAATAATAATTAAACGTATTCCTCAGATTTCTTTCCCTCCACTTAAAATCATAAGGATTTCTCCATATGAATTTATTTAGCTGTGATTCATTCATTTTCATTGTAAAGAAGTATTCCTTTGTACATCATAATTTGTTTATTCTGTTGGACTTTTTAATTTCCAGGTTTTTGCTCATTTGAGTAATGCTGCTATGAATATCTTTAACATGCCTGCTATTTCACTATGGCATTACAAAGAGTAAAATGGCAAGCTCCTACGCTAGAAACATAGTTAATTTCAGTAAGAAATGCAAAGTCGAATTCCAAAGTTATTTGCCACAGTGACATCAGCAAAAATTGGCAGTTTAAACCTCTGAAAACTCTTTTCTCCATAAAATCAATGATAGAACTGGCAGAATTTGTCAGGATAAATTTTTTAAGAACTCTGGAAAGCAACCAAAAGTTTGCAACAACTCAGGAAGCATGTATTCAAAACAAAACCAGCTGAATCTTGGTAAGAACAGTGAGCTTTGTGGTGGTTTAATTCACCCTATTCTCATCTTACTCTTTCTAGCTCCACAGTAGCCTTAACAAATAACAGCCTGCATTTTTCAGTGAAAACCAGTAACTTGGCAGTCTCCAGAGGGTGCAGAATGGGGGCTTCTTCAAAGCCTCATTCCCTGAGAATTGTCATTATTGGGCCTGTTTGGTGCTTCAGTACCAGACTCTACTTGCAAGACCGTCTTTATCTGATTAGACTTGGAGTTCAACTGACATGAGAAGCCTTTTCCCTAGAAACAGTTGTTGAAAAATCAAGGCAATTGGTTAATAACTTCATGGCTACCTGAAGCAGTAGATGACAGTGGAGAATATGATAGAGTAACCAAAAGCTTCAAAGGAAAAACTGGGGAAGGAGATGTGCTAAGGGCTATGAAAAGCCCCATCAAATACCATGAGTCCAGAAGGCCACATGCATGATAGGACTATGTTCACACGCAGGAAAGATCTGACAAGGCCCTAAGCTCTCATTTTTCAGGCTGACTTTTCAGGCTCTGCTTAAAGAGGAAGTGAAGGCCAAGGTGAAATTATCAACTGCCTGGTTAAATATTGAAAATGTGTTCAACACCCAAACACACACACATACACACATCCAGCCCCTTGAAAAAGGCTGGAGACCATTCATTTGCAAGCATTTAAGGGAATTTTTGTCCAATCATTTATTGACCACTAAGCAGAAACTAAAGTACCACACTCAACATAGAATACAGATTTTATAGAATTAACTCAGAAAAGGCAATAAACAAAACAACAGCGACATATAATCTGTGTATACATTGTTATTTTATACACACTATAGTTTTAATTCAATAAAGAAAATAACTCTAAAAAAAAACAGTGACAAGCCCTAGGGAGGTATGAAAATTTGATTTCCAGAATTGCCATATTACATTGTTTAAAATGTCCAGTTTTCAACATAAAATTATGAGACATGCAAGGAAACAGATGAATCAACATGAATAAATAAAGAACACCAGTAAAAGTATGTATGTAAATAAATATAAATTATAGTATATTTGTATTTTTTGTTTGTAACTCTCGCTTTTCTCAGATTTAAAAGACAACTGCATAGAACAATAGCCATGGATCTGTGTTGGTGGGCATACAGTGTATAAAGATGAAATTGGTGTGATGATATCAGCCCAAAGGAGAGCATGAGACATGGAGCTATGTAACAGCAAAACAAAGTTTTTTGATACTATTGAAATTTAGTTCATGTCTGAACTAGTTTGTTAAATGTTAATTATAATCCACTGGGCAACCAGTAAGAAAACAACTCAAAAATATATTAAAGAGGGGCGCCTGGGTGGCTCGGTCAGTTGAGCGTCCAGCTTCAGCTCGGGTCATGATCTCACGGTCCGTGGGTTCGAGCCCCGCGTCGGGCTCTGGGCTGATGGCTCGGAGCCTGGAGCCTGTTTCCGATTCTGTGTCTCCCTCTCTCTCTGCCCCTCCCCTATTCATGCTCTGTCTCTCTCTATCTCAAAAATAAATAAATGTTAAAAATACATAAAAGAATATAAAAGAACATATATAAAAGAAATGGCAAGGAAATTAAAATGGTGCAATATAGAGGACCTACTTAACTTAAAAGAAGTCAGTAATAGACGAATCGAGGAACAAAAAGAGACAACACATAGAAAACAAATAGTTACTCTGCCAATTTCAGGCCCCCCACTCTTGTCTACATTTGACATTTTCAGATTTTTGAATGTTTGCCAGTCTCTTCAGTATGGTGTTACCTTTTAGTTGTCTCTATATAGATATAGACAAGTTAATACTGTTATATCCTTCTTAAACCTTTTATTGATATTAAATAATTATCTCAAGTAAGGTTCTTTGCTCTCACTTATACTTGAATAATACTAATACTGCATTGCTAGCTTTTTCCCCCTAGCATTTGCTTCGTTCATCATTTACTGTCTTTCCTATAAATAGCTCATGTCTGGATTTTGTTTTCTAATCTGACTGTATATTTTAACTTAGCAAGTCAACTCATTTTTATTTAACATGATTAGTAGCATATGCAAATGTATTTATTTCTATCATTATATTTCGTTTTTTCCTATTATTTGTGTGTCCCCTTTCCTTCGCTTACCCATTGCTTTTTTTTTCAATTGAAAGTTTTTTTCTCATTCTATATTACCTCTAATTTTTAAAAATATACACATATCTATGAATTGTGTTTTAAAATTTAACCGATTTAATGGATCATAAACTTAATCACTCTCTTCCTTCTCCTATCAATACAAGTATTTTAGAATGTCTTAAAGACAATTATCCTGTCCTAACTTTATAAGCTGTTATAGTTCAGTATTTCAGGTTAAAAAAAAAAATGATATCACTAATGAGACATTATACTGTTCTAAACCATTAGTGTTTCTTTTTTTAAAGTTTATTTATTTTGAGAGGGGGAGGGTGGAGAGGGAGAGGAGAGAAAAGAGAATCCCAGGCACGCTCCAGCACAGAGCCTAACATGGGGGTCGAACTCATGAACCATGAGGTCATGACCTGAGCCGAAACCAAGAGTTGGACACTTAATGAACTGAGCCAGCAGGCACCCCAAACCATTAGTGTTTCTTTATACTTGTTCACATAGTGATACTTTTCCTTTTTCACCATTTATCTTTGTATCTGAGATCCCTATTCTGGGATTGTTTTCTTTATTCCAGTACATTTTTTAGAAGTTTCTTTAGTGATGGTTTCTCAGTTTTTTTTTTAGCTATTGTATCTTTTTGCCCTCATTCTTGAAAGCAGTTCAGGGTTGACTGTTTCAGCGCTTTTAAGATCCTTCATGCTCTTTCGGTTTCCAGTTTTGACATGGAAAGTATCAATTGCCAATCAGTTGGAATTCTTGTAAATATATGTCTTTTTCCCTCTGATTACTTTTAATATCTTCTTTTTGGCTTTGATACTCTGTATTTTGCTTACCATGTATCTAATCGTGGATTTTGCTGACTCAAATTGTTTAAATATATATATTAGCTAAACTGAACTTTAATGCAGCTCCATGATGATACTTTGTGTAAGTCAACTGCATCTGACTGAAAGTTGCTGATTTTAATTACTAATTATAATATAAATGTATAAAATAAATACATATTCTAAGCATCTATTACATGCTAGGAACTACTATAAATACTGAAAATACCAAGACAAGGAAATTAGGTGCTATCAGGGAGAGCAAGGATAAATAAACAAATACCCAATGATACAAGTTCAGCTGAAGATGCATGCTATGGATAAAAAATAAAGCATGAAAGAGTTTTAGAGGGAACCTGAGGGAGGGCTCTGCTAGCTTGGGTTTTCAGGAATACCTTACTGATAGGGAGAAATCTTTGCTGAATGAAATAGGGAAGAATCATGTAGATACGTGGGAAAGGAGTATTCCATACAAAGAAAAAAGCAAATACAAAATCTTTCTTGTAGGGTGGAGTAAGTTTTGACATGTTTAAGAAACTAAACTGCAAGATGGCCATGTGTCTACATCTGAATTATCTGCCAAGGTTCTCGCAGAAGTTGATGTTAGAGAGATAGTCATAGGCAAAATGATGGAATGTACACACACACATGTTATACAGCATACTCACATATGTGCATATGAAGGTAGCAATGAAAACTAAAAGTGTATTTCTAATAGCTTCAGGAATAAGGGTAGCGACTACATTATATACTGATTATAGATAAGGAAAGTTGCATTGCCACTTCAAATACATTTTGCCACCAGTTTGGCCTTTCTTAAAAAGTATACTCTCCATCCTGAAATGGTACAACAAGTAAAGTATAGAATGCAATATTTGTGTTGACTCTAATTTCGACCAAGTTCCCAAGCTGAGGACAATGATTATTAATTACATGCGATAGACACCATTTCAATGAATTTATTAAAATATAGCTAAATAGGCCTGCAATTATCTCATCTAACAAAAAGTTTATATAACAAAAAGTGAGATAACAGACATGTGGTTAATGGAAGATTCTTCAAATGGACTATAAATATTTTGACTCTTATGCTCTTTTCCCTTCCTGTGCTTCCCCCCAGCCTAAGCCAAATGTGTAAGAGGTGGGGAAGAAGTCTAAGGAAATCATTTATGTCTGCAAGGGGGATGAGTGGCTTTTCAGTCCATGGCTTGATGCATGTTGAATTACAGAACTTTGTAGGATGTCTCTACACTACTACCAGGATAGGGTATGAAGAAGTTCACAAGAGGGCCTGGCATAGGTATCAGGAGTTTGGGAGCTGGGTAAAGATAGAAGAATGCCTAAATTTGTCTCCTGGAGAATACGAAGTGGAGAGCTGGCTGAAACTGCCATGTGGGCAGGTTGAAGAGAGAGGGGTGAACAGTGAAACTTGGCACTGTTGGTGGAGCAAGGTGTTTTGTTTTGTTTTTATTTTTGTGGTGGTGGTGGTGGTGGTTATTTTTTCCCCATTTGTGGGGCAGTGGACACTTTGGATGAAAGCCATATGTCACCAAAGAAGTCTGCCTTCCAGGGAAGATCTCCTCCCTCCCTCACTGTATTGCCCAGTGATTGTAACTAGAAATGTGAAGAAGAGCTGATGAGGCTTGCTGGTGAGTTCATTGCCTACATCGGTGAACCTTGCAGATTGGAGCTCACTGACAGTAACTCTGAGGAACCTGTGAATGTTCCCATTGAAAGAGGGACAAGCATTTGGATTCCTGCCATGACAGAGGGCATTCCAAAAGCCAAAAGAGATCTCCAAACTGCTCTGCTAATTCAAAGCTTTTATCCTTTTATTCTCCCACCCTCCAGAGCTGGAGGAGCCATAAGCTAGGTGTGAACATAGTGGGGCCTCCTCCTTCAGCACACACAGATAGACGCATCACATTTGCCCACTACTGGTTCCCAGTTCTGTGGGTCAGCAGGTCAGTGGAGAAGAGCTTTGCATGTGATGTGACACTAAAGAGTTTAATTAGGCTGAACTGGACTTTTTAATATCTAAAGATGAAACTTTCTGTAGCTGAGAAGCTGTGGACTATATCAGATAGACTAAAGACTTGTCAGTACTGGGAGTAAAATAAAGCTGTTTCCTTTTTATAATTTAGTTCATTTGATAGAGCAGGATGTTGGTTTCTATTACTACTGTAACAAATTACCACAGATTTAGTGACTCAAGCCAACCAAAATTTATTATTTTCTGCCGTGGAGGTCAGAAGAAGTATACAGGTCACATTGCAGCCCTGATGACACCTTTATTTTCACCCAGTGAGACCTGTACAGTTACCTTGCATAATCAGATGTTGGCAGAATTCATTTCCATGTGGTGGTAGGACTGATGTCTCTCTTTTCTGGCTAGCTGTCAGCTGGGGGCTACCTTTAGCCCCTAGAGGCCTCTTTCTGTTCTTTTCACATAGTCCTTACATCTCAGAGCCAGCAAGAATGCATAGAACCCTTCTCAAGCTGTCATTTTTCTCTCATTGCATTTCTGTCTGACCACAGCTGAGAAAGGTTCTCACCTTTTAAGAATGTGTATGATTTGACTGGGACCACCTATACAGTGCTGGGTGCCCTTTCCAACACAAAGTCTTTAATCATATTCATTTCTACGTTTTCTTTTGTCATTTAATGTTAACATTCAAAGATTCTGGGGATTAGGGCATGGAAATCTTTTGGGGGAACTATGCTTACCACAAACAGCGACTAAAAATTCAAAATAGATTCCTTCTTTAATATTCTCACTACACATGATTGTGAGCTGTTTAGTAATCATTGATTTTAAAAATAGATAACATGATTTAGTTTTTAATCAAAATAGAAAGTACATTGAATAGAAAGTACAGATTTTCAAGGATATGAAGTCTTTTTACAAATGTCTATACCTTGCTACCACCACAAGTTATAAAATATTTAAATCAGGAAGTTTCCTTATGCCTTGGTAGTTGCGCTCCAGTACAGGCAAACACTGATCTGCTTTTTCTCATAGCTGCCTAATTATTCTTATTGTGGAGCTTTATATATAAGGCAGTGGTATACTGTGTGTCACTTTTCTGCGTCGAACATTCATTTATATGATATTTTTGCGATACATCCATGCTATTCCATATATTGTTTAGCTTGGTAACTTTTATTGCTGAATAGTATTCTATTTTATGAATATTATGCAATTTGTTGATTCATCTCAGTTCTGGAGTACTATGAATAAAGCTGCTATGAAGATACTTTTCCAAGTCTGTTTTTGGACATATGTTTTTATTTCTCATAGATAAATGCCTGGGAGAGAAATAACTGAATTATAGTTTAAATGTTTGTGTCAATTTATGAGAAAATGGCAAACTATTCTCCAAAGTAATTATTATATTTTATCTGTATAATCTGTAATTCTGTCAACTCTTTTGTTCCGGAGACTGGTAATTTTTGTCTTTTTTTCTTTCCTGATTAACCTAGCTGGAAGTTTACCAATTTTATTTATCTCAAAGAACCAACCTTTAGTTTAATTATTACTTTTTTTCTGTTTTCTATTTCATTGATTTCATCATCATTATTTTTCTCTTTTCTTTTTACATTGGGTTTCATTTTCTCTTTATTTTTGTTTATTTTAGTTTTTTAAGGGAGAAGCTGAGGTCATAGACCTGACATTGTTGACTTTAAAAAACAAAAGAGCCATTTATTTTCTCAGCAAAATTCATTTATTCAGGAATAGCAGAGGAATTGCAGTGTGAGACAGTTAAACAACTGTGAACTAGGAGCAAATCCAGAGAACAGAAGATAGAGGCTTGCTTTTATAGGGGAAAGGAGGAAGCTGGGAGGGGCTTTTCACTGAGTTTTTATTGGCTGGGCTGCTATGAGGCAAGGAAAAATCCTTCCTCCTGCTGGGATATGTAAAATAAGCCTTCTTTTGGGAATGTGAGGTATGCTTCTTAGGGCTAGCGGTAGTGTGTGAGAGCACTTCCTTCAGGGCTTCCCAATTCCATTTTAATTGAGATTTTCTTTACCTATTTTCCCAAGATTTTGATCTTTCTTTTCCAATATGGGCAGTGAGTGCTATAAATTTCTTTCTTTCTTATTATTATTTCGAATAAAAATTGTTTACATTTAAGAACATGAACACTTGATATACGTGTTCTTAGTAAAATTTGTACTACAAACCAAGCTAATCAATATGTCCATTTCCTCATCTAATTACCTGTTTTTCCTTTTCGATTGAAGAATAATTAACATAAAATGTTACAATTAGTTTCAGCTGTACATTGTCCTGATTCAAAAATTCTATACATTATTCAACAATTATAAGTGTATTAATCTGCTCTCACTGAATCACATTATTATAATATGATTGACTATATTCCCTATGCTGTACTTTTCATCTCCATTACTAATTTTTTTTATAACTGGACGTTTGTACCTTATATTCCCCTTTATTTCACCCACCCTCCGACCCACCTCCCCTCTGGGATTCTCTGTATTTAAGAATCTCATTTTGTGTTTGTTGATTGGTTTTTTGTTTTGTTTTGTTTTTAAGATTCTACATGTAAGTAAAATCTTATTGTATTTGTCTTTCTCTGTCTGACTTATTTCACTTAGCAATGATATCCTCTAGATCCATCCATGTTGTCACAAATGGCAAGAACTCTTTCTTTTTAATGGCTGAGTAATATCCCATTGCACCTATATATATGTGTGTGTGTGGATAGATAGATAGATAGATAGATAGATAGATAGATAGATAATAGTCTTTATCCTTTCTTCTATCACTGGACATTTGGGTTGCTTCCAGATCATGGCTATTGTAAATAATGCTAAAATAATCATGGAGGTGAACATATTTTTTCGAATTAGTGTTTTTGTTTTCTTTGTGTAAATATCCAGTAGTGGAATTAGTGGATCATATGACATTTCTATTTTTAATTTTTTGAGGAACCTTCATAATGATTTCCATATTGGCTATACCAATTAATATTCCCACCAGCAAACAACAAAGGTTTCTTTTTCTCAACATCTTCATCAACATTTGTTACTTCTTTTTGATTCTAGCCATTCTAACAGGTGTAAGGTGATATCTTATTGTGGTTTTGATTTTCCCTGATGATTTGTGATGTTGAGCATCTTTTCATGTGTCTGTTGGCCATATGTCTTCTTTGAAAAAATGTCTAATCAGGTCTTCTGCCCATTTTTATTTATGTATTTATTTTTTTTAAATTTTTAATGGTTCATTTAGTTTTGAGAGACAGAGATCTGCAGAGTATGAGCGGGAGAGGGGGGGAGACACACACACACATACACACACACACACACACACACACACACACACACACAGAATTCAAAGCAGGCAGCAGGCTCCAGGCTCCGAGCTCTCAGCACAGAGCCCGATGTGGGCCTCGAACCCATGAACTGCGAGATCAGGACCTGAGCCAAAGTCGGTCACCTAACTGACTGAGCCACCCAGGCGCTCTTCTTCTGCCTATTTTTAATTGGAGTATTGGTTTTTGGGTATTGAGTTTTATAAGGTCTTTATGTATTGTGGATGTTAACCCCTTATTAGATATATCATTTGAAAATATCTTCTTCCACTCAGTAGGTTGCCTTGTAATTATGTTGATGGTTTCCTTTACTGTGCAAAAGTTTTTTACTTGGTGTAGTCTCAATAGTTTATTTTTGCTTTTGTTTCCATTGCTTAAGGAGACATATCTTAGAATAATGTTGGTAAGGCTGATGTCAAAGAAATTACTGCCTATGTTATCTTCCAGGAATTTTGTGATTTCAGGTCTCATATTTAGGTCTTTAATCCATTTTGAGTTCATTTTTGTGCATGGTGTAAGAAAGTGGTCCAGTTTCATTATTTTGTGTATCACTTGTCCAGTTTTCCCATCACTGTTTAATGAAGAGACTCTCTTTTCCACATTGTATATTCTTGCCTCCTTTGCAGTAGAGTAACTGATCATATAAACATGAGTTTATTTCTGGGCTCTCTGTTCTGTTGATCTGTATGTCTACTTTTGTGCCAGTACCATACTGTTTTGATTACTACAGCTTTGTAGTGTATCTTAAAATCTGGCATTGGGACATCTCTAGTTTTGTTCTTTCTCAAGTTTTCTTTGGCTAATCAGAGTCTTTTCTGGTTCCATGCAAGTTTTAGTATTATTTGTTCTAGTTCTGTGAAAACCACTGTTTGTAAATTGACAAGAATTGCACTGAATCTGTAGATTGCTTTGGGTAAGTAGTATGGACATTTTAACAGTACTAATTTTTATAATTCATGATCATGAAATATCTTTACATTTGTGTCCTCTTCAATTTCTTTCCTCAGTGTTTTATAGTTTTCAGGGTACAAGTCTTTTACATGCTTGGTTAAGTTTATTGCTAGGTATATTATTCTTTTTGGTGCAATTGTAAATGGGATTTTTTCCCTAATTTCTCTGTAATTATTACTATATATAAATGCAAGAGATTTATGTATATTAACTTTGTGTCCTTCAACTTTACTGAATAAATTTATCAGTTCTAATAATTTTTTGGTGGAGTCTTTAGGGTTTCTTTTTAATGCAGTATATCATGTCATCTGCAAAGAGTAAAGATTTTATTTCTTTCTTACCAATTTGGATTCCTTTTATTTCTTAGATGATTTCTTTGGCTAGGAGTTTCAGTAGTATGTTGAATAAAAGTTGTTGGAGTGGACATTCTTGTCTTGTTCCTAATCTTAGAGGAAAAGCTCTCAGTTTTCACCATTATGATGTTAGTGGGTTTTACATATATAACCTTTATTATGTTGCAGTATGTTCCCTTTAACCTACTCTTTTGAGAGTTTTTATCATGAATATATGTCATATTTTGTCAAATGCTTTTTCTTCATCTCTTGAAATGATTATAAGGTTTTTATCTTTTCTAAGTTGATGTATCATGTTGACTGATGTGCAAATACTGAACCACTCTTGCATCCCTGGAATAAATGCTACTTGACCACCATCGTGAATAATTTTTTAATGTATTATTTAATTTTCTTCTTAATGTTTTGTTGAGGGTTTTTACATTAATGTTCATCAGAGGTATGGGCCTGTAGTTTTCTTTTTTTTTTTTTTTTTTTTTTTGTAGTGTCTTTGTTTGGTTTTGATATCGTGTAATGCAGGGCCCATAGAATGAATTTAGAAGTTTTTCCTTCTGTTCTATTTTTGGGAATAGTTTGAGATGAATAAGTTATTTAAAAGTTTGGTAGCATTCATCTGTGAAGCCATCTGGTCCTGGACTTTTGTTTGTGGGGAGGTTTTTGATTACTGATTCATTGTCAGTAATTCATCTGTTCAGATCCCTTTTTTTTCTTGTGGTGAGAGCACCTGAAATGTACTTTCTTTCTTTTTTTTTAAGTTTACTTATTTATTTTTGAAAGAGAGACAGCGTGAGCAGGGGAAGGGCAGAGAGAGAGAAAATATCTCAAACAGCACAGAGCCCAGTGCAGGGCTTGAACCCATGAAACTCTGAGATCATGACTTGAGCTGAAACCAAGAGTTGGACACTCAACTGACTGAGCCACCTAGGTGTCCGTGAAATGCACTTTTTAAGAGTGTTGGTGTCTAATTGGGGATTTTTACAGATATCTGTCTATAATTGATGTGAAATTGAATTCTAGAGTCAGAAAAATAAGCTTTGTGTTCCTTGAATGGTACATTTATTGAGACTTACAACAGTGTAAGTCTCTTTATCTCCTCCTATCTGTATTATTTTATCAGATATTTTACTTTTACATATATTATAGATCTCCACAACAAATTACCATTACGGTTGTTTCAGTATTTGAAATTTTTTAAAGGGTATGTTTGTATGTGCTTGTGTGTGTCTATCATAGAGGAAGGGAATGAATGAATGTGTGTATACATATATAATATAAAGATAGTTTATAAAATGTCTTTTATATTTGCCTGCATATTTAATCTTTCTGGTGCTCTGTATTCATGTGGGCAGATCCAGACTTCCATCTGGTATCATTTCCTTTCAGTCTAAAGAATTTCCTTCAGCATTCCTTGTATTGCAGTTCTATTGGCAACAAATTCATCTTTTGTTTATAAGAAAATGTTTTTCTTTTCCTTTAATCTTTGAATGATATTTTCATTTGATATAGAATTTTATGTTGATCATTTTTTTATAGTTTAAAGATATCCTTCCAGTGTTGTTTTTTACTTTTTTTATTAATGATGAGAAAGCTATTACTCTTATAATTGACCTCTTTATTTAATGATTTAATATATTTTTTTTCTCTTTCTATCTCTTTTTTAGTAGTTTTGTGATTAACGATGGTTTTCTGATTTTATCCTGCTTGAGTTCATTGAGTTTATTGTGTAAAGTGGCTTTCTGTTTTTGATAAAATTTAGAGTTTTTAGGTAATATTTCTTAAAACATTTTATCCTATTCTCTCTATCATCTGATTCTTAGAGTCCACTTGTGGTAGGGTCCCCTCCCTAAGGAGAGGAAAAAAAAAAGAGAGAGAAAGAGAAAAGGAAAACAAACAAACAAAAAACCTTCAAGGTAATCTGGTTATGCACCTACGTGACAACATCCCTCATGACCTTATAAACTGAGACCACTTAATCAGACTGCATATTTGTGTCTGTTACCATTTTTGGGAGACAAAGAATTAGAACATGTATAAAAGACTATGCCACATGATATTCGGTGCTCAGTCCTTCGGGTACGAGCCCAACTGAGCAGTATTGGCACAAATAAAGATACTTCCTGGAAATTAAAAAGCCTCAGTCTCACGACTCTCTGTGCAAGAATACTGCTACACAATTATATGTTTATTTTATCATTTCACACTTAACGTTGGACTTACAGGGTTTGTTGTCAGTCTTTTTCTCTTCTCCTTATTTCTATTTGGATAATTTCTCTTGACCTATTTTTAAGTTCATTGTTTTTGTCGTCTGTTGTATCCAAGCTGCCATTAACCCCATTACAATAATTTTTCATTTCACGTAGTGTATTTCTCACTTTTAAGATTCCCTTTAAGTTATTTTTTATAGCTTCCAGATCTCTTTCGAAATTCTCCTCTTTAACATATTTCTCTTCATCATCCTTTCCTATAGATTGTATAACATGTCTATTATAATTATTTTAAAATCTTTATTTGATAATTCAAATATCTGAGGCACTTGTGGATATGTTTCAGTTACCATGTTTTTTACTTAATTAAGAGTCTTATTGCTTCTTTGCATGTCTTGTGATATTTGATTATATACTAGGCATTGTGTTTAAAAATCAGTAGAGACTAGAAAGGGTTTGCTTCCCTGGGATTTGATTCTTTTAAAATCTCTTCCTGTCCAAAGCTCTTCAGTGATTTAAAGAAAAGTATGGTTTGTTTGTTTGTTTGTTCAGTGATTTATTACTAACTTTTGTAGGACTGAAGTTTTATACATCCTTTTTCCTTCTAATCGGCTGTGGATCTCCAAACAAATGTATTTTTGAGAGTACATTCAGGTTCTCTCCTGATTCACGTTTTCTCTCTCATTCTCCTAAGGGATAAATGTCACTAATTATAACAGGGGCACCTTAACTTACTTCTCTTAATTTATTCTTCAACTTAAAGTAAGTAACAAATATGTTACTAATATTCTCTCAGCACATCCACTGTGAATGGATATTTAAACATCAGAAAAAGGAAGAAACCTTGGCACTTATATGTTTACTCTTATGGAACGCTGCTTTGTTCTTGACCTTCTCATCATCTTTCATACCAAGTGTTTTAACTTTTCTGCACACTTTTAAATTAGTCAGTTTAGACTGAAGGTAAAAGGTGAACCTACCTATTACTCAGATTGTTTGCTCAGAAACTAGGACTTGTTGCCTAGTTGGCCTGCCTCTGGTGTTCTACTGCACAGTCTGCTTCCTTCTAGGTTTTTATTTTACCCATCTGCTTTTCTGATGGCTAATATTTCAATTTCTAGTTTGTAGTTTTAACAACCTGCTCCATGGTAATTGGATATGCCTATTTCCAGCCTCTCCATCTGGTTCTTGGCTTTGGGCTGTCCATATTTCATTACTTATATGTAATTTTGCTCATACTGACTAAAAATTGTGTATCTGCCCTCAGACTCTATCTATATCTCTGTCCCCTCTAAACTTTGCTGAGCTTTTCTCAGTCCCTGACAACTACTTTAGACGTTTAGTCAAAGTTCTAATGATATTTTAAAAATAACTGTGACATGTGAAAGAATGCTTCCTAAAACAAATTCCAGGCTCAAAATTTGCATTTACTTACATTTTATACTGCTATATTTTCATTTCAGTATTTAAAATGTAGCACACTTATAATGGGGAAAAGATTCTAACTTACTTATATTTGTTTTTTATCTTTAAAATATTAAATTTGATACTTGCTGGTTTATGCCTCATGCAGATGTTGACTTTCCTCCTAGTTCAATCTCTGCAAAAGACATTGTTTTGCTTTTTGATACAGTGTCCAAATCACACATAAGTATTTTACACCTTTATAATTTTATATTGCAATAACTTTAATATGCACACCTACAGACTTGTCAAATGAAGTCTGATCATTTGTTTAGGTGTTTTTTCCACATGATGCTGTTATGTACATATTGTAATTTAACTTCTTTGATTGAAGTTTTGATTCAGTTGCATACCTTTGAGTTGACAAATTTAATTGCTGGTATCCTTGTTATAGTATATAGTCATGGAGAATTAGAATTTAATGAAGGAATAAAATTTACAATTAGAGTTAGGAATAATATGACCAAATTTTAAAAATATCTACCTAAATAACCCAGACATTTGAGTAATAGTTATAAAATGTACATTGCTACCCTTAAAATTTTTGAAATTTCACTTATCTAATTGAATAAATATATGTATGTACCAAAAGATACCAAGAATATTAGAATCACCATCGATTGAATGAAAATCTACTATAGTAAGATGTAAATACAGTGACAAACGTGATCTTAGCCATGGGGCATTTGTTGACATAATATTTCCCCCCAGTGTCATTTATTATCAAGTCTTGGTCATTACTATGCACTTACTATTTTTTAATATCCTATAATGATTACTATTATTATAATGACATATTGTTAAACTTACTATTATCCTCACAGAAGGCTATGATCATGATTTTTCCAGTTCCTAAAAGGAAAACAAACCCAGAAACTCTTTTGCCCCAATTCCTTTTGTTTTTCCGAAGTTTTTTCATATTGAGGCTCTATTTACATAATGAAAAATACCTGATTATTTGGTCAGTGTGGTCCAAAAACCAATCATGTCTCAGGGAATTAAATTGTTGGACCTTGTGTCAGCTGAAACCACTGATTGTTAAATTAAACAAATAGCTTTTAGTGAGTTATTATTGCCTCAAAAACCTTTCCTGATGATCCTCCACCTCCCAACAGAAAATTCGTCATAGTGGATCTACTGTTACGATTTTCATACAGGCGTCAGCCTAAATTGTGTGTAATATAAGCACCATCAAACACCTTAAATGCCTTGTCTCTTTTCTACCAAGAGACTGGTTTTTCATGAGTGTGTTTATTCCTGTCTATAGTCATATCTTTGCCAGGCTTAAGGCTGTAGGCATTATGGGCCACAGATGCCAGCCTTCCTAAGAACTGTTTTCCAGTGCTGTCATCAAGCTTCTTCCTTCTGGATTCTTCAGGGAGCAGGGCTGGCAGCTGTGCATATGCTTTGGGGTCCACCATTCAGTTAAACTGCTAATGCTGGGCTCCTGTTTTCCTGGCTCCCTTGAGCTCACTCAAAGAAACAAAATGGTATTCCCATATGTCCCTTATTGTTTTCTTGGCAAATCTCCCTACCTCCTTTAACCTCCCAGACTCTAGTATGTAAGAGACAAACTTTCTTTGTGAAATTTCCTTTCCTCTGAAGCTGTAGATTAATAGCATTGATTCTAAAACAAACTGTCTTTTTATAAAATCCTTTTTAAGGCTGAAGTTAACTGGTTTTGAGGACTATATTGACATATTTCAAAATATTATGCATACCAGTGAATTGCAGTTAAAGGCAACCCAGAAGACTGACCTTGATTTACTAATTTCAATGTCAAATTTTATAAGTGGTTCAGATATTATTAGGAGATACCCACTGACTTAATAATGTTCAAGTATTCTACAGTGTAGTATTTTATTCTTACATTCCCGTTTAGTTCCTTCCCTTTGGAAAGAATCACAAAGCAAGATTTAATATTTTATTTATAGAATTAGGGGCACCTGGGTGGCTGAGCTGGTTAAGCATCTGACTTCAGCTCAGATCATGATCTCACGGTTCGTGGGTTCGAGCCCCGCGTCGGGCTCTGTGCTGACAACTCAGAGCCTGGAGCCTGCTTGGGATTCTGTGTCTCCCTCTCTTTGCTCCTCCCCTGCTCACGCTCTCTGTCTCTGTCTCAAAAATAAAATAAACACAAAAAATTTATAGATAGAGTTAACAATAAAGATACTATACAGTACTTCTCAAAGACTAATGGAATTGAGTGCAAGTAGATAAAGTCTAGCATTTGTCAGTAATAGGTCTTTAAGATGATGTAATTTGATCCTTTTTTTTAATGAAGACAGACATGATAGGGCAAGCCAACTATTTACAGTGTTTAGTAGACTTAATGACTTTCTTTTTACTTCCAAATGAAATTTTATTTCAAGAATTGAAGGCTGGGAAGAGGAATATTCTACTCACATTATTGTTGCCATACTATAAAACATGTGGAACTATTTTTCATCACAGATACTAGGTAGTTGAAGAGGAAGACCTCAGAATACACAAAAGGTTTGCAATTACTATTCATTAGGAACTTTGAGTGGGAGCTGGTATAAGGCATGTTAAACAAATGTTAAGTTGTATCATATCCATAATGCTCAACTCAAGATTGCAGGTTTTTTAACATCTTAACACTCCTATACCTGAGCCATGCCTGAAAAGTGGAACCTGAGCCAATTGTTTCACAAACTCTTACAAGGAAAACATGTCAGGGAAGCAGGACAGGAGGATTTCCTCTCTGTTTTTCTTTCTCTGCTCCTGAGTTGATTTCTGGTAATCTAAATCCCCAAATGCATTACCAGGAAGTGATAGGAGGGGAAGGAGTATTCTTTCAATTTTCATGAATGATCTTTCACCTAAAATTGTAACATCCAGTGATATCAACAAACATATTGTGAACAATTTCTTTTGAACAAATTTCAACTTTAGCTGAAAGAATGGACTTTCATACCACTATGTTGATTGTGATCAGCACCATTTTGGATGGGGAAACAGAGTCCACAAGTTCACATGAAACATCATAGATCTTTCACAATGCACTAGAGAATTTTGATGGACATTTTGCCTTACTCCACTTTACCTGAATCAGAAGGAAAGAAATAAATTGCATACTTAATGTAGCAAGATGAGTAGTGGTATTTATATTTTAAATCCTATTACAGAAAATATTATTACCCCACCACCACCAAAAAAAAAAGGAAAGGGAAGGGAAGGGACTGGAGGGGAGGGGAAGGGGAGAGAAAAGAAGGAGAGGAAGGAAGGAAGAGAAAGAGGAGAGAGAGAAAAAGAGAAAAGAAAGAAAGAAAGAAAGAAAGAAAGAAAGAAAGAAAGAAAGAAAGAAAGAAGAAAGAAAAAGAAAGAAAGAAAGAAAACTAACCCATACAACAATTAAAACACCCAAAACAGGATCCAGCAGACAGAATAATCACTTCAAGCAATGGTTTTTAAAAACCAAAATTTTACTATAATACAAAAACTAGGATTTTCTATACAAGTAAATGGTACAGAAGCATTATATCTTTACCATGTTTCTGACCTCTTCCCTCTGTGCAACTTAATATAAAGAACCAAAAATTTATTACTATAAATAAGTTTTAAAATGTGTCAAACCAGCTAATGCATGCTTTATTTTTATTACTCTTTTTAAATTTTTTTTTAAATCTTTATTTTTGAGAGAGTGAGAGAGAGAGTGAGAGCAGAGGAGGAACAGAGAGAGAGGGAGACGCAGCATCCGAAGCAGGCTCCAGGCTCCAAGCTGTCAGCACAGAGCCTGACACGGGGCTCGAACCCACGAACCGTGAGATCATGACCTGAGCCGAAGTCGTACACTTAACCGACTGAGCCACCCAGGCGCCCCTTTATTACTCTTGATCTATCATATAAAAGACTTGTACACTTGGCAAGCATGTTTCTTGAGATGTTAAAGAGGTCACTTAAGAGCATACAGATTTGTTGGGAGGTAAGTTGTGCTAGCCAGCATAGGCTAAATTTGAGATTCTGGTTGCTTTCAGCACTACTTTTTACTAGCGCCAAATAGTTTATTCACCAATATATTTGACAACTATAGTTATTTAATAGTAAAGTAGATTAAAATGTTTCCAACTATTTTTTAAATATATAGGTAAAGGAGTGTTTCTTAAAAGTCATTTTCAAAATTGATGCTGCATCAGTATGAATATGGAGTAGCTGGGGTTTTGGCTTCTAATGAAATATTTCAAGCACATAAACCACTGCATATGAATTTCCAATTCAAAAAATGTATTGAAGTAATAATTCAACCATCACATCTTTACTTGGGAAAACATGCTGTAGAGTTTTTCCCTGCTGTTTTTCCATGTTTTGATACATGGTATTTCACTGAGGATTGATACTTAAGTACATTTAGAAATACTTTAGTAGTAATAGGGAGGTAATTATTGAGTTCTAAATTAGCAGTCCATTTAAAAAGAAATTTTAAAAACAGAATCAAATTAATTGGTTTGACATGCTCAATTAGTCTTTGGATAGTAGGCAGTTAAATTATACATTAAAAAATTATACATAAAACATTTTTTAAAACAGGACAGGTTTCTTTGATTTTGTTCTTATAGCTTCCAAAAATAGAGTTACATTGACAAGATTAAAAGTCTAACATTTGACCAACTACTTCTAACACAACAACAACAAGAAAAACACAATCTCTTCTCAGTTTATTAATATCACAGAGAATTTCTGTACTATGTACTGCAGTTATGTTTTTATAAAGAATAAATAAAATTATTAAGTTGCTAATGGGACTACAGGCTATATTACAAGTAGTTTAAGCTCTAGATCATTGTTTAATATTTTTGAAATGTATACATAATTTTTACTTTTTTCTCTTTTGGATTCTATATGTATTGGCCTATTCTGTTATATAATGTGTTCTTGACTTTCTACATTACCCTCATCAGTTGTCATTAGGCCCTTATTTACCATGATTTCTGAAATCTAAATTACTCTATACAATTTGGAATTACTAATGGTTCTTACTATCCATCACATACCTACTTGGCCATGAGGATGTTAGAGAAATAAAAATAGACATTTCTCCTGTTCATGAGACCATCGTAATGAATGCAACAAATAAAAGGATCAGATTGTTTTACATTTTCCAAATTTTCATTTACCATCCATGTGAGGGCAAACTGAGCTTATGTAGAAGAATTTGACTTTGGTTAGGTGAGGTAAACAAAAAAAACAAAACAAAACAAAACAAAAAACCCAAATCTTTAATGTGGTTCTACTGGTTTGCTTACTGCCTGGGGAGGGTTTCACTGTGTATATAATGAATTTACAAAGTTTGGCATTTTGAGAAATTTGACCAGAAAATAAAAATAAATATGTCATCTGTTATGAAAATAGACAATAGTCTAAAATGATTGGATTCCTTTCCCTCTCATTCAAATCCAGTTTTACATATAGACAATGTCACAGATTCCCTCTCCATGACTATATATGGGAGCAGATAGTCTCCTGCATTTCCCCGTATGATGACATCAGAGAACACATCCTTCTCATTAACCAAGGAGAAGCATCCACAATACTGATCCAGACAACAACAATAGTAAAAATATGGATGAGTACACTCTGGAAACACGATTGCTGTTAGTGACTAAAGTATTGCCAAAACTCTATGATTAGTAATGTTCGTGATTGAAGAGAATTTAAAACTTGAAGGAGATTTTTTTTTAATTTTTTTTTTCAACGTTTATTTTTATTTTTGGGACAGAGAGAGACAGAGCATGAACGGGGGAGGGGCAGAGAGAGAGGGAGACACAGAATTGGAAACAGGCTCCAGGCTCTGAGCCATCAGCCCAGAGCCTGACGCGGGGCTCGAACTCCCAGACCGCGAGATCGTGACCTGGCTGAAGTCGGACGCTCAACCGACTGCGCCACCCAGGCGCCCCAAAAGAGATTTTTAAAATCAGATTCTTAAGATAAAATACATCTCCATTAAATTGATACAAAGTTACAGAAAAGTATTTCAGCATTTGTTTGCTTAGATTAACTACTTAATCTTCATAACTGAATAAAATACACATCAAGGAGTTTTTTCATGAAGTAAAGTAGAAAATTCAATAGGATATGAAATGTGTAGGTTTTACTACTATAATCTGAGATGCTCAGAAATTAAAGGACATTAAGTAAAGACATATGAAATTCAAGTTTTGAGAAAATTATTTTATAATGAAATGAAATGAAATGATTATTGTTAGCATTAGATGAGAAAATAATAAATTGATCATCTGAGTCCTTTATTTTATATAGGTTTTTTAATGTTATTGAGGCTAGTAGACTTTTGAATTTTTTGAATGTACAGTTAATTATTAAAATGGCTCATTGAGAAATATTCATTGAAGGCATATATTGTTTTTTAAAAAATTTTTTTAATGTTTATTTAATTTTGAGAGAGAGAGTAACAGAGACAGAGCATGAGCGGGAGAGGGGCAGAGAGAGGAGGAGACACAGAAGATGAAATGAGCTCTAGGCTCCAAACTGTCAACACAGAGCCCAAAGTGGGGCTTAAACTCATGAACCATGAGATCATGACTTGAGCCAAAGTCGGACATTTAGCCAACTGAGCTACCCAGGTGCCCCATTATATATATTTTTGAGCCAAGGAAAACCCTGGTTCAAGTGGTATCCCATACATAAATCTTTTTTGCATGGGGCGCCTGGGTGGCTCAGTCAGTTGAGTGTCTGACTTCTGCTCGGGTCGTGATCTTGTGGTTTGTGGGTTCGAGACCCATGTTAGGCTCTGTGCTGACAGCTCAGAGCCTGGAGCCTGCTTCGGATTCTATGTCTCTCTCTTTCTCTCCCTGCACCTCCCCCACTCACACTCTGTCTCTCTCTCAAAAAATAAACATTAAAAAAAATCTTTTTGCCAGACAATAAAGGGTACAGAAAAATACAAAACAAATTCCTTGTTAAGAGGCTCATAATCCAGTGTGAAAATCCAAGATTTCTGTCAGAAAACTAGTGTCATTTTATTTTTTTTTTTATAAATTTTTTTTTCAATGTTTATTCATTTTTGGGACAGAGAGAGACAGAGCATGAACGGGGGAGGGGCAGAGAGAGAGGGAGACACAGAATCGGAAACAGGCTCCAGGCTCTGAGCCATCATCAGCCCAGAGCCCGACGCGGGGCTCGAACTCCCGGACCGCGAGATCGTGACCTGGCTGAAGTCGGACGCTCAACCGACTGCGCCACCCAGGCGCCCCACTAGTGTCATTTTAAACCATTTTTGTACAATAGTTCATCAAATCACAGACTCCATTAATTGTAAGGAACAAAATAGTTTATGTGTTTCTAAGAAAGAAGATGCTCCCATGTCTTTTTTATTTTTCTTAGTTTATTTATATTTATTTTGAGAGAGAGGGTAAGGGACAGAGAAAGAGGAAAAGAGAGAGGATCCCAAGCAAGCTCTGCTCTGTCAGTGCAGGGGGCAACATGAGGCTCAAACTCATGAGCCATGAGATCATGACCTGAGCCAAAATCAAAAGTTGGACGTTTAACCAACCTACTCAGCAACCCCGGGACCCCGATGCTCTCAAGTCTTAATACGCAGCTTCTCACAAAAAGCTGGGATGGAAAAGTTGGGATCTTTGAGATAAAGAAGAACTTACAGCAAGAGCAGATCAAAGAAATGGCCAGAGATAAGGACCATAATGGTATCTATTCACAAATTTATTTGATCATTCTTTACTGACCACTGGCTATCTGCCAGGCACTATGTAAATCTAGATGATAAAATGGTGATACAAGTCATATAGGAGTGACCCCACTGTGGGAGCATTAATTATATAAGTTACAATAATCAAAAGTATAAAACAAATAACCACACTAAGGTATATTATTACAAACTAAGACAAGTTCTCAGAAACCAGGGTTGGCAGATCTCTAAGTACATATTACACAGGAAACTGATGCTGACCTACTGAGGCTCAAGGATGGTTTCTCTGCAGAAGTGATGTTAGAACTGAAATGTGCAGGTAAGGAGGTGTTATCTGGGTGAATGGAGAGAATACATAAGTGGAAGACATTCTATCCCAAAGTAGGAGCATGTGCAAAGTCCTGTGGCTAGGGGAAACAGGCTCATTGGAGGAAACAAAAACCCACTGGCTGGGGTGGAGAAAGCAAAGTGGATGGTGGTGCAAGATGAAGCCGAAAAGGTGAGCAAAGGCCAGATTGTACAGTGTTCCTAGTTTTAAATGCTTGTTTTTAGGTGCCAGATATTCTGGGTTGGACTCCCAGCCCTGTCACTTGCCTAGGTATGAACCTTAAAAAATTCTTTAATCTTTCTATGCCTTGATTTCCTCGTTCATGAAATGAAGATAATAATGTTATCTCCCTGCAAGAGTTGTTAGGATTAGATTAGCAATAATAATAATCCACAATAATTATTATTTATCATATTTTTATTTATCAGGGAAGTATGTTGAAGGAAGAAAGGGACAAAGTAACTAGAAGTATTTATGGACTGGATGTTTGTGCCCCAAAATTTATAATGTTGAAACTTTAGCCCTGCTAGGCTGTATATAAAGAAAGGGTCTGTGAGGAGGTGATAAAGGCTACATGAAGTCATAGTGTTGAGACCTTAATCTAATAGGACTAGTGTTCTTGTAAGAAGAGGAAGAGATTAGAATTCTCTCTCTCTCTCTCTCTCTCTCTCTCTCTCTCTCTGTCTCTCTGCCCTTGTGTATGTACACTCAGAAGAAAGTCCACATGAGGACTCTAGGAAAAAGTCAGACATCTGCAGGCTGGGAAGAGTTCTCAACACAAACCCAACCCTGCCAGACCTTAATCTCAACTTCTAGCCTTCAGAACTAGAGAAATTTCTGTTGCTTAAGCCCTCCAGCCTGTGGTATTTTGTTATAGTAACCTGAGCAGACTAATACACCAAAGGAGTAAATTGGAGGAAAAGGGGGACAAGATATCTGAAAATATCTGCAAGGAAGTGAATATATTGATGGGCCCTGAATTCTAACCAGATAAGGAGGGAACTGAACATGGTGACAAGGATGAATGATGAATAGCAAAAGTTAAATAAAATCAGTGGATTGAAAGTCTTGGTGCAGTTGGGGCATTAACTGGAAAATAGGATTGTAGTAGAGTTGTATGTTTGACACTAAGATTATGGAGTAGATGTCTCAATGGTAATGGCAAAGTCTAGTAGTATGACTGTAAATGGAAGATGGAGTCACTGATGATGAGGAGTCAGAGAACTGAGAAATCAAGTGTCTATATGTATGTATATTGAAGTCAATAAATAATTATTGGAGGAGTGATGGAGAGAAAGGCAGAAATTCAAAAGGCAGAATATTCAAGGAGTAGATAGAGATGTAAGTACATAGATTTGAATGATATTTAGAAGCAAAATCAACAGGAATTGGTCATGAGTTAAAAGTAAATGGAAGAAGACTAGGGAGAGGGAGCCATTTAGGATAACTCATTAGCTTCTGTCTTGAGCCACCGGATGAATCACGGTATCATTGGTAGGTTAGAGAAGATCCGAAGTTTGATCTTGGATGTATTGAATTTGAAGTGAACTTGCAAGTGAGTATTTAAGTGAAAATATTGAGTAGGTGGACTGATATTTTGGTCTGGTTCAGTGCAGGGCTTACCCTGGAAATATAAATCTGTGAAGTATCTGATGATGGGTGGTGATTGAATCCACAAAAGTGGTGGCATTGCCTCCGAAGTCAGTGTGGAAAGAGGAGAAGTCTAAGACTGAGTCCTGAGTACTTTCATTATTTAAAGGGCAAGCTGAGGAATATGAACATTCAAGGGAAGCTGATTAAGAAATGGAAAGAGAGATAAATAAACCTGGAGAACATGAAATCATGAAAGCTAAGAGAAGAGAGTGTTTTTGAAAGGAATAGATAGCCAGTAGCGTTTAAAGCTGAAAGGGTCCAGGTAGGCTGAAAGCATAACCAATATCTTTGGATTTAGTGACATGGAAGCCATTGGCAACCTTAGTAAAAATGTCTTTACTGGACTACGGAAGTGGAAAATAAATTAGAGGTAGGTAATTGAGGCAGAGGTGAGGATAAGGAAAAAGGAGACAGAAAGGTTGCCCACCATTTCAAAAATTTTGCTTGCTAAAAGGGAAGAAAAGTGTGGCAGTTGGAGGGATCAGTGGAGTGGAGGTATATAGTATATTGTATAAATGTGTATATTTGTATAGTTTTGGTTAATATATATATATACACATATATAATTTTCAAGATGGTGGAAATGAGCTTGTTTAAATCTCGTGTGTGTGTGTGTGTGTGTGTGTGTGTGTGTGTGTAATTTGGAATCTTAATATGAGTTTAATATGATAGTGAGAAAAACATAAATGATGGTGAAAACATAGGAGGGAGTGGGATCCTAACTACAGGTGGTAAAATAGATTTTAGGAGGACTAACACTTCCTCTAATGTAACAGGAGGCAAAGGGAGCCAGACTGCCACAGGGCTCAGTTTCAGTCATCTTACTGTGTTTATCTCTTCTCTCTGTGTGTGATCTAATCCTTTTTTACAAGGAAGTATTGTGGGGGGTGGATGCAGCAGGCTTTATACTTTTAAAGCAGCCATGAGATAGAAGGAGAACACCAGCTCTGTCTAGTACTGCATCAGGGTTGTGAGGTGTGAGAGAGGAAGCAGCTACTATTTGAACAAATTGTGGAAGAAGCAGCCCTGCTAGGCTTCAGCTAAGGAAAGGGGGGCCCTCAGAAAAGATGTGGAAAATGTTAATAAGAGCACAGTGGAAGCTTTGGATGGATCGTAATGATTGTGAAAATGTTTGCAAGAAGATAATTTTCAGCCCCAAATCAAGCAGTTTCAGAAGCAGTTTAGCAGAATGGTGGAGGTTACTGTGGAAGATTATAAAGTGAAAGGCAAATGCCTCTGTCAAGGAATTTGGCTGTATGGGAGAAGATAGAATTCAAATTCTCTTTGGCTTCTTTTCCTCTGTAGTCTAGTTAATTATTTATGTGATTTTATTTCCATCTTGTTCTTTAACATGATTTCTACTCAGATTGATTTTTTTTGTACATAATACTTGATTTTTTTAAGTTTTATTTAAATTCCAGTTAACCTACAGTGTAATATTTGTATATAATACTTTCTAAAATCCTTTCTTCTGAGTCATTGTTCATATTTTTCCTCTTGCCCGGAATACCCTTTAAATAATTTCTTTACCTTTGTGAACACAGCTCTTCCTAGAAGACCAATTCAAATCTATCTCTTAACTTTCTCTTTGGTTTATTTTTTTTCATTATGAAATAATTAATGTTTGTTGTAAAAACATTTGGAAAAGATATGAAATTATAAATTTAAACTAACCCACATGATACCATCACTCAGATATATCATAGTGTGTCTATTATTTTTAACACTAATATTTCCAAAGTTGATGTCTTTCTGTTCTACTTAATATTCGTAATAACATTTTAATGACTGTATAATATTCCATGGTATAGATGTACCATGGTTCATTTAAACATTCTTCTAATATTAGCTAACTTAGATAATTCCCGTTTTTTCCTGTTGTAAGTAAAACATTATCTTTTATATAAATACTTGTCTACAAAGTTAATAACACCTTTACGGCAAAAATCCTTTAAGTATTTTAGTAATTCAAAGGGTAAATGTTTTTAAAAGCTCTGAATCTATAAAGATGGATTATTTTCCAGAAAGGCTATATTATCTTCTTCTAAGCAGCATTTTTGAGGGTATAAAGTACCATTGCATTGTCAGTATAGAGTATTGCAAAAAATTCCAATGTCTTGGGTCAAAAAAATGTTTTTCTGTTAGGATTTAGTTTGCTTTTATTTAGTAATTTAGTTGAATATTTTTTTCATATTGATCACTGAATTTTTTCTTCTTTGTAACCCTTTACCTGTAAAACATACTAGTTTTAATTGAATTGTCAAAGATTATTAGTATTGTGAATCCAGTTACAGAAATTCATTACATGCTAATTACATTGCCGTGTATCATATTTGTTTTCATCCTGTTGTTTTTCCAAACAGGATGTTTGCACTTATCATAATATGTACTTAATAATCTATCCCCAGAAGTCCAATAGCACACTAAAGCCTTATTCTACAATCTTAAAATTTCAGTCTCTTTAGTCTTGACTATTCATTAATAGTTTCTCTCATATTAGTCTTTTATTGCCAGACCGATAGTAAGTACCTTAAGAACAATAATAGGAAATATGTTTATCATCATGTCTACATTTGTAATTGATATTGATTTGACTCCTAATTTGCTTCTGAGATTATCATTATCTATATGCTTATCAAAATATATAGCAAATTAGCTCATTGTATGCTGGTTACCATAATGTTCTAGAATATTTATGTAAATTTATGTATATTTAAAGTCCTAAGGAATAAATCATTTGTCTTGATACTATCTTTATGACTGCGGTAAGATTTGGAAAAAAAATCCCTGGGGTGTATTAAAATTATTTCAAAAGTTTTAGGTTTCTGTATTAAAAAAATATCTTTGAGCATGTTACTTGAATCATACTTAAGTGAAAGGTGGTGTGAACCATCTGATGAATGATTTTTTTTTTCATATCAAGCAACCCAATTTTTCTGAGCATGCTGGCTTTGTAAGGATTTATAGTTTCTTGCCTTCATGCTGGAGTTACTTCAGCTTTCCGTGATGCATTCCAACTAATCTGGAGGTTAAGGCATTCCTTGATCATGGATAGATCTGATTGCTACTCAGCCCTGGAATTCTTTATAAAATTCCAGAATGTGGGCTAGAAATTGACTTAGGGAATCCAATAAAGTTGCAAGTCTTGGCAGTCATCCAAGCTAAATTTATAGACTGGAAGAAATATGGGCTTTCCATTGTTCTCTTTTTCACCTTTCTGGCGTTTCTTTTGTGTGTATGTGAGTGTGTGAGTATAAATTTATCATTTTGCTGACAATGGAATGGAAATAACCATTAAGAGAATCCGGCTAAAGAATTTTCACTTTGGATCTTCCCTGGTCTTTCACAATTTTGACCCAAACCTGCACGAAGAGTGAATTTCTTCTCCCTCTGTACAATGTTGTTGTCATAAAATAAGAAGTTGTTCTTGAAAATGAATCATGCTAGGGTAACAGCTGACCTGCATATTTGCCAGTTAGGTACAACTCCCAAATCCCTGTTCTTCCCCTGGCTCAGTGGGAGCCTTCTTTTTGAGACATGATCTGAGAAAATGTGATCATATATATTGTTTCTGTTCACTCTATGAAATGACAATAGGGGCAAGAAAACAAGCTCTGAAATCTCTTACAGACTTGAATCTTTTCATGTGTGCCTGATGCTCTGTAGAACATGGAGATCCAAGCCATCCTCCCATATCTGATCACTGAAAACCTGTCTTGTTTTTACAGAATGGGTTTGCTGTTGTAAGGCCCCCAGGCCATCATGCTGAAGAATCCACAGCCATGTAAGTACCAGGGACTGTTGCCCATCTCCAAGCGCCACGGTTCCTGGCGGTCACCTGCCCCGTGCATGTCTCTGAAGCCTCTAATTGTTAGCAGATGGACTGAAAAATCTTGCAAGGTACTCCTAGAAGCAGATTTATGGCTTCAGAGATCATATAGCATTTTAAAAAATGCTCTGAACATTATTTATAATGGTTTTCCTGGCTGATTTGCTTTCTTATTTCTCTGTTCTTCTCTATTCCGCAGGGGGTTCTGCTTTTTTAATTCAGTTGCAATTACCGCCAAATACTTGAGAGACCAACTAAATATAAGCAAGATATTGATTGTAGATCTGGTATGTATTCCTGGCCAGAGCTGCATTTTCACTGACTTCAGATAAAAGGGAATGAATTTGTATTTCTCTGTTACGTTGTCTTGCTTTTAGCACTTGCAAACAACATCCTTTGAATGTGGAAACTCATTAAATTCAGGATTGCAGTTCTGAAACCATAAACATTCACGTTTCACTTTCATGGTGTTAACTGCAATTTAATGAGAAGAAGGCGCAGATCAGGGCAACTTTTATGATCCTTAAATGAATTGATACTTCCACAGTTAAAATAACCCAACAGAACCTGAATTTACTTTTCCCTGCAGAATATAGACTTTAAATAGTCAGATGTGCTGGAAAGAATGCTGTTGCTTTGGTAACCAATTGGCCACTTCCCCTGGTTAGCAATCATGTTGCTTGTTGTGCAACAGTGGTATTATTAAAACAAGTCAGCATGTCATTCTTTCTGAAAGATCTCAGATCATGTATGCCAGTTTGGGATGACTCCCGGCAGGAACCTTGAGTGATTAAAAGTCAGAGGCATTAGATTAGTCTTGCATTTTAACATGATGCATTCTTACACAATAGAGTTATAATTTGTTTAACAAATGGTTTGTTTAAATGCAGATGACACTTGGCATGTTGTCTATAGTATATTCATGAATAATGAGCTGGAGATCTGCCCCATACAAAAAGGCCAGACCAGGAAAGGGCGAAAGAAAACTGACTGGTGATTTATGAGCCCCGTTTTCGGTTTGCCTCCAGTTCACGAGGAGGTGTAATAGGTTGTCTGACAAAGCATAGACAGGAAATGAACCCTGGCATCCAAAGCGAACCTGCTACATCTGCACTTAATTAATTTTTGCAGGTGATAAAAGATTTAAAGGCAAAATATGTTAAAAGTTTTTTTGAAGTGCAAGGCTTAATAGTCTAAATCTTGTTCATATCTGCACTCATAATTAAATCTTATTGGGAAGTCGTGGCCTCACCATCCAGCCCTCTGATTCAGTTAAGCAAACACACTAAAGGGTTTTAGAAAGCATGAACAAAGCCATGTGAAGAAATACTTAGTTAAATTGAAATGAAGATAAAAGGAATGAAAGACTGATAACTGTTTCTAATGCTTGGTAGGAATGGATGTTTTCCACGTACTGTATCATAGCCTCCCTAGAAGCACTTTGGTGCTGAAAATTTTCCATGTATTTTCCAAATATGCTTGAGTTTCACTGTAGGTCATAGTTCACCATTAAAGAAATGTGTTGAAGGTCTAGATATACTACAGCAGCAAGGTCTTAAAGGTCTTAAAATTTTACAAAAATGAGAACATCAATACCTCTATTCCCATGTACATACAAAATGACATTTTCAATAATTGATAATTATAGATTTACATGATTTATAACCTAGTAAATTTAAAAAGTAATATAATATGCTTCTAGTACTATAAAGATAAGCCAAAAACTTGATGAAGACCAAGGATTGTAGGAAAATTTTTCTAATTTTTCTAAATTTGTCAAAATTATGCAGGAAGGAGATTGGTAAACTCTTTGTCCTATCCTTAAAAATTATTTTAGTATTAATTTCTAAGGAATCTCTTCTATCATTTTATGGTTCTGTGAAGATAATCAATAACTGTTAAGGTCCCTTTGAAAACACATTTGTAATACCCAAACTCTAAAGTAATAAATTGTATAATCGACTTAAAAGCTAAAATGCCTTGCTTGTGATCGATACTTTGTACCTCATAGGATTTGTATATAAAATTTTGCTTGTTTGAACATGTGATGCATATCTATATTAAATATCTAATGTTTATATTCTTATATATTAATATAAGACTACTCTAGATAATTCAATATGATTTGTAAAAATAAATTGTTTGGTAGCTCCAAGGAATGTCCTATAAGCTTACTGGCCTTTGATTATAAATTTGCTCTATTATTCAATCATAAAGGATACTAATTTCCCAGCAGGCTATAGTAGAGGAGAAGTTTCTGTTTCAGATCCTCCAAATATATGAGGTTCTATCCAAAGGGTTGCCTCTGAGATCACCACCAGCCCACATATTCTAACTTTCAAGTCTTCCAAATTCTGCAGCTGCAGGGATACTTTGAGGAAATTCCCTTGTTTTCTTCCAGCTGCCGAGAAGGAAGTTTTAAAGTGCCACGTGGCTCAGAGACATCCGTTCTCCCTGGCTGACAGGTCTATTCTGCAAGTTAGCAAAGGAGAAGTGAAGGTTCTTCAATGGTACAAGAATTTCATTCCTGCATATCTGCAGTTATTCACTTTAGGCTAATCAGTGTGAACTAGCTCCACAATTCTTGGGCCAACAGAGGGCAAAACTACTCCATTGTCCAGCAGCTAGTTTCATCATTTTTATATGCCTAGTAAATAGATAAATAGAGATCCAGAGCTCTACTTCATCTCCTATTTGGGGCCACAGGCAAATTCCGAGGCGTTGAGTATTTTGGGCAGGAATGATTCTAGTTGATCTTTGGAGCTTATTCATTCCAATTCTCCTTCTGGGGAAGATTCCAGAGACATTCAGAGTGGTGAGGAGAGGGAGCAGGTGCACTTGCTTTTCAACTCATAAGAAACTGTTCATTGTGTTCAGGGCATGAACCGTCCTAGAAAGTAGGATTTGCTTCCCTGACTCAGGTAGCTTTTATGCAATGTGACTTTCAATTGAAAATAAAATATTTAGACTTTCTTCATTAAAAAGTCACTTCAAATGTCCCTAGATTTTGGGCAATTCTATTTTTAGTCAAGCACCAAATTTGACAAGAGAATTGTCACAAGTGCCTGTTCTAAATAATTATAAGTGACATTAGCTAGCCAAATATATGATTTATTTAAAGCTGTTTAACATTATAATGAAAACACATTGGTCCTAAAGCTTTATAGAAAATAAATTTTCATAGTATATTTTAACAAGTAAAATATTGAAATGATTTTTCATCATTTCTCAGTAAATCCTAGTAAATTTTGAGGCATTTAATGATTCATTTCATCTCATTATTGTAGTAATTCCTCACAATCACCAATAGTTTTCTTATATTAGTGTAGCATATATTTGTTGCTATGGAGAGAAAATATTCAGATCATACCTGAGTAGTAAGTACTTTTTATAAATATTTTACAGCAGGGAAAGTTGAAAAAGTATTCTCAAGGTTATATTATAAATTGTTGCCCCAAACAAAAGGCATATTTGGACTTGTCTTTATTCCTAAATACTTTGTGAATATGAACATGGAATCAAAAATTTATCCAAGTATTTTTAGAATGGGTTTGTGTATTTTAATTATATCTGTTGGATCCGTATTATACTGTGGGCAAGATTAGATTTCTTATTCAGAAAAGTATGCAATAAGCACCCAACGCATTTTCAAGAGCAAATGATTTTATATATAAGACAATTTATCATCTTTTATTTGACCTTCTTAAATAAGCCTTTATAACATCACTAAAGAAACAAGAGTAATTAATGCCTTATTTTTCTGGTTTTCAAAATGTAGACCTATTTAGGGCCAGAACAATTTTTTCTTCCAATGCTGACTAAAACTTCTGTCATTGTAGTAATAATGCAAGCCTTCCTTCATTACTATTTTTTATAGTATTTTGTTTGCCCATCCTCTAGGTATCTAGTAGCAAATTAAAAAGACATTATGGTTTAGTTTCATTTTTGCTCACATAAAGGAAAATAGCTATACTATCTCTGCCTTCCTTTTTTTTTTTTTTTTGAACATTCACAAATCCCTGGATTAATATATTTTCACCAAGCTATATTTTCTCCTGATGTGTATGCCTTCAGCCACAAGTTTCTGGATGCATATTTTATGATTCCTTATATGATATATAATATGATCCCAATATTTTATGATTCCTTAATTGATTTTGGATATGTGTATAATATGAAAGGAGGAGACGATTAGTATATGTCTACACTGTGGATAGCAAGCTCAGTGCAGGCTTTCAGAAACCAACAAAGTGAGACCTTGATGGTATTTAGTGAGAGAGTTCTGGGCTGGAAGTTGAAGACAAGTTATATAAACCTCAATAAAGAGCAATGATGACCACCAATCTTACTTCACACATTTGCTAAGAGGATCGAAGTGGTAATTAATGTAAAGTGTAAGTTAATATATAATGGTTATGAGTTTGGCTTTGGGAGTAAGAAGTGAATTCAAGATCCAGTCTTGCAACTTTTCCTCTGTATAGTCTTGGTAAATTACTGAAACTCTCTGAACCTCAGTCTACTTATCTTTTAAATTAGGGATAACATCATATACCTCATATACTTGTTATATAATCCATTCAGACTAGTTAATATAAAGTGTCTGACACAAAAGTTGTAGGGATCATTGTTGAAACTAGTAAGATTTTTACTGATACAAAATAAAGTACAGTATAAGTACATAGTGACAAGTGACTAAAACTTTTTAAACAAAACTGGAAATTGTATATGTTGCACATGTAGCAGTAATGTTATTTTGAATACAAATATATAAGTTATTAACTTTTAAGAGTTGTCTGTGTTATTTTGTTTGGAGATATTAGGAAGCATATTAATTGAGATTAACACTTGAGCTCTTTCAGTGAAGATAATTTAAAAAATGCTCTTAGTTTTCTTTTTCCCATTTCTTTTATCATTTCCAGCATGTATCTATCTCATAAAACAATAGAACCAAATAACTGTTACATTTTAAATCATTATCATATACAAATGTCCTGAGAATTTGTTTTCATTCATTTTAATGATACAAGCTGTTTTGTTTGTTTGTTTGTTTGTTTGTTTCTTTGTAGGAAGGGCAGTATGGTGTGGGGAAAGAAAAAAGACAAGGAGGCTGGGGAAGAGAGCCATGATATAATATTAAAATTAGGCAGATTGGACAAGGTTGCATAAAGCTCCATGCCATCTTTCTGCGTTGGCCCAGATGATTTAATAGCTGATAAGCTCATGCTCCTGTGTCTTCGACTCTTGCCGTCACAATTTTACCAAAATAAAGTATGAAGTCCTTTTTGCATCTGGCGTCTCTTTTGAAGTGATTCTAACTGCTGAGGGATTGCTAACTGAACTGAATGCTCCAAGAAAGCCAATTTACTCAGCTGGTTGCAAAGCCTTTGACCTTAATGGTGGGACTTGGCAAATCAATGCATACACGTATGTTTAGTGTTCTGTCAAGAATTGTGAAAATGCTCTGGAAGCCATAGATCCTTCTGCAAAATACTAGTTTGTAGTTTAAACATTAGTCTTTCTTCAGAGGCCAATGAGGCTAGTTAATTAAGCCTGAGGGGTTATGAACTGTTGGCAGTTAATAAGTCATAAAATTCCTCCATAAAACAGGATGCGAGATTCCATCACTGAAGCAAAGAGTACAAAGGGCCGGTGTATAAATATCTAATTGTACCAAAGGACTGGGCTTTCTCAGTGACTGCTCATCTGGAGTCTCCAGGGCATGTTCGCTGTGGTTTCCTGATTTTTAGAAGCCAGTTTAAAAAATGAGTGCATTAAAGGGTAATTTGCCTGAAAGGTTCAGGAAGTAAAGGGGGTGGTGTGGAAGCAAGCTGAATGGGAGAAAGAAAGGGGGACATAGTGAGAAGACAGAAAATGAGAAGGAGGGTGGGGTAGAAAGGGAACTAGAAATGAGAAAAGTTGTCTCCACGCAGAGTTAGACATGACTGTATTTGTCATCTGTTTTCTTTTCCCTGTAGGATGTTCACCATGGAAATGGTACACAGCAGGCCTTTTATGCTGACCCCAGCATCCTGTATATTTCACTCCATCGCTATGATGAAGGGAACTTTTTTCCTGGCAGTGGAGCCCCAAATGAGGTTCGGTTTATTTCTTTAGAGCCCCACTTTTATTTTTATCTTTCAGGTAATTGCATTGCATGATTACCCCTAATTTTCTTGTCCTTTGCTGGTGTTTTAAATTACACGAGATTACTGAATTGTCCCATGGGACCAAGAACCAGTGCAGAACAAGTGCATAACCCAGAGCACTGGTTGTCAAGCAAGGTTGGGCTGATTTGACATGTTGTTTGATGTTTATTTCGAGAGCTCACATGTGTTTGTTTTCCTCTCTTCTTGCTTTCTTCCCTGCACCCTCATCTGCCCACTGTGTTGTTGGTTTTTTTTTTTTTTCTTCCTAGGTTGGAACAGGGCTAGGAGAAGGATACAATATAAATATTGCCTGGACAGGTGGCCTTGATCCCCCCATGGGAGATATTGAGTACCTTGAAGCATTCAGGTTGGTACTTCTTTTTCTGAGAGTGGCAAATTAGAAAACAAATGTCCATTGAAACAACACGAGTTGTAAAAGAGAAATGTAAGTTTTAAACAAGGGAAAGTGGCTAAAGGAGCCATTCCATCAAAGCTCTAAAAAATGTTTGGTTTAGGGGAACTGAGTATTGCTACAAAGCCACATAAAGAATATGTGTAAGAAAAAAAGGTACATCAAAACCTAATTGTAGTTGTATAGGTATATGGCCAATGGCGTAGGCATGCTATCCCCTCTCTACAAAAAAGAAAAGGGAAAAATTTTATTAAGTAGTTCTGGAAACTTCTGCTTATTATAACATGTGATTTAGAATGAACGTTAGCATATTAGATGCTCTGAAAAGTCCTTTGTTACCTACTTAATTTTGTTGAACAGGCATTTCCCAAATTTCATTGGACTATGATTCCCTTTTGCACATAGCACCACTCAGCATTCTTGGTTCTGAGGAGCTAGCTCACTTTTGGACATTGGCCTAGGCAGTCTGATTTCATGGTAGAGTAAATGACTTTTCTCTTTCATAATATGTATATTTTCCCTCTCACATTAAAACATCAATTGATTCTCTGTATTTAAGAGTCTTTTATGGTTTGTCTCCCTCTCTGTTTGAAACTATTTTTTCCCCTTCCCTTCCCCATTGTCCTCTGTTATGTCTCTCAAATCCCACATATGAGTGAAAACATATGACATCTATCTTTCTCTGACTGACTTATTTCACTTAGCATAATAACCTCCACTTCCATCCACGTTGTTGCAAATGGCAAGATTTCATTCTTTCTCATTGCCAAATAGTATTCCATTGTATATATAAACCACATCTCAAACTGAGAGTTGATAAGGGGGGAGGGGGGGTTGGGGGGGAGCGGAAAATGGGTGATGGGCATTGAGGAGCACACTTGTTGAGACCAGCACTTGTATGTAAGTGATGTATCATGGGAATCTACTCCCAAAGCCAAGAGCACACTGTATACACTGTATGTTAGCCAACTTGACAACAAATTATATTTTAAAATATAAATTAAAAAAAAATCAACTGATTCATTGTTTTCAGTTTCTCTACAAAATGTAAGCAGTAATTGAAAGATAGGTTTGTATATACATATTATGTTCTGCTATTTTCTCCTATAAAGAACTTTTAAAATTAATTCAAGCAAGAAATGCAATAAGTTAAAAGCTTTCTTTTGGATATGGAGTTTTTTTTTAAAGACATTAATTCTCTGGTGTTGAAAACATACTATCAGTCCTTGTAAAGGACTATTTTAAGGAGAAATATCAAATTATGTCAATATTACCTCACTTGCAAGATTTTAGGAGATTTTAACCTATTGTTAATGCATGATTTGGGGGTGTTTTGTTTAGTGGAAAGCAAAACAAACAACTGCATAAGAAATCTTAGAAGCATTATTTTTAAATTTACCATTTATAAATTCCCAAGGCGAAAATCCTATTGATGATGTATTTGAAACTTAAGGATATAATAGGGAAATTTTTCCACAAGTTAAGTTTTAGTGAGTTTCTGCTGTCCTGTATATCATGCATACTTCAATTTCTCATTTCAGTCATTTTTCATTTGCAAACAGGCCCAGGAAAATGAAAGAAAATATCTATTTTCAAAAAAATACATTAAAAATAAATATATTTAGGAGTTCCCAGGGTGGCTCAGTCAGTTGAGTGCCCAACTCTTGATTTCAGCTCAGGTCATGGTTCCAGGGTCATAAGATCAAGTCCCATGTTGGGCTCTGCACGGAATGTGGAGCATGCTTACGATTCTCTCTCTCCCACTGTCCCTCTCCTCTGCTCACTCTCTCTCTTCCTAAAATAAAATAATAAGTAAATTTGGTTTTGAGACACTAAGGACACTTCTACCCACATTCCAGATTTTTATTTTGGAAAAAATATATACCTTCAAATATCTATACTATTTACAGAAAAAAATAGCTGAAATTAGTTTATTTACTTAAAGACTGGGTTGCCTATAAAGATATTTTGGGTTAATTTATAATGACACTAAAAAATTGCATTAAGAAACTTCAGAAGTTTCACTGCTATGAATTCTGTTTACCCATATTTGCAACTTACGAAACATTATTAATATTTTAAAGGAACTCTAATGGGATAAACACTTTAGTACGTCACATAAGAATTTATTTGTTTACCAAGTTAACTTGGTAACTAGCATGATACATTTAATTGTCAACCTTACTATAGCAATGATTATATCCATTGATCTGCAATATGGAATTCTTAGTTTTTTTATTATCATAATACTATTTGGGGTATTAAGGCTTTACCTAAAATGGATTATGCATACCCAGCAGGGAAAGAGAGTTTATATTTTGTACTACTTGTTCTCACATCACAAAGTGAATGGTGGGTAAGAATGTTTTCAAAGAACCCCTTTGGGGGCACCTGGGTGGCTCAGTTGGATAAGCATCTGACTTTGGCTCAGGTCATGATCTCACTGTTGATGAGTTCCAGCCCAGAGTAGGGCTCTGTGCTGACAACTCAGAGCCTGGAGTCTGCTTTGGGTTCTATGTCTCCCTCTCTCTCTGCCCCTGCCCCACTCATGCTCTGGGTCTTTCTCAGAAAAATAATTAGTTAATTAATTAATTAATTTAAAAAGTTGTTTGAATAACCCCTTTGAACACAACAATTTCATTAAATAATGTGAAAACAGATAGTAAGTATACATTATTGTTTTTTGAATGAAATGGTAAGTGAATCAAGTGCTCTTGAAAGTGACTGAATGTCCTCAAGAGTGGTACGTTCTGTTTGCCTGGAATGCAGACACTTTATATTAGTAAACTTTTCTAAACTTCCCAGTGCAGTCACCATACCTAAGCTTAGTTAGAGGAGAAGCAATAGTACCTAGCTAGGCAGATGAAATGTAAAATTTTAGCTTTTAAGGTTTATAGCTATTTAGAAACCAGATTTAAACCATAATAATTCTGTTAATTTTGAACTATACGAGGTCTCTTTGCCATTCAACTTGTATGACTAGAAGTACTTGTGAAGTTGTTATAGAGGAATCAAGAAAGTAAATCATCTCTTCAAAAACATTCATAGAACACATATTGTGTACCAGGCACAGTGATGAGTACTTGGAATTTTGAGCTGACTTGCTCAAGGATCATAAAAGAAGTGATGCTTACTATTCTAGAGAACAAATGTGCTTAGACGTAGAGGGGATAATATAGTGAACTATTCCTGAAGAGTTTCAGGAAAGGCTTCATCAAGTTTTGTTGGACATGTGTTTTCAAGGATGAGTGAGTTTTCAAGGGGTAAAGCAATTGGAGTAGGGGGCATTTATCCGAAGCAGAGAAAATACACTGTGAAAACCATAGAGTCATGAAATGATCTTACTCTGTTGGCTTAAGAGTTTAAGGGTGGGATTGCCTGGCAGGAATATGGATCATACTCCATAAACTGTTTTGTTGGCAAAGAATTGCCCATATGAATATATAAATTCCTTTCTAATCTGGATTCCTTTCTAATCTTTAGTAAGATAAACTCCAAAAACAATTTTTGATGCAGTATTACTTTATAAGCATATACTTCTTAATACAACCCTTGTTTCCCGGTATTAAAACTGAAGATCTTTCTGGCATCCATTTGTGGGTGCAGTATATGAAGATGGAGGAAAAAGTAAATGGGGTCTTTTCTTTTTTTCTTAATTTTTAATTGTTAATCAATTTTTAATTGATAGTATCTTTGGAGGGAAAGCCTCTCTCTCTGCAGCTATAGGGAAATATAAGATGGCTGCTTGTTTTACCAATGTTTGTCACATAGATTATTCTTGTGGTTTCTATTATGTGCTTTTTCTATGGCAAAAAGAATATTGCAGGCAAATGAAAAAATTTCATGTTTTCTATAAGCTTTAAAATAATTTTAAAAGTTAAATTGAATATGTAAATTAGTTCACATAACTAGTTATTTCTTCCATGTAGTTATTGTTCATCCCTAAAAATCAAAAATATATTTAAGATTTTTCATAACTTTAAAAAATATCCAATAATATCAGATATCTTTTATGTTGAACTAAAGTGGATTCCAAGGCTACCGTTTCATAAAATAATTATGGCTATCTTTATTTAGGTCTTTAAAAAAAATTTTTTTTAATGTTTATTTAGTTTTGAAAGAGAGAGAGAGAGAGAGAGAGAGAGAGAGAGCCTGAGTGGGGGAGGGCCAGAGGGAGAGGGAGACACAGAATCTCCAGGCTCTAAGCTGTCAGCACAGAGTCCAATGCGGGGTTCAAACTCACAGACTGCGAGATCATGACTTGAGCCGAAGTTGGACACTTAACTGACTGAGCCACCCAGGCGCCCCCCATTTTTAAAAATTTTTTAGGGGCGCCTGGGTGGCGCAGTCGGTTAAGCGTCCGACTTCAGCCAGGTCACGATCTTGCGGTCCGTGAGTTCGAGCCCCGCATCAGGCTCTGGGCTGATGGCTCGGAGCCTGGAGCCTGTTTCCGATTCTGTGTCTCCCTCTCTCTCTGCCCCTCCCCCGTTCATGCTCTGTCTCTCTCTGTCCCAAAAATAAATAAAAAAATTAAAAAAAAATTTTTTTAAATTTTTTTTTAATGTTTATTTTTGAGAGAGAGAGAGATAGTGTGAGTGGGCGAGGAGCAGAGAGAGAGGGAGACAGAATCTGAAGCAGGCTCCAGGCTCTGAGCTGTCAGCACAGAGCCCGACGTGGGGCCTGAACCCATGAACTGCGAGCTCATGACCTGAGCCGAAGTCAGACGCTTAACCGACTGAGCCACCCAGGTGCCCCTTAAAATTTTTTTAAATGTTTATTTATTGATGTCTTAAATGCAAGGTCCTAGATTAGAACTTTTATAAACGTTATGGCTAATTTTTAAATGGTTTGTTTGCATAGGCCACAGAACTACTAAGTGTAAGTGCCATGGTGTGCATTCAGTTTATGGCTCTTAAAATTTCTCTGTCACACCACATTGCTACTCTTTCCTATTGTTCATCAATTAAGAGACTAAGGAGTTATAAAGCACAATGAAATTCTACCAAAATATAAGACCTTAACCCCCAATCTAAGTCACAAATGTCTGGTACACAGCATTGCAAAAAAAGAGCTATTCAGTGATGCTGGCTGGATGAATTAATGAATAAATGAATGAGTTAGAGAGGAAATGATACTGGCTACAGTAGAAGCACTGGAAACCCCTGGCATTAAGTCACCCTAGCAAAAATCTGAAACCTATCTATCTCTTGGCTCCTCAAGGAGTATATTTTACAAGGAACTCTGAACACTCATTCATTTGGTTATAATATTGTCAGATGTCTTCTCTTCATTTAATAAATATTTTTTTGAATGCCTGCTAAGCAGGGTCTGTTTGAGTCACTTCAAAATATTTTCCCAATTGTTCTGTTTCATCTATAGTCCCTAGATGAGCACTGGATGCATTATTTTTTCTAATAATTCTTTAAGAGTTCTGCAGATGTTTAAATGATTATTTATAAAAGACCATTTAAATTGTTTGTTTACAGTGGGCAGGACACAATATCTCATGCTCCTAATTAAATCTAATGAAGTCAACATCTCCAAATGTTTTTTAAAAATGAGCAGTTTCCAGTGTGGAAGTAGGACATTAGTAGTTCTTGAAATGTTGCCTATTTTATTCAATAAATAAATGAACGAGTGAATGAGTGAATAAATGACAATTCCTGTGTAGCTTTTTAATTTCAAAAACGAAGTACAAGCCCCTTAAAATCAGGTTTTGTTAAAATAATAAATGACTCATTTGACATACACTCAAGAGTAGCTAAGAGAGTAGAATAGAACTGTTGATTTGGGTTCCTTTGATACAAACAAGTTGTGATTTAAGAAATAACAACTCCCCAAGCTAGTGTGTTATAGTCTGTAGTACCATAATTAATATTTGCTAGTGTTGAGGATTTCCAAAAGACAACGTATCTATAAATAGTAGTTATTAAGGAATATTCAGGGGAAAACTCTGACCCATAACTATTCTATTTCACTGAGATTGTTCGTATGCCAACTAAAAAAGGGGATTTGAGTGAGTTTTCTAATTTAGAAAACATCTACCCCAAATTTTTGTTGTTACTTTTTTGTAAACTACCTATTTTTTCTTTACTGACTTATGAAGTCTCTCTAATCAAAATATTTGTAGTTATAAATATGGCCTTTGCTAAAATACTTAGACCACATAACCAAGTAGGTATATTTGTTACATCTTCCAAGCAGTCCAATCATTTGAGTACATACACAGTCCAAACAGCCTATATCTTTTTCTCCTGTCTTTGGTTCATACCTGTTTGCTTTAATGATATAAACAAATTGAAAATCCATTAATACAAGACTGTGACTGTAAACTTGACTAGATAGCATAGTTATTCTCACTTCACTAAACTGTTGGTTCTGTTCTAGGTGCAGCATCTTTAAAATGGGAACCTTGGCTTTCTATGATTCTTTCCCACCTGTGGCAAAAAATTAAAAAAAAAATACACATATAACTTGAGAACAAAGAATTGAACCCTTTATTGTCATATTCATAAAGCAAGTGTTCCTTAGACAGCTAAACAGTAATGATTATCCTGGAGTTTTCTTAGAGTGGTTGAGTTTACCATGGAAAGATGGTAGATAATTTTGGTCAGGGGACATAAATAAGTGCAATATTTTATTTTGTCTCCTTGTTATTTAAGCAAACATACCATCACTATTCTAATTTTAGAGGACTGACTTCTAAATATTCTTGTCATATGTAAGAGATTGCTAAATTCTGTCTGAGAAAGAGGTAAGACCATAATAAATATTTATGTTCTTGTTAGTAATGCCAACTAAGTAAATATTTTATATTGTTCTTACTTTTATCATATTTTAATATAATTTAATGCTAAGAGAGTGGAAAGTAGTATCATTGTAAAAATAACGTAATGATAATAATAGCATAGACCCTTCATTGAAGACTTAATATTTGTTAGTTGCTCATTTTTTTTTCATCTTACAAGTTAAGGGCTCCCAATTGCTAGATGAGGATACCAAGCCCCTTTTGAGTTTCAGTAGGTTTCCTGATGTCCCACAGCTGGTAAATGGTGATTAGGGACTCAATGACAATAAGAGTGAATGTGAAGACAGTACTCTTTGGGCCCCAAGCTATAAGCTATAGTTCCTCTATCAAGAGTAGGAGTGACAAAACAATAATATAGTGAGAAATTCTTTGCAAATACATTTTAGTCTATCCAACATTTGGTTTGGACATCTAAATTGGTAACACTTTTAAAATTGAAAATAACTCCTAGATTTTCACTACCCTTACATAATAACTCCAAGCCACTTCTCTGTGTGCCTTTCTACCTCATCTGACATAATAAGAGAGCCTATCAAATAAAGCCCCTATAATTTTTCTTCCTTTTTATAACCAGACTATTTACAGTGTGAAATATATGTTTTCCCTCTTTGTTAAAAGGAATATTTTCTTCTTATGTATACATTTACATTTTTTGAAATGAGTATATAATTGAACTTGAGAAATACCAAATTAAATTTTAATGGAATATAGAATGATAAATTAACTTTTAGATCCAATTTTGAAATAAAGAATGATTTGTTGTCATCTAAAAATCATACTCAATACTGCAAAAATGATTTGGGGTCTTATTTTGTCTATAAGAGCTGTGGTTGATGCTTCCCAGTCTTGAAATGGATTCTCAATTGTTAGTGACAACCAAATATATTATGCTCATGATAGTATGTATTTTCCCAAGGATGTTGAAGAAATTTTGGGAAAGCGGGTGGAATTTCTTGAAACAATTTGCCAATATGAAATACTGTACATATCAAATTGGCCCTACTACCATCTTTCCCAGACCATTTATCATAGCTCACAAATCAAGCCCACATTTTCTGTTTCTGAAAGACTTGGCTAATAAAGAAGATGTGGGCTTCAAATCTGAACTTGTCAATCAATCTTGGGAACAAAGCAGTAATGATTTTCATCTATTGATATTTTATTTCAGTGAAGAGCAATGCATATGAATTTACTGCTGATGTGATGGACACTTTTACTTATTGTCCAGATTCTTTTCTTTATATTCAGCATGTAGAGATGTTTCAAGAAGTTTTATCAGAACAGGTCAGAAGAAAAAGATCCATAGGAATAAATTTTAGAAAGCTGTCAGCTCTATCTGCTCTTTAGTTTCAGCAATAAGTATAGTTTAACAACATTTTTTTCTCTTTCATCTGTGCAACATATTGTACCAATTTTCATCAAAAAATTACAATTTCTATAGGTGTGTGTCTCTAGATACCCTTAGAATTCTGCTCCCTGACCCTAAGAGTAAATTGATCTTATGCACACCTGTCTTCCTTAGGAAACTTGCAAACTTCATTTTTGAGTTGAGCATCAAAGAGATATGATATTATTAGACAGTAGAGAGCTCAGGTAAAAAGTCCAGGAAGTATCTTGAAGTGCTTGAAGTTTTGAAAGGCGAATTATATTATCTGCAGCGAAGAACTATTTAAAGTAGTTCAAATGCTCCAACATAGTTTTTATTATTATTTAAAAAGGTCAAATCCACTGTAAAAATTTTAAGACAACATTTTTCCCTTCTGAGTTAGAAATTTTAAAGCCCAAAATTTCCAGGAACTTGTGTAGCAGTTATACAGTTTTCCAAATAATAAGGACTAATTAAAAGTGTAGCTATGTTCAATTAAATCTTTTCCCTAGCAGTTCTAGGAAAGAAAGCAATTTGCGTGACTAAAAATGATTTGTTTTTATTTTCAAGATGGAACAATGGGTTATAAAACTTTTTTCTTGCACAAAATCCTTCCAACATATGTGTAATAATACTCAGAGATATCAAGAGATGAAAGCTTTCCATGAAATATGTGGAGGTTTTTAGGCCAGAAATAGCAGATCTTTTGGGTTGTCAAGCAACTCAGATCAATACATTAACTTATCTTCTTGTAATAATGGAATTGTCTTGCATTTAATTATTATATAAATATAATGGAGAAACTTTGGAGTCACACTTTTCCACAATGTTAGTGAATATATTAAGATTATGCTTCATTTGCTGGTAAGATAAAACCAGGTAGAAGTCACTTATTTTATATTTCTTTGGACAGCTATTAACCAAATTTCAGTGCCTTTGGGTCTTATATGTGTTTCCTTGAAACTAAATAATTCCCCTTTATATCCATGATTTCATACCTAAAGTTTGTTATAACTAAGTTTGTTGAGATGACAAATAATGTGGAAAAAGAGAAAATTTGTTTTAATATACCATAAATGCAAATTTGTAGTCCCTTTTTTGAGAACAAGGTAATGTTCACTAAGGGAAATTCACTTACTTTTCCAGGTAGAGGAATCATCTTTGGAAAACTTCTGTTCAACAGAAAATCTGTTCACATACTACTTTTGAGGCTCAGGGCTGAAGTTTACACCATTTTCTGGTAGGCAGGACTTTCAGAGAATAGTCCAAGCCTTTGCATGACATCAAACATCTGGATGATAGACTCAGTTTTCCATATTTCATCCCAATGATTTGATGTAATGTAGATGAAACTTATAAATCAGCATCTGTTCCCATTTATGTTATGCAGACATTTAAACTCCCCTGGCACTCTTTTAGAAGGGTGAGGACTTTCTTTGAATCTCCCATCTTTCTTGTGGGCACCACGGTCTTGGGATTGTCTAAACATCTTCTATTCTGAAGACCAGCACTGATGTTATGTAAAGCCATATGGAGGGCAGTGGATTTATGAACTACTTAATTTCTAATGGGAAAGACTTAGCAAAATAACATTCTTGCCATTTTATTTCATATTTGCAATTTAAAAAGTGAGTAGGAGAAGAGGTGTGATGGATGATTGAGTCACCTTTAAATCTTTGCAAAATTTTTAAATGCATCTACATTTCACTTTGAAGGTATTTTGCATACCAAGACACTTGTGGAAAAGTCCATCAGGAAAATAGCATCTACACATTATCTGACCTATTAAAGAAAGATACATATTGTTGTACTTGAAAACAAAAATATTGATTTACCTAGGATGTGTATTTTTGTTGGTTGATACCTTCTTGAAATTAAAATAATATTGGAGTTACTATTATGGACTGAATTTCAGAAACAAAGGGGCATTTTTACTCGAACAAAGTCAAAGGCAAAATAGTGAAGAGGAATTTATTTGCAATCCAGAGCAAGAATGGAGTGGGCACAAATCTATAATTTAAAAGTTTTGTAGCCCAAGAAAGCTTGGTCACTGGACCCTCTGCTTTCAGTTTCAGAAGAAGTCTCTTAGACACTAAAGTTACCACATCAAGCCTCTGACTTTTCTTTGTGTATACAAGTTCCCTTCTTTGTGTGAGTTTCCCTTTTATAGTGCGGGATTTCTAGATTGAAAATATCATTACAGAAATTATTCAGTGATGACTGCCTTCCAATAAATATAATTACATAAATATAGTATAATTTATAGCAGGTGAAAAAGGCAGGGACAGAAATAATAAAATCTGGTGTATGTCATATTTTACTGATTTAGTTAAAAATGATTAAATTCTAAACTTTTCAGGGAACTGAAGTCTGCCAAAGTTTGTTAATACATTTCACTTTGTTTCTTGAGGATATGACAGTTGATAAAAATCAAATAATTGTATCTAGAATCCAAATGAAAAATATTTAATTAATATGTAAGGATCACTCACCTGTTTACTATTGTCAATATTTTTTAAACTTAACAAATTAATATTTTGTCTGTCTTCTAAAATAACGATGATATATATCATATAGATATATATCATTGCATTATATATAATATTTGCTATATTTGCATACATGTATGCATACATAAGTACATAACACTGCATTATGTTTAGATATATATATATACAGATATGTGTACACATATACCATATGTGTGTATATATGTACATATGGATGTGTGTGTGTTTTTGATATATAAAATGTTTGACACAGTTCTCTAAACACGCTTTGGAAAAAATTAGTATGTAAAGATTTACTCCCATTATCAGAGCTGAGCATGAAATCTTGTACCAAATTTGAAGGACTTATGAGGCCCAATTTAAAATTTTGTTGTTTCATAATAACTTTGGAAAAGGGCATTGTTCCTTGTAAAATACCCACATGTTCTCCTTTGGAATGGCTCCAGACTGTAACTAAACCACGACGTTGCCCCCTGGTGCTTTATGTATTGTTTAATTGTTTGCCTTTGGTGGATGTTTTTATTAAAAGCCTATTATTTAGGATAAGACCAAAGTGTCATTTTAAGAACAACAGAAACAGAGCTGTTCAGTCCCATAGTTCTTTTTCATAGGTGTGTTAGTGAAAACTGGATGCAGCTAATGAGCCTGCCAACATTTTTTCTTGTAATACTTCAAAAAGAGCAACAACAACAACAAACAAAACTCTGGGTTTTTATTTTTCTCCAATAAAACATGGCCGAATTGGCTTAGAAGAGCTTTAAGTCTGTGTGGCTGTACCCAGGGCAGAAGGGGAAGAGAGGTGTCTGCATGCTGTGTCTACCCACTCTGTCTGTGTTTGGTCCATGACAGCCTGGAGTTTCATGCACTTTGGTACATGCGGCCATATGAAACCCATGGAACACGGAGGCAGGGAAGTCCATGTGTCAGGAGGGTCATAGTGGGCTTCCTAGGGTATTTACCAAACCCATGTGTGCTTTAGTGTATGTCAGAGCTATAAAGAAAGTTTTTAATGTCCTCCCCATCACCACAGGTCAGATGCAAGGTAAGTATCATTCTGAGATTCTTAGATCACTGTGCATATAAATTAGGTCTGGGAAAAGTTTTTAATTCAGTGTTCTTCTTGAATGTTTTATTTTCTCAAGTGGCATCGTATTAATCACGCAACTGATTTCTCAGAAGTTGGTTCTGGAAAGAATTCACCATGTTCTCTAGCAGTTCCTTGCCACAGAGAGCAAGCAAGAATTTGATTAGTCTTCTTCCCAATCTTGTTTTTGTGACTGTGACCCACCCTCAGGCAAAAAACTTGAAGGCAATATACCTTGATAAAATTTCTAGGACTTAAATGATCTCATTAAATTCCGATGCTAGATATTATGTTGACATTTGAGGAAATATGATTATTGACAAAATGTAAGCCTGTTATACACTATATCACTTCAAAAGGAGAAAGGCCATTAGGGCATAATTACATCAGGAATAGTATACACATTTAGCTGGTTTATAAACTGTCACTTTCAGAAGTACGAAGACGTATAAAAATTTCCAAAGGTTCCATTATGACCCTATTTCCAACAGTATTCTCTGACAAACTAAATAAATTACTGCATGTATTGGACCTTTGAGGCTTGGGGCAAAGAATGGAAAAATTATTTACAAAAGCTTGAAAATATTTAATCACTAGAGGCAGGGGGGCAACAGTGTTTTAATTAGCAGGTCCTCGGGCCATTGGCTGACTGGAGGCTTTCTCAAACAACCACACAAATGCACTGAATAGCTGTTTGCCAGCCTTAGGGTCAGGCCTGAGATGAAACAGATAAGATAATTGGCTCTAATGAAATCCAGAAGGCCTTGGCTTTCTTGTCTGAGCTTGGATTTGAAAAGTGCGTGTGGAAGTGAGGCTTAATTCAAACCAGAACTGAGCTAGGCCCGTTTCTTAGTGACTTTGATATTGTTTGAAGTTCTAAAAGTGTTCGCCACACCACTAGCCTGCTGGGCTGGGCCTCCCTGGTACCCTTAATTACTAAGCTTTATTGCTGACTTTACTACACAGGAAAGGGGCCATTATATGTTCCATCAACATCAGCTCTTCTCAGATTGGAGGAAAGGACAGGGTTAAAGGCCACTGTAGGAAGGCAAAAACTTCACTTTGAGGTAGTCAGATCATTTACCAGTGTTGAATTTCACCATTATGCACATACATTCCTTAGAACACAGAAGCCCAATTTCCATTTTTTAAACAAGTGATTACTTTTCAAAACATTTTTGTTTGTGCCTGTTTTTCGCAGAAAGAACGTTTATTTTGGGGGTCTGAAAATATTGCACCTGATATATTGAAAATATATATATACAACATCAAAACACAAAAGGTCTGGTTGGATTCTGTAATAAGGAGGATTATTATTAATGCCCCTTTGAAGTGGAAATAAGTGAGGGACCCTCCTGTGGTGTGAGAGTTGTCCTGACACCCTCAGGAATAAAGACCCCTCAGGAGACTCTACAAAATTAAAGCCTGGCTTCTAGAGTGTTTCACAAACAGGTTATACATAAGGGTTCCCAATCCAGTCCAAAGCCAAGAAGCAAGCAAAACTGAGGAAGCCTCCCTCTTTAGGGGTCAGCTATAGTATCACCAAAGAGTCCATCCTCCTGAAGCTTGCTGCTATTCCTCTTTTGGTACAATTGAAAAAGATGGTTTCTGCATCTTAATGAAGTAATAATTATTCACCCCTTAGCCCTCTTGGATGAAGAGACCTGGACATGCCATAAATAGCCAAGGGACATGGAGTCAGAACCCATTTCCTGTCCTATTTAACACCTTTTGGTTAGGAAAATCATGAATGACACCATCTGATTTGGCTCTTTTTGAAATAAAAAGTTAATTATTTTTGCATTATTTAAGTAAACTTGACATTAATGTGTTTTCATTTCATGCATTATCCTGGTGACCATTCATTTAGTACTCCTTTCTGAGTGTTCTTTTGCACAGGCTGAATTTGGCACTGGTTCTCCCCAAGGATGTGGCTTCACCTAAGTAACCACATGGAGAACCCAGGGAAATTAGCATTAAGGAGACAAAACTAAGCCTTTACTGCCTAATTTCTCCTAAAAGAAATTAAGGAGGCCCTTGACAGACCTTGGTCAGTGATGAACCCGATATCAACTCAACACCAATCAGAAAAAAAGAAGAGTCTTAGAATACTCAGCTAATTCAAAATATTTGCTTTTTCATTAGACACTGTTATTGACTGAATGTGTCAATTCATTTGTTGATACTGTAACCCCCAGTGCAATGGTGTTTGGAGATGGGGCCTATGGGAAGTAATTAGAGTTAGATGAGATCATGAGGGCAGAGTTCTGATCTGATGGGATTAGTGAAGAGACATCACAGAGCTTGCTCTTCTCCCTTTCTCCTTCTCTGTGCACTGAGGAGAGACCATGTGAGCACATGCTGGCACCCTCATCTCAGACTCTAGGCTCCAGAATTGTGGGAATTTCTATTTCCGTTGTTAAACCATCCAGTTTATGGTATTTGGTTATGGCAGCTTGAGCAGAGTTAAGACATCTACCACAAAGATCTTTGGGAGACCAAACAACACAATAATGGCTCTAAATTTGAGATAGCAATGAAAGGATTTTCCATACTACAGTGTGCTAAACAGTAGATTCAGGGGATGCTAGCAAGTGTTTCTCAACGATTAAAATATCTTATGGTGAAAAAAAAAATCTCCCCTTAAAGATAAATAATTTGCAAAAGCAAATTTAAGACAACAATTTTAGGTATTAAGGAAATTTATCATATTATTTAATGTGTTATTTCCTCAAATTACTTGAACATAGATTGCCCTGCTTCCCAATGACTTTCCCCCAAAATGATTATAAATATGGAAACTAGCATTTTACTGAACATAGTTTGGAAAATCCTGACATATAGGGAACAAACTTGGTGAGTATTGCAGACAGTTCATTATTAATTAAACATAATATAAAAGTAAATAAGATCATTTATTCTTATGATACTCAATATAGTTAAAAATAAGTACAATATATGTTATACATTATTTATAATACATCAAATTTTATTATTAGATAAACTGAGCACACGGATGACCTATATTCTACAGATTATCATCTCCATTTTCCACTGGTTGCATCTGCGTGGTCCTTAGCATAGAGTCATAAAGCCAAAAAAGAAAGGAGAAACAGAATCAACAAGAGAGAAAAAGGGAAAAAAGGGTCAGTTTTCTTTGATATCACTATTAAATCATCCAGTGAATTTTCTTAGGGTAAAGTTACTGCCATTCAAAATTATAGCAAATTGGTTGTATTTTACAGTTACTGTATATATTTTGTTTCAGCTTAAATATGTGCACATATCTCCCAAACTTATTTGAGATCAGATATGACACATTAAAAACATAGATTTGTTTCTTTTTAACTCTTACAAACAGCAACTAACTGCAGTGTGAACATATAATTGGTTTTATGGGTAAACCCATTTATGGACTTACAAAGTTTTAAGACCTCATTTGTTATTCATGATTATGTTTTGCTGAGGGAAAAGGGGGGAAATTAATTTGTCTTTATGTCAATAAGGGAGGGTTTTAATTAAGTGAATATCTTTCATGATAAGAAAGCACACCTGAAATAAGACAGTAAATGTTAAAACATATTACTTTTCCTGGTTAAACAAGTGGCTTTGGAAGCGGATCCTGTGATATCATGGTGTGGCAATGTCATTTGGTTTCTAAAGATAACATTTCTAGATGTACAGATGTTCTCAACTTTATTAAACCACAGCTGTGGTTATCAGATGTTTATTCAAAAGATACTGCAATTATCAAAACAATAAATCAACAATGTCCTTAGTCATTTGCTTAAAATGCACTTTCAAGTACTAAGTACTCAGCCAATGTCTTAGGAGGTCCATGTAGGTTGAATTATACAAGCAAAAGAAAAAAAGCCTAAATAAAAACAAGCAAAGACAAAAAGGTTTTTTTCTATCAAAGGATTCAGACACCATAAAATAGCATTATGACAATGAGCCTTTATGACATTAAAAGAAAATACCTTTCTTGGATAATACAGAAGAATACAACCTTTCTTGGCTAAATTGACCCTGATTCCAATATGCTACATATGGGATGTGCTTGAGAAACCATGGTGTGGCCACAAGGAGCAATGTTTCATGTGATGGAGACTCTTGTACTTCTTGTTCTGGGAGAGGCAGATGTGTGACAATTCTCTTCCCAAAATGACAGCTGAGAGAAGAATAAGCCTACAAAATGTTTCCTTTCATGACCCATTAATAGCGTTTTTTGGGCCCAGCGTAAGAAAGAAGCGTCTTTCTTGCCAAAGTTCAAAAGTTCTGCATCTATTGATTAGTCCTCAGACATTTTTATATGTTGGACAAGTTACTTAAAAGATCACACAAATTAGTGTCAGCATAGAAAAAGAGTTGGGTGTTCCATCACCATTAATTCAAAATGAGAAACTGAGTGCATTACCAAGACAAACGTGAATGGATTTAGAAATATACTGAGAAGAAATCAGTTCTGGTTTCAGTGTTTCAGTTTGCCTCACAGTGGCTTGCCTTTGCTCATACCACATTTTCCCTAGGAGGATCTGGGCTGCAGTGCCTGCCCACTGGTGCAGATATGACTATCTCTTGGTAATTATCATCCTTTATTTGCCTTCCCATGAAACTGCACTTTTAATTTTCAAAGGGTACAGGTAAAATGTTAAGACCTGGATCTATATGATGTAATTCTTTTGAAATGTTAGTGTATTGATTTATATTACATCATCTAATCAACTTCTGACAATTCCATTAGCATGGAATGTCTTTAATTCTGTCTTCTAAAATACATTTATGAAAAAAAAAACATTTTCCATTTTCTTTCTTTATGAAAACATCAACTCAAAGCTGGTTTCCTGAATGCTTAGATTCATTAGACTTTTTTCCCCTTTTGTAATACAGGACCAGCCACACACCAATGCCTTCTAACCTTCTGGCAGGCAGGTAGGTATGCCTGTGTGGGAAATACCATAGAAACTGAGGTTTATTGGAAACTTGTCCCCAGATAAAGCTCTCTCTGAAATGGCTCCTGAGTGGTACAGAAATGGCACAATTCTATTCTGCCTTATCAGTGTCTCAGTTCAGCCTTTGGAGCATTTTTCATAAGTAGTAGATGTGCATAAAGCTGCCTTAGGAATAACTGATCTAATACTAATATGGGCTCAACTCTAAGCTAGTTGCTATGGAGGAAAATGCAGAAGTATCCAGTAGTCTCCCTGGAAAAGTTTACAGTCCTGGTTGGGAGTGAAAATTACTATGAAAAAAGCATGAGATATTGACCATTCAGTAGAAGAACACAGATAAGGGAAAGGGTTGCTGATTCAAGCCTTATGAGCAGGACCCACTTCCTCAGGGATCCAGGGAAGGATAATTTCATACAACACAGGCATATTATCATTCCTATTCAGGGGCAGACCCTTTTTATGGGTCTCAATCTTGTACAATGATGGGGACTCTCAGAAAAAGAATACAAAGGAAAAATTTCAAAAATAGGTGCAGGGCTTCCAGAAGTTTCTGTGTGAGTGGAAATTAAGCTTCACAAGCTTTATAGTAAATATGTCTTGGTTCATATAATCTTAATGCCTTGGATTGCTATCATTTGGAATGAAACAATGTACAACATATCATGTAAAGAACCTTAGATAAAATTAGGGGCTATCCTAGCTAGTGATGGGAAGCAGACATTTTACAAGGGTGGAGAATCTCTTAGAGAAACTGCACTGATAGAGAATGGTCTTGTCATAAAAATTCAACTTTGGTACATTTTTCATCCTAGGGCACAGAGCAAGGAGATCAAAGTAAAGGATGTTTTTTCTCTTACCAGTATATGTTAAGGTCGATAATGAATGAATGAACAGAAAGGATCCATAAAGAGAAAATAATGAAGTCAATTTAAACAAAACAAATCCAAGTGGGGGTAGTGAGAGCAACCAATGTTTGCTTGGGGAGTATACACTTTTATTTTGGCTTTGGTGTGAAGAGTCTGCACCTGTTTGTGAACACGTTCAAAATCTGGACTGAGGCAAGTCCCTGAGCTGGCCTGGCTCTGACTTGTCTTCTAAGGTGTAGTGTTGCTTTAATGTGGTTCACATGTAGGGTGTTTCGTCTTAACTTGAGTGATTTATATTAATGAAATGAAACAGAATATATTGACTTCTTAGTCTCTTTTAAAAATATTAAATAAATATGTCTAGGACTTTTGTATGATTGTGTTTATTAAAACAAATGGAAAGCTTTAATGCATTCCAAAATAAATGTGTAGGTGACCCTGAGTATGGTTAAGTCCATTAGGAAAAACAAATGAGTTTGGGGTTCCATATCAATGCTGAAAACTCTAAATAACCATTAAGATCAGGCAGCATCAATTCTAAGGTAATTAATTCTGTGATTTAGAATATTATTTTGTCGGGCTTCAGAAACTTTTTCCTAAAACCATGATTCTGAAAATATATTCAGGGCATCATTATAAATCTGATACTAGCTCTCCTTAGAATAGACCTCCTTGGAAATAAAGTATGTCATCTTTACTTTTAAAGTGTCTTTGAAAATGTTATAATTTAAGAATTTAGGTTCTAGTGTGTAATTGGTATTACTAATATAGAACAAATCATTTCAATAGAATTTAACAAAGCAGCAGAAATATTCTTTTCAACTCTTAGATTTCATTAGTGTACATTTGCCTATCCCTACACAACACTATCATGTAATTAAATTCCATGGAAATTAAATAAGTCAGATGAATAGAGTTTTAAAAAATTGGTTGATTGGATTTTTTTCAGAAATTAACTATCTGGAAAAAACACTAGACAAAGGATAATTCATATATCTGGTTGTCTTCACTGCTGGTTGAACTATAATTTATTCAGCTGATTATGACATTTAGAAAAACCAGAATTAAGGGAAAAATTTACTTGCTAGGACCATAGTGACACACTTTTAATTCCACTAGTATAAGTTAGCAGTAATCTATTTTGGAGAGACTTTTTAAAGTCAAGGCTAAGAAAGTAAAACTGAATAAAATTTGTATTTAAAAAAATCTTGTCCATTGTTGTGGGCAGATTTCGCCAGATCTGTACCAGAAATTTGCCTAATGCCATGTAACTATGGGTATTTGGTAAGCACGTCAGGTGGCAGCTACAACATTTTTGAGAAATGCTTAGCTCCTCCATCTGATGGTTGATACATATTACACTACCATAGATTAGCAATTGAAAAATTAGGGGCACCTGGGTGGCTCAGTCAATTAAGCATCCGTCTCTTGATTTCGGTTCAGGTCATGGTCTAAACAGTTTATGAGATTGAGCCCAGTGTCAGGCTCTGCAATGACAACACAGAGGCTGCTTGGGATTCTCTGTCTCCTAAATCTCTGCCCCTCCCCCTGTGCTCATTCTCTCCCTCCCTCTCTCTCTTTCTCTCTTGCCTCTCTCTCAAAATAAGTAAACACTTAAAAATATTTTTTAATGTTTTTATTTATTTTTGAGACAGAGAGAGACAGAGCATGAGCAGGGGAGGAGCAGAGAGAGAGGGAGACACAGAATCCAAAGCAGGCACCAGGCTCGGAGCTCTCGGCACAGAGCCCGACAGGGGGCTCAAACTCACGGATTGTGAGATCATGACTTGAGCTGAAGTCAGACGCTCAACCAACTGAGCCACCCAGGTGCCCCAAAATAAACATTTTTTAAAAGAAGAAAACCTATAGTTTTATTTTTGATATATTGGGTATATATATATTAAGTAAGTGATATTCTTGTGGGCCTCATGGTAGTGATGGTGATCATAATGATGTTGATGCTGGTCATTTAATAAGTACTAAGATTGTTATGGTATCTTACAGCATAGAAAATAAATCTGTGACACTTCAAGAGTATTATCAATTAGAAAAGAGGATCAGAAGAAGGGTCACTATGTGGGTAAAGAAAGTACAGAAATGGCTAAATGAAGACAAATAAAATAGATAAAAGGAAGTGAGGACAGAGTATAATGGCCTGAGTAGGAAAAAAATTAGTGGAGGAAAAATCTAAAAAGCCTCTTAGAGGAGTAAATAATCAAATCAGGGGTAACTTTTTAAAAAATGGATGGGAGTGAGGAGTCACTACAATTAAGAAAAAAACAAATATAGTAAATGCCATTATTTCAACTGCTATAATTTATGATCATTGCCATTATAGCTTTTTTGGTCAGTATATTTTGTCAGTGTGTTTAAAACCCAAGGAAGGCAATGTGGTCAGTGTCTGTACAAATTGATCAGTTCTTATGTTGTGATTGTTAAACATTTTGAATATCACCAAGGTGTAAAATAATTCTTTTATACCCAAATGGGAAAACTTTAGCAATTGATTGGTGTCAGATTTCAGAGGTAGATGGAATTAGGGAGGGAATCCTTTAATCCCATCACACTCTACTCTCCAAAGGCAGAGTTGAAAGCAAAAGGACTCACTTCCATCACAGAGCCAATGACCAGCAGAGCATAGGTTCAAACATGGATGGTCTGACATCAAGCCCAGGGCTCTTTAAACTAGATTCCATACAGCAAATTTTTTTTTCTAAATATACATCCCCAAAGGTCTGTCTTGCCTGGCATTGTGCTATTGTGGAGAAGTTTGAAAGCTTGACTGATTAGTGGCTGTTCTCTATGAACCTGACATAAATGCACACTTTCATGACTTAGAGAAAATAGTTGCAGTAATATTTTTTTAACTTGGCCCATCATCAACAGCCCTAGTTTCCTTATTCCTGTCATTGTACTTTAAGACTTCACCACAAACACTCCTTTCCTGCTTCTCCTCTGAAGATACTGTTCATAGTTCATCACACCCACTGTGTTTAGAAATGGTGGCCATGCTGGACTTGAACAACTCCTTTTTAGCTGCCTGTGGTTTCACCACTTAAATATGTTAAATTTAATTAGGCTGTGGTTGCTAGCCCCTTACTTTTTAGCTTTCTATTCTGTCATTTAGTGTTTCCCTTGCACAGGGGTGAAGAGAAGTAGGGGAGGGGATCCTAAGCCAAATCCAGGTCGAGCTATCTACCCAACCAGTAGCTGATTCTACTACTGACTCAGAGTCTCTGTTTCCCAACCTCTATAGTATCAAGAGACCTTTGCATTAATGGAAACATTCCTTCTTTTATTTCTATGCACTGCTGTCTTCCTTGACTTCATGCAGAGAAACATGAGGGGCAAAATAATTGTAAGCATTACAGCCTTTCACTCTAACGACCTTGACTCTGTACTGGAATAAATGTCTAATTATGAAGAATTCAGCACAGACCACAGTAACAGGGCTGATGTTTGCTTTGCACACAGACCAACATCTGTTGTATCTTTGGAGTGGGACTCTTGGTTACAGAAGCTGAATCCTGCTGTTCTCTTAAAATGCATGCTTTGAAAAGAAGGTATACTCATATTTTGGTCCTGAGAGATACTGCATCATAGGTTCAGGCTAAAGGCTTACAGCCACCAAGAAACTATGGGTAAATGGTTGGATTTTGAACCTAATCCCTAAACCCTAAAAATCAGAATCCATTCCTTGAATTAATCCTAAAATATTAGGACACATTTTTGTTTTGGTCATTATGGTGAGCAGAGTTGACCACACGGCAGTCTCCGCAACCACTCATGGCTACAACAACCTCCAAAGAGTGTCTGTATGATTGATTTTAGAAGCTATGTAGGTACAACTTCTATTTTTCTTGAACTGAACTTGGGAGTGGGCAAAAAGAGGTCTATTTTCTACAAATGTATTAGCATCATCCCTTAATTTCAGTTTATTAGTTTTGTGATATAAATGCAGGAGACAAAGAATTTCATGTGCATTGTCCTTTGAAATACCATAGCAGTTTAATCATTCATTGTTTTCTATTAACATTTTTTTCTAGTTAATGTGAGTAGTACAATCAAATGTAACATCATTTCAGGTGCAAACTATTTCTATATAGGAAACCAATTTTTTAGTTTGCCACAGTGTTATAAAGCACATTGCCTAATTACTTAAATTATTGAGAGCCTGAGTTCAGGAACCAGATTGCCTGGTTTCATACCTCAGCTCCTTCACTTACTATTGGCTGTGTGACCCTGGACAAGCCAGTTAAGCCATCTGTGCTTCAATTTTTCACATCTACAAAATCTCTCTATTTCACATTCCTACCTCAAACTGGCTAGAGAAGGGCTTCTGGGGCTTTTTTAGAACCCATGGGATGCAGACTGGTGTATACATAATACACATTTGTAATGTTACTGTAGAATTGTTTTAGGTCGAAGTCTCTTTGTAATAAAAGAGATGTGTGGTTATTCATATGTCTTCATCATTCAAATTACTTTCATTCTTATTAAAACTATTCTTTGGGATAGTACTTGTTCGCCAAGTCCACAGTGCCAACAATTTTTTTTTTTTTTTTTTTAGCCATTATCATCTTTCTCAATCCCCTAGTAATTTGATATTCTCTTTCTTAAAATTTGTACCCCTCCTGATTTTTATAACACTATGGTCTTCTGGATCTCTTTCCATAATTTTAAGGGCTCATTCTCTTGCTTTTTGTTTTTCTTGTTTTTCCTTCTGCTCCCTGAAAGATAGAGTACCCAAGGTTCTGTCTTAGGCTCCTTCTATATTGATCTAATAATATATCCAAATAATAGAAGGTTTCATATTCATAATTTGGTTTGGTAATAAGAATATAACTTTGTTAGAAAAAAGTTAGAAAATAGACATACATAAATATCATCACCTGTATAATTCTTCTCACAAAAGACAGTGTAATGATTTTAGGATGGATATGGCAATTTAAAAATTCTCATATTTAATTAAGTATAATTTTGAATAAACATTAGATATTAATTTAAATTAAGTTCTCCTAGGGAAAAGTAAAGTGGAATCCTTATAAGATATCTACTATTTTGGGGGCGCCTGGGTGGCGCAGTCGGTTAAGCGTCCGACTTCAGCCAGGTCACGATCTCGCGGTCCGTGAGTTCGAGCCCCGCGTCGGGCTCTGGGCTGATGGCTCAGAGCCTGGAGCCTGTTTCCGATTCTGTGTCTCCCTCTCTCTCTGCCCCTCCCCCATTCATGCTCTGTCTCTCTCTCTGTCCCAAAAATAAATAAACGTTGAAAAAAAAAATTTAGAAAAAAAAAAGATATCTACTATTTTGACTGTTGATTCTGGTTGCAAATGCTGATTAGACAACTTCAGAAGCCATTTTGGTGATACTAATGGAATGTCTTTGCTAGAAAATGTAATAGTAGACAAAAATACATACAATATTTTCCTAGAAATGTATACTTTAAAAATAGCACTTTCTCTTACATAATCACATTTAATCCCCTAAACTCTGGAAGTAATATTTTTTTCATCCCCATTTAATGAAGGAGGAAACAGAATAAAAACTCTGCTTATTAATAAATGTTGTATAAGCAGATTATAGTTTTTAATCTATAATTAATAATGACAAATCATTTATACTGTAATTATGAAAGTAGTACTTGTTTATTATAGAGAATATGGAAAATAAAGACAAATATAAAGAATAAAATTAAAAATATCATTTGAAATCCCAGAATCTAGGTGTAATTTAAAATAATTTAGCATACTTTTTTATATCTTTCAATAGTATTTTTACTCCTGCATTTTTAAATCAATAAGCATTTTCCTCATGTCCTTAGGTATTCTTTAAAACATAATTGAATTCAAATTATGACTATAAACTCTTCTATAATTTAGGTTGAATTAAACTATATTTTTTTTAATTTTTTTTTTAGTGTTTATTTATTTTTGAGACAGAGAGAGGCAGAGCATGAACAGGGGAGGGGCAGAGAGAGAGGGAGACACAGAATCCGAAACAGGCTCCAGGCTCTGAGCTGTCAGCACAGAGCCCGACGCGGGGCTCGAACTCACAGACCGTGAGATCATGACCTGAGCCAAAGTCGGACACTTAACCGACCGAGCCACCCAGGCGCCCCTAAACTATAATTTCTAATAGTTACATAATATTATTTTATCAGTTTTCTAAGAGTAGACCTCTAAGCTGTTTACACACTCTTATTATTTTAAATATTAACCAGACTTAAGTTTGTCTCCATTAAATCTGATACTTTTCTTAAGGAAAAATTTCTGGAAGTTGAATTATCAGTCAACAGATACGATAATTTTTTGTTTCTTGATACAAAGTGCCCACTTGATTTCCAAAAATGATCCTAAAAATGTATAATCCCACCAGTAACATATATGAGTACTAATTTCACCATAAGGATTGTATATTCCTTACAAGTAAATAAAAGTGGTTATTTAGTGTGGTTCTACATTTTTCACTTACCTCTCAGCCTTATTTCTTCTTTTCTCTCTGATTCTTCTAATCCAGTTTTCAACTCTTCACTCCCATGCCTGTCATGATTCAACTTCATTGAAATTTTTACCATTTTTTTCTACCATGTTATGGCTTCAGTAATTCCATGACTGGCACAAACTGTTCCCTTTGTCTGAAATTATTTTCTTCAGGTGGATAATTGCTTCTTTTCCATTAAGCTGTGAGGTGCGACTTATTAAAAGATTATAAAATCAATTATGTGGGTCAAGAATGGCGTTTTTGAAATGGGCTTTAAGAGAAAATGTAAGGATGTAAGTATTGTTTTATGAAACGTGTGTGTGTGCGTGTGTGTGTGTGTGTGTGTGTGTGTGTACACATGCTGGTTTACAAAGTGAAATGTATTTTTTTTTTTGTTCTTGGTCATGTCTTGAGAATTTTGAAATACACTGCTTAAGCAAGGCAACTGAAATATCATTTTACCTTTCCTCTACATGTTAGAGACAGTCAACAACTTCCTTTTTGTGTCTACATGCATAGCTATATTTTGGGAGGTACTAATTTTAAATTAACAAGGAAAAAATTCTGTATCTGTATTGGAGGGCTTATCACTTTGTACTGGGGGAAATTTGCTTTACAGATCTGTTTTACAAATGCCATTTGAGCTCCTGTAAGTATAGGAGCCTGTCTTAATAGTATAAAATCCAGCATGTGGCAAAGAGATTGAGTGTAGATGCTTAATGGATGCATGCTAGATAAATGAGTGAATGAGTGAACAAACCTGTGAATAAGACAGTCTTGTCAAAGTCCAGCTTCAGCATTGTTTTCAAATGGGAATGTCACAAATACAAACTAATTTTTAAATATTTATGAAATATATACCGCTTGGAAAGGTTTTAAAAAGTAACTTTAATATTTTTTGTGTGACGATGTACAACTGCTGTGTAGATGACTATAGGGGATTATTTGGTTGTAAGACAAGTATGTATGTGCAAAGTAAGATCAATTTTCGGGGTTTTTATTCATTGGAATCTTGGTGCTGCCCAGGTGTTCAGCAGCTTATTTAGCATGTCACTGTATCACTACAGCAATATCCATTGCTGCCATAACACCCAGTTTTTAAAAAATAAAAATAATAAGTCACATAACTAAACATTTGTATACATGGAGTCAGACATCTGTATATTTGGAAAAATGGGTGATCAGTGTATTTTTTTACTTCTTATTACTTAGATATTATTTTCATGCTAAGCCAATTGACAATCCATAGTCTGACTCATTGGTAGTATGTTTTTATCATAACTAATAAAATAGTAAATATTATTTATGCTATCAGGCCACCATGGAAAGTACATTCTTAGTGGTGGAATGAACATTGTGGTTGGAATTGTGCCTGGAAATAAGTTGCTGATGAATAAATGTCCACAGTCAGTCTCATTTCTACTATCCCCTGTAAAATGGAGCATAATGTACCCACTTCCTATCTAACTCACAGAAACATTGAAGTGATTAATTTGATACGTATCATATACCTTCATCTCTTCATAGATTCATAGCATTTAAAAACATCACTTTTCATCCAGTAATGCTATTAAAAGGCCATGAAATTGTCAGGTTTCTGAGAACATGGTCTTAGGAGTCAGGTAGATTTGGGTTTGAATTCCAATTATGCAAGTTACTTGCCAGATAAACTTGACAATTTTTTTTTCACTTCATTGAGTCTCAGTTTAATTTTCTATTAAATAGGAGATCAAAATACACAGTTTCTGGTATGTTGTAGGTATCACAGCACTAGACATAATGTAAGTTGTGCGGCTCCATGCCTGGCATGTGTTGGATTGTCAAAATGGCTGATAAGTTTATTGTTGTTGTAAGAAGAGTTAGCTTGCCTCCAGCATAAGTGAACTATTTCTTCAGCTTTGAGATGAATTCTACTCCCCTATCATTTTAGATATAAATAAAATTAAAACTCCTTGATCTCTTCCTGATGGAGGAGATACCCTCACCCTGCACTTCAGAACTGCATTCAGTTCTCAAGTTCTTCTTTCCTTCTCAGTCTCTTTCTGGCTATGCCTGAGGGATTTAAATTACTAAATGAGCTTGCTTTTTTCTTGTTCATCTTGTATTGTTATGCAATTAAAAGAAAAAAATCTTGATGATGCTGCCTTCCTCAAAAAGGCCACATCAAAAGGTAGAGTTCACCAAAAATAATACACACTTTTTCCGAAGACACAAACAGTTCCTTGAAAAGGATGTCATGCTGTAATTTGTTTTGTGAATTCTATAAACCACAGAACATTTACTTACAGTAAAGTTTGACCTTTCTTTTCCTTTCTTTTTATGCCTACAAAGCTCCATCTTCTCTTCTTTTGAGAAGAAATATAAAGGCTAACATCCTCTTTAAAGTATGTGTATGTGTGTGTATACACATATATTATAGATTGGATTTTATTGGAATATTGAGTTTAATTTTTAGCCAGGGTCTTTTGGCTTAATGCAATAATATTTTATGGAATGCAATCACTTGTGCAAAGACCAAAGGGAGGCCCATTTGAAACTTTACAAAAAGAATATTCTGTGCTCATAGGGTGATGGGAAATGCAATATGTGCACTAAGCCCCACATTGCACCCCACTGAAAGCAGAGAAATCCCTATGACTGATTTGATGGTAGTAAAATCTCTTTAGGGATTTTTTTGGATAAAGAAAGTAATAACAAGAAATGGGCACATAATTAAGTTTCCAAAATGCACGTGTCACAAGCATCTTATTGTCCCTCTGGAGGAGAAATTTACTTTTGACTTAGGTAGACATTTTTCCTGCTATGAGCCCATTTAAAAAAAAGTCAGCCTTTCCAAATTCTCTAAACAATCCTCTGCTATTTGAGTTATAAAAACATTTTACTGTCATTTGTGTTCTATTTTCCACTCATTATGGCAGTGTTTTACAACCACCAGGTTGCTATAGAAATGAAAATAAACAAAGATTTGGAAAGATACATGTTTCAGGGGCTTGTTCTGCCTCTCTTGCCGGAATATGTGGATTATGTTCTCTAAATATACTTTCTTCCTCGATTATCCAATTGGTCTTTGCCTAAGGAAACAAAATTGAAAAATTTGTGGTCTCATTTATGTAAAATTTTTCTGTAAGTTTTCATAAATTATGTTCATGTCCTAACTAAGAACAAATTGGTCTAAAAGAGAGAGAAAATTTATTAAAAAATAAAGTGAAAGAAAAGGGAAGAGGGAAGAAAAGATGGAAAGGAAGAGGGAGAAGGAATAAGGTAGGCATAAGAGAAGTTAGAACTTAAAGTCTGCTGTAAAACTAGCTTCTCCATAGGTGCCCATGGTAACCATAAGGAGGAACTTATTTCTACCTGGGAAACCACAGGCAATTTGCAGGGGTTTAAGAAGGAACCCATAGTTTTCTGGTGCATTACCCTGGAGAAGATTTTGGTCCTCTCTGTTTTAGCTTCGCATTGGTTGCCTACAACTCAGTCCTTTATTAACTGGATACTGGCAGGGCAACTGTCCATTTCTAGCCTTAGCTTTTACAAATTTGGAAGAACTAATTTAGCAATACTTACAAAACTAAGACATAAGATCATCTGTGAGTTACTAAACCCACATTTGAAATTGTAATAAAATGTTTCTTAAAAATGTTGCAAAAGTATAGCCACATTTTGGGCATATTAAAATAGATGGTATTCATATATTTTCATAGTTCCTAGGAAGGGGCATATGTAAACATACATGCATTTCATTTTTTATTTCAAAGCAGAAGAATGTTTATTTCAATAAAATTTTAATATTAGCTCTTAAATGACTTCTAGAAACTCCAAACTAATCATGTCTTAGAGTTTCCTAATTCTGGTTTGTTAATTTTTCTAGACCAAGTTTCAATATAGAGTTCAACAAAAGCAAAATCTGTTAATTCCTTTACCACTCTATCTCTGTATGGTAATTACAGAAGATTCTTTTTATCCAATTTGATAGACTAGCAATTTATAATTTTTCCCAGCTTGCTATGCCTGAGTGTAGGATTTTGTGTAGGAAGCTAATGCCATTCCACAGGCAGAGGAAGAGCAAATATAATACCATGAATATGATAACATGACCTTCACTGACAGTGTCCCAAAGCCAGGAGAGCTACTGTGAGAAAGGTATTTCTCCTAACCATCAGTTCAGAGACACATTGAGTAATATCTCTGAATTAGTAAGAACTATTACTGTCCATATGACACATCTTAAGTAAGGAAAGTCCCTTAGTCCCTTCAAGTATTCGTTCTTTTTTAATAACAGAGATCTAAAATTAGCATTGGCATTTTAATATACTGAAGTAATATTAACTTACTAAATGTCATGTTTAAAGCTCCAATTAAAACAATAAACGTCATAGACTAGGAATATATATATATATATATATATATATGAATATATATATATACATACACACACACATGCATACACATATGTACACATATACATTATTATATATACACACATTTATTGAGAATGTACATATTCCTATTAGAATATATTGTGAGGTATTATGAAACACACACATTTAAATGAATATGAGATCTTAGACCCATTATTATTTTTTTAATGATGTTTGAATGTAGTTTTCTTATTTTCATCAAGGATTCATTCTTTTAAAAACAGAGTACTAAACATTTTAATGTAACAAAATAATATAAACTCACTAAATTTCATATATAGATCTTCAATCTTTTTAAGAGTGATAATCTGCTCTAAATATGTAGCTCATAAGTACTTTTTTTTTTTTTTGAAGTGTATTGATTTCTTGACTCTGGAGTTCAGAATCCTCAAAGGAAAGATGCTTTTCAGAATTGACCTGGAAGGATAAGGGCAAATAAATGAATATGGAAGACAGATTTTGTTCAGAAAGATGTTGAGCTTCAGGCAGTGGTTCTTGTTTTTTCCAGTTTTATTGAGTTATAATTGACATATAACATTGTACAAATTTAAGATGCACAATATGATTTGATATATGTATATTCTAAGTGATTACAATATTATTTAACATTTATCGTCTCACATAATTTTAGTTTCTTTGCTTGTGGTGAGAACTTTTAGTTTTCTCTCAGCAAGCCTCGAATATGCAATACAGTATTGTTAACTATAGTCATCCTTTAGTATATTACATTCCTTATTTATCATATTTATCTAATATTGATTTATCTTATAACTGGAAGTTTGTATTTTTCAGCCACTTTCCCCTAATTCTCCCACCCCACCCCCCACCACCAGGCAAGGGTATTTCTTATCAAATGCAAATGAAAGAGAATAAGAAGGTTAAAAAAAATGTTTCTTTGGTGAAGTAGGTCTGAGACATAAAAAGTCATATTTTGTGAGACGGCATATGACTTTAGATACCATCTAGGGGAAGCACCCCCTACCCCTATTTTATAGCTGTAAAAACTAATATTAAAGAAAGATAGTTTACTAAGGTCACAAAATTAGGAGCAGGCCAAGAACAGAAAGTAGATACTATTTAGTTGAGAGTCCATCAATCTTTTTACTTCACTACAATTGTACACTGAAACTAGATAATTCAATTTTGAGATGGTACCCAGTAGAAAACATTGCAGAATTTGCCCCCTTTTATGAAGGCTTTTTAAGAAATCCCACCTTTCCCTTCTCCCTCCCTTTCATACAGTGTTCTAATGCTCATCAAAGCAAGAAGGTTAGAGAATAATGTCTTCTGTGCTGGCAGAATTTCTATTTTAATGCTTTATTTGTACAAATAAAAAAGACCTAGACACTTAGAAAAATATCTAAATTGATCAACAAAAATAGGTTAAGGTAAGAGGAAATTCACATTGAGTAGAATTATTGAGGCAGAGAAAAACTATGTAGACACAAGAAAAGAAAATGCAACATTATATGAAGAAATAGAAGCCATATCATATATATACTACATCTTCTGAAGTTGTGAAGAATATTTATTCCCTCTTTTCTTTTCTTTTCTTTTCTTTTCTTTTCTTTTCTTTTCTTTTCTTTTCCCCATTAGTATAATTCTAGATTAAAAATTATTTAAATGGGGCATATTCTTAATCATCATCCCTATTCTGTTTTTTGGCTTGGACAGTTTTGTAACCAGCCTGCCAAGAAAGAAAGATAGGATTATCTGATGATTGCACTCAGAGCAAAAGTTCATATACAATAACATGACAAAAAAAAATGTGGATGGCTTTTACTAAATAAGGCATTTCACATATATTTGTGAAATGTGCATAGGCTGAAGAAGAGTGAGGGTCTAAGAAAACCTGAGCTGGAAGCATGAAAAACCAGAGAGGTTGTCATTTGGCATTTCATTCAACAACTGTTTATTGGGTGACCACTATGTGGGAAATATGACTATTCTAGGTCCCAGGTATACATCTGTGAACAAAGAGGCAAACAATTTCTTTTATTTATTTATTTATTTATTTATTTATTTATTTATTTATTTATCTATCTATCTATTTAATTTTTTTAATTTTTTTAAATTTACATCCAAATTAGTTAGCATATAGTGAAACAATGATTTCAGGAGTAGATTCCTTAGTGCCCCTTACCCATTTAGCCCATCCCCCCCTCCCACAACCCTTCCAGTAACCCTTAGTTTCTTCTCCATACTTATGACTCATTTCTGTTTTGTCCCCCTTGCTGTTTTTATATTATTTTTGTTTCCCTTCTCTTATGTTCATGTTTTGTCTCTTAAAGTCCTCATATGAGTGAAATCATATGATTTTTGTCTTTCTCTGACTAATATTCACTTAGCATAATACCCTCCAGTTCCATCCACGTAGTTGCAAATGGCAAGATTTCATTCTTTTTGACTGCTGAGTAATACTCCATTATGTGTGTGTGTGTGTGTGTGTGTGTGTGTGTGTATACACACACACACACATATACACACATCTTCATTATACTTATACATTATACTTCATTATACTTCATTATACTATACATAATACTCCTATACACACACACACACACACACACACACACACGCACGCACACACACACACACACACACCACATCTTTATCCATTCACCCATCAATGGACATTTGGGCTCTTTCCATACTTTGGCTATTGTTGATAGTGCTACTATAAACGTGGGGGTGCATGTGTCCTTTCGAAACAGCATCCCTGTGTCCCATGGATAAATGCCTACTAGTGCAATTGTTGGGACATAGGGTAGTTCTATTTTTAGTTTTTTGAGGAACCTCCATACTGTTTTCCAGAGTGGCTGCACCAGCTTGCATTGCCACCAACAATGCAAAAGAGATCCTCTTTCTCCGCATCCTCACCAACATCTGTTGTTGTCTGAGTTGTTAATGTTAACCATTCTGACAGGGGTGAGGTGGTATCTCCTTGTGGTTTTGATTTGTATTCCCTGATGATGAGTGATGTTGAGCATTTTTTCATGTGTTGGTTGGCCATCTGGATGTCTTCTTTGGAGAAATGTCTATTCATGTCTTTTGCCCATTTTTTCACTGGATTATTTGTTTTTTGGGTGTTGAGTTTGATAAGTTCATCATAGATTTTGGATACTAACCCTTTATCTGATATGTCATTTGCAAATATCTTCTCCCATTCTGTCTGTTGCCTTTTAGTTTTGCCAATTGTTTCCTTCACTGTGCAGAAGCTTTTTATTTTGATGAGGTCCCAGTAGTTCCTTTTTGCTTTTGTTTCCCTTGCCTCCAGAGATGTGTTGAGTAAGAAGTTGCTATGACCAAGATCAAAGAGGTTTTTACCTGCTTTCTCCTCAAGGATTTTGATGGCTTCCTATCTTACATTTAGGTCTTTCATCCATTTTGAGTTTATTTTGGGATATGGTGTAAGAAAGTGGTCCAGGTTCATTCTTCTGCATGTCGCTGTCCAGTTTTCCCAGCATCACTTGCTGAAGAGACTGTCTTTATTCCATTGGATATTTTTTCCTGCTTTGTGAAAGATTAGTTGCCCATAGGTTTGTGGGTCCATTTCTGGGTTCTCTATTCTGTTCCATTGATCTGAGTGTCTGTTCTTGTGCCAGTACCATACTGTCTTGATGATTACAGCTTTGTAGTATAGCTTGAATCTGGGATTGTGATGCCTTCTGCTTTGGTTTTCTTTTTCAAGATTGCTTTAGCTATTCGGGGTCTTTTCCATACAAATTTTAGGTTCCATACAAATTTTAGGATTATTCGTTCTAGTTCTGTGAATAATGCTGGTGTTACTTTGATAGGGATTGCATTGAATATGTAGATTGATTTGGGTAGTATTGACATTTTAACAATATCGTTCTTCCTATCCAGGAGCATGGAATCTTTTTCCATTTTTTTGTGTCTTCTTCAATTTCTTTCTTAAGCTTTCTATAGTTTTCAGTGTATAGATTTTTCACCTCTTTGGATAGATTTCTTCCTAGGTATTTTATGGTTTTTTATGCAACTGTAAATGGGATTGATTCCTTGATTTCTCTTTCTGTTGCTTCATTGTTGGTGTATAGGAATGCAACCGATTTCTGTGCATTGATTTTATATCCTGCAACTTTGCTGAATTCATGAATAAATTCTAGCAGTTTTTGGTGGAATTTTTTGGGTTTTCCATATAGAGTATTATGTCATCTGCAAAGAGTGAAAGTTTGACCTCTTCCTGGCCAATTGGGATGCCTTTTATTTCTTTGTGTTGTCTGACTGCAGAGGCTAAGACTTCCAAAACTATGTTGAATAACAGTGGCGAGAGTGGACATCCCTGTGTTGTTCTTGACCTTAGGGGGAAAACTCTCAGTTTTTCCCCATTGAGGATGATATTAATGTTGGGCCGTTCATATATGGCTCTTATCATCTCGAAGTATGCTCCTTCTATCTCTACTTTCTTGAGGGTTTTTATCAAGAAAGGATGCTGTATTTTGTGAAATGCTTTCTCTGCATCTGTTGAGAGGATCATATGGTTCTTGTCCTTTCTTTTATTGATGTGATGAATCACGTTACTTGTTCTGCAGATATTGAACCAGCCCTGAATCCCAGTTATAAATCCTGCTTGGTCGTGGTGAATAATTTTTTTAATGTATTGTTGGATCTGGTTGGCTAATATCTTGTTGAGGATTTTTGCATCCGTGTTCATCAGGGAAATTGGTCTGTAGTTCTCCTTTTTAGTGGGGTCTCTGTTTGCTTTTGGAATCAAGGTAATGCTGGCTTCATAGAAAGAGTTTGGAAGTTTTCCTTCCATTTCTATTTTTTTGGAACAGCTTCAAGAGAATAGGTGTTAACTCTTCCTTAAATGTTTGGTAGAATTCCCCTGGACAGCCATCTGGCCCTGGACTCTGGTTTTAATTTTTTTTTTTTAACATTCATTTTTGAGACAGAGAGAGACAGAACATGAACGGGGGAGGGGCAGAGAGAGAGAGAGAGACAGAATCGGAAGCAGGCTCCAGGCTCTGAGCCATCAGCCCAGAGCCCGACGCGGGGCTCAAACTCACGGACCCTGAGATCGTGACCTGAGCTGAATTCGGGCGCTTAACCAACTGAGCCACCCAGGCACCCCCGGACTCTGGTTTTTTGGCAGATTTTTGATTACTAATTTGATTTCCTTAATGGTTATGAGTCTGTTCAAATTTTCTATTCCTGTTTCAGTTTTGGTGGTATATATGTTTCTAGGAATTTGTTCATTTCCTCCAAATTACCCATTTTATTGGCATGTAATTACTCATAATGTTCTCTTATTGTTTTTATTTCTGTTGTGTTGGTTGTAATCTCTCCTCTTTCATTCTTGATTTTATTTATTTGGGTCCTTTCCTTTTTCTTCTTGATGAGGCTCAATAGTGGTTTATAAATTTTGTTAATTCTTTCATTGTTCTGTTTTTTTGGTTTCGATAGCATTAGTTTCTGCTCTAATTTTATTATTTCCTGTCTTCTGCTGGTTTTGCATTTTATTTGGTGTTCTTTTTCCAGCTCCTTAAGACATAAGATTAGGTTGTGTATCTGAGATCTTTCTTCCTTCTTTAGGAAGGCCTGGATTGCTATATACTTTCCTCTTATGACCGCTTTTGCTGTGTCCCTGAGGGAGGCAAACAATTTCTTCCTTTGGGGACTTTGCATCTAGTGTGGACAATTAGACAATAAAATATACAATGAACACAATAAGTAAATAACGTATCACTTGGGAAGATAAGTGTTATGGGAGAAAAAGAGCTGAGTAAAAGAGTTTGGAATGATGGAGGTGGAATGATGGAGGTGGAGATGGAGTGATGCTAGGTATGGGGAAGGGCATTAGGGAAAGGTCTTACTACCCTCTCTTCATGATACATGAGCAAAGATTTGAGTAAGATGAGGGAGTTAGCCATCTGGGAAAGAGTGCTGCAGGCAAAAGGAGTAGCCAGTGTAAAAATCCCAGTGTCCAGAGTGCATCTAGCCTATTTGTGAGTAGAGTCCTGGTGGAGTGTGGTAAGAGATGGGATCAGATTGATGCTGGGCAACCTCATTGTGCAGAGACTTGAGGGCCATTTAAGAAACCTTTCCTTTTGCCCTGAGGAAAATGGTCAGGATCTGGTATGATAAACCTATCAACCTGGCTGCCATGTTGAGAACAGAGTATAGAGTAGGTAAAAGAGATCATAGGGCTATCTCCTAGGAGGCTGTAGCTCTAATTTAGATAAAATATGTTGGCACAGGCCAGGGTGATGATACAGGAGGTGTTGAGATGTGGTAAGTTTCTGGATATAGTTTGAATGTGTAGACAACAGGATTTCTTAATGGACTGGAGATGGGTGTGAGAGAGAGAAAGGGAGCTGCCAGAGATGGAAAATTGGGACAATAAAGAAAACAGAGGGTGGTGATAGAGACAATGTTTATTTGAGTTTGTCTATGTTGGGTGTGTGAGATGGAGGGTGGATGTTAAGGAAGAAGAGCAGGACTTGCTGGGGTTGGGATTGGTGGATCTGGTGGACAATAAATAGTATACTTGGTGTGCTTAGAGCTTCCAAAGCTGACCCTCTTCCGCAAATATCCATTATATCCCTTCCCTTGGTGTGTCCTCGGAAGGGGACTGGTCTAGTGATGAGTGAAGTGCTAAGGGACATCCTGAAGCACCAACCACAACCACTGCCTAGAATCTGTTTAGCAGCTGTTCTTTGATATGCTTCCTTCCTCACTTGTCTAAGCATTAACTGTTAGGAAGAGTTTTCCTTGGGAGCATCCTCCTGCACTTCGTGCACCAACATATGCAGATGGATGAAAAGTGTGCATATTGTAATAATACATTTTTGTAAGAAAAATCTAAAAGGAACAAGTCCTTGTACCATTTGAAAATGTGTAATTTTATAGTATGATGCTTTTAAGTGGTGACCTACAATTAAACTATAAAGAAAAGTATAGACTTGAATTTTCACCTATAATTCATATTTACATGATTATAATATGCCATTATAAAAATTATACAGGGGATCAGAATCTGCTGTCTCAGAGGTCAAAAGACCTCATAATTCTAAAACATACTTTAAAATACTTAGCTTAATTGATGAGGACAGAAATGATATAAATCAGATCATGTCGCTGCTGTACTCAAAACTTTCCAGTTTCCTTTCTTGTTCAGAATGAGATCCAAAGTCCCTATAAGGGCCTATGAGGCCCTACATGAACTGACTTTATGCCACTTTTCTGACCCCATTTCCAACCATCTTTCCTTTATTCACTTTATGTCAGCCATAATTGCCTCCTTGTGGTCCTTTATGAATATACCAAAGACCCTCCCACTTCAGGTCCTGTGCATTTATTATTCTCACAGGCCAGTGTTTTACCCCCATAATTCACTTGACCTCATACGGTGCAGCTTTATTCCACTGCCACCACCTCAGAGCTGCCTTCTCTGTGTACCCATACCTAAACTGCACCACCTTCCATGACTTTATGTTTATTTTTGACCTTAGCCGTTAGTATGTGCTTGCTTCTTTATTTATACACTGTCTTTCTCCTCTATTAGAATGTTAACTCCATGAAGGCAAGAGAACAGGGACTCTGTATGCTATAAACCCTGCCTACAGTAGTTCCTGGAATATTTCAGGAGGTTGTTAAAGATTTGTTGAGTGAATTAAATGACCTGAGTGATGCACTTACACTATAGTCAACTTTGCAGTTCTTGAAAAACTTGTCACCACTATCTCATAGCCCCTGGTTTCCTCAACATCAAGCTTTCCTGGTTCTGTGCCAGACATGTAGGGCTGGAAAGTGCATGCCTTTAAAACCTCTGCTGCTGCTATTCCATATGCACCATATGCTCCAATCATGTCGAAGTATTTGTCACAGGTCTCCGTATCCTTTCAGGTGTCCATGTTCTTGCCCTTGCCCTTGCCCTTGCTCATCCATCCGCATGAACTCCCTACTTTTTTCTTCTTGGCAACCTCTTACACTAATGTCCAAAATCACTTCCCATGTTCCTTCTGCTGAACTGTCTTCATACTGACTTCATCCCTATTGACTGCCCCCTCCCTTCTGTCTCTTGGTACATTGCTTGTGCCTGAGTTTGTGCCACGCCATACTACAAAAACGTGTTTTCCACCTACTTTTCTTTGTAGGTTATGAATTTCTTGAGGGCAGAATTACAACTTGTTCATATTTTTGAATCCTGGCACAGTCCTAGTGCCTCTCACATAATAGGGGCTCTGAATAATAAAAAATATTGATAATTCTATATATTAAAAAGCTTTGAAATGCTTTACATTTTGAGTTTAAGGCTGAAGAATCAAGCCTTTCATTTTTCTTAAAGCCAGAGGAGTGCTCCCCTGCGCTGAGCATGCCATATGAATGGGTAGCATTGTATACTGTTTATTCAGCATACACCTAGGTGAATCATGGGAAATCACTAGTGTGACTCATCTTAAACAAAGCACATGACTCAGTGTCACTGCAATCAATTCGTTGACCATTGACTAGAGTTGAAATAAATCCAGAGATCTGATACTAACTGAGAAGGTTCCGATTTAGAATCACATTTCACGGAAATATATCCAAAATGGGATTCTTTTCTTCTATGACAGAATCTCCAATGGTCAAATGGAGATGAAAAAGCAGATATGCTATCATTATTGCTTTAGTAGTTTGTTTTTATAGTGAAAAAATACATATACAAATCATCAGGTCACTGGGCCTTCTTTCTCATTCTCCTGTGATACATCCACTACTTTGGTCCTATGCTCCTCTGTTTCTTGGATTTACTTTCTTGATTTACAGAAGTACATTCTTAAGTAAATTATTCAGAAAGAGTGTTTTGGAATTACATTTCTGAGTCCTTACATGTCTTAAAGTATTTTTATTTAAGTAACATACTTGAAAATCAGTATGTAATGGCTGGAAACAGATTTAAAGTTTAAAAATAATTTTCCCTTAGAATGTGAGGACATTCACTGTTGCTGATTGGTACTTTGATGTCAAACTCCTTCTTGATCTCTTCTGATGATTACTTTTTTTTTTATTTTTTAAGAATCCCTGGGGATTTGAAGTTTCATGAGAATAGGTCTAAATGTATATGTATGTTTTTATGTCTAGTTTTGCATCAGTTGGACTTACTGTTCAGTTCGTAAGAATTATCTTCTGTTATTTGTTGAAAATTTCCTCCCCTGTCTCAGCATTCTCAGGAACCTTGTTATTCAAATATATGACTTCTGCATGAATCCTTTAAGTCTCATATTTTCCCACTTATATTTTGTCTATTTCCTTCCTTATAGGAGGATTACTTTAATTTTATTTTTTCAGACCTTCTATTAGTTTATATAATTATTCTTTTTATCTTTAAGTGCTTTCCTTGTTTTTTGTTATTTTTCATATTGGCATGTCTTTGTTTTAAAGATAAAATATTTTTCTGAATCTCTGAGATTATTGTTTCTGTTGACTGAACTATCTCTGTTTTCTTCAGGCTTTATTTTAATCTTTTGTTTATGCTACTGGTTCTCCTTATATGTCAGGAAATTTATGTTTTGACATTGATGTTTATGAAAGTAGTAACTAACATCAGATTTTTCCCTGTGGTTGAAAAATGGATCAAATGGGAGCTCTGTGTCAGCCTGTATGGGATGAGGTGTGTGTTACGCCAAATCCCACTTTGGGATTAGCATTCCAGGAGATGGCTCATGGTCTGTGAATCTCGCTAAATGACAAAAAAAAGAAGACTATATTTTGGGGTAACCGTATCCACACTCTTCGTTTTCTGCAGATACCTCCTTTTCTTAGGAGAATCAACTGAGTATTCTGCCTAGGATTAAACACTGGTTGCTGGCAGATAGGAAAGGTAGTTGAGGTGTTGGAAATAGTGCTGGTCCTCTTAACCAACTAACATTTCTTAATCTCTTGTTTTCAGTTTTGCCTCTTTTCCTTCATCATATGTTTCTTTAGTGGGGTTCCATTGAGTGGGAGTGTCTCATGTCTCTTCTGTGGTCCCATAAGAGTGTATTCAGGGTGGTAGCTTGTGTTTATTTGTTTAATTTTTTTCAGTATGCAGTCTCCCTCTTCTAGAAACTTGTTAAAAATCCCTGTTTATTAACAACTCTTCCATCCTCTTTTGTTGTTATCAATTCTTTCTTTTTTTTTTTGTTTGTATGTTGATGCTTGGTAATATTTTATTTTGAAATACTGTTAGACTTCCAGAAAAGTTGTAAGAATAGCATAGAGTTCCTATATTATCCCTACACTCAGTTTCCCCTAATGTTAAAAATTTACATAACCATAGTATAATTATCAAAATTAAGAAATTAATATTTGTACACTACTATTAGCTAGGCTACTGATTTTATATGGGACTGCATGCAGTTTGTCCACTAATGTCCTTTTCCTATTGCAGGATCCAATCCAGAGCCTTATACTGCATTTAGATGTCTTCTCCAATCTGTAGCAATTCCTTAGTCTTTCCTTATTTTCCTGGCCATGGCTTTTAAGTATACTGGTTACTTTTTCTGTCAAATGTTCTTCAGTTTAGGTTTGCCTGATGTTTTCTTCTTATTAGAATTGAAATTATATATATTTTAGCAATAATACTATAGAAATGATCAACCTTTCTCAGTGTGTCACATCAGGGACAATTGGTGTTGATATGTCTTATCACAAGAGATGGTAACCTTGATCACTATACTGAGATGGTATCTGCAGAGTTCTTTATTTTAAAGTTTCTATTCTTTTCCTTTAGAATATCTTGGGGAAGATACTTTGGAAGATATAATGCAAGCACCATGTTTCTTCTCAAACTTTTGCCCACAAATTTCAGCATCCTTCCATGGCCCTTGTCTGCATCAAATATTTCTGTCTTGTTAAAATGGTGATTTTCTATTTCTCTCAATTCTTCTATACATATTAGTTGATTTTTTTTCTATAAGGCAGAATGACTTATTCTCTATTTATTCCATTATTTTTAAATCTTTGTGTGATTCACATATACTTATTTGACTCTGGATTATAATCCAATACTCTCATTAGTTGTTTTTTTCCTGAAATTGTCCCAGATTTGGCCATTGGGAGCTCTGTCACATTTGTTCATATGCCCTATTAATATGTCCTTTATCTTTGAGCATTTCATTATTTTCTGTCATCACAAGATGTTACAGAAATACCTGGTATTTTCCCTGACACAGCCCAGGAATCAACCACTTTCCCAAAGATCATTGGAGAATGATATTAGAAAACAAGATCTGGCCACTGTTATTTGCCCCTGGGCTGTCATTGCTTTTAGGAAATACATACTAACCCATGCACACATACACATATCTAAAGTTATTTCTATGTCTGCTTGCTTGATACGTATTTAAAACCATGAGTTCATATAAACCTGTACTTTCCTTCCATTGGGATATTGGGAAAGTTGAGAGACAAACACATATGCTTTGTTTGCTATCTTTAATCAAAAAACCTAGTTGTTTAGGTAAAATTTTAAATGAATGCCTTTGAGGATGTGTTTCATTTAGGAAAAATTACCGCTTTTCCCACTTATATTTTACCCAAATGTGTTTTTTAGTCTTTCAGACGTGATAGATCTTTTGAATTAAAATTCAGTCTATACTGGCATAAACAGAAGAGTACAAACACTTCACATACATTGCTAAAATAATTGCAGCAATAAAGAGATTTGTGGTGTCTTAGTTTCCTCAGTTTATCAGGGAACTGAGCCTAAGAGACTTTAAAGAGGAAAATAAAGATACAGTTCAAAATTTAGCATATCTTTAAGCCAAAGGAATTTGCAACATAATAGACACTCATTATATACTTCTTAAAATAAATAAATGAACCTTACCAATACCACTGTTAAGCACCCGTTACCATTTAGTTCTTCAGTATACAGCATATGTTGTAGCATAGCATCACTTTTACAATTATACATCACGAATTCATTAAACAAACAACTACCACTCAGATACAATTCTAAGTATGTATTTTTTTCCAATTTTCCATTTTTCTTATTGTTTGGAGTTAATTCAAGTATATAGGATTAGTCCTGAAAGAGCATTTTGAAATTCTGTGTGAAATTGGAAAAGCCATATATTTGTGAATTCAGGAGTGATATACATAACAAACATGATAATTTGCTTCACATGGAAACTAGTAGGATCTGTATATTTTGAGATTTGTTGATAAATAGATCTAATTCTTTTGGAATTAGGTAAGATGTCTTTGTTAACAAAATGTTCCATTGGAATGAAAACCTATTCCATTCCATACAAATTTCTATTTTGTTCTAAAGTAAGAGTAATTTGTTTTTACTTTTGGCAAAAATGGACATTTTCAAAAATGTTTTGATGGGGTGAATGGCTTGTGTCTCATTCTTTCTTACTATATGCCTTCATTTGAATGGAGTATATCATCCAATACCTTCTTGTGAAAATATTTGTGAGAAATATTATTTTTTTTTTACTTTTTAAAGTAATCTCTTCACCCAACGTGGGGCTCAAAGTCACAACCCCAAAATCAAGAGTCACATATTCCATCAACTGAGACAGCCAGGTGCTGTCCACCCATTATTTTTTACAATTTTTGAGATACTATTTTTTTGTTAACAGTTTGAATATCTGAAACTTTATTTTCTACTCTCAATTTTGATTGGCAATTTGAATGAGTAGGACGTTTTAAATTTTAAAAAGATTCCCAAATAGTGATATAACCGACATGGTGACATAGGTTGTTCCTGGCTTTGTTCCCCGTCAAAAGAACAAGTAACAACTATTCAAGGAAAAGACATCACTGAGGGAGTTCTAGAGCATGGGGATAAGGCTGATGCAACCCCCTGTACCACAGAGACCAAGGCAAACTACATTAGAAGGGTAAGAGAAGTGGCTACACATTGACCACATTGTTCTTAACTCTGGCTGGCACATCCCCACATATAGAGGTCTCCCCTGAGCCTCTGGTTCCTTCAGGGGCAGAAGAGAACCCAGAGGAGACAAGACCACTCCCAGCATTGTAGGTTGCTTTGCAGGAGACCCTACTCTGATCTCATATCACAAGTTTGTGGGGAAATCTGTGGGTCTCAACCACTGAGAATCTGATTGTGTTGGAGAAGGGGGTGGCGGGAGGGTTTGCAACAATCAGCACATGGATCTTGACCATCCATCTTTATGCCTGCAGTGCCTAAGTAGTAGTCCCAGTCAGTGGTTTTGCTCATCTGAGAACCAAGTCAGGAGTACACTTTGACCAGAGAGCATGTCAGCCTGCAGATCTACCTGATTCAGATTCTCAAAGGAGGAGTTTTACAGACCTTAGAGCCTGGTTTTCCAGGGCCAGGCAGTGAGTTGAGTTGCAGCCCCACCCACTTTGGAAAGTGTCTTCTGGTCCCATTGGACCAGCAGGGCTGGAGACAGTTTCTGGAAACTGTGGCCCAGTGGCACTTAACCTAAGAGGTGGGCAAACAGAGCTGATTGCCCCCATAGCAAAGCCAGTACTGGGAGTGGACTATTCCTCTACCATGCAGACAGGAATATTAATGAATTCATAGCCAAGGCTGAGGGTAGCTCCAAGACCTTCCCAAACAACAGAGCCTATTTGGGAAACTGAAAGTAGTTTGGAGCCACCTTGACCCCTCCCACTGCCACCCAGGAAAGGGAGCTGAGACATAACTTCACCTATTGTAGACAGTGTCTTTCTGTCCTGTCTGACCAGAAGGGCTGAAGACAACTCCTGGAGGCTCTGCAGCTCAGTGGAACTTGAACCATGAAGTGAGTGGGCAGAGATGATAGTTCGAACAGCAAAGCCAGTGGACCTGTATGGTCAGGGAATTTGGGGTTGCTGATTGGCTTGAACTGAGACAACAAAGAGCTGTATACTTGGCTTTTGAGACAATTATGGGGAACATAATTTGTAGCCCCACTTATTGCTGAATACAGTCTTCAGCCTGTCTGACCAGGGCACCTAACCAGAGTGCATGGATAAATTGCATAGCACATTCAACAGCCCTACATACAGTAGCATTTGAACATGTGGCTCTTGACCATGGCCCTTGGCTTCCCCAACTGCAGAGCAGAACTGGTAGACTCACATGACCTGGGAAAGCTCTGGCCTGATTCTGTCACCAAACCCAGGCCCATCTGCCTGATGCACAGCAGAGTCAATCACTGAAATACCAGGTATGCAGCAAGGAAGGGTTTATTTGAGAGGCAGCCAAATGAGACAGGGAAAAAGCCTTAAATCCAGCTCCCTGAAGGGTGAGAGAACAAGTTTTTTGTAACTATAGGGGTTGAGATTACACACATACTGATTTAGAAAGGCAAGGAAACTTAAGACTATTCATAAGATGGATCATGCTCATTTGAGCAAACATATATGTAACATATATCCTATGTTCACTTTGGGGTGGATACTTAACATCAGAACAAGGCAAAACTCAGACCTTGACCTTAGGAGGTTATCTTAGGAGAAGGAGAAAGGGCTTTGGGTATGCTCTGAGAGTTAGTATAAAGTGTATGGAGTTTGGGAGTCATTATCTTGGGCAAGGAATGCAGGGCTTTGCTTGTTCATAGGCTGGAACCTTATCAGTTGACCCTGAGTCCAGACTTTTGCAGAGACAGCTAGTAGATTTTTAGTGGGGTCTGAAAAGACACAATAGCTGATTAGGGGGAAACAGTTCTCTGAAAACCAAGCTTGAAATTTTCTGCTAGTTTCAACCTTATTAACCCTCTGGGTCACAGTTTCAATTCAGATCCCCACACAACAAGCTATACAGGCCTTTGTTCTCATCATGCGCACCTACCAGGGCAAGGAAACAAATTCATAGCTTCATCTATTACTGAATATATTACCCAGTCCTGACCATTCTAGTAAGCCTGACTAGAGAATCCAGGCAACTGTGGATCCCATCTTACAGCTTCACTTGGGTAAGGAACCAAGCAGCTGTCTTACTCAGCTGTTTTCAGCCAGTAGCACATGTTTCCATCCCAGTACTCAAAGCTCAAACAATTGCCTTGCTTCCAAAATAAACCATAATAGCAGGTCCCACCTGCTCAAGGACTTTACCAGTTGACACACCCACTGGTGAAAAACTGTCTCTGCCAAAGCAAACCTGTAAAGTCTAAAAGAGGGTAATTATTCACATGTGCAGATACCAACAAAAGGAATCAAGGCTCACAAAAAATCAAGTAAATAAGATACCACCAAAGGAAACTAATAAAGTTCCAATGACTGTCTCTAAAGAAAAGGAGATCTGTGAACCACCAGGGGAATAATTCAGAATAATCCTTTTATAGAAGGTTAGTGAACTACAAGAAAACACAGACAACTTCAAGAAATTAGGGAAGCAATGCATGAACAAAATGAGAAGGTCAACAAGGAAATAGCAACAATCAAAAAAAAAAATCCTAGAATTGAAAAACACAGTAAGTAAAGTGAAATATTCAAAAGTAGTTTCAAAAGTAGACCCCACATTGCAGAAGAAAGAATAAGCAACCTGAAGGACAGGATATTGGAAATTACTCAAGGGAGCAAAAAGAAAAAAAAAATGAAGAAAACTTATGGGAATTATGGGGTATAATGAAAAGAAACAATGTTCACATGGGAATTCTAGAAGGAAAAGAGAAAGAGAAGGGGATAAAATGTATATTTAAAACAATAATGGCTGAAAATGTACCAATCCTGGGAAAAGAAATGGACATCCAGATTCATGAGGTCCGAAGGAACCCAAATATATTGAACACAAAATAGGGCTAAACTGAAACTAAACTGAAACTTTTCAGGCCAGAAGACAATATATTCAAAATATTGAAAGAAAATAACTGTCAACCAGGAATTCTATAACTGGTGAAGCTGTCATTCAGAAACAAATGAAGGATAAAGACTTTCCTGAACAAACAGAAGCTGAGGGAATTCATTACTACTAGACCCGCCTTATGAGAAATGCTAAAGGCAATTCTTTGAGTGGAAGTAAAAGGACACTAATTGATAACATAAAAACGTTAGAAGGTAGTATGAACCTCACTGGTAATGGTAAACATATAGTCAAGGTTAGATTCTGAACTATGTTAATAGTGACAGATAACTCACAACTCTAGTTTGAATGTTAAAAAAAAAAAAAAGAACATAGTAAAAATACCAAAACTATAATCTGTTATTAGTTACACATTATATGTTTAAAAAACAAGTAAATTGCAACAGCAACCTAAAATGTGAGGGGAAAGAGAAATAAAAGTGTTAATTTTATGAATTGTATTGAAGTTAAATTGTTATTAGTTTAAAATAGAGTGTTAGAAGTTTAAGATACTTTATGTAAGCTTCTTAGTAAGCACAAGGGAAAATCCTGTTGTAATTATACCAAAGAACACAATAAAGAAGTCAAAACATACTGATACCCAAAGACATTAAGACACAGAAAAAGCAGGATAAGAAACAAGCAACTGTGGATCTACAAAACAACTAGAAAACAACAAAAAAAAATGGCAATACTATTTCCTTATCAATAATTACTTTAAACGTGGGAGAAATGTGTGAAGGAGACTACGAGGTACAAACTTACAGTTTTAAAAAAGTCATGGTGATGAAAATATAGCATAGGGGATATAGCTAATAATACTGTAATTATCGTGGTGAGCATTTCCTAATGTATATAATTGTTGAATCACTATGTTGTACACTTGAAACTAATTTAATATTCTATGTCAACTATACTTCAATTAAATATTTTTTCATTTTAGAAATTATTACTTTAGGGGTGCCTGTGTGGCTCAGTCAGTCAAGCATGCAACTTTGGCTGAGGTCATGATCTCACCATTCGTGGGTTCAAGGCCCGTGTCAGGCTCTGTGCTGACAGCTCAGAACCTAGAGCCTGTTTCAGATTCTGTCTCTCCCTCACTCTCTCTCACACTCTGTCTCTAAAAAATAAATAAACATAAAAAGAACTTTTAAAAAATTAAAAAAAATAAAAATCATTACTTTAAATGTAATGGATTAAATTATTAGACATAGAATGGCTGAATGGAAACAAAAAAAAAAAAAGATCCAACAATATACTGCCTACAAGAGACACTTTAGCTATAAAGATGTACACAGACTGAGAGTGAAATAACAGAAAAAGATATTTCAAGCAAATAGTAACCATAAAAAACCAAAAGTAATGGTACTTACATCAGACAAAATAGACTTTAAACTGAAAATGGTAAAAAGAGACAAGATAACTATGTAATGATAAAGGGGTCACTACATCAAGACAATAAAACAAGTATAAATACTTATGCATTGGATTACCTAAATATGTAAAGCAAAAACTAGCAGAGCTAAAAGGAGAAATAAATGGTAATTTGATAATAGTTGAGGACTTCAATACTCCACTTTAAACAATAGATCAGTCATCTAGACAGAGAATCAATAAGAGCAAACTTGAATAATGCTATAGACCAAATGGATATAATAGACAAATACAGAACATTCTATCAATGACAGCAAAATACATTCTTCTCAAGCACACATGGAACATTTTCTAGGATAGACCATATGTTAGACCACATATAAGTCTTAGTAATTAAAGAATATTGAAATCATACCAAGTATCTTTTCTGACCACAATGGCATGAAACTAGAAATCATTAAGAAGAAGCTTGGAAAATTCATGAACACATGGAAATTAAACAGCACTGTCCTGAACAACCAGTGGATCAAAGAAGAAATCAATGGGGGAAATAAAAAGGCTTATTCAGACAAATGAAAATGGGAACATAACATACCAGGCTTTGTGGGATGCAACAGAAGCAGTTCTAAGAGGGAAATTTATAGAAATAAACACCTATATTAGCAAGCAAGAAAGATACCAAATAACCTAACGCTAAGGAACTAGAAAAAGAACAAACTGAGCATGAAGTTAGAAAAAGGAAAGAAATAATAGAGATTGGAGAATAAATAAAAGAGAAAACAGAAAAAGTAAGATTAACCAAAGTAAGAATTGCTGCTTTGAAAAGATAAAAAAAAAAAAAAAAGACATAGCTAGACCAACCAAGGAAAAAAGGTAAAATACCCAAATCAACAAAATTATAAAGTCAAAAGGAGACATTAAAACTGACATCACCAAAATTCAAAGGATGATAAGAGGCTATTGTGAATAACTATATGCTAACAAACTAAATAACCAGAAGGCATGAGAAATTTTCTAGAAGCATGCAGCTTACCAAGACTGTTCAGGAAGAAAGAGAAAATCTGAATAGATCGATTACTAGTAAGGAGATGAAATCAGTAACCAGAATCTCCCAACACAGAGAAGCCCAGGATCAGATGGCTTCACTGGTAAATTCTAGCTGGTGAAATTAACACAGATCTTTCTCAGACTCTTCCAAAAATTCCTTTTACAAGACTAAGCATTATCCAGAAAAAACAGAAAAGCACACTTAAACAAGTACTACAGGTAATATCCCTGATTACTATTGATGCAAAATGTTCAATGAAATACTACCAAACTGAATTCAGCAAAACATGAAAAAGGATCATTCACCATGATCAAGTGGGATTTATACCTAGAAAACAGGGATGGTTCAACACAGATAAATCAATCGATGTGACACATCACATTAACAGAATGAAAGAAAAGAACCATATGATTATATCAATAAATACAGAAAAAGCATTTATCAAAATTCAACATTGATTCATGATAAAAACTGAAAATTTCAGGCAAAGAAGGAACATATATCAATACAGTGAAGTCCGTGTATGACAAGCCCTCACTCAGGTAACATTGTTGAAATGTTGCAAGCTTTTCCTCTAACATCAGGAACAAAACAAGAGTGCCTACTTTCATCACTCCTATTCAAGATAGTACTAGAAGTTCTAGCTGGAACAATCAAGCAAAAAAGAAAAAAAAGTATCGGAATTGTAAAGGAAGAAGTAAAATTGTCTCTCTTTGCAGATGACATGATTTTATATATAGAAAATCTGAAAGACAACCAAAAACTGTTAGATCTAATCAGTGAATTCAGTAACGTTGCAGGATACAAAATTAACGAACAAAAATCACTAGCATTCTCTACACTAAAGTGAATTTTCTGAAAAAGAAATCAATCCCATTTACAATAGTATCAAAAATAATAATATATATAGATTCAATGTAATCTCTATCAAGATTCAATGGCATTTTTACAAAGGTAGAAGAAACACTCCTAAAATTGATATAGAACCACAAAAGACCCCAAGTATTCAAAGGAATCGAGCAAGAACAAAGCAGGAAGCATCACATTTCCTGATTTCAAGCTGTATTATAAAGCAAATTTATCAAAATAGTATGGTACTGGCACAAAAACAGAAAAATAGAACAATGGGACAGAATGCAGAACCCAGAAATAAATTCAAGCATTTACAGTCAACTAAAATTTGAGAAAGGAGCCAAGAATACTCAGTGAAAAAAGGACAGTCTCTTCCATAAGTGGTACTGTGATAAGTGGATATTCACACATAAAAGAATATATCACACATAAAAGAATGCATCACACATAAAAGAATATCTTATACCAGTCACAAAAATTAACTTGAAATGGATCAAAGACTTAAATGTAAGTCCTGAAACCATGAAACCCCTAGAGGAAAAACAGGAATAAGCCTTCTTAACATGAGCCCTGGTAACAGTTACTTGGATATGACACCTAAAGCACAAGCAACAAAATAAAAAGTAAATAAGTATGAGTACATCAAGCTTAAAAGCTTCTGCACAGTAAAAGAACCATCAACAAAATTAAAAAACAGCCTATGGAATGGGAAAAAATATTTGTAAGTCATATGTCTGATAAGGGGTTAATATCCAAAATGTATGAAGAACTCATACAACTCAAAAGCAAAAATACAAACAACCCAATTTTTGAAAATGGTCCCAAAGGACCTGAATAGACATTTTCTGAAAAAAAAAATATGCAAAATGCCAACAGGTACATGAAATGATACTCAATATCACTAATCATTAGGGAAATGCAAATTAATACCCCATTGAGATATAACCTCAGGTCTGTTAGATGGCCAGCATGAAAAAGACAAGAGAAAACAAACGCTGGCTTTGGTGTGGAGAAAATGGAAACCTTATGCACTGTTGGTGGAATTGTATATTGGTGCAGCCACAGTGGAAAACAGTATGGAGAATCCTCAAAAATTAAATATAGAACTACCATATGATCTGCTTCCACTTCTGACAATATATCCTAAGAAGATGAAAACACTAACTCAAAAAGAATGTGCACCCTCATTTTCAGAGCAGCATTGTTTATAATAGCCAACATATAGAAACTACCAAGCTTATGGAAGAATGGATAAAGAAATTATGGTATGTATATGGAATGGAATATTATTCAGCCATAAAAAAGAGGAAATCCTACCATTTACAACAACGTGGATGGAACTTGAAGGTGTTATGCTAAATGAGTGATGTAAGTCAGAGAAAGACAAACACTTTATGATCTCACTTATATGTGGAATCTAAAAAACAAAAAAAAAAAAAACAAGACAAACTCAGGAAAAGAGATCAGACTTGGGGTTATCAGAGGCAGAGTGTGGGGTCAAGAGGAATTAAAGGAAGGTGGTCAAAGGTACAAAATTCTAGTTAGAAGATAAGTAGGAGGGATGTAATGTACAACATGATGACTGTGGCTAACACTGCTGTATGATATACTGGAAAGAATTATGAAAGCTAATCCTGAGTTCTTATCATGAGGAGAATACTTCTTTCTTCTCTTTTTTATTTTATCTAGATGAGAAGGATGTTGGCTGAACATGTAGAGTTAATCATTTCAAAATACAGATAAGTCAAACCATTATGCTGGACACCTTAAACTAATACAGTTTTCTATGTCAATTACTTCTCAATAAGACAAAAAAAAAAAAAAGGAAAAAAAAATCTCTTAGACTGTTCTTTGTATGTTGACTTCCTAAATGTGTTCTTTAAGTGTGTGATCTGACATTGTCAATTTTTCGTGTCTCTATTTTGGTTATTCTTTATGAGAGAACTTATCAACTTTATCTTTTAAATAGTCTATTATATGTTTTGTTTGCTTTTTCTTCTTTTAGTAGTACTCACTTTTCATTTACTAGACGTACTGTTTTATGTCTTTGAGGATAATCCTAATTTTTGCAATTATAGTGTCTTCCCTGAATTTTCTCTGGTTTTCTGAGTTCTCTTTCTTTTGTTTGTTTGCATGTTAGTTTTGTTGTCTTTTATTCTGGAAATTTTCTTCAAACAATCCTTCATATTTGAGAAAAGGACACTGAAAAGATAAGTGGGAGCTCTGTATGTTGAGTGGGATTTTTGAGTAGGACATTCGCTCTGGGAAGACTGAGGAAAAAACCTGATTGTTGGTCTGAGTGACTCTCAAGTGTCAGTTTCTCTAGGTATTTTCTCTTTGGTCAGTTTGTTTCTCTAGGAAAAGAGAAAAGTCTTTCTTTTTGTAGCTTCCACTGCAGAACTTACACTTATGTTTTAATTTTCCTCTCTGTAGATTGTATCCATGTCTGTCATATATTCAAATTATATTGGCAATCCTTGTCTCCTTTACCGTATTTGTCCTTCAAAAATATATACATATATATTTAATGTCCATATGTAGAGAGAAGCCCTTATGGAGAAGATAGTGAGCTGTGCCTTGAAGGATGTTTACCCTTCAGTCAATCTTGCAACTGTAGAGGGGGAGAAACTTTTCCCAGAGAGGGAAAGGAGATGGAAAATTGGTTACTATGATGCATGTGATTGGATGACAACTTTGTTTAATCATCTACCCCCATATTTTCCTAGGAGTACTGCTTGTTTGCCAAAGGAGTACATAGGATTAATCATACTGAGTTCCTTGATAAAACACTCTTGATTCTTTGAGACCATTTATTCCAATATCCCAAATACATATATCACATGGTATTTCATTCATATGAAAGTAGTGAATTGGTAATGTGTAACAATTTATGAAAATTATAATGTAAGTGTTGGCATTGGGAAGGAAAAGGATTGAAGGTATCACTCCTGATAATGTAGCTTTATTAGAGATTCTTAATTATATTGAAGAATAAAATAATGAAACTGTACATCATAAACAAAATTAGGTTTTCACTTAGTTTCACTGGTGGCCTAACTCAGATGTGAGTGGCTTTCCAATTGTTAGAAAGACTACCTGTGAAAGTCACTTACATGCACACTTATGAGTTTGAAGTATTAAACTTTCATACTTTTATAATAGTAGTGGAATTATGAAAAACATTTTATTCATTTATATCTCTAGGTAAATTTCAAATAATTATCTTTTATAACTTCAACAACTTCTTATTTAAATTTTTAAGTGTAGAACTAATATGTGGTCACTGTAAAAATAGAGATTGGCAAACAAAAAAATTAAAAGAATTCAATTTTGTCACTACTTAAGGTTAACAATTTTAATATTTAGTACAGTTATTTCTATCTACTAAACACACAGTAGAGACCTTACCAATTTTTAAATTTGCTATTGTGGGCAGTTTCCCCATATTATTAAATAGTCTTTAAAAAATTGAATTTTAATAATGGAACATCGGTCTTGAATCCTACATTATTTTTTTATTCTATTTTATGAATCCCAGTAGCATCTATTGATCATTTTCTATCAAATCCAGCACTGAGGAAAAAGGGTTTAGGGTGTCCTGAGAAGGCTAAAGAGGTAAATGCTGAAGTGTCTGAGTAGGACCAGCAGGGGTTGCTGTCATGGATGAGGCTGCCACATTCCTGGTGTCTCTGACCTTAGACTCACTTAACATTATAGTCTGGATTCTATTAAAGGAATTTTGTGTTTTTCCTTTGCAGGAGTTACCCCCTACCATGACAAATATTTAAAAATGGTTTTTTTAAGTTGGAAAAGCAACTTTTTCTCAAAAGAAATTTATAGTTCAAATTTACACCAAGTTCTCACTAACTGGAGCAAGCCAGGTTTTCACTAAAGCTTCGACTTTCCTCTGTAAAACATTAGTCACTCCCTTGGAAGAAGCACTTTTTTTTATAGGCAGTGGGATAAAGCAGCCACAGATGTGCATGTAATATGATGGGCTTTAGAATGTACCTGTAAAGCTTTTTTTTTTTTTTTTTTTTTTTTTTTAATTTAGAGGAAAAAAAGATGAAAGAAAAAGACTGAATTGGGATGCTAAAATAACAGTGATTCACTATTAAGGAAATGATAACTTTTTGATCTCTTCAAATGGTGTTTTCTTTTCCCCTTCTCTTTTATTCTTGGGAAGTTCTTGAGGTTGTGCCAAGTCGTTTTCATTGCACAGTTTTTAAAGGTATTCACCATTCCCATGTGTAACTGGTTGCCTTTTTACTGTGTAGGACTGTAGTGACGCCTGTGGCCAAAGAGTTTGATCCAGACATGGTCCTAGTTTCCGCTGGATTTGATGCATTAGAGGGCCATGCCCCTCCTCTGGGGGGGTACAAGGTGACAGCAAAATGTGAGTATTATCTTTTAGGAATTTATGAAATGTTAAGACATAATAGGTCTTTAAAATGGACAGCACCTTTTACTTGTGTCTAGTATGCTTAGGTAAGACTTTTAAAAATAATTTAGATCATGTTTACTGTTCTGTCAGATTCATCTCTCTGTAGATGTTTGTCTTTAAGACAAACAAAGTTAAATAGTTTTCTTTGTTAGACTTGATGAGGCATTTCAGAACCTTTATGTTTTCCCAGAGTCCCGTTTTGCTACTTAAAGGGAGAAGTGATAGGACTTCTGTTTAAAATACATTAAAAGACTTGAAAGGTCATGAGTCTAGAAAAGCTACTGGGCTTTTTGCAAAGAGAATGGAAGTCACTGTTTTTATTCCATTGTACATGTGGTAAAAATTTGTGTTTCCTAATAATACTATCTATGGTCTTGTGGGTTTGAAAGCAAAAGGTATAGTTCCCCTTACTCAGCAGCTCTCTACAAGTGTGTAGACAATGCTCAGGATCTCTACTGGTCTTCTTTTGTGTTGCACAGATTAACTTTTTGGCTGTGTTCCTTAGCATTTGCCATGTGTTCTACTACACACCAAATGAATAAATGAATTTTGTGTTATACATTCATTTACATAATGTGACCTAATGGAATCTGGCTAGAAAGAGGCTTTCTTCAAGAACAATCCCCATGCTCTCTGAATGTGAAAATAAGGCATACATATAGTCCACACACACAAATGTATGCTGGCACTCTGGATATGTATAAAAAAAGAAGGAAAAAAAGCAGAATTACACAAAGAATCGGATCAACTATTGTGTATTTTAATGGGGGTTGAAAACAAATAAAAGCAACCTAAGTAGTTTTTAAGTGTGAGAGATGAGTTTAGAGCAAGTGTGTTTTATTAATTTAAAAAGAACCAAAGAACCAGCACCATGCCAATCTTTGTTTTTAGTTGGCTTCTCATGTGAGAGAGTTTTCTGCACTCTAATTGTTCCAGTAACATTGTTAGGTAGTAGCTATATTTAACATCTATTATTTACCCAGGGTTTTCGGTGCCTCATTGTCTATTGAAAACATATTGAAAGAGGCAACTCCACAAACACAAACAAAGTGTAATAATTCACAAGTTTGGTAAAATAGAATAGAGAGGTGTTTGGTTTTATCAGATGTCTTTATGATCCCTTTTCTTTCTTCATGAAATTCCACTGAAGTGTATCCTTCCACTGCAGATAGACCTCTTTAGCATCAAGACTGCTGAAGAGTTTAGTCTGAAAAAAAAAAAAAGAGCTATACCCCAAGTTGAGATAAACCCAAACAATGGAAAACACATGGAGCAAAGACACAAATCTAGAAAAGGTGTTCCTTGCTATTAAATCCAAAAATCTCCCTCCAGAAGGAGGAATGTTTGTATTTGGGTCTTTCTTCCTGCCAAGGAGGCAAGTTGTAATGAGTCCATTTCTGGGCACTAGCTGCAAGGAACTAATCTTTTTGTTTTCTCTTTTGTACATTTTTTTAGCAAGTGAAGTTCAAATATCAAATATCATCTTGGAAGGTATAATAGAAAGTAGTAGTAGTGTCATTTATGTTAGGCATAGAAACATGGTTTCTCCTTATTTTAGCTTCAGTGTAATGCACCAGGACCTTTATTATGTTGTGTTTCTTTATCCATTTTGGGGGAAGCTCTTCATTGCTTTCTGTGCCAGGACAAGTTTGTCTATAATCTCTCCAGCCTTTTAACCCTCTTTGTCTGTTTTCCCTTCTTATATCTTTTCTACTCAACATACCATATGTTTCCTTACAAGGTGACTTGCTTCCTAAGAAACATATACAGACATAAATTTTAACTGATTTATAATTGGCCCTCTCTTGAGTACATACAGTTTAATAAGGAAAAGATAGACGATGAGGAAAGGATATACTAGAACTCAGAGATTGTAGTAGAACCTATCTAAAACATTCACATATTTCATAGGTGAGAAAACTATTTTACCATCTGAAATAATTGGGGTTAAAATCAAAGTGTTTACTCTGAATTTGTAGTTAGATAATATTGCATGAGGCTTTCACTGGATTTTTTCCACTAAAGAGGACAGTGTTTCATAAAATGCTTGAGAATAGAGTACTTGGATGCATACTGCAGAGGCCATTTTGGTGCCCTAGACCCTTAATTCCACAAGCACAGTCTGTGATCGACACTGACTAGTCCCCAGATACTTAAATGAAAAACCACAGAGCATCACATCTGGGCAACTGTTTGTATGTGTCATCTCATACAGGCCTGAGTATGCCAGCTATATTTTCTAGAGATGCTGCCATAATTAGGTAGAGGTTAGGATTACCAGACAGCTGTATAGTTATTCCCCAAATAGCTCACCCCTGTGTCTCTTTGTTCTTTCTCTAACCACCTGGCAGATGCATTTATGTTGTTTTGATTTGAAAGTTCTCCACAGGCGATCAATATAGGTCCTTCATTGTCCTATGCCAGAAGTCATTCTCCATTTGAGAGGAGTCCCTAAATGACGCTAGAAATAGGCTAAAGCCTATAGTGAAAAGTAGGTAGAAATTACAGAAACAAATCCATCTCCTAATGTTTTCCACCTAAAGTCATCTCTGCCCCAAGTAGAATATCCAAGGATTTTAGAAAATGGTTTGGAAGATATTATTGTGTCAGAAATGCTAAAATTTTACTGTCATAGCACATTGAATAATCTTTTAAAATAGTTTTGTTTAATATCCCTGAATGTAAAAAGGTGAATTAAGTCAAAACAACTAGTGTTTTCATGTGTATTTGGATATCTAGTTAGCTGTCTGATTTTTTTAAAAAAGAATTGGTTGATACTATGGCAAAAATTTCAGTTCAAACAAAAAGGTGATTTAAATTAAAGCTGATTCTTGGCTAGTACTATTTTTCTTCCTTCTTCTTTTCTCCTCTCATTTCTTTACATATTAAATGTTCTCTACAACAAAATATTCATATTTGTGCTAAAGTTTTAAATTGTCTGTATTAGCTATTTAAAATCTATGCTATTGTTTCAATTAACCACCAGAATTAAGGCCTACATTGAAAAGAACAAGTATCTTTGTATCCTACCGTAAATACTACATCAAATTTTATCATGAAGTTCTAAGTGTATCTTTTTAAAATACTCTCATACAGGAGCTCTTGGGTGGCTCAGTCAGTTAAACCCTTAATATTGACTCAGATCATGATCTCAAGGTTCATGAGGTGGAGCCCTGTATTGGGCTCCGCACTGACTGTGGAGACTGCTTGGGATTGTCTCTCTCCCTGTCTCTGCCCCACCTGTGCTCACTCTCTCTCTTGCACGCTCTCTCAAAATAAATAAATAAATAAACATTAAAAATTATTTAAAATACTATCATTCAGACCTAATACCTTTAGGTTACAGTTTAAGAAGGTTGGCATGACAATTAAGTGTCATGTTCCAACAATAAAATTAATTCACTAGATTGCAACACCCCCTGGGTTTGTGATTTGTCAACATTAAAAAGAATAGTTTCTTCAGTTCAGATTAATTTACAACAAAATATATATTTTATTTCTTTTCAACATGTTTATATATTCTCTGTTTTCATTTCCTTTGCATAGTGAACTATGTGTAAATTTCTTTCATTGTGTGAATAACAATTTTTCCTTTATTTGGAATAATTCAGAAGTCATTGTGGGGGCACCTGGGTGGCTCATTTGGTTAAGTGTCCAACTTTGGCTCAGGTCATAATCTCATGGTTCATGACTTCAATCTCCACGTTGGATTCTATACTGACAGCTCGGATCCTGGAGCTTGCTTTGTCTCCCTCTGTCTCTGCCCCTCGCCTGCTCACACTCTATCTCTCTCTCAAAAATAAATAAACATTAAAGAAAACTTTTAAAAAAGTCATTTTGAGATGATAGCCATGTCTGATAAAAAAATATATGTTCCTTTTACAAACAGAGCATTTTTATAGTTCTTTAGATAGTAACTATTTGCCTCAGCAAATAAATAAATGTTATTTTGATATGTAAAGCAAATAAATAAATGCTTTTTTGACATGTAAAGAACATCTATTAGTTGGCGGGGGGGGGGTGGTGGAGATCAAATAACATATCTTAGTCTTGAATTACCATCTTCTTTTTGATACAGTGTTTTATCCTTTTTCGTGATCCTCTTACTCCTTTTATCCCACTGTGAATGTCTGCCTGGCAGGGAGAGAGCACTGTGGTGAAGCAGATACCTATATAAATGAATTCATACTTAGCTTTGAATTTTACCTGAGGAAGTATAAAAAATCCTTGATTAGTCAATCCTTCAAAAATAAGTCTCTAAGAAGTTGTGTGTTAAACCAGTCAACAAATAAGTGCCAAGAAATAAACTTGTTAAGTATACGAGGCTATGTCAGTCTATTTCATCAGCTTATGATGGATGTATGTGCTTCATACCCCTGTGTCTACAGAATGTATGGTTCAAAATGTCCTCTGTCCACACATTTTATTTGTCCACAGAATCGAAAGCAGACTGAGCCAGAACTAAATATATTTTAGTGAATGTGGATTTTTTTCTTGTTCTCTTACCGATGATTCTACCCCTATCTTAACATGTCCATGGCTCTCCTCTGTCTCTAATTTTCTCCCCATTATCAAAACCTAGAAAGAACTTGATCCCATTCACTTGCATGTTTTATTTACTACTTGATTATATATTTTTTAATTAAATTTCTTTTTTACATTTTGTTTATTTTTGAGAGAGAGAGAGAGACAGAGCGCAAGTGGGGGAGAGGCAGAGAGGGAGACACAGAATCCCAAGCAGGCTCTAGGCTCTGAGCTGTCAGCACAGAGCCCAATGCGGGGCTTGAACTCACAGACTGTGAGATCATGACCTGAGCTGAAGTCAGACACCCAACCAACTGAGCCACTCAGGCACCCCTGATTATGTATTTTTTTAATGAGAGGGTATTTCAGCTAATGTGATAGTTCTGTTTGGCAGTTGCATCTTTTATTATTTATCTATAATTGTGTAATCAATGCTTTATATTCTTATGGTGGAATTTCAGTCCGTAGCAAACAGGCATAGAGAAAAGGAGTGTCTGAAAGACACTAACCAAATGCCATTTCATGAAGGATGAACTTTAAGCCTGAACTGCTTCAGTTCTTTTATATTAGGGTGGAAACTGAGGGAATATTATGTATAACTAATTACTCAAAAGCATCCTCCCATCCACTACCATCAGATTAACCTCTGTTACACATTTCTGTGCTATTTCCCCAGAAGCTGGACCAGTGCCTGGCACATTTTCTAAATAATTTCCTTTTTTTTTTTTTTATGAGTAAAGCTAAATGAACTCATGATCTTTTAAGCAAGTCAGATGCTTTCTTCCAGTATATTTGATGCTACTTGAATTAGGATTTCATGGGGGTTTTTTGTTTGTTTGTTTTGCTGTTTTTTTGTTTGTAAGTGCTGTGCCTCTATCACTGCCACTTCTTTCCAAGGCTTAGACGACATATTCATGTTTCTTACAGTATTTTAACTAACACAAACCTGTGTTTCTGACAATGGTCACTTGTTCAACATTTCCCTTTAATAGAAATTGTGTTGAAAATAGTATAAATATTAATGGGGGAAGTCACAGTTTCCTTGTAGCAGTAGGCCTTGCACAAAAGCACTGAGTTCCAGCTGTTAGTACCTACTAGAATCTAGATGGTTAAGATAACTCATTTCATCTCTGTTCAGAAAAGCAGGACAGTGGAAGAGTGAATTCTTCAAATAACAAACCAGAAGTAAAGATGAAAAATTAAAGGAAAGTACAGAAGAGCTCATTCTGGTGTCAGAAGATCTATGTTCAAATCTCCACTTTGTCTCTCACTAATTTTGTAATCAAATTAGTTTCCTTTTATTTATTTTGAGAGAGAGGGAGGGAAAGAGAGAGAATTTCAAGGAGCAATGCGAGGCTTGAACTCACAAACCATGACATCATGACCTGAGCCCAAAACAAGAGTCAGACGCTTAACATACTGAGCCACTCAGATGCCTCTCAAATTAGTTTCCTAATCAGAAGCAAATATGGGAGAGTTAGAGAGATAATACTTATACCTACAACATAAGGAATAAATTATTAAGTATTATGAGTTAATAGTTATGAGTTAATAGTTTTGAATTTTCTTGTTGATATCATTTCAACAAATCTAAACATTCACCAAAAGTCTGGGTAGTTAGATGATGTATTTAAACACAAAATATACAACCCAAATGTTATAGCTTGAAAAATATTTGAGACTCGAACAAAATGGAAAGAGAATAGCCAGAAGTCCTAGGAAACTGTGCAAGATTCTAGATAAATAGTAGTGTATGGTCCATTCATTTGAAAGTCAGGTTGGTAAGAGAAGTGCCTACATCTCATTTCCATATCCATATGCATTCCTTTTTTGTAATAAATATGGGGGTATTCGAATAAATGGCAATGCTTTTAAAAGAAAATAATGCATTATTATTTTGTGATGAGGATAACTTAGGCTATACCTGCCTAAAAGCTGGCAGTTTGTTTTGGTGTATTGAGGTGTACTTGGATTGTGACATTATTAATATACTCATCCAGAGTGAGTTAACCAGTGATGCATTTTTAGCAATTAAACTATCTGAAATACAGCTGAAAATCAGAAAATAAATAGCACTTCTGAAATGCAAAAATAGATGCAGAAAGCACATTTATAAAGGTATAGACCCATCTTCTTGTCCTTGCTAAGATTCTACTTAACTTCTTACATATATAACCAGGGTACCTGATTGTCTATCTGATTTTACATCCTGCAGCAGATTTAAGGAGCCATTTGGAAGCAGAGGTAGATGAGTGGATGACAGGTATATTTCTGTCTCTGAAGTTCTTAAATTTGGGTCCACAGACCTCCTAGGAGTCCATGGATAGAATTAATGGGGCTCATGAACTTGAATAAAAAAAATTACATTATTATTTTTTAGTAAAACAGTTACTTGCCCCTTATTAGCTGTATGAATTTAGGAAGGTATTTGTTTTCATTATAAATGTAGGCAACAAACCATAACAATATGAGTAAAGCAGATGATTTTATCACCAATAGAAATGATAGCTATTTTCATATCACTTTATTGCTGTGTAGGTATTTCCAATAGTTACTCTTATCATTACTTGGAAGTGATGGTATATATCAGACCTGCTGCTCAATTGTTATTTGATGCACTAATATAGAATTGTATGTATTATGCCATGGCTTTCCCCCATATTTTGGTAGTTATTTTCAGTATAATAATTGCCTTTGGTATCTGTGTACTTTATTTTATGCATTTAAAAACATTCTGAGAAGGGATCCATAGGCTTCACTTCAAATACACACATATCTGTATGCATGTACACATGCACTTGCATGCACACACACACACACACACACACACATAATCTTTACTTAGAGACATCGTTTGTTTATATTTGCTAATTTGCTTTTCACATTATGCTTGGCATAGTTATTCTGTTATATAAAGTCCACGTCTGAAGCAAACCCTGAAAAAAATATTGAGTGTTCAGTTTTTCCAAGGATTTCTTGTCTGTAAAACAAACTTAAGATATGTCTCACATTGCAAAATCTTCATGTCTTGTACATGGAAGTCACACAATTACTAAGCTTCACATCAATAATCTGTACATCATATGTCTTCTTTTTAGGAAGAATAAAGTAATGGAATCCAGGAATTCAGAAATTTTGTTTAAAATTATACACTCATTTTTAGATTTTCAAAAAAGTTTTGCATGATTTAAAAGATGAATAATAAAAAAGAATTATATAACAAATTCATTATTTCCACCATTTAAAATTGGCAACAGCTAAATATTTTTATTATATTTGTTCCAAGTCTTTTGTTTGTAAAATAAATAAAACTTGCAGATGAATGTGAGCTCCACATTAATCACTGACCCTATGTCCTATCCCCCTTCCCTTCTTAACCACTGTCATAATTTGTGTTCTTTCCAGCATACACACCCACTACAATAATATTTTAGTGTGTATGTTTTTAAATTTACCATGTATAGCAAAAGGTAAGCATGATCATTCTGTTCATATAGTTTATGAAACTTGCTTTTTTTGCTTTAAAATAATTTTGATATACACCCATGAATATATATCTTTTTTTCAAAAAATATTTATTTTGCGAGAGAGAATGGGAGCAAGCAACTGGGGAGGGACAGAGAGAGAGAGAGAGAGAGAGAGAGAGAGAGAGAGAGAGAGAGAGAATCTCAAGCAGGCTCCACAGTCAGGGCAGAGCCCAGTGGGAGGCTCAACCTCACGAACCATGAGATCATGATCTAAGCTGAGAGATCAAGAGTTGGACACTCAACTGACTGAACCACCCAGGTGCCACTGCGTATCTTTTAATTTCTGTGTATTAGGCATTTATGGACATATACCATCATGTATTTTGTCTATTCTCCCATTAATGGATCTTTAAGTTGTTTCCAGTTTTCATTATAAACAATGTTTAGGTGAATATCCTTTTACAAGTCTTCTTTTTCTGACATTGACTTTTTTAGTCAGGTTGGACATTTGTTTCTTCTTCAGTATATAGCACTTATGGGTGCCTGACTGGCTCAACAGTAGAACAGGTGACTCTTGACTTTGGGGTCATGAGTTCAAGCTCCATTTTGGGCATAGAAATTAGTTAAAACAAACAAACAAACAAGTATATGGCAGTAAGTAACACTTAAAAACATGGAAGGAGATGAAGGAAAGAATTCCTTCTCCCTTCTTTACCTATTCCTTAAACCACAGTCCATATCCCTTGTTTTTTACAAACACATAACCCAAACAACTAATCTTGCTTCTTTACCTTTTTACACTTTGTGTATCATACCACTTTTTTCCAATTAAAAGTGGCAGAGAGGATGTTGTTGTGTACTAATATGCTTCAAGTCTAATATGAACTTAAGGGGAAAACATGGATTAGAAGTCATTTAATAGATAAATAATTATTTTCAGGTGTTTTCCAACAGTACTTTGGGAATTAAATTGAAATTGAAAAGACTTTCTACTCAAAGCTAACCCAGTTGACTATCCTATCAGTGACTATGGAGGGCACTATGACCCTGAGGTTGAAAGCCCAGTCTGGTCATCCAGTAGATGAGTCATAATCCTGGGCTGGCCTTAGAATGACCACAGGAATGTCACTCAAGTCTTGAAGATTGTTTTCTTTACTGGAAGGAGACATTAATTTCATTTTGGCAGTGCTGTTGTTAATAGATGATAGAGTAATACCTGCTGGCCATCATTGAGTTTTCACTCTGTGGTACGTACTATACACACAACTTCTGTGCATTATCTCATTTCATTTTTATGATTAAGTGAGATAATATATATAAAGCATCCTTTTTTGTATTTTTGTATTATTATATTCTTTGATCTTCTTACTACCTTGAAATCACTAAAAAGGATTTAGTAGTCATTTACAATTCTAATTTTTAAAAAAGTGACAGGAAAAAATAAGTGACTGTTTAAAATCATGAAGCTGAAGAATAGGAAAATCACAACTTGATCTCATGTCTTTTTTTTTTTTCAATGTTTATTTATTTTTGGGACAGAGAGAGACAGAGCATGAACGGGGGAGGGGCAGAGAGAGAGGGAGACACAGAATCAGAAACAGGCTCCAGGCTCTGAGCCATCAGCCCAGAGCCTGATGCGGGGCTCGAACTCACGGACCGCGAGATCCTGACCTGGCTGAAGTCGGACGCTTAACCGACTGCGCCACCCAGGCGCCCCTCTCATGTCTTTTAACTTCCAGCTTAACATATTTTCTACTTGGCTCAACAAGTTATTAAAAATATCCCAAATAAATTGGTAGAGCTTTTAATTGCTATAGAAACTTATTCTGAATTGCAAAAATACAGAAAATAAAAAGAAATTTCACCAACAATAAATTTATTTGAATACAATTTTCGAAGTCAAAAAAGTAGGTGAAGGTTTTCAGATATATGGGAGCTTACCAGTTTGTAGATAATATTTACTATTTTTCATGGGACATTCTGCCTAAGAATCAGTCAGGAACTTAGTCTTTGGCCCAAAATTCCCACATACCAGACTCCTTGTTGTACTCATGACCAAGTACATGGCCCCCTGCAAAGACAGGGGAAAGTGGATTTACAGGAGATTTATATTCATAAATGTCCTATGCAACATAGTTCCTTGTAACAGTCAACATAAAGAAGCAACATAGCCAGTTAAGAAGGAAAAATGCCAGCATATTAAAAAAATAACAAATCAGTTTTAGAAATGATTTTATTTTGAAATGACAGCCAAAATTTTATTCAATGAGTGCTTCATGTTTTACTATTACCCTGCCTTCATTTTCTCACTCAATTGCCTGTTTCCTTACACCACATGACAACTCAGATACCAAATTGTAGAAGAATATTTTCCATCTGTAGTGCTTAGTTACTGATGTCATGAAACAATCCTTAGGCTAGGATGACTACTATTTAGCTTTGAAGAGCAAAATTACTGTAACTCTTTTATAACTGGGGCCAGATCAACATTGCTTTTGAGAAGAAAATACATAAGCAGAGTTTTCCCTGAAAGAGGATTCCAGCTGCAACTGTAGAATAAAATGTGGACTATATTTCATTGATACTAAGATGCACTGTTTCATAATATAGCATGTCTGAATTGGGATGCTTCTTACATTTGATGGCATTTCATTGTTAGATGAGCACTTTTTTTTATTTTTAATTTTCATAGTGGTATATAAAAAACAGTCACAATTATTTTGTGCTATATTTGATGACATGTTAGATTTGACAAAATATAGGATTTTGCTCTTTGAGATGTTGTTTTAAAAATCCCAAAGGCCATACTAAAATTACAGCTTAGATACCCATTTTATATTCCCTGTCTAGGCTTCCAGGGATTGAGTAGAGTTGTGAGAAAGTAAAAAAATAAAATAGCAATATAAAACAAATGAACAAACAAAAAACATGATCAGGGAGAAATTTTAAGTTAGTGGATTCTCATCATGTGACTTTGCTTTTAGCTAAGACAAAAATTGTCCTTCCTTGGCCTGAAATCTCCATCTGACTCCTTATTTTGATGGTCACTCTAACTAAAACAGTTGGTTTCCAGTTCATTTTACAAATCAAATCAATAGAAAATAGAAACTGTTAGTCAAACAATTTGTTAAGTAATGTCATAAGTCAGTACCAGTACTATGAGCGTATGCGCCAGTTATGTGACTGAGAATTATCTACTACTGTGTGCAGTGATGAAGTTATTAAAGAAATTATAAGGAATTAGTGTATACTTTTAACCTACAGGAAGTTTTTCTCACACTACTCATGAGCTGGAGACAGTCATGATGGTCTAGCACACTGGTTTCCAAACTGGGAAGCAGCAGCATCACCTGGTGGCCTTGTTAGGCTTGCTGAGCCTCTCTCCTAGAATATTTGATTCATTAGGTCTGAAATTGGGCCTGCAATTTGCATTTGTAAGTTCCCAGGTGATGCTAATATTTCTGGGCTAGGAGCCAAATTTTGAGAACTACTGGGCTAGTTATAGGAAGAAAAAACACAGGATTTGGATTTAGTTGATCTATAATTTGGGTCTAATTGGCTACCAATTCACTTTTCTGTGTCTTAATGCTCTTGTCTCTCAAACAGAAATGATACAAATTATATTGTTTGGGCTAAATATAGGGCTGTTATTATGTACAATAAAATAAGGTAAAGGAATAAATGAAAAAATGCTTTCCAATATGTGACACTCTAAATATAATGAGATATCAATGATACTATGCCAATTAAATTTGGGGATAATTGTTTTCATACACCTGAGCTGTGTTCACATGTCAAATTACTTTTGCAATCTTATATGGAAATAAATACTAGTATTTAGTTACTTTGAAATGTTTAAGTACTTTTTTTAAATTTTTTTTTCAACGTTTTTATTTATTTTTGGGACAGAGAGAGACAGAGCATGAACGGGGGAGGGGCAGAGAGAGAGGGAGACACAGAATGGGAAACAGGCTCCAGGCTCTGAGCCATCAGCCCAGAGCCTGACGCGGGGCTGAACTCACGGACCGCGAGATCGTGACCTGGCTAAAGTTGGACGCTTAACCGACTGCGCCACCCAGGCGCCCCTTAAGTACTTTTTAAAATGTTTATTTACTTATTTTGACAGAGAATGTATGCATGTGCCTGAGCTGGGGAGAGGGGGAGAGAGAATTTCAGGCAGGCTCCACACTGTCAGCACAGAGCCCAAAGCACCACAATTACTCTTATTAACATCTATCGCTATACATAGTTACAGTTTTTTTTTTATTGAGAACTTTTAAGATCTATTCTCTTGGCAACTCTCAAATATACAATGCAGTATGATTAACTGTAGTCACTATGCCATACAACACATCCAGGTCTTGTTCAGTTTATAACTGAAATTTTTTACCTTGTGACTACATGTATGCATTTAACCCACCACCACCCCTACCTTTAGCAACCACCAATTTGTTCTCTGTATCTATGAGTTATTTTGTTGCTGTTGTTTTCTGTAAGGAGATGGACAGAATTCCACATATCTCCTCCTTTCCCTGCCTCCTTTCAAACAGAATCCCCAAGCTTGTCTCATGTGATTCTGGAGTTCATGGGACAGATAAGTCATTGGGAATTGCAGTGATTGTCTTCTTACCAGGTCTGACGATCCAGAGAGCTGTAGATAATTAGCCTCCTCTGCCCAATGTTTTTCTCAAGTAGTTTCAGATCAAGAGTCTCTTCCAAGGAATTCCCCTTATCTCTTTAACCAAGTAATCTAATTGTCACTCAGTAGAGTGCCATAAACTCTACCAGATCCCTTGGTGGAAAGAACTCTGTAGGCAGGAGTTTTCTCTTAATCTCAGAATGTGAAACATTTTAAATCAAACAGTATGAAAAGTGACAAGACAAATATGAATAATTTTCTTCCAAGTTGTTTTCAAATGCAGTACTTCTTTAAAGAAATTTCCTTATCCCATCTCTCTCTTTTACCCTATCACCAAATCTCAATACCAACTTCTGCATAAGAAATGGTGTGGCTCTAATCAGATTATTTTGAACCATTTTAATTTATTTTATGTTATAATAAGTAAAACCTTATTTTTCAAAGATTATTTACATTTAGTTAAATTCAATTTAATAAATTTAATTTAATAACTTAAATTTAATATTTAAATTTTCAAAAATAGAAATAACTTTAGTATTTTAACCATTTTTCCAGGAATGATTAAATGCATATATATATATTTAATAACCTATAAGCATTTAATCTATTGTAAACACATTACATTTACTTTGTAAATCTTTGTAACAATACTGTAAGATAAACAATATTGCTATGTTTCCCATTTTATAGATGAAGAAACTAAAGCATAAAAAAAGATAATGGCCTGATTTTATATATATATATATATATATATATATATATATATATATATATATATATATATGTGTGTGTGTGTGTGTGTGTGTGTGTGTGTGTATGTATGTGTGTGTATATATATGTACATAAAGTATGTATGTATGTATATAAAGTATAGATAAGGTCTTTATTCCCTGCTGTTTTCCTTTTTTCTCTGATTTGGTAGCATTTATCCATAAACTGGAGAAACTACCTATTTCAGAAATTATTTTTACCAAATCATTGACCATCTATGGCAGATGACCTGTATGCTTACTGTTCCTTCCTGGAACTACAATACAATCTGAAAAAGGATAGGTGGAGCTGGTGATGAAAGACAAAAGTAAGGCCAGAGGGACCCATTAGCCTAAAGTAGTGTACTGAGGGTTTATTTGGCTAACCCTTACCTATTTCCACCACTGTAGGATATTTTGGTGAGTCTGTCTGAGCTGGGTTTCATAACATATACTTGGGCACTATATAAAATCCAGTCTTCTCATTTAGAATTGCTTATCTCAAAATTGGAAGAGTTGCCAGATACATTCATTTATTTGCAGTTTCTTTGGATCTACTATAAACAATTTTCTCAGATGCTGTTTCTGGTCAAAGGTTTCTCCCCATAGCACTGTCCTTATGCACAATATTGCCTTTCTGTTTTAGGGTAATCATCTAAACAAGAGTCCTTCTGTAAGAGTCCCTAAAATCACTTTATTGTCCAAGTAGCCAGTAGAGGGAATCATTTATTAAATGTAGCTAATTTCAGTAACTGACAGGCACATGAAGAACCCAAAGAAAACAGAAGAGTGTCAGGCTACTTGGGATAGTTCCAGGAAGGTCATCTACTTTAAGAGCTGCATTTTATTAAGGATTGTGATGGTTATTGGAACTATTCCTGTTGTTTTACTCAGTAGTCTCAGGGGGACTATTTGGCACTAGGGTGCAAAATGAGATCAGCAATTAGGAAAAGACACCACTGCAGGCATTTTAAGAGTAAATCATTGAGTACCAGACTTAATAACTAGTAAGTGCCAGGCCAAAGTAATAGCCCAAGGTTTTTGGAGAATCCGGCTTCTTAATCTTTCCAGTGTGCTTGCTGCTGTGGCTCATTGTGTGACCGCCTTCAGAGGCAGTGTCTGGGTATTTGGCAAGATTCAATTGCAGTCAATTCTTGATTTCCATAAAATAGATCATCCAAAGGTTTTGAAGTTTTATCATCTGGAAGCTAAAAACGCTTACACTAACCACATTTATTTATCTAGGGCCAGCCCTAGAGCCACCTTCCACATGGCTCAGAGGCATTGGCATTGTAACAGCCTGTCAGGTCTCTGTGTGAATGGATCTGTTCCCTTTGGTGGCAGAGGAGAGTACTTCCACTGATTGGTTTGATGATTGTCACATTGGAGAAGAAAAAACTTGAAGAGCAGAATGTTAAGTAACTGCTTATTTGCAATCTAAGCTACACTTTCCACCTCCAATTTTTCTAGGTGTGATTATTCCCACTTTCATATAACAAGAAAAGAATGGAAAAGGAGTGAAGGGTCAGGATAAGAATTAGAGTAGTGTGTTAGAAAGTACATTAGCTAGGAAGTAGGAGACTTTGTTCTAATCCTGGTTGAGACACTAAACGTCAGTTTAAAAAGTTGATGTCCCTAGTCCTCACCTGTAAAATGAAACATTGGAACCAATGACCAATAGAATGGTTTAAAATTCGCTCTTAGAATAGTGAGAGCTATAAGCATTTAATAAATGCTTATAATCTATTGTAAGCAGATTACATTCACTTTTTAAATCTTTGTAACAATACCGTAAAATAAATAATACTGCTATGATTTCCATTTTTCAGATGAAGAAACTAAAGCATAAAAAATATAATGGTCCAGGGGCGCCTGGGTGGCGCAGTCGGTTAAGCGTCCGACTTCAGCCAGGTCAGGATCTCGCGGTCCGTGAGTTCGAGCCCCGCGTCAGGCTCTGGGCTGATGGCTCAGAGCCTGGAGCCTGTTTCTGATTCTGTGTCTCCCTCTCTCTCTGCCCCTCCCTGTTCATGCTCTGTCTCTCTCTGTCCCAAAAATAAATAAACGTTGAAAAAAAAAATAATATAATGGTCTGATTATGAAAGAGCTACAGCTGAAATTCACAGGTGGTCTAGTTTCAGAGCTGATAAAAATGTATTTTTCTTTCTATATTTGTATCAGAAATTGACCTTGAAAGCAAGGAGAGACAAGGACCAGAACATATTTAGAACTTGAATCATCATAGGGATCCAAGTTTATTAAGTTCACTCATTTGGCTGAAATAGTTACATTTCTTTCCTTTTATGCTATTTCCATTCTTATTCCTTCTCTCCTAGAAGGTCATTTTTGTATATTGAGAGCATAAAACTCTGTACCATGAAGACTTGGGCCCTGCCCTGTAAAGACAGAAAGAAACTCTGGCCCCTGTGTACCTATTTTCTCATCATGCTTTATGAAAAGATAAGCAAAGGGGCAATACAAAGTAGGAAAAGGAGATTGATTGCACAGAAACAAACTTAGAGGGCCTAGGAAGATGTACTTGATTTTGTCCCAGACGCGCAATGCTATTAAATCTTCCTTATAGAAGACTGATGAAACTTCTTTCCTGATAGAGAGATGAGATTTATATTCTAAAGGTAATTACTACTGAGTTTAAGGAGCATAAGTTTATGTCCCAGGTTTGTTTGTTTGTTTGTTTGTTTGTTTGTTTCTCCCTGGCTGTTACTTGATGCTTCTTATATTTGGCTTTTCTTCTGGAGCTGAGTGTTGAGAACCTACATGGGGTTTCAAGTAGGCAAAAGGACTGAAGAAAATAAAAAAGGAAATCTAAGTAATTTTGTCATTAAGGCAGTGACTTTCAACAGAGACAGGCGTATACCTCCATATCTAGGGCTCTCCTACAACATTTTTGCCCTTTTCACACTAATAGCAATAGTGCTATCAGAAAGGGGAAAGAGATGCAGGCTCTAAATAGCTAGTAATTATCTGCAAAACCAAGTCACTTACTCAGGGTAACCAACTGAGTTGTGCAATTTGTTCTTCGCACAGAGGTGAGTGGGAGCTAACGTGTACCCTCTGCTACCATCATCAATCAAATACCATGGCCTGGGTCAATGTTCAACCAGGGAAATGAAACCAGAAAGAAAAGGTGCTTAATTCATTCAACAGATATAGAGTGGATACCTACTATGGGTCTGATGATGTTCTAAGTACTGGGGTTACATCAGTCTAAACAAGTCAAAACTCCCTATTCTAATGCAGCTTATATATCCAATAGCTGGCAGCTGCCACATTGGACAGCACTTATGTAGACCATTTGCATCATCACAGAAAGTCTTGTGAAGAGCATTTTCTAGTGGTTAAAGATGAAACAAAATAAGTAAACTTGTAGTACATTAAGATTTTGTATGCTATGAATAAAATTAAAGTAGGGAAAGGATCAGGTTATGCTTGGAGAAATGAGATCTTCAATTTTAAAAAGGATCATCAGAGATGGCTTCACTCATAAATGATATCTGCATGAAGACCAGAAGGTGATGAGGGAGCACAGCTGTGAGACCTACGTAGATCTCACATTCCTAAGCATGAAAACAGGGCAAAGGCCCTGAGGCAGAGGTTCCTTGGAGTGCTCAAGCAACAAGGGAGGCAGTGACTGAAGTGGGATGATGAAGGAAGAAGGAAAGTGGAAGAGGTGAGGAGGAGTTGTGTTCTGGTTTATTTTAAAGGTAAGTGAATTGGATTTGCTGACAGATGGGATCTGGGGGAGGGGTGGGGAGTAAAGGATAACTCTAAGGTCTTGGGTCCGTGTACTAGATAGGACGGAGTTGATATTAACTGAAAGGGAGAAGATTGTGGAAGGATATTAACTGAAATGGGGAAGGATGATCAGGTGTTCAGCTCTGTATACATGAGATTTGAAATGTTTCTTAGACATTTGAATGTAGCTATCCGGAAAGCAATTGGATATATGTGTTTTCAGTCCGGGATAGAAGTCAGAGCTAAAGATAGAAATGTAATTGTTATCTGCATGTAGGTGTTATTTAGAACCATGAGACCAGGTGGGATCACCTGGGCGGGGGGGTGCAAGTGTAGGTAGAGAGGAGATCTAAAGACTGAGACTTGGACTGCTCCAACATTATGTCATCAGAGTCCTAAAGAGGTGTCACACGAGGAGTGGCTGATTGTCACTAGGAGAGCATGGTGTCCTGGAATCCAATTGAAGCAAATGGTTCAAAGACGAGAGCATAATCAGCTGTATCAAATGTTGTTGATGAGGCAAGTAAAATAACACTGGCTATTAAACTCAGTAACACAGAGGCCACTGCTGACCTTGTCAATAAAGGATTTGGTGAGTTAAAAGCCTGATTAGAGGAGAGAGTTGGAGGAGAGGAACTGACTTCTGAGACCATTCATCTTTTGAGGGATTTTGCTTTAAAGGGATTAGAGAAATGGAACAATAGGTGGGAAGAGGAGAGTAAATTAGCATTTAAAAAAATGTTAGTAAAATAATAGCATACTTATGTGATGCTGGGAATCATTTGGTACAAAGCAAAATCTTGATGCTGTTGTAGAGAGAGGGAAGAATTATTTTCTGGAGAAATGCCCTTGAATATATGAAGGGGATGAGATCTAGTCCACTAATGGAAGGTTTGACCTTAGATACATGGACAATTTGTCCATAGTAACTGAAGGAAAAGCAGAACACATGGATCCAGATGCTGGCAGGTGTGTGAATGTAGTGGTAGAAGATTTATCAAGTATGCTTCTCATTGACTTCTTTAGTGAAATAGGAACCGAGGATATCACTCAGAATGAGAATGGGAAGGACGTTTTGGAGGTTTGAAAACCAAAGAGAATATATGCATAAATAGCTAGGTGAGCAAAAAAGGGAATCTGGTAGGAGGTTGCATGGAGCAATGTTAAGGGCCCACATAAGTTTCATGGTCTTCATTTGAAGTGAGACAAGTCAGCATAACTATGTTATTTTCACCAGCTGCATTGAACAATAGAGTTTAACTGAGATTAAATTAAAGTGAAAGAGGCAAGGAAGTGATTATCTGATGTGGTATGCATTTCCATTTAGCTAAAGGAGAGAAATGAAAAATGTAAGAGTATGAGAATGAAAAATTGATTGGATCAATGAATGGCAGATCCCAAAACTATTGCAATTGGAGTGGTAGTGGGAGTAAACTGAAAAGATAGGAGATGATAAAAAGGAGAATGCTTGGAATTGATATTGTAGAAGGATTCTACTTAGGGCTGATTAAAGAGACCAGGGCATGACCATAAGAGAGAATCACTAAATCCTATTCTAAAAATCATTTCACAAAGGGAATCACTTTAAATTTTAATTAGGTCAGTGTATATTTTCTCTGAATTAGAGTGTTACCTCTTTATGAAAGAAGAAACGTTTTGACAAGATGAAATCAGTTTATGCTTAAATTTAAAATTCAAAAATAATAGGGTGGCATATTACCGTCAGATAACATCAGATAGATCTCTTTGGCCCATTCTCATATGAACCTAGACAGTGTTCCATTGGGGGTTGCATTTGATCTCAAGTTTGAGCTTCTTGTTCCACGCAACTTCCAAGAGTTTACGTGAAGAGTGTAGGGACTTCATATATAAGCCTAGTACCAATAAGCATTATTTAATGCTTACTCAGCCACTTTCTTATGAATGTATTTCCCAAAGAGAGGTGTGACAGTGTCTTAGTATGGATCTATGTTACTGGACTATATACAACCAAAAAGAAACTATTGGTCTATTTCTGTAATGAGGGAAATCTCAAAAAAAGAGCAGGTACATGTTTCATTAATGTCAAAGGGAAAGAATCAAGAAGATACTTTGTCTAATTAGTAGGAAATTCTAAGTGTTATTTATGATAAAAGGAAATCTTGGATGAGATAAAATCAGTTGATGATTAAGTTCAATTTTTTTTTTCCATGAGAGCTTTATATATGTTTCCAAAATAAATGAACAAATACTTAAGTTTATTCTTGAGGTATAAATATGGAAATATTTTTGCCTACTGATCTTGCAGTCAATGCAAAAAAACAAAAACAAAACAAACAAACAAACAAAAAATCAAGCAAACAAGCAAACAAAACCCACAAAGTAGAACATGGACAGTTGCTTACTTTAAGACCTAACAGTAATATGCACATTTTCTTTAACTTTACAAAGACTTTGATAAAATCCTCTGGTCAGGCAGCATTCATTCACCATTGCCTTTAAAAGTAGAAGGTAGAAACTTATCTTCATTAAGTGATACTGAATGTCTGACACCACATAACTAACCAGAGAATTCAGTAGCTTAGGGTCCATGGGATGCCTCAAGTTCAAAGGGAATAGAGACATCCTGTTTGGTGTTGTATTTCACTCATGCTGTTAAAACTGCCCAGATCCCCTTAAGTGTTTTCTTTTTCATTCTTGAGCATGGTCTTCTTTGGTTCTCATGAGTAACACAAAGCGTAATAAAAGTCAATGTCAGACCAAATAATTTTCACAATGTATCATAAGATTTTATTTTTTAGATAGAAAGGTCTTTTCTTTTGTACAAAAAGTCATTTTGTTAATGATGGTGAAAACAGGTCATGCGGTCACTCTTCAGGACCTGTGGCTTGCTAGAGAAGAAAGAACATTGCTTCAGAGTCACCAATTCTGACTCAGTACCTTCAAAGTGCAGATTCTATTACTGAAACATTTAGTAAAAAGATCTCTATTGGGAAACATTGAAAGTAGATAAATTAAGCTAACTCGTCCAATGAGAAAAAGTCATTCTCAATTTCTGAGACCACAAGTATGAACAAAGAAAACTCTGTATTTAAAGATATTCTAAGATTCTCAAAGATATTCTAAAAGATTTAGCAACATGTATTCATTCAGAAAATGGAAATGTTGGGGCCCCTGGCTAGCTCAGCAGATAGAGTATGCTACTCTTGATCTCTGGGTTGTGAGTTCAAGCCCCACATTGGGTGTAGAGCTTACTTAAAAAAAAAAAAATAGAAAAAGAAAAAAAATAAAATGCAGATGCTGATTTTTTTCTCGTGTAAAATCATGACCTGTAACTTCTTTGAATGTCTCAAAGCTTGTTTTCACTAATATTTACTAGTCTTAAATCTTAAATCATAGAAAAAATTCTGACTGAACAAAATCTGGTATGACTGAATTTTTCAGAAATAGCTTGAGTGTTAGTTTTGTACATACTTATTTATAACAGAGAGTGATAAATAAATATGAAAATATAAGTTTTCTATATTAGCTATATATTGAAATTTGGCTGCTATTTGGGGGAAAAGTAATAAGGTCTCTCAAATAATCATTTACTGAGTAATTTCTGAAATCTGAACAATGCTTAAAGACTTGGGAGAATTCATGGTTTCTCAAAACCCTAGGACTTTTTGTATTTTCTATTTTTCTTAGAATATATGTATAAGAGAATAGATAAATATCACGTGATTCCTAAAATATAGTGTTATAATTTACCACAAATTATTTAAAGAATGTTGTGATGGCTTCTGATACCTTCTGCTAAATTCTGCAGAATATCAAATATCAAATTTGTAGTTGATACTCAATTTGAACATGTTCTACTGGAGAAGGTCTGATTAAGTTGCTTGCTTTGGCAACCAAAAAGGATGAATAATGGGCTGTAATTCTCCGCATATTATTTTTAAATTATTTTCCATGTAAAAATTTTATTTCCTACTTGTTACATATGTTAAATGACTACAGTTAAATGTTATAAGTGATTATAAGACAAATGATTTTTGCTCCACATCCAAACATCCTTTTAAACTTGGTTATTCTTTTTAGTATTGTCCCCCCATTCCTGCCAAGGGTCTTTGCTACCAGGGAACAATGGCATGGAAATGATGTTATTAAAAGACCATATCCATGTGTAGTCTTTCTACATTGCTGCTTTTTACTGTCATTCTTAAAATGTCTCCTATGAATCAATCTCTTCAAGACCAAAAAGGATGATAAGAACATTTAAATTTTGTTATGGGAAGAGCCCAAATGTCCATCAACTGATGAGTAGATAGAGAAGATGTGGTTTATATATACAATGGAATACTACTTGGCAATGAGAAGAATGAAATCTTGCCATTTGTAACAACTTGGATGGAACTGGAGGGTATTATGCTAAGTGACATAAGTCAGTCAGAGAAAGACAGATATCATATGTTTTCACTCATATGTGGAATTTGAGAAACTGAACAGAAGACCATGGGAGAAGGGGAAAAGAGAATTTCAAACAGAGAGGCAGGCAAACCATGAGAGACTCTTAAATACAGAGAACAAACTGAGGGTTGATGGGGAGGGTTTGAGGGGAGAGGGAAAAATGGGTGATGGGCATTAGGGAGGGCATTTGTTGGGATGAGTACTGGGTGTTATATGTAAACAATGAATCATGGGAATCTACTCCTGAAGCCAAGAGCACACTGTATACACCGTATGTTAGCTAACTTGACAATAAATTATATTTAAAAAACTAAAATGAAATAAATATGGAAAGAATTTTTAAAAGAACATTTAAATTTTTAATGTATAGAAATTAGCAAAACATATTTTGTGCCTTTAAAGAAATCACCTCTTGTGGAGTATGAATTTATACACAACTATATGTCCTTACAAAGCATTATTTTAGACATTTCTCAGTAGAACTAGTTCTTAATGATTGAATCATTTATTGATTCATTTGTTTTATTTAAAAACATTTATTGAGCCTTTAAAGTATCATAAGTGTTCATGGTGTATTAAGAAAGGCATAGCAACATAGATATAAAATAACTTACAATAACCTAGGGGAATATAGATGAAGTAGATCAATTTACCTGGTCAAAGAAAGACCCTGCTGACATGGTAACTGAAATATGACATGAAACGGTGAGTGTTACTCAGCCAAATGGGACAGACAGCCAAATGGGACAGACACATAAATGAAAAAAATCCTGAAAGTACATAGTATTTTCATGGAAATAATGAGTAGCCTCATGTAGAGATAGTACCTGAAATATGAGAAGGAGCATGATTAAGGGAATGGATTATCTCTGAGAGTTTCCTTTGACCACAAAACAAAGTGAGTTTTATTAAGCAATCTTAAGGGAGGCAGCGTCTCATTTTATTTAGGTTGTAAACTCACAAAAAGATATATATGTACTTACAAAAACTCACAAAAAGATATATATCTACTTATGTGCCTAACTACCTACCTGTCTCACCATCCATCCATCCGTCCACCCATCCATCCGTCATCATTCTACCTATGTTGGATCTCACTTTCACAATAATTGAATCAAATAATGAAATAATACTTTTTCCCGGCAAGAAAAAATTAAGTCTGATTTAGTTGATTGGTGTGACAAATATATTTGGTATTGCCAATTCTAATCTATGGTGAATGTTTTCCATAGTGTAATCCATAAACTGGATCAAGGGGCCCAATATTTCAAGGAAATGTTTTTAAAGCACTATTACAATATGCTTAAAATACATCCTTTAAAAATACTAGCTCATAAAAATATTAGACATCCCTTTGAAATATGCAAGAGAGTATGTAGTTTTTCATATGCAGTTAAGATTGTGCTACCAAAAAGGTATGAAGATTGCTGAGTTAGAAAGTTATTGTATAGGGAAGGTTTCCAAAGGCTTAGGTTTTGGAATCTCCACCACGTAAACTGTTATTAATAAGAAATCATGTTTTAATCTTAGGATATATTTGCTATGGTTTTACTGATTGAAAACATAACATTTGGATGAGCTATAGACTCACTCTCTCAGAGTCAAAATGCTGATTCAATGTCCCATCAATAGATGGCACTTCCCTTGTTGTGTTTAGATTTGAACTGAATTCTCACATAGTAAATAGCAATCAGCATGATTGAGTTAACTCAATGCCTTGGTGTTAGCCCCGGCATCACTTTTTCTGAAATTTGCTCATGCTTCCTGCCCCTCAATATGACCTTGTTTTCTTCTTTTTCATTATCTTTACTGCAATTCATGAAGGATCTGACAGCCTAGGCTAGGTTAGGTAAAGACATTGATAAGGAAATACTGTCATTCATTAATAGCAAGTTTCAACCAATTTTGTGTTGATTAAATAAATCATATTTTTATAGGCTCTAGAAGATACAAATTTTAATTATATGTTTTATTCCAAAATTTAAATTAGTGGTATTTTAGTTATTACTTTAAAAGACATGGTAGGTAAGCTAACTTACAAAATAATTAATATGAGTACAGTGTATTAATAATATTTAAAATCAGTATATAAGCCTTGAACTATTCATTATAATTTTTTATGTATCAAGTAGTGTAGATAAAGACATATATCCATATAAATCATATCTAATGTTTAATAAGCTATATACACTCCATGACTTGGCATATAAAAAATAATTTTATATTGGGTTTGAAATATGAATGGAAGAATTTAAGTTTCTATTTCTTATTTCCAGATCTCAGAAATGAGAATGTTCTGTTTTCTTAAATGACGTATTCTTTGATATAGTTGGTAGTATGCACAACTATTTGCAAGATGACAGAAGAAGGGATTCCTCTGTTTGTGGATCTCAAACAGGGAGTTCCTCTAATTGAAAAACAAACACACAAACAAAAACAAAACATGAACAAAAACACCTCTTCACACAATCTACTCAAAAGAAAGCAAAGAATTCCAACAGCACAGCATTCCAGTTTTCTTTCCCCCTGCCCAAAAGATATATAAGTTTTATGAATGCATACTTGAATTTTCTTTTAGTTGTAATACTCTTGCTTTTAAGTCTACTCTGAACAACTCAAATCCCCCAAACACACAGACACACACATATACACACGTTTGCACCTACACATACTATCATTATTTAGAGAACAAAGGTAAGTAAACTTAAAATATGTATCGTTAAGATTGGGAAAGTTCTACAGTGCTGACAACAGTAAGCATGAAATGTACTTGATCCTGGGATGGTGTGAAAACTATGAGTTTGCTGATTCAAGAACAGATGGCCTCTATTCACCCCATGTGGCTAAACTCACAAATGCCAACCTTAGAGACGCCTTACCTTTGCCCTGTCTGTCCCTTCTAGACTGGTTCTGTTGTATTAAGGGTTATTGCCTTCTTGGCCCTCCCTGCAATCAGCTTTTGAAGTCCATGGCCACGAAGGCAGTGTGAGACACCATTATGAGAGAGGTGTTTGCTTAAAGATATAGTCCAAGCAAGATCCCATGAACCCCTTGATAGTCTAGCAGGGAACCACAAACTCCAGCCAATATATTCTAATCCCCTTAGGATTCAGAACTGCCTACCATAAAAACATAATGGGCTGTTTATCTGAGCAGCCAGGAGATAACATCTTAAAGTTACAATCTGGGTTACAGACTGGTGACATGAAGCAGTAAGAAATCCGAATACCTCCCTTGCCCTGGGAAAAACAACATGTGAATAACCCAGTATATAGACATGACTGGATGCTCCTTTCTCATGCTAATGAGAGTCACAATTTTCCCAACATTTTTCTGTTAAATAAATTAAATATACTTGGGAAGAAATGGATGGACCCTGCCCCTTACTCCATTTGCATGCTTTATACTATTTTTGAAGTTTGAGGCTATGTTAGGAAATATTCCCACTGGCACAATCAAGTGAATTTTTGTGGCACATTTTGACTTCTTTTCAAAGATTGCTTAAATTTTGTGACATTAATCATGATTGTCTAATAAAATACTATAGAGATTCCCAACAAGATGCTTTATTCCCAGGGCTCCCATACTGCAACAGATCAGATGCTCATTTGTGTGTGTGTGTGTGTGTGTGTGTGTGTGTATGTGTGTGTTTCTGAGGTTGTGTGACTAATGTATTTTCTCCTCTGATTCTTTCATTCTCTGCTGGGGCAGAATTAAAATATCTCAGACTTTTAAAACCTTTTTTTAAGGCCTGTTTTTATCTGCATTGCTGACATTAGGAAAAAGAAAAGCTAGACTTGATTTTTAAACTACATCTATTGAACACTTTATGTAGTGGAGATTTTACAACCTTTTGTTTCTACTGAGCCTGTTTGTTATTATCAGTCAACTGAGACAATCTCATGTCTGTAGGGGATTTTCCCCCCCTCAAATAAATGAACCTCTGTGATTATGGATAGTGATTGCATTGAGTTTCTAGTCTCCTCTTCATTGGACATAATAAGTATTTTGGCATATATACATATGACTCTTAATGAGCTATATTTCCACCAACTTGGTCCATTTTAACCATTTCCTGAACATTAGATAGGATTGTTTTCATAACCAAACCTATTTAATCATAAAAATAGTCTCTATTAATCTAATATGTTTAATCTAATTTCTTTTATCCTTAGACCTGCATATATACATTTCTAATCCACTGTATTTAACAAGTAGCTTTCTTTTCCATTCCTTCCAGGGGTTAAGTCATATTCAACTTGAACACAAGCTTTTCGGTTATACCTATTTTATTTTCTTTGACCCTTTCAATAACTCTTTAAAGTGACAGGGGAACGTTACACATAAAAGTGCTCTGCAGTGTGTAGAAATAGCTTAAGCCACAACTGTGTTGTGCTATTCAATAAAGCTATCCTCATGGGTAACTGCCCCTAGAGGCTGAAGTCTCTGGAACTGCTCTAAAAGAGAGTACACTCCATCCTAAAGAACGACTGGAAAGTGAAATATCTGCCCTCCTTGGGAATGTGCACTAATGCTGCTTTCCCTTGCAACTTAAAAACATTTTATTGGCTTTAAGAATTTGTTTAATCAAATCCTAGTGAAGGTCCTTCTCACTCCTGGGGCTGTTTAGTAAAATATGGATTAGGACAAAGCCCTCTAATGTGTCCTTAGGAGAGTCATCATGGTGAGATCCACTGAGGGGTGGGGGAAATGAACAGTCTCCATAAAAGAGCTTTTAGCCAAAAAGGAGAAAAATGAGGCTTTGGCAGGAAAACTCCCTGTGTTTGAAACAAAACTATGAAAGTAAAGTATGTCAGTAAAACAGATTTCCCCAAAGGTTAGTTTGGAATAGAATTTTCAATATAATGAAGATAAAGCACTTTTTGAGAACCCCCTTCTAACAATATTTCATTCCTAATAGAATTGCCTGTGAGCAACTGAAACAATTGACAAGGGCAGGGGAAAATATTCGATTGAATAAATTGCATGACTGAAATAAATAAAAGTATACTTAGCTCATTTAAATATCTTGTTGGGTTTCCTAGAATATAATTTTGCTAAGTAATCAAATTAGCACATAAACAAAAGAGGAATACTTTTGATTTTAGTACCCAAGGAATAGAAAATGTTGGGAAAAAGAAATTTCACACTACTTATAAGTAAAACATTTCTTTACCCTAAATGTAAAAGCTTTCTAAATCCAAGACTCTCACTGATCTCATTCCTTGGAGTGTGTTCTTAGAAGTATAATCATCTACAGTAAGAGCACTTATTTACATATGATATTTTGCTAAGGGTTGTACGAAACAAATTGTGCAGAGAACCCACTGTCCTGTAGGAAAGATCAGTCAAATGTATATAAAAGCAAAATACAAAGTTATTCACAAGGAAATGAACAAATATATTCAGTAATTTTCTTGTTTGAGCTGTTTGCAAACAATATGTGTTCAGACCAAAAAATAAGTTTGTTGATCACAGTAGGAGAAGGGGAACCCTAAGAATTGATGAATTTCAGCCTCATGGTTAGTTATAGGAAGGGCTGTAGAGCTAGAAAACCTGGATTTGGGTCCTGACTCCAACACCTTTTGTAAACTACATGACTTTAGGCTAGTTGTTAACCTCCCTAAACCTTAGTTTCCTCTTTTATAAAACAGAAATAACAACTGAAATTTATTCATAGTTCATGTACTAGCAGAGGGCCTAGGCAATGGTAAGTGTTAGGCCAAAATTACAGGCATGCCTCCTTTTATTGTGCTTCGCTTTATTGTACTTCCAAGATACTATGTTTTTTACAGATTGAAAGTTTGGGGCAACCTTTTGTGAGGCAAGTATTTGGCACCATTTTCCAATATAATTTGATTGCTTTGTGTCTCTGTATCATGTTTTGGTAATTCTCATGGTATTTCAGACTTTTTCATTATTGTTGTATTTATTATGGTTATCGGTGGTCAGTGATCCTTGATGTTACCATTGCATTTTGGGGCACCACGAACCACACCCATAAAGATCGTGAACATGTTGATAAATATTGTGTGTGTTTTGATTACTCCACCAACTGCTCTCTCCTCAAACTTCCCTTTCCCCTTTTACACAAAATATTGAAATTAGACTAGTTAATAACCCTACTGTGGCCTCTAAGTATTCAAGTGGAAGAGTCACTCTCCCTCATCTTAAATCGAAAGCAGAGAGAGATTAAGCATAGTGAAAAAGGCATGTTGAAAGCCAAGATAAGCCAAAAGTTAGGCCTCTTGCACCAAACACTTGGCCAAGTTGTGAATTCAAAGGAAACGTCCATGAAGGAAATTAAAAGTGCTACTCCACCAAACTCATGAATGATGGGAAAGTGAAACAGCCTCATTGCTGATATGGAGAACTATTTAGTGGTCTGGATAGAAGACCACAGCAGCCACAACACTCCCTTAAGCCAAAGCCTAATCCACAGCAAGGCTCTAACTCTCTTCAATACCGTGAAGGCCAAGGGAGGTGAGGAAGCTGCAGAAAAAAAGTTCAAAGCTAGCATAGGTTGGTTCACGGGGTTTAAGGAAAGAGGCCATCTCTGTAGCATAAAAGTGCAAGGGGAAGCAGCAAGTGCTGATGTGGAAGCTGCAGCAACTTATCCAGAAGAGGTAGCTAAGATAATTAATGAAGGTGGCCACCCTAAACAATAGATTTTCAATGTACACAAAACAGGCTTCTCTTGGAGGATGATGCCACCAAGGACTTTCATAGCTGAAGAGGAGAAGTCAGTGCTTGGCTTCAAAGCTTCAAAGGACAGGCTGACCCTCTGGTTAGGGGCTCATGCAGCTGGTGACTTTACGTTGAAGCCAGTGCTCATTTACCATTTGAAAATCCTGGGGCCCTTAAGAATTATGCTAAATCTACTCTGCCTGTGCTCTATAAATGGAATAAGAAAGCCTGGCCGACAGCACATCTGTCCACAACATGGTTTACTGAATATTTTAAGCCCGCTGTTGAGACTTAGTGTTCAGAAGAAGAGATTCCTTTCAAAATATATGACTGCTCATTGACAGTGCACCTGGTCAGCCAAGAGGTCTGATGGGAACGTACAATGAGATGAATGTTGTTTTCGTGGCTGCTAACACAGCATCCGTTCTGCAGTCCGTGGATCAAGGAGTAATTTCCACTTTCAAGTCTTCTTATTTAAGAAATACCTTTCATAAGGCAGTGGCTGCTATAGATAGTGATTCCTCTTATGGCTCTGGCCAGAGTCAATTGAAGACCTTCTGGAAAAGTTGCATCACTCTAGATGCCTTTAAGAACATTGCGATTCGTGGGAAGAGGTCAAATTTTCAACATGCATAGGAGTTTGGAAGATGTTGATTCCCGCCCTCGTGGATGACTTGGAGGGATTCGAGACAGCAGTGGAGAAAGTAACTGCAGATGTGGTGGAAGTAGCAAGAGAACTAGTATTAGGAGTAGAACCTGAAGATGTGTCTGCATTGCTGCAACCTCATGATGAAACTTGAATGGATGAGGAATTCCTTTTTATGGATGAGCAAAAAAGTTGTTTCTTGAGATGGAATTGACTCCTGGTGAGGATGCTGTGAAGATTATTGAAACGATGACGAAGGATTTAGAATATCATATAAACCGAATTGGTAAAGCAGCAGCAGAGTTTGAGAGGATTGACCCCTGTTTTGAAAGAACCCAGTCCTGTGGGTAAAATACTATCAAACACCACATGCTACAGAGAAGTCCATGGACAAAAGTAAAAGTCCACTGATGTGGCAGATTTTCCTGTTGTCTAATTTTAAGAAATGGCCACGGTCACCCCAACCTTCAGTAGCCACCACCTCAGTCAGTCAGTCAGCAGCCATCAGCATCCAGGCAGTACCCTCCACCAGCAAAAAGGTAATGCCTTGCTGAAAGCCCAGATGGTCATTAACATTTTTTTTGGGTGATGAAATATTTTTAATTAAGCTATATGCATGGTTTTTTTTAGACCTAATCCTCTTGCACACTTAATAAAATACAGTTATAGTGTAAGCATATCTCTTACATGTACTGAGAACCGAAGAATTCATTTGACTCACTTTATTGTGTTTGCTCTCTGGTGATGATCTGGAACTGAACTCCCAGTATATCCATAGTTTGCCTGTAGATAATCAGTAATAGTCCTCTCACGAGTATTTATTCTTCCTTTTGTCACTCATTCAAAATGACCTCTAATAGAATTTCTTTTCTTCCAATTTCTGAGGACATTCATAAAGAATCTGTTTTAACTTAATTTTTTTCTTTTATCATTATCTCACTGACTTCCAGCAGTTAACTATAAAAAAGGTAACTTTTCATATTTTTGCAGAAAATGTTAACTGTTTACTTGTCCTTCTTAACAGCTCTTTACTCTCATGTTTTCGTTATCTCATGTCTTCAAATACCCTCATATATTCTACCTATATCTTAAACTAAAATGGAGCTTCTGTCTGTTCCTAAGGGCTATTCTCCCTTTCGTTGCCAGTCACCATTAGTCAAGAATGTACCATTTGGCTCACTCTGGTTTAGGATCTTTGTAGTCCAGCATGCTGTTCCCTCTCTTTATTTTATCAGTCTGCAGTTACTTTAATGTTTCTTGTGGAATTGGAGCCAGATACCTCATATTATGCTCACCTCCACATGACCTTTCCACCACTGGCAAAGAATCTAGAATGGGAATAATGCTGGCTACAATTGGGAACAGGGATTCTGCTGAATGTCTGAGGCTGAAATACTAATAATTACCACAGGCACAATTCCTGTCTTTCCAGAAACACCCAACAGTTGGAACAAGTGAAAGCTTTAAAATATTTTAGATAAAAAAATATGATTTTTCCATATTTCTTTTAAATAGATAAAGGTTATTTTCTACCTTAGTGAGAAGTAGAAATTACTGAAATAGTAAGGTTTATTTTCTACTTCACATATTTATACAATGGAAGTCGAAGATAATTATGAAAGACACAGTGCACTTCACAGTCCCAATGTATTAGAAAAGGAGAATGAGCTAATATAGCTAACAAGTCACAGAATTCACAGGACAGCTATCGTGGTCAGGGCACCATGCTGATAATGTGATGATAAAATGTAGTTAACATAAGATGTAGTCTTAGCCCTTATATTAGTTCCCTAGAGCTTCCATAACAAAATACTGGTGGATTAAGCAACAGAAACTTATTTTCTCATAGTTCTGGTGGCTAGCAGTTCAGGACTGAGGTGGCAGAAGTCTGACTTCTACTGAATCCTCACTCCTGGGGTTACAGGTATCTCTCACTCTCTTATAGGAACACCAGTCTTACTAGATTAAGGTCCTAACTAATGGTATCATTTTAATTTAACCATCTTTTTAAAGATTCTATCTCATAAAATGGCTACATTCTGAGGTACTGGGGGATTAGGGTATTAATTTGGAGAGAATTCAACCCATAGTAGCCCTTGCGAAGTTTAAAGTCTGTTTCAAAGAATAGAAACTATATAGCAGTACTGAAATTAATCTAAAATCCTTGGATTTATAAAGTATTGCACTGGTGGGCTGCTGGGGTTGCTCAGTCATTTAAGCATCTGACTCTTGATATCAGCCGTGGTCACAACCTCAGAGTTGTGGGATTAAGCCCCACATCAGGCTTCTCACTGAACATGGAGCCTGCTTGGAATTTCTCTCTCTCTCTCTCTCTCTCTCTCTCTCTCTCTCTCTCTCTCTCTCTCTCTGCCCCTCTAATTGTTCTCTCTCTCTCAACTAAAAAAATAGAATAATATCTTTGAAAAATAAAATATTGTTCTGGCTTATTATTCTAAATAAAACTTTATCTGGCTCAGAGTTTCCTACTTGCTAGCTCCTCACCATAAGACCATGAGAAGCCTTCTAATCATCCTCAAAGCCATGCTTAGATTTGAGTGAGAAGATTGAAGAGGGTTACATAGTTAAAAAGTTTCAGAGGGGGTTGTAGCCTTTAGTCCATTATGGTTGCTGTTCATTGTCCATCTCATGTGTTCCACATGAAGGCAAGTATTTTCACTTACTCTGTGCCAAGACAAGGGACAGAGATGTTTTTCATTCTCCTCTGGCTCCCTATTTCACAAGCTCTTGGTATTCTTTTGCTGTCAAAATGTATATGCTGCCTCATCAGCACTCCTGCCTTTTCCTGATAAGGGAAGATAAACGTCCCTATCTTTTGGAGAAATTAGTCTTTTATTTAGTGAATTTTAAATGTGTGCATTATTCTCTGTTATCCCTTCTACATCAGCCCTCCAACCTGCTTGGTGCCCTAGGAGGCACCAGGCTCCCTTGATTCTAGATGATATTGACCATTGAGGGTACTGGCAGGAGCCTAGAGGACAAGATGCTTCTTCCTACTCCCACTTGGCTTTGGACAAGGGCTATATTCTTCTATCTAACATTATAGCTTCTCTATCACATGGCCTCCTGTTCCCCACAGCTACAGATCTCTTACTTCTTCTCATTGCCCCTTGTACCTAACAGTTGCATTGACTTTCCATTGTTTCACGTGTTGCTTTTGCCTCAGTGAAAAGTACCTTTATTAAACGCTCTTTTCACATTCTTTAAGGTGCCATCTGTTTCCTACTGAGACCCTAAATAATGTTGCTGGGGATGCAGTTATGAGAATAAAAAGATATATTAACTGGCCTTTGCAACTTAATTTTGGGGAGTGATGACAGTGTGGGAGTAAGACAGCAAACAAAAATGAATAATGCTGGTGGCAATAAGGGTTAAAGGAAAATCAAAGTGACTTGACAGAGAGTGGCATGATGGCTACTTTAGATTTAGGATTCTTCCTTCCCTCTCTATGAAACCACATCTGGGATTAAGCCAGTTTCACTTTAACCCAAGCTCCAGTCTCCATTTTCCTTACCCTCAGTGACAATCTATATATCAAATGGTCTTAATAGGACTGCACTTCCAAACTAAAGTCTGGTGGAGATTGTTGAACCTGGCTGCTTCTTTTTGCTCCTGAACTACAAAAATCATCAATAGTCTCTGAAGACTGAAGAACTTTACACTCCGAACCCAAAGATCTGCTATTTTTTTATGAATAGAAGAGAATGTGTGTATGTGGTGTGTTATTGGGAGGATGAGGGGTTGGAAGGAATCTTTCTATTTTCCTGAGAGGAAGAAGAGGCACTAGTTAATATCTCAATACATTGTTTTTCCGTATATATTGCAAGAAAATTTAAAGTAATAGAAGACAGAATAATTAAACTTTACTGACTCTTATTTTCATCATCTATGTTTGGATTTCTTCCACTACTAAAACTCCATGAATTTATCATTTTTGTGTGATAAATGATTGACAAAAGTAGCTGCTTTAGGTTTTCAGGAGATCACTTCAAATCTAGGTGGTCAGAGATAGGGCAGGTTTGTGAAGAAATGACATTCAAGAGACTCCCTGTGCTGTTTGCAAACTCTCCTTACTGTGATGTTTGCCCTCGTCAGCATAAAGATTTCCTTTATATTCGGCATAACCTCAAAGCCTCTGCCTTTTCTTTCTCTATAAGTTGCTCAGTATATTCTTTGCCTTCAGAGCTCTTCCTCTCCCTTTCGCTGGCCAAGTTGTACTGATCCTTGAGCTCCAGCATAAAATATCCTCTCCTTAAAGAGCCTCTTGATTCCCAGCCAGAATTACTCACTTTTGTTAACTCCTAGTGATGCTCTTGGAATCTCTTCTCTTGCTCATCCCTTTATCTCTGTCCTGTTACAATCTATGACCTTGCCTTATGTCTCTCACTGGCTCGAAGGCACTTGAGAGTTTAGGATTGCATCTTAGATTAAGTGAACACACACTAAGGCTACCTTGTCTCTTACAAGCTAGCTAACATGTATTCAAAACTCCTTTCTATGGACTTTGGAAAGCCCATTTTTCTCTCCCAACATTATGAAATATTTAGGGTGGAGATGGTGAAGATACTGGGGTATTTATGGTTTAATGGATACCTTAAAGTTTTAAAGGCCTGGAAAGCTCTAATATGAATCAGTGAATACCAGAACTTTTATCCTAACGATGAGAAAGTTTGGGTGTAAACCTGGGGAAATAGAGAACATGGGATGGCAGGAAAATCTTTCTTTTCTCTTCATATCAGGAACATCCTCACATTAAAAGAAGTAAACAATGCCATGTGCATTACAAAGCTTAGAATCCTCAAGCAGATGCTATGAAAACATCCACTAAAACCCAAAGTATCCCAAGGGTGGGGAATCCATCCTGCAGGATATAATGTCATTCAGAACAGAGAAAGCTGAATTTTTTTCTTTATAATTTTGTTTGAGTCAGAAAAAATGAGTTTAACATAGAGGTGAGGAAGGAGGTTCTCACAAAAACTCTAGATTATGCTCATTTGGAAAACATTTCTCAGGTAAAATAGACAACGCCCAGGTTAACTATATATTAAAAACATTTGTCACGAGGTGAGGGATAATAGCAGTTTTATAGTAGGAAGTTTAAATTATTTAATTCTTAAGTGATGAAGTTTTGTCTAAAAAGATTTTTAAAGAAGGGGCATGTCATAAGATGCTATGATGTATATTAAGATTACGTCATTCATGTTATTACCAGTTGAGTCATACTGCTAGTTTAAGAATTCCCCACAGATTTCATGATGTCGTATTATTTGACAGGCAAAATTTGACTACAGGTGGGTTTTACCACAACCTCAAAAAGCAAAGTAGAATCCAGCAATGATGTCATTGTGTCCCATCCTTACGAGATGGGCCACAGACCTTTGGAGCCATAGCTAGGTAATTCCTTGGAGAAGGATAGACCAGTGATCCACAGTGTCATGCAACCCAGTGACATGGAATCTGTAATCCTGGAAAGAAAACAAAATGCATTAAGGGCAACATGCTTAGTATGTGAGGTATCCCTACAGTTTACCTTACTCTTGGTAATATAGTGACACATTGGCTAGAATAGTGAAGTGCTATCTTCAGAGTAGGTATAAGAATGTAGGGTCATTTTCAGCATCATCCAGATCCAGAAGTACCTTGAAAGTGAGAGTTAAAGGTGACTTCTGTGGAATTAGTTCTGATCAAATTTATACCTATAGTATATGTCATAGTGTATTTTGCTATGTATATATAGTATGTGTACATAGTATACTTTAGATATTTTTACAATACTGTTTTCATGGTAATGTATTTTATTCTAAAGGAAAAGACATAATTTTTATAAAGTTTTTTTTTCTATACATTAAGAGGCACTATGAAAAAACTTTAAGTGGGGCCTATTTTTAGATGCTCGGTGGAATAGGTGGTACTTCAAAAATGTGTGAAAAAAATAAAAATAAAATAAATGTGTGTACATTCTTTAAAAAGCTTCATATTCTAACGTAAGTGCAATATAAAAGCTAAGAGCCACATCAATTACACAGATTTTAAGTAGTCAAAGCTCAATAATTTTTCACTGAATTTGTATATATGTAGTTTGGAATTAAATATATTTAAAACCAGCACAATAACTGAGTGCTCTTTGGGAAGTTACTTTCCTTTATATTTTCAGTTTTCTCATCTATCAAAATGGACATAAAAAGCTATATTCTTATTTGCTATAAGAATTAAATGAGATAATGTTTTAAAACTTTTTGAAAATTACAGAGGTATCCAATAAGTGAAAGTACTATTGCTATGGGGCTTTCTTCTTTATCAGTAGATTTTTAAAAATTCTAAAAATGCATTACGTATGAAATTAACACTTGTGTTGAAAATCAGTCTAATTCAGTGGTTCTCAACTCAAGGTGACTTTGCATTCCAGAGTATGTTTGGCAATGTCTGAAGACATTGCAGTTGGCACAGCTGGATGGCGCTACTAACATCTGGTGGGGAGAGCTCAGGGATGTTGCTAAACATAATACAAGACACAGGACAGTCCCCTATAACAAAGTTTTAACTGATCCAAAATGTTGATCATGTGGAGTTTGAGAAATATTGGTCTGCTTGACTTTTTTAAATTGTATATGACATTACTTACAATGATTCTAATGAAAACTAGAGTAATTCTCTTTTTAGAATTTAGGAGGAGACAGATTTGTGTTGAACGCAGGTAGGCCTGACTTTTAGATCTTACAGTTTTATCAAAGACCTTGTCATGCTCCTTAAAAATGCTATATCAGAGCATATCTAAACATATATTAGAGCATAATATTTAGAGCATAATCTAAACATATGTTTAGATTAATGTTCTCACCATGAACTATAAATAATACTAATCTTAAATATTAGAAAACTATCTAAAGAGGAGTTTTTAGTGAAAAAGTTGTAGTTAGTTGTAGCATATACAAATGAGTATTTTCTTTGCTTAAACTTTTTCTATTTCTCTTTTGGGCATTGAGGGGAATCTAGCATTCTTGAGAGCTAGAGCAAAGGCTATAGCTATAGCGTTGTATATAAATAATGCAGTCTTTTCAACACATGGCTAATTTTCATAGCCAGACTTGCTCCAGTTCTTATCCAAATCTTTTCCACATCCATTCTAGAGAAAGAGATCTTAATTTTCTGTGTCTAAAACCTGTTTGTATTCAAGACAGTCATTCATATCAGAATAATAAAATTTAAACTACTTGACATAGAAATGTTTTTCATTTGTAGATGGAGGCCATTGTCAAAGTAGAATGGGAGGGATTTTGGCAACCCATCTGTTGATTATTTAATACTTAAGGGATTAGGCTGCTTGACATACTTGGTACCTCCCTTCTAGACACTTACAGTCCAAAATTCTAAGGTAATGACACAGCAATACACACTTTACTCCCCACTCTTCCTAAAAAAAATTATGTACAATTTTCTTTGTTTCATTTGGACCACATTTTCCTGCTCCTGTGCCAGAAAATAAGAGGAACCTTATACCAACCTTGCTAATTACTATTGACATCAAGAGTATGCAGTTTTTCATTAAAGCTTTAAGAGGTGGTTCAAGAGATGTGAAAATGCAATTTTATTCTAGGCAGAGGAGAAATTAAAACCTTAGAAGCTGGGAATATGAAAATAAAATCAATACACTGAATAACAGTGAAGAGATTAGAGTAGTAGGCAGCGTTAAGGAACTATGAGGAGTTTCAGGCTGAAAGCAGGTGGAAATAGTGGGAATAGTTTCACATATTCCAGTTCTCCCATTCAATCCTACCCAAAAAAGTAAGACTAACAAGAATAGATTCCAGCTTCCTATTGTTAATTGAAATACATAGCTTAAAGTGATCATCGTAAATCATAAATTAGTTATTTTGAATAATTCAGGTACAGAGGACAATTAATGGTGTGCAGGTACATGTTTATCAAAACATGTACAAAAACAAAACAAAAAAACAAAAACAAAAAAACAAAAACAAAACAGAAAAACAGGCTTGTGCTATAATACTCCCACATGACCAATTTCAGCTACCAATGTGAAGTCACTTTCACAAGTTGAGAAGACATGTACAATAGCAAAGTATCACACAGTATTTCCACCATATCGTTACCATAGATGCAAATAACTCCAGGACCATAAACAACAGCAGAAGTACTAAATAATTAGGATGTGATAAGTTTTGAGTGTTAGTACCTTTGTTTTAGTATACTTTTTTATTGTAATATTATGTATATTAATATTTAATAATGGAGATGCTTACACCCGGCTTACAAAGTTTCTGAAAATGTAGCAACTAGTTCTCACAAGTCAGTATGAGCTGACCACTGATGAGGATAGTTCTTTCAACTTCCCATATCACTTTGGTGTATGAAGTTGGAACTTGAAATAAAACATGGTGAGTACTCCATGAAGGTGTACTGAAGGTCAAAACTATGTAACCATTAAGATTATAGCAAAGAAGAAATCTTGAGTGGAAGTTTTCATTATAAAAATGGAAACAGGTAGAATAAAACAGCAGTATTTGGAAAGAGTATAAATATTACAAGAAAAAATATTCAGTGAGGAAAACTCTTTTAGGTACTAAGAATCTTTTAGCCTGTTCATATTTGCATAAAGGGGCTGTTGGATTAGAAAATTCCATAATCCATTCAAATAAATATGTATGACCAGTGATGATAACATGAAATCAATGTGTGTGTGTGTGTGTGTGTGTGTGTGTGTGTGTGTGTGTGTGTGTGTGTGTGTTTAAATGTGGCATCTACCAGACCAAATTTGAAGTGCAGTTTTTATTCAGGATCCTTGAAATCTTTGGTAAAGACCGTTGTTATTAGAGCATGAAAACAAAGTAGACATTTTCTTCGGACTGCCTGAAAATTTAAGGTACATTTTTGTCTTTATGCCAGGAGAATTGGGTATTTTAAGAGCTAAACCCTATATTGCTATGGCTTTTATCAAAAAGGTTCCATTTAATATATTGCTCTGAATTTTCCAGTTCCTTTCTTGTCTTTGGAAAACCACAATAAACTATTTTTTAGTTGATTAAAATAAAAGTAGAATGCTTAATTTTGGAGGGGAAAAGTACAGCTGAATCTTGAGCTTAACCAGAAAAAAATTACAAAAAGGTATGCACCACAATGAAGCTTTGAAAATGAAGTCTTGAAATAATGAAATAATGACAATTTGTAAATCAGGAGTCCAGAAGTTCTGTTTCATGATTATGTTGCAGTTTAATTTCTTTATATCTCTCTGCCATTGTTAAGAAAAGCAGCCCAAACTTCAAAGAGACCTCGCATGTGTTCCGAATCAGGGCTTGAGAGCTGATGTCTGACAGCCCAGAAATTAAAACGAAATAAATGTGCTGTTTAAACTCCCATTTTTTCCCAGCAACAATAACAACAAAATCACTTTTTATTTTTCTATATTAAGGTTTTTATTTTTTTCTTGTTAACTAAAATTCTCCTCCTTTGGATATTTCTTCATTTACCTGTGATGGGTCTGCACCTTTGGAGTGCAGAATCCCCATGGACTTCAGAGGGAATGTCAGACAACCAGAAGAGATGTCAAGACTGTGGGATCAGCCTTTGTGACTTTTTCTGTACATTAAAACAGATCTCCCCTCAAAAAAAAAAAGACAAAGCACCATAGTTGTTAGGCCATGCCCAAACACCTGCATTTGGCTGTTCTTGCATTTTCTTGGGATGACGGAAACAGACATCTCTGAAGAACAAAGAAAGGCTCGGGATGGTTTGTGTTTGAAAGTGCACTAGCGTGGATATGAAATGTCAGTCACTAGCCAAAAATTTGGCAACCATTTCTGTGAGTGCCAAAGAGAGTAATTAGAGTTTGACCTGAAGAGTTCTGTTATTTGGGGAAGGAAAGATTAATCTTTCACTAAGGTAGAATTGTAGATGCAAAGGAACTTCACAATCATCTACAACAATTTCTTAGTTTTTCAAATGAGGTAGTGAGTACACAACATCTCTGACTGGCAACATGGTTTGCTCAAGATGATACAGTAAGTGTGTAGGATTTTGCTGAATTCTGTCATGTGGTGAATGAAGTGGATATAGAAGCTGTTGGACCTCAGAGAGAAACAAGCACATACACACTTTAGGTTTAGGGATTGCTTTCTACCTACTTCTTATAGCCATTACTCTCAAACATACCCGTCTTTCTCTTTTAGTTGATATTAATAAACATCCAGGAAGTGTGGGCGAATGGCAGCCAGGAACAAAGGGCCCCCCACCGCTCCACGTTTTTGCAAAGAAAAGTAAGCCACCCTGGGAATGTGCTAGATTTAATGGGCTTGGGTTCTTTCTCTCCTTTCCCACATGCCATCTTGTAGTCTGCACATCTGGCCTGCAGAGTATCCCAGAATGTTTGTTTCCGGATCTTGAGAGACTTTCCTGAGCATTGCTTGGGTAGAGTCCACACTTTGTTCATGTTAAGTTACATTTGGAGAGTATATAGTGCCCAAATGAAGAAGACAATGCACTTCAGTTTTCACATTCCCTTAGAAGTTCTGTGAGCACATGTGGCAGACACAAAAGAGACAGTAAAGGTGGGTTAAAATACTTACAAGGTTCACAAATATGAAATCTTAATACATTCCTGAGAAAAGAGCAAAGAGAATGCCAAAGCACAGATCTCCCTGGCTCAAACATGACAATGTTTTCAGTCAATAATGACTAAAACCTCAGATTCAAGCACAACTACTCCTCAGTCTAAAGGCCCCTTGGACTTGTTAGTATGAGGAACAATGGCATTTGATTTATTCAGCAAATGCTACTGTTTTGGCTTACTGGTTGATACACCAAAAATTGGGATATCAAACTACTCTTTCAGCATCTTACAGTTAAGTTGAAAATAAAATAACGCATACATACAAGAATAGACACTATCTGACTAAGTGTATTCTGCAGGCAAACTGTGTAGTGATCAGAGAAATTTCTCTAAATATTGTGATGGGAGGCAGCACAGCTAGCTCTTGAGTGATGAGTTAGACATAGATGAGGAGAGAAAGCAGATGGAAAGAAGGACACAAGCAAATGTGTCACATTTGTTCTTCACAATCACTTGTTGAGCTTTACTTTGTCACATTGTGCTTAAGTAGATATGTGTATTCTTCAATGTGTTATTATCCCCAGTTGACAGAAGAAGAAATGGGGACTCAGGGACATTAAAGAACATGTCTGAGATGACACTGGTGACAGAGAAAGAAATAGAATTCACATTCCCAAATCTGTCCTGTTCTCCAGTGCACTGTCCAGAAGGAAAGCCTATACATATACAGGGACAGCAATTTGACAGTATGGCATATTGGGACCTGGATTACCAGCCAGATAGTTTGAGCATTATCATTTGCAGATATTAATAGGATTTTTGAAGGAGAAGTTCTAGAAGATGAATAATGGATAATATTTAGACCTGCTTGATTAGATTGGAATATACAAATGACCTACTGGCAATTTTTGATTGAGAATTTGATATAGAAAAGGAAAGTAGTGATGGAGATTTCAGTCTTTAACTTAGTGATAATGGATGTAGCTGTAACAGTGAAAAGATTCACTGGTGGACAATGTTTGCAGAGGGAGGGTAGAGTATTGAAGGCAGAATGTTGGGAGAACCCATATTTTTCAGGTGAAGAAGGTAGAGAAGCTGGCAAGTAGATTCAGAGGAGGAGGAGGGAACAGAGGAGAACCTGAGGGTGTAATGCCACAAGGCCAGTTGAGAAGAGTTTCATAGAGCAGGGAAGAAAAAAAAAAAGGTTAATGGTACAGAAAACCAGTGTATCATTCAAGAGATATTCTATAGGTTAATGTATTTAAATGAGATATTTATTTATTCATAATTTTCTCCCATTTATTTATGCTAAGAATATACATAGGAATTACCTGCTTTTTTCACATGATCTTTAAAAATTGCCCCTAAATTAGGACACTAAAATAACCATGTTCTTATTACTTTTTATTACTTATTACCCATCTCTCCCCCACTAAAAAGTTAGTATATCCTTACATGATGTAGTCACACAACCATTTGAACCACTTATCACTACAGATGCTATCTCAGTTTTTTTTCAAGCAGAAACAAAAACCTAAGTAGACCCACTTACTTGACTCAGTCAATCAATTGAAATGCTGAAGTGTCCTAAGAACTTACTTTTACTTATATGTTCAGTGATGTTACCAGTTGGAATTCACCAGAGTTGTCCCATTAACAAGCTTTGTTTTAACCCCACAAGCTGAAAAGTTGTTTTCAACTGAGAATCATTGTAATATTACGTCTTAGATCCTCTATTCAAATCAAGCTATGCACTTTGAAGTAGTAGGTAATAAAGAGGCAAGTACCATACAGAAAACTTTCCTCAATAAATACTTAATAAATGATGAGTCATGATTAATTTAAAGGCCTAATTATAAAGACAATTCAACGTGCTTTGGGAAAATTTTATTATCTTTAGAAACATAAGTCAAAAGGGTACTTACATGTCATTTTGCAAATGATTACTTCCAAAAAGCTGCCTATTACCACTACACCCTAAACTATTTATTTATCATTAGCAGAAAGTTTTCTTCATGTTGGCATTTTACTCTTTATAATTTATCATAAGAGTAACCAAATTGATAGTTAACAAGGTTTCATCTTAAATATGAGTAAAATAGTTTCCTTTTAATACTACGGTTTGGGAGAGCAAGGACACAGTTCCAACTGAGAAATCTTTCTAGTAGAGGAAAAAGGCTTTTATCATTCCAGAATTGACAGTTATGTAACTCATTATGATGGGCATGGCACTTTATATTGGTTTTACAAATATTAATATTTAAATATGAGGCCCCCATATCTAAAACTTCCTGATAAAAATAACCCGCTGACATAAATTCATCATGTGAGAGCCCTTCTTGAAAGTGTATTTCATGGAAACTAGCGAGAAAAGGAGGATAGCACTTATAAAGGGAGGTCGGGGGGGGGGGGCACCCAGGTTGCTCAAGTGGTTGAGCATCCGACTCTTGATTTCGGCTCAGGTCCTGATCCCAGAGTTGTGGGATTGAGCCCTGTGTTGGGCTCCTCACTGAGCATAGGACCTGCTTAAGATTCTTACTCTCTCCCTCTGCCCCTCTCCCCAATCATGCTCACTCACTCTCTCTAAAATAAAATTTTAAAAATAATAATTAAAAAAAGGGGGGAGGGGGGAGGTTGGGATACATCCCGGAGCAGGGAAGAGCTGAAAGGGCAGGTTGAAATGCTTTTTCCTGTACTACTTCATGGAAACCCAAACTTGGAGTAACAAAGCACTCCATTATTTTTATACCTATTTATTTTACAGATAAACTGTTTTGCTTGTTTTTTGGCAGGCTTAAATCATTAACTACTACAAAGTTATAAAAGATATCAAGGGATCAACCCAAATCGCAAAGCTAGAAAGAACCTTAAAGATTTTGTAGTCAGACAGTACTCAGACCTCAGTTAAGGGACTTGTTTGAAATGCTGAATCTGAGTCTCATCCCATTCAACTTAGTTGAGAATGAGACTCAGGAATCTGCATTTTAATAAATACCCATATGATTATGTTTAGCCAGAGGTTAACCTCACTTTAAGAGATACTTAGTCCAATCCTTTTGTTTGATCTTTAGAGAAATAAAAACTGAGAGATGGGAATTAACTTTACCAAGTAGGTCAGAGAACCTGAACTACAATTTAATTGATAATATCCACTGTAATTGTCGATTAAGGTTGTCCAAATTCATAATCAGTGGTGCCACATTTGTTCTGTCACTGATGCTTCATAGGACTCGCTAGGTAATCTTTTCTAGAAACTAGCATTCTCTAGGCAATAAGAATCAACAGTTGTCTTGGGAGGTTTTAAGCAGCTGGCAGAGAACATCTGGATTTCTCTTCAGAAAAATAATCTGTCTTTAATGAATTTAAGGTTGAAAGTTAGTATGAGAGTTACACAACTCTTTTGAGACATAATGGTTATCATAAAAGCCATATTCCTTTAATAATCACTTTAAATTTCTTTTGTTATCTATTATTAATTAGGTAATTTGGGGAACCCGGTTGCTTTTTTTTTTCCTGAAGCTGTAACTCTTATGACTAGGATAAGAAAAATGCCAACGGTCACATCATAATAAAATTCCCACACATTTTAGCTCTAGGCTTGGCTGTTAAAATCTAGATCCTGAAATTTTAACTATTTTTGGTAAATTTGGACTGAACTTTAAGGGAGGGGCAATAGATTCAACTGCTGCATATTCCAAGTGTATTCCAGTTTAACTCCCAGCCTCGTGTATCTGTGATTATCTTTAGTCTGAAAATCAGTTGCCTAATCTCATTACAGATTCCTGTTGAAAGACATCCATGACCTCCCAGTTCTAATAATTGTAGAATTACCAGCAGATTATGCTCCTTCATTTATTCTTACACATACCCAGCTAATCCCAAAAGTCCTGGCAACTCCTCTTTATCTTTGATCTACCCATACTGAATGTAGCCTCCGCTTACTTCACTCTCTCAATATTCCAGTCTTTTCATCTTTCAGATCCCTTAAGTGCCTTGAAGTGTTTGACCTAAAATGCCACCACCCTCCATGAAATACTCGGTTTTTGCAATGCCGAAGTTTTTATGGTATTTTCTATAAGTTGAATAGTTTGGGTGTCATTAACAAAGATACAACCTTAAGATTCAAGACCTCTAGCATGATCAAAGGAAACCTCCTTTTTCATTTCTCATAACTCCCAACTTGGAAAAACAGGGGAAAATGCAGGATAAAAGCCATGATGTGATGTGCTCTGCAATATTTAATTTTTTCTCCAAAGGATGATAGTTATATTCAAATGTGTGATGGATATATGAGGTACTTCCTATTTTCATTTCCCTTTAGTTCATTCAATGATTTTTTTTAATGTCAGGTGGGACCTATATCCTATAGCCCAAAACTACTTTGATAATAGATATTTAAAATAAAACCCCTTTTTTGCAGATATTGGCAAATTTAATCATGGCATTTGTAAAGATTGTATAGGATCCGGGCCATGTCTGCACTGCAGACATTCTGCCACACAGTTGGAGAAGGGGCACTTTTTTAAGAGCTACTCTGTTGGGCTTATTAGATTCTTATGGGTTTTACTAAATGCTATGCTTTCCTTTGTAAGTGTTCTTTAAGTATTTCAATTAAATGGTGATTTCTTTTAAATATCAGCAATAACAAATGTGTAACAGAAGCCATGTATTACAGAATTCTTAATCTTTAACAAATACTTTCAGAGCCATTTCATATTTATTTAACATACAATTGCTATTTAATTTAATCTAAATTAAATGGTTGCTTGAAACCTATAATTTACAAGGTTCTTGAATCACTTTTTATGGTAGGAAAAATGAGAAATCATCAGTTTTGCCCAGAGGGTAGGTACTTATCTTTTAAAATCAGGTATTTTTGTCTTGAAATTAAAAACCTAGGTCATTTGGGAAATGGAATTACAAGGATTGTTTTTATCAATGAGTCACATGTCCTCATATTCCTTAAAAGAGAATTATTTGATTTTCAGCCATTTAAAAAACCTTTAAAATTTAGCTGATACTAAAAAATTTAGCTGATGAATTATCATCTGTCTCATTTACAGGCATCTGTTCATAAAATATATACAGTAGGACTCAGTATTGGGTTTTTGTTATTTTTTGTTTTTGAAGAAAAGACCAGATTACTTTTGGTACTATGTGTTAGGTACTGTGCTAGTTGCAAACATAAATATAAAAGAAAAAAAAATAGTCATGAAGTAACCACAAGGACAAGTAGGACAAACTAATGGATCATCTTTTTGGCAATAGTCATTCACTGTAACTGTTGCCATGTCTGTCATTATCTGAGCAGAATTTCAGGAATGCTGTCATGAATTAAGGCTACACTAAAGTTGAAAGGCAAACTTAGTTCCACAGGTTGGTTTGAAAGGTAATTATGTTTTTTTGGCAGGGACAGGAGGGCGGACAAGGTGGTGGTGGTAAAATATTTCTTTTCAAATTGTCAATATCAGAAAAATCAAAGTGGACATTTCTTCCTGAAAATTAGCCTTTATGAATGTAAGTAAAAGCTTGAGTAGGAAGAAAGGGTTACAGTCATTAAAATTTGGTGATTAATATTCAGACATTATTAGTGCTACAACTATAGCACTAATACATTATACTAGTGCTTCAGTATTACTTGGATTTCAACACAGGCAAGTGGTATAAAGGACAAGTCCCAGATTCAACAAACCAGTTTCTTACTACAGCTTTCCATTGATTGTGTTGCTTCGACAAGTTAATGTCTTTATAACTCATTCTTCCTTTTGGGCAGTTGTGTGATGAATAAATGAGATAATACTGAATTTAAAATACATAGCATGGTTCCTAGTGATATTAGCTCTCACTAACATTAGTTTATAAGTGATATAAGGGTAGGGACTGTCTTTGTTGTGCTCAAAACTATATCCTCATTAGCTAGCATGGTTCCTGTCATGTAGCAGCTTCTCAACAAATATTTCTGAAATGAATGGATCAGCTGCAATTATTTTATTGAGTCTTCTTGAAGGCATGGCATTCTAGTTTAACTCTGTATAAAGTAAATTAACGAAATTCCTTATTAATATTGTACTATGTAAAAAACAGTCTATGACAAGAAGGACTTGACTTTTCTCTTTGCTGTGTTGTATTTCTTTGAGCCTTAACTTCTTCCGCAGACTCCTCCTCACCACTCTTTGAAAATAATTTTCTAATTATACTGTCCATAGTATTTTTTAAAAAGCATTCTTAAAGAAAGGAAAAGAGATTTTCTATAGTAGGTATATCTTAAGAGCGTAACATTCATTTTTCGCTGCCTTGTTTTCTTCTTTTCTCCAAAAAATGCTCTACATTTTGTTGAGCTTCACTCAATGTGAAATTATAGATTGAGGATTTGTGGCAACCAGTGGCAAGCAAGTCTATTGACACCATTTTTTCAACAGCATTTGTTTTGTTGCATGTGTCTGTGTCTCATTATTTTTGCAGTATTTCAAACTTTTAATTATTACTATATTTTTTATGGATTTCTGTTGTAAGAAATATTTGAGGTTACTACTGTAATTGTTTTGGGGCACCACAAACTGTGTCTATATAAAAAGGTGACTAACTTAATCAATAAATGTTGAATGTGCTCTAGCCATAGCCATTATACCATCTTTCTCCATCTCCTCAAGCCTCCCTGTTCTTTGAGATGCAAAAATATTGAAATTAGACCAATTAACCCTACAGTGGCCTGTAAGTTTTCAAGTAAAAGGAAGTAATCCATCTCTCACTTTAAATCAAAAACGAGAAATGATTAAGCATAGTGAGGAAGACATGTTGAAAGCCAAGATAAGCCAAAAGTTAGGCCTCTTGCACCAAACACTTGGCCAAGTTGTGAATTCAAAGGAAACGTCCATGAAGGAAATTAAAAGTGCTACTCCACCAAACTCATGAATGATGGGAAAGTGAAACAGCCTCATTGCTGATATGGAGAACTATTTAGTGGTCTGGATAGAAGACCACAGCAGCCACAACACTCCCTTAAGCCAAAGCCTAATCCACAGCAAGGCTCTAACTCTCTTCAATACCGTGAAGGCCAAGGGAGGTGAGGAAGCTGCAGAAAAAAAGTTCAAAGCTAGCATAGGTTGGTTCACGGGGTTTAAGGAAAGAGGCCATCTCTGTAGCATAAAAGTGCAAGGGGAAGCAGCAAGTGCTGATGTGGAAGCTGCAGCAACTTATCCAGAAGAGGTAGCTAAGATAATTAATGAAGGTGGCCACCCTAAACAATAGATTTTCAATGTACACAAAACAGGCTTCTCTTGGAGGATGATGCCACCAAGGACTTTCATAGCTGAAGAGGAGAAGTCAGTGCTTGGCTTCAAAGCTTCAAAGGACAGGCTGACCCTCTGGTTAGGGGCTCATGCAGCTGGTGACTTTACGTTGAAGCCAGTGCTCATTTACCATTTGAAAATCCTGGGGCCCTTAAGAATTATGCTAAATCTACTCTGCCTGTGCTCTATAAATGGAATAAGAAAGCCTGGCCGACAGCACATCTGTCCACAACATGGTTTACTGAATATTTTAAGCCCGCTGTTGAGACCTAGTGTTCAGAAGAAGAGATTCCTTTCAAAATATATGACTGCTCATTGACAGTGCACCTGGTCAGCCAAGAGGTCTGATGGGAACGTACAATGAGATGAAGGTTGTTTTCGTGGCTGCTAACACAGCATCCGTTCTGCAGTCCGTGGATCAAGGAGTAATTTCCACTTTCAAGTCTTCTTATTTAAGAAATACCTTTCATAAAGCAGTGGCTGCTATAGATAGTGATTCCTCTTATGGCTCTGGCCAGAGTCAATTGAAGACCTTCTGGAAAAGTTGCATCACTCTAGATGCCTTTAAGAACATTGCGATTCGTGGGAAGAGGTCAAATTTTCAACATGCATAGGAGTTTGGAAGATGTTGATTCCCGCCCTCGTGGATGACTTGGAGGGATTCGAGACAGCAGTGGAGAAAGTAACTGCAGATGTGGTGGAAGTAGCAAGAGAACTAGTATTAGGAGTAGAACCTGAAGATGTGTCTGCATTGCTGCAACCTCATGATAAAACTTGAATGGATGAGGAATTCCTTTTTATGGATGAGCAAAAAAGTTGTTTCTTGAGATGGAATTGACTCCTGGTGAGGATGCTGTGAAGATTATTGAAACGATGACGAAGGATTTAGAATATCATATAAACCGAATTGGTAAAGCAGCAGCAGAGTTTGAGAGGATTGACCCCTGTTTTGAAAGAACCCAGTCCTGTGGGTAAAATACTATCAAACACCACATGCTACAGAGAAGTCCATGGACAAAAGTAAAAGTCCACTGATGTGGCAGATTTTCCTGTTGTCTAATTTTAAGAAATGGCCACGGTCACCCCAACCTTCAGTAGCCACCACCTCAGTCAGTCAGTCAGCAGCCATCAGCATCCAGGCAGTACCCTCCACCAGCAAAAAGGTAATGCCTTGCTGAAAGCCCAGATGGTCATTAACATTTTTTTTGGGTGATGAAATATTTTTAATTAATTAACTAGTTATAGTGTAAACACCACTTTTATATGTACAGGGAAACCAAGAAATTCATTTGAGTGATTTCATTGAGATATTCACTCTTGTAGTGTTCTGGAACTAAATCCACAATATCTCCGAGGTATGCATGTTTCATCCTAGGCTCTGAATCCACAAAGTTGGGTTATGTTTTAAGAGCAGGGATTGCAGAGTCAGAGGATTCAAATCTTACCTGTGCTGTTTTACCTTAGACAGTGTACCTAATCTCTCTGTTTGTTTTCTTTTCTACAGTGACAGTAATGATAATAACTTCTTGGGGGGGGGAGGGGCTGGGAAAGGGGTTGAGCATTAAAGAAGTTGTAAAGTGTTTAGCACAGAGACTGTGCTGCACTAAGTTTTGTGTAAATTAGCCGTTATCACACATTCAGCCAGTCTGCTTTATGTCTCTCTACTATTTATGTATCAGTTTTTAATTAACATAATAACAATGCCCAACACTCTACTAGGCAATGGATATACCAACCCAGGAAAGAGATGGCCCCTATTTATACCCTGTTAGGGTGAACTCACAAATTAAGTAGTATATAGAGAAAAATAAGTATGAGGAGGCACATAGGAATAATTCTTTACTGTACAGTGGTTTTAGGATGTTGCTTATGTTGAATTTAAAGGATGAGTAGGAGCTGACTTAACATGGACAGCATATTTCATCAGCAGAAGTTCATATTTATGGGCACTATTTGATTCATCAAACTGTATAGATAGTAATCTCTAAATCAAGGGAAGACTAAATGTCAGGGAATGGCAGAAGATGGAGCTGGAGAAATCATACCTTGAAGGCTGTGAATTTAATCCTGAAAGGTGAAAGAAGTCAATGACAGGTGGTTAGATGCCTGGTATTTTGAGCTCACTGCTGTATCTGAGTGAGCCTAGAGTTTTCTACTGGCATGCTTGCTTATTTCTGTGCTCAGAGTTTTCTCCTAACTTGTTCACCCTTTCAGCCATATAAGACTTCCCAGAATTCCTTGAATATAAGATATATTAATTAGAAACACCTTGCAGTGTACAACCAGATGTGGCCAATGATCATGTGGCCAATGATCACTTTCAACTGAAAGTATTACTGAAGTATTTATTTCACCTGAAAACTCCTCACAGCCTTATTGTTTCCCAACAAACCATCTTCCCCAGATCCAATGAACAGTATGCTCAGGCATTGCCAAGGTACTTGTTTTATACCTCAACGTACTGGCACATGGCACTTAATGGAGAAAATGAGTGGGGATTAGTGAGGACAGTTGACTACTTCGAGCACATGGTGACATGCATTAGTTACTTCATCTTTTAGGTGAAAAGTAAACATGCCTTATTTTAATTTTGGAGTTTTTTTTTCACTTATTTTAAAGAGGCAGTAATCTCAGTGGATAAGGCTTCAGACTCTAAAGCCTTAATTGAGTCCTGACATTACTATATTGTAGTTGTGTGACCTGGGAAAAGTTACTCAACTTCTCTTTGTTTGCTTCTCTATAGAAAGTTTGATATTCTCTGTAGCTACCTAATGAGGTTGGTGTGACTATTAAATGAAATATGTCTACACAGTCCAAGGACCTGGCATAGAATAAATGTTTTAGAATTTATAATTGTTGTAATTGTTTAGTTGTAGTTTCAACTTTCCTTATACTCCCAAATTACCTCATAAATTAGAATTACATTAATTTTTCTTAGACCTGCAATATATTCAGGGATATGTGAAAACTTAGTAGCTAAAATACTACTCACTTATTACCTCATGGTTCTGTAGGTCACAAGTCTGGGGAGACTCAACTGAGTTCTCTGCTTCAGGTCTCACAAAGCTGATATATTAGGCAAGAAAACTCCTTATTAAGATTCTGAGGAACAATCCTCTTCTGAGTTCATTCAGGTTGCTGACTGAAATTCGGTTTTCATTTCTTTGCTGAGGTTCTCATTTCTTTGCTGGCTAGAAGTTACCAACATTCCTTCTTACATGACCCAACAATGTTCAATCTATTAATGATGCATCAAGCCCTTATTATGCCTCAAATATCTCCAAGTTCCTCTTATGGGGCCACCTGAAGAAAACTCTTTGCTTATAAAGGGTTCATATGATTAGATTATCTATCCACCCTCTTTCTGCTCAACACTGTTCCAAATTTCCCTTTTGTTACTTTTTCAAATTAAAATTTTTTTCCATACTACAGGAGTATATAATATGCATAGGTTCTACCCACACTCAAGGAGAAGGGGATTATACAAGGGCAAGGCTTATTAGAGTCATTGAGGATCATTCTGAGAATTCTGACTACCATACTAATTTAAATATAATCAAGTAAAACTTGAACATGCTCATTCCAAATTCACTCATTCTATCAATAAACACATACTGAACACCTACCATGTACCAAGCTGTATGTTAGGTTTGAAAGTATTAATCAATTCTTGGCAATTTACTATTTCAAAATAGATTTTTAAAAAGCAGGATTATCTGAAAATGTTGGTTCCTGTTCTCCAAACTTACTTTTCCACTCTCCAATTTTGCTTTCTGGAACTATAATAAGTATGATCCTGTGTCAGCATAATTGAGTATTCTAGAACTAGGTTTACTAATGGAAAAACTAAATAAATGAAAAGAATGATACCATGTATAATATATTGCAGATTTATCTAATAGACCTTTTAAAGCATTAAGAGGTATCCTGAGGTGAGGAAGTAATAGTTACTGATATTGCCTGTGTGACAAGTACTGGATAGATGTATTTACAGACATTATTTCACTGCAACCAACCAGTGTTACTATTCCTGTGTCGGAAATGGGAAGCTGAAGCAAAGATACACAAATGTCTAACAGTGTAAATGTTTGGGTTTGTCCTCCATTATCCTCTGAGTTTCCTCTAAGCAGATGTATATCTTCCATCTATTAAACTTTATTAAAAATGTGTTTATTTTATAACAGTTCTCTTTTTCTATGTTAAATTTTATTTATCTGGGTAAGTGTCCCTTATATTTTAGTTCCTTGGAGGCAGGAACTATATCTTACTCATCCATGTATTTCCCTGGCTATTATTGGAGTATATGCTCAGTAAATACTGGTTGAATTTGAGTAGTGCAAACTACTATAATGGGATCATCATTCCTTAGCGTGAGTCTGTTCTGCTCTTATTCCATCTCACTTAGCCAATTATGCATGAGCATCCATGAGAGAATAGATCCCATGTGTTTGATACATTATTGAAAACAGCAGTAAAAACTGGTGATTGGCAAATCAAATTGCACTTAGGGCTTGGCAAAAAAAAAAAATGTTGATGGGTAGAAAAGAATGGTCTTACAATGTCCAAAAGCATTTTCTAGGGATTTTTTTCGTTGCTGGTTTTATATTTGTGTATTTTAAGGGAAATTTATTTCACATGTTTCTGGTTTGTTTACACTTAACACACCAAAGCAATGATTTGTAAAAGCAATTTGGTATCTAGGAACTCTTTCTAAAGTTCCTTTTGAACTGGAAATTATGTCTGAAAATATGGGCAGTATTAATAGTTATGAATTGGCTGAATGGTAAGAAATGCACTCACTGAGAGCTTTGGGTTCTCACCCCAACTATATTGTTAACAGTTTGCCTTTATAATTCACCTTTTTAGATACTACTTTTCTCATCCTTAAAATGAAAAGATTGGAATATATAATCTTAAAATTCACTTCTAGATCTAAAATTCCATGATTAAAATTTTTTATTAAAAAAATATATTAAAACTGCTATTTGCCAGGCTCTGTTCAATGTACTGTTTTTTTTTTTGAGGTGCCTTTTTATGATTTAAATATTCATTTCAAATATGAAAGAATAATTAATCTTTAGTTCTGTTTACAGGTGAAAAAATTCAGATTCACATATCTATTTGAAGTATCAGATTTACATATAATACTGTGGCACATAGTAGGAATTTAGTAAATGTTGATTTGTAAGTGGATCATAGTTGGAGAGAGGGAGGGAGGGAGGGAGGGAGGGATAGTCAAAATGCCAGTCACCTTTCTTGCCATCTTATTCTCAGGAATTCTTCAGGAAAATGTTTTCCAATTTAATTTTTCAGAAATAATGACACTGAATTCTGTTGTCTCAGACTTTAAGATACAAACCAACTATTCGTTTGTTTTCAAAAGATGCCAAGAATATAAATTCACCTCCTGGAGCATCACTGACTAGAACACTAAAGGGATTTTTACTGTAGTTGAAAGTACCTTCTTTAAAACATATGCAATATTTATAGGGCTGTTTAGAATAAGCCAACTGAAAGATTTAATGATAATAATCTCCATATTCCTTCTAAAATTGATTTCCGGTTTCAATGAACTTGGAAAGAGTCCTAGGACATCAAATAAATAAAGATCTTAGCATGAAATGAATCTTCAGAATATGTTCATAAATTTACATTTTAAGCATGACCAAAATATATATATATATGTGTGTGTGTATATATATATATATATATATATATATATATATATATATTTGCCCATTATTAAGGTGATACTTTAATGAAAATTTTTCATTTGCTTGGAATAAACCTTTCTGGCTACAGATGAAAGGATTTTATGGTAGCGACAATGGTTTTGTGAGTTAAATGATCCCAACATCATCAGGAACGAATCACAAGTGCCTACCATATGAATTACAGCACCATGAGTCTTAAAAAGGTATTTCTGTGGAAAGCATTCTTCCCATCTGTAACAATCAGATTCTGCTTTGAAGTCCTGCTAGAGAGTCTTACAATACATGAGACAGCCACATGCTACCCAAACTTCTCTCTCAGCTTGAGTTTGACTGCACTTTCCCAAAGAACAACAGGGCAACTTAATGATGAAAGGGTTTAGAGAGGAAAATGGCTACAGCTTTTGTAATTACACTTCACTGTATGTGCATTCTCCAGTGATCCTTTCTGGATACAACTGTGGAAATTTTCCCAGTGGATGTGCAAAATTAAATTTCACATTAAAATGGGACAAAAGTGTGTATTCTTTGATCTCTCCTATATTGAATCTACAGTGTAGTCTTCACAAATATTTCTGGCCCAAATGAAACTAACCTGCTAAAAATGAGTAAATTATTATTGAGACTTTTTAACTATATCAGAAAGAGTTAGAAAAATGATATAAATCAATAACACGTTAGGTGTCAGTATTTCAAGACACTGTCACTACTGCTGATTTCCACTCCACTACTTCTCCTGAAGGGGTGTGGGGGTGAGGATTGCCTCTGTCATCCTGTTTTGTTTTGTTTTTTTTCACTTGAAGCTTTCCTCAACAGACAGAAAATAATAGTGTAGAAACACTTGAGTGACTGGAAGACTGACATCAGCAAAGTTAAGAGATTAATGTGAGTAGAATTAAAAAGACTTGTTTACTCACTTTGTGTCTATTTCTTTATTAACCAAATGAATCATGACTCAGGTACTTTCTCTGGCATTGGTTCCTGATTCTAAACTCTAATCTATTACAAGAGGGCAAAATAGCAATGATAACTAAATTGTAGGTTAGAGAGAAGTCCCTCTTCAATGTACAATAGAATCTCTCAGTCTTAGCTTGCGTAAAGAATTCTAATTCAGCCATTTTTGTAATTTCATAATAGAAATGGTCTATCTGGGATTATCTCTCATTTCCCTGGACTTCTATAATAATGTTTCAGTTATCCACAACAGGCATTGCTGAATATACCTAGGTTCTAAAGGAATGAAGTTTATAGAGTTTGGGAACGTTGTTCCCATTTTGCCTTTGTATGTTTTACTATTTACGTTCTATCTCATCTCTGATAAAAAAGAAAAGGTAGCAATAAAAAAAAAGTAATAAAAAGCAATAAAAAAGCAAAAAAAATAAAAAAAATGTTGCTTTCCATAACTAAAAAAAATACATAATAACACTAGCATCAAATAAGTGCTAATATGTAGTGGCCATTTTAACCTTACAGGAGGATATTATTTACAATCATATATGAAACTGAAAACCTAGTAACAATTTAAAAATCTAAACACAGAATTGGTTGGTATAGTAATACATTTAAAATAACATTGTAGAAGGCTTGAAAAATGTTTCCCACTATTAATATTTGTAAATGTAAGTTAAAAGATTATAATATGATCCTGTTTTATTTTTAAAATACACAAAAACAACAAACATGAAATACTACAAAAGTGGAATTGGTATCTTTGACAGGACTGTGGATTTATTATTATATATATTACAATTATTTCACTATTATAAATTTTATTATTTATTAAATATTAGACTATACATTTATATAATATATAACTACACATATACTTATATATTAAACTATTTATTCTATTTACTATTCATTATTTTCTATTATTTTCTAAATTTTCTACAATGAATATGTGTTTGGTTTTCAAAAGTCTTTTTTTTAATGACAGTAAAAATAAAGCTAGTTAATGTTGTTTCCTTTCACTACCACTATTCTCTGGGAACTATTTGGGGAACATCAGATGAAGTGGTGGAGACATGCCATTTAGAAGGATGAATCCTTTTTTGTCCTATGACTTAACTATTAAATACATATCTAAAGTTTAATTGTTGAACGCTATTTGAGCAACTTTTCATTTCAAACTACTTTTTTGAACTAGTAAAATTGCTGACACAATATGATTTTGGCCAGAAGTAACACCCCATAGAATATCAAGAAATCAAATTGAAACTGATAATTTGAACCACTAACATATTTACAGCTTACTTAATAATTCTTTTCAGAAGCAAAAAATTAAATTTGCATCTAGTAAATCAACAGAATTGAACAGAAGATTTCTAACTCAAAATGCCCTTCCAATTCTCTTGCTCAGTGGTGTCTCAGTTTTAGTAGTTACCAATTCACCTGTGTTTGGTCATGAAAAGAAATGACATGCTACAATGTAGCTTCCTCCTCATGCTTGTCATTTAATGCTGATTAAATTAAATTAATATGATGCTCTTTAAAATAACCAGGCTGCACACAGGATTCTTTAGTGTAGTAGTAGCAGCAGCAGTAGTATATTAGCGTTAGTACTTTGTTAAAGCCTCATTCTGGAAGTTCTTCTCAAAAGAGTTTAAGGTACCGAATTTCACTTTGAAAGAAGTATTTCTTAGAGAATGCCGTCACAGTCAATGCAGTAAAGTAATAGGGAAGACTGACAAATCTGATTTTCAATGACTCTATACTGATTTCACTGACTAACCTGTGCCTGCCCATCTTGCTACACCACAGGTTCCTCTCTAAGCTCTACTCCCATGCCACCCCCCCAAAATAATCCAGAAGCTAAAGGCCTATATGGACCCTAAGAACCCAGTTCCATCACTATATCTGGTGATTGCTTGAGCCCAAGATGCACCATGTTACAGAGATGTGTTTTTTTGCTTGATCACTTTTTTTCTACAAGCCCTCACACTCAGGACACTAACCCCCTTGAAAAAACAAATCACTGGCTATGGTTTCTGCTGTCATTTTTCAACTCTTCAGGCTAAGTTTGCTGTAACAAGCAGGATGAGCTTTTGTGCCTTTTGTGAAGATAGAAGTAAAAACTATTAAATGCGGCTTGCAATTATGCCTATTAAAAATATTAAACACACACTCATGCATGCACACACACACAGACACACAGACACACACACACACCACTGAAAGTTTTGTCTCACATGTCCTGAAATATAATACCTTGACATTAATAGCCATGCTTGGCTTCTTAAATACCTCATATATATGTACAGCAGTAATGGACACAGTAGAACTCGGGCTAACAAAGCTAAACAGTTATAATTGAATTCCTTACTTTGATTGGAAGAGAGGCCACAGGCCTTATAGAAATTCATTTCTTTACTTCACTTGAATGTTTTGTGCATGCATAACTCAAAAGTTCAGCTGCTTCAATCTGTGGTTCAAAATCACATGGGTAACATGTGAATGGAAATAAACCCTGTAGGTAAAAGAAAGAGGAATTTGGATAGAGATCAAAGATTAGCTTCATTCCATTCTTTCCTTCCACTTTTTACTATCCCATCTAAATTTGGTATTTTATGGGACTTTTTTTTTTATTTCCAAGGAAAAAGTGAACTTAAATCAGATTTGAGATTTTCTCTCTTTCTCTCTCTCTTTTTCCAAATCCATGTGATTTGATCTGCTCAGTAATGACTTTAGATAATTCTCAATTGTTAGGAACCTTTAGTATGAAAGATATGACATACTGGCTTGATTTATTATTATGTGTTTTTAAGCTCTCACTATAGCCCTGGGTTAGGTTATAGAAAAAGCTGTTCTGAATATTTCACAATATTATTAGCAGAAATATTTACCTTTTTGCCTGTATGTAAGTATTGTATTTCTTTTTTATTTTCTAGATTGGAAGTCGTTACTTTGTGCTATTAACTTTGAACATTTCTAAGCATTAGGGATCAGAACTTTGCATCACATTTTCTGAAGGCTTAGCATTCTTTTTATAGTAGTCAGGTAAGAAGGTAGAGTTTAGTGTGGCCATCCTCATTTCTAAGTGACCTGTGGAAAAACTCTTATTGGTACCGTAATGCAGTCCGTAAGAAGTGAAAAATATTGCAGTGCTTGAAAACAGTTTTTATGTAATTTTAAAATACTTTTTAGAATAATTTCTGCCAACTATTTAACAACATATAGTAATTATAAAATTACTATTGTGACTTCTATCAGAGTAGTAGCTAAGTGGATAGAATCAACAATGAAGTGCTTCAAGGTAATGGGGGAAGTGAACTCATCTTATTCATGGCTAACCTCAAGTGCTAGACCCGAACTGAAATTCTAGACGGTTATGGTTTATTGGGTAGATATCTCAGTGCATTCCAAGGATTAAGATGATATTTTTCTGTTGTTCCAAAATGGAAGCAACATACTTTGGTTTGGGGTCTCATTGTTTCACAACTTGATAGGCTTTCATTTAGTTCTACCAACTTTATTCTGAGAATTTCCTTTCTTTTCAAACAAAACCCCACAATGCTTAAGAATAGAAGTCAGGCTTATAAGTATCCCAGGCAGGCTTGCAGAGCATGCACTTCCATATTCAAGATTATTCTTTCAAGTTCTTATGGATGTAGAAATATTCTAAATATTGTAAATACTATATGAATGAGGAAAAATGAAATAATGTCCTTTGTACTTTAGAATGGATAATGCAAGAAGCTAAAGATTGAATTAATGTAAACATGGAGAAATTAATGACAATACTATAAAGACAAAATAGATCATTGGTTTGCAAGTGTTGAAGGGTGAATAGGAAGAATAAATAGGTTGACAACAAGGGCTTTTTAGGGCAGTGAAACTATTCTAAATGATACTATAATGGTAGATACATGCCATTATGCATTTGTCAAAACTCACAGAACCATACAGCACAAAGAGTGAATCCTAACCATTGACTTTTATTAACAATAATTTATCAATACTGGCTTATCAATTATAGAAAATATACCACACTAACAATGCAAGATGTTAGTTATAGAGGAAATGATAGCAAAGGGGTGGGATAGTATAGGTGAATGCTCTGTACTTTCTGCTCAATTTTTCTTTAAATCCAAACTGCTTTAAAAAAATAAAGCCTGGGCGCCTGGGTGGTGCAGTCGGTTAAGCGTCCGACTTCAGCCAGGTCACGATCTCGCTGTCCGTGAGTTCGAGCCCCGCGTCAGGCTCTGGGCTGATGGCTTGGAGCCTGGAGCCTGCTTCGGATTCTGTGTCTCCCTCTCTCTCTGCCCCTCCCCCGTTCATGCTCTATCTCTCTCTGTCCCAAAAAAATAAATAAAAACGCTGAAAAAAAATTTAAAAAAAAATAAATAAATAAAGCCTGTTAATTATTAAAAATATAATTGATTTAAAACTAAAATTTTTATTCCTTACAAGTTCTTAAACCATATTTTAAAAATGAAATGCCATATTGAGCACATGGTTTTATTTCTTTTCATTTATCTTATTTTTTTTCAATTGTCCTTAAAATTGGACAGGTTGGATACAATGTTACATTTTTTTAATGTTGAATGAGAGACATTTACATCTGGCATTATGAGAGTCTATACATCCTGAAACACTTCTACATGAAAATATCAAAACTACTTTTTAAAACTATGAATGATTTCCAAAAAGATGAAGGAAGGTGAGCAAATACTATAGCTGTTGGCTAACCTGGGCTATCCCAAATTCTCCAGCTGGATAGAGCTTGAACATTAATAGACTACTACATACTGGGAAAGGGAGTCAAAGTCTTGGGCCTCTGAAGGGAGAGGTTTTTATTGGAGACCAACATAAAGGTAGGAGAAAGGGCCAACTGTAAGAAAAAGGGTGAATGGAAGAGGAAATTCTGATGAATAAAACTATAAGTCTATCTTAGCTAGGGCTATACTGGAGGAAATTTCAAAAGAAATAAAAAGGGAAAAACTATTTTTTTTTCCATGAGAATTTGTAATCAAGTTTTGGAGTCCACATTTACAATAATTGTGCATTTAAAAAGAGGCCCTTTAATCTAAGAATTTAAAATTGATCCTAGCTGATGGTATCCCAGCCATCCAGTAGAAGCAAACAAAATCACACTCAACCCACGTTTCAAAAATAAATATCAAGTTCAATTAAGGCTTCAAAAACTTCTCACTTAGGAAGTTCCAGTGTATATGGGCTCAAAAAAAAAAAAAAACACCTCAAAACACAGAAGAGAGAGAATTAAGACATGAGGGTGAATCATCAGAAAAATAAATAGTAAGACTAGGCCCTAAAGACTTTGAATAACAGATACAGGATATATAATAATAATGGGTAAAGAAATAGAATGAAGAAATTAGCAAAGACTAACAAACTATAAAAATAACTAAGAAGTTATGAAATCTAACCAAATAGAACATCTGTAATTGAACAACATAATCACTGAAATGAAAATACCAGTATAAATGTTAAACAGCAGGTTAGACACATCTGGAAAAAGAAAGGCTAGAAAGTAGATCTAAAATTAAAATACCTCGGGGCGCCTGGGTGGCGCTGTCGGTTAAGCGTCCGACTTCAGCCAGGTCACGATCTCGCGGTCTGTGAGTTCGAGCCCCGCATCAGGCTCTGGGCTGATGGCTCAGAGCCTGGAGCCTGTTTCCGATTCTGTGTCTCCCTCTCTCTCTGCCCCTCCCCCGTTCATGCTCTGTCTCTCTCTGTCCCAAAAATAAATAAAAACGTTGGGAAAAAAATTTAAAATTAAAATACCTCTAATGCAGAACAGAAAGAGACATACACAATATGAAAGAAACCTTATGAGATATTGAGGATATAATGACAATAACCACATATATCTAATTGGAATTCCAAAATAGGAAAATAAATAACATTATTTCAATAAATTTGAACAATTAAACAAATTTCTAGAAAAATGTAACTTATGAAGATATAAAAAGCATGAGTAGCCCTATAATCTCCAAAAATTTTTTTTCAATAGTTAAAAATCTTCCTCAAAGAAAACACAAAACTCAAATTGTTTTACGGAAGATTTCTACCCAACTTTCTAGAATGAGATCATGGAAAAAGGGGGTCCCAACCACATCAAAATTCAACATGGTCAATACAGGAGTGCAAAATTATAGATTAACCCCATTCATGAACATAGGTGAAAAAATCCTAAACAAATCACTAGCAAAACAAATCCATCTGTGTACAAAACAGATAATTACATCATAACCAAGTTTATTTTGCTTTATAAATTTAATGATGGCTTAATATTAATAATATTAACATTACAACACTATGAAATTATAGGAGAAAAACATCTCATTGTCATGTAAATAATTAAATTTAACACCTATTTGTAATAAAAACTTTAATTCAAAGTAGAAATAGAAAGGTCCTTCCTGAAACTGAATGAAACCGCAATACGATGCCATGATTCATTCACTTACTTGGTAAGTTATACCAAATACTGGCAAAGATGTGACTGAACTGGAATTTTTATATACACTGCTTCTCAGAGGGGATTGATTCTATAGCATTTTACAAATAATCTGGTATTATTTAGCAGATATTAAGCCATAGAGATTTCACTCCACTGTTGCACACGTGAACCACAAGAGTGATATAAGAACATTCATAGAGGCATTGTTTGTAATAATAAAACACTGGGGTGTTGTAATAACAAAAATGCTAATATCTGTCATCAGGAGATTGGGTAAATGAATTCTTGTATACGCATAATATGACCTACTGGACAGGAAAGAGTTATAGCTACATTTGTCAACAGAGATGAGCTAACAAGATATTGTATGAAAAGAGCAAGTTGTGAAAATAGAAAACCACTTTTATAAAGTAAAAAAAAAACACACAAAAAACAAAAGCATTATCACCACAAATTCATGGTCCTGCTTTCCCAGAAGAGGAGGGATGTTAATACAATACACAAGAAGCTTCAAAAGTATTATTAACATTATTTTCCTTAAACTAGAAAGTGAGTGAACAGATGTTTTGCACATCATTATACTTTATAATATAGAGAGATGTTATTTTTTTTAATTTATTAACTATGTAATCAAATTAATTGATTAATCATAATCAAAGGGATGTCTATAAAAATCTAACAGTTAATTTGAGGTGATATGAAAAAATTTCCTTTTATATAATAAAGTAAAAGCAGATGATGGAAACAATAAACAAAAGTCCAGCAAATGAGATTATTGACCTTATTTACACTTGCCAAATGCTATTCAAATTTTTTATACAGGTACATATAGAATGTGTTGTGAAAGGCAGTACTGTGCACTGGTGAGCAACTAGACTGATTGCTGTAAATTTTGGTTGTGGTACTTCTTAGCTGTGGGATCTTGGATTTTGGTTCCCTCATATATAAAATATAGATAATAATAGCACGTAATTTATCAAATTATTGTAAGTATTAAATGAGTTAGTCCATGGAAAGTGCTGAGAAAGGAGACACACAGAATAAATGCTCAATCAATATTAGATTCTAGTAATATTCTCTTTTGATTTAATACTCTGAAATGTTGTTTGTGTTATGGTAGGCTTTGGTCATTTGACGAAGCAATTGATGACATTGGCTGATGGACATGTGGTGTTGGCTCTAGAAGGAGGACATGATCTCACAGCCATCTGCGATGCCTCAGAAGCCTGTGTAAATGCCCTTCTAGGAAATGAGGTAAAAATCATTAAAAGTATACTAGGGTAGGGGTAAAGGACTAGGAAATCATGCATACATAATTTTAATTTTTTTTAATCTCATGTAATCAGAAAGTGCAATGTTGCTCTTACAATTTTAAGAAAGAAGGTAAGCTTTCAGAAGTTTACATGTACTCTTGTTATATGGTATAATTTTTGTCCAGTTAATCCACGTAGCCCTTCCCTCAATCAGGTTATTTGCAAGCTTAATAAATAAGTAAAAAATAGGGATGCCTGAGTGGCTCAGTCGGTTGAGGGTCCAACTTCGGCTCAGGTCGTGAACTCATGGTTTGTGGGTTTGAGCCCCACATTGGGCTCTGTGCTGACAGCTCAGAGCCTGGAGCTATTTTGGGTTCTGTGTCTCCCTCTCTCTCTGCCCCTCCCCCACTCATGCTCTGTCTGTCTCTGTCTCTGTCTGTCTCTCTCAAAAATAAATAAACATTAAAAAAATTTTTTATAGCTACAAATAACCCTTGGGAAGAGAAATGCTTTGTATACTGACACAACTAAATACGCAGTGAAACACTGAAAAAGAAATAAAGAAAATTTCTCTTGAAATTTTCCATAGGATTGTGTCAGTTCAAGTGAGAAAATAAAGCTTCTTAAAAATTTTTCAGCTTTATTGAGATATAATTGGCAAACAAAACTGTAATACATTTAAAGTATACAGTGTGGGGGCGCCTGGGTGGCTCAGTCGGTTGGGCGTCCGACTTCAGCTCAGGTCACAATCTCGCGGTCCGTGAGTTCAAGCCCCGCATCGGGCTCTGGGCTGATGGCTCAGAGCCTGGAACCTGTTTCGGATTCTGTGTCTCCCTCTCTCTCTGCCCCTCCCCCGTTCATGCTCTGTCTCTGTCTCTCTCAAAAATAAATAAACATTAAAAAAAAATTAAAAGGCAAGTACTATTACTTCAAAAAATAAAGTATACAGTGTGATGATTTGATATATGTATACATTATGAAATGATTCCCTCCATGAAATTAATTTAGCACATTCATTACCTCACATACTTACTTTCTGGTTTTGTTTGTTTGGTGAGAACACTGAAGTTCTACTTTCTTAACAAATTTTAATTATATAATACATTATTATGAACTATAGTCATCATCTAATACATTGGATCCTCATTCCTTATTCATTTTGTAACTGAAAGTTTAAAACCATTTACTGAACTCTCCCTGTTCTCCCCATCCCTCTGGCCCCTGGCAACCACTATTCTCTGACTCTATGAGTTCAACTACTGTTTTTTTTTTGGGGGGGGGGAGGTCTACATAAGTGATACCATACAATATTTTTTTCTATGTCCAATTTATTTCACCTAGTATAATGCCCTCCAGTTTTAACCATGTTGTCAAAAATGACAAATTATCTTCTTTTTAAAAAATTAAATAATATTCTATCATATGCAGATATAAATGCCACATTTTTCCACTTATCTGTTGATGGACATTTAGGTTGTTTTTGTACCTTGACTATCATAAATAATTCTGCAGTAAACATTGGAGTACAGATATCTCTTCAAGGTAGTGATTTTGTTTCCTTTGGTTGTATATCCAGAAGTGAGTTTGCTGGATCATGTGTTAGTTTTAGTTTCTTGAGGAATCTCCTACTGTTTTCCATAGTGGCTATACATCGTACCTTCCCAAAAACAGTGCACAAAGCTTGCCTGCTCTCCACATCCTCACCAGCATTTCTCTCTTTTCTTTTTGTTAATGCATGAGGTAATATCTCATTGTGGTTGTGATTTGCATTTTCCTGATGATTAGTGATATTGAGCACCTCTTCATATACATGTTGGCCATTTATTTATATGTCTTCTTTGGAAAAAAACATCTAATTAGATCCTCTGCCCATTTTAATTGATTTATTTGGGGTTTTGCCTTTGTTTTTTGGGTTTTTTTTGCTATTGACTTGTATGAGTTCTTTGTATATTTTAGATATTAACCTCTTATTGGACACATGGTTTGCAAATATTTTCTCCCATTCCATTGGTTACCTTTTCATTTTATTTACCCTTGCTGAGCAAAAGCTTTTAAGCTTGGTGTAGTCACACCATCTGTTTGTTTGTTCATTGGCTTCCTTTTGTTGCCTTTACTTTTGGTGTCAGATCCAAAAAAAACATTACCAAGGCCAATGTCAAGGAGATTATCCCCTAAGTTTTCCCCTAAGAGTTTATGGCTTCAAATCTTGCATTTAAGTTTTTAATCCATTTTAAATTTATTTTTGTGTATGATAGGGGTCCAGTTTTACTCTTCTGTGTATGGCTGTTCAGTTTTACCAATACCATATATTGAAGAGACTGTTCCTTCCCCATTGTATATTCCCAGATATTTAGTTACAGATTAATTTACCACATGTGCATGAGTTTACTTTGGGCCCTCTCTTCTGTTCCACTAATCTGTGTATGTGTTTCTAATGCTAGTAGCATTGATTACTTACAGTATACTCGAAATCAAGAAGTATAGTGACTCCAGCATTATTATTCTTTCTCAAGATTTCTTCATCTCTCTGGGGTCTTTGTGATTTCATATGAGTTTTAGGATTGTTTTTTCTATTATTGTAAAAAATGCCTTTTGATAAGGGTTTCATTGAGTCCATAGATTGCTTTGAGCAATATGAACATTTTAATAATATTAACTCTTATCCATGAGCGTGGGATATCTTTGCATTTATTTGTGTCTTCTTCAATTTCTTTCATCAATATATTACAGTTTTTGGTGTATAGACCTTTCCTTGGATACATTTATCTCTGAGTGTTTTATTGTTTGTGATGCCATTGCAAATGGGATTGTTGTATTTCTTCTTCAGATAGTTCATTGATAGTATATAAAATCTGATTTTTTAATGTTGATTTGCATCCTGCAACTTTACTGAATTTATTAATTCTAATAGTTTTATGGTGGAATATTTAGGGTTTTCCATACATATTGTGTTATCTCTGAGTAGAGACAATTTTACTTCTTCTTTTCCAATTTGGATGCCTTTTATCTCTTTTTCTTGCTTATTTGCTTTTACTATGTTGTAGATTGTAGTTACTATGTTGAATAAAAGTAGCAAAAGTGGGCATCCTTGTCTTTTCTTGATCTTAGAGTATGGTGTTAGCTGTGGGCTTGTTATATATACCATTTATTATGTTCAGGTATGCTCCTTCTATACTAAATTTGTTGAGCTTTTTGAATCATGAAAGGATGTTGAATTTTGTCAAATGCTTTGTATGAATGTATTGAGATGACCATATGACTTTTATCTTTCATTTTGTTAATGTAATTTATCACGATGTAATTTATCACAACCTATAAAGATAGGTTGTCTGTTGAGATCTTCCTTTTTTTATTGATGTAATCATTTGTCACTATAAATATCCCTCTTAGAACTACTTTTGCTACATCCCATCAGTTTTGGTGTGTTGTGTTTCCATTTTCTTTTGTCTCAAGATTTTTTGAAATTTCTCTTTTGATTTCTTTGACCCGTTGGTTGTTCAGGAGCATGTGGTTAAATTACCACATATTTGTGAGTTTTCAATATACTTGGAATGCGGGATGATTTCGGTCTTTTAAAATTTGCTAAGACTGGTTTTATGGCCTAATACATGATTTGTCCTAGAGAATGTCCCATATGTGCTTGAGAAGAATGTATTTGCTGCTGCTATTGGATAAAATGTTTTGTATATGTCTGTTAGGTCCACATGGTCTAACACGTAAAGTCTATTGTTTCTATATTGGTTTTCTGTCTGGCTGATCTATCCATTATTGAGAGTGGGGTATTAAAGTCCCCTAATATCATTGTATTTTTGTCTGTGTCTTTCTTTACATCTGTTAATATGTGCTTTATAAGTTTACTTCTTCTATGTTGGGTGCATAAATATGACAATTGGTATATACTCTTGATGAATTGACCCCTTTGTCATCATATAATGACTTCTTTTTCTCATGTTACAGTTTTTACCTTACAGTTGTTTTTGTTTTTGTTTTCTGATACAAGCAAACCTACCCCTGCTTTCTTCTCATTTTCATTGGCATGGAATATCTTCCTATCTCTTCATTTTCAATCTCTGTATACTTAAAACTGAAGTGATTCTCCTGTATGTAGCATATAGTTAGGTCTTATTTTGTATTTATTCAGCCACTCTGTGTTTTTTGATTAAAGAATTTAGTCCAATAAATTTAACTGCATAAATTTATGCAGGCTTCCTTTTGCCATCTTGTTTTTTCTGACAGTTTTGTAGTTCCTTTCTTCTTTTCATACTGTCTTTCTTCGTGAATTGATGACTTCCTGTAGTGGTATGTTTTAATTTCTCTTTCTTTCTCTTTTGCATACTTCTGTAGGCTTTTGCTTTGTCATTACCATGAGGCTTGCAAAAATCTTATATGTATAATTGTGTATTTTAAGCTGGTAACATCCTAACTCTAATGTATACAGAAACTCTACATTTTTAAACTCGCCTCCCATGATTGTTTTTGATATCATAATTTATAGCTTTTTATATTGTGTATTCTTTAACAAGTTATTGTAGTTATAGCTATTTTTAATACTTTTTTCTTTTAACCTTTACACTTGAGTTTTAAGTGATTTCCCTCTGTCATTATAATATTAGAGTATTCTGAATTTAATTATGTATTTGCCTGTATCAGTGAGTTTTATACTTTCATATATTTTTAGGTTACTAATTAGCATTCTTTCGTTTCAGCTTTGAAGAACTCAATTTAACATCTCTTATAAGGGCAATCTAGTGATGATGAATACTTCCGTTTTTTATTGTAAATTTGTATCTGTCCTTCAATTCTTAATGACAGCTGTGTTGGGTAGAATATTCTTGATCAGCAGTTTTTTCTTACTGCAATTTGAATATATCGTCCAACTTCTTTCTGGTCATTAAGTATTGTGCTGAAAAATCCACTAATAATCTTAATGAGACTCCCTATCTGTGACAAGTTGCTTTTCTCTTGCTGTTTTTAAGAGTCTCTCTTTGTTTTTAACTTTTGACAACTTCATGTGACTTGGTGTTGATCTCTTTACATCCGTCTAATTTGATACTCTTGGGATTTCTATATTTGAATGTCTGTTTCTCTCCCCAGGATAGTTTTTAACCACTATTTCTTCAAACACGCTTTCTGGCCATTTCTCTTCTCCTTATGGAACTCCTATAATGTATATGTTGATTTGCTTGATGGTGTCCCATAAGTCCTTTAAGCTATCTTTCTTTACTGTTTGCATTCTTTTTTTTTTCTTTTTGCTTTTTTGACTGGGTGAATTTCACTGCCCTATCTTTCAGTTCACTGATCTTTTCTTCCATTTGATCTAGTCTGCTCTTGAATATTTCTGTTGATCTTCTTTGATCACTTTGTTCATGTGTTGTCCTCACTTCAATGACCATCTTCACAGCTGTTATTTTGAATATTCTGTGGGGTAAATCTTAACTCCATTTCATTAGGATCAGTTTCTCGAGTTTGTCTTCTTTTGTTTATAATATATTCCCCTGTTTCTTCCTTTTCTTTAACTCTCTTTGTTGGTTTCTGCACATGAGGTAAAACGTCCACCTCTCCTAGTCTTGACAGAATGGTCTCTTGTAGGAGATGAACTTCATCAATCAGCTCAGCCCAAGCTCCTTGTTACTTCTTAAGCCTTTGTGATTGTTCAAGCCACAGTCTTTGTTGTTAGTGGCTCCCCTTAGTTGACAGTATGCCAAGATCTATCAGTGTCCCTAAGGTAAGGATCACAGTCAGCACCTACATTTAGGTTAAATAGAAGCTAGATCCATAGATAGCAGCTGGGAAATTGTGTAGCCAGACCCCTTCCAAGGAGACACTGTGAAATGAACATTTTTGTCTGTTCTCTCTGTGCTGAGCCTGGGTGTATAGACATGGGGGTGGAGATGGGCAGTGCTCCTATGCCTATTTAAAAACTCCTTATTTGTTTGCTGTAGTCCCCAGGGACTCATGAACACAGGTACTCTTTGCTCTCAGAGCTACATGATTTAGGGGCCCATTATTTGGGTGAGAGCCATAAAAGTTGGGGTGCTAGATGTGTGAATAGACTCCTTCCAGAGAGATAATGGTTACTTGGTTTTATTGCTGGAGGGAACCAGAGGGAGAAGGCAGGAGAAATGCCTAACCAGCATTTTTAGGCTCTAGGGAGAATCACGGTCAGCACATTGATGTGTGATAATTAGAAATCAGATTCCTCAGGCAGCAATTTATAAAGTGTGTGGTCAAGATATTTCCAAGAAAAATGGAGAGATGGGAGATTTTTTGCGCGCTCCCTCTGTGCTGAGCCTTGGGGTATAGCTCTTCTCCCACACCTAAGAAATGTTATTTGTTTGCCGTATCCTGTGGGACTCATAAACACAAGCACTGTTGGCATTCAGAACTACATGTTTGGGGACCCCATTCTATAGGTGGGAGCCTTAAAAGTTGGGGTTTTGGATGTGTGGTCCAAACCACTTATTTCTTAGGAAAAGCTGGGAGTTGGGGGTTCCCTCCCAATTGTATGGTGCTGTGTTGGTCATGGGGTTTATGGTGAAGGTGTATCTCAGTCTTTCCTACCCATTTTGATGGGGTATTTTCTCATTTGGTCAATGCATAGGAGTCATACAGCTAGTTTCTGGATTTCTCTCAGAGGGAATTGTTCCATGTACAGATGTACATTTGATGCATCCATGGAATGATGGGAAATTTAGGAGTCTCCTATATCACCATTTGGTCTGGAGTTTTAAAAACCTTGACAACCTTTTTCTGTTTATTTATGAATTCTCTAGGCTAAGAGATATTATTCCCATCTTAGAGATGGTGATAATGAGTCTCAAACAGGTTGGAGAAATCCTTTCAAAGTCATGCAGCTAGAATGCATTAGATCCAAATTTTGAACTTGAATTTGCATTGCCAAACATGATTTTTTTTTCTTTCACATTATGTGACTAAATTGCAACATATTTTTCTAATTACTCTGTAGACATCAGATCACATTACCTTTAGGTTCACTTTCAGATTATGGCAAACTTTTGAACTAATTAATTGCAAGTCAACAAACATTTCAGTTTATATATATTCCTTAATGTTACCAATTCTTTTTATTTATAGTGAATGTTTACAAGTGTTAAGACTGTTGTAGGTTTTACTTTCTTTCATGAACTTGCAATGTGACTACTTAAGAAATAAACATATACAAAATATTTTTTTAAATCTGTCATGTATATTACTTTTAACAGTAACTTAAGCTTTTGCCTGTAGTATTTATGAAGGGGAAAAAAGTATTTTCTCATCTGCCTGCTGAACATGCAAGTTTTATTGTCATCATTATCTTACAAGTCTGTAGTGCTTCACCTTGATTATTGTGCCATATTTATTGAGATAAATATGTACATTTTTTTTATTTTAAGGAAAATATGAGAAAGAAAGCTTGAGCACTCTTTAAGTCTTTTCTCTATTGTATAATTTTAGATAAGACAATAACCCAAAAGATGTAGCTATCTAATGATTAGTGTTCTTATTAGTAGATTGTTATTTCAGATCACACATAGTTCAGAGTGTCTAATATTTTCTAAATATTAGTCTTTCTGAGTTTCCTATGAACAAATAATGTCAAAAATAATGTTTGGGTGTTTATTGTATTAAAGGTTTATCAGTTAGTGTTGAGCTGCCCTATGCCTACCAGAAAACATATTTTGCATATTCACCTTTAGTCACAGTTTACTTATTTGATTTTAAATGTGGAAACATTTTAGAGAAGCAGACTGGTTTTAATATTTACATTATAAAGGCTTATGCCAGATGTGCAGAAAATCACAGTAGGTTGTGGATTGTGGCTCCATGGATGATTGACCTGCCTAGAAAGAAATGTTACCCAGTTGCAAAAGCCAACTATTTTTCCAACTATGTGAAAGGAAATTATGGATTTCACTGGCTCTCTTTGAGCACATCCATTCAAATGAAATTCTGTTTCTTTGTGCTGGTAATCGCTACACTTGGCCTACTTTATTCTTCCAAGGGAGGATTACCAATGAGAATGGAATAATTTTTTTTTTTTTGGTGGTCTCTTTCTTTAAGAGAGGACTCTGTTTCAGAACATATTGAAGTCCATTGTGTGGAGTTAAATGGTTGTGTTTTGTACCTTCCTTCCACTGCTGGACCTTTTGACCAGGATAGGGTATCTTTGGTCATTTTATTATACGAGCTATCCCTAGAGATCAAATAGATTGTTTTCATATAGCAATTAGTGACACTAGAACAATGTCCCCTAATTTAAAGTTTGAGATCTATTCTCAAACCTTTTTATACCCTTTCTCTGCATTTTTAGAAAGACCAGGCTTAAGATAGAGGAAAGGATAAAAATGCCATTGGTCAATCTTAAACATGACCATATGGATGTATAGGTACTAAAAATTCCAGTAAACAATGACTGAAATGCTTGTTTTCAGCTATATTAACTCTTTAATCAACTATAATATCTGGATGTCTTATAGTAAATTTGATTTATTTATTATAATACCTTAAATATTACCTTGTCTTTTTTCATTGGTTATTTTTAATTGCATAAGCACAATCTAAAATTTGTGTATTATGAGCTAAGGGAAAACAAATTTAAATAATCTCTGGTTTTCTGTACTTTTTCTATTGAGAATTCTTCAGAGTATAAATGAAATTATAAATTTCCTACAATATTCTTTAAGGGAAACAGATGGATTTGGTGTATTGAACTTTGAAAGGTAAATTTTGGTGTGTCATGTCTATCAGTATGCAGAGGAACAAAGCTTAGGGAAAGAAGGACTTTTTTTTAATGAAAAATGGAAGAAAAATACATGTGTGTTGTGCATTATAATTCATTTGAAAAAAGGAAATGAAAACGTAATACTTGAAACAACTTAAGAAACAAAGAGTTCTTCTCACTTTCATTGACAATATAATTTATAATCCAAGGTCTGGCTTTCTATATATTTTTCAGTTCAGAGGTCATCATGACTAACAGCATGACTGCATTGAAGTTTTAGATTTCATTCTTTTAGAAAAAGCAATATATAATAAGGCATATTGCATGTACCTCACCATTTTGAAAAGTGCATACATGTAGTTTTCACAATGGTTTTACATAGTAAAGTCTAGGTAAGAAAATTTTAAAAAAATCTTTCAGTTACCAATTATTGCAATTTCAAATCCCAATTTCCCTCCAAACTCCCTTTTCAAGTGATTAATAGGGCAATTATAACTTATTATCTGGGATTTCACTTTTACAAATAGCAAAATATAGTAAAGCTTGAGCTTAAAACATTGGCAGAACCTACTTTGGCTTCTCAACGCTGAACATGAAATTGAACTCAAATTAGGAAGGTCAAGAAGGGCCTTTTTGAAGGACTCTGCACTTTGTCAGATGTATTTATTCATGTGCAGAGGATTAGAATTCATAAACATTTTGCCAGTTTTTTGAATGCTGTTTCTTTTCCTTGTTGTTCTTGGCCAAGCCATGTCAATACAGCAAAATGCTGCTTCGTATGACTTATTATCAGTAGAATAATATGTATTACATAACCCAAAGGAATTATAAAATCAGCAGGAACTCTTGGCCTGCATCTTAGTGTAAATATATAGATGGGTACCAAAAAACTTGATTTTTAAAAAATTAAGTTATCTGAGTGATGCAACCAAAATAGGTATTTTTCTTTTTAAATATTTTTATTATGAAAGTGATCTAATTAGCAAAATGTCTTTTAGCTATTCTTTAAAGAAATAGGCACAAGGTCAATCAAAATAATACACTATTGGATTAAAGCTAATTTGAGCATGGTACAGAAAATTCCTTGAGGCAACTGATTTTGAAGACGTACCAGAAGTCCGTTTTTTTCTTTTTCTTGGCAAAGTTCAGAATTTAGACTTATCAATCCAATCAGTGTATGATGAATATTTTTGAACTTCAGTGAAGCACTTAAAAACACTAGCTTGGGGTTTGCAAGAAACAGAAGTGACTATCTAAATGAGAAGAATCCGGTTGCTTGAAATGGCATCAGTGATCCTTATGAAAATAGTTACATCATTTTTACAATTAGTAATAGAAACATCTGCGAGGTTCTCAGAGAAACTGATTTTGGTACTCTGCATTTGTCCTGGCTAGCAAACAATGGCACAGTTACTTTGAGGCCAGATTTGCCTACTGTTATGCAAAGCCAATTAACAGCACCCTGGGTTGCTTCCCCTGAAAGAAATTTCCCCAAAAGGTGAGAAAAGCTTAAGCCCTTGGCATTCCTATGGAATCTAAAACAAAAACATTGAAAAACTTCAGGCAGGTAAAAGAAAGGAGAGGACATATAGGAGGAAGAGCCTTGGGTAGTAAGTTGAAAACAGGGCCATTAAAAGGCCACCTGTCAAAACAGAATAAATGACAGTTTTAAGCTTGTTAGATTAAAAAAAAAAAAAAAAAAACAAATTGCTGTAGACATGGAAGCTGTTGGGATGATGCAACAGCCTCTGGTATTAAAAGTTCACCATTTATATTTGAGTCTATGGCAGTTTTTTCTTTCTTCTTTTTTAAAAATGTTTTCTTATTTGAGTACAGTTGACAAACAATGTTAACCTTAGTTGCAGGGGTGTAACATAGTGATTCAGCTTCTCTATATGTTATGCTGTGCTCACCACAAGTGGAGCTACTATCTGTCACCATAAAATGCTATCAAAGTATCAATTATAGCTTTTTTTTTTTAATCTCATTAACTCTTATTAAGGTTTGGCTTTTACTCCTTCCTTCCTCCATTTCCTTTTTTCCCTCCTCTTCTCTCTATCCCTTCTTCCCTCCCTCTCCCCTCTCTTATTTCTTTTCTCTCTTAACTTTTCTTTCTTTCTTTCTTTCCTTCCTTCCTTCCTTCCTTTCCTTCCTTTCCTTCCTGTCTTCCTCTCTCTCTCCTTTTCTTTTTCTCCTTTCTCTTCTTCTTCATAATAACTGCTGTCTCCTGTCGAGTAGGCTCAGCTGCTTTCATCTGACTTGGATTTCAGAAACAGTGACTACACTTAGTGGTTGTGTGTTTTCATAATCTTCCCAAGGTGACTTTTTGCTCTAAAGATGCTGAAAAAGTCACTTGGACTGACTGTAGTAGGTGTTGACAACCACCCCTGAGGTGAACTTTTGAGATGGTATTGTGCAAGCTGGTCATCAGGGGTTTGTTTGCTTTAGATTTTGAATAAAGAAGTAGTGTTGCCATCTTTTCATCCTTCAGATTATGTATGACTGACTCCATTGGGGAATTGGTATGAGTCTGGCAAAGCCTGCAAGCTCTTAAATTGTTGGAATTCATGAGTAGAGAAAGGGAGAATTGAATACAGGGACACTGTATGATAATACAGAACAATGTTTTTTCCATGGTTTTCTCTTAGATTATGAAACATATCCATGCTCTGAAAGGGAATGTATGAATAATCTAAAGAGAATAAAAATGTTTTGGAAAATAATATTTGAAGATACTTTCCATTGTAGATATGTTGCATTTCTTGTATTTACAAGGCTTATGAGAAATAGAGCCAAAGTGATAGGTGGATTTTTTTGTTTGTTTATCTTTTTTAGCAAATGCCAAATAAAGGAGAAGTTATCTGGATAATTCAAAACTGCATCGTGTACATCTCACATATTGTTTGTCTTTAGGCTTTTCAGAAGGTGTTAAAAGGAATGTGAGCTGGAAACCTAGATACTTCAGAGGGTTCTGATTACCAATAAAAGAGAGAAAGCATTTCTTTTCAGTGGTGAAACAAACATGTTATGGCATTCATTTATCTGCCCTTTCATTCATTAGTCTTTTATTGGACATATATTTTATTTCCAAAACTTCTAATACAAATAAAAATAAAAGCAATATAAACAAAATACTTTGGGAATATATTATAGGACCCTTTGTTTTTAACTATGAGGATGGAGAAATATTTTAATAGATATTATAATAGATATTAACCTTTCTTGGACTTGAATAAAAATGAGATTTTGGCAAGCTAAAACCAAAGGAAAGGATTTATCTCTTGTAGTAAAAATACATAGATAAAGACCTTAAGACTTCTTAGAATTGTGGGTGGTTCTGTTTTGGGTTTGTTTGTTTTGGGCACTGGAGAGGCTACTTTGAGTGGAATAAAAGTAAATAATGAGGCTGGATCAGTAGAATGGAATAAGATAAGGAACTGGAATTTCTGTGGAAAATATGGAAGAATTGAACTAATAAGCCCCATGCTGGGGGGTAAAATAATGACAGAACTGTGTATGATTTTTCAAGAAAGCATACTCTTATACAGGAAAAAAAAATCATTAAGGAGATAATCATTAGGAAGAGTTTTCCCCTGATTATCAATAAACAAAATAATAGTCTATCAGTGATATGTTAGAGCTGGCTTTCAGTGGCTTGTGAGAGCTAATTGTGTGTGTATCTCTACTCAATCCTGAGTTCAGTGACATCACACTGGTATCTTGAAATAGGCCTTGGTGGGAATATTTTCACCATGGAATTCAGCAAATGCTACAAATTACAGCTATTTCTGTTAAACATTTGCCAGCACACCACTGCTACATGATGTGAAGCAGGTCTTCTTAGCAGAAAATTGACATTTGGAAAAGAGTATAGTACAAATTGCTTTACTAAACAACAACAAAAATTTAAGGAAAAGCAGTTTAAAAACATGTAAATTAAAGAAGAGAAAATTTTAAAAACACATGAGTAGGAAGAAAACTAAAGATCAAGGACAGTAAAACAGGAGGACTTACCAAGTATAACTATCAAATTTAAGCTTATTTGAAAATCAGGGGCAAGGAAACAAGATTTTTGGCATGTAGAATGAACTAAGCCTTCTTTATAAAAATTAATGTCTAAACAGTGGACATTGTGTTAGGAAACTACACATAAAGCACTGAGAAAACTTGCTTTCAATGTTATTGAAACTTCATCTTAATATGTACCTTTAGATACATAGTTTGAAATGTTTTCTCATTGTATCTATAACCTTATGTCAAGGCTTAAAAATATTGATAGTATAAATTATCCAACTAATTGCATTCCTTATTCTCTTTCCAATAGACTACTCTGCCTCCTTTTTACCTTTAAGTTCATTTTTAACTCTTTAGCTAGTTCTTGCTGTAGGTGTTTAAGTATACCATTAAGTCCAAGTTTGCTGTGGTTAAGTGTCATAGAAACTGTGGGATACTATTCGGATATGACAGTGAATAGAGGCATCTGTTCATAGTCTTCCTTCTTCCATTCATTAGCTGATATATTTTGTCATGGTAGCTTGGGATGAAATTCAGTAAATAGTGCAATAACATCAGGAATAATCTCAGAATCTAGCCTTCTTGTCCCTTTTATTTTATTCAAGTAATCCTTTAATATTTCATGTGGGCTCCATGGCCATGACTGTACCCTTTGTTTCTTGGTTCTCCTGATACTCTCATAAGACTCGTTATGTTTATATCACTCCTCTTGGCCAGAGATGTTTCTTTATTGCTATGTGATGTCATCCACATGTAGGTAGGGTACAGGCAGACTCAATCTGAATAATCTCAGGAATCTGTCAGTGTAGTAACTTGATTATCAATGGAATCCATCCTGATGGACTTTTTTTTTCAATCTTTTTGGTCAAAGATTTTAATGACTTCAAATCAATAAAGAGGATTATTTTGAGAATGACTCATGAATCACAATATGGATAAAATTATAACCAGATTTACTTAAGCAATCAAATTAAACATATACAACTAATTGAAGACATCTCCAAGACAATTATTTAAATGAAAGTTGAGTTTTAACTACCATTCCCTCCTCACTAGGGAATTGATAATAGTTCATCAACATGGAAGGTCAGATCTATATGGCAAACTGCTTCCCTTATCCTCTTGGTCTTGATCACTATATTCTTCCAAAGTTTCACAATATTTTTCATCCTGACACTGAACCCTTTCTAGATTTTTTCTGTGTTGCTTTGCATGTTATAGTGGGGCTTTCAGTCCCTTTGTAGGTAAATTTGTAGCCTGTATCTAAGAATATAAATTATTTTTCCTGAAATACCTACAATCTCACCTTTTTACTTAAATGCACCATAATATGTAGAAAAAATATGGAGTTAATAAGCATATTTATTCCCCTATTCTTTTATGTCAGAAAACATATTGTCTTTTTAAAATGTTTTTTGATTGTAAAATACAATATTCAGAAAACTGTATAAGGTATGAATGCACAACTCAATGAAATACCACTAATCAAGCACATATATCACCACCAACCAAGTGAAGAAATAAAATAATGTCAGCACTTCAATAGACCCCATATTTTTCTTTTCCAATTAGTACTCCCCTTCTCAACACAAGATTTTAATTTACCAGTTTTTTAACTTTATATAAATGAAATCATACAATATCTATCTCTTTGTATATAACTTCTTTTGCTCAATACATGTTTATGAGATTCATTCATGTTATTGCAGCTAGCTATAGTTCATTCATTTGCATTATTATGTAGTATTATTACACTTCATAAAAGGAATATCTAAGAAAATGCCACACTTTACTTATTCTGGTTTTAATGACTATAGGGAATTTTTCCAGTTTGGGAGCCATTATGTACAATGCTATGATGGACTTTATATATATATTTATATTTATATTTATATTTTTTATATTTATATTTATATATATATATATATATATATATATATATATATATATGTTTCTTGGTGCATTTCTTTGCACACTTCTGTTGACTATATATCTAAAAGTGGTACTGCTGTGTTGTGGGATTTGTATGTGTTTAGTCTTTGTAGATAATAACAAACTTTTCCAGAGTGGTTGTCACAATTCATATTTACCAACAGCATGTCACTGTTTCCATTGTTTTACATACTTCCAGCATTTGGTATTGTCAGTCTTTTAAAGTTGTTAGACATTCTGTTGTATGTGTAATAGTTTATCATCATGGTTTTGTCTTGCCAAAATACTAATGAAGTAAAGCAGATCTCCATCTACTTTTTGATTATGTGTATATTCCGTTTTTGAAGTACCTTTTGTCCACTTTCAGATTGTCATTTTTCTTACTGATTTGAGCTGTTGTTTATGGATTCTACTGTTGGTTTCATGTGGTGAAATACCTTGTCAATTTACCCTTGTAATTGTGCCCTTTGAAAAATAAAAATAATTTTTAATGTATAATCTGTCATTTCCTTTATGGGTAGCTCTTTTGTATTCTTTCAAAGTTTTCTTTGTGTATAGCCAAAGCTGTGTCAATACTCTCCTTTTTCTTTCCTTAAAGCTTTATTTTTGACTTCAATATTTAACTGCATAGTCCATCGGGAATTGAACGTCTATATAGCATGAAGTAGAAGTTAAATTTTTGTATGTGTGTGTGTTTTTAATGTGAATTAAAAGTTGATCCTGTACCGTTTATTGAAAAGACCATCTATTCCTTATGGCTGAGCATTAGTATCTTTGTCTGTGTATTCATAGAGATGCTATTGTATTCCACAGGTCTGTTTGTCTATCCTTTTGACAGTACTATACTGCCTTCACTACTATAGTTTTATAAGAAATCTTGATATCTGGTAGAACAAATCTCACATTTATTTTTTTGTCTTCAACACAGTCGTGGCTACATTTGTCCCTTCTTTGTTTTTATATAAAATTTTAGAATCAGCTTGTGCAGTTCCACAAAAGACATAAATGGATTTTGTTTGCCAATAAGAACAAAAGATTATCACATTATAATAAAAAAGTGCTGTTTAAAAAGGAACACTTGTTATAATATAATAATAAAGTTTAAAAATAAAAAGAAAAATTAAACTACAGAAATTAACTGAAATAAAGCTTATGTGGCTATATTAATATCAGGTAAAGTGGACTTTAAGACAAAAAAATGAAGTAGAGATAGAGATGCTTCATGGTAGTAAAATATTCTATTAACTGAGAAGATGAAACAATTCAAAAGTAATGTATCTAACAATTCAGGTTCAAAACATATCAGGCAAAAATTGAAAAAAGCAAATGGAAAAATAATCAAAACCAGAATCATAATGACATTTTAATATACTTCTCTGAAACTGATTGAGAAAGAAGACAATAAAAGAGGGTGTTATGTAGAATTAAATACTTTCATAAACTTGCCCTAATTGAAATATATATAATAGGCCATACCCAATAATTGCGGAAAATCATTCTTTTCAAGGACACTTGTAATGTTTTCAAGAACAAACCATATTTGGGAACATAAAGCAAATTTCAATAAATTTCAATTGAATTCATATAGACTATAACTTCTTACCATAGTGAAATTAAACCAGAATCAATATTACATAATACAAACAAATGGAAACACAATCCATGGTTATGGATTAGAAGACCTGATATTGTTAAAATGTTCATACTTCCCAAAGTGATCAGCATATTCAGTGCAATCCATATCAAAATCCCAATGGCATATTTTACAGGAATAGAAAAAAAATAATTCATATGAAACCACAACAGACCATAAATAAACAAATTAGTCGTAAAAAAGAAGGACAAAGCTGGAGTCTTCACACCTCCTGATTTCAAAATAGATTACACAGGTTGGTAATTAAAATAGTACGGCAATGCCATAAAGGTAGACTTGGAGACCAAGAGAAAGCACATAAATAAATCTACACACCTACATGGTTAACTGATTCATACATATACGGTCCCAAGAATACATATTGGAGAAAGAGTAATCTCTTGAACAAATGGTGGGAAAACGGGTATGTATTTATAAAAGAATGAAACTGGACCCTTATCTTATCTCATATACAAAAATAAACTCAAAATGTATTAAGATTTGAATGTAAAACCCAAAACTGTAAAACTCCTAAAAGAAACCAGGGAAAGTTTCATGACTTTGGTCTTGGCAGTGATTTCCTGGATATGACACCAAAAGCACTGGCAACAAAACCAAGAATAAACAAGACTATCAGATTAAAAAGCTGTACAGCAAAAGAAACAATCAACAGAGTGTAAAGGCAATCTATGGAATTGGAAAAAATATTTGCAAACCATATATCTGATAAGGCATCTAAAAAATATAAGAACTTTTAACACTATGGACTAAGGACTTGAACAGAAATTTCTCCAAAGAATACATATACTGGCCACAAAGTATATGAAAAAATGTTTAATGTCACTAATCATCAAGAAATGCAAGTCAAAACCGCACGGAGATGTCACCCCACATCTGTCAGTATGACTATTATCAAAAATGGCACAAAGATGAGTGTTGGCAAGGACATGGAGAAATTAGAACCCTTGCATGCTATTGGTGGGAATACAGAATGGTACAACTGCTCTAGAAAACAGTATACAGGGCCCTCAAAAAGTTAAATATAAAACTGCTGTATGATACAGCAAGATCAGGATCTTGAAGAGATAATAGCACTCCCATGATCATTGCAGCACTACTTACCAAGGACAAGAGTGGACACAAGCTAAATGTTTACTGAAAGATGAATGAATAAGAAAATGTGGTAAATACATGTTATGGAATACTATACAGCCTTTAAAAGGAAAGAAATTTTGCAATATGTGAAACATGAATGAATCTTGAAGACATTATGCTAAGTGAAACAGTCCATTCGCAGAAAGACACATACTGCATGATTCCACTTACGTGAGGTATCTAGAATAATCGGATTCATAGACTGAGAGGGTGAATGGCGGTTGTCAGGAGTTGGAGGGAAAGATAAATGAGAGTTAGTAATCAATGAGTATAAAGTTTAAGTCAAGCAAGATCAATTAGCTCTGGTGATCTGCTCTATGTCATTATTCCTGGAGTCAACAATAATGTATTATACACTTAATTTTAAGTGGTTGGAATTTGTGTTAAGTGTTCTTACTACAGTAAAATAAAAGTAAGATACCAATGATGTAAAATAAAATGAAGTATAAAAACAAAACTAAAAAAAAGGTTATGTAATTTGAAATAAAAAACTAATTGGAAAAACTCATTTATTTGGAGATTTCAAAGTATAATATCTCATATGCCAAAGAAATCACAGTGAGTATTAGAAAATATTTTGAGTTGAATGATTATGAAAATATGAAAAATTAAAATTTGTGTCATGTATATAAAGGTGAATTTGGGGAAAATGTAAAGCTTTTAAATGTGTATATTAGAATAGAAGAAACTTTAAAATTAAAGATAGAACTATAGAACTAAAGCAATTAGAAAATCAAAGCATGAATTAAACATGAAGTAAGCAAAAGATATGTATAGAGAAGAAATAATGAAATACAAAACAAATATATAATGTATAAGATATTCAAAACTCAAAGTTTAGGAGGCACCTGGCCGGGTCGGTTGGTTAAGCATCCTACTTTGGCTCAAGTCATGATCTTACAGACTGTGAGTTTGAACAGGCTCTGTGCTCACATGTCATAGTCTGCAGCTTGCTTCAGATTCTGTTGTCTCCCTCTCTGTCTGCCCCTCCCCCCTCTCACACTCTGTCTCTCTCTCTCTCAAAAAAGAAAAATGAATATTAAACTTTTTAAAAGGAAAAAAAGTCAAAGTTTAGTTCTTTGAAACAATTAACAGAATTGATAGAAATCTAGCAAGACAGAGAAAAGTTATGCATTACCAGTACTTGAAATGAAAAAGTAGACTTACCACAGATTTTAATGTGTGGGTTACAAAAGAATATTTAAACAAATGTTTATGTGAAACAATTGAAATTTTATTTGAAATGGGAAATTTCTTATAAAAATATAACCTTGAAAAAACTGAATCAAGAAGACCAAAAATTTGAATGATACTATAATAATTTACAAAACTGAATCTTTTTTTAATGCTTTTATTTATTTTTGAGAGAGAGAGAGAGACAGAGCACAAGCAGGGGAGGGGCAGAAAAAGAAGGAGACACAGATCCAAAACAGGCTGTAGGTTCTGAGCTGTCAGCACAGCCCAACAGGGGGGCTTGAACTTGTGAGCCAAGAGATCATGACCTGAGCTGAAGTCAGATGCTTAACCAACTGAGCCACCCAGGTGCCCTCAAAATTGAATCTTTAAAGCCAAATTTACCAAGAGAAAGTACCATGGTGAACCCATATGGCTTCACCAGTGAATTCTATAATTTACAATGTTTCAGAGTAAGGGGGTAGGAGTAAGAATACAGCTAATTATTTGAGACCAGTATAATATGATACCCTAAACTTGAACAAACATTATAAGAAAGGAATATTATAGGAAAATTCTGCTCATAAGCATAAACAAAATTATAGCCATTCTTCAATATCTTAAAACCCCATAACAAAATTATGTTTAAGCCAGGAACATAACATAGTAACATTCCAAAATAAGTAATTATAATTCACCATATTAACAGAATAATAAAGAAACATAACCATTTCAATAGATGCTAAAAAATCAGTTGATAAATTAAACACCCAATTATGACTTTTGACGAACTAGGAATAAAAGGAAAATGTATTAACTTGATAAAGGATATTTATAAACATTCTGTAGTTAGCATCAGATTTAAGGGTGAAATATGGGAATTTTTCTTTGAAATCTAAAACAAGGAAAAGATGCTCACTTTTACTGCTTCATTTTAACATTGCATTGGTGGTCCTAGACTGTGTAATAGGGTATGAAAAAGAAACAAAAAATAAAGTTTAAAGATAAATAAACAGATGTCTCATTATTTACAGATGATATAATTGTGTATGTAGAAAGTCTATACAAAATTACTCATTTACACATTACTGGACTTAATAACTAAGTTTCAAGAATGGTCAATTTAAGTTCAAAAATCAACTAAAACTTCAACTAAAAATCGATTACATTGATTTAAAAATGAATTATCCATTATTCCTTCTAGTCTTTCACACTAAAACCATGCCCCAACTACAGCCGGTAACCAAGAAAAAAACCTATCCCACTTAGATACGTTAGCTCTGGAGGCCAGAATAAAGAAAACCTCTTTATGTTTTCTTTCAATTAATCTTTCCTTCATTCAACATATTTTTTAATATTTTTAACGTTTATTTATTTTTGAGACAGAGACAGACAGAGCATGAACAGGGGAGGGTCAGAGAGAGAGGGAGACACAGAATCCGAAGCAGGCTCCAGGCTCTGAGCTGTCAGCACAGAGCCTGACGCTGGGCTCGAACCCACGAACCATGAGATCATGACCTGAGCTGAAGTCAGACGCTTAACCGACTGAGCCACCCAGGCGCCCCCATTCAACATATTTTTTAATGCCCACCATATACCAGGCTATATCTTTGCCTTTAAAGGGCTCACAACAAAGTGGAAAATGACAGACGTGGCTTACTACAAAAATGTGTAGAGTAAACATGAATATTTATGTGGAAAGGAAGAACAGAAGTGGAAGCCATTTGCCCTCACAGAGAATTTTAGAAAAGATTTCACAGAGCAGACAATGTTCGTATTGGTCCTCGGATGATTTAGCAAGGTTTCACCAATTCAAATAAGGATAGAGAAAATAGAATTTAGAAGAAACAGAATAAATAAAGGCATTAAAGTGTGGAAACACTGGGCGTATTTGGGAAACATAAAAGCTAACAAGAGTAGTTAGTAGATCCTCTGCTTGATTGATGTATACATCAGTTCTCATGTACCTAATTGCAAAATCTCTGTTTAGCCTTTTCTCTGTTCAGTTCTGAATCATGAAAATAATAAAGTTGATTTTCTTGTCTCATGAATACAGAGTAAATATTAAAACTCTTACTCAAGAGCTTCTCCAAGGATACCTTTGCCTATTTCTATAAATGCATGTTAGCCAACTAAAATGATTTTGATTAAATGGTCTGATTCTAAAGAATCTGAAAATTAGTTATTTACAACATGATAATGGCCACAATTTTATGGTGTTTTAAAATAGCTGTAATACTTAGAAATTACACGATATGTGAAACTTAGCAAACATTTGAATTCTATCAATATGGTATTGCCACTTTCTGTAAAAAATATAGAAAAATAAATTTCCCTGTCACAGTCGGAAAATTTGTATAAAGAAGTTATGTAAGTAATGGTTGCATTTAAGCTTTAGATATGCTGGATGAGAACTTCATGTGTCAAGAGGTTGTGTTAAAAATTATCTAGTGTATCTTCTTACTCCCTGATAATTATCATCACTTGATGGAATTGCTCAACAAAGGTAGCATGACGGATGTGTGATATTTCCTTCATCTGCATCTGTTTTATCTTACTATAAGTTTTGCATACAGAAGTATTGTTTTATGTAAATTACTTCCTTATTTATATTTTAATAACTCTTACTAACATTGATTAGCCTCAACAGCCAATGTTTTTGCTGTATCTTATCAGCCAAACCAAATACATAACAGAGCTTTACTGTATATTGTTAGTTTCTGTCCAAATTTAAGAAAAATGACTATTCATTTAATATTATTTCATTATAGTTAGTTATACCAATACTTATAAATATTTGTTAAATAGATGCTTCAAGCAGATATTTTTAGTGCTTATAATTTTGAATGATTAAATCAACAAACACTCTAGAAAAGACAACTCAATTCTGTGGTCTCTCTGATGAAAACAGACCCTAAATGCTACTTGCCTTCTTGCCAACTCAGAATATTACCTATTACCTTCTCTGCAGAGCTACCTAAGGAAAAATAAAGAACGTACACTGAGAACTTTCTGAATTCATCTCTGTCTGTGTGTATATCCTCAAAATGAAGCAAATTGCAGCAATTTATTGAAGATTAAATCCTCCAAATGGCATTCACCTAAAAACATGCAGGGAAATGGTTTGGGGGTTTAAATTATCAGTGTAATTGCTTTAATTCTCTAGGTTGCTTTTATAAGTAGACACAACTTTATCATATTTAACTGACCATTCCAAATTGAAGGTTTAGTGTGGTTTGTATTTTTACTCTCAACACCCTGAATCACATTTACGTTCTACATAACCCAGATCTTAAAAAATAGCCCACAAACCTCAATGCAGGAGAATTCCAGAAATGAGGTTTTTACATTAATGATCTGTCTGTAATTTTCTTTCCAGTAGCCTGCACCTTTTAATTTGTCAGCATTTTCCCCCTAATGGCACAGGAGAGCTTTTTGAAGAACTAAATATGCTGAAATCACCTCATTGTTTTGTTCTTAGATATTTGAACATAGGGTGATGTTTCAAAAATTTTGTTAGTAAATTCTACCTGATTTCTATTAAAAATGTTCTTTAAGCTCTGAGACTGAAGTGAAAGGAGTATTTATAAGAAAGGTAGTTCAACCCTATCTGATTCTTGAGTAAGTTTTCCACGTAACCTACTGCCTATGATTCATTACTTCCTTTGAGTTAAGAGGGTGTTAACTGGGTAACATATTCTTGAAGATACTGTATGAAATACCAGATTTAAAAATTGATTTTAACAAATTTTAAGAATTTGAGATTACAGAACCTTTTCACTGACACTTTTTTTCTCTCTTGCTAAACTGTATTGCAAATAACCTTTTGATGTTTTAAAAGGTTTTTCTTTGGCAGCTGAAAAGAACCTTCTTGAAAGTTGTATTCAGTGAATTTACCCATATATAAATATCCCTGAGCTACTCAGTTATCCTATGGCATCTGGAAGAAAGGTGCTATTGTTTTAGATTCCATGATTGAAGTATAGAATAATCAATTCAGAGAGACCCTGGGGGGAAGATTCACTCACATATGCTGTGGAAACTTGGAATTCCTGAGTTTTTAGGTTTTTTCTACAGAAAAAGAGACATAGATGAGTTTTTCAGTACAATGTCTAGGGACATCGGTTCCTTTTCAAGCCATATTATAATTTGACCATCAGTTTGAATTTGTGACTACTAACTTCAGATTTTCTAAGAAAACTCCTTTTTTTTAAATACCTTTGTTACTATCACTTTCCTTGCTTTCTGGATTTCAATAGCTACACAGCTATTTTGTTTGCAGGGTTCTGGGTGTGCGGTTTCTGCTGCTACACACCAAGCAACATCACCAAGGTATTCCCAGGATGCATCATCAGATTTAGTTCTGCCAGAACAATCCATAAATTATTTAAAGTTCCTCTTCATTTCTCACAAAGCAATGTTTGCAAAGCTTGTCCATGAAAAATCATTGTAATTCCAGAAGATCATGATAGATTTGCAAGACAGGAATTTGTCCTGTGCTTCCACATGGACTTCTGCCTAGTTATGAATATAGTAGAAGTTAAATGAAAATGCACAGTTATTTCCCTTTTAAACATGAAGTTTTTTTTTAGCTCTGGTTTTATTTGAACATTTTCTCTACCATTTCTTTAACCACAATTGAGTAAGAGCAGCTATGTCTTATGGCTTTCTACTGTGAAGTGTCCGAAAGTGTAAGGTGGCCGGATGTAAAAATACTACCAAAGTATGGATAATAGACCGCCCACTTTCCGTCTACTGCAACTTCCCTGAGGTTTTGTTTGCAGGGCCCAGCTGCACATACAGACATGATGGAATTTGGTTTGTGAAGAACCCACAAAAATTACACAAATAACTCAGATTTTTAATGAATAATACACAGACATGCACCTGCTTCAGGGACTTCATAGATTAGTTTTGTGACCAATAGAAAAGCCCTTTGGAATTCAATTACATGGCTACAAAACAGAAAATAAAACTGGTTACACTTTTAGAACTGCTATCAGCAAAATGAAAATGTTAACTAGTTCTTGGGGCAGCCTTTTTTTTAGGTTGTTTCAATTTGCTTTGCTTCTGTCAGACTTACTATAAAGTCATAATATTCTGCTCTTTATTATCTACTCTTCTTGCAGCTGGAGCCGCTTGCAGAAGATATTCTCCACCAAACCCCGAATATGAATGCTGTTATTTCTTTACAGAAGATCATTGAAATTCAAAGTATGTCTTTAATTTTTTTTTAATTTCTAATCAGGTACAATTAATTAAACATATTGAGAATGAGAACACATGAAAAACATATTTGAGCTTCTCAAATATGAGAATCATATTTAGAATTCTAATTTACACACATTATGTATTTATACCTAAATGTGTTACTGCCTTGCTCTTAATGTGCTTAATCTAACCTTACACTGATAACTCAGAGCCTCTATATTTAGAACCATGTTTTTCTCATATTTTCCAAGTGCTTGGATTCTTTTTTCATTACTACCACTAAGTATCCATTAAAAAATGAAATTAATATAGAAATTTTAATTATATTGTCTAATCTTAACTAAGGGTAAGTTATCTCCTAATGATGTTAGAATTAAGGAATCATTTACTGGTTTTCAGTTTGTCAAGAGAGGAGAAAGTTAGTGAAAAAGCCTCACTACTAGAAAATCTAGGGTCCCTGGGTGGCTCAGTTGGTTGAGCCGCTGACTTCGGCTCAGGTCATGATCTCGCAGTCTGTGAGTTCGAGCCCCACATTGGGCTGTGTGCTGAGAGCTCAGAGCCAGGAGCCTGCTTCGGATTCTGTCTCCCTCTCTCTCTGCCCCTCCCCCACTCATGCTCTGTCTCTCTAGCTCTCAAAAAATAAAAATAAACGGTAAAAAAAGAATAAAAACAAAAGAAAAAAAATCTAAACAAAGGACGGAAAGTCAGAAACTTTACTATCCATTTCCCTTCACACACATAAACACACATACACACACTTGAAATCAAGCATAAATTAACACGAAAGTTAGCATGAAGGGAAAAACCAAATGGCAAAATTATGTGTGAAGAAGAATCAGGAAAACCCTTAGCTTTGCTATTGTCCTATAGAAGCATTTTTTAGATACCACTAAAGAAACCACCTTCCAGCTTTCTAAGTTTTTGACTTTGCTAGCTCAGAAGCAATTTTGAGATATGGGTGTATGTGGGGTGCTGTGACTATTTACAAATCATGCCATATAGGAGCTCAAAGCAATCTCCACTTTACTTAATTTCATTATTGCCTGGATTGAGGGTCATAGGTTCCCCATAAATGTTTATTAGTTATATCATAACTGGAATAAAGTCCAAATTTTAAGGATCTTCAGAGACTAGAAATGTAAACATTCAAATATTTGGAACCAAAACCTGTCATGATATTGTCTCATTTCCATTGAGAGTAAATTAAGAGACTCTATTATATATTGTTCTGGATCTTAAGGAAAGGGATCTTAAAATGATCTTTGACAGCCTTCTCATATTCATCTACATCCACTCTAATACCCCTTTCAGGTAATCAATAGTATAAAAATACCTACTTTTTATACATATTATTTTCTTTTATTCTGAGCATTCTTTTGCCATTATACACATGGATTATTAAAAGTTATTGTTCTTATGTATCTTCTGATTGTATTAAGCATTCTTTAATACTTATGATATGTTGACAGAAGATAATTTCATCAGTCATCAAGGCACAGAAGTTATGAAGAAGAATAGGTAGAGTTTCTGGCATCAAAGAGGTATAGTCCAGTGAGTGAGAGACGCTTCAATAGATCCTTCCAATATGGGGTCATGAGGTGCACTGAGACAGTAGAGAAGGAGCATTCTCTTTCTTAAGTCACTTTCAGTGGGGTTGAGAGATACTAGAAAGTGAGGAAGGTTCAAGGAAGGTTCAGGGAAGGCCTGTTGGCAGTGATAGGGCCTGAGCTTGGTCTTAAGGACTGAACAGGATTTGGGCCAGATGAAGAGCGAATGTTTGGAAGAGAGTAACAAAAGCAAGCTCTCAATTTTCACATAGGTATGAAAAAATCACAGTTAGTGTACATCTTCAAAAACTGTACTGTTGCCTCTTGTATTAGATCTAATTTCCTGGTAATAACTTTCTACTGCATGACTTTACCACGGACATTTTTGAGTGATTTTTTCAGTCTGCTCTAGCCAAACAAACCTGTTTGTCTCTTGAAAAAGACTCATTCTACTATCAAAACTTGCTCTATGAGAATTCTACCACTGTGGATTGTGAATTAGTCTTCTGTTCTAAAATGCATTCCACAGCACTCAACACTGACAACTACCCCCATTTAAAATCCCCTGTCTTTCTAAACTCCTACTGAGGATTCCAGCATTTGTAAACCCAATACTTCCACTAACTCTCAACACTAACATGTGGATTTTAATTAGTAGCATTTTTCCTTAAATTTCTTCTATTATTTGAGTTTTTTGTGTACTTTATGGTCTGTTAGTCTTGGTTCCTTCTTTTGATGATAGTCAGGAGTATGGGAATCACATCTTTTCACCCCTCCATGTACCTGTGGAACGGGTTGACAGCAGGGGAGATATTTAAAGTGCATAGGGGCCTGGGAATGGAAAGAAGGCAGAGTTAAGTTGGGAGGATTTGATCTTCAAGGCCCTAGGGAATGAGAGCTTGCATCAAAGGGAGTTTCTGAAGAAGGCCTCCTCTTTCTTAGCCATGGATACATGACATAGTGGGTACTGTTGTTGGCTACTCAGCAACAATGCCTTCCTAACTTCTACTCAAAAGAAGCCTGGTCTTAGTCATGAATCCTTGCCACCAGATACCATGCAACTCAGAGAAGATGAACTTATGCCCAGTTCCAGGGAAGCTGTTCTTAGTCTAAGCCTAAACTAGTTAACCCACTTAAATAGTGATTGGTTAAGGAATGGGGTATGTGACCCAATTTTGGCCACTGAGAATTAAAGATGGCTTCTTGGACAGTATTACTTTGATTCCTAAACCAGACAGAGACCCAGTAAAAAAAGAGAACTACAGGCCAATATCCCTGATGAATATGGATGCAAAAATTCTCAATAACATACTAGCAAATAGAATTCAACAGCATATAAAAAGAATTATTCACCATGATCAAGTGGGATTCATTCCTGGGATGCAGGGCTGGTTCAACATCCGCAAATCAATCAACGTGATACATCACATTAATAAAAAAAAAAAAGAGAAGAACCATATGATCCTGTCGATCGATGCAGAAAAGGCCTTTGACAAAATCCAGCACCCTTTCTTAATAAAAACCCTTGAGAAAGTCGGGATAGAAGGAATATACTTAAACATCATAAAAGCCATTTATGAAAAGGCCACAGCTAACATCATCCTCAATGGGGAAAAACTGAGAGCTTTTTCCCTGAGGTCAGGAACACGACAGGGATGCCCACTCTCACCACTGTTGTGTAACATAGTGGTGGAAGTTCTAGCATCAGCAATCAGACAACAAAAGGAAGTCAAAGGCATCAAAATTGGCAAAGATGAAGTCAAGCTTTCGCTTTTTGCAGATGACATGATATTATACATGGAAAACCCGATAGACTCCACCAAAAGTTTGCTAGAACTGATACATGCATTCAGCAAAGTTGCAGGATACAAAATCAATGTACAGAGATCAGTTGCATTCTTATACACTAACAATGAAGCAACAGAGAGACAAATAAAGAAACTGATCCCATTCACAATTGCACCAAGAACCATAAAATACCTGGGAATAAAACTAACCAAAGATGTAAGAGATCTGTATGCTGAAAACTATAGAAAGCTTATGAAGGTAGTTGAAGAAGATATAAAGAAATGGAAAGACATTCCCTGTTCGTGGATTGGAAGAATAAATATTGTCAAAATGTCAATACTACCCAAAGCTATCTACACATTCAATGCAATCCCAATCAAAATTGCACCAGCGTTCTTCTTGAAACTAGAACAAGCAATCCTAAAATTCATATGGAACCACAAAAGGCCCCGAATAGCCAAAGTAATTCTGAAGAAGAAGACCAAAGCAGGAGGCATCACAATCCCAGACTTTAGCCTCTACTACAAAGCTGTCATCATCAAGACAGCATGGTATTGGCACAAAAACAGACACATAGACCAATGGAATAGAATAGAAACCCCAGAACTAGACCCACAAACGTATGGCCAACTCATCTTTGACAAAGCAGGAAAGAACATCCAATGGAAAAAAGACAGCCTCTTTAACAAATGGTGCTGGGAGAACTGGACAGCAACATGCAGAAGGTTGAAACTAGACCACTTTCTCACACCATTCACAAAAATAAATTCAAAATGGATAAAGGACCTGAATGTGAGACAGGAAACCATCAAAACCCTAGAGGAGAAAGCAGGAAAAGACCTCTCTGACCTCAGCCGTAGCAATCTCTTACTCGACACATCCCCAAAGGCAAGGGAATTAAAAGCAAAAGTGAATTACTGGGACCTTATGAAGATAAAAAGCTTCTGCACAGCAAAGGAAACAACCAACAAAACTAAAAGGCAACCAACAGAATGGGAAAAGATATTTGCAAATGACATATCGGACAAAGGGCTAGTATCCAAAATCTATAAAGAACTCCACACCTGAAAAACAAATAACCCAGTGAAGAAATGGGCAGAAAACATGAATAGACACTTCTCTAAAGAAGACATCCGGATGGCCAACAGGCACATGAAAAGATGTTCAACGTCGCTCCTTATCAGGGAAATACAAATCAAAACCACAGTCAGATATCACCTCACGCCAGTCAGAGTGGCCAAAATGAACAAATCAGGAGACTATAGATGCCGGCGAGGATGTGGAGAAACAGAAACCCTCTTGCACTGTTGGTGGGAATGCAAATTGGTGCAACCGCTCTGGAAAGCAGTGTGGAGGTTCCTCAGAAAATTAAAAATAGACCTACCCTATGACCCAGCAATAGCACTGCTAGGGATTTACCCGAGGGATACAGGAGTACTGATGCATAGGGGCACCTGTACCCCAATGTTTATAGCAGCACTCTCAACAATAGCCAAATTGTGGAAAGAGCCTAAATGTCCATCAACTGATGAATGGATAAAGAAATTGTGGTTTATATACACAATGGAATACTACGTGGCAATGAGAAAGAATGAAATATGGCCCTTTGTAGCAACGTGGATGGAACTGGAGAGTGTGATGCTAAGTGAAATAAGCCATACAGAGAAAGACAGACACCATATGGTTTGACTCTTATGTGGATCCTGAGAAACTTAACAGAAACCCAAGGGGGAGGGGCAGGAAAAAAAAAAAGAGGTTAGAGTGGGAGAGAGCCAAAGCATAAGAGACTGTTAAAAACTGAGAACAAACTGAGGGTTGATGGGGGCTGGGAGGGAGGGGAAGGTGGGTGATGGGTATTGAGGAGGGCACCTTTTGGGATGAGCACTGGGTGTTGTATGGAAACCAATTTGACAATAAATTTCATATATTGAAAAAAATAATAAAAAAATAAAATAAAGTTAAAATAAATAAATAAATAAAGATGGCTTCTTGGATGTTCAGCCTGTGCAGTCACATAACTCCACACTTATAAGGACTCAATGCATAGTTTCATGCTCTTCCTATTGTTGCCTTTAAATTCTTACTAAGTTTTGAAAAAGGGGCCCACATTTTTATTTTGCACTGGGCCCTGCAAATTATTCAGCCATTCCTGATAAAAATCAAGGTGTTAGTGATGTGAAAAGATATTTGCGAGGAAAGACTGATAGTAACATTACCACAGGGAGAACTCGAGTTGTGGTTAAGAAGGAACTGGTGAGTAAAGGTTGGAATGGGAAAGACAAATACAAGATGAGAATGATCTCTTGTCATTTGGGACATGAAGTAGAAAACAGTGCAGAGAAAGTTGTTTGAGACTGTGGCTTTGACACTATGTGGTACATTTTTATGTAGTTCTTTGAATTGTGTGTCTTTTGGGACCATTTGAATTGTATGTCTTTGGGGCCACTCTTCCAGACTAAAGAACCAGAAAAGGGCTGCGTAAGGTCCATTAAGCAATAAAATAATGTGGGTGTTTCTGAGTAACAAACTTCATAATGGCTTGAGAAATTAAAATTATGGGCTTCTGCCTTAGCAAACAATGCTAGATTTCCTTACAAACTATAAAATTGTAGTCTTTTATTTTTCTCTGTTTTATAACTCACTCTTCCATTCCAAGTCCTCTTATAGGGCTTCAGGCCCTTGACTAGGCTCCCCTTTTCCCCTTTGGTGGGGAAAGTAGTCAGGACCCAATACATAATTTGCAGATCCCAGTACAAAATGAAAATGTGTGAATACTTCCTTGTTAAAAAAATACTATAATTTCATGAAGGTGACAGCAGAGCACTGTATGCAACATGCGAGCCCTTCTGTATATGGGGGTCCTTTGCAACTGCACAGGTTGCCTTTAAGGTGGCCTTTGTTTAACTGAAGAACCCCCTCTTCACATATGTCTCTGAACATCTCACAGGTGCCTCCTTTTAACTTTGGGAGGTGTTTGAATTGTTAGTATAGGTTGTGAAGGATTCTTTTGTGCTACGGTTTGGGACTACAGTATCAGAAAACTATGTAAATGTCGAGAAGCAGGATTTGTAGCATGTGGGAAACATTCAGGCAAGTTCCTAGATAGCCTTGTCCCAAGACAGACAGCAAGGTGCTGACAGGCCTTCTGTGAATTTCTCTTTGAGAACAGAGCCCCCAGCTGAGGGTATGCAGGTGCTGGAGGCTGTGATTAGCATTGGCCCTTTGCCTGGCCACATGTATGGGAATATTTGGCAGCAGGATCATCCCTGTTGTCCTGTCCTTGTTTATGTTACTCATTTAGCTAAGAAAGAAAGACCTTACGAGGCAACGGCAGGGCAATCATTATTCCTGACAGGTAATAAAGACCCCTCCTGACAGGTTAGGGTCTGGTTTCATCTCAAGATGGCAGATGTATACAAAGATCAACTATGTTTGAGATGGTCAAGAAGCTTCTTGTTTGCACATGCTGTTCACTTTGGTAACAAGTGTTCTGCCTCATCCCTATCAAGTTTTCTAGACTTAGCTCAGATGTTATCTCTTTTGAGAAGCCATATATGAGTCTCCCTTTATTGTTATTCTAGATTAGGTACATTTCCTGTGTGTTTTCATGGCAGAGATTGTTTTGCTGGTGTTATTTGTTTTTAATTGCTATATTCTTTACACAGTGTCTATCCAAGGTAGGCATTGTGCAAATGTTTATTGAATGAATAACAGTTGAATCAGTTGAGTCCGTTGATCTGTCCGTATTTGCCACATTTTTTTCTTAGCCCGGGTTAATTTTCTTAACTAACTAACATAACTCCTTGGCTAGACCATGCAGATAAGAGATTGAGAAGAATAGGCAAATTATATATGAGCTCTTTTCTTCTGTCTTCCTTAACCCATAATGATGAATCACTTCTAAGTTAGGAGGAACATGAATTACTTGTGATCTACCACTTTCATCACTAATCTTAGAGGTGGCAATTCTCAGAGCTGAAACTAATAGTTTGCTGGTGGCTATAATCACCAGTGAGTGATGCCAGGTAAGAGTCAGCCCAGAGAAGGATAAAGAACCCTCATCTATATGTTTCCTTTTCTAAAACCCACCCTAACAAGTTACAGAGTCCATTGAACTCTTCTTCCCTTCTTTTTCATTGTAAGGTGAGAAGCAGGGTTCCCAAATGACATTTTTCACACCAATCCTGGCCCATGATAACATTTTTACTGATTTTGAAGGGAGGAATTATGAAGTGAGTTTTCCATAAAACTCAATCCATGTTATTTGAAAGACTATAATTTTAAGCTCTAAAACATATAATGAATTATATTGATATTGATCTGTGAAACCCCAAAATATGAAAACCACAAGTATAGAGCCATGGTTTCCTTTCACTTACTCACTTTTTAGTAAGAAGAGTACTTTTTAAGTGTCAACCAATTTTGTAGACCTCCTGAATGATAATAGTGATAATCATAGTATCTTTTGATTTGTGGATCAAGAAAAATATATATGTACACAAGAATTTGAGGATTCTTTACAAATTTAGCTACAACCCTCTGCAGCTGATAAGTTGAAAAACACCAGGATAGAGGATTTTAAAATGACAGTAACTCCAATATGATCATCTCTACCACTCACAAACATGATGAGGAGCAAGTCACTTAGCTTCTCTGAGAAATTTCAGGAAGAATGGCATGGCATATCACCATACTGCTTTTCTAAATTGGAGCTACTGTGGCAACAAAATGGCAAATAAGAAGCAAGATCATTAAAAAAATGGTTGGAATTTTCCCACTCCACCCCCCCCCCACTTTCATCTTTTCCCCACCCTAGTGATTCTTCCCTTGTTTAGTGAATTGGAGTCTTAGAATTCCATATTATGCCAATCACAGCAATTACATAGGCCAGAATAAGGAAAGGACAGTATTTGTCATGTATGTTCTTATCAAATAACACCCATGTTTCCTGCATGTAAAATTTGTCAGGAGGCCCTATTTCTTAAAACACACACACGCGCGCGCGCACACACACACACACACACACACACACACACACACACACACACGTATTATTTAGGGCAATGAGAAGTGAATTTATGGTCCTCTGAATTTATTCCACTTTTGAGGCCAATATGAAAAAGAATATAATTTTCTCACTGCAGGAGAATATACTGTGGAACTAGGTAATTGACTATAAGGTAGTCACTGATCCACTGGTTTAGGCACCACAATGAAATAAGAAGTAACAACTGATGTTGCAAGCAAACAATGGCAAGTTAATTTTGTTGATTTCATTTCTACTCTATTTCCAAGGGAGATAACTAGTTGGTAAAATAAAATATAAACACTGTTGATGTACCCACTAAGTAGATCATCAGAGCAGTATAAGAGATTTATGTATAGTAATTAATGAAACAAAGCTATTAAAGTAAGGTAAGATTTGTTCTAAAGAGACAACCATTGTTTTCTTTTAAGTGAAATGCCCTTCTCAGCCATCTCCTCCCATCGTTCTAATTCCCCTTATCCACCCCCTTATCAAGGAGAAGGGGCGTCTACATCACAATTAAGGAGAAAATCCAGATTGTTTCTAAACTGAAAGGAATTTGCATATATCTGTTGTGAGGAAACTGTCCAATATCTTGACCTCAGGGGCTATGCACATGGATTAAAGGATTGTTCCCCATATTGCAACATGCACTGCATAAATCATCTTGCAGCCTTTACTAGGTTCTTTAACTCCATACCCAAAGCCTCAACCACATTAAGTTTGGTTTTTTTTTTTTGCTCCTTCTTATTGTATTTTGATTTTCTACCTTTTTTTGATATATCTTTCTCTTTTCCTCTCTCCTCTACCTCCATCCTATTGAGATCCAGGAGAGAAGAGATACCCACAATGTTGGAAAGGTTTTAACTCAGAAGGATCTGAGGACTCATTTCAGTCAGGGAAGGAACATGCTCAAATCTGCACTTCACAAGATTATTATGCCTGCAAAAAGGACAGGAGATTTAGCATGGCTTATTGTCACATGTGAGCAGTTTAATTCGGAAGGAGAATTGACTTGCGATGGTAATTAATTGGCATGGAGAGAATTAATAATTTCCAGGTATCAAACTTGAACAACTGAATAGTTGGTGGTGTCACCTCCTGTGATAGGAAACAGCAGAGGAAGAAAAGGTTTGGAGAGCAAGATAAATGATATTAGACTTAAGAAGATATTTGGGGCATCTGGCTGGCTTAGTCAGAAGAGCGTGTGACTCATGGGGCACCTGGGTGGCTGTCGGTTGAGCATTCAACTTCGGCTCAGGTCATGATCTCACATTTGTGGGTTTGAGCCCCGCATCAGGCTCTGTGCCGACAGCTCAGAGCCTGGAGCCTGCTTCTGATTCTGTCTCCCCCTCTCTCTCTCTGCCCCTCCCCTGCTCATGTGCTCTCTCTCTCTCTCTCTCTCTCTCTCTCAAAAATAAACGTTAAAAAAAAAAGAAAAAGAAGAAGAAGAAGAGCTTGTGACTCTTGATCTTGGGATTGTGAGTTTGAGCCCCAGGTCAGGTGTAGAGTTTTCTTTAAAGAAGAAATTTTGTTGATTGAAATGCTTGAAATTAGGGGAAAGGCATCATCATTCTAAATATGAGTTTTTCACTACAGTGAAGTCATGGAGGGACATTAGATTAAATTATTTATACAATGTAAACCCTGTAAACTGCTAGCAAATAGTAAAGTAATAATTATTAAGTGCTTTCAGTGTGCAAGGTACTCTTCTAAACACTCTTATTAATATAGATTAACTCATTTAATCTTCCTAACAACCCTATGAGGTAGGTACTATTTTCATTAACATTTTACAGCCAAGTAAACTGCGGCACATCTAGGTTAATCAACTTCTCCAAGGTCTCACAGTTAAAAACTGGATAAAGGCAACATCATAAATCAAGCAGTCTATCTCCAGAGTATATAGTCTTAGCCATTATGTTATTCTATCTCACAAATAAATTCATTATTTGTACTTTTTGTGTATACTTTTTCCATTTCTTTGAAAAATGACATATTTAGGGGAAAAATCAATTTAACTGAAGATTTGGAGTTTTGTAAGTTCTGGTTAATTGAGGTTTAGTCCATTATAAGGGCAGTGCCAAATTATAAGGAGCCATGGAGCTATGAATCCACTTTGGAGCCCCTTGTAAACTTGTGAAATACATCTAATCACAGAAAAATGCAAGGATTGGCAGAATTTCAAATCCCTACCCTGTTGAGTTTAAAACCTTGACTGTTGTCAGGTGTGAGCTGCTATTTGTCATAGATTTTTTGGTTTAGACAGAGGCCTTGACGTTGCAGTCCTGGGCCAGGCAGACCTTCACTGAAGAAAAGCAGCATTAGACATTTTCCCACTATTAACCCCACCAACCCTTACTTGTATCAGAGCCAGGTCAGACTTGCACATGTGGCTCTTTGAATGTTGATTTTGAACTTCTAATTAACCATTCTCTTGACATGTTGAGACTCTGATTATTGTTTGGTGGAGCACTAATACTAGAATATACCTGAATCAAAAGGAAAATCTGCTATCTGCTTAGAGACTTAACTTGTCTGGAATTTTTTTTAATTCCAGCTGCATCTATGGTTACAAGTTTTCTTTCACTCCTGTTCTACTAAGGCAAAACTAATCAAACCACAAGAATAAATAAAACTGCGTGTTTCTAGGACTGAACACTCTTTAAGAATAGGATTGCACTGTAATTATATACTCAGCTGTTAGCACCCAGATAAGCTTCACACACACATTCGATACCATTCACTGAGATAAGGCATGTTAGAAGGTTAAGTTTGGGAGAAGGTAATTTGCTAGGTGTTTATATACATTACATCTAGTCCTCACACAGCTCTGCAGTGAATAATTAGTTTCCTCATCTTGTTCATTAATAAATTGAGGCTTAGCAAGTTTAGGTTGCTTGTTGAAGGTCTTTCCACAAGTAAGCAGTCAACCAAGACTTGAATTCTGGTCTGACTTTACTGTCAAAACCCTCTTTCTTTCTGTTAAAGCATATGACCTTCCTCTTCCTCATTTCATAGTTAAGGGCAGAGTTCCACCACATTTCCTATTCCCAAGTATCCCAGGATAGACACTAAACTATACCTCTTTTAAAATATAATAGATTCTGCATACATTAAAACAGACTATTTTAATACATTACTGGGCTTGCTAGCATGTAAGGGAATAGGATGAAAAAACAAATAAACTGAAATTTAATAGAGTAAGTAACACAAAAAGGGAGAGTATACCTGGGTCAAATGACAGTATCAGTGTTGTAACTGCACAATAAAGCATAAGGTCTGCATCAAAGTTGGGGATATGAATTTGATGGGTACCAGTGAGGTTTTATCTTGGTCTACTCCTGGTTCTGAAGGAAGCAAATGCACTTTCTTTCTGGAGGAAAAGTATCCCTAATTTAGACCCCAGTATATGCAGAGATGAAGTTCAACAAAATATGAATTCAAATAAATAAATAAACATACATATTTAAATAAATGGATAAAATCAAATATATAAGGGCACAAGCCACTAGGGAAAGTCAGCAGAAAAGAGAAACAAGAGAATAATAAGCCTTCTCTGTGGGGTTAAAATAGAGGAGAGGCACTATTTTCAAGGAATGATAACGGATTAAAAATACTCATTTACTTTCACTTCTCCATGGAGTTCCACTAAGATAATAAAAAAGAGGGGGTTTATGTTGTTTTCTTTTGTTTGTTTTGTTTTGTTTTTAAGACATGGACTCATAGGGATAAAGAACAAAAAAGGAAATTATAAGAACCTGGAGAACAGATGACCATCTGTTAGTGTCTTGGCAGACTTGGGGGGAAAAAAAAGTCCTAAGCCAGTACTGGCAGGTATATCTCTGATAGTGAGGGATACATCAGACCCATATGCCATAGAGTTGTTGACTCACACACCTAAGACTCTTTATTTTGTTTCATTTCATTTCATTTGTTTTATCATTTCTCTTAATTCATTTTCCTTTCCTTTCTTCACTTCTGTGTCCACCTTGAAAACAGTTAATGCCCAAATTCTTTTGCCCTTCTACCTTTCAATCTGCCCTAAAAATCTTGGCCTTCTACTTTACCAATCTAATAAAATCTCTACCCTGGATATATTCTACAAAGAACTTTCTCCAGTACTGTGCCTAAGTTAACAGGTCTGCTCATGATTATCCTGAATCATAGTACTTTGGCCTCCTATAAATTTATGATCTCCAAATTCAAATGGGCCCATTATAATCCTACTGTATTACTCAGGTCAATTTACTCTCTCTCTCTCAAACTACGCTTCTTCAAACTTCTCTCTCCTCAAACCTCTATCCATCTTACCTTTACCTCCCTCCTTAATCTCAGCAACAAACCTTAGAGTAAATTATAGCTACCAAACTGCTGTCTTTGAACTGTTCATTGCCATCAGCATTTAAGCATCCTAAAATACTCCTCATCTTAAAAAACAAAACAAAACAAAACAAAACAAAAACCAACCTCCAACTACCTCACTCCTTTAGCTTACTACCTATCTCTCTTCAACCCTTTAGGAACCAAATCTTGAAAAAATGTTTCTATCTAGCCGTCTCCATTTTCTTAGTTCCAGTCCCTGTCAGAACCAGTCTAGTGTGGTTGCAGTCTCACTGTGGTCACAGTGGCCTTTCTGCTGCCAGATTTAAAAAGGTGACTTTTTGAAACTTTTTATTTTGAAATGATTTTACATTTAGAGAAAAGTTGCAATTATAATACAGAGTTCTCATATGACCTTCACTCAACTTCCCCTAATGTTAACATCTTGCATAACCATAGCAATAATTGCAGAAAGTAACAAATTAACAGTAATATAATTCTGTTAACTAAACTATAGACAAAGGAGTCCACCAGTTTGTTCACTCTTTTCCTTGTTCTGTTCCAGGATTCAGTCTTTGATTGACACACTGCATTTAGTTGTCATGTCTCAGTCTTCTCCCATCTGTGACAGTTCCCCAGTCTTTTTATGACCTTGGCACTTTTAAAGAGTGCTGGTCAGTTCGTTTAAAGAATATCTTTCAGCTTTGTATTTTCTGATGTTTTTCATGAATAGATTGAGGGTGTGCATTTTGGACAAGATTACCACAGCAGTGATGCAGTTTCTTAGTGGTTCAGATCCATGGTACATAATGTGAATATGTCTTATTATTGGTGAGGTTAAACTTGATCACTTGATTAAGTAGCTCTCCAATGTGATGTTATAATGCTTCCCTATGGAATGAATAAATATGTCGGAAAGATAGTTTGCAATTATGCAAATATCCTGTTTCTCCCCAAGCTTATCCACTAATTTTAGCAGCCATTGGTAGATCGTGCCTGCTAAAATTATTACTCGGGTGTTCCAATGCTGATTTTCTATTTCCCTTACTCCTTAGAAGTAATGAGGAACTGTCCTTTCTCTTCCCATTATTAATTTTGTTGCAAATTATTCTCGCTTTGGATCTTTTTCAGGCTGGCTCCTATGTCCTTTGGACATGGTCCTATCTTTTTGTGAGCATTTTCTTAGTTTTTGGCATCACAAGATGTTCCAAGTTCACCTTGATTTTCACCTACTACTCTGAGTTCTTCAGAGAAACATAATCTATATAACAATAACTATAATAAGTGTATATGTATATGTATATATATATATATGTTATATATTTGTATATAAATAATGAGGCAGTAGATCATGCAGTTGTAACTGAGGCTGAGAATTCCAAAATCTGCACTTGGCAAGCTGGAAACCCAGAAGAATAAATAGCAGAGTTCCAGTCCAAATTCAAAGACCCAAGAACTAGGAAAACCAGTGGTTTAAGTTCTGAGACCAAAGACATAAGAAGATTGATGTCCCAGCTTGAAGAGAGTCAAAGAGAGAATTCTCCCTTATTTAAGTTTTTATTTTATGCAGGCCATAAATCTGCTGAATGAAGCCCACCCACACTGGGAAGGGCAATTTGCTCTACTCAGTCTACTGACTCAAGTGTTAGCCTCATCCAGAAACACCCTCCCAGACATAGTCAGAGTAATGTTTAACCAAATATCTGAGTACTCCGTGGCCCAGTAAAGTTGATAATAAAAATTAACCATCACAAGTCCATCTCTTGTCAACTTGGCACCATACACATCTCCTTAAACCATACTTAATCTCTAATTGTAGACAATAACAAGTTCATAGTTCTGCCTAACATGATACAACTTTCCTAAGTACAACTGAAAACACACCAAGCACTTCACCAGGACAGTAGCTAGAGTTTTGAGTAATGTTTGGTCTTCTCATTGTCTCATAACTTAAATTCTATAAATGTAAAATTAACAATAGTTAAATATTGTTATGCAATGTTTATTGTTATTAATAATAAATATTATGATATAAAGTCATTGCATCTTATGTTACATGATAAAGGAGGAGAGGACAGAGGAAAACAGAGATATTTGCATACAGATATATTCATAATAAAATAAGGAGGAAATACTCTTGACAGTTACAATCCTTGTTATGGAACTAGTCTTATGGCCATAGTTAGTATTTATAACTACCTTCTTCCATTACCCATTCTGTATTCCCTATGCCTTCAGGAAGCAACTCAACTGGTTATGGTTAACTGGTGGAATGAATCAAACCTTCATTCTGGAATTAGTAGTCCTGCATAGATTGGGTTTCTGTAGTTTTCCACTGACCTTAATCACAGAGCATAGTGGTACCAAGGTATGCCCTAAGCGATCTGTATTCCACACATTCTCTTCCTTACTCCATTGTGGAGTAGCAGTCCAATTTTTCCTTGATAATCAGGGTTAACCATCCCAGCCAGCACAGTAATTCCTGTCTTTGCCTGTTGATTCAAAGGCATAAGAAGGCCAAAGTTTTAACTTCCAGCTCAATGGAATCATTGTTATGTCCCCTGGTGGAAGCTTGGGCTAGCAGAGCGTAAAGTCACAGGAACAAGAAGTAAAAATTTTGCCAATGGTATAATATTGACTAGTGAAACTTCCATTTTCACCCCTTGATTCCTGGACACATGAGTACTGGATATGGGAGAAATACCATCATATATTGGATTCTGGTAGAGAGTATATACATCTTCCTAGAGAAACTTGCCCCAGTCCTAAAAATATTACCAGCTGGCTTGCGTTGAAACTGAACCTTTTATAGGCCATTCCACTATTGTATCAACCAGTTACTTCTACTCTGCTGTCCTTTATGGTAATCACACCTACCTTGCCTTTGGTAATTGAATGCTGCCACTTGCCCCCTGCCACTCGGATCCAGTTGCTCCCACCATATTTAGGTTTCCCAATTCAATGACCACAATTCCCACCGTAGATTATGGTCTGCAGAAATAAGCAATCACAAGTCTTTTCAGGAATTCTAGTACTCGCCTTGCAAATTTATCTCATAGTCATGGTAAAAGGCATGTCTTCTGGATCCTTCCAGTGTGGATGAATAGGTCACAAAGAACAAATACACTCTAACAGTCTAATATTCCTATGTCTTCAAATCCCATTAAACCAAGGGAGTTCTTACATTTCTAAATCACTCACCGAGAACCACATTTTTGTCCATGTTTTAGCCAACCAAACAAATGAGCTGTTCGAGCCCTTCTGAATACCCCTAACTGCAACATTAAATGCAGGATCTCTGCCTAGTGAGCTCATCATTCCCTACCTAAATCCTTTTCACACTATACATTCTTCTTCTAATTGTACAATATGGATAAGTTATTTCAACCCTCTTTACTTCAGTCTGCTCATCTGTAAAATAAAGAAAGTAAAAAATTCTATCTCACAAGGTAATTTTAAAATTATATGAAATTACATATACATTATCAGGCAAATAATAGGCATTCAAAAACTGTTTCTTATCATTTTACTTATTGTTGTGTTTCTCCCAGACCATAGCTTCATAGTCCTCTCTATAGGAATAACTCCAAAAATTTATATCTTCAGCTCAGACCTCAGATCTGAGTTCCCTATGTTTATTAAAGCTCTAGTTCAGCATCTTTCCCTTGATATCACCAAAGTACATTTAGTCAACATGTCCAAAGCTATTGTCATTATTCTTTCTCTAAACCTTACCCTCTTCCAGGTTACTTGATCCAAGTAGATGGCACCCTTATACTTCCAGTTTTTCTAGGAATCTAGTTTTTATAGGAATCTAGGAATTAGTTTTTGTGTTGTTTCCATTGCTATCTACATCCTAACCATAATCCCATCCTTTTTGTTGTATCCCTTCAACATTTCATTCATCTGTCCTCTTAGTTTTTTTCCCATGGCCACTCTCCCAAATCAGGCTTCCATCTTCTTTCTCCTAGACCATTTCTATATCATACAAAATGGTCTGCCCACATCCACCCCTGCTTTTTCCACTTTTTTGTCTAAAGTTCTGCCAGAATAATTTTTTACAAAATAAGTCTTAGTCTGTATACCTCCTTGCTTTAAACCAGATGTCAACAAAGTTTTTCTGTACAATGTAGGATACTAAATATGTAAGGCTTTGTGTTGCAACTGCTTAATTCTTCCATTGTAGCAAGGAAGCATCCATAGCCAGTGTGTGATGAACACAGTTGTATTTAACTACAACCTAATTTACAAAAGCAGGGTGTGGGACCAACTTGGTTTCTGAAAAATGAAAAATCTGAAACAAGTGTATCTGGATGGGATGTTGAAATAACAGACACCAATTGTGAAGGACACCTAAAATTCTGGGCTGGAAGGTGGAAAGAGAAATATTTAACATTGCTGCCACCTGGTATGCCAGGCAGGTGTGCTGTAGCCACAACTTGTGACATGCGTAAAGGTACCAAGCTGCCAGAAAGTGGGGTTAGGGAAAATGTGGGGAATAAAATGTTAGGGATGGATAAAATATATTCAAGAAATAGAGTGGGAGTAGTCCTGCATACAGCATTTACATTCTGAATGTTTTTATTTTACATTGCAGTTCCACAATTATTTATTTTGTGGTTACTTGCATATTTTGATTTTGCTATTAATACTGTTGGCTTAAATGTGATCAGAAGCAAACATACCTGTTAAAAAATGTAGTGCTCAATTGCTGTTTCCTAGGAAAGTTGATAAAGAACATGTATCTTCCACAAAATGTTTGTCAGTGTTCATCGTTCATCACGGGGACATAATGATATCATAAATGACATGAATACTGAAGACAATAATACTGCTGAGTGAGTAGCAGTATCTACTTTAAAATTTAGTATTATTAGAAGAAAAACAAAACAAAAATAAAAACTAAAGCCAAAGATGGCAGTTTAACAAGTGCAGTTGCAGAAGGTACATTTAAGTATCACTTTGTGAAGCATGACTTTTTATTTAGATAAAATGACCATGCATCTACATTTTAAAAATAAATTTTGAATTTCAAGTGTTCTTTTCAAGCTCCAAAGTGAGGTAATGGTTGTTACATGTTGACTCCACTAAAGAATCTCTTGGTTCAATGATACAGTGTCCTTAGATGCTTCAAACAGAAAAATCAGTTAGTTCTAATAATGGTTTGATATTTTTCATTCAATTTATGGAATCAAAGTAGAGCTTTTAGAAATAAATCTGCCAAAAATGAAAGATTGGGTATTATTATGAATGCCATTATAAATTACAGTGAAAATCTAACACTGACAATAAAATAACTTGGTTTTATATTAATATGCAAATTTAGATTTGGGGGGAGCATAGCTTAATCTTAACAGCAATGTGTTTGTCATTAATTATGAACAATATAAATTCCCTAAATTTTTATAAATAACAATAAAATTAAACAATAATTTAATAAAATTTTATTTAAAAATTTCTTTTGAAAACCAAGCAGGTGGGTGCCTAGGTGGCCCAATCGGTTAAGCGTCTGACTTCAGCTCAGGTTATGACCTCACAGTCTATGGGTTCAAGTCCCACATCGGGCTGTGTGCTGACAGCTCAGAGCCTGGAGCCTGCTTCAGATTCTGTGTCTCCCTCTCTCTCTCTGCCTCTCCCCCACTCATGCTCTGTCTCTCTCCATCTCGCAAAAATGAATAAACATTAAAAAAATAAAAATAAGTAAATAAAAAAGCAAGCAGGCTAAGTATTCTACCAATAAAAATGTAAGGTATTTTCTCAAAATTTAAAATACCTTTATATAAATCCAGGATGAAACACAGGTAAATGAATTACTGCTAAATGAAATACAAAGTTTTTGAAATACAGCTGATATTGATGACAAAGGAAAAAAAAAAACTTCAGCATGGCAGTTCAAATTTCCTCTCTTAGTTGCCCATTATCAACCATACTTTAGAAATGTTTGAGATGATTATTCTAATATTGAGCTATTTTGTAAATGAGTTTCTGAATTTTCATTATATTTTTTCTATTCAGAATTCATTAAGCAAAATATTCAATAAATGGACCTCTGCCCCTACGTATGAAGAAGTAACTACTCTAGGAATTGTCCTTTGATTAGAAATAAAACTAGAAAAACATATATGGAACACTGTTTTGGGCACTGAGCACCAGATACTGAAGGCCTATAATCCCAGCAGGAAACAAACAAGGAAAGAGAAATATGAGTCCTACAGTTGCCTGAGGTTACTGATAGAAGGAAATCTTGAGGCTTCAGCATAGGGAGGGAGAATACAAATAGAATCCAATTACTTTTCTGAGTTGAAGATAAAGTAATCAGTGTTTGGGGAGATTGAAGTGACTCGAATTTGTGAGTCAGGATATTTGAGGTGAAGTTGCTGCACAGAGAAGAAGTTCTGTGTATCTGGACAGGAGTGTCTTTAAACCTTTATGTTACTTATTTTACATGCATGAGGTGAAATTCCACAAGGCTGGAGAACTAACCATCGGAAACCAGTAGGTTAAACAATTCAAACAGTTCACACAGGACTGAGAATAATTTGCATTCCTCTCAGCCAGAGTGGAGAGACCTTGTAATACATAAGGCAACATGTAGAGAAATCAAAATGGTTTTCTCTTAGTTTTGGACTAAATTAGCCTTGTACTAAAACCTGCTTGGGAGTCAATTTGACAAAGAGTATGAGCAAGCCTCAAAAGGATCATACTGATTGCATGATTTAATTGTGTGCCCAAGTAAAGTCCAACATGTCAAAGAACACATCAAAATTCAATAACCAGAAATGTTCAAATTAATAATGCCAAGCATCCAAATGAAAATTACCAGACATGCTATGAAATGGGAAAATATGACCTAGAACTACAAGACAAATCACTGATTCAGAAATTCAGAGGAGAGGAGTTAAGATGGTGGACAAGTATGGGGACCCTGGACTTTCCTCATCCCTCAAACACTGCTATATTGAGGTCAGATCATTTGGAACACCCAGGAAATTGACCTGAGGACTGGCAGAACAATTTCCAAGGTTGTCAGGAGTCAGCATGGTAGGTATGAGGTGCATGGAAGTGAATTGAGGGAGAGAAAAACAGTGGTGCCTCAGAAGGGAAGGGAACCCTTTCCATAGGGAGAGAAAAGGGAGACAGAGAGGGGTTAAGAGAGTGTGGTATCATGTTTGCACAAGACGAAAACCTCTCTGGACCACAGACTGGGGACCGAGGGGTACTGAGTGTTGCAGTTTTTTTGCAAACAACTTGTGGAGCTCAAACTCTGAAGTTTTGGAAGTGTGTGAGTTTCTCCGCAGCAGAGCTGTGGAGTACACTCCTGGGGAGAAGCAGGGCACTGGTCCCAGAGTGCATAGCATAGTGTAGGGATCTCCTGGGTCTCAGTAGAAAGAACATTCCCCTTCCTGGAGTACATTTGGAAGAGGGTAAATTGCCTCTCCCAGGACAAAAGACCCTGCAGGCACCAGCAAAAGGCCTTTCATCAGCAAGGGACAGAGGTGTGTGCAGAGGGCAGATGACTTGGTTGTTGCTTTCCAAAGTGCTACACTGTACATTTCATGCAGAGTGCACATGCCCTGTTTTTATCTGGGGCAAAGGATATCAGACACGGCGCAGAGTGGAGAGGTTTTTGGGACAAAGCACATCAGGCACAGCTCAGAGAGGCTGTACTCTAGGGAAGGGGCATGGATATGTGCAGTGCCAGGTCCCTCGAGATTTCAAGTTTTGATTCCCAGCCACAGAGCAAAGATAAATTGCAGGAGAGCTCTGGTGCAGGGTACGCTGACTGCCCTCGCTATTCTTTGAGGGCTTCCTGAATGAATAGGGAGTGTGTGAGATCCTTTGTCCAGAGACAAGAGAGTCAGGTGACGCCATTTTACCTTTCACCACCAACACAGTGGGATTTCAGAGAGCAACACAGCAGCCCCCAGTAGAAGCTGGACCCACTTAACCCCACCCCCCTGTACCTGGAAACTGCATTGGTAATGGGACAGGTCTGTCTCTGAGCCAGCTCAGTGGGCCTCTCCTCCAGAAGACCAGCATAGGCAGCACCCCACATGCACCAACTGTACTAATCATAGAGTGCTTCAAAGCATCACCTACAGTTCTGGTAGAAATAGGACCAAGCTTACTTTTTTCCCTTCCTCCTCCTTCTCCCTCCTCCCTCCTCATCTTCCCTTCTCCCTCTTCCCTCCTTCTCCCTCCTCTCCCTCCTCCTCCTCCTCCTTCTGTGTCTTCTATACATCATATACGGGGTCAGAAATCAGTCCTCAACAAGTACCAAAAGATTGTGATCAAACCATGTGTATTTTCAGATCATGATGCTATGAAACTTGATGTCAACCACAAGAAAAAATTTGGAAAGCCCTCAAATACATGGAGGTTAAAGAACATCCTATTAAAGAATAACAGGTTAACCAGAAAATTAAAGAAGAAATTTTAAAAATACATGGAAGAAAATGAAAATGAGAACAGAACAGTCCAAAACCTTTGGATGCAGCAAAGGCAGTCCTAAGAGGGATGTATATTGCAATTCAGGCCTATCTCAAGAAGCAAGAAAGGTTCCAAATATAAAACCTAACCTTACATCTGAGGGAACTAGAAAAGGAACAGCAAACAAAGCGTAAATCCAGTAGAAGAAGGGAAATAATAAAGATTAGAACAAAAATAAATGATACAGAAACCAAACAAAAACAGAAACATAGATCAATGAAACTAAGAGCTGATACTTTGAAGGAATTAACAAAATTGATAACCCCCTAGCCAGACTTATCAAAAAGAAAAGAGAGAGGACCCAAATAGATAAATGAATGAAAGAGAGGTCACAACCAACACCACAGAAATACAAACAATTATAAGAGAATACGAAAAATTATATGCCAACAAACTGGACAATCTGGAAGAAATGGACAAATTCGTAGAAACTCAGAAACTACCAAAACTGAAATAAGAAAAAATAGAATACAGACCCATACCCAGCAAGAAATTGAATCAGTAATGAAAAATCTCCCAACAAGCAAGGGTCCTGGGCCAGATGGCTTCCCAGGGGAAGTGTACCAGACATTTAAAGAAGAATTAATTGGGGTGTCTGCGTGGCTCAGTTGCTTAAGTGTCTGACTTGATTTTGGCTCAGGTTGTGATCTAAAGGTTCAAGCCCTGCATCAGGCTCTGCGCTGAAAGCACAGAGCCTGCTTGGGAATTTTCTCTTCCCCTCTCTCTGCCCTCCCTGGCTTGTTTGCCCACTCTCTCTAAATAAACGGACAAACATAAAAAAATAAAGAATAATTAATACCTATCCTTCTCTAGCTTTTCCAAAATATGGAAATGGAAGAAAAACTTTCAAACTCATTCTATGAAGCCAGCAGTATCTTGATTCCAAAGCCAGACAAAGACCCCACTAAAAAGGAGGATTACAAACCAGTATCCCTGATGAACATGGATAGGAAAATTCTCAGTAAAATACTAGCAAAGCGAATTCAACAGTACATTAAAATAATTATTCACCGTGATCAAGTGGGATTTATTCCTAGGCTACAGGACTGGTTCAATATTCTCAAATCAATCAACATGATATACCACATTAATAAAAGAAAGGATAAGAACCATATGATCCTGTGAATCGATTCAGAAAAAGCATTTGACAAAATACAGCATCCCTTCTTGATAAAAACTCTAAGAAATCAAAGAATCAATCCCATTTGCAATTGCACCAAAAACATAAGATACCTAGGAATAAACCCAACTAAAGAAGTAAAAGATTTATACTCTGAAAACTATGGAACACTTATGAAAGTGATTGAAAAGGACACAAAGAAATGGAAAAGCATTTCATGCTCATGAATTGGAAGAAAAACATTGTTAATATATCTATGCTGTCCAAAGAAATCTACACATTTAATGTAATCTCTATCAAAATGCCAGAAGCATTTTTCCCAGAACTAGAATAAACAATCCTAAAATTTGTATGGAACCAGAAAAGACCCTGAATAGCCAAAGCAATGTTGGAAAAGGAAAACAAAAGTGGATGCACCACGATTCTGGATTTTAAACTATATTACAAAGCTGTAGTGATAAAGACAGCATGGTACTGGCACAAAAACAGGCACATAGATCAATGGAACAGAACAGAAAACCCAGAAATGGACCCACAGCTATATGGTCAACTAATCTTTGACAAATCAGGAAAGAGTATCCAATGGGAAAAAGACAGTCACTTCAGCAAATGGTGTTGGGAAAACTGGATGGCAACATGCAGAAGAATGAAACTTGTACTACTTTATTACACCATTCACAAAAATAAATTTGAAATTGATGAAAGACCTAAATTTGAGACAAGAAGCTATTAAAATACTATAAGAGAACACAGGCAGCAACCTCTTTGACCTCAGCTGGAGCAGCTTCTTACTAGACATGTCACCAAAGGCAAGAGAAACAAAAGCAAACATGAACTACTGGGACTTCATCGAGATAAAAATCATCTGCACAGTTCAGGGAACAATCCACAAAACTAAAAGACAGTCTACACAATGGAAGAAGATATTTGCAAATAACATTTTGGATAAAGGGTTAGTATCCAAAATCTATAAACAACTTATCAAACTTAATAGCCCCAAAAAAATAATCTGTTGAAGAAATGGGCAAATATATGAATAGACACTTTTCCAAGAAGACATCTAGATGGCTAACAGACACATAAAAAGATGCTCAACGTCACTCATCACCAGGGAAATGCAAATCAAAACCACGATGAGATACCTACCATCACACACCTGTCAGAGTGGCTAAAATTAAAAACACAAGAAACAACACATGTTGGAAAGGATGGGGAGAAAGGGAAAGCCTCTTGCACTATCGGTGGGAATGCAAACTGGTACAGCCACTCTGAAGAATAATATGGAGGTTCCTCAAAAAACTAAAAATAGAATTACCCTGTGATCCAGGAAGTGCACTATTAAGTATTTACCCAAAGGAAACAAAAATACAGACTCAAATGGGTACATGTACCTATGTTTATATCAGCATTATCAACAATAGCCAGACTATGGGGAGATGCCAAATGTCCACTGACTGATGAATGGATAAAGAATATGTGGTATATATGTTATATATGTACATATAATGGAATAATTATCAGCCATCAAAAAAATGAAATCTTTCCATTTCCAATGACGTGGATGGAGCTAGAATGTATTATGCTAAACAAAATAAGTCAATCAGAGACAAGTATCATATAATTTCACTCATCTATGGAATTTAAGAATAAAACAGATGAACATATAGGAAGGGAAAAGAGAAAAGAGGGAAACAAACTGCAAGAGATTCTTAATGATAGAGAACAAACTGAGGGTTGATGGAGGGAAGTGGGTGGGAGATGGGCTAGATGGGTGATGGAGGAGGGCGCTTACTGTGATGAGCACTGAGTGTTGTATATAAGTGATGAAAATCACTGAATTCAACTCCTGAAACCAATAGTGCATTTTATGTTACCTAACTAAAATTTAAATTTAAAAAAAAGAAACTTATTCAGAAATTCAAGACATGATAGAATTAGCAGATAAAAATATTAGTTACTCCTAATATGAAGAGGAAAGTTGCAAGCATGATGTTCAGAGAAATTAAAAACCTGGAAAATGTGCAAATGGAAGTTTTAGAGATGAAAAATTATAAAAAAAAAGCATTTGAAATTTAAAAAAAATGTACCCTAGAAGAATTAATGGCAGATGATACATTGCAAAAGACAAAAACAAAACAAAACAAAAACAATGAAGTTGAAGAAGTAATAGGAACTATTCAAAGTGAAGAATAGAAAAGTACTGAGGTGCACCTGGGTGGCTCAGTCAGTTGGGCATCCAACTCTTCATTTCAGCCCAGGTCATGATCTTACGGTTCGTGAGTTTGAGCCCCACATCGGGCTCCACAGTGACAGTGTGGAGCCTGCTTGGGATTCTTTCTCTCCCTCTCTCTCTCTGCCTCTCCCCCACTCTTTCTCTCTCTGTCTCTCAAATAAATAAACTTCAAAAAAGGGGAAAAAATGCTGAAAAATAGTATATCAGTAATATATTGGACAGCATCAATCAGCTAACATATCAATAATTAGAGTTCCAGAAAAGGAAGAAGTTTGGGAAGTATTTAAAGAAATAGTGGGAAAAGGTTTTATAATTTGATGAAAACCACAAATCCACAGATCCCTCAAGCTCAATCTCAAGCAGAATAAACATGAATAAAATCACACTGAGGAACATTATCATGAAATCTTAAAAGAAGCCGGAGAAAAGAAAAATCATATTGCATAAAAAGAAAAAAAAACGATGATAAGATGAAGATAAGAATCTTTCAATCTCAGAATAGATAGGTTAAATGACAGAAGCCTGGGATTAAAGACTACATAGTATATGGTTTCATTTATATGAAATTATAGAAAAGGCAAAATACAGTGGCAGAATTTCAGTTATTATTAGGGGCCAAGAAGGAGGGTAAAAAATTCATGCCAAAAGGCCAAAATAAGGTTTTAGGGATGAAGAAAATATTCTATATTTCGATATATGTGTGACTGCACACATTTGTCAACATGCATTATAATCTGCCCTTAGAACTGGTAAATTTTATTGAATATGAACTATACTCAATGAGGCTGATAAAAAAAAGATAGTTATGAAATGAAGGAAAAATACCAGCTTTTGAAACTTTTAAAGAATTTCAGTTACAGAAACAGTGTTTTTAAGAGAAAAAACATTTAAATTGACCCCTACAAAAATAAGGGAATAAAGTAACAAATTTAGTATCAACAGGCAAACCATGCACAAGATTTAATTTTGAAAATCTGTAATTGGGCTTTCAAAGATGTCTATTTGTTGACAGAATCATTGATAAAATTCCTATTCTTAGTTGTGTATTCTGAAATAGAATGAAATTGAGAAGTCATATGATTTTGCAGCATCTAAATTTAGTAAATAAAATTTTATAGAATCATAAATGGAGAAAGCTTTCTTGATAAGTTCAGCTTACATAAAATGTTTGCCAAATAAAGGTACCTGTGAAAGAAGGGAAAAACAGTAGTTGTGAAAGTATTTGGTATGAAGTAGTCACTGATATCAATATTTTAAAAATTGGAAGTGAAAGATATCCCACATATAGCAGAATTTACTACCATAGCACCACACTTGTGAAGATGGGGCCAACCAAAAATATTACAGTCTCTTGAGAAGAATATTTAAAGATGCCACAGTTTCAAATTTATTAACTGTAAAATTCCACTTTGAAGAAGATTTCAGGCAGTTTTATGAAAAAGTATAAAATATTTGGACCACATTGAAAAAAAATGCAATCTTCATAAAAATACCAATGATATTCTATTACTGAGAGATATGGCCACAAAATTGATTAACCTATGTTAATATTTAGCAGCAATCATAATTCTGCTTATGTTATTTTCTAATGTTTACATAATCAGTATAAAGTAGGTACTATAATTTGGCATATATGAATTATAATATTTTTGTTTTTTTAGAATGAATTTTAGTTATGAAAATAACTTTTGAATAGGACTATTTTATATTTTATAAGTCCACTGATAAAAACAGTTTGCTGACCAGTAAATGAACATTTCAATGACATGATTTTTATTTTTAGCCCCATTTTAACCTTAAAATTGCCCCAACTTGGATGAAAAATTACCTGGCCGCTCTACTGATACACCAACTTTCAATACATCTTTATTTTTACATATATATATATACAATACTTTGGATCCCAATAAATGTCTCCATTTTGATTAAAACATCTATCTTAAACTCTATTAAGAAGCTCTGAGCTCTGGAAAATCTCTGTGAGGCCCCTTTAAGTCCCGGGTGTTAATAATCTCTGAAGTTGATGGGGATTGGAAATGGTTTACTACCAGCTTCTTGTCCTGTGAGAACATGGTGTGTAATGACAAAAGACAACATTATTTAAGTGCAAGCTTGAGAAATGACTCTAAAACCCCAGAAGGATGAGGGAAGGGTGAGGTTTCAGGGGTCAGGAGGTGTTCAAAGTGTCAAAGGCTTTGGTTGGGAAAACTTTTGGCTAATGTGTTGCTTTTAACACAGCAAATACCTGTTTTTCCAAAACGCTTATTACCAAGAACAATGTTGTTGTTACTGAAGTCTGATTACATAGTACCTGCAGAATGTCCTCTCATGGTTCCTACCTGACCCAATGACACCCCATCTATGGCCTCCCTCTAACTCTTGACTGTCTGCATCTATTACCTGGTTCTTACCTTTATTTTAGATTCATTCTTTGCCTTTACCAGAAAAAACAGAAATGTAGAATAATGAAGGTTAAATAGTCAAAAAGAAGGAGGAGGAGGAGGAGGGTTGGGGGAGAGGAGGGAAGAAAAGAAAAGGAAAGAAATAAAAGGAAAGGAAAGGAAAGGTGTTAAAAGTGGGGAGATTTACATAGTGGGCAAAATGAATAAGGATAGAGGATATAACCAAAGAGGGAGTGTGCATGTCCAGTTTTAATGTAAAACTCCTCTCTTTTGACAGTTTTATTGCTTTAGGAGACTAATCCACTGGTGGCTAGTTACTAATATTTTACTTTATAAGTAACAGCTCCTGAAAACTCTAGCAGTAAACCTTGGTTCATTTCTCTTGTGTGCTAATAGGGGTATTATTCTCGTGCCAACAGATATGGTAACCTGGCACATATGTTTGTGAAAGAAAAAAAAACCTACTCATCATGTGAAAACATAACCCATAAATTTGTAGTTTGAATTGGCTGCATATGGCACAGTCTGTGCTATACCCACTTCCATTTTAATTATTCTCCTTCACAAATAGAGATAGTAGTCTATGAATGCATTATTAATATAGAATATTTCCTTTGTTTTTATAGGCTTTCCAGAGGCCATATTGAATTCAAAGTTTTGGGTTATTTCTGAGTCAGAAACCTCATACATTTGGATAAAAACCAAACTTCCAACGTTTAATCTTAGCTTAGCAGGATATTTTATACACATTACATTTTATTCCAAAAGGTCTTACTATTTAAAATCTTTCTTACTACTCACATACCTAAAGGCTAAATGTTGAAGAATCATTGTCAGTCATTCTACTGAAAAATTATGATTAACGATTCACACCTTCCATCCTGATTGTGTTTGGGGAGTAAAGATGTTTGTTTTGTCTATGGCCAAGAATTCTCTTCTTAAGGGAAAATGTACAGTGCTTCCAAATTAAAGCCCTTTATTCTAGATGTGCCATATTTTCTAAAAGTGTTTACTGACCTCCTCAAGCGTTTAGAGACTCACAGAGAAGATTTTCTTCCATAACAAATTTATTCTAACATTCAAGTGTAATACATAACATGAGATCAGAAAAATCACTATCATTGAGAATTACAGCAAGGAGACCCCTTTCATTATCAACTCTACCACTATCATGTTATAACTGTGGAAACTGTGCTCCAGAGTGATCCAAATGACTTCTCTGGGACTGGTGTGTATTCTCCAACCTATAAATCTTGACTTTTAGTTCAGGGCCCCTTCTTCAGTGGACTTCTTACTCATGCTCTTCAATGAGCCCTTATCTCCAGTTTTATGATAGCTTCATCAATGTCTTAGCTGGTAGACACGTGTTTGCAATAGTATAAGGTTATGAGAAATGAAGAGTAAAAAGGACAAGTCTTACATGGTTGTCTCACTTGGTGTAAAAACTCACACCATAAAGTCAATAAAAGGTGCATCAAGTGAGTAACATATCTGAGGAACATGGGTAACCTGTTATTACCAAATATGATTTCTTTGGTAAAGCAAAGAATGTATATAATTCTTATATAATATAAATAATTCTTTTAAGTTGGTATTTTTTAGATTGAGTCCATTTTTATATTCTTATGTATAGTGGAAAGAGGGTAGAGAAGGACTGAATAAAGGAGGACAACAGAGTACAGAGCAAGAGATATTTTGGAGTCAATCCTGGATGAGGATTTCAGCTTTTCTTCTTCCTAGCCATGTGACTTTAGAAAGGTTACCCAACAGGGGCACCTGGGTGGCTCAGTCAGTTAAACGTCATACTTTAGCTCAGGCCATGATCCCACAGGTTGTGGGTTCAAGCCCCATGTCAGATCCTGGAGCCTGCTTTGGATTCTATGTCTCCTTCTCTCCCTGCCCCTCCCCTGCTCATGCTCTGTCTCTCTCTGTCTCTCAAAAATAAATAAATGTTACAAAAAAATTAGAACAATTACCTAATATTGCATCATAATTGTTATGAGGATTAAATGAAATTATAAATTATGAATGTGAAAACATCTAACATACTCCTTGGCACATATTAGGAGTTAATTAATGCTAGTTTCTCTTTCATATAGTGTATAAAACATAATTTAACCCATAAACCACCTGCTACCTGTTGTTTGTTTGTCAGAGGCCCCATATTATTCACTCTAGAGAAAAAGGAAAGGATGTCATCCAGCATCACCAATTTTCTGAATATCCTGAGCTAAAATAATGTTTAGTAGTAATATTTTGTTTTGGGGTGCCTGGGTGGCTCAGTTGGTTAAGAGTTCGACTTCCCCTCAGGTCATGATCTTACAGTTCATGAGTTTGAGCACCGTGTCGGGCTCTGTGCCAACAGCTCAGAGCCTAGAGCCTGCTTCGGATTCTTTGTCTCCCTTTTTCTCTCTGCCCCTTCTTCCCTTGCACTCTCTCTCTCTCTTAAAAAAAATTTAAAAATTTTTGATAAAAAAATCAAAAATAATATTTTGTGAAACTCATTATAACTGAATGCACTTAGAGATGGAATATGGTATTTCCAACTTGAATAAGATTATAATGACATTGTAAACTAGAAAACTTAGGGTCTTGGAATGGAATTGTCAAATCAGAGTCATCTTTCAAAGTTGAGAGAGGTAGGGGTGCCCTAAATAATAAGCCAAGATACATTTCATTACCTACCTCCTAAACCTCGCTTTACTCCATTCCCTCATTTCTTTCTGTCACTTCCTTTTAGTTTTAGACATCATCATTTCCCACCTGGATTTTTGCCAAGATGTGAAATTGGTTTTCCTGCCACCACTCTCATCACCTTCCAATTCATCATCCAAGATCTGTCCAGAGGGATCTTTTAAAAACTTAAACCTGATTCCCTGCCTCTTCTGCTTAAAATGGCCCCTTTTCACCTACAGGTTGAAGTCCAACATCATTCACATGTTATTCAAGACAGTGTGTTAATTAACCTATGTCTACAACAACAGTCTCCTTCATCACACTCAAGACTTTTCCAAATGCTCCAGTTGTGCCTAGCAATGGACTTTGTAACCCCCTCCACCACTGCCACCGCCACCACCACCACCACTGCCAACAACAGCAACAACAACAATAACAACAACACAGAGACATGAGATTCCAGTCTCTGCACATCTGTGTGTACTATTTCCTCTTCCAGGGTTACTTGCCTCCCTCTATTTAACGTTGACTAACTTCTGATGGTCTTTCAAATACTCAGTCAAGTGTTGTTTTTTCTGGCAACTCTTCTCTCATTTTCCCATCATCATAAGTATATATTCCACTTAGTTCCTCTCAGGATCACATGGGCAATTTCCACACAGAATTGTCATTTAGACCACAAATTTCTTGGTGTGAGGGAAGAATCTTTATGTCCTCAACATCTAGCACAGTCTTAGCTTTCAAAGAAAATGTTAGTTTGTGGGTTCATTCACAGTTAGAATTGCTATCATTTGGTCCTAGTTGAAAGCTTTATGATTCTCATACTTTGGTCAGAATAAGTGATCACAACAAGTAACATTGTAGTAGACAACTAAATGAGAAGTGATTGGGAGATTGGGTCTTCTCCCCTAACATCATATCCATTCCTTTGTGAAGCAGTAAGATAGGGAGAGGCAGATTTAAAAAATGTTAGAACTGGAAGGGATTTGAGATCTTTCCCCTGTTGTGAGAAGCAGAAATGAAGTGGTCCAGGACCCAGTTATCTTCGTTCCCAATCCAGCATTCATCCATTTGCCTTTTTTTTTTTTAATTTTTAGTTTATTTTTTAAATTTTATTTTGGAGACAGCATGAACAGGGGAGATGGGCAGAGGGAGAGAGAGAGAATCTTAAGCAGGCTCCACACTCAGCACAGAGCCTGATACAGGGCGTGATCCCATGACCCTAGGATCATGACCTGAGACGAAATCAGGAGTTGAACACTCAACTGACTGAGCTAGTCAGGTGCCCCATCCATTTGTCTTTTCTATTCTAGTAGAACTTTTTTTCTGTTTTTTTTTTTTGAAGTAAACAAACTCTGCATGCCAAATTCTTTCCTAATTCGTCAGGCTGCAGAGATAGTTCTAACCTGGTAAGTCATGTCAGCACCTAGGAATATTCTCCTGCTTTGATTTGAGATGACTCAATACTTCACACACACACACACACACACACACACACACACACACACACACATACACACACACACTCACACGCAGAATAGCTTAGGGGCTGCAAGAAGGCCATTGACTCTGCTTTTTCATATTTATCCCACTGGCATGTTTTCATGCAATGACCTCCTCTTTTCCTCATTCCCCTTCCCCTCCTCAAAAAATGAAACTTCCGTATGACATGAGGAAGGGTGCCAACATCAACCAGTGCATATATTAAAGTTTTAAATCAATTATTGTTCTAGTACACACCCTGGGGTTAAGAAAGAAAGAACATCCAGGACTAACAAACCTGATTGTTCTGGCAAAGTTGCCATTCAATTCATGCTGGCATTTTGGGGCTTTTCTTTTTCTTTAATATTCTAACCTCATTTTTTTATAAAAAGGTAATGGCTCAATAGCAATTTTTAACATTACTATTTCATTCAGTTTCTCCATAAGACTTCTACCTCCCAGTCTCTTAAGGATTTCCCAGGGGCACAATGCCCAGGGTTTGCTTACTTGATTGTAGAGACAACTGCCAGTCTGATAGTGAGTTCATTGGACCATGGATTATTCCTCACTTTATTACCCTCTAAGCAAGGGAGAGACTCAGGCTGGGGACTATGAGCACTTCACAACTTGGCAGTCTTAGACTGAGAAATAGACTTAATCATAATATTTAAGAAACCAAATTACAGCTATGTATAGCATAGAGAATTTTAACTCAACAACTGCTCTGAGTTGGACCTATATAAGTAGTCTGATTAATACTGCTCTAAAATTCCTATTAAAATATGATGCATTTTTTTTCTAGGCAAGTACTGGAAGTCAGTTAGGATGGTGGCTGTGCCAAGGGGCTGTGCTTTGGCTGGGGCACAGTTGCAAGAGGAGACGGAGACCGTTTCTGCCATGGCCTCCCTGACGGTAGATGTAGAACAGCCCTTTGCTTCAGAAGACAGCAGGTATGGATTCAAGATGGGGGAGTCATTAAGGTCAGTAACATCCAGGCTCATCATTAGCATTTGTGAACCTCTCTCCAGGCTTTCCTTCTCCTGTCTCCTCCACTTCCACCACCTGTGTTCTCCAAAGCCACAGATGCCACAGCACACACTATAGGCCACCAAGAATTCCATTCTTAGTGGGAAACACAGAACTAGAGCATGTGGTTGCAGTTCACAGAGAAATAGAGGGCGTGAGATACATGGTGAGAAAAATCACTCCTTGTTGAGTAATTTAGTGCAGATCATTATGGAAAGAGCTGCTTGTGGGCTTTACTTCTTAGTTATCTCTCATTTTCCAGATATTCTTTTTCTATCATCATTTTGAAATTACTGTTATAACAAAGTGAAAAAACGAGAGCAGAAGTTGGAGGTATTACTAGTCAATAATTTAGAAAACCTAAACATGTACGAGCTCCTTATATGACTATTCTTGTGGTACAAGGACTGGATAAAGATACAAGTGGCCTACAAAGGAGATGGGAGTGTGTGAAAAGGAATGTGTGGACTCTTCAGTCTGATTTTATTCTATCCTATGATAAGAAATTGAATCCAGTCAGTCTTCATATGAGTATAGCTTTCAGGAAAAGAAAAAATAAGGTTAACCTAAGATTGAGTTTGCTTATTCTCCTTCTGAGAAATGCTTGTTGGTTTGTGCATTTTGGTGTTCATCATCCTATCATACAGACAGTGTTACATTCAAGATTTCTTTTAAGTCTGCCAGAACCAAATCCATCACAAATGTACATATATTAACATTGGTGCTTTCTGTAGCTGGCTTCAAAGTCACATTTTCTCAATTTAAAAACGAATCAGGTGAGGCTTTACTAAAGCTCTTCCAGCTTGCACTTTTAAAATGCTTCTGAGAAGGAAATCATATTCCCTCTGTCAATAACATCACCATTAATTACACAGATCCTGCTACCTAGTACCTAGTTGGCAATTTTCCCAAGAATGTGCAAATTTGAACCGTTTTAGCTTTCTTACTTTTACTGGACATTCGGAGTTTAATGGATTTAACATCTTGCTTTGGTGAAGAGCAGGAGATGCATTGAATAAAATATTTCATTTTTATGCAAGTATTTTTCTTACTATAACCATTTAAGACCAGATTACCTGTAAAAAAAAAAGTTGTATAATACTGTATTAGAAGGCATCTTCATCTGGGCATCTGGAGCATAAAGGGAAAACTTATTTCACTTCTTCGATAATATGAACTAACCCCCTGCAGTTCTCAGCTAAGAACCAAACCAAGTTCATAATGCAAAGGTGTTGCAATTATTCCCAAAGCCAAATGCAGTTAGTTGTCTGTCATCTGAGGACTATAAAACTGAGCAAACTAACATCTGTTAGTGTTGGATATAAAAGGAATATATTTGTTCTTTAGAATTCATTTAATATAGAGAAGTGAAGCTAAATTCCAACCTGAGTGAAATGAATGGTAAATAATTTTGCTTAGAATAATTAAGAATGATAAGTCATGTTATAAGCCCCAAGTAGTAAAAACAATCTCAGAACTTTGGCATGAATTCTCTCTATAAGTATGCTTGCTTATCCTCAGGTAAATAATGTGTTTGACTTCTGTTAATCAATGGGGACTTAACCCTGGCTTGAGTTCTCAGTGATTTTTTTTAAGAGCTCACAGTGATTTTTAAGCTTCCTCTGATAGCAGAGAGAGAATGAGAATGGGAATGTTCTGATGTGTAGGGAAAACAGAGTTTAAGCTTGTGACCTGGATTCATGTTTGTTTACCAGTATGAAACACACTGTATCTATTTTGATTGATTTTTCTTATGGGAAGAAAAGTAGTTTTGCTTGAAATATTTTCCAAGGCTTTGCACTCACTTTTTCAGCAGAGGAAAAGAAAACTTCTTCTAGAATTGGCTTTTGCATTTCTATTGAACCATGCATGAATTTCATCAGAGAGAGTCAGAGACAGAGAACCCTTGAAAGCCACAGCACATTTGTTCTTTTCAGGGGCATGCTATTAGAATTGTCTCCCTACTCAATACAGGAAAGAAGACTTTCAGAATGAGATAAAAAGATGGAAATGTTCTTGGGCCTTTGTTATGAATGTAATATTATAAGTACACAGGAAATTAAAAAATTAGAAAAATCAGAATGCTAAATGAATGGAAAAGAGTGAAGGCAAGATTCTTTTTATAGGAAATTCTTGCCAGTTATTTTGGAGGATATATTGGTGTTTGGAGTGAGATGACTCATTTTGTACTAAGATTTTGGGTAAAGCAGCTCTTTTCCTGGCCAACTCATATCTGACTCATTTACCACTAGTGAATAAGGGATAAAATGCTCCTGGCTAAGAACCATTGTAAGTATTTTTTGTTCATTTTTCTTGGATGGGGGGGGGGCAAAAGGGAGATGACAACACATTGCAAACAGTTATTTCATTTTTTACAACTTATTGATGGACCATGAAGAATAAATTATTAGAAAAAGGCTGATATGTGGGGATTCATTTTAGAGATGATTAACTGAAATACAGTTTTCAAAACATAGTTTTCAGGTGGCAAAGGACTCGAGTGAGAAAGAAATCAATAGCAGACCAGAAAAAAAAAAGACAAAAAAATGAAAGGGGCCCAGTTATATGTTCAAAGATTATTTAAATAGATAGACCTGGTCACTTAGAAGAGAGAACTATGATTTTAGGTTTCTTCTTATTTGCTAGGAGACTTCACCTTTAAAAGATTATAGTTTGCATTGGTTGGATATCTGTTTCAAATGCTTCTACTTTGAAAAGGTCAGTGCAGTATTCAGGTTTATTCTTGGATACCAGTTCAGGCTGTGCTGAAAATCAAGAAAAATCTCTCTCTGACAATCAAAACTTCAGGATGATAAACTATTCAGTTATTGGGAACACATTTACAATCCAGAATTCCTGAGTGTTTCTTTCTCTTTTTTTAAACCAAAACAGAAACTGAAAGTTACATTTTCTTTTCTTTTCTTTTTTTATGTTTATTTATTTTTTAGAGAGAGCATGTGAGCATGCGCAGAGGAGGGGAAGAGAGAGGGGGAGAGAGAATTGTAAGCAGGCCCATGCTATCCGCACAGAGCTGGGTGCAGGTCTTGATCTCACAGTTGAGAGATCAAGACTTGAGCCAAAATCAAGAGTCAGACACTTAACCGACTGAGCCACCCAGGTACCCTGAAAGTTATATTTTTCAAATGTCAGTTTGACCTGTTGATTATAGTGTGAACCATGTTAGATTTTCTTAATACATTCCAATCTGGTTGTTTATTTAATTATTTAGTCTTCTAATTTTGGCAACTTTTCTCATGAGATGGTTTCAAGTCATTATATAATACAGAAGTATGAGAAAATATATGATTCTAAGCGTAGCCATTTTGTTTTTTGAATAACTGTCTTACTTATGAGTATAAAAAATGTATAACGATAAATTGGAAAATCCCAAGTATCATCTCCCTATCACTGGTGATAGTGAATGGCCTATCACTAGTGCCAAGGACATTTTCAACCACATTTTTCTGTATCTTAATATTTATATAGAAATATAGACTACTATTAAAGACACATCCATGTCTAGTATTCCTAGAAACACAACTTTGTTTTCTGTTCTTTAGGATTATATCTCCAAGGCTTCTAAAGCTAAATATTGCACAAATTATGCAGTTTTCTGATTTTTTTTCTATGATGCCATTATTTTGATCACTTGTTTATCTAACCAAGCAAACATTCCAATATAAACTTTATTCTGAATTTTCATCCAGTGTCAACAAAATCTTAGTTGAAAAATGGGCTAAGTGGGCTAACGATTTGGAAGCTCCTGGTAAAAGTAAGGATAATCTGTCCCTTCTTCTCTTCTTTTTCCTCTTCTTTCTGGGGACCATCTTTTTATCTCTGTTTTTTGGTGCCTATCATATGGTCATGGGGTATGTTTAAAGTCTGACTTAGCATGTTAGGGTTCAACCCAGTGCCCATTTATATATTTTAGGGTTCCTTCTGAATTCTTAAAAGAAGTGTTTTCTAAGGAAAAAGCACATTTGAATGGGACTATAAGTAAAATAAGATCACATGATAACTTCAGCTTCCTATCATTTCATCTTCATCTCTACTCCTTCACTCTTTTCTTCTTAACACTACAAAGGATGAATAGAGTCTGAATCAGCTTGCACAGATTCAAATCCCAGCACCAACTTAATAATTGTGTGGTCTCAGGCAAGTTACTTATCTCCCTGGGCATTGTTTTCCTTGTATTTAAAATGAAGGGAAAATTTCATAGGGTTTTGAGGAGAAAATGAAACAGTACATCTTAACACAATACCTAATACATAGTAAATACTCAGTACAGATTGGTTTCATTATTTTTTCCATCATTTTTCTTCTTCCACAATTTATTTTTGCCTCCTTTAATACATAGTTCATCATCCAGTGATGTATATTAGAATATGGAGGCTGTACCTGGGCATCTATGGCTGACTCTTCATAGGTTAAATCAGTAGTACAGTCATTAAACACAAGGGATTGACAAATAATCTCTAAGCAATAAATTGGTTGAGTTCATTAATCTGTAATTAGCTGACTTAACTCAAGACTTTCACAATGCCTAATACATTGTAGGTAATAAATAAATACTTAATGAATGAATGAATCCAAAGAGAGAAGATGAAATACTGTGAAAATGGCAACATTTTGTAATGATACCTTAGCAATTCTTGTCTCTCTCGATTTACTATGTTTTGTGAGAGAATTAGTATTTTTATATTTTTATAAGAGTTTTCAAAATGTTTATTTTATATGTATTTTTAATAGGACTAATTGACAATGTCAATTTTCAGATAACTAGAAACCATAGTACTCATATCATAAAGATGGATTGACTGAATAAATACAATAAAGGTGGGAGGAGGCAGCAAAATATCTTCCTGAATGGAGAAAGGAATTGTATTTAGGGAGGGAGACAAACATGGGAGTGATGCTGACAGATTACAGGATTATCCTCCAACCTGCGGAATGAGGAAAGAGAATATCCAGTCCATTCATTCTTTAAACACGTCTGATTATTCTGTATGTGCTGGACAAAGTGTTGAGATTCAGGGTCACAAAGCTTCCTCACAGTCCCCAAAATGTTCATATACTTGAGGATTTTATTACTTTTCTATTGCTAGCTTTAAAAATTACTGTAAAATTAATCAGTGGCTTAAGATGACAGAAAGGTCAGAAGGCTGACAAGTCTCTAGGCTAAAATCAAGAGGTTAGCAGGGCTTGAGTCCTTTCCTGGAGGATCTAAGAGAGAATCTGCATCCTTGTCTTTTCCAGTTTCTAGAGGCTGCCTGTATTCCTTGGCTCATGACCCCCTTCTGTATCTACAAAACCAGCAGATATACATCCTGCTGACCTTTCTTCACTTATCACATCTCTATCTAACTGAAAGAAGAAAGCTGGGAAAGCTGGCTTATAAACTGGGAAAGATTCCCTGCTTTGGAAGACTCATGATTAGATTAGCTCCACTAGGATAATTAAGATAATTTCTTCATCTCAAGGTACTTAACTTTAATCACATCTTCAAAGTCAGTTTTGCCATGCAAAGTGACTATATTCACAGCTTCCCAGGATTAGAACATAGACACCATTGGAGGCTATTATTCTTCCTACCATAGGATTAGACATGAGCAACCAACTATAATAAGTGACAATTTGCTATATTGAGCTGTAGAAAAAAAAGAAGACCTAACACAGACCAAGAAATGGGAAACATCACAGAGCCGAACAACTGAGCCAGGGTAGGAAAATATATAGGATTTCACCTAGTAAATAAGAAGAAAGGTATCTTGAGATAGAGACAATAGCTTGAGCAAACCATCTACTTTTTTAAACTTCTACTGCCAACACTGAGTCCAAAGTACCTTCATCTCTTGTCTAAACTCTTAGTAGTTTCCTTACTAGTTCCCATATCCATTTTTGCTTCCTTTCTAATCCAGTTTCTAGGGAGCAATCCAGGAGCTCTTCAAAACAGAACAAAACAAAACAAAAAAAAACAACTGGAGAGCAAATCCTGTCATGCCTCGGCTTAAAACCCTTCATTGCCTTTCCATTCCATTCCATTAGCATTATCATTCTTAACAGGACTCATAAGCCTCCATGATCAGTGAACTTATTTCATTTTTTTTTCACTTGATCTTAGCCAAAAGGCCGAGAAGCGATATTTCATTTTTTTTTTCAAACTGGAACGTACCTTACATATACTAGCATGCACAAACAGATTTTTTTTTTACCTATTCCATACTCAAATGAACATCACTCAGAACAAGATCAAGAACATTTTCCTCAGCCAGCAAGTTGCCTTGTGCCTCTTAGTCAACGCCATTTCCTCCAGAGGTAATTCAGTTTTTTGGTTTTTTGGTTTTTTAAAATCGTTTCAACACTGTAGATTAGTTCTGCCAAACATTAAGTTTAATTTAAAGGGAATCAGTAGGTCATACAGATTTTTGTCTCTCTTATTTTACTCCACTAAGCATAATGCTTTTGAGACCCATATAGTCAGTAGCTTGTTCATTTTTGTTACTGTGCAGTATCCTCCTGTATAAACACACCATAAGCTGTCTATCCTGTGGGTGGGCGTTTGGCTTGTTACCTACTTGGGGCTATTAATTTATTTCTCTGGGGGTTTTTAATGAGACATAATTGACATGTAGCATTATATTTTAGGTATAAAACATAATGATTTAATATATGTATATTTTGTGAAATAATCACCACAATAACCCTAGTTAACATCCATTAGCACACATAGTTATAATTTTTTTCTTGTCATGAGAACCCTTAAAATGTATTCTCTTAACATTTTTCAAACAAAAAACCACAGTGATATTAATTATAGTCACTATGAGGTACCTTACATCCCCAGGACTTATTTATTTTATAATTTGAAGTTTGTACCTTTAGACCACTTTTACCCATTTTACCTTCCTCTTACCCCTACCCTCATCTCTGGCAACTACCAGTCTGCTCTCTCTATGTGTAAGTTCAGAGGTATGTGTAAGATTCCACAGGTAAGTGAGATCATATAGTATTTGCTTTCTCTGTCTGATTTATTTCACTTAACATAATGTCTTCAAGGTCCATCCAAGTTGTCACAAATGCCAAGATTTTCTTCTTTTTTTTTTTTTGTTTTTTTATTTATTTTTGGGACAGAGAGAGACAGAGCATGAACGGGGGAGGGGCAGAGAGAGAGGGAGACACAGAATCGGAAACAGGCTCCAGGCTCTGAGCCATCAGCCCAGAGCCTGACACGGGGCCCGAACCCACGGACCGTGAGATCGTGACCTGGCCGAAGTCGGACACTTAACCGACTGCGCCACCCAGGCGCCCCAAGATTTTCTTCTTTTTATGGCTGAATAATACTCCATTGTGCCACATTTTCTTTATCCATTCATCCACTAATAAATACTTAGGTCGCTTTTATGTCTTGGCTATTTTAAATCATACCGCAGTGAGTATGGGGCTGAATAGATCTTTTCAAGTTAGTTTCTCATTTCCTTTGATAAATACCCAGAAGTGGAATTGCTGGATCATAATATAGCAGTTCTATTTTTAATTTTTTGAGGAACTCCCATAAAATGTTTTCATAGTGGCTGCACCAATGTACAATCCCACCATCAGTGCATAAGGGTTCTCTTTTCCCCTCATCCTTGCCATCATTTGTTATATGTTGTCTTTTTGATAATAGCCATTCTAACATGTATGAGATGGTATCTCATTGTGGTTTTGATTTGCATTTACCTGATGATTACTGGGCGTTTAGCACCTTGTCATGTCCTGTCAACCATTTGTGTGTCTTCTTTAGAAAAATGTCTACTCAGGTCCTCTGCCATTTAGGGCTATTATGAATAAAGCTATGAAAATTTATTATTGTGGTAAAAAGCATGTAACATAACATTTTCCTTCTGAACCATTTTTAAGTATACAGTAGTGTTAACTGTATGCCCATTATTGTGCAACATATCTCTAGAATTTTTTCATCTTGCAAAACTAAAGGTCTATACCTATTAAACAGCAATTTCTCTTTCCCCTATTCCCCAGCTCCTGGCAACCACTATTTTACTTTCTGTTTCTAACAATTCAACTGCTTTTGATACCTCATATAAGTGGAATATGCAGTATTTGCCTTTTGTGACTGGCTTACCTCAGTTAGCAAAATGTCCTCAAGGTTCATCCATATTGTAGTATATGACTAGGTTCTATCCTTTTTAGTGCTGAATAACATTCCATTGTAGGCATATGCCACATTGTCTTTATCATTCGTCTATTAATGGACATTTAGGTTGCCTCCACCTCTTGGACACTGCGAATAATGCTTCAATGAATATGGTATGCAATTATCTCTTCAAGATCCTGTTTTCAATTCTTTTGGATATATACCCAGAACTGGAATTGCTGGATCATATGGTAATTATATTTTTAATTTTTTGAGGAACCTAAGTCTCTATGAAATTTTTGTACAAGTTTTTATTTTGTGAACACAGCACTCAATTTTCTTTGATATATACCTAGGAATAGAATCGCCAAGGTGTAGGGAAGCCATGTGTTTGTAATACACTTCCAAACTGCTCTCCAAAATGGTCGTGCCATCTTTCATTCCCATCAGCAATGAATGACTACTCCAATTACTTCATATCCTCACCTGCACTTTGTAAAATCAGTCTATAATTTTAGCCTTTCTAGCGGATATGTAATGGTATCTTACTGTGGTTTTTATATTTTTTTCCAAAGACCTATATTCATGTTAATATCATGCCCCTTGGCACATATACTCCATACTGTTTGGAATACTTTTCTTCCCTTTCTTCCCACTTGACCATGTACTGGCCTCCCCATTTTCTTCCACTTATCCAAAAAATTCAGATCAAATATCACTCCCTCTTCTTGGAGAATATTCACTGACCATCAATCCCCAAATTAGGTCAGGTACCCCTGTTCTATTTTCTGTCTCCTCAATACTTGTAGTACCTAGAACAGAGCCAGGGTGCATAATAGACATGCAGTAATTATAATTTGAATCAGTGAGAGATTCAGTAAACTGTGGAGTGCCAGAATTAGTAGACATGTGGAGCTTTGGGAGCTATGGGAAGGTAAGTGTGGCAGCCATTCTGGAAAGCAGTTTAGTACTATTTACTATACACAAAGCATATTAACTAGTAATCCTGCTTCTAAAGCTGGTCTTGTCTAAAGTCATTAAAGTATATATATAGTAAGAAGTTCACTACAGTTTTATTCATGGTGGGTAGACAGAGGGAGTCAAACCTGGGGTCCATTATTGGGAGAATGGAATAGTTAAAATGTGGCAGATATATATATGTAGATATATATATATATCTACATATATATATCTGCCACATTTTAACTATTTCATATATATGTAGATATATATTGTAGATATATATATATATATATATATATGTATATATCATGGAGATACCATGTAGTACTTGGCAGTGACAGACTAGATAAACATAACTGCATGGATAGATCTAGTAAATGCAGAACTAAGTGAGAAAATTAAGCAACAGAAATTATATATATAATATATGTATATTATATATAATATATATAAATATGTAAGTTTATACATAATATGTAAATATATAAATATATTAATTACATAAAATAAAAATATATGCTCACAAAACAATAATATATAGCTCTGAAGTGTACCCTACAAACAAAATAATGTACATAACAGGCATTAGATTGTCTGCCTTGAAGGAGGAAGAAAAAGTAAGATAATAATGGGATTCAAACAAGTCAATGAAACAAGAGAAAACACATATTACTAAATGACATTATTCATATAAACAAAGAAATACTGTTTTAAAAATCATAGAAAATGAAATACATTTTGGGAAATGTACAAGAATGTAAGGCAAATACAAGAATTTAAGTTTATGCTATATATTTTCTCAAGTTAAATTGTTTACTTTCTGCTTTATATTTTTGTAAGTTATCTTAACCTGTGATTGCTGGACTGAACAGATCCTTCTCTTAAATATATGTAATCTTCACCCTTTATTGACAGAGAATCATCAGTGTTCACTGTTAAGTTGGCTGGCTAGAGTAGAAGTTTATGTCTTCCAATTAGCCAAACTATTGTACTAAAATTTATCTTTGGAGGTTTTATTTTATACGTATTGTTGACCTTACTGTATCTGCATCTTACCTACTTACAAATGGAATTAAATTTAAAAATGTAAAGATTGCATCTCTTCCCTTTCCCTATCTCTTTCCACAACTGTATTTTTGCTAATCAAGGTAAGCTTGGTGTATATGTACATTGATTATGGAAGTGGGGAGCCCCCACATTTCCAGAGCATTGCTTCTCACTGTTTCACAAAAAAAAAAAATACATTAATGGGGCGCCTGGGTGGCTCAGTCAGTTAAGTGTCCGACTTCAGCTCAGGTCATGATCTCGCAGTCTGTGAGTTCGAGCCCCGCGTCAGGCTCTGTGCTGACAGCTCAGAGCCTGGAGCCTGCTTCGGATTCTGTGTCTTCCTCTCTCTCTGACCCTCCCCCATTCATGCTGTGTCTCTCTCTGTCTCAAAAATAAATAAACATTTAAAATTTTTTAAAAAAAAATACATTAAAAGGTCATTCCTCACCAAGTTCATTTTCTAAGTGTTTCACAAAGATGATTTCTTTTTAAAAAATCCTTTTAAAGAAATATGTAGACTATAAAACAGATATCTAGGGGATAGGAATTAAATAAAGACAATACCACCTCCACTGAAAGCTATGTATGTGAAAAGGGAAATACTATAAATTATCACAGTGGCAGATGTAAATAATACAGTTCTTCTGTAATTGTTCAACACTTTACAGTTTATAAAGCATGTTCTCTTAAATTACATCCCTGAGGGCAAGTCAAGGAATATTTCAGTTTTAAAGAGAAAATTGAGACTCTACAAATGTTGACTTGCTCAAAGTTAAATTTTAGAAAGTGGTAGAGCTGGGACTTAAGCACAGAGCATTTGCCTTGAAATCCAGGAGATTCTACAACTTTCTATGCTACTAACACTATCTCTATGCAGCAAGACACAGAGAATTGGTTAGTTATGTGGATGCATATTTGATTCAGTAGAAGGTGGGGATTAGTAAGTGGACTATTTCCAAAAAAGTGGTTAGTATGAAATAATTTTTTTTTTACTTTAGAGAGAAAGTGCATGAGTCGAGGAGACAGAGAGAGGGAGAGAGAGAGAGAGGGAGAGAGAATCTTAAGCAGGACTCACACTTGGTGCGGAGCTAGACATGGGGCTTGATCCCACAACTCTGGGATCATGGACCTGAGCCGAAATCAAGAGTTGGACATTCAACTGACTGAGCCACCCAGGTGCCCCAAAGCATGAAATGATTTTGAAGGGAGGAAAGAGAAGAGAAGCATCTGTTCATGTCCTCAGAGTTTAGGCTGGACATGTATGTATCTGAAGAATGCACAGATCATCCACCAAGGATAGATATGTGTTACTTACATCTGTGACCCATGGAATGTTTTCTCTCTATACTATTGTCTCTGAAATTCCAGCCATAATTGAGTCCTGGGTATGGGGGTAAAGATCATCTTATTGTAGATTTGGGTTAGAAATAGGAAAATTCAGGTTGGGGGAATGATGTCACTATTATGGGAGAGCAGAGACCTGAGCTTTTTTCCCCCAACAAAGATCAATAATTGGATACCTGTCCACAAACGAAAACAGCTCTGGGAGACCTTAGCAGTCTACTCACAAACTTTAGCAGAACAGTGGAACAGAAAACCTGAGAATAACCACATAAAAAGGGAATGAAGAAGAGCTTCATTTTGCCTGAGTCATCCATTCTCCAGACTGACACTACTCAGCACCAGGAGGGCCTCAGCTAGAAAGAGTTCCCCTTGCTGGGAAGAGGAGAGTGGGATGAGTGACCAGCATCCCCACCCTTTTGGGACACTGCAGGAAGGACCTACTTCAGTTTCACCCCACCCAGAGAACTGGCAAAGCTGAGACATGTAGAGATGGCCTGGAACAAGGAAGAAGTGTGGGCACAACCAGTATCAGAAATGCAATGGGAGGGGCACCTGGGTGGCTCAGTCGGTTGGGCGACCGACTTCGGCTCAGGTCATGATCTCGCGGTCTGTGAGTTCGAGCCCCGCATCGGGCTCTGTGCTGACAGCTCAGAGCCTGGAGCCTGTTTCAGATTCTGTGTCTCCCTCTCTCTGACCCTCCTCCGTTCATGCTCTGTCCCTCTCTGTCTCAAAAATAAATAAATGTAAAAAAAAAAATTAAAAAAAAAAAGAAATGCAATGGGAGTGATCGTGGTTCCCAGTGACATGCTCTGCAAGGAACCCAGTAGCTTTTACTGCTGAAGAAACCAATGTCCAAAACAGCTCCTTCAGACCCCCTGGAGATTTTACACCAGGTTTTTACCCCAGAGGTTTTCATGTTCATGTTATCTAGTTTCCCAAGTCTCTCCTCATTTCTTCCCTCTGTCCCCCATGCCTCTGCAGCCTGGGATTTATACTGGCAGCCAGCCCCAGCTTCTGTGGCTGCACCAGTGCAAGACACCAACCTGGACCCCTGCCATTGATCCACCACCATGCACAGACTCAGGGATAGCCCCTCCAGCTGTGCACCAGCACGCTGCTGGCCTGACTCCCATCACCAGCCTCCACTGCCATTTGTGCACCCATAGCAAGACCCTGCAGCCATGGGAGTCCATTCTGACAGTCATGGCCCCCACAACTGGCAGAGAACAGGATTCAGCCCTATCTTCTGTCTCTGGCCTGAACTCTTGAGCCCAGGTGCAGCTAGGCCCTTCAACTCTGTACCTGCATACTCCTGGCCAACTCACTAGCCTCAACTGCCATGTTTATACCTATGGTGAGGCCTTGCAGCCACAGGAGCATACTCCAAAAGTCAAGGCCCACAAAGTTTCATGTAGGCCCACATCTAAACCTGACTCAGACCCAGTGATTTGAACCATTGGGCTCAACTGCATCTAGCCCCTTCAGCTGTGTCCTTGCACCCCACTAACCTGAATCCCAGCATTGGCCTCCACTGCTGTGCCCCTGGGAAGGCCTTGTAATCACAGGAGTGATTATGAATTATTGGAATCTCAGTAGAAGAAGGTAACAGAAAGCTTATTTAAAGTAATAATGGCTTAAGGTGCCTGGGTGGCTCATTCAGTTGAGAGTCCAAATCAATTTCTGCTCAGGTCGTGATCTCGTGGTTTGTGGGATCAAACCCCACGTCAGGCTCTGCACTGACATTGTGGAGCCTGCTTGGGATTATCTCTATCCCTCTCTCCTGCCTCTCCCACCCTCAAAATTAATAAACTTAAAAAATACAAAGTAGTAATGGCTGACCTTCCCAAACCTGAGGAAAGATTTAGATAACCTGGGTTCATGAGACTAATAGGTCAGCTCAAAATTCCAATACAAAATTATATTCTTGGGGGTGCCTGGGTGGCTCAGTCAGTTAAGTGTCCAACTGATTTCAGCTCTGATCATGATCTCGTGGTAATGAGATTCTCTTTCTCCATCTCTTTCTCCCCCTCTCCCCCACTCATGTGTGTGCGCTCTCTCTCTCTGTCTCCTGTCTCTCTCTCGCCACAAAACAAAACAAAGCCAAAAAAAAAAAAGACCTTCTGTAAGACACATTATAATAAAACTCTCTAAATCAAAGACAAAGAGAAATTTAAAAGTATCAAGAAAAAAAAATTATCTCATACTAGGGAACTTCAGTAAAGATATCAGTGGTTTTCTCAGCAAAAACCTTCTAAGCCAGGAAAGAGTGGGGTAATATATTCAAATGCTGAAAATAAAACACTGTCAACCAGGATAGTTTATTTAGCAGAGTGGTCCTTCAGAAATGAAGGTGAGATAAATTTTTTTCCAAACAAACAGAGGCTGAGTAAATTCATCACACAACACCTGCCTTAGAAGAAATGCTGAAAGTAGTTCTTATAAGCTGAAGAGAAAGAATGATACTGAATAACTTGAAAACATGAAAATATTCTGTATACTAGTAAAGGTAAGAATACAGTCAGAATCAGAATGTTCTAATACTGTAATATGATGTTGTATTAACCACTTAACTCTAGTGTAAGAGTTAAAGGGCAAAAGTATTAAAAATAGATGTAGGTACAATAATTTCTTAACAGATACATAGTATAAAAAGATGTAAAGTGTGACATAAAAAGGGTAAAATGTAGGGAGGAGGAGTAAAAGGGTAGAATTTTGCATGTGAGCAAAGTTAAGTTGTTATCAGATTAAATAGACTGTTATATGTACAAGATGTTTCAAGTAGGCCTCAGACTAACCACAAAACAAAAAACTATAGTAGGTACACATGAGATAAAGAGAATGGAATCAAAATATACCACTAAGAAGAAATATCAATTCAAAGTAAAGACATCAAGAAAGGAAGAAAGGAACAAAGGAACTACAAAACAGCTAGAAAGCAATTAACAAAACGGTAAGTTCTTAGTTATCAACAATTATTTTAAATGTAAATGGATTAGATTCTTCAATCAAAAGGCATAGCATGGCTAAGTGAATTTAAACAAACAATACCATCTACATACTGCCTATAAAAGACTACTTTAGCTTTAAGGACAAACATAGGCTCAGAGTCGAAGAATGGAAAAGACACTTCATGCAAATGGAAACACAGAATAGAGCAGGAGTAGCAGTATGTATGTAACAAAAAATAAATTTTGAGTCTAAAACTGTAATAAGAGGCAAAGGTCATTATATGTTGATAAGTAGGTCATCTAATCAAGAGGATACAATTATAAATATACATGCCACCAACATTGTAACACCTAAATAAATTGAGCAAATACTAATGGATCTGAAGGGAGTAATATACAACAATACAATAATAGTAGGTGACTTCAGTACTCCACTTTCTACAATGGTTACATCATTCAGAGAGAAAATCAGTAAGAAAATATTGGACTTGAGCTACACTTTACAGCAAATGGATCTAACAAACATAAACAGAACATTTCATACAACAGCAGGAAAATATACATTTTTGCTCAAGTGAACAAGGATCATTCTCTAGGACAAATCAAATGTTATGTCACAATACAAGTCTTAGCAAATTTTAAGACTGAAATTATACCAAGTATGTTTTCTGACCACAATGGTATGAAACTCCGAACCAATTGCAGGAGGAAAACTGGAAAATTCACAAATATATGGAAATTTTAACACACTCTTGAACTAATTGTTCAAGGATGAAATCAAAAGAAAATCAAAAAATGTCTTGAAATAAATATCTTGAAGCAAACAAAAATGGAAACAGAATATACCAAAACTTATGGGATAAAGGGAAAGCAGTGTTAAGAGGCAAATTTGCAACAGTAAATGCCTCAATAAATAAATAATCTCAAAACACCCAAGTTTACATCTTAAGGAACTTGTAGAAAAAAACAAACTAAGCTCAAAGTTGCTAGAAGAAAGTACATAAAAATCACAGCAGAAATAAATGAAATAGAGAATAGAAAAACAATAGGAAAGATGAACAAAATTAAGAGTTGATTCTTTGAAAACTAAAAAGGTTGACAAACCTTTAGCTAGACTTACCAAGAAAGAAGACTCAAATAATAAAATTATTAATGAAACGGGATACAACTAATACCATATAAATACAAGTGGCATAAGAAACTACTATGAACAGTTATATGCCAACAAATTGGATAACCTATAAGAAATTAATAAATTACTAGAAATATACAATATACCAACACTGAATCATGAAGAAATAGAAAATCTGAACAGACCAATAATGAGTAAGGAAATTGGATCAGTAATCAAAAACCTCTCAAACAAAATTCCAGTCCCAGATGGTTTCACTGGTGAATTCTTCTAAACCTTTAAAGAAGAATTAACAGCAGTTCTCAAACTTGTCCAAAAAATCATAAAGAAGAGAATACTCTCAAACGTCTCTTAATATACCCCATATTGCCTCAATATCACAGTCAGATACTACAAGGATTCTACAAAAAAAGGAAAATTATAGGCCAACACCCCTGATGAACATTGATGTGAAAATCCTCAACAAAACACCAAGTAATTTCAACTACACATTTAAAAGATAATACAACATCATCAAATGGAATTTATCCCTGGGATGGTTCAACATATGCAAATCAATCACCATGATACACCACATTAATAGAATGGAGGATAAAAATCATCTGATTCTCTCAATAAGTGCAGGGAAAACAACTGACAACATTTAACATCCTTTCATAATGAAAACTCTCAACAAATTAGGTATAGAAGGAACATACCTCAACATAATAAAGGCCATATGACAGACCCACAGCTAACATCATACTCAACAGTAAAAGTTGAATACTGTCCCTCTAAGATCAGAAACTACATAAGGGTACCTATTCTCACCACTCCTATTCTACATTGTACTGGAAGTCCTACCAAGAGCAATTAGGGAAGAAAAAGATACAAAAGGCATCCAAACAAGAAAAGAAGAAGTAAAATGATCTCTGTTTGCTAGTTGCAGAATACAAAATAAGATCTATATACCAAAAAGAAGACTCTGATGAAAGAAACTGAAAATGACACAAAGAAGGTTTAACTGTTTGGAAGTGTCCATACACCAAAGTCATCTATAGAGTCAATGAAATTCCTATCAGAATTCCAATGGCATTTTCCACAAAAATAGAAGAAAAAAAATCCTCAAATTCATATGGAATGACAAAAGACCCTGTATAGCCAAAACAATCTTGAGAAAGAACAAAGCTGGAAGCATCACACATCCTGAGTTAAAACTGTTCAAAGCTGTAGTAGTCAAAACAGTATGGCACTGTCATAAAAGCAAACATAAACCAATGAAACAGAACAGTCAGCCCAGAAATAAACCCTCACATATACAGTCAACTAATATTACCAAGGGAGCGAAGAATATTCAAAGGGGAAATAATCTCTTCAGTAAATGGTATTGAGAAAACTGGACATTCCCATGAAAAAGAATGAAATTGGACCCTATCGTACACCACTCACAAAAATTAACTTGAAGTGGATTAAAGACTTACATGAAGACCTGAAACTATAAACATAGTTATAGTTTAGAAAAAAAATAAGGAAAAAAGCTTCTTGACTTTGGTCTTTTGCAATGAATTTTTTGGATATGACAAAAAGAAGAAAAAGCAACAAAAGCAAAAATATAAACATGTGTAACTACATCAACCTAAAAGTTTTGCACAGCAAAAGAAACAATCGACAAAATGAAAAGGCAACCTATGATATAGAAAATATTTGCAAACAAATGTATATATGTGATATATGGTATATTTGCAAATCATGATACATATATAAGGGGTTGATATTCAAAATATATATGGAACTCATACAATTCAATGGCAAAAAGTAATAATTTGATTAAAAAATGGACAAAGGACCAGAACAGATATTTTTCTAAAGAAAACATACAGATGGCCAACAGGTATATGAAAAGATGTTCAACATCATTAATCATTAGGGAAATGCAAATCAAAACCACAATGAGATACCATTTTACATCAGTTAAAATGGCTAGCATGAGAAAGACAAGAGATAATAAATGTTAGTGATGGAGATTGCTTAATAAATTAAAAATAGAACTACCATGTGATGCAGCAACCTCACTACGGGGTATATAATCCAGAGGAAACAAAATCAGTATCCTGAAGAAATATCTGCACTCTCATGTTCATTGCAGCATTGCTCACTACAGCCAAGACAAGGAAACAACCTAACACCTGTCTCCATTGATGGATGAATGGATAAAGAAAATGTGGTATAAACTTCCAATGGAATATTATTCAGCCATAAAAGAGATTCAACATGAGTGAACCTGAGGGCATTAGGCTAAGTGACATAAGGCAGACAGATAAATACTCATTTGTATGATCTTACCTATATGTGAAATCTAAACCTATTGAACTCAGTATGTATATAAGATGATGGATTCTTTTTTTTAATGTTTATTTTTGAGACAGAGAAAGAGCAAGAGTAGGGGAGAGACAGAAAGAGAGGGAGACACAGAATCCGAAGCAGGCTCCAGGCTCCGAGCTGTCAACACAGAGCCCGATGCGGGACTTGAACCCATGAACTGTGAGATCATGACCTGAGCTGAAGTCGGACGCTCAACCAACTGAGCCACCCAGGCCCCCAGATGATGGATGTTAACTAAACCTATTATGATAATCATTTCACAATATATGTAAGCCAAACCATCATACTGTACACCTTAAACTTATTCAATTATATATGTCAATTATTTCTCAGTAAAACTGGAAAAAGTCCACATTGAACTGATAGAAACAGAGAATAGATTGTTAGTTACCAGGGGCTGGGAGTTGGGGGAAATGGGACAATGTCGGTCAAAGGGTACACACTTTCATTTATAAGATGAATCAATTCCAAGGATGTAATGTAAGGCAAGGTGACTATAATTAACAGTAATGTATGCATGAAAGTTGCTATGAGATTAAATCTTGAATGTTCTTACCATAACAACAACCAGATGGTACTTACATGAAGTGAAAGATGTGTGTTTGTGGTAAACATTTTGCAATATATTTGTGTATCGAGTCATCACATTCTACACCTTAAACTTATACAATGTTGTATGTCAGTTGGATCTCAATAAAGCTAAAAAAAAAAATAGGAAAACTCAGTTTCCATTAGAGTTTTCTTCTCAGCATGCTGATAATTTTAGTTTGGAAAGATTTTAATAGAGTATGACTCATTTAAATAGTTTTTTTTAATCTTATATAACAATGCTAAATGCTTTCTCACAACCTCCTTATCCAGTATACTCTTGGACAGGCTATAACTTCCTAAGAAATGATTTTTTTTTTTAGTACTCACGTGGACTGATTTGGCACCCCTTTAGGAAATGTCAAATAATGAATATCTGATATTTCTCATGCTTTAGAGGATGCATTAAAATCCTTTTTATTACCATCTCATTGATATTATAAAAACACTAAGTTAAAATGGCAACTACTTGGGGCACCTGGGTGGCTCAGTCGGTTAAGTGTCCGACTTTAGCTCAGGTCACGATCTCTCGGTTCATGAGCTGGAGCCCCGTGCCGGGCTCTGTGTTGACAGCGGAGCCTGGAGTCTGCTTCAATTCTATGTCTCCCTCTCTCTGCCCCTCTCCTGCTCGCACTCTGTCTCTGTCTCTGTCTCTCTCTCTGTCACTCTCTCTCTCTCTCTCTCTGTCTCTCAAAAATAAATAAACGCTAAAAATTTTTTTAATGGCAACTACTTTATTTATAGATGCATAGAAATCTTGATTTATTTTCCTTATAAATGTATAAAACAACATGGCTAAATAGTTAATTTGTCTTCAGGAGCAGCTTGGTTTTAAACATAGCATTTTTTTTTCCATTATGAAAGTAACTCATAGAATCATGGCAAGTATAAACTATATGAAAAAAATGAAAACCACCTATCTATTACTGCACCATCCGAAGAGAACCATCATCCAAATATTGTTTCCTTAGTTTCCTGTGGTAGCATAGGCATAACTCTGTATCTCTGAACCATTCACACAATTGTATGCATATGTTAGATGACAAAGGAACAGATCCAAAGTATTAAATAACTAATGTCTCATAGTGTTTATTGTTTACAAGCCAAGTTTGTATCTTTTTTTTAACCTTACCTAATTCTGTAAGGAACATTTTTTCCCTCTGGTTTTGAACCTGAAGCCACTGCTTCATGGGAGTGCAACATTAGCAGTTACAACATTAGCAAATCGCAGAGCTCAGACTCAAACTCACTTCTCTCGGCATCTCAAATCACAGTAGTCTTCCTCAACAATCCAACTACCTCATGTATTTGGATTTCTCCTACAATCTGTCCTTTTGACTAAATTAAAAATCATTCTAAAAGTTTGCCTTAAAACACCCTCAGAGTGTTACTAAATTAAGTTTAAATATCAAGTATAAATTTCCAAGCAATTAGTTTTGGTTTTGCCTGAGCAGAACACCCCATAGATGATGCCGAATAAAAACTATTTACACACTTCCATAGAGCATTTCTTGTAAAAATGTTGGGTCTGTAGCAGCGATTTACTAATCAAATTCAGAATTTGATTTGAAATGCCTCCGGCAGGCAGCCAATCCAGTTATGAAAGAACAGAAGCAAAAACTAGAGCCCTGGTGAGTCTCCTCCAGAAGCTAGATGGGTCCTTTGCTCTCATTAGCAAACTGGTTCCATAGGAAATCATTGTGATTGCTCCTAAAATAAAATATTGTAGTTAATTTTTTCAATAAATTATTGGACTGTACTAGACACAAAACATGTACATTTCAGAATCTAGACTTATAAAATATTTTGACATGTTTTAATATAAACAGGAACATTTCCAATGATTGCTTGGATCTAAAATGTTTTTCCACTTGACATTTGTTTATACTTCCTAGGAAAGAAACTCTATTTATGGATAACTGAATAACACAAATAAACATTAGAGAGAGCTGAAAAATCAGCTTTGATTATGCATGAAAATCTACAATGTCATTGTGTACTCTTATGCCGTATTCTGATTGCCTGTTTATTTTTACAGAACTGCTGGTGAGCCTATGGAAGAGGAGCCAGCCTTGTGAAGTGCCAAGCACACCCCCCCCCACACCATATTTCCTGTGTGTGACATCATTGTGTATCCCCCCACCCAGCACCCTCAGACAAGTCTTGTCTGCTGCCTGGGTGGCACAGATTCGATGTAACATAAACACTGGGCACAAAATTCTGAACAGCAGCTTCACTTGTTCTTTGGATGGACTTGAAAAGGCATTAAAGATTCCTTAAACATAACCGTTGTGAGTCTAAAGTTACAGTAAACCATGATTGGAAGAAACTGCTTCCAGCATACTTTTAATATGCTGAGTGACCCACCCCCACGCCCAAAGTTTAAACTAGTAACATCCAGTACAGCATTAGATACTGTTAATTATGGATGCTACAACAGCCAGCAAAATTTTGGGCAAAACCTAAGAAATATTCATTCCTGACATTCTGATCAGTTTTTTTTTATTGCATTTTTGTCAGTCTTAAATTGCTTACAGGATTTGCTTTTGGGTATGAACAGATAGCAGTTCTTGACATATTGCGGGGGGGGGGGGTTGTTTTGTTTTGTTTTGTTGTTTTTTGGCCTTTAACACATGGTTCAACTCTTACTCGTAAGAGTCCAAGATGGAGGAACTGGGATGAGGCTTTGTTCAATGGAATAAACCATGCTGTCTCTCAAAGTCCAAATGCCAAAGGATCTTCACAAACTGTATGTAATGGTGCAATGTTTTATGTCACATTTCTTGAGAAAAATAACCCTATTTCCCTAACCTCCCTCTGTGTGTTCTCACACTTGGGAGATTTGCAACTGTATTTGAGGATGAGGTCTTCTATCTGCCTCCTACATCCCTTGCTCTAATGATAGTCACTTCAAGCATATGCTACATAGAGGATGGTCTTACTTTGTTCCAAATCTATCAAGAACTTTGTTCTCTTTTTATTTTATTTCCTCCATCACATCCATTCTTTTTACCTTTCATCCCTCCTTCCTATAGAAAAGCTAAAGATTACCCATAATTTTCCCAATTACTTAGGAGCTTTGAGTCTTTCTTTCTTTCTTTGATTCCTTCTTTCTTTCTTTCATTTATTTTTATTTTATTTTATTTTATTTTATTTTATTTTATTTTATTTTATTTTTATTTTTCAGGTTAACAGTTGTTTGGCTTGATGTGTTCTTTTAACTCTGACACCACTGAGGTGAAGGAATGCTACTGAATTTTCTAGATCTTTGAAATGTGTTAATGAAGGCATTGCCTATTTGAAGTCACCTTGAATTGAGTTAACCATGAAGTTGTGCCTTCCTGTGGGGAGGGGGGGAGCAAAAATACACTTAACCTTCATACATGTTACCTTAATGTCAAAGGCTAAAAATAAAGGACATTTATTTCTGAGAATAAGATCAATTTACTAAATATAAGTAGGTTATACCCTACCTCCCAAAATTTTATTTCAATGTATAACTCAAACACCTAAAGACACTGATGTAGAATACCTCGCAGTATTTAATGTCTGACAATGCTTTTGAAAGAGTTGATCTTTCTTTTTATATATTTTCCTAAGTCAAAGGATATATTAAAGCCATAAGTGAAGATTGTCATGCTTTTATTCAGAAATCTGAAAGAAACCTTAATTAAAACAAGGTTTTAGGAAAGGCCATGATATGAAAGATATAAAACAATATGGTTTTAGTTAAAGAGGACTCTAACCTGTAAATCAAAGATGAAAGATCTCACTCAAGTAGAATTATATAACTCCCTTTTGTTATACAGTCAGACCATATTTTTCATGCATTTGGTTTTTTTAGGATTACCATTTTAATTTTAAAGACTTTTATTACATATACAAAAATGGCTCAATACTTGGTTTAACATCTTAGAAATTTGAGACACCCTTTGAAATAGGAAATCTGAAATGGAATGTAACTCAGTATTAGGTAAAAATTAGTTTTAGTGCATAAGGGTAAGGTCAATCTAGATTCACAATAATAATGAATTTTTGTTAAAAAATCATATTTTCAGAGAAATTGATGCCAATCATATTTGCTAGCTATTGCAATTTTTCTGTAATTGCTTGAGGAGACTTACTTACAGAAAACCACATAGTGGAGCCAAAGGCTTTAATAAAAAAAAAAAAAGACACCTCTCCCCCTTAAAAAGAAAGTTATGTCATATTTTAATTGGAAACATAATTGTGACTTTCTAAACTCAGCTTCATAATTACAAATCTCAGTTATTACTTTCGGTCTTCCCAGATATTTTTTAGATGTTGAGTAAGAAAATGAAACAGTATAGTGCAAGCATACTAATTTACTAACATTTCCTATAATAATTTTGCCACATATTTAATATACACAGCCATCAGTCTGATAAAGCCAAATTACTAGGACACCTCCATGGTTATTTAGATTTACAACATGACACATTAATGAGTTAATCACACATTCTTCTGTGTGGTACCCAATTGGTTGCAGTTAGGGTCTTTAGGATGCATGGAGAGGGAGATAAGGTAGGGAGAAGATTAGTCACAGCTGAATGTAGTTGTAAGAAGAGACTGCAAGTGCTTTTTGATTATACCCTTACAAGCGCTAGTGTATTCCTCAGGGACCGAATGGAGGCTTTTTGAGAACATCAACACTTCTTTTGAAATAGACCAGCACTTTTTGAAAGGGTGGTTTCACTTGGTAATAGTTTTCTCCGCTTATACACTTAATTTTTATTGCTCATAATAGTAAGAGATTATTAGAACTACTCTCTCTCTGAAGTTTAAATACATAAGCTTTCTCACAATCTAATAGATCACATACATGATGAGTAAAAATGACGACTTTTGAGAAATCAATTAGCAAATAATTCTAGGACTTTAATAATATTTGATAATAAGTACAAAAGGAAAGTTAATTTTCTCAATTATATAGTACAACCCAGTGTCTGAAAAACAGACAATTTTATTAGGGTAATAAGTAAAATGGACCTCAAACGGTAATAGAGGCTATTTAATTATTGCTTACTAAATGGGAAGAACATTTTGAGATGAAATATTTTGAAATATTTTTAAACATATTTACAACATCAATATTAGAGATAGAAATCTGCTCTTGAGAAAAACAGAGATACACAGGAAAAACTATTACAAATCACATTTCCATTACCAATCATAAGAACTGAAATCTTGCCTTCAGTTTTGACTGTAACCCTTTGCAAAACTCTCATAAACCTCTCACTGAGGACATAGCAGAGGAACCTACCTGGCTGGCAACTCTTGATCTTGGGGTTTTAAGTTCAAGCCACATGTTGGGTATAAAGATTACTTAAAACCTTTAAAAAAACAGACAAACAAACATAGTGGATTTGAAAGCAGGACGTCTCCTCACACAATTTCAGAAACTATGGGGCTGGTCTCTCCTAACAATTTAGTACTCTTATATTTCCAAAGGTCATTCATAAAGCTTTGTGGATTTACTGGGTTTCTTTACAGACTCCATATGGAAGTAAAATAGAATGACCATGAAGACAGTCTCCTGGGAGAAAATTTCAGTCAGCACTTTCACACTTATTTTTTATGGCAGCATCTATGTTTAGGACAGTTTATTTAAATATTTCTTAGTATTTATCTTTTGAAAGTTTATACTCAGCTTGCCTCAGTGAAAGTATTAAATGTCTAATAGCCACAAAACAAACAAACCAAAGGTTTTTATCTTAAAAGCAATTCATTCTGAGCTTCAAATAACCACTCTGTCAGAGTTTGACATTGTCATTTCTAGTGGCATCTATCTTAACATTCTTTTCCTGCTTCAGGAATGAAATCACTAGACTAGCAGAGAAAATATGAAAAAAAAATAAGAAATAGGGAAAAACACCGATTCAACTCCATACCATAAAGAGGGCGTTTTCACCTCCAAAAGAAATGAAAACCAGATGGTCTAAAACTAAGAAATGGGGGCATTTTATTGTTATCTTCAGAACTGATCATCAGCATGGTCGTTATCTTCATCAAATATCTCTTGTGTTCCCAAAGGGCACAATTACATTTTGGTCTCCAACAGTATTTTATACTATTTACTGCCTTTTGAATGAAGTATTACGAGTATTATTACATCACCTAAATCAACACCGTCACTAAAATATGTGCCTATGCGTGACTTCTTTTCCCTGTCATATTTACATTGAAAATCATAGCCCTTGCATCTTAACACCTTGCTTTTCCTTCATCAAATGCTTTATGAAACAAAACATGCTTGTCATGTGGTCCAGAGTATAAATTGTGTAGATGAACATGGGATACAGGACTCTAGAACTTGATTTCTCCAAATCAGCGGCAGCCTTTTTTTTTTTTTTTTTTTATGATATACATGGCTAGTTTTATATAACGGTTTATGCAACAACTGAGTTAAAACATGCTTGAAATAGCTGGGTCAGACAGTTGAAACTTAGACTATTGACCTGGAGCTTTTTGGACTTGATCTTAATGATTGAGTAATGGAGTTGTAACAATTTCTCAAACCATCTTCTCTCTCTCTCTCTCTCTCTCTCTCTCTCTCTCTCTCTCTCTCTTTTTTTTTCTAACCATCTTAATTCTCTAACTGGAATGTTTAGCAAATACATGGTGAATTCACCATACCGTGCCAGTCTTCTAACCAATAATTTCATTTTACCCTTCTCTCCTTCCATTGTCCAACTCCCAATGCCAAATTGCCATATCTAAACTATCAGGGTAATTTCTTAAATTTCTGTGTTTAGTAAGTGGAAACAACGTTGGCAACTTATTTTCTGAGACACCACTAGGTATACTTTGATTCATGCCAATTTATACAAACACTTTACTAGATACTCTTTTATCTTCCTTTTTATCTCTTCCTTTTCAGGAACCACTTGACTTTTTTTCTACTCTTATTTTAAAAGGTAGATCCAGTTACTGTGTTTTGGCCTACAATTTTGGACCTGGCACTTTGTTTTATTAATGCAGAATTTTTTCTTTTGTGTCAAATATAGTTTTCCACCATTATTGCTACTGCCTAATTGTGTCATGCTCATTATCACATAGAGAAGATTGTACATATACTTTTCTTGCCCTTTGGATGATGTCTTTATGATTCAGACTCATCGGCATAAACTCTAACCTGAAGAAAAGATGGCTGAAGAGTAATTTTAAATCAATATAATTTGGAAATAAGATATTATTTCCAGACTATTCAAAGAAAATTGGACTTCTTTTATTTTTCTGTTTGGGCCTTAGGCACATTAGAGGCAAATGTTGCAACATCAAATAAAATAAGGAGGATCAAATTTTTTGTGGGACAATGTAGTCATGTCCTTTAGGCTTCATTGTGGTGCCCTTTCTTGGAGTTGGCATTTTATGACACTTGACAGAGATCTTGCAGCAATTTCAGGCTATTGCTTTTATTAACTTAAAATTGAGTAGGAATGAAGTAATAAAACAACTTGGGAATTAAGAATTCTAAGATCTGAGGAGGAATCACACTTCCTTGGGTATGAAAAAATTGTTTTTAGATAAAAGTCTCCATATGCTTTTTCTAAATTTTAAGTTTCTCAAACTTTTTCTAGATAAGCAATGTCAGTGTCTTATCTCCACAACAGCTGGGTTATATAAAATTGCCCTTTCAGTGGTTGCTAGGCATAAGAAGCATTCTGTTACAAGTGAATGACCATTTTGTGGATTATAGCCTCATCAGTTTTTTGTCATTTGAAAGCAAATATCCTGATATTTTTAAACAAAGTGGGCAGAGCAGGCAGGAAACCAATATTTATTACTCTCATGATTAAACACTTTAGACCAGGCTTGTTGATGTGTATGCCAATAATCTGGAGTTTCTGGCTTTGTGTAAAATTAAAATGTCTTTTCTATTGTGGTCTGATATCTGTTTCTGTAATAAGATCAGTTTGTTGTCCTCTGTGCAACAGTGGTTTTGCCCTTAATTTTTTTGGCTAGCGTTCACCAAAATCTGTCATCCAGAGCTGCTGAGAAAAATACATGTTGCCAAACTTCTTTTCTTAAAATTGTGCTGCCAGTGATATTTTCCCAGATGTGAAAAATAATTATCTAATAAAGGATTAATACCTTATAATAATACCATTGTTGAACATGCTCCTGGAATGTTTACCTTCTTTCTGATTCCTTTTTTTGTATTTGAAAATACTGAATGGGTAATTCAGTGGTGTGTTCCAAATTGTCTATGTTGTTAATGTTGTGATTCTCTTTCGAAGAGGATAAAAGATCCCCTTTTGTCTTGTGTTTTCTACTGAATTAGACTTCCTCTAGTCCTAGTGTGAATAAAAGCTATTTGAAATAAAACCATTATGTGTCAAATATTTATTGAGTAAATAAAATATAAATTACTGTGTTCCACTTTCAAAAAGTGAAAGGGTTCTTTGCAAATAAATTCCTTTATAATGTGAGAATTAACAAAAGAAGAAAAAGGTAGGTTAAACGTAGTAGTGTTTGAATGGAATGTGTTGATCAAGATAAAAAATAACAGTAGCTAATACTGGTTATCCCAAACTTGTACCTGTTACTCTACTGAGCACTGTACCATAATTATAGTATTCTCACATGAACCCCTACATCATGTATTAAGACTCCCATTCACAGATAAAGCATGGAACATGAAAAGATTAACTCATTTACTTACCCATTGTTACAGATAGTAAGAGATAGGCTTAAATCCTTACCTACATCTGTGTCCAAATGGCATACATGATATGACAAAGAAGAGTAGACAAAAAGCATTTTTTAACTATAAAACTATGACTAACATTCAGAATAGACTATATGCTCAGTCTTTGCTAACCTTATGATTTTATTAAATTATCATTTTAAATGGATTTGGTAATTGTGGGTAGGTTTGTACAGTAAGTACAAGTTACAAAACTTTTTTTTTCCTTATTTCAACATCTTTCTTTAATCTAGCCAATAACCCTAAAATGTCTTTGGAATACATATTTCAAAAACTCTTGAAATCTATTCCAAAACTAATACTTATTTTTGTATTTTATAAACCCCTGCAGTGTTTAACAGTCTAAAACATAACTGTTTCCAGTGGACAATGGCTTGGATTCCTTCTGGGAAAAGATAGTAGTATTTTGTCTAAGAGAAAGTAAACTTGAGATGGAATGAGTGGGTAGAGTAGGTCTCAGTGGTAAACACCTTTGGTTTAATCAGATTTGTCAAATAGCAAATGTTACTTCATGATCCTTTGTTTCCTTAAGTTTCCATGGTGAAAAAAGAACAATTGAAAAAGGGGAGTACAATTGAAAAACTAGAATGAATGTTGTATTTTTTTTTAAGTTTATTTATTTATTTTTGAGAGAGAGTGCACACAAGCAAGGGTGGGACAGAGAGAAGGGGAGACACAGAATCCAAAACAGGCTCCAAGCTGCACAGCACAAAGCTATCAGCACAAAGCCTCACACGGGGCTCAAACTCACAAACCATGAGATCATGACCTGAGCCGAAGTCAGCCACTTAACTGACTGAGCTACCCAGGCACCCCAGAGTGTTGTATTATTTTTAAAAAGTTGTCTGCAGTTTGAGGCGTCTGGGTGGCTCAGTTGGTTAAGTGTCCGGCTTCTGCTCAGGTCATGATCTTGCGTTCTGTGAGTTAAAGCCCCGCGCCTGGCTCTGTGCTGACAGCTTGGAGCCTGGAACCTGCTTCAGGGATTCTGTGCCTCCCTCTCTTTCTGCCTCTCCCCTGCTCAAGCTCTGTCTGTCTCTGTCTCTCAATAATAAATAAACGTTAAAAAGTTTTTTTAAAAAGTCTGCAGTTAGAAATCTAAAGAACTTTTACTATTTACAATTTTGGAATTATTTAACTCAAAGTACTTCCAAATATTGCAATTCTCCTCATCTCTGTAATATCAATATCAGTATCAATTCCCATGGTCCTCACAGTCGACCATAATTGGATGATTACCCACATATCCTAATTAGTACTTTGGAAAAGACTGATACTTCTTCTTTTAAATGTCATAAGAATAGGGGAATAAGATTCAGAGAAGTGAATGAATTCCTGTTTTTAGTATTTAAAAAGCTGGAGATATAATAAAGATTGCATTTACCTTATATTAAGTCACATTTTTTGAGTTCTTAGTATATTTTAAAAAGGCACTATTAACTTCCTACTGAAAGCTTATATAGGGCATGTGAAGTTTGATACAGTCTCACATATATTTTTTGCTTTTTCCCTAAAAATAATTATTGCAAAAGACTAATATTTAAAACCTTAAGATGTGATAAAGTAAATCAATTTAATGATGGAATAAAATTAATTTTAATAAATTATTTATGAAGATTTAATGAGATGTGAAGACTTTATATTCATGTTATAGATGAGATTTTTCCTTCAAGAATCCATATTTCTAGTATGCTATTTTTAAATTTTCTCCTTTGCTAAACATTTCTTTTACTTGTTTATTTTTTTAAATAAATATATTAATAGTTATTAAACACTTAACCTGGGCTCTCATTTAAGTCTTAAAACACTCCTGTGAGAGGAGTAATTTAATAGATGAGCAAACTGAGGCTTAATTACCAGACAAGAAAACCCATCTTCTTTACTGCTATCCAAATGATTTTATTCAATGTAATCAGCATTCACTGAATGCCAACAATATGCCACATGTATTCAGTACTGTTCTCATAATAGCATGGGGGATAGCGAGAAAATTGGCAATATGTCTACATAAAAGAAATGAAAATTTCATTAAAGCTCCCACTTACATAGCAACAAAAGAAGTATTACCAGATAATACATGTGGGTTTAGAATTGTGTGATACTAAGGATTTTAAAAAATTGTGACCTGTCTTCTTTCTCCATAGAATTATAGAGGTAGACATAGAATACATATGAGAAATATTTGTTCTCTAAATTACATATAGTTATATTCACAGGAAGATTTGGGCAAAGATCTATCAAAAGCATTGATATGATTTAGGGTGTATGTTAATGCCATTTCATTTCTAATGTCTGCCATCCCTAATGTCAACATTCAATTAAAAGAATATAATGCTGACAGGGGTGCCTGGGTGACTCAGTCCATTAAGCATCAGACTTCAGCTCAGGTCATGATCTCACAGGTTGTGAGTTCAAGCCCTGTCTCGGAGCCTGCAGCCTGCTTCGGATTCTGTGTCTCCCTCTCTCTCTGTCCCTCCCCTGCTCATGCTGTGTCTCTGTCTCTCCCTCAAAAATAAATAAACATTAAAATAAAATAAAATAAAATAAAATAAAATAAAATAAAATAAAATAAAATAAAATAAAATAAAATAATAAAATAAAATAAAGTAAAATAAAAGTATATAATGCTGAAAATTAGAAAGAGGAGATTAAATTTGTAGAGATCCTAAAAACCCCTTTGAAATTGCCTTCTAATTGTAATCATTTGCATTTTAGTCACTATTTCTTTTGAAAAAATCAGTTAATTATAATTTCTGGTGCATCAAGTCCCAGATAATCATGTTCTTCAATGACAATTTCTGCTTTATTTAATTTGCCCTTTAATGAAACAATTTCCAACCTCTTACTTTTTAAAGCAGTGATCTTGATAAATGGTACTTTTAGTGCTTTCATCAGACCCCAAGACCTGATAGACTGTACCACTCTCATCAGACACACTGTATTTATAGGGGGTCTCTGTGCCATTGAACTATGCTGCCACCTTGAAGTTTTAATTTCCCCAGTTTAAATTAAAAAAAATTTTTTTAACGTTTACTTATTTTTGAGACAGAGAGAGAGCATGAACAGGGGAGGGGCAGAGAGAAAGGGAGACACAGAATCTGAAACAGGCTCCAAGCTCTGAGCTGTCAGCACAGAGCCGGACACGGGGCTTGAACTCCCGGACCGTGAGATCATGACCTGAGCCGAAGTCGGACGCTTAACCGACTGAGCCACCCAGGTGCCCCATAATTTCCCCAGTTTAAAATTTAGCCCATACTTAACTAAATACATTCTAACTTTTCTTATGGTTAACCTATATGTCTATACATATACATATAGACATATATAGACATATATGTTTTTTGACACAGTCAAAAGCACTGCTTTGCAATTAGTGAATATTATAAAAGGATTGCTAGATACAATGAAATAGTGCCTTCTGGTCACTACTGCTTTTAGCTCCATGGAAAATGAATGGAAAAGTGTTTGGAGCCCCATACTGTAATCTGTGTTACAAAATCACTGTCTTCTGTTGAGATCGAGCCAAGTCAGGTATATAGAACTTTCCAAAACAATTTTAAAAGCTTCCAAATATATATAAATCTTTTTTACTCTAAGATTCAAGTTTGCTTGATGTATTCCCAAAGTATTCCCAGAGAAAAAAATGCAGAACTAGAAATCCAGACTTTTGGTTTCCAGACCCATTTCTACCATTATCTTCTCATGGTCTTAATTTATTTTTTTCCCTTTAATGCTTTGAAAGTTAAACCTTATACTTCTATTATTTTAGGAAAACTATACATTATATTTCTATTATTTTAGTGGTTACTCGTATTATTAAAATGCCCACTTGACTTAAAGTTGCTTAGTCTCAATCATACATCTCTACTTTCCCCTTACAGAATTCAAGAGCCTTAAATTACACTGATTCCTATCTACCCTATTTTATATCGTGTATTATTATTGGATAGGACTTATTTCTGCTGCTTTTAAACCTTGATTTTATTTATAACAATTATTGCTTTAGATTATTAATTATTTTCTGTTTCCAACAATTATAGTAAGCAGTAATATTTACTGAGATTTCATTATGTTTGCCAATTTTTTTTGCTCAATAATTTTAAAGGTACTCCATTTCTTTCTCCTTTTAGGCTTGGAGTGGTTAAAGTTCTACTCTCTCTGTCTGAACTGTATTTATTATTTTGGGGGGCCTCACTTGCAAATAATATGTTGGCTGAGTATTAAAATTTAGCTTGCAAATTAATTTTTGTCAGCACAATGATAACATCATTTTATCATAGTCTCACCTCTGCTTTAACTACCAAGATGTCTGTAGTTGTCTACTGTTCTTTTGAAAGTAATCTCTTTTCTTCTCTTAAGATATATTAAGATAATCTGCAAGAGTTGATCTTTGTGTTTATCCTGTAAGGGACTTAATGTATTTCACAAATCTGAAAATTAAACTCCTTCCTCTATTCTGAGTATTCCAAGTTATTTATGATTGATAATAGCCCCTCAATCTTCTATTTCCTTCTTCCCTAATTCTCATTGGATACAACTCTTATTAGACCCATACTGATAGGCCTCACTCTGTACTTTTTGACCATAAACTTTCCTTTTACCTTTTGCATCACATTGTCTTTTTATGCTGCCCTCTGCAAAATTTCCTCCAATCTTTCAGGTCTAATTTTATGCATTTCCATCCTATGAAGTTTAACTTTCAAAGACCATATTATTAATTTTAAAAGATATGCTCACTTCTTTTTCAATATTACATTGTTCTTGTGTCTTACTTTCTTATTGCTCAGACTTCTTGTTTTGCATTTTAATAATGTTCTACACATCTAGTTTATGGTGTCTAAGTTCTCTATGATCTCAAATACTCAAGCATTGCTTAAATTGGTTTATTTATTGTTTTGAAAGTGTTTTATTGTGAATTCATGTTCAGTGGGCTTTTACCTGTGTGAATTCCATGTCACTTGGATTGAGGACATATCCCTCTTGAGCAATTTCAAATTTTCTTCTGGGAAGGATCTCAGAGGTTTTATTATGTGGGACCATTTTGATGTTCCATCTGCTGCTTATAGGTTCTTTGACCTTATGACTAATATGAATTTAAATCTCAAGTCTATATGCAAGCTAACAAATCATCAGGAGAAATGTTTTTGCCCACCCAGTGTCCACAAACACACTACAGCTTCCTTGTCATTCTGTTGTCAGTGAGCAAATACATATATTTTTTAGTCTACCCTACCATTTAGCAGGTCAGGCTTTCAAGGATCCTCCCTATTTGTGAGCATGTATGCGCAGGATGGGTTTTCAGTTCCCTTTTGCTGTCTCAAGAAGTCCCAAGTGTTCGTCTCCTGTCTCTGCATAGGTATTAAAACCTAAACCCTTGGGTTACTTACACTGGCCACTCCCTGTGATGCCATCCTAAACCCATGGCAACATCAGCTCTCCTACCTGCCCCTCTTATTTTCAATGCCTTCTTCCTTACTGATACTTGGAGGTTTTGCTGGCTTGGGTGAATTTATCTATACATTTGAAAGAAATTTTTATCTAGTTTTCTTGATCTTTATGGCAGAAGGGCTATCGTTTAGGGGCACCTGAGTGGCTCAGTCGGTTAAGCATCCAACTTCAGGTCAGGTCATGATCTCACAGTTTGTGGGTTCGAGCCCCACACCGGAGCTCAGAGCCTGGAGCCTGCTTCGGATTCTGTGTCTCCCTCTATTTCTGCCCCTCTCCTGCTCATGCTCTATCTCTCTCTCAAGAAATAAATAAACATTTAAAACAATTTTTTTAAGAAAAGGAGTGCTACAGTTTAACTGGTCCTTCACACTGACAATATTGAAAGTGGTTTCAGGCTCTTTTTTATAAAATGAGAGCACTGGATATCTAATCTCTATGGTTTCATTTAGTTCTGATATTCCATGAATTCTTCATATGCATGAAATCAACACTTTAGTTCTGAAACTGCTGGTCATTCCACTGCTTAAGAGAACTCCTCATTCCAGGTAATAAGAGTTACTGCCATAAGAGTTTTCCCAAACCTACAATGATAAGAGTTCGCAGACTGCTTTAGGAGAGAAAAGGAAATTACAAGTACTTATGCTATCTGCAGAGATGTAACTACTCCCAATTATTTGGTGTTTCTTGTACCCCCTGAAAACGACCTCAGACAATGCAGTGCTGGTAGTCCTTCTTTGAGTCATATGTGCTTACTCTCACTGTTGGTAGCAAATATGAAGAGGAAGGAATAGCAGTGAGTTCCACTTGTCTGAACCTTAGAAATGAGGATATGGTTACATGGGCATCATTTTCATGTCTCTCAAAACATGACAGGGAAACAGATACTCATCACATGTCAGAGAGTGAAAGATCTGGGCTAATGCTTGGCAACAACATACATAGCTGAGGTTTCATTTCTTTGCTCTCTAGTACATACTGTGGCCGTGTTAAAGTTCAGGCTTCACATTCCTTTCTGGTGAAAAAGGGATTTAATGAATATGCTACATGTTCCTCTAGTTGCTAAATGACATGCATCTTTCTCTCATTTTGGCTACCCTGATTTTTGAATACCTTGGATATATTGTGCATGGGTATCTTTCCAACTAAAAAGTACTTACTGAGAAGGAAGAGGAATCATTGCTGTGGGACAAAAACATTTTCCCTCAAAAAAGAATGTACAAGCACACAAAAAAGATGTGGGATTTTTATGAATCATATCCTGTAATTTTTCACTTTTTTCCAGCTACCTCCTTCTTAGAACAGAATCCAAGAAAACCAAAGAAAACTATTTGTGCTGTGAGCAAAAATTTTGCCAAATTGAATTACATAATTCATCTAGCAGATTTGATGAGTTCCTGGATGTAATTTGCAAATTTGCATTTTGGGCACAAGGAAATAATGCATTTGTTATATATGAAAAAACACAGTGCTTATTACAAAACCATATTTTGTAACTGCTCAGGAATGTCTCTGTATATATGTATAGTATATATACTTAGGCATGAAACTTGGCTATTTATCATGTGCACTTCAGGATATTTGACAGTGAACATAGTGAACCATGGAATCAAATTTATGAATAATTAGAAACAAAGTATTTTTATAAAATAATGATTAAAATATTAAATATATTAAGTATGAGTGATCAGCTTTCAAAACTTTCAAGTAAAGGAATATACTCACTTTGATGTATCATACTTGAATTCAGTGTACATTATCCCTCATTTCTCAAAATTAACATTCTGAATTAGGGGGAGGAGGGTTAGTGTTAGCAAGATATTGCCCTAGGAAGCTCCAGGGCCTCATTCTCTTACCGAATTATCAAATAAACATCCTCAGACTGACTAAAATAACTTTATAGGTACTCTGGAAAACAGCTAAAGATTACAGCAACCAAGCAAATGCCCAATCAAGGAAAAGACACAGAATGGCAGTAAATTTCCTGGTGTTTTTATTCACCTTTGCCTCAGCCCCTTCACATCCTTGCACAATTCTCTGCACTAAGGTCAGGAGGAAGTCGCTTGTGTTAATCTGCTCAGACTGCTATAACAAAATACTATGGACTGGTGGTTTAAAAAACAGACTTTTATTTCCCACAATTCTGGAGACTGGAGATCAGGTCACCAGCATGGTTGGGTTTTGGTGAGGGCCTTCTTCCTCACTTGGTAGATGGCTGCCTTCTTACCATATCCTCATATGGTGGATAGAAAAGGCTCTGGTGTCTCTTCATTCTCTTATAAGAGCACCAATACTATCATGAGTTCTTCACCTTTATGACCTATATAATCTAAACCTAGTACCTCCCAAAGGCCTCAATTCCTAATACCATCGCGTTGGGGGTTAGTGATTCAACCTATGAATTCAGGAGAGGGGAAAATTCAGTCTATAACAGGGACAATTCCTAGTTCCCTCCCTCGGGCTAGAAAAATCAGAGTGGAAATTATAAAGTTGTGGCAGTGTAAAAGGATTAAACTCCTCAATAGAAAAATATAGATTGGTGGAATGGGTTAAAAAAAAAACAAGATACATATATGAGCTGTCCATAAGAGACACATTTTATTTTATTAAATTTTTTTTTTCTAATGTCTCCAAAGGCAAGGGAAATAAAAGCAAAAATGAACTGTTAGGACCCCATCAAGATAAAAAGCTTCTGCACAGCAAAGGAAACAATCAACAAAACTAAAAGTCAACCAACGGAATGGGAGAAGATATTTGCAAATGACATATCAGATAAAGTATTAGTATCAAAGATCTATAAAAAATTTACCAAATTCAACACCCGTGAACAATAATAATAGTGAACTCAACAAATAATCCAGTGCAGAAATGGGCAGAATACATGAAGACAGTTTTCCAAAGAAGATATCCAGATGGCTAACAGACACATACAAAGATACTCAACATCACTCATCATCAGGGAAATACAAATCAAAACCACATTGAGATACCACCTCATACTGGTCAGAGTGGGTAAAATGAACAACTCAGGAAACAACAGATGTTGGCAAGGATGTGGAGAAGGGGAACCCTCTTGCACTGTTGGTGGGAATGCAAACTGGTGCAGCCACTTTGGAAAACAGCAGAATTCTTTGAGGTTCCTCAAAGAATTAAAAATAGAACTACCCTACGACCCAGCAATAGCACTAATAAGAATTTATACAAAGGATAAGGATATAGAAGTGCTGATTCATAGGGACACACATACCCCAGTGTTTATAGCAGTGCTATCAACAATGGCCAAATTATGGAGAGAGCCCAAATGTCCATCAACTGATGAATGGATACACACATACACACACACACACACACACACACACACACACACACACACACACACTGGAATACTACTTGGCAATGAAAAAGAATGAAATCTTGCCATTTGCAAAAACATGGATGGAACTGGAGGGTATTATGCTAAGTGAAATAATACAGTACGAAAAAGACGGATAATCATATGTTTTCACTCACACGTGGAATTTGAGAAACATAACAGAATACCATAGAGGAAGGGAAGGAAAAATAAGTTACAAAGAGGGAGGCAAACCATACAGAGAACAAACTGAGGGTTGATGAGAGTGGGAGGGGGGGCATTGAGGGGAAAATAGGAGATGGGTATTGAGGAGGGCACTTGTAGAGATGAGCACTGGGTGTTGAATGTAAGTAATGAATCATGGGAAACTACTCCTGAAGCCAAGACGACATTGTATACACTGTATGTTAGCTAATGTGACAATAAATTATTTAAATAAATAAATAAATAAATAAATAAATAAATAAATAGTTCTAATTGAAGTATAGTGGACACAAATAGTTACATTAGTTTCAGATGTGCAACATAGTGATTTGACAAGTCTATATGTTATACTGTGCTCACCACAAGTGTAGCTACCATCTGTAACCAATAACACTATTATGATACCCCTGACTAAATCCCCCATGCTGTACCTTTCATCTCCATGACTTACACATTCCATAAATGGAAGTTTTCACCTCCCACCCCCCTTCACCCATTTTGCCCATCCTCCCAACCCCGTCTCCTATTGCAGCCATCAGTTTGTCTCTGTATATATGGGTGTGTTTCTGCTTTTTGTTTATTTTGATTGTTTTTTTAGATTCTACATATAAGTAAAATCATATGGTATTTGCCTTTCTGTGATTGTTTTCACATGGTGTGAAACCCTTTAGGTCCATCCATGTTGTCACAAATGGCAAGATCCCATCCTTTTTTTTTTTTTCAACGTTTATTTATTTTTGGGACAGAGAGAGACAGAGCATGAACGGGCGAGGGGCAGAGAGAGAGGGAGACACAGAATCGGAAACAGGCTCCAGGCTCTGAGCCATCAGCCCAGAGCCCGACGCGGGGCTCGAACTCACGGACCGCGAGATCGTGACCTGGCTGAAGTCAGACGCTTAACCGACTGCGCCACCCAGGCGCCCCTCATTGTTGTTTTAATCTGCATTTCTTTTTGTATCAGTTTTGAGATGTAATTGACATATAACATTCTTGACTTTATTTTTTTTTTAATTTTTTTTTCAACGTTTATTTATTTTTGGGACAAAGAGAGACAGAGCATGAACGGGGGAGGGGCAGAGAGAGAGGGAGACACAGAATCGGAAACAGGCTCCAGGCTCTGAGCCATCAGCCCAGAGCCTGACGTGGGGCTCAAACTCCCGGACCGCGAGATCGTGACCTGGCTGAAGTCAGACGCTTAACCGACTGCGCCACCCAGGCACCCCAAGATCCCATCCTTTTTATGACTGAGTAATAATATTCCATTATATATATCATATCTTTATTCATCTACCTATGGACATTTGGGGTGGTTTCATATCTTGGCTATTGTAAATAATGCTGCAATAAACATAAGGGTGAATATATCTTTTCAAATTAGTGTTTTTGTTTTGTTTTGTTTTGTTTTGGGGGGGGGGGGGAGGTGGTAAATACCCAGTAGTGGAATTACTGGGTCATATGGCACTTCCATTTTTAATTTTTTGAAGAACTTCCATACTGTTTTCCACCATGGCTGTACCAATTTGCATTCCCACCAATCATGCACAAGGGTTCCTTTTTCTCTGTATCCTCACCAACACTTGTTATTTCTTGTCTTTTTGATTCTAACCATTCTGACAGGTATAAGGTCGTATCTCATGTGTTTTGGTTTGCATTTCCCCACTGATTACTGGTGATGAGCATATTTTTCATAATGCTCATCACCAGTAATGTTGTCTGTTGGCCACCTCTCTTTTTTGAAAAAATGTCTATCCAGCTCCTCTGCCCATTTTTATTCCAATTATTTGAAGTTTTTGGCACTGAGTTGTATAGGTTTTTTTTAATATATTTTTGGATATTAACCCTTTTCTGATAGATCATTTTTGAATATCTTCTCCCATCCAATAGGTTGCCTTTTCATTTTGTTGAAGATTTTCTTATACAAAAGTCTTTTATTTTAGCATAGTGTAGTGTCTTTTTGCTTTTGTTCCCTTGACTGAAGAGACATATTTAGAAAAATGTTGCTAAGATCATTGTCAAAGAAATTACTACCTATGTTTTCCTGTAGTTTTATAGTTTCAAATCTCACATTTAGGTCTTTAATCCATTTTGAGTATATTTTTGTATATAGTCTAAGAAAGTGGTCCAGTTTTATTATTTTGCATATAGCTGTACAGCACTATTTACTGAAAAGTCTACCTTTTCCTTATTGTATACTCTTGCCTCCTTTGTCATAGATTAATTGAGCATATAAGCATGGGTTTATTTCTGGACTCTTGGTTCTGTTCCACTGACCAATCTGTCTGGTTTTGTGTCAGTACCATACTGTTTTGATTACTACAGCTTTGTAGTATATATTAAAATCTGGGATTGTAATACCTTTCAAGGTTGCTTTGGCTATTCAGGGTCTTTTGTGATTCGATACGAATTTTAGTATTATTTTTTCTAGTTCTATGAAAAACACTGTTGATATTTTGGTAGGGATCATATTGAATCTGTAGATTGCTTTGGGTTGTATGGACATTTTACCAATATTAATTCTTCCAAACCATGAGCATGAAATATCTTTCCATTTGTTTGTGTTATCTTCAACTCAAGAGACACATTTTAGATCTAAGGACATACATAGGTTGAAAGTGAAAAGATAGGAAAAGATACCTCATGCACATAGCAACTAGGCAGAGATCACTATACTTTTATCAGACAAAATAGATCCCAAGTCAAAAAGTATCACAAGGCAAATAACATTACATAATGATAAAATGGTCAATTCACCTGGAAGATATAAATTCTAGGTGAATTATAAATATATATGCATGAAATATCAGAGTACCCAAATATATAAAGCAAAGACAACATGAAAATATATGGGATGCAGTTAAAGCAGAGCCAAAGGGAGATTTATAACTTAAATAGTTACATTATAAAGGAATAATGGTGTCAAACCAACAACCTTTATACCTTCAGGAATAAAAAGTAAAGGAAGAACAAATTAAATTCAAAACTTGCAGAAGGAAGGAAATAATAAAGATAAGAGTGGCGATAAATAGAATAGAGAATAGGAAGACAGAGAAAATTAACATAACCAAGAACTGGTTTTTTGAAAAAATCAGCAAAATTGATAAACTTTTACATAGATTGACTAAGGAAAAAAGAGAGAAGACCCACAAAAACCTAAATCAGAAATAGAAGAGAGGATATTACTACCAATTTTATACAAGTAAAAAGGATTGTAACAGAGTATTGTGTACAATTGTACTCGAACAAATTGGATAACCCATATGTAATGGACAAGATTCTAGAAATACAATGTACCAAGACTGAATCATGAAGAAATAGAAAATCTGAATAGCCTAGAACTAGTAAGGAGAGTTAATCAATAACCAAAACACTTCTAACAATAAGGTTTTCTACCCAAGAACAAATGGCTACAGTGATGAATTATACCTATCCTTCTCCATCTCTTCCCAAAAAATTAAGAGGAGGGAGGACTTTCTAACTCATTTTGTGAGGCCAGAATTATCCTGATATCAAAGCCAGACAAAGACACTAAAAGAAAACTAAAGGCAAATATTCCCTCTGAATAGTGATATAAAAATCTTCAACAAAGTATTTCCAAATAGAATTCAACATAACATTAAAAGGATCATGCATTGAGGCACCTGGGTGGCTCAGTTGGTTGAGCACCGACTCTTGATCTCTGCCCAGGTCATGATCTTATAGTTCATGAGTTTAGACCATAATCAAGCTCTGCGCTGATGGCGTGGAGCCTGCTTGGAATTCTATCTCTTCTTTTCTCTCTGCCTCTCACCTGCTTGTGTGTACTTTCTCTCTCTCAAAAAAATAAATAAACTTAAAAAAAAAGGATTATGCATCATGACCAAGTGGGATCTATTCCTGGAATATAAGGATAGTTTAACATACAAAAATCAATCAATGTAATATACTACATTAACAGAACGAAAAGAAAAGCCCACATGATCATCTCTATTAATATAGAAAAAAACATTTTCATGTGTCTGTTTGCCATCTGGATGTCTTCTTTTTTTTTTTAATGTTTATATGTTTTTGAGAGAGAGAAAGAGACAGAGTGTGTACGCACAAGTAGGGGAGGGGCAGAGAGAGGGGGGGGGGACACAGAATCAGAAGCAGACTCTAGGCTCTAAGCTGTCAGCACAGAGCCCAATGTGAGGTTTGAACTCATGAACCTCAAGATAATGCCCTGAGCTGAAGTTAGACACTTAACTGAATGAGCCACCCAGGTGCCCCATCTGGATGTCTTCTTTGGAGAAGTGTCTATTCATGTCTTTTGCCCATTTCTTCACTGGATTATTTGTTTTTTGGGTGTTGAGTTTGGTAAGTTCTTTACAGATTTGGGATACTAACCCTTTATCCAATATATCATTTGCAAATATCTTCTCCCCTTCCATCAGTTGCCTTTAAGTTTGGTTGATTGTTTACTTTGTCTGGTTTTGGAATCAAGGTAATGCTGGCTTCATAGAATGAGTTTGGAAACTTTCCTTCCATTTCTATTTCCTGGAACAGTTTGAGAATAATAGGTATTAACTCTGCTTTAAATGTCTGGTAGAATTCCCCTGGGAAGCCATCTGGCCCAGGACTGTAATTTGTTGGAGGTTTTTGATAACCAATTCAATTTCTTTGCTGGTTATGGGTCTGTTCAAATTTTCTGTTTCTTCATGTTTGAGTTTTGGTAGTGTGTGAGGGGTAGGAATTTGTCCATTTTTTCCAGATTGTCCAGTTTGTTGGCATATAATTTTTTATAGTATTCTTTTATAATTGTTTGTATTTCTGTGGTGCTGGTGGTGATCTCTCCTTTTTCATTCATGACTTTATCTAGTTGGGTCCTCTTTTCTTTTTGGTAAGTCTGGCTAGAGGGTTATCAATTTTGTTTATTCTTTCAAAAAAAAGTTTGTCATTTTATTGATCTACTCAACTGTATTTTTTTTATTCTATATTGTTTATTTCTGCTCTAATCTTTATTAATTTCCTTCTACTAGCTTTTGGCTTTATTTGCTGCTCCTTTTCTAACTCTTTTAGGTGTAAGGTTAGGTTGTATATTTGGGACCTGTCTTGCTTTTTGAGATAAGCCTGAATTGCCATGTATTTTCTCTTAGGACTGCCTTTGCTGCATCCCAAAGGGTTTGGACTGTAATGTTTTCATTTTCTTTTGCTTCCATGTATTTTTCAATTTCTTCTTTAATTTCCTGGTTAACCCATTCTTTCTTTAGTAAGATGTTCTTTAACCTCCATGTATTTGGGGGCTTTCCAATTTTTTTCTTGCGGTTGATTTCAAGTTTCATAGCATTGTGATCTGAAAATATGCATGGTATGATCTCGATGTTTTGACCTGTTGAGGGCTGTTTTGTGAACCAGTATGTAATCCATTTTGGAGAATGTTCCATGTGCACTCGTGAAGAATGTGTATTCTGCTGGTTTAGGATGAAATGTTCTGAATATATTTATTAAGTCTAATGTGTCATCCTGAGCCATTGTTTCCTTCTTGATTTTCTGCCTAGGTGATCTGTCCATTGTCATAAGTGGAGTATTAAAGTTTCCTATGATTATGGTATTATTATCAATAAGTTTGCTTATGTTTGTGATTAATTGATTTCTATATTTCAGTGTTCTATGTTGGGGGCATAAATATTTATAATTGTTAGCTCTTCTTTGTGGATAGACCCCTTAATTATGATATAATGCTCTTCTTCATCTCGTTACAGTCTTTGTTTTAAAATCTAGTTTGTCTGATAGAAGCATGGCTACTCCAGCTTTCTTTTGATGTCTATTAGCATGATAGATTCTCCATCCCTTCACTTTCAATCTGCAGGTGTCCTCCAGCCTAAAGTGTCTCTTGTAGGTAGCATAAAGAGGAATCTTTTTCTTTTTTAAAAAATTCCATTCTGATACCTTATGTCTTTTGATGGGAACATTGAGTCCATTTACCTTCATAGTGATTATTTAAAGATATGAATTCAGTGCCACTGTGTTATCTGTAGATTTCATGTTTGTGATGATGTCTCTTGATCTTTGTAGTCTTTGCTGCTTTCCTCTCAGAGTCCCCCTTAGGATTTCTTGTAGGGCTGGTTTAGTGGTCACAATCCTTTAGTTTTTTGTTTGTTTGTTTGTTTGTTTGTTTTGTTTTTGTTTTTGTTTTGGTTTTGGTCTGGGAAAGTCTTTATCTCTCCTTCTATTCTGAATGACAGCCTTGCTGGATAAAGGATTCTTGGCTGCATTTTTTTTTTATTATTTAGCACATTAAATATTTCCTGCCACTCCCTTCTTACCTGCCAACTTTCAGGGGACAGGTCTGCTACTAACCTTATGTATCTACCATTGTAGGTTAAGGACCATTTGTCCCTAGCTGCTTTCAGAGTTCTTTCTTTATCTTTCTATTATGCCAGTTTCACTATGATATGTCATGTTGTGGGCCTGTTTTTGTTGATTTTGAGGGGAATTATCTGTGCTTCTTGGACTTGGATGCCTGTTTCCTTCCCCAGATTAGGGAAGTTCTCAGCTATAATTTGTTCAAATAAACCTTTTGTCTCGCTCTTCTTCTGGAACTCCTTGGACATGGATATTGTTTTGTTTCATGGAATCACTTAGTTCTCTAGTTCTCCCCTCATGATCTTTCCCTCTTTTTTCAGCTTCATTATTTCCCATAGTTTTTTTTTTTAATCTTATTTTTTATTTTTTAAAATTCACATCCAAGTTAGTTAGCATATAGTGAAACAATGATTTCAGGAATAGATTCCTTAATGCCCCTTACCCATTTAGCCCATCTCCCCTCCCACAACCCATCTAGCAATGCTCTGTTTGTTCTCCATATTTATGAGTCTCTTCTGTTTTGTCTCCTTCCCTGTTTTTATATTATTTTTGTTTCCCTTCCCTTATGTTCATCTGTTTTGTCTCTTAAAGTCCTCATATGAGTGAAGTCATATGATGTTTGCCTTTCTCTGACTGACTCATTTCACTTATAATAATACCCTCCAGTTCCATCCACGTAGTTGCAAATGGCAAGATTTCATTATTTTTCATTGCCAAATAATACTCCATTATATATATATACCACATCTTCTTTATCCATTCATCCATCGATGGACATTTGGGTTCTTTCCATACTTTGGCTATTGTTGACAGTGCTGCTATAAACATGGGGGTGCATGTGTCCTTTGAAACAGCACACATGTATCCCATGGATAAATGCCTACTAGTGCAATTGCTGCGCTATAGCGTAGTTCTATTTTTAGTTGTTTGAGGAACCTCCATACTGTTTTCCAGAGTGGCTGCACCAGCTTGCATTCCCACCAACAATGCAAAAGAGATCCTCTTTCTCTGAATCCATGCCAACATCTGTCGTTGTCTGAGTTGTTAATGGTAGCCATTCTGACAGGGGTGAGGTGGTATCTCCTTGTGGTTTTGATTTGTATTCCCTGATGATGAGTGATGTGGAGCATCTTTTCATGTGTTGGTTGGCCATATGGATGTCTTCTTTGGAGAAGTGTCTATTCATGTCTTTTGCCCATTTTTTCACTGGATTATTTGTTTTTTGGGTGTTGAGTTTGATAAGTTCATCATAGATTTTGGATACTAACCCTTTATCTGATACGTCATTTGCAAATATCTTCTCCCATTCTGTCTGTTTCCTTTTAGTTTTGCTGATTGTTTCATTCGCTGTGCAGAAGCTTTTTGATGAGGTCCCAGAGTTCCTTTTTGCTTTTGTTTCCCTTGCCTCCCGAGACGTGTTGAATAAGAAGTTGCTATGGCCAAGATCAAAGAGATTTTTACCTGCTTTCTCCTCAAGGATTTTGATGGCTTCCTATCTTACATTTAGGTCTTTCATCCATTTTGAGTTTATTTTGGGGTATGGTGTAAGAAAGTGGTCCAGGTTCATTCTTCTGCATGTCGCTGTCCAGTTTTCCCAGCATCACTTGCTGAAGAGACTGTCTTTATTCCATTGCATATTCTTTACTGCTTTGTTCAAAGATTAGTTGGCCATAGGTTTGTGGGTCCATTTCCGGGTTCTCTATTCTGTTACACTGATCTGAATGTCTGTTTTTGTGCCAGTACCATACTGTCTTGATGATTACAGCTTTGTAGTATAGCTTGAAGTCTGGGATTGTGATGCCTCCTGCTTTGGTTTTCTTTTTCAAGACTGCTTTGGCTATTTGGGGTCTTTTCTGGTTCCATACAAATTTTAGGATTATTTGTTCTAGCTCTGTGAATAATGCTGGTGTTACTTTGATAGGGATTGCATTGAATATGTAGATTACTTTGGGTAGTATCGACATTTTAACAATATTTGTTCTTGCTATCCAGGAGCATGGAATCTTTTTCCATTTTTTTTTTTTTTGTGTCTTCTTCAATTTCTTTCTTAAGCTTTCTATAATTTTCAGTGTATAGATTTTTCACCTCTTTGACTAGATTTCTTCCTAGGTATTTTATGGTTTTTTATGCAACTGTAAATGGGATCGATTCCTTGATTTCTCTTTCTGTTGCTTCATTGTTGGTGTATAGGAATGCAACCGATTTCTGTGCATTGATTTTATATCCGCAACTTTGCTGAATTCATGAATCAATTCTAGCAGTTTTTTGGTGGAATCTTTTGGGTTTTCCATATAGAGTATTATGTCATCTGCAAAGAGTGAAAGTTTGACCTCCTCATGGCCAATTGGGATGCCTTTTATTTCTTTGTGTTGTCTGATTGCAGAGGCTAAGACTTCCAATACTACATTGAATAACAGTGGTGAGAGTGGACATCCCTGTCTTGTTCCTGACCTTAGGGGGAAAGCTCTCAGTTTTTCCTCATTGAGGATGATATTCGTGTTGGGTCATTCATATATGGCTTTTATCATCTCGAGGTATCCTCCTACTATCCCTACTTTCTTGAGGGTTTTTATCAAGAAAGGATGCTGTATTTTGTGAAATGCTTTCTCTGCCTCTATTGAGAGGATCATATGGTTCTTGTCCTTTCTTTTATTGATATGATGAATCACGTTACTTGTTCTGCAGATATTGAACCAGCCCTGCATCCCAGGTATAAATCCTGCTTGGTCGTGGTGAATAATTTTTTTAATGTATTGTTGGATCCGGTTGGCTAATATCTTGTTGAGGATTTTTGCATCCATGTTCATCAGGAAATTGGTCTGTAGTTCTCCTTTTTAGTGGGGTCTCTGTTTGCTTTTGGAATCAAGGTAATGCTGGCTTCATAGAAAGAGTTTGGAAGTTTTTCTTCCATTTCTATTTTTTGGAACAGTTTCAAGAGAATAGGTGTTAACTCTTTCTTAAATGTTTGGTAGAATTCCCCTGGAAAGCCATCTGGACCTGGACTCTGGTTTTTTGGCAGATTTTTGATTACTAATTTGATTTCCTTACTGGTTATGGGTCTGTTAAAATTTTCTATTTCTTCCTGTTTCAGTGTTGGTAGTATATATGTTTCTAAGAATTTGTCCATTTCTTACAGATTACCCATTTATTGGCATATGATTCCTCATAATATTCTCTTATTATTGTTTTTATTTCTGTTGTGTTGGTTGTAATCTCTCCTCTTTCATTCTTGATTTTATTTATATTTATTTATTTATTTATTTATTTATTTATTTATTTATTATTTCCTTTCCTTTTTCTTCTTGATCAAACTGGCTAGTGGTTTATCAATTTTGTTATTTCCTTCAAAGAACCAGCTTCTGGTTTCATTGATCTGTTCTACTGTTGTTTTTTTTTTTTTTTTTGGTTTCAATACATTAATTTCTGCTCTAATCTTTATTATTTCCTGTCTTCTTCTGGTTTTGGGTTTTATTTGTTGTTCTTTTTCCAGCTCCTTAAGGCATAAGGTTAGGTTGTGTATCTGAGATCTTTCTTCCTTCTTTAAGAAGTCCTGGATTTCTATACACTTTCCTCTTATGACCGCCTTTGCTGCATCCCAGAGGTTTTGGGTTGTGGTGTTATCATTTTCATTGACTTCCATATACTTGTTAATTTCCTCTTTAACTGCTTGGTTAGCCCATTCATTCTTTAGTAGGATGTTCTTCAGTCTCCAAGTATTTGTTACCTTTCCAAATTTTTTCTTGTGGTTGATTTCAAGTTTCATAGCATTTTGGTCTGAAAATATGCATGGTATGATCTCGATCTTTTTGTACTTACTTAGGGCTGATTTGTGTCCCAGTATATGGTCTATTCTGGAGAACGTTCCATGTGCACTGGAGAAGAATGTATATTCTGCTGTTTTAGGATGAAATGTTCTGAATATATCTGTTAAGTCCATCTGGTCCATTGTGTCATTCAAAGCCATTGTTTCCTTGTCGATTTTTTGATTAGATGATCTGTCCATTGCTGTCAGTGTGGTGTTGAAGTCTCCTACTTTTATGGTATTACTACCAATGAGTTTCTTTATGTTTGTGATTAATTGATTTATATATTTGGGTGTTTCCACATTTGGCACATAAATGTTTACAATTGTTAGGTCTTCTTGGTCTATAGACCCCTTGATTATGATATAATGCCCTTCTTCATCTTTTGATACAGTCCTTATTTTAAAGTCTAAATTGTCTGATACGCATATGGCTACTCCGGCTTTCTTTTGTTGACCATTAGAATGATAGATGGTTCTCCATCCCCTTATTTTCAATCTGAATGTGCCTTTAGGTCTAAAGTGGGTCTCTTGTAAACAGCATATAGATGGATCTTGTTTTCTTATCCATTCTGTTGCTCTATGTCTTTTGATTGGAGCATTGAGTCCATTGATGTTTAGAGTGAGTACTGAAAGATATGAATTTATTGCCATTATGATGCTTGTAGCGTTGGAGTTTCTGGTGGTGTTCTCTGGTCCTTTCTAATCTTTTGTTGCTTTTGGTATTTATTTATTTATATATATTTTTTCATCTTTTCTCCCCTCAGAAAGTCCCCCTTAAAATTTCTTGCAGGCCTGGTTTAGTGGTCACAAACTCCTTTAATTTTTGTTTGTCTGGGAAACTTTTTATCTCTCCTTCTATTTTGAATGACAGCCTTGCTGGATAAAGAATTCTTGGCTGTATATTTTTCTGATTCAGCACACTGAATATATCCCACCACTCTTTTCTGGCCTGCTAAGTTTCTGTGGATAGGTCTTTTGCAAACCTGATCTGTCTTCACTTGTATGTTAGGGACTTTTTTCCCCTTGCTGCTTTCATGATTCTCTCCTTGCCTGAGTATTTTGTGAATTTGAATATGATATGCCTTGTTGATGGTTGGTTTTTGTTGAATTTAATGGGGGTCCTCTGTGCTTCCTGGATTTTGATGCTTGTGTCTTTCCCCAGGTTAGGAAAGTTTTCTACTATGATTTGCTCACATAACCCTTTTGCCCCTGTTTCTCTCTCTTCCTCTTCTGGGACCCCTATGATTCTGATGTTGTTCCTTTTTAATGAGTCACTGATTTCTCTAATTCTTAAATCGTGCTCTTTTGCCTTAATCTCCCTCTTTTTTTCTGCTTCGTTATTCTGTATAAGTTTGTCCTCAATATTGCTGATTCTCTGTTCTGCCTCGTCTGTCCTTGCTGCCACACATCCATCCATGATTGCAGCTCAGTTATAGCATTTTTAATTTCATTCTGGCTATTTGTTACTTCTTTTATCTCTGCAGAAAGGGATTCTAATCTATTTTTGACTCCAGCTAGTATTCTTATTATCGTGATTCTAAATTCTGGTTCAGACATCTTGCTCATATTTGTGTTAGTTAAATCCCTGGCTGTCGTTTCATTGTGTTCTTTCCTTTGGGGTGAATTCCTTCGTTTTGTCATTTTGGAGGGAGAAAATGAATTAATGAGGTAGAAAAATGGAAATTAAAAAAATTAAAATTTAAAAAATATTAAAATTAAAACTTAAAAACACCCACACACAAAAATTGAATAGATGATGCTAGATCCTAGGTGTGTTTTGGTCTGGGTGTTGAAAGTGGTTTGACAGATTAGAGAAAAAAAAGGGAGTGAGGAGGAAAAAAGGGAAATCGTTTGAGAATTTGAAAAAATGAATACACTGAAGTGACTAAAATGAAATGATGGGGATAAAATAGAATTTGAAAAAATATACACAAAAGTAAAGAATATAGTAGGAAAAAATTAAAGAAAAATATTTTTAATAAAAATTAAAAATAAATATGAATTTTTTCATTTTCTGTATTTAAGAGAAAAGAAATGAAAAAGAGAAAGAAGATAAAAAAAGAAAAAAGAAAAGAAAAAAAGAAATCGTTTGAAAATTTGAAAAAGTGAACACACTGTAGTAGGCTAAAATAAAATGATGGAAGTAAGATAGAATTTGAAAAAATTACATAAAAGCAAAAAATATAGTAATAAATTTTTTTAAAAATTTTGAAAAGAATTTGAAAATAAAAATGATATTTTTCTCTTTCTGCATTCAAGAAAAAGAAATGAAAAAGAGAAAAAAGAAAAAGAAAGAAAAAAAGGAAATTATTTATAAATTTGAAATGGTGAGTACACTGAAGTAGACTAAAATAAAATGATGGAAGTAAAGTTGAATTTCAAAAAAAAATTACACAAAAGTAAAAATATAGTAATAAAAATTAAAGAAATATTTTTAATAAAACTTAAAAATAAAAATGAATTTTTTCTCTTTCTGTATTCAAGGAAAAGAAAAGAATTGTAAAAGAGAAAAAGGGAAAAGAAAAAAAAAAAAGAAAAAAATTGAATAAATGAACCTGCTAACAGATTGAAGTAGGACTGAAATTGCTTCGTTTTCCTCTAGAAGTCAGTCTATTTAGCTCTTTATAGTCCATAAATTAAGCCGGTGGTGAGGCTTCTGTTCTTGAAGAGTGAAGTTGGCCCAGTTGGGTGGCGCTCAGTGTAACAGCTCCGCTCTCCACTAGGTGGCGCTACTAGCCTACTGGGGTGGATTGTTATGGCGCTCATAGGTGCATATGTGCATGCGCAGGAGTGGTGAAAATGGCCACCCAGCTACCCAGTCTGTTCTCCCGGATCAGCAATTGTGCACCCATCCTCTGTCTCCAACTCTCTTGCACTCCCCGCTTTTTCACTCTCCGTGATCAGGCCCCAGGCAGTACCTCTCTCCCAAGTTTTGTCTCAGATGCGGCTGTTTTACCCAGCCCCTTACGTCCGAAGGACTGTAGCTTTGACCCGTTCTGCCCCTCTGAGGGAGGGTCTCACCAAGCAATGGCTGAATATCGGCTGCACCCAGGAACGCCCCCTGGACCCTGTTGTTGCTGGTGCTCTGGGACTGCGGCCAGGTGCCAGCCCACCCCAGAAAAAGTTCATGAGACAGTGTCGCAGCAGTGTTTCAGGGATTATGGAAGATCACAACACACATCTGGCACCAGGCTTCACCATTAATGACCTTGCCCCAGCACCAGTGAATGTGGCTGCCTTCTGGGGTCTGCTGGGACCAGGTGGCTTCAACAGTCTCTACCAAATGTCCTTCCAGCAGTGGAACCACTTTTCCCTGTGTGACCTGAGAACCTCTCAGACCCCACTCTGTTCCTGGGGATTCGCCCTTCCCACCAGAGCACCACCAGGTATCAAGCTGCGGAGTTGCAGCCTTTGCGCTCCCCTTGTTTACAGTCTTAATGGAACTTAAACCCTTTCCTTTCTTCTTTCTTCTTTCTCCCTTTTTAGTTTAGTCCTTGGGGCTGTTTCCAATTTCCCACTTTCTCTCCAGCTACTTTTGGGGAGGGGTGCTTTTCCCGTATTCTCCCCCCCTCCCCAATCTCTGTCCTCTCTCTACCCACAAAAGTGGTTCCCTACTTTTTGCGGCTTCTCGCTCCCCATGTTCAGCTCTCTGTGCTGCGTACCTGCTGAATTCTGTGGTTCAGGTTGTGAAAGATTGTTATGTTAATCCTCCACTCAGTTTCTAGGTGTGTAGGATGATTTAGTAATGGTCTGCCTGTATTTCATGGACTCGAGACACACAAAAAGCTTCCATGCTGTTCCGCCATCTTGGCTCCTATTATTTCCCATAGTTTTATCTTCTATTTCACCTATTCTCTCCTCTGTTTCTTCCATCCTTGCTGTTATTGTATCTAGTTTATTTTGTATCTCAGTTGTAGCATTTTGTAATTCATTGTGACTAGTTCTTAGGTCTTTGATCTCTGCAGCAAGAGTTTCTCTGGTGTCTTCCATGTTTTTTTCAAGCCCAGCTATTAGTCTGATGACAATTATTCTAAATTCTTGTTTAGATATACTGTTCATAGCTGTTTTGAGTAATTCTCTGGCCTGAATTCCTGTGATTCCTTCCTGAACTTTCTTTTGGGGAGAATTCCTCTGTTTTGTCATTTTGACTAAGTTTCTATCTTTTGCATGTTTTAAAAAGCTTGTTATGTGTCCTGCACTGAGAGTACTACTATATTTAAAAAGGGTCATACTCTGTGCAGGGCCTGGCACTTCAGGAAGTCTTCTTGGTACATGATGCATGAACTCTGTTGTTGCATTTTAGTATATCACCAAATTTTAAACCATTTTGCTTTGCCCCAGCATTTCTCTGGACCCAATTTCCACACTGGAGGCTATGGTAAGAATATGCTGGTCAAGTATGATAAACTCATACGTAGGACACTGTGCAAAGTTAATTCTAAACTATGTCATCAGGGTTAATCAGTCTTCTGCCCCAAATTATCACCCTCCCAATAACACAGCAGACAATGTATTTAAAATAAGGGAAGTCTTTAACTTCATAAGAAAAAATACAAATACGCTTAAGGAAACTGTGCATTAAATTTAAACTCATCTACCCACAGTTGTAGTGTGTGCAAGCAGAATTTAGAAGGCAGAAATACCTATTAACACTTGAAACAAAACACCAGGAGAGCAGAAAACACTTTCAGCCTTCAGAAGAAGGCTGAAAGAGCCAAGAGCAAACCTGCTTTATAACATGACTGTAGAAAAATCTTAAAAAGGAAGAAATATTTATTACTCTTTGATATGACTAATAACCTTTCTTCTAGTAGAAAATGGAATCTCTTTTCTTCCTGTTCATCTGCACTGAATCAAGAATTTTTAGTAAAGAAAAAAACTCTTTACATTCATCTATTCACATGGCCAGGGCATGGGGGGGAGTGGAGAATCTATGATCTACTGAATGATTCCATTTAAAGCCAACCACACAAAAAGGAGTGGTCTTGCTTTCCAAGGCTCTAAGAAGTTGTGAAGCCTGTGCAGATTAATGTATGATAGATATGACACCACTGCCTATTAGCTGGGGATTTCTCTACAAAGAGCTTCTGCCCTTGACAGTTGCCACAGTGGAGTTTTTCTGCCTTTGGAAGGAAGTACTGTCCGGAATGTTAATTCGATAACTATGATTGTTCTGAGCCGAATCATATTAAGGGGTAGTCTAACTAGGCAGCTGCTTTGGAAGCCAGCTATAAAAGGTACTAAAATATTACTGGAAAAAAATAGTAATATGATGCCAGTTAATGCAGATTTCCACATGGGATTTCTTACATAACTGGCAAAAGGTCAATTGGCCCTGATTTCCCTGAAACAGATAGCACCCCAGAGTAGAAATAAAACACTCATTACCCTCACTAGCCTGTCTGTATTGAAAATTTTTGCCACAGATGCATGTAGGTTATGTAGTGCCACTATAGGTCTTAATTCCCAGGACCAACAAAGCCAGAGTTTCCTGAAGTCAACAGCCTCAGGCCGGGTTACCAGGAACCGGTGACTTATATTTTCATTTGAACATGGAAAGCATTTTGTTTGTCTCCAAATAATATATTTACTTCAAAAAATCATTTTAAAAAAGAGGATAGAATATGCCTTAGCTGTGTAGAAGCTGGGGTAGGGCAGATGGTGGGAAAGAAAATTTGAACATTATCTCTATCTTTAGTGAGTATGAGTGACTGATGCTATATGATAATGAGTAATTGCAAATTGTAAAATGAAAACAATCTCAAATATTCTCAAATTTGAAATGTCATTTTGTTTTGTAAGTAATATATTTCTGATTATGAAGATAAAATGTATTAATAGAAAATTGATTTACCTCAAACTCTACTTAAGAAATGTTTTTAAATTAAAATATTAAATAGAAATGGTAAATTATGTAAATCAAATAAAATATTAAATCAAATAAAATCTTGAAATGGATTAAATCAGTTTGAAATGACCCTCAATAATTAGTATAGAACCCAATGTTGGTCTAGTTATGGTTGTCATAAATGATGTTTAAACATCTTTATTAAATGCATATTAATTCAATAATATATTGGAAAGTAATTAGAATCTGAGTAGGAAACAGCTAAAAAATTCATTCTTCTTGAATAGACTTTACTATTTTGTTAGAGGTTTTGGAGGGGGAATACAACTTTTGACCACCAAGAGATTACTTATTCCTACTGCCGTTTCAAAACTCAAAGGTCTCGTAAGCATCCAGTACATAGATAATTGATGTTTAAGCTATGGTAAATCAAGAAGAAAGGAGAAGCAATTACATAAATTTTTACATAGGGAAGATAAGTAAAAATAAGCTACAGCTTATTATTAGGCCAATAAGAATTCAGCAAATTCAGTACTAACTAGGGATTTAAGTATTTCTTAATAGAGGATTAGTCCCTGGGTTGGATGACAAGGGCAGAGAAATGATTTCTATAGGACCCTGTAAACGTCCTTGTGTTACCATAGACAAAAGAAACTGTGCTGCTATGGGAAGCCTTCTCCACCATGCTCTCATTAGACCTCCAGGTTTTCAGATCTATCAGTTGTTATCATAAAAGATAGACATTTGAGGCATTGGTTGTTAACACTGAAAGAAATTTGATGTTGCGGTACAAAGATGGAAAAAACAGGTGAGAAAGCATGATGGAGGACAGGCATGGCTGGCCAATGACTGGTTATTCAGGGTGCTGAAGCAATACCTGCTGGATATCAAAGGGTTTAGAAGACCAATTTTTGACTAGAGTAAGCTGAAATTGTTGGCACTCTTTACCACAAAAGGATGTGCAGAGTGTTGGCTTGGAGAGGCCAACTTGGAGGAAAGATGATGTCACAGAAAGGAAAGCAGTAATAACTTCTCTTCACGTAATGAATGCTAGTAAAATTATACCAAAGAACTAGATTAGGAAATAAGAACCCTTATCCAGAATGATGGAGACAAGTTGAAAGATTTTCAACTGGGAGCATAGAAATTGTGTGAACACCTGGGAGAATAGGAAAGGAACATATTTTATACAAAGACGTGTATTTTGTCTAAGTAATGAACATAGGGAAACCCTGTCATACTATTCCCACATGTATTTTCCCACATGTAATAATAAGATTTTTCAAGTTCTAGAGAAAATCCAAGCAAGCTGTCTTCCACTCTTTGGAATGTTCTGTAACTTCAAATGTTTTCCTTTTTTAATTCCTTGGAAAATTTATATACAGACTGTAACAGATTTTACATTTAGCATCAGAGAGAGAAAGCAATTACTTAACAGTTTTCAGCACTAACTTTAGTTAATACATTTTAATAAATGACAAAATATAAAACTTACCCTCCACAAACTTTGCATAGTGTCTTATATATACATCTCCAATAAAGCTTGTTGGATGAGTGGTCCCTTGGTTGTCTTAGGTTCTCCTCTTAATGATCTTTTGGTGGTATTGAGTGAAATCCCTGTAGCAAGGCATATATAGTTGGAAGGGTGATTATTACCATATTTTAAAAACTGGCTAAGAAAAAATGACAGAGCTATGGTCAATGTTTGTACCACCCCAGTTAGTGAATTTGAATTACTGCAAGGCTCTCTGTGCTTCATATGTAGTTCCTTTTGCTCTTTGAAATTTTTCCTTTTTTTTTATGCTTTATCTGTGGTCATTTATGTGATTTGCTTTTATGATGGGTGAACAGTTCTAATTTCTACTATCCTAACTTAGAAATGAAGCTATCAGGTGACTTCATTAATGGGCTGAGGGTGGTGTCTGCTCTATATGTAATAGTGACTGCCTTAAAAATGTCATTAAGGATGGACTATTTCTTTACAGACAGGAGCTCACAATTTGATTTATATGTATAAATTTATTTATTTATTGGTAGGATTTGGTTTTCATATTAAATTTAAAACTTCAGTTACAGGGGCGCCTGGGTGGCGCAGTCGGTTAAGCGTCCGACTTCAGCCAGGTCACAATCTCGCGGTCCGTGAGTTCGAGCCCCGCGTCAGGCTCTGGGCTGATGGCTCGGAGCCTGGAGCCTGTTTCCGATTCTGTGTCTCCCTCTCTCTCTGCCCCTCCCCCGTTCATGCTCTGTCTCTCTCTGTCCCAAAAATAAATAAACGTTGAAAAAAAATTAAAAATAAAATAAAATAAAAATGCAGTTACATTCCATTTGCCTTAATAGATTATCCAAGAAAATTGCACTGTCCTCTAGTCTTTAAAACCTCATGGAGTATCCTTGATTCCTAATGAGGTCCCCATTTTCTTGAGAAGAACTGTTTATTTTATTTAGAGTTTTGTAATTACATGATAAGTGAGCAATAGGCTAATATCAAAAAACAAGTTCAGTTACTAATTTAAGTGAGGCCAGGATTTCTGAAATGGATATACTATGGCTTCTCCTTCCTCCTCCCATTTTATAAACTACACAGTGAATGGAAAATTGAGGTCACTTTAATCATTCAATATGTTCTGAACTTAGAATACTAGTAACTGAGCAATCCTCACTGCTGCAAACATTTATTGGGCACTTAGAAAATGACAGACTCTGTGGAGTTTTTGCAATTAAAGATTTTATCCTTTACAAAATCAATGTACAGAAATCAGTTGCATTCTTATACACTAACAATGAAGCAACAGAAAGACAAATAAAGAAACTGATCCCATTCACAATTGTACCAAGAAGCATAAAATACCTAGGGATAAATCTAACCAAAGATGTACAAGATCTGTATGCTGAAAACTATAGAAAGCTTATGAAGGTAATTGAAGAAGATATAAAGAAATGGAAAGACATTCCCTGCTCATGGATTGGAAGAATAAATATTGTCAAAATGTCAATACTACCCAAAGCTATCTACACATTCAATGCAATCCCAATCAAAATTGCACCAGCATTCTTCTCGAAATTAGAACAAGCAATCCTAAAATTCATATGGAACCACAAAAGGCCCTGAATAGCCAAAGTAATTCTGAAGAAGAAGACCAAAGCAGGAGGCATCACAATCCCAGACTTTAGCCTCTACTACAAAGCTGTCATCATCAAGACAGCATGGTATTGGCACAAAAACAGACACATAGACCAATGGAATAGAATAGAAACCCCAGAACTAGACCCACAAACGTATGGCCAACTCATCTTTGACAAAGCAGGAAAGAACATCCAATGGAAAAAAGACAGTCTCTTTAACAAATGGTGCTGGGAGAACTGGACAGCAACATGCAGAAGATTGAAACTAGACCACTTTCTCACACCATTCACAAAAATAAACTCAAAATGGATAAAGGACCTGAATGTGAGACAGGAAACCATCCAAACCCTGGAGGAGAAAGCAGGAAAAGACCTCTCTGACCTCAGCCATAGCAATCTCTTACTCGACACATCCCCAAAGGCAAGGGAATTAAAAGCAAAAATGAATTACTGGGACCTTATGAAGATAAAAAGCTTCTGCACAGCAAAGGAAACAACCAACAAAACTAAAAGGCAACCAACGGAATGGAAAAAGATAATAGCAAATGACATATCGGACAAAGGGCTAGTATCCAAAATCTATAAAGAGCTCGCCAAACTCCACACCCGAAAAACAAATAATCCAGTGAAGAAATGGGCAGAAAACATGAATAGACACTTCTCTAAAGAAGACATCCGGATGGCCAACAGGCACATGAAAAGATGCTCAACGTCGCTCCTTATCAGGGAAATACAAATCAAAACCACACTCAGATATCACCTCACGCCAGTCAGAGTGGCCAAAATGAACAAATCGGGAGACTATAGATGCTGGAGAGGATGTGGAGAAACAGGAACCCTCTTGCACTGTTGGTGGGAATGCAAATTGGTGCAACCGCTCTGGAAAGCAGTGTGGAGGTTCCTCAGAAAATTAAAAATAGACCTACCCTATGACCCAGCAATAGCACTGCTAGGAATTTACCCAAGGGATACAGGAGTACTGATGCATAGGGGCACTTGCACCACAATGTTTATAGCAGCACTCTCAACAATAGCCAAATTGTGGAAAGAGCCTAAATGTCCATCAACTGATGAATGGATAAAGAAATTGTGGTTTATATACACAATGGAGTACTACATGGCAATGAGAAAGAATGAAATATGGCCTTTTGTAGCAACGTGGATGGAACTGGAGAGTGTTTTGCTAAGTGAAATAAGTCAGGCAGAGAAAGACAGATACCATATGTTTTCACTCATATGTGGATCCTGAGAAACTTAACAGAAACCCATGGAGGAGGGGAAGGAAAAAGAAAAAAAAAAAAAAAGAGGTTAGAGTGGGAGAGAGCCAAAGCATAAGAGACTCTTAAAAACTGAGAACAAACTGAGGGTTGATGGGGGGTGGGAGGGAGGAGAGGGTGGGTGATGGGTATTGAGGAGGGCACCTTTTGGGATGAGCACTGGGTGTTGTATGGAAACCAATTTGACAATAAATTTCATATATTGAAAAAAAAAAGAAAAAAAATAAAATTAAAAAAAAAACCCGTATTTTCATCTTGTCAAAAAAAAAAAAAGATTTTATCCTTATAATCACACTATGGTATAGGTCCCCAAAATAAATGATAATATTTCTGTTTTACAAATGAGAGCATTAAGGTTTAGTTAATATGTCTCAAATAGCCCTATAGCTAATAAACATCAGAATCAAGAATCTAAGCCAAGGTCTTGAGTATTATTCTTCATTTATACAATGGGACTGAGGCATACTTACGAATCAAGTTATTAATAAATCTGAATGTCATTTAGAACCGTTTATACCTAAAACTTAGGTAGCAAATGAAAGTAGAGGCCAAAGCATGTTCTCAGTCAACCACTGCTGTACTTTGTACTCTGGCTTTATGTGCTATTTGCTAATGCTAGTGATTTAATTTGATTAGGAATAAGGCAGAGTTGTGGGTATGAAGGCCTCTGTCCATTGCCTATACAATATCTGATAACCTTTACCTACTGACAGAGAACAAGATTGTTCAGGTGATGCCTGTGGTACCTTGATCTCAGAGACTTTTAGCTCTTACCCCAAGCTAGGAAGCAAATCTCCTTTGGTCTAAACCATTGTAGTTGTCTGATTCTCCTTGGCCACTTATTGATCTGGAAGTAATCATGCAACGTACTTCTATCCAACAAAATATAAGAATAAGTCTGCTGGACTGAGCTTCTGGAAGGCCTTTTTCTTTCTCAATAAAAAGGAGCAGACGTGGCTTGCATAGACCTTTGTCCCTCTTAGTTTCTTCTTGCCTGAAATGTGGACATAATGCTTGCTGGTGCATCCATCTTGTGACCAAGAAATGACAAGCATGAGGATGAAAGCATGCTAAGCATAGTAATGCACAAAGGATGCAGAGATAACCTGCATCCCCAACACTTGTTGTTGAACACCTGCATTAGCCTTGGACAGCCTACTACTGACTTTCATGTTATGGAGGGGGAAAAAATGTGTGTAAGCTTTTATGCTGTTGTAGGTGGATTTTAACTTATCTGTGGCAGAATATGTTGCTAATTTATAAAATGTCTCAAAACATGACCCATATAACAATAATTGGCAGATAATTTTGTTGATGTACTTATCAAACTAAAAATCACAAGCCCTCAAACCTTTGCTGATCCGACCACTGGGTACCAGCAAGCTCCTTGTCATTCAGCTTGAGTCCTGAAGTAGACTCAGTGCCTTTGGATTCAGAGGAAAGAGGAGCCACAATAATGACTTGCAGCGACTCTGGGGTATTCGCTTAAGTCATGAAATATCATGGACTTAAGGCTAGCAGGTTGATTTAAGATTTTATGATACACTTTAGAACAATAAATACCTATAATTTTGAAAAGGGTCCATAGTAATGTTGGCAGAAATGACTGAGTCATCTGAAAAAGAACTTGGAATGGTGGAATTGTGGAAGCATGAGACTCATTGAACAAAGGTCCCCTTCTGGTTATAAATTGTTAATGTTAGACTTCTGAGAGAGTTCACAACTTTAGTATCTTCATCACAAAGCATTTTGAATCTTGTTTCTAATATACAATCTGATTTGCACGAATCCCTTCCCACTCCAGGCTTTGCTTTATTAATCTGTGATATTTCCCCACAGACACTGTAATAAGCCAAAGAAATAATGATTTTGGGAGCTTCCCTCTGCTTAAAAAAAGAGAAAATGAAATAATTTTGGGGAAACATATTCAAGATTCTTGAAAGGCACTTTATGTATTTAATTGAATTTCAAAGTGCCTGGAAATAGGGGTAAGTTATTTTTATAGCCATTTGTCTTTTTAAAAGAGTTTCTTCCCATTTGGTTTGATATGCTTTTGTGTAAAACTTCTAGTTTATATAAAGTATTATTTCCCAAAATAAAAATATGAAAATAATGCTTAATATTCCTAAAATATTGTTTGTTTTTCTGACCTTCGAGAAGAACACAAGCAAAGTACATGAATTGATCTGTTTATATTATCATTTGTAGCTAGAGAAATGTAGTTATTTAATTGGGTATAATTTAATGCTTTGGTATCCCAAATCACAATATGAAAATGACTTTAAATTTTACCTTGGCTAGAGAGTACATGAGAGACCAATAAGAGAACATTTAAAAGCACACTGCAAAGAAAAGTCACTTTCACTAGCATATAAGATATCTCAATGACATGACATCTGATCAAGAAACAGTTGTATAAATACAGTATTTCTGAGGTGCTTCCTTTTTTATTTTTCCATCTCTTTACATTTTCAAATATTCCTTGTCAGGGCAACATACTGGAGTCATTTGAAAGCTCAGTTACCCATTAGGAAGACCAAAAAATCAGAAGTGTATTAAACCCTGTGTTAAGTGGAAATACCAAATTGAAAGTAGGTGCTTCAGACAGTAAAGCAATTAAACACGTAATTTCATAGAAAGGGTTTTCAAATACAGTGTGGGATTTTGGGATATGTATGTGTATACACATACATTTTTCTTTCAGTTGCCCCTAAGTGACATTGTCTGCAGTTAACATGATACTTAGTCCAATCTTTGCTTATGGAAACCCCAGCAATGAAGCAATGGATTAAAAAAAATACAAATAAGGAATAATTTGCTGTATCTCAACTCTAATATTCTTTACAAGTTTGGAAGGGTCAAAGCCAGGGCAGCTAACTGCTTTCAAGCAATTTGAAAAATCATTGCTCTCACTTTGCCATTTATTCAAGTTAAAGTTCTTGATGTAAAAACATTGAGAGCTACTTATAATTTTTACTTATGCCTGTCGCACAGTAACAGAAAGCACCTTTTCTTTTCTTTCATTCAGTGAACAAATATTTATTTACTTCCTAATATGTGTCAGACATTGTATTTTGGGCTATATCAGTAAACTAATCAAGGATCCTTGCCCTAGTAAATCTTATAGGTTGCAGAGGTAGCTGACAAATAATAAAAGTAATAAATAAATAAATTAATTAAACAGTAAGCTATTAGATGGCAGTGCTATGGAAAAAATAAAAAGTAGAGCAAGATAGGGAGAATCAGGAGTTAAGGAGGAAGAGTATGAAACTGCAGTTTTCAATAAGTTCATTAGGGTAGATTTTATTTCCAGGGTAAAATACTACCCCTATGGTTAATTTCAAGCTACCAAAGATTTGAAAAATGGCTTGCAAAATTCCTAAATATTTAATAACTCGCTCTCATGAACTAGCAAAATGTTGGGAGAGAGGTCTGGGTTGGGAGTATACAATTTGGAGTCACCAAAATACGGGTTCTATTTAATGTCATACGTTTGGAGGAAAATGCCTATAGAATAAGTATAGATGAGAACCAAGGACCTAATTGTGGTACATTTCAACTAGTTCTCTTAGGTTGGAAACAACAGAAGAAATTAAGAAAGGAAGTTTTTGGAAAGGAATAACAAAATGGACAAAAGTTAAGGGAGAGTAGTGTCATAATGAAGAAAGTATATCAAATATGATTCAGTATCTCTTCTATTTGAGGTACATTTTTTTTCAGAATGATTTTTTGCTCACCCTAAATATGTGACATCTAGGATTTAAAATTATAGAATCACATTCTGATAAAATGATGGGTACTACACACCTACCATAACAATAAACAAAAAAAATAGCATCTATTTTAGTTATTTTATTTAAATTATTCTTGTAATTTCAATTTGATTTGCATTAAGTTAAAAAAGGAATCTGAGATATTTTAGTTGGGATTCTACTATGAAATCAGAATTTTATTTTCAACTTTTAGATGTTTGGGGCATGTAAAATTGAATTAATCATAATCTTTAGTTTGTAACATACTCTTAGCATTGCATGGTCTGCTTTTATTTATATAGCTATTTATGTACTTGTATTTATCACCCATAAGCCCCTACCTAAAATACAGCACCCAAAAATCAAGATCTTAAAAATTACCTAATTTAATGATATAGTTTGCCTACCATTTCATTCTTATGGCTTCTTCAATCCAAGGTAACCATCCTCTTGAAGCTTATGTTTATCATTCTTCCCATGCTTTACTTTTTTTTATAGATTTAGTGCATCCACAAATATCCCTTCAAAGTATACTTCATTTTATTTTAGTCTTTTTTCAATTTGTAAAAAGCAGAGAATGTTTGTATTTTTGATACTTTTTCATATACTATTACATGGCTGAATTACATATTGTTTTATGTTTCAGTGTCATTCATCCATTATCAAATTGATGTACTCTATCATTATTTCCACATATTTGCTAGTGTGAACAATAATGCTGTGAAAATTCTTACACATTTCTTCTATTGTATGTGTATCTGTTCCATCATTTTTTTCCTAATCCTCACACAAATATCACATTATCTTAGTTACTATAGCTTTATAAAAACTTTCAATATCAAATTGTACTAGTTTGTCTTTCTTCAGCTGTATCTTAGCATTTTTTGGTCATTTTCTCTGTCATACAAATTTTAGTATCAACTTGTCAAGTTCTACAGAAAGTTTGTTGAAATTTTTGTTACAATTAAATTGAAACTATATCTTACTTGGGAATAAGAATCGACTCAAATACTTATGGAGACTGTCAAGTCCAAACTCTGCAGTTGATGTCCTAGTTCAAGTCTGAGTCTGAAAGGTGACAGACTGCTGTAGGAACAGGAAAGTCATTATCTGTTTGATATTGGGCAGGAAGAGCTGATATTCCATGTGAAGACTATCAGGCTGGAGAATTCTCTCCTTCGCAGGGAGGGTCAGCCTTTTGCTTTATTGAGGCCTTCAACAGATTGAATGAGTCCCACTGACATCGTGAAGGGCAATCTGCTTTATTCTGTCTACTGATTAAGTGTTAATCTCATTCAGAAACACCCTCACAGAAGCACCCAGAACACCACTTGACCCAGTCAGGTTAACAGGTGAAGTTAACTATCACATTCATCTACTGAGATGATCATATAACCTTCTCTTGTCATGTGTTAATATGATGACTGGTAATTGATTTTCTAGTGATAAATCTTACTTCATGACTTTTTTTATATACATGAGGGAATTTTTTTGGCTCATATTCTATCAAGTTTTTATGTTTACCATTTTTTTTCCAAGAAAGAGAAAAGTAGATTTAAGTAGGAAAAAATCCACGGTAAATAGGAATTAAACTCACATTACATAGTTATATTTAACTGGAGAATATTTTTTTGCATTTATCTTTCTAAGAGAGATTTGCCTACAATTTTCCTTTCTTGTACCTTCATCTACACTTGGGAATATAATTATTTAAGCCACTTAAGATGGATAGGGGAGTGTTTTCTATTTCTCTCTACTCTGAAATAATTTATATAATATCAGCTTTTTTGTTACTTCAGTGTCTTAAGAATGTGCATGTGCAAACCATCTGGACCTAATGTTTTCTATTTGGGAAAATTTTTAACTACTAACTCAGTTTATTTTAATGATTATCAAGACCATTCATATGTCATATATTTTAGCAGTTTAGTTAGTTACACCGTCTTAGGAATGTGTTATTGCTGCTGTTTTCACATTTAATGATACATTTCTTTATAATTTCCCCTTACTCTTTTTGTTTATGTCCTTCTTTATCATTTCTAATAATGTTCATTTATGTCTTGTCTTATTTTCTTATCAGAGTCAATACAAGTTTGTCAATTTATATGTCTTTTCAGAGATTCAAACTTTATGTTTTTTTTATTTCTTTGAATCATAGTTATTTTCTATTTCTGTAAAGGTCAGATAGTAAATTTTTCAACTGTGTGGGCCATATGGTCTGTATAACAACTACTCAACCCTGACATTGTGGTATGAAAGCAACCATGTTCAATTCTAGATGAACTTGTGTGGCTATGTTCCAATAAAACTTTATTACAAAACAGCCAACTGGCCCGTAGGCTACCGTTGCTTACTTCTGTTCTATTTCAGTAATTCTGCTCTTATTTATTTTAATTACTTACACTTTCTTTAGGAGTTTTCTGTTATTTCCCTGGGCTCTCTAGCTGGATTTTTAATTCATTAATATTTGGTTCTTTTGAGCCAACATTTTTTTAATATATGAAATTTATTATCAAATTGGTTTCCATACAACACCCAGTGCTCATCCCAAAAGATGCCCTCTTAAATGCCCATCACCTACCCTCCCCTCCCTCCCACCCCCATCAACCCTCAGTTTGTTCTCATTTTTTAATAGTCTCTTATGCTTTGGCTCTCTCCCACTCTAACCTCTTTTTTTTTTTCCTTCCTCTCCCCCATGGGTTCCTGTTAAGTTTCTCAGGATCCACATAAGAGTGAACACATATGGTGTCTGTCTTTCTCTGTATGGCTTATTTCACTTAGCATAACACTCTCTAGTTCCATCCACGTTGCTACAAAGGGCCATATTTCATTCTTTCTCATTGCCACGTAGTACTCCATTGTGTATATAAACCACAATTTCTTTATCCATTCATCAGTTGATGGACATTTAGGCTCTTTCCACAATTTGGCTATTGTTGAGAGTGCTGCTATAAACATTGGGGTACAAGTGCCCCTATGCATCAGTACTCCTGTATCCCTTGGGTAAATCCCTAGCAGTGCTACTGCTGGGTCATAGGGTAGGTCTATTTTTAATTTTCTGAGGAACCTCCACGCTGTTTTCCAGAGCGGTTGCACCAATTTGCATTCCCACCAACAGTGCAAGAGGGTTCCCGTTTCTCCACATCCTCGCCAGCATCTATAGTCTCCCGATTTGTTCATTTTGGCCACTCTGACTGGCGTGAGGTGATATCTGAGTGTGGTTTTGATTTGTATTTCCCTGATGAGGAGCGACGTTGAGCATCTTTTCATGTGCCTGTTGGCCATCTGGATGTCTTCTTTAGAGAAGTGTCTATTCATGTTTTCTGCCCATTTCTTCACTGGATTATTTGTTTTTCGGGTGTGGAATTTGGCGAGCTCTTTATAGATTTTGGATATCAGCCCTTTGTCCGATATGTCATTTGCAAATATCTTTTCCCATTCTGTTGGTTGCCTTTTAGTTTTGTTGATTGTTTCCTTTGCTGTACAGAAGCTTTTTATCATCAAGAGGTCCCAATAGTTCATTTTTGCTTTTAATTCCCTTGCCTTTGGGGATGTGTCGAGTAAGGGATTGCTATGGCTGAGGTCAGAGAGGTCTTTTCCTGCTTTCTCCTCCAGGGTTTGGATGGTTTCCTGTCTCACATTCAGGTCCTTTATCCATTTTGAGTTTATTTTTGTGAATGGTGTGAGCAAGTGGTCTAGTTTCAACCTTCTGCATGTTGCTGTCCAGTTCTCCCAGCACCATTTGTTAAAGAGACTGTCTTTTTTCCATTGGATGTTCTTTCCTGCTTTGTCAAAGATGAGTTGGCCATACGTTTGTGGGTCTAGTTCTGGGGTTTCTATTCTATTCCATTGGTCTATGTGTCTGTTTTTGTGCCAATACCATGCTGTCTTGATGATGACAGCTTTGTAGTAGAGGCTAAAGTCTGGGATTGTGATGCCTCCTGCTTTGGTCTTCTTCTTCAGAATTACTTTGGCTATTCGGGGCCTTTTGTGGTTCCATATGAATTTTAGGATTGCTTGTTCTAATTTCGAGAAGAATGCTGGTGCAATTTTGATTGGGATTGCATTGAATGTGTAGATAGCTTTGGGTAGTATTGACATTTTAACAATATTTATTCTTCCAATCCATGAGCAAGGAATGTTTTTCCATTTCTTTATATCTTCTTCAATTACCTTCATAAGCATTCTATAGTTTTCAGCATACAGATCTTGTACATCTTTGGTTAGATTTATCCCTAGGTATTTTATGCTTCTTGGTGCAATTGTGAATGGGATCAGTTTCTTTATTTGTCTTTCTGTTGCTTCATTATTAGTGTATAAGACTGCAACTGATTTCTGTACATTGATTTTGTATCCTGCAACTTTGCTGAATTCATGTATCAGTTCTAGCAGACTTTTGGTGGAGTCTGCCGCGTTTTCCATGTATAATATCATATCATCTGCAAAAAGTGAAAGCTTGACTTCATCTTTGCCAATTTTGATGCCTTTGATTTCCTTTTGTTGTCTGATTGCTGATGGTAGCACTTCCAACACTATGTTAAACGACAGTGGTGAGAGTGGACATCCCTGTCGTGTTCCTGATCTCAGGGGGAAAGCTCTCAGTTTTTCCCCATTGAGGATGATATTAGCTGTGGGCTTTTCATAAATGGCTTTTATGATGTTTAAGTATGTTCCTTGTATCCCAACTTTCTCGAGGGTTTTTATTAAGAAAGGATGCTGAATTTTTTCAAATGCTTTTTCTGCATCAATTGACAGAATCATATGGTTCTTATCTTTTATTAATGTGATGTATCACGTTGATTGATTTGCGAATATTGAACCAGCCCTGCATCCCAGGAATGAATCCCACTTGATCTTGGTGAATAATTCTTTTTATATCCTGTTGAATTTGATTCGCTAGTATCTTATTGAGATTTTTTGCATCCATACTCCTCAGGGATATTGGCCTGTAGTTATTTTTTTTTTTTACTTGGTGTCTGTGCGGTTTAGGAATCAAAGTAATACTGGCTTCATAGAATGAGTCTGGAAGTTTTCCTTCCCTTTCTATTTTTTGGAATATCTTGAGAAGGATAGGTATTATCTCTGCTTTAAATGTCTGGTAGAATTCCCCAGGGAAGCCATCTGGTCCTGGACTCTTATTTGCTGGGAGATTTTTGATAACTCCAATCTCTTAGTCCATCTCTTTAAAAAATGATTTAAGTAACTTTGTGGATAATTATTTTATAAGTGCCAATAGGCACAGATCCTACTTAGTGCAGTTCAGAAAATAAGAGCACTAAAGAATTAAAAATGTCTAGCCTGAGAACACAGGATTTGCTACATGGTTCAAAGGGAAGAACGCTATCTTCAGGCAAAACAGTTCCTAAGAATTAAGGTAGACAGAAGCCATTAAACACAAAGCAAACAATCAAAGAAAAGTAGCAAATAGAGATATGGAAACCCAGAAATGCAACACGTTTGTATTGCACTTCTTGCAGGTTAGATCCTCGGGAAGCAGAGGCTGAGATGACATTTTAGGGGACTAATACCTTTGGAAGGGGGAGAGAGATGGCAAGCAGGCCAGAGGGGAAGTCAGACTGGGATGTAGACTCTACAAAACCTCAGCCAACCCTACAAGGAGGTCTGAAATTATAATAGCCCTCCAGAATTATCCAGCATTGAGCTGAAATGGTCAACCTTTTATAGTCACACCTTGACAAGTTATTAGTTGTGGGCTGCCTTAGGAAAAGTGTGGCTATGACCCAGAGAGTCCTCTGTAGCTGAGGAAAACCCTGAAGCGGCTGACAGCTGGAGGCTGCCTACTGACAGACACAGTAATGCATCCTCCCACAAAATGAGGTGTGGGCAGCACCACAGGGCTCCAACAAGCTCCTGATACCAGGTTAGGCTCCATGGATGGTACCATTGGGCATGTTTTTAGAATGCCATTCTAAGAAGATGGGGACAAATGTTTTGGTTTAATTTTCACATCCCTGAAGCTTCCCATTAAGCTTCCACTAAAATACTTCAGGTTGATTGCCAAGATTCTGCCTGATCTAGAGATTGGAATTCCCAATTCCCCAGGATTGGTCCTGCGTTATCAACAGAACAGTGTTATTCTTGATTTAGGGTCTCAGTATCAAGTGTGCATAGGTGTATATTCTGACAAAGAAACAAAATGCCAATAAGGAATCACTATCACCTAGGGAATCAGAAAAGATTAAAGTTGCCAAATGAAGAAACAAAGATTTTGTCATATTCCTTAACTCTGAAAAATGATATTTGCTTTTTTGAGAAAAGAAAATTATATAGAATATATGAAGATTTATTACAAGTATATTAAGGATGCATATAAGTAAGGCCAATGAGTAAATTGAGTTCCTGAGAGGTAAGTAGGAGAATAGTTAAAAATTCCATTGTCCCATGTAATGTGTGTACATTCCTTTTATTAATGTAAAACTTAATTTTATGAATTTATAATAAATAAATTACTATTTATTAAAAATTTTTATACTATTTTCTACTCTTGGCTGTTGTGCAAACATATTAAAGATGCAAATATCCTGTGATTTTTTAGAATATTTGTCAAGATTACATTATATTCTTGGGAAATGTTCTACCCTGTATCTTCTTTTGTGTGTGTGTTTGCACTGAAGGAACTAGGTTATTTCCAGGGAGGGGAGAAAGATCATCTTTCTCAAGCCTTTCTCATCAATCTTCGTCTTGGAAATTTTTTTCCTCTTAGCCAAAGAAACAGAAGGTTTCTTGTGAACTCACTATTCTTCTGTGAGGTGTTCTTTCTCACTTCTAGAATTTATCACCTCAGAGTTTGCTTTTTGCTCCATCTTGTCTAATTTTTTAAAATCACAAATTATTTTAGGAATTGTATCAAACCTGAACAAGAATAATATGGTGAATTATTGCAACAACTGCCAGATTTGGGCTCTTTTAAAGAGTATTGTTGATCTCCCTATGCATTATTTGGCCCCTAGTGTATACCATACTGTAACTCAGAATGTAGTTTCTTGATTGATTTGCAGCCAGACTGACAAAAACCACAGCAGTCATGGCCAATTTTCCCAGTTCCATTTTATGGAGTGTTAACTGAGAAGCATAATTTTGACCTTTTAATGATTGGGCCTTAGGTATTTTTCCCAAACAGCCCTATTCAAGGGAGAGGAAGTGATTCCTATTAACCTATAGGACACACTTAATTGGGAGGACTGTCTAATTGAGACATCTTCCAGATACTCCCATTTAAACATAATGATGTGTAATGGCAGTAACTGCCGCTTAATTGGGAGAGTAATTCTGATACATCAGAAAGCAACCAAAGCCATTGAAGGTTGTTGCTTTCCTATTAAAAAAGTAAATTTCTTATAGGTTCACAAATTGTGTTTTTTACTTTCCTAAACTCTCAATTCTTGGGATATTGGGGGTAATCCCTAGCATTTTAGCTCCGTTGCTACCCTGAAATTCCAATTAATAGAAACTGATCAATTTAATTAAGACAAATTTTACTTGGAATATTATCTTGAAAAATGTAAGAGAACAGAATGAATATTACCAAATGTCTATGCTGTTTTGGGGCTATAATATGTATTTAAACATATGATTTTTCCTTTGATGTTCACAAGCTATTATTACTCATAATTTAAAAATGGAGAACCTGAAGTTCAAAGAGGTTAAGTAACTTGCTTAAGATTACATAACAAATAAAAGTCCAGGTGAATTGCAAGCCTTAATTTATTTGATTCTCCTTTGTAGCTATGGGTTCTTTGGGCTTTAACAAGAGTCAGTATGGTGTTAGCATTAATCCATGCTTTTTGAACACCCATGATGAATAAAGAGTAAAAACAAGTTTGGATAGTGTTTCTACAGTTTTTCACTTAATAGCAAATCTATTTGCGATTCATTTATGTATGTAGAAACAGTTCACATTTTCCAACATTTAATTCAATTTATTAGGTGAAAGTTAAATTAGAAGAATATGACAATTAGGTTGAGAATCATACTACTGCCACCACTAAAAGTGTACTTTTAGGAAAGTTATAAGAGTGTGGGAAATATTACTTACCAAATATCTGAAGGCACAATCCTAACCTAGAATATAGTTTTATGTTTTTCTAAAGCCAGCAATCTTTCCCCCAGCCTAGCTTTCTGGACACAAGAAATGATACCCAAGTTGCATCTACAAATCTTCCATGCTAATTGAAGTCTTCATGTTGGCTTCCAGGGAAGGAACACACACACACACACACACACACACACACACACACACACACCACTCTTCACTCCAGTTATACCAAAGCAATAGCTTTTATTTAGACATTTGTGATTTGTCCTTCTACCAGAATTAAGTAAAAAGAGTGGAGGCAATCTTCCAAATTGGGCCTCCAAGTCTCTGTTAAGGGAAAAAAATGAGTTTGCCTGTCTGCATTGGTCAAATTCCCCTGTAAAGGGCTTAGTTCTCCATTTCGCTTTACTTGCATACAGCTTTCTAAAATAGAGCCAGTAACATTAATGCTCAGTATAATGTCTACAGCTTTTGAAACAAAGTCAATGAAGTTTTTTGAAACTCTTCTATAAATTTGAAGAAATGACACAAATTGTCTCCAATTTTATATTTATCAATTATCTCAACTCATATGTAATGGACTACTTTAGTTTCTCATTATATCAGTGATTACTTCTGATATTTTCTTTCTGATTAAAAATGTAAAATAAACCTCAAGATGTTGCTAAAGGATTTTGCTTGAGATTTTGTGAGATTTAAATAATAGGAAGCAAACTTTTCTGTAATGCTAAACATAAATACTTATGTCAGTGTCATGCTTGAGATTTATTTTATTTGTTTTTATAATGGAAAGCTTTTAATATAGTATCAATTATTATCACAATGATCTTAAATATCTTTATCCAAAATAAGAAAATATTCAAATAGAAGACACCAAAATTCCTAATTAGGTTTCTCTAGTTCATTCTTAGCTTTACTTTTTATTGAATATATTTTACATATAACATTCTGTAAATTTAAGGTATATGGCATGCTAATTTGATACTTATATATTTTAATATGATTTTTGTTGGAGTAATATTTGGCACCTCTATCATATTACATAATTATTCTCTCTTTTTAGTGGTTGGAATAAAGTTTTAGTCTCTTAGCAAAATTTGAGGTATATTTAGACTTAACCAAACAAAGTTTCTTACGGGAAAAACATTTTTCTGAGCAATTTGACTCCTTTAAATAAATGTTGCCTAAAAGCAACTGTGTGTGTGTGTGTGTGTGTGTGTGTACATAATTACAATACTATGCAGCATTTATTCAGAAGTATTTATTGAACATGTGTTCTATGTAGGATAATAGGTGTAAAACAACCCCTCTTTCTTGCTGATAAGTCTATGGAGCAAGAGAAGAGATAGGAAAAGATAAGATGGGGTCATTTTTTTTTTACTTAAAAGAATAACTGGCAGACAAACTGGTCCTTTAGACAGGAGTTGGAGTATTTTGCAAATATTTTCTCCAAAATTACCAAAATGAGCCTGTTGCTCCCAAGCAACTGAAAATGCTTATTGCTAATGATAAAATTTAATCTGTCAGAAATGTTTTTGATTTTTGAAAAACTTATATTAAACACCCTGAGTTTGACAGCTTCCCAATACTTAAGACTTTTTGGGTGAGATTGGTGATATTAATGAATGCATGCTTTTGATATTGTATAATAAACTGTGTCAACATTCAGAAGTTCTGCATAACTTGGTTAACCAATATTTTTCAGATGATCAAAGCATAATGTTATAAAATCATACACTGGCAAAAGATCTATTCAAAGTACTAGACAGACTAATAAATTTTAACATAACATAAAGGGAAAAGTGCATTGATGTGATTTCAAATTCCACACTGAAACTAATCTTTTAGAAACTACAGTTGTTGAGTTTTGGTATAGTATCAAAGAACAATGTTGGCAATTATCTAAAAAGGGTAGTAAAATACAGTTGACCCTCAAACTTGAACTTGGGTTTGAAAGGTGTGTATGCACTTATACATGGCTTTTTTTCAATAAATACATTACAGTACTTTAAATGTATTTTTTCTTCCTCATAATTTTCTTAGTAACATTTTCTTTTATAATAACTTAATTTATTATAAGAATATAGTATGTAATACATATATTATTTAAAATGTGGGTTAATCAACTATGTATGTCATTAGCAAGGCTTCCTGTCATCATTAGGCTATTAGTAGTTAAGTTCTTGGGGAGTCCAAAGTTGTATGTAAGTTTTCAACTGTGTGGGAGTTGGTACCCTAAACCCCACATTGTTCATTGTACTTCTTTGCACAACACATCTTTGTGACAACATATTTTTGCCATATATCCCCACTGAAAGAATGTATTGCAAAGGCTGAATGCAGAAACAAGCTCTGGCTGTCTTTTTTTCAAACCAGTCACTGATAGATTTGCAAAACTAACACCATGTCACTCTTTTCACTACATTTCTTAATCTTAGAAAATAAAGTTATTCTTTAGGAAAATATTTCTAAGTTTTCATTTCTAGAAAAGTAAATACATACAACCCAGATAAACAAAAGGCTTTGGGGATGCTCAATAATTTCTGGGTATGAAAACTTCCTAAGAGTAAAGGGTTTGAGAACCTTGGTTCTTAAAAGAGACTCTGACTATATGAGAAAGGGCATCAAGGGATTCTGATTTACCACTGGGAAATTTAAAAAAGAAGAAAGGTTGGAAATCAGTGAGGAACATTCATGAAATAGTTGCCTTTTGAATTGTTAAGATTCTGTCATAGTTTTTTTCACATTCCAGTGTTTCGGGGGACAGAGATGGCTGAGGATGAATCTGTTAGCTTTGTGTTGTTTCAGGGAGAGAAGCAAAGCAGTCATGCAATGACTTGCTGTGATAAAGTAGAGTAAGAGCAAACACTAATAGTGGAGGCTAGAAGACAGGAAGGAGCCCTGAGAGAAAGGAAGCAAAAGGTCTTCTATTCCTCCAGGTGAAACCTCAATAAACATTGACAATAAAGCTGAAGCTAGGGGAGGAGTGAACTCAAAAAATGTTGAGGAGGAAATAGATTTCACTTGAAAGAATATAAAAGGTGAGTCTAGAATTTCTGGCTTAACATCTGAGTATATTGTGCAAGAATTACAGATATCCCCCCAAAAGCTTCTGAACTCTAGCTTTCTGCCTTCATGTGATTCTCAAGATTTCTACCTATAAACCACAAGCCAGAAAGTTCTTGGTGTTCTGCAGTTAAAACATAGGACAGCATAAGTATCAGAAAGCATCAGTTTGAATTAACTAATTTTACAGATGAAGAAACTAAAATCTTGAGTGGTGAGATGATTTGCCCATATCATGACAGAACTCATGCTAGAATCTGGGCTTTCTGACTCTTGAGTCTGCATTTTTAGCAATGTAAAGAAAAATGATACCTTAAAATTTCTCAGGGAGACCAAGACATTCATTTCATCATAAATCATTAAGATAGTTTTGACCAATGCAAATGTTCTGCAATCTAGATTTCAATTCACTGGGTATGTCAGAGCTAGATTAACCAGAACACACAGGCTTTTCCATCTGAGATGTCTTAAGGAGGAATGTCAAGCATCATCTGCATGTGCAGCCTAAATCCTATCTCATTAATTCCATCTGCAGCCACTTTTGCTTTTTCCTATATTGTGAAAGTCACTTCCCCCTGCCTTAAATGTATTTAATACACCCTTTTTAATGATGTGGCAGTACTATCTCTCTCTAGTATTATTATGATAGTCCATTTCCATGCTCCAGTTAATAGGTCACAACAATGGTACAACATGCAATCCAGAAAAACACTTGATTCTCCACATTAAAAGAAAGGAAACAGGGTGTGGAAATTTCAAAATGGTGACTAATCCAAGAGACATTTAAATTTGTAATGTGTTTTGTGCTAACATAAAACATGGACATAATTATATTTTGAAAATTCTCCTCAAACGAATGAAGTCACTCTCTAAATATCTCCCTTTTCCTTGTTTTTGCTGTTTAATTATCCATACCCTATCTCATATCCTCCCTTTGATATGCTTCATAATAGTTATGTCTAAAATCTTCAAAAGAACACTTACTTTGAAAATATAAATAACCTGATAAACTAAATAGTTGAGATACAGCAAATATTTACTTCAAAAGTAGCTATTTTCTATCCTTCACCCTTAGCAGCCATCTCTTATTGATCATGATACTTTTGACTAACGGGCCTAAATTCCGCTTCAGAATCCTTCTCAACACAGCACTCCCAGACAGTTGTTTTGGACTAACACAAGAATTAAAATCCATTTGACACTCCTGATGTAGTCAAAAACACTTTTCCCAATGATGCTCAATCCATATTTGATAATACACAGTTGACTAGCTACACTGCTAAGTCTAGACCGTGAAACTCCTCATGCCAAATCTGTAATGCCTTTTGTAGCATCTTTTAGTATCAAAAGTCCGACTTCTTTAGATTTAATATGAGTTAATTGAGTTAACTCATGTAACATGAGTTATATGAGTATATGTAACGTAACTGTTAGCTATTAAAATTACAATAAGATTTGATTCTAAAAGTTTACAGTGCAGGGGCACCTGGGTGGCTCAATCAGTTAAGCATCCAACTTTGGCTCAGGGTATGCATGATCTCGCAGTTTGTGAGTTTGAGCCCGGAACAAGCTCTGCACTGTGCAAAGCCTGCTTGGGATTCTCTCTCTCCCTTTCTCTCTGCCCCTCCCTCACTTGCATGCACTCTCTCTCTCTCTCAAAAGAAAAAAAAATTTATTTTTTATTTAAAAAAGAATTTTTAAATAAAAATTTACAGTGCAGACAATTACAGTGAATCTATATTATTTATCTTACATCATTCTTTTTTTTTTTACATTTTTTTTGCAATATTTATTTATTTTTGGGACAGAGAGAGACAGAGCATGAATGGGGGAGGGGCAGAGAGAGAGGGAGACACAGAACCGGAAACAGGCTCCAGGCTCTGAGCCATCAGCCCAGAGCCTGACGCGGGGCTCGAACTCACGGACCGCGAGATCGTGACCTGGTTGAAGTCGGACGCTTAACCAACTGCGCCACCCAGGCGCCCCATATCTTACATCATTCTTAATTTGGTCATGCTTTCACTTTTTTGAGCTAAGAAATGTGGCTGATATTTTTTCCAGTTTTATTGAGAAATAATTGACCTATATCACTGAATAAGTTTAAGGTTTACAGCATGATAGTTTAATCTACATATGTTGTGAAATGATTACCACAACCAGCTCACTAACATACATCTTTCCATATAGATACAATGAGAAGAAAAGAGAAAAAAGAAAAAACATTTCTCCTTGTGATGAGAACTCATAGAAAGAACTTACTTTCTTCACAACTTTTCCATATGTCCTACAACAGCGCTACCTAGATCAGACAAGTAAAAGAAATAAAAGGTATCAGAATTAAGAAGGAATAAGTAAAACTATCTCATTTGCAGATGACATCATTTTATATAGGGAAAATCCTAGAGACTCAACCAAAAAACTGTTAGATCTCATCAATGAATTAGGTAAATCTGTAGGATACAAAATCAACATGTAAAAATCGGTACCATTTCTATACACTAACAACAAATTTTATGAAAAAAGAAATAAAGAAATCAATCCCATTTACAATAACATAAAACACAATACAACAGTCAGGAATAAATTTAACTAAGGAGCTGAACGTTCTGTACTCTGAAAACTATAAGACATTGATGAAAGAAATTGAAGAAGACACAAATAAATGAAAGGTCCCTTGTGTTCATGGATTGGAAGAATTAATATTAAAATGTCAATACTATCAAAAGTGATCTATAGATTTAATACACAATGCCTATAAGATTCCAATGGCATTTTTCACAGAGGTAGAAAAAAACTGCTAAAATTTATATGGAATCACAAAAGACCCCAAATAGCCCAAGGAATCATGAGAAAGAAGGACAAAACAGAAGGCATCACACCTGATTTCAAACTATACTATAAAGCTATAGTCATCAAAACAGTATGGTAAGTGCATAAAAATAGACAAATAGACCAACAGAATAGACTTCAGCACCCAGAAATAAAGCTAAGCATACAGTCTACTATTATTTGACAAAGGAACCAAGAATACTTAATGGAGAAAAAATATTTAATAAATTGTGCTGAAATAATTGGATATTCACATGTAAAAGAAGGAAAATGAACCCCTACCTTACACCACTCACAAAAAATAACGGAAACAGATGATAAACTTAAATGTAGGACTGAAGTCATGAAACTCCTAGAAGAAAACCTAGGAATAAAGCTCCTTGACATGGGCCTGTGTAATGATTTTTTTGATATGACACCTAAAGCACAAGCAGAATAAAAAATAAACAAATGAGACTACATCAAACTCAAACCCTTCTGCACAGCAAAAGAAACCATTAATAAAGTGAAAAGGCAGCTGATGGCTGGGGGAAATGTTTGCAAATAAATATATATTTATATATGATATTATATATATATATATATATATATATATATATATATATATGAAACATGTATCTGACAAGGGATTAATACCAAAATATATAAAGAACTAATACAACTCAACAGTAAAAAAACAAATGGGCAAAGGACCTAAATAAACATTTCTCCAAAGAAGATGTATGAAAGGCTAACAGGTACATGAAAAGATACTCATTTGCAACAACATGGATGGAACTATAGTGTATTATGCAAAATAAAATAACTCAGAGAAAGACAAACACCGTATGATTTCACTCATGTGGAATTTAAAGAACAAAACAGGTAAACATGGGGGGGGGGAAGAAAGAGAGGCAAACCAGAAAACAGACTCTTAACTATGGAGAACAATCTGAGGGTTGCTGTAGGGGAGGTGGGTAGGGGAATGGCTTAAATGGTGGTGGGTATTAAAGAGGGCACTTATTGTCATGAGCACTGGGTGTTGTACTTAAGTGATGAATCACTAAATTCAAGCCTGAAACTAACATTACACTGTATGTTAACTAATTGGAATTTAAATAAAAATGAAAGTGGATACAGAAAAAAAAGAAAGAAAAGAACACAACATGCTTTCATATTTTCAAAGAGCATTGTTATTTCTTGCAAATTATTTTTCATTTAGTTAACATATTTTACTATTAAAAGACCTTAAAGGTATTTAAAACCCAGACCAAACCACCATTCCCACAAATATACCTATCTGAATTATTTGGTTGGATGTGACAGAGACAGGCTAGTTGGTTGCCAAATCAATTTCCTCTTTCTCCTGGGCACACAGCTAACTAAGCCAGTGCTACTCAAAGGGCCAGTCCACTACTAGAAGCTAGCACCAGAATGTAAATCAACAAACTGCTTCCTTCATCAAGAAAGTTGTAACTATACTCAATAGTGTCTTTAGTGACAGTCGATTTACATGCAGAACAAGGTCCTTATCTTACCAAATATCAGTAACAAATAGTTTAAAGATGGGCAGCCAGTCCATGAACCACAATTTTGATACCATTTACCTAGACTACAGTCTGCCCTGTAGTAAGATCTAACCACTGGAATGTGGTTGGAAAGGAAGTCTACCACTTCCAGGGAGTGCAGATATAAATCTCCCATGTTCTTCCCCATGTGCAGTGACGTTGGAAGCTATGTGATTGAAGATGATGTAGTTGGGCCAAGAGTCTAGGTCCCTTACTTTCCTACATAAATATTTATACTGAACTTTATATGTGAAAAATATACATTTCTATATAAAAATCACTGAAACTGGGAGGATCATCTATTATAAGTGTAACCTTAATTACTGAATTGTATAATACAGTATGTTTACATGTCAAGATCTTCAGTCAGAAATAATGCACTTCTAAAATCCACTGGCTTTATTTTTTAAGGAGTATCTCATTTTCAAAAAAGTTAAGTCAGTGTCTAACAAGTTAAGTTTAAATTTTAAACATTTTCTTATTTATTAATGTCACATTTTATTTTATTGTTTTTTAGGCGCTTAAGTAAGCCTTTCATTTTTGTTAAGCAGGCCTTGCCTGTCAATTTCCAATTGGAACAAACCGATTACAAATGGCCTGACTTGGGTATATATGCTCATATTACTTTTCTTTGGCGAGCACTCTAACCTGTAGGCCTTATGTATAAAGAATTTGAGTAAATATCTCTATCACCTGGAATAAACTAGGCTCTGGATAACTGTCTGTTGAATGAATGATGAAATGAACGCTGTCATTTTTCATATACACATTATCAGCCCACCCTTCCATACTGAGAAAATTGTTCATTTTAAGATGTGGATCATCACTTTTGATGCTTAAATCTGAATTTGCATTTGTGCCTCTTTGCCTTATATAATGCAAAACATCTTTTTGTGTTAGTAGAACCCCATACAAAGCCCTCGTAATTCTGTAAATTGTACCTATTACCTATTAGTATACACAGTAATAATAGCCAAAATTTATAGTGTGTCAGATGCCAAGCTAGGTGGTTTTAAACTAGTGTCACTAATCCTCATAATAACTCTCCCAACAGGCATTATGAAGCCATGTTGCAGTGAAAAACTAGGGATTGTTGAGGATACCTGTCCAAACCCACAATGTGAGTAATGAATAGCTATGACTTGTATTACATAGGCCATAACATTTCTATCTCATTCTACCATGCACATTGACTAATATAACTTGTACATTTCTACATGTCTTTAATGTGATTTTTACTGCACACGTTATTTGTAATCAACACATTTAATTCCACTATTCAACAGCCTGTGAGACAGACTAATTTCAAGTGTCTTCCATATGATGAATACTTCCTCTTCAGCATGAAATTAGGTGTTGTTCTAAGACCTCACTCTAGGGATTCTGTTTATTGGTTGGAATATGATACTAATATATTTCTTGTATGAACCTGTAATTCTTTTGTGATAGGTCCAACCTCTCTGGCAAAAAGAAGAGCAAGTAAGTGGGTAGTTCCAGACTTTCAGCCTACTTCCCAGTCTCTTAACATAGTTTAGTGATTAAGAGGCTGGGCTCTGAAACCAGGCAAAGTCAGGTTCCAGGCTCTGGTATTCTATTTACTGGCCACATTGACCTTGGACCAGTTTCATAATCTCTATAATCATCAGTTTCCTCAGCTTTCTATCTCTTGGAATTGATTTGATGATTAAATAAATGAATGCATATAAACCAGTTAACAGAGTGACAAGCAAGTGCTAAATGCTAAATAAATAGCAATTATTACTGGTCTAGATTTCTTGTTTCCAATTTCTAGGTTTGCATTTTGAATCTTTCACTGGAAACTGCCCTGTTGCATAAAGAAGACTGTGGCAGTATATTTCATCAGGGGCATTTCCTCTTTGGATAAATACATGGAAAGTAGGACTACAATACAATAAGCATAAAATGGGAAGAAACCTCGATAGAGAAAAATATTGAGAAATATGATAGGAATCCTTTAGAGTGATTTAAGTGGCATGTAAATTTATATGCTTATCATAAACATCTACTGTCCCTAGTGAATATGAAAAGTATGTAAATTAATAATTAATTTTAGAAGTGTTTTATATATGAACAATAATATCTATGGACCTCTGGTACAGGAATGGTTCAAAGGAAATAGGATCCAGCATTTTGAAACTCTAACATGGTATCTTTCAAACTCCTTATTTTTCATTTTTTAATTATTTTTTTGCCTTTCTTTTATAATAATATCTAAAATGATGTTATAAGATTTTGGTGTTTTAAATCCTTTTTAAGTTATCCTGAATATGGTAACAAGTTAGAAAATTTAACATTATTTAAAATCGCTCATGCTAAGAACATTTTAGAGAACTCTCTAAATATGCTGCAAATCCATGTTACTACATAAAAAACAAATAGAAACTGCTGTCCAAACTGACTATACAATGACAAAACAAGCATAAAAAGACAAGAAATAAAGCAATGTCAAAAAGTGACAGTTGGCAAGGTTTTAGCATTTAAACAGTATCCACCCAATGAAATGTTTTATTAAAAATATTTTTTAAACAATAAATCTCTCATCTTGAAAAGATAATCTAGAGTTTCCTGTTTCCTCCACATTGTAGAACTTGGTGTTCTTTAGTGTAGGTAGAAAGAATCAAACACGAATTTGGTTTTTAGTGTTAAGCACATCTAAATACAAACCAAATTTAAAAAAAAAATTTTTTTTCAACGTTTATTTATTTTTCGGACAGAGAGAGACAGAGCATGAACGGGGGAGGGGCAGAGAGAGAGGGAGACACAGAATCGGAAACAGGCTCCAGGCTCTGAGCCATCAGCCCAGAGCCCGACGCGGGGCTCGAACTCACGGACCGCGAGATCGTGACCTGGCTGAAGTCAGACGCTCAACCGACTGCGCCACCCAGGCGCCCCAAACCAAATTTTTAAAAAGTAGCATGAAAAATTATTTGGATTTATTAAACTAACCAGATATTTAATATATTAATGAAATTAATCCTTTCATGAGCTCCAAACAAAACAACTTATGCAAATCATCTAAAATGTTTTTATAATATACCAACCCAAATTTGATGGTCATAACAAAATAATTGTGTATACAGTATATTTTGCATTGCTATAAACATAACTTTTATTGGAATGAAAAGTAATACAATTGAAATTACACAAAAAATATGAAAAAATAATACTCATAATTATACCTGTATTTTAAAGTCTTTTTTCTACAAATACTTTAAAAATTCATAATTAAGGGGCACCTGGGTGTCTCAGTCATTTGAGCATCCAACTTCAGCTCAGACCATGATCTTGCAGTTCATGAGTTCAAGTTCCATGTTTGGCTCACTGCTGTCACCCTATCAGCACAGAGCCACTTCAGATCTTCTGTCCCTCCCCCTCTCTGTCCCTCCCTCACTCATGCTCTCTCTCAAAAAATAAATAAAACATTTAAAAAAATTCAGTTAAGATTAAATATACTAATAATTTTGCATTTTACTTTTTTCACTTGTCATAACTACTTTCAATATTAAAAATGCTTTCTAAAAATAATTTGATTGTTGCATAATATTCCAACATGTGAATAGGTGCTATAATTTATCTCCTAATATAGGATATTAAAGATAGTTCTAGTCTTGATATTGTAATTCGATTTCAAATATTTTTAAGTGTGAATTCTTATTCACATTTACACACACACACACACACACACACACACACACACACAAAAGCCTAGTAACTATCATTATTGGCCCCAAAGGTCCAACCCTTTAGATTCAACATCATTGACATGCCCTTCAACACTGTTTAACAATCAGGATATATTTGCTAATCTCAGATACAAGAGTTGGAAGTTTTTTAAATTTGCATTCCTTTGATTATAAGTGGGTTTAAATTTTTTTTAGTTGTATTTATTTTAGTTGTATTTGTTTTATCTACTATCTATTGCTTATGACCTTTATTCCTGTTTTTTATTAATTTATGTCCATTTAAAAATATTCATATACCCAGAGTAAGAAATTTACAAACTATTGTATGATTCTCTATTTAGAAGCTATGCTATTCAAGTCAAGGATATGTTTAGATTTTCTTCAGTTAAAAAGCATGGATGTTACATATAAAACACACATAAGAAGGTGGAGAGAAGTAGGCAGACAAACTAGTGACATTAGGACACAAGGAATGGACAGAGTAGTATAAGTAGAAGCCTATTGGGCAACTCCCTACCCTTATCCACTGGTGTCAGTGGAGGCCAAGTGAAGAATCTGGACTTCCACTGACATCTGGCAGTAATGATGTGGCAGCTTCCTTCACCCAATGAAGTGGTTCAGAGAGGGCTTGTTAAAACCTAATAATTAAACAAAATATAAAGTATTCTAACATAGTACCCAAAATATCCAGATTTCAATCAAAACTCATATGACATGCAAAAACTCAGGAACATCTCAAACTGAATGAGAAAACACAAGTTGTCAAAAATAAAAGATGCCAACACCAAGATGGCACAGATGTTGGAAGTATGTCACAAAAATTTTCAAGCAACCATCGTTAAAATGCTTCAATGAACAATTACAAATACACTAGGGACAAAATACAGGAAGTCTCAACAATGAAATAGACTATATGAATAAGAACAAAATGGAAATTTTAGAAATAATAATTATAATTACAAAAATTGAAAATCTCAGTGATTAAGGGTTTGGATTTATCTCAAGAGAAGGCCCTTGTTGGGATGAGCACTGGGTGTTGTATGTAAGCCAATTGGACAATAAATTATATTCATAAAAATATAAATAAAAATAAAAGGACAACAACAGTAGTGATACAAAGAAAAAAAGTAAAGAGATTGGAAGTCATCACTACCATCCTTAAAAGAAAAAATAAACTAATAAAAAATCAATGACTTTTCTTGGAACCATTGTGGAGCTGAAGTGTAAGAGCAAATCACCACCCTGAATCTGGAGAGACAGGAGAATCCAGAACATCACAGCTAAGATCTACCTACCAGAAGCAGAAGCTGGTGGAGCCATAAACTGGTAGTAACACTTAACTATTTTGATTAATTGTTGGAGACTGAGTGTGGACTAGTGTGAGAGTGAGAGTCTTCAGGGGTCTGCAGTCTTAGGCAGGGTCTCTCAATTTGTGGACTTACCTCCAGGAACCCCATCAAGGTCTCATGATGAAAAGCACAGAAAGATCCCTTTGTGCTTCTGGTAGGGAAGGTGAAGGGTAATCATTGTGAAATATATTCTGAATATTCTCCATAACAAAGCTCTAGTGCTCCTACTCTCCAGGGGAAAAGACTTTACCAGAGCCTGATCCAACTCAAGGAAAGGGCATTTTTCCCACTCCAGTGTCCTCTAGACTTTTTGTCTAACCTAAGGGAGAAAGGGATCTTTACGTAAGAAATACGTAAAGATCACAGGTCCCCATCAAAGGCCCACTAAAAGATTGATTTAATCACAATGTTATAGAATGCTTTCCCTCCCCCCACTACACCTTGTAACAGGGCTCCAATGTAACAGTGGATTACAGCTAAACAAGTCGCAGGACAGAAACTCTCTGAAGAGAAGTACTTTTGGGAAGGCCAAAGTCAACAGGGAAGAAAAGGGACAACTCCTAGTTGGGATGTATTTACTGTTTAATGTTAACATAAAACTTCACACTAAAGACCTGTTTACCTCAGTTCCTATTCCTGGATACATCATATCCAGACTTCAACAACAAAATCACAAGGCATGCTAAAAGTCTAAAAATCCACCATCTAAAGAGATAATGCTTCTCATCCAAGAGAACCCAACTCAAATATGACATGGATTTTGAATTATTGAACAGAAGGGATATTTTAAAATAAATATAATTAATATGTAAGGACTTTACTGGAAAAAGCAGACAACATGCAAGAACAGATGGGTAATGCAAGCAAAGAGAAGGAAATTCTAAGAAAGAATGAAAGATGAAAGAAACTACTAAAAGTCAAACCCACTGTATATTTTTTGATTCATTGATCTCCATATTGTTGATACTTATTGTCTAGTTTCTTTCTTCTACTTAATTTGGAGTTGGCTTTCTTTTATTTTTCTTGTCTTCTTTAGGTGAATTCTTGAATCATCGAGTTTAGATCTTTCTTCTTTACAAAAATAATCACTTAAAAATAGGAAGTCTCCTCTAAACACTACTTTAATGGCATCTCACAAATTCTTATATCTTGTGTTTTCATTCTTATTTAAATCACAGTATTTTCGGGGCGCCTCGGTGGCTTGGTCGGTTAAGCGTCTGACTTCGGCTCAGGTCATGATCTCACGGTCCGTGAGTTCGAGCCCCGCGTCGGGCTCTGGGCTGATGGCTCAGAGCCTGGAGCCTGCTTCGGATTCTGTGTCTCCCTCTCTCTCTGCCCCTCCCCTGTTCATGCTCTGTCTCTCTCTGTCTCAAAAATAAATAAATGCTTAAAAAAAAAAAAATCACAGTATTTTCTAATTTCTCTTGTGATTTGTTCTCTGATGTATGGGATTATTTAGAAGAGGATTGCTTAGTTTTCAAATATTTGGTTATTGTAAAGTAACTTTTGTTATTTGATTTCAATTTAATTTCAGTTGTGGTAAGAATTAAGTATACAATCTATGTGATTTCAGTTCTTTTACATTTTTGAGAATTGTTTTATGGTTGGGAATAAGGTCTATCTTGGTGAATGTTCCATGTACTCTTGAAAAGAATATATATTCTACTGTTTTGGTTACTATGTTTTATTAATCATCACTTAGTTGATAATGTTTTTCAAGTCTTCTATATCCTTACTGATTTGCTATGAACATTTTCTGTAAATTACTGACACTTTCAACTACAACTGTGGATTGGTTTATTTTTCCCTTTTGTTCTGTCAGTAGTAGAAGCAGATATGTTGAAGTTTTGTTACTGGGTGCAAACACTTTGAGTTTTTAGGTCCTCTTGATGGAATTAACTCTTTTGTTATTATGAAATGGCCCTCTTTATCCCGCATAATATTCTTTGTCATTAAGTCTTCTTTGTTAGATATGAATATAATCACTATAGTGCTTAAATGTATGCATGGTATATCTTTTTCCACCCTTTTACTTTAACATCCATGTATAGTAAATACAATACTACATATATTTTATTGTTATACCTTTATGTAATATAATGCATTTCTTCTAAATTGCATTACAGTTGGATGTATGTATTAAATTCATTCTTACAATTTCTGCCTTTTCATTTGAATGTTTAGACTATAATTAATGTAACTACCAATATGATTGGGTTTAAGTCTGTTACCTTTTCTATTTTTCCTGTCTTTTATTTATTCATGTATTCATTTTTTTAATCTCTTTTCTGGTCTTGTTTTTAATAATTCCTAGTTTGGCTTAATAGGTATACATTTTCATTTTGTTTTTTTGTTTCTTTTGTCTTTTTTTTTTTCTTGAGCTTAAATATGATGTCAAAGTTTTTGTTTTGATGTGATTTCTTTAATAGTTGCTGAAGAATTTACATTATGCATCTTTAACATATTGGAGTTTATCATCAAGTAATATTATACCCTATAGTGTAGAAAAGTAAAAGCTTTACAATTATGTTCCTATTTTCTGCTCCCTTTATACATTACGTGGTTGATTGAATTTTGTTGCCGTCCTTTAACGAGGGTTTGTTTGGCAGTTTAGTTACTCTCACATCAGCTTGATTATGTCAAACCTTAGTATTCATAATAATCAAGATTAGAATGGAAATTAATGAGACAGAGAATAAACAAATCAACAAAATCAAAAGCTGGTTCTTTGAAACAATCAACAAGGTTAACAAACCTTAAGTTATATTTACCAAGAGAAATTTTGAAGACTCAACTTAATAGAATCAGAAATTAAAGACGGGACATCACTGCTGATATTAAAAAAAGATAAAAATAATTATAAAAGAATACTATGAAGAACTGTAATGCCAATACATTAAAAAACATAGATGAAATGGACAAATTCCTAGAAAGACACAAACTACCAAAATTCAAGAATATACAACCTGAATAAAACTATAACAAGAGATTGGATTAGTAATTAAAACTTTATGCACAATGAAAAGTCCAGACTCAAGATGGCTTCATTGATGAATTCTACTGATCATTTAAAGAAGAATTAATATCAATTTTTCACAAAATCTTCTCAAAAAATGGAAAAGGAGAAAACACTCCCCAATTCAGTCTATGAGGCCAGTATAATACTGATACCAAAACCAATCACAAGAAAACTACAGACCAATATCTCTGATGAATATGTATACAAAAGTCCTTAACAAAATACTAGTCATCTAGGAACACATAAAAATAATTATACACCATGACAAAGTGAGATTTATTCCAGAAATGCAAGGTCATTTTAGTATCTGAAAATCAATTAATGTAATACACCATTTCAGTACAATAAAAACAAACCACATCATCGTCTCAATAAACTCAGAAAAAGAATTTGACAAATCTAACATCTTTCATGATAAAAAAACAAAAAACAAAAAACAAAAAACATTTCAACAGACTAGGAACAGAAGGGAAACTTCTCAACCTGATAAAGGGAATGTACTTAAAATCCACAGTATAACATAATGCCTAATGTTAAAAGACACAATACTTCCCCCCACTAAGATCAATAACAAGATAAGGATGTCCACTCTTGCCCCTTCTATTCAAAATTACACTGGAGGGTCCAAGAATTAGGTACTACAAAGAAATAAAAGACATAGAGACCTTGTCTATAGAAAATTCTAAGAAGTTTACTAAAACAACAAGCAAATACACAAACAACTAATAGAACTAGTGAATGAGTTTAGTAAGTTTGCAGCATCATTACAAAAATCAGTAGTGTTTTCATAACTCGCAATGAACAATCTGAAAATGAAATTAAGAAAAATTCCATTTATGGTAGCATCAAAAACAATAAAGTTTTTAAGAATAAATTTAACAAAAGAAGTGTAAAACTAAATCTGAAAACTATAAAACATACTTGAAAGAAATTAAAAATATCTACATAAATGGGAAAAAATCCCATGTTCAAGGATTGGAAAATTTACTATTGTTCAGGTGGTAGTATTCTCCAAATTAATGTAGAGATCCATGCACTTCCAATTAGAATCCCAGCTAACTTATTTGTAGAAAGTGACATGTTAATCTTAAAGTTTACATGGAAATTCAAGAGATTCAGAATAGACAAAACAATCTTGAAAAAAATCAAAGTAGGAGGATTCACATTTCTCAATTTCAAAACTTATTACAAAGTAACAGTAATCAAGGCAGTATGATGGTATCTTAAGGACAGACATATAAATCTAATGAATAAGACTGAGAGTCCAGAAATAACCCCATGTATCTAAAGTCAACTGATTTTCCGCAAGAGTTCTAAGACCATTCAGTGAGGAAATAGTAGTTCTTTCAACAAATGGACAACTTGATAGCCACATGCAAAAGAATGAAGTTGAGCCCTTACCTTATAATATATACAAAAATTAACATACATGTAAGAACTAAAAGTATAAAACTCTTAGAAAAAAACACAGTGATAAGTATTAATGACCTGGAATTTGGCAATGAATTATTAGATATAACTAAAAGAATGAGTAACAAAAGAAAAAATAGGTAAATTGAACTTCATCAGAATTTAAAACCATTGTGCTTCAAGGACACTATTGAGAAAGGAAAAGATAACCCACAGAATGGGAGAAAACATCTGCAAATCATATATGTCATGAGGGACTTGTGTCTACAATACATAAAGAACTCATATAATTCAATAACACAAAGACAACACAATTAAAAAATGGGTAAAGGGTGTCAATACACAACTTTCCAAAGAAGATATACCATGGCTGGTAAGGACATAAAAACATGCTTGGCATCAATAGCCATCAAGGAAATGCAAATCAAAATCACAATGAGATAGTACTTAAACCACACTAGAATGGCTACAATCACAAAGTCAGATTATAACAAGCGCTCACAAGAATGTGGGAAAAAATGGAACCCTCAGGCATTTCTGGGGGGAATGTAAAATGGTGCAGCTACTCTGGAAAGCACTCTGGCAGTTCTTCAGATAGTTAAACATAGAGTTATTATATAACACTCAGCAATCCTGCTCCTAGCTACATCCCCAAGAAAATGAAAATATATATTCAAACGAAGACTTGTACATAAACATTTACAGCAGTACTACTTACAATAGCTAAAAATTGGGAAGAACACAATTTTCCATGAGGTGATGAATGGATAAACACACTATGGTATATCCATGATAGAATATTACTTGGCCATAGAAATGAGTGAAATACTGATACATGCTACAACATCTATAAACCCTGAAAACATTACACTAAATGAAAGAAGCCAGTCACAAAAGACTACATATTACATAATTTCATCTATATGAAATGTCTAGAATAAGCAAATCAGTAAAGATAAAGGTAGATTTCTAATTGCTTAGGGTTGGTGAGCATAGGGGCATTGGGAGGTTATTGTTAATTTAGAAACGGTTTCTTCTTGAAGTGATGAAACTATTCTAAAATTGACTGTGGTAGTCCTTGAATATACTTATGAATATACTAAAAATCATTGACTTGTATACTTTACAATTTTTTGTAATGTTCATTTATTTTTGAAAGAGAGAGAGAGAGAGAGACATGAAGTGTGAGCAGGGAAGGGGCAGAGAGAGAGGGAGACACAGAATCCGAAGCAGGCTTCAGGCTCCCAGCTGTCAGCATAGAGCCTGATGCGGGGCTCAAACCTACGAACTGTGAGATGATGACCTGAGCCGAAGTCAGACACTTAACCCACTGAGCCACCCAGGCGCCCTGACTTATATACTCTAAATGGATAAGCTGTGTGATATGTGAACTATAGCTCAATAATGCTGTAAAAAATCTACTTTTCAACATATCATTTGTAGAACTGAACAATATTTAGAACATTTGAAAGAATATGTGGGCAAATGTTTTTTCTCTGTGAAGCCATGTGTTAATAATACCTTTGTTTCTGATTTACTTACATGTAACTCATTAACATGGTTTCTAAGGAGGCATTTGATGACTAAGGGAACTGGTAAATCTTTTACTTAGTGAACCTTAGTTGGATGTTTTTCTTTTTTCCCTCTGAACCGTGATGCTGTGCTTGACAACATTAGTTTTAACTTAGTTCTGGAAAGGTTCATTTCCAGTTCCAAACTCAGATCTCAGGAATTGCAAGGGAGCCCTAGATTTTGTAAAAATGCGGAACATATTATTTCCTCTGATTTGAATGATGAAGTAGATTACATGTGACACTGATGAGCAAGATAGCAAGTTCAAACGCTTGAAGTTTTTAGCCATATGTCAAGTAACACATAGCACCCAAAATGTGCTTTGCACTAGTTCTCTTTCTTGTGCTTGAGGCCTTGGTGGGAAGTGAGAATGGCTAGCAGAAGAGTCCTTCCTTGAAGAGGCAGGATGGATAGTGTGATCAGTAATCAAGAAAATAGGGGTTTTTATTTTGTTACCCTTAAAATTTTGAGTAGTCAGAAAAGTTTTGAAAAAATACTGAAAATAATCAATCACATAAAGATTTGTAGACTAATGCTTGGTCCTAGATGTCAAGTGACCCAGCCTACCTCCCTCTCTGACACAATAGAAATCTTCCTATTATTAAGTCAGAAACAGTTTTACAACCTTTCTCATTGCTGGGGAATAGTCATCCTTAACTCAGTTGTTCCAGAGTTACTGCAAGTAAATCAGATTTACCAAAGGAAGGGGGAGAGGAGAAGGGGGAAACCATTCATCCCAGTAAACTAATGTTATTTAGGAATGAAGGTACAACCTTCCAACCTGCCACCCTCACTATACACACACAATTTTGCATTTGTGAGTGTTTGTGAGTGTCTGGGAAAGGACTCAAAGTGTGGCAAAGCTAACACCAAATTCAGACTTGGGGTAGCAAGATTGTATGTTGACTGTGCTGGATCCAACTTGGCATTAGCTGAGGGATTCTCAGTTTCCAACATGCACAGAACTATAAGAAAAAGCATTCAGAGATAGCTTTTCTTCCTTTCCTCAAAAACTAAGAGTGATATTTTTCACATCTTCTGTGATGATGATAATAGTAACCACAATAATAACAAAACCGAATAGTTATTAGGATAAGATGTGACAGACACCGGTCTATCCTTTACAAGGATAGGTAATCATATTTAATTTGCACACCCTCTTGAGACACATACCATTATTGTCCACTTAACAAACAGGGAAACTGAGTGTAGAGAGATTGAATATCATATTTCTGGGCAGCCGCAAGGGAGATGTGAATCAAAGAAACAGACTTTGGAGGCCATGGGCTTCACTAATATGAGACAGTGAAGGAGGGATCTGGGGCAGGTGACCAAGGCACATGGCTGGCATATTGGTTCAACTCACCAATCATTTACTGAAAGCCTCCTCTATACAGTGAGTATACACATGGACCCAAAACATGTCTTCTCTATTCCATATCAAAATCCAATCACTAGAATTAAATATGGATGGAAAAGAAAATTTAATTTATTTTTAGAACTTAGTTTGCTATGACTGGAAAGAAAGATTTTCAGTTGTGTATACAGAATTTAATTTATAAAGCATTTTAAAAAACAGATGAGACTCTGGGACTTCAGATTGCTAGAGATTATATAAAAATGACTAAAGGGTCCTATAGAAAGTACCATAAAGTTAATAGAAAACAAGTCTCCCTGCTGAAGAGCTGTAGCAGAGTTGTTGCCTAAATTAGATCAATCATATGATTTAAACAATTTCTCTAGGGGATGGGAAGGGGACATGAAGAAACAGGAATATTTAAGATATTTTTTTTAAAAGCCCTTCTGGAGACTTGAGAACAAACGCCGCTTGAACAATGTGGGCACCAAGCCCAAAACTGCCAAGTTGCCTTTGGGAATGCAGACACTTAACTGTGTTCCTGGATGGATAACAAAACAGACTGCTTTCCTCTTCTCCTACCTCCCCTGTAATAAATAGTCAAAGATGCATCATGTGAAAATACTGCGTCTGGGCTTTGAGACCATATGCTGACACTGAGAATCTGAAATGGGCTGACTCATGGGTCTTGTGAATTTTTTCTTCATTGTCCTGATTAATAAGGTTAGTTGAAGTCAAGTTATGAGAAAATCGGTTGAGAAAGGATGGATGATTTTCCTTTCTTTTCAGAAAATACCACCCAGTATTTAATTACACATGCTGTATTTATAACAACAAGGCAATATTTTTGTTTGACTTTACTGAGAAGAGTAGTATTTTGAAAATTCTTTTATCTTTCTAAGAAAGCAGGATATTTAAAAATATTATCAGACTCTAACTAGCTGTGTATCCCCAACCCCACTAGAGTAGCCATTTTGACTAGAAACAAAGTTGGATAAGGGATGAGGTCATGGCACCTTGAACCTGAAAACCAAAATGGAAATCCTGGCTGTCTGTTAATGGCTGTGAAATCTTGGGTAAGTTACTCAACCTCTATGAACTTTATTACCATACTTGTAAAATGAAGATATATACATCACTCTGTGGGTTTCTTTAAGAATTAGAGGTAATATATATATGGATAGGATATATGCTAACTTATAAACAATTGATTTTTTATCTGATGAACTGATTGGCTCACAGGTTTATCTACTAATCAAGATGTTCCTTGATCTGATTGAGACTGCAACCAGACTTTTTCAAGTCTTTTAGAAAGATCTGCTTTAGATAAACACTTTGGACTTACAGGAGACTCAGATACTTTTTGTTGTTCCTACAACACACAAAGTACAAGATGTAATAGGACTTGGAGCTCCAAATTCCTAGCCCATAATATTTAGCAACAATCTTGTTACTTATTCATATGTTTACTTAACTTTCATTGTATGGCTAACATTGGTATTACAGAGGTGACTAAAACAGACAATATCTTATCCCCATAAAATTTACATATGCAAAATGGGGTGGGAATGACAGGGACTGAGCTGCCAGGTTGGAGAGGCAAGAAATAGGCTATGGGGAAATGTAAGACAGGGTTATAGATAGGGCTGTGGACTATTTGTGTGGATTGGTCTAAAAAAGAACAGATGTTTGAAGAAGCTCTTCCTTTTTACAATGAAAAGAATGTTTCTTAGATTATTTGAATTTTTATCATTTAGTGGATTTACCACTTCTGATTTTAATTTAGGCTTTGATTAATTACTCCAGCTAGTTTTTTCATTGTTGGTTTTTTTTTTTGTTTTTTGTTTTTGTTTTTTAGTTTTATTCAAAAATCTTGTCACCGTATCTCCTAGGAATCCCACCTACAATTGTCAGGATGGTAAATCAAATTACATTTCATGTTTTCTGCAGTGTCCGTAGGAATTGAGGGAAGAGATTTCTTTTCTCCTTTGGATAAAAAGGAGCTCTGTTATGCACTGAATTGTGTCTTCCCAAAATTCACATGTTGAAGTCCTAACCCTCTAGTACCTCAGAATGTGACTGTATTTTGAGACAGAATTTTTAAAGAGGTAAGATTAAAAGAGGTAATTAGGGTGGGCTTAATTCAATATGACTAGTGTCCTTATAGGAAGAGGACATTGGGCCATAGGAACACACAGGAAGACACAGGGAGAAGGCCACCTGCAAGCCAAGGAGAGAGGCCTCCAAAGAAACCAACACTACCACACGTGGATCTTGCATTTATAACCTCCAAAGTTGTGAGAAAACAACTGTTATTTAAGTGCACTCTGTGATCCTTCCTTATGAGAGCCCTAGCTAACTGATACAAGCTCCACAGTAATGTGGAAGCCATTTAGCCCATTTCCCTCTTCGGTCATTTACTTTTCAGGTTATTTGACTTCAGCTCATAATAAGGATGTAGAATTATAATCATTTTTTAACATTTATGAAAGAACCTTAGTCTTCACCCTCTAGGACCTAAGGTATGCTTCCCTAGTTCAATTCTCTTCTTTTTTTAATTCCCTTTTGGCAGGGAGGTAAGGTATCAGACTGGGACCAAACCTTTCTTCTCTATAAAAGAGGAGAAACATTCTGACAAAAATGGCATTCCCATATGATTTCTGAGATCTCACTGGAATGCAACATAAAAGTTATATCCTATTCTTGGGGGTAGAGATAAGTCTGAACTGCAAAACTGTCTTAGAAGAGACTGAAATAATTTTATTAATTACTTCCTTGATTTTTCATTTCTCCCTCTCTCATCTCTCTCCTATACCATCAACCATCAAAACAAACCAAAAAAAAACAAAAAAAAAAGAAAGAAAAAAAGACAGAGAGGGTTACAGGTTAATAAACAGTATCTGTCAGCAGGAAATGATTTGGGATGGTATAGACGAGTTCTTCCTCATTGATATCTTAGAATTTAACAGAAAGTCAGAATGCTGGACCAGCAGAGCAGGAAATTCCTTCCAAGCCCCTACTTCTACATCTGCTGCCTGTATTTAAATCCATTGAGTGAAGTTCAAGAATGTCCCCAAGTTTCCTCAATTAATCTGTCAGTTAGACATTCCCTACTAGTGTCTCGGTAGATGAAAGACCTCTAAGTCCTTTTTTCCAGAAACATTAATACTGTAATAATGTTTGCAAAGCAGTAATGAGACTAGGAATCCATTCATACACAGTCTGTGCCACACACATCCATACAGTTATCAGAATAGTACATTTGTAAAGTCCTTTGTATTTCTAAGGTTCTTCTTAACAATTCTCTCATGTAATCCTCAAGACAACTGTTTCGGTAAGTAGGCAGTTACTTTCCCTGTCTTAATAATTTCTGAGAGGGTATGACAGGGGAGGAGACCAGGGAAAGAGATGTCAACTAACTCAGGCAACAAATAGGTGGACCTAGAACCCAGGTCTCATGCTCCCCATCTAGTACATTCCATTACATAAAAATACATAAATGCTGTGCTTATGTACACATATTTGACTTTTTTTGACAATCTGAATATATCAGAATTTTTTTTTAATCTGGTAGTTTGAAATTACTGATCAATCAAGTGGAAAGAGTTCCTCTGGTCGTACATGTAACCACTGCCGTAGGGTCTGGAGTATCTGGGACACAGGTGTGCTTTGTTATGTCAGTGGGATTCAAGGCAATTAATGTTTTCTTTCTCCTGTCGCCTATTTAGCACACAGCAAGGCTGGCCTGCTCGAGAATCCTCATGTGATCCTTGATTGCATTACAAAATATGATCAAAAGACTCTACCTCAATGGGCATGATTGTGCTGCTTGCTAAACTCAATGGCAATTTATTTAAATATGATACTCTGCAGGAGAACTCCTTCAAAGAAAAGGCACAACAGGCAGTTTATCATTTCCATGCGAGGCATTTGGAGTTATTGCCTCTTGAAAGCATTGGGGAAACAAGGATAATGCTGGTGGAAGAGTTAAAATGTGATATGATCATAAGCCCCGCTCTCTATGAACAATGCCAGTTATGTCCTAGAGTTAATAGCTTGGTGGTCCCTTCTTAACACAAATCAGCCTTCCAAACAGAGGAAAGAGATGGGTGTGGGTGGTAAGGAAATTAGGAGCATGGATTCTAGACAATAACACATCTGAGATAATCGAGTGATGCAAGCACATTACTATTCAGTGTGTGGCAGAGTGCCGCTAATTCACTAAAAAGCTAACTCAGGCAAATATAAATTAAAGCATGTGCAGGACAGAATTGTAAAAAATAAGAGCAATTAGCACTGCAGTATGTGCACATCTGCAATAATCCTGTTGGATGCATCTTCTATTAATTAACTTTATTGGAAGAAAAAAATCAGGTCAACAGAAGGAAATGCACAGCCTTTGGCCACTACAAAGCATTTCCAAACATTGACTAAGTTTGCCATGTAAATGTGTCAAATGCCTTCCTTTAAGCCCAGAATAGAAAGGCAAAATGATTCTTATTTGTAAAGCTGTGATTTTTAAGCTCACAAAGTTTAATCTTTAGAAGTGCGTTGTGACAACTTTTGTTCATGTGCTAATTTTTCTCCCTGATAACATATTTCCTGTGTTTTATGGGGGACATTATGTTAAAAAAGTAGGTTGAATAATTTCATTTATTTATACATGAACTGCAACCCGATCAAATCTATGATTTGGAATATGTAATGTGAAAAATTGTAATTAGGCTCCTGAATCTGGAAAGACTTCATTATATAATCTTTATTCAATAATATGTTTTAACATCTCTATGTTCAAGTGCAGAAAGCAAGATTTTAGATCTAAATTAATATATAAAAATTCAATCAGTGTGGGAAGTATTTTTAGACTGTAATTATTAGTCCTTTCCACAGTATAAAAATAATTCAACTCCTACTTAATAGGTTGCTAAATATTTCTCATTAAACCTTTGTTATTTTACTAGTAATCTTTGAAGTCACTAGCATAGGCGGGCAAATTATCAGTTTTCGTGAATTAAAATATATATTGAGAAATGAGCTTTTATTAAATATATCATCCATTGTGTCTCATTCTTATAGTCAATTTGCTTTTAAAACAGAGCTCTAAAATGAAAGAAAAAACCCTATATTTGGTGAGTTAATGTTCATATCAAAAAACAAAAATTAGTTTTCTTAATTAAAATTGAAAGCAGTTTATGCTTTCTGATTCATGTAAATTCTTTATCTTTCTGATTCCAAATGTGCCTACTTTAAGTAACTGATACATTGGTTTTCACCTTTCTTTTCCATTTACAAAGAAAGCAAATAATATGACAGTAAATGAAGCAATATATTAATTCATTACTTAATTATCATTGTCTAATATTTTGACAAAACTCTAGCTCAACAGAAATACTTTTACAAGTATATGGTTACCATTAATATGACAATTCATTTCCAATAATACCATCAAGGGCATACCTACAATACAAGCACTAGAATTCTTTCTCTACTTGTAGATTTTAAAATGTGAAGCTTTGGACTCAATCCAATGATATATTTTGCTGTGAATTAGGTTTGTGATAATAAAATATGTATTTAATTATTTAAATAAACCACTTTTGATATAGATGTTCTCATTCAAATATATTTTCTGCACTAAGTAATAATTAAATATTAAAATGGAAACAACAGGCAGGTATAAGTTCTTGAGGAAAAGTATTACATTGTTTAAATCAATTAAATACAATATAATTACAAACTGGATCAAATGTTTTCATCAATAGAAATTTTCTCTCTTGATTGATTTATGAATTTTAGTTTCTGTATGATGATATGTAAGGTAATGTTTGAAAAACAACACTTTAAAAAAATACATCCACTAAAATCATGAATTTTTGCCTTCTGTGTTATGTACATCAGGAGATTTTATTTCCTGAGACCTAGTCTGTGTAAATAGCGTGGCCTCTTAAGTGAAATCAGTAAAATAGATACACTTGAAAGCACTGTTTATCCATACACCATATGCAAAGATTGTACAAGTGAATATTACCTCTAAAACTTGATTTCAGAATATCCTTTCTGTTAAGTTAATACTGTTAAATACATCTATGCCACAGATCAAAATCTGCACTGTCATTTTAGAAGTGTATTGAATTTGTGACTTTTGACTACATATTAAGGTTAGGTAAGAATTGGTATTTATGAAAAATATTATTTTATAGTAAGTCAATGTGAATATTGGTGTCTCAGAGAAATTGCACTAATCATGTGTGCCCTCTCCCACACCATCCTGCCACTACCGTATTTTTTTTTTAATATTTGCATGTATGTGGGCTGGGCTCTACCTGTCATTCTTCAGAGGTCTAACGTCCCTTGGATATAGAGCCAGATCAGAGCTTCCGCATTAACTCTCAATTTCCTGGCTTTTTGAGGGCTTCGGCAGACCCATAATGTTTCTTTAACATTGGGTTTTTTTTTGTGGTTTAATATTTCTAAAAGCAGTAAATTATTTCCAGCATATGTAAAAAAGACAAATTTCTCTGTGGTTAGTGACCACAAAACAAAACAAGAAACAGAAATACTTCAGAGAATGAGTCCTAGGAAAAGTTTCAAGTTTTAAACCCTTACTTTGATGTCATAACGTGAAAAAGAAAATTTTGATGAAAAATTGTGAACTAATACTTTAAAGAATCCTCAGAGCCAATATACATCCCTGTACCTATCATTTTTTATTATCAGTAATAAGCATGCCAATTGTACGTGTAAACACATACACTCATTGTCTCTCATGGTCCATAGCTACGAACTGTTGAATAAGATTAATATTGACTAGTAAAGATACCTTATGATTTAAGATAGAATTATCTTTGATTAAGGGATAAATAACAAATACTTTCCTTTAACAAGAAAATGGTAAAGTTAAACTATTAGCAAATGACTTTTAAAACAATGAGATGTTATCGATTTACCACTACTTTTGCATTTGCTCCCAGATTTCAAGTTTTTATTTTTGCTTTTTAACTATAGTAATTTGAAGTTCAGAAAGAGTTTTTTGATTTATAAATAATGCTTTATTTCACAATTTTGAAGTTACAATTTTTTTATAAAATACATTTTACTTGATCTTATGATGTAAAATTTGGCATCTGACAGAAAAAATGTCTTGATAAGCTAGCTGGCAATGGTAATTTAAAACTGCATTTTACTGAAGCATCATCATCAGAGATATTAGGTCATACAATGACAGAATGATAATGCTTGTGATATAATCTACCACTCTCCCCAATTTTAGAGAACCTGATGCCGAGTTAAATTCAGTTAATTGGCAAATAACACAGCTAATAAGTGGTGGAGCTTACACTAGACTTGTTCTTCTTTTTTTCACTCATAACCTAAACCAACTCAACTATACGTCAGAAATGGAACTTTTATTTAGGGCAAAATCAGTAATGCAAGAAGGCCTCATAACCTCAAAACAAAGATACATGTGCCAATGAAAAGGCTAGCATTAAGGGTTTGATTACTCTAAGAAAAAGAAGAGCAAAAGCCATACTCAGATTATCTAATAAAGCAGGAAAAAAATCTTAAGCATCTTTCATTGTTTGACATTGCTACACCTTCACCTTCTTTCTCAAATATGGCTTCATTTGTAGAGTGAGCACAAAGCAATGGCGATTTCATGGAAGAGAGACTGATAATGACAAGTTACAGTACAGATTCTAGACTCTCAAATTCAGGCAAAGTAAGATCACTGAGTTTTTAACTTTCTCATCATTTCTCCTGCTTGTTTATGCATATTCCTTCTGGAGTAGATCAAAACGAGGCTGAGAACCTAGATGGTATGTACAGATAAAGAAAATGGGCATATCACTGAGATTTCTACCCCTGATATGGTAAAACCAATGTTATATATGGAACAGCTTTTCCTAAGCTTTCTAAATTACATATCTTGGATCTGAGAATGTCTAAACTTAGAAAAATAGGAAGACACACACCCAAGATTTTTTTTTCTTTTTATATATAACTGTCAGTAAAATGGACTAATGACAGCTTCAGGATATATAATATAGAAATCACTCCAGAACTTTTTTCTTTGACTTTTTGTAAAAATCTTTCACTTTGAAAGACAGGTTCCATGTTAGAAACTCAAATGGAATATAAGATAAAGGAAAGAAAACAAAACAAATAAGTTTTTGTTTAATAAATTATTTTGTTTCAAATGTATAATTATTCTCACATGAAAACTACAGTCATATTTATTATGAAGTACTGTCTATTAAAAATATATATACATACTCCGTCTGTTAGTTTTTCTTACTTGAATAAAATACAGAAGTGACTTTACTTGCAAAAGGAAAGTTGGGATCCATGCCCCCATGAATTTTAAAAGTAAAAGTAAATTATCATATGGTGTCCCAAGAGGACATTAAAACATAAACGTTAAGTGTAATATCACAGAATTATCAAACATGGAGTTAATAGTAAATTATATATAGTTATACTGAGGAATAATCCAGATTCAGGGCTCTTCCAGATTAATAACTGATGTGAAGCCAGTGGCAATGCTTGAAATGATGAGCAAAACAAAATTCCAGGAAAGAAAAAGACAGTTACAAGTAAGGTAATTTCCTTTAAGTTTTAAAATGTGCAAATAGCTTAAGGAATTTGCATATATAGCTATATATAAATACATATCCCACTAACGCTATGCTTCCTGGCTGAGACCAACATGTGCTCTCTTACTTACAAGGAATGGAATTTAAAGATCATACTTCCACTTTCTATGTGCAAGGGATATTTCTTTTATATTTTAGACTCACTAGTTTGAACAGAAGCTGTGATTTTTCTGAAGAAGTAAGGCCCACACATTTCATCTTAAACATTTCCAAAGTTGCTACTCTATTCTCCTTTTTTATATGCACAAGGGTGCCATTTCTTAGAGATTTTCATTCTGAAAGGGCAAGGAGCAGATAGGTGGGATGTCAAAGAAACAGAGCCTTGCTAATGGTCTGGTAGATGTTACTACTGTTTCCAGCAGTAACAAAGACTCCACTGTGTGCCCTCAGGTGAGTCACTTAACCTGCTGTGTCACAACTGCTCCATCTGCAAATTAGATAATCACCTTTGCCACCCATCTTCCTCTCAGGGTTGTTTTGAGAATGTCATAACTGGCCATTTGTTTGATCTATTCAAGAAACACTCAGTGCCCTTGGCCCCTGAATGTGCATACTCAAGTGCAAGATCAGTTATGAAACTACATCCAGCAGGAATGTTTCCTTACTGAAAGAGACAAAGGGCAGCCAATTGAAGAATGCCAGACCCAAACGACATCTTGAAGGCCTTTGAGATTCTCAGATGAAAGGCTTTATATAAAAATAAAGTATTGTTATTACCTAGGCAAAGAAAAATGCATGCATTTTCTGTCAGCATTCAAGAGCCCTATATAGTGGCGCCCTCTGCCCCCCTTTGATATTTCGTTTGCATCCAGTTTGATGACAACATAGATAAATTCTCTGGTTGGTGCCACTGGACCTGGGTTGCATTTCAGTGTGCGGAAAATGACGAAATGAAAGAGAGAAGCCTTTGAAAGAAAGTGAAAATAAATGTAATAGCCAAAAGCCAAATAATAGTCATAGTATATTTAAAGTCTATTAAAGAGCAGCAGTCAGGGTATCAAATGCACACACTCTCATCCTCTGTGGTCAGCCTACTATGTGGACCACCTGCCTTAAATTACACAAGTTCACCACATCCCTGGAGTGAGGGGGGAAGGCAGGAGAAGAACGGGGGTGGGGAAGCAGCTTTCTCCATTCATACTAATCATACCAAATTTAAAATAGTTTTAGAATACCTCTTTTCAATTCACAATCAATTATATTTAAATCTCTAAACCACCACTCTTGGGTTTGGAATAATGTATGCATATATATGCAATAAGTAAGTAACTTGGAGTTTCAGTTTTTCAGTAGATACTGATTGACATATACTGTTTAGTTACCAGTGTTCATACTGTTTTAGGAGGTGATGGGACAATATAGAGCTTTTTATAGCACAGGAATATAGGAAAATGGAATTGGCTGGATCAGGAGAAGAGACCCTCCTGGGTAAACTATCCCAGTTTGGTTTAGAAGCACATGTGGAGACTCTCTATTTGGGTCTTTGACAGAAATCAAGTGGAATCAATTTCATAGACTTGAAAACATACTGATAACAAGCTAGCCAGATTTCTTATTACATTTGACAATTATTGCTCTTGAGGTACCAAGGCTGCTACCCACGGTTGTGAGGGATGTTTACTGAACAAAGGCATTTGGTCCATGGGGCAATGGGGCCTGATGTCAGCCCTGCTCTGACAGGCAAGACATAAGCCCTGGGAAAAAGGGATCCCTTTACTTATTCACACAAAGAAATCATATAGGCAAATGGCAGCTATGGGCTCCATATAGAAAGCACTCTAAAACACGTAAGTTAAAATTAATGTCTGAATCTCAAAGTTTTAATAATATTTTCTTTTGTGCTTATTTGGGTTTTCATTCTAAACCTGAGATACAAGTACATGAATTTCCCCACCACCACAGTATGGGACTGTCATATTGTCTTTTTTTTTTTTTTTTTTTTTTTTTTGGTTCTTTAGATGTGAATTCTGCCTCTCTGCCTCAGTTTCCCTAATAGTATACGAGTGATATTCAAATCAACAAAAATGCCATGTGACAGGTCCTAAAGCAAGATACTGAGATTATAGTAGTGAGCTGGATAGGCATAAAAATCTTAAAGTCTAATAAGCAACTCTATAGGATTTTGCTACAGATTGGTAAGTGTCCATTGAAAAGAAAGACAAGTAGCAAAGGCCAAAAGACAATGTTCTTAGAGTCACTTTTACTGTCTGTTCTAAAGTTTCCACTCTTAGAATACTAAATGCAGAGTGAGTCACTTTTACCTCTCCACTCCTATTCTTCCACAGGTAGGGGGCTCTAATTTTCTGTGCCCCCCAGAATATCAAAGAAAAACAGTTGGCGAGGCCTTCAGCACATGTGCAGCAAATATCCACAGGTGAGACCAACCTTCTGTGATTAGAGGTTCCTTTGTTTGTTATGATGAACATGACACAGTCACTTCTACATAGCCTTTAGGCTTTACAGAGACCCCCAAGAAATGTTTGTTGATTGAATAATCATGCATTTGTTTAACTGAAGGCAGTGTCACAGTGGCCACCCACGCAGCCTGTCACTTGGGGAAAAGCGGTTGGGGAAGAATGAACATTTTGAAACTGCCTCTGCAGATCTACATGATATTTAACTCTAGCTGTACAATCAGACAATTGGGTAGATCTTTCACAGGAGTAAATGAGAGTCACTTGTGGCCATACATTCGAATAATTTCACACACTCTTTACCTGGGTGTTACTTTTCTTAATTCTACTACTAACAACTTGATTTCAAATTGTTCTTTGTATCAGTAACTCATGAAAACAAACCCCACTAGGAAAGCATGTCAGACATAAGAACAGCATCACAGATCACCAACTGAAAAGACCTCTGGGATCATTTGCACAGAGTAGGAAAACCCACTTATGATCACTCTCCTTTGGTTCTGCTTCATTCCATAATCACTCCATGGGGCAAACTACACTCCTGGTTTTTCTGCCCAACAAACAGTTTCTGCACATGCTAGTTAAATTATCTTTCTTTTTCCATCAGTCTTAAATTCGTAAGAGTATTCTTAGTGGTAATTATCCTTATAAAAGGCAAAAATAATGGTCTTGGGGCATTTTTCCACAAACAAGGCTTTGTACCAGTAATTGTAAAAATCAAAATAAAATAACAAGTACTTCGAAAGGTACACATATAAATAATATTACTATTAGAATTTTTAGTATAAATAAAGCCCTACTCATTTTCATTCTTAGGAAATGAAAGGATGAAACAGCTAAACAGGATGCTGGCCAGGTGTTACATCCATACACAGAGTGAATGGTGTCCCGCCTCACTTGTTAATAGACAGTCATGGTCTTGTGTTATCTGCTTTGTTTATACAAAACTGTAGTAAAAGAGAAAAATAGTGAGCCTTGGGGAATGGTTGATCAGCTAGAAGAAAATGGGTAGTTCTCATACTCAGGCCAATTCTGGAGTTTACAAACCTGCTTAAAATTTTAAAACCATGCTCCTAAGTAGAGAAAAGAGCACCAGATTAGGCCCAGTTAGTCTTGGGCAAATATCTTAAACACTTTGTACTCCAGAGTCCTTCGCTGTCAGTTAAATGGGTTATCAATCCAGGAAGGTATGCAAATCACCATCAGGCTAATGTTGACACTGAGAACCTCTTGTCTAGGGAAACAGAAAATGAGGTACCAAAGAAACTCTTCAGGGCATTGTGAAGTGAACCACAATGAAACCTGGAAATGATGACAATGAAATCAAACCAACTATCAGGATTTATCAGAGGACTGGTCCAAAAGTGGCAGCTGACCAGCAAATTAACCTACAATTCAACAGTTAAAGTTTGATGTCATTTTTTAGAAAGCAAAAGTCCTATGGAAGCTGTAAATGGAAAATAAGCTAATGCTTCTAAGTGGAAAAAAGTAGCTACCTAAGAGACCCTAATTACATTTTGGACATTATTCCAAGTTGCACACCAGTCTTATCACAGCCAACTGCAGAAATAATACCACCAGTGTCCCTTCCAGCATAAAAGGCTATCTCTCAATACGGCAGAATTATAAGCTGGAAAGAAATTTTGGATGTAACGTTTCAGAAAAGCAGTTTGTGTTAGGTATTAAAAATCAAAAATGGCCACACCAATGTACACCTTCCCTCCATCCCCTACTGAAATGTAATTTGCTATCATAGACATCACAGTTTTCTCCAGAAAACAAATGCCAAACACATACGAGTTCAACACTAATTTTTCCTTACACAGAATACAGATGACCCCTTTGACCACCAACCTGTCTTTCATGCTAGTTTTAGAAACCCTGTCAGGAAGAATAAAAATTTCTGTGGCTTGTGGAACTTTTTTCAGGGTATAAGGTCTTGACCAGCAAATATGAAAGTATATTGTTTGGTTTCCTCTCAATATCAATACTTTGTATCACATTTTGGGTCTTGTAAGTGCTCCCATATGTTTCAGAAATAATTAAATTTTTATTGACATTTTGGCCTGCCTCCTAAAGATGAATATCCTTCAGCTGTTAAACATTTGATAGGTTTGAAGTTGGAAAAGTTTTTTATTTAATATTTTTAGGCTCTTGAATGTATACATACAGAAAAGACAAGAGGTGACCTGAGTCTTTTGATGTAGTGATTGGAACTCTAGGAAAAAGGCAGTGACTTCCAAAACCTCTCAGGCTGCCTTTAGAGGGAGGGGAATAATCGGTTTGTCTTTTGTCATATGATTAAGCTTATCAAATCAGGATCGTTTCTGCATAAACCAATAAACTCTGATCTGGTTCTTTGTTTTGCAATGTTATAAAGAATGAAGGAAGCTTGTACTTTGGAAAATACGTGTTTTTTTGTTTTTGTTTTTGTTTTTGTTTTTTCAGGTTCTTGAGTTAATCCATTCTCTTTCACCCAGGAAATCAGGCTTACTTCTCAATTGGGAAAGCAAACCTTTGACTTTGTAGTAGTTACTAACTTCGAAGGGACATGGGAGAAGGGAGTGTGGAGACTCGTCAGAGAAAGGCTGAAATAGACACTCTTTCCCAAATATCACAGATTCCCAGCCTTGTGGGATCCTAAGCAAATAACCAGAATATCACGCAGGGCTAAACCTTCCTCTGTAATCATACATTTTCTAGCAGTGCCCTGGCCTCGACCCTCCTCACCGCTGGTCTTCGAGGCTGCTCCGCTAATTCCTTCCTTAATTTGCCTTCACCTTGGGAAATAAGAAAGAAAACAAAGTTCCTCCTTCCCAGTGCCCAATCAGCTACATTTTGGAGAAGAAACGGCTAGAAACCGTCGTTTCCTCTGGGAAAAAGCGTCCGCTAGAGGCTACTGTGGGTCGGGCCCACCTTTAGCTTCAGGTTGACAAATGTCTTCAGCGCGCTCTCTGCTCTGTGGGCCCTAGGGGTCCCCTAAAATCGCACTAGCGTCCGCCCTGTCTGACCTGCCCCCCTGCAGCGCCGCACATTTCAGCTTTTCAGCTTCACGGTGGAGCTCGCAGTAATTGAGTCGGGAGGGTTATTTTTCCTGGCCTCGCCTCACCGTCCTACGACTGCCGGGAGCTTTCGGAAAGACATCGCTTCCACCCCCACCCCCACCCCCCACTCCTGCCCAGACGCCCCAGCTGCTTCTGAGCTCGGTCCCGGCCTCCGCCCCGCGGTAACCAGGATTGCGATCCACGCGGCCTCGGCCAGAGATTGAGGCCGGCGGGTGAAACCACCAGGGGTCCCAACGGAGGGCTTATTCCCTCCCCGCTTTACATTGGTGGGTCAAGTCGCATTAACACCAAACCACCAACGGGGCGAGAGCAGGTGGTTCGTTAATTGCATAAACTAGAGTTAACTGCTAGAGACTAACTTGACAGCGGTGACTTGGTTTCTCATCCCAGCTTGGTTCTCAAGAAAAGGTTTCTCCCTCCTCCTTAAGTTGGAAGGAGGGGAAAGGTTATCAGCTGCTCACCAAGGCTGGTGGTGTGTGCTGTCAATTTAAGGTGACCCGCAGGGTGGCGCGGTAGGCGCGCTGGCTCCCATCCTCGCGGCTATAGGAAGCAGGTTTCCCTCACCCCTTCCAGGAAGGTAAGAGCTTTGGCATCTGGAAGTGTCAGAAAGGAGCCTTTTGCCATAAATCATCCTGAAAAGCATTCAGATCAGACAAGCGTCTAGAGACCCCTTAGACACTCCACCCCCAAAATCCTAGATCAAAGTGCAATTCCTGGAACCATAAACACCTATTATAAGCAAAATCCTACTTATCTGGAGGATGCTAAAACTGAGAGAGAAGGAGTAAGAGGCATTTGTCGCTGGAAATCCCTCGCACAAATTCACAAGCTCTATCTTTTCTTAGATTTGTCAACTGCTTTCTTGGGGATGGCCAACCACAGCATTTCTAAACTCGCCCAATACGCGTTGCGAGGGTCCTCCGAACAGCTGGCTGGAGAGTTTAGAACGCGGTACTGGACATTCGCTTTCGCTTGTTTTTTCAACCAAGAGAAGCAGGTGCGAGAGAGTCTGGGGCTTGGGAGATGGGAGGCGGAGAAAGGGAATTCGCTTGGTCTGAGTTTAGAGACAGCAAGTGCTCCTTACAGATTACACTGGTGCGGCAAACGTCAGTGCCAAGCACTGTTCATCCGAAACTTGGAAAACTCGGAACAGAAAACACCCGCCCAGGCAATTTGTGCTCTTGCCGACCTGCCTCTATGGGCTGAGTTACATTTGCACCCTGACGCTGCCAATGTCCAAGTTCTCCCCAGAGGGATCCTCAGAGGGACAAGGACACTAAGAGGGGATCTAGAGTGGGAGATGTCTGCGATTCCGAAAGAGCAACGTTCTGGCCTCAGAAATGAAAAGACTCCAATTTTTACCACGACTTCCTTGGTCAATCCAGAGTCAAACGATTGTACTGAATCTCAAGCCTGGAGCAGGGATGGCCCAGCCGGGCGTCTACGGCGGAAGCTAGGGGGCGGCGGGGTTGAGGGTAGGAGGTTGACGGGGGCCGGGGCCGGGGCGGGGGGGGGGGTGACTTGCACGGAGAGACCTCCCCCCACATACATTCCCTGCGGGAAGACGCGTTCGCTGCCCGGGTACCGCGAGAGGGGGCGTTAGGAACGGCGCTGGCAGCTAGCTGACTCCAGGGTTGAGATTATTCGACACGTGTCTTTTACTCCTTACAATCCGTTTCTTATGGGTGATTTATGAACGAACCTCTTTGATCTGGGACGGTTTTTATCTGTCCGCTGTTACAGATGACAGACGCGGCTGCTCAAATCTCTGGTTCCCGCTGCCTAAAAGGTTGCTCCCCCTCTTTCCCAATGCTGTTGCTTTTTCTCTTGGTGATCCCCACCCCCTGCCTCTTCGTTCTCCTCCCCTACCCCCAGCCCCGTCCGCTATATTAGTTGCAGTCCCTCCGGATGTTTTAAGTCAACAAAAAAGCGCTGGGCAGGGTCAGCTGGGAGCCAAGGCGGGCAGATTTGGGGCACGCCATCCCCTTGGTGTCACACGTGTTGGGGTCCTAAGAAGGCCTCCTGCCAGGGACCGGGAGAACTAGCTCCCAAAGCGCGGATGCCCACATTCGGAAGGGAGAAGGCAAAGCCCCAGCAGTCAAGTTCCCGGGGCGGAGGCGGGAGCGGGGGTAGGGGTAGGGGTGGGGGAGGGCGCTGCCTGTGCTCTGAGAAGGGACGAGTAGCGGAGAGCAGTGTCGCTGTGGTTAGGTGCGCCGGGACTCCTCTGAACTATCACTTTGGCTTAATTAGGGAGGGAATGAGGCGGCAGAAAAGGGGGAGAGGGGTTCACGTTGCGCAGCGTGCTAGTCCCTAATAGGTAAAGGAGAAGTGGAGTCTCAGAAGCCGTTGTTAATAGATCTTTCTTGTTTCTTTTTCTTTTCGTGAGTGTGTGTGTGTGTGTGTGTGTGTGTTAGTAGTATTTCATTAAAACCATATCCTGGAACAAAGAGTTGTTCTTTCATGTTTCTTTGCTTTGTTATTACTCTGACAGGAGTTCTAAAAACAGGATTTTCCAAATCAAAGAATGCCTGGAGTCCGTGTCCCCTCCCAGCCCCCCTTTCCTTTACCAAACTGCTCTTGGTATCATTATCCTACTACGGATTCTTATACTCTTGATTTAGCCGGAGGACATTTAATAGCTGACTGGATTAAATATTGCAGACTCCATCCTGGGCTATTTGAAAATCCGGGTCGTGGACTGTGCCTAACTTCAGAGAAGGAAAACTGATCTATGAGATGTGTTTTAAGTTTCACTCAGTCGAGGCCTGGAGAGAAGGAAGAGGAAGAAGGATTCTCTGCTCCAGGTCTCTTTTTTATGTTACAAAGTTAAAAGTTTTAAAAGGTGTGTGTTGATGGGGGGTAGGGGGGAGGGCGAAGCAAGAGAAGCGAAGGGTGGAATGAGGAGAGAGGCAACCTTAACAAGATGCTAACAGAAATTTCCTTCAGTCATAATGAAAGAAGGATTTATAAGAACATTTTAAAGAAGGCTGCTCTGCAAGGTAGCGTTCTGCCCAGGAATGGAGCACACTGTTGCAGGGGTGGCATCAGCAGACCTCTCTGAAGGATCCATTATCACTGCTAAACTTGCCGACTTGGCATGGTCTCTTTTTGCTGCATGTTGGTTTTCAACAATAGTAACAATTTTTTGATTGGTGTTAAGTTTCATAAACAAAAGAAACTTAGACTGTTTGGTCCAGTACTATGTTTAGAAATGGAAGTCTGGAAATCCCTAAGGGAAGCAACCGGTATCAGAGTCAGGGTGCGGGGGCTCATCCAGGCTGGGCAAACCCAGAGGGGCGGGATCTGAGGTCTTCCTCCAGGACTCTTTGGGGGCCATAACCAGATATGATATGTACCCAAAGGTAATAACTCAAGGTTAAGTTCCTCCAGGGACAGCTGGGTGAGTATTTAGATTAAATGCCATAGAGAGAAAAGATAGGTCTGTTTATCTGCTCTTGTCGTTTTTAAAACCGTCACCCTTAAAGTTGATCATTTTGAATTTATTTCAATTCTTTGGAAATCCAAAGAGGATTAACATAAACTCTGACAGTAAGTTTAGATTTAATATTGTGGAAGAAAGTTCCTCAACTTTTAAAATTTTAAAAAAATACAGAGCTGTATGGGCAGCTATATAATAATTATAAGCCAGGTGCCATGTCAATTTTACAGAGACTAGGAATACTCTGGCATTTAAACGAAGAGCCATGGAACAGCTCGTTCATTTAATGTACAGTCTTAAAAGTATTGTCAACAAATATTCAAAACCTTAATTGCGCAGAGATCCTGGCCTGAGCCACGCATTAATAGTCACAATAGCTTCTAAAACATCTCTCTTAAGAACAGAGAAAGGAATTGAACTGTCTTCCACACAACTGGGCAACTACTAATTCATTTTAGTTTTATGAACTGAGCTTCCTTCTTGCGTGGAAGAAGACAAAAGCCTCTTATTTGTATAAGTGATTTTTAAAAATCCTTCTCAATCAAACCGATAATTTAACTTCCTAAAAGCCCTACCCCATGGGTAGCAAGGATCCCCAGAGCCTGGGTCCCGCCCCAGGAGTGAGGGATCACCGGTTCATCTGCTCATCTTTCAGCCCATCCAACCATCTTGGGGGTTTAGGGTCTGTCAGGCCGGGCATTCCTTCTCTCTTCTTATCACTCTCTACCCCTTCAAAAAGGCAATTGATTAGTTTCAGCTTTTCCTAACCGAGATCTGATACGTTTCTCAGGATCAAAAGTCTCTGAGAGGCCAAGACAGAAACGTGGGGGATGGGGAACCTGAAGAAGGAAAACGCAAAGGGAGAAGATATTTGCCAGCCACCCCACCCCCTCTGCACCCAAGACACCTAGGGGATGGGGAGTGCTGGAAGGGGATAGGATTGCGACTTCTGCTCCAAGAGGCACTTGACGATTTAAGATGTGTCTTCTCTTTCTGGTGGCAAATATTTAAAGGAGAGAATAGATAACTAGAAAAGGAGGTTGATGATTTATGCCTGGATTTTCCTCCAAGCATTTGCCTCCTTGTATTTACAGGCGTGGCCCCATTTGCAAATTGTACATCTGTTCTCTTCACGTGACATTTCATAAAAGCCCTAACATCTGGGCAAGATAAACTTCCTTCAGGTACCTGCTTAACTTTTCACTTGTCACACTCTTGTCCCCCCTCCCCCCACGCGTCCTTTTAGCCCTCCCGCCTGCTTCAATGGCGGGGTCTGTGGCGCGTTTTGTTCCAGCCCCCACGCTCTGGGCCCCAGTCTCAGATGACCCCACACCGACCCCCTCCCAAGGCCAACCTTTGCCAGGGCCAACTTCTCTGGCAGACCCCCATCCTTACGTGTCCGCCTCTGGCTCCACTGTGCAGGTAAGTGAGAGCACCATCTTGAACCCAAGGAGAAAAGTCATATTGCCTTCGATCCCGGCTTCAAACCAAAAACAAAACAAAACAAAACAAAATGCCTACTCAACAATATTCAGACTCGCGCTTGGATTCCACAGTCTCCTATGCATCTACATATTCCTCAGTGAAATGAGAAAAGAGTGCTGCTGATTCTGATGGTTGTCTTTTCATTGAACATTCGCTCATTTCTGGTCCATGTTTAAACTGCATGTTTTACAGAAACTTAATTTCACTTGCTCGTAATCTTCAATCTCCCCTCCCCCAAGAAGGCTGCCTTTAGGAATGAATGTTTTTAGACATTTTTTTTCTTTTCCTAACCCGGAATTTTGTTCACGCATAAGTACGAAGACACATCCACAAACTTAGTGGGGGGGGGCGGGGGAATGGAAGGAAAAGAAAACAGTCCACGTAAACAAGAAGGACAGCCGTTGGAGGCCTTCGCTGAAGCAAACCCCAAACGATCTCATTGCAGGGCGCCCACGAAATCCCGGCTATAATTGAGTGTTTTCTTTGAGGTTTTCTGACCATGTGCTTTTTACCATGGTTACTATGACTCTGATAGGAGAAGCTGGACATTCATTACGATCCCGTCCCATCCTTTCCCCAAGGTTTACCTCCCTGGCTCTTACAAAGAAGGCGAATATAAAGGGGGGGGGGGGGACTTTGTGCCAGTGATTTTAACCTGCCCCACCTTCCAGTGACCTGCCACATGCTCCTTCTTACTTTATAGACATCTGGGAATTCCATACATGCCTTAAACTCCAATTACACACCTTCTTCAAAGGACACGTGCTTTGATTTGCTAAGAACATTAAGTGGGCTCACGTCCTGGGGCCTTGGGACAAAAGCAAATGGCAAATGTATCCCATGCCCGGTTTACTGCGTCTATCTTTTGCTGTTCAGTAAATAAGGATAATTAATAATCCTCTTGGCATTTTTGAGGTCTCGGTTTCGAGGTTTCCGGGAAAGAGTGGGGTTGCCGGCTTTGAGAAATTACGAGGAAACCGATTTCTCCTTCCACTTTGACGGTGCACTTTCCTTCCACTTTCGCTGGTGCTGGGGGTGGGGCACAGCTTACGACGCAACAGGCAGAAAATTCTGCAAAAGTGGCCCCCGGGGATCCCCCGCCCGACCCCTGTTTGTCGCTAATACAGGCCTGTCTCAGGAAATTTGAGGCTGGGCCTTTGCCTGACTCTGTTGCTGCTGCCGCCTTTGCTACCGCTGACACTTGGAACCGCCGCCTCCGCGCAGCGGCCAGACGCGGGGCCCGGAGCGGTCTACGCAGTCGGAGGAGGGCACCGACATTGTCTTTCTCTCCACCGTGCGGCACCGGACCGCCACCCACGCAGGGGAGTCTGGGCCTGCGCCCCCCGCCCGCGCCCGCCGCAGGTGAGACTCCCGCTCCCCACGGAGTTCTGTTTGGGTTTCCGTGGCGTTTGTTCCCCGCAGGTTTGTTTGTTTTTCTTCAAATTACAGATGCAGGGAAAACCGCCTGACATCATGAGAGCGGGACAAACGCTCACTTTGAAGGATTCCTGGGCAGGACTTCAAGTGAAATCATATGCCTGAGAAGAACTTGATACCGGTCTAGAGAAAATAACCAGTTCTGAGTTTGCCAAACCGTGGAATGTGCAAAATGCTCGACTTTTTTGCAAGAGGCCAAGTGTCCCTTAAAAAGCTCCATTATGAATATGAGCCTGAAGACTGCAGGAGCAAGAAGCTTGTGCCGTTGTTGAGTGTGGGAAAAAAGTACACACAGTATGTGAGTTGTTGCTATTTAACATTATTTTATTAATAATTTGTACCACTTTAGAGAGGATACCTGCAACTGTGTATGAATTTATCATCTGTGCATGTGCTTAGCAAGTGTGTGCACAAAGAAGGAAAATAAATGTGTGTGTATAAGAAAATTTACTTTCTTATGACTGAAGGCTATCAATCCAACGAAATTAAAAGCAAGATTTTTTTTAAAAAAAACTATGTGCACAGTAAAGGAACCATTTTTACTCAGTGGTTTATAGAATTCACCCAAGGCTATTTTATACAGCATTTTTCCTTCCAGTGAATGCATTCTGGCTAAAGGGTAGAGTCCCCCAGTCCAGCCATCACATTAAATTCTCACTTCTGAAGCAGAGGTAATTCATTTTAAGTGTCCTTTAAATAAGAATAGGTAGCAAAAAGAATTAAAACAGGAAAAAAAAAATAGTAGAGCAAAAGAAATACAGGTGGCTTTATTTCTATTCTAAAAAAGAATTAGCATTGTTATGTGCAAGGGGGAGGAGATTGGCAATACAAAATCGGTCTGCAACCTGAAAATTGTATTCTAATAGTTAATATTTTCCATGAATTATTCTCATTCAAAGTAAAGCTATTCATCACCTTTCATTCATTCATTCATTTCTCTGAAAATCTAGGGGAAAAATATTACCTTCAGTTTAGCAACACAAATATGGTATTTGCTTTTCTCCACAGGGTTCTCTTATGAGAAAAGAGAACAAAATACTAAAGAAAAAGAAAAAAAGAAAAAAAGAAAAAAATTAAAAAAGCAAATGAAAGGCTACCTTTTGTGAAACCTCTGGGTTTTAAATCATCAGAGATAAGATAGAGATTACCTTCTCAGCAATGACAGTCAGCTCCATCCTGATGTACTTCAAGAAATCTGAAATATCAAATAGTCAGACCAAGCTAGTGAACAAGGAGATTCCTCCATGAACAGTTTAGAAAATGGAGGTGTAGGATGATACACACAAAAGAGAATTACCATCTCGATGTGCTCTCCCTCATTCTTCTAGGGTACCCTTACATTTCTACCCTATACACACGCACTCCCTCTCTCTCTCCACTCTGCCAATACACCCACACCCTACAAATACATGCACATATAATCACTTTCCCGGCTCATGTAGTTATTTGGTAAAGGAATACCAAAATCCAAAAATTAATTCCCCAAGCCTTCACTAACCTTTCAGTGTAAGTAAATGCTACAGGGTCCTTATCCGAAAATACGTCTCAAATATTCAGAATAGTAAATTTACAATATTGTTATGTCAGCATTCCCTGATGTTGTGTGGGAGGGAATGAAAAACCTTCAGGTAATAATAGCCTCAATCTGAGTTGAACAAACACAACCTGTTTGGATTCATATACACTTATCTGCCATAGCCTTTGAAATAGACAACAAAATTATTTTCCAGTTTGAAAGCTTGCCAGATTACACCTGAATGTAGTAAACTAGATGTAAAAGTTAAGCACTGAGTGATACAAACGTATTGCTCCTAATGATATTAGTTATGAGCCAATATTTTCCTGGTTCAGAAATAACCATAATGAAATAAAAATCAAGCCCCATTTGCCCATTTAACTTCATCAGATTTTGTATACCTATAAGTAACCAAGGAAAAATTCCGTGTAATTTTGGATAAAATCTACTTGCTAATGAACTGACCAGAAAATGAATAGCTATGGCATTTAAAATTGTAATTGTTCCAATTGTTACTGAAGATACTGGAAGTTCAGGTTTTTTGCTTATTGTATTTGACTCCATAGTTGTATGTTCTTTATACGTATAAAAAAGGAGCATGCTTCCCAAATAGATAACATCAACATGGGAAAATATTCTTAACTTTGGCTTTTTTTTTAAGCAAACATGACATTAAATATCATTTTCATTCATGAAAGAGAGAGATAAATTACAACTGGAATTATCTTTCCTGCTGAATTAAACTTTACTATTTTCAGTGCATTTGTATTGATTTATACGTGTACAGATAGGTCATTTTAAGAACACTTTATACACCCGTTCACTGAAATGAACCTCTTATTTAAAAATCCTCACTAACAGTGGAGCTCATGACAAAAATACAGAGTTAACAAGAGAAAAGACTGCTGGCTTCATATTGCTTATATGCGTTGAACTGTTCTACGACTGCCTCCTCAAAATATAAGCAAGAGAGAGGTGAGTAACAAATTTAAGTTTTCGCTGTTTAGAGAACTGGTAAGAGATGAAGGATAGATGCCACAAAGCCCACTGAACACCAAATTGGAATAATAATAAAGCTGTCTTTCTAAATAACATGCCTGTGCCTGTCAGTAGCTAGTTTATTTGCGTTTTTCACTGCTTTGTTTATATTAGTGCCCCCTCCCTCCTGGGTGCCTCCAGAGTTAAACAAGCAAGTATTTACCGCCAACTTAATCCTGAGCTTTAAAAATATAGACCAAACTCTGAGGTTCTTAAAATTTTCAATCATATTTATTTATTGCAGAAAAATAATATACAAAGATATTTACAAAACAATCATAAAAATATGAATGCATTTAGACACCGGATCTATTTGCATTTTACCATGGGTCATCAATAAATAAATAGAATGTTGTTTTTTGTATTTTAAGTTTTTTTTTTTTTTCCCTCAGAGGAAGAAGGTAAAAAGGAATGAACTGACTGTGATTTTGCAAGTCAGTTTGATCCCCGTATTTTTATTTCTAACGATGTTCTTAAAATTCCTCTGGTTGTTACCATTTTAAAATGGAGAAAGTCCATAATGATGCCTTTCCTTTCAGTGGCTGATTGGCACGACCTCTTGAGAATGCATGCATGAAAAAATAAAAATAAAAACATTCTTCGTCAAAAAAAAAAAAAAAAGGAACACAAACAACTGTTCAGACTTCTATCAGAATGCAGAGGTGTGAGGATGGTGCCGCTGCCCGTCTGGGAATCACTGTCCACGGGCCTGTCTCGCTTTCTCTTTTAAAAGTGCGCCCCACGCCCTGTTTCTTTGAATTTGGGTTCTGCTCTTCTAATTTCCAAGAAAATCTTTGGCATATATATTTATTTTTTAGTTATCCAGCTCCAGAGTCTCTAGACTGTCCATTTGCTCCTTCTCTGGAAACAATGACATCTGCAAAAACCCAGAGAGGGGAAAGTTGGTTATTGTTTAGGTCTTCGTGGCTGTTTTCTAAGACTAGTGAGCTCTGTTCTTATCACCGCTACTGAGAAATTGCGCTGAACAACCTGGAAGGATTTCAGCCCAAGGGCAAGAGGAAGTGGGTGGGCGGAAAGGAGGAGGAGGTGGAATTTGGAAACATTTGTTTTAAGGAGAAGGAAAACTTAAAGCCAAAAAGAAAGGGAGGCGCTGGCAAGAAAACTGTCCTTACCCATGACCCTGGAGTCTTTCTCAGACTTCCCTCCTGTCTGGCACGCACACTCACGCACACGCACACTCCTAACCGGGGCGCATCCCCCCTCTCTCCCTAGCGGGGACGACCAGCCTTTCGGGGACGTTCAGGGGATGAGGTGGCGAAGGCTGAGAGCAGAGTGGGAGAGGGGGCTGAGGAAGGGGCAGGCAGCCGCGGCCCGGCCGTCAGTCCGTCCGCCACCTGAGCGGCGAAGGGGCGAAGAGGCGTCGGTCCTTACCTAGGTCTCCGGCCCTGCCGAGGGGGTGGGGAGCTCCGCCTGCTAGTGGGACGCGGACATGGACCAGGCCCCCTCCATCCTCCAGACCGAGAAGGCGTAGCTGAGCCGCTCATGGGCCACATAGCTGCAGCTTGCCATCTTGGAGTCCAGCTCGTCGCTCTGGAGAACCTGGTAGAGGAAGTCGATGTACCTGGCCGCCAACTTGAGGGTCTGGATCTTGCTCAGCTTGTCCGAAGGCAGCGTGGGGATGATCTTCCGCAGCGCGGCGAACGCCTCGTTCAGCGATTGCGTGCGCTGGCGCTCCCGCACGTTGGCCATGACCCGCTGCGTCTGCAGCTCCTCGTAGGACTGCGGGCTCCCGCCGCCGCTGCTGCTGCCGCCGCCGCCGGCGCCGCCGCCGCCGCCACCCGCAGATTTCTTGCCGCGCTTGCCCTGGGCCGGGCTGCCCGGCTCGTCGCCGCCTCCGACGCCCCCGCCCGCGGCCCCGCCGGGCCCCGCGCCGCCGCCCGCGCTGCGCCGGCTGCTGCGCCGCTTGCGCCCCCCGCGCTTGCCGCTCGGCGGCTGCTGCCGGTCCGGCTCTTCCTCGCTGTTGCTCAGGCTGTCGTCGGCCGGCGAGACTGGCGAGCTGGACACGTCCTGCATCATCTCTCAGGTGGCAGCGTGCGGCCTCGCAGGCCCGGGGCAGAGGGGCGGCCCGGGAAAAGGAGGAGAGCGGGGCGCCTCAGCCCGCCAGCTTCCCCCGCGCGCGGCGCCGGCCGGGGCGGTGCGGCCCGCCGAGGAGGGAGCGGGAGGAGGGACGGGGTGGATCTCCGCGGGGAGGGCGCGCGGGGGAGGCGGGGAGGGAGGCGGGAGGGGGAGGGGACGGTGTGGATGGCCCCGAGGTCCAAAAAGAAGGCGCCCAACGGCTGCACGCACACCCTGCTCGGCCTCCTGGAAACGCTGCCGGTGCCGGCGAGCCCGCGAGGTGTCTGGGAGTTGGACGAAAGCTGCAGACTTGGAGGCTCTTATACCTCCGTGCAGGCGGAAAGTTTGGGGGCAGCAGTGTCATTGGCCTGACGTGGGGAGGAGGGACTTTTCGAAGTTTTATAGGAAAGTTTCCGCTTTCCAGCCCCCCCCTCCTTTCCCCGTCCCCACCCCCCACTTGCTCAGGGTCTAACAATTCGTTCTCCCAAACCATTCAAAAACGACCTGGCTCCGGCGGCCGGCCCCTCTGCCCGCCTCCTTGCTGCCCTCCCTCTTCCCTCCCCGCCGCCCTCCGCAGGCGGGCGCGGGGCGATTTCCTTCCGTGCCGTTGCGCGCGGGCCGCGCCCCCGCACCCGAGCGCAGCCCCGGAAAGCGGCCGGAGGGGACCTCTCGGCCGCGGTGTCAGTCCCTCCCGGAGTGGCTGTGACAGCAGCGGCAGCAACAGCTTCTACGCAGTGCGTGATGTCTCAACTCTCCCCAGTACCCTCTAGGTCCGTGGGGCCGCCTTTGGGATTGCTGGGGTGGGGGCAATGGCAAAACTGGCAGCCGCGGAGCTCCCCCAATAGTCAGGTAGACGGGCCCCTAGAGCCCCAAAGGCCAAACCGCTGCGGCGGGCCCTGAAGTCGTGGGCGTTTCTGAAGACGTGGCTGCGACACGGGGAGTGTGGATCTGCGCCCCGGCCTGCTCTCACCCCTCCCTGAGAAGCATCTGGGCCTTCCTTTTCCCTCTACAGTGACCCAGTCTAACGCTTCCTACCACTCAAAAGGCTACACCTCCGACGGTGCTGGAAAGAGACAGAAATTCATTCTTTCTCGGAAGTCACTTTTGTTCTTGGAGAAGGCAGCGGGGCCAGAGAGGGACAGCGCAGCGTTTTCGCTGCGGCCCTGATCTCCTGAGCTGCCAGCCCAAGGTGGAGGACCCTGTGGCCATTTCATCCCTACCCTACTTCCCAATAAGGCCCCGCATTGTGACCTCTAAAGGTAGGCTCGTAAGAAAGTGAGATGAGGTCCCAAAGCCCCTGAACACAACGCGGCTTGCCCAAGCCAGTTGTGAGAGACACCTTCTCCACTCCTCGTTCCTAGGAGGTGGAGTGGGCAGTTATGCTTCGTGCTACCCAGACGTGGTCCAGTTACTTGGACGCTTTTATATTTTAAGCAATTCTGTCTAATACATTAACAACAAAGAGCCCCAAAGAGGGTGTTAATACAGCTTCTATCAGATCGGAGGCAACAAAAGTTGGTGGGCTGGAAGGAAAGCCTCGTGGAAGAGAAACCCATCTTTGCAGTTCCAGACTTGTTTCTCTTTATTGGAACGAGTTGGGATAGAATAAGCTTTTCGTGTTCATCCGTTAGTTGCAAAGCAAAGCATTAGTCGATATTCAGGGGTAGATGTGGGGGTGCTGAGCTTGTGTGCCCTGCACAGGCCAAGGTCCTCTCACGCTATGCCCAGACTGGACTGTCAGGGGAGAATTAACTTAGCGAAGGACCCCATTCTGGACCTGATGGTGGGTCGTTGTCCCGGGTGTCAGGAGGAGGAGGAAGAGGAGGAGGGAGCCGAGGCAACACGAGGGCAGGCCATGTGGCTCTGCCCCGCTGAGGCTCGCAGATTCAGTCCGGAAACCCTGGGGTCTGGAGCGCCTGGAGCTGGCTGAAGGGCTCAGACTTCTGGGGGAAGTGAGGGCAAGAGGCATCCCTCCCGTGGGGGTGAACAAGGCAGTGCTTTCATGGGAGGTGTGACTTGCAGGGTCTGTCTATCACCATTTTTACAAATATTCAGAAACAATGCCCACAGCATGCTGACTGGCCTGCTTGGAGAGCTCCCGCGGCATTTTAAAATGAGAGCCCGTCTGGAAAGTGGATTCTACTTGACCTCCACTTAATAGTGTGCAGGCAGGTATCCTTAAAACAAAACTCATTATGATAAGTCACCCTTTTGTTTTCATCTTCTGCCTGTAGGATTTTATCTCTTGGAAGCAGAGAATAAGGCAGAAATTCTGCCCCACTCTACCCAGTGTTCTCTCTTATAAATCTGAATTGCAGATTATTCCGCAATTCTTATTTGAAGGTGGCTGCAGAAATCTTGAAAATTTTCCACCTTTACCTTTCTTTTTTAAAGATGAATCTCAAATCTTAATTTTGTTTTTCTTTTCCCTTTGGTTGAAGTCTTAAAACTAAAGAGATTGAATAATTGGACTTTTTCCTTTGTGGCTATGGACAAGCAAGACAGGAAAGTGTGGGCAAAGTGTAAAGGGAAACCTTACCTGACCAAGGGGAATTGGGGTGGGGAATTGGGGTTGTGGGATGGAAATGAGGGCAGAGAAGCTGGAGGAGAAACGGAGTCCTCTGCAGCTAGCAGCCAGGGATCCTTAGCCAGCCAGACTTGCAGAGTCATCAATCTCCAAGACTAGTTCTTAAACAAATTAACCCAGCCCTGTTCTGAGCAACTAAACTTCTAGGGAATGAAGAGCTCCTGGCTGCTGGGCACCAGGGATCCCTGGGGGCTGAGGCTGCGCTCTGGATGCCAGAATGCTTACAAGAGGGCTGAAAATGAATGACCTAACTAGAACCATCTCGGCATGGAATCTTCCTGACAGAGTCATAATCAATGACTTTAGTTCTGAGAAGAAATTTCTCTTGAGCTCTTTGAAGAAATGGACGAAGAGAATGAGAGGGGTTTTCAGTGCCTACATGTTACTTTTTGAGCAGAAGGCTGTGGCTTGCCAAATGAATTACCTCTCAAAATGTCTGGGGCTCAATACTCCCTGCTTTGCAAACTGTAATATTTCCTGGTCCCACCCTGTTCATCTGCAGCTATATCCTACGTAGCATTTTACCTAACAATTTTCTTGTCCACACTTGCTGGGGGAAAGCATCCCTAGTTCTAAAATCCTAATTTCAGGCTCTTAAAAAACGGTTTTAGAAATTTCCCCTTGGGGCTGAACTCAGCCTGACTTGAAGAACGTTAGTGGAGAACTGCCTTCTTTGGGAATACTGGATTAATTGAAATTAAATCATTTTGTCTACTTCTAAAACAAATTCCCTGAAAAAAAAAAAAAAGAACTGAAAACAAAAAAGTTTTTCTTTTGCACTTGGATAATTCAAAACGAGCTTTGTTTTCAAAACTGCAAACTTGGCATGTTAGCAGTCCTTCCTGAGGAATGTGTGCTGTGTTAAAAAGTGAAAAAAAAAAAATACTGTTAGAAGAAACAGAGTTAGGAATCTCCTACTGAGCAGATGCAGTAAGTATGTATGTATCTGTATTTTTACGGTCTGAATGTGTACCCACTGGCATTCTCTTAGCAACATTCATCTATGAATACTTTTAGAGAAGGAAAAGAAACATGCATATACTCTAGAATTGTTAGCAAGGTGGTAAATTTGGGAGCTGGGATTGCACAAAAGGTGAGTGCTTGAGTCTCTCTCTTCCTACTCTTTCTCCTTATTCTTTGGATGACCTACCACCTGTAGGCTGGCTTAGAGTTCTATGAAATAATTTCTCTGAATTGCATGAACGTGGCACAGGAGTGTTCACACAGAAGGGGGCGCAAATTGGAGAAGGCTGCAGTTGAATGGACATCTTAGATTTCATCTTGTTTTGAACACTCCATGGGGGATTGCCTAGTTTGATGGTTAAGTAAGAGAATTTTTTCAAAGCGGAGTATGAAGTCTGTGTCAGCACAAGTGACTGGGATTGGTGACACAGGCAGCCTTCGTGTTTGAACACCTTACCCTAAAGAGGAGGTCATCCTCTTTCTCTTTTCATGGTAGTTTAATTCATGAATCTAACTGATTTTATATTTCTCTTTCCAAACTTCTTTAAGGATCAGGAACTAAAGTGATCAAATGTGAAGCTTTCAGTCTGGAAGTAAAATGAAAAAGGATAAAGCATAAGAAATTGAGTTGCCAGGAGCACCTTAAACAAGCAAATCAAATTTCAAATAATCTTTACAATATCTGACATTGTGCATTCAAAGTGAAGGTAAGATCAAGAAACAGCATATGCTGAACTTGTACATAAAGAGGAATCAGAGTGTGGAAAAGTATGGTGTCTTGAAGAGCCTCCTCCCCACCCAGCTTTTATTAACTTGTTGGGTGTGCAGGCTAGAGAGACTGTCCTGTCTTTGCTGCCAGTTAACCTTGGTGACATACACATTCACCTATTTCAGAGAGCTGCTGGAGTAACTGAAGAAATAATGTAAGAAATATGTACTTATTCATAGCGGCTTTTATCATGACCATAGTCTTCCTACTTAGTAAGCGTTTTTATCTTTTCTGTCTAATCATCAAGCAATTTAAATATAAATCTAATGGTTTATATTCTGTGTTTTTCCAGATAAAGTTCCTACTCTGATTACTCCTAACTTTCATCTCTCTACACTTCAAGGGATTTCCTTTTTTCACAAATGGCTTTTCCTGAAGCCTTAAATCCTATTTCCATTGTTTTGATTGATTCTTCCTGCACAAAACATGTTGTTTTTGCCAGTGACCACAAGAGGACACAATTTCCTAGAGAACTTTGTTTAAGAAGACACTTGTAGAAGGCTTACAAAATAGCAAAAAATATTGCACAGTGAATGTCATTTTGGGGATGCCTATTTCATTTATGTCACTTTTCTTAATTAAGTAACTTTGATGTAAACTAAAAAAATTAAAACTTAAAAAATAAAAATCATTTAAAAAATAAATGAAAAAGCCATATATACACATAAGTTGGCATTCAAACCTGGGATGTCTTGGAAGATTTTATCTTTTCTCTTTATTGTGGAAAATAAAAGAAAAACATGTATGAAAATGTACTAAAAAATACCATTTTAAGGGAAAACATTTATATTGCATTAGTAGAGGTTTGTACAAAACTCTGAGTGATCTGGAATTTTACTTGCTCAATTTTAGAGCCATGTTTGGCAATGAAAAACAATCTTTTTTAAAAAATATGTTACTATTCCAGAATACCTTTGAAAGTTTGAATTTTTAGTTTCAGCATTTGGGTTGTCTTTATGTGAACAAATGCATGGAAATTATGTTTTATGACTTGCCAGTTCTATTTTAACGCATGTCATAAGAACTAAATTATTTTTCAAAGATATGGAAAAATAGGATATTAAGATACAGATTCCCAACACTTCCCCCAAATTATGATACACACTCTTTAATTTAAGGTCACCGTCCTCTTTCCTATTACTTCTTCTCAAAAAAGATTTCAGAGCATCTGATTACTTTGTAAATTAAATTAAAATGAATTATGTCTTGATTATTTTTTTAGATGAATTTTATAGTTCTGGTAGAATGCCGTTGACAGTCAAACTGAGGAATCGCTGCTTCATTTGGAACTCAATGTTTTTTTTGTTTTGCATTTGTGTCTTCTTGCAGATACATTCCTAATCACACTCTCTGAGACCCTGCTGGAGGAACTGAGCTGTGGACCAGAGATGCTGGAAAGAGAAGAAGAGAAAAGGACAAGAAGGAAAAACCAGAGCAAAAATGAGAACAAGACAGAGAAGAATGTGAAGAGAGTGTAAGAGGGCGCTGGGACAACTGGTGGGAGACCGAAAGAGAAAAAGAATAAGGCTTAATATGGAGGGGTCAGTGACAAGAGAAAAGGCTTACATCTGAAAAAGAAAGAAAGAAATGCATTTAGTGGGAAATAGAAAAGCACCTGGATTATTTGCCTCAGTTTCTGCTCACAGAGATTGTTGTAAGTAGCTACCTGTCCCTTGGTGTAGGCATTTGATTTTAAAAATCCCTGTCATTCTCGCTGAAGGGCTAACAAAAAGTAAGGAACTTGGTGGAGGGCTGGGAAACTTTTAATTGAGGGTAATGTTCCTTGAATAGATACGGTCTATCTGGAATTAGAGTAAAGGTATTACATGTTGTCGTTCTTGCCTTTCAAGATGGTAGAGGGGAAGACGTCTGGGGGGACACTTGATGCCATTACTGTGTGAAAAATGCTTTGAATTATGATAGGATTTTAGAAATCCTGGCTCATTGTTTTCTATTTGACCTCCACAATGGAGATCAAACTTGGTGTTCTTTCCCTGTGGTTAGCCAGCTTCAATGCCTTTGTCTTCCCCACCTCAGATACCTCAGGGAAGACATAGTTGTAGTGATACATTTTATTCTCACTCACTCCTACTCAAGACCTTGAGAGATTGTGAGGTTCTGGTTCTGCCTAATGGTGCATTCAGGAGACCTGAATTCTGGTTTCAACTGGCACTAATTAGTTATAACATGTCTATTGATTCTTTCATAATTTAACAAAAATGTGTCCATCTCTAATTATGTTAGGTACTTGGAGTAAGAATATTTAGCCCCTGACATCAAGGATGTCACAGTCTAATGAGAAATAAAATCTGAAAACTGTTTTGTGGCATGGAGAGCTAACTACTGTGATGGATATTTCAAAGAGTGCCAAGGACCCTGGACCTGGTCTGAAGTGACAGGATGGCTTGGTGCATTGGGAGATTACCTCACTGCAATGATAGCCTCCAAATATATTTCCAGGAAGCTTGTCCCAGCCAGAGACACACACAGAAAGGCCCACAGACCAAGTGAAGATGTACATATCAACCTGGTTTATTAAGTTGATTAGAAACATACAGTAAGAAAGGGAATTACAGTAGGTTAATATACTAGAATAGGTTGCAAACAGGCAGGAAGGGCCATGCTACCCAAATCCTGGAATACACAGGTTCACGGTGACTCTGCCCTTCAGCAGCCTTCCTTGCTGATGGTGTGGTTAAGAGGTCCAAAGTGAGGGTTAGCAATGATGTAGGGTTCCTGGAGCTAAATTAACTTGCTCTGTTAGAAAAGGCAAATACTCTTGTCCACAGCTGGGCTTGATACTAGCCTCTGAGCGGCTGTGGGTTTTATCTTTAAGTCTTGGCCAGAGGACAAGTGGTCCAAGTTGAATGTCACCAACAGGGAGCTGAAGACCTCATGAATATGGAATTCCCTGAGAGTTCATGACTATCTGATGCTTACATAGCCTTTCTGTCCATTCCTACTTACTTTAGTGATGTCTAAGATGTCTTACAGGTTACTTACTTCCATTCTTAATGTCATCTATTTTCTTTGTTTCTCTTATTCTCTTCAACAGAATGGAATATTCATAAATCTAACAGGAAGCATACATTGCAGTCTTCCTAAAGTACCCTTTATCTCAGCTTTAGTCTTCAAGGATGTTTGGGGTGAACCAGATGAGGAGTAGAAAGGGGAGGAGGAAGGAAAGGCACTGGGAGTGGCGTGGATAAAGGCAGGTAGGCAGGAGCGTGTATGACCTGCTCAGGGTCCTGTAAGGAATCTTGCATGGCTGAAGATGGAATGGGTGTGGGAACGGCTGGAAATGATACAAAGTTTAGATCACTAACTGTGTGACATGCTAGAGAATTTGGGTTTAGCTCTAAATGGAGTTGGGGAAACTGAAGAATGTTAAACAGGGAAAAGACACAATCAGATTTGTATTTTAGACATATGAGCCTGTGGACGGTGCAGGGGATGGGTTAGACAGTTATGTGATTATATTTAGGAAGTTCTTGTGTCAGCCCACAATATATGTCCTATAAATGCATCAGTTTACTTATGAGAACTTATACCATTGCAGTAGTTATGGGGTATGTGGACAGTATAATATAAAGCTGAGGGAAAATGGATTCAGGGAGATTTGGAGGTATCAGTTTCCTCATCTGTAAAATGAAGTAGTTGGATAGATAATATGAAAAAGTTCAAAAAATGTTTAAACTTGAAAGATTTTAGAAATTATCTAGCCTCTTAGTTTTATGGATGAAAAAGTTTTCTCTATGACTGCTTCTAACTCTGTGATTTGGCAATATCTAGAACCTGAAAGCATTTTCCTAAGTAATGAGAATGAATTTCCTTCCAGTTCTGGAAACTGCTTGTGGCTAACTGTGGTCCTAAACTTTTATGCCAAAAATGAGTAAAATAGGTAGTGAAATGGTTTGAAGGGGCTTTCTCCAAAACCACTTAATACTTCCCATAGCCATGTTTGAAATCTATCACTGACAACTCATTAAGTTGGAGCCTGCCATTGTCTTCTCCAGGCTCGTCTTTTAGATGGTAAAGTCCCCAAGGTGAGGTAACACATTAGCTCACTGACATCTTTGAGTGAATTTGATTGCATGACATTTTTCTCAGGAAAGGAGGGGCCTAGGCTAGCCGAAGGATACTGGACAAATTGAAGAGCCCTGACCGAAAGTCAAGGAAAGTTGTGAAGAAAGAAATGGTTGTAGTACTAGGACCTTTGCACTTTTTCTAGGTGGGTGTTGAACTAACATCCTGGCCTGTCTGAGCCTTCCATGCCTTCAGTGTGACTGATGTCATCCAGTTCTGTCTTTTGGATTCAATTCTAGGCAGAACACAATGAGCTAGTGAGGAAACCGGAACCCACTGCCCCTGTCTCATCATCTCGATTTCTGCCGAGGTCTTAGAACCTTGAAAAGTGGCTATCAAATGGAGCATACTCTTCTGTCTCACTATCAGATGTGTGTTAAGAACAAACAATCACAATCTCTTTGCTTTAATCATAACTGACCTATTTAGATGTACTTATTATATTCATGGGTAGAGCTATTTCTAGGGAGCATGAAGTACATATAATGACTGAGAAAAACAGAAATAGCCATTGGTGGTCATAAAGCAACTTTAACAGCAATTTAAATTTCGCAGCCAAGTTTTTGGGCTGGGGATAAATAATTGTTAAAAATACTCTAAAGAGGAAGACACAGATGTTAAATTTGAAGAATATCGGCAGGCTTGAAAAGTCTGAAGAACCAATACTGCAAGTGAGTTATATTTCTTCTTTAACAGAGCTATTCTCCAAAATAGACTACAGTCTGATACAATTATTCGGAAAAATCAACTCCACTTCTAGGCTTATGTAACATTTATTCACTATTGTGTTCATTATATTGATTCTTACATGAAAAACTGGGCACCCTGATATTTTATAGAGATTCATCAAAACACTTTAAAGTACTTTGTTTAGTATGCATTTTAAATGGGAGAGAGAGAATTTCATGGCAAACTTTGGTTAAGACAGAAAGACTATTGGTTTTTATTTGTGAATCTATCAGCAATGAAAGCTGCAATCACAAGGCGCTGTGGCTTTTGTCATTTACTTGAGGTAATAGGTATGGCAGAAGATCACATTATTGGAGAACAGAATAGACTAGGATAGAAAAGAATGAAAAATAATGAAAGCGGATTAAAAATAACAATCTGCATAATTTCCCTAGTTAAATTAAATAAGATGATCATTTTCATTTAATTTATTATAAAATTCTTAAAACGTTACAATTGCAGAACTGGAGAAACTGCTTATATTTAAAAAAAAAAAAAAAAAAGCACTTCAGTAAAGTCATACACTGCTAGAGCAAGAAGACAATTTAGAAGTCCAGACTGATTCTTCCTTTCTGGCAACATAGAATGGCCATAGAGAACAGTGTAGTACCTGACAACCCAGATCCTGGAGACAGTCAACCTAGGTTCAAATATGACTCAACTTCTCACTACCTGTGTGTAATCTTATATAGGTTACTTGCCCCTCCATGCTTCCTGGGAAAAAGAGGGAATAATGTGCATCATTAGTTGTCATGATGAAATAGAGTCATAAGTGCTTAAAATGGTGCCTGGCACTTGATACGTGTTTGATATTATTACTTTAAATGAGGACTGAGTTATGCAGTACCTTGTAGACTGAGATGTAGCATTTGTATTCAATTCCAAGTATAAAGGAAGGGCTTAAAGGGTAAATGAGGAAATTAATTGATGATTGACTTCTGTTTCAAGAGCATCAGTTCCTATATCCTTATTTCAGTCCCTAAGGACTCAAAGTTTAGGATGAGGACACTAATTGGAGGAGGTTCAATAATTTATCCATGCACTAGCTACCAAAAAATGGTAACAGGAGGCATATGACCTCCATTTTCCATACTAGGCGGTATCTTGTCTGAGCTAAAGACTCTCATATTCAACTGTCCACTTGATACTACAATGCAGGTTTCTCACAGACATCTTGAACTTACTGTTAGTCGTAATTTGTTCCTCCCACAATTACAGTAAGTTGTTTGTCTAATTGCTTAGCCTAAAAACCTAGAAGCCATCATTAATGTGTCTCTTTCCCTCAGCCCACCCTTTCCTGCATCCAGGTGATCACAAGGAGTGCAGTTTCCCACCAAGACACACAGACTGAGTATTCACCCAATGGTAGGAAGTACTATTTAGTGTTTGTTGAACTCCAACAGAGATGGCATTTCCAGGGTCCACACCATTGAGACTCCTGGTAGCATAATTTAGTGTTAAGTGGCTTATATTGGAGTCAGTTTCATTTGTGTTAGTATTTTATTCCCAGCAAGGCTACTTGCTGTAGGAAACCAGACTTTTCTCGTATTCTACATGGGCTCCATAGTGTGCACAATGGGTACTCCATAAATACTCATTTATTGATTATTATTCTCTTTAGAAATGTACAAAAAGTGCAAGTACAATCACAAGTTAAATATACCTTAATTTACCTCAGTCTTATCTTAAACTTACATTTTAGCCAGTGTACTCAAACAACAATAAGATAGAGTAATATCTATTCCTTAAAAGTCAGAGATTAAAAACACTTTCTTTAAAAATACTAATTTGAAAGGGTGCCTGTGTTGCTCAGTCAGTTAAACATCTGACTCTTGATTTCAGCTCAGGTCATGATCTCACAGTTCCTGGGATCAAGCCCTTGCATTGGGCTTTGTGCTGATAGCCCGATTCTCTCTCCCTCTCTCTCTGTCCCTCCCCTGCTTGTGTTCTCTCTTTCTCTCTCTCAAACTAAACAAATAAACTTAAAAAAATAATTTGGAGACTGTTTCCTTCCACAGATATTCAATCAAATATTACCACTAACTGGATTCTTAAGTTATTCAATAAACATATCTAGTATTGTTATAGCTATATGTGCCATATATATATATATATATATATATGTACATATATATATATATTTAGCAGTTTTTTCCTATATGTATCCTATATATATGTATACATAGGATATATACATATACATATACACATATAGGATATGTACATATATATGTGTATATATATATATGCATATACATATGTATATATACATATATATACACACATATATATACACACACATATATATACATATACACACACACACACACACACACATATATATATATATATATATATATATATATATATTTAGCAGGTTTTTTTCTATATAGCAGCACCAGCACAAATATTGGTGAGGAGGGAAAAGACTACAATAAAGCAAAAAGTATCTGTAAATTCTGTTTTATTTTCTTTGCAAAGAAGAAGCTAAAGCAGTTGACCCTGACCTGGAAGACAAGGAAGACTTTTCAGCCTAATTGTTTCAAAGAGCTGGAGGTTTGTGTAATAAAATAGTTGGAAGAAAATGCTAAGGGAATGTCCAATCTAAGGCTGTAGCAATTCAAATGGGAAGGATGGTCAGTCCTTTGACTGCTGAAATGTCTATCCTGTTCCTTTTCTGATTCCTTGGGATGATCCAACCATTTAAGTGGTCCATTCAGTCATATGAAGATCTCACTCCACCACAAGTGTCAGAACTCAAGAGTATTCACTTGATGATATTCCTGTGTAGAAGAAGAAATAGTATTGACCCAGAATTGTGCCAAGGTCTCTGGCATGTATGGGCTTTTCTTCAAGGGAACAGAGACTAGTTAGCAGGCCACTGCAGTAATGTAGATGAGAGGTGTTTATGACCTAAACTAGATGTTAACCGTGGAGTTGGAGTTGGAAAGAAGTGACTAGATTCTAGATATATTTTGAAGGTAGAACTAATAGGATTCACTAAAGATAAGATATGAAGTGTGTGGAGGAGGCATCAAGAATGACTTTAGGGCTTCTTATTTGAGAAAAAGTGAGGCGGGGTGGGGGGCATTGGCAACCCCTGAGATGGAGAAGGCTGTGGTGGAACACATTTCAGGGGGGAGAGTTCATTTCAAACATGTTGAGTTTGAGATGTCGGTTAGAAATCCAAGTGGAATTGCTGGGTGGCAGTTGGACTTATGAGTCTGGAGTTTGTGAGAGAGATCTGGACTGAAGGTAAAACTTGGAATATATCAGCATAGCAATGGCCTTTGGAGCTATTTAACTGGAGGTGATCACTATGGGAGTATATGTGAGGAAGAGTTGAGTGAAAAAAAAAAAGATGGTTATCACTCTATAGAGAAAATAATCAGAGAAGGGATATAGGGATTAATGAGGAGAGTACAATTTTGAGTAGGGTGATATTTGTGAAATTAGAGATAATTCATTTTCCCAAGAAGGAAATAGGATAAATTGAGAAGCACTAATCATTAATAAAAGACATAATTCTCCAGAGTAGGAAAAAAAAACTAACACAGTTCATAAAATGGAATGGCACACTGTATTCCAAGCAAAGTGAATGAAAACACATCCATACCCATTAATATTGTCAGAAAAATATTGAATGTTGAAGATAAGCCATCCTATAGGCATCCAGATAGAGAACATAGGTTATTTATTTAAAAAAAAAAAATGAAAATCTGGCTACTTAGGTCTTTTCCAAAAGAACACAGGCCAAAAGGATATTGTAGTCCACGAAGTTCATATAACCAACCAAAGTCACATTTACACGTATGAACAAGTGTGGAAGACTCAGAAAATGCCATTTTGTCCTCTGAACAACAACAAAAGGTCAAGTTTACTCTTAGCTTACTGAGAATGACACAGAATGAGATGAGCAATGATACAAGGAAATACAGCAACCAAAGTCTAATCAGTTGTTATAAAAACAAGAAGAGTAAGTGTGAAACTAAACAAATTTTTTAAAAAAAAAAAATTTAATGTTTTATTTATTTTTGAGACAGAGAGAGGCAGAGCATGGGCAGGGGAGGGGCAGAGAGAGAGGGAGACATAGAATCCGAAGCAGGCTCCAAGCTCTGAGCTGTCAACACAGAACCCGACACGGGGCTCAAACTCACAAACTGTGAGATCATGACCTGAGCTGAAGTCGGATGCCCAACCAACTGAGCCACCCAGGCGCCCCTCTAAACAAAAACTTCTTAAAAAAAAATTTTTTTTATGTTCATTTATTTTAGAGGTAGAGAGACAGAGTACAAGCAGGGGAAGGGCAGAGAGAGAGGGAGACACACTCTGAAGCAGGTTCCAGGCTCTGAGCTGTCAGCACAGAGCCTGATGTTGGCCTCGAACCCACCAACCATGAATCATGACTTGAGCTGAAGTAGGGCACTTAACTGACTGAGACACCCAGGCACCCCTAAGCAAAAAATTCTTGAAGGAGAACATCTTATAAAAATATTCATGTATTAATAAATAACACTTCCAGAGAAAGATTTAAGGTAGATGACATGAATAGAAAAAAGCCAGAAGGAAGACATATGTTAAAAATAAGGAAGATACATGAATAATAAAAAAAAAGAAACTGTATAAAGTAAAACTCAAGTTAGCAGAAGAATGTCCTATGTATTTTTTGAGGACTTACAGCTTATATTTCAGATGCCAGGGATTCTAGTAAACTAGTTGTCTTTCTTGTTCTATATATTTTTTAATTATCAGAAACTTGGCTCTAAGAAGTCTAATATACAACATGAATAGGTATCACAAACAATTTGTAACATCTATAGGGTCTGTGAAGGAAACACACACACACAGACACACACACACAGAATCCAGAAGTCCGACTATTTCCGATACTGTGACTTGCCTGAAAGAATTTTTTTTTAACTTAATTGGGAAAGGAAGCCTTAAGGTTAATAGAAGACAGTATTCATGACAATATATATAAAATATCCAATAAATTTCACAGGGCTGTTCCTTTTTTAAAAATAATGTTATTTAATATAGGTTTGTGATATGGTGGCAAAAATGATTTACTAATCTGCTAATTTCTTTCTGATTATGGGGTTTAATCCTGTCACAGAATTTTTAAAAATCTGCTTTAAGTTTATTTATTTTGAGAGACAAAGAGCATGAGCAGGGGAGAGGCAGAGAGAGAGGGAGAAAGAGAGGGAGAGAGAGAAAAATCCCAAACAGGTTCTGACTGCCAGTGCAGCGCCCAATGCAGGGCTTGAACTCAAGAGCATTGAGATCATGACCTGAGCCAAAACCAAGAGTCAGACTTTTAACCGACTAAGCCACCTAGGAGTGCCTAATTCTATCAGAGATATTTGAGTATCTTGAATAATATACTTCTGGCTATCTTCAGTAAATGTTGTCTTTCTTAGCAGAGATATTGAAAGTTATTGAGAAGTGATTTTGAGATTATGCTCCCTGAAATTTGATAGTAAAATGCAGTAGTCTAGGTTGAGAAAACCCTTGAGTCCAGCAGTATCTGGAATGGAAGACATGCTGAATTTGAATGCTCTGTTGCCCCTATTTGGAGGCAAGGGTATAACAATTAACAGTTACCATCTTCTATAGTTTGGTACTTTTAGCCCAAATGTGCATTGTCAAAGAGAAAGTCACAACAAAAGACAGATAAACTAAAAGTCTGCTAAATTTCTTATAATATAAAAATTTGAATTTAGATACATTTTAATTGTTTTTTGAAAAAATTTATTGCATTCAAATTTATATTGTTTATACTGTCATAGAATGACACTAGCTTTCAGCTGTGTATTATACTGCAAAGAAGCTGATTTTCCTCTTTCACATTTCATGCTTTCTTTCATTTTGTAGAGCTAGACTGTTTTTTCCCTTCTGAGACATCACAATGGTATCCTTCTGAGACATCACAATGGTGATGTTAGGGTATGAGGAGCTGAGGTGTGTTACATACTGGGGTAGGGAAAAGGCATAGTGTGTAGTTCTCCCTCTCTTATATCAGCTTGTTCAGAAGAATTGCAATGTAGTCCTTGCGTATTTGTACTCTGGCCTTAGGCTTAAAAACCTATGTAGTGTGAGATCATTCTGCCCCTTAACGATCCACAATATTAATGAGACCCTGTTATATGTCAGGCACTGTTCTAGGTACCTGGGAGGAAGAGACACATTAAGTAGGATATGGCACTATAATAAAGAGATCAAAAAATATAGTGGATTAAACAACAAAGTATATTTATCTTATGAGAAATTTGGATAGGTGTTACAGTCTTGGCCCACTGGCTGAACCATGGTGGAGATTTAATGTCTTATTCTTTTGTCCTCAAAATAGGACTTCCATTTCATGGACCAAATGGCCACCCCAAACTCATTTCAATTTTGCATTCTAGCCATTGGGAAGGGAGAAAAGCCAAGGGAAGACATGTCCCTCTTTTAGGGGCCCTATCTAGAAATCACATGTGGCTAGTGCTCATATCCCATTACTAGATTCTAGTCACATAGCCACGACTAACTACAAGTGAGGCTGTGAAAGGTAGTCATTAGCTGGATAGCCATGTGAAGTATAACCTTTACAGGCTATATTGTTAAAGGAAGAAAGAGAGAATGGATATTGTTAGGTAACTAGCAGGCTATTTACCAAGTAGTGAACAAAATGATCATGAACTTTGGCTTCAACTTGGCTTTTAGCTTAGAATTACTCCTTTAGACCTAGTCATAGTGTGCATGCTGGGTATATAGCCCTTTCACTCCACCTGCCAACACTCCTCCTCCCAGAAGCCTCAACCTAAGGGCATTTAGGTATAGGTTACTATGAAACTTACAATATATTAACTACCTTTCTTCTATTATATCCCGATAACTACTGTTTCTACATCTCCCATCCAGTGTCTACACAAGCTGGTTAAGTGTATGTCTCTCATTCTACTATGAGCTCATTTTAGACAAGATACCTTAGCTGAATGAAAAAAAAAAATATGTTGAGAACAGAGCCAAGTACAAGGAAACATCCAATAAATAATTTGATAGATTTTTGTTAAATTGGTAGTGAAAGTTAGCACAGGAACTGGGTACTGAACGGAGCAACAAAACTCAATTCGATCCAGCCCAATTTAAATGTAAACTGAGCCTACATTATTGCTACTTTTCACTCTCTCCTCACTATGACATTTATGTGCTTATTTAGTTTAGGGCTACACAGAAGAATGACCATGAACATTGACTTAGGAAAGGGGAGTCAGGAAATTGTTCACCTTCTTGATCATTTTGTCAACTTCTTTCTCCCAAGGGAGATATTTATGTAGCCCACTAACTTCACTAGACTGAATAAAATATATCTTGATGTTTTCTTTCTCTATAATTTCTGTAGAAAACATTTGCATACATGTTCACAGAAGGAAAGAATCTAGAAAAGAAACTTAATTTTCTATGCTACTATATAAAATTTAGTCAGTGAATCCAACAGAATGATGGCATGGACAGGAGAAAAAAAAAACTGTGGGGAGAAAGAGAAGAGAAGGGAAGCAAGAGAGATCTGTAATGATTTTGTTTAATTTTCTCTTTGTCATACATAGCCACTTACCTTTGTGACAATGAGGGATGAATAACTAGAACTGTAATACAGAGTAACACATTGAAAGCCAATTACTAATGATATAGGAACACTAAAAAGCAACACAACTAACTTGTAGCAGATCAGCCAGAGTTTGAAGGAAAAGCAGATTTATAAAATAGTATCGTCTAAAGAACATCCACAAAATCAGAGACATAATAATGGCCTTAAACTTTAAACTGATGAAGAAAGTATTACAAAGTGTATCTTCTGACATGGAAATTCTCCCAATGGTTGGAATTTTATTTCAACAGAACCTCTATTTCTGAATTAAATGTCATAAATCTGAGAATTGTATTCACTTTTGCCACTTGATCCGTTTGGTAGTAAATTTGTGGTCAGCCTCCATGAAGTTTCCAGCCACCCTCAGGTTCATAGTTCAGGTTAGTCTGAGTAGTACCCTTTCCTTTTAAAAGATTCTTCTTTGGGACTTGTCCACGCTGTCCTATTGCAGCTAGGACTCAGCATTTCTGACCTTGGTAATGCTCTTGACATTGTTTTGGGTTTCTTGGCTATTACATCATAAGTTGGCAAATTATATTTTACGCCAGAATTGTAGAGATACAAACCAGCCTTAATTTCAACCCAGAAGTCGTGTTTTTCTTTTGTGGAGATGATGAAATAAGTACCTTTATGAGCAAATTTTCTCTGTTTTAAGGTTAAAATCTCACATTTAAGAAGATCCTCTCAATTTAATTTTAGTTTTGCTGAGGAGCAAGAAAATGAAGTGAACAAAAAGAGAAAAAACCTGAAAGTAACTCTGTCCAGTAGGACAAGTGTAGTGATACCCAGTTTGACTAGTGGGACAGACCTGCCAAAACACGGGATAGATGTATCTCATGCTTATATATTATGCTTATATCTATGCTTATATCTAATGCACCTCCCTTTTTGCTGTTCCAAACATCATAAAGATGATAAATATATATAGGATACTTTAGCTGACGGTATACCTTATGGTTAATTATGAATCAGTTTGTAATGAAATGAATCGTGTGAAGGAAATATCAAGGATTATGTGATCTTGAGGTGGTAGCCCTTTTGTGATAGGATCAGGCAGTTGGAAGCTATACCTTTATGTCACATACACCCACGGATGTATTTCTGAAGCATTTAAGAAAACAGCCCAGTTTAGATGGAAGATGCTATTTCTATCACACTCTATGAACACAAAACAATAATAATATAGAAAATGAGTGTAAAGGAATAAAATACAAATTGCATGGAATAGAAATTATCCCACTAGCAACAAATACGCTATTGAAAGATGGTATAAATTGAAACCATTAGGAACTGATAGTAATTCTTAATTCTTCAGTCTATGCTGTAACCAGCTGGACACACAATGAATGCTGGGTCACCTTTGTAAGGAGTATATGCTATTCTTCAGCTAATTGACAGAGGCATAGAGCTATATAATGGCAACGTTTGTCACCATTACCTCCAGAGAAGGAGACAACTGGGTCAAAATCTGGCTCTACCACTGTCTAAGCTTGGACAGGATATTTCATTTAATTTGAACTTAATTTTTTTATTTGTAAAGCATATAGTAATATTCATCATAGTATTTTGTAAGGATTGGATGGCATAGTATATGTAGGCAGCCAGTGCATAGTAGTTGTTCAATAAATTAATTGCTGCCCCTACTGGCTTGTGGTCCTCACTCAGTACTGTCTGCAGTGGGGTGGAGGAGCACTAAGTCAGGTGAGGAGTCTACAGGAGTGCCTGTGAAAACTGAGTCCAAACACTAGCTAAACAAATAAAATGGGAATTATCGTTCATTATTTTTCAGTTTTCCCTTTGTGTTTCTTTTGACTAGTGGTGAAGATAATGGAGTTGGGGAAGAGTAAGTAAACACTGTTGTTTTTGTGATCTTTTCTCCTTAGCGTTCACCCAAATTTTCATAGTCTTGATGACTGATTAGGTTTTGACAATTAACTGTGAACAAAGAAGAATTGTAAATATGGTGTAACATGCATGAACCAACGAACGGTGTTTTATTTTGTTCGAATTAGCTCTCTAGGGGCTAATATGACCATATTCTAGGTATTAATTTAGCTTATGTCGCTCCCACTGAAACTGTTTTGGTTTCTATGGAGACTTTTGCTCTGGTTTACTGGTATATAACTATTTCCTCACCTTTTCATTTCCTGAAATAGCACCAAGTACAGTATCTAAATTTTGACTAATATAAATCAAAGCACATGCTTTCCTTTCAGTAAAGTCCTCTATTTCAACATGTGTGCAAGATTTTCCTTTTTAATGCATTAGACATCTGTTATTGCTAATGGGGATAAAATGTCACATGTTAAAAACAATAAAAGTTATTAAAAGCAGTGCAAGTTTGAAATATTTTGAAATTACTTGTTAGAAATGTACTTTTTTTCTTTTAGTGTATGGCAGTTTTCAAACGTGAATATGAAAAGTCCATGAAAATGAATATGCATATGAATATGTAAAGTTTTGGGGATCACACTCACTTGGTTCTAATATTAATCCTTTTAAAAAATGAAGTAAACATCAAATGTCAATACAATATGTACCTTCACACACACATGCACACACACTCATATATGCATTGTAATTCCCATGGGGCTAAATAGGAAGCAAAATTGTGGTACTAATTGTTTAAAAACCAGGAATATCATTAGAAATAAGTATAGTTTACTGTAGTTATTTTCATTAGGAGTGTATTTGTGTGTATGTGTGTGAATTGCGGGTGAACTCACCTGTTTTTGAGAAGGCTCACAACACTGTTAAAATTTCCATTTGCATTTTCCATTTCAGTGTCAATAAAATTGAAGTGCATATTTGTGAAGTACTTTTCCTTTTAGTTGTTAACTCTGTGTATTTAAAGGTAAATTTAATCCCTATCTTTCTAATTAATTTCAACTTCTCTTGTATGTTGAGGGTCAATGTCAGAATACTTGTTTTATTGAATACAGATTTATAATAGAAAAGCCCTCTTTTCCCAAAACCCAATGATTGCATTTATATAAAACAAAACAATAACTGGGAAGCGAATCAAGGCTGTTAGAGATCAGGTTACTGGATATCCTTGTAGGGAGAGAAGGGTAGTAAGTGGAGGGAAGCATAAGAGGGGCCTCTCATATGCTGATAATGTTATGCTCTGTAGTATCCAAAGAAAAATATTACAGAATATCATGTCTAAGTATGTTAAATATCTAGTTTTAAATGTTTTAGTGTTAAGAAGGCAATAGTTCTCATTTAAGTAACACCATCCTGACATACAACTAGCAGAACTCACAAATTTTACTGTGTGGCTATTTTTAACATAAAATAATTTCATTATTTTTATGTTTCTGTTTTGATGACATTTAACAGTTCTCTTAAGAACTTTCAATTCTGTAATACAGTATTGTTAACTATAGTTGTCATGCTGTATATTAGACCCTCAGAACTTATAACTGGAAGTTTGTACCCTTTGACCAACATCTCCCCATTTCCTCTGCTCTGCAACTCCTGGCAGCCACCATTCTACTCTATTTCTATGATTTTGGCATTTTTAGATTCCACATATAAGTAAGAACATACAGTATTTGTCTTTCTATGACTTATTTCACTTAGCATCATGTCCTCAAAATCCATCACTTTGTTGCAAGACAGAATTTCCTTCTTTTTTTGTGACTGAATAGTATTTCGTTGTATGAATATCCCACAGTTTCTTTATCCATTCATTTGTCAGTGGACACTAGGTTGTTTCCATGTCTTGGTTATTGTGAATAACGCTGCAGTGAACACAAAGGGTGCAGATATCTCTTCCAGATAGTGGTTTCATTTCCTTCAGATAGATACCCAGAAGTGGGATTGCTGGGTCATATCATAGTTTTATTTTAATTTTTTGAGGGCCCTCCAAGCTGTTATCCACAGTTGCTGTACTAATTTAGATTCTCACCAACAGTGCACAAGGGTTTCCCTTTCTCCACATCCTTACCAATGATCATTATCTCTTATCTTTTTGATAATTGCCATTCTGACGGGGTGTGAGGTGCTATCTCATTGTGGTTTTGGTTTGCAATTTAATGGATGATTCATAATGTTGAGCACCTTTTTATGTACCTGTTGGTCATTTGCAGATTTTCTTTGGAAAAACGTGCATTCATGTCCTTTGCCCATTTTTAATTGGATTATTTGTGTTTTTGCTGTTGAGTTGTATATATTGTGTATTTGTATATTTTGGATATTAACGGCTTGTCAGATAGATGGTTTGCAAATATTTTCTCTTATTCCATAGGTTGTCTTTTAATTTTATGATGGTTTCTTTTGCTGTGCAAAGCTTTTTTTTGTTTGATGTAGTCCCACTTGTTTTAAAATAACGTTAGACTACAAAAGATTGCTAGAAAACTGGAAAAAATACAAGCAAGTATAAAAATGACCAGTTTTCCTATAGCATATATAAAATGAACATTTATATATATAAAGATATGCATGCATGCACACATATATTTACACATATTTCCATATGAATACTTTTTCACATATCATTTATTGGATTCATCTTCCCATAGCACGGTCTCTTTTGTACATTACCCATAACAGTTTAAAACAAGGACTTATATTAAAGGTATCTAGGTTATTTTCTCAATTTTGATGTTATAAACAATACCCAGATACATCTTTTGTAATCTACTCTTTGTACATAGTATTGATTATTTCCTTAGGCACCAGTGAAATTTCCATGAGCAAGCTGTAAGAATCCACAGAATGTCCCTAATGTTATAAAATCTGGCTTAGATCTTCCCAACTAGAGCCAAAGTTCAGAGAGCATTCTTGAATCCTTTATAACGCCTTTCTTGATATGGTAAATTACCTGAACTTCAGATAGTCTTGAATCTCTCCAAGAGGAAGTAGCTCTGCTCCCAGGGAAAATTCTGTTTTTCTCATTGAGTAAATGACCCTCATCTAATCAGTGAGTGTTCTGTAGGTTTCCTGAATGGCAATTCCAGACACTTTCTTTTCTACAATTTACTGGCTGCTGGTCTTAGTAATTATATGCAGGTCTGATATACTAATGTGGAGCTAATGTTCAGTTGATAATCGGAGTAATTTTGGGGCTTGTTTTCAATATATGTAAAGACAAAGATGCCCACTTGAATTCTGCTGACAAAGGTTAGAAAAGTTCAACAATCATTAATATTAGACCATGTGAAATATTAAGGAAAGAGATGGCTGTTAGTAAAAAACAGTAAAACTACCAAAGTATGGAGAAGGAAGACAAATGAAACCATTTTTAAGATTTGAGCTAGTAGTGAAAAAAATTTACATATGTACCATCCATTCTAAAATACATGTGAAGGCATTCTAATAAAAATACTTTCACATGTGTGCATGTTTGCATGCATGTGGCTCATACAACGGGAGAGGGGTTATAACCATAGAGAAGCTCTGAGGATGTCGTAGTTAAAGACCATGAGGTTTGGACTGAGATATTTGGATGCAATTTGGGAAAATTTTTGTTGTGTTTTGTTGTCTAATACTTTTGAGTTCTGGGTATTTTTCAGCCTTTTTCATGTTAACTTAAGAAGCAGTTGATTGAATTTGATGAAATACAATATACGAATAAGGGTATGAAATTTAATTTGTGGTTGTGTCATCTTGAAAAAAAGTGGCGTCCAATATGTATATTTTAACTGAGCTCATCTGCTCTAATTTTAATAAACTTCGATGAGATTAAACAAATGAATAGTGATGAAAGAAATGGTATGGTATGTTCAATAAGATCTACAATTAACAAAACCACTACTTGTCAAATGCTTGTTAACTACAGTTACCACATTTTTTAGTAAAAAATATGAACCCATGGTGAGAATGTTTGAAACTGGGTATGTTTCCCAAGTCAGAAGAATTTTAGTAAGTTTCAGGAGGCCCTTTACCATCAACCCTCAAATAAACCATTTGAAGCTAAATCAAAGCTTTTGAAAGGAACAAGATATAATTATCCTTTTGTCTTTCTATGCAAGGAAGAAAAATTATTAAAATAGATATAAAAAAGGTTACCCATTTTTATTATTTTATTTTATTTTATTAGAGTTACCCATCTTGTTTTAAATTTTTTATTATTTTATTTTAGAGAGAGAGAGAGAGAGAGCTCAATCAGGGGAGAGGGGCAGAGGGAGAGAGGCAGACATTCTTAAGTAGGCTCCCCTCTCAGCGTGGAGCCTAATGTGGGCCTTGATCCCATGACCCTGGGATCATGACCTGAGCTAAAATCAAGAGTCAGACACTCAGCCAAATGAGCCACCCAGCTGCTCCTAGAGTTACCCATTTTTAAATGTTGAGAAATTATGTGTAAGTTCAGGTCAACTTTATCTTTTCAAAAACCTCCTATTTAAATTGCCGGTAAGTTTAGGCCAGAATATTCAGAAGTTTTTCAAAGATTTTGTATAAATCTACTAGCATCAGAGTGAAAAAAAATTATGCGAGTAAGGAGGATAAAGCCAGGCACCAAATCTTCAAAAAGTGTAAATGGCAGAAATAGCACAGGATGATGTCCCAGAGTGCACTTCTAGATCCAGCTTCCCTCTCTGCTGCTGCTCCCAAGAGGGGCCTTTTCTCTTTTCCTCCCTGACTGTCCTCAGTGGAAAGCAGGTGGTGGTCATTTAACCTTCTTAGGTGCACAGGGACTCCTATGTCCCTCGGGGAACCTAAAACAAGGCATGACCATGTACTCCATTCCTGATTATGCTGAGTTCCAGATTTGCATACTTCCTGTTTGTCTAGATCCGATCAGGTATAAATGCTTGGTAATTGAAGCAGTCCTACACAACACCACAGCTTTCAAGTTGAATTTGCTCAAAAATAAATCCCAGAGGATATACCAATAGAAGTATCAACTTTTCATATAAAAAGCTTTATATGCAAATTTTAGAGGTTATTTAGAAATGTAGGGTTTACAGTGGCTTTCCTGGCAGATCAAAGATTGTGATTACATGTCATGAACCAGAAACTTTGCCTTTAAATTTCTATGCTTTAAAAACAAAATTAAGCAAAAACACACTATTCTGATGGCAGATTAAATTTGCCACAAATGCCATGCTATTTAAAAGACTGATTCTGTTTAGGAGAAGCAAGACAATTTATTATTGTTCTTGTGTGTGTTCTCTTGAGTCCTTCTAAAAGGCTGAATTGTCATTTTTCTCTGTATACACATTGAACATTGAAATAGCATGAACAATAATAATAACAGCATTCCCTAAATATTTACTTTGTATGAGGCACTGTACTAAGTACTTGATTTAACCCCTCTGATACTTTAAATAGTTCTGGATTTATTACTTGTACTTTACAGACCAGGGTAGGTATTGAAGCCCAGACATTTTAAGTGAGTTATCTAATTTTGTAAGTGGCTCCTCCAACACTCAAATCCATACTTGGGAATGTATTTGGTCAAGGAATCCAGAATCAGATACTCAGTTCTTGGCTATGACCTCTACCGGTAGAGTCCTGATTTTCATTCCAGGATACACATAATACCATGCACAAAACTTGTTTTCACTTTCATGAGACCCTTGAAGAAAAATTATAGAACAGGACATGAGTCAAGTATATGTGAATGTCTCCCTAAAATTAATGATAATTTACATTTCTGAGGTGCTCTATAGGTTCAAAGAAATGCCATAGTAATTATCTGATTTTTTCATTTTTTGTTTTGAAATAATTATAGATTCATGGGATCTTACAAAGGTGGTACAGAGAGATTCCATGTACCCTTCACTCAGTTTTCTCCATAGGTTACATCTTACATAACTATAGTACAGTAGCAAAGCCAGGAAATTAACATTAGTGTAAAAAGACAGTTTTATGTCATTCTGTCACAAATGTGGGTTAGTGCAACCACTCTTGCAATTAAGATATAGAACTATTCGATCAGAAATTATCTGATTTGAATAAATGCACACTGTTGTGGAAAATATATACTAAACTGTAATATCTAGGCTGCTGATAAAATAAAACTTCTCTGAATGAATTCTGATCACTTTTTCTCAGATTTAAAGTGACTTACTTATGCTTTCTTTTTAATATACATGTTATTGCAGTAGCACATTAAAGGAGAGGGTTTTGAACTCTCTGTTCATTTGTTGGGTGTGTATTGTTTTACTTAGAAAGATACATGGACCAAGACTAAATGCTGGCACTCAAGTATTCCAGGAATAAGGAAATATTGGAGAATTTAAAAAAATCTGATTTTTTTCAATTCATTTAAAAGTATTATATAATGAGTTCTGCTTTTTTCTATATTATACGCTCATGTATTACCATTGGTGGTAAAGGTGATGCTTTGTTATAGAACAGTTCTTTGTTGCCATAGAACTGGGAGGGTTACGATGATAATGGTGATGATGATGATGAGTATTTTAATAGTAGTTACCATTTAGTGAGTGCTTGTAAAGCATTTACTCTGCCTACATAATTCAGTCAATCCTCATAAGGGCCCTGTTTGCTGAATATTATTATTCCTAGTTTAAAGATGAATAAACTGAGGGTCAACAAATTTAAGTAAGTTGTACTAGCTTCTAGAACATGATGTGATGTACTTGAAATTCAAACTCACTTCTGTCAAATTCCAAAGCTTGTGTTTATAATCATTATGTTCATCAAAAGAGTTTTGTCTCTTCTTTTCTGGCAGGAATGCACTGAAGCCACTAGAGGAAAGTTGTGGCTTTAGAATGTCCATGGAAGATTATTTCAAGGCCTCTTCAAAAACTTACACCAGTAGGTCACCTTTCCAGTTTCATTGTGGAGACTGTATCCCTCTGGTACATGGTAGACCCATGTCCACGTTTCTGATCCTCAGTAAAGATAAAAATAGTTTTTTTATTTTTACCATATCATTTCTACTTAAGAATAATAATCATATATTCATTGACAAATAACCTCAGCCCCTAAGAATTTGGTCTCAGATTCTTGATGGGGTGTAAATCTTGATTGAACCTGGGAAAGTTATTTAACTTCTCTATTCCATCGTGTCTTCATCATTACTAGGTGATCATAATGTCTATATCCTAAAGTTATTATTTGAACTATGTAAAGAACTCAACTCAATATAAGTAAGCAATACAATAAATATATGGTTACATATATTACTACTTATTATTATACATATTATTACTTCATCCAGACCTAAGAATTCAATTATTTGGTTTTTCTCCTCGAAACCGTTTCTAGCTTCTCCAATATTTCACTAAACTATGGGATTAAATATAGCCAACATTTCACTAAACTGTAGGACTAAATGTAGTCAATTAGTTCAAGATATGATGAGTAACAAAGACAGCTTGTGATTTTACTAAGTTTTGGAGAAGTCAAAAAATTATCTGCAGTAAAAACAAATTGTGTAATCATATCCATTCATTCGTTCATTCAAACACATGTATGTGATGTTGTTGCCTTTTATTGTTCACCAACTGTTTGATCTATTTCCAAATTCTCATAGATATTTTCCTCCCTTTTGAAGACTGGAAATTATAAAAAGCTGTCTATAACAGCTGCTTTGAGGTCATCTATGTTTGCTGACTGCAGGTGGAAATCTCTTTCACAGGACTCTAAATAGAAGGTGGTAAAATTTGGCCTTTGAGGGAGCCAGACTCTACTAGCTTTTTGTATAATTTATCATCCACAAAGTGTGTTAAGGTGCTTTTGATCTTTGGAAACAATATCTTTGAAAACAATGTGTTGCTTATATGTGACCATTGGTCCTGTTTAGGTTATCTTGGTATCATGCTGATTTTAATGAGTGAATGAATTTTTAAGATGGTACACTGATGACTCAATTTAATAGAGGGACTCTAGATCATGTTAAAATCCAATTGGGAGGATCAAATGAGAGGAAGTATGTGAATGGTGCTTTGAAAACCATAAAGCGCTAACTAACCATAAGTCATTTTATTCTGATAATTTCCATCATATTTATTAAATTCTTGGTTTCACTGAATATTAAAAGTTCTATGCTTTCTGCAAGATTGAAGGTGGAATTCTGCCAAATATTAACCATAAAGAGTGTTTTAAAATATGTTCATACTATTTTTTGCAATTATTTATATTTCTTTATGGAATATGTTTCAGGTACAGAACTAAAAATTTGGGGTCACAGGGAAGATTGTGGAATTTTATAGGCTTTGGTTTATAGAGACTTGAAGTCTTTTTCCATCTTTCTGGTATTTTATTCATTTCAGCCTGCATGGATTTTTTTCCCTTCCTTCTCCTCCTCCGCCAGGTTTGGTTTTGAGCTTTGGATTCAAAGAAACCCCAAAGTCAAAACAAAATGGTCAGAACTGCTGACTTTTGTTTTGTAACCTTTTTTAGTTCAGCATTCACAGGAAGAGAGGGCGCTGACCAGAAACTGGGACTAACTTCACCCAAAATGTTGGCAAAGTTCAGAAACCTTTGAGTGAACTTGCACCAAGATATAGATATGTACCAAACCTTTAACACTTTTCTATTTTTCATTAAAGAAAATTTAATGAAATGTCACCCTATAAAAAGGAGATTTAGTACTTAAAAATTCAACATTAATCTGCCAGTTATTTTTGATCAAAATAAAATAATTTGCATTTTGTATTAAGTACAGTCTCTTAGTTTTTCAAATTGCAGGTCCATTTTGAAAGCCTACATGTGAAATGTACTCAAGTGTTTTCATTACCTTTGAAATTTTCTTTGAAGATTTGTAGTTAAGAATAACAGTTATGCTAAACGGTGCTTATCAAATTTCATCTCAGAATTTTTATAGTTTTGTTATAAACCTTCTACCACATTTTTTTAATAATGGAAATGCTGACAAATGCAATAATAAATGGCAATACAAATCCTAGGATCTTAATTGTATGTTCATGCAGAAATTATGCATAAATACTAACATAATATTTGATTCAGTTTTCACTGCTACTTTTGCCAAAATCGGCTTTCACATTGGGCAGTTGTAAAAGATGATCATCCTGAATGGCTGCCTGTTGATGGCAAAGGCTTCTGATTTTTACTTTCCTTGGAAAGTCTGATTATGTCTTTCAAATATGATTTCATTTAGATCTTTTTTTCTTTGGTATAAATGTCTAAATACTACTAGTAACCTGAAAATTATGGGGAATTTAGTTTGAGACCAAAAGGCAGGTTTCAGTCAGTAAATTGTATATAAATAAATTACCTCTATGCAATGTCTAAAATGGTATTTAGATACCAAATGTCCAAATAACTTTTAGATTTCAAAAACATTATTAAGAATTTCCAGAGGTAATTGACATTAGGATTTTTTAAAACTGGTGGAAAGTATTAAAAAACCAGTATCTACTGATATTTTATTGGTGTTGGTTTAAAAGATAAAGAATAAAACAATGTTAACATAGGTTACGTTATACTAAAAACAGTTGTGTTAAAACATACACTGACAGGGGCACCTGGGTGGCTCAGTTGGTTAAGCATCCAGCTCTTGATTTTGGCTCAGGTCATGATCTCATGGTTCTTGTGATGGAGCCCTGGGTCAGGCCCTGCACTGATGACACAGAGCCTGCTTGAGATTCTCTCTCTCCCTCTCTCTCTCTCTGCCCCTCCCTGTACTCTCTCTCTCTCAAAATAAATAAATCAACATTTTTTTTTAAATTTTTTTTCAACGTTTATTTATTTTTGGGACAGAGAGAGACAGAGCATGAACGGGGGAGGGGCAGAGAGAGAGGGAGGCACAGAATCGGAAACAGGCTCCAGGCTCCGAGCCATCAGCCCAGAGCCCGACGCGGGGCTCGAACTCACGGACTGCGAGATCGGGACCTGGCTGAAGTCGGACGCTTAACCGACTGCGCCACCCAGGCGCCCCTATAAATCAACATTTTTTTTAAAAAAAATACAAAGTACACTGACAGATGATAGCTGCACCTGTGGTGAACATAGCATAATGTCTAGAGTTGTTGAGGCATTCTGTTGTACACCTGAAACTAATGTAATATGTGTGTCAACTAGGGTAAAAAAAAAAAAAAGAATTAAAAAAATTAAAAGTATGCTGAATTTATGGATCTAAAATGAAAAGAACTGAAACGGTCGCATTGCTTAAGAAAAGTTGAGTGTTGAGATTTGGAGGTGTAGTGGATTCATGTTCAAAATGCAGATGACTTATCTCTGTGGATAACTTGGTGTAAGAAATAAGTCAACCCATTTCTCTGTGTTTAAAATCCTTGTTTGGCTTCAAATTATTCTATCAGTACAATGATTAAGAAAATGCCTTAAGTGACTTTGCATTTTAGAGCAGCTTCTAAACATACAAAAAATTTACAGAGAACAAAACCTCCATGCGATTTAACAGACTGAAGAATTGTGGGCATAATTCTTCTGGTAATAATGGGGAAATCACTATTTGGAGGCTCTTTAGATTTTATTTATGTGCTGAAGAACTATTCACTGTAAGATATTATGTGCTTACTAAGAACGTAACAAAATGGTCTGTAACATGAGGGAGAGGATTAAGCGTGATGGATGCTTGTATTTACTCTTTAGGACCCAGTGGTTTAGAGGTCCTTTGTCTACACGCATTTCTTTCTTTAATTTCTGGTTTTAAAAAAATGATGATTCCTGGATTTGAGCCATTTTTTAAAAACTTAGCACTCGTAGATTTTTTTTACATGATGTTTAATTCTCAGGGGGGCTGTAAGGGGGAGAAATAAGGAAGCTTCTGCAAGTTCTTTTAGTTTTGAACTCATTCACACTATATGTAAAATGTTGACACATTTTTAAAAAAAGTATTAAAAAATAACTGAATAAACATGAGGTATTGATGGAGACACTAGCACTCCATAAGAAGATAGGGAACAGAATTCTGTTTAATGAAAAGTTCAGAAATAATTATTTTTGTCAACATATTGAAATGAGTAACTTTAAATTTATCTTTAAAAATACAGATATACTGGCCTCAGTAGCCAAAAAGTTGTCTAGAAAAAGAAGTGGAAATGAGTAATTTTATTTTATAAAACTGATACAGAGGTCATTGTCTAAGTTTCAGTTTATTTTGTAAAGTGACAAGAGAATAAAAATACACTCCCTAATTTTGCTGGGTGTTTTTGTTTTTTTTGTTTTTTGGTCTTACCTGGTTACATTTTTTTCTTTTACCTATTTATCCTGACGTTCCTATGGTAGAGGTGGAAAAAATCCTAGTGAAAAGACACAGTCAAAATAAGAAATTGTCTCTGGAAGACAATTAGAATTAGTTCTGAAATGACAAAATTTCGGAACTAATTCAGTTCCTATAGATAGGAGAACTAGAAGAGTTTTAAATGCAGACACTTGAGAGACAAGTAAATCCTGGCAGTGCTGGTGGGAAAGAGTGTGGACTGGCAGAACCTACCTGGAAGGCAATCTGGCCATTTGTAGCCACAAACTGAAATGTTCATTTGATGAAGAAATTTTATTTCTTATACTCTAATATCAGGAAGTTATCACAGGCAGACAAGACATCTAGAAGAATGCTCTTTGCATTGCCATTTATTTTTTAAAAAGGAAGTATCTTAGCTATGTACCTGTAAAGGACTGGCATTAAGCTGTGATACATCGTTATGACAATAAAATACAGTAATCAAATTGTGTTTGAATAATATTTAAAGTCAGGGGGGAAGGGCTCTTTCTATACTGATGAGTGTGGGGAAAGATCAGTATCCAAAAGTACCTCAAATTTGTTAAGCATATTTAATTCATATCTATACAGAAAAAAAAGACTAGAAGGAAATAAAAATGCTAACTATGTGGTGATGTGGAGTGATTTAAATTTTATTTACTTTTTTAACTTTTGTTTTCCAAACTTTCTAGGATAAGTATATATTAGTTATTAATAAAAATATTTCTAAAGGTATGATAGGGAGAATGTGTGTGTGTGTGTGTGTGTGTGTGTGTGTGTGTGTGTGTGTGTTTGGGTGCACAAAGGTGTGTCAGGTGAAGTGGCAAAATAAAGAAATACGGAATTTGCAGTTGGGTGGGCCTTGTTCATTCGGATTCCTCTCCTCACTTACCTACTCCTATCTGAAGAACCCCAGTTCAGGTGTTAGCAGGTTGCCCAGAAGGAAGAACCGTGGAATGGCAGAGGATCCAAACTGAAGATGGGTCCTCACCTTGGTCCTGCTTCAACCTCCTCTCCATCACACACATATTTGCAAAGTGGAAGCATGCATCTCCTCCTCTGAGTTTTAATTTTCTTGTTCCTAGTTGTGACTAGAAAGGAAGCTGTCTTCTCTACCTACAGATAAAAATGTAAAAGTGCGCGCTGAAGCTGCGCCGAGCCTGGGAAGACCAGGTCCTTTTCCCGGAAGCGCAGGGGAAAGTCCAGCTCCGCGACCAAAGCTCGCAGCCCAAGATCCTGGCAAGCCCAGGAGCGTCCCCGCCGGTAGGACTGGAGCTCTCTCCGTCCTCCTCCGAGTTCGAGCATCAGTCTCCGGGAGGAACACCAACAAGGTTTCTGGTTCTGCGCCTTAAGGCGAAGAGAGGGGAGAATGATGTCCCTTGTAAGAGGTCGCTTGTCCCCTGGACTTCCGTTCCTTTTCACTTCCTTCCTTCCTTCCGTCTCTCGACAAGCCTAAGAGGATTGAACAAGAGGTCCGGAGTCCCTCGGTCTCCCAGGAGACCCTCCACCCTGCACCCCTGTGTCTGTTCCAGGACCTACCTAAGGGCTCGGACGGGGAGCTGAGCGGAGCGCCTGCACAGAATTGGGCAGCACAGACTGTTGAGGCAAAAAAAAAAAAAAAAAAAAAAAAAAAAAGTAGGAATGTCTATTTTATTACTTTTTTTTTTTTTTTTAAGGTAAAGAGAAGAGTTTGGACTCCGTAGAAGGCCCCTAAGTCTACAGTTTGGGGAGAGGATTAGCTCCCCACCCACTAGGCCAGCAGAAACCGCTTCTGGGCTGTCGCCTCAACAGGCCCAGCGAATTCTACCTCCTAAGGCGCCCCAGGCTCCTTAGAAAGCAATCGCGTGTATGTTAACTCTCCGGCTGCCACTCTTCTCGATAGCTGTGGGGATTTCTCAAGTCCGGACCAAGCTCCAGAAGGCCAGACTTTCTGTCTTAAAGAGTCCCTCCAGGTCTCTCGGCCGCACCCTCCTGGGTCCTGATGCACCCCCAAGCCCGCGCACGCCCACGAGAGGAGGGGACAGACACCTCCATCCCACCCGGACTCAGCCGGTTTCCTTCTTTTCGAAGCTCTCCAAGAGCTCGGTCATGAAGGAAATGTAGACGATGGCCAGGCGTAGGGTCTCGATCCGGGACAGCCTCTTCTCGTAAGCAAAAGTGGGCACCTTCCTTCGCAGCTGATCGAAGGCCTCGTTGAGGTTGAACATCCGCTTCCTCTCGCGGATGTTGGCTGCCTGGCGCTGGGCATAGGTGATCACCCTTTTCCTCTTGGGACGGCCCAGCGGGGACGCGCCTCTCCCATGCTCCTCTTCCTCCTCCTCCTCCTCCCCCTCGTCTACTTCGCCCTCCTCTTCGGGATCCTCCTCCTCAAAGCGTGCCAGCCTCCTGCGTCTTCCCTCTCGGAGCACAAGGTCTCGGTCCCCAAAGGGAACCCCAGGTGCGAAGTCGCAGAGGAGTGGGTGCCCCGGGGAGGCCAGGGACAGGTCTGCGACGAAGTCCAGCACGGTGGCGTCCACGCACCTCTCTGGATAGGCCGCCATCGCGTTGCCTTGGCCCTGCCTCTCATCGGTTTCTCGCAGGGAGGGGCGAGATTCTGGTGAGGGGCTTCCTAACAGCTCCCAATCTGATGCGGCACCATCACCGAAGGGCCAGGGGAATTAACATTTATAACCAAGCTGATAACAGGATTAGTGGCACCGATAGGGAAGGCTCTGACAAAGTCCGTCCTCTCGAAACTGATGGAAAAAGACAAGCAAGCTTGAGCGCGCTAGGGAATCTCAAAGGGATAGGCCTCCAACGCTGAGATCCTTTTCGCTCGCCACCTGGGACAGTTCCTTTTTGGCAACAACCCCCGGCTCTTACCTGCTGTGCTTTTTGTGTGTCTCCTCACCCCCGCAGCCAACTAATATTCTTCAGGCTCCTTATCTCATGTAGCTCTTTAATTTAGCTTTGGATTTTCAAAGCGAGGATGTTTTCCACCGCTCTGGCTTCTCCTTGGCTTCAGAGTAGAAGTCCCGAATCTTGCCACCCGAGGCTGCCAATGGGTCTGAAACAAGTGCATGTGCTTTTAATGATGTCCTGAAGAGGGGCCCTGTCTGCCAGGGGTCGAGGAGAGCTGTTTGTCTGGTATCCCAGTGCAGCGGCTACTGAAAGGCAAGATCTTCCATTAGCTTAAGTAAGCACGGTAGGGGGGGCCGAGAGCGCATTCCCCAGAGTCGCTGTTGGAACCGGCTTTCTCCTTCCAGGGCATCTAAACGGCTCTCCTGCCGCGTTACAAACCCTGACTTCCAAAGTCTGTTTTGTTGTAATCAGCCTAACAACTGAGATACTTGACTTTCCTTTCCCTACTTATATCCTCCTCATGTAAAGTGGAAGATTTTAATTCAGGGGAAAATGATAATGGGGTGGGGGGGGAAGGGAGCTCATAATATTTTCTCCCGAGTGTGCTTAATTGTGTAACCCCAGCGTGGCGGGGGGGGGGGGTCGTGGGGCAGAGCAAAAGCAAACACTCGCGCCCCAAAACAAAACAACTTCAATCTCCTCTCAAAAATGCGATTTACCCTTTGATAAAGCAATAAGTCGATCGGCTCACTCTCTGTTGAGAAGTCTTGCAATGTTTAAATTGCCGCTCGGTATTTGTGAACAAAGATAAATCTTCACTTCCATCTGGGTCATTTTCCTCATTGATTTGTACTGCCCTACAGGACTTACCAGTGGAAACTATGCTGTATTGAATTCTATTTAAGGGAGATTTTAAAGTTATCTTTATATCATATTTTTGAGACTTAAAGATATTTGAAATTTGGTGTGACGAAGACAAAATTTTACTAATTTCATATTATCGCTAATATTTTAACAAAGAAGTGTTCATTTTTCCTTCTTTGCCAGTAGCTATATTTATTTAATTATTCGGCGTAGGGATTTTTAAGAAGACACAGAAGAGCAGAAAAACATGTTAGAAAATTGTTTTAAAGATAGGTTAAAAGAGCCTAAAAAGACGAGTAAAGAGGCGCCTTGGTTCAAGAAAAAATTCCTGAAGACATCAATTCCTATTAAGGAGGGAGTTGTATGACCGTTCAGTTAGTACATTGGACAGCTCCCAGAAACCGCCTATTTCTAACAGGTCAGCACAATTCCTTTTCTTCCTAACCTCCCAGTTTGTGCTTCTAGATACTATTAAAGCAGTATTGTTGTGAATTCTTCTTTTTCTTTCATTCATTTTTTAATACATTCGTCTCTGTGTTCTCTCTTGTTCTTTTGTCCTTTAGTTGATTTTCTTTTCTCTTGCATTTATTTTTCATGCTCCAGTGTGCATTGTGATAACTCAGGCAGAGAAGAATTGAAATTTATATTCTTGAAAGATGTTAATGAAAATGAGATTCTTGATTATGATTGCCTGTTGATTTTTACCCAACCTCTTTCAAAGAGCAGACTGAAAAATAAGAAAAAATGAATTGAAATTTCAACAGTGGCTAAAGAATAAGTAAATGGGAGGATTAATTTGATTTGTAGTTGTTAAATGTTTCTCATAACTTTTCTCTTAAAATTTTTAAAAAATGTTTATTTATTTTTGAGAGAAAGAGAGACAGAGTGCCAGCTGGGGAGGGGCAGAGACTCTTTCCAAAGCAGTCTTCAGGCTCTGAGTTGTCAGGACAGAGCCCTACATGGGGCTCAAACTCATGCCATGAGATCATGACCTGAGCCAAAGTCGAAAGTTTAACCAACTGAGCCACCTAGGTGCCCCATAACATTTCTGTTTTTTTTGGTTTTTTTTTGTTTTTTTTTTTAATTTTTTTTTCAACGTTTATTTATTTTTTTTGGGACAGAGAGAGACAGAGCATGAACGGGGGAGGGGCAGAGAGAGAGGGAGACACAGAATCAGAAACAGGCTCCAGGCTCCGAGCCATCAGCCCAGAGCCTGACGCGGGGCTCGAACTCACAGACCGCGAGATCGTGACCTGGCTGAAGTCGGACGCTTAACCGACTGCGCCACCCAGGCGCCCCAACATTTCTGTTTTAAATGCCAACATAAGTGGATTAAATACCTCGTCTTGTGAGAATCTAGTTTGGCAATAAAATACATTAGGACACTTACTGAAGGGAAACATGACAGATATTTAGAAGTAAAATTTAATACAATAGGTGTAAAAAGCTATCATGGGAATCTAAAGAGGCACTTCTCTTGGATTTTTTGGATTTTATGAAAGGGGATGAATATTTCAACAATCTTATCACAAAAGAAAATTAATGAAATTAGGGACTGTAGCAGAATTAATGAAACACTACACAGGATGGGGTTGAAATATTAATATTAAAATATTAGGAAACATAAAAATATCTTAATAGGTATGCCTGTAGCAATAATTTAAAAATACCTCTCTCTTAATTTTAATCATAACATCCCAAGAAAACACTTCTGTTTATACCACAATAATCTGAGTTTATCCTTTAAGGTTCTAATCATGGTGACACAAATGTTAAAATCTAAATTATAATGACTGACTCTATTTTTTGTTTATAAATATAATGATAGAATAGAAATAAGTGAAATTGTTTTTCTCTGTTTATTTTGAAACATCTACTCTTTTTAAAATGCTTTTGTGGATATTTGGTTTCACAGTAAATATACACAGTAAATGTAGTAAATTTATAAAAATGATTTAAAACATTTCATCCCTTTGGAAGGAACCATTAAACCTCAAGAAACTTATTCATTTTATTAAAATATTTACAAATGGAATAACTGCCTTTTCTGCCATTTGGAAGCTCCAGGAAAATTTTCAGGAAATGTAAAAGGAAATAAATTCTAGGGTTTGTTTATATTTAGAGTTAAGAAATTCTTGCTTACATTCAAACTAACTGCTTGCTATTCTACTTATAATCCTGAGTTCAAATGAAAGTAAGGGCTCCTCAGGATGCTGTAGTTCAGGGATTGGCAAACTTTCTTTAATTGGCAAAATAGTAATTTAGGCTTTTTGCAAGTCATAGAATCTCTGCTGAACTACTCAGTTTTGATTTTGTAGTATAAAAGTAGCCATAGACCATATGTAAATGAAAAAGAATGGCTGCGTTCTCTAAAACTTTATTTCCAACATCAGGCAGTGGGCAGGATTTAACCCTTGAAATGTAGTTTGCTGACTCTGCCCTATTTAATAAGCCTATCTTCACATTCCTTGGGATACTTATTAGGGGGACTTGCTAAGATAAGACACTCAAACATATAAGCGAATATTAAGTTGTTGAGCATGTATCTTGTTTACACGTGTATATGTGTGTTGGACACATCACACATATGTGTGATGGACAAGGAATGGAAAAATGCTCCTGAAGTGAAGCAACTGAATCTGTAGGTACTGTCTTTGAAATTACACTGAGGTGTTAGAGTAACAAGGAGAGGTTCTGCATGGGAGGCATACACCAAGCTAACATTACCATTGCAGAGACTCAAGGCTTATTTATAGTCACTGAAAACAAATACCAAATATGATGATATGCTCTTTAAAATATTAGTATTACTAGGTTTTGGGTGAATTACACTTAAGTAGGAATAAGTAAAGAAGAGGCAAAATTCCCGGAAAGCAGTCTTTTACTTTGTGAAGTGCTTCTAATTGTCAAAATCCATTCAATGAAGGCAGTTGCTTCAAGAGGCTTATTTATCATTTCCCTCTTATTTCCACCTAAACCACTCTTTCCCCCTCATAATTGTGGCAGAAACTGCTCAGCATTCCCTGGCATCTACTTATCCTTTTTCCTTTTAGTAACAGACCTACCCACACATATGTTAGTTGGGCCCATTTCTGACCCACTGCATTTTAGCTGGGCATATGTCTAGCCCACGACAGTGAAATCAATGAGACATAATATGTGCAAGTTCAAGTTGGTCTTTGGAAATGAAATTGCTTGCCTCCCACTTGGCTCTTTGCTCTCTTCTGGCAGCGAGTTAGCGCTGACCATGCAGACAAGGACAACACACTATGGCAAGGACTGAAAGACTTTTTCTATATAGCGCCAGATAGTACCTGTTTCAGGTTTGTACAATCTCTGTCATAACTACTAAACTCTACCATTGTAAGATGAAAACATGGGGTGCCTGGGTGGCTCAGTCGGTTAGACGTCCGACTTCAGCTCGGGTCATGATCTCACAGTACGTGAGTTTGAGCCCCGCATCGGGCTCTGTGCTGACAGCTCAGAGCCTGGAGCCTGCTTCAAATTCTGTTTCCCTCTCTCTCTGCTCCTCCCCTGCTCATGCTCTGTCTCTCCTTCAAAAATAAATAAAAACATTTAAAAAAAGATGAAAACAGCTACAGAAAATATATAAATGAATGGGTATAGCAGAGTTCCAATAGAATGTTATTTAAAAAGAAGGTGGTAGGCAGAATTTGATTCTCAGGCTGTAGTTTATTGAATCCTGCCCTATGTGATGGCAGAACAACAGAAAGTTGGAACTTGGCATGATATAATGGAGTAGAGCTGTACCTCTCAAATTCAGATTAATATATGAGAAAAAATATTCTCCCAGTGTATCTCAGATCTCTTTACTTTGTGGTGTCTTTTCTACTGGTACCTGAAAAAAAACCAGTCAATGATTTGAAGGATTAAACAGATAGATGCACTACTTTAGATCTGTTTTTACAGTGTCACTTATAAAACTGGCTTACAGTCAGATATTAAATCCTTTTTTTTTTTGTCTCAGGTTTTTCTTTTTCACACGAAATAGTTCCATTTCAGTTATCTTTTGGAATAAATCTATTTTACAAATTTCACTTATACTAGTTATTACATTGGTTGTTGTTTGAACCGTCTCCAAAGTCTTTCTTTTTGAAAAACATGTGGAAAACTAAAGTGGTATGAAGAAAAAGATCCCTCAGGATGTTATAAACCTACCCCCAAATAATTTCCTTTTTAATCTCATTTCCTATACTATATTTTGGCACATTATTTTTAAATGTGACTTTCTTTTGTAATAAACATTGTAGGTTTGACAGTTATCCTCAAGTCCATAAATTCCTTGTAGACTTGGATATTGGACAGTATATGTGTGACTTTGCAATTTAATAATTTTTCAAAAGTTTTTTTCCATTATACTATTCATTTACAATATGGGGAAAATATTAGTATTAAGTTGAGACATATGTAACTTCCAAAAATCTAACCATTTTTGACCTAAAAAAGTGGGCAACTTAATCGGTTTAACTTAACATATTCACAAACACTCCTACTTAATAAGAAAATGGAACTATATTTAAAATAATATTATACATGAATGTACTACGTGCATCAATATATTTAAATTATAACCTGTTATTCTATTGTACAGCAAATGCATTGCACAGTAAATTAAAAAATACACAATACAAGTTTTTTCAACAAATTTTTATTGAATGCCTATGATGTGCCTGATCCTTGTGGGGTTGATCTAGGAATTTGGTGTATATCAGTAAACAAGGTAGGAGACACACAAAAAAATGTTATGGTATTGAGAGTGGTAAGTAATATGGAAAAAAGTTGGTTAGTATAAATACGATCACGAATACTGAAAGTTGCTATTTTAAATAGAGTTATCATGTAACAGTCTAATTGAAAAGTGTAATTTGAATAAATGCTTGAAGGTAGCAGGGAGGTAGTTAGTTGCATATCAAGTGAGAGTGTTTCAGAGTCATTTGAGAGAACATTTCAGAGAAGATAAAGTGGAAGAATGACTGAGATACTGGAGGAACATCACAGAGGCCACCAGACCGAAAGAACTGAAGGAAGAATACTAGAAGATGAGTCAGTAAGGTAGTATGGGGCAAGGTTGTATTATGTAGGGCCTTTTTTCACCTTGGTTTTTACTTTGAATATGATGAGGATCCACTGGAGCCTTCTGAAGATTTACTTACTGTTTAAAATCATCCCTTTGGCTAATGTGTTCAGAATAAATTTGATGGGGAACAAGAGAGAGATAGGGGGACCTGACCAGAGGTCAGGTCTTTTGGTAACCTGTTGGTAGCAGTTGCTGTGACATACAGTGGTTATATCTGGGATATATTTTGAGGAGTATTCAACAAGATTTGCTTATGCTTGTATGTGGCATTTGAAGAAAAAGGAGTCAAGGGCAATCCCAAGGTTTTGGCCTGAGCAACTGGAAAGAAAGTGTGTGATCAACTGAAAGGAGAAAGATCCCAGGAAGAGCAGATGTGGGGGAGGGTGAAGATCAGGAGTTCAGCTCTGAACATCTTAATATATTTATTAACAGTCAAGTGGGGACACTGAGTAAGCTTCTTTCTATCTCTCTTGGGGTAAACGTTATCACTATGTCTTAAAAGGCACCATTTTACATGAAACACTATTTTCCCACCCCCTACCCGTGAGAACTCATCTCTTATTTTCCTCCTCCCTCACTCAGCTTTGGCTATGCTGGTCTCTTTGCTATTCCTCAAACATGTAGGCACAATATCTATACTAGTGTCTTTACATTTCTGTTGCCTATGACTGCAATATTCATCTGTTAGATATCCACCTCGCTCACTCCCTTTCTTCCTTCAGGTCCTGGATGGTGCTGGCTTATCAGGGAAGCACCCCTGACCATCCTATATAAACTAGTGCTCCCTCTGCCTTGCACTCCCTAACTTGCTTTATCTTTCTCCAAAGCACACACAAAACATCTGGCACGGTATATATTTGTTTCTTCCCTTGTGTAATTTTGGTTTCCCTTATTAGAATTTGAAAACAAATGGTGACCATGGAAGTACACTGATTGGATTTCTCTTTCAAGTGCAAAGATTGCAATGAGCCAACGGGCTCCATCCTCGGTGCCTTAGGAGTCACTGTAGCATTCAAGTATATTCAGCATGTACTCTTTCTAGTCAGCCTCAGCAAAAAAGGAGTACCAGAGGTTGGCCATTTGTGCCTAACATGAGACTTTTTAATAGATCATATTTGCTCCAGAATTCCCTATTACGTTTGCTGATTTTTTTTTCAGGTTTGCATCATAGTATGAGGTTTTCCTGTGTAGTCTTCATTCCTCCTCTTTCTTTTTTCTTTCACAGATGTCAGATTAGTATTCTAGTCTCAAGCTTTTCCCAGCTCAATTCTGTTTTCTCCTCCTTTATCTTTCACAGGAGTTACCTATGAGTAATGGAGGGGAGTTACTCCTCCCAAGAAACTAGAAAACAACCATAAAAACCTTACCATTTTGCAATAAGAATAATAGTTATTGAATACTTACTATATATTAAGTGCTGTGCATGTATTATTTCATTTAATACAACAATCTTATGCAGAAGATTCTCTTATTTCCCATTTTTAAAAGGAGTCTCAAAATGAAGGAGTTCACAAATGTGTAAATGCTCCTGTTGGGATTCAAAGTCGGAACCCAGGGGGTTTGATTACCAAGTTACAATGCTTCCCACTAACTCATGCCTTCATCTTTCTGAAAACAGCACCTGGCAGAGTCTAACATAGTATTTCTTCAATAATTTTCAGTCTATGGAATTTGAATATTCAATTTTATTTGCATTGAGTTTGGAAGCCTTTTATCACCTTTTTTTTTTTCTTCAATGAAGAATATTGTATTAGGTTAACTAGATATTTTTTATTAAATAACTTTGTTTAAGTAAAGATACCAACAGTATCATTTAGATTTATTTCTGTCCCATATTGTCTCTTCTAAATTTAAGTGATTTACTTAAGCTTTAAAATGCTGGCTGTTTCAAAACAAACAAAGTGGAACTTTGAAGTGAAATGGTTCCTAGCCATCTTTCTGCTTCTTGACTCACCAGCCTTCCTTGGGCAGGGTTTTTTGGTTCTCCTGCCACTGTCTTTAGCCTCTTTGTGGCTTCTTATAGCTATCATTTGAGGATTATGGAATCTCCATATTGGTTAGTATCATGGATGGAGAAAACCATCATCATGGTGGAAGCCATTACTGTGATTATCTCTGTGGGTCCTGAAAGATGATGAGCCTCCAGAGCGGTCTTACAAGTGTTGCTCTATGTCAAGAGAAAAATCCTAACTTTTAAAACAAATTTATTTTTAATCCCATCCCAGTGGCAATGATATCACATCAGTCATCTTATTTGGCAAAATGGCTTGTTACACACTTTTGTTACCCACTTTCTAGATCTCTTTGAATACATTCCCTCAGGATTTCACACAGTTCTCAGATCCAAATTTGAGTCTATCCCACCTCTGTCTTTTAGAGCCACACGGGCTCACTCACATACTATTAATGCAAATAACTTCATTAGTTTTAAATTTTTTTAATGGTTTTTCCTTTTGAGAGAGAGCGTGTGTGCGGGGGGGGGGGGGGGAGAGAGAGAGAGAGAGAGAGAGAGAGAGAGAGAGAGAGAGAGAGAGAGAGAGAGAGAGAGAGAGAATATGAATGGGTAAAGAGCAGAGAAAGGGAGAACCAGAATCCAAAGTAGGGTCCAGGCTCAGAGCTGTCAGCACATCACAGGACTGGAACTCACCAACTGGGAGATCATGATCTGAACCAAAGTGGGAGGCTTAATGGACTGAGCTACCCAGGTGCCCTAACGTAAAGGACGTTAAAAATTAAGTTGCCACACCTGTGGCCATGTGGATAGCTCTATTCTCAAGTCTCCTTAAAATTTATCTCACAAATGTATGCAGTCCCAGTTTATCTATTTCTCAAGGCTTTAAAATTTAGTCTCTGTTACTCCTACTTGGATTTATGATTATGCACCATGATTTGATCTGTTATTTTTCTCCGTGGGCAGTTGACTTTGAAGTGGCTCTTGGGACTGTTATCTCCAGATTGGTTATCTTCAGTTGGAATCCACCAGGAAGTAGATGATACACTTCTTTCAATTCATTACAAGGTACAGTTATAATATGGGAGACAATTGAAAATCGCAGGGAAGATCAGATACTATAGTTAAATTAAGATGTTAGAGAAAAAAGATCAAGTGGTTTTTAAAGTTTCTGACAATTTATCTGTACTTTATAGGTAAAAAAAAAAATTTGCATGATTTGTTTTGTTCCAACTGTAGTTCACAGTGTGGTGACTTTGACCTTGTTTGGGTATCAGGTTTGAACTTGGCATGCTATGGGTAGTATGGAAAATATGAGCTGGTTCAGTGTTGCCCTTGGAATAAAGAAAACGACATAGCAAGCAATACCATATGTTGTTAGCCACTGTCGATTCGTTTTTTCTTATCCGAGAAGAAATATCACAAACACACAGTATTACAATGGACGGGGCCTTAGACTTTTTCAGGGTTCCATATTGTGCCTTTTTCTTTCTACTCATGTTGCTTTGGTCTTCTTGCCATATTTCTACTGACTTTTAGATCTCATGCTTTTCCATTAGGCCATAGGCTCTATCATCACTGACACTATAATATTAAAATAAAAAGGGCCCACTTTAAAACTTTGGAAGTCACGATCCCACTTGCCCGTGGGCAGCACGGCCAGGACGCCCGCGCATGCCCTCTTTCTTGCTCTGGTCTTGGCGCTGCTAGCGGAAAGGAGCGGAGCGCGCGCGGGTGGGAAGAGCTCCTCGTCCACCAGGAAGGCGCTGTTCGCACTGGGTAGGTAGGCCAAGTTGAGGCAGATGGGAAGCTGGGCGGGGCTGCCGACCCAGTTGGGTTTCGAGTGGCCGTTCTGGGACTGAGGACTTTCTGGACAGGGGTGCCCGACCTCCCTTGTCATTGTGCTTGCTTCGGACGCTGAGCGGTCTACTGGCTCGGTAGGCACCCGCCAACCCCTTGATTTTGGCACTGGGGGCGGAAGTGCCGGGGTTGAGGCGGGCCAGGGACTTCCGGTTACGACTGAGGCCTTCTGTTAGCCGAGCCTGCTCCGGCGGCGGCGGCGGCGGCAGCGCCGCCACCATCACTTGGAGGTCCACCCAACAAATGTGGGAGGGGTGGGCAGTGGGGTGGGGGGGAAACTTGAGTTGTCAGCGGGTCGCGGCGAGGGACCCCACAGCCCTACGTGTGGTCGGCCGAGTCTGCGGCGCCGGGGGCAGCGGGCAGGGGGCCAGAGAGGAGCCGGGTGGGCGGGGACTCGCTGATGGGCGTGGGCGGTGCTTCCTCGGTCCCGGGGCATCGGTCCCGGGGCCTTGCTCTAGGGACTAGGCGGTGGAGCTTCCGGGAGACGCAGGTGCTAGCCTCAAGGGCCGGGCCTTGCTTGCTGTGATCAAACTCGCTGGGCGAAAGGGGCTGAGCGCCGCCCCAGCCTAGGGCCGGGCAACAGGAGAATCTGCCGTCCTTACGCATGGTGGTGGGTGGTGGCGGCAGCACCTCCCGGAAGGATTTGGACAAGGACTTGTCCACCTCGGTGGAGTCTGGGGAGCCCACCTGGGCGGGCAGTGAGGGAGTGGTCACCGTACGATACAAGGCTGTTGAGCACTTAACTATATCTCAGGCTCTATGCATGTGCTGTTTACCTCTTGTCGTTTCTCATCCAAGGTATGAATTCATTCCAGATTAAGTATTTCTCTTCGTGTGTCTCCCAAGACATTTTGTTGCATTTAAACAATCAGTTTTAGTTTTCATCATGAATACCCAGGGGGAGCAGTTCTTTTTCTGATAGGATATGGCAATGAATAATACCCAAGTAAAACAGTGGATTAGTTATTTTACCTCAGTAAAATATTGGCCTGGAATGTTACAATTCAGGGTTCTCTAAGGAGAGAAAGTTGGTTTTGATGAATGTTGGAATCATCGTGGCATGAAGTTGTACATTTACATGCTAAAATATGCCATCTTTGGGTTCTTAATTTATTTAAAGTTATGAAAAATTAAAGTTCATAGAGTGCTATTAGAGTCTTGAAGAAATCAACTGAGACTTTATAGTAACAGTAATTACAAAGAAAACACTAGCATTTAGCACAAGGCCTCTCTCTAGTCCTCATCTTACCTCACAAGGAGAAGTAATTTCTGGTGCAGATTCTAGGACATTTTATTGGATCATAGTCATAGTGGTTAGGGCTTGCACAGAAGGAACTTCTCATCTGGGAATTTTATTCTTTGTTCAACTGCTCTTCATTACATTGTGTGGATGTAGTGAAAGTGCTGGAGTGCTCACATGTCACCCTGCCTCTGATTTCACTCTCCTTTCTGACTCTCTGGGTCTTATTTTTCCTCTGAAACTGGGGATGTGTACTTTAGACAGGCCTTAATAAACAGAGATCAGAAAAATACAAAGCTTGTTTTGTGTTAAGGACAGTGATTCTTGCTCGATCTATACACCTCCTATCTCAAAATGACCTGCTTGCTAAAAGACAGATTTCTGGACCCACTCTTGAGTTGCGGAATCACAGTATCTGGTGGTAGACAGAGGTTTCCCTACCCAGCATATTGTTATGTATGCTAAAGATTTTCATTCCTGGGTTAAGTCTAATAGCTGTTCTCAATCCTGTCTGCATATTGGAATTGCTATGAATTGAAAACTATTGATAGTGTGATAATATTCAAGAGAAATGAGCACTTAAAGTGAATTCCCCAAGTGACTCTAAAGCACTTACAGTTGAATTCATGGGTTGGGAAAGCAATATTGCCTAAATAGTGAAGTCTTACGTTGATTTTGTCTTCTTTCTGACCTCATGTTATGTGGGCTTAATCAGAGTTAGATTCCTATAGACTCAGTTCAGTCAGCACTTCCAACAAGAAGGAAGATGAGATGCATTTAGAATCAATAATAACAACTGGAATATTTGTGTTGTGTTATTAGCCTATGAATAAAAATGTGATCATCTTGAAGCCAAGTTAAATTTTGTACTAAAAAATGGAATAGGTTTTTTAGTAGTAACAACAACTAACATTTAATATTTTTTATTTTTCAATTGAAGTATGGTTGAAATACAATGTTGTATTAGTTTCAGGTGTACAACATAGTTCTTTGACAATTCTATACATGAAGCTTTGCTCACCATGATGAGTGTAGTTACCATCCATCACCATACAACATTATCACAGTATTATTGTCTATATTCCCTATGCTGTATTTTTCATTCCATGTGACTTATTTTATAACGGAGTTTGTACCTCTTAATACCCTTCACCTATTTTGCCCATTCCCTCAACCCCTTCCCTCTGGCAATCACCAGTTTTTTTGGAATTATGATTCCATTTCTGTTTTTGTTTGCTTTGTGTTTTAGATTCCATATGTAAGAAATCATATGGTATCTATCTTTATCTGTCTGACTTATTCACTTAGCATAGTACCCTCTGGTTCATTCATATTGTCACAAGTGGCAAGATACCGTTATTTTTTATGCCTGAGTAACATTCCATTGTATATATTTACCACATCTTCTTTATCCATTCATCTGTCTATGAACATCAAAGATCCCCTGAGTTTTGAAAGATCATGATAAAAGTAGCACTTAAATTGAAAAGAAAAATTCTTTACATCCATCTTATCTATTTTGAAAGTGATGGAAATCTGATGCTTAAAGGCCTGGTTACCACACGTGATGCTGAGTGTTATCACTTTTATATTGCTAAGACGTATTCAAAACTCAGGTTAATGTGCTGTTTGTGTATCAGGACATCTCCTAAATGACTTCCTGGGGTATGGTGAGTCATATATTAATGGCATCTAGCTCAACCATCAGACATAGTGTGATAAAGGATGTATATTTACCTGTACAGTTACTGAATTGTCATTTTTAATTTGAAGTCTGTGGTGATAATAATTTTATTGAACCTGAGCATTTGTTTCATTGATGTGATGTAGTATTTTGGTTTTGAAAATAGTAATTATAATTTAGACTGAGGGAAAAAAATCACTAGTTGTTTTATAATGGTGATTTTTGAATCAAATAGTCAAATCTCAAATTTTATTTTATTTTTTTAAGCTTATTTATTTTGAGAGAGAGAGAGAACACAAGTAGGGGAGGGGCAGGGAGAGAGGGAGAGAGAGAAAGAGAGAGAGGGAGAGAGTCCCAAGCAGGCTCCTCACTGTCAGCCCAGAGCCAGATGTGGGGCTTGAACTCATGAACCTATGAGACCACCACCTGAGTTAAAATCAAGAGTTGGACACTTAAATGACTGAGCCTCCTGGGTGGTCCCCAAACCTCAAATTTTAGTACACAACATATTTTCTTCACAAAAGAGATCAGTTTCTTAAGGATATTTGCCCTAAAGGAAAGGGGAAATGGACATGCATCAGTCTATTGTCGTTTGCCTTCATAGATAAATAATGAGAGTCATTAAGATGTTAATTTGTTTTATTTGACTATTAATCATTTTATTACCATTAATCTATAAATGCTAAAGCAGTTTAGGGTATAAATCAATGGATGGATGGGATTTTTATAATTAAGATGCTAAGCTTAATCAGAATCATGTAGTTGGAAATAATGCTAAATATAGTCAGAAATGCTTTGCATAATATAGAAAATATTACAAAGTGGTATGGTAAAGATACTTAAAATACATAAAACATTTTGGGGGCTAAGCAGTATTTTAGGTGTGTAAGATAATCATTTATAAATATGGCAGAATTGAGAAATGAGATTGCTTTAATGAGTGTGAATAAATTGTGAGGCTTTAAGACTAAAGAGATTTTTGTTCTGATTTCTTTCCCATTTTAGCAAATCAGTCTAAATCCTATATTGGTTTGATTCAATATCTGTAGCTGTCTTCAAATGTCCTTGAAATTCATCCTCATCTCTTTTAATACACGGGCTGTCTTATTACCAACCTAAAGAACTTCTCCGACACTCCTCCACAAAAAACCTTCAATTTGCTCAATATTTAATTTTGTGATTCATATAATATGAACTCCATTCATTATCATTAAAGACTCCCCAGACTCTCTGTTTTCTAATGTACCACTAAACCTCACATGCTCTCTCTTAACCATGTCAGAAATATGCTTCCTTTGTTCCTGATTATTTGCCTTTGGTCACAGTACACTCTTAACCTCTCATCCACAGCCCTGACTTTATTCATATATCTGTTCAAAGTGTTTCACATTTCCTTACTGGTTTCTGAATATCTTACCCCACTATAATGTTTTTTGTTTTTTTTTTGTTTTTTGTTTTTTGTTTTTTTTTACTCTGTCACTAAAAGTAACTCTTTAAAAATTGCAAATCTAATCACAACTATCCTGTTTACAGCCTCTCAGTGACTTCAGTTATTCTTAGGATATAATTAGAAATCCATTATATGCCTTAGAAGGTCTTCAGTAATCTCATTTCTCTCATCCTCTCTAGACTCATCTCTTACCTTTTTACTTTATTCTACACATTTTTGGCTTCTTTGAATTCCTGTGATAGGACATAGTTATTCTCCAACCCCTTTGGCCTGGTATTTTCTCCACACCCTTGGTACCACATCCTTCTGGTTTTTTGTTTTGTTTTGCTTCCATTTCTCCAGGTAGGAAGTAATTACAGAGATTGTATAGTTAGTGCTTTTAAAAAATAAATAACAGACGGGCACCTGGGAGGCTCAGTTGGCTGAGTGTCCAACTTTTGATTTTGACTCAGGTCATGATCTCATGGCTGTGGGATCAAACCCCACATTGGGCTCCATGCTGAGAATGGAGCCTGCTTGGGATTCTCTTTCTCCCTTTCCCTGCCCCTTCTGCATGTGTGTTCTCTCTCTCTCTCTCTCTCTCTCTCTCTTTCTCTCTCTCTCTCTCTCTTTCTCTCTCTCTCTCTCTCCCTCTCTCTCTCTCCCTCTCTCTCTTTCTCCCTCTGTCTCAAAATAAATAAACATGAAAAAAAAAGAATAGAGGACCTTTGGGCAAGGTGGAAAAATAGGAACTGAATTTACTCTGCTGCTTAAAACGGAAAAAAATTAGACAAAATATATGTAAAACATCTCAGGAGGTAGGATTTTCAAACAATCCTAAAAATCTCTATCACAAAACTTATGATTGTAACTTTGGCCACCTAACTATCTACATGTATTTCTTCAGTGACACCACATCAATAAATTTCATTTTTTGTATATTGAGATAAATCAAATTTTCAGAATGGATCTTGGGCTTATGTAAAGCCTAAAACTATAAGACTTCAGAAAAAAACAGGAGAAAATCCTTGTGATCTTGAGTTAGGCAAAAATTTCTGAGATTTGATTCCAAAAACATGATTCATAAAAATACTAAATTGATGACTTGAACTTCATCAAAAGTAAAACTTTTGATTTTCAAGAGACATTCTTTTTTTTAAAATTTAAAAAAAAAATTTTTTTTTCAACGTTTTTTATTTATTTTTGGGACAGAGAGAGACAGAGCATGAACGGGGGAGGGGCAGAGAGAGAGGGAGACACAGAATCGGAAACAGGCTCCAGGCTCTGAGCCATCAGCCCAGAGCCCGACGTGGGGCTCGAACTCCCAGACCGCGAAATCGTGACCTGGCTGAAGTCGGACGCCCAACCGACTGCGCCACCCAGGCGCCCCCAAGAGACATTCTTAAGAGACAGAAAAGACCAGCCAAAAGCTAGGAGAAACTATTTACAAATTTGTATATTTGAATACATAGGAAGTATATTTAGAATATATTAAAAATACTTTCAGAACTCAGTTATAAGAAAACAATCTACACAAAAAACTAGGAAAAATTTTGGACACTTTAATAAAGCAAATATATTCATGATGAGAAGCACAAGAAAAGAGGTTCAACGTTATTAGTCAATAAATACAAATTAAAACCACAATAAGATACCACTGTATACCTATCAGAAAGGATAAATTAAAAAGACTAAAGTTTGGAGAAACTAGAACTCTTATATTCTGCTAGCTGTAATGTAAAATGATATGACTACTTTGTAAGACAATTTAGCAGTTTCTTAGAAATTTAAACATACACTTACCATATGGTCCAACTATTCAGTCTTAGGTATTTATCCAAGAGAAATGAAAGCATAGGTATTGCACATGAATATTCATAACAGCTTTACTTTAATAGCCTCAAAATGAGAACAGTCCATATCTTTTTTTTTTTTTTTAAACGTTTATTTATTTTTGAGACAGAGAGAGAGCATGAACGGGGGAGGGGCAGAGAGAGAGGGAGATACAGAATCTGAAACAGGCTCCAGGCTCTGAGCTGTCAGCACAGAGCCCGACGCGGGGCTTGAACCCACGAACTGTGAGATCGTGACCTGAGCTGAAGTCGGACGCTTAGCCGACTGAGCCACCCAGGCACCCCACAACACTCCCTTTTTAATGAACCAGTTTTTCTTATGGGTTTCCAAATGGTTTTTCCCATTTAAGCCCCTGTCAGCAGTGACCATGTCATATGGCATCTGAAACAGAGTCAGAAAAGAGGGATTTTATACCTTACTACCCACATGATCACAGGTAGATAATAATCAGATTAATTCTTCAAAACTTTCTCAGCTGACCAACAGATATTTTCTTTTTTTTTTTTATATGAAATTTATTGACAAATTGGTTTCCATACAACACCCAGTGCTCATCCCAAAAGGTGCCCTCCTCAATACCCATCACCCACCCTCTCCTCCCTCCCACCCCCCATCAACCCTCAGTTTGTTCTCAGTTTTTAACAGTCTCTTATGCTTTGGCTCTCTCCCACTCTAACCTCTTTTTTTTTTTTTTCCTTCCCCTCCCCCATGGGTTCCTGTTAAGTTTCTCAGGATCCACATAAGAGTGAAACCATATGGTATCTGTCTTTCTCTGTATGGCTTATTTCACTTAGCATCACACTATCCAGTTCCATCCACGTTGCTACAAAAGGCCATATTTCATTTTTTCTCATTGCCACGTAATATTCCATTGTGTATATAAACCACAATTTCTTTATCCATTCATCAGTTGATGGACATTTAGGCTCTTTCCATAATTTGGCTATTGTTGAGAGTGCTGCTATGAACATTGGGGTACAAGTGGCCCTATGCATCAGTACTCCTGTATCCCTTGGATAAATTCCTAGCAGTGCTATTGCTGGGTCATAGGGTAGGTCTATTTTTAATTTTCTGAGGAACCTCCACACTGCTTTCCAGAGCGGCTGCACCAATTTGCATTCCCACCAACAGTGCAAGAGGGTTCCCGTTTCTCCATATCCTCTCCAGCATCTATAGTCTCCTGATTTGTTCCTTTTGGCCACTCTGACTGGCGTGAGGTGATACCTGAGTGTGGTTTTGATTTGTATTTCCCTGATAAGGAGCGACGCTGAACATCTTTTCATGTGCCTGTGGGCCATCCGGATGTCTTCTTTAGAGAAGTGTCTATTCATGTTTTCTGCCCATTTCTTCACTGGGTTATTTGTTTTTCGGGTGTGGAGTTTGGCGAGCTCTTTATAGATTTTGGATACTAGCCCTTTGTCCGATATGTCATTTGCGAATATCTTTTCCCATTCCGTTGGTTGCCTTTTAGTTTTGTTGGTTGTTTCCTTTGCTGTGCAGAAGCTTTTTATCTTCATAAGGTCCCAGTAATTCACTTTTTCTTTTAATTCCCTTGCCTTTGGGGATGTGTCGAGTAAGAGATTGCTACGGCTGAGGTCAGAGAGGTCTTTTCCTGCTTTCTCCTCTAAGGTTTTGATGGTTTCCTGTCTCACATTTAGGTCCTTTATCCATTTTGAGTTTATTTTTGTGAATGGTGTGAGAAAGTGGTCTAGTTTCAACCTTCTGCATGTTGCTGTCCAGTTCTCCCAGCACCATTTGTTAAAGAGGCTGTCTTTTTTCCATTGGATGTTCTTTCCTGCTTTGTCAAAGATGAGTTGGCCATACGCTTGTGGATCTAGTTCTGGGGTTTCTATTCTGTTCCATTGGTCTATGTGTCTGTTTTTGTGCCAATACCATGCTGTCTTGATGATGATAGCTTTGTAGTAGAGGCTAAAGTCTGGGATTGTGATGCCTCCTGCTTTGGTCTTCTTCTTCAAAATTACTTTGGCTATTCGGGGCCTTTTGTGGTTCCATATGAATTTTAGGATTGCTTGTTCTAGTTTCGAGAAGAATGCTGGTGCAATTTTGATTGGGATTGCATTGAATGTGTAGATAGCTTTGGGTAGTATTGACATTTTGACAATATTTATTTTTCCAATTCATGAGCAGGGAATGTCTTTCCATTTCTTTATATCTTCTTCAATTTCCTTCACAAGCTTTCTATAGTTTTCAGCATACAGATCTTGTACATCTTTGGTTAGATTTATTCCTAGGTATTTTATGCTTCTTGGTGCAATTGTGAATGGGATCAGTTTCTTTATTTGTCTTTCTGTTGCTTCATTGTTAGTGTATAAGACTGCAACTGATTTCTGTACATTGATTTTGTATCCTGCAACTTTGCTGAATTCCTGTATCAGTTCTAGCAGACTTTTGGTGGAGTCTATTGGATTTTCCATGTATAATATCATGTCATCTGCAAAAAGCGAAAGCTTGACTTCATCTTTGCCAATTTTGATGCCTTTGATTTCCTTTTGTTGTCTGCTTGCTGATGCTAGAACTTCCAGCACTATGTTAAACAGCAGTGGTGAGAGTGGGCATCCTTGTCGTGTTCCTGATCTCAGGGAAAAAGCTCTCAGTTTTTCCCCATTGAGGATGATGTTAGCTGTGGGCTTTTCATAAATGGCTTTTATGATCTTTAAGTATGTTCCTTCTATCCCGACTTTCTCAAGGGTTTTTATTAAGAAAGGGTGCTGGATTTTGTCAAAGGCCTTTTCTGCATCGATTGACAGGATCATATGGTTCTCTTTTTTTTTGTTAATGTGATGTATCACGTTGATTGATTTGCGAATGTTGAACCAGCCCTGCATCCCAGGAATGAATCCCACTTGATCATGGTGAATAATTCTTTTTATATGCCGTTGAATTCGATTTGCTAGTATGTTATTGAGAATTTTTGCATCCATATTCATCAGGGATATTGGCCTGTAGTTCTCTTTTTTTAATGGCTCTCTGTCTGGTTTAGGAATCAAAGTAATACTGGCTTCATAGAATGAGTCTGGAAGTTTTCCTTCCCTTTCTATTTCTTGGAATAGCTTGAGAAGGATAGGTATTATCTCTGCTTTAAACGTCTGGTAGAACTCCCCTGGGAAGCCATCTGGTCCTGGACTCTTATTTGTTGGGAGATTTTTGATAACCGATTCAATTTCTTCGCTGGTTATGGGTCTGTTCAAGCTTTCTATTTCCTCCTGATTGAGTTTTGGAAGAGTGTGGGTGTTCAGGAATTTGTCCATTTCTTCCAGGTTGTCCAATTTGTTGGCATATAATTTTTCATAGTATTCCCTGATAATTGTTTGTATCTCTGAGGGATTGGTTGTAATAATTCCATTTTCATTCATGGTTTTATCTATTTGGGTCATTTCCCTTTTCTTTTTGAGAAGCCTGGCTAGAGGTTTGTCAATTTTGTTTATTTTTTCAAAAAACCAACTCTTGGTTTCGTTGATCTGCTCTACAGTTTTTTTAGATTCTATATTGTTTATTTCTGCTCTGATCTTTATTATTTCTCTTCTTCTGCTGGGTTTAGGCTGCCTTTGCTGTTCTGCTTCTAGTTCCTTTAGGTGTGCTGTTAGATTTTGTATTTGGGATTTTTCTTGTTTCTTGAGATAGGCCTGGATTGCAATGTATTTTCCTCTCAGGACTGCCTTCGCTGCGTCCCAAAGCATTTGGATTGTTGTATTTTCATTTTCGTTTGTTTCCATATATTTTTTAATTTCTTCTCTAATTGCCTGGTTGACCCACTCATTCGTTAGTAGGGTGTTCTTTAACCTCTATGCCTTTGGAGGTTTTCCAGACTTTTTTCTGTGGTTGATTTCAAGCTTCATAGCATTGTGGTCTGAAAGTATGCATGGCATAATTTCAATTCTTGTAAACTTATGAAGGGCTGTTTTGTGACCCAGTATATGATCTATCTTGGAGAATGTTCCATGTGCACTCGAGAAGAAAGTATATTCTGTTGCTTTGGGATGTAGAGTTCTAAATATATCTGTCAAGTCCATCTGATCCAATGTCTCATTCAGGGCCCTTGTTTCTTTATTGACTGTGTGTCTAGATGATCTCTCCATTTCTGTAAGTGGGGTGTTAAAGTCCCCTGCAATGACCACCTTCTTATCAATAAGGTTGCTTATGTTTATGAGTAATTGTTTTATATATTTGGGGGCTCTGGTATTCGGCGCATAGACATTTATAATTGTTAGCTCTTCCTGATGGATAGACCCTGTAACTATTATATAATGTCCTTCTTCATCTCTTGTTACAGCCTTTACTTTAAAGTCTAGTTTGTCTGATATAAGTATGGCTACTCCAGCTTTCTTTTGGCTTCCAGTCGCATGATAAATAGTTCTCCATCCCCTCACTCTCAATCTAAAGGTGTCCTCAGGTCTAAAATGAGTCTCTTGTAGACAGCAAATAGATGGGTCTTGTTTTTTTATCCATTCTGATACCCTATGTCTTTTGGTTGGCGCATTTAATTCATTTACATTCAGTGTTATTATAGAAAGATACGGGTTTAGAGTCATTGTGATGTCTGTATGTTTTATGCTTGTAGTGATGTCTCTGGGACTTTGTCTCACAGGGTCCCACTTAGGATCTCTTGTAGGGCTGGTTTAGTGGTGACAAATTCCTTCAGTTTTTGTTCGTTTGGGAAGACCTTTATCTCTCCTTCTATTCTAAATGACAGACTTGCTGGATAAAGGATTCTCGGCTGCATATTTTTTCTGTCTAGCACCCTGAAAATCTCGTGCCAATTCTTTCTGGCCTGCCAAGTTTCAAAAGAGAGATCAGTCACGAGTCTTATAGGTCTCCCTTTATATGTGAGGGCACGTTTACTCCTTGCTGCTTTCAGAATTTTCTCTTTATCCTTGTATTTTGCCAGTTTCACTATGATATGTCGTGCAGAAGATCGATTCAAGTTACGTCTGAAGGGAGTTCTCTGTGCCTCTTGGATTTCAATGCCTTTTTCCTTCCCCAGTTCAGGGAAGTTCTCAGCTATGATTTCTTCAAGTACCCCTTCAGCACCTTTCCCTCTCTCTTCCTTCTCTGGGATACCAATTATGCGTATATTATTTCTTTTTAGTGTATCACTTAGTTCTCTAATTTTCCCCTCATACTCCTGGATTTTTTTATCTCTCTTTTTCTCAGCTTCCTCTTTTTCCATAACTTTATCTTCTAGTTCACCTATTCTCTCCTCTGCCTCTTCAAGCTGAGCTGTGGTGGTTTCCATTTTGTTATGCATTTCGTTTAAAGCGTTTTTCAGCTCCTCGTGACTGTTCCTTAGTCCCTTGATCTCTGTAGCAAGAGATTCTCTGGTGTCCTGTATACTGTTTTCAAGCCCAGCGATTAATTTTATGACTATTATTCTAAATTCACTTTCTGTTATATTATTTAAATCCTTTTTGATCAGCTCATTAGCTGTTGTTATTTCCTGGAGATTCTTCTGAGGGGAATTCTTCCGCTTGGTCATTTTGGATAGTCCCTGGCGTGGTGAGGACCTGCAGGGCACTTCCCCTGTGCTGTGGTGTGTAACTGGAGTTGGTGGGCGGAGCCACAGTCAGACCTGATGTCTGCCCCCAGCCCACCGCTGGGGCCACAGTCAGACTGGTGTGTGCCTTCTCTTCCCCTCTCCTAGGGGCGGGATTCACTGTGGGGTGGCGTGGCCTGTCTGGGCTACTTGCACACTGCCAGGCTTGTGATGCTGGGGATCTGGCGTATTAGCTGGGGTGGGTAGGCAAGGTGCACGGGGGCAGGAGGGGCAGGCTTAGATCGCTTCTCCTTAGGTGATCCTCTTCAGGAGGGGCCCTGTGGCAGCGGGAGGGAGTCAGATCCGCTGCCGGAGGTTTGGCTCTGCAGAAGCACAGAGTTGGGTGTTTGCGCGGAGTGAGCAAGTTCCCTGGCAGGAACTGGTTCTCTTTGGGATTTTGGCTGGGGGATGGGCGGGGGAGATGGCGCCGGTGAGCGCCTTTGTTCCCCACCAAACTGAGCTCTGTCGTCAGGGGGCTCAGCAGCTCTCCCTCCCTTTGTCCTCCAGCCTTCCCGCTTTCCGAGCAGAGCTTTTAACTTATGACCTCCCAGACGCTAAGTCGCGCTTGTTGTGGGAACACAGTCCGTCAGGCCCCTCCGCTTTTGCCAGCCAGACTCGGGGGCTCTGCTTGGCTGGCGAGCCGCCCCTCCGCCCCGGCTCCCTCCCGCCAGTCCGTGGAGCGCGCACCGCCTCGCCGCCCTTCCTACCCTCTTCAGTGGGCCTCTCGTCTGTGTTTGGCTCCGGCGACTCCCTTCTGCTAATCCTCTGGCGGTTTTCTGGGTTATTTAGGCAGGTGTAGGTGGAATCTAAGTGATCAGCAGGACGCGCGGTGAGCCCAGCGTCCTCCTAAGCCGCCATCTTGCCGCTTCCCCCCGAGAACAGTCCGTATCAACAGATAAATGGGTAAACAAACAATGGTATATCTAAACAATTGGAATACTACTCAGTAATAAAAAGGGATGGATTATTGATACATACTACAACACAGATGGATCTTAAAATAATTATGCTGAGTTAGTGAAGACAGAACAGAGTACATGTTATGATTCCACTTATGTCAATTTTTAGAAAATGTGAACTGACCTATAATAACTGCAAGAAAATCAGTGTTGCCCAGTGAATGAGGGTATATGGTTGGGAGGGAGGACTTAGAAAAGGACATGAAACTTGGTGGTGATGGATATGCTTATTATTTTGATTGCAGTGGTAATTTTACAGACGTATACCTATGTGAAAACTTACCAACTTGTGTTTAAATAGGTGACATTTACTATATATCAGCTACACTTTAATAAGGTTGCTTTTACCAAAAATACCCCAAAACCGAACAAACAAAAAACCCAAAAGAAAACCCACACATATACACAAAATAGAGTTTCCCTAATAGACCAAACTTCCCTTGAGCTCCTTTTTAGCTTTCCAGAGTTGATGAGAGGTGCGATTACTCAGCAGACTGAGTGGTACACACCAAAAAAGTGAGAGTCACAAACCAGTGGGTGTGAAGAATGTGGCTGCCAGTGGCTTGAGAATAGATCTGGGTTCTTGAGGTGTAGACTGGGAATTCCCCAAACCTTAAAAGTTGTTTTATCGGCTTAGGATTCTGGCCCATGGTGTCCAGTTACGCATTTCTTGAAATCAGTCTCCTGGTTTTGTGCCACCAGCAATTCAGTGAGATTGCTCTGTACCCTGTTGTTCAGATTATGTACATAACATTTAAGGTGGGTAGAGTATTGTGAAGTCGAATTTGTAATTGCTTTAATTGATTTTGGTAACTCTGGACAAGGCCTTCATATCATAATTTTAATTAGTATTTTTTAATGGATCTCATGTACTGAGCATGCTTGTAAAAATGTCTTGATTATACTTATCATCTCTATGTAACCTGATGCAATTCTTATCTTAAACTTTGATGAAATTTAGCCTGATTCTATTATTGGAAGCTTAGAAAGCCTTTCTGTGTGATGAGCAATTAAATGTAGGACCAATGGTTTTGGTAAATAGACTACAAAATATGAAAACCACATAACCCCAGTAGTTATATAATACTAAACAAACTTTCTAAAACATATTTTTAGGGCTATACTCAGTACAAGAAAACATGGAATCAGCAGTTTTCTCATGGATTATTTTTTTGATGGCTTAATATTCTGGCCCTTGCATGACTGAAATTATAGTTAGAGTGCACTGGAATTTACATTGCTGTAAAATTCCCCTCCCTTCTTTTGCTGACTGTTGTTATTGATTAATATGATGGTCTATATCTCATGTTAGGAAGACATTTAGTTATTATGTTAAAATATCCAAATGCATTTTTAGACCACATAGAGAAAAATTAATTAGAATTTTTGGACCAAGGAGTAGTATTAGATATGTCTCCCATCAGACATGAAATCAATATGATTATAACATTGCTCATATAGACAGTATTAGTTATTGTCTTCTTAATCAATGAGATTCACCTAACTTTAAATGATTTGGTGGGGCCATTCTGAATAGACAATAACGATTAGTCCTTTTTCTAAGGAGTATCATACATTTCTAAGTGGATTGTTTATATCTGAATGTTTGTTGCTCATCTCAATTCACATTATAAGGTTAAGATGTGGTTTTATTTTATGGTTTAATTTATGCTCACTTATGCTAATTGAGGCTTGGACTAGTAGTTTGTAAGGAGTAAACAGACTATTTTTTTCAGATATTCATATTTTGATCATGGCTTAATTGTACAAATTGTCATTTTTGATATTGCATTGACCTTTTCCAAACATAGCTATTTTGTATAAAGACTTACCTTTTTTTTAAAAAAATCATTTCTGCATCTTCTTCTCTATTTTCTTCAGTTGAGGTGTGGCTTAAACTACCTTTCAGTGGAATAAATACTGTGACCTCTCAGGTAAGACTTCCAGACTTTCTCCATCAAAATCTTTGAATCTTAATAGGTAGAGTCTTATTTCCATATCATTTTGAAGTTTCAGTTGAAACAATTCATTTGTCTCTTGAAGTCTGAAATGATTTTTCAGTTCTTAATTTTATTTAAATATAATTAAAAATTTTAATTAAAAAATGTTTATTTTTGAGAGAGAGAGAGACAGAGACAGAGACAGAGAAATAGAGCATGATAGAGGAAGGGGCATAGAGAGAGGGAGACACAGAATCCAAAGCAGGTTCCAGGCTCTGAGCTGTCAGCCCACACATGGATCTTGAACCCATGAACTGTGAGATCATGACCTGAGCTGAAGTTGGATGCTTAACTGACTGAGCCACCCAGGCACTCCTATAATTAAAAATTTTAAATTACTGTTTTCAACACTTTCTGCTTCTTCCCATCTCTCTGCCTTCCCTAGTTAAATGCTTCACAGCAACACTACCTGAAATAAACACAATGCAAGCCACATAGGTTATTACAAATTTTCTGTACCTGTACCCTATAACGATTTGAGTCTAATCAAGAGACATAAATCACATATAGTTTAATATGAAGAATTATTGAGAAAGAAGAGTAACTATGAAGATATAAGGAAAACTGTAAAAGATACCCTAGACCTGAGGAAGAGTACTCAAGGAAGGATAATCTTGCAAAGGGGGCACTACTCCAAAGTTGAGGTTGCTGAGGGATTGTGTTCTCTAGAAACTTGACTAGGGCAGAGTACCACCAGATGTCCTAAATATCCATACTACTGATGACTGTGCAGCAAGAGCAAGATAAAAACCAAGAGCTCAGCATTCGGAATCAAGTAGAGGCGTCCTCTTCATCCCGCAGCATCTAACACCCTCAGACAAAGTTTGAAAGCATGTGGACTGTAAAGGCAAAATGCTTTAAGAATTCAGTCCCTTGCAGGGTGCCTAGGTGGCTCAGTTGGTTGAGCATCCAACTTTTACTCAGGTCATGATCTCGCTTTTGTGGGTTCGAGCCCTGTATCAGGCTCTTTGCTGACAGCTCAGAGCGTTGGAGCCTGCTTTGGATTTTGTGACTCCCTCTCTGCCCCTCCCTTGCTCATGCTCCGTCCCTGTCTATCTTTTAAAAAAATAAAATAAAACGTTAAAAAAAAAAAAAGAATCCCATCCATTGTTAAGAACAAGTACTGGAGAGTGAATTTTGAGCTCATAGGCAATAAATTGATAATTGACACATAACCACATATAAAATGGGTGAAATTAATTTCAATAATATATTGTATTTAATGCAGTATGTCAAAATAATATCATTTTAACAGTTAATTAAAATATGCATTATTAATGAGATATGTTCCAATCTTTTAGTACTATTTAAGATCCAAAGTATATTTTGTACTTACAGCACATCTCAAATTGGACACTAAATTTTCATTGGGTGTACTTGATCTATATTTAAATTTCATAAAACTTACAGTTGAAAAAGAAGATTTATATACCCAAATTGTTTGAAATATACTTAAAAGTTTTCAAAAAATGTAATTAAGAACCACAAATCATTTTCCTTTAGCATTTACATTCATTTTGACGAAACCGATTCATATTTTTCAGAGGAATTGATATGAACTTAAGGGAAAAACATCAGTTTTAAAAAAATGTTTATTCTGAAAGGGAAAGAGCATGACTAGGGAAGGGGCAGAGAGAGAGAGAGAGAGAGAGAGAGAGGGAGAGAGAGAGAGAGAGAGAGAGAGAATCCCAGAATCCCAAGCAGGCTCTGCACTGTCAGGGCTTGATCCATGAACCATGAGATCATAACCTGAGCTGAAATCAAGAATTGAATGCTTAACTGACTGAGCTACCAAGACGCCCTGGAAGAACATCAGATTTAAACTTGTGTTTAAGTTAATTAAATTCTCTAACTCTTGTGATAATATTGAATTCAAGAATTATAAAATTTAAAATTAACTCTGAATTTATCAATATCAACAAATGTTATTCAAAATTTCTTAGACATTTACAACCAATTTACATAATGCTATCAAAAACAATTAAAATGTTCTGCATATAAATCCATGCTAGAAAAATGTATAAAAGCATTATTGTCGACTATATTATGAAGTTTGAATTTTAACATAAATTCTCACAACTGTCTAAAGTCATAAATAAGCTTTTCCTTTCCTTGTTGATTCAGCTTTACTTCATTCATATGCAGGGTGGTATGGATTATAATTTGATAAGCAAGAAACCCACCTGGCTTTTAAAGAAAATATACTAACTTGAACATAACAAGCAGAGAGTCATCTTATGATGATAAGAGATCTCTGGGTCTTCTATCTTTCATAGACATGAAGCAGACAGAGAAAGTTATTCAGCTGTAAACACAGGCCAGAAGGCAAAGCCAATAGCCATGGTAAATCACTCTCAGGCAACTGATCTGGCTTTAATCAAGGAATTGATGAGTGTTTAGCTGTATTTCTGAGTTGTAATAGATCCTCGATTGCTATGAGCCTTCCTTACCCCTTCCTCCCCTTTTCTCCCTTTTTTTAGAGGTAAAATATACCTCACATAAAATTTACCATCTCACCCATTTTAACTGTACAGTTTAACGGTATTAAATACATTCATATTGTGCAACTATCACCACCATCCAGCTTTAGAACTTGTCTCGTCTTGTAAAACTGAAACACTATACCCATTAAACAATAACTCTTTAATCTCCCTTCCCTCAGCGCATGGCAGCCTCCATTCTACTTTGTGTCTCTATGATTTTTGACTATTCTGAGTACTTCACTTAATTGGAAGAATAAAATATTTGTCTTTTGTAACTGGCATATTTCACTTAGAACAGTGTTCTCTAGGTTCATCCATGTTGTAGCATGTTAGAATCTCCTTCCTGTTTGAGTCTAAATAATATTCCATTGTATTTATATATTATATTTTCTCTATTCATCCATTGATGAGTACTTGAGTTGCTTTCATGTTTAAGCTACTGTAACTAATGCTGCTATGAACATGGATGTACACATATCTCTTAAAGACCTTGCTTTGTATTCTTTTTGGTATATACTTGGAAGTGGAATTACTAGATCATATAGTAATTCTATTTTAAACTTTTTGAGGAACCATCATACTGTTTTCCACAGCAGCTATACATTGTCACCAACAGTGCACAAGGCCAGTTTCTCTACATCCTTGTCAACACTTGTTATTTTTTTGAGTTTTTTTTTGTTTGTTTTTAATGGTAGCTATCCTAAAGTATATGAGGTGGTAGTATCTCATTGTAATTTTCATTTGTCTTTCCCTAATGATTAGCGATGTTAACCATCTTTTCATGTCTTATAGTTCTTTGTGTATTTTCTTTAGCGAAATGTCTATTCAAGTTCTTTGCCTGTTTCCAAATTGGGTTTTTGTTGTTGTTGAGTTTTGGGAGTTATCTATATATTCTGGATATTAATAAATTATCAGATATATGTTTTGTAAATATTATATCCCATTCTGTGGGCTTGCTTTGTAATCTGCTGATAGTGTCTTTAAATGTACATAATTTTTAAATTTTCATGAAGTCTAATTTTCTGTTTTTTATTTTGTTGCCTGTACCTTTGGTGTCATATTCAAGAAATCATTGCCAAATCCAATGCCGTGAAGTTTTTCCCCTGTGTTTTCTTCTAAGAGTTTTATAGGGCAAGGGCTTGCAACAGGGGGGTGGTACAGCAAAAATGGCCACCTGCCTCTTTGTCTACATCTTTGTGATTAGAAGCCGCAGTCAGCAATCAGAGCACAGATCCCTGATATTTGGAAGACAGGGTCCTTTTTACCCACTGTGGTTTTTGGAAACTGTGTATTAGCTGTTCCTGGAATGCCTGCATGGCTGCCTGTTATGTGGCTGGGGAATAGGCACCAGGTTCCTGTTATTGTGCCAAGAGCTGAAATTGACCAAAATTAACCACAGTTGACCTTCTAAGCCTTTTTGTAGATTGCAAACCCTCCTGGTCTCTAGGGTCCCAAAATAGTTGCATCAGACATATTTTGCTAGTGCTATTGTAGTCTAGGTGGGGACACAGGTTCCTGGTGCTTCCTATTCCACTATACTCCCAGAATCCTCTTGGAATTAATATGCCTTTATGATCAATCTCCTAAAGCAGTTGTTTGGACATAGGCCAACCTTAAAATATGCATGTTAACAGAGGCTGTTAACATGGGCTAGAAAAGTGTGAATAGATCTTGGGAGATTTTAGCAAGTTGCCTTTTGGTTCGATATTAAAAATTATTTTGATATGACTGACTTTTATGTGTAATGATGTTATAATAGTTTCCTTTGTCCGATATGACATTTAACCAATAAGTAGTTGTATTTATCAATCTGCAGAATAGAATCTATAATATCTAGTCATGTAAACCTAAAAATAGATGATAGTAATTGGTTCATAATTTGCTTATTTGGTGACAAGGTCTAAATCAAGCATAACTTCTCACTTTGTAGCAAATCATGTCATTGGTCAGGGCAAATTTCCTCTGTTTAAAAAAATCATTTACCCCATTTTATCTTCAATTTCCATCCTATGTTCTCACCCTGTTTGAGAACATCCTACTGTTTGTATTTGTTCTTTTAAAAATTATGTGTATTGTTGTGGGGATTTTTAGCTTACATAAATTGTATCACTATATAGGTCTAATTTTCTTATTTTCTTCTATTTAGCATTACATTTTAAGATCTCTGTTACTTTTTAAATGCCTATTCAATATTTCCCCAAGCCAGACAGTGGTTTATAATAGGCATATGTACACTTTATCTGTCCTCTTCCCAGTGGTGGACTCACAGATCTCCTATTCCTTATTGTTGCAAACAGTGTTTGCATACCTTCTCTTGTGGATTGGATCATAAATTTTATTTAGCATAAAACAGTGCTGTTAAAACTGGATTTGAGATAATCTAACTTCATATATGTAACTCTAAAGACTCACATCCTATGCTTCTCCCTGGGAATTTAAATTAAAGGCCAGAGGAAGAAACCTTTTAGTCCCAAATTAAGGGGCCACTGATTTTCCCACAGACTTACTAATGAAGTGAATCAAGCCATTATAGTGTGGTTTAAATTCTGTGTGAATATCAAGTATTGTTTAAATAGTCATTAAAAAATACTTATGGAAAGAAAAATTCTCCCATGGAAGTGTATGAAAATTGTTGCTATCATTATAAAGTCATTCAAAAGGAGCATATTATTTGCTATGCAGTCTATCATAAATTCTGACTTTTCAAAATAATTTTAAGTACTATGAAAGAATTGCCATTTTCTTCCCTCTAATCTTGAATCTTGGCATCTTTGCCAATTCTTCTGAACTGAATCGAGGTTATAATCCCCAAATAACACCATCCATCAAATTTTCAGACTAGTGGCTAACATGAATATGTACACTTGAACTACTGGTCACCGTTTTGTACTAGTTTTAGGCTAATTCAAACTTAAATATCTAATACAATATAAATCACTTTCTTCCTATGAACAATGATTAAACATATTGAATTTCAATACTTTTTCTTTTTCTCCTTTTAGACATTTAGGAACTTAAAATTCTTTGAAATCAATTTTAAGATTTTCAAGATTAATTTTGAAATAATAATAATAATAATAATAATAATAATAATAATAATAAATTAAGGCCTTATTTCAAGCCAAGAGTTTAGTATCATAGATTAAAAGTTGTCACAAATTACTTGAGCTTTATTTTCATTGAGGTTTAGGGTCTTATCCCCACTTCTGGAATCTAAGTGAGCTTGGTGACTTTTCTGATCAGTACAGTATGACAATGTGACCTTGTGTCTCTTTCCAAGTCTAGCTTTTAAGAAACTGGTAGTTTCCAATGATAATGTCGTGGAATGCTCGTTGTGAGTGCAAAAAGCTTCCATGTAAGAAGACTTTGCTGGAGATTCATGCTATGAAGAAACTCATTGGGCCACCTGGAGACCCGTATGGATGTCTGGTTAGCCCCTGGCTATCCCAGCCATTTCAGTACAGGTGTCAGACATGTGAGTGAAGAAACCTTGAGATAACCTCAGCCCCTCTTTCCCTATAATGAAATGAGAGACCCCAAAGAAGAGCCACTTCAATTGAACTCAGTCAACTCACAGAACAATGTGAGAGAAATAATTGTTTTAAGCCATTAAGTTTTGGAGATGACTCATATTCAGTACTAGATAATAGGAACACTTGATCTCCAAATAGTTGCTCAGGCTTATGGGATGTTATGGGTAATTGTATTAAAACAAAATGTGTCAATGGGACCATGTGGACTCTCTTCTTACTAAAATAGTTTATTTCTATCTATAACAGGGGCAAAAAGCAGGAAATAATAAGTAGTTGCTAAATGTTTAGGGATTGGACTGAGTTTGAAACTAATCATTGCAGGGACCTATTGGCCAAAGAATTCCAGAAAGAAATAGAGACAAATGTATTTGCAGCTGTGGATGAATCTGATGAACCTGAAAATGATTCTGTTGTTATAATGCTGGAGAATGTATCTCTTAGGAATTCTTTCATCATTCCCCAGAAAACAGTTAGCATTTCTCTGTGGGACCATATAGACCTGGGAAATTTTTGTTTTGTGAGATGAATCTTTATTCATTTCTCCATCTGGGACTGTGTGTATATTATCAGAATGTATGAAAACTTACCATGCATATTTGTGTACTTTCATATGTCCTACCTTTGTGTCCTAAATCTGTATTGAACACACCTGTGATCTACCTAGATAGCTGACACTCAGTATCTTACTCTGTAAAATGAAGATAATGACTGTAATGAGTTTATAAGTCTGTATTGTGAAGAACAAATAGAGAACTCATGAAAAACCCATGGCAATGTCTGGAAGATATTAGATGCCTGATGCCCAATTTATTAATATTAATTTAATTATCACCATATGAATCATAAGAATGGAAATAAAAGGTAGCAGCAAGAAAGATTGTTTACAAGCAGATTAAGTCTCTATTTTCTCTATTTTTGAGCAAAGCGTCCAGTAGAATCCCAGTCCTTCCCAGTCCTTCCCACTGCTATTTGCAGATGATTAAAAAAAATATTTTCTTGAGTAAGTAGTAAATATTTGGATGCCAGTGTAAAATGTTCTCTGTGTATTTCTTTCATTTTAAATAGAATACTTTTGTATCTTGGAAGAATGTATGCCTTGCAGTTTGGGCCAGGTAGTGAAAGACTGTAAGTCCTCAGATGATACTTAAAGAATTTATTGCTTAAGGTTGAACTGAGTATGGAACAGTACAGGCTGAGTTGAGATGACTCCCTTCCTGGGGAAAAAAAGATGAAATAAGATATAAAATTCGTCATGATCTGGAGATTTTTTTTTTTACCTCTTATTCATTAAGTCTCCCCATTGCTTGCCTTAGAGTCCTCATTTTCTGTGTGTGGTTACATATATTTGTTGGGCTGCCTCATCTCTGGGAAGCTGCACGTCCCTTCCTCCTGCCAGGGTCCCTCACCCCTAACCCTTTCTCTGACTAATGAGAAACATGTATTTTTCTAATCTGAGAATAGAAATCACTTTGGAAAGTCTGCTCAGATGCATTAAAAAGTTAGATGTCTCCTTTCTTAATGTTTGTGTGACTGCCTGAATTTTGCTCAATCTAACCCCTGTCCTACTCTACTGAAAAATGCAACGCCTTTGTCTCTGCCAGTAGATGGTAAGCTCCTTAAGGGAGCTTGTTTTCGCTGGTGTGTACATTGTGTGGCATAAAGAAAGAAAGTACTCAGTAAATATTTGTTGAGTTAAGGAATAAGAAGATGCTAAAGTCAGAGGGTCAACTCCTGAGGCTGATCAGGAGAAAAAGAGCATGGTGCCACAGAAATTATAACTTGTGGCTTCAGCCCTCTCTTGTTTAACCACCTTTTGGAGGCTAGTTGGGTTTTCAAAAAATTTTCTTCTCGTTTACTTTGCTTTTGTGTTTCCATATATATCTAGTTTATATCATATTTTACTTATGGGCCTGAGCCCCCTCTTTGTTAAAACATTGACCTGTTTTTATTTTCTAACCCCAAAGATTGAATTTATTTTTGCAGTAATAGTGGTGGCATTTGGATCACCTTTGCAAATGTGGATGTTCCCTTAACACACATTAAGACCTTATCACACTCTATAGTATTCCAAAAAGGGAGGTGAACTGTTTTCAAAGGTAATAAATAGCTTTAACAACAAAGGATGTAAACACCTCATGAAACAAAAAATCTCTAGTCATATGAATGACTTGTGGCTAAACATTTCAACAGGATCAGCCTTTGTTTCTTTGATCTTTAGGTTTTTACTTTTGAATGTCCACACCTGGCAAATGCAGTAAAATACACAGCATCTGGATTACAGAATGCAAATAACATCCATTCAGGCAAACCTTTAAGAATAGCTGCCTTGGTATCTGCATCATGCTTTGGAAATAAATTGATTTGGACTGCAGTAGGAACTTTATATAATTTTATATGATTTTCAACTTTAACTTTTTTGGGGGGATAGACCTATTATGCCTCCCTCTTTGGTACTGAATAGGTCTTTTTACTGTTCTTAATCTCATTTTAATATGAATGATATTAATCTAGTATTTTACTAAGAAGGACAAGTTTTCCTTCTTAAGTGTACCTTTTTGCTTTGCTTTAAACAGACTTCTGAAATGCAGGAGAGAATCATTCACTGGCAAGATTCTTAGAAATTTCCTTTATATTATTCATTGTCTTTAAGTTTTAGGTAGCTTGGAAGAATGTAAAGATTTCAAACAAGATTTTTTTCCAATTGTACATCATCATGACTTCCTTTTTATCAAAACTTTTATGGAAGCAGGGATAGGAAATGTGTAGGGATTGGCAAAAAATAGAGGAAGGCAAACATTAATTATTGTGTATAATTGAGTAATATGCCTTAGAGGGGAAATGTTTCTGGGACAGGTTTTATGTTAAATAGACAGCCATGTGACTTAGTGCTCCAAGAAAACTTGTATATTATGTTCTCTTTAAGTGGATTGTTAAACTTGCTTTTAGATATAGTAAAAGTGATTCTAGGTTACTTAAGCAATTTATAATAATTTTAAGGTCTTTTTACTGAAAGCAATTTGGTTATTATATATTTATATGTGGCTGATGCAATTGGGTTATGGTTTTTAATTTCTGTAACCTGGCCATTGTTAATAGAAGGTATGTGAAGAATATGTTGTATTCAAAGTGTATAAAATTAAATACAATTAATATCTATTCATTCAGACAATGCTTTCGTTCTTTTAATTTTTTTTTCCTATCCTATCCATCTAAATATCCAGATGTTTGGTGTTACATGTGATTGTATGAAAGCTCTGATCTGAAATCCTATGGCTTACTGGATTACCCTTTACCCACATGGTTTAAATTAATAATAAAAAAATGAACCAGGGCAATCTTGCAACAAAAGAACAAGACTTTATTGTATAACAGAATTGCAGATGTGGAAAGGTGCTCATAATAGAGACAGAATATTTCTGTTTCATAGAGCATCTGGAATGCCACAAGATCTCTACGTTATCAGGAGCTAATGTTAGACAGCCTTGGTTTGTGATTAATTTAATATTCAGAGAAACTTTTTTTTAAAGCTTTATGCCATTCATCATCATAATGTCATTTTTGCAATCCTAAAATGATTTACAAAGTCAACTCTCCCCCCTAATTTCTAAAACAATATTAAGACATCAAAAAGTTTCAGATAGAAACTTCAAAGGGCAGCCAAATCAGAGATTTCTGGCTAAGACAGTTTAGATCATTTAATATCCTCTGGTTTCCCTAGGATTAAATTACAGCTTATAGAATTCTTGGAATCTAGCTAAGGAAGTATTATATAATACTGCATGGCAATTTTGGGGAGGCTGGCAAAAGACTGTACAAAGAAGGAGATGCCATCTTTTCAATTTATCAACATTTCAGTGAGTGCTTGTGAAATGTTAGAGGTATGAGAAGTTACCCCAGTGTGAATATGAAGCTCTAATAACCAAAGACATGTTTGTGTGTAAGCTTGGGATGACATTCATGTGGCGACACTTACTTTCTTCTTTGTTGAGTTGTCACATTGCAATGGAGCTTAGGTTCAAGGAGTGAAATTATGAATCATGAATGGATATCTGAGGCAGGAACTGATAATAGGAATTCATTCTGGCACAGCCACAAAGACAGTGTTTCCAGTCACTGTGGTTTTCTAGGGACAGCAGTGACTGCCGGTTGCTTGTGTAGTGCCACGATGAGGCAGGCCAGAATCACACCACACATCATGCCGGCTGTAGGAACGATCCTGTACGTAACCACTAGGTCTCTCTGAGGAAATTTAGCATGTTCCAAAAGAACCGCATTCAGCTTGAAGTTGAGCTGGTAGAGGAGAAGGTCTGTGAAACAAATGTTAGTTCTCTGACTAAACCAAAATATAAGTGATTGTTACAGGAAATGACCTGTTACAAAGGACTTTTCCATCCCAAACACACACATGCCGCCAGAAAGATGAGCGTGTGGTACACTGTGATGTGCATAAAAGCAAGCTCAATCACTTTCAGGATAATGTATTTTTAAACAAGATTTTGGCACCTTGGACTACCCTGTTGGCCTGATAGTAGGTTTGTTCCTATGCCTTGGCAACAAATTGTGCAAACAAAATGAACTGAAGTTTTCATAATTGGGAGAGGGAAGCAACAACAGAAAAGATAGAAATTAGAGAACAATATTTACAGAAAAATTACTTTTCACAATCTTAAGTTGGTCTTCAAAATATAAATGTGTACCTGTGATTCCTAACTTCACTGTTTTGTCCATGTGCACAAGATCATCAGTACCCTTAAGCCACAAGGGTATGATTTAAGTGCGAGATCTGCTTAAGCATTTAATGTATTGAAACCATAGTCATAGGAAACCAGAGTTCACTTTGTAGATATATTTCAATTTAGCATAACTAAGTAGATCCAAACCCTTATTAGTTCAAGCTGCATTTTATACTGTTCCTAACATGTGTTGATCTTCCCAGTGTATTTTATTTGCGCTTCACATTCTAAATTTAATAATGTATTCTATCAGAATGTGGTTACTCCATTGTGAAGAACAAAACTCTCTATTTGCTTAAGCGTAAAGTCTTGCACAAATTCCTTGATGTCATATTTTTGCAGCCATTTTCTTTCTTGGATTCTGCTAGGTAGTTACTTAGGATTTCTTTGTGTGTAATATGTCGAAAATAAAGGAAACCATAGCAGCACATTCAAAATTTCAGTAGCCATGACCATTACGTCAGTATCACTTCACACATTCATTGCATAATATTTGTTTGTTTGTCTATCCTCATTTAAAATTTTTTTAACTGTTTATTTATTTTTGAGAGAGAGGGAGAGACAGAGTGTGAGCAGGGGAGGGGCAGAGAGCGAGGGAGACACAGAATCGGAAGCAGGCTCCAGGCTCCGAGCTGTCAGCACAGAGCCCGATGCGGGGCGTGAACTCATGACTGTGAGATCATGACCTGTGCCGAAGTTGGACACTTTACGGTCGGAGCCACCCAGGGACCCCTGTCTATCTTCATTTTAAAGATAAATGAAAATTGATAAAGAGGGAGTAGGTAAAGGATAAAAGCACAAATATGATTACAAAGCAGTGTAGAGACACACAAAATATCAAAATAGGGTTAAAAGACTCAGTGCAGGAGAGATGGCTACTGAGCTATGCTTGGAGCTATGTGTTATGCTTTGCCTAAAAACATTAAAATTGGGGTAATAAATAATGGTGGATAGAAAAGAAGAGTGCATTTAAACTGCATGTGATTTCAGGGAGTTCATGAATGATACAGTGGTATCCTTTTGCCTTTAGATTGACAATCCTGCCTTCATTTTTAATGTATCTGCCAGGATCTGGATTATTTAGTATTATTTAAAAAATCCATTTTCCTCTCTGTTGAGGTCACACACTAACGGTCAATGGGGACCAAGCAGGTAGAGAAAAAGGTAAATGTGTCCTATTTGGGATTTTATATATATATATATATATATATATATATATATATATATATATATATATACATATATATATATATATATAATTTATTTAATGTATTGAAACCATAGTCTATATATGTATATATATGTATATATATTTAACATTTATTCATTTTTGAGAGACAGAGCATAAGTGGGGAAGGGGCAGAGAGAGGGAGACACAGAATCTGAATCAGGTTCCAGGCTCCAAGCTGCCAGCACAGAGCCCGACGCGGGGCTCGAACTCACGAACTGTGAGATCATGACCTGAACTGAAGTCGGACGCTCAACCGACTAAGCCACCCAGGTGCCCCATGGGATTATATATTTTTAAACAAGATTTTGGAATTCTTGGATTTGGAAAGACTCTTCCTTTTTAAAAGGTTCAATTGGTACCTAATTGCTATCCACTCACTGCTGTGAGGTCTCTCTAGGTGTAGCTAACTCCTCACCAGGTTAATAAGAAAACAAAAATTCTGTTTTCCTACTACTAAAAAAAATGCAGTAGAAATAGTCAAAAGCAAATATAAAATTTTAATAAGTAATTCATTTCAGGTAACTTCAAACAAGGGAATTAAATTAAATCACATAGTAACATAATTTTGTGCCTGGATATAGAGACCACATGATAAGATACACATTCCTTTCTTTGAAAATCAAGAACTGAGGAGCATGTGGTATCATATGGGATCCTAGATATCCAGAGGGGAAGAATCAAGGCTTTGTATTTTCTTTATTCTGTCAGTTCTCGCTTTGTCAGTTTTTTCTCCTTAAGAATGGCTCTCATGCAAAACTGAGGGACATTAGAGCACAGGTTGTATATGAACCATTCTGTCTTCCACTGTCTAATTTTTAAAAACATCTCATATATGTTGTTAAGGCAAAAAAAAAAAAAAAAAGAAAAAAATAATTCCAATGATTACATTAAAGTGGTTTTGAAGGCACTGCTGTAAGTCCTCTGCACTTATACAGGTTCCCCATAGGCATATGTCCTCAGTTGTCGGAATTCCATTTAGATTATGTTTCTGAGAACTGAACATTCACTGACAAGAACATGTGTGCTAAATGCAAATATTTGATTTAAAGGTAGGATTTAGCAGGATTTGCTGTGTCTATTATGCAGGAGATTGCTGTAGCCTTATTACTTGCAAGATGCTTTGGGGCATACCTTTTAAAAATCAATCAGGAGCCTTTTGATAAAAGACCTAGGTAATGTCAGCTGTTTTTCAGGTATTCAGTTGGTATGTGTATTTGTTGGACCCTATGAATTACGTGTAAGACTACTTTTTATGAATGAGAATTGTGCTATTTTTCAAATAAATAAAAGTATTTTATGCATTAGGAAAAACTATGGTGACATGTGAAATGTGGAAAGACCATAGCAAAGAATTACCTTTCAGACTAGATAGGTCTCTTTGTAATTCTTCATCAAATACTAATTATAAAGTAAATGTATAGCTCTAACCAGATGGTTTTAGGTTTTTCAAGTGGCAGGAATGAAATTTCTTTGTACCTATGTACCTTTTTTGGTTAAACATAAATATGGCGAGATATATATGGCTTAATACAAATGACTCAGAAGCTAGGAAATCTCTCTTTAAATAAAATAAACAAATCTAAAGAGGCTAGATAACTTTAGGTATGCTTAGACTCCCCAGTCACTGTTCACAAAAGAAAATACAGGTATTGGTATATCAGTTCCCTCCACAGACATGTGCTATCCAAGATGACCTAACATCGAAGACCTTTCCTTTGTAGTTAGTTACTGATGTCTGGGTTCTTGTCTTGTGTTGGGAAATGGCAGAGACTGGTCTGGATCCTGTGCTTGTTTTGGGGGAGAAGGCAAGGGACACTGCACTGTACTCTTTTTTTTCTGAATCACCAGAAAACTTTATTAAAAACAAAAAGAAACATTAAAAATCAATTTCAAATTTTGTTTTAATAATACAAGGGGTCTAAGAAAGATGCTAACAGTGTAGCTTCTTAGATGATCTTAGACAAGTCAATACTGATGGAGTTGCCTTTAAGCACAGCTTTGCTGATGTTGATAGTCTTTTCCCTTCTTTTTGAACTTTCATCTGGCCTCCCTTTGTGATAAGATCTTCTCCTTTTTAAGAGTTATTGTCTTCCTTCTTTTCCAGGTGGCTTAGTGGTCAGTGATTACTTGAGGAAAGCATCATGGGTATCTGCATGTGTAATGCCTAGAAAATGCTTTAAGGATTTCATGAATCAGAACAGTGGAATTTTGACTTTATTCTTTGACATACTGAAGAGTTTCTGTGTAGAATTTATATTTCTTTAAAGTCAAATGTTCTATCCATCAAAAGCCCTAGTGCTTACTGTCAATGATTTTTGAAGACCAGCTTTTTATTTTAATTAAGCCCTTGCTTGGAAACATTAGATTTTTGTTTTTGTTTTATGTCAGTCTTTGTTTAGAATCATTTGGAATGGTGATAACATGGGTAAGTGGCATTGAATGCTAAATGATATTTAGCATTTTATTCTCCATCTACTTGCTGTGGCCAGATTCGTATATGCATGTGCGTATATATATATAACAAATATACGTATGGAATCTTTTCCTACTTAGTCAAAAATATGTTTTCAAAGCATTTTTTTCATTGAACAGTCTAAATGTCTTTGGGTCCACTAGACAATGCTTCTGATAGGTTGTTCAGCTTTCTGATTAAGTTGAAAACTAGAATGTAGTTGAATAAAGATAAGAGTGCTAAGCTGTGTTCCAGGAGTACTTTTGCTAAGGACAAATGAAAAGTAGAATCTGGTGGAGCAGAGTAACATGGTAGGTAGGTGTTCACTGGATGGCAAACTGTTGCTAAAAGTAGGAATTGTGAATTAGGATAGAAAGATAAAAGGAGGTGGACAAGACTCCACATGTTTATCCTTTGTGGATACTATTTACTCTCTATCCCTCTCCTGATTGATTTACAAATATTGATTTAGTGCTTTCTATGTTTTAGGCATTGTTCTCTCTGTTCTCTGGTCACTGTCTCACTTGTTCCTTCATAAACTTGATTTAATTTGTGCCTAAGTCACCCCTTGCCTTTCTATTTGATTTTTCTCATTCTCACTTTGTTAACATCAATACAGTACTGCTTTTATAGTTTCACTCTACGTGCTCCACGGTGGTCATTAAAAAATTATGCAGAAAACTTTGTGCAGTGGCATGAGAACAGATACTCAAGTCTCTTTACAGGCACTTTGGAGGTTAGGAGGCTTGCCTTCAAGGTAGATCTGACAAAAATAACAAATTTGTAGTTTCAGATAAAGTGGCAAATGAGATATAGTGGCAAAAGCCATCGACTTGGAAACCAGGTTCCTGGGCTATACAGAATTAGTTACTACCACTATTGAAAAGGTCTGTATTAGGTATTGAAAAGGTATTGAAAAGGTCTGTAATATTTTCTAGCCTTATTTCCATCCTCTGTAGAATGAAAGGGTTTAGTTATTTGGTTACTTGGGTCCGTTTCATTATAAAATTAGTTCTATTATTTCTGTTCTATTAGGGAGTTGAACATGGGTTACCTATTCACTTGGTGGATCAGGAACTTACCTAAAGTAATTTATAAAAGGTGCATTAATAGTATTAGACAAGACTCCCTAAGGTTATCTGTTTAATTAATTTTTTAGAATCTGGGAATCACTGGGCAGTGTAACTACTGAAGATTTCAGGACTCATTAGTGGAACGCACATGTATTTTTGAACACCATTAAGAAAAGTGTGTAACCATCCTCATTATTATATCTCAGTATCTATAAGAAATGAACTTTCCTGGAGTGAGTTAAGCTTACTTCCATATTCTGACTTTCTTAAAAGATATGGAGACTTATATATCAATTTCTCTTATATGACAATCATTTATTGTTATTGATAGCCTTCTTCACATTCCATGAAGTCGCACCTCTGGCTCTCTCTTCTCTAAAATAAATATCTTTTTTAAAAGTTGTGTTTGCCAACTTAAGGGATTTTCAGTGAAGCTAAATGATCTAAAATGAATGTTTTGAGTAATTGTTACTTGGTGAACTTCACTGTATCACAGGGCATAAAACAGAAATATGATCTCCTTAATCTTGATTCTATTTTCTACATGTTCCATAACTTCCTCCATCAATACAACCAAAGCAGCTGAAAGTTAGAAAACTGTGGTACTTGTCTTCAAATCCCTTTGCACTTAGGTAGTGGGTGTGAAAACAGAAATGTAAGAAACAGAACATGTGTGATATATGAATCAAAGTGTAGAGGCTATTTGGTGTGAAACAATGTGATCCTTGTAGCTCCTGCTAATGCATCATTCAGCAGATGCCTGAAGAAGACAGAGTTTTCAATGGCAAAAACAGTCTCCTGGAAATAGACCCTTCATTCAATCCCTTGCATGAAATGTTACTGCATGAAAACAAAGAAATATCTTTATCTTACGAACTTAAAATAGGTGTCTGTAATTGGATACATAACAAATACATGGAAATAAATTTGTTCACATCATTACCTGTTTTCTGCAAAACTAGCTGCCCTCCATTTCAGTTAAAATTCTTAATGAGTCAAGGTGTCACATGTAACACATGGAAACAAACAAATGTGGCTAAGGTATATTTCTTAAAGGGTGTAACTTAACTGGTTTTCCTGACCTTGGGCCCCAAAATATGATTGTAGTAATGAGGTAGAATTCACACAGCCCCAGACATCTGAATATAAGTACTTAGAAACATTCTTTAATCAAGAACTTCATGAAGGTGATATGCATAATCTTTGAGGATGACTGAATTATGGTAAGAACAATACAGATTTCTATTCAGTTAATCTAAATATTATTATATAACAACTTACAGGAGAAATACTGTAAACCTCAAGTCATTTTGTTCAGGGACTTGGTGAAAATGGATATGGGTAAGAGAGTATGGATAAGAGAATTGTTCAGTTCTGGTCTTACACAGGTAGTTATGATCTTCTGTGTGTTCCCAATTTTGCTTATCTCATGTGCTTGTGTGCCTTTTTCCTTTGTTTCAGTGACCCTGTTTCTATTTGCAGAAGATACTTTATCTCTGCCCCTGCAACTGGTCTAAGATCTCTCAATATGGATCAATACCATTACTATGGAAGTTTTTATTTTCCCCCTTCATAAGCCCTGCAGAATATCTTATGAATTATTATTACTCAAGCATTGACTTCCCTCATTTGTTCAATACTGCAGGTCAACTTCTAACTGGAGAGTCTGTTCTGTGATCATATACCTCTGCTATGATTGGAGTGAGGTATGGGAATGTTTTACTTCTCCCGATTCCTGACTGGGGCCATAGTTGAAAATGCATCCTACTGTGGGTGGCCTCATGACACAAACTATGTAATTCAGTGAAACAAGCCCAAACTCTGTATCCTCTCACATCGTCATCCCCCACCTCTGGAATTTCAGAAGTTTCTACACACGGGTTTCACTACTTCTGATCCCCTGACTTTGCAACCTCCTTCCCTTTTGCCAGGCTCATGAACTACCAAGTCTGTACCTGTTGACATCATTTTTGCATTTATTGTTTCACTTCCTTTTTCTGTGGATATTTTGCCTGTGTGTCCTCTAAGTATATCCTCTGCCCTTTCACAGATCCTTTTCAGTTTCCCCATCATTGTTTTCTGTATCCACAGGCTGGTTTCAGGGGTGGACACATGGTGCAAACCCTGCTGGAATGTGTTTTATCTTTCTTCTAACTTAGGTATGATTTGAACTTGGAGTGTGGTCTATCTAATGCTCAAGCCATAGTTCTAGTGTGGGTTAATTCATAATGCTTGTCGATTTGGTTGTTTTGGAGAGGGTGAGGAGAATATTTGGAAATGGTCAGTCTTGTTCTTTAAACCCCAGTGTTCGTACTTTTAATCGAGGTATCATGTGAACTTGTAAATATTGTTGGACTACATGGTGTCATGGATGTAAACGTTCAAATACTCCATCTAGAATATAATTGCTCATTGGATGAACAAAGATTTGTTTTCTTCTATCTCGTGGGGGGCTTTCTCAGGACATGTGTTGTAAGCTGTGTGGACTTTATTATTGGTATTTGTTATTATTACCTGTACATGTGTCTACCTCTACCAGGACCAGAATTCTGCTTTTCACTTTTGGCTACGTCCAAGCCCTAATTCCTTTTTATAAAGGTGTTGTTACATTAGGATTTTCAACAGTGATTAAAAACAAAATAACAGAGTAACACTTTTAGAGATAGCATATGATTGAGACTCGCTATCTTTTTTGAGCATCAGAAAAGTGCTTGACACTTTCGGAATGTCTCCAACTTTTAGTTTCAGCTTTACCTGAGTAATGTTGGAAAATATGTTTGTGTAAGCTTTTTTGAAATTTTTTGGAACAATATTATGTATAGCATGAGCAAAGAAGAAAAGAATAATTTACTAGGTGTTTCTTTTGTCATCTTGTGAATGAGAATTTATACTAACTGATGGCTAGCTAACCCTACTGAGATAAGATGCTATGACTCATACATGATAAAAGATTCATTGGAATGATCTGATGTCAAGGTGATTTTGTACATAATGGAAAAGTGGGAAGATTTAGAAGGGAAATGAGAATTCTCTTTAATTTTTACATATTCAATTTACTAAAATCTTACATTAAACTGAGAGTTCATTTAAAAAAAAAAATTGTTTGCTCTGGGGCACCTGGGTGGCTCAGTTGGTTAAGCATCCAACTTTGGCTCAGGTCATGATCTCACAGTGTGTGAGTTCGAACCCTGCATCGGGCTGTCTGCTGTCAGTACAGAGCCCACTTCGGATCCTCTGTCCCCTTCTTTCTCTGCCCCTCACCCCCTGCTCTTTCTCTCTCTTTCTCTCTCTCATGTGCGCGCGCACGCTCAAAAATAAATGAACATTAAAAAAAATTGTTTGCTCCTGTTACTCTCTCTCTGTGAGTTGGTTTTACCACAAGAGCCTCTAACCTTCAATAACATTTACGTTATATTAGTCTAATACTATTATATGATCACAATATTAATATTTTATGATAGATTGTAACAGTAAAGTACAGTAGTTATTAACATATTATACTAATATGTTTATACTAATATAACATTTATAGTAGTATACAAAATGTGTATATAAAATATATTTAAATATTTATAATAAATATAGCATGTTTCATCTTGGTCTTTTATCATAATGATATATATATATATATATATATCTCATAGATAATATATCAGTCTTTACTGTGTGACTCTGAGCTCTTTGAGGATACAAATTGTATCTTTATGTTTGGGGTCAGTATGCTGCACTTACTGGGTAGTTCCTTAATTTCTAGTCCTTAGATACATTTCTTTATATATCAGCTCCCTGAAATATGAGTAGTCCCCCATCCAAAAAAGAAAAAGTGTTCTGTGCCAAATAAATTTTAAAAATTGTAGGTTAAAAAAGAAAGTAAATAGACTTCTTTTACAGCAGGACTTCTTAGGGACTTTGATTAGCACATGTGTGTTGTGAATCTCACAGGGAAGTTTTAGTATGAGTGATTGCATTCATTCATTCTTTCATTCATTCAGTATATTTTTAGTGTCTTAAATGTGGCAGACGTTATTCCCATTTATTCAGACTTAAACAGAGAACAAGAAGACAGGATCTCTTCTCCATGGAGTTTTCCACTGATAACAGTATTTTTTTCATTATTATTATTTAAAACATTTCTGAATTTGAGTGGAGTTGATATACACTATTAGTTTCAGTTGTGTAACATAGTGACTCAGTATCTTTATATCTTATGCTGTGCTGACCACAAAGTGTAGCTGCTGCCTTTCACCATGCGCACAGTATTTTTTCCAAGGAATATCTCCTCAGAAGAACTCTCTGCCCTAAATATTTTTAAATTCATATTATATGTAGTAGTATATATTTCTCTTTCTGCTTTTGTTTTCATTCCTGTTTAGAGATACCTGGATCCTCAATCACTACTATAAATGCTAACAGCAAATATTTATTGAATACTTATATGCTAGTTATTGTGAATAAACACTGAGTTCACTAAATAAAATGGCAAGGCAAAATGGTACAACCCTACTTATCCCTGACATTACTTTTGTCCTAATTCAATTTTCCATTATTTATCATTTGATTCCTAAACTTCCAGTAAGCTTAAAATTTACATATTGTATTATTTCCCCGGGTATGTATTTTCTTTTGGGTTTCCAGTCACTGCAGAATTACAGGAATGCTAGACAATTAAGGGTTTGATTATTTTGGTGCCTGATCATCTTAAGAAATGGTTTTGTGTTCCAAAACCAAGTAGTGGCTGAGAGTAGAGACAAATTACATGGCTTGTTTGGAATCTTGAAAAGTCCCACAAAGACACGATTGCTTGAAAAGGATGTAGAACTGAGAGTAGAGGCACCAGACCAAGATGTTTCATCACCAGAGAGAGAAACAGGTTCCAAACAGTGGCGTCCACAGAGGGCTGTTGATGGCCATCGTGTCAAAGTTCTCATTCTTACTTTTCATTGACAGGGAGCTGGCATGCATCTCAGCTGTGTCAGGAAATGTGTTTTTGACATTTGAGAGGTGAGAAGAGAGCCAGGAAGTAGACATTGGGACCTTTGAAATGATTACACAACTTAAGCCGGGTTCTTATTCTGTGGAAATAGTCATATCGAGTTATAAGTATGAAAATCGGGCTCCACTGCTTTGTAATGTCTAAAGAGCTTAACATTTCATCTTATTTTAAGTAGCAACAATGATGTACTTCGCCTGCATTTAGCCTTGTCAAGTAGATACTTAATGGAATTAAGTAACTGGAGCTTTATGCTCTGATACAGCCTTTAATAATTATAGAAAAAGTTTTGTGATTCCTATTTTGGAATTATTTTACTTTCCTATCAGCAGTATTTGGCCAGTTCAAAAGACAAACTGTGCCCTTTCCCTTCATTTCTAGATTCAACACAGTGGTCTGGAATTAAAAATAGTATTGTTATAATTCTGTTGAGATTGGGTGTGATTTCAAGTCTAGTTTATAAGTTAATTAAAACTGCTTCGGAATTAGGTCAGGCTCATGTGCATTTGCTTTTGTGCTGTAATTGCTGCCTTTTGCTCTGTGAAGGGTTATGGGGTTAGTACAAGTAATCCCTCCTGCTCTCTCTTCATGCTCTGTGCTCAGGCTATAAACAAGAAGGGTGTGCAGATTCAAGAAAAGTACTTTTGTCAAAAGGGCTGCTGCCTGCTCTGCCCCCGTATGGACCTCTCAAAATGGTGGGCACAACTTTGGTTGGTCACAACAGGCTGGGGAATTCTTCCTGACAAGACAGAGAGAGGCAGCCTCTCACAGCAGATTCATGCGTTCAACAAAAGACTGCCTAGAGATGAATTGAATTCATAGTAGACCATTTTTTAAACAACCAAATTTAGCTTTTAAGTTAAAACAAATCAAAACAAAACAGCAAACAGCCTGCCGTTGACCTGCTCACGCTGGAATAGTGTTGGAGAACATGATCATACAAGACCCCCTCCCGCCGTTTCCCTGGCTTTGGGTCTTCACTCCCATGATCTGTACTGCCCTGCACATCTTCCAGACCCACATGCTGATCACTTCCTTGAACCTGAGCCCATATCCTCATTGCAGAGTGCTTTGTTTATGTCTGCATTTGCTCAGATGCCATCTGTGAAGCATCGAGCTATTGTGCCTGTATTTCTACTGGCCCTGGTTATTTCTCTTCCTATTTTCTATGGCACAAATAAGTGCAATTTTTGGGAAGCAGATGTTTTTTCAATGTGAATGATTCTGCTAACACTTAGCAAAAATCTATCTGCTGCAAAAGGCCTTTTGCGCTTGGGGTAAGCAGGATTTCATTGACCTCCCTCAATTTGGGCAGGAAAAGTTCGGTTTTCATTTGTATATTATCTGGAAAGAAATTTCTTTCGTATGTTGCTCACAAAATTTTGTTTCTCAGAATGTCTCCTCCCTCTTGGTACTAAATCCCCTGACGACACTAGAGGGGATTAAAATTGTTCTGCTTGTTTTCTAGATGGTGGTTTTGCTAGGAGGGTGAAACTTGTATCTCTTTTAGGAGCTGCTTCAGAGTTTCCTAAAGATTATTGTTGTTACCTGAAGGGTAACAGTGGGCTACTTTTACAGATAGTGTTGGTGATATGTAGGGACAATGAGGTAATATAATACATAGGACAGTGTATGACACACAGTATATGCTGTGTAATTACAGGTATTATTACTGTTGTTGCTGTTTTTATCTCAGACTATAATGGAAATACTTACGTAGTAACCAGAGAAAATGTATTTTACCCTAAATAGGCGTATCATAGAACTCAAGGAAACAATTAGTGTTACCCCTGTCAGAACTTCAACTTGCTAATTATAAGGCTAATGAGAAAAAAAACCTTTACCTAAATTTTTTCCTCTATGTAATGCTTAGAAATGCTTTATTTGCCATTTTGCTTCACAGAAAGTTTTCTCATTGAGGCTTTTTAGATGTGGCTTGAATCTCTCAAGGTAACAGAAGTGTTAGTGGAAGGAATATGTGCCTGCTTTAGGTCACTATCTCGATCTGTTATGAAACAAGGTAATATTTCAAGTAGGCACAACAGATAAAGGAACAATGGCACAAATGGGCTGATGTGAAGGTTTTATCTGAGTCTTGGCAACTTGAAAGGTTTATTGTGACATAGCTAATAAAGGCCTGGATTCAGAGTCTGAAGATCTAAAGATTGTTTCTAGCGTGAACTTTGTATAAGTCACTTAACCTTTGTTTCTCTCCCTTAAGAAGAGGATAAAATTACTAACCCAAACCAAAAATGGACAGAGGAATAGTTAATTATGTAGGGATTTTGAGTATCAAAATTCTCAGAAAGTACACTCTTTAATTACTAGAGTTTCCCTGCAGCACTTGAAAAATGTTAATCTTTTCCTTGTTCTCCAAAGTTCTGGATTGTGTTCCGTTGGAGCCCATCAATTATGACCCTACATCTTCAACAACAACAACCAAAAAAAAAGCTTCAACACGAATATTATGAGGTGACAAGGTAATGAAAGCAGATAAAGCCTGCTTCTAGTCAAGAATTTTTTTTTAAACTTAACTCTGTTTTGGTTTTGATTAGAGTTTAGTAATGCCATTTACAATTACACGTAGGGTAATAAATAACTGATATTTATGTGGCATTTTATTGTTTTGCAAATGCTGGCACATGTTATCTCACTTAAACATCACAACAACTTTATGTGAAATTGCCCGAGGAATTTGGATTTCAGAGCTATTAAGTGCCTTGCCCAAGGACACACAGCTGGCAAGAAGTAGACCAAAACATAGACTTTCCAGATTCAAATCCAGCGTTCTGTCCAAAATCCACCATGGCCTCCTTAAAGACAAAAAAGATATTGTCCCTCAGACTTGTACCTGATGAACATTCTGATCGATATGTAGTATGTACTAAGACAAAACCTACATAGTAATGTAATGATAAAATAATGGTTTGATCTTCCAGGCCGTCGCCCCAACCACCCTTACCCATAGTTCCCCCCACACCCAAACTAACAATTTATATTTAACAGGCAAATACCCTAATTCTTAATTTACTTGAGCATATTGTGGATAATATGTCTTCATGCAATATGAAAAATGAATTTGTTTTTTTCTTTTTTAAACTCAGTCTGGAGTTGGCACTTGTTACATGAGGTTCTCATGTATCACAAAACAAATTCTCAAACATATTTCGGTGAAGAAGTGGAGGAGTGATTTGAATTATGATGCAGCTGGCAAAACTGTAGGCATCATTGGTAATTAAGTCCAATTTGACATGTTTATCCTTTACTGTAAACAGTGTCATCTGATCCAGTTTCTTTAGTTCTTGATATTTTACTATGTTTCACCTCTTGAGTCTGTTTCCTGGTATTGATTATTAAACACTTAGCTTTAAGCTGAGGGAAATTCTACATAGCTATCTCCTTTGTTTCAAATATTTACCTGTGACTTACCACACAGTTTCCGTGAGCTCTGTTAATAGAAAGGAAAGAAATGACTGCCATGAAGTCATCTTTGCTCGGGGTTTGATGATTATTCTCTTTCCTTTGTCTGACCTTAGCCTTGTAGAGTGTCATCGTAACAACATTAAGTGACTTTTAAGAAAACACACAAATTCCAGCACTGCCACCCTTCGTGCAATGGATTTTCCTTCCTTATTTGGCTTTATGTCTTTATTATACTTCACACATTTCTGAGTGGACAGGCAGTTCTGGCTTAGCCCTGATCAGCACACCAATTGTACTGCATTGTAATTGGCTATTCACTTACTGGTTTCTTTCTCTAGACTGCAGACTCTTGTGGGAAGAAGGCTTTACTTTGGTGGAATCCCCCACTCTGCCCCTTCTCTTAGTGTCAGACACATAGCGCAGGTTATTCATTAAACGTTTGATGGATATCAAACCAAGTGAATTACGATAGCATCCCTTTTCTTCCATCCCCTGGCTGTTTGCCTTGGATACGGTGCTCAGTATCCGCCTAAAAAATGGAGGCAATCATCATATTATTCTCAGAGACTACTGGAAGAATTAGACCATTCACTTGAAAGTTTTTATACTGGGAAATACTCTTCAAAAGGTGGTTATGCTAATTACCACAACTTTGTATCTGCATATTTTACTTCCCATAATTATATCATAAATACTTTTTTTGCTTTAGTTTCGGTCTGGTGTATTGTAGTAGTAATGTAACTAGCCTCTGTGCTTCAGTTCCTGCTCTTAATTCCACACTGCACCTAGACTAACCATAGAAAATATCAGATAGGATTGTCAGTTCTTCACTTTACACCCTTCGACAGAGGCTTGTCTGTCCTGTACACTACCACATCCCCAACCCCCAGGCCAATGCCTGATATTTGAGTTTATAAGCCTCTGTTACTTATGTGCCCAGTATCTGGAGGCCTCCACAGAAGGACATAAAAATCTTTCATCACATGCCTCCTGCATATCTCCCTAGCCTCGAATCTCACTCCAGCAAGACTTGGTTACATATCTAGGATTGTAGTAGTAAGGAACAGTGGGGAATTCCCAAGATGTTCCCTTCACACCTCAGTGCCTTTGCATATGTTTTCTTTTTCTTCCCAGAGGGCAGTCTCTCTCCTCTGCTGGGGCACTTGACAAACATATGTCCCTTACAACTCAGCCTACCTTTAGACTCCCCTTCAAAGCACTTCCCTTTCACCTGGCGCAGGTTTCTTGTCATCTGAGCTCTTATATCTTATAGCACATTGTGCATAAGCATGTCTATACAGGATGCAAGGAATCTTTAATAATTGTTTGCATGTATTTTCTCTTAACTAGATGATGAGCTCTTTGTGTGGAGCCAAAATGTAATGTCTGTATTCCTTGCATCTAATGTGGCGCTTGGTCCTCCATAAGCACTCAATAGGTATTTCTGAAGTGAATTATTATACAACCTTTGTAACTGTAATTTTATTGGTAACAGTATGTTCTACCATACTGTTCTAGTAGAATTTACTTCACATTTCTGCTACTGTGGAAATTTTAGAGATTCTTGATGCTCTGCCTATAGATTCTCATTTCAATTGAATTTTTCACTTAGTGTAAATTCTCAGGTGATGTGAATATTGAAGAATAAAGTTTCTGATAAATAATGCCTTACAATTGTTAGGTTAAATTAGAAAGGAAAGAAAAGTACTTTGCAAACCTATTCACAGTCAGGTGCTTTGTATACTTAGTAACATACTTAAAATACTCAGTTATCTATGTAAAATGTGAGGAGTTTATGTGCACCTGTGACTTTAATTTATATAATAAGTATATAAAACAGGAAACAAAGTTGCAAAATGGGTAACTAGCGTGACTAGGCAATTCATAGAAGGGGAGCTATGAATGGCTTTCAAGTATATGAAGAGATGCTCAAACTTACTAGTAATGCAAGAGGTGAAAATTCATATATCAATAATCATCATTCAATTCACTCAGAATGGCAGAAATTAAGAAAGGGGGTTATTAGCAAATGCAGGCAAAGGTGTGGGAAGACATAATTTTTTTTGCACTGCTAATGAAAGTGCAGACCTAAGTGGTCATTCTGGAAAGCAATCTTACAGTACATAGCAAAATTAAGTCTATTTCTTACAGTATTATTTGTGGTAGCAGGGAGGTGAAGGAAGCCTAGATATCTAATGCACGCAAATTGCACAAGAAATGAAATAGATGTGACCTATTACAATGCAGCAGTTAGAAACGAAGGAACTGAATGACATACAATATAAATCATAACAACATAATATTGAATAAAGAAGGAAATATAGAGAATGTGATACTTACACTTTCTAATATGCTGTTTTCTTTCTTATGCTTTAATAGTAATGAAGTAATATGATTATAGTTTTGTCTTATGTTGTCTTATTAGCAAGGCAGCAGCTTTTATAGTAATATTACATAGTTATGTAACATGTTCCAAAGCTATAGTTATTTCTAAATTTTTTATTTTTAATATTTATTTATTTTTGAGAGAGAGGGATAGAGCATGAGTGGGAGAGAGGCAGAGAGAGAGGGAGACAACAGAATCTGAAGAAGGATTCTGTCAGCATAGAGCCTGACATGGGGCTCGAACTCATGACTGTGAGGTCATGACCTGAGCCAAACGAAGTTGGACGCTCAACTGACTGAGTCACCCAGGTGTCCCAAGCTATAGTTATTTCTTAACATACTACCTAATAAGATGAATTTATTAGAAAAAAACTGAGGTAGATTTTTTCCCAATAATATGATTGTGAGTTGCTATTCTTTCCTTCATATTTAAAACTATATTTGTTGGATTGCTACATTTTCTTTTTTATTTGCAAGAGAGAGCACAAGCAGGGGAGAGGGGCAGAGGGAGAGAGAGAGAATCCCAAGTAGGCTCCATGCTTAGCCCGGAGCCTGACGCAGGGCTCAATCCCACGACCCTGGATCATGGCCTGAGCTGAAATCAAGAGTCAGATGCTCAACCAACTGGCTCACCCAGGCAGTCCAGATTGTTACATTTTTAAAGAGTTTTTCTTCTCTCTGAAAAGGAATGGCAGTCAAAGGATGAAGGAAAAATAATTATAACATATTTAAATCTCTTGGTTTATTTGAGAACTGAAGAGATCACTTGTTTATTTATTTTTTTTTTTGTGGTATTTTTTTACATAGACTATTTTGGTATGTGTTTTCCATTTTCAGTTAAATGTCAGAGAAGGTGTTAAACTAATTTTAACTATAATGGTAAATTGGAGAGCAAAGATAGAGTGCATAGAGTGGAGAATACTACAAAATAGAGAAGTTGACACATAATTTTGAGGACAAATCTAGAATTTTATATATGACTCACTGTTTATGCTTTTTATGTTTTTCCAATTAGAAGTTATCACAGGTGAAGATGGTCAAAAGGTACAAACTTCCAGTTATAAAATATATAAGCCATGGGGATGTTATATACAGCATGGTGACTATAGTTAATAATACTGTTGTCGTATATTTGAAAGTTACTAAGAGAGTAGATCTTAAAGAAAAGAAAGTTGTAACTGTGTGAGGTGATGGATGTTAATTATACTTACTGTGGTGATCATTATTCAATATATCCAAATATCGAATCATCATGTTGTACACATGAAACCAATATAATATTATATGTCAAGTATATGCCAACAAAAAGAAGTTATCATGGTTATTTGTAACTAGTTTATTTTACTGACTCTTAGATGTATCCAAGGCAATTAACTCCTGTACAGTCTCCCTCCTAAATATCTTTCTAATTAATCTCCTCTATTTTACCATAACTTCTTTAACTTCTTCCTTGGTTTACTGTTCTACAGTCTCTCCTCACTGCAATCCATGTCCCCAGTTATCCTTTTAAAATTACCACCTATTTGCTAGTTCTCCCGTTTCCTGCTCCCTTTCTGCTTCATCTTCTGCTTCTGGCACACTTCCTCCCCATGGCTCCCTGTGCCAAAATTCATGCCTTCCTCTGGTGAACACAGTGTGTTTAACACCCAACAGAAAGCAATCCTCCCTCTTTGAAGCTGCTCCAGGAAGAGTTGGGCCCATCCTATGTGATTCCATTGTGCTTTGTAAATGTGTCTATTATAGCACTTACCTCAGTAAATTATACATATTGAAGTTGGGGTCCATCTCCCAAGGAAGAGCCCTACATAGTCTGGCGGAGCTAGTGCACATATTGTCCTTAGAAAATAATTAGGGTAGCCATCTTCCTTGGAAATTCAACAACAACAACAACAACAACAACAACAACAACAACAACAGTCAATGATGGAAACCTCCTTTGTGAGAAGTGGGATATCTGTCTACCTATCTATCATCATTTTATCTCTTCATCAGTTCTTTTTTCTGAAAAAAGAGATCAGAATAGATGATCCCTGTGTTTCTCCCCAAATATATATATGAACCAAATCTCCAGATGTGCCTGTGTCCAAAACCTCAAATTACTGATTTACATTGAAAAATAATGTTATTTATGCCATGGGTCTTTCACCTTAAAATTTGTTTTATTATAGCAGAATGGGGCAGAGGACTTCTAAAGCCACAACCATAGATACACAGAATGGAAGTCAGATGTTTGAAAGTTCCATTGAGTTCTTTTTAAAATACTGTGCTTGTGTTACTTTATAATGAATTTAGATTAAAGATACAACTGTAGGCATGAAGGAATGTCCTTACTATTACTATGATTTTGAAGTATAAACAACAAAATTGGGGATCAACCTATTAACTTCTTACACTTTGGTCTTTTTCTAGCTCCCTTTTGGGTATAAATAAGACATTGTTTTATGTAATTTGGAAAGTTCTCTATAACTTTAATGGAGGAGATTTTTTCCTATCATTTGTTTATACGAAAAGACAAAACTGGTAAATTTAGGATTCTTCTGTGGGAAGTCTCTGTAAATGAAACTAATGAATCTTGATTCAATAAACTTGAATGAATATGTATTTTGTCATAGTTGAATGATCTAAGTGCTCTGAAGTCAGATGTGCTTTCAAAATACCCCCATAAATGTAAATTCTTAATTATGACCATTTTTTAGGGTATTTATCTGTCTCTTGGTGGTTGTTGCTACTTTGGCCCCTTTTATATGTTTTGGATAGAGAAGGAAACACAATGCTTGCATTCCTGTGGTTGCTATAGTAATGGAAAAAAAAAAAACTACAGCTGTGATTGTAGACTTGAAGAAAAAGACAGGTAATTTCAGCCCTGGAGACTTAGTAAATATTAATTGTGAAGAAGAAAGCTCTTGGTCTCATTCTTTAATAGCATGTATGTGTGTATGTGTGTGTATGCGTATATATATATATATATATATATATATATATATATAGGCCAGAAATCGTTACACTGAGATAAATTGTGACTTGGTGTTACTGCCTCTAATTGCATTCCAGAGGTAGGTTGAAACATTAGCTAATATTCCAAGCAGTAGGGTTTTGCATTCAATTAAGTGCACTCCCTGGCTAGAGATGATACTCTGTGACCCACAAGAAAAAAACTATTGTTTGATTTTAAAAAGAAAAGGTATAGATTCTCTCACAGAGCAAGGAAGTACAGTGTTCTCTATGGTGTTTCTTGATTATTTTTTTTTAGAATAAGTATTGTTTTTTTTAGAATAAGTATTCTATTCTAGAGTACCCTTTGGATGACAGTTGCATGGCCCATGCCGACCAGCCTTCGAGAAAACTCCTTTTTGTATCACATAGAGCCCAGTCACTGTGACAGTGATGGGTAACAGAGACTGAAATCATAGTTGATGCTCAATAAATATTAACTCCTATCCTTATTGTGGGTATTATTTTCATTAACAATAGGTGTTATATTGTTGCTGCTTTAGTTCTAGGGGCAGGAATTTGAAAGGGGACCAGGGTTCAGAAGTTGAAAGTGAAAGTCAGGTGTCATAAAGACAGTGCAAATGCCAGCTGAGCAGGTAAGAAAACCCCATAGTAGCAAGCAGCTGTGATGTTTACATGGGTTTTCATTAGCAGATATTCATTAGGTGTTTATGGTATATTGATCACTATGTTAGGAATATGGGCACAAAGAGATGTGGAATAATTATCCTTTCTGCCCCAAATGGGCTCACAGTGGATTTTGGACTATATTACTAAAAATTACATAGTTATATAATATTAATATATTGTTACATGTTAATAATAATATATTATTATTTATATATCCCTAACAATATATCATTATTTATTAATATTAATATGTTATATTACTATATTTCTATAAACATATAGTGTATATATATAAATAAAATATTACTGTATACACACACATATACTGTTATTTTACCATAGTTTGAAAAGCACCACCGTGGAGGCATTTATAGGGTGCTGTACAAGCACAGACAAGGGTGAAATGGAGTCAACACTTATAGAAGCACCATTGAAACTTGGTGATTGAGAATGGACTCTGGAGCCCAGCTACCTAGATTTAAATCTCAGCTTTGCCATTTCCTCCCTTTGTAATGTTGGTTATGTTATTTAGGGTCTATGTGTCTCTGTTTCCTCTTATGTAAATGTGAATAGTAAATACCTAGTTTATAGGATGTTATGAAGATTGTATTTATTATAGATGGAGATTAAATGAATATATCTATCAATCTATCATCTTCTGTATTAGAATAGTACCTGGCATATAGCAAGTGCCATGTATATGTGTGTGTGTGTGTGTGTGTGTGTGTGTGTGTGTGTGTGTGTGTGTGTATACACACACACACACATACATACATACATGAGCTATTGTTGTGATAAAATTTGGGCCAGTAATACTTGTACTGTCAAACAGTTTAGTTAACACGAAGTGCTGGGCCTTCTGCTTTCTTGGCTTCATTGGAACCGTATAAGACTCCATGGGTCCCATAATGAACATCCTTTTAGCAACAGTGTGTTGAATACATATACATTCTAATCTCATTTGGGTTGCTTTGGAGAATCATTGAACATAGTTAAAAATAATACTGTTCTCACAATCCTGGGCAAACTATGTAGAGTTGTACAAATCACAAGCAGTTTGATTAAATACCATGTTTGCAACTAAGAGAGTATACTGCCGAGACTTTTTCAGTTTTAAGTGTGAATTCATATTTATTTATGTCAAATGTACCTTTTAAAATATGGCATATCCTTTCCAGTTGGCAGACACATAAACATCTTGCTGTACCTTGGTACTTGAGGCCCCATAAGAAAATTTATGTCTGGTATAAATCTGTATTTTAATGGACATTCCCCCAATAAACCCTCTAAGAATGAGAGATCATACCTATCCATTTTCGGGGATGTAATTCAGGAAAGATAGATGTGCATGTATATGTGTCATTATACTATTATTGCTGCTGTTTTATTACCCTTGTTAGTAGGAAGAATGGACTCGGGGTGGGCACTGTTCTCACATTCCTGCAAGACACATATGAGTTGATGTACATGTAGTATTCATAAGTACCCTTACACATTTCAGATTAAAAAAATAAGAAATGATGTATAGAGGACTGAAGAATATTTGGCCAATGATTTCAGGGTCCAATAAAGCTTAGTAGAGTTATTGCCACTCAGGATTTAATACTTTGTCTTTCAAGTCTTGTGAAATTATTTAGTTTTAATAGATTCTAGAGACATTTATGTCACACTTAATTGATTCCATAAATTCAATTTATGCGAGTCTAATTTATAAGGTAGAATGCAAATTTACTTCCCTCTGCAAAGAACTTCAATGGCTCCTAATTACTTGTTGGGTAAACTCCAAATTCTTTGCTCCATGATCTGACTTAAGCTACTTCTCAACCTCATTATTACTTTCCTTTTAAATTCAAGACCTTCAACTGGGGAAGAAAATAATACTTAAGCACTCAAGTCCTCCAGTTTTTTTTCAATAAGGATTTTAAAGTCATTAGAAATGCACCCTCCATTTCTTTTGTATTAAATTCTCCTTTGTGAGTGAGGCAGGTGTCCTCCCAGGTGAGTCAGTCATCAACTGATAGCAGTTGGTGGGTTTGATTAACTAATGATTAACTTGTATTCACATCTCATATACTTGCTCCAGAAGTATAAGCTCCCCTCCTAATGAGACACAGCACTTCTTCATTTTGCTGGTCTTTGTATTTTTTTTTTTTTAATCAGGAAGCTGTCAACTGCTAATGCACATCTTTTCATTTTGGGATTAATAATTGTCTTCAGGTTTTTCAAGGACTCAGCATTTTTTTTAACCATTTCTTGAAGAAAAAGGTGTCATCTGTTCTCTTGCAAAAATTCTAGCTGTAGCCTCTGTGGAAAGCCTCAAATGTATTGATCGAGTGTTGCAATAGTACGGAATAGAATTTCTTCTCTTTTCCTAGTCTATGTCAAAGTATTACTTTTTTCTGTTGACCACCCTTTGAGACTAGCTTTGAATTATCTTCTTTCTAGAAACTTTCTTTTGTCTGAATAACTCTTTTTTTTAATTTTTATTTTTTAATTAAAAAAATTTTTTTAACGTTTATTTATTTTTGAGACAGGGAGAGACAGAGCATGAACGGGGGAGGGTCAGAGAGAGAGGGGACACAGAATCTGAAACAGGCTCCAGGCTCTGAGCTGTCAGCACAGAGCCTGATGCGGGGCTCGAACTCACGGACCGCGAGATCATGACCTGAGCCAAAGTCGGACGCTTAACTGACTGAGCCACCCAGGCGCTTCTGTCTGAATAATTCTTCTGTGCTCTCTAGCAAATCTTCAGTCTCCATAATGAAATGGAGAATATAGAAGCATTTTTAACTCATCTACTTTCTATAGTCGATAAAACTATTACGTCATTGTGAGGGAGTCCTTTGCAGCCTTGGGTACTAAGAATGGCTTCCCAGACTAAATACCTGTGAAATAAGTCTTTAAGGATAAGTGGAAATATTTTTTAGTGAGAAGGGAAAGGAAGATTTGCAGATGGAGGGAACAGCATATTCAGAGGCAGCAGAGTTGAATAGTGACATGACATAGTTGGGTCCTCCAGAGTGCAGGTTTTGTCTGGAGCTTATGGAACAGAGATAGTGGTATGAGATGAGATAGGGGATGAAACATTTCTTTGGCAGGAAGGACCTTGTTTGTCACTTGAAGAACATTAAGCTTCATTTGGCAGGGTTTGATTTTGACGGATTTTAGTCTAGGGACTCATGATCACAGGATGAAGAATCTTGTTGGACACAGGGAGATAAGACAGGAAGTGAATACAGAGGTTCCTGTGATGACAGCCTGGGATAAAGCAGGAGAAGTTGTGGTAAGGAGGAACAGATAGAAATAAAGGGTATTTGGGTGCCTGGGTGGCTCATTTGGTTACATGTCTGACTTCGGCTCAGGTCATATCTCACAGTTCATGAGTTTGAGCCCCACATAGGGCTCTCTGCTGTCAGCACAGACCTGGCTTCAGATCCTCTGTCTCTCTCTGTCCCTCCCCGCCTCAAAAATAAAAAAATTAAAAAAAAAGAAAGGATATTTTATTGGTTTAATCAATAAGAATTAGTGGTTGACTGGATGTTGGTCATGAATTTATTTCCTTTAAAAATTTTGAAGTTATTTTTAAAAATATCAAAGCCATTTCAATATAGCATTGCAGTAATACAAAACGTTTTTTAAAATAGTTTTTTTCTTTTTCTTTTTTTTTATGTTCTTAATATATTTTGAGAGAGAGCACAAGCCGGGTAGGGACAGAGAGAAAAGGAGATACAGAATCTGAGGCAGGCTCCAGGCCCTGAGCTGTCGACACAGAGCCAGAGATGGGGCTCAAACTCATGGACGGTGAGATCACGCCCTGAGCCAAAGTAGGCTTAACCTCCTGAACCACTCAGGTGTTCCATGGTAGTAACACAAAACTTCTAAGTGAAGTTAATATGTAATTTAGTATAAGTGAAGTTAATATGTTGTGACTCTGTATCTCACTTTGCTTATCTTTTTAAAAATGTTTTTAAAATTGTGCTAAAATATACACTGCATAAAATTTACCATCTTAACTATTTTTAAATGTTCAGTTTTTGCTAATTACCTTCAAGTTGCTTTTCAACCAGTCTCCAAAACTCTTTTCATCTTGTAAAACTAAACCTCTATACTCCTTAAACAGCAACTCCCTCTCTCCTCCCCCCAGCCTCTGGCAACACTTGTTCTACTTTCTGTTTCCATGAATTTGACTGTTCTAGGTACCTTATGTAAGTGGAATCATGCAGTATTATTATTATTATTATTATTATTTTGTAATTGGCTTATTTCCCATAGCATAATATTGTAAGTTTCATCCACATTGTAGCACATGTCAGAATTTTCATTTTTAAGCTGGATTATATCTCTATCTATCTATCTATCTATATCCATCCATCTATCTATATAGATACAGATATAGATATTCGTGTACACACACACACACACACACACACACACACACACACACACACACATATACACTACATTTTGTTTATCCCCTCATCTGTCAAGGCACCCTGGTTGCTTCTACCTTTGAGCTGTTGTGAATAAGGCTGCTGGAACCCTGGGTGAACCATTTGCTTATCTTTAAAGTGAAGATAACAATAAGGCCTACCTCCTGGGGGGTTTTGTGAGAATTTAACATAACGATTTGTGTGAAATAATTACCTAATGAACTTTAGTTATTTACATTGCCTCTGGGTGAAAAAGAGAGAAATAAAAATTAGGCTTAGGGGAAGGAAGGAGGCCTGTGCTCTTGGTGACCTGAACTAATGCAGCCTGACTGGGGAAACAAGACTGAAGTCTTCTAGTTAGGGCACCCTTCCATCCACCTCCCCCACTTCTGCTCTGATCTGTTTCCAAGCTTACCATACAGCAATTTCATTATTCATCGTGCTTTTGATGTAAACCAAAGTTTGATTTTTAAACTAAGAAGAGGATCACATTGCAAAGTATTTTGAATGCTGAGGAAAGGTTATCTTACATGAAATTTTAGGCTTTTTCATTTTATGATTCAAGCACATTAGTGGTTGCAAGACCCAAAATAGACACATTTTAGTGAAAAAGCAGCTTAAATGGTAGTTGCTTTCTGACAGATGGAGGAATTCAGTTCATATCTAAATATGAGCTTTGTTTATTTTTATCAGATTACCAACTCTGCAAATTGGATTAATGTGTAATTTTAAGCACGGCAGGCATAAAACTTTATAGAAGGGTTTTATATTTCTAGCATTTCCAACTTATTATTTTTTAATTTTTACAACTGATGTTCAGGCAGTAGCATAGTTTTGCTCTGTTTTTTTTCAAAATTGACATATCAAATATGCTATCTCTCTGATAGACTCCTTGAAAGAAATGGTCTAGGATCACATCTGCCTAAGATCTTGCAGTTCACAGGGAGAGAGAAGCTCAAACTGCTGCTAGGAGTTTGTGAACGAAAATAAGGCCTTGGTGTTTTCCCATTCCCAAACCCACATGATTTTAGATCTGTGTTCAAGGTCACTGTTGGACCCTTTAACAAGCCTAGCTCTGGGCTTAAGGCCAGTGATTCCTGGGCCTCTGCCATCATTCTGTCTTTTAGAGTAGGGAATAGAAATCTGAATTCAACATCTATGTAATCCCTTCCTCTAGCTTCATGTGTCCCTATGTAACTTTGTAGTTTTTCTTGTCATCTAGATATCAAAGTGACAGGTTTTGGCACTTCTAGGTAGCGGTCCCTCAACTAATGGGGTGTAAAGGTGTAAGGACCACCACACTCCTGGCTCCTGCTTTCCAGAATCAGCAAAAAAGGAATTTTCTGGGGGAAAAGGCAGAATATAGCATGAAAAAAATAGTTGCAGCTGAGTTTGAAAAACACAACTGAATATGTCTTTCCATTAGATGAGTTCATAATTTTACTTTGGCTTCTAATTTGAAGGGAAACTAGCAGCATAGCACGGGCATAACGGATAGAACCCTGACATATTTCAGAAGGTACACAGATGATTTCATCCAGCTCCAGGCCCTATCCCATGTATTGGGGATGCTATATTTGAACACTAGGGTAGGTACACCCTGTGAGGAGGACGAAAGACTGAGTGGGCAATTCCCTGTGTTTTCTACATGCTACATCATCAGGGGAATTGTGTTTTCAGAGCCTGCTTTCTTTCCTCCTATTACTAACTCCAACTGTCCTAGGGAGAGGTTATATTAGGTTGACTTTAGCCAAAACAACTGAAGTGTTTTTCTAAGACAGTCACAGCCCTTAGATAATCTAAAAACTGTTCAAACATTTGTATGATCCCTGCTAACTCCAAGACCTAATTGTGCTGTTCTTTACTTGTGGATGCAAGTTACACCTGGCAGAATTTAATGTGCCCCTTTATAGTGGCAGACTTATCAAATCTGAGTGGCACAGGCATTCTGGATGCAACCGCAGGCTCTAGGGACAACTTAATGTCAGAGTTACATGGATGTTAAGAAGCAGCGTTGTATCAAGAGGGAAACCACAATAATTAGAAGAGTATCAAAATGGCAGATTCACTGAATACAGTTCAGTTATGATTCTCTTGATTAAGAAATTGAGTTTACATTCATATTTCTTGCAATTTGTTGGTATGAATATATGGAATAATATTTTATATTTTTGAAATCAATGAACAAAGATTATAAAAATAATGTTAAACCACTGAAATGATCTGGAGCTAGAGATCCCAACTAGTTTCCTATTCCCTGAATCAGTCTTCTTATTTTAGCTGACTTCTGGCTTCAATCTGTGTACTGATATTCAGTTACAGAACAATTAATTCAAGCGTTAATGGAAATTCATTAAAAATGCACAAACCTAGCTACAGTGCCATGCAAAAATTTTCCAGATAATAGTTTATATTTACTGTCTGTTTACTGGCTTTTAAGACCCTTTCAATGATATTCAAGGGAATATTATGTTTTGTTTAAAAAATATAGATAAAAATAACTTAAATGGTTATTACATTAATTTTTTAGGCATAGTAATTATTATAATCCTAGAAAAACATTCAGTACTTACATCTGTAAAATGCTTCATTAACCAAATTTCTCTTTTGGCATGCTTTAGTAATTATTCTCAATAACATTGACAATAATTCATTTATTTTTGAGAGAACGAGAGGGGTAGGGCATGAGCAGGGGAGGGGCAGAGAGAGAAGGAGACACAGAATCTGAAGCAGGCTCCAGGTTCTGAGCAAGCTATCAACACAGAGCCCAATGTAGGGCTCGAACCCACAAACCATAAGATCATGACCTGAGCTGAAGTCAGACGCTTAACCGACTGAGCCACCCAGGTTTCACAATAGATTAACATTATAAGTCTATAATTATATCAGTAATTTATGTGTACTAAATTTAATATTTTACTGAGTGTGTACTTACTTTTCAAATGTCCTCCTATATTTTAGGCTGATTTAGTTAAAAAAAATTTTTTTTTCAACGTTTATTTATTTTTGGGACAGAGAGAGACAGAGCATGAACGGGGGAGGGGCAGAGAGAGAGGGAGACACAGAATCGGAAACAGGCTCCAGGCTCTGAGCCATCAGCCCAGAGCCTGACGTGGGGCTCGAACTCATGGACCGTGAGATCGTGACCTGGCTGAAGTCGGACGCTTAACCGACTGTGCCACCCAGGCGCCCCTAGGCTGATTTAGTTTAAAACTTGCATGTACATCTTTGGAACATCTATTGATGAAACAATAAATGAAAATTAATGCAAGTCTTTGATAATTTATTATTCAACTTTATTTGACATATTTATTTTAATATATTTGTGTTTATTATAAAAGTAATTCATATTTATTGAGAAAATTTAAAAAATATATAGAAAAATAAAAAATGACAACTTATCCCTGTAATAACCAGATAATATTTGGTTAGCATTTAGATGTGTTTTACATGTATTCCTAAATAGTATAATCTTTATTAATATCCATGGCTTTATATGTCTATTCACCTAAATATATTATGGAAATGAAATTGCTGGGTGGCTAACCACAAATATATACATATATCTTTCCTACTCATGTGAGCAAGACTCCCTGTGTCTATAGCCATATTACATGGCTTTTCTCTCTTTCTCTCCTTTCCCCCAACTCCATACTCACACAGCTGATTAGGGGGGTAAGTGGCCTAACCAGGGCCAATGAAACCTTTATCTAGGGGATTTGGAACTGGAATTAATAGATTCCAGCCTAACACTCCTTAGTCTGTTGGACACAAGGAAACCAAACATTTTCTGACATGTAGACCGGAAGTCAGAGAAAGTCAGGTTGCAGCAGGGGGCTGAGGTAAGACAAACCAGTGGAAAAGAACAGAATTCAGAAACAGGGAGGGGGTTCTAAATACCATGAAGGCCATGGTTAATGTTTCCAAGGCTCCAATAAATTCCTGTCTTTTTTTTTTGTGATACGTTTCTTTTTTGCTTAACTGAGCTGGAGTGGGTTTTATTTATTTATTTATTTATTTATTTATTTATTTTTTCTTTATTTTTTTTTTAATTTTTTTTTAACGTTTATTTATTTTTGAGACAGAGAGAGACAGAGCATGAACGGGGGATGGTCAGAGAGAGAGGGAGACACAGAATCGGAAACAGGCTCCAGGCTCTGAGCTGTCAGCACAGAGCCCGATGCGGGGCTCAAACTCATGGACCGCGAGATCGTGACCTGAGCTGAAGTTGGCCGCTTAACCGACTGAGCCACCCAGGCGCCCCGGGTTTTATTTATTTTAATAGCAGAATAACCTTAACTAACATAATGTTTCTATAAACTATTTTATTTAGCAACATATTGTGGACATTTCCCAATCTTATTAAATATTTTTTTAAAAATTTATTTTTACTTTGTGATTATTTGCTTGTCCAAACTGCCAGAAGTGTAGGTACTCCGTTAAAGAGTATGAATATATGCACAGCTGTTTGTCAATATTTACTAATTCCTAGAAGGAGCTATGAATCAGTGAATTCTCTTATACTTTTACCAGTACTGGGTATTATTAGTAACAAATATTTTAAATTGACATTTTCAACTTTGTGGGAAATCAAATAGCCATGTCCTGGGTTAGGAGATCATAAGGAACACATTGCAAAGCAGAACTCTGCTTTCTGGCCTTGCTGAAAACAGCTTTCACTTGTCTAGTTAATGTATACCTAAGGGGCATGCCTTGCCTGTTATCTAATGTATATCTAGAGGTTGGGTCCTGCCTGTGCTCATAAATCCCTTAGACCATGTTATCATATAGAATATCTTATCTTGTTTTCCACCCTGTTTTCTACATCTCCACTTTTGTAGTCTTGGGAATGTCTTAACTTGTTTTTCTGCAGGCTTTCGATACCTTCTTACTGGCACGTAGCCCACTGATGCATTGCGTACTCTTTTTCTAAATGGACACTTAATAAATAGGCAAGCTTGACAGCAGCTTGGAGAACTTCTCTTAGTATCCCTTTCACCTCTTTTGACTTCCATAGAGTCTTGAGTAATACTTTCTGCCACCCTTGGCTTTGCTGGACAAAGCCAAGAGCAGAACAGACACTTGGTGACCCCAATGTGATAGTGATAGCTTTGAGAGGAAGATTTTCAGGCAGCAGAATCAACATGTTCAGGAGACGAAAGTGAAACCATCTAGACTTCAAACAGACCTCATCTCGGTAAGGGACAGCAGTGCCTGCTTGGGATAGCTGCCAATGTGTCTAGTATTCAGTGAGAGTATTTCTTTTCTCCTTCTTTACTATGGGTCAACAAATGATAACAAAACAGCTATTGTATTTAAAAACTTTACAGCAGCTTTTAAAGGTGGTTCATTGTATTGTTACAGAAGATCAATTAATTAAATTGTTAGCAACAATATGAGACATCTACCCCTAGTTTCCCAACCATGGTACAATTGATTTAGATCTACAAGAACAAGAAGGAAGACATTTAAAAAGAAAACATAAAAAGGGAGAAAAGGTTCCTGTTCCCATTTTAGTGACCTGGAGTTTAGTCCCTACGGCATATTGTATGTTACATGTATCTCTAGAGAAGGAACAAATTAAGAAAGAAAACCTAACATCCGCCTTTCCTCTGTCACCTCCTACAACGGATGATCTTCCTCCACCATCTCCTCCTGTCCCTATTCCTCCCGATTGCTTAAAACCAATACCTGTATGGGAGGGACATAAACCATGGGTTATGCAGCAATGTTTACCAGAGGGATATGCTACTGGGGAGTTTCATACATTCCCCGTCATTACTACTGCTGGACATCAACTTAGGAATGATTCCCTCCCTTTTACTGTCTGTAGGGAATTGAAATGTAGTGTTGCTGAGAACAGTGTGCAAAGCTCCTTTACTAAGGAGATAATTGAAGCAATAGGAAATGGATATGAAATGACCTGTTGGGATTGGAAGGCATTAACAAAAATCATACGTCCCTCTGCTCAGCATGCTGTGTGGACTTTAGAAATCAAGAGGGTTGTACCACACAGGCAATTCATAATCGAGATTTGGGTATCCCGATAAGTGTAGAAATACTACAGGGCTTCGAGTGCTTTTCATCTGGACTCTGAGCTGGTACAAACTTGGTGAATACTCTCTCTTTTCTTTTTTTTTTTTTCTTTTTTAACGTTTATTCATTTTTGAGAGACAGAGAGAGACAGAGCATGAGCGGAGAAGGGGCAGAGAGAGAGGGAGAGACAGAATCTGAAGCAGGCTCCAGGCTCTGAGCTGTCAGCATAGAGCCTGATGCGGGGCTTGAACTCATGAACTGCGAGATCATGACCTGAGCTGAAGTTGGACGCATAACCAACTGAGCCACCCAGGCACCCCAAATACTCTCTCTTTTCTCCCATTACTTTTATTTCAGGGGCTTTTCAAGGAGTACAGTCTTATTGGAACACTTTCATGTCCGTCGCTTAGGTTGCAGTCCTCTAGCCTGTGACTACTCTACGGGAGGAGAAAGCCTGCCTTTTGGCTGGAAGTTTGTACCCTGGCTAGAATGGTAATAAGACCCAGAAACTTGATGCCCTCTCTTTATTCCTGTTCTTATACAAAGTTGTCTTTCTTGGGCAAGGGACGGCCACCTAAGTGACCAGCACAGCTGCCAACCTTAAGACTCCTATGTGAGGTTTCCTCCTCATTGGTCTAACGTGATCCCTTCCACATCCCTGGTCTAGCTGCTTCTGGCTGCATGACCTCCACTGGGAACCAGCCAAAACTGGTACCCAGTTGAATTAAAACCCAACAGGGGACTGTTTACTAGGAAGTTGGCTGTAAAGACAATATGTGTTGGAATGTTGCTTAGATCATGATAGATTTCGTTCTTTACTGTTTTCTATCAATGTCCTCTGTCAACTACCTAAATTACAAAATTGGTTGCAAGTTAATGATACATATACTGGAAAGCATAATAATAGTGCAAATAGTGCACCATACACAAATTTCTTAGCTTTTTAGAGTATTTATAGATTAAAATTAAATTTTATTAAAATATTAAATATAAGCGTTTTTAAGTTAAAGCCCCAAATGTAAGATGCAAGCTAGACAACCAATAACTTAAAAAAAAAATTACAGTCTTGCAAAGTATAAAAAGGGGAAGAATTTTTTTATGAAATATTGCATTAAAATGCTGAAATTCTGGACTTTTTCCTCTGAGTGGAGAAAAATTACACTTATAATTACCAGACTGTCATTGGTTATCCCATATTTCCTTAGATACTCATAAAGACCTCAAATGGAAGATTTTAAGTAATGTTCAGTGTTGAGCTTTTTAAAATCTAGACATTATTTGTTAAAATGTGAATAGTGGCTGAATAACTTATTTAGAAAAATCTGTTTTCTAAAAATAAAGACACTAGAATATTAAGGATAAACCTAAAAGAATATTTATTAAAACTTAATTTTGGTACCAAGTATCCTCATGAAAATGGGCAATACATGAATTTCTATTACTGATTGATTCAATTATGATATATCTCCATATGGAATATGATGTTGCTATATAAAATCTACATATAGGGGTGCCTGGGTGGCTCAGTTGGTTGATCATCCGACTGGATTTCAGCTCAGGTCATGATCCTGGGTTGGTGGGATTGAACCCCCCATGGGACTCCACCCTGAGCATACAGCCTACTTAAGATTCTCTCTCTCTCTCTCTCTCTCTCTCTCTGTTTCTCTCTCTCTCCCTCTCCCTCTCTCCTTCTCTTCCTCTTTCCCTCTCCCCTGCTCATGCACTCTCTCTCTCTCTCTCTCTCTCTCTCTAAAAAAAAAAAGCTACATATAAGTACATATGTCTATGCTTCATGGAGAAGGTGTAAGAAGGATACATCTAAAAGTGTTTTTAAAAAGTATGAACACCTGTTTATTATTTGGGGACAGTGGGTTGGGAGAGAGGGAGGAAAAGATTATGAACATTGCTTTACACATTTCCTTATTGACTTATTATCTGTGTGTATGATTGTTCTTGTAATTAGAAAAAAAAACTTTGAAACATTTAAAGAAATAAAAAAGAAAGAAGGAAATAAATGAGTTAACATAAATCATGTAATTTAGGAAAAAACAAATGCTTTCTTTCTGATAGTTGCTGTTAACTACCCCTACCACCAATAATTAGATTTTTTAATTGAATTTTTATTTTGAGATGAATGCAGATTCACCTGAAGTTATAGAAATTATTCAGAGATCCTGTGAAGTCTTTACCCAATTTCCTCCCTTGATAACATACTAGAAAAACTGTAATACAGTATTGCACCAAGATACTAAGATCATGGGTCTTATTTAAATTTCCCACCTTTATGTGTACTCATATGTGTGTGGGTGTATTTAATTCTACACAGTGTTATCATTTATGTAGGTTCGTGTATCCACTCCTGCAATCAAGACATAGAACAGTTCCAACACCGTGAAGATCCTTATTATGATTTTTTTATATCTGTATCTGTCTTCCTCCTCCACCCCATCCCTAACCCATGGCAACAACTACTCTCTTCTTTATTTCTCTGGTTTTGTCATTTCAAGAATATTATATAAATGGAATAATACATTAAGCAACCTTTTGGAATTGATCTTTTTTTATTCAGCATTATTCCCTTGAGATTCATCCAAGTTATAGATTATATCAATAGATCCCCCCCCCCTTTTTATTGATGAGTCATATTCTGTGGTATGGGTATGCCAGGGTGTTTAACCATTCACCCACTGAAGGACATGTGGGTTGTTTCCAGTTTTTGCCTATTATAAGTAAAGTGGCTATAAACTTTCATGTACGAGTTTTTGTATAAATACGTATCTTCACTTCTCTGTGATAAATGCCTAGGAGTGCAATTGCTAGGTTGTATGTTAGTTGCATATTTAGTTTTTTTAAAGAAAACTGCCAGACCGTTTTCCAGATAGGTTGCACCAGTTTACATTTTTACCAGCAATGTATGAGCAATCTACTTCCTTTGCATCTTCATCAGCGTTTGATGTGCTTGTTATTTTATAGGAATTTTGATAGGTGTTCATTGTGTTTTAAGATGTTGCTTTGAGTATTCTTTATTCTAAGAGTCTAAGATCTCTAGGCTTATAAAGATAAAATGAACCTTAAAAAGCTTTTAATCCCAAAGGATATATAAATATCTAAAGTAGAACTTCAGTTCCTCATATTTTTTGAGTCTTTCCTCGAAAAACTGAAGGCATATATCATTGTTACTGCCTCAGGTAAAGTATGAAAATGATAAAATTCCAGTTATTTCAACAAATATAGCAAATATTTATTGAGTGCCTAATGTACAATAAGCACAATTCTAGGTGCTGACACTATGGGAATGAAAAAAATAAAATGCCTGCTCAAATGGGAAGTATATTATTGTTGATGTCTAGGGACACCTAATAAATAACACCCCCCACCTCCTACCCCAATTGATTTGAAAACAACCAGTAGGCACAGGAGTTGGGAAAACCAGAGATTAAACTGTGTCCTAAATTACTGACAAAACTATTTGGAGAATATAGCTCAGGTTGGTGGAAATAATGGGCTTCAGATCACTGTACCTGATCTTCAGCAGAATTCCCTGCAAAGGCACAAGAAATTGTGGAAAGGCAGAGGCCACCACCCCCAATGCTCCTTATTCGGGAACACCCAGTACAGGTATTCTCTGAGGTAGGCTTGTCCCAAAGAAAGGATTCAGAAGGGCTGGGCCAGATATTCTCAGGTTTTCCCTCATAACTTCATCCTTCAGACAGAGTCAAATATTTTACTCTAATAGAAGCTTCTTCACAGAGAAACCAAAGGCCTGGGGAATGGAAATTCTCCCTTAATTATATTACTAATCATCTTCGGCTAAGATTTAAAGTAAAAAAGATCTTATAATGCTGCCTCACTTAACCTTCCAATTTATTGGGTGACTTTTATTCTGGATTATATTGGCTACTATTTGCAGACTCCCACATAGCTTTTCTTAAATGTAAATATGGAGTCTACTTGGAAGGTTGACAAAGAGGAATAGGAAATCCCAAGAAGAGTGGCCGTATGTTACAAATTAGACATATATTTACTTAAATTATATAATAGATTTGGGGTTTGAAGGAATACAATAAATGTTACTTTTGTTTTCCTTCTGAGTTTAATACCAATTTAGAGATAGACACAAACCATTTAGACAGATGGCTATCAAAATATGAGCTTAACGCAGATGAGTGATACATCGCAGGATGTGGCAATGATGACATGTTGATCCTCAGAATTAGGTTTACCCACCAAGTTACAGACAGACTTAACCAGTCACAGACTTCCCTACATGGGCGTTCTTGTCTTGTAAAATGTATGCCTTGGAAGAGCAAACCAGAATGGATTCTCAGTGTAGACAGGAAGGTTTTCAAAAGGAAGAAAAGTGAGGAGACTGAGGGTCAATTTCTTGTTGCACATCCTGTTAGTCAGGTACAGCTCTCCATCCTGTCCTTCTCTCCCAGAGGATGGGGAGAGACTAGAAGTGTTCAGCAGAAATCTCACTTTAGGGAAATTTGAATAGTGAGGAATAAATATTTCTTTCTAATGGTACATAACTTAAAACTAAATTCTGGGGAGATATGCTGATGTGTGGCTTTTCAAAAGTAAAATAAATAAAATAATTAAAAAGTAAATTAACAAAAATAAATAATTAAAGCTAATTAAACTTAAAAATGATGTTGGAGGAATATGGAAAATAAGGACAAGAAATGTATAAGGTAAGTTGTGTGTGGAGTGTGGGCAGATGCATCAAAATTAAGAAACTTTTAGAAAAGTACAGCATAGAGAATACAGTCAATAATATTGTGATAATATTGTCTGGTGACAGATGATAACTATATTCATCATGGTGAGCTTTGCATAATGTGTAGAATTGTCAAACACTATGTTGTGTATGTAAAAGTAATATAACATTGTCCACTATACCTCAATTAAAAAATAATTTAAACAACTGGGGCACCTGGATGGTTCAGTCGATTAAGTGTCTGACTTTGGCTCAGGTCATGCTCTCACAGTTTGTGAGTTCGAGCCCCATGTCGGGCTCTGTGCTGACAGCTCAGAGCCTGGAGCCTGCTTCCGATTCTTTGTGTCCCTCTCTCTCTCTTTCTCTCCCTCTGTTTCTCTCTCAAAAATAAATAAATGTTAAAAAATAATTAAAAAACAATAATTTAAAATACCTTAAAAATAAGGTAAAGTTGCTGGGGCCTTCTGTTGCCTGTTAACATGAAAGCAGATACGTTTGCCAATCAGTATATGAATTTGATAAATTGTGTGTTCATAAAACCTTAAATTATCAGTAGCTTCAAGAAGAGTCTTCATGATTAATGAAATATAATTCAATAGGTGATGAATCATTAGTGATGACTTGAGGTTTGCTACATGCCAGGAGATGATGAATTGGGGATTTTTGGACATCATATAGTAAGTTTTGCATTGTGATGTTATTTGTATTATTATTTAGAATCCAATACATGTATCCCTTTTCTCTAATCTCTGCTAAGCAAACTACCAAAGGTTGGATCAGCATAGATCCAGTGGAGTGGAGTACAGGCTTCACGGATTTTCTAGAGAAGGGAGAATGTCTGTAGCCCTTCATGGTATACCAAAAGATGTATATATCAATTATCCCTGCAACTTGTTAAAATAGATAATATCAGCTTCCATTCTAAAATATTCTGATTCAGTAGATCTGGACTGTGGCTATGGAATCAGTCTTAGTAACAGGCTCCACATATGTTACTAATGAAAGTGATTCTTGAGAAGATCTGTAGGGACTGTGCACATTCTCTTTCATGCTTTGTACCATCATTAACTATGCTGTCAACACTTAGTCAGCATTAAATATGTAGTGTTTTCCTTCAAACAGCTTTAAGAGATGTGCTGCGGAGCGCCTGGGTGGCGCAGTCGGTTAAGCGTCCGACTTCAGCCAGGTCACGATCTCGCGGTCCGTGAGTTCGAGCCCCGCGTCCGGCTCTGGGCTGATGGCTCAGAGCCTGGAGCCTGTTTCCGATTCTGTGTCTCCCTCTCTCTCTCTGCCCCTCCCCCGTTCATGCTCTGTCTCTCTCTGTCCCAAAAATAAATAAATGTTGAAAAAAAATTTTTTTAATAAAAAAAAATAAATAAAAAAAATAAAAAAAAAAGAGATGTGCTGTGACATTCTGGAGCCGCTCATCCCATTTGTACCCCCAGAAGTGATAGAAAGATCATCTCTGGAAGACCATTTTTAAGACTATTCTTATCTTTGAATTTGGGAAATTTATCAGTACTGAGAAAGTAGATAGTACAAACTATTGCTTTGTTTCCTGGGGTGCAATTAGATATTTTTTCAGATGCATTTTAATGTTACGAAATCCTGTTTTCTTTTGACTTCTTTCTCATTGAGTGGTTTTCTTCTGTTCAGAAATAAAGCAGATGTTACCTTGACTGAAGAGTTGGTGAGGGAAGGTACTGATGCTTTTTTTTTTTTTTTTGAGTCTATAGTGGAAAATACTATTAAAAGAGTTGAAGAGTTTTCAAAATCCCTTAAACTTTTATCAACACATCCAGGTTGCTAAATATCATAGAACAGAACAGTTGGGAGATGGTCAGATGCAAAAAGTTCTTGTACTAGGGTGAAACCTTAAAGGGCATGGGCAAACATGTACATTGTTTGGAGATTATGTATTGGCATTAGAAGTCTGCTCATTTAGGCATAGGCCAGAGAAGCTTGAGACTCCAGCAGAAACATAGCTTTCTGCGCAAGCCTTGGCCACAGTTAGAGTAGGTTAATTAGACAGATGAACCAAAAACTATACTCCTGGCCATAGCCTGTTCATGCCATGTGGAAGATCCACAAATTTCTGGTTGCTTGTGGGGGAGAAAAAGGAACCATTGAGGAGGCTGACGCTAGAGGGTCACATACAGTCCCTTGATTCCCAGTTGCATCAGGAAGAAAGGTAGGAAAGGAGAGAAACTAGTAAGACTAGGATGTTCACATGAAAGAGACTAAATAACTAGTTAGCCAGCTAACTAAACCAGAAGACAGGAAGAAACCATTGATTGAATGTTTAAACACATTTCCCCCCTAAAATTTTATTAGGCATGAGTGGGAATATACAGTGATAATCTTCCTCTAAATCTGAATATTCATTATGAGGTTCTGTCTTTCTGTTCAGTCTACCCTGAGATGCAGTCTACCAAGCATGAGGTGGGAAATTCACATGGATTAGCCCTCAGAGTTCTCAGTTATTTGTGAAAAGTGCCAATGTTGAGTACCAGCAGAATGTTGGCATTTAAAGAATGCTATCACCACCATACCACGAAAATAGTTGCCAGGAATAAAGTAGCTTCATAAAAATACATGTTTCATCCACAAAGATTTTCCATCAGCTTTCCACTATTTTTAATTTCAGCAATTTTTAAAAAAAATAACATATGAAGTTGTGAGTAAAACTAAATTGAATTCCTGGAATCCTAAGATATAAGATAGAGCCCTTGAAATAAAAGATGAAGTCCCAAATTTTCTGTCTCTCTGTCCTGGTGGCTTTAGAGCCAATGGTAAGATTGTGTGGTGATAGCTATCTCTTTTTCAAACATTTATTTTCTCCCATTCACTAAAAAACAAAACAAAACAAAACAAAACACCAATAGAGAGTCTAAGTTGTGGCCAAATTATCCATATCACTAATGTAATTTTCATTTCACTTTGAGATGATTTTTATAATTAAAATCTCTTGCTGTTTTTGACCAATTACAAATAAATGGGGACCACAAATCTAACTATACCATAAATTTACCAGAACCTGTGGTGCAGTTTTAAAGATTGTTGCTTGTGGAAATAATGACTGTTATTATTTCCACATCTAGATGTGTTCCCAACTAGACCATGGCACAGATTGTAGGTCATTCATTCTTTTCTCAAGGTGGCAGTAATTACTTTCACATGATTCTGTAGTGATCTTGATTGCCCTGCCTTTGTAGGCTGTGGCCCATTCATTTAGTAAATATGGGGGGGAAACAAGGTATTTGGAGAATTTCATCCTTTTATTCTCTTTTCAAAAGAGAGAGCATGAGATTTTCTTAATATGTCTCCTTCACAGATCTTATCTTTGTGGCAAAAGTACTAAAATAACCTGAAAGAGTGGTAAGTATTCAGGTATCCACATTTTTAATAGCCATGCCATGAAATGTCATGTTTTAACTTTCTTTTCCTCTAAACAATCTAGTGAGCTAAGTCTGAGCATCATCAGACTCTGTCACATCTTACAGTAATGGACCTCGCATACTGCTATTTGCTGAACAAAAAACTTTCTTTTACTTATCTTATAATTACGTTTATTGTGTTGCAAAAAGTTTCTGTTTCCATCATGTCACTGTTAAAACAGGTCAGTGCATACTTAATTCATTATATAAACTCTTCCTATAAAGACACCTGTCATATGATTGAGCCCCCCCCCCCCCCCCAATCTATCATGACCTGATCTTGAGATTTTTAATTATATCTGCAAAGATCCTTTTTGCAGTAAGGTCATACTCGTAGGTATTGGGGATTAAGACTTGGACATATTTTTTTTTATTGGCAGTGGTGGTGCGAATCAACTCACTACATATCAACTCACTACCTTGACTTAATATTAGTTTATTTGTTTGTGCTCATTTTCACTCCCCCTCCCATTAGAATGTCAGGACTGCGAGAACAAGGATTAAATATGTTTTGTTTATATTAGTGCCTTGAGCAATTTCTGGCATACAGTGGAGCTGGATAAATATACAGTATGTTGAATGAATAAAAGGGGAAACTGGACAAGATATAGGAGTTATAATTGGAGTCAAAAGAAAAACTAGGGAAAGAGAATTTGGAAATTGGGTCAGACTTGTGTGAAGAAATACACAAGTGTCTATTCGTGTCTCCTGCCCATTTCTTCACTGGATTATTTGTTTTTTGGGTGTTGAGTTTGATAAGTTCTTTATAGATTTTGGATACTAACCCTTTATCTGATATGTCATTTGCAAATATCTTCTCCCATTCTGTCAGTTGCCTTTTAGTTTTGCTGATTGTTTCCTTTGCTGTGCAGAAGCTTTTTATTTTGATGAGGTCCCAGTAGTTCATTTTTGCTTTTGTTTCCCTTGCCTCCAGAGATGCGTTACTGGGCAATCAAAAAGAATGAAATCTTGCCATTTGTAACTACGTGGATGGAACTGGAGGGTATTATGCTAAGTGAAATTAGTCAGCCGGAGAAAGACAAAAATCATATGACTTCACTCATATGAGGACTGTAAGAGACAAAAAAGATGAACCTAAGGGAAGGGAAACAAAAATAATATAAAAACAGGGAGGGGGACAAAACAGAAGAGACTCACAAATATGGAGAACAAACTGAGAGTTACTGGAGGGGTTGTGGGAGGGGGGATGGACTAAATGGGTAAGGGGCAGTAAGGAATCTACTGAAATCACTGTTGCACTATATGCTAACTAATTTGGATGTAAGTTTAAAAAAATAAAAAAAAACAAGTTATTAAAAAAAAATAAATACAGAAAAGAATGGTGCCCTGAAGTAAAGAGTGTTTGCATAATTAGGGAGTTATTGCTAATATCAAATGTCGAGTTGAAAGAGGCATGAAAAAAGGCCTCCTAATAATTGTATGTTAGAATTCTTTTGGTTCCAGTGAAGATCTTCATATCATGTGGAAATATGTCCAAAGCTGAGACAGGTTTTGCTTATGTATTCTGGTATCTTTGTGGCTCTTTCACCACCTTGTTAGAGTAAGATAAAACAGATCAAGAAGGAATTATTTCCTGGGGCGCCTGGGTGGCGCAGTCGGTTAAGCGTCCGACTTCAGCCAGGTCACGATCTCGCGGTCTGTGGGTTCGAGCCCCGCGTCAGGCTCTGGGCTGATGGCTCAGAGCCTGGAGCCTGTTTCCGATTCTGTGTCTCCCTCTCTCTCTGCCCCTCCCCCGTTCATGCTCGGTCTCTCTCTGTCCTGAAAATAAATAAACGTTGAAAAAAAAAATTATAAAAAAAAAAAAAAAAGAAGGAATTATTTCCTGTCACTGGATTAGAAATCATTGACTTTCTTTTTTTTAGTAGTATTCTTATGGAATCTCTTACCTTCTGGACCCATTGAATTATCAGTCTACCTCTCCTGTGTAGATTTGGTGTTTGATAATTATTGGAGCCTATCAGTATGTGTATTATTTCCCAACTCTACTTTTTGAACTGAACAAATGTTTTTACCCTCGTTAGTTCTTTTCTGCTAATTCCAATGCACATATTCTGTTATGATGTTTTGTAACATTTCTTTTCCATTGATCATATCTGAACAGCAGAATTTAAAATAATTAAAAAAATAAATTGAGCCTATTCTTTTTTTTTTATTATTTTTTTTTTATTTTTGGGACAGAGAGAGACAGAGCATGAACAGGGCAGGGGCAGAGAGAGAGGGAGACACAGAATCGGAAACAGGCTCCAGGCTCCGAGCCATCAGCCCAGAGCCTGACGCGGGGCTCGAACTCACAGACCGCGAGATCGTGACCTGGCTGAAGTCGGACGCTTAACCGACTGCACCACCCAGGCGCCCCGAGCCTATTCTTAATAGAAACGTGAAAGTTGTTTCTAGTATATAAATAGTAGCACTTAGATGTGAAAAGTAAATATGTAGAGGTATGTGTTTGATTCAGTAATTATGAGAATTTATTAAGTTTTGGATGATAGTGCAACATGCCTATAACATGTCATTTGCAGTTCTGTGGCTGCTTTGTTGATGAAGAGAAACATGTACAAAATAATGTAAGTACTTCAATATTAACTACATTGGAAATAAGATGAGTTTATCATGTGCCAGTGTTCCAAGTGTTATTATCTTACAACATTTTGATTGTTCTAGCTTAATTTTTGAATGTACGTGTGCTATATAGTTTATATAATCCACATTTTGCCTGGTACAACTTATCAAATGTAAGATTGTCCAATTTTTTAAAATAATTCCAGCCTATATCATGTGGACGTTACATATTTAGGAAAACAAATTACTTTCTTTAAATAAATAAAGAGGGGCGCCTGGGTGGCTCAGTCGGTTAAGCGGCCGACTTCAGCTCAGGTCATGATCTCGCGGTCCGTGAGTTCGAGCCCCGCGTCGGGCTCTGTGCTGACAGCTCAGAGCCTGGAGCCTGTTTCAGATTCTGTGTCTCCCTCTCTCTGACCCTCCCCCGTTCATGCTCTGTCTCTCTCTGTCTCAAAAATAAATAAACGTTAAAAAAAATTAAAATGAATAAATAAATAAATAAATAAATAAATAAATAAATAAATAAATAAAGAGATGCAATCATTCTTTAGTTTCTAGAAAATCTAAATAGTTGCTTTATAAATTTTAATCAAAATAATTCACTCATATTTTTAAAAAAATTTGTTTGAAATTAATATTTTCTTTGGAATTATAGCATTTAATTTTCTTCCTTTTTTTAAAAAAAATAATGTTTATTTATTTTTGAGAGAGAGAGAGAGAGAGAGACAGAATGTGAGTGGGGGAGGGGCAAAGAGACAGGGAGACAGAGAATCCGATCCAGGCTCTAGCTGGCCTGAGCTGTCAGCACAGAGCCTGATGCGGGGCTCGGACTCATAAACCATGAGATTATGACCTGAGCCAAAGTCAGGTCAGACGCTCAACCAACTGAGCCATCAGGTGCCCCAGATTTAATTTTCTATTAGCATCTTCAAATAGGACTACATTCATTTATGCAATTTAGAGTAACATTATTTCTTAATTATTTTATAGATATATAGTAGTAACTATAGGGAAACACTGTTATATAAACTATATTATGTTATGCCCAGAATTCGTGATCCCCCAAAGACCACCAGGGAGCCGAATCTGATGCAAAAGCAAAGAGCCTTTATTCAAGCTAGCTCGAGCTCAATCTTCTACCTGCACCGATGCAGCCGTGAGATATTGGAGAGAGAGCGAGTTTCAAAAGCACAAAGGTTTTATTGGGGTCTAGGGGCAGTTGGTGAGGTAATGGCTGTGGCCTTAGCCAATTGGCTGGGGAAGAGTGGGAGTCCTGTTACGCAGGTCGACGTGTGTTTTGATCGGGAAGTTTGAACAGGTGAGCGGGAGGTTACTCAAGGGGAGGAGGCATGGTCAAGGTGGAGGACACAGAACAAGATGGAGTCCGCTGGTGTAGGCCCTCCCTTTCATATTGTATAGTATATAATTATATAATATGCTATTATAATTAAAGATACGTACATAATTTTTATTCTGTGATCATTTTTTTTCTTTTTTCAAATTCTGGAAGCTAGCTCTTTTTTTTTTTTTTTTTTACATCAGAATGTTTATTGAAGCACTACTTTTATTTTTTAATTTTAATTTTGTTTGTTTTCTAAGTAGGCATCGCACCCAACTTGGGACTCAAACTCATGACCTAGAAATCAAGAGTCACATGCTCCTCTGACTGAGGCAGCCAGGTGCACAGGAAGCTAGCTCTTTTACATCTATTTTTTGTTAAGTCTGTTAAACAATTTCTCCACTGTGCATCAGTTACCATCTTTGGAGACTTCATAAAGTCTATCAGTGAGCTTTCTAGCATTCTGATCTTACAGTTTTTTGCCTACCTGAACCCATTTCCTTCATTCCACTTCAGCCCCTTTAGAGCATAGAAAAGTTTTTGTTGAGTCTACTTTGCCTCTTTGGTAGGCCTCCCTTCCTGCTGTGGTGCAACTGACTCTTCCTCCAAGCGTGTCCCCAGGAATGCTTCTTACCCATTAGGGTTTTACTTCACTGGCTCGCTGAATGCTGGCTCATTCCTTTGCATTCACTATTTGCTTTTGGTATCCTCAGTTTGGGCCATCTCTTTCACCCTATATCCAGTTTGTTAGTTGGTCTTCTCTCCAATCACTTGATGTTAGCATCTCCCTGAGGCCTCAGCTGAGAAGAATGTCACCATCAACTGTAGATCTTCCAATTGTGTTAATGCTCTCACCCCTCCAGCAAAGGAGGGCCCAACCAAAATTGAAAACTCTTAGATCCAGTCTTTGAACTCTAAATCATCTTTTCCCATGGATATTTTAAGACGTCATTCCACCAACTCAGAATCCTTTTGGTCTATCACCTTTGTTCTGTCTCCATGTGTTTTGTTAACACCCCATAATCTGTCATTTTCACAGGCCTTTCACTAGTACTTGGGGACTCTTAGCTATTGATAACATCCTACTTCCAGGGTATCAAGCATTCATAAGAGTCACTCCTGGAATCCTACTCAGAAGGTGAACACTTTTAGTATGACCTTTCTTGGCTGTCATCCTCTCCCTCTCAAGAAATTTGTGTGTCTCAGGGTGCCTGGGTGGCTCAGTTGGTTGAGTTTCCAACTTCGGCCCAGGTCATGATCTCACAGCTCGTGGATTCGAAGCCTGCATTGGGCTCTGTGCTGACAGCTCAGAGCCTGGAGCCTGCTTTGGATTCTGTGTCTCCCTCTCTCTCTGCCCCTCCGTTGCTCATCCCCTGTCATTCTCTCTTCCTTGAAATAAACAAACATTAACAACAACAAAAAAAGAAATTTGTGTCTCCACCAAACACAACACCTGTGACTCAAGAGGAGATGTATCTCCTGAAGACTAACAGTGTACTAGATTCAATTTGCCACCATGAAACATGCCTTTTATTTTGCCTTCATCCTGTACCTCTTCTTTCTATTTTCTTTTTGGTTTCATTTTATCCATTCCATAAAAATAAATACCTAAATAAATTTAATAGGATTCACTTAACCTTAACCCCCATGCATGTTACACTATTTTTAAATCTTTGCTTTAATACCCTGACATGAGGTAGGAACACACTAAATGAACCTTACCACCGATTTAATGTTTTCAATTTATAATCTATTTTTCCCACCTAAACCCTCTACTGAAACTGAAATCTTAGGATAAATGGTAAGCCTATGCAATAACCCTCACAGCATTTCTTATTCTCTCTCCTCTTCTATTCCATTAGAGCCACTGTCATGCCCTTATTTCAGTTTTTTTTTTCTTTAAATTTGTTGTTCTTTTTCCTTTCTGTAAGGGAGGCAAGTAAGAAAGTGAGGAGGAGTCTAATAGTTATAGATGGTTAGCTATGTACAAGGCATGGTGTTATGTGATTTTTATATACATCCTATCTCTTTCATTCTTCAGGACAATTCTGTGGGGAAGATATTTTTCCACTCAAAAAGTTCTAGCAATTTTTTCAAAGTTACACAGACTTTGGTAGAACCAAAATCTGGACCTTTGTTCTATCCTTATTCCATTGCATGGTGACCTCATATGTCATTTTGTCTTTCCACCCACAAAAGGTAAGTATCCTTGTACTTCTGTCCTCTGCCTTGTTTAGTTTGTGACATTTGTCTTCATGTCTTGGGTTTATATACGAATTGCTCCAAAGTATCTATCTTAAGCCCAAATGTCTCAAAACCCTCGGCGTTCCTTCTTTCCCTCCTTCCTCTTTATCTCTTTCCTACTCTTCTTCCTTTCTTCCCACTCTCCCTCCTTCCATCTCTTTCCTTATTTGTTTTAAACATTTTTTGAGTATTCGCTATATGTTCAAATGATAAGTGTTTCACATGCATGGTCTTCCTCACAAGGCACACATACTGGTAGCTCAGTTTTAAGTAGGAGGAAACAGAGACTTAGAGAAGTTATGCAACTTGCCAGAGGTCAAACAGCTAGCAAGTGTAGAATCAGGCTGGGAGCCCATTTTCCTCTGAAATCTTTGTTCACTGTCTCATGCTGCTGAGAGATTACTTATTGTTTTCTAGACATGCACTCTCCTTTCCTACTGTTGCCCTTGCTTATACTATTCTCTCCTATTCTGTTAGAATTCTACCCATTCTTCACGGTGATCTCCAGTGGACCTTTTCTGGAACCCTTGATTGGATGTGATTTTTTTCCCATTCTCAGCTCATAGCACTTTCCATCTTGTGTATTTATTTTCCTGTGTGCACATATATATTTTCCTTCTGTGATTGTGTAAGTTCCTTGAGGTAGAAACTGTCTTTTACGCACAGTAGGTGCTTTCAATAAATCTTATTGTATTGAGGTGAATTGCAAACTTGCAGTGCATTTTTTTTAAACAAATACAGCAACCATATATTGCAAATGCAGTATTAGTAAAAAGGCAATGAGAGGCAGAGTTATTTTTATCACAATTTAGAGATTAATGAAATATAGTCTGCATTAGTATTTATTTATTTCATGGCTTTGTAGTTTGCTAAATTTCTTTTCCCTTTTACTCAAATGATTATTCTCTCATCGATAGGATATGAACTCCTGGAAAATATTCATTGTTAACATCTACAGCTTGTTGATTAGAAACAATTTCCAAATGGCAGTGAGCTCATTATGTATGATAGTATTTTAATATATTTTTAATTTTTTGGTAATTCCCTCCAAATCCAATGAAAGAATTCCAAGTCTGTTGTCAAACTTACCTAATATAATTAAGCAAGGCACCCACAAGGGTCTGATCAAACAGGGTTGTTTTGCATTTCCTGTTTGTTTTATTTTTAGATTCTCTGATTTCCAGTTTTGGAGGTCAGGCTTAAAGCATTTTCATGGATGCAATTCCCACAGAGAACCATGGGAGATTGGTGTAGGAGGGATTGCAGCCTGGGTATAAAGGAATTGTGTTTTGCCTTTCTTTTCTTTATTCTCCAGCTGCCGTTCCTTAAATAAAACTTTAAAAATAACTTTTATAGGGTGGTTAATACATTCCTACCCTGTGGGGACAGGCTACATTCTCAGCTGCCCAACATTTTAAGCAGGCTGTAGTAATTTGGGTAAAGAAACAGGCTCTTGTCTTAAGTCTTGAAGAATTGCCACAGGGTCAAGGCCAGAGCAAGGGAAGTGTGGGCGCTGGTGAACTTGCATTCTGCATATACTTCCCTAGAGGCTGCAGAAAAAGGGAGGGGCCGAATTTAGGTGGTCAGGAGTGGGGCAGAGTCATAGGGATAGGCTGAATTTTATGACAAAAGAGGGAATGTCACAGTTTTGAAATTTAGAAGGTCCTATGGCTTTCTCAAGTAGTTTCTTTTATCATTCCTTGGCCCACTTCTTACTGAGTTAAACTTGAATATTTGGCAATGTGTGCAGGTAGTGTATACGCTCACTATGACTCCATATGAAATCCATTGTGTTTAAGTTTCCCAATTTTCTTAGGGGAGCCAGTTGGAAAGAGGTATGTTGGAGGCTCTAAAGTCCCACTGGTCCTTTATGTATGCCTAACTACCTTCTGAGCCACAGGTGGAGCAGTACTGTGTGCTGTCACACCTGCCCAGCTTGCCCCAGGTAGTAAGCACTGGATCTGTGAAGCTACTGGTTTGGCTCTTTGTACTGCATAATCTACTGCCTTGCTCTGTGAAAGAGATCTGGCTTTCATGGAAAAATGAAAACTGGAAGGAAGGAGGGATTCAACTCTCCTCTCTACTCTGAATATTTATGCCATGCACATTTTACAAATGAGGGAATAGGTAGGGTATAAGAAGAAAAGTGGGCAGAGAATTTACATTTAAGTGCCTTGTATGTATCAGGCACTAGTAGCTATCAGTATTTTTAGCACTTTATAATTTAAAAAGTGCTTTGACTTATGCTGTTTGCTTTTCATAATAATATGTGAAGTTTGCGAAGCAGATGTAATTTATTCCCACTTTTGCTGATGTAGATACTAAAGTTCAAAGTCTTCAAGCAATGCTCAGGTTTAGGTAGTACAGAGGTTAACTAGCATGTAGGCATTTAATAACTTCAGGCTGCCTAGGCACAGTAGGTACTGAGCACCTACATAATTAGCTAACAAGTTTTGGCATTTTGTAACTGTTTAACAGAGTTTTTACCTGATAAAAGCTAGTATATGTGTCTATAGAAAATTCCCCCAATTCTACCACACTAGATTGTCATTATGGTCTGTTTCCTTTCAGTTTTTCTTCCCCTGGGAAAATACAAATATGTACAAAACTGGTATTATATTCTGTATATAGATTTTTATTCTATTTTTTTATACTATTGTGTTTGCCCCATGGTTGCACTGTCTACATTATACTTGACATAAAATCAATACATACATAAATAAATACATAAAGTACATAAAGTAAATAAAATAAAAAAATGTATTTTTTATAAAACTAGATAGAGTTATATATTTAAATAATACATCTATTGTATTGTCTTGTCTTCATGTCTTGGGTTTATATACGAATTGCTCCAAAATATCTATCTTAAGCCCAAATGTCTCAAAACCCTCGGCGTTCCTTCCTTCCCTCCCTGTTGGATGTGATAGCTATATGTAACTTTATCTCTTTTGTATGATAACATACTTATACTGTAATTTATGTAGTCATTTTTCTACTATAGTTTTCATTTTTCTACTATAAGAAATACAGCTATTATTTAAAAATGCCTAACACAGTCTTCTCTTTCTTTCTCATTATGTTTTTAGACTAGATTAGTAGAAGTTAAAATTGTATGTATGGTGTATGTATTGACATCTGTTATCATGTGTCTACAACATCCATCTTGCTTCTCTTAGAAATAGCATCTGGATTTTCCTTTGTAAACTACCTTTCCTAATCTCTATCCCTGCCAGTCAAGCCCTGATTCACACAGGGTGAATCCCATACCCAGCCCTTATCCCAAGAAGTTGAACCTGTTTCCTCATCAAAGTGATTGTTTCACAGGGGGAGCATGTGGACCAAGTCATGCCAGTAAAATATAGTGAGGTGTAATCTTGGGATTTTACAGTAAACTATTAGGAAGTTCAGGTCCTCTTTCTGCCGGCTCAGTGAGGCAGCACAACATGGAGTCTCAAGGGCAGGTTGCCATCTTTCACCTTGAGGGAAGGCCTGCCTCAGGAAAAAAAAAAAGAAAAGCCATAACAGTTGAAAGCAGACTGGACATGGAAAGAGATTCATAATGCATGTTTGAGCAGGGGGATTCCATATGAGCACTGCTGGGATTTTTACCTATGTGAGCCAATCCATCCGTTTTCTCATGACAGCATTTTGAGTTGGGTTTCTGCCCTTGTAAGCAGACGTGCTGATTTATGATTTAGTACACTGGCTTCATATGTGAAGGTCTTTAATACATCTTGCGATTTACTTTCTGACAGCACTGTGAGCCATGGAGTACTTATTTCTGTGTATCAATATTGACACAAGTAATATGCATTTTAAGTGTGAAAACATTCCTTTTCACTTCTAGAATATTTTTCACGTGTTTAATGATCTTTTATATTTCTCCTGTGATTTGTCTGTTCTCTGATTTGCCTGCTTTTAATTTAGGGTGTTAGTATATTTCTTCATATTTTAAAGCACTTTTTACATGAAAATATTAATAAATCATTTGTATATTTGTGCCATATATGTTGCAGATGTTTTCATTATTTGATTGTAATCATACTAATGCTACATATGTATGAAATACTAAGTATGTAGTTTCTTTTTGTTGTTATGGAGCTTTTACGTTTAGAATGTTCTTTACCTTCTAAAGATGAACACTTTTATAGTTGCCTTATGCTTCATTTTAAAATTTAGTGTATATTTCATTTGGGATTTATTTTGGTAGATAAAGTAATTTTATTTAGGAATAGTTTGGATGAAAGTCACAAGAATTGTGAAGCTTTCAAAGGTTAGGTTGCTTCTAATGAATACAGGGATGTTTCACGGAACCATGTTTGGGATGCAGTCACACTTTGGGGAGAGACAGGGAACCGGGATGGGCATGCTGTTTGGAGTCCATTCTTTTTCATCTCTGGCCTATGCCCTCATTCCATTTCCTCATCCTTCCCATTTGTTTTCTCTACTTCCTTGTCCCAGCGGGAACCATCCAACAATACAGAGAAAGACTAAATCTTCACTTCCAGTCCAAATTCCACTAAAACGGCCCTGTTTTTCTAGTTTGGATATGGTGCTTAATGTTGCCCTGAAATGAGGTCACATTGGATGAACCCTGGCTTTTAAGAGTCCATTCTCTGAATCAAATTCGTTATCAAAGAATCAGGGGAAGGGTAGTTACCGGGGAAGGGGTAATATTTTGAGCTGCAGACACAACCAGTAGGCATGTGGTCATTACATAGATGAAGACCTAACTCGATTATTTCCCAAATAGCTTTCCTAACAAGTATTGGTGTTCTATCCTTTCACTATTGATTTACAATGTTTTCTTTGTCATATATTAAACTCATAAGTGTATTCGAATGTGTGTATTTCCAGACAAAGATTTTCTGACATATTGGTTTCTGTCAGTTCTCATGACAACTTTATCAATTTCCCTTTCTTCTTCTTTCCAAATTTGTTGTATATATATTCATCCATTTATTCTTCCAGGAAAATTTTGCTGCATATACAAGTGAAATATATTTTTTAATGTTTGTTTATTTTTTGAAAGAGAGAGAGAGTGCATGAGCAGAGGCAGGGCAGAGAGGGAGGGAAAAAGAGAGGGAGAGAGGTAGGTAGAGGGAGGGAGAGGGAGAGAGAAGGAGAGAGAGAGAAAGAGAGAGAGAGAGAGAGAGAGAGAGAGAGAGAGAGAGAGGGAGAGGTAGAGGGAGAGAGAGAGAGAGAGAGAGAGGTAGAGGGAGAGAGAGGGAGAGAGAGAGAATCCCAAGCAGGCTCTGTGCAGAGCCCCATGGGGGGCTCATACTCACAAACAATGAGATCATGACTGAGCTGAAATCAAGAGTCAGAGTCTTAACCAACTGAGCCACCCAGGTACCCCACAAATGAAATACTTTTATAATAATTATTCTGACTTATTAAGGAAAGCTATTGTTTTTATTTATTTGTCTTATACCTGGCTACTTTTCTAATCTATGTTAATTTGAAGAAATTTGCAGTTCTCTTGGAATTCCAGTTATGTAAATTGTGCACTGGTTAATAATAGTCACTTAATCTTTTCTACTTATACCTTTTATTTCCATTCTGTGTCTCTTAGAATTGTTCAGAATATCCAATAAAGCAATAATTATGTTTATGAGTATTGTTATGAGCAATAATATTACTTGATATCTAATGACATTTACCATACGTCAGGTGCTATTAGAAATCCATTATTGCTATTATTCTAATTTTGCTGATGAAGAGACTGTGACTTGGAGAGGTCAATTAAATTGACCAAAGTTACACATCTTATACATGGTAGAGCTGGCATGCAAAAACAGGTCTGACTCCAGTAACCCTATTTTTAATGATTATCTAGACTACCTTTTTTAAAAAGGAAAATCCAATTTAATATTTGAAGGTATGCTTATATACTGAGAAAGCCTAAGAGAATTTTATGACAAAACATGAAAGGTTTCTTGCATTTCTGAAGAGGTCACTAGTAAAACTATCTGTCTTTGAAGTCTTTTGTAAAAATGATTAGTCAATACTTTTTGCAAATTTCTCCATGGTTGATGGTCTATTCAAGTTTTCTGTTTTTCTCTGGGTTAGTGTTGATAGCTACTTTTTTTCTTCCTACATAATTCTCAGTATAATTAAGAATTTCATAATTACATGGAATAGTCCATGCAAATTTTGTTTCAAGAAAGAGCTTTAATGTACATAGCTCTGCCCTTGGAGTGAAGTGCATAGGTGATAGATCTCAAAAGTTATTTTTTAGGGTGATACACCTTCCATGTGTCAATTCCAGCGCCACGGTTCCCTCGAGGAAGTTCTTCGTGGGGAGGGGAGCATGTGGAGGGGGACAGGAAGATGTATGGGTGGAAGAAGAACCTGGAGGAACTCATCACCACTCCGAACACGACCATGGTGCTGGCTGACATGACATCGAAGTGATTTGTGCACCCCCCCCCCCCCAACTGCCTAATCGACTTTGTCCGACAGAAGCTAGATCCCAAGATTGCTGTGGCTGTGCAGAACTGCTACAAAGTGCCTAACGCAGCCTTTACTGGGGAGATCAGCCCTGCCATGATCAAAGACTGTGGAGCCACATGGGTAGTCCCGGGGCACTGGGAAAGAAGGCGTGTCTTTGGGAAGTCAGATGAGCTGATTGGACAGAAAGTGGCCCCTGCCCTGGCAGAGGGACTTGGAGTAAACCCCTGCATGGGGGAGAAACTAGATGAGAGGGAAGCTGGCATCACTGAGAAGGTCGTTTTTGAGCAAACCAAGATCATCACAGATAATGTGAAGGACTGACTGGAGCCTATGAGCCTGTATGTGTCATTGGTATTGGCAAGACTGCAACGCCCCAACAAGCTCAGGAAGTACAAGAAAAGCTCCAGGGATGGCTGACGTCTAATGTCTCTGGCGCAGTGGCTCAGAGTACCCGTAGCATCTATGGAGGTTCTGTGACTGGGGCAACATGCAAGGAGCTAGCAAGCCAGCCTGATGTGGATGGCTTCCTCGTGGGTGGGGCTTTCCTCAAGCCCAAGTTTGTGGATATCATCAATGCCAAACAATAAGCCCATCCATCTTCCCTCCTTTTCCTGATAAGCCAGGGAGTAGGTAGCTCAGAAGCCCAGTGACTGTGCTTCTACCTCCCACACATCTCCACCCCTCACATGCTTCTGATGGTGTCACCTGCCCCCTTCGTGGCCAAACTATACCCCTTCCTTATCATTTACATCTTATCCTATAATGGTTGGGACCAGGCCAGTCCCTTTTCCACCTACTGTCATGTTTGGAACTAAACATGTCACCAAGGTGGCTCCTCCTTGGCTGAGAGGTGGAAGGTGTGGAATTTGTTCATGGGTCTCCTCAGTCCCCAGTGAGGGTAGGAGAGAGAAGCCATTCTCCTCCCCCGTCTTGTGCCATGAGACAAAGAGCTGAGAGAAAGTCCTGTTCTCCCCACAGAGGCCAGGGGTGCTCTTCTCCCCCATGGTGCCAGCGTCTGTGTGTGTTGTATATGTGAGCAATCTCACTGCGTGGGGAAAATAAACACCTGGCACTAAAAAACCAATAAACAAACTTTTTTTTTTAAATAAGAAGGAAAGAAATAGTGTGCAATGCAATTGTTAAATCATATCCAAAGGATTTCCCTTCTCATTCTTGATTTAAGAAAGCCAGTGTATCAGAAGTTGCCAGATGCATGCAAACTTGTTACCTTTTTGGCATTTGAGCATATTTTTACATTGTGTATTAGTACATCATCATCTAAATATGTTAACATAATAACTGCAATTAGTACACTCTGTAAACAAATGTGCATTTACTCTCAGACTATGGGTATGAACAGATTAAATGTACAGGTAGAGCAGCCATTGGAGTATGCCCAAAATACAATAGGGTGGATTGTGTCATTCTAGTTTGGCATATACAAAGACAGATGTGTCTGCTGGCATTCTTTAGACACAAATCTTGGCGAATTCAGATGAGAAAAATTGGCCTGAGTTGACTGTATTTTCAGTATGGTTGAAATGTAGTAATTAGTGACTTTATCAATAAAGCAGATGGAAAATTGCGTTCAATTTTGTAGCCACTCTAATTTTATTCTAGATATAATAATGCATTCACCTGTTGGTATTTTGTTGTATTGATCAAGTAGGTTGCATGGTTGAGAGTAGTGAACTTAGAACTCAGTTTTGGTCTTAACTTTGACAGTGATTTTCAATTTTGGACAGATACTTTATCTCTTAGAGCTTTATTGGATCATCTATAAAAGATATAATGATACCTATATGCAGTCAAGGAAAGAGAAAACATTATAAATTTATTTAAAAAAACATTTTATTGAGGCTCAAACCAAAAGGGCCAGAAAGTTTAAACACCTTCCTCAGGGCACAGAGTTTACAGGGGGATTTAGACCATTATCCTCTTCTAATAGAATCTAATTCTAGATTCTATACACTTAGTGGCATTGACATGCTTTTAATTAAAGCTGTAGCAGCTGAATTAGTCTTACCCTGTAGACAGGTTAATGATACTATTAATTTTGTAAAATACGTGCATTTTTGTTTGTTTTACAGATCTTTAAACATTCCATTAGTGACTGAAAGAACAGTACTCATAATAGTAAGAAAACGTTAGATTAATGCATTTATATGTAACTGTTACTTTTCGTACTGTATGTTAAAAAGAACTGGGTAAGAATTGAGGATAAATAATTAAACATATGTGGCAGATTTGTGTTTTCTAAACATGGCCACAGTATGTCCTATCCCATGCTTTGATTTTATATGTGATTTTGAGAAGGGAGTCTTTTACTTGATCTTGAGCTTAGATGGACTTGTGACTACATGGAAGTCACCCTCTGTGACTTCTGAGACAGGTTCTGCCTTGATGTCTTGAATGTTCGCTGTGAAAGCCTGAGCTACTATGTAAGCAGTTCAGTTTCTCAGAGGCTGCCATCCTGTGAGGAAGTACAAACTGGCCTGTGTGGAGAGGTAACATGGGGAAACCCTGAGACTACATGAAGAGAGAAATGTATAGCCAGTCCCCACCTGTTGTAGCCCTAGTTACTGTCTACTTGAAACCACAGCCCAAGTCAGAATCACTCTGCTGAACTCTTCCCAAATCTCCCAATTTCCTATGGTTGGGAAAAGAGACATGCATTTAATGGGGTGATTTCTGAGAAATAGGCAGATGGAGCCTTTAAAAAAAAGTTTGTGTCTAATTTTCTCTTTGAAGTCATCTACATGGTTGTAATAGAAAATCTTCCCTCCCTTGAGGCAAACTGCTTCATTATCTTCAGGAAAGTTTACAGGACAGACCCATATTTTGAATGAGTGGCTTTTGTTTTGACTTGTTAGAAATTACAGAATGTTCTGGATTCTCCATCTGGGTTGAAGCATTGTAGGCAGGTACAGAGCACTCTGAATATTCAGATAGTCCAAAACTGAGTTCATTCAGTGGAAGCAGCTGCTCAGAAAGACCAGAGGTTTGGGAAGGTATTACTCATCTAAAGGACGTGGAATGAATGAGCAGTCAAATAATCTAGTTGAGATCTTAAGTCATAAGCAGACGCCAGTTGACATCTGGGCTACATGTGTTCTACAACTGATGTTCATCAACAAGCTATGATTTAACATGCTGGATGGCTGTCTAGGTGTTAATCCATCTTAGATATTGAGACTGAGATAGCAGTTTTTCCGCCAACTTTATGTAAAACATCATATTTGAAATTTGAATGGAATTGTCTTTATTTTGGTTGTTATTATATTCCCTCAAAACTGTGAATTTAATTGTAGAAATGAAATCTTGATACACATTTTTAAAATTCTACATATGAAGTCTAGCACTTGAATACATAATGTGTAACACAGCTACAAATATTCAAATCTTAATCACCAATTTTATTTAACAATTGTTTTTACACCTTAAGTGTGCCATAAAACCTAGCTATTTCTACAAAATTTATCCCATCATCTTTAGTAAATAAAAATCTGAAAATATCACTCTACCTTATAATTACCTCCATAAAAAATCAGCGACATAAAACTGAAAAATATAAGGAACCTCCCCAGATGTGTAATGATAGTATAAATAAACCACTAAAGTCCTTTATAAATGCTTTTACAATAAATGCCAATAAAATACACTCCACACTACACCATTTCTAAGGAAACATTAACCATGAACTTACCTGAATATGCATAATTAAAATAGTAACTCTGGATGGTGTTGATAGTTCATGGGTTAAGCACTGGAGAGATTCATGTGAGCAAAAGCATTTTATTTCTATATCAGCTAATCTTGACTTTAAGGAACAGCCTCTAATTCTTTACATCTCTAAAACAAACAAGCCTTATGCCACCTGTTACTTTATGGGGTACTTATATAGGCTTCTGGCTTTTTCCTCAATTACATTTCCATTTAGAATTATGTGTGGCCTATGTGTAACCTCACACCACAAGTTTTCTTTTAAAGTTTTATCTCATTTAATGATCACTTCTTGTACTGTAAGAAGTAATTGCTAAAGTTGTTTCCTTAGTTATATTTTCTTTTTTTTTTCTTTTTTGTACTTAATGCACATAGTGTGTGGTAAACTTATTCATACAACCATCACATTTGAATTGTTTATTCTAATTTATCTATAACTTCTGTTTACTGGCTAAGGAACTCTTACTTTTTTAGACCACTCCATTTTCTTTTTGTTTCTATCAACAAGGCTAGCTCTTGATATTTTGGGGGATTTTCTGTAGAGACAATGCTTTATTCATCTCACGAGACTTATTAAAAACATTGGGGAAGGGAGATAAATGAAACCATGAAATCAGAACATTAAAGTGAGGTATAGATACTTTGGGTGGACACCAAGGCTCACTACTACACCAGCCTCTAAGTCCACTTGATTCAAATTGTAACTCAGAAAAATACACTTTAGTTTCATAGCATTTTGAAATTTTTTGAAATTGTATTTTTCATGTTTTCTTTTTTCTTTTGTTTTCTTTGGCTTTTTTTTTTTTTACAATATTTTAAATTGGAGATGTCAATTGCTTAAATGCTATGGGTCTCTTATAATTTTAGTTAAGACTCATATCAGAGGACTTGACAATAACTGGGAGTAGCAGCTAACAGTTTTGTGACCATTCTCCATAGGCAATATCTAAGGTCTGTCCTAATTGAGAAGTTGTTTCCCTTTCCTGTCATTTAAAGAGGAAGAAAAAAAATTGTTTGTGCCCTCTAATTTAATCCAAAATCTTGGAAGAGTCACTCTAACCACTTTCAAGATCTGGTCTGGGAGTAAAAATGAAAGTATTTTAAATTTCACACTGCACTAATTTTAGGTGCAACTTTGAAATTTCTCCTTCTCTTAGATTTGACAAATGTTGCCTAGTGTTTTCATAACGACATAACAGTTTTGTGTAGTACACAATCAAAATGTCATTATAGCATATTACCCAACCACTGAACATGGCACTCTTTGCCAAACAATCTTTTCTTAGTACATGTGTTTCAAAAGCACTTACTCTGTAAATGAAAGATTGAGGCTTAGCTGACCTAGATTGAGCTGTGGGGATTTAAAATCCAGGGATCAATCATTTTGGGTCTACCTCAGTTCAATTCCTTTTTTCAATTTTTTGGATGACTCAGTGGATTCATTCCAGTTTTCTGGACAAAGACAATCTTTCATTCTTGCTTTAAAAAAAGCCTCAAAAATGAAAACAAACAAACATGGTGAAATAAGGATGATTAGATGATCCTCTTTTGAATAGGATACCACAAGTAGCTTCTGTTTTATATTCAGTTGAGAGAAACTGGAAATTGTATTTTCAGTGTCTCCGTATTTTCAGTGGAGATTGACTGAGAAGCCCAAGCAGATACATAGTTTTATTTGGCAATAAACCTATCTTCACAAAGACATCTCCTTTTCAGCTATGATGTTTGATAATATTTAACGTCTTTCCTCCTAAGCCCCGAGATGAATGAAAAATTCTTTTATCCCTTACTTATGAAGAACCAACAATAGAGAGACCCAACGCTATGGCTCTTCTACTTTTAGTCCTATAATTAATGAAAAAGCAAAGATGAAAACTTTGAAGAGTCCACAGTAAATACAAAATTTTTGAAATGTAATTCTACAAGGAGGAGTTCTTTTTTAAGAGTTGGCATTATTTCTGATTCTGCTTGCTTTTTAGGAATTTAGCAACCCAATATTTACTGGAAATGGAAAATACAATTGAACTTAACACTTTTGACTCTAAAAGAAAACCAATCTTATGTAGCAATTTGATTACATATTCAGACATGATTTAAATATACAATGACAATAAGCTTCAAAATACACTTATTTTCTAGCATATCTTATTTGAAAATTTATTGTATATTGAGAAGAACTTAGAATAGAAATAAAAGAATTAAAATTTAACGTTATACTTTAAAAATATTGAAATACAGTTGACACACAATGTTACATTAATTTTAGGTGTGCAACTCAGTGATTCAACAAGTTTATATGTTATACTATTTATGCTCACAAGTGTAGCTACCACCTGTCACCATACAAAATTATTACAGTACCATTGTCTATATTCCCTATGCTGTACCTTTTATTCCTTTTATTAGAAGGTTCTCTTGTTTAAAACATTCAATAACTTACACAGAAAAAGAAACAGTATAGACTTCCTTTTTTCACTCTGATGGAATAGTGGGATCAAATTTACTCTCTCACATTAAACAACTGTAAATCCAAACAAAATAAGTGGAACATTTCATTTTCAGGAAGTGGCCAAAAGGTAGCACAGAATGTTGATCCTTAAGAGAAGGAGAACAAAGTATGTGAATCTCATAACTGCCTCAACTCATGGCCTTAAGTTTCCAGGAGGTGGTGTAGTTAAGAGAAATCTCAACAATACTTAGAAGCCTTGTGAAGTTGGTGAGAGAGAGTTTGGAGAGACCAGGTCACCTAGAATTTGTGGAATAAAATAGCAATATGAGGGAGCAACACATACACAGAGTTCCAAATATCTGCATGGTATCCTTTTGAGGTTTTAGCTGAGCCCTGCGGTGCACGTACATGTGAGGAAAATACACGAAAGTAAGTAACCAGCAGGAAGGAGTAGACAAGGCAATCTCTGGAGCTCACATGAGGCTGGAAATAATCTACATTGCCACCAGCCAAAGTGGAAATATTTTCTAATATATAGGGCATTGGGTGGAATCCTCAGAAGTGTATTGCCCTAGTGGCAAAACAAAATTATACTCAATTAGAGGCTTTTCTGAAATTGTTCTTAAAAGATAAAAAGCCGGTCTCAAAGTATAAAATGATTCCGTTGAAATTAGCTGCATCCCTAAGTTAAAATCAGACAATATTTGGTGCGCCTGGGTGGCTCAGTTGGTTAAGTGTCCAACTTTGTCTCAGGTCGTGATCTCACAGTTTGTGGGTTCGAGCCTGTGTTGGGCTCTGTGCTGACAGCTCAGAGTCTGCTTCTGATTCTGTGTCTCCCTCTCTCTGTCTTCTCCTCCCCTGGTCACACTCTGTCTCTCTCTCTCTCTCTCAAAAAATATTTAAAGTAATACAACAAATAGAATTCATACTTCCTGGAATCATGTTAAAAATTACTAGGCATGCAGATAAGCTGGGAAATTAGGCGCATGAGAACTATGAGTCAATCAGTAGGAAAAGACCCAGAAATGACACAGATGACAGAATTTGCAGAAAAAGATGGAAAAACAGCTATTATATGTTCAAGAAGGTAAAGAGAAATGAATATTAATAAGAGAAAAACATATATAGAAAAGACTCAGATGAATTTCTAGAGATGAAAAACGTAACATTTGAAACGAAAAATACAACCAAATGCCTTAATGAATACCAGGTTCAACATTGCAGAAAAGTTATTTCAGTTTGAACATACAGCAATGAAAAACATACAAACCAAAGTCCAAAGAGAAAAAAAAATCTGTAAAAAAGTAGTGGGAAACTGAACTGTGGGACATTAAGTATTCTAACATGTGTTATTGAAGATTCACGAGGAAGAGGTAGCGGAATAAAAATGATAATAAAAGAAATAATGGTAAAAAATCTTCCAAATTTGTTGAAAACTATAAAACCATAGATCCAAAAACTCAGTGAACTCCAAGAAGATATATGGAGAAAACCACACAATCGTATCATATCCAAATATCTGATAAAGAAGTAATGAAGAGACAGTTTACAGGTAGGCAGAGGAAAAAAGACAGTACACACATGGAACAAGTATAAATATGACAGCAGAATTTTTGTCATGAACTTTGCAGGTGAGGAGACACTAGAGTAACATCTTAACTGAAAGAAAAAACAAACAAACAAAAAATTTCTATTCTAGAATTATATGCAGCAAAATACCTTCCAAAAATTAAAGAAAAATAAAGACTGTTCCAGACAAACCAGAGAGAACTCATTGTCAGCAGACCTGTGCTGTAAGAAAAGTTACAGGTAATTTGTCAGGCAAAATATTATAGCAGGTTAAAATTTATATCTTTGTATAGGACTAAAGATCACTGGAAATACATATTTAAAAAATCCTTGATATATTACTGACAAAGAAAAATAATAAAATATTTAAAAATTATACCATGTACAAGTGAATTATCACATAATCGAATTCCACTATTGGGTATTTACCCAAAGAAAATGAGAACACTGATTCAAAAAGATATATGCACTCCTGTGTTTATTGAAGCATTATTTACAGTACCCAAGATATGGAAGCTATCTGAGTGTCGACTGATAGATGAATGGATAAAGAAGATGTGGTATGTATTTACAATGGAATACTACTCAGCCCAAAAACACAGGTGAGATCTTGATATTTTCAATAACAAGGATGGACCTAGAGGGTATGTTGTTAAGTGAAATAAATCAGACAGAGAGGACAAACACCATATGATTTCACTCATGTGAAATTTAAGAAAGAAATGAGTAAACCAAGAAAAAAGGAGACAAACAAAATATCAAACTCTTAAATACAGAGAACAAACTTGTGGATATCAGAGGAGGAGGTGGGTATGGGAAGGGATGAAATAGGTAAAGAGGATCAAGAGTATATTTATCTTGATGAGCACCGAGTAATGTATAGAATCGTTGAATCATTATACACCTGACACTAATATAACACTGTGTGATAATTAAACTTCAATAAAGAAGTACAGATTGTGGAATGATAGATTGCTCTCTTATAGGTCTTAAGAGAGAATGAATTAAAAAGAACTTTAAATCATGGTCTTTATTATATACTTGATTTTTTTGCTCAAAAATGTGAAATATATGACAAAAATAGAAAGGATGGGAGGAAGTAATTGGAACTATATTGTTTTAAGAGTCTTTCAATATATATGAAGTAGTATGATATTTAATGGTAGACCATAATAAATTAAATGTGTATGATGTAATCCATAGAGCAATCAATAAAGAAACAAAGAGTTCACATGAAAAGCAAATAGTGAGGATAAAATGGAATCACACATAAACTTTTTTTCAGTTAATCCAAAAGGAGATAAGAAAAGAGAGACAGGAAGAACAAGTAGATGGAACAAATATAAAACAACTAGTAATATTTCAACCATATCAGTAAACACACTAAATGTAAATGTTCTATACACTCCATTTAAAAAGCAGGGATTCCCAAATTGGACAAAAAACAAGACACAACTATATGCCCTTCCCAGAGACCCTTCTTTAAATATAAAGTAAATTGTTAGAAAAAGGACCTACTAGTGTGTATTTAAATATATTACATATATCTATTTTTTGTTACCCCTTACTTTGATATATTATTATCTTCTTTGTTTTATTTTCATATATTTCCTTCCATATTTCCCATGTTTTATTGATGCACTCTTCTTATAATGAGGTTAGGAAATGTTCCATGAGAATTTTTCTTTTAATAAAAGTAACTCCCCAGTTTCTATTTCCTGCCCATATTTGAAGGTACTGTGCTTATTAATGCATTTCCACTGTTTGTTAAATGGAAAACATAAAATATGGTAATGTAAATAATAAGTAAAGCATCATTTCTCCCCTTTCATGACCACCAGTTTGTCCTCTGTATTTATGGGTCTGTTTCTATTTTTTTGTTTGTCCCTTTTTTTTGTTTTTGTTTTTTTTTAGATTCTACATATGAGTAAATCCTATGGAATTTCTCTGTTTTTCTCTAAGTATTTCAGTTAGCATAATGTATAAAATGTACCACATCTTCTTTATCCATTCATCTAATAGTGGACACTTAGGTTGCTTCCTTATCTTGGCTATTGTAAATAATGCTGCAATAAATATAAAAAAAGTATATTGTTGTAACATTGCTCAAAGTTAGGGGATCAGATGAAACCTGTAGTTTTATCTTTTATTATTTTCATGCTCTTACCAATTAATAATGGTAAAATGGCCTAGACCTTAATTACTAATTGACTTATTCTTTTTTTTTCTCTCTGAAGTCTGTGACCCTAACATTTATATTATATGAGGATACATACTATAAAAATAATTATGTTGTATTATTACAAAAGTGGTTATAGAAGACACTCTTCATGATTACAAAACAATCTTATAGAGTCCTCGGGTAATGGTCTAATAATTGCAAATCAAAAGAATTTTACTTTTGAAAAAATGCATATTTTTATACATAGCATTTATTGCTATGTACTTCCATTACTCAGGTGGAAGCAACAGCACTTTAATAAATTAGAAGTTTCTTAAGTTGGGGGCGCCTGGGTGGCGCAGTTGGTTAAGCGTCCGACTTCAGCCAGGTCATGATCTCGCGGTCCGTGAGTTCGAGCCCCGCGTCGGGCTCTGGGCTGATGGCTCAGAGCCTGGAGCCTGTTTCCGATTCTGTGTCTCCCTCTCTCTCTGCCCCTCCCCCGTTCATGCTCTGTCTCTCTCTGTCCCAAAAACAAAAAAAATAAACGTTGGAAAAAAAAAATTAAAAAAAAAAAAGATTCTCAATCTCTCTCTCTCTCTCTCTCTCTCTCAAAAAAAAAAAAAAGTTTCTTAAGTTGAAAAATCTCTGTCCTCCTAACATACATTATGTATGTGTCTTTACTTTGCTTTCAAGACTTTGGTTTAATGTAGTGAATGTCATTTTGTTTTTCAAATACTAATTACAGATTAGTTACTAATTAGATACTAATTACATATCAGTTGTTCTTAAATTCATTTTTTAAAATAAAAACTCATTTGGAAAACACGTTAAATAGGAAGATTACCCCAAGTTCTTTAGAGATTTCTATTCAAAATGTGTGGTGTTATGTCCAAGAATAAGCATTTCTGACAGTCTACCCAGGTAATTCTGGTGCTAGTGGTCCAGGGACAATTTGAGAAACACTAAACTTTCTGAGTTTGTATTGAACAATTGCCAGTAATTCTTTTTTTGTTTTTAATTTTTTTAATGTTTATTTTTGAGACAAAGAGCATGAACAGGGGAGGGTTAGAGGGAGAGGGAGACACAGAATCCGAAGCAGGCTCCAGGCTCTGAGCTGTCAGCACAGAGCCTGACGTGGGGCTCGAACTCACAGACCTTGAGATCATGACCTGAGTCGAAGTCAGAAGTTCAACCAACTGAGCCATCCAGGCGCCCCTTTTTAATTTTTTAAAATGTTTATTTACATTTGAGAGACAGAGCATGAGCAGGGGAGGGGTATCAGCAGCCTATGAAATTGTCTCTTCACATATTCAAATACTTGGTTTGGCATACTTTAAAATTTTTACCAGTCCAGTGTATTACTGTAGCTTTAATCTGATATCTGTGGTTACTGTTTTACCTATCTTTACAGAAGCATTGCCCTTAATTAATTTTGGGAGTTGTTAGTATCTTTTCAATAGTAATCACTTATGGGCTAGAGGTTGACAGTTGTCTTTCAGTTTCTGGCTTATGTTTAACTTGGGTTTGTGGTGTACTGAAGATTTTCATTTTAATTGAATCAAATATGCAAAATAAAATGATAATGAAGAACATGGACTTTGGATCAAGTCTTGGTTGCATGTAAGTCCTAAGACCTTGGGCTGCTTAACCTCTCTGAGCCTCATTTGTATAATGGGAATAACAATAATACTACTTCACAGGTTCCTAGTACAGCAGTACAGAGAAGGTACCTACTACATGTTAGATTTCATAACTTTCAAAATATTTCTTTATGGATTTTAGTGTTTATGGCTTTAAAGAAATGCTTCTGATATTGAGGTCATAAATATATCCTCGTATATTTTCTTAAAAATTTTATTGTTCTGTTTTTCATATTTAGATTTGTATTTAGATCATCTGGAGTTTACTTTTATGGATGGTATACAGTGGGAATCTAACTTTTTTCTCTATGGCTAACAAATTTCTCCACCATTACTTACTTATCTATCCTAGTATTACCTTGTTCATTTATAATAATGCTACCCTCTGTGATTCGGTATGTTCTTATGTATGCAAAAGTATCTTTCTGTATTCTCTGTTCTGACTGATTTATATAAAACATGAATTATTACCAGGGTTTTAAATTTTATTTTAGCTTTACAGTGTTATCTAGTAGAGCAAGTCACTCTTCTTTTACTTCTTTAAACTTTTCTTGATTATTTTTGCCCTTTACCCTTCCATATGAATTTAAGAATAAGCTTGTTATGTTGATCTCTCACACACACACACACACACATACACACACACCTTTCTGTGATTATAATTGAAATTCACTGGAATTGTAGATTATTTTGGGTAGAATTGATATCTTCAACATACTGAGTCTCTGAATTGTTCCATCAAAGAAAATGGTATAACTTTTCAGTTATTTAAATAATATTTTTATTCTTGCTTTTACTATATTTTAATGGAGAAATCTCAGATTAAGTTTTTCAGGGGGGGACCTTACACATTTTTAAAGTATCTTTTTCTGTTTATTTGTTGCTACTATACAGAAGTGTAGTTGAGGAGCGCCTGGGTGGGTCAGGTGGTTAAGTATCTGACTCTTGGTTTTGGCACAGGTCATGATCTCCCAGTTTCATGGGTTCAAGCCCCACATCAGGCTGTGTGCTGGCAGCAGGAGCCTACTTGGGATTCTCTCTTTCCCTCTCTCTTTGCACCTCCCCCACTTGCACTGTCTCTATCTCAAAAAATAAACTTAAAGAAATTAAAAAAAAAGAAGTACAGTTGATTTTTACATGTTAACCTTTAATTCAGAAAGCTTGCTGAACTTTCTTTTTAGGTATAATAATTTTTCTATAGATGCTTATCCATATATTATGCAGAAAATCATATTTGTGCAAGAAGTAACACTTTAGTTTTTCCTTTCCATTTTGTAGTTTCTATTTTATTTCCTTGTCCTAGTTTATTTATGAGTGTTTGCTATTCATTTTTGCAAAATTCTTGTCAACAGGATATACATGGATTTTCTCTTGTATTATATAGGATGAAATTACATGTCTTTTAATAGATAAGTGGCTTTTTTGCTTCTTATAATTTCTCAGATATTTGTAATAATTTCAACTTTTTTATTTTGCAGTTTCTATTTTTCTGCCCCTCATCATGTTTCCCTACCTTTTATTTCTTTAGTTTTATGGGAACTAAATATTCGTATTTGACTAAAAAAGCCTGAGTTTAGATGGCATTATAATTTTTTTTTTTAATTTTAGAGAGAGAGAGTGCACATGAGTTGGAGAGGGACAGAGGGAGAGAGGGAGACTCTCCAGCAGGCTCCCTGCTGCTGGGGCTTGATCATATCACCCTGGGACCAAGACCTGAGCTGAAATCAAGAGTCTGATGCTCATCAGATTGGACCATCCAGGTGCCCCTAGGGGCATTTGAGTCCTTCACTGGAATAATAAAAGAACTCAAGAATGCCTTAACTCTACTTTCCTCTATCCTATTTTTTTTCTATTATTTTTGTCAAGTGTATTAGTTTCCTTACATTTATTTATTATTTATTTTAAAAATATGGCAAATATTTACGTTCTTTCATTCAACAAATATTCATGTGTAAATATAGGCAAATCATAGACATCTGCTCTAAGTTTACAAGGGTGATCAAAACAAATTGTCTCAAATATATATATGTATATGTATATATGTATATATATATATGTATATGTATATAAATGTCAAGTAGGTTTATATAGAGGTTTTTTTTCTCTTGTGTTAGCGAAATGATGCAAATGATCATCATACTGAAAACCTTTGTTCTGCATCATTTCAATAACCTTGTAGAAAATTACAAATTAACTTGACTTTAGTGTTCTTTTTGAGCCACACAGAACTCTTCTGCCTTTTAAATTAAATATATGTATTCTAGAGCCTCTGCTACTCAGTGGTTTAGTATTTATCCATATTATCTTCCATTTCATTCATAATTGCTGTAATGAAGTATGGTCATAGTTGCTCGGGTTTTTGGGTGATTTTGTTATATATATGTTGAGCGTACAAGTAAGGAGCAAGCTCACCAGTAAGCTTTGGTTCAAGTTCTACTTGAAGGCAGCCATGGGAATTAAAAAGTTGTTTATTTACATCTTTCTGTGTCTTATATCTTATATTTAAACTATCCAAATTAGGCACTACTATTACTTATTACTGGCAAATACTTATTTAGATTTACTAGCATTTTAATATTTTATTTCTTCATCATTGCATACCACTTCTTCCTTCTGAGTTTAATTTTGTTCTTACCAAATAGTTCTGTTGGGAAATATAGTGATGAGGAGTAAAATGTTAAATAAAATATAAAATTCAGTTAATTTTTAGTTACAATTTTAGAAAAAAAATAAATTTAAGAATTTGAGGTAAAAAAGATTTGTTATTTTATTTATTTATTTGTTTGTTTGTTTATTTATTTATTTATTTATTTATTTATTTGAGAGAGTGAGTGTAAACAGGGGATGGGTAGAAAGGGAGTGAGAGAATCTTAAGCAGGCTCCATGCCCAGCATGAGATGTGGCTCAAGGTGCGGCTCCATGTCATGACCCTGAGATCACGACCTGAGCCGAAATCAAGAGTCAGATGCTTAACCAACTGAGCCACCCAGGCGCCCCCAAAGGATTTGTGTTTTACAAAATGAAAACTATACAAGAACAATAAAGGCAAAATAGTATAAATTCGGTTTGCATTCTCATGCTTGATCCCTTCCTGAAATTTTGATTTCTCTCCTCTTTTCGTCTTATTTTATTTTGGTCCCTAGATCTGCGTCAGTGACGGACTGTGTTCCTTTTTCAAGGAGGAAGTAGATTTTCAGGCTCTATTAAAGATGTTGTGCTTACCATGTTTCTCATCTCCTGTATCCATACCAGCAGTAGAATTCCAGTCATCAGACTCTTGAACCCACAGGTGGGTCTAAACTCCCCTGAGCTCTCACTTCTGCTTACCACTTCTAGTTTGATCTATCTCCATAATTCTGGAAACCAGGATTTCCCTTTCTTTTAAGGTCTTTGTTTGTTTTAGTATGACTATATTTTGTACAAAATTCTTGTTATTATGATATGAGAAAATCTCATGTGTGTTAGTTCAAACATTCACATTGCCAGACAACTATGACTAGTTTCTATATAAGTAAGAGTATTTGATGGATGACTTTTTGTTTCAAGGTTTTTAAAAGGTATTTTTGTTTTCAGTGTGGTGACAAAAGCAATGTTTTCCTTTTGGGTAAAACCACTGTGAGCTTTCTTAAGTACATAGTGTTCGTAGTATTTTTTTTTTTACAAAGATAAAACTGATGCATGCAACTTTAAGATGGTTTTACAAAAACCTGTGAACTTGAGTCTTTGGTTATAATAAAATTGTTATGTCTCAGCTATCATAAAGACAACCTTGGAGAAGAACCTTTCAACAAAAGAAGCAGTTTGTCAAGAATGACAGCTGGAATTTCTCAGTCTCTAGTGCCAGAGTTGACTTAAATCAGGTCAACAGCCACGTCAGTAGTAGAATCCATGGTCTAAGTTTACTTACACAAATCACGGAGATATAAATGTTAAAAAAGGCACATTTCTTTATTGTTTTGAGTACTGATTCTCAAATTATTCTATTGAAGTATCTCTGTTATGCTTTACTTTAAAATGTAGTGACCTCTGTTTTCTACTTCATAGTTCTGTTTAATTGTTTAATTATTTGCTTTTTTATAGCCCCTCAATTTTTATATGATTATATTTGTATATGGATGTGTCACACTATTTTGTGACATCACATATTCCCTTGGTATTTCCTTGTAGATACATATCCTGTTTGAAAATACAGTTTAAATATGTTTAAATAAGATTATCTTATGATTGCCTCAGCTATGCAGTACTGAGTAAGATAAAAGGTTTGAAGATGACTGCCTTGAAATCAGATCTACTCAAGTGAGCATGTAGGGGGAAGGAGAAACTTAGTCTATACTTGTTATGAAACACTCGTCTTAAATTTTTGTGAAACCAAGTACATTACAGAGTACTGATAATATTTATTAAATACTCTCTATGCCAGGCATTGTTTTAAATCTTTTTGTATGAATGAACACACTTACTATTCAAAGAAAAACTATTATATTCATGCCCATATAACAAATGATCAATCTGAGGCAGAAGGAGGGTAACTTGCCCAAGGTCACATGACCAGTAAGTGGCTCAATTAAGATATGAACCTAGTTAGATCCTATGCTCTCAGTGGTTAGGAATAAAACAAGAGTAGTTGAGTAGAAGTGAAACTCCTATGATATCTCCTAACTTCTGATTTAGTGCTTTCTATAGGGTATCCAATTTATAGTAGGTAATAAATATAGGTTATTGATGTCCATTAGTTTCCTTTTGCTAAGTTCAAGGGTAAAATAATTTATATTCACAGATTTGAAATTTGAAAGACATCTCTAGCAACTTAGTCTTCAACACATTTGACATGTCAGTTATGATGGGAATGTTGAGAATTTAACTCATTGATTTCTTTAACTCTTAAATTGCATTAATTGCTGATAAGGCAAAAAATTTAGTTTAAGTGATTATATGTTTCAGTTCTTTGTACATACTCCTATCTTTCTATATTTTGGTGTGACTGCTAAGTTGTCTGGATGGATTTGTTTTGTGGTGTTGAATGGCCATTTTTCATCAGTTATAAACAATTATCTGTATTCTGTCAAATTCTGAAAGCAGTGCTTTATAAATTTCCAATAGAAACTAATATAGAACCATTGAGAGAGGAGTATGACATGAGTTGGAATGAAAAATTAATGGTTATTTGCATTTCATTCAGTTGCAACATTGTAACTGAGTGCGTTGTGAGCTTTTCCTCCTGATTTATCAGTACTCTCAAAAACGATCTTTTTGACAAAATTCTATGACCAATCAATACAGTATTTCAATCAATTTGCCATTTTGTTCCTGGTAAATCTGTCTGATAAATGCATTTATTGTTATTTCTTAACGTTCAAGTTAATTTGCCACGTTTGATGTAAGAATAGTTGAAAGTCGCTGAGATTAAAAGGGAATTGTCGGGGCGCCTGGGTGGCGCAGTCAGTTAAGCGTCTGACGTCAGCCAGGTCACGATCTCGCGGTCCGTGAGTTCGAGCCCCGCGTTGGGCTCTGGGCTGATGGCTCAGAGCCTGGAGCCTGTTTCCGATTCTGTGTCTCCCTCTCTCTCTGCCCTTCCTGAACTCACGCTCTGTCTCTCTCTGTCCCAAAAATAAATAAACGTTGAAAAAAAAAATTAAAAAAAAAAAAAAGGGAATTGTCTAAGATAGTAAGTCCACAGAGATCTTCCACAATTGTACATAATCACATACTGGCCTGCATGCTAGAAAGAAATGTCTTCGTTAATTGGGATCCTTGTACAATTGGTCAGGTTTTGGATATTCCTTCTCTTGAATAAGAGGGTATTTAGTTTTATTTATGATCCTCAAAATGCATCTTTCGATTCTCAATTGTAAACTGACTACCACAAATGCTATGTTCGTAAGTTCCTTAACCATTATGGTAACATTGATGTACCAAGAAAACTTATCTTTGCCAAAACTGTACCACAGATCTAGAATCTATTTAAATGAGAGCTCCAAACCATTTTATTTACTTTCAGAAAACAAAAACTTAGAATGATGGCCTAGAATTGCATTGTTACAAATGTGGTTTGGTTTAGATGATGTGCTTCGATTTTTGAACTTAAAAAGCCTGAAAATTTCATCAATTTACCTATTAATTGTAAGATATTATGATAGGGATTCAAAACATTGATTAAGATTTAATACTGGCTAAAATGCATATGATTTTAGTGGTTGTATTAATGCTAGCAAAGATGTGGCTGGATAAATAATAAACATTTTAGATATTTTTTTTTGGACTAAGTTTTTGGATTCAGACATTTTATTTATTTTTTATATTTTTAATGTTTATTTTTGAGAAAGAGAGAGACAGACAGACGGACAGACAGAGAGTGAGCAGAGGAGGGAGGGGCAGAGACAGAGGGAGACCCAGAATCTGAAGCAGGCTCTGAACTGTCAGCACAGAGCCCGACACAGAGCTCAAACTCATGAACTGCGAGATCATGACTTGAGCTGAAGTTGGACGCTCAACAGACTGAGCCGCCCAGTCGCCCCTGGATTAAGACATTTTAAATTTTAATCTTGATTTACTTCCACATCAATATGTTTATTTTAGAACTGGAGCATCTTCCAGCCCATCTTATTGTTAAAATTATAAAACGTTTTGTAGAAGAGCTGACTTACAGAGTTATGGGTAGCAGACTATAAGTTTGAAAGTACATTTGATTTCTTTTGTAATTCTCAATCCACCGAGACCTCCTTCATCATAGTTGGTAATTCTTTCAGATAGGATGAACTGTAGGGATGGCAGAATAAACTGATAATCTTAAGACATCGTAAATGCTAGAGGTCCAAAAGGAAAAGCTCTGAATCTCTTATCTTATCCCCGTAAAAACTATCAATGTGGGAGACTACTATTAATAAGCAAGCCCAAAAGTGAAAATTCATATGACTTGATAATTAGATTGATCACATAATTTATAATGTAAACTCAGAAACTTTTGAAAGTGAAATGGGTCATTATTAGTATACTTGACTCTTGAACAACGCAGGGTTAAGGGCACAGTTAAAAATCCACATATAACTTTGACTCTCTCAGAAAACTTAACTACTAATAACCTAGTATTGACTGGAAGCATTACCAATAACCTAAATAGTCAATTAAAACACATTTTGCATATTAAGTGTATTATATACTATATTCTTTCAATAATCTAATCTAGAGAAAAGAAAATGTTATTAAGAAAATCCCAAGTAAAGAAAATATATTTATAGCATTCTACTATATTTATTAAAAGAATCCATGTATGAGTGAACCCAGTACAGTTCAAGCTCTTGTTGTTCAAGTGTTAGATGTAATTATACTGAGACAGTAGGCATAAAGTAAGTCTGTCCTGGATGTATAGTTACCTCATCTGTAGATTTGATGAATCAAAGCTCTTTGTCCTATTATCTACCCTGTTTAGCACTGTGAATAAAAGATTTACTTAAGCAGGCACGGAATTCCAGAGCAGCTTTATATTATTCTTTTGGTCAACAGAGGCCAAGTTATGATTGAAGAGTCATTCTAGGGTTGAGCCCAAGGCAGTATCCTTAGGGTATAAGTTACAGGTCTTGCTAGAGTTCATTTTTAACCTGCCTAGGAATCCTTTTAAACTAGTATCTGTGAATCACTTGGGGATGATGTTAAAATGCACATTCTGGGGGCGCCTGGGTGGCGCAGTCGGTTAAGCGTCCGACTTCAGCCAGGTCACGATCTCGCGGTCCGTGAGTTCGAGCCCCGCGTCGGGCTCTGGGCTGATGGCTCAGGGCCTGGAGCCTGTTTCCGATTCTGTGTCTCCCTCTCTCTCTGCCCCTCCCCCGTTCATGCTCTGTCTCTCTCTGTCCCAAAAATAAATAAACGTTGAAAAAAAAAACTAAAAAAAAAATGCACATTCTGATATAGCCAGTGGGAGTGGAGCCTGAGATTTTTTACATTTATGATAAGCTCCCACGTGATGTTTATGCTGTTGGACACTGGACCTGCTTTCAGTAGCAAAGTTGTAAATTACTTTAGGCAATCCATATATCTCGATTACCTCTAATTTTGCTAATGAATGCTCATTTCATCACTCAAATTAACAAGATATGTCACTAGTTTCACCAATAAAAACCCATTTTGGATATCCAGTAACCTAATTAACAAAATGTTGGCTATTGATCAAAGGCAGAAATTTTAGTAGGAATAGGTAGCCATCTCTCAAGTGTGGCCCATTCTCAAATTATGCTGTATCTTTCTGCGTTAAAACTTGGTATTCTTGATTCGCATGTCAGTTGACCACTTTGCAAATATGCTTTCTTGGTGGGCACTTGGGTGTTGCCTTAACTTAAGTAATATGTATTATTACTTATATGTATATGTATAAAATATGTACATGCATACTATACATATAATGTGGTATACATTATATCACATTGCTTATGTTGAGGGATTTCAAGGTATATTTTAGGAATCATGACTCAATCTGTTCTGCCTTTCATCTTTCCATAGTCAACGTGTACTATTTGTGTAATTTTCATAGTTGTGTGATCATCTGATGCTGGTATGAGGGAGAACACAAATACTAAGAGGTACACCTGAATGTTACATGACACTGACTCACAAGGTGAAGGTACAGGTGACCTCCCAAGACAGGTCTCCTAAAATAGTGTTGAGAGTCTGAATGGTCATCTGAATTCCTCCTGATTGTCATAGGAGGAGTTTTTTTTGTCTTTTCAGAATGTACTCTTGGGTCATATGGAGCCTGGCTTCCTTCGCACATCTATCTTTGACATGTTTGAGTTCTTAGGTCAGCTGTTTAAAGTTTTTGTCATTGTGTTTTTATTTGTAACATGACAAAGTATGTCACCACACTGCCAAGATGATCAAATGAGTTGATACATGTTTTGAAAAAATAAAGTGCAATAACAATTCATGAAATTACCAGTTCACATTTAAAATAATATTCAACTCCTTATAAATCATCAGATGTCATTTTTTGTGGCTATAAACCCATCAAGATATTGAGAAAAAACAAAACTATTCTCTCTTACCTCCCGATGTCTTAAGATTTAGTGATAGATTATGATTGAGAATAGAAACAAATGTATCCATGTAAATCATAAAGATGTGTTTAGATTTGGCTTATTTAGTTCTCAAAACTGAGAATGCAGAGAATTTAGAATAAGGAAGCTCAGATTTTCCATTCCTAACATTAGAAAGTGTAGCCATGAAATTGAGTTTTCTTTGTGTTCCAAAGAAGGAATTGTTACCTTCTTTCTTTTCTCAGGTTTGACCCTCCTGTCTGGACCAAGGGTACTTATGCCATATAAATGACCATTTGTTTTAGATTTAAGTAGATGGATATTTTCTTTTCTTTTTTCTTTATAACTAGGATCACAGACATTATGGAAAGTCTCTTTGAAGTTTTATGCTAAGTACTTTCTGCTAAAGCTCTCATTTTTCTCTCTTTACTTACTGCCTTTCCATTATGATAAATCACTGAAATCTCATAGGCTTATCCCTACGACAAAACTATCATTCCTTTCTTCCCTCTTTTTCTTTTTCTTTTCCTTTTATGAAGTTTTGATGACTTAGATGACTTAGACTACACATGCCACTTCTAAGAGTGTTGTACAAATACTTTTCTTCAAGTATGGATTCCCCCTCCAAGCATATCACCTGTGAATCATATGGTAATTGTGAAATACATGTTAAATAACAGTAAAATAAAAGTAAAAAGAATCAGACGATTTATCATTTACCTTAATCTCACCTTTCTACTTTGTCACTGTATCCTTCACTTTCTTTACTTACCATAAAACAGTGTTGAGCTGAACCTTTAACTCATGTATGCTATTCACAATACTACACACAACTTATAACATTTCCCCCATGCCTGTTACTCACAGGTAATGTTACTCTGTATAAAGTCTGTAGTGAGTTTTATTTATACTTTTTCACATTTGTGGTCTTCTGATGTACATATATCTTATTCCATTCTCATTTGAATGAAGTTTTGTATCACTTTTGTTTCTTATGTATGATATCACCAATAAGTGGGTAGATACTGTGTATATATCAAAAAGGTCTATAAATAATTACTATAAAATTCCAAAGGCAAGAAGTCAGAATTTATAATTTGATTCACATTATTTTAAACAGTGTTTCCAAAGTCACTATGAAATGGGCCAAAGTTATTATTCCATTTTAAATAAAATTATATAAAACTCCCTTTATAAATTACTGAATAATAAGGCTTTAAAAGTATAATATGAAGATTTGATAACTATTACTGCATTTAATATTAATTTTCCGAGAAACCAGCCTCTAATGATACTTTTAAAATGTCACATTCATCTTGTTAGAGATTTTTGTTAGAGAATTTGTTAGAGAAATAAAAAAAGCACTCGTGTATAGTGGGAATTAAGGTACCATAAACAGTTCATTCTGTTAAATTTATATAAAGAAACCTTTCACAAAATTTTCAGAATTTCACTTGAATTGGACAGAGGAGAAATCGTTTCTATGAATTGCACTCTATCAACTTGCTGCTAGGCCTATTTTCCAAGATACAAATGTGACATAAGAGGAAGCTTTGGTTTGTGTGTGCTCTTTGTTGTCAGAAATCCTGTTGTATTTATTTTTGTGCCCCCAGTATCTGTTGTATTCTGGAATATAGCCGTTCCTCAATAAATGCTTGATGACAGACTGAATTAATCTAATTAGTGTATTCAAGAGAACACTCAATTGTGAGTATTATTTTTATTGTAGTTAATTTTCCTCAGAGAAGAGATCCATTTTGTAAGTAAATTTCCACAACAAATCTGAACATTAGTGTAGATATATTTGTCTGCACGTTCACATTTGTAGAGTCCTATCTGTTCTGTCATATTTTCATATTTTTCCCAATGGCACAATAGATCAAAAAGAGTATAGTGAGGGACACCTGGGTGGCTCAGTTGGTTGAGTGCCTGATTCTTGATTCGGCTCAGGTCGCAATTCCAGGTCGTGGGATTGAGCTTTGTGTTGGGCTCTTTGCTAAGTGTGGAGCCTGCTTAAGATGTCTCTTTCCCTCTCTCTTTCTCTCTGTCTCTCTCTTTCTCCCTCCCTCCCTCCCTCACTCCCTCTGCCTCTCTCCCTTGCTTGCACTCTCTCTCTCTCTCTCTCTCTCTCTCTCTCTCTCTCTCTCAAAAGGTACATCCTCTTATAAAAACATCACTTTTTAATAAACATTTGATTTTTATGATGTAAGTAATAAAATAACTATTGCAGTTTTTGTTAATTAGTAGCCAAAGAAATCTGATGCCCAATGTGGTTTCCAAACACCCCCTTAAATTAGATTAAGTGCATCCTTTGGTTCATGACACTTTATTATTGTTGGTACATGAATGGCCACATTTTTAAAAACATAATTAATCAACATAGAATGAGCAACAGTGAATTTACTGTCCAGTCAAAGAAGTAGGTTAACAGTATTTTGTATCTACTTCTGTGTTCCACTATCCTGTCTTTCCTCACCTTCCCACCAGAATAAACAATTATTTTAAAATTTGTTTTATTGTATTCTTGTTTATTTTTTTACTTTTAACTTAAATATGCATGTCTAAACAAAACCTTATTTAGTTTTCTTTGTTTTTGAACTTATGAAAAGGCTACTATAAGTACATGTAGTTTGATATAAATCAGAGGTGAATTACTGTGTGTTTGTAATTAATTTATACATTTTAAAAAATTCTACAGATATATTCGAGGTATTTTGTTAAACTCTATGAATATGAACTAAAATTTTACAATGTTCCATTCTGGAGAGATTCTCTGTTTCTGGTGAAAATAGATAAGTAAATTTACAGTTACTATGTGATTTGACAGACAAAAGATATGCTATATACCTTTATGTTGTGTACCAGAAGGAAGATCAAGTTGGGTCTTGAAGAATAAATAGAATTTACTTAAGCAAGGGAGAGTGGTATTATAAAATTTTTCTATGTTTGCATGATTTATGTAAACTTGTAGCATAAAATGAGTCTGGAAAGGAAGGCAGAGGACAAATTGTGAAAGACTTTGCAAGCCGTACAAAGAGTTTGGACACACCTCTAAGTTATAGGGAGCCTGGAAAGATTTAAAGAAGGTTAAAATGATCAGTTGTCTTATTGAGAGAAATCACCCTAGTTGCAGTGTGGAAGGCAGGTCACAAGGAGAAGTCAGATATGGTTTCCAGACTATGGCAATGGTCAAAGTAAGAAATATTGAGGAATTGATCTAAGATGGAGGAGTGTTGATGGAAAAGAGTGAGAGATTAATAAGGAGTTTGAATAGCACATCAATAAGACTTATTTACCCGTGTGAATGATTGGTGGGAATTATGCTGAAAGATGAGAAATTTAAGAAGACTTTGAGCTTTTTGGACTGGATTACCAAATCACTGGTGGACCCTTAGCCCAGTCTAGGGCTTTTCTGTAAAGAGAAATTTTAGTGAGGGATCAAGTTGGGGTGTGGGTAGAGTGTTTAGTCTAAATGATGTTGAGTTTTCTAAAATCTGTAAGACAAGACCTAAACTTATAGCTGATAGCTGATTATCTAAACACAAGACAATGTGCAAAGATTTCTGGAAGGAACAAAATCAAACAACTTCAAGCCTCTCAGTTATACTCTCAGGCAAGGAATGATATAAGGACCCAGGTGTTTCAAAGATAAGACAGAATATCCTAGGTGGCATCAAATGGAATGTGTGGTGCTGTGATTTCCCAAAGAGAGAAAGCTCTATTCTCTTTGAATGATCAGGATGGGCTACATGAGTGAGATGTTCCTTGAGGTTTACCTTGCATGAGTCTTTTAGTTAATAGAAATGGTGGTGAAGGAAAGAAGTATAGGAAACTGGAAATGAATGTAACAGAGAGTGGCATGGTATACAGGTGTGAATCATGGAATAAATTTATAGAGCATCCAGTCCCTCAATTTGACTATAATTTAAGGTTCAAAAAGCACTAGTGAATGATGAGCTTGAAATAAAAATTGGGACCAGATTCAGAATGGCTTTGAGTGCTAGGTGTTGTAGTTTATTTAGCTGGCAACTGCATTTGGGGTTGGAGCTTTAAGCTTAAGAATGGTTTTAAGGGTAGAGTGACCAACATGCAATTTTACTGGGGAGGATAGAGAATGTGAGGATCCTGTTTAGGAGCTTATTATAAGGGCTCATAAAGAAAAAGTAAGAACCATAAAGGGCAATAGAAAAGAGAGAATGTGGATGCAATTTCTTTTTACTATTTTATTAAAGTTTATTTATTTTGAGAGAGAGAGCATGAGCAGGGAAGGGACAGAGAGAGAGAGAGAGAGAGAGAGAGAGAGAGGATCCCAAGCAGGCTCCACAGTTTCAGCACAGAGCCTGATGCAGGGCTTGATCCCATGAACTGCAAGATCATGACCTGAGCTGAAATCAGAGTCGGACACTTACAAGACTGAACCACCCAGGTGCCCCAATTTCTTATTATTTTTAAAGTAAAAATGAAAAGAGGGAATCATGGATGGTTCTAAGAATTGGGGGTAAAAATCTGATGGGAAGGCTAGTGATAGCTGTGTGGATCTGGGATGATCCCAGATGACTATATGTTGGAATAAATGTAGGGTTCTGGGTAACTGGGAGAAAATAATTCTCTGAGAAGAAACAATTACCAAAAATAGCAAAGCCAGAAAAGATAAAGACTAAGAAAAAATAAATATGAGTCATTCCTTACCTTTGAATGGATTTCTTAAAATTGTGGGCATAGAGGAAAGACTAACAAAGGCATGGGATTTTCCCTTTATTTGCAACATCATTTAATTAGATTAAAGATTTGCAAGTTTCTTTCTTGCTGTAATATTCTGGAAGTCAAAGATTCTGCGAATATTAGCAACTTTTGGAGAGATTGGGAAGTGGGTAAATAGAGGTATTGTGTGTAAGGATGGTTTGATTACATTTGTAAATAAAAGGCAGTGGTCCACAGGAGTAGAGATAGTGAAGAAGCACAAGAGAAGTGGTGAGGCAGAGTCCTCGAGGAGGAAGGGATGAGAGCTAAGGCGAAGAGGAGGACAGTCACTGTGGCAAGTTGGCAGGAGTCCACAGGGGCCACGAGGACAGAGAAGGTGGATAAAGATAGAGGAGGGATATAGAAGGGATTTGAGAAGGTGTATCAAACTCCTCCTCTTTGGAGAGTGGGAGGAGTCCTGGGAACATCTGCGAATACTTGCTACAAAGAGCGCAACAGAGAAGAGGGGATGCACCGAAAATTAGCAAACACCTGTGAGGCTCTGTGCTGCTTGGTGGCTCTGCCTGCTCAAACTCTGTATTATTTGTTTAGGCAGACAGTGATCATTCAGAATGTTTAAAAAATACTGTTTTTCTGGGAAATGTAGGGATAGATGGACATACCTTTTTCTTTCGTCCTCTTTCAGTGAGATTAATTGAGGCTGTGAAGCTCAGTGGCACACAGGCTGGTCTGGGGAAAAGGCATCTGATATCGTTTGGAAGGGACATACTGTTTCTTTGAGCCATTGCATTTCATTTAGAAGAACAGGCTTACAAAATTCTTAGGATTTTCCTCTTTTCCATCCTCTTAGCCCAAATTACCATAGTCGGAAGTGTCTTCGCTTTGGACTGAGGGTGAAGAAGCATGCAGAGTGAGAAGCCCTGAGGCAAACCTCTGTCTGATATTATCCAGGTTTAGAAAATTTTGTGCATAAAAGAAAGAAAGAAAGAAAGAAAGAAAGAAAGAAAGAAAGAAAGAAAGAAAAGAAAGAAAGAGGAAGGAAGGAAGGAAGGAAGGAAGGAAGGAAGGAAGGAAGGAAGGAAGGAAGGAAGAAGGAAAGAAAGAAAAAGAAAGAAAGAAAGAAAAAGAAAGAAAGAAAGAGAAAGAAAGAAAGAAAGAAAGAAAGAAAGAAAGAAAGAAAGAAAGAAAGAAAGAAAGAAAAAGAAAATCTCATGCATTTAGGCATGCACTACCTTAAAATTTTGGCCAAGTATAAAGATCTCTTTTTTTCTCAAAGAAAGAGATTATATAGATATTCACGCACAGGTAGAAGATAATAGTGGCAATACATATTAGTGATTAAAGAGAATCTTTCAAGAGAACTGCTGGAAAAATCTTTTCTGTCAGTAGTTGTCTATAAACCTCTTTTACTTGCAGTCACAGTGGGAAGCTAGAGCAGGTCAAGGGCACATACCATTTCTTAGTGCCAGCGGATCCCCAGTAATTGGACTTCAAAACGATGCTGTGTCCCTGTTCCTTGAAGACCAAACTGAGACTTGTGTAGCATTTAACAACAAAATGCCATTCCCTGGCCAAAATCGCAATCTCAAAATGTAGACAATGTACAAGCTGGACCTGTTCCACCTGCTTTTGAAAGCTGCCAAATGTTTACTTTCTTCTCATTTTGTTCTGTGTTGTGTTTTCACTCATAACACATATTTTGCACCAAAAATAATTTACTGGCTTAGTGGGAATAGAGTCATAAATGAGGAGAAAATGGAGAAACTGCTGGCTGGTGGAGCAGCCCACGATTAATAAATTGTGCAACATGTGACTTGGCAGCTCTTTGATTCACCAGCAGAATCCCCTCCCTTGTAAATTCTAGTTGGCTTTCCCATACATTATTATGTGGATTCCTTATAACCACTTCCCTTTCTGATTTTCCAGAGACAGGGTATAAAGTTTCCCTAAACGCCAATAAAATGTGAAATCTTATCCTCCTCTTTAGGCTGGCTTTGTGTAGTCATCTTCTAAAATAAGAACAGCAAACGTCTTAAACCTTGCTGTTTGCTATTTTTACGCTCATTCATTAGTTACAATTCTTCGTAATATCACAGTTTTCATTTCAGTAACAGTCTGTTAATTTTGGGGGGGGGAGGATGAATATTGAAACAGATTGTGTAGGTTTTCTTTTTTTCCTTTAAAATAAAACTAATGTCACACACTGCTGTGAAGATGTATCCCTATCCTTAAGTTAGTATAGATTATACACTAATTTCTCCACCTAATTACAACTGTAGGTGACTGGACATGAATTAGCTACATTAACTTTAAATCCTTCAACACATAATCCTGATTTGCTGGCATATTCCTGAAACAACATAAAAACACTGGGGTTTCAAATGTTGATTTTGTTTATATAATCAGAGAATATTTGCTTTTTATGGAGGCAATAAATGCAAGCATTGTTATTAACTGTGACACATTAAAAACAAGGATTCTTTACTGTACCATTCTGAAACATTTGTTGACAAGCTTTTAAGAGGAGGTTTTCGTTTTGAGCGAAGGGGGAGTGGTGGAGAGATAAAAATAGGTTTCATCGCGTGCAGTGTCTTCTGAGAATAATTTCTTTTTCTTTCTTTCTTCTCTTCTCCTTTTTTTTTTTTTAATGGAACTTTGGCAAGGAAAAGCCTAAACTATATCCATGGCATTACATCATTTGTATTAAATCATTTTGTGTTTTGAGTGCCTTCTAGAGTCAGAGAGTAGAAATTAGTTGGAGTAAAAAGATAAGTCGTTCAATATGTCTAAAAGCCTCAGAATCCATGTTCCTGTTATCAGAAAAAGTTCATGGCATATTTATATCAGACCTGCGATGCACAAGCCTTGAGTGTTTAAAAGTTGCCTTGAGTTGGAACTGGAGAAACAGGATTTGCAAAAGGAGTTTGGCAAATTTGGGATGAAGGGGATATGGCTTCATTTGATTTTGATTTCTGTAGCTCCCTGCAAAACTTAGGTAACACAGGTAAATTTTTGGAATTTGTGGTATGATTTCCCCTTTTGCATTTCTAAATGCATGACTTTCATGCTTATGCTGCTTGCACATTTCCCTGTCTCTGGAGGTTGGGCTTGGTGTGAGGGGTGATGTGTGGATTAGATACATTTCTTTTTTTTCTTTCTTTTTTTAAGAGAGAGAGTGAGCAGGAGAAAGGGACAGAGGGGAAGAGAAAGAGAGAATCCCAAGCAGGCTCCACACCCAGTGCAGAGCCCTCCGCAGGGCTCGATCCCACAAACTTGGGATCGTAACCTGAGCTGAAATCAAGAGTTAGATGCTCAACTGACTGAACCACCCCACTTCTAGAGAGAGAGAGGCTTAGACAATATTTAACTATGTTTTTGCAAGATGGTAGTAGGCTTGAAACGAGGTCTGGGGATTAGAGAAAGAATTGTCCATACTTCTTTAGCTCACATTTAGATATCAAAAATTCACCATGGAGGATCCATACTTAGAGTTGGACCTTAGTATAGATAGGATGCCCCTTCTGCTTGCCAACAAAGCACTTTCATTGTAGAAAACAGATATGATAAAGAATACTTCCTCTCTCTGGCTTCAGGGAAATTTGAGAAGGAAGGAGATGGGTGTGGTTGATGAAGTGGGATCCACTGGGCCTTTTAGGAGGGGTGTGGTGAGCCATGGCAGAGGCCGAAATGGGCCATCGGTCCAAGGTCCAGCTGGAGACTGTAGACACCTGAGAAGAGAACCTGTTTTAACTGAGGAGAAAACTTAGCAAAGGTCAAGTGGCCCCTGTTCCCAGGGGGATTTCCTTTGTCCCAAAGAATGCACAAGAATAGTCAGCTGTGAAGTTTAGGAACAGTTTAGAAACAGAGTGCCCAGAAACCAGATGGACAGAGAAAATTCTGCTGGGCACAAGTGGATGAAGCCCGTGTATAGGTTTGGGAGGGGAGGTGCCCAGGAATCATCTGAGATAGCAACTACTACTCAAAAAGACTGTGAGTTATATCTGTGCATCAAATTGAGTTTTAGACTGGAAAAAGCCAGAGTTTAGTTCCCCACAGTTGCTCCCAACCAGTAGGTGGAAGAGTAGCTGCATAAAGGAGCTCCATTTTCTCAGCATATTCCAGGACTACTGACCCACCTATACTTTGAGCAATGCTCTGGACCGGTTGCTGAAATTGCTGGTTGTCTCTTGAGCAGCATCACTATATGAGAGTGTCCAAATGTGTCATGTGATGTCATATTGTGTCCTTTCCTATATGGCAGTAAAAAATTCATTCCTTATGATTTTAGAAAACAAAATGATAAAATATTTCCACAACTCTTCTTTATAGACACTAGGAGTCACAAACTGATAGTCCATGAATCGTATCAAGCTTATAGATATGTTTTATTTGACCTGTACACTGTGGTTGTTTTTAAATAAAGGTTATCTTTATTTATTTTTTTTAATTTTTATAAAAAAAATTTTTTAACGTTTATTTATTTTTGAGACAGAGAGAGACAGAGCATGAACAGGGGAGGGGCAGAGACAGAGGGAGACACAGAATCTGAAACAGGCTCCAGGCTCTGAGCAGTCAGCACAGAGCCCGACGCAGGGCTCGAGCCCACGAACCGTGAGATCATGACCTGGGCCGAAGTCGGGCGCTTAACCGACCGAGCCACCCAGGCACCCCCAAAGGTTATCTTTAAAAATTAGAATATTTTACAAAATAATAGAGTCTGGCTACTCTTGAAAAGATTTAAAGGTCTGGCAGTATGGTGCCTGAATTCCTGAATGCCACTGATTGCTAGAGCTGAGTATTGGTGCCCATTTCGTGGATGATGTACTCCACTTTGACACTGCAATACTGCTGTCTCCCCTTGACTGGCTTCATTCATAGCCTTCAGCTCCCTGGTACTCTTTGGCATTGGATTTGTGACTTCTGCATCCAAAGGATAAATAAATGCTTCAATCCTATACCCACGTCCCCCCCCCACCAATGACCACTGAATCTATGTTTTCTGCTTTGCCTTTCATTATCTCCTTATGAGTTTCCCCCTCTTCAAACACAGCTCCACTTTCTTCACTTGTGTTTGTTTGACCCCATTCCTTTCCTCGTGATGTTTGATGTCCTTTCCCTGCAAACAACACACGCATACTCTACTAGTATTTTCTTAGCCTCACAAAACCCTTAGCGTATAAGAGTTAAGTCAAACCAAGACCACAGATACTCCCTTAAGATGCCACTATTCAGGAGGCATTGTGTTTGATGCTTCTGGGATCCATTCCCATAAGGATATAAGAGTATCTGGAGGAGTAAACACATAAAAATTAAATTAAACATATGGGGCATTAAATGACATCACTAGAATGATGGAGAAGATATGATGAAGCAGTGTAACCAGTGGCGCCACAGAGATCTGTGCATCATCTGCATCTCCTTAGGCTAGAGAATCAGAATCCTGGTTTTGTGCTGTGCGAGAGTAGCTCCGTTTCTTTCAAGGGTATCGCTAAAATGTCAATTAAAAAATTTATTCATTTAAATTGAAAACAAAATCTAAGCACAAATGCAATTTATATCAATTTACACCTCAATTTCATGCATATATATACACATAAAAACACGCAATGAACATTTACTAGAAGTTAATACAAATTAAAAGCACACACTGAAATTGCATGGTTCTTTAAATTTCTTGGTCCGTGGTTCTTCAAAATTTTGCATTTTAAAACTTGATAATGTTGAAATAGATATAGTTGCTTTCTTATCACATAATACAAATTAAAAACCTATTTTTTTCAGTTTACTAAAATTCTCCTAGAAAAATTTTAATTCTAGTTTTAGTTTTAGTTTCCTAGACTATGTTCTAGGAAACATGAGAAATTGTTTTTTTCTCTTTCCTGTCACACTGTCAGGACTTACTTATGCTTAGACCTAGTTAAGAAATCACAAAGCTATCCTGCTGGTAAGCAAGTTGACTGCTAAATAAGGCTCTAGGGTTAAAGGTTAATAGGCATGGCTTCAACAACAACTTTTTATAATATACATGTACCACACCTATTAACCTAAACACCCTATTATATCTGTCATATTGGGTTGTATTTTATTACAGTTTCCACCATTCCCACCTAGGAAAATTGTTGTTCCCCTTACATTCCTGGAACTAAGTCACTATTGCCATTCTGAAATTGGCATTGGTGACATTCTATTGGTGACATTCACATCAGGCATTTAAAGTACTACTTTATTAAAACCAGTATGAAATAAGTTCTAAAGAGAGCTTAGTTTAAATAAGCTGAATTAATGCTGCTGTCTCTTTCTTTTTCTTGGCTTTCATGAATTACTTTAATTGGGGAAAATGAAGCAGCATCTACCAAAGGGTTATTGTACTAGAGTGTGCATGACAATCCATTTATTTCAACCAACCTAGTGATTAATTAATGTGGGTTAATTAATTAACCTTGCTGGATGGTATCCCGTGGGGGTTAAGTGATGACCATCCATCTACAATTCTGCCATTGATGAGGCAAAGGAGTAAAGGCATCACAGAAGGTTTAAAGTCTTCCACAGTCATATTTACATACTGTGAAAAAAACCCCAACAACTGTTCACGTTCCTATTTGAATAGCCCCACAGCCTTCAGTTTAAAAGAAGTGGAAAAAAAGGAACAAGGGAGTTTGAGAATACTCCCTCTCTCTATCACATTCCCAGGACACTACTGAAAGCTTATCAGGCCTTCCTTGAAAAATCCCTGGTCCTTGCCAATCTGTTGCTTAGCAACTAGATCATTCTCTCCTTCCCCTTTTGGTCAACTCACCTTGCAACCTAAAAGACTGAAAAAATCTATCCCATATGTGCAAAATAAATACAGGGACATCTACATTCAGATTTTTGTAGGTTTATGGACATGTCAGGAAAGTAGCTAAATGCAAATGTTTTCTAGGGCATCTCTGATGAAAGGAGTTTTAAGTGGATTTGAGTAGCAAAATTTTATCAACTGGAGTAGTTATTTTTACCAAAATCATTTAATGGCCCTTGATTTCCAAATTCATTAGCAAGTATTTTTCCCTGGAAAAAAGAGAAAGAGGGTCTTAAGTTTCCTTTTTAGTGAACAACCAAAAGAATTATCTTGTAACTCTTAAGGTTGGTGCCTAGAAGAGGGACATCATGGGGTTTTCTTTACAAAAGTTGACTAACCTTACACTAGGAAAATGTGTATGATTTCCATTTTATTTATGAAGATGATTATGAAACGAAGAAATGAAGATTTTGAGAACATTTTACATTCATGTATATACTCATGAATATACACAAATATATTCTCATGAATATACACTCACAATATACACTCATGAATATACACAAAAGATGATTTTCATCTTTTTTTTAACTTAATTCTTTCTAAACGTCCAAGTTTCTCTAAACATTTACTAGGGAAGAGGAGAACCTCTACTTGTGATGTGATTGTAAAAAAAAAAATCGCATAATTTGAAAAAAAATGCTAAATTGCACAAACACATCAGTATAGTAAAAAATGTACTGCTGATAAAGTTTTCTTATCCAAATATTTGTAAATTGTTTTGTCAGAACAACAACCACCACAACAAAAACCAATGGAACAAGCTTTAATTTGGGGCTACAAGACTGTGTAAAGCAGGCTCACTGATAATTACAAATCAGGCAAAATTGTGGTTAGCTTAATGAAAAGTCTCAAAAGTGTGCCAGGCCAATGGCAAAGGACCTAAATCTAAAGACAGACAAGCTTTTCTTGATTACAGTGATTACATCATGGTCATTAGAATTTAAAGCAACTAACCCAAACACAGACATCATATCTTCATTTGATAGCTGTAGTCTAGTAAATAGTGGGAAAGGATGTTATGTATGGATTAAGCTTGATGAAATGAAAACAGACATTCTTTTTGAACCTGTCTGGCAAAGAAAATGAAAACTTCAGAATCAGGCAGTAAAGTTAACTTTTAAAGCTCAGGCTCTTTGATTGGAAGGGGTCTGTGTAGTGTTTTTGGCTATTCTTTGTTTTATAGGGAAGCCACTGCAACAACTAACTGTGCATAACTCGCTTTTGCATGTAGTCTGTAGTCGAGTAAGATGTTTGAGAACTACTCTTTGGGACTCCAGGCAATTAATATTTTCGAATTTTCAAAGTATAACGAGGTGCTGGCGTGGTTTGATACTTGTTTTCTCATCGACTGGAATGCAGTTAAGTCTCAAGTGTGGGTTTTGACTTTCCAAATGTGGATCTTCAAGCATTATGCGGGGTCCTACTCTGCTCTGCATGTAGACAATTCATGCTGAGAAGACAAATGCTTTGCTCAGGGGAGGGGGATGCATTGGGTTACAGTAAGTGCTACATACATGAAAGCAAGTCTACTGACCTCTGACCCCTGCCCTCCCTTCATGGCACTACCTGTGGGAACATTGCCTGTAACCAGAAGAGCAGCTATTGAGGAAGATCAGGGGAGTGAGGAAAAGAAAAACAAGGCACAGAGCATAAAAGGGCATATTACCTGCCTTACTGACAGAAGATTGCAGCTTGGATTAAGAAAATGTACCGCTCCCTCCGTTTTAAAATTTGACATTGTGAAAATGAAGACAACAAAGAAATAGACTTATATAACAGCCCCACTATATAATTTTGAGAAAAAGTAAAACTGATAAGACAACCCGTGGTCTGATCTTCAGTAAGACATTCAGTGGAAGTAAAGAGAAAGAACACACGAGTTAAAATCATCTTCGTCATTATCATCATCAAAAAACATTTATTGAGTGTCTGGATGCGCTAAGCACCATTGAAGCTACTATGTTTACAGTACTTAAAGGAAACTAAGTCTTAATGTAAACACAGCTCAAGTAACATGAATTGATATCATGTCCTTAAATTGTACCTTAAAGAAACCATTAGGCTGTTTAAAGAAAAACTATATAGAGACTACATGTGACGCTTGCATGTTTTATCACTCTGGTAAATAAATGGTTTCGTTTTCTACTTGACTGAAGTTTCACATTGGTCAAAGGGACTCACAAAAGTTTCACAGGAACTATCAGATAAAGTTTTATTATCACAAAGGATAAAACGTGGATTAAATTAATCTTCCAAAATGCATTTTCTTGAGTCACTTTGTCTTAAAATAAAAGTCAGTCAACCTTGCAGAGTTTTATATTACCTGTTGTCCTAGCTTCTGCCACAGCCACCGCCAAGGAGATCCCCCTCAGAGCCCAGAAAACACACATTCATGATGGCATTGCCCAGGAACTATGAAGTCTGTTTGGATATGAAGAACCTGAAACTTTTGTCTGCTCAGATGGAAGCCAGGCTGGTGGCCACGTCAGGAAGAATGCTTGAAAGCCTCGGTAAGCAGATATGCATGTGTTTACCTTCTTTCAGGGCACTGGTTTTCAAATGAGTCTTTTTTTTTTTCTTTTAATTTAAGAGATAGCACACGAGTAGGAGAGAGGGGCAAAGAGGGAGAGAGAGAAAGAGACAGAGAGAGAGGGAGACGGAGAGAGAGGGAGAGAATATTAAGCAGGCTCTACCATCAGCACGGAGCCAGATGTGGGACGCAATCTCCTGACCCTTGGATCACGACCTGAGCTGAAATCAAGAGTTGGACACTCACCGACTGAGCCACCCGGGTGCCCCCAAATGATTCTTATTTAACTGTTTTGGGCTGGGATCAAGTAGATGCATTTTATAAATCTCCCTAGGTGTGATATTGCTTAGGTTATTTTATCTATTTTTTTGTCATTAAAACAATGTTTCTTGTAGAAGTGATTATTGGTTTTTTTTAAGTAGCACAGAGATCAGAATGATCATATGTCTCAGAGATGAATAACTTTCTGGATACCTACAGAAAACTTTCTGGTTACTCTTCTTTTGCCTGTTAATCTCTGCAGCCATGCCATGGAAGATAAGAGGAAAGGAGTTTTAAATTATATTTGATTGGTCATTTAAAAGGAGTTAAATTGTGGTGCATATAATAATAATATGCACCTAGTAGCATTGTATGGGTAAAGGTCAAGTTGGCTTCCTATTCTAATGGTCCCAAGTGGGGTTCCTGAAAGATGCGTTATCATACTGATGAGAAAACAAATGCAGAGAAGCAGTTTGAGGATACAGGAGAGTTAAGTACTGAGGACTGAGGAACCCAGAACCTGATAAGGACATAGTGGGTGAGGAAACCATACTAATAAGCAAGGAGGTCTACTTAGGCAAGTGAAGAATAGCCTGGAAATAGAGGCCATGTTCTTGCCACTTAGAAATAATACTCCTGAGGGGCTCCTGCATGGCTCAGTTGGTTAAGTGTCTGCCTCTTGGTTTTGGCTCAGGTCATGATTTCAAGGTTGGAGAGTTAGAGCTCCCTATCAGGCTCCACACTGCCAGAAGGAACCTGCTTGGGATTCTCTCTCTCCTCCTCTCTGTCTCCTCCTCCCCTGCTTGCACGAGTGCTCTCCCTCTCTCTCAAAATAAATAAACTTAAAAAAAATAGTACTCATGATTCTTGTAGGGTACAGTATAAGCATACAGATCTGAACAATGAGTTTAAGAAAGTATGTAAGAATATCCTACAGGGAAATCTGAAGCGTTAGAAGTCAACCCCAGTTCTAGGTCATTTTGTTTCAAAATCTCATTGATCTTATTGACAATAAAAATACCAGTGATTCATGTGCATCAGTTTACTGTTCTATATACTTCATATATACTTTCACATTTAATTCCCATCATGATGACAGATAATAATTATTATTTCACTGTGTTTCAGATGAAGTGACTGGAAATTCAGTGATGTTAATGAATTTGTCCAAAGTACATACCTATTAATGATAGAATAAGATTTGAACTATCTGCTGTTAGGTATTTTATCTCCTTTATTTAATTGTTTTATATATTATTTTATTAAAAGTTTTGTAGTCCAGAATAGAGTTTTAGGTAATAAGTTAGAACGTTTTTATTCTTTTTGTAACATTTGTGTTTTTGCTCATTTTTCATAATTTTATATTTTCATATGCTCATTTCCTTTTCTCATAATTTTGCAAAACTTGCTAGGTATATATGAAGTGCTAATATTTGGCAATAAATTTTTTTGTTTTTTGTTTTTTTTGTTGTTGTTTTCTTAAAAAAATTTTTTTTAACGTTTATTTTTGAGAGAGAGACAGAGCATGAGCTGGGGAGGCGGGTGCTGGGGGGAAGAGAGAGAGACAGACACAGAACCCAAAGCAGGCTCCAGGCTCTAAGCTGTCAGTACAGAGCCCAATGCAGGGCTCGAACTCACAAACGTTGAGATCAGGACCTGAGCCGGAGTCAGATGCTTAACCTACTGAGCCTCCCAGGCACCCTGGCAATTAACTAAAAAAAATCTTAATGTCAGTAGTTTGCCATAAGGTTAATATAATTAAATATATAAGAATAGTATTTGCTGTTTTTAATGCAGTGAATATTTTTAACAATTACTTGAAAAGGTAATATAAGGTTTCCAAGACTCCATGATTCTGGAAAAAATTAATAATAAGATTTTAAGTTTGGTTTAAACAATATCCAAACACCAGTTAAATTACCGAGGTTTTATTTTATTAAGAATACAGCATTTACTTAGTGTAATACCCTCCAGTTCCATCCACGTTGTTGCAAATGGCAAGATTTCATTCTTTCTCATTGCCGAGTAGTATTCCATTGTATATATAAATCACATCTTCGTTATGCATTTATCAGTTGATGGACATTTGGGCTCTTTCCATAAGTCAGAGAAAGACAGATATCATATTTTTTCACTCACATGTGGAATTTGAGAAACTAAACAGAAGACCATCGGGGAAGGGAAGGAGAAAAAATAGTTTCAGAGAGGGAGGAAAACCATGAGAGACTCTTAAATACAGAGAACAAACTGAGGGTTGATGGGGTTGGCTGGGGGAGAAGGGAAATGGGTAATGAGCATTGAGGAGGGCACTTGTTGGAATGAGCAATGGGTGTTGTATGTAAGAGATGAATCATGGGAATCTACTCCCGAAGCCAAGAGCACACTGTATACACTGTATGTTAGCTAAATTGACAATAAATTATATTAACAAAATAAAAATTAAAAAAATAAAATGTACCACTAAAAAAAAAAGCTGTAACTCAAGTAAAAAATTCTGCAAATATTTTGTTTTAAAAAGAGATGAAAAAAAAAAACTAATACAACCTATCTTTTCCTGAGATCCTTAAGAAATTAAGCCAATTTGAGTAGAAACACCTAAAGGGACTAAACACAGTTACGCTACTACCTACAAGAAAAGATTATTTACAGTTTTAGTAGAAGAGTATTTATGGTTGCTCGGTATAAAGGAAATTGATAATATATTTCTTAATAAACCAAAAGTCATTGTCAAGCATAATGAAATGAATTAGAATTAAAAAAAGATTACAGAATTAAAAAAAAATATATATATATATATTTTAACCATAGAAGTTCTCTGGGTAGGAAATTACTGGAATGTTCACAAATCCAGAACCTAACCCATTAAGATTAAGAACTCATGCTTTATTCAATCCTGGGTGTCTTAAATTTTAATATGCTAATATTTGAATTAAAAGAAAATTCTTGAAATCTTTAAAATCACCTCTTTGTGTTTAAAGTAAATATCTGCTATAGAGGAAGCATTAATCTCAATCACTGTATCAGAGTTTATTAATCTTTTGCTATTTACTGAATGCTCTTGAATGCTCAAAGGAAGGGCAATAAGACCTACTTCCTAGTCTCAAGAAAACATATGCAAAAAAATACAAAGGGGCTAATATGAAACAGCACTGAGTAAGCAAGTATCTAAATATGTGGTATAGACTTTATTTTCAAGACATGAAGGAAGCAGAAAGTAAGGCATTGAGAAGGACTTATAAAGGACCTGGCATGTTAACTAAATTCTCAGCGAAAGGCGTTATTTAAAGATGGCAGCAGCTTTTCGGACATAAACAAAGGATGGGAGTAAGAAATGTGTGATAGCTAGCAGGAGGAAAGTACTCATTTTAAAGAAGTGATGATGCTGGAAACATAAGTAAGCCAAAGTTATGGAAAGTCTGTTTTCCAGTAGTGTTTTAGACTTGAAACAACTGCCCAAGTTTTTTGTATAGGAACGAGTCTTACAACGATTTGTTTAAAGAAGATCAGGTACGTAAAGTTTTGCAGAACGGCTTGTTGGAGAGGGAACAGAGTGTGTGGCAAACTTTCATGACAAGGCCCCAAAGAGTTAGTGGCATAGGGGTAGTGGCAATGGAAAGAGGAAGTACTGACACTTTTGGTGACACTCCTTGGTATTTTTCACATTCTTACAATGATACAATATATTAAAGGTTACTTTGGGGGAAAAAAAGGAAAAATATCACTTTTACTTGTTCTATTCAAATACAAGAATTTTTATTTTAGGGTGTACCCTCCTAGTCTTGATTGTCTTATGTATTTTGACATTGTGGTATCTAAAGAGGTACATAGTTTAAAATTTTGTGTGAAATAGTGTGTGTGTGTATGTGTGTGTGTGTGTGTGTGTGTGTGTATATATATATATATAGTGTGTATATATGTATGTTATGTATATATATATATATACACTATATATATGTATATATATATATACACAATATATATATATTGTGTATATATATATACACGTATATACATATATATAGTGTATATATATATTGTGTATATATATATGTATATATATAGTGTGTATATATAGTGTGTATATATATACATATATATGTGTGTGTATATATATATATATATATATATATAGACAATTCCCATTGCTGACAACCAAAAAGAATTTTACAGGAAAAAAATGGAAAATTGAATACCTGAATGATAAAAAAATTAAATGTGGACTCCAAAAGAATGGGAATTGATTAGTGAGTGAATATTAAGTTTAATTTTGGACATGCTGATAGTAAGTTGAAAAATATCTCAAAGGCAGTTGGACACATGAGACTGGAGATCTGGTCTGGAGATACAGATTTGACAACAGAGAAATAGTATGGCATAAACTTTATGTTCATAGAGATTCAGGTTTATTATTATTCCTTCTGTTTATTATCTAGGTAACCTTAAGCATGTTAGGTAAATCCTTGAGGGGTCTTAGTTTTTTAAAACAATTCTTTAAGAATTTTGGACTGGTACTTTGTAGACACAGTTAAAATGTTTATTCTGAAGAAATAATAATCATAAAAAGCTATTCTGCCATCTCCACTGTCATTTCACTCTAACTGAACATTTCTCTTGGCATAATAATTGGGAACACCATTCATTATAAGCTAGTATGAATTTTCTATTTTTTTAAAAATCAGGAATGCTCTAAGTTGGGCAGATTGGCTCAATACACACATATATACATCTACTGGTTTGGCAGAAATCTGCTCTAACTGGATGACTGAAGGAATAAAAAAAGGTCATCATATATGTTATTTTGTTTTCCGTACACTATATAACCTTCTGCCAAAAGACATCACTAATGTAAAACCCCTATTTTTGCAAAGTTGTCTGAGAAATGAGTAACGAGAAATGGTGATTTCTCTGTAGCTGGAATATGCCTATCAGAAATGATACTTGATGAAATGTGAAAATGCTGATTAATGAAGAAGAGATTGTACAGCTCTGGGAATGCACGATAACTTTGTACTCTAAGTTGCATCTGAAAGCCATGTATAACAGGGAAAATGCTCTGCTTTTGCCTGTGAATAAAAGAACTTCAGTCTCTGTGACTGCCCATCTGGCATTTTTCACCAGCACCAAATTCATTAGCAATGATTAGTCTTTTTCTCCAAACCCCTCACTCAAAATAAGTAAATAAAAGGAGAGTTTGGGCAGTAAAAGATCAAGGAACAGTATCTCTATTTTGAGATGTCCTTAAGTTATCCTTATTCGTCAAAACCTAAACAAGCATTAAAGAAGGAGCTACGTGATGAAAAGATGAATTCTCAGTAAACATCTCCAATGCTATGTTCTATTTAAGGTAACATAGAGAATTTAGTTGCAGTAACTCACAGATATTGACAATTTCTCATGTGAATTTAGATTTTAAATGATGGAAAATTTGCTTCTCTATTTCTCTACTTCAGCTACTGAGAAGAATATTTATAGTTTGTTTTATTGATATACTTACCTATAATAGAAACCCTCAGAATATACATAATTTTCTTTTTTTAATCTTAGTTCCTTTTGTGTACAATATTATATTAAAAGATAAGTTTAATGCTAAGTTATCATGTAGTCATAATATTATCATTATTTGTTTGATATTGTAAAGCCAATAAAATTCTTAAAGGTTTTAGCAACCATATTCAACATTTATACATTAGCAGAGTAAATTCTAGATTTTAGGGTCCAGTTTTAGCTTCAAGCTGGAGTGGGATAAGGACAGAAATAGAAATGGAGAGGGAGAGAGCAAGGGGTGGGGGTGGGGCACAGATTTAAGAATAAATTTCCTCTAAGGAAATCCCTAAGTCATTCACTTCTCAGAAATGCTCTTTTGGAGAGTGCTTTGTGAAGAACATGACATCATGTGGTATGCCTAGACTAAAGCCAGAATTTACAAAAATGCTAGAAACCTTACTTCGATCTTCTGATTAAATGCATATAACATGAGTTAAATATTAGACATCAATAATAAGGAATGAAGATACACAGTGACCAAAATACTATAGTGCTATACAATCATTTTAATATTAGATTTAAATATATACCAGAAATAATATGTTACTTTATCAAATGCCACAACATAATTTCTTTTCCTAAATGTCATCTCATTCATCCCCGAATAAATTCCTGTTATATTATTTGTTGCTGTCCGTAGATAGTTTTATAGTTTATCAGGATTGAATGTATTAGTAGAGTTACAGTAATCAGTAGTGTTTGGTTAAAAAAAATCCCTTTTCCTATCCTCAGCATCTACAGTGTTTCTATCATTTAAACACGGTGGTTCATGCAATAATCACATTACCTTCTTTGCATTGACTGCTAGAAACAGAGCCAAATGCATGCCCCACTTCTAAAAAGTTTAGTGGACCAAAAGCATTCTTTTCATATATTAACCTTTTTTTTCTGCATGCCCTCATATTTCCCTACATTCTTAGTTTAGTTACATTATATGTTTTCGGATATCCATTCTGTAACAGAATTTGCATATGTTACCACATATTTAATATCATAAACATATACTCCAAGAGTGCTTATAGTGTCTACCACATAAAGAACATGCATTCTAAGAAGCATGTTGGAGAGAGCCATAGAATTTTCTTTTCCTGGGTCTGACTTGTAAATGTTCTCCCAATACAGTATTTGCAATCTTGTTTAAAAATTCTTTTTTGAAAAAGTAAAGGGATCCAATGAGAATGCTAATGTTTATTGAGCACTATGCTAAGCAGTAAATGTATATAATCTCATTTGTGCTATGTAATAACCTTATAAATGTAGGTACTATTTTTATCCCTGTTTTACTGATGAGAAAAATGAGGTCCAAAATCTTAAGTAACTAGCTGGATGTTACATTCTGAGTGATAGTACTATAGTTAAGAACCTTGAGCTCCACATTCTTGCAAAAGAAACCACTTAGGAAACAAGTCATTTTCATGCATTTGGCATGAAGCTGTACTGTTGATGGCCTACAAGTTTCTTGGTTAATTCTGCCACTGAGAGATTAATTTTCTGCCATTAGAAGTCATTGAGTATCAGTTGTCACTCATCTTTTTGCCATTTGCTAAAGACTACCAACCAAATAATGTGTGTGTGTAGGATGGGAAGGGGAGAAAGGATTTCAGAGAAAGTTAATTCTTCACAGGACCAGGGGATGCTGAATACTGTTGCATATGATCTCTTTATCCTGGGAGTTATTTCTTGAAAGCTCTAGAGAAGAGATATATAGTACCAGAAACAAGTCTTTAGCTGTAGATCATCATTCAGTTTGGTAATTTAGGAGCTGGGATTTCTGATTGGAAGTAACAGTTGAGGGCACATGGAAGTCTTTCTTTAGGAGGACTTTGTCTCTCTCTGATGGCATTAGCAAATTGGGAATTTAATTTGTTGCTTTCAAAAAACGATCACTGACAGCCTAGGATGAGAACTAGCAGAGTGAAATATTAGTGGTGAGTAACTGGAAATATTTCCTTGATAAATCAATTATTAGTAATTGTGGCAGCAAACTTTCTCAAGTATTTGTGATAAAGGCTGTGCTGATTCTTTTTTCAACTCTACCTTTATCAGGAACCTTCCAAGATGTTAACTTTCTGTCTTCATTGAAGGGTACATCTGTTGGTCAAAGTGCTAATAACCCAAACACATCCATTTGAAGTCTGTTGAACCTCTGAGTCTCTTTCATGGTTATTTTTATTTGTTCAAGGATTACAAATAGGCAGTTCATCTTTGAAATGGGAGCAAGTTTTATAAGTTTATCTATTAATGAAAACCAGAAGTCTCTGAACTGTCCTACCACTTGGCCATTTAAGTGGCTTGTGATAAACTATAAATCCTTCTTTCATCAAATGTTCTACAGATACATTTTCCTGACGTCCACAGTGAGTTGATAGCTTATCTCTGCAGAGACTATGATTTAGTTTTGCAGATGCAGTAGAAGAAAGAATTGCCAATACTTAAAATCCCTGATGTTCATCTGGACAGTTTGGATCCTCTATTCACATAGCTATAAAACAACTGTGAATAAAAATGTTCTAGGGGCGCCTGGCTGACTCAGTCAGTAGAGCATGTGACTCTTGATCTCAGGGTTGTGAGTTCAATCCCCATGTTGGGTGTGGAGCCTATTTATACAATAGAAAAAAGAAAAAAAGAAAAGTTCTAACAAGAGATCTCTACTGATGAACAGTACAGTATGGAATAAGAACTATGGGGCTGGAAGTTAACAGCCTTCATTAAGCTGTTGTTCTAGTGTGATGATAAAGTAGCTTAACATCTTGATAAAGTCCTCTAATGTATCTGAGGTCATTGTTTTCATTTGTTAAACTAAACCTCAGTTTCTAAAATTTTCTCGTTGCCCCAACTCAGTGAATGATATTGGTCTCAACCCCACCAGTTTTGTCTGAGACCAAGAATTGTATCCATTGCCCTCCCTGTGGGTGTGAGTACTTGCCAGTTGGTAAACCCTGAGAAATGAACATTTGGTTTAGTTAGCAATACTAGATGATGACTAAAGCTTATGAAGCTGCTATGGCTTTTTTTTCTGCAGCACTTTTTATTATCGCATCTATGTTTTACAAGTATTTGATTAGTGCAGAGGGGACAACAGCTTATTTTTCTCTAAATGTTTTACATACCATAACCTATTTTTTAATGGAGTCAGTTACTTGGCTGGAATTGAAGAAAACTGGTTTATTTGAGAGACTCCATTAAAAAAAATCAAAAGTAAAAAAGGCTCAAAGTAGGTGTGTTAGAATGTGAAATACAAGGATTTAAAAGGCTGAGTTTTATCTATCATGAACTTAGTCTTATTTACTGAGGAATTTGATATCACACATAGTTGGCTATCCCTGTTCAAGTAAAATAATCAAAACAAAAACAGAGAAGTTGAGCTCGGTGAGATTATTTTGAGAATTTGTGTCATATTCAAAAGTCACAAGTTAAATAACAAAGGCTATGGGTCTAAAAGTACATATAAATTCAATTTTTCTAATTTATCTCTCCCTTTACTTCCCCATCCACCTCTGAAAAGTCAGCAGTTTCTTGAGGTGCCTGGGTGGCTCATTCGGGTAAGCATCCGACTTTGGCTCGGGTCATGATCTCAGAGTTCATGGGTTTGAGCCCCGTGTCCGATTCTGTGCTGACAGCTCAGACAGAGCCTGGAGCCTGCTTCGGATTCTGTCTCCCTCTCTCTTTGCTCTTTTCCTGCTCATGCTCTGTGTGTGTCTCTTTCTCTCAAAAATTAATAAACATGAAAAAAAAATTTTGAAGTCAGCAATTTCTAGAGTATAACATTTGTTGAGACTAATTTCCAGCTCAAGTTATTAAGTTAGGTTTGGTAGTGTTCTTCATTCTACTGAAACTCTAAGTTGATATTCAAGTACAGTTCACCCAAACTTTGAAAAAGTATCTTTTCCAGTTTTCTTAAATCTTACAGCTATTTTGAGTGCTGTCCAAGAAAGAAAACAGATTACAATTTTCGATAACATAGGAAGAAAATATTATTATCACAGCTTGAAATCTGTTAACAGGGACTTTCTTAAGGGAAAAACGGAACATTAAAGTACAACAGAAATTTAATTACAAGGAGATTTTCCACTTGTCAGAAATATTTGCATTAATGTCAGTAATAACTACAATAAAGAAACTATTGTCTGGTGCTACAAGAAAAGGAAAAGATGAAAGAGATCCTTGTAGTCCCTGTCACAGATATGATAAAGGGTCATTGATTATTTAGATTTTCTCTTGGATAACCCTAAACAAAATATTAGGTAAAAATATTAAAGCAATGCTCACTTGTTAGTATCATGTTAATTGTTAATATTTTACCAGGAAACTGTCAGGGCTGCTATTTTTTCTTCTGGTCTGGTATGGAAGTAGGTCACTAAGTATATAATATTTGTGGAGTAATATGACAACTATGGAGAAACATTAGCGTTTTTCTTTGCTTCATACCATTAAGTTCAGGGGGTTGCTTATAGGATGAGCTTTCGTGAGAATTATATGAGAAATCCAGATATTAAACTTACTTAGAATCTGAATCTCAATGACACTGTAAGAGTCAAAGTCCATTGAAAATCCCCTGGTAGATCAGATACTGGGTTCAAATGTGGCTATAGGTCCTCTTGTTGTAGAGAAAAGAAAAAGATGTTAATGGAAATAATTTCTTACAAGGAACCAAGAGTGGTGTCATGAATTAAATTTTGATATCCATCTCACATCTGTTGGAAAGACAGGAGAACTTTACAAAAGAACTTTTACTGTGTGTGAAACACTTTACATATTTCATTTTTCTTCACAACACTTAGTTGATGCACATATAATTATGCTCTTTTTAGACACTTCAGAGAAGCAAAGTGCATTTCCTAAGGCCATTCAGCTAGAATATGGTGGAGCCATGATTGAAATGTAGGTCTGCGAAGTTCATATCCCACTCACTTAACCACACCATTTTTCTACAGCACTGGTGGGCAATTTGAGAAATCCTCTGAGACGTATTTCAAGGCCCAAATAATAAAAGCAAAGTTGTTATCCAGCGCTTCCCAATCTGTGGATCATGGGTCCCTGGGTGACATCCAAGTTAATATAAGGCATCCTTGAGTCCAAATATTCAGAAAGCATTATCTGTAGACAATAAAGATGTCACATACTACTCTTTATTAAATGTAAATGTAAGCTTTGTGAGTGATAAAATGTAGGTTCAATTTTTAATTGCCACTGACTCTTAGCAGCTTTATTATTATCATTTTTCTAGCCAATTATTAACAACAACAAAAAGTTCTTACTGAGTATCAACTATCTGCCAGATGTTGTTTCTAGTCATTGGGGAGATAGCATTGAAGAAAATGGACAAAGATCGCCACTTTTTGGGGAGTTTAAATTCTAGTGTTATGTGAACTGTGTTACAATGTATGTGTTTGTAGCACAACCAGAATTATTTCCCAAAATAATATTGGCTTTCCTGAAGATACTACTTTCGTACACTTATCAGTGGAGTTGGAGTGGAAAATGATTCAGACCAGTATCTTGTATTTTCCAATAGCAGTGATTTTGGAACTGGGTTGGACAAACTGTCAAGCATGCCAGCCATATGCAATCTATACACTCCAGCTTATTGTCAGAGACTATAACCCTTATCACAACTTGGTTTTTGAGAAGTAATACTGAAAAAGATTGCCTGAAGGAGTCTAGTCCATCTAGTGTGGTAAATTGCCTACAAACTTACCCCTGGATCAAGTGAGGCAAACAGAAAGCTGTGTGCATAGATTGTGTGGTTTTGGCAATCCTTTGAAACGATGTTTATTAAACTGTGCTTTGGCATGAATTACCTGCGAACATGGTAGGGCAGCCACAGTAAGAAACAGCTCTGTGGAGATCTCTATATGATGTAGGAGTATTACTGAGGATGATGTTTCCAAAGTTCCTCAGTGTTGCCTCTAAGAGGAACTGTGGGAGAATTTTATGTGGACTTCATTGTAGGAAAATGTGTGTTCCTCTGGACTAGCTGGCATATTTTTATTTTATGCATGATGATAATTTTATAACTAATCATATTTCTCACTTCAGTTTGTCTTATAGAGGACTTGGATGGACCTTAATTTATGGCCCACTTTTAATTCTTTTGCAGAAATGTACATATCTGTTTCTGAGTTCTTACTCTCTTGCTTTTGCATAATATATGAGCCTCATTTTTCTCTATTCCATGATTTCCCTAATTTAAAATTTTATTTTACCATGTGGAATTGTATAAGCAACTGCAAGTACTTTGGGAACAGGGCCGGCTATATATTCATTAATGAAATAAATAAAATAATAAGGGCCAGGAGAGATTTAAAGAAGTAAACTACTCTAAACCCCTCTGCCTTAAAGTCACACCAAATGTGAGCCAATGGTGTAAGGTGACTGCTTGCTGTTTTCTTTCAAACTTTTCAAACCTGGCTCTGGAACATTTCCTTTTGAACCATCTTCAGATTCCTACCCGTGTCCCCATGGTTTACTGTTCTGAAGCCTTCTCATGTCAACAGAGAGTGGTTAAAACAAAACAATTTACCTGAAACAAGAAGTTAAGCAACTGAAGATAGGGTTGCATGATATATTTGTTATATCTTATTTGAATTCCACCAACTGCATCTTTAAGAACTTCATATTTTTGTAACCCAGTCTAACAGTCTTTATCACAGGTAACACATTGAGTAAAATATTTGGACACCCTGGCTTTTTCTTTTTTCATTATGTGTTTTTTCCATTAGGTTACTCTGATAAGTCATTTAACTTCAGTCTTCGATAGGCTAGAATTCATATGAATAGGAATGTTTGTTTATATAACAAAACAGATTAAAAAAAAACTCACTCAATATATGTTTCAAAGAGCCCGCTACATTAAGAATATGAAGCTATCTTTAGTCATGGTAGCCCGTCTTCATTTTTTAAAATAAGAATGTCAGTCATACCTAACTGTCAGTTTTATTGGTTTATTAACTGTAGAACATTTGAAAGTAACTGATGCTCACAGGAGGTTCCTGTTTGAGTTCATTGGACTGATGATGGTAGATCTCTTAAGAGGAATTTAGATTAGGAGATGTACAGCCCTCACAGGTCATATTAAGCTTACTTTCCCTACATATGACTGTAGTTCTTTTCAGAGAGCACAATTCATACTCCTCCATAGTCCCAAGGAGATTGTACATGTAAACAGGAATTTTCTCTTGTGGGGTGAGAGAGGAGTTGAGCAGGATGTGAACCAGGCTAATAAAATGTGAATTTATAGGTGTTCTGCTTCTGAGCCCACTCTTTGTGTCTGTTAGGACCAGCCCTTCCTAATCCTTCCTTACTGCAGAGAAGTGCTGTTTTTTGTTTTTTTTTTTGTTTTTTTTCTCTTTCTTTCTTTCTTTCTGTCTTTCCTTCTTTCTTTTTGTAGTTAATGAATATGAGAGTCTGCTCTGAAGATAGAGCATTGCAGACTGATAGAACCACATCGGGGCTCAGGTGAATTATGAGGAGCTACAGCCCAAGTTGAAAAGTTTTTCAGAGCTTGCTAACATGACATTTAATTTGCCCTTGTACTTGAAACAAGGACACACCGTTTCCTGATATTTTTTCCCTCTGAATGTTTTAGTTAATTTGGAACCAATTCTCTGCCTTGATAATTATCTGCATATTGATTTTTAAACACAAATATTGATCTAAATAAAATTTTCAGAAGCAATTGAGCAGCAGGTAATTTCCCAGACCCGTATGGTTAACACATTATGAACCTTTTTATTTATCACTTAAACAGACAAACATTCCTTTTGAAAAACATAATACTGAACACAGCATTTCTGCTATAAACTATGTATTTTCCAAAGTATCTAATACTTTTTTCAAAGTGAAAGGCTTTTCGGAGTTGATGTTAGATATTCCTGTTGAGCAATTCTTAAAATGCCTAAGAATGTAAATGGTCTAAAATTGAAGTTAACCTCTTTTGACAATTCTATAATATCTACCATTATAGACTCAAAGCAGGGCAATAATTCCATATGAAAACTTGGCTAGTTTGGTCTTAAAAAAATTTAGGATAAAAAGCCCATGCAGGATGCTCCCACATAGTATTTCATAAAAATATGATTTGATCTGATCGTCATAGTCTGGAACATATTTTTCTTGGTATTTGGCTTTTTTCCCCTCATGCCTGAAATAAATTTTGTGGAGTCTGTGTCTTTTCTACATACTATGTATTCAGAACAAAAATATCTTTCTTCTCTAGGGAGTGACTGAAGCAAATGCTTCTTTACATGGGATATTTTACTGCCTGCACTTTTTCAGGTGCTTTTGCTTAGAAATGTCACTTATTACATTTTTGTTTCTTCTTATTTTTCTAAATGCACTAAAATCCTCCTTCTTATCTTATCTATTATTAACTCTCGTAAGTCCAGTTCAACCTGCCACTTATACAAGTCTTAAATATATCTAGAAGACTGCCATTTATCCCCTGTGGTCTCACTTTGCTTTTTATTTCCATCCACTTTTTGTTGCTTTTCTTAAGTGTGGGCTGTTTGGTGTTGCTCAACAAATATTTGTTGAAGGAATGAACAAATAAAGTATCTCTTGCATTTACCATATTAAACTGCTTTGTTGTATAGTTAAATTTTGTACATATGAACTATAAGTTCTTTGAGGGCTGTAATGTTGGGATACATTTCTTCTCACCACCACATCCTTGTGCATATATATGCATGTAGTGCACACACACACACACACACACACACACGGTACTTTGCTCAGGGTATTGCCACTGTAGGTGGTAGATGTCAAAACATTTATATTGAGTATGTAAATCAAGAAAGGGTTGTGGCAAACCAGAACATGAAATATACTGATACTACATTTTAAATGTGGTGCTATTCTTCTTCATTCATTCATTGTACAAATATGTGTTGAGCCCTGCAATTTGCCACACACTATTCTCTGAATATAGGCAGGTATTTTGAAGAGCTTTGCTAGAGAGGAAAACAAAGAAATGGGGAAGTTTCTATAAGGTGTACTTAGGCCTAGGGAAATGTTTTGTTTGCTCTTTTTATCTTATAAAACAGTCAGTATTACAACCTATATACGTGTCTGTATTGTGAGGAGAACAGTATATCCAACAATGAATAACATCTGTTCTCTGCCCCTGAGATAAGGGTGAGAAGTTGTGACTAGGTCGCAATCAACCTGAGTGACGTCATTCATTCTCATTCTCTCTCTCTCTCTGTCTCTCTCTCTCTCTCTGTCTCTCTCTCTCTGTCTCTCTGTCTCTCTCTCTCTGTCTCTCTCTCTGTCTCTCTGTCTCTCTCTCTGTCTCTCTCTCTCTCTCTCTCTCTCTCTCTCTCTCTCCAGTGCAGGTTAGTTCAGGATTCTTGAGATTGGCTTTAGATCTGGAAGAATAATTTAATATTGGGAGAGGGTCTTAATAATTTTTAACTCCTTTCGTCTTACTCCTTCTTCTGAGTGAAGAGCCTATTAACATGTCTGTAGAGAGGTGCCTGGGTGGCTCAGTCAGTTGAGTGCCCAGCTCTTTATTTCAGTTAAGGTTGTGATCTCAGGGTTCATGAGATCCAGGCCTGCATGGGGCTTCAGAACACCGATGGCACAGAGCCCGCTTGGGATACTCCCTCCCTCTCTGCCTTCAGCCCCGCCCCCCACCACTGTCTCTCAATAAATAAACTTAAAAAAATATTAAAAAAAACACGTTTGTAGAGTATTCATTTGTTTCATAGGTACTTTCTAAAGAGCCATTCTGTTCATTAGATTTTGTTCTAGGTGTGGAGAGTAGAGAGAAGTGAACCGATGTCTTTTCTGTCGTCTTGGTATTCGCACTTGTTACTTGGTGGACTCCTTCTGATTTCACATTGCACGTCTGTGGCACACTGGTCTAAATAGTAAGGTTGAAATGTCAGATCTAAAATGATTTTTAATCATTTTTATGTTCATATTTCTATGAGATTAACTTTCTGTTTTTAGGAACATATTATAATGAACAAAGTTTCTTTATTATATTTCACAGGCTGCCAAGAGCTTTTGGAGCATAGTTTAATTTTATTGAGAAAAATATTTTTAATTACTTACAACTTCTGTGATTATTAAATCCACTAATGGTAAGTAAAACCTTTAAGATTTTCTTTTTATTTTTTTTTAACATTTATTTATTTTTCAGAGAGACAGAGAGACAGAGGCAGAGTGTGAGTTGGGGAGGAGCAGAGAGAGAGGGAGACAAAGAATCTGAAGCAGGCTCCAGGCTCTGAGCTGTCAGCACAGAGCCTGATGCAGGGCTCAAACTCACGAACCGTGAGATCATGACCTGAGCCGAAGTTGGACGCTTAAATGACTGAGCTACCCAGACAACCCTCAGATTTTCTTTTTAATTTGATACAGGATTGTAAAATACTCTTTCTAAAAAATGATCTGGGGAAAAAAACACTTTCACTCTGGTGAGCATCCAAGTCTAGGACACATGCTTCTGTCTCTTAATATCTGGTATAAATGTCTGCATCACAATTCCAGCTAACCACTGTATTTGCTATGTGATTCATCAGGCAAAATTCATTCATTGTGTATCGTGTGTTTGATTAGCATTTTTGTTGTCATTTCTACCTTAGCTTTTAACAAAAGATTTTGTAAATTTGAAAACTGAACCACTTGCAATCCTTTGGGGGAAAAGTAAAAGAGGGAGTTTTACGTGAATCTGTTCCATGATGATATACGCCCAGCACGGGGTGGAATGTGAAGAAGGGAAAAGGTTGGAGAAACTGAACAACTTTATTGAGCCTCCTGTGTGGTGTCGTTACAGTAGGACGTTATTATTTCCCTTGGAGTGGGTCCCCCGAGGAGCAGATTCCACCTTAGTCAAATGTCAGTATAGAAACACAATCGCTTGATTCAAAACACAGGCTTTCCGACAAGGATCCGTCAGCTCGGGTTGTTCACCCTTCTGTTTTCTTCCACTGATACCAAGGGCCAACAGTTATTTATAGTTGTAGGAGGCATTACAGTTTTCTTTTTAATTAATCATGTGCTTTATTTGCTTGATTTCTGCAAACAAAACTGATGAAAAATATCCCGGTGTAATATTTCCCATGTGTTTTAAGTTTATATTTCACATCCCTGAGTATTATCTAGTTATTAAAACTGCAGTTAACTTAAAAACAATCTGCAATTTAAGGAAAGTAAGACATCTTCCAGGATTTGGGGGATCACTAGTATTTGTTGAGGATCTCCCCCATGTATAATGTGTTGTTCCAGGTGTCATAGGGGAAACAGTGACACTTTCCACATCAGTGTTGGGATCATGGAATTATAATTAAATTGGAGAATGGAAACAGGCACATATAGAATTTGCAGAAAGCAAGAAAGAATGCTTCTTTGGAGGAAAGTTTTCAGGTTAATGGTTTATGAGTTATTTATTTTCTTCTGCATTCTCATTTAAAAGGCTTAAGTACCTCTGTATTCTTTTTAAGTTAAAATAGTCTAACAAGAAAACATTGCAGTAACTTTTCAAGGGAACTTACCTAAGAAGAGGAAATATTTTAGCGTGGAAGATGTAAGACATTTTAGTAGTACAAAGTTCAACTTGAAAATAAAAATGTTAACTTTTTTTTTTCAACGTTTATTTATTTTTGGGACAGAGAGAGACAGAGCATGAACGGGGGAGGGGCAGAGAGAGAGGGGGACACAGAATCAGAAACAGGCTCCAGGCTCTGAGCCATCAGCCCAGAGCCCGACGTGGGGCTCGAACTCACGGACCGCGAGATCGTGACCTGGCTGAAGTCGGACGCTTAACCGACTGCGCCACCCAGGCGCCCCTAAAAATGTTAACTTTTAAAATTATTTTGTAATATTTTCATACAACCTTAATTCTGAAGGAGTTGACCCACTATTTATCCAAGTCTTTTTAAAGAAGTGTGCAATGCCAGAAAAGAAAATTTTAGACACACAAGAGCATTTTTTTCTCACAAAGTTATGCACCAATAAAAGAAAATTATGATAAAAAAATTTCTGATTTTAATTATAGCATTTGCCTGCCATACACGACTTGCATAATTATAGCTGGGGGGATGGTTCAGCCCCATGTCTTTAGTACTTAGACTCCATGGAACCAGAGTTCTGAATTCTGCCAGACTGAACTGTACTCTTAATCCCTCTGAGGCAGATAAGTTGAGTTCCACACGATTTGATTTTCGAGATCCCATTGGTTCTACAGTGTATTAGTGATTTCATGAATGTTGTAAAGACCACAGATCCACCCTGGTGTCCTTGGCCTGAACTTCTGTGTCTAAAGACAGGGGAACGCTAAGATATCCAGTTAGTTGCAGGATGATGGAAATAGGTGCTCCCTTCACTCTGTTACACTTGTGTTGAAGAAGGTTATGTTAAAATTCAGTGAAAGGGTGAAACCTTGATGGCATTGATATTAGTTGGGTTTCCTCATCTGATCATGAGAAAATGTTGGTTAGTTCAGTTACAGTAAACTGAAAAGCTAGGGGAGGATCTGGAGGTTTCAGTGTTAGCAGCTTTAAGTCCTTTCCTGACAATTTCTTGGAAGTTATAGGCACTTCACCTTTCAGAAGTCAGAGGGAGGGAAAAGGAAGGGAGGGAGGGAGGGAGGGAGGGAAGGAAGGAAGGAAGGAAGGAAGGAAGGAAGGAGAAACATAAGTAAGCATCTATTTAATTTTCTCTGTAGTTTTGGTCCTCTGGAAAGTCTTCTTCCCACCTGTCAGCCAACCACCAGAAATATCCGTGCAACGAAGTCCACATTCCCTGGAGCCAGTCCACCATGCTAGCTTCTTCCCTCAGTTCTAAAGTAGGGCTTTTTAAGTGCCATTCTCTTAGGATTTATATTCTATTACTCTTATGCTTAGAAAATGGTCAGAATAGGTTGGAAAACCAGAGTTCAGGAAGCTCAACTCTTTTTCTGTTTCCAGAGGCATAATGGGTAAAGGTTAATGTCATATGAGGTCTTGCCTAATCATAGGATTGTGTTTCCTTTATTGTAATTAAATCTCCTAACCTGTAGTAGTACCTCATGTAAAATTACCCTTTGAGATACATTTGAGAGAGGACATGTAATCACTGTCCATCCTTAGATAATTGGTCTTAAACTGCAGCCCATGTATTAAGGGGATCCTTTCTTTGGTTATTGTTTTTTGATTTATGTGTTATTTTAACCATGCAAGAATATCATGAAACAAAATTCAGCATTCTGTGCCTTTTCTTCTGCAGGATGGAAATGAACCCAGCATGGTTTCAACTTTTCATCTTTGATTCCCAAACGTAACATTAGTAACATTAATATAGGGCCATTTCTTTTAAAACAAGATGATAATGTAAACCACAGTGATCCTGTGCCCCTTCCTCATCTTTAATTGGCTGCATTATATACATTATCTGCTAATGTATAGTGATTTTCTAAACTCCTTAGAGCTTCTCCATGTTACAACACATCCACCAAAATTAATGTTAGCCTTTTCCTGCCAATTCGCCCCCTATGTTCTAGCCAAGCATATTTATAATTAGAAAGCTATTGCTTCACACTCAGGTTTTATTTCAACTTCTCTTTATTGGTGATTTGACCCAGTTTTCACCTTAATGACTACTCTGTTTGGCTTCTCTCCCTTGTACCCATGGGGTGCACCTTCAACCCTCATGCTTTCATTCTCCACATTCCCCTCCAGGAAACTGTTCCACCTTTGACAGTCAAATCTTTTTCTTTCAAATTTGAACCATAACAAATTTAATCCATAAAAAAACTTATGAGCAATGTCACAATGTCCCTTAATGAATATTTCTTTTACTGTCTTAATTATGTTAATCACTTTTATCCAGTGATCTGTACCTTAGACTTTTTTATGTCTCCCTTCGTTCCTAATACAAGGTATTATATGCAATATTATATATATATATATATATATATATATATACTTATATATATTACATTATATGTCTTACATGTTATGTGTTTATAAAATCAGTAGAAAAATTATTTTTTCTTTTTCTGTTATTTTCAAACTCAAGCAAATGACAATTTTGAACTCTGTTTCTGTGCCTTTCCTCAACTTGAAAAGTCATTTTTTAAAGATAAGAAGATAGATATTAATTACAAAACCTAGTTCAGTAAATATTTTATATTTCATAGGGGTAAGTTTAAAAAGTATTAACTTTTTACACCAATAATCTAAGATCTCCTTATCGTTTTCTTGTGGTATCATTTTAAATAAGATATTTTAAAATGGCCAATCATTTCAAAATATTCAATTTTGAAGAATGAAAGTGTTTTAAAACAATTAATTTGCTTAGCCTAGTAGCTAATATTATTATTAATATAATTAATATAAGCAAATATTCTTAGCTTTAAGAATATCAGAGGGAAATTTAATATTAATTGGTTATGTGTTTTGAACCCAACATTTCTAGAACTTGCATGCTTGAAAATAATTTATACAAAGTAATTAAGTATATTTCATATGATTATGATTAAGGAGGATTTGAGTTCATTTTAGAAATTGGCTAAGCAGTTGAATGGCTCTCTGTGCAAATGTAAAGTAAGAGGCCATATTTGGATAAAAATGAATATTTAAGAGATGAGAAGAAGAAAAGTAGAGAAACTAGAATACTCTTTTGAGACTATATAGCTCCTGAGTAGTCTTTGGAAACTTGTTTTAGACATATTAATCTAATCTCATTATTTCTCAGAAAAATTCTTTCCCCTATAATTACAAAGTAAGCTTAATAGGGGATTTGATGTTAAAGAAAATACTTTGTGATTCTAAGTAGTTTTGTTTTCCTTTGTTTTGTTTTTTAATTCTTTTAAGTTTATTTAAGAGAGACAGAGAGAGCGAGCGAGGGCGAGAGGGAGCAGAGAGAGAAGAAGAGAATCCCAAGCAGGCTCCACACTCTCAGTGTGGAGCCCCATTTGGGGCTTGAACTCATGAGAAACCAAGAGCCAGACACTTAACTGGCTGAGCCACCCAAGTGCCCCTATTTTTGTAGTGTGAAATAGAATAACTGGTCAAATCTGAAGAGGGTATTAATAATTTAGATTTCTTTTTATGTGAGATTATATCTAATGACTAAGGAATTTCATTACCATGCTTTGCATACACTATTAAAGAGGATAACAAAGCAGAAAATTTTCTATCCTGTGTACAGTTTAGTATTTCATCTGTCCTTTGTACCACATACACTAATTCAGCTGTTTCCAGCAAAAATGATGAGCATTCAGGCTGCTTCTCAGTGAGACATTCAGACTGAGTTTAACAGTGTAGCAAGAGCACGTTTTGTTTTCTGCAGGGAGACAAATTGCCACACTTGTTTTTTGTTTTTGTTTTGTAATTAATCACTTTGCTATCTGGATCAAACATTGACTGTGTCAGATTTTTGAATTCTATAGATTACATTCATGGTATCTGTGAAAGGAACATTAATGATTTGATATATCAAAATCTGTTATTTAGACAGAAGCTACTGTCCTATTATTCTGAATGAATTATCTGGGAAATTTGTTTAAGAACAGCTCTATCTGCCCTTAGTGTGAGAGACCTTTCATTCAGTTCATTGCCAGGCAGCAGTTTAGTGAGACATCACTCAAGATGATGATAATGGTTTGAATTATTTTGGGCCCCTAAATAATAAGGTATCTCCTGCAAGTGACCAAAATTTATAGCTGTGGCTTGCATAGTAGCTTAGCAGTTCACATATGGCTTATGTCAGTGGCAGAAACAACATTATTTTCTAAATCACATTGATTTGTTATGTGGTATTGAAAGATCTTGAACAGAATCAAGGTCTATAAATTGCAGAATGGAGTCCTCAAAACTTCTTATCTGTGTTTCACTTCTGTCAAAATGAGCCCGAGAGCCAAGCATTCTATGTACACAATGCTACTAGTCAAAGAATAAGAACTGAGACCATTCAATTTCCTCTTTTTTTGGCAAAACGCCAGACTGACATTTTCCTTTCTGTTAGTTTTGGCAAGGAAGAAAGAGAGAGGAAACTTTACTGCTCAGTTACTGATGGTTTTTCTATTTTGTTTTTATTAAAAATGTTGAAACATGGACCCTTTGTCAAAATTATTTTATTATTGAAGGGTGGGTGGGGTGAATGAACTGGCAACTGCTCAGAAAACCATTAACAGTACTGATAATGGACAATCTTATTTTGGTTCCCCAACACAGAAGTGCTTAATTGCAATAAATTATATTGCAGTCTGGTGACTGATGTGCATGTTTAATGAATTGGTACAGACTTGGAGGTTAATCTGCTGGGAGGTAACAAATGCAGCCCATCTGATATTGCAATAAAAACTATGATCTTTTAAAGTTACATGATGATATATTTCGGGCACAAAACTAAAAGAATGAGTTTTCATTGGCTGCGGATTTGTTGGGTCTCCAAGACTGAAACATTGAAAAATCAACCTCCCTAATGGTGACATTTGAATTAAATAGAAAACCTAAGTACCTCAGCAGTGGAATGCAACCCACCCAGACGGAGACTGGTGGCCATCAGAGAACTTCTAGAAGATGCAGTGTGTTCTCAGAAAACAATTGCTCTTAAGCCAAGCCATCTTTACCTATGCAATGGATTATATTTTTAGTTCTCAAGTTATTTCTGTAACAAGAAAACAGATACTCTTTCTACATAATTCTGTGATAAATACCCCTTATTGTAGAAAAATATGACTTTCTTTAGGAACCACAGGCAGAAAATGATTTTATAACCCGAAACGTGAAACTGAGTGTCAATTAGAAAAACACTAATAATGGATCTGCTGATGGTTATGGGGTCACTGCCAAGGTAAGTGAAGAAAAAAAAATCAGTAAAACTAAGCAACAAAACCCTTCAATATGTGAAAAGGTTTGCAGATGGAGAAGCATGAGACACAATTACTTCTGTATTTTGTAATCAGGTGCTTAAAATTGTCATTTGACAATGTGATATTTAAACTAGGCAGAAAGTGAAATACATTGATTCATACCAAGTATTCCTGTACTTTAATGTGTTAAATGTTTGTTTTTCTCATCTTGGAGCAGTATTCTGCCTGAGGAAATGGGACTAAAATATTTGGAAGCCACATCCCCTAGCTCTGTTGCCATTGAAAGGAAAAAAAGAATAACTAATTAAAAGGCTTAATCTGTCTAGAATTCCTATCTGGAGTTTTTTGTAGAGTACTTTGCAGATGATTTAGTGAAAAATTGCTGACAATTAAAGGTCCTTGAGAAAAGTTAAAATATGAAGTACTATGTTTCCAAAAGAAGATAAGAACCACTCTTCCAGATAAATTAATCAAGAGGACTGTTTTGATAGCAATTACTAAGTGACTATAATAGGTTGTAAAGAATAGAATTGTAATGAGAGGATTTGCCTAATTGGAGACGTTGTGCAGACTCTTGTAAGATAGATGTCTTCATTTGTTTTTATCAAGGTTTTTTTTTGTATTTACTGAACATACCTGTGGATTCTTCCATATACATCTTTTACAAAGCCTTACAAATGAAAACCTACAATGAGATAGAGGAAACTAACAGCACAGTACTTCTTAAAGACCAGGATTACCAATTCCTAAGCTGCCGGAGTTCTCTTTTTTCTGAACTCTCACATTGATGACATTGTAGTCATTTTTTATATTATACACAGATCAAAGAACAGTCTTATATGTCTGCCAGTTTCACTGATATGCTTAGCTCTTTCTTAAAAGAAGACGAGATTAGAGGCTGTTTTGTTCAGATCTTACTCATGCAATCATTACTTGGTACAATAAATCTTTAATATAAATGTACTAATGCTCTTTTTCCAGTCTTACCACAGAATAATACAACCTGTAGTATAAAATTTTTTCAAACTGCTTCCAAAGACTCCTCCCTATCTTGCTTTAATGAATTGAATGAATATTGAATTTTCTAACTTAACTGCTCAAATGTATTGCCTAAAATTGAGGAGAATTTGGTGCTAGACACCCACGAAAAAGGACTTGGCAGAGTAGTTGAAGCCATAGGTCCAAAATTTCTTTCTTTGAAGAAAGAAAATTTCTACCTATCTCATTCTATTCTGGGAGGTAAATTTGCAAGGAAGAATAAGAATGGCAGGGGCCCCTTTTTATGTAATGGTCAGGCCAAATAACATGTTGCTACAGTAGCTTACTCCACAAATCAGTAATATTTTTCTGGATGGGAGAACTCAACAAAGTGTCTTCTCATTTTGCACTGGTCTCCTCAACATTTAAAATTTTGCCCTCAAAATGTACTTTCCAATTTGTGTAAATCTTACACCTAATTTGATGACAAATTATATACAACAGTTTTAAGAAAATGGGGTTTTTAGGGAAAGTTTTTGTTTATTTTATTTTTTAAAGTCAAATCAATATGTTTAACTTATGTAACAGATAATATTGGTTAAAAAAATTGAACTAGGATTATATTCATTAAAAAAAAAATAGCCTGAAGAAAGCCATAGAGCATATAGAGAAAACTGGAAGTAGTCAAGAGACATATTCAACACATTGAACTGAATTTGGTATTTGCAAAACTTAAAGATCCTATCTAAATTATACTTTCATCTTAACCCCATAATATTTTGACTAGCTCTCTAAGGAGTGCATTGTTGACCTGCAAAGATTTGAATGGACCATCCTTACATAGTTTAATGTTTCTTCACTGATTAGAGCATATCATGTTCACTGAAAGCACAAGATAAATGACATTGTATAGAGCCATATTCTGAAAGAAGTTGAAACCAAAGTTCCCACATTCAACAAGTGAAACAGAACTGCATGGAAATGGAAAATATGGAGAGACCTTGAACAGGCTGTTTTTGCATATGTATCAGGATTTCTTAAATTATTTGTGATGAGGGGAGAGAGTTGTTTTTGCTTCTTGAAGGAATGTACAAAATAAGGATGGTGATGAAAAGGGAAGGATGAAATATTGCTTGGAGACTGTCAAGATGATGATACAATGACGGAGTAAGGAGGCTCATCACAGTATGCAAGAAGAGAAAGAAGAAAGTAAATACTACGGTAATGAATTCTTTCCCTTTCCTGGTGGCATTCCTAAAGATGGAAATCAATAAAAGAAAAAAATCTTTTTAAAACCAATTTGGTGTAATTATTTTTATTTTATAAACCAATATTTGTTCAGATATACATGCTTATAGCTCATAATCTTACACCTAAATGCTACTTTTCAAATGTTGAGTACTAATTTGGATTAACCTACAATATTTAAGGAACTCAAGATGTTGCAATAGGGTCATGAACATAATAAGAAAACTAGACTTAAAGAAGTGATATTTCCAAAGCCACATAACTAAATAACATCCATTAAAATTGAACTGAAATCTTTCGATTCTTTTAACAGTACACTTTCCAATACACCACACTGTGAGTGAAAACATAAATTTATCCCACATTACTAACAAAAAATTTAAGACTCAGGTGATGTGCAAGGCTATACTGTCAGCAACAAAAGCAGGAATATCAATCACTAAAGCCACCAGATTGCTAGTCCCAGTATTGGATTAACAGGGCTACATTTCCAAATTTGTACTTTTCAGTGACATGCATAATAGTGAACAGGATTCTTATGTGTTTATAAATACACACACACACACACACACACACACACACACACACACACACCCAAAACCTCTCATGAAAGATTTGGTATAAATGTTAAAAGAATTGTATGTATTACTTTTATACTTGAAAAAATAAACAATTACCCAAGTAAATCAGAATTTGTATATCGGCTGGAAGTGAATGGATTTGGGTGCAAATCCATTTTCAACCATTGACAGGTTTGACCTCGGGCAGGCTCTATAATTTAGTTGTCCTAGCTGTAAACCTGGGAAACTAATAGTACTCATTTCTTCTGGAGTGAGAACTAGAGGAGATAGTGGGTGCATTTAAGTGCTGAACATAAAAAAGCACTCAAAGAATGTTCCCTGTTATTAGCAACCTGAAAATGTAGAATCACCTATCAATTATTTTATATTCCCATCAGTTCATAGCACTGTATGGTATACCAAATAGTCCTGAATTTAGAAATCTTTTATTTTTAATGTATTTTAACTTTTAATTGTGGCATAATGCACACAACATAAAATTTACCATCTTAACCATGTCTAAATGTTCAGTGATGTGAAGTGTGTTCATGTTGTTGGTACAATAGCCACACTCCACTTCCAGAACTCTTCATTTTGCAAAACTAAAACTCTATGCCTATTAAACAATAACTCTCCATTTCCCCTCACTTCTCCAGCCCCTGGAAGCCACCATTCTACTTTCTGTCTCTATGAATTTGATTACTCTAGATATTTCATATAGTGGAATCAAACAGTATTTGTCTTTTTGTTACTGGATTGTTTCGCTTGGTATAACGTTTTCAAGGTTTATTTATGTTGTATCATGTGTCAGAATTTCCTGCCTTTTTAACTCAATAATATTCCATTTCATTTCATTTATCCATTTATCCAGCAATGGACTCTTGGGTGGTTTTCACCTTTTGGCTATTGTAATATTGTTATGAATGTGCTTGTACAAATATCTCCTTGAGACCCTGCTTATGGGTTTTTTGGGTCTATACCCAGAAGTGGAATTGCTAGATCAGGGTAATTCTGTGTTTAATTTTTGGGGGAACCGCCATATTATTTTCCATAGAAACTGAACCATTTTATATTCCTACCAGCAGTGCACAAAGATTCCTGTTTTTCAACATCCTCATCCACATTTGTTATTTTATGGTTGTTTTTTTTTAAATAGTAGCCATCCAAATGTGTGTGAGGTGGTTGAAATTTTTATTTTTAATGCAAAGTATCTTGAGGAATTGTTGACATTGACTGCTCTACACACTAGGAGCTCTGCTGTGATTGAGTTTGCAAAAGTCACAGCAAACCCTTGGGGAGATAATTCCAAATTCTTAACGACTCACCGACATTTGAATGACAACCATGGAATGAAATTACAAACTAGGAACTAAAATTGTTATTCCAAAATTGTTAGGTTTATACCAGTTACCCTGAATCTAATTATGACCAAAACTGTCTAACAATTGTAATGATAAAACCCAATTAGTGTTGAGGAGATAATGAAGCTTGTGTGTGCATGTGTGTGTGTTTTACATGTTTGTTTTTGAGAGAGAGAGACAGAGACAGAGCAGGAAAGGGGCAGAGAGAGACAGAGACACAGAATTAATTCAAAGCAGGCTCCGGGCTCTGTGCTGGCAGCACAGAACCCGGCACAAGGCTCGAACTCAGGAACCGTGAGATCATGACCTGAACCAAAGCAGGACGCTCAACTGACTGATCTACCCAGGCACACACTGAATCTGTGTGTTTTATAGATACTAATATTGGGATGACTCCTTAAGATTTTCACCATTCATTTTCTTCCTTAATAAGGTGTCATGCAGAGTCTGAAATATTCTACCCAGCCCTGAAGTGACAGAGGGGAAAATTTTTTTTTCTGACTTAAATAAATGTAGAACCTTGTATTTAAAAAAAATCAAAACCAAGTATTTCATTCTCTTGCAATTTATGCTTTTTTGTACCTGAATATAGAATCTTGGCACTAAGAAATATGCATTTAATTAGCTCATAAAGGTTAAATCAGAAACATACTCATGAGTATTACTTTTACTTAATTTTAGAGAAAAATAAGGTGAATAAGTTATACTATGGATTTTCATTAGGAAGTATCTATTTCCTCAACAGCACTAATGAATGATTGAAGGACTAAACCATTAATCCTCCCAGTGTGCCTACCCTCTCGTTAAACCAATAGACACAAAAGATAAAACAATTTAAAGAAAATAGAAAAATAAAGTTAAAAACTATGAATGAAATCAAAGAATAAATAAATTAGTTATATTCATGGATAAGAAGACTTAGTATTGTCAAGTTCTTCTCAAATTTATCTATAGATTTAATGCAAAATCTCAGTAAGTTATTTCATGGATTTCAGTAAACTCATTTTCAAGTGTACATGGAGAGTCAAAAGACCTATAATAGCCAACAAAATATTGAAGGAGAATAATAAAGTTGGAGGCCTAACACTGCCTAACTTCAAGACTTACTACAAAGCTACAGTAATCAAGAAGGTGTGGATTGGCAAAAGAACAGGCAAATAGATGAATGGAACAGAATAGAGAACCCAGAAATAGACCTTCATAAATAAAGTCAACGAGTCTTTGACAAAAGAGCAAAGGCAGTACAGTAGAACAAAGGTAGTTCTTTTTTTTTTTTTTTCAATGTTTATTTTTTTTATTTTTGGGACAGAGAGAGACAGAGCATGAATGGGGGAGGGGTAGAGAGAGAGGGAGACACAGAATTGGAAACAGGCTCCAGGCTCTGAGCCATCAGCCCAGAGCCCGACGCGGGGCTCGAACTCACGGACCGCGAGATCGTGACCTGGCTGAAGTCGGACGCTTAACCGACTGCGCCACCCAGGCGCCCCAAGGTAGTTCTTTTCAAAAAGTGTCCTTGGAACAACTAGACACCCACATGCAAAAAAAAAAAAAAAAAAAAGAATCTAAACATATATCTTATATCCCTATTAACTAAAATTAACTCAAAATGGATCATAGACCTAAATATAAAATGCAAAACTCTGAAACTCCTAGAAGATAACATAATGAAAGTTTAGATGATCTAAACTAATATATTAGTTCTAAATAATAGAAACAAAACCTCTAATATATTAGTGCTTCTAATATATTAGAACTAATATATTAGTGCTTCTAATATATTAGAACTAATATATTAGTTCTAAATAATAGAAACAAAACCTTCTAATATATTAGTGCTAAAATATTAGTTCAGGATTCCTGTAAGTGTACAATATATTCAGAAGAGATTGTTTAATTGTGGGCAGAGAGAAACTTTGTGTATGCTTGATTTTGTTTTAAATGGAGTCTGTACAACTTATTTATACATGAGTAACATGTAAATTCCATTGTGTTTTTTGGTATTAAATTTAATACTTAAATTTAATATTGGTATTAAAATTTAGTCATTTTATTTTAACTCAAAATTATCAAAGTAGGTAATGTCTCTGTAGCCTTCCAGGAGCTTGGTAGAGTCACCTTTGAGTGAAGACTTAGATTTTCTAGGGCTTTTTTTTTTCTCTCTTTGGTTACATTAAATGAAGCTGACAACTGCCACAAAAGAAAGTATTGTTCAGAAAGCTACAGCTGGGATTGTTGATGATATTATGAACCTTCAGCAGGCTGAGTTGAAAAAAAGAAAGGCTGTTTAGGCTCCTACCCGAGATGGAATTTAGAGGTTCCCAGTGAGGAGAAAATTGAAAGTTCACCAAAACCATGTATGTAAGGAAAATGAGGCCTTTAGATACAGATAAGAAAAAGTCTTGATTTTGTGCATAATCAGAGAGAATAATTTTAATGAAAATAGGTCATTTATATTAAATTTTTCTTAAACCCTAGTTGATGTCATTAATTTTGCTAGAAATAGTACCATATTCCAATGAACTATTGGGTATGAATCATCTTACTAATAATTTTGATCCCTAATTATGTTGAAGTTTGAGTGAAGGGACATAAAACATGGACACACAAGCACAGTTGCTGTCAGATTTTGGAAGAGAAGATAGAGGGGGAAATTTACCCAGAAACAAATTAATGTTGCATTGCCCAGGACGTAACTATAGTAATGCATTTCTACTTGTTCTAGTTTATACAAATTTATATGGATTTAAAGGTAATAAAAATTACAAATAATGGCATTTTCATATGTAATATTTGAAATAAGTCAGAGAAAACCTGGTATTGTTTGCTCTAAAATTTTTATATAAGATACTGTCAGGTGGGAAATTTCTTGTTCTTGCTGTTCTTTTCCTCTTAAGTAATTAACAGAACAATGGGTTGGGACACAGAATAATTAGAACCTTAAACTTTTTTTACTTGGACAAGGAATTTAAGTCTTTCATGCTTTAGTTTATTCATCTTAAAAAGAAGTTTGTAGGAACAACTCATATTTAAGGACTCCAAGCAATAATCCAGATCATTATATCCTCCCAAATATAAATGAAATGGCTTCTGATGTTTGACTGTATTAACCTGTTGATAATCATTTCAGTACCCTTTCCCTAATTACTAATTCATTTCCCTTCGTAAAAATATTTTTCTTTTTTTTTTAACGTTTATTTTCTTGTTTTGAGACAAAAACAGCGTGATCTGGGGAGAGGCAGAGAGAGAGGGAGACAGAGAATCCCAAGCAGGCTCCATATTGTCAGCACAGAGCCCAATGCGGGGCTTGAACACACAAAACTGTGAGATCATGAGCTGAAACCAAGAGTCAGAGGTTCAACTGACTGAGCTACCCAGGTGCCCCTAAAAATATTTTTCTGTTCTAATAATGAACTCTTTGAGTTAATAGGTTATATTTTAATATTTATTATAAAATTTACATGTAATATGTGCTTAAAATTGTTTGAAGCAATAGGTAAGAGTTATTAATTGAACACCTACTATTTACCATGTAATGCGTAGTTAGTACTTACAACATGCAAGCAGTTAAATAAATGCTAGGGGGGAGCACACAGTGTTTACAACACAGTTTGTGAAAGGAAGAGTAAATAATATGACTTACTCATTTGCCATGTGTCATTTTATATAGCATTTTATAAATTTATAATAACTCTTAGTTTGCAGAAGTTCAAGAAACGTTTTGAGTAGATCACTATACATTATTTATAGATGAGGAATAGCTTACTAAACACCACATAGTTCATGAATTGCAGAACTAGAACCCAGACCCAAGCTCTTAATGAATCCAAAGCATGTGGGCTCTTCCATAGTGAAATAACACTTACATGAGAAACCCAGTGTAAATCAGTTCATGTGGTACATTACAATGGCATCAAAATCAATGCTAATTGGAAGTGCAGAGAGGAAAGAAACTATGTCTGATTTTGAAGATTAGGTAAACTTCTTGGAGCAGGGTCATGAAGACGGCTTTCTTGGGTCATGAAGAAGGCTTAACCTCTGAGAGAGAGAGATGAAGAAACGAATTCTAGGTACTTGTAATAATTCATCAAAATCATGGAGGCAACAATCAAGGGCAAGGATTGTTGAAGGAAAGGTGAGAGGTTGAGTTGCCTTAACTGAGAGATGTTGAGGCATTAATTAGACAGCATGTTAGCAAGCGAGGTTGCAGACCTGTTTTTGAGATGCTCCAAGGCTAGTGATCTATTAAACTTTGGAAATTTTCATCTTTAAAAGATCGAAATGGTCCTTATATGCAGAATGGTGTTACATGGGTAAAACATAAGAGGCAGGGAGGCTGTTGAGGAGGCCATGGAACAAGAGACGAGTACTGGAACTGAGCAATGCCAGAGAAGCCCTTCTCTCCCCAGAGGACTCCCAATTCACACATTTACGGTGCTGCCTCCCCTTTCACTGCTTCTTTATCAATTTCAGTCGACCATCAAAATACGCTTAAAATCTAAATTTGATCATGCTATTCATCTGCGCAAAATTCTCCAATGGCTTTCCTTGGCACCAGGAATACAATTCTAACTTTTTTCATGTTTTCATTTAAATTCCAATTAGTTAACATACAGTGTAATATTAGTTTCATGTGTACAGTACAGTGATTCAACACTTTCATGCATCACCTGGTGCTCATCACAAGTGCCCTCCTTAATCCCCATCACCTATTTCACCCATCCCCCACCCACTTCCCCTTCAGTAACCATCAGTTTGTTCTCTATAGGTAAAAGTCTGTTTCTTAGTTTGCTTTCCTCTTTTTTTCTTCCTCTGCATGTTTGCTTTGTTTCTTAAATTCCCTTTATGGGTGAAATCATAATCATATTTGTATTTCCCTGACTTATTTTGCTTAGCACAATGTTCTTTAGCTCCAACTGTGTCATTGCAAATGGCAAGATTTTATTCTTTTTTATGGCTGAGTAGTATTCCAATGGATGGATGTAGTATAGTATATATATATAGATATATATCACATATATATCTATATGTACAGATATATATAGATAGATATAGATATAGATATAGATATAGATATAGATAGATATATCACATCTTCTTTTTTGTTGTCTCAGATTGAGGGTTAGGGTTAGGGTCAGGGTGAGGGTATGTGTCTGGTATTCTGCGGTTCAGAGACCTCTTCAGAAGGTTAGGTTATAGCTACATTTAGGGTTAGCATTAGGGGTTAGGAATTAAGGGCTAGGGTTAGGGCTAGTGTTAAGGTTAGGTTTAGGGTATGTTCCTGGTATCCTGCAGTTCATACACCTCTTCAGAGAATAAACCCAGACTTCTACCGGGGTGAGAATAGATATGGCAGCCATCTCACCAAGTGTTACGAAGACTGTATGGTTGGGTTCTACCCAGCTGTCCTGCATATCTCATGCTGCACTCAGGCTGGCTCACTTCTGTTCAGCCAAACAGGTCTTTCTGTGTATCAGTCCTTTGCCTTAGGGTCTTTGTAGATGCTGCTTGGATATTTTATAAATGCTATGTTGCTTCTTGGAATTTGACCCCTCTTTCCTACAGTGTTATCTCCTCATTTATATTAAGGTCAGCTTTCTTAAGAAGACATCACTTTCTTAAGTCTATCACTTTCTTAAGAAGACATTTATTGATTAAATCCTGCTTTGTTTTGTTTTTTAATCTCAATCGCTTGTTCATTTTCCTTCCTATCACATCACATTTGTCATTGTTTTATTTGTTTGTTTGCTCTCATCATGGGCCTTCTGGTTAGAAACTGCAGTCGTCCATATTGATAGCCCACAAAGAAAGACACTGAATTTATAGCAAAGCTGAAAAAGTGTTATAGAGCTAAGAACCCAGTGAATGCACACTTCTTTCATTTTGCTAAAACAATGGCAAGTATTACTTTTAAAAAGTTACATGCTTTCCTCTGTCCTGTTTTTTTTTTTTTGTGAACTGCTGTGACATGAAATACATATGAGTAGCAGAAATAGTATGCTTCTCCCAGAAGTGTGAGTGGAGCATTCAAGAGCATGTCCCCCAACACTTAACAACAACTCTGCAAACCTAAATTAGGAATTTCTTCCTTAGTATAAGACACAAATGAAATTCTATTTCATTTTTATTTTTATATGACAAAAATGATCCTAATACCTCTGCACTAGAAGTTCTGAATCCTTTGGAGTGAAGTTTCCTCAGATGCTGGCAAGGCTTCAACTTATTTCCTTTCCTTTGCCAATGACAGTATTCTTCATTGTTGAGCTCCTTTTGGGTATCTTTCTGACACGGTTTCCCTTGCAACAAATGTACACACACACTCATGAGAGACTGTGCACTTGACTTCAATTGGCAATAGAGTCACAAGAAGACGCTACACAGATCTAAACTGTAGCTGACTGTTACAACCACATTATGTCATAATTAAATTCATCCTTATTTTTTCTCTAATACATGTTAGTAGCTGTAAAAGTCTCAAGTCTTATGTCTTAGGTGGTTGTTGGTATCACTCTTATGAAGTCTGTAAGCTTATACATAAGGACTCCTGCTCATATCTGATTAATCCCTTTATGTGCTAACATTTTCAGCATAGCATGGCCTATTTTCTCTATAATTGTTGGGTTTCCTCATGGTGTTTTGGGATAGCAAGGCTTCAAATTATACTACAAATTATTTTTAAATTATACTTTGAATATTTTTTTCCAAAAGGTCTTTGAATATTATTTTCCAGCTAATATGTTAAAATCTTTTTCTATTGACCAGTGGATAACCGTGCATATTTACCTTGTAAATAACACATTTGTTAGCTGTTATTACATTAAATTTATCTTCATTATTCTCTTAGATTCTGGAGTTACCTGATCAGGAATAAAATCCACTAAACCTAACTCTCAAGATACCCTATTGTGTTTTATTTCCTTCATATTATTATGGGATTAAGAAAGTCACATTGAACTATCCCAAGTTTTTCCAGACAATGTAGAGGCAATCTATTCTGTGCCTCTTCAAGAATTTAGCTCGTTGTCTAGAGCAGATTTTTACTACGAGGAGTGCCCCATGTGATGGTGTTTTTAATTAGAAAATCTTGACTCTTTTGGGGATAGAAATGATAATAAGATATCATAAAACATACATGATTTTATTTTTTAATTTAATGACACCTTTAGTGACCTTGATTGACTAGAAAATTATTCAAAATTGTAAAAATAGAGAGAAAAAAACCATTAATGTTATCAAGTTTCAGCTTAGGTCCAAGACTGGTTTGACCAATATAATAAAGTTCTTACTGTCTTCAGAACATCAGAGAACTTACTATCCATGGTCTGGTCTTTGAAGTCACCATGACACCATTGCCTCTGATAAAAGAGTTTATTTATAACTTGCTCAGCTTATGTCCTTTCCCACTGAATCAGCAGGCTCTCTAAGGTTTGGGGATATAATTTCAAGGACTGTTAAACCTCTGTCAAAGTTTGGTTGGCCCCCTGAGGGGCCCTGTGTTTCAACATTCTCTTTACTAAGACAAGACTTCTCAAGAAAGTACTCAGAAAACTGACAGCTTCAAGTACCAGAAGTTTTGTAACTTGAAGTGGCATTTAATCTGAAAAATAACATTAGCAAATCAGCATATAATTGGCTTTCTATTTCCTCTCCCCCACCCCTCATTATTTTTTGTTTTTGGTTAAGCTAAGACACAAATCAAAATTATACTTGATACAGCAATTTCCTAATCTCTTCAGAAGGATGTTCCAATGCACACAGCTAAGTAGATGTAGTGGCATTATCTTCAGAAAGTAGAAAATGTACATTTTAATAGGGACTGTTTATATTTCTAGTGTACCTTTTGCATTGTCTCTTTAATTATTCATGTACCTACTGAAGTTTAAGGGTGCTCTTTGCCAGCAACTAGACTCTGTGAACAGATTTAGCAAAATATATAAAAAAGGAAAATCTTCATACAACCCTTTTACTTCTGTATTTAATTGCTCTTGGGTCTCTCGTCACTTTTCAGGTTGCTCTTCTTGAGCTGCTCCTCAGTCAGCTCTTGTATTCCACATTATACTGTCTTCACATTTTAGCCTTTTTAAGCTAATGGGTGAATGCAAAATACCCTAGGGCCTTCTATGAGATCAGGACCCTCCTGATACCTTTTTAGGTGTCCATAAGTTGACTCAGTAATTTGACTTCTAGCAGACTTTTTTAATGCCCCCTCTCTCATTTTTTTCCCCACAAAGCAAGGTTTTATTAAATAGCATTCCAGTAAATAATCTGTACTTTACTCAATTATACTTTAACCTGAATTTGTTTCATCATGCTTTGGTTAACATTCACTATTGGCTGTATAAAATGTATGCACACAGTATCATTTCCATAGACTTCTCTCTGTGATAGTGTCTTATTCCAATATGAAATCACTGTTCTACTGCTTCTCTTACCACTGAGATCAAGTAAGGCTGAAGGAGATATTGACCTTGCTTGAGGTGACTCATGTTGATGTGATAATAGGAACTGGACACTGGACTCATTCTCTTTTACAGCTTAGTTTTGAGATCCCTGCTTATATACCACCAATCTGTTTTTTCTCCAGTAGTTACCATCAGACTATGTTGATTCACATCTTTTTGATCAGGTTCCCAAGAACCTGTTGATGCCTACATGACTAAGCTTAGATTCTACTTTTTGTGATATGTTCTTTTGTTAGTTTCACGGGCTTTAGAGTGTAATCCATGTTCTCTATTTAAATACCTTGTGACCTTAAGCAAATTCCTCAACCCTTCCAAGATTCAGTTTCCTCATATGTTAATGGCGATCATAATAACTTCATCTTAAGGCTGTTATTAATTTTAGTGAGACATTTCATATAAAATGGTCAACACTCAATGAATGGTGGCTATTATTGTTAATAAAAGCAACAGATGTACATCTTGCTCTTAATCACATTGAAATTTATTTGGTAAAATAAGATCTATATGACTTAAGAAGTAATCAGTTGCCAGTTATTAAACATTTACTATATGTCCTAGATATTGGGAAGAGCACTGTACAAATACCTAATGTAATTATGATAATAAATCTATAAGAATACATTTTTATCATAATTTTTTAAATGATGAAACTAATGCTTAAAGAGAGTAAATTTCTTGTTCGTAGTATCCTACTAATGTTAATCAGAACAGTATTAGAATGTAGGCCTTTGACCCCGAAGACTGTGCTCTTCCCTTCTATCTGATATGAATGCTAGGTGACACAGTATGAAAGGTTTGGCAGACGTTGAGAGAATTTGGAAGAAACTATTGACTGCTGTTGGTTTGGAAAGTTCCACAGAAGAGTTGATCTTTCAACTGAATCTTGAAGGAAATGGAACAGTGGGTATCCCACACTGAAGGGAAAGATTTTTCCATTTCAATGCATACTTTCAAAACAATAAGATATCTGAACCTGAATATATTAATTTAGAGATTCCACTTATAAAATCAATCACAAAGGCCTAGGTCTGAAAATAAAGACAAGACCTTACTTGGTCGGGGTAGTGACCACCAAAAATATCTGGCAGCTTCAGTGTTCTGCTTCATTATTTAAAAGTATTAGGAGTTCTTAACTCAATTAGAAAGAAGAAGTCATGAGGGCAACGGAGAGTATTGTCCTTTTATATTGATTGTTGAAGATTAAAATGTTGGGAAGAGATTTGGTTTTCCTGTGCCTATCTCTCTTTCTCCTATTATTTATAAGAATTCCCTAATGCAGAGCACTGGACTTCTCTATTAGCTTCCTGCACTCCCATTTTCTCAGGGAAGTCATCTGTACATAAAGTTTACATTTTGCTGTGCATTTGCCAAATAGTATATTTTCTTGTATTTTAACCTTGTATACTATAACCTTGATCTAATTGCTTATTAGTTCCAAGAGATTTGTTGTAGTTTTTTTTTTCAAATTTCTACCTAAATGACTAAATAATCATGTCATCTGTGAACAAAGACAGTTTTATTTCTTCCATCCCTTTTATTTCCTTTCCTATTTTATTGTATTTTCTAAAACCCCAGTACAATGTAGAAAAGATTGGTGAGAAGGGGTATCCTTGTCTTGTTCCTGATCTTAGCAGAAAACCTTTAAGTTTTTTACCATTAAGTATGATATTAGCTGAAGGTTTTTTGTAGATAGGCTTTATCAGGTAGAGGATGTTCCCCCTATTTCTTGTTTGCTGAATTGTTCTAGGATTTTGTTAAATGCTTTTTCTGCATGTATTGATTTGATCATGTAATTTTTTGTTTTTAGTTTATTGATGTAATGGATTACATTAATTCATTTTTGAATGTTGAACCAACCTTGCATACGTGAGATAAATCCCACTTGGTTGTGGTACATGATTTTTTATACATTGTTGGATCTGATTTAACAATATTATGTTGAAGGTTTTTGAATCTATGTTTATGAGAGATATCAGTCTGTAGCTTTCTTTTATTGTAGTGTCTTTATTTTTTGTATATGGGTAACACTGGCCTCATGGAATGAGTTAAGAAGTATCCTCTCTGATTCTGTCTTTTGGACGAGTTGTAGAGAATAGGTATAATTTCTTCCTTAAATGTTTGATGGAATTTGTCAGTGTACTCATACATGTCTGATGCTTTCTATTTTGGAAAATTATTTATTGATTCAATTTTTTTTAAATAGATAAGGTCTTATTTGCATTGTCTGTTTCTTCTTATGTGAGTTTCAGCACTATATGTTTTTCAAAGAATTGGTCTACTTCATGTGGGTTATCAAGTTTAGAGGCATAAACTTGTTCATAATAGTCTTTTACTATTCCTTTGGTGCCCATGGGATCTTCAGTGATATCCTGTCTTTCATTTCTGATACTAGTAAGTCGTGTCTTCTTTTATTCTTCGCTAACCTGGCTAAAGGCTTATCAAGTTTACTGATCTTGTCAAAGAACCAGCTTTTGGTTTATTGATATTCTCTAATGATTTCCTATCTCAATTTCATCTCTAATTTTTATTATTTCTTTTCTTGTGTCTACTTTGGATTTAATTTGTATTACTTTTATTAGTCACCTAAGATAGAAGCTTAGATTGTTGATTTTAGATTCTTCCCTAATATACGCATTCAATGCTATAAACCTTTCCCTAAACACTGCTTTTGATATATCCCACAAATTTTGATAAGTTGTATTTTTTTCTCATTTAGTCCAGAGTCTTTATATTTTAAAATTTCTCTTGAGATTTTTTTCTTTGACCCATTGTTATTTAGAGGTGAGTTGTTCATCTTCAAGTATTTTGGAATTTTCCAGCTTTCTTTTATTAACTTCTGGTTTAATTCCATTGTGGTCTGAAAAACTACAGTGTATGATTTCTATTATTTTGAAGTTGTTAAGTGGCATTTTATACCCCAGAATGTGGTCTCCCTTGTGATCTTGAGATGAATATGTATTTTGCTTCTGTTGGATAAAGCAATCTATAGATGTTAATTATATCCCATAAATTGATGGTGCTGCTGATGTCAACTATGTCCTTATTGATTTTCTGCCTGCTGGATCTGTCCATTTCTGATAGAAGGTTGTTAAAGTCTTCAAGTATAACAGTGTATCCATCTGTTTCTCCTTGCAGATCTGTCAGGTTTTGCCTTATGTAGTTTGATGCTCTATTGTTAGGTGCATGCAAATTAAGACTTACTATGTATTCTTAGAGTATCTATCCCTTTATGTTTTTCCCCTCTTTATCCCTGATAACTTTCCTTGCTTTTTTTGCTTTATAATGAATAAATAAATAAATAAATAAATAATAATAATAATAATAAAGCTACTTCTGATTTTTTGGATTAGTGTTACTGTGGTATATCTTTCTGTATCCCTTTACTTTTAATCTATATGTGTCTTTATATTTTCTGTGGGTTTCTTATAGACTACATATAATTAGGTCTTATTTTTTGATCCACTCTGACAGTCTCTGTCCTATTTATTTATGTACTTACTTATTTTAAAGTTTATTTATTTTGAGAGAGAGAGAAAGTGCATGCATGCAGGAGTGTGTACAGATAGAGAGGGATAGAGGGAATTTCAAGCAGGCTCTATGCTGTCAGTGCAGAGCCCTACCTGAGTCAGATGCTTAACCATCTGAGCCACCCAGGTGCCCCCAGTCTCTGTCTTTTAATGGTGTGTTTAGATCATTGAATTACTGCTATGGTTAGATTAATATCCACCATATTGGTTACTATTTTCTATTTGTTGCCCTTGTTTTTTGTTCTTATTTTGTTCACCACACTTTTTCTAACTTTCATGGTTTTTACTGAGCATTTTGTGTGATTCCATTTTATCTTCTTTCTTAGTATATCAATTATATTTCATTTTTTTTTACTTTTTCCAGTGGTTACTCTAGAGTTTACAGTATACATTTATGGCTAATCCAAGTCCACTTTCAAATTACAGGTAGCACAGTACCTTATAATAACAAATCACTTATTATATTATAATTGTCATTAATTTTACTTATATATAAGCACCTATATATGCACATATACACACAGATATATTATTATTTTGAACAAACTATTATCTGTTGGATCAATTAAAAATAAGAAAATAAAATTTGCAGTTTACCTTTATTTATTCTCAGATGCTCTTCTTTTCTTTATTTAGATCTGAATTTCTGGCCAATATCGTTTGTTTTCTCTCAGAAGAATTTCTTTTAATATTTCTTGCAAGGCAGGTCTACTAGTAATAAATGCTCTCAAGTTTTTGAGAAAGTAAATATTTTTTTCACTTATCCCTGATTTTATCTCTATCCATCCATCATTTTCTCACCAAAAAGGCCCTTCACTTGCTTCTCTGTCAGACTCTATCTCTTCATTAATTGAAAAATCAGTGTGAAACTTTCACAAAACCCTCTCTAACCTCTCTCTCCTTATGCTATTTATGGATTATTCCAGTAATTCTTTTTAAAAAAAATTTTTTTTTCAACATTTATTTATTTTTGGGACAGAGAGAGACAGAGCATGAACAGGGGAGGGGCAGAGAGAGAGGGAGACACAGAATAGGAAGCAGGCTCCAGGCTCTGAGCCATCAGCCCAGAGCCTGACGCGGGGCTCGAACTCTCGGACCGCGAGATCGTGACCTGGGGGAACTCAGACGCTTAACCGACTGCGCCACCCAGGCGCCCCTCCAGTAATTCTTAAGAAACGGGCCATGAATATGTTATATGTCCAATTCTTTTTTTCTGCATATTTTAAATAAGTTTTTGATTTCTAGACTTTATTTTCACCACAATGTCTCAAAATGTATGGAATAATGGTCATTCTCACTTTGTGATTGCATAAGTGCTATTAACCTGTAACCACTCTCAAGTAGTATATGGCTACATCTACTTATGAGGTGCCTTTAAATCACGGGCTCTTGGGCTCTAGACTCAAATAGAAAAACAGAGAAAACTATTGATGTTTTTCTTGTGCTAGGATAAGTATGTCTACAATTTTTGTTTTGAAAAAAAAAAAAAAGATAATGTGTCACCATGGTAGTCTTGCTTGATTTTTATGATGAAAAAACTATTCTCAATATGTGCTCACATCAGTAACAGTTTAGATAGTGAAAGTTTTGTAAATCAGTTTATGTTTTGATCAGGAAAATGACAGTAGCTTTGAAATCTGACTTTAAAGCTCATTTTTAAAAAGTTATCTAAAAACTATATCATGTCTTCAGAATATTAAATGGGACAGTTCTATTGAGGCCCGGACTAGTTTCTGATTGTATGCAGGGCCTATGGATTTTGAAGTTGATTCTTTTGGGTCATCCAATTGACATGTCCCATGGTGACATTTGAAGAATGCCTGAAAGCAATGTATAGGTAGATCTGCCAGATTTCCACTTCTGAAACACCTTTTGTAATAAGGCATATCCTAGTATTTTTGTTACGGCACATAATTCGCCCAATATGTTTCAAAATTGGAGAATTTAAATTTTATGAATCTCTGGATACTCTTTTCTTATTATTTTGTGGGCTGAAGCAGAAATCCTTTCAAAAATAGGTAGGAATAAAAAGACCCTGCCCGTTCATAATCATTTCTGCTTATGGCCAAATGACAACTACTAGGAAGGAAAATAATTTAACAAGGTAAAGTGACATAGACCAGAGTCAGTGGGGATTTAATTTTTGCTTTAGAGTATCCAAAAATCTTTTAATTTTTTTTCTTTTGTACATGTTATTGCTTGCACTCAATTCTGTTTTTGCTCCATAAATCTTCAAGAAAATGTATTAATTTGTTCATGAGTTATTATTACTAATATGGGCCTGGCACCATGCAAGGCACCACAGCTAGAGAAGTGAATCAATCAGACATCATAACCTTCACAATGGGCCATGTTAGAGTAAGTGGAAGAGAGAGAAAAAGTCTGTGTGAGGAGTTTAAATTTTGATTGTATAGGGAAACAATATATGTGTGCTCTCTTAACATTTTATTTTAGATTAAAAATTATATTAAATGTTAAAACATATATGGAAATAAATAGTATGTTCCATATTCCCCTGTTTTGTCTTCCTCTTTTTCATTCCTTTGCCGTTCTAGTTCCAGTCATAGTTCTAGTTCTTATCCATTCATTCATTTATCCACAGACTGTGTATTTCTTTTTTACTAAATTTTGAGAAGATGCTGACAGTAATTTTTCTAATGAGTGTAGATCTTAATAGAAAAGGAAACTGACATATGCCAGAATATACCATATATATGCCAGAATATATATTTATAAATAAATATATATATGGTATATATATATGGCATATATAGCACATGTAAGAGGCTACATTTGCTCATTACTACGTTTTTAGGCATTTAACAGTTGGAATTCATGATTGTTTCAAATTAAATCTTCAAATTTCTAATTGCTGTCATGTGTGCACTCTAATTGTTCCATATTTTATAGCTTTGCTGCCTTGTGGTACTTTGTAAAATGCCAACCTGGCTATGCTGAAGTGCTTTCCCACAGTACTCTTTTCTGTATGTTTTCAGTTAGTATGATCCATGTGAACCCTAGTTGTTTCCTTCACTCCGGCTGATAGGGTACAAATATCTATGTTTCTAAATGAAGCCTTCCTGGACAATCTAAGTCCCTAGCCAGCAACCTCCTGGTCACAGATACTTGAGTAGGCCCCTGGAGAACAGAAGAGGTAGCTCAAACCAACCCACAGCATTATGAGCTAAAAAATGTTTAAAACATTTTTTTTGGAGTTAAACCACTAAATTTGAGGTAGTTTGTTATCTAGGAATGGCTAACTGATACAAAAGGAATGAACATAGTCACAGAGAGAGGAAAGAGCTATAGATTGGAATGATATTATGTGCAGTTATTTTTTGGCAAAATAGAAGTTAAATTCTTCTGTCCAGAGAATAACAAGTATATTTCCCAGGCCAAAACATAGAGTACTAGCTGAAATTCCAAATGTGATGAAAGTAATTAGTTGAAGGGAATCTTGTGCAAAGTAGTCTTTTAGTGCTTCTAAATAAGCTTAACTATTATGTAATTTAAGTTTTTGACATAAAGAGTCATACAATCACATTTTTAAAGACAGCACATAATTCAATTTTAAAGGTCTATATTAGTCTGTTTTAATAAGTATTTTTAAATTATTTTATTAAATAACATATTGAATAACATAGACTATGTCATCATCTATTCAATTAGGCTATCCTGTGAAATACTCTTGTATCTTTTACTACTTATATGGCATTATACCACAGTTTCTTATGTGTTGACCTTTACCTGATTAGTGTTTTTATTTTTTACATTTTGCATCTAAAATCCTTGTGTACATGAGCCTGGGTGGCTCAGTCAGTTAAGCATCTGAGTCTGGATTTTGGCTCAGGTCATGATCTTATGGTTCATGAGATCAAGTCTGGCATTGGTCTCTGCGCTGACAGTGCAGAGCTGCTTAGGATTCTCTCTCTCTCTCCCCCTCTCTCTGCCCCTTCCCCAACTTGTGCATGCTCTCTCTCTCTCTCTCTGTCTAAAAAATAAATAAACATTAAAAAATTAAAAAAATAAAATCCTTACATACATGTAGACTGTGCTTTTCACAAGATGTGCTGTTGGACATCTGTGCCAGAAACAACTGGAGTGTTTGTTTGAAATGCAGATGTTTGGACCCACCCCAGAGCTTCTTAAATAGGCTTCAAGGATGTGGTTGGAAATTTCCTTCCTTAGCAAATTTCCATACAAACATTTGAGAATCTTTACTATAGATCTGGCATAGTGCAAGGTGCTAAAAAAATGTTTTTAAAATGAATGGGAAACAGGAATATGTGTGCTTAGTTGAAACTCCTATTTTAATACACAAAATTTGTCTATGGAATTTACATAGAAATAATTCATGCCTGTACAGACATGCCAGTATAGACAGACAGACAAGGTATAGTTTAATACCCAGTTGCCATTGGAATAACACAAGTTATTCATCAGGTTGAGTCTGGTGTAACTAGCAAAGAAAAAATACTTTTTACCCTTAATTTGGCAGAAGCCTCTTCTTTGATTCTCAGAGTGAAAATAAAAATGAGGAAAGCAGAAGGTCCTGGCTGAATGAGAAGAATCTTTGGAGATTAATAGAAAAGTCTCAAATAGTGTCAGTATGGCAAATGTGTGTAGAGGCACTCTATAAAGTTAAAATTCAAAGGAGAGTTAAACCTAAGTTCTTAGTAACTTTGCATAAGTCCACTTTATTTTTTGAAAAAAAAATTATGAAACAACTTCTTAAGGCAGACGTCATCATTATGTTAATGCCTTGAAAGAGTAATTGGAAACAGCAATAAATAAACTCTGCATTGATGTTAGCTTAGAAAATGTGGTGGTGGAGATAATTTAAAGAACATATGAGGAGCATAATTAAAATGTAGTCATGTGTGGTCTGGAAGAAATATAATGCACAAAAGAGTTCAGTCATTTCTCAAGGATAAGTTCTTGACTTTACAAATATTTCATTAATTCTATCTCAACATGGAACAAACTATAGTGTGAATTATACTCTAAGAATCAAGAATGCAGGAATGTTACTTATAGTTTAGAGGAATAGCAATACCCTTTCCTACTGCTTTTGTCCTAGGCTTTGCTTATTTGTAATTTCTCCTATTATCCATTCAAGAGAATGAAAATTATCCTGTCCTTCCCCCTTTTTTTTTGCATTTGATTTAAAATCAAAGGATTAAACCTGCTCTTCTCCAAATTAGCTAAAGATTTTCTAACAAAGAGTCATGACAACCATAATTTTGGGAACAGATGCATAATTATAAGAAGGAGGAACACTGAGGTTACCTTCCTGTTGCATTGAATATGTATAGCTACACCAAAGATAATACGCCCATATGACATCCAAACTAAGCAGGGTTTGTTTTTTGTTTTTTTGTTTTTTTTTTGGCGGGGGGGGGGGGGGTCTATGTGTCTTAGTCATGAAACTTCCATTGAGTTTATGTGTCATCCAGAGTCCAGAGTGAGAAGTATGTTTTCCAAGTCTGGTTTTGTAGATTTCTCAGAACCCCTTTTGATCCTTTTAATTTTATTAACTGAGATGGAAACCTCTTGACATCAGAATTTTTGCAAAGTTTATTCCATCTTCCAGCCCCTGAAAGCTTTTAAATACCTAGGGGTTGGTCCAGATTGTCACCTAATGAATAAGAAAATCTTCTAAAGTCCATAGCATTTGAGGCCATTAGTTGCCATAAAATCACAAATGATTATATTATCCCTGTAAAAACAAATTAAAACCTTTGGTTTATTCTATTTTTCCATTATAAATAGGGACTTTCCAGCATCACTAAAGAAGTACATTTGCCGAAAATGTTTAATCTGTCATTTCTTTTGACCATTTAAAGCAAATACCAGGTACAGAAGAACAAGTCAAACAACAGAACAAGCAACCAACAAGAAACCAGAAAATAAGACTGCATATGAGTCCTGTCCCATTCTTTTCAAGAAGCTGATGTCTTAAGGACAGAGTTAGAGGAAAGGAAACTAGAGCACATTAAAAGATATTTTAGAGATAAAACAACCATATAGAACATATAGTCTTTGGATGATCCTGGTTTGTATAAACTAGCTATAAAACATAGCTCTGGAACAATTAGGGAAATTTAAATATGCACTGGATATTGGAATTATTAATTTTTTCATACTCTGATAAAAGCATATAGGAATATATCTTCATTTTTAAGGTTGTGTACCTTAATATTTAAAGATAAATTGTCATGATGAATGTAATTTACTTTACAACATCTAAGCATAAGAAAAACATATGAGTTGATTAATGAAGAAAATATGGCATAATGGTTACTAAGTTTTAAATCTCAGTTTTAATTGCAGTTTTAATTGCACAGTTTTAATTACTGTGTCTTCTCATTTGATTTTTTTGAAAATTTGCCTAATAAATTTAAAAAGGACATAGTTGTCTTTCGTAATTCAATTAGAATTAGAATTACAGTTAGAAATTTTGAATGAGCACAGGCCTTTGGTATAATCTAGAAAGCACAGGTTTTAGTAGCAAAGAACACTTAACTTCGTGTTAAGAGATCTGCATTCAAGTAAAACCATGGGCGAGGGCCCAGTCCAACTGCCTTCTCACCCTTAAAGCAAGTTCAGTCAAGGACTTTTCAATCAGATTTAAAACAAGAACAATAATCCTTGTCACCCTCCCATGTCAGGGGGGTGTTACAATGATGAATGAGCTCCAGGAATAGATTTAGCCTGCTGATGTATTTGTAACCCATATGGCTATATCACCCTTTGACTTTTCTAAGAGGAACAGAAAATAGTTACATTTAGTATGCCACAAATTAAATTTCTGTCAAGTTTGGCTTTAAAAACCACTCTCCTAGAAATCCAGGTTTTCATAGGCTGGCAAAGAATCTTTGTAAGATCCCACATTGGGAACTGGAGCTACTATATAGTAGCAACTCACTAGTAGTGGGCGATTTTGTGTAAGTGGAAATGAAACTTTGTTGGCATTAAAAATGTATGTAGATATGCTCTTTAAAAAACAGTTTTATTGATATATACGTGACATACACAACTGCACATATTTAATATATATAACTTGACTAATTTAGATATGTATATGCCTGGGGAACTATCACTACAATCAAGGCAATAAATTTACCCATCTCCTCAAAAAGTTTCCTGATGGCCACCCAATTCATTGCTTTTTACTTGAACAGCTTTAAGATTTGTGAGTACTGTATACTCTATACTCTATGTATTCTAAGTACTGAAACCAGCAAATATTTCATAGAGATTCAATAATTTTGGTACTAATCACATCAAAGCTAGTGTATAAATTAATGGGTAAAATGCTATAGGCTACTATTACTTGCTTGGTCTACTTTTAAAAATTTCTCTACCAAAAAGTGCTTAACAAGTACTTCATAGGTGTGATAGTAGCACAGATTAATCCAATATGTTTGATTAGAAACATGTCACACTGTAATATAGTTTTGGTTTTCATTGTCCTATTCAAGTTGAGTAAACATTTGCTATAGATCTTTTTTTTTTCCTTCCCTACGTCAAATGGTATTTTTATAAGAGCCTGCACAGGAAAATTCATCTGTTTACCTTTTGGAATTTATATTTTCAGCCTATCTTAGATAATTGTCATGCTTCTTCCCATTCCAAGAAAAAGATGTCCTAGGCATCTATTTAGATTCATTTCCACGAACTCAGACTGCATGAGAGTGAGAAAGTGAGAAAGTAAATTTTGTTCTATTCAAAAATGAGTTTGTAACCGATACCAGGTTAAAAACAATGATAAAGAGTCCACATCAGAAGAGAAGAGGGCTTTCTAGACATCTGTGGCCTCACACTTGCTCAGGAAGATGCTATTTAAGGTCTAAGTCTGATGTCAGGGGGCTGAGTATCCTACCTTAGCTGAGCTGAGATACAGCATAATGGACACATTTCTTGTAGGTAGGGCTTTCTGAGAGCAACTCATCTGTGAAAAAAGAGTGCCCCAGATAAAGAAACCTCACCCAGGAAAACAGGGTGCATGTATCAATCAGAGGGCCCATGGCTTCTGCACCGGGTACATTTGGGGATTAATTACATCTTAAGACAGGAAGAGAAGCTTTATTGAATTGTGGACCTCTTCATTGTTTTAATCTTGGTGCTTACAGTCTTATTTGAAAAACCAAACAAGTTTAAAAGGCCAAACTGAATATTTGGCCCTTAAAAAAAAAGTCAGTGAGTTCTTATTAGTTTTACCAGGATTTCCACACATTTTCAGAAGATGAATTATCACACTGTATAAAAATTGATAAAATCATAACATAAAAGCAATAAATTTCTATTTGTGTTATCTGTATGGCAGGAGAAATGGCAGAAAATTATAACCATTTGGTTATAATGGTTAGATATAGAGGTTTTTCAGTTGTCACACTTTATATAGATTCGTTTTTTTGAAAACCCATTGATTACACATATGTTGAGCGCATACTAGTAGGTGGAAACATCATAGCAATAAGCCTTCCTAAATGCTGGTTTTTGCATTGCATGTGTCAGCAATGTTTACAATTGTATGTACAACAATTAGGGATGGAGTCAGATAAATGTAACAAAAATCATGACTTCTGGTGACTTAAAGGAATGTTTATGCTTATATTTTTTTCAGGTAGCAATACGTCTAGAAAGAGAAGCTCTGATATTGGTTTATAGGTGCAATAACATCAGGATAGGTATCTCTGCAGTTCTCTCGGTGTTTCCTTTTTGATGGCAAAATAGATGTACCCACTCTAGGAATCATAGTCACATTTAAGGTATAGAGGAGGAGGGAAAGGTGAGCCCAGCCATATCTTACTCTCTCTATTTTTTAGAGAGAGAGCAATTAGGAGAGGGGCAGAGGATCCGAAGTGGGCTCCATGCTGATAGTGTAGGGCTTGAACTCATGAACTGTGAGGCCATGTCCGCCAAAGTCCAACGCTCAACTGCCTGAGCCATCCAAGGTGCCCCTCTATCTCTTTTATCAGGACAGCTAGAGACTTCTAAGAAGTATTTCTATCAGACTTTCTTTTGTGTCTTATAGGCTGGAACTCAATCACACAATCACTTATAGCTATAACAAAAGTGGGGAAATCAAGTATTTGGCAATAGGTAGTAGCAGTATTATGATTAGTTTAGATTAATCATGATACTTTGCCAGGGGCTGGGTATATTACTACCCTGAATATAATCTAGTTTCTAGTACCAAGGAAGGGTAGAGGGAGGGGAGATGTTATTTAGTAGGCAAGTAAGAGTGTCTGCCATAATTTGCTTCAAATCTCCTGTCTATATGGAATGCCATTTTATGATTATTCAAACAAAAGTTTAGTCATGCCAACCACTCTACTACATAATCTGTTAAGCAGCTAAAATATATGCGAAATAATAAGTGAGTAATATGACACTCCACAGTTTGGAGTTTGGATAGTCCAGAGAATTAAATCTATGAATTTATTTGGACATTTTTGTCTTTGTGTTTATATAAACTTAGTCCTGTGTAAAGGAAAGTACCTAAAAACTACAAAACAACCATCAAATTATTATTATAAAAGAATCCAACATGTTACAATAAAAAAAACAATGGCAAAATAGTCAACATATAGGGAATCCCATCTAACAGCCGCAACTAATAAGTGGTGTAGCCTTGGACAACTTATTTTACCTGTCTAGTTGGTTTCTTATCAATAAATTTGGTCTCTAGAGTCCAAATTAACTGTAAAACTCATAAAGTTGGTAAAGATAATAGGGATGGCTTAGAAAATTTGATGATCATATATGACTATGTAATTCAAAAGAAAAAAGTGAATAAATATTTTGTTTCCTAGTTTAAGTGAAAAATTATATCGCTGATAGTTACATAAACTTACTTTTGGTTTCAAAAATATTTTAAACATAACTTATTAGAGGAACAACTAGAAACAGAGAAGGAATACTATATATGTCAAACTGAGGCATGCCACATACATTCTCATGTTATTTTTTAAAAAAATTTAATGTTTATTAATTTTTGGAGAGAGAGGTAGAGCATGAGTGGAGGAGGGGCAGAGAGAGAGGGAGTCACAGAATCTGAAGCAGGCTCCTGTCTCTGGGGTGACAGCATAGAGCCTGATGCAGGGCTTGAACTCACAAACTGCAAGATCATGACCTGAGCTGAAGACGGATGCTCAATCGTCTGAGCCACTCAGACACCCCTGTTGTCGTGTCATTCTTAAAAGGTACTGAATGTGAAGACAGTAAACAAGAATAGGATAAATATTACATATTAAATCTATTTAGCTTATAGTATATGATATAATTTTAAATGATTATAATGTTCTAAAAGTAGACATTTAAGACACTGCAACTTAAATTTAAATGATTTTCTTCTAGCTGTGTTTTCAGAAAAAAGTAACAAACGAAGCTGATTTTGTGAAATTATTTATCCCTTAGTATTTGTCATACTTTCTTTACACTCAGAATTCAAAATGTAGTTATGTAAATTGTTCTACATTTGTCCAATTAACTAATTATGGATAGGAAATATTTTTGTTGCATTTTTAGAAAAAATTTCTTTCATAATTTCTGCCTATCTCCATTGTGTATATATAATAGCTACATTTGAAAATCCATTTATAGTATAGGTTAGTTGAGAATTTTTCTGTAAGTTAGCACCATTAAAATTAATTTATGATGCCAAAATTGAAAAATAAAATGGAATAAAATATAAGTCAAATGAGAAGGTACCTTTAAGATTCAAGGGTAAAAAATTATGTTCAATTTTGTAAGTACAGTCTTTGTGGTTGGTTCAATCAGGGCATTCAGATATATTACCTGAAATTTTTAAGTTGCACTTAATCAAATTGGCTGTGGAAATAGCCCTTTAGCAAAATTACATGCAGCTTTTAAAATTAAGGCCTTAAAGCTATAGGGTATAACAACTAACCTGTAGAGTCTTTAAAACACATCAGCAAAGTTAGGAAATATTTGGCACCTGGGAATTTTCTTTTGGCATTATTAGGGTTACAGATATAGTCAAAGTATTCACGTCAGAAAGGTTTTCAATGAAAATTCCAGATGTTTGACAAATGTGTTGCCTTCTTATCCTCTTTAGACACATACAGTATGTTCATTCTTACTAACAATTTCTCTTTTTAAAAAAATATGTAGGCATCGATAAATGCCTTGAGCATGATGAATACAGATATTTTAGAATTTGAACAAAGGAAAAAATGATTAACAGTATATGTGTAGTTGACAGTTTGGGAAATATTTCTATCTCTTCTAAATAACATATTGTAGTAGAAATTGGTCATTGTTTTGGCTGTCTAGCACCCATCTTTCAAATATTCTACCTTTATGTATTAGTGAGAGGTAATGTCCCCTCCCAATTTAGAGGTGGAACATATCTGATCCTTGCTTTCCTATATTTCTTGGTACACAGGGTACAGAGCAATGACTACATTTCATCAATAAGATTCACCAGCCTCAGACTTTGCGTGTCATCCTTGCGCAGGGGCCATGCTAATCTTCTCTGTATTGTTCCAATTTTAGTATATGTGCTGCCGAAGCGAGCACACCAGCCTCAGACTTTGAAGCAGATGTTAGTGATGCAAACAAGACCAGAAACTCCTCTGTTGTGTGGAGATTCCAAGAAGATTCAATTTCTAGAGCAGTGATGGCTGCTTTGCTAGTGTTGGTATCCTGAATTTAGTGTTTTCATTATTAGCAATACTAAGTTGCCTTCGCCTCCTCAAAGGTGAGCCAGTTAGGTCTTCCATGGACAGTCTGCAGTATGAATTGAATTCCAGAGTTGGTCTTGGTTGCATTGACCTGAGACTTGTTCTTTAGCTCTCTTGGTACCTGTGGCCAGGAGATTGCGTCTCACAAAGCTCCAGTTACAGAAACCTTAATTAACCAAGTGTTCAGCTGCTGTGGTCTGAATTCCATCACTGAGTTTGCACACAGGCCATGCTTTGCACAGGCTACACAGAGCCAATAAGTGAACTCAGTAAGAATTCTAAGACAGGTGCTCTGTTGGGTGGCTGATGGCCTTGACGAACTTTCTTTAGACGGCAGTAAGGAGCTTTCGTCCCGTCTTTTGCCCCTCTTTCCTGCACCAGGCATCGCATTGCTGCATGGTCTGGTGGCTCATCTCCTTCCTGATTTTCTTTTGAGGTGTGTTTCCTTAATGAAACTCTTGTATTTTTTAAAAAAAATTTTTTTTTCCAACGTTTATTTATTTTTGGGACAGAGAGAGACAGAGCATGAACGGGGGAGGGGCAGAGAGAGAGAGAGACACAGAATCGGAAACAGGCTCCAGGCTCTGAGCCATCAGCCCAGAGCCCGACGCGGGGCTCGAACTCACGGATCGCGAGATCGTGACCTGGCTGAAGTCGGACGCTTAACCGACTGCGCCACCCAGGCGCCCCAAAACTCTTGTATTTTTAATCAAGTCTTGGTGTCGGCTTCTTGAACTGGAAATAACAGTTATCCTATGAGCTAACACATTTTCAACATATTCCTTTTCTGTTTAAATAATCCAGAGTTAGTTACTTTGGTTTGGTTGGTTTGGAAAGTTTGGTTACTTTCAGAACACTCAGTGATGTGTGTGTGTGTGTATGTGTGTGTGTGTGTGTGTGTGTGTGTGTGTGTGTGTGTTTACACACATACTGTAGAACCATTAAAAAATTGGTGTTAATTATATCTAAGCAAATCTAGTTACCCCTCCCTGCCCCAAGATTTTAGTTGAATCAAGCATATATTTACATACCTGATCTTACCAGTGAAACAGTATTCACTAAAAATCATCCAAATTAAAGACTGAAAATATATAAATTTTTTGGTCTGTTTTAAGTGTAAATACTGTATACAAACATTTACCAAGTCCTCTTCTGGAAAGAGTTGCTTGGAGTAAGAGAGTGCATTACTTAAGGGAAGGTATCACATAAGATAAAATTATTCTTCAAGGATAATTCATGGTGGAACAATTTAAATAGTATATAAATGACATGAAATGTGTAAATAGAAAAAGTCAAATAAGAAAATAAGAAAAAGTCAAATAAGAAAATAACCTGTAGTATATTTTTGTTTTTTGTTGTTGTTGTTGAGTATTGTTTGTATGTAATAAAATGAGCAGACTTTAAGTGAGAAGTTTCAAGAGTTTTGATAAGTGAATGCATCTGTGTGACTGGTTAAGATGTAAGACCTTTTCGTCAGACCAGTAAATTTCCCAGAGCCCCTTTCCAATCTATCTCCACTTCCCCAGGGCAAGAAATCTGATTTCCATCACTATAGTTTATATAGTCTACTGATCCAAAAATTCACATAAATGGAATCATATAATAAGTCTTTCTTTGTGTGTCTGGCTGCCTTGAATCAATAAGATGTCATGGATAGTCTTTCATATTGTTGCATATATCAGCAATTTGACCTTTTTGTTGCCTAACAGTACCCAATTTTAAGAATGTATCAATTTGTGTATTCAGTCTCCTATTAATTGGCATTTGGGTCATTTCCAGTTTTTATACATTATGATTAAAACTGCTGTGAACGTTCTTATGTAAGTCTTCTGTGGACATATTTTCATTTTTCTTGGACAAATATCTAGGGGTGTGTCAGATAATAGATGAATGCTGTGTCTTACAGTAATTGAATGTTCAACTTCATATTAGAAACTGTCAAATTATTTTCCAAAGTGATTGCATAATTTCTATCTCTACCAGTAATGTATGAAAACTCCAGTTTCTCCTCATCAATTTTTTCTTTTGTGCTTTCATATCTGTCTTCTTTTAGATTTATTATTATGTATAACTTTGTTTTCTTTCTTATTTCTTCTCTTGTGCTTTTGGCTATCCTCTTTATATTGATTTTTAATGGTTGTTCTAGGAGTAAGAACATACATTCCTTAGTATAGTCTACCTTATAATATCCTCCAGGTACAAGGTAAGAATCTGATAGCAGAATAAGTATATTTATACCTTTTCTTGTTCTTTGCTGTTGTTTTATATATTCTACTTCGTGTGTTATAAACCTCATAATATATAGCCATTATGTTTGTTTAATAAATAAATTGGCTTATAATGGATCAAACAAAATAATAAAAAACAATCTTTAGTATCAAAGGATTGAGTGTTTTGTTAGGGCACGTCTGCTTTAGTTTTGCCCATAATACTGGGATATAACTTTTATGCCTATGGCATGGTCTTTCTGGAGTTTCAATGGAAAGCCTGAGATGTTCAACAAGTCTTTGTAACCTACTAAATTTGAACTCAAATTCTGTATCTTTTACCATGGTAAAAGCTACAATGTCTGTTTGTCTCTTTCAGTTTTTAAGTTGTCATTTTCTCTCTGGATCCTTGGAGTCTTGTCTTTAAGTTTTGCACAAGTTTAGAGGTCAGCCAAGGATTTGAGGACAGTGCATATCTTGGAATTTCTCCCTTTCTGGCTTTTCCTTTTCAAGAGGTTCCACTCTGAATTCTAGCCATTCCTGCAGTCCCAAACTCTGGGTTTCTCATACTCAAGAGTCTAGCTTTTTGCTTGAGTTTTTGGTCTTTCATTAATTTGTGCACATAACAATACTTAAATTTGAAGACAATTTAAAATATTGTTAGTGCAAGAATAGTTATTATGATCGTATGTTCTTCCCCTTCTGTCTACCCTATTCCATTAGATCTAGAGTATTTGGAAGTAAGGCATAACAGTTTTGGGTAAGGTTAGAAAGCAGAAATCAACACAAATTGTTGTGGTAAACCAGAGTATGCCAGAGACAAAGAGTCTCCTTGTGGCCAGATATTCCCCAATTAAAAATATTAACATGTTAACATATATCTTTAAAATGTTCTGCCTCCATTGTCTCCTAGAATTAAAGATACAGAAGAGAAGTTGGAGCCATTGTGGCATTTTTCCCTTCTCATCTTATTTCATCTTATCCCAAAATACTTGTAGAATGCCTTATTTATCATTGATATTTAAAAATTATTAGGATATAACTATGCATGGATTTCTTTGTATTTATTTGGAAAGCAGCAAAAGTTTTCCATCCAAATACCCAAATTTTGTTTGTCTTAATTCCAAAAATATTTTCTTAAGTTGTCTAAAATGATTTATATATGTGTATATATATATATATATATATATATATATATATATATATATATATACACACACACATATATATGTATATATACACACACACGCATACACACGCACACACACACATATATAATTACAGTTTCTCTAATAAAAATATCTTCCTCAGTAATTCTAAGGTCTGGTATCCAGTCTCAACCATCCTCTTCTAAATATTATATCTTTTTTTCTTTGTTCTTGCTTTCTGGAAGAATTTTTCCTTTGTTCTACATTTTACCAATCTAATATTCTGCCATTTGTTTTGCAGTTTGGGCTTTTTCCAGTGCAGCTTTCAGTTCTCTTCAGCTTTCAATTCCAATTAATCTTTCTTTGCTTATATGTTCATATCCTATTGCTTTTTGTGGGGCTTGTGGCTCCTGTGTTATGAAGGTCAAATCTTTTATGTCATGAGAATTAGTAAAATTCACAATTAGGAACTCATATTACTTGCTAGGCATAGTATTTTCCATGGTTAATATAATAGTGAGCTTACAGTCTTTTAGGGGACAGAAAGACATCAATAAAACAAAATTAAAAAGCATAATTCTAAACACTAAGGGCAGGTATACTGGTAGAAATACATTTGGGGGTGCTGTAATGAGAGAGTAATTTTTAATGAGTCTACCAAATAAGCTTGATCTCGAAAATATAAATATGGGTCAGTAGCAGAAAATGTATCAAAGTATATCATGATCTTAACAGAGCAAAGGCTTAGAATGTTTAAGAAACATCTAGGAGGCCAAGTGGCTAGAGTGGTTGAGTTTCAGGGAAAGGGAGTAGGAAAAGAGATGAAAGAAGTAATGGGGAAGGAGCAGATTTCTCCTTGAAGTAAAAGTTTGACATGGCAAACCTTTGAGTCTTTTTTTTTTTTGAGCAAGGAAAGTGACATTATCTGACACATTTTGAAAGAATTACTCTTAAAAGATGATCATATTTTTAATACTGCTGGAATCTTTTGCTAATATTTTATGCATACTATTTTTTCATTCACTTTCATGAGTAAGATTAGTTTATATGGTTGTCTAGTGCTGCCCTTTACTAGTTTTTGTCTCATGGTTAAGCAAATTATCCCAGGTTTGGTGAGTAGGAGCCTTTTAAGCTGGATCCCATGTTCTTCTGACATGGCTTCATCATCTCTGAACACTTTACTGTCTTGTACTTTGAGATAATCTAGAATTATACTTTCTTAACCACATGCCTGGAAACAGCAATTTCTATAAGAAACCCTAATTCTTGTTTGTCAAGAATGGTACTTAAAAACCAAGATTTGGGCATTGAAGTAATTTGTATTTTTGAATCTGGTTTTGTCATTTAAATTCTTTCCAAGAAACTTACTTTTATAGCTAAATTTTCAAATTTATTGGCAAAATTGTGTTTGTTTTGCGTAGTTCTTCTATGTTTGTTAAAAAAAAAATCTTTATTGTACTTCTATTCCTAAATAGTCTTGGTTTTGCCCTTAAGATAATATTCTCATATAAATAGATTTGGGTTTTGAACAACTTTTTGGGGGGAGATGGTTTGCATTTTTTTGATTTCTTTTTCTTTTTAATTTTTTTTTAATGTTTATTTATTTTTGAGACAGAGAGAGACAGAGTGTGAGCGGGGAAGGGGCAGAGAGAGAGGGAGACACAGAATCAAAAGCAGGCTCCAGGCTCTGAACTGTCAGCACAGAGCCTGATGCAGGGCTCAAACTCACAAACCATGAGATCATGACCTGAGCTGAAGTCGGTCGCTCAACCAACTGAGCCACCCAGGTGCCCCAACATTTTTTTTGATTTCATTAATTTTTGCCTTAATTTTTATTTTTTAAAAAATTTCCTTCAGGTCAATCACATTGATCTTCAATATTCTTGATTGAATGATACCAGGCTGCATATTTTTTAAAGATCCCCAGGTAATTCCTGAGTGCAACAAAGTTTGGGAACTCCTGGGATAGGACACTCATTATTACTCAGTATTACTCATATTACGTTACTCAACATTCTGTTCCTTGCTAAATATAATAACAAGTTAACATTTTTGGTTTGTCTTCCTTAAATATTATTTCTTGTAATGCATGCTAAAATCTAACGTTTCTTAAAGAAATGCTGCCCATAATGACTTTTTAGGAGACTCAAGAGTTGTGCATTTCATCCATATCTGTGAAATGAAAGCAGCAAGTACTGTGTTTACAAGCCTAAGGAACCTTAGTTTAAACTGAGAAATGATCAGAATGAGAGAAAATTTGAAATCCAAATTGATAATGAGTAAACCTGTAGTTATTGCTTTTAGAGGATTAATTTAAATGGCAACAGTTTTCGGCTTCTATGAAGAAGAGTTGTTTTGCGTGGGAAGGAAGGGGAAAAGGATGCAGGGGAGGGAGGTGTCACAGATTCATCCTTCTAACCCTGAGCCCAGATAAATGAGAATTCCCCAGAAAAAAAAAATCATCACTCTTCTGTGCCACGTTCTTTTTTCCCTGATCTCTCCTTCTTTCAGAGTCTTTTCTCTCCCAATCTCTTCCTTCCCCTCCTTACTTCATTGTATTTGCAAATTCTTGCCATTTGGAACAGTTTTTGGAGCAATGGAAAAGTGATGCTTGAGAGGTGAAAGGCAATCAGCAGCTGGCCTGGAATCAGTCGATGGGGAGAGTCCTTGACAGCCCTTCATCAGCTGACTCCCAGCTGTGCTGGGGGTGCGGCTACTCAGCAGCCGTCCTGGCAATTTGGGTCCACTCATGGTAAGTGGTTTCAGATGAGAACAGAACAACTCACTTTACACTGTCCTCTGCCCAGTGCCCACGGAATTGGAGGACATGATACAACATGTTCGAGGCAAAGTCCCAGCTTCAAGGAAATCCCATCACTTAAATTCTAATCTGAGTTAGATCTGATTGTGTCCTGGTAGTCCCCGTGTGGTGAGGATTCCTATAATGTTATTTCAATGGTTGGTTGTGCTCGCTCTGCTTCTGGCTCTGACTCTTATATTTTTCTCAGAACATCTTGCTTGAGAAATGTTAAATGTGTCCCTAATCATCTAATTAAGGAAAATGTAGTGATCATATTCCTAATGTAGACAAGAAATAGTGGGTGCAATTTTACTTTGTTCTCACTAAATGCCCCGCCTTTTTAAATTTAAAGCTTCAAATAGAATGAAAATGCTTTCAGTCTATTTTCCTCTCATTTCTTCTTTCCTTTGATAAAATGAAAGAAATATAATTTCAGAATTTCTTTGGTAGAGAAATTGAGTCCATCCTATGGCTAATTTCATAAGCTGCAATGCTATTTTCAGCTCCAAGTAAAACAACAAGATGTCCAGGAGCAGTGATTTAAGCAATGAGGACCTATTAGCTAACCTAAGAAGAAGTCTGGAAGCAAAGCGTTTCCAGGGTTAGTTCAGTAGCTGAAAATATTGCAAAGGACCCAGGTGTTTAGCATCACAATTGAACTCCCACTCCCTCTATCCTCACTGTCACAGTGTGTCAAGGATGTCTATGCTTATGGTGACAGGATGGTTCCACTAGGGTCAAACATCACATCTTCAGAGAATGCTATTAGTGTTGTTCTGGTCAGTGTTTAATGACCCACTCTCTGGAAAACAAAAGCAAACAAACAAAATCCTAATTTGCAGCATCTGATAATTTCCATGTTGTGCATTTTCCCGATCAGGGCTAATTTCAAGTTCTAATGTGGTATCATTGAGTGTAGTATTCAGAAGGTGCAATGATGAACTACTACATGTTGGCTCCAGCATACCATCCAGCATCAGGGAGAATTGAAAAAATATTTCTTTTAAATGTTTATTTATGTTTGAGAGAGAGACAGGGCATGAGCAGGAAAGGGACAGAGAGAATGGGAGACACAGAATCTGAAGCAGGCTCCGGGCTCTGAGTTGTCAGCACAGAGGCTTGAACTCACAAACTGTGAGGTCATGACCTGAGCTGAAGTTGGATGCTTAACCGACTGAGCCACCCAGCTGCCCCTCAGGGAGAATTTTTTAATGTTAATGTTCCCTCGCTATGTCTCATTGGTCTGGCTTGTATCTAATGCCTACCCTTGCACTAACCACTGTCGAGGGCCCTGAAATTATCATGACTGCTCGGGAAGATTAATCTACATTTACTCCTAGGAGAAGGGTGACCTTCTTAAGCTTTTTGGAGAGTAAAAAATATTTTTATATTGAAGCAGTCTAGCAACTAGGAAGGGGATAAGAATGCTTAGCGAGTGGGCAAATAATAGTGTCTGCCAAAAGGACAAAACCAGACATACCATGTTCTTAAGCACAAATACACATGAGAAGGAACACAGAAATGTAAGGATATATAATTTTTATTCTGCTTCCAGCATCTTTTTATGAGTCTACCACAAAAACACACACACATCATTTGGATGTGTCATCTTTTTGTTTGGGCAACTCCTGGAGCCTAGTCATGGTGAAACATCAAAGTGAAAGGAGATTACTAGCTGTGTTGGCTAGAAGGCTCTCAGAGAGCACTTCAAACAGTGTGAATGGTTGGGAACAGCTAAAATTCCCCTAGAAAAACATCATCTCTTATAAGAAACATGACCCTGAACAATGTTAATATATTTTTGAACTTGAGCACTTTATTATCTGCTGTTCTATAGCACCTTTGTAAAGTATGCTCATCATTTCTACCAATAGAGATGTTTCTTTTTGCTTAAAAGGATGAAGTCTTCCCCAAAGAGATATGCATAGCTGAGTTAATGACAGTAGCCAGGGATGCTTAAGAAGGGCTTGGGCAGACAAAAATACTGTTTTCTTGAGGTCAAAAGAAAAAAAAGCATGTTTGTTCCTTTTGATTAATGGATAGTAATTCGAGTCTTTTTTCCCATTATGCTGTTTTTTAGTGTCCTTTTGTCAGATTTTTACTTAATGGAGGATGTCAGTCCTTTTTAAAAAATGTTCACCCCTCTTATTCATCTTTTATATCCCTCCTTTTTCACTACTACACCCCTAATATACACATACCACCTTACCTATGAATCTACATTTCCCCCCTCTTTCTAGAGAAGCTGGATTTTAGATTTTTTTTGTTCTATCTGCCAATGTGAACTGTTATTTTGCTTATTCACAATGCAGAGGTGACATGAGCAGTTCAAAAATTTACCCCTTGTTATGATGTTTTAGTAATCCTACTGTTTCAAATTCTAGGCTATCATGTCAAGATGTAGGATATCTTCACAAATTGATGAGACAATTCTTTGAGGTGGGGCAATTAACAATGTTGTAATACAGGAAAAACTCTTAATAATGCCTCTGTAATGGTAATGAGCCATCTGTTGCCATACAAGTTAGTATTGTTACATTGGTATTGTTCTATACTAACTTTATATGGTTTAACCTATGCTATAATTAGCAATTCAACATTAACATTTGTTATATTTATTGAGACTTAAAAATATTTTCTTTCTTTCTCTCTCTCTCTCTCTTTTTTTCTAGAGAGGAGTGGCAATCATGTTCTCTGTTGGCAGAGAACCCCTCAAGGTGAAGCATATTTCAGTTTTAAAGCATACCTAGGGGGCAGCTCAGTCTGTTAAGCAGCCAACTCTTGATTTTGGCTCAGTTCATGATCTCAGTTTGTGAGTTTGAACCCCACATTGGGCTATGCATGCTAACAGTGCAGATCCTGCTTGAGATTCTTTCTCCCCCTCTCTCTGGCCCTCATGCACACATGTGCACACACACACACTCTCTCCCTCTCAAAATAAACTTTTTTTTTTAAGCATACTTAGATTAAAAAAAAAAAGATGTTGAGTGGATATAAGGAACCAACATTGTGAGGTGAATAAAATTGTCAGTCTTGGAAATCTTTGGAAAAAAAAGGGATACTTTGCTCTTAGTGTTTTAGTAGTGCCTTGTACAAAGTGCAAAGAAAGGGTGTGCCAAAAGAGATCCCTGTCTCCTTCTGGGTTTGTGTCTCTTCAATGATAGAAAAAAAATTTTTTTTTGGCTCCAAGGTAAATTTACAAAGTGACCCTCTCACTTTGGGCATTGGATAGATCTGTGTCATCACTGGGGTCTAAAAAAAAAAAGTGATTCCTTTACCAGGGGCACTTTAAGAATATTTGGGTACCAAATAGTAATTTTGGAAGATGTATTTTCTTTGGCCAGTTGCTCAAACATTCCAGGGATACATATGATGAGAATGTACTCTAGTATTTATACTTCAGATACAGATAATGATGCCATTTTCCTGATGCCAAATTTAGAAGGAATAAGTTAAAAAACTTGGGGCGCCTAGGTGGCTCAGTAGGTTAAGTGTCTGACTCTTGATTTCAGCTTAGATCATGATCTCACAGTTCATGTCAGCTCGGGTTCTGAGCTGACAGTGTAGAACCTGCTTGGAATTCTGTCTGTCTGTCTGTGTCTCTCTCTCTCTCTCTCTCTCTCTCTTTCTCCCCCACTTGTGTATGCTCTCTGTCTCTCTCAAAATAAATAAATAAAAATTTAACAAAAAAAAAAACTATTTCATCAACCTATAATAGCTGTTCCTTTGTATACTAACTCCTGGAGTTGTTATATTTAGATTTATTGTTTTATTACTTATCAACACAGACATTTCAATTTTTAGAGAGTTTTCTTAAGATGGTGTCTCTCAACACCAAAAATGGGTTTCAATAAAATATAGATAATTTACTCATTGCATTATCAGAGTAATTTGAAAATTTAAATTTGCAATCTACTTTGCTCCCATGGTTACAAAAGGAAAAGAACAGCAAATTACTTAGAAACAAACAAAATTTGTTTATAATTTATATAAACAAACAACATAAATGTTGCTCTTTTAAGCAACATTTGTCCTTCTCTTTTAAAAGAACTGCATGGGGTTACCACAAATTACTGATTAATCAAATTTTGATATGGGTATTTTTACCAAGTGCATATTTTACATTTTAAAAGTTCAGTTTTTATTCTAGAATAGTTTTAGATTTATAGAAAATTTATGAGGATGGTGCAGATAATTCCTGTCTGTCCCCCATAATTTCCTCTATTATTAATTTCTTACATTAGTATATACAGTATATATACAGTGTATGTACAGTGTATGTACAGTGTATATACAGTGTATGTATTTCTTACATTAGTATATACAGTATATACAGTATATACAGTGATTAGTATATACAGTTCATAGTTAATGAACCAGTATTGATATATTATTATTAACTGATGCGTTTACTTCTTGAGATTTCCTCAGTTTGTACCCAATGTCCTTTTTCTGTTCCAAGGTTCCATCCAGGATATTACATTACAACTAGTAGTCACGTTCCCTTAGAGGCCTCTTGGCTGTGACAGTTTCTTAGACTTTCCTTATTTCTGATGATCTTACCAATTTTCAGAAGTTCTGAGCAGGTAATTGGTAGAATATCCCTTGATTTGGGTTTATATAATGTTTTTCTCATAATTAGACTGACATTATGGACTTGGGGTGAGTAAGCCAAGTCCATTTTTAATTGCAAGTGTTTTAGCCTGTCTTCCCATTTTCATACTCTTGGTATTGTTTATGTTAGTGAAAGTATAGGTTAAGGTCTCCTGGAAACATGGATATTAACTGCATTGTTTACCATAAAGTTGTAAGTAGGTCATATAACAAAGTTAAGTTTTCAAAGCAGATAATTCTTCAGCAAAATTTTGCTTTCCCTTGGAAAGAGTCAGGTGGGTATTATGAATTTTCAGTGGTGACTTCCTGACTTCTCAACTATAAATACACAGACTAGAAAAGACCAATCCTAGATGCTCAGGAAGCTCTGTGGTATAAAAACAATAGTTTTCTAACTCGCTAGTCATGAAAATCTCTGTTCTAATGAAATCTTGCATGGCTAAATAAATAAATAAATAAATAAAAACAGAACTAGTCTAATTGAAGCAGGGCCCTAGAGGGACATTCTTAGAGTATAACTGCAAATCCTTCAGTCTGGTAGATTAGTAGAATGAACAGGGAACAAAAGTACCAATTTCACATGATTCATATGAGGCATCAGTAATATGTAGAGTCTAGAGTTGTAAACTTATGGCACATACTTGCTCAAGAAATATCAGATCCCTACTCAAACTATAATTTAGTAAATATATCGTTATTATGTCATTTGAGTATATTTCTACCTCTATCTTTATGTCTATATCTGTATATTATCTTCCTATATATTTGTGTATGTAGGTGTATAGCCCAAAGAAAATACTTATAATGGTGAGAAGATGAGATAATTGCATTTAGTAATTAATTTTATATTGTGAAATTTAGAGAATTACTAAAGGTTAATATCTAAATAGGAATGACCCAATAAAATAAAAAAAATATTTGCTAACATCTAAAATATATTGTGCTAATGACTCTAAACCCGTATCTTTCTATAATAACACTGAATGTAAATGGATTAAATGCGCCAACCAAAAGACATAGGGTATCAGAATGGATAAAAAAACAAGACCCATCTATTTGCTGTCTACAAGAGACTCATTTTAGACCTGAGGACACCTTTAGATTGAGAGTGAGGGGATGGAGAACTATTTATCATGCGACTGGAAGCCAAAAGAAAGCTGGAGTAGCCATACTTATATCAGACAAACTAGACTTTAAATTAAAGGCTGTAACAAGAGATGAAGAAGGACATTATATAATAGTTACAGGGTCTATCCATCAGGAAGAGCTAACAATTATAAATGTCTATGCACCGAACACCGGAGCCCCCAAATATATAAAACAATTACTCATAAACATAAGCAACCTTATTGATAAGAATGTGGTAATTGCAGGGGACTTTAACACCCCACTTACAGAAATGGACAGATCATCTAGACACACGGTCAATAAAGAAACAAGGGCCCTGAATGAGACATTGGACCAGATGGACTTGACAGATATATTTAGAACTCTGCATCCCAAAGCAACAGAATATACTTTCTTCTCGAGTGCACATGGAACATTCTCCAAGATAGATCATATACTGGGTCACAAAACAGCCCTTCATAAGTTCACAAGAATTGAAATTATACCATGCATACTTTCAGACCACAATGCTATGAAGCTTGAAATCAACCACAGGAAAAAGTCTGGAAAACCTCCAAAGGCATGGAGGTTAAAGAACACCCTACTAACGAATGAGTGGGTCAACCAGGCAATTAGGGAAGAAATTAAAAAATATATGGAAACAAACGAAAATGAAAATACAACCATCCAAACGCTTTGGGACGCAGCGAAGGCAGTCCTGAGAGGAAAATACATTGCAATCCAGGCCTATCTCAAGAAACAAGAAAAATCCCAAATACAACATCTAACAGCACACCTAAAGGAACTAGAAGCAGAACAGCAAAGGCAGCCTAAACCCAGCAGAAGAAGAGAAATAATAAAGATCAGAGCAGAAATAAACAATATAGAATCTAAAAAAACTGTAGAGCAGATCAACGAAACCAAGAGTTGGTTTTTTGAAAAAATAAACAAAATTGACAAACCTCTAGCCAGGCTTCTCAAAAAGAAAAGGGAGATGACCCAAGTAGATAAAATCATGAATGAAAATGGAATTATTACAACCAATCCTTCAGAGATACAAACAATTATCAGGGAATACTATGAAAAATTATATGCCAACAAATTGGACAACCTGGAAGAAATGGACAAATTCCTGAACACCCACACTCTTCCAAAACTCAACCAGGAGGAAATAGAAAGCTTGAACAGACCCATAACCAGCGAAGAAATTGAATCGGTTATCAAAAATCTCCCAACAAATAAGAGTCCAGGACCAGATGGCTTCCCAGGGGAGTTCTACCAGACGTTTAAAGCAGAGATAATACCTATCCTTCTCAAGCTATTCCAAGAAATAGAAAGGGAAGGAAAACTTCCAGACTCATTCTATGAAGCCAGTATTACTTTGATTCCTAAACCAGACAGAGACCCAGTAAAAAAAGAGAACTACAGGCCAATATCCCTGATGAATATGGATGCAAAAATTCTCAATAAGATACTAGCAAATCGAATTCAACGGCATATAAAAAGAATTATTCACCATGATCAAGTGGGATTCATTCCTGGGATGCAGGGCTGGTTCAACATTCGCAAATCAATCAACGTGATACATCACATTAACAAAAAAAAAGAGAAGAACCATATGATCCTGTCAATCGATGCAGAAAAGGCCTTTGACAAAATCCAGCACCCTTTCTTAATAAAAACCCTTGAAAAAGTCGGGATAGAAGGAACATACTTAAAGATCATAAAAGCCATTTATGAAAAGCCCACAGCTAACATCATCCTCAACGGGGAAAAACTGAGAGCTTTTTCCCTGAGATCAGGAACACGACAAGGATGCCCACTCTCACCGCTGCTGTTTAACATAGTGCTGGAAGTTCTAGCATCAGCAATCAGACAACAAAAGGAAATCAAAGGCATTAAAATTGGCAAAGATGAAGTCAAGCTTTCGCTTTTTGCAGATGACATGATATTATACATGGAAAATCCGATAGACTCCACCAAAAGTCTACTAGAACTGATACATGAATTCAGCAAAGTTGCAGGATACAAGATCAATGTACAGAAATCAGTTGCATTCTTATACACTAACAACGAAGCAACAGAAAGACAAATAAAGAAACTGATCCCATTCACAATTGCACCAAGAAGCATAAAATACCTAGGAATAAATCTAACCAAAGATGTAAAGGATCTGTATGCTGAAAACTATAGAAAGCTTATGAAGGAAATTGAAGAAGATTTAAAGAAATGGAAAGACATTCCCTGCTCATGTTTTGGAAAAATAAATATTGTCAAAATGTCAATACTACCCAAAGCTATCTACACATTCAATGCAATCCCAATCAAAATTGCACCAGCATTCTTCTCGAAACTAGAACAAGCAATCCTAAAATTCATATGGAACCACAAAAGGCCCCGAATAGCCAAAGGAATTTTGAAGAAGAAGACCAAAGCAGGAGGCATCACAATCCCAGACTTTAACCTCTACTACAAAGCTGTCATCATCAAGACAGTGTGGTATTGGCACAAAAACAGACACATAGACCAATGGAATAGAATAGAAACCCCAGAACTAGACCCACAAACGTATGGCCAACTCATCTTTGACAAAGCAGGAAAGAACATCCAATGGAAAAAAGACAGCCTCTTTAACAAATGGTGCTGGGAGAACTGGACAGCAACATGCAGAAGGTTGAAACTAGACCACTTTCTCACACCATTCACAAAAATAAACTCAAAATGGATAAAGGACCTAAATGTGAGACAGGAAACCATCAAAACCTTAGAGGAGAAAGCAGGAAAAGACCTCTCTGACCTCAGCCGTAGCAATCTCTTACTCGACACATCCCCAAAGGCAAGGGAATTAAAAGCAAAAGTGAATTACTGGGACCTTATGAAGATAAAAAGCTTCTGCACAGCAAAGGAAACAACCAACAAAACTAAAAGGCAACCAACGGAATGGGAAAAGATATTCGCAAATGACATATCGGACAAAGGGCTAGTATCCAAAATCTATAAAGAGCTCACCAAACTCCACACCCGAAAAACAAATAACCCAGTGAAGAAATGGGCAGAAAACATGAATAGACACTTCTCTAAAGAAGACATCCGGATGGCCAACAGGCACATGAAGAGATGTTCAGCGTCGCTCCTTATCAGGGAAATACAAATCAAAACCACACTCAGGTATCACCTCACGCCAGTCAGAGTGGCCAAAATGAACAAATCAGGAGACTATAGATGCTGGCGAGGATGTGGAGAAACGGGAACCCTCTTGCACTGTTGGTGGGAATGCAAATTGGTGCAGCCGCTCTGGAAAGCAGTGTGGAGGTTCCTCAGAAAATTAAAAATAGACCTACCCTATGACCCAGCAATAGCACTGCTAGGAATTTATCCAAGGGATACAGGAGTACTGATGCATAGGGCCACTTGTACCCCAATGTTCATAGCAGCACTCTCAACAATAGCCAAATTATGGAAAGAGCCTAAATGTCCATCAACTGATGAATGGATAAAGAAATTGTGGTTTATATACACAATGGAGTACTACGTGGCAATGAGAAAAAATGAAATATGGCCTTTTGTAGCAACGTGGATGGAACTGGAGAGTGTGATGCTAAGTGAAATAAGCCATACAGAGAAAGACAGATACCATATGGTTTCACTCTTATGTGGACCCTGAGAAATTAACAGGAACCCATGGGGTAGGGGAAGGAAAAAAAAAACAGGTTAGAGTGGGAGAGAGCCAAAGCATAAGAGACTCTTAAAAACTGAGAACAAACTGAGGGTTGATGGGGGGTGGGAGGGAGGAGAGGGTGGGTGATGGGTATTGAGGAGGGCACCTTTTGGGATGAGCACTGGGTGTTGTATGGAAACCAATTTGTCAATAAATTTCATATTAAAAAAAAAATAAAATAAAATAAAATATATTGTGCTTTAAAATGCTTTACCATGGCTACCTGGATGACTCAGTCAGTTGAGCATCCTGCTGTTGATTGCAGCTCAGGTCATGATCACAGGGTCATGGGATTGAGCCCTGCATTGGGCTCCATGCTGAGCATGGAGCCTGCTCTCTTTCTCTCTCTCTTGCTCTCTCATTCTCTGTCTCTCCCTCTGCCCCTCTCCCCCACCCTCACACACACATACTCTCTCTCTTTAAAATAAAAAAAATAAAAATAAAAAAAATGCTTTCCCAAGACATAAATATTATGTTGGTGAAAGGCTTTAGAAACTACTGCCCCATGTATCATTTTCCGTTCAAAATATTATAGAGTATCTTGTCAATTACACTAATCATATATTTAAATATATTGTGTAATAATAAAAAAATTCATATGTTATCACTTATCTAGTTTGTATTCTAGGAAAATGGTAAGAGTAATAGAACTTAAAATGCAGTGGAAAATTTGCATTAGTCTTAGTTGAGAAAAATGAGCAAAGTAAAAATATCAAAATCACTAAATCAGAATTCTAATGTACTCTGCTGTGTCAGTGTTTGACAAAAATTTTGCAATAAATGAAACAAAAATTTTGAAATGATAGTAATAAAAATAATTTGTCTTTGGTGTTTGGCATACTTATAAATCTAAATAATGAATTTTAGGGAATTTAAAATGTCTTAAGTACATTGGTTATGGATGGATGACTAATAATTTTTAATGCACTCCATTACTTTATATTATTATTTTAGTAATTAATTACAGTATTACAAGGCATTATGTTAATAATGTAATTGAGTTTTAAATATTTTCACATCCATATAAGGTAGGAAGTGAAAACAATTACTTTTACCGTTTTATACAAGTACAAAGCTAAGCAAGGAACAATTGGGTAACTTTGGTGGATCACAGGGGGCCTCAATGGAGCAACTGAGCGTTCTAAGTCTCAGGCCAATGACCTTTTCCGCTGAAGAATATGGTTAGTTTTGATAAATATAGTTATTAAACTTGTTTCTTCCTCTTTACATATTTGGCTTTACATATTTGGCTGAGTATTCTCTTTTCTTTATTTGAATCTTCCAAGTTGTTTTAGTCGGATAGAATTCAATATCTGATCCCTTTGGATTTGAAGTGGCAAGTTTTTTTTTTTTTTAATTTTTTTTAACATTTATTTATTTTTGAGACAGAGAGAGACAGAGCATGAACGGGGAAGGGTCAGAGAGAGAGGGAGACACAGAATCCGAAACAGGCTCCAGGCTCTGAGCTGTCAGCACAGAGCCCGATGCGGGGCTTGAACTCACGGAACGCGAGATCATGAACTGAGCTGAAGTAAGACGCTTGACCAACTGAGCCACCCAGGTGCCCCATGAAGTGGCAAGTTTTTAAATGTGTGAGAGAATGACACAGTGAGGTGAAACACTATTATGTGTTTAGTTGAAGTTCTTTGTAATTTTCATATTAGTCAGAGCTTTACCCTTTGTGAATCTGTACTATTAGTTTTCTGCTGAATTTACCCAGAGCCCTGGCCAGTATATTGCCTATGTCCTTTTTAGCTCACAAGACAAAAGGCGATAGATAAACTATAGTCAAGCCACAAGTACCACAAATAGTGATTACTAACATCATCTTCATTTATGAATGTCAAAATCATTATATACTTTGTTTTATTACTGAAGCCTGAGTATATTGGGAATTTACGTACTGTTTTTTAGAATATTGGAGATAGCTAGGAAACACTTAGATAATTGTCTTGTAGAACTAACTAGAAAGACAGAAATGATGGGAAGATGAACTGTATTATTTTTATATCAGTTTAAAGAAAGCTCATATACAACAGTGACATCACTAGATTTTTCTGGGTTCCTAGAGGTCATGTAAAATTGAATCCATATCAGGAGACCAGATCCTGCCTTAGGTTGCCTTTGCTGACCTACAACCCTTTTAATAGGAAGTTATCTTTCTGTCTGGCCAGCATTTCTTTTGCCATAAGGCATCTCTTTTCCTTTGCTTTATTATTTTAACGTGAATGTAGTTATTCACGATCCTTCATATGACATATTTCAAGAAGGTGATGATGTTCGAGGCATTATTTTTTTATTGATTTCCCCTCCAGTAGTACTTCCTGCCATCTCTGAATTTCCACTGTTATGCATTTTTACTTTTCTGGTGCACTTCTTCTTGTTCTGTGTGATAGTTATGTGTGTGTGCTTGTTTTATCTTCTCTACCCAAGTACATGTTCTGGTAAAATAGCAAGATCTATGATTCACCTCTTGTTACCCACACTCCTAGTCTGTTGCTAGTCTGTGAACATTTATTGAAGTAAATCTTTAGACTACCACAGCATTTGAGAAAAATGAAACTTTTAATATCTCTGAATGTTTACTGCTACTCAGATGCTACCAAACTAACTCAGAACACATTATATATCAAGTAAATACCTGTGTTGGTGTGTGTCTTTTGTTGTTAGCGTGGACTGTTTTTTTTTTCTCTCTTTCTGTCTTGGATTTTGGAAAGCGCAAAGTGCCTTCAAAGTATTTTGGGCTTTCCAAAATCCAAGAGAGATTCTCTAGCTTTCTGAATGTTTGCAAGACACATGTTCCACTTAAATTTATCTGCTTCACTTGTCATTGTTCTGTGTCATTTTCTTTGGCTTTTAATAGTTTATATAGCTTCCTAACTGCATGATGTTTAAGGTGTTTAGATGTCATTTGGAGGCTTCATAAAAGGAGGTCACTTAGAGTTCAGAAATGTTTAGAAAAGAGAAAAAAAATCTTAGGAAGGTTCTTCTTGGGGTTAGCAATTTAGCCTTTTCATTGTTTGCATTCAAGATACAGTAATGCCATGCTAAGATGATCTGTTGTGCATCAGGCTAAAAGCAAGGTGAAAAACTGGGGCAAAGTAATATTTAAAAGAATATCTCAACTCCCTCGAGCCTGAGTCATTTAAAAAATGTAAGTGTGTGTGTGTGTGTGTGTGTGTGTGTGTGTGCGCGCGCGCGCACACGTGTGTGTGTAGATTCATGATAATTTTCAAGTGGAGCACTTACTGAGTTTGAAAAAGAAATGAAAAGAAAAGAACAATAACAGAAATTTCCATTGCTCTGCCTAAATTAATTGCTCACAATTGTGGAACGTATGTCCCACATCATAAAGCCATGAAGGAGGAACTTCTGAGTCATTATTCCCTTTCTTGTTTTGGCCTGGAGGGAAGTAGAATTTAAGATAGTCATTTAAGCATCTAAACATACTACTTTAAATGTAGCCACTCAGAGTATCCATTGAGAGAAGAGAGCGAGGGGAGAAGGAAATGACCAATAGCTGGCTTCTGGCTGGATAAAACATTTACACATAACTTCTGGCTTCCCCTCAAGTGGAGCTTTTGCGAGGGATTTATAGGTCAGATAGCTCAGCAGTTTCAGCCTGTTGCCCACTGTACCTTAACAAAGCTTGTGCGTGTTTGTACAGCTGGACTGGTAGCTGTGGGAGTCCCAAGAATCCCACAAGGCCCCGTCCTTTTACCTCCCCTTCGCCATTTACCAGCACACAAATACATACAGAATGAAACTGTCTGACTAGCAGGTTAAAGGCCCACAATTCAAGCCCTGTTTATTTTCTTTCCTTGATTTCCTGCTGCTACAGTGAGTAAATGGTATTTTCCCCCCTTGCTTTTTTTTTTAAACCTGTTTGTCTATCAATGTCTGGTAGGGAATGAAAGAAATACCAATATTTTAACATAGTTTGTGGGACTTGTTAGTACATTTTGGTGGACTGTTTTAAATCTCTCCCTCTCTCTATCTCCCCCTCCCTCCCTCTCCTAACCACCCCTTTCCCCCCTCCACACACACCTCTGTCTCCTTTCTCTAAAGGTCTTTCCATTCTCATCTTTTTCTCATATGTTTTTGGGAAAGGAATTATTTACCCAAAAGGAAGGGGAAAAAAAACATCCCCAAACTCTTCAAGTGTAACTTCACCCCAAGGAAGCGTGTTATTTTAATTACTGTTGAACCCATTCTGTAGGGAGGCCTGTAAATGCTTGATGCAGCTAGGAGAGTGCCAGTTAATATGCCTTTTGAATCAGTGCCACAAACTACAAAGACTGCCATCTGGGGAGGTATTACATTTGTAAGAAAAAATAGTTGAGACTTTTCTTTAAATGAGCTTGTAAATTCCAGTCAATCTTAGGTTCATTTCATTTTTTTCCAAAAAAAAAAAAGAATCCTTCTGTATGAAATATTTAAAATCATATTAATTAACCAGAAAAGTAAAAGCAATTCTGAGTTTCAGTGGATATCACTCCACTCATACGTTTGATCTGCATGTTTGTATTTTGAGTTGTTTTCTGTCATTAGCAATTTCATTAAACTCCTTGAATTGGAAAAGAATCAAAGTGATGAAGAAAAGTTTGTTTACATGTTCATTATTCTTAAATAATCTTGTTTCTTCCAACCAAAAAAGGTTTTAATTAGCAAAAATAGTCTTTTAGTTAATCCTGGTAGTTTTAATAATTGGTCATTCTTCATCTCCTGTGTAGCTGTGTAGGCAGATGATGCAGGAATGCAGGAATATTGAGAGTTGGACAAAACTGGTTGGAATTCTGGACTCACAGAATAACTAGCACACTGTTCTGGGACAAGGCATGGAATCATTAGGAGCCTCAACTTCTTCATCTGGAAAGTGGGAAAAAAGGTACTTTGGAAACTTCAACAGGATTGTTGAAAGAATCAGATGATAGGATGGCTGCCAAAGTGTTTTATACATGGAAAAATTTTATGTAAATCTAAAATGACATTCTTTTTTCAAAGTTTTAAATTATTCTTTTAAAAATTTTATTTGAGAGAGAGAGAGAGGGAGAGAGGACACATGTGCACACACGTAAGTGAGGGGTGTGCAGAGACAAAAAGAGAGAATCTTAAACAGGCTTCACGCTCACCACGGAGCCTGTTGCGGGGTTCCATCTCCCAATTGCGAGATCATGACCTGACCTGAAGGCAAGCGTTGGATGCTCAACCAACTGATCCACCAGGTGCCCTAAGGTATTCTTCATAACTGAGCTTTTCCTTTCTTCCTTGGAGGATACTTTCATGGCAAATCCATAATTACCAGCAGGTACAAATTCTAAACTTCAAGGAGACTCTAGACCCCACATAAATTATTTTTTGTAAAAGTTCTGTTTGCATGGTATCCTTTAACAAATTATAGAGGTGACTGAAATATAATGAGAAAAAAGAAAGCCTGATTATTTTAGTGGTAGATCTAATTGATCTAATTATAAATATTCAGAAAAACTGTCCATAATCTTATTCTAAAATACTCCAGGATGCTTAAACTTCACACTCTGTTGACATTTTAAATTACTGAGCAGGAAACCTTCTGATATTTATCCTTCCATTTGCTAAAGTTCCTTAGTTCAAAATCCCCTATGGAATTGCAAACTTACAGGCACTGATTTAGTAAGGAAAATACACAAGAAAGAGGTTCTCTGAGTTACATTGGACTTCATGTAACACCTTTGCCATTAAGACCATTAGAAAGATTTGTTTTAATCTACATACTGCATTGAAAAGCAGTTCATACTATGCTGAGGGAGTAATGGTTCAACAATTTTTCACTTAGGAATTTTTCTTCATTAAATGTTTGAATTATCACATGGAACATATTTTTCAGTTTCCTCCTCTCATCTCCTTTCCCCTTATATCCCCATGTGATCCCTGTCTATAGTTGTCTACATTTAAAAAATAGGTATCTCTGGAACAGTGTTTATGTTCATTTCCACATTCAAGTCCACATCCCTATTTGCATCCATATCCACATCCAAATCCAAATCCATCCTTTGTCTAATAAGAATAGGAGGTCTTCCCAGAATATTTATTCTCATCATTTGGATTCTATTGTAATAGTGATGTTTTCTTTGGCTGAAAGCTTTTGCACAAAAGTAAATATTTTATTTGAGCATAATTAATATTTTTCTTCAATTTGAAAAGTCTAGTAAAAACATTTAATCTATTTTTATTTTCTTTAAAAATGTTATCTGTATTTCTATTTTTTCTTTCTCCTTCCATTCTTTTTTCTTCACCTGACTTTTTTTTTCAATATTTGTAGTAAATCTTTATTTAAAAAAATAAAGCATTTATATTCCTATATGATGGATCAACTTAGGGCTCTGTGTTCCTCGTGCTCTAATCATTCTGTAAAGCAGAATCTTTGTGACAGTATGTTTGGCCATGCTGTACAACTGTACTGCTATTCTTAATGGTGGAATGGGTAGTGAACACGAGAAGTATCTGTTGCTCTCATAACATTTCCATGAGGCTGACTTTGCTAATTGCGTGAGATAAATTTACATGGTTTGGCTAGCTCTCATTACTGCCCAGCATGTACAGATCCTTCAGCCGTACTCTTACTTTAATAGTTTCTTACTCTAATAGATTCCAAAACATTCCTGAACAATCTGCTTAATAAATAAGAGGGGGTCGTTGAAACTCATAGGTACCTTCTAGTTCAGACCAGCAGCTCAGTATATATATATTTTTGAGTGTCTCAGTTAAGCATTTACATTCAGAATCTTTAATGAGTTTTTTAGCTGAGACAGAAGATGTAATCCGGATGAGTTTCCCCTGTGAAAAGTGGAAGATTGCTGAAGAGTATTAAAAGTTGAACAGCTGGCCACTGTTTATGAAAACAGCCAGGCTCTTCTCCATAATACAGGAAAGAGAGTCAAAAGCCAAAGTCTCCTTTTTTCAAGATACAGCTGGAAAATTTTCAGAGCTCAGGGAGAATTTTAAACCTAGGGTGGACATACCTTTTTCCCCCTTGGGAAAAGAGGAGTAAGAGAATATCTTGGGAGTAAAAATATCTTTATCAATTCTACAACTTATATTCTGCCAAACACATGTATCTCTTTTGAGAAAAAATATGTTGTTAACTTTCACAAGTAAGAACAGGTGAATTATGTAACTGCTATATGAAAATAAGAGGAAAGTTAATTAATTAATGTAAAATGGAGAGAAAACGTGTAAAACAAACAATAATGCTGAGGATTAGTTTTAATTCCTCTTATGGTCTCCTTATTGAAACGAATTAATGACTTTGTTAGCTGAAGGAATTTTTTCTAAGTAGAATGAACAACTTTCTAAATCACTTATTTGGAATCCTGGCAACTTATCTGTTGTATTCCAGATTTATGAGTTTTATGGCCAAAGGGATTTACTCAGAAAAGAAGCTCTGGATAGGAGAATTAAGGAGGAAGTAAACTGAATGCTTTATTTGTACATTGTTCTATTTATCACCTTAATTTTATCCCTTTGAGTGGTAAATATCTACTGGTAGAGAAAAATTTCATCTATCTTAAACAAGTAGAAATCGGACCTAGAGGTTATGAGGAACCAAGAGAAAAAAATCAAAGTTAAATTACAACTTCATCCTACATATAAACTTGCTTCTAGTAGACAGTTGTCTTTTGGAAGTATCAGGATGACTCTATTTTAACAGATGGCATGAGTCTTGCAAACAACAACAACAACAACAACTAACCAACCGACCAACCAACCAACCAACCAACCAACAAAAGCCTTGTTTTTCAACAGATAATAAGAATTTGGTCAGAGTCTTGTCCATGCATAACATCTATAAATGCTCCCATTGATGCTTTTCTTTCTTCTTTAGAATGCTACTAAGTTCTGATAAAATTGATCATGAGTCTGGGCAAGAAAATTTGAGCCTTATAAATGGAAAAATGAACATCCATTTACACGTTTTACAGTAAAAAAACACAACTGTGTATTTTGGTCATTTGTTCAAGTAGGTTAAAGGTGAACTCCAAAGAAAAGATACCAAAATGAAATACAGTGTGAAGTAAACAATGGTTTTTAAAATTTGCACACATATCATACATAAAGGTTTTCAAATAAATCAGGTTAAAATAGTTGCTATTTCTTTTTTTTAGTTTATTTATTTTTTACGTATTTTAAGGAGAGAGGGAGAGAGAATCCCAAGCAGGCCCTGTCCTGTCAGTGCAGAGCCTGATGTAGGGCTTGAATTCATGAACCATGAAATCGAGACCTGAGCTGAAATCAAGAGTCAGGTGCTTAACCTACTGAGCCACCCAAGGGTCCCCAAATTAGTTGTTATTTAATTTTATTATCATCCTATGCTGCTTGTAAAATATGCAGTAGCGTTTGTCATTTGACTTAAAAAATAAGGGGGTAATTGTGTTTTTTTTGGGGGGGGAAAGCAGTTTCTAACCTTATGATTAGAATTCACCTAAGAGGGTGACCAATAAAGCCAAAGATCTGGATTTTCCTTTGAGTAAAAACAAAACACAAAAACTTCTCATATAGTCATGAAGTTTCATACAATATGAAACATTTATTACTTTTCCTTGCAATCATTTTTTCTTCCTATAACAAACATTCTTTGAGTCAAAATCAACATGCAGTGAATCCTGGTTTCTTAATACCTATGACACTTTCAGATATAAAATAAATGCTTTTAGTTTGAACCAGTTAAACAGAAGCCTGTACATACTGCTGGGATTGGTAGGATTCAGGTAAGAGGGAGAATTGGAGAACCCTGATGTGAGTGAGAAAAAACATTTCTGCAGCTTCAGTATAACCAGGGAAAGATAGGAGGTTAGGGACTGTTCTAGGAGCTGGCTGGGGTCAGAAGCTATAATGGAAATGCCTCTGCCAAGAAGCTAGGTGCATCTCATAGCAAGTAAGAGGAACAATGGGTTGTAAGATCCACATGCTTAGCTCTAGCCTTTTGATCAGTGGAAGAAATGTGGTCCCACCATGGCACACAGTGTCCATGGACCTGTGTTTTCTTTCTTGCCTTGGATCAACCTGCACTGGGACATCCTCAAGGTAAATGGACTTTTTTGCTACCCTATTAGTCTGTGTTCTGAGCATAGAATGTTGTCAAAAGCCAATGAAGAAATTTCATCCATATTCAACAGAACCTAATCCTACCATGTAGACATAATGTGAACTGTTTCTACCACGTGACACACATTTTTGGTGGAAATACTTGCTAAAATAAATAGTAAGCACCTTTTAAGACTACAAATAATATGTTCCTTTAATCATTTCATATTCTGTGTAGGTTAGGTAAGCTCTTTGAGCAGTGTTTTGAAGAGGAAATATGTGATATGGATGTTGAATTACTAGCAGTGATAGGGAACAGCAGTGACTGAAGCGGTTCCCGAAGCATCTATCTGAGAGCGGGTTAATGTGCAGAAAATATAAAGAACTCCCGCAACTCAAATAGCAAGGGAAGGAAAGAAGGAAGGAGGGAAGGAAGGAAGGAAGAGAAAGAAACAAAAAAAGAAAAGAGGAGGAAAAAAACCCAATCTGATTTCAAAATGGGCAGAGGAACTGAATAGACATTCTCCCAGTGAAAACATACAGGCTACCAATAGGTACGCACCATAAGGTGCTCAATGTCACTAAGCATCAGGGAAATGCAAATAACAACCACGATGAGATTTCCACCTCCCATTGTTTAAAAAGGCAGTTATGAAGACATATTTCATCTCACTGCCTTATATGATAGGCAGAAAACAAATCTATCAGTCTAAATTAGCATAGTTATTAACAAAACTACAATTAGCTTTGAAGCCTGCTGATCTTTATAAAAACTATTGAAGGATTAAAAATGCTCAATCCACAAAGTAGATGACTTTTATATTTAGAATTATAGATGACTTTTATATTTAGAATTATATTTTCTTAATTATGGTTCTTTGCCATAGTACTGGAAATACAGTTTATGAATTTGTATGAGATTTAGGTCAGGCTGTGAATAACAAGCGTCACTTCTAAATATATTTTATTGAAAAATCATTTTTTGCTTTACTTAAAAGAACCCCACATTTGAATAAATAATATCTTTGATCCATTACATTGCACCTACTTTTTATCTAATTTTATCTGTAGGTCTGTCCCCCAGTCTTTACCATTTTATCCTTGCCTCCTTCTCAGACCTGTGTTGCTGACATTATATACTGGCATATGAATTTGGGTTTTATCCTCTTAAATAAGAACAATACCTCTGTTTAACTCCAGCTGAATAATTTGGGACAGCACTCCGTAACCAATTGAGCAAGATTAATTTCAATCTGGCACCGCAGAGAGTTCTACCCTGTAGCAGAAAATGTTGTTTTTGGAACAATGTTAGACACTCTTTACTATTTTACTGTCTCCTGACAGAAATTAATAGTGAAGGTCTTATAGAGTAATTTATCAACAACCTTCTGAATTCACACTTTTACAAACCACGTATCCTCAGTTGAGGGAATATGTTGCCTGCGATTTTGCATCAAAATGTCAGTGGAAGGCAGATTCTGACCAGGGTAAGGTTTTCGGAGTAACTGATCTGGGTGACTTGGACTTTGGTTAGACTCCTTGAGGCCTAGTCTTGAAAGAAGCTGAAAGGACCTGCAGCAGGGCTCTGAGTGATTCCGTGAGATGGGTAAACACAGATGCGGCAGGCAGAGGTAAAGCAGCCCAGCAAAGAGCCCAGGCGGGAATCAGAGGGGTTAGCACGTTGTGAAGCAGAGTGCCCAAGCCGGCCTCAGAAAATAAACAAATCCTTGTGTGCATGTGTTTTTAAAGGAAAGTTTCAAAGTAGGCTTAAGATTTCATGAAAGATCATGAAAATGGGAAGGATTCTGCATGTTCTAATAATATTTTTTGCAAAAAAGGAATGTAGTTATAACATGCATCACTTTTGTGTATCTCTCGTACATCATGGTGAAATGTCCATTTAAAAGTAGTGTGTTTTTAGTTTCTATTAAGCATAGTCTGGGCCTTAACATTAATTTTACCAAAAAAAATATTTTCAAAGGGTGTTAAAAATGTGCCACACCAATGCAAGATGATAATAGGAGAAACTGAGAAAAGGGTGGTATATGGTAACTCTGTTTTTCCGTAAACCTAAAACAGGTTCTAAAAAGCCCAAAGTATGTTAATCTTTAAAATATTTTAAAAAGGATACTAAACTGATACTGTAGTTCATGATGAGATAATTCTCACTGTTTACTATCATAAAGCCAAGAAGTTTAAAAGTGTTTTGTATGTGTGTATAATGGAAAAATTAATATTATGTAACTTGTAGAAATACTTCCTTAAGAAAATGGATGAGATAAGTGTATATGAAATATATTTTTAAAAATTAAGAATCTACCCTCTCTGGGTTTTTATGTGGAAAATGCAGACAACATTAATATGTGTGTGTGTGTGTGTGTGTGTGTGTGTGTGTGTGTGTGTGTTGTGTCTGTGTGTGTGGTAAGGGAAGAAAGTTTTGTAATAGTATTTTTCAGCAATAGCTAAATAAGCCTTTTTCTTAAAAGCCTTTGAAAATAACAAAGATATACCTATAAAAGTTTGATTTTTAAAATCCTTCTATTAATTTTCATAAGTATTAATATGTTCAAATTAGCCTTCATTGTGTGTTGGTGTGGGTATGAATAATGTGGATATTCCAAAATATATTCGTATAAAGAGAGAGAGAAAAAGAGAGAGAACAAATCAACCAAAGTGTGATACTCTAGTGGAAACTATTAAAGGCATTTTCCAGTAGCGAGCTTTATTTCCAGCCATTTATCTTACACCACTTCCTTTCGTTAAATATGACTTCTGATTTTACTTTGTCTGAGAAATAGCAGCAAGTTGAGTAGAAAGGCCTGAAGTTAAAAAAAAATGTCTGAAGTCTTGACAAAGAAAAATATTCTTTCTAATTCTGTCATGCGATTTCCAGGATCAGAATTTATAGAGGCCCGGAGTTCCTGGCACTACCTGACATAACTGGCATTATTTGATCTTTCTAACCACAGCACCCCAAAGCTGAAAAGAATCAGTCAGGTAGAATTCACATTTATTTTTTCCTTCAATGAAAATCATTGTATAGTAGCATATGTTTAAGGGAATGTGTGAGTTTTATTGCAGGTCAGAAAGGCTGCAGTTCTAATCCGTGATTCACAAAGAAAACAGAGCACACAAAGACCAGTGCAAGACTGCTGGGTTGAGGATTGGAAGGTTCCAGTGTGTAAACCATATTCCAGTCTGATATGTGCGCAACAATAGGGTCATAAAAACGAAAACACTCCATGTGGATAGGGGACAGTCTTTGTTTTAGGGCTCTTAATGCTTTATTTTAAAGTTGTTGGTCAGATTCTTGCAAGGCCAGAATGATTCTGAGTATGGTGCTTTGTGAAGTGCATAAACCATTTGTGAACTCAAGGGGAATATTAAATATATTTCACTTGCCAAGAAGTTAATCAGTCAACCACAGATCCTTATTCAATGCGATTTATTGAACACCTGCCATATTAGAAGAGCCATAACAAGCCAGGTGGTGAACTGAAATGGCAACACTGCCCTCAAGGTGCTTATAATCAGAAGAAAATAAAGAGGATGGCAACTAAAATTTACAAAGGCCTCCCAGTTTACAATATTTCACATTCATTTTACATAGGATGCCTGAAGCATGACAACCACATATAACATCATCATCATCAACAACAAACATACATGATATACATACATGATCTGTTATAGGTATCTATGTGTGCACATGAGTGAATGAGTGAACATTCAGAAGGGGGAAATTTGTCTTTAGTCTGGAATAGCCTTTAGGGAAGAATTGAAGTTGAAACAGATTTCTGAAGAAATGGAAGGGAACAAGAAAGAGGCTTTGTAGTTAGGAGACAGAATTCTGAGTGATGTGACTGTTCGGAAAATAAATACTGTGTCACATTGTAGTAATCAAATAATGAAGTAATTGTCTGTTAGCTTCCCAATTCAAAGCATTAACTTGATTTTAAAATTATTTGGGAACAGTTAGTTAGAAGGTTTCAAGCATGGAGTGATATAAATTAAAATTCACTTGAAGAAGTCTCTTCTGTCCTCTATTTGTGGGACAAATGATTAAGACACTGGAGGCAGACTAGTCCCACGGCTTCAAGGTAAGAAGGGAAAAACTGATCTTTCTAATTACATTGGAAAGCTCCAAACAGATCATAAGAGGTAGGTTTAGAGTCTGAAGTTAATTACACCCACTCTGTGCCTGTTAACTCATTAAGACAATTAGAATTATAACAAAAAATTGTTATGAAGATTGCTGAAATAATATAAAGACATATGGCACATAGTAGACACTCAAATGGCTTAGTTTACTCTGAATCTAAAATACAAATCCATTTATAACAATTATAGTAACAGTTTAATGTTATGGCCCCAAAAATAAAGCTATTTTTTTTATAAATACATATTTTAGTTTTATACTAAGATTACCCAGAGAAAATTTGCATTCAGAAAAAAACTATATAGTATCATCTCACATTGAGAAAAGAAAAAAAGGTATACCTTTATAATATCATTCCATTTTATGCCAAGTGACAATGATACTATAGTAAATCTATTTTTAAAGTAATCTTATTGCTGAGAAAATCTAGAGGACTGTGACAGAATCATTTTGAATAAAATGTTCACTGTTTCTTTTCAACCAGTCAAATAGCTGTTTTAATGTAATTTCATAATGTAATGTAGTCTGATTTATCTTCCCTTATCAAATAGAATCTCAAGAAAGTGTCAATCATTTTTTTAAGCTGAATATATAAAGCAGAACAAAACCTAACAAGATTTTTAAAATTTATTTTATTTTATTTTTTGCAATATATGAAGTTTATTGTCAGATTGGTTTCTATACAACACCCAGTGCTCATCCCAAAAGGTGCCCTCCTAAGTACCCATCACCCACCCTCCCCTCCCCTCCCCTCCCCTCCCCTCCCTCCCTCCCTCCCTCCCTCCCACCCCCCATCAATCCTCAGTTTGTTCTCAGTTTTTTTTTTTAATTTTTTTTCAACATTTATTTATTTTTGGGACAGAGAGAGACAGAGCATGAACGGGGGAGGGGCAGAGAGAGAGGGAGACACAGAATCGGAAACAGGCTCCAGGCTCTGAGCCATCAGCCCAGAGCCTGACGCGGGGCTCGAACTCACGGACCGCGAGATCGTGACCTGGCTGAAGTCGGACGCTTAACTGACTGCGCCACCCAGGCGCCCCTGTTCTCAATTTTTAAGAGTCTCTTGTACTTTGGCTCTCTTCCACTCTAACAACAAGATTTTTTTTAAAGCGTGAATTGAATGGTTCTAATGTGAAACATTGTTTTAACCAGCTTTAATTTTATAGTTCTTAAGGCTTAAGGAGTTCAGTCCTTTTGAATATATATTTATGTTTGTGACATAATAATAAACAAGGGAAGGTTTTCTTGTGGTTTTGGAGTATCAACTTTTAAGTTAGTCTGTTTTGCAATTCACCTGCTCTCCTTACCAACTCTGGGACTCTGGAAGTGTGAACCTATCCTCCAGAATGGCTACATTAAATGAAGTTACATATGAGAAGCAGCCTATGTGAGCACAGAGTCCACACTCATCAAATAACTCACACTTTTCTTTCCTTTCTCTTCTTCATTCTTACTTACAACCTCAGGCCAAGTACAAATAGATTCAAACCTAAAATAGGTAACAATACTGAAAACAATCATTTGTATTCACTCAGAACTCTACAGTTTACAAATGCTTCCAGGTTTTTTTATGTTACTTGGTATAGGCAGAGCAATTACTACTATTGCCCTTACACACTGAAAATTATTCTGAAACTTAGGCGGTACAGAGAAATAGCGTAGATCACAAAATTAATAGAAGTTATGGCCAGATTGAAACCCAGATGTCCATACTCTAAGGACAGGGCTCTTTACCATTCTGTGCTGCTGTTGGCAGATGAGTGGGCTTAGGGAGAGCAAGAGTAGATAGATGAAGGGCAAATTCATGGTAGGAGATAAGCGTAGAGTGATAGGATAAGCCTGTTAATTTTATGTGTCAAGATTGATGACAGTTTTTCAATACAAGTTGATTAAAAAAATGCAAGTACTTGAAAGAGAATTAGGAATAAAACCATATGCATGCAAATAAGTAACAGGAGCTTGAGAAAATACTGGAATTAATTGCTAGAAAGTGCAAAATAACAGGTTTCTAAGTTCTTTTATAAGGGCTATAACACTTGTGTCAACTAATGCAGAGGTTCTAATGCTTTGTGTAGGGCATATTTTCTTTTTTATTATGTATTTATTTTTATTTTACTGTGTGCACAAGAGAGCATGAGGTGGGGAGAGGGGCAGGGGGAAAGAAAGAGAGGGAGAGAGAGAAAATGAATCTTAAGCAGGCTCTATGCTCAGTGCAGAGCTCAATGCAGGGCTTGATCCCATGACCCTAGGATCATGACCTGAGCTGAAATTAAGAGTTTGACGTTCAACCAGCTGAGTCACCCAGGCCCCCTTAGGGCATATTTCTATATTTGCTTGGTAATTTGTTGAATTAATAATATATTCACATTTTTCCATTTGTAAAAGGATAGGACCCAACAAAATGTTCCTCTCTTACCTCCTAAGCACATACTTACCCTCCTGTATCTGCCAGGGTTCATTCAACAAGGCAGGCAGAAGCAGTCGAAGATAGGAGCTAGAAAACTAGAAAGAAAGATAGAAGATAATCTCTATCTCAAATCTCTCTCTCTCTAAAAATGACCTATATATCATATCTGTATATATACATAACATATATATGTGTATATAAAGAGATTTATCACAAGATATTTGCTTCTGTCATTGTGGAGTCTGACTAAGCAAGCCTAAAATTTGTAGGGTAACCATTCAGAAAGGGAAGATCATGAGCAGGATGGAACACTCCACAGGCACAGGCAGAAGCTGCTCTCCACCGGTGGATTTTCTTTTTTTTCTCAGAGAAATCTCAGCCCTGCTTTTTGACGTTCTAATAGATTCAGTCAAGTCACAAAGATTTTCCAACATAATCTCTCTAACTTAAAGTTAACTGGTTAGGAGCTTTCCTGAAATAAGCATCTTTCATACCTTATACTGTTCTTTGAGCATTATGTTGCATGTTTGGCTATATTACAAATTTTGCAGCAGTATTCATAAGTGAAATTGTAATTGTATTTTATCTTTTTGCTCTCTGTCAGATTTTGATGTCAGCGTAATTTTAGCTTAATTTAATATAATTAGATGCATCTTTTCTTCTATGTTTTGTGAAAGTGTATGTTTCTTTGGAATTTTCTACTCCATAATTGCTCAGTAGATTTTGAATGTGAATAGTGTTGGCTTGGGGTCTTTTTTGAGGAAGTGGAGAAGGTAGCTGTTTCACAAATTTTCAGTTTCCTCCAATGGTTAAATTATCCCACTCATAGTTTCTTTCCCTTTTGGAACAAATTTAAATAAGTAATACATCCCTTAAAACGCATCTGCTTCATTCAAATGCAGCTAAAAGCGTGTTTAAAGATATACTTAATATCTCTGACACTTTGGAGAAATCTCTCTAGATTCTGTACTCATCAGTTTCTTCATTTCTAAAATAGAATCATGTACTACCTTACAAAATTATTTTGAGGATTTAGTTAATATTGTTTGTGTTTTGTTTTGTCCTTGTTGATTTGGGGATATTTTTGTGAAGAGAGGGAAATTTTAGCCTTTCTTTTCCATTTTCCACCAGGAATCTTCATCTGAGTCAAATTTTCTATTAATAAAATTTTGACAATACATTTAAAGATATTAAACAATAAATATCAAGGTAAAATTATTTTATGTACCTTTTGACCTTGCGTTAGAATTTGTTTCTCAGTTCTTACTTGCAGCAAGCTGACCTACAATAGTTCATGTGACTTCATTAGCTCATACATCACGACAATTGATTGTTTACTCAGCTTTAGACAAAATATATTTAACTTATTGTTCAAAATTCCAAGTCCACCAGTACAAGGATCACAATCCTAGATAGTTACAGCATACTGATTGGGAAAGAGTGACATTCTTTTTTTTAAATTTTATTTATTTGTTTAAATGTTTATTTATTTTGAGATAGACCGCGTGTGTGTGCACCAGCAAGGGAGGGGCAGAAAGAGAGGGAGAGAGAGAATCCCAAGCAGGCTCCATGTTGTCAGCACAGAGCCCCATGCAGGGCTCCATCTTAGGAACTGTGAGATCCTGACCTGAGCCAAAATCAAGACTTGGATGCTTAATCCACTGAGCCACCCAGGTGTCCCAAGAGTGACATTTTTAGGGCTACCTCCCATCAAATACTGATGCCACTAATTATTTTATTGATTTAGTTGCTTAAAGGTGCTAGATGTTTGTGTAGGCAAAGAATGTTATGAACAACTCATTTCTTTTCCAGAACACACCTTGGGAAGGCAATACAGCTACTCTTGAATTTTATGGTAGAAAAATATATTTGCTCTAAACATACTGACTTCACATACATACACACCATGCATACATACATACTGACTTTTGTTTTGCCCTTAAAATGGACAACAAGACCCATTATAGACTCCTGTTAAATACTTTCTGATCATAACTCCTGTTTCTCTTGCCCTCGCTCATTCTGCTCTAGCCACATCAGCTTCCTTGTTATTCCTTAACCACAACGAGCTCATTTTTGGATCGGAACCTCTTTTATATTTACTGTTCTCTATGGCTAGAATTCCCTTCTTCATATCCACATGGCTTGCTTCTTGCCTTCTTCAAGCCTCTGCCCAAATACCATCCTCTCAGTAACTACTGTATTCAAATAGCAACATTGCTCTCCCAACCTCTGTTACCACCCGCTTGTTCTCTGTAGTCCCCTTAATTATTTTTATAGCTTTTTTCACTTTCTGATCTACTCTATCACTTATTTATTTGTCTATTGCTTATTTTTCACCATTAAACAAAATAGAAGCCTCATGAGAGGAGGAAGTTTTTTCTATTTCATTTGCTGCTATCCTTGATTCGTATCACAGTTTCTGGCATATAATAGATGCTCTGTAAAATGTTTCTTGACTAGATGAAAGTATTGTCTGTCCCACCTAGTCAATATCTGAGTAATCACCATTACAGTCAGCAATTCAAGTCGACTTTTAAATTATTATCATAATTTTGATTCAATTCAGTGAGCAGGAACTATTCATTTCCAGTGTATCAGTTGGAACTCTAATTTGTGAGTAAAAGTCTGACCTAATCAAAATGGACCATGTCACTAACCTATCTGAAAAGGTTTCCACTTTGCTTAAGTAAGAATTTAAGTTATTTGCGTCAGGGATCAGTCTCTGGCTCTGCTTCCATTGTGTTGGTGTTAGTCTGGCTAAATGGCAGCTCTTAGGCCTGTATTCTCTCAGGTTTTACGTCTTGAGAGAAGGATCAAATCCATTTCTCCAATAATTTCAGCTTCACCCAATCAACAGTGTCCTAGAACTGGGACTTGTAAGCCTCTGATTACTCCATCCATCAACCAGTTTCTATAACCATATTTAGGAGTCTTCTGTTTGTCTAAGGACTAAGCTCGTGCCCAACCCTTAAAGTCAGGAAGTACTTGCCAGAACCACATACTCTGTGAGTGGGGAAGGAAGTGGTTAAACAGTAAGACCAAAGAAATGCATCCTAAATACTATAAAGTATAAAGTATCTAGATGTTCCATAAATACTTGCTGTACATATTATGATCACGTGTCTCACAATCATTTTCTTTGCTTAATAATTACAACTTGCAATTGTTTTATTTTTCCCTAAATGCTGGAGACATATGTGTGAAAATGATTTTTACCCTTTGAAATTATATTCTTAAATTTAATTTTGTTTTTCTTTAGGATCTCCAGGTAATTGTCCTTCCCCTGCTCCTTTTATAGGAGAAAGTCAGCTTCAGTCAAGAGATACAGTTGTGGCAAGTTCATAGATTTCTCTGTGACAGTTGGGAAAATGAAGATCCAGTCTAAGCAGGATCTTGCATGTTCTCGCCCTGCCTTGTAGATATTTGCTACCTATTTTTTAAGCATAATCAGAATTAAGGTTAGTCTGCCCATGACATCATTCAGAAGCACTAAAACATTACTGAAGCCCTTAAACCATATTAGAAATCCAAAACGATTTTTAAAACAGTGGGTAGGAATCTCTGAGGCCACTTAATAGTATGGTAGTATATGACATTTCTCCCTTTGGCTATGGTACGTTGTGGTGACATTTTTTGCTGATTTTATATGGTGAACCAACATGTGAGTCAATTAGTGGATTTTTGTAATTCACTTATACATTTGCATACTAATACAACAATTTGTATTTTTTGAAATATTACGTGTTGTTGAAAGGAAGACTTTAAAATGCAGCTCAGAGTTGGAAATGAAACCTCAACCTAATGGAAAGCCTTGAGTGTAATGATCAGCTACTGCAAGTGGTGTAAAATAAACCACCCAAACCTTAGTGGCTAGCAACAATAAACATTTATGGCTATATTTGTGGGTCTTCCTGTTGATGTTCAGCCAGGATACAAGTGGCTTCATCTGATTGTGGCTCTATGCTGAGGATTTAGGTTGGCTCCACATGTATGCATTCTGGGACTCAATGCAAGTCACATAACCAACCCAATGTCCGTGGTGTGAGGAAATATCCTTTATCTTTCATGGAGAAAATGGAGAACCTGAGGGCTAAAGATGGGGATGTATAATTCTAATTTATGGGCAGGTAAAGAATTGGAAGCAAAGATTTAGTCATCCACATTGAGTACATCAAATACATGCTAAATTATTTTTAAGGTGAGTTTAGGAGCTACAGCATGATTCTTTTGCTGAGTTGGGGTGGTAGATTATGTCCTGCATTAGTAAGGGTTCTCCAGAGAAATAGAACCAATAAGATGTGTGTGTGTGTGTGTGTGTGTGTGTGTGTGTGTGTGTGTGTGTGTCTATGATTGTGTGTGAATGTGTTTTATACACACATAAAGACTGGTAAGTCCCAACATCTGCAGGGTGAGTAGGCAAGCTGTAGACCCAGGAGAATTGCTAATGTAGTTCCAGGCTGAAGGGTGGCAGGCTTGAGACCGTAGGAGAACAGAAACTTCAGCTAAAGTCTTAAGGCAGGAAAAAAAGTTAGTGTCCCAGTTTGAAGGACATCAGGCAGGAATAATTCTCTCTTACACAGTGAAGGTCAGCTTTTTTGTTCCATTCAGTCTTTCAATTGTTTGGATGAGAGTCACTCATATTAGGGAGGGCAATCTGCTTTACTCAATCTGCCAATTTAAATGTTAATCTTATCCAAAAACACTTTCACAGAAACAAAAGAATAACGTTTGGCCAAATATCTGGGCACTCTGTGGTCCAAATTAACACATTAAAATTAGCTGTCACGAGCCCTGGTTTTGTTTGTTTGGTGTTGATTTTGTTATGACAAGAAAAGAGAAGCTAAGTGAATACTTCTTTTTTGTCTTTTTCTCACTGAGTTCCCAGCCTCCAAACTTGAAGAATATAGGTTTAAAGGAATGCCAAACTATTAACTTGTCTTGAGTGCCCACGGACCTTGGTCTGGCCCTATTCCTAAGGTTTGTGCATGTGGCCCTTGGAAAGTCAAGAGAGTGAAAGTTCCCTTTCCTTCAAGAGAGAACCACACTTTGGGAATCTGAAGTCTTTGTTCACATGACCTCATTGTGGAACTCAGCATTAAAACAGTGGGTAGGAATCTCTGAGGCTACTTAATAGTATGTTGGTACATGAAGTTTCTCCATTTGGCTGTGGTACGTAGAAGTTGTGGTGACATTTTTTCTGCTTTTATATGGTGAACCAGTATGTGAGTCAATAAGTGATTTTTAAAATTGGCCTGTCTATTTGCATAATAATAGGAGTGTCTGAAAGACAGGTTGAAGAAGCCACATCCTGCCTTTGGAAAAACCAAGTATCTGAGAAAGACTGTTGTCAGTTGAAATGTCATCTTTGGAGTATCTTAAAAGTGGGATAGTTTGGAACCTGTATGTATAAAATGTCAAAAGAGAATAGCCAAAAGAGGTTTTAGTATTTGACCAAGGAAATATGATGCAAATTTAATGAACACTTAAGACCGTATAGTCAGTTTTTATGATTGCCTTTAAGGAGGAGAGTAATGTTTGGGATTCTGTTGGAAGATTCATGAGAAAGTGGTTAAAGAACATACAGTTTGGTGTGGTTAAAGAACAAAGGGTGAATGTACAGAAGTGAGACTGAAAAGACAAGCCCTGGCTTTATCATCAAGGGCCTTGCTTGTGAAACTAGGGAATGTGAACTGCCCCTTATGGGTGTTACAGGCGTATCAAGATCTTTATGCAGGTGACTGACAGCATTGTTCCATTTCTGAAAAATTTGCACTGGTGATAGTAAGCAGGACAGAGGAAAACCTGATCAGAATTTTTTTTAAGTTTTATTTATTTATTTTTGAGAGACAGAGGGAGGGATAGAGAGAGAAGGAGAGGGAGAGAGAGAATCCCAAACAAGCTTCATGCTGTCAGCACAAAGCCCAATGTAGGGCTCAATCTCCTGAACCATGAGATCAAGACGTGAGCTGAAATCAAGAGTCAGATGCTCAACTGACTGAGCCACCCAGGCACCCCATTATCAGAATTTTTTAAAGATCTAAACATTGAAAAGATTCTGGGGGCACGCTTTATGCAATGTAAACTAATATACAAAGCATATACAAATGTTAAAATTAAAATAATGAGACAGTTTTAGAAGATAGAGTTCAAAGAACTTGGTGCCTGACTGGCAAAGGGGAGGGCCAGGGATTTAGATGTTTCTATCTTAGAACCATGGGTAGATTAAAATAAAAGCACATAGGAAAAAGCAATGGTAATAGGGATTTAGATGTTTCTATTTTAGAACCATGGGTAGATTAAAATAAAAGCACATAGGAAAAAGCAATGGTAATTGGAATGGTAATGGAAACATATGGTCGATCTAAAATGTAGATTAATTCTTATTGTATCACATTGGATCAGTTTGAAAGTAATTTTCCTGGTGCTAGGAGAATTTTTTCCTAAATTTATATGGACTAAGTTTGTATTTTTGAAAGTGGTGGTTTAAATAACTTCCAGAACTTAACAGATTTAGAATAAAAATTTTACCTTTATATTATCTAAAAGGTTTTTTAACAGCAGACTTTGTCTACTTATTTGGAGAAAGGCTGATATTCATTACCAAATTGCAAGTATTATAATTTTAGTCAATTATGTATTATTGGTCATGCCTGTGAATGCCTTAAATTTCTTCAGCCAATGCCAGTGATGAATGTGGGTAGATAATTTAAAAAAAATAATAAAGGAAGTAAATAGTTTCAGAATCCTATGGAAGATCTCATTCCTGCTCTAGAATTCTGAAATCCCCTTAATTTACTCAACAAATGTTCCTTTGACTCAAACAAGCATACAAAATCTGTATGTAGTCTTCCTGTTCTCTACAACGCTATGTGAAAGCATGTAATCCATTCTTTTTTTTTTAAATGTTTATTTATTCTTCAGAGAGAAACAGAGCACAAGCAGGGGAGGAGCAGAGAGGGAGACACAGAATCCAAAGCAGGCTTCAGGCTCTGAGCTGTCAGCACAGAGCCCGATGCGGGCCTCGAACCCACGAACTGTGAGATCATGACCTCAGCCGAAGTCAGGCACCCTGCATGTAATCCACTCGTTATGTACTAGTGTGTCTTTGACCTGAAATTACATTGGAAGAAGCTGGAATTAAACGAAAGTAAGTGAATTGCCTTATTGCTAATCATGATACACTTTGGAATGTTTTCAGTAAATATTAACAGAAGTAAAAGAAGATATTCAGACTAACTCAAGATGTGAATTCTCATATAAGAATATAGATTTTTCCGTCCTCTTTTTCCTTCTCATTTTTCCTCCTCTTCTTCCTCATTTTCTCTTTCTCCTCCCCTATGGATATCAAACGCAAAAATAGAAAAGGCAAATGGAGTTTACTTCTTAAGTTCTTATACTTAGTGATCTGGCTGGCTGTCTCCTGACATAGTCTTCTTCTTCCTCCTCCTCCTCCTCCTCCTCCTTCTCCCTTTTTTTTTTTCCTTCTGGGAAAACATCAGCGTGAAGACGGTGACCCTGTGCACTTGTTTTAGATGAGGGTAAACAGAAAACGATATTACTTGCCTGAATGGAGTAGACTATCCCATGGAGGAGAATAATAGCTGTCTTCTAGTTTCTGTTTTTTTAAAAAGACCAGTGAGAACTTAAAAGGAGAAAGAACTGGAGAGGAGGGTGAAAGATGATTACCTTAAGGATTAGAGCTGTTACCCTGGTGAAGTCTGCAAATACTGTTTCTAAGTGATGGGTTGAATGTCTCTTGAGTAAAATGAATTTCAACTAAGGGATTAGCAGTAAATCTTTACAGGAAAATATCTCTCAGTTAGTTATCCATTATGATAGTATGATTTCAATAAAAATGGATATTGTTTCCCTCATTAAGCAGGCTATCCTATAAATATTATTTTAGAAGATCAAAAGAAATAAACTATTTTTTGAAAAAGTTCAAATGGCTTAAATTTTATCACACATTCAGCTATTTTAAAGTCAATTCATCAAAAATTACTTTTTTTTTAAATGAAACAGCATTTTTCTGGTCTTCTTAGTGACTTTGCGAATAAACATATTGCACATGTTTTGTCAAAAATCTGGTAGATGATAGGTTTCATAGATGCTGTATACATTGCTATACACATTTGTTGGCATTTTTTTATTTTTAAGAAATAATCAAAAACATATTGTGAGCTCAAGGAACAGCATATATGCTTCAGGTTAACACGGTAATGGCTCTGACCTTTAACCCTGATGCAACTGTTCTATGCTAACAGCTCTTTGTGAAAGGACACCAAATACTGAAGAAATTGGAAAGGTTAACAAAGTTAGCGGACAAAATAAACTTGATACTGAGAATGAACTTTCACATGTAGCAAAAAAATAAACACTATTCTCTTAAGCTGATCATCAAAGGATGTTTAAGATGCCTATATATGCTTCTTAGCGTTAAGTTCATACTCTCTTTTGAGAATTGTTTATACAACGGGTTACCAAATTCATAGTGAGTCAATTACTGTAAATTCATAAGAACTAATACGTGTGGGATTATTTTGAAACAATTGAAGTCCTAGCGCCAATGGGGTGGCAATCATACTTGGGAGCTTGCTATTTTTTTCGAGTCCTTTTCATGACATCGCAGTATTAGAGGCGTTTCCTAACTTCCTGGTGTAGACTTGACTGAATTATTCCCCAACATAACTTCCAGAATTTGGGTCCAAACTCTAACCTGAATTCTTGGCTGCAACAAGGTCATACAAAGCCTGACTTCTGTTACTGACACATTTTAGAAGTTCATAGCTCAGACTGACTCTACAATGGGAATTACATATCAAATTACTTTTGTAGAAACGGAAAAGAGCAAAGTAACTGCAAAACTGTGTGTGATCACCCAGAACACAGTGTGGAAAGGCCATTTAAACAACACTGAAAAGGTGGGTGTGTTTTTTTACTCGTTACTGCTTATCATCTAAACCATTTTATTAGCATTTCCTAAAAGCGACATGACACTCTAAAGATGTAAAGATGGTTTCTCTCTCCTGCACAAAGTGTTCCTTAAAAGAGATATCCCAGACTAAACCTCACCAAAGCACTCTGTTATTTTTTTGTAATGAGAAGTACAGGTTAAGTGCTTTTTTTATTTCTCACTGTATCAAGAAAATAATGTTTACATGAGAAGAAAAGCAAACGACAGACAAGAATGGTCGTACCTGGTTTTGCATTTAACAATCCAATCCTTGATGGCTAAAAAATAAATAAATAAAACTTCAGGTGGTCTTATTTTTTAACTCAACAAAGTTCCACTTGTTTTATAAGTCATCTTACTAATTTATTGTTGGGCTTTGAAAAACCTTCTCCATTTTGCCGGTCTTCCAAAGTATTGGTTGATGTGGCTAGCAGTCTTTGAAAAAACAGCAGGATTAACAGGGTATTTGCACACCTGCAAAGCTCATTTAATGACTAAAATTGCAAATGCTGTACAAGTAAAACAAAAAAAATGTATATTTTAAGTTATTTAGTGACCACAGCTATATAACACTATTCAGACAACCAAGAATGTATGTCTATATATTATGTATCCCAAAATGTAGCTTTGATTGATTATTTTTCCATGTCAAATATTTTGATTTGCTGGAAAGATGATAAAAAAAAAGCCTTAACAGAAATGGACAACTTTACAAGAAAATGAGCAGAAAAAGCAAAAAAGTGATGTTGAAAATTTTGAAATCATCAGAAAAATTGGAGAAGGGAGAACATGTAAATAAAGATGGAGGGCATAACTGCTGTTTCTTCTAAGGACTTGCATTCAGATTCATTGCCATGCATACCTACACTAACCACATTAACTTCCCTGGGAAGTATTCTCTGGATGACTCACCTGTCTTTCAGATGCATAAGCTTTAAACTTTTATTTATTGATCATTTGATTTACCGATCAAGAGATTTTCATTTTGATGATTGCTAGGTTTCTTGAAAATTCTCTCCCTTAGGGAGCCAAAGCATAAGAGACTGTTAAAAACTGAGAACAAACTGAGGGTTGATGGGGGGTGGGAGGGAGGGGAGGGTGGGTGATGGGTATTGAGGAGGGCACCTTTTGGGATGAGCACTGGGTGTTGTATGGAAACCAATTTGACAATAAATTTCATATATTAAAAAAAAATTCTCTCCCTTATTTGATGATAAATTTCATATTTAAAAAAAAAAGAAAATTCTCTCCCTTTTCATAAGATCATTTTAACTGAGGGCTAAGCTGTCACCCAGGATCAGTATGGCTTTCTAAGAAGATAATTTCTGGTGGTCTAACTGAGGTAGAGAGGAATTAGGTATTAAGGACTGAAAATTACAGCCAGAGCATTTGATACCATAGAGGGATTCTACCTGCTCCCCACTTCTGAGGCCCGTGGCAGACATATATAATGAGCTAAGGAACTTGGATACAGCCTCAGAATCTTCCTTGACTCTGAGCTCCAGGCGGCCACCATTAATCTTTTAAATAGGCTCAAATGGTGAAATCTATTTGCCATCCTCCATTAGATTCATATTCTAAGCTTTAATATTTATTCTTCCTCTCTTCCATGGAGATGATAACATCATTTTCTGCTTCACTGGCATGAAAACTAGTCCTAGAAAAAGGTATATAAAGACATAGTGCAAGTTTTCCTTCTAAAGCTGTAGGACATGATAAGCCCCTTGTGATTGAAAGAGACTTTATCAAAATTTCCCTAACAGATTATAATCTATTTATTTCTAAATAATTATTGCTCATCCTATGTTCACTGTAGCACAGAATGAGTTAATCATATTTTTGAGTTCATCTGAAATGGAATTCTTTAAGATGTTAGGTTTCACTTGTGAAAATGATTGACGTTTATACTGCTGATATATTACTATGGGTGCAGGAATAAGAAATAAACAAGATGTCACATAAATAGATTGATTTGATGCCAGCGACTTAAGCAGAAAAATGATCCTCTAAGTCCTTAAAATCACAGCTTGCTAGAAATTTGCATCTAGTGAATTGATGTCCTGCTTATATTTTTCAAACAGTGAACATTTTGCTTAAATTTTCAGCAACATTTGAGAATTAGTTTTCAACTGGGAAACTTTGGGCTTGGTAAATTGTGGATGTAAGTGAACGGGTACGAAGTTACAGATAAGAGACTGTAAATAAATAAATGGAGATTTTTGTGGGTGGGTATGAAAGCACATCTGCAAATTGTAGTTGGGTTCAGCCTCAGTGTGTGTTTTCCCCAGTGTGACTCACTCAGTCATCACCCGGTTTGCGTTATTACTGACTCTCAACTATGTGAAACACTCAAACAGTTGGGATTCCTTTTGGAACACATACAAACAACCCAGATCTTCCAATTCAGATTATGTGGTTGGGCCTACGACTGTTTTGAAGACAGGGAGGAAAAACCTGAAGGCTGTCTGTGGCTACGGGGTGTGGGGTTGGGGTACAGTTCTAGGGTGTAGTTAACACAGGAAGGTACTCAAATTACATCCAGTGTAACATACCAAACTTGGAAAAGCTCTCTCCCTCTCTTTTTCTGTTTCTCTCTCTTCTCTCTCTCCCCCCCTTCTTCCCTCCCTGCTCTCTCCACCACCCCACCCTTTCTGTCTCTCTCTTTAGCAGTTGCTAGCTAAACTTCCTGACCATGTAAACTGAGGTAGGTTACTTCGGGTATACCAGAACAGCATTTCTCTGCACTTTTTGTCTTTCCAGTCAAACCCACGTCAAGTCTAAATAAAAACTCATTCTGACTATTGATAATTACTTTATTTAGTTCTGCATAAGCTGCAGTAACTGCTCATGCCTTCTTATCAAGACTCTAGAACTCTTTTAAATCCAGTTGCCACAAGATTGCTGTGGATGGAAGCCTTTCATTATGCTGCCTTTGTTTGCTAATTGTTTGGACTTTTAAGTTTTGAAAATAGTTCCAAGTCACCATTTTAAAGTGTACAATTCAGTGTTTTTTAGTATATTCACAGAGTTGTCCACCCATCACCACTGTCTAATGCCAGTACATGTTCATCGCCCCAGAAAGAAACCCTGTGACTATTAGCAGTTAGTCCCCATTCTCCCCTCCTCCCAGGCCCTGGCAACCATCCGTCTACTTCCTGTCTCTGTGGATTTGCCTAGGCTGAAAACTTCATATGAATGGACTCATAAAATAGGTGGCCTTTTGTGACTGGCTTGTTTCACTAGGCATAATATTTTCAACATTCATCCATAGCTGAATAATATTCCATTGTATGAATATATATGTTTTATTTGTCCATTTATCATTTGATGGACTTTTCATGGGGCAAAAAGGACTTTTTCCTTTTCTCTTTCTCTACTTCTTTTTTCTCTCTTTTTTTGCCTCATGTTATTTTGGTTTTTGTTCTCCTTATTATATTTGCTATAGGTTACTTGATTGCACACATTGAAAATCCTACTATTAACTTCTAAACTAATGCTTCTCAACTTTAATGTGAATATAAAACACATAGTGCTCCTTTTAAAATGCAGACTTTGCCCAATTCTTAACTGAATTATTTGTTTTTTGGGTATTGAGTTTGATAAGTTCTTTATAGAGTTTGGACATTAACCCTTTATCAGATGTGTCATTTGCAAATATCTTCTCCCATTCTGTAGGTTACCTTTTAGTTTTCTTGGTTGTTTCCTTTCTTGTGCACAAGCTTTTACCTTGACGAAGTTCCCGTGGTTCATTTTTACTTGTTTCCCTTACTTCCAGAAACGTGTGTACTAAGAAGTTGCTAGGGCCGATGTCAATGCTGCCAGTGTTCTCCTCTAGGATTTTCATGGTTTCCTTTCATATTTAGGTCTTTTATCCATTTTGAACTTATTTTTGTGTATGGTAAGAAAGTGGTTCACTTTCATTTTTCTTCATTTTGCCATCCGATTTTCCCAGCATCATTTGTTGAAGAGACTGTCTTTTTTCCATTGGATATTCTCTCCTGCTTTGTCAAAAATTAGTTTACCATATAGTTGTGGGTCCATTTCTGGGCTTTCTATTCTGTCCCATTGATCTATGTGTCTGTTTCTGTGCCAGTATGATAAAAAGCTTCTGCTCAGCAAAAGAAACAATCAACAAACAAAAAAGCAGCCTATGAAATGGGAGAAGATATTTGCAAATGACATATCTGATAGAGTTAGTATCTAAAATCTATAATGAGCTTATCAAACTCAACCCCCAAAAACAAATAATCAAGTTAAGAAATGGGCAGAAGATGGGGCACCTGGGTAGCTCAGTCAGTTGAGCCTCTGACTCTTGATTTCAGTTCAAGTCATGATCTTATGCTTTGTGAGTTAGAACTCAGCATCAGGCCCTGCACTAGCAGCATGGAGCCTGCTTGGGATTCTCTGTCTCCTTCTCTCTCTGCCCCTTCATCCCTCTCAAAAATAAATAAATAAATAAATAAATAAATAAATAAATAAATAAATAAATAAATAAATATTTTTTTAAAAAGAAATGGGCAGAAGATATGAATAGACATTTTTCCAAAGAAGACACCTGAAAAGATGCTCAACATCACTCACCTTCAGGGAAGTACAAACCAAAACTATAATGAGATATTACCTCATACCTGTCAGAATGGCTAAAATTAACACAGGAAACAACAAATATTGGTGAGGATGCAGAGAAAGGGGAACCCTCTTACACTATTGGTAGGAATGCAAGCTGATGCAGTCACTCTGGAGAACTGTATGGAAGTTCCTCAAAAAGTTAAAAATAGAACTGCCCTATGACCCAGCAATGACACAACTAGGTATTTACTCAAAGGATACAAAAATACAAATTTGAAGGGACACATGTACCCTGATATTTATAGCAGCATTATCAACAGTAGTCAAATTATGGAAAGAGACCAAAGGTCCATTGACTGATGAATGGATAAAAATGTGGTTGTGTATGTATTTATGTATGTATGTGTGTGTGTATATATATATATATATATATATACACACACACATACATACACATATGTATGTGTGTATATATATATATATATACATATATATATATATATATATATATATATATACATAAATACATACACACACAATGGAATATTACTCAGCCATTAAAAACAATGAAATCATGCCATTTGCAACAACATAGATGGAGCTAGAGGATATTATGCTAAGCAAAACAAGTCAGTCAGAGAAAGACAAAAATGATTTGATTTCACTCATGTGGAATTTAAGAAACAAAACAGATGGACATGGGGGAAGGAAAAAAAAAACAGAAGGAGGCAAACCATAAGAGACTCTTAACTATAGAGAACAAACTGAGGGTTGCTGGAGGGGAGGTGGGTGGGAGATTATCTAAATGAGTGATGGGCATTAAGGAGAGCACTTGTTACAATGAGCACTGGGTGTTATATGTAAGTGATGAATCACTAAATTCTACTCCTGAAACCAATATTACACTATATGTTAACTAGAGTTTAAATAAAAATGTGGAAACAAAAATTAATTAATTAATTAATTAACTTTAAAAAGTACATAACAACTACTATGGAAATAAAAAATAAATAAATAAATAAATAAATAAATAAATAAATAAATAAATAAATAAAATACATTTAACAAGTTCCCAGGTGATCCTGATGTTGCTGATCTGTAGACTACTACTTGAGTACCAAGGATTCTTACTATATGTTTCATTGAAAGAGAATGTTCTAAGTAAGTTAGTTCATTCTGGACACACTTGTAGATGCTTACACAAATTTTATATTTATCTAAATATTACATTAACAGTTATTTAATACATGCCCAGCAACTTTCAGAGTATTTAAACACGTTATAGTTTAAAATAGAGATTGGGAACCTAAGGCCTGTAATTTTTGTCTGCCACCTGTTTTTGTCAATAAAGCTTTAGTAGAACCTAACCACACCCATTTTTTTACATTTATTTATTTATTCTGAAAGAGAGCATAAACTGGGGAGGAGCAGAGAGAATGAGAGACACATTCCCAAGCAGGCTCTGTACCATCAGCACAGAGCCCGATGTGGGGTTCAAACCCACACACTGTGAGATCATGACCTGAGCTGAGATCAAGAGGCAGATGTTTAACCAACTGCACCACCCAAGCTCTTCCATTTTATTTTTTTAATATAATTTATTGTCAAATTGCTAACATACAGCATGTACAGTGTTCTCTTGGTTTTGGGGGTAGAGTCCCATGATTCATCACTTACATATGACACCCAGTACTCATCCCAACAAGTGCCCTCCTCAATGCCCATCACCCACTTTCCCCTCTCCCCCACCCCCCATCAACCCTCAGTATGTTCTCTGTATTTAAGAGTCTCTTATGGTTTGCCTCCCTCTCTGAAACTATTTTTCCCCCTTCCCTTCCCCCATGGTCTTCTGTTAAGTTTCTCAAGTTCCAGATATGAGTGAAAACATATGGTATCTGCCTTTCTCTGGCTGACTTATTTCACTTAGCATAATACCCTCCAGATCCATCCATGTTGCTGCAAATGGCAGGATTTCATTCTTTCTCATTGCCAAGTAGTATTCCATTGTATATATAAACCCCATCTTCTTTATTCATTCATCAGTTGATGGACATTTAGGCTCTTTCCATAATTTGGCTAGTGTTGAAAACACTGCTATAAACATTGGAGTACATATACCCCTGTGAATCAGCATTCCTGTATCCTTTGGATAAATTCCTAGTAGTGCTATTGCTGGGTTGTAGGGTAGTTCTATTTTTAATTTTTTGAGGAAACTCCACACTGTTTTCCAGATGGCTGCACTAGTTTGCATTCCCACCAATAGTGCAAGAGGGTTCCTGTTTCTCCACATTCCTTACAGCATCTATTGTTACCTGAGTTGTTAATTTTAACTATTCTGACCGGCCTAGCCACACCCATTTTTTTGCTTGTCTATGGCTGCTTTAGACTATAGTAGCAGAGTTGAGTAACTCTTACAGATTGCTAATTGTAACAAAGACCACATGGTTTACAAAGCCTGAAATATCTACTGTCTAACCCTTTACTGAAAAAATTGCCAACCCCTGATTTAAAGACTTACTATATACTGAAACAATTTAAATCAACTTACTTAAATCTATGTATAGACTAAAGAATTTAGAGTATAAAACTGCAATAATGACTAAGAACATTTTATTAAGATGAAATTGATGTTCATCAAGAACATTTCATACATATACCACTTTCTAATGATGGTAAATCCAAAAAATAAAATTGTGGTCAATATTTTCAACTATTGAACATTTAAAGTTTGTTTTAAATTAACTCTGTTAATTCAATGAATCCTCTCAAGTAGTTGAGTATGACTGGAAAAAAGACAATTGTTACACAATAACTTTATGATTACTAAACTCAACAAGATCTTTAATGAATCACAGGAATTAATTCCCTATCCCTTTGTATTCTCACACTCCTAGATGACTATCCATTCTTTTCCTTTTTTGCTCAAACTTTCAATACCTCATATTCCACTCTTAGTCTTAAGTGATGACTACTTACTTTGTAGTAAGAAAATAAAATCTAGGAGTATCTGAGTGGCTCACTTGGTTGAGTGTCCAGTGTCGGCTCAGGTCATGATCTCCTGGTTCATGAGTTCAAGCCCCACATCAGACTGGCTGCTGTCCAATCAGAGCCTGCTTTGGGTCCTCTGTTCCCCCCCTCCCCTCTCTGCCCCTCCCATCCATGTGCACGTACTCTCTCTCAAAAATAAACATTAAAAAAAAAAGAAAAGAAACTCTATCAGAAGAGAACTTCTATTTGCCCTTGTCACTACATCCTCTTTTACCTTATCTCAGCCTCCAAATTCTGGTTTTGTTTTTGTTACACCTGATCAATTGTTTATGCTTTTGACAAAGACCAAACTCTTCACTTGTGCACACCACATCCTTACCTTTATCACCTACTTCAGGACATCATGGTAACAGTTTTTTCCTGCTCCTGCATCAGCAGATTTGGCCACTACACTTGATTTTTTTCCCCATCATTATACAAACATGCTCTTATTTCTTTCATCATAAAGTGAAAGACCAAGCTTTCTTGACTCCACTTGCCTCTCCATGAGCATCCATTTCTTTCTTCCCTTGACAGTGTCTTTGAAAGAGCTACCTATACTTAGTCTCCAGATCTCTCCTGTTCTCTGTTGAGTCTGCCCGCCCCCATGCTAAGATTTCATCGCCATGCTTCCCCTGAAATTATTCTTGTTAAGGCCACCATGACCTCCTGAATACAAATTTCACTGGCTGAATGCTGAATTTGCAAGTGGCCATTTACACAGAGGTGTTTCCTATAAGGAACTACACACCACAAATATTTTATAATGTATTCATCCCTTGGTGTTTAAAAGCCACACTCTTCTTATCTTCCTTGTATTACTCTGGCCGTTTTCCCTCATTCCTTTTACTCTTTTCTTTTCTATTACTTGACCTGTAAACATGGATTCTCTTCCTTTCTTTATCTGCACTCCATCCCTTCATGAATCATGGTTTATAATACCACATTTATGATGTTGGCTTCAAGATTTATATCGCTAGCCCAAACTTCTCTTTAGTTCTGGAGTCTTAAATCCTACTGCCCACATACCATGTCCATTTAGAACCAGTGGGCATCTCAGACTTAACATGCCCACAACTAAATTGCTGACTCTCTCCTTCACCCTAAATCTTATCCTTCTGTCTTACTCATCTCAATGAATGGTAATTTCATTTTTACAGTCACTCAAACTGAAAAGCTTGGAATGATTCCTGATTTTTTTCTTTCACACCCCATATCCAATCCATCAAAACATCCTGTCAACACTTGCTTTAAGATACATCTGGAATCCAACCACATTTCTTCACTTCACAGCCACCATCCTTGTCCAATCCACCACCATCTCTCACCTGGATTATTGTAATAGTCTCATGATGAGTATTCCTGCTTTCTGCTCTTGCCACCCTTTACTATTTTCACTGCAGCAGGCAGTGATACCGTTAGAATACCTTGGCACTCTATACGTCCTTCAGTGACTTTCCATTTCACTCAGAGTAAAAGCCAATGTGTTTCCTATGGACTATAAGGAACTATACACCATCTCTATGACTTGATTCCCTACTCCTCTCCTCTTGCTCACTCAGCAGCCCTGGCCTCTCTGTTTTCTGATGAACCTGCCAGTCATATTCCTGCCATGGAGCCTTTGTATTTTTAGTTCAGTTTGCATGGAGTACTCTCCAGATAGTCACATGACTCCTTCCTTCATTTCCCTCAGGTCTCCATTCTTTTCCTCTTAGGACTTCTTCCCTCATCCTTCTTCCCTGATTTAATATTCTTCATAGCACTTATGACCCCCCAAACAGACCATTGTACCTGGTTATATTGGTTATTGTTTCCGCCCTTCTATTAAAATGTAAGCTTAATGAAATCAGGGATTTTTGCATTGTTTTTATTGTTTTAAACTATACAACTAAAGGCTCAAAACCTTTGACTTGTAGATGAGAGGAGTTTCTCTACCTAAAGCAATTTTAACTCAATGTTATCTCTCCCCAAGTTAACATCACCGCAACTGGGTGATATTACCTGTCAGTTGTCATTCTTCTTCTTCTTCTTCTTTTTTTTAATCTCCTTTGCTTTACTAGATTAAAAAAAAAAAAAAGTAGTGCCAACTTTTGCCATTATTCAAAAACACAGGCTTTCCCCACAAACTGGCTTCTTATGTCTTAGAGTAACAGTCACCAGTGCAGGTCTGTGTCTGCCTTTGAGTTGCTTTAGCCAGAGAAACTCTTGTCCTTATCTCAAAACCCTGACGTGTTCTGATTAAAAAAAAAAAAAAAAAAAGAGAGAGAGAGAAGCTTTTATCCCATACAGAGGTCCTCTTTAGAAAGAGGTTAGCTGTTACAAGGGGAGCATTGTAGATTTGAAAAATCATTTCTCATATTCAGAAAATAAGGGTAACTTTTAAAGTATCCTTGAAAGCTAAAAAGTGATGTTTTAAACCCCCAAAGGGGCTTATAGCCTTTTCGTTTTGCCTTATTGTGACTCTTTAACCTCTACTATTGACAGATGAAGTCCCATTCAAATTCTGTAAAGCAGTTGCTAAGTTGTTGCTGACTTTGTCTTTATAAAAATCTAGGCGTTTAATTTCTTGTTAGTAAGATTAATATGTAAATATATTTTATGTCTGTAATTGTGTACTGTATTTGAATTTGTCTCAGTATTTAGAAACTACTGTAAACTTTGCCCCAAAAAGCCCTGTCTAAAAATTAAGACTAAATAATAAGTCAGGCTTCCTGTTAAATTGCTGTCTTGTTTTGAGAAACTTTGCCAGCACAGAGAACCAGTCTACAGTAGCCCCAGATAGTGGTTTTTGGCTAAGCATCAAATGATTAACATTATTTATATGTATTCAAAATATAAAAGCTGACTATACCTCGTACTGAATATAGAATTGTGCTGTTTACTATTTTTAAATATTACCAAAGGATTTTTTAAAAATTGATGTGCTATGCATTCTTCGGTTTTATATAGAATTGTTTTTATATTAAATTCTAAATCCCAGATTTTTATATGAGTATACAGTTATGTGACTTCTCTATTTTTTTAAATGTTTTATCTGTTTATTTTGAGAGAGAGAGAGAGAGAGAGAGAGAGAGAGAGAGAGAGCACATGTGCACATGAGCAGACGAGGGGCAGAGAGAGAGGGAGAGAAACAGAGGATCACAGTCAGGCTCCATGCCGCCAGTGCAGAGCCCAACATGGATCAATCTCAAGACTGTGAGATCATGACCTGACCTGAATTCAAGTGTTGAGTTGGATGCCTAACCAAATGGGCCATCCAGGGGCCCTTCTATTCATTGTTAAATTTCCTGTGCCATCATGCTTCTCTCCTATCTTGTAACAGGGGAATAAATAGATCTTTTTGCCAAATGTGAGACTCCTAATAGTGTCCCTTGGATCCATTTTTTTTTGTTTATGTCCTAAAAGACTTTATTCCATCAAGTGTTCCTCTGGGCCATCTGTCTTTCTATAGAATCCCTCTTTTTTTTTTTCTTTTTAAAAAGTTTTTATTTAAATTCCAGCTAGTTAACATATAGTGTAATGTTAGTTTCAGGTATATGATTTTGTGATTCTAATACTTACCTTTTTAAAAATATAATGTATTGTCAAAATGGCTAACATACGGTGTGTGCAGTGTGCTCTTGGTTTTAGAGGTAGATCCATTTTAATCTAAAGTCTAACTATGATACTTTCAATTCGACAACAATATTTCCTGTTCCCTATTAGTCCTTTATGACACAGACATAACTCTCTTAATGTTTTTACAATTAAAGTGCATTTGCCTCATACTTGACTTTAATTTGCTAAGTCTTAAGGGCTACTTTTAACATCCATTTACTGACTTTGAGGTTACAGCCTAAGTGGAGGAGGTGACTTGTGGGCCTGTTTACTGTGTAGATGGTAATAATAAGTAATAGATTTTGATTGTGCTTTATATTTTATAAGTCACTTTTAGAAGCATCAGTTTATTCATTATTGGAGATTCTTACATAGTTCTGTAGCAAGCAGATTTCAGTTTATAATTGTTATTGATCCTTAAAATTCTTTTGTGTAAAAGGGGATATTTTAGGTATGTTAATGTGAGTGGAAAAATATTCCTTGTTTTTTCAGTCTAGAATTATCTTAAAATTGTCATCTATCATCTGGTTACCATTTCTGTTTTTCTGTTGCTTCTTGCATCAATAGCTAAGAATCCAAGAAAATAAGTTTTTGTAAGATACCTTATAAAAACTTTCCAATAATTCCTTAGTTACCAAATTCATTTTTAGTCGACATTCTTCCTATATTGTTAAAATTTTTTGATGTTGTTGAAACCAATCTCCTCTCGTAAATCTTTTCTCTTGACTTTTTGCACAAGAGTCTCATGTTTCTTTCTCTAGGTCTGGCTGGTTCAACAATAAATGTTCTTGGGCTTTTCATCTTTTTTCAAGATATTATCCTTGACTCCTTATAACTCTTTGGTGATGTCCTTAACCAATGGAAAGTCACTTTGTGAACCTGGAATCTTTGGCTCTGGTTTTGTTTGTTGGTTTGTTTTTGTCAAGATTCCAGCAGATCATGACAGCTAGCTGACTCCTATTTGTAAATTTTGTATGCCCCCATCTAAACTTATTTCTGTCCTACCAATACAATTTTGTTATTATTTTTTTTAATGTTTATTTATTTTTAAGAGAAAGAGAACACGAGGGAGGGGCAGAGCCGGGGCATGGGTGGGGTGCGGGGGCAGGGACAGAGGATGTGAAGCCAGCTCCATACTGACAGAGAGAGAGCCCAGTTCACGGCTTGAAGTCACCAACCGTGGCGGGGGTAATGACTTGAGCCAAAGTCGGAGGCTTAATTGACTAAACCGCCCAGGTGCCCCTGTTTTGTTATTTCTAATAATGGTCTACCATTCCCCAAATCATTCAAGTCTGAAATTTTAATCATCTAAATTTTTCGAGCTTCCTTGGTTAATTAGACTTAACAATCACTGTCTCCTGGAAGTATTCCTTTATTCAAACATCATCTGCCCTGACTGTTCTCTCTTACTTTCTATGTAAAGTCAACAGCCTCAGGGGAGCCTGGTGGCCGTCAGTTGAGCATCTGACTTCGGCTCAGGTCATGATCTCCTGGTTGATGAGTTTGAGCTCCGCCATCAGGCTCTGTGCTGACAGCTCAGAGCCTGGAGCCTGCTTCAGATTCTGTGTCTCCCTCTCTCTCTGCTCCTGCCTGATCATGCTCTCTGTCTCAAAAAAAAAAAAAAAAATTAAAGTCATCAGCCTCTTAATTTTTGTTTTATACCTCTAATTTTATCCTCTAATTTTCTATGTATTCATCTAGTCTTAAATCATGTTTTGGGTCACAGATCTAGATTCATGGTCCCAATCTCCCAAAATTCATCTTTGCGGCCCTGGCTTTTTTGAGAAAATATGAATGTCAGTCTCTTTAACTTTGTATGCCCCTAATGTATCTATTCCTAAATACCATCCTCCATGAAGACTTCTCTGATTAACATGTTTGGGAAAGATTTCTCTCCCATCTCAACTCGTACATGATATCATTGTGTTATGGCTGGCTTGCTTTCTATGTTGTGTAATTACTATTTATTGTAGGATTATAAACTCCTGGGAGACAGATTTCAGGCTTAGTTATCTTTATATATCCTAAAGTGACTATTTCAGTGCTTTATATGTCATAGGTATATGATAATTGCTGAATACTTAAACATGAAATGTGCATTGTTTTTGTACCATAGTTGCTTTTTACAACATTGTAAGAGTCTTTTCATTCTCTAAGTATGAAAGATAATCGCTCAATATAGCATCACATAGTATATGAATCAACTTATATGTTCATAATTTTGTTATGGACATATGGCTTTATATCTTTAAATTTTATGGGAATCTTTATATAATTAAGAAAGGACACTGGGCTGCCTGGGTGGCTCAGATGGTTAAGTGTCCAACTCTTGATTGCAGCTCAGATCATGATCTTGCAATTTGTGAATTTGCGCCCCGTGTCAGGCTCTGCATTGACAGTGCAGAGCCTGCTTGGAATACTTTCTCTTCCTCTCTCTCTGTCTGCCCCTCCCCTGCTGATTCCCTTTTTCACTAAAAATAAATAAAAATAAACTTAGAAAAAAAAAGAGAGGATGCAAGTAAAGTGTAGAGAAGACCACTATCCTGGGAGTTTTCTGAAAATGCATAGAGCCAAAAGCCTGGATTCCACAGACCATTGCTCTCTTATCCCCCCCCACAGCTATGTCATACACCCACAACCCTCCAATCTTATACATGAAACTATAGAAGTCCCATGTATAAATCTACAGAAATCTATTCTACCTCTCAAAAACAAAGTAATACTGGTCATTATGTTGCTGAATGCCATCGTATTATAGAGTGTTAAATGATATGGTATTGGTTATATATTCTACATGTGATTTCCAGGAGTTATATATTACATTTTTTTTCAGGAGAAAAATCCTACAATTGTTTTCTTTTTAATATTTCATGTTAAATCAGAAAGTACTTCAGCAGAATATGTTGCAAAAGGGCTGTTTTGAATGTAAACTGAAGCAAAATTAATTAGAAGTTGATGAAATGCTAGAGAAATAATCCTAATTTTAAATGGGCTCCATGTGATGTTTGATTTCATTACTGACAAATTTAGAATGAACTTCATTTATTATGCCACGAATGTTCATTATTTTTGCAATGTATTGCACACACATTTCCATTCCTCCCAACCTATTTTTTAGTCTCAGCATTTCTATTTTGACGTTAGAAAAATATACAACCAAAATCTATAAGACTTTGATTAAATGTTGATACAGCTGATTTCAACACAGCCAAAGCCAGTGACCATACATGGAATCTAAACAACAGCTAGTAATTACAATGTCAAAGGCATGTATACACTGTGAGTTATGTTTCATTGTCTGGCATGCAAATATAGTCTCCGTTTCCTTTACACTATGTCCAAAGTATAAAGAAAGCCAACCAAAGAGTTCTGTTTCGTTTACACAAAAGAACAAGGTTCAATCATGTTTGATAAGTTGCAAATTACTGGTAATACCACAAGTGTTGTTACAGCTGCTAAGAATGGTCAGGAGGATGTACAAAATACAGCAAAGGCATGAATCAAAAGAAAAAAACCTAAACAAGTTTGAATGATGGTGTATAGTATGGCTAACTTTAACTTCACTTGGGGCCTGGAAATGCCATATTGGGTGCAGTGTGAGGTGCCTCGTATGGAATCTGGCCTCCTGCAGATTTGCTAGGCTTTCAACTCTCCCCATCCAGAGGTAGTGGCCTCTTCTCCTTTGCATGCTAACATAGCATTTACAAATCAAAACTCTTACAGTTTTATAATACAAGACCTGAGACACCAGGGGCAAAGAAGAGGAATAAAGAGGGAGAAAACATTCTGAGACAATATGAAGCAATCCGAATTTTTCTCAACAAAACTAAAACCCCTTTCCGAGAATCAGGCCAAGTTGGTATATTTAAAAGAAAAAAACAAAACACTGCACTTTTCTGGGAACCTGAATACTGGAAACATGATGGTTTTTAAAGCCTCTAACTCATGTCGGAACTTAATTCAGTGAGCATTTATTAAATCCTACCATGTGTAGGGACTTTTCATTTCGTATACTTTTATCTCTGCTCCCCTCCTCACCGTTCCAACCAACAATTCAGGAAGGTGTGTTATAGAACGAGAAGAAGGCTAATCAAGGCATTGGGGTACTGAAATAAGACTCATAAATGATAGTTTGTATCTTTTGTTGGATGCTGGGAACTTATTTAATTTTCTGAACTTGCTGGGCCCTCATTTGTGTCTATGTAAAATGAAAAAGAATGAATAACCTCGGAAGTTGCAAACAGATGACCTTTGAGCTAAGTGTGGCCTGCAGACATGTTTGGCTGGATCCACAATTTGAACTAGGCATCAACACTTAAAAGCCAAGACATTTTATTTTATTTAAAAAAAAAATTTTTTTTTTTTAGCGTTTATTTATTTTTGAGACAGAGAGAGACAGAGCATGAATGGGGGAGGGGCAGAGAGAGAGGGAGACACAGAATCGGAAACAGGCTCCAGGCTCTGAGCCATCAGCCCAGAGCCCGGCGCGGGGCTCGAACTCACGGACCGCGAGATCGTGACCTGAGCTGAAGTCGGAGGCTCAACCGACTGAGCCACCCAGGCACCCCAAAAGCCAAGACATTTTATATAAATTTCCAGATTTCCAGCTTCACTTGGAAAACTATTGTAAAATCTGCTGGGCTGACATTTCCACGTAGCAACAACTGCAGAGTAGCAGTGGTCTCTTAGGTAAATAGAGCCTGCCATCTCTTGAGGACAGGTCTCATAGAAGGGATTTAGGTTACCTGTTCTAGCCTCAAATGACCATTGTCTTCTCTGAAATTTTGTAAAGCTGCTTTTTACATTTTGCTTTCAGAGTCATTATTTATGATTAATGTTATGCCGTATTTATAATACAAATACAGATAGAAGTTATTTTTGTCTAGTGAAAGCAATTCTAGAATAGTACTCCACTTAATGACTATGATATTATTGTCAATACCAGTAGTAGTAATATAAATAATAAAAGCAAATATTTAATGATGACGAAGTTTGTGTCTGCCAAAATTTGAGCACTTCCTCAGGAATTAGCTGAAAAAATGCTCACAACAACCTATTATAATGTAATCTCCAAGAGTATCGGACGTTACATTCTAAACCAGTGGTTTAGACTTGAGCATGCATTAGAGCCATCTGAGGGTTTGTTGAAACATAGGTTTCCAGGTGCCAATATAAGGTTTAAGAGAGGAAATTACGATAGAATCAGAAAAACAATCATCAAAATACGCTAAAAATTCATATTTCTTTGCATTTTTTAGATGGTGTATTTAACATTTAAGTTTAAAGTTAAAAGAAACAGAGCTTGGAATTTACACTTGATCCATCATGGTTGTGATTTATGCAAAGAAGGAAACAGAACACCAACAACGAACCTATGCTCTAGAAGCTGGTGCACTGTTGTTGAGGTCAGAACTGGTCATAGCCTGGATTTGTACAGACCTTGAGCTGAGAATGGTTTTTGCATTTTAAAGGGCTATCAAGAGTAGGAGAGAAAGGAGAAGCAGAAGGTGGGGGGGGAGGAAGAGGGTGATTGGGAGAAGAAGCACAAGAAGGAAGAGAAGGAGGAAAAGAAGGGAAAAAAAGGAGAAGGAAAAGGAGGAGGAGAAGGAAGGGGTGATTGGTGGTGGAGGAAGAGGAGGAGGAACCATAGCAGCAGCAGTGACAGAGGACAAATGTGGCCCTCAAAATCAAAAATATTTACTATCTATTCTTTTACAGAAAAGTTTGAAGATGCATGGTATGCAATAAAAAGGACTTTGTCCCCCTTTAGTGGTTTGTCTCCAGAATGAACATTTATTGATGCTATAAATTAAAATATTCTAGGCTTACATGTATCTTTCTTTAAAAAAAAAATGATGCACAGTTTTTTTTAATGTTTATTTTGGAGAAGTGAGGGAGGGGGAGGAGAAGGGACAGAGAGCGATGGGGACAGAGGATCCAAAGCAGGCTCTGCACTGACAGCAGAGACCCAGATGCAGGGCTTGAACTCGATGGACTGTGAGATCATGACCTGAGCCAGATGCTTAACTGACTGAGCTACCCAAGTGCCCCTGAAGGACAGCTTTAATTGATTTTTCTGTCACTTAAACTGTCTTGAATATGTTGGGGGAAAAAAGTTTTCTGCTTGTAGAGGTACTCAAAAGAAAAAAAAGATTGCTCTCTTGTTTGCCCGATTGAACTCAAATTTGTTTGCTTCCTTTGAGTGGCAGGATTCTCCCAAGGCTTTGTTCCTTATCTAGCAATTTTCATCATCAGTCTGCCTGAATAGAATCTGCTCTTGTGGGTTTGGATATTCCTTACAGATAATAGCAAACTCATATAGCCCTTTACCCTAACGACGTTTTTAAAATGTGTTCATTGATTTATCCATCATTAATCAGCTATCAGTTTGGTGCCAGGCAATGTGCTGGTCGCTGTTTCCTGTGATCCTCAGTGTTTTTTACCTAAGGGCCTCATTTCCATATCATGGTGAAGTAGGGAAAAAGCCCTGCATCTGCTTCCTCTCATGCCTGCATTGGTGCTTTCCATAGCTAGCGCCCCTTGCATGCATTGTTTGGAGGGAGAATTTAATTTACTTCTCAATTACTTTTTGCTTGATGTAAGTATGACTTCATTCATTAGAATCTTGGCTAGGTGAGGTAGTAGGAGAAGGTAAGCGTGTAAACTATAACCTTCCTACATGAGCCAGTTTCCCAAAATGTATAGAGGTACTGGTATTTTTTTGTTTAGCGCAGAACAACCTTAGGAAATAGTATTTTTTAAAAAGGGCTTTTAATCTCCAAGGTAAAATAAAGGTACACTATAAAGCCATATGGTAATACTTTACAACAGCTGGGCTGAGACAGTGTACTGCTAATTTGCACAGTTCTTTTATGTAAGTTAAATGTATTTCTTTTGCTAAATGCAGTTCTTAAGGCAAGGGTATTATTAATTGCTAATGCTGCCCCTGGTGTTCCGATATTCCTTGCTAATTATATAAACCAGCATACTATGGTCTTGGTGAACCATTTTTCTTCTGCTCTGAGATATTTGATCAGGAGTTCCACCTCTGGAACAGCTTGTATTAGGTTAGCCCTCTGGGAAAGTTCTAATTTACAAGATCCTTACTAAAAAATCAAATCTGTTTCAAAGAGGTTACATTATAAATGTAAACTTCCTAATGAGCTTGAGTGAAACGCTGTGGGCTACAACTGGTGAACTTTGAAAGTTTTTACCCTTTTCCTTTTCCTATATATATATTTTATGTAATCTGTATCCTAAGTCTTATAAAGAGACCAGCTGTTACTCCCTGTGAACTGATGATTGTAGCCAAATCCTACTTTTTCCCTGATAGAGGTGATCCTTCCCTTTTTATTCTTTTCATTAAAAAAAATGTTTACTACTAATAAAAACAGTGAACACTGTACTGATTATACACCAGATGCGAAGCTAAGTAAGCACTTTGCATAAACTACCTCATCTGTTATCCCCAAGACAAGTAACTTACCCAAGGTCTCCCAGCTCTTTTAAAAAGAAAATATGGCACTTGAGCTTGCTAGAGATTGAAATAGTAAGAAACATATGAAAAGCATGAGGAAATCAGAGATGGCAATTATTTTAGTCTTTTAAAATGATAAATATTTCCATCATTTAAAGGTCACAGCACAGAGTTGTATGATTTTAGTGTTCTTTATTTTCTTCTCTTTGCATATATGAAACAGATCAAATTGAATATATGTCACAATAACATGATTTATAGCTTAATCTATTTTTATTTATTTTATATTTCTTTTAGTGTGAGTCTCAGGATAATTTTTGAGTAATTAGTTATCCCAATAAATATTGTCAATTGACTGACAAATGCCTTGTGCACAATTACCTATGTGTAAGACTCTAGAATATAAAAATATTCATATTGGTATCTGGCACTATCTGGACTTGGGTTCAAGGTTCAAATTAATCCCTACTATTATGTATCTGACCCTGGACAAATCTCTTCATCTCTGTGGACTCCCATTTCTTTATGTAAGAGTTAAAGAGAATAGTTGGATTTTGCTGTCTCTAAGATAATTTATAACTTCAACATTCTATGAAAGTTTTAATTTAAATTTTCAAAAATCTTGCTTGTGTGCCTAAATGAAACTACAACTTTAGAAGTCTTATGTATAGCTCTCTGCTTATTTGTCTCTTGCCATCCATTTCTTTCCATTTGATTCCACTTAGCTACTCTGTTCTTCATCACTTTGCTTTTTGGAGAGAACAGTGGCTTTGCACAGACAGACTTCTTAAGCTGACCTTCTATATTGATTGCAGTGTAAAAGAGAGTTAATTCCACAGAGAAGCTGGCCGTTGGCAGAAACAGAAAGACAGAGGAGGGGGGAACTTGTAAACCCTTGCACCCAAATCACCCTTTGATAACTACTCAACTTTTTCTTACTCTGTCCTTTCCTTATTTGCTCCCTGCAGTAATTCAGCAAACCAAGCCTAATGCACCTTCTGTTCCATCTTTGTCCGAATCCAAAAGGTTTAATACCTATGCCTCTTCACTCCCATCTCACTCTCAATGCAGCTCTTAAAAGAAAAGGAAATGCTAAAGGCCCCAGTAAGCCCACATTGCCTCCCAGGCCTCACCACTTTGAGCCATCACCATTCGCTGTCCCAGGCACTTTTCAGCCCCAGTGAAGGGGCAGAGAAATGTGAGAGAGGAATCAGCTCTGATCTTTCTCAGTGGTTTCTGGGTGTGTCACAAATATGTAGAAATTGGAAATTAAATTCTCAAAACATAATACTGTTTACGGTGGATGATAGAAGTTAATGTCATTCATGATGTAGATGTAAGGGTGGGGGGGTGGGGTTCAGAAGGAGGAAGATAGTGAAAAAAGAGAAAAAGCAGGAGAAAAAATATTGTGAGCACACTGTACATTGAAATAATCTATCAAGTAATAATTTGCAGCTATAGTTATTTTTCTTTTCCTACCTATTGAAGTTTGGGCTCTAATTGAGTTTTTGTTTTTTGTTTTTTGGGTTATTTTTTTCTCTCAAATTAGTATAGACAGCATTCAGTATTCATGAATTTTGCATTTTCTAAAGATACCCTATGCTTACTTTTGGAACGTGAAGAGGTTTTCCTGTAAGGCTAAAACTGGATAAATCCTTACAGGAATGGATATATCAATGTGGGGTAAAGAGGTGCTAGTTTAGGGAGGTGAAAATGTATATTCTGAAATGTTGGTAATTAGAAAATATAAAGACACCTCTTGCATAATTTCTCTAAATAGCCACTCTCCCTGGCTTTCTTAAATACACCATAATAAAATGCAGCAGAACATAACAATCAAAGGTCCAGATCTGTGCTCTCTTTTGTTTTGACCTCAGCTGGTCTGCCTCCTGCTTCCTTACCCCATCCAGAGTCTATCACCCTCTGTCTGTATGTGAGTGGTATTACTTTCTGCTTTGAAGAATTCTGAGATGAAAATGGGAGACATACTCTCTTCTCCTTCCTTTTCTTCTGAGATTGTTGTACTTACTATGAATCCAGTGAGAGAGAGAAAATGGAGTTTGCTGAACAGCTAATGTGAGGATTTCTCTGTAGGGCAAGCTGAGCTCTGCTGAGAAGCTATTTTGAAAAGTCTCTGGTAGGGAAGAAGCTAGACGTGGGCTGGCATCTAGGGTTGATGAAGGAACACTTCAAAGAGGGAAAGGAAAAGAAATGGTGCTGAACCATGTGGGAGGAATGGTTACAGCTGTGCGACCCTGTGGCTGGCAGCAGGAAGGAAAGCTTTGGCAAAGAAAAATGTCTGTTTTTTAAATGAGATGCCAATGGGCTGTGGGATGTTACCTACCCACCCCAAGCCACAATCCCATAAAAATTCAAAAATAATATACTAAACATGCTTGGATTGCTTATGAAAGACAGTGAAGGGAATTGTATTTCAGGTCAAGATTGGCACTGGCTGCAACATATCCAAAAAAAAATGGAAGGAACACTTGACATCATGGTGTTGTTATTACTCTGAGGCCAAGGTTTTTAATGTCTTTCTGGAGGAAACTTCTCTCAGCTTTAGAAGTTTCCTACCATGTACATCCGCAGCATAGGCACCAGGTTCAGATAAGAAATGTTCTTAGAAAGAACCTCAGACGACTGTGAAGCGTGTCAGTGGTACAACAAAGATGTAGGCACTGATTTGCTATCAATAAGTGTTTAGTCAAGTACATGAATTTCGTTCATTTCTGTCTAAATCTCAGCTGCATGGGGCACCTGTGGCTCAGTGGGTTATAGCATTGGACTCTCCGTTTTGCCTCAGGTCATGATCTCGCTCTTCATGAGTTCACGCCCCGTGTCAGGCTCTGTGCCGACAGTGGAGTCTGCTTGGGATTCTCTCTCTCCCTCTCTCTGTCCGCCCCTCCCCTGCTCTCTCTCTCTCTCTCAAATTAAATAAATAAATTTAAAAAATGTCATTTGCATGCTGTTATGCAGTATCTAACATGCACGTATTTTTGCCATAGGTCTACCTGCAGCTGTATCACCAGTTGCATTATTCAGTTATATTATTTTAGTTGGGAAAAACAAGAAGGAATGGAATGCTGCATTATTTAAAATTTGCCAGGAATCCTTAGTTGATGAAACAACCATTCTCAAAGGCCTCATCTTCTCCATTATCCCAGTTTTAACTAAACACAGAAAGTATTTTGTTAAAATGGATTGCAGACACAAAGAAAAACTATTTCCAAACCCTCCAGTCAGGTGAAAAAAGTTGCTGGCACTTTGTCTGGGGATCTACAGCAGTGTTCCTGGAGCCAGAAGCTCACACAATGCTTCCTGCCTGCCTCGCTGCTGGCAGATATGGCCGCTGGTTGGAAATAATCGTTTTTAATAATGCAGATCATCACGAGGGCTCGTGGGAAATCACTCTAAATATTACCCTTGGACTTTAGTATAGAAATATAGCAAAGGGAAATTGTCCCTATGATGCTCAAGGGTTAGAATAATATGGAAAAACCAACTCAGTTCAAATAATTTATTGTCTCTGCCATGCTTTTTGCATAGCACAGCTTAAGCTGTCATTCACCGAAGGGCTATTTATACAGTCTGAAATTCCAAAGGATTCCTGGATTTGTGTTCTTCTACTCTCTTTAAATGATGCATAATAAGGTACTCTACAGAGGTCTTTTGTAATGAATGTGGAACTGTTTAGTTTGGGCCCCATCAAAGAGATGGAAGAACAGTAACTGGTTGTTTGAAATTTTATCTTATAGAAACTATACTCTGCCACCACTTGAATTTGTTAGCATCTTTAAAATAAACTCTATCCCCAGACAAAACCAAATAAATCTTTGTATTCTTGACATTTCACTACAGAGGCCAATGAGAGGTGTAAATAGAAGCCCCAAGGAATAGAGGAAGTAGTTTTCCTGGAGGGGCATTCTGGAGGAGATATGCTGGCTATTGTTGATGGTGTTTTTTCTAAAGGTGGCCAAGTTTTTCTTGGCTTCTTTGACCTAATTATAATGCTTGCTTTTAGCTAGGCATTGCAGTGTGGAGACTGGGGTTGTAGAGTTGTCAAGCCAAATATCTGCTACACATGTCAAACTGGATGTCCTGCCGGAACCCCAGCTTAACGTGTTCAAACTCTTGCCTCCAACTCCCCGCTCCCCACAAATACTTGATAGTTTTCCTTCATTCCTCATCTCAGAAAGTGGCAAATGATTTACCCAGGCATCCAAAACATAAACATGGGAATGTGGTGTGAGGAACAACATGAGGAGAGAGGGAGATACTTAGTGAAGTTTGGGACGTGTCCATCAGGTAGTTTACAAATGTGGCTCTAACAAGATCAATGGATTGTATCAATGTCAATATCCTGGTTTTGCAAGATGTTATTATTGAGTGAAACTGAATAAACGGTATGCAGGATCTTTCTATATTGTTTCTTACAACTTCAAATGAACCTACAATTACCTCATAATAAAAGTTAAAAAAAACACTGAGTATTTTGATTCAGGTATAGATATGCACATCAACAGTACTCTTTTAAAGCATAAATTCTATTTTCACCATATGATAGATGCATGCATAAAATGTCACAGCTAACTTGAAAAATATTTTTCTTCTAGTACTCTAGTCCTTTGGTTTTGCAGAGCATTGAGCAGTAAATCAGATAAATCAAACCACAGTCTTAGGCTACCCTAAGCTACCTTAGGCTACCTAAGGGTTTGATACCCTATACAAAAAAATATGCACATGGCTGGCCCTTAGTTGACCAAGCATGCTTTCAGTGCTAAGCTTGCACTCAGTAGGTTTCTTCTTTTAGCATGTAACTCCAGCATAGGGAGGCCTTTACCTTCCTCTCCTGAAATGCAGTATGATTTTTCTAATTATGTGCGACTCACTTTAAATCTCAGATTTCTCAAGGAGTACTGGAGCAGATTAAGATGATTCTGTTTATGGATTCTGCTTTCTGATTGATAACCAAGCCTGCAGTTTGTGTATGGTGGATTAAAGTATTATTTCTAAGACCATCTGAGAATCTCAGAATGGCAAGATACAGTGAGGAATAGTAGGCTTGCTTCTTTCTATGTAATGTTTGGGGATGTGGTTTGTTAGAAATAGATGAAGAAATCAAAAAGAAGGTCAACTTTACCAAAATAAACTCTCTGCCTATTAAAATTGTGCCATACTCCAAGAAGTATATCCATAATTTCTCAATCTAATGCTTGAAGAAAACAAATAAAACATGCTGCTAAAATTTTTATTGCAACTGATAAATCTCCAAGCACTTAGAGTAAAAAAAGAAAAAAAAAACCAAAACGGTATTTTGGGGAGCCCTTGATTCATGAGTTGAATGTCTATCTACCACTTGTTTGAGGTGAAATGTGGTCATTTTTGGTGATTTAGGCACAAATAAAGATGTGATCCAATAATAGATGAACTATATAAGACAAGAAAAACTTGTCTTCCTTCTGTCCTAGGAGACTGTTTAGGATTTGCTTGCATCGAGTGCTTTGATTTTTCCTTTCTTCATTTTACATGAGAGGATATATTTATTCCCTGGAAAGCTTAATCTGTAATCAATTATATTTAACAAGTTAACTCAATTTTAAATGATATGATATAAATGAAGATTAAAGCTAATTTAAGGCAGCATTTTTTTTACTACTGTTTAAATTAGCATTGGAAGAATCAGAAGGAACTATGTTTTTGATTAAGGTTTGGTTTAGGCTGAAGAGTTTCAATAAGATAATTTTCATAAAACTCTGAACTGGAGCCAATACCTGCTAAAAGATAACAGGATATATTAAAGCCATATTAGAAGTTTGAAAATAAAGTTCTTGAAAACCTTTAATCAGGAAACAAACTGTGTGTGTGTGTGTGTGTGTGTGTGTGAGTGTGTGTGTGTGTGTGTGTGTGTGTGTGTGTGTTATAAAGCCTACTCCCGTCTGCCACAGCTCAGTCATTCCTGTATCCTATCCTCCTATGCACTCCCATTTTTTTGACTCATGTCACCACCCACTGTTGGCCAGTACTCCTGGTTTATTGATCAGCATCCCCTATGTACAGTTTGCATTCTGCCTTAAAAATTCCTGATTAATTTTTCACACTAAAATCAAAATGATCCAATGTAGCATTCTGATCATGGCCAGTCTCTGCCTAACACTCTCTAATATTTTTCCATTGGCCTTAAGATGGAGTCCAAGTTCTTTGTCTTGACATAGTAGATAGGGTCTGCCCAGCCCAACTAATGTCCCTCACTACATTTGTCTAGGTACCTCCTACACTTACTCACTTAATGCTCTATGAATGTGTTGAGCTTTCTCTTATCTCCTGGTATTTGCAGTGTTTTTAAACTCTTCCTGAAATATCTTGCCCCTGACTCTCATACCTGTTACCTGACTAAGTTCTAATAAGGGCTCCTCCAGTCATGTCGTGGAATTGAAGAATCTCCTGGGTTACAGATGATCGCTCATTTGTCTGTCTTCCCAATAAATATGAAAATTACTCAGATCAAGGAGTGGGTCTTGCTCACCATTTTATCTCCCCATTTTATAAGATTTAGAGATTCTTTTGATGACAAGAGACAACAGAGTGACACTCAAATGGATAAAAGATAGAACTCTGTTACTTATCACTCAAAAAGAGAGAAAACTGCCAGGTAGGGTCACATAAGAGGTTGTACCCTGGGCAGGTGAGCAGCAAGCTAGAGCTATTGGGAGCGTTGTATATATGGCAAGTGGGATAAAGTTAGCTAGATTTCCCAGTCTTCTTTAGATTGGCTAATTTGTCCCCAAGTTGTCTGGTATCTGGCCCCTGAGTAATTAGGAAAGTGCTTGGTGACCCTTGAGAGTAACCCAATAAGGGAAGGTGCTGGGGTGCGGAGTTAATCAGCTGCTCTAGAAGGGAGCGAGTGTCAAAACTGCATCAGCACAACTTTTCAAGCAAATGCATGAATGAGTGAATTGATGAGTGAATGAATGAATGGACAAACGAGAAAATTATGCTATAGGTTAGTACTTGAATTATGTGCTCAATAAATATTTAATTGACAGCACAAGTAAAAAAATGGATATACATATATGCATGAAGTATGCTACTATTTAGCCCTATAATAATAATTATGCTTTTTCTCAAATGGTTAGTTATTTAGTATGGACTTACCAGTGCCCAGTGTCATTTTCCTGTCACTGAGTGTCTCTGGACCTCAGTTTTCACATCTTTAAAATGGGTTTCGGTGTCCTTCTTAGGAGAAATACTAATGAATTTGATAAATTTTAAAATGTATATATTTTACTTCCAGAAATATTAAGTAATTATATTGATTCAAGATAGAGCTACTATAAAAATGCTTGTTGGTTGGACACATTTTGATAAGGCCTAGTCAAGCAACATACTTTCTACACCTGAAAGACCAAATTTGTTCCCTGCGTTATAAAATGTACTTAAAATTAGCCTTTTATTAAACAATAGTCTATGAGTGCTGTAATTGCCGACAATAATGTCAACAAATGGAAGGAAAATATAGTTTATATTTTAAAGTATCTTTTTTGACATTAAGAGTAATTTGGATAATTTCCTTCTTCTTGCTGCAGTTGCAATTTGAGAAGCATAATAAATAAAAGTATTTGCAGAGTATATTCAGATGAACTGTTTTCAAGAACTTTATGAAGACAAATGCCACTTTTCAGCCAGGGGCAAAATAAAAATGTGCTATTGAAGCTGATTTTCTCTTCAGATAATATCTTTTATAAATTCTAGACTTTTTTTTTACATTGTTAATACTATTTATAATATGATTAAGACAGTATTATCCCAGGGTCTCCAGAGAAACAGAACCAATAGGATATATGTGAGGAGATTTATAATAGAAATCGGCTTATGCAATTGTGGAGGCCAAGCGGTCCCATGATCTGCGGCTGTAAGCTGGAGACCCATGAACACTGGTGGTGTAATTCAGTCCAAGTTCAGGATAAGACATGTGTCTCAGCTCGAGTACAGAGAGAGCAAATGCACTCTTTCTCTGCCTTTTTGCTCTGTTTGGGCCTTCAAAAGATGGGACTTGGATGATACTTAACCACATGGAGGAGGGCCATCTGCTTTCCTTAGTTCAGTAATTCACATGATAGTATCTTCCAGAAACACCTTCACAGACAGACCCCCTCATAATATTTTACCAGCCATCTGGGCATCCCTTAGCCTGGTCAAATGGACACATAAAATTAACTATCAGAAATACCAAGGAGCTTAATTCCATATCTTTCTTATTACATACCATATTATCTATGTAAGGTATAGACAAAGATATATTAAAAGTGAAAGGATGGAGAAGATATATCATCCTAATAACAAAAAAAATATAGCTATGTTTATTTCACACAAAGCAGACTTCAGAACAAGGTAAATTATCAGGAATAAAGAGGGAATTACATAATGAAAAGGGGTAAATTTTCAAAAAAGATGTAACAGTGCTGAATGTGTATATGCCAGCAAGAGAGCATCAAAATACCTGAGGCAAAAACTGTTAGATCTGCAAGAAGAGTCAATAAATCCACTGTTGTAGTTGGACACTTCAACACCCCCTATCAAGAATTGATGACAGAAAATCACTAAGGATAAAGTTGAACTGAATAGCAGCATCACTCAAAGGGATCTAATTGACATTTATGGAACACTTCACTCAACAAAAGAGTACACATTCTTCACAAGCTCACATGGAGCAGTCACCAAGATCGATCATGTTCTGGGCCATAAAACACATCTTCACAAATTTGAAAGTACAGAAATTATACAATGTATGCTCTTAAACCACAATAGAATTAAGCTAGCAATTAATAATTGAAAGATAGGTAGAGAGTCCCCAAATATTTCCACATTCAAAAACACATTTCTAGGGGTGCCTGGGTGGCTCAGTCGGTTAAGCCTCTGACTTCAGCTCAGGTCATGATCTCATGGTTCTTGAGTTTGAGCCCCGTGTAGGGCTCTGTGCTGACAGCTCAGAGCCTGGAGTCTGCTTAGGATTCTGTGTCTCCCTCTCTCTTTGCCCCCCCCCTGCTTGTACTCAGTCTCTCTCTCTCTCTCTCAAAAATAAATAAACATTAAAGTAAATAAATAAACAAATAAATAAATAAATAAAAACACACTTCTAAATAGCACATGGATCAAAGAAAAATCCATAAGAGAAACTATAAAATATTTCAAAGTAAATTAAAATGAAAATACAACTGTCAAAATCTGTGGGATAAAGCAAATGCAGTATTTTAGAGGGATATTCATAGCATTGAATGAATTTGTTAGAAAAAAAAGATACATCTAAAATCAGGAATTTAAGTTTCTATCTTAGGAATGTAGGAAAAGAAAGCAAATTAAATCCAAAGTAATAAGAAAAGAAATAATAAAAATTTGAGCAGAAATCAACAAAAGTGAAAGTAGCAAATTCATAGAGAAAGTCAATAACAAAAATGATTCTTTGAAAACATCAATAAAATTGATAAGCCCCAGCCAGGTAAATCAAGGGGGAAAAAAAAAAAAAGGGAAGACACAAATTATGTAATAGATTAATATCTTTGAAAACATAATCTAATAAAACTGAAATTATATATCTATTAGGGAAAGATACAGTCTGAACAGGACTGTATCAATTAAATAATTTTAATAAATAATTAATAATATTCTAAAGTAGAAAAGTACAATTCCGAACAGTTTCACTGGTGAATTTTGTCAAACATTTACAGAAGAAATGATGCTAATTCTTTACAATCATTTCCAGAAAATAGAAACAGAGGGAATACTTTCAAACTCATTCTATAAGGATAGCATTACTTTCATACCAAAAGCAGACAAAGATAATACGAAGGAGAAAAATTACAGACCCATAATTTTAATTAAGCATGCATGTAAAATCTCTCAACAAAATATTAGGAAAGAAAATCGAACAGTTTATAAAAGGCAATATTAAGAGAATAAAAAGACAAACACCCGAAGAAAATATTTGCAAAATATATGTCTGATAAAGGACATATATCCAAAATATACAAAGAGTTCTTAAAACTCAATAATAAGAAAACAATCAATCCAATTACAAAATAGACCAAAGAATATATACAAATGGTAAATGGGTGTATTAAAAGATGTTTGACATCGTATGTCGTTAGGGAATTGCAAATTAAAACAACAGTGAGGGGCACTTGGATGGCTCAGTCGATGAAGCATCTGACCCTTGATTTTGGTTCAGGTCATGATCTCCTAGTTCATGGGATTGAGTTCTGTGTCAGGTTCTGCACTGCCAGGGCAGAGCCTGTTTGAGATGCTCTCTCTCCCTCTCTCTCTCTGCCACCCCCCACTCTTTCTCTCAAAATAAATAAACTTTTAAAAAGCAAACAAAAAACAAAACAAAACAAAAAATGAGATGCCAGTGCACACTTTTTAAAGTGACTAATTCCCAGATCATAGTCATTATTATCAAATTCTAGAAATGATGTGGAACAACAGGAATTCTGATTTGTTGCTCATGGGAATGCAAAATGGTGTAGCTACTTTGGAAGACGATCTGGCAGTTTCTTATAAAGTTAAACATAGGCTTATCATACAGTATAGCATTTGTGAGATGAAAACTTATGTCCACACAACAGCTTGCACATGATAGGGTATAGCAGCTTTATTTATAATTGCCAGAAAAAAGCCAAAATATTCTTTAATAGGTGGGTAGATAAACATACAGCTATAGAGTGTACATCCATACAATGGAGCAACAAACACATCCATAAGATTCAGTAATAAAAATACATTGCATACTTAAAAGTTAAAATTTTTAACCTCCTATCAGTAATTATTTTCATAGGAGTCATTCAAAAAAAAAAGATTGTGTTATGTTGGTGGCAATCCTAGAAACACTTTATGATCGAGTTAACCTAAAGCTATTGATACACAGTAAAGTTTTGCCTCTATTCTGTTCTTTCCTCGCATCCTCGCATCCTTACTATGTCCAACACATTTTAACGTTGAGCTTTTCTTTATGAGATAAAGTTTATGAAGTTATGTTTATTAATTTTTTTTCAACGTTTATTTATTTTTGGGACAGAGAGAGACAGAGCATGAACGGGGGAGGGGCAGAGAGAGAGGGAGACACAGAATTGGAAACAGGCTCCAGGCTCTGAGCCATCAGCCCAGAGCCCGACGCGGGGCTCGAACTCATGGACCGCGAGATCGTGACCTGGCTGAAGTCGGACGCTTAACCGACTGTGCCACCCAGGCGCCCCTATGAAGTTATGTTTATAGGAACAAGTAACTGGCTTCTCTATAATTGTAGGTTTTATTCTTATCACAGAAATTACCCGAAGTTGGAGAATCATTTTCTGGGTGGCATGGGGTGGGGTAGGGTGGGGCTTGGGGATGAGGTAGTTAGGTGGAAACATAATTTTTGTTTATTTATTTATTTTGAGAGAGAGAGAGAGAGAGAGAGAGAGAGAGAGAGAGAGAGATCAGGAAAGGGGCAGAGAGAGAGGGAGAGAGAGAATCCCAAGCAGGCTCTGTTCTGTCAGTGCAGAGCCTGGCATGGGGCTGGATCCCATGAACCAGGAGATCATGACCTGAGCAGAGATCAAGAGTCAGACATTTAACTGACTGGGCCACCCAGGTACCCCATGGAAACATAAATTTTAAAAAGATAAACTTACTTTATCCGAAGTTGATTGATTTTCTATATTTTTTGACAAGCAAACAATGACTGTGACAAAAATATAAAGGTGAGTATAAGAATTAACATTGTGTACCTTCCTGTGCTGCAGCTAACATAGACTTCAGAGTATTATCATGAGATACCTTCTTTGCTATTTTAAGGATCACAAAACATAAGCCCAGAATGCTAGAGTCAATTTCCCAAGGTGAAAATCGCAGACTTAATGGTGAAGACCGAGGGCTTGCATTTATGTGTAACCTGACTCTAAAAGGTTATGCTCTTTTCACAAGACCACTGTGCCACTGGGAAACCATTTGTAGAGTCTACAAATGGGAAGAATACTAGGTAAAAGACTGCAGATAATAAACTAGAATAGTAAACAAACCATAAGTGTTGTGCCTAAATAAAATGGAAAAAAACTTGACACATTTCCTACTTATATCCTATAGGCAATATTGCCAGGCAGGTCACATTCCACACTACAAAGAGTGTAAATGCCACTGTCTCTACATTATATACGTATTGTATACTAGCTTTTAAATGCCCAATCATGCTGTCTTCCTATGGCATGTGCTGCATAGTTTTCTTTTTTTCTGTGAAAGATTTTATTAACAAGGTGATTAAAAACCTTAATTTCTTTTTATAAAATAAGGACTCAACATTGGTTCTTTAACAGTAGGTAGATTCTACCAACTTCCCTTCCCTATCATACTTCCATTAATTTTGCTTTGTCCCAGGCACTGTAACCTTTCCATGCACACATCCATACATTTTTGAGTCTGTAAAGAGCAGAGAAAATGAGGAATGGAGAAATTTATAATTGAGAATTATCCTACAGGTGATCTGGACTATTATTTCTCATAATACCTGGGAGATATATAGCCAGGAGCAAAGTTTGAAATTGCACACAGAACTCATCTTGGGGAGCCTTAACTTTTCTACAGATACCATGACTTTCCCTGCAGACAACACCTAGTGCATGGCTTAACTGTGATGTCTCAAGAAATTGAATCTACAGCCCCTGATTTTATCCTTGCTAGAGTGAGTTCTAAGTATTCCCCCTGCTTTGCATTTCTGGCCCTCAAACTAAGCTCAACTGCAGGTGCTTCTGATTAGAGCCTAGCTTTATGCCTGCAACTTAGCTTCAAAGGTTTGAGCAAGCAGGTATCTGATGTCTATGGTTGGGGGAAAAATGTCAAACATTCACTGCATTTGTCAAGGTCCCTTTTACAAAAGGGCTCCCTAAATTGAACGCATCATTCCAGATGGCTTATGACCAATGCAGAATGCAATGCAATTAGCAACATTCATCTGGATAGAATACATAATGATACTAAAGCACATACTAAGATTTTGTGAACATTTTTCAGATCCACATCAAAGTGTTGGTTCATAATTAAGCTTGTAGTTAACTATAACCCTAAAACTTGTTCACCTTTTACTGCTGTTTAGCCATGTGTTATCCATCTTATATTTGTACAATTGTGCTAAAAAATTTTTAAACCCAAATACAGAACTTTATATTTAGCCCTGTTAAATTTGTTAGTTTTGCCTCATCTTTCCAACTTTCTGCAATCCTTTTGAGTACTGTTTCTGTCATTCAGTATAGTAACTATTATTCCACAGCTTTGTGTCATACACAAATTGGATAAACATGCTTTTTCCTTTTCATCCAAATTCCGGATAAAAAATGTTGAAGAAGGTAGAAAGCATTATAGAATACCAGAGAGTAGTTTCATCTAGGGTGACATCTAATCATTAATGAATATTTTACACCATATTGATTAAACAGAATGTATGTTGGATTATATTAAACACATGTTCATTCTTTTAGCTTACATGATAATGAAGATGATGATGAAAAGCAATAGATGAAAAGTATTCAAAGGAAAAATTTTTTATAATATGAGCATTATACAGAAAGTGGGATATGATTAAGAATTAAGGATAATGCATCGCAATGTGTGAACACCATACTTAACAAAAAAATAAAATTGAAGAAACCCAGATCACTATCACTTACATATTAAAGATCAGTCTTAATATTGTCTACCTATGAATCTCAGAGTGTATTAAAGCAGGGGTCAGCTAACATTTTCTGTGGAAGACCAGATAACTATTTTTGATTTTGCAAGCCCCATGGTGTCTCCTGCAGCGATGTTACTTTGCCCTTATAGCACACAAGCAGCTATATACAACACAAAAATAAATGGGCATGACCGGGTTCCAATAACACTTTATTTGTAAAAACATGTGGCCAGGTTTGTCCCATAGGCTATAGTTGGTCCATCTGCATATAAGCTGTTTTTTCTAAGGGCAGCAAGTAGACACGTGCATTTGCATATGGATGAAACTATTATAATCTTCCCAAACATAAGATATATTTAGTATTTTAGAAATTTAGTGTGCTAGATACTCAAGAGTGAGAACTGTCCTATTTCCTTTTGAATTTCAATAACTTACTATGTCCTAGTACTTGGTAGTTGCTTCATAATTTTTTCCTGAGGTCATGAATAACAACTTTGAAGGTTTCTGTTCAATTCCATATTCATTATTTTTATGATCTATTAATCACAATACATATAGGCATTAAATGTACTGTTGAAAATAGAGTCAGCATTCATGTATGTGGTGGTTGCCCAGATTCTCTTTCAAGAATTAGGGGCTAATTACCTCAAATACTGGGAGTCTTCTGGCAGATGGCCCTCAGCTGAATCCACCATGGGGATTACTTAGGGGGAAGAGAACCATCTCTCCAAAGACTATGCCTCCTCATGCTCCATATCCAGTGATTGGTCAACATGAAAGTAGAAGGCCCAGCCTTTCATCCTAACATAGGACAACCATAAGGTAATTTCAGCTTTGTAGTTCTGTGGCTTTTATTGAGACTACATTTCAGCTAATCTCTCTCTTTTGTCAATATTTCCTCTTTCTTTCCCCAAGTGTTGATCCCAGAGGGCTCCTTAATAATCCCCTGTACTCTAATGTCTATCTATCACAGAATCTGCTCTCCAATGAATGCAACCTGAGACAATAAGAATAATATGTTTCCTTGAATTATAGCAATAGTCATATTAATGATATCCATTCAAGTTTTACCTGCCTTCAACTGATCTTATACATGGCCCAACCTTATGAAGTATGATATCGAATGCTGATACTCTTATTTTAAGTACCTGTGGACTCACTCTGTCTTTCCAAATTAATAAAGCTCATCTATTACAATAGATCCTAAGTAACCACACCAGTTTCTTACCATTTATATTACTTCATGGTTCTCACAATTCTCCTGATTACTAGAGTGGGCACCATTTACTTACTCGTGCAGAGAGGCACTACAACCTTGCTCTAACAATTTTGAATGTTCTAAATCCTCACCAGAAAAGACAATAAGTAAATCTTCAACAAGTTTATGCTTTCAAAATAGGTTTTGTGGAACATTGGAAAATACAAGAATTGAATATAAGATCAGGGGCGCCTGGGTGGCGCAGTCGGTTAAGCGTCCGACTTCAGCCAGGTCACGATCTCGCGGTCCGTGAGTTCGAGCCCCGCGTCGGGCTCTGAGCTGATGGCTCAGAGCCTGGAGCCTGTTTCCGATTCTGTGTCTCCCTCTCTCTGCCCCTCCCCCATTCATGCTCTGTCTCTCTCTGTCCCAAAAATAAATAAACGTTGAAAAAAAAATTTAAAATAAAAAAAAAAGAATATAAGATCAAATTCGTGTGCCTGCCACATGAATATAAAACCTAGTAATAGACATGAAGCTAATGCTTCCTAAAAAATGGGAAGTGCCCAACAGATGGTGAGGAAAATTCAGAGTAGGTAGTTAAACAGTGAGGCATAAGATGATCTAGGAAGAGGACAATGAAGTGCATTTAAAGGAAATGCTAATTCTTTCCCCAAATTACTTCCTCCCAAATGATTTCAAAGTTATAAATAAAGTTACTGTAGATGTGGTTGAAATCAGGAGAGAAGATAAAAAGAGGAGAATTTAGAGAATAGAAAGGAAATAATTTTTACTTAGCATTTTCTATTGCTAGTGATTCTGTAAAGCATTTTACATGTGCCAGTTGTTTAATTACTAACTCTCTGTGAGGTGAGTTTGGTTGATACCATTTTATAATAAGGCAACTGAAGTTCAGAGAGGCTAAATAACTTAGGGACATACAACTATTCAATAGTGGACTGAGATTCTAATCTAATTCATTCTGATGCTAAACTTTTTTTTTTCTCTTTACACTACATTGAAAACATATATAAAGCAGGCAGATTGGCCTAACAGGACAGTAGCTTATACACTTTGTTTTAATTGCAACCCAGATAAGATGCTTTATCCATATTTTCTTCAGAGGAAGAAACATTGTAAACCCATCTCTATCTTTGGAGCTTCAACTACTGACAAAAGTATTATATGCATGTGGATTGGGTTAGCTGTGAATATTCTGAACTTTGTCCAAGGAAGGTTTAAATCCATCCAATTTATACCATTTACATTTTGGAACCAAAATACCTGCCATGCTTGTGGTGTTTCTAGAAAAATAGTGAAATGCGTTCTTTAGCAATTTGTAAACTACAGGTGTTTTGCATTTTCGATAATTCTTTCCTAAATGTTGTTGCTGTATTCAAACAAAAGCTGTAATTACAACATGGAAGTACAGATAATATGTGGATTGAGAAAGGAGAGGGTTGAGAAGAGAATTGGTAATGAGGAAGTGCCAAATGTATGTAATCAGATATGAAATTGGAGGTTTCAATTTAGGCACTAGATACAGTCCAGGCTGATTCCAAAGACAGGTTACAAAAGACTAATCAAAAACTGTTACAGACCTTAAAAATCTCATACACATTAAGACATTTGAAGAGTAGGGAAACTGATGAAGAGATTTCTTTAGAGAGAACTGTGTTTTGTTTTTTAAAAATGTTTACTTATTATTTTGAGGGAGAGACAGAGCATGAGGAGGGGAGAAGCAGAGAGAGAGGGAGACACAGAATCTGAAGTAGGCTCAGGCTCCGAGCTGTCAGCACAGAGCCCAATGCGGGGCTCGAACTCACAGACCGTGAGATCATGACCTGAGCCAAAGTCAGACATTCAACCCACTGAGCCACCCAGACACCCCGAGAAAACTGCGTTTTGAATACTACTCTCTAAATTTGTAAGATGGCAAGTTCATGTGAATACAAAGCAGAGGGCTTTTAGTGTTACCACTCAGGGAGCTTCATGGGTCTCCCGAAGCTATCTGATACCTGCCAGGAAAATCTAAGGCAGAGAAGGACACCTAGTCACCTGATAGCAGTGTGAGCAATGTACTTACTATGTTGTGATTGGACTGTGCTTTGAGAGTCTGTACAGGTGAAGAATTCTTGAGTGCTTCCTGAGGACCAGATGCAGTGCATAATTATAGGCCATCTTAGAGCTTGTCCAATAGGGCCACCTAGAGGGGAAGCTGAAGGTGGCTGAGTGAGTTCTGAGAGGTTGAGAATCATTGTGGATAAAATGGTCAAAAATCCTGTAAATGAGATCACCAGTAACAGGAGTCTTTGTAGAACCCATGAAAGTGCCCCATGAGAGAAGAGATCTGCTTTACTTATCCTTCATGTCATGCTTCAATCCCAGTCCAGAATGGGTCTGAAATAGCAGGTAGGAGTTGGGGGAATGTATGTATAAAAAGGGGAGAAGAAGCCAGTTACAGTCCCCATTGCTACGTCTTCTGTTGCATACAAGTAGGTAGCAGAAAGCCATAACTGGGAGAAGACAAACAAGTCTTAGCTTTGCATGGAGATTGAGTGTGGATTAATATACTTTTCTGATATTCTGAATTTATACTGTGAATTTGTACTGTGTAGCTGTATAAAAGTGAGTACAGGACTATAGGACCCACCTATAGTGGGTTTTCATCCAAGGTGACTATCATGAAAGAAAATTTCAAAGATCACTGGAAACAAAAGTAAAGATTTTTAAATCACATTTTATGAATCATCATATGTCAATTTATCAGGTCTATGTATTTGTATAATAAAGGTAATCTCAATGAGCTCAGAAGAGAGAGTTTGGATAGAGAAGTTGATAGGATTGGAAATTAGTTAAGTAGAGAACCATGAATATCAGGCTAAGCATCTGGACTTTATTATATAGAAACTAGGAAATCATTGAATATTGGGGCATGATAGACAACTTGACTACTTTGACAAGTGGTATTATTTTCAGTGGTGACATGTACTAATTCCAGATGAAAGATTGCCAATGCAGGAAGCAATAAAAATCTCTGGAGATGTTAAATACATGAGTAAATAGAAATATCTTCTTGTTTTGTTTAAAAAACAACAATATTTTATGAGGTTTAAGCATGTGTGGAATTAAAATACATGACAGTAATAATACAAAAGAAAGAAGGCATGGAAAAATTGTAAGTTTCTTATTTTGTTCTCAAAAATATTTAAAGTAAAAAGTAAAATAAATTTTAGTAATTCTAAGATGGGTGCTGAAATTTCTAGAGTAACTACAATACAAAAAGAAAATTATGTACTCCTAAAAACCTAATAAAGAAGAAATTTGAAGAATAAAAATATTATCCTAAAGGAAGGCAGGAAAGGAGATAAAAAGGAAAAAAAACAAGAAATGGGGAAAATAGAAAGCAAATATTGAAATGTATGTTTAAACACACATATATCAGTAATTATATTAAATATAAATGGACTAAACACTTTAATTAAAACAAATATTCTTCTTATGGGAATAAAAACATATATGCTGCTTTTAAGAACCACACCATAAATATACAGAAATAAAAACATGTATTGTACAATAAGTAAACAAGAGAAAGTTGGTATGGTTCTTCTGATAACAAATTGAACCGAGTATAAGGACAGAAAGAGTATCAGAGTTAAAGAGCATCATTATATTATAATAAATGAGACAGCAAGGGGAAAATACAACAATTCTATATTAGTATGCACCTAACAATATATCTTTTAAGAATGAGCAGAGACAAGAAGAAAGAGACAAATCCAAAACTGTGGAAAATTTAACACATTGCTATTAGAAACCAATAAAATAAGATTTTTAGAGATAAATGAGGCTATATATAGAAGATTTTAACAGCATGGTTAACACATTTCCCCTAGTTGAAATATGTGTAACATTTCTTTCAATAATTTCCAGAAATGCATTTTTTAAAAGTATATGTGGATCATTTACCAAAACATGAAGCAAGTCCAAACAAAATATGAAGGGTGGAATGCAAATACAATATATTCTCTGACCATAGTGGAATTAAACTAGAATGCCACCACAAAAATGTAACTAGAAAATTCATCAGTGTTTGAAAACTAAATGTTACACATTAGTGACACATGTCAAATAAGAAATCACATTGGAAGTTAGAAAACAAATTGAACTGATTCATCATGAAAATATGATATATCAAATGTGTGGAGTATAGCTAAATTTGTGATTAGAACAGCGGTTCCCACCTGGAGGATATTTCCCCCAAGGGAACCTCTGGCAATATATAAAGACAGTTTTGGTTGTCACAACTGAAGTTGTGGAGGTGTTATGCCTCCCAGTGGGCAGAGAAGCCAAGGATATTTCTGAGCATGCTCCAATATACAAGGCAGTATCCCACAGCAAAGAATTACCTGGCCCAAAATGTCAGTAGTGCAATGACTGTGCAATCCTCAATTAGAGAGTAATCCAATGCCCTAAATGTAAATATTAGAAAAGAAGGAAAGATGAATATCAATGATCTAATTATATATCTGAAAAAGTAAGGGAAAGAATAATGCATTACACCCAATGAAAATAGGAAAACAAAATTGAAAAAGATAAAAGCAAAAATTAATGAAGTAGAAAATAAGTATACTATCAAGAGAATAAACAAAACCAGAATTTTGTTATTTGAGAGTGATAAAATAGACACACCTTTAGCAATAGTAATCAAGAAAAAAAGAAGGCACAAATGACTGATATCAGGAATTTAAAAATATGACATCATTTTGGTGCCTTCTGTTATTAAGGTGATAAGAGGCTCTTATGAACAACTTAAAATCTATAAACTTGAAAATTAAAATAAAATTGATAACTTGAAAAACACAGCTTACCAATACTAACATCAGAAGTAAAAAATGTGAATAAACTTGTATGTGTTAAAGAAATTAAATCTTTAATTCAAATTTTCTTTCCTAGAGATTAGAAAATGGAAGACTTACTGATGAGGATAGCAAAACATTGATGCCATAATCTAACATGGGCAATACACATACCCACATACGTACACACACACACCCACATGCATGCACACACCCACACAAAATTAGGGTGCTGATCTCTCTAGAACATACATAGAAAATTCCTAAATAAAATATTATAAAATATTAATAAATATAATTCAGTAATATATAAAAAGAAATCACAACCAATTGGGGTTTAACCTAAAAACATAAAGTTGATTTAATATATCGAAAAATTGATTACTTAATGTAACAAACAATATTAACAGTAAAAGGAGAAAAACAATATGACCCTCATTTAAGAATACCAGAAGCAGCATTTGATAAAATTCAACACTCATTTATGTTTTTTTTAATCTCTTAGAAAACTAGATTTAACTTCCTTAATGACATAAAGGGTATCCACAGAAACATGCAGCCAACATTCTACTTGATGATAAAATCATTAAGTTTTCAACTCTGATATTCAGAATGAGACAAGGATGTTTATTAAAACTATATCTATCCAATATATACATATATGTGTGTGTGTGTATGTATGTGTGTGTGTATATATATATATATATATATATATATATATATATACTCGAGGCCTTTGCAATAATAATATGGCAAGAAAGAAGTGAAAGAAAAATTTTAAAGGAAAATTGTATTTGTAGAAAACTGAAAAAATACAGATAAGATACAGATTTTAGAATTAATAATTGTGTTTTGCATGGTCATGTCCTGTAAGGTAGGTATAAATAATAAATTATAATTATTTTACTAACAGTATACTTGAAAATAAGATTTTATAAGTGATACTACTTAAAATAGAATAAAAACCATCAAATTCATAGGAATAAGAATATAAGAAACGATGTACAAAATCTCCATACAGAAAACTATATTATTAAAAGGACTTTGAAAGTCTTAATAAAGGAAGGGCTTTTCCATTTTAATTGTTTGGAAGACTTAGTATTCTAAACATGTCAGCTCTCACCAAAGTGATCAATACAGTCAATGCACACTCAGTCAGATATCAGTAGGATACTTCATGGAAATGGACCATCCGATTTCAAATTTTATATGGAAATGCAAAAGACCAAGAATAACAAAGATAATCTTAAGAAGAGTAAAACCAGTGGCGTTTCAATAACTGATATAATGATTTATTATAAAGTTAGTAAAATTAAACAATGTGGTATTGGTATAAGGATGGTCAAATAAACTAAATAAATACAGAAACCAATTATTTATACATAAAGAATCCTGTAACTTATAAGTTGCAACTATAATGTAGTAGGAAAAGAGTAATCTTCAAAATAAATAGTCTGAGTCCATTGGATATCTGTATGAAATTTTAAAAATGAACTTTTTTCCCAATGTCCTAGAATACACAACTGTCAAATTTAGATGAAGCATGGACCCGTAATGGAAAGTAAAATGACCAAAATTAAAAGAAGATATCAAAGGACAACATCTTTGTGGTCTTGGAGTATACCAAGTTATCTTAAACTGGATATTAAGTGCACTAAACATAACAGAAAAATGTGATGAGTTTGACCTTATTAATCATTAGGTCTCTTATTTATCAAAAACTACCAATTAGTGAAAACCGTGGAGATGGTAATTGCTATATATGTATCCAACAAAGAATTCATATCCAGGATATAAAATTATTTGTACAAATCAATAAGAGAAGTACAGATAATCCATTTTTAGAACTATGCAAATAACTTTCAGAGTCATTTCACAAAACAAATATCCAAATGGCTGATAAACATATAAAGTTGTTCAGTCTCAAATATATATGGGATATGCAAAATAAAATTAAAATAAGACATTACAACACAGCTTCCAGGGTGGCCCCCATTTTTTTTTTATATTATGAAGTATCTTAAAGGATATGGAGTAAATGAAACTCCTACAGAAACTCCTCAGTCGGTTAGGCGTCCGACTTCGGCCTAGGTCATGATCTCGCAGTTTGTGAGTTTGAGCCCCACGTCAGGCTCTGTGCTGACAGTCGGATCCTGGAGCCTGCTTCAGATTCTGTGTCTCCCTATCTCTTTGCCCCTCCCCTGCTTGCATTCTGTCTCTCTGTCTCCCAGAAGTAAATAAATATTTTAAAAAAATTGTTGGTGGAAAGGTAAATGAAACTTTGGCAATATATTTTTAAGCCGAACAATTGCATACTCTGTGATCCAGTGATTTAATCACTAGATATACATTTACCAGAAATACAAACAAATGTACATTTAAAGACATGTTCAACAATGTTCCCAAAGTGCAGTTTGTAATATGTAATACCTAAAAGCCATTTGAATCTGATTTAACAGGAGAATAGATACATATATCATGGTTTATTTAGGTAGTGAAATACAGTATGACAATTAAAGAAAAAGCTGCACAAAGAACATGAATAACTTTCATCATTATAATTTTGAGTGAAAGAAAACAAAAATAGCATAAATTTCACGATTCTATTTCTATAAAACTCAAAAATAAGCAAAACAAATCTGTGGCAATATAGCCTGGAGTAAAGTTAAGTTTGCTCAGTAGATGGTCAGGGGGTTGGTCTGGGGTTGGTCTTGTTGAAAACAACTGGTCTATAGATTGGGTTGACAAACTTTTTCTGTGAAGGGTCAAATAGTGGAATTTCACACCTTCGTGCACCATAGGGTCTCTGTTGTGACTGCTCAACACTGTTGTAAGGAAGAGAGCAGCCATGGAAATATGTAAGCTAATGTGTTACTATGTTCCAATAGCACTTTATTTACAAATATAGGAGGCAGGTGGGCCATATTTGTCCCATGGACCCGGTACTGCGACCCCTGCAGTAGATAGAAAATTGCTATACTGAACTTTTCAGTCAATGATGCTCCCTGTAGATCAGTCTGTCCATGCTTTTCTGCTATTTTATAAGCTTTGGCTTGCACCAATAGCAGTTTCAAACATTCCTTAAATTTAAGGTTCCATTTTATTGCTCTTTAAATTTCAATCTGTTGCATAGTCTGTTAATATAAAAACAGAATTTGTGCAACTAAATTTGCGTAAGAAGATTAATTTCAAAGAAAGAATTTTTAAGAAATCTAATGTCACATTAAAGAGAACCATCATTTCTTTTTGCACATGTGATCTACAATACCAAAATTTTAAAAAAAGTGCACTTTGCCTTTTATAGACCTTTTGCTAATAAACATAAGCCTGTATTCCCAATCCTTCCATCTGTATTGTGAACATGGATCAAGTACAGAATTACCTAGAGAAATTGAAATAAAATAGAAGACCTTTGGGTCATGGCAATAGTGTACTTCCTTGCCCCAAGAGGAGGTAAGGAACGACTTCTTACATTTAGATTAGCTAGGGTGGGAATTCACTCCCAACTTCTATACGCCTGTGATCCTTTGGCAGAGGATTTTTAACATTAACATTAACATGAAAAATATAAGTCCCAAAGGTTAATTATAAGCAGAGTTGTCCTTGGTAGGAAATATCTTTCGTTCCAATCATGAAAAAAAAGTGTATAATGGTGTAATAAAGCTGTTTGGGAAAAAGATAATGGTTAGGTGCTTTTTCTGTACCCTTGGGAGAGAATATGACTGTTGGAAAGCAGGCGTGGGAGCTAAGATGCCTCTTTCCCCCTCATCTTACCATGACTTCTTAGTGTGCTCCTGTGAAATTACTTTAACCTTTTCCATCTAAGGTGATGAGTTTGCAAGAGCATTGCCTTTTACTCAGAGGTTCCAAGAGGCATTAACTGTTTTTCTAAAAGGAGTTCTTTGTGCATCTTTTTTTTAAGCATCTTTTAAAAATTGCCTATTTATATGACTTCCCTTCCTTCTCAAGATTTTGATTGGCCTTTTCAAGTACTAAGTAGAAAAAATATATAGTTTTAATTTCATCAAATATTTATTTGTGGCACAATGAGAAAATGGACAACTGAACAGTTAATTTTGAGGCTAGATGGATTTTCTTTTGGCTGCAAACGAATGCTCTTTATGGGTTCATGGTTTCTGGGGAATTTGGCTGCAGTATGAGTTTTGTTTCTTGAAACTATTCATACAGTCTTGATGTACACATGTGTGAAACATTATAAGAAGACTTCTCCTTTTGGGGTTGGGAACAAAGAAAAATTACCAGAAAACTAGATAAGGAAACTGAGGCTCCCATTGGTGAGGTCTGAACTGAATAACCAGCCTATATCCTTTTGTTCTTCAGGCATCTGAGCACTTTTAGGAGGCCCCTCATCCTTACTGGCCTAACACAACCATATCTAGGCTAGCATTTCTAATTTGATCATAGATCCAAGCGTTATGTCTGTAAATGGAAAAAAAATTTGAATCCACAAACCAATTTATGTGTCATACCTGATAGCTTCTTAGACCCTGAGACTCATGGTTGCTCTTAGTGATGTCTGAAAAATAGTAAATTTGGAGCATCTCTCTTTTATCTTTCTTAGCTTTGTAAAAACCACTCAAATGACAAGTATCAGGAAATTGAGTCAGAGGTTAAGTGTTCTGAGCATTCTAAGAAAAGGAGCTATATAAATGCAAAGCATTCATATTATCATTATTGAAACACATTTCCTCATTAACCTCCATTTCCATGCCAAGACATGTTCTTCAAAATGCTCATTTTATCTTTGACCTTTTTGCGTGCAGACCATGGCAGCCACCTAGTAAAACCCTTGGGACTGTGCATACTGCTTACAAATATTTCATTATGAATCAAGCTTTTCAGCTGGTAAACACAGAAAAATGAAGCATGAAATAAACCAACACTCCAAACCAAAACATAACTAAAGCAAAAGTGAAAAATCTCAAGCCAGACTTCACAAACCAAATAAGAGTTTAAATTCCCTGTCCTGTAATAAAACCCAGTTTACTGGAAAGGGGCAGCCTAGTTTTAATTCAACCATGATCATTTATTTAAAACACATAATATCTCTAAATCTATGAAGAGAAAGGCAGTAGAGAATGGGGGTAATTTTACTTTTACTCCCACTCAAATATAAAGACTACTTGCCACCCTATTTGTAAAATTTGACTACAAGAGATGATATTATATTAGCTAGTAAATCATAGGGCATATAGAGATTCAATTTTAAGATTGCATTAGCTTGCTTACAATTTATATTATTACTTGCCAGTAAAAGAAAAAAAATAGAGACTAGCAACTTGGTCTGAATTCTTCTAGTAAATTAGGGGGTTCCTTTATAACTCTTGAAGACATTAAATAAATGAGTTGACAAGTTACTGATTTTAACACCTCTTCAGAAATAAGTGAATTTTTAAAGTGATTCTAAAGGACTAGTTATAGGCAAATTTTGAAGGTAGAAGGCAATAATTAACTTAAATGGAAAAATAGAACATCAGCAAAAGTAGAATAGTCTTTGTACATGTGTTCTTTAATTTTGAACATTTGTTGTATTTAGGATGATACTTAGCTCTAAGCAGTTGATTATTGTGGTCTATCTCCTCATTTTCCTCCTGTGTTCGTTCTGTAACTCATTCTCAAGCATCAGTATTTTCAACATACTGATGATTCAAGTATCATCATTTTAAGATTAATATACAGTAAGTCCAAAGGAAGTTTAATTTACATTATAACAAAGAAATATGGAACCAATCCTTACTTTACAGTATTTTCTTTTTGGGAAAAAGTATAAGTTTAAAATGGAGATATAGGATAAAAATGTTATCCATACAGCATTCATTCAGTCATTCACTCATTCATCACACATTTAGCACTTACTGTATATGGAAAATGTACCACAAACATTCTGTGTTCAGAGGCTTTGACCAGTGCTAAGAAAAATCACTCAAATCTCTTTTCTCAGTATTATAGGAAGAGATTATTCTCTAAGGTCCATTGGTCTAAGGTTCTAAATCTATAATTCAGAGTATATTGAAACATTTCCTCAGAAGTTGTTTTTTGTTTTTTTTGTTTTTTTGTTTTTTTTTTTTTACCTAAATTGATCTTGTTGGGGAGTTGATACTTAGAGAAGGGAACATTTTCTATTCTCATCATGTGTTCATGTGTGTGTGCATGTGTATGTGTGTGTTTGTGTGTGATAACCCAACAGCTTGTACACCTGTTTCTGAGATTTCCTGACTCTCTTACCTGATTTCATAATGTTTATTTATTTTTGAGAGGGGGGAGGGACAGAGAGAGGGAGACAGACAATCTGAAACAGGCTTCTTGCTATCAGCACAGATCCCAACATGGGGCTCGAACTCATGAACTGTGAGATCATGACCTGAGCCAAAGTCAGACACTTAACTGACTGAGCCACCTAGGCACCCCTCCTTTATCTTATTTTACGTCATATTTACAGTTAGGTTTTTTACTATTAACATGGAATTGTTAACACATACTACCATGGCTTAAATGACTCTTGTTTTCTATGAGCATTTTATATATACCAAAGACTACAGCCTTACAAGCAAGTTTCTGGAATTCTGAAATGAAAAGCCAGATAAGTATAAAGGGACAAAAAATATCCAAGCATGTTTTCACACCATGATTTAATCATCCAGTGGTGTCTGAGAGTAAAAGGGATACTCGTAATAGTTATGTCAAGACAACAATTAGAAAGTAGGACCTTAGAAAACTGCAGTATATGGTTAACAATTTGTATCACACATATCTTGAGCTTCAGAAAGTTGCATGTATGTGTAGGTGCCAAACTAATTCATAGCCTAGTAAAATCCAATTGCTTTGAATAGGGTACATTTCAATTCAGTGAGGATGCTGAAAAATTATCTAAAATTAAAGGTTATTGTTAACATATAGTAACATAAGTACTTTTAACATCTCTGAGGAGTAAGTTTTGTGCAACCATTCTCATCCTGCCTCCACAGGAGCATCTATTACTGATGTAGGTATGAAAGACTGCCTTCACCCTCTGTTCAGAAGTCGGCACCTTTACTGAGCACTCCAGCCTCTACTGCTGTAACCTCTGCGATTTTTTTCCCCTTGGTTTAGGCAGTATCACATTGCTATGCTCAAGTCTTAGTCATTAGTGTATCATAACTGAGGCCAGGTAAAATTACTAGTAACATTTTAATTCTTACCCTACCCAAGCATATCTTGACAGTTATGAAAAAAATGTTTGTGTAAGTCTCCTTCGGGATTAAACTTTAAATTAACCTTAAATTAAATATACTTGAAGAGATGGTATTTGCCCTGTTATTTATTTGTGGAAAGTCAAATACTAACCACTCAGATCTTCTAGGGAATATTTAAATATTCTTTCTTTATAGCCAGCCTAAGATCTTTAAAAAGTCAGAATGTGTATATATTATTCATAATATACTATTATATATAATTATAATTATATGTATATTATATAATTAGAAAGTATTATATTGTATATATAAGTATTATTATAATTATATACATAATATTCCCTAGTTTTCTGTTCATAAGATGTTTTTATGAAAATGGTTTTCATTCATAACTTTAAAGATTCAAAACATTTCATATCCTGGGATCCCCCAAAGTGATATGGAGTCTTTAGTCTTTCTAGCAAACTCAAGAAACATGGATCCTTCCATTACTAATGATGCATTTTTCTGATTTTTATCTGAAAATGATTTCCTTGAGCATACTTGTCACAGACCCCCATATTGGATGCAGTTTTCTTCAGTTTATATTATTAGTTTGTAAAGTTACCTTAAAATGCTATCTTTAGGGGTGCCTGGGTGGCTCAGTGGGTTAAGCACCCAACTCTTGATTTCAGCTCAGGTCATGATCCCAGGATTGTGGGATCGAGCCCCACGTCAGTGTCTGTGCAGAGGAGGGAGCCTGCTTAAGATTCTTTCCCTCTCTCTCTGCCCTTCCCCTGCTGTGCTCTCTTTCTCTCTCTAAAAGTAAAAAATAAAATAAATTTTTGAAAATGCTACATTTATAAAATTATCTTGTCGACAGCATTTGAAGACCCAGAACCAGAAGTACTGTATGCTTGATTTGTACATTGGATGGAAAAAGTAGATGATAGAATCCCATTACAGGAAAACAAGTAAACTGGATTGTCACTTTAAGAGATTTCTTATGGAGGATTTATTCTTTAGCTTGTTATGATTTCTTTATTATAGAAGCAGCTGTACTTGTTATCGCACTCTGCCACATCATCAGTCATCTAGCTACTGCAGAGAATTCCCCCGGCAGAACAGGACATTCATGAGTTTATATTACTGCCATAAATTCTTTGGCTGTAAGTTTTTATACAAATAATCCCATGTCTCTTGTATATATTGCACCAATTGGTTAATAACATGATCTCTACCCAGGGATTTCTGGAATGTTCTATCTTTTAAAAATAATTGCCGGAGTACATTTTTTACATACACTAAAAAATATTCTAAATGAGATTGGGCATTCTGAGGACATCTATATGATGAGAAAATATGATTTTCCTTAATTTTCCATTTTAACCTGGTGAGCTTTCATTTAGCTGCATGACATGAAAACAACTATTTACAAAAGGGGTATATAATAAGGTTAGTTAGGTTTAAAAAAATAAAAATATGAGGTAGCTTTTCAAATGAGAGTGGTGAGTTCCTGGCTGTGAAACTCTTTTCACAGTTTCTGCATCACTTTTCAGAGCTCAATAATCTCTATAAAGAAGCCCAGCATTTTCATCATGCCAACCATTAAGTACTCGCCAGATTATATGGCTATTAACAAATTATCCTCACGATAGAAGTGAAAAGAGTGCTAAAGCACACCATTTGGTCCATGTACTAAAGCCTAATGGTACTAACCTGATTTTCTTTTACCTCCATTTTTCCCCTGACAAATATACTAAGGTAAAATATTTCCCACAACTCTGAAAGATGGAAGTATTCTTCACTGGATTTTCTTTTATCAGTGTCTCCTATGTTTTTGTGAGCTACATTTCTTTCTTTTTTTTTTTTTTTAATTTTATTTGTTGAGAGAGAGAGAGAGAGAGAGAGAGCGAGCAACCAAGTGGGAGAGGGGCAGGGAGAGAGAATCCTAAGCAGGCTCTGTGCTATCAGCACAGAGCTTGATACAGGGCTCAATCCCATGAACCATGAGATCATGACCTGAGGCAAAATCAAGGGCTGGAGGCTCAATTGACTGAGCCATCCAGGTGGCCCTGTGAGCTCCATTTCTGATTGTAGTAAACCATTGACTGGGTCTCAGATTTTAGTGATGAAGTTAATATTATCTGAAGAACCACAGGAAATTTTTCAAAAGGGAACACAGTTAAAACATAAAATACATCAATTTATATTTGGAAAAGAGATAGTTTGGGATTAGTGTTTATGATGTAAAGTGATCGTTTTAACCATCATTATTCCAAATCCAGTCAGTTTTCCAAAATGGAAAGTATGGTCAACTAAATTGAAACTTCTAATTGCTCATATACTAGCCTCAGTCCCACGTTCTTCTCCTACAAGTATATTCAACAGATTACATTTAGCTGCAGTTGAATTCGAGTTTAAAGTTTCAACGCCTGCTGTTGAAATAAAAAAATGAGGTCACTCCAATAAATATGTCCTCAAAGTAGATATAAGTGGATTATCAAGTTATAGATTCATGTATAGTAGGATCCCATTTGTAGGGAAGAGTCATACATATGTTTGCTTATGATTACAATATTTAAGTATACCTACAAAAATATTAATTGTGGTTGTTTATAGGCAGGAAATTTGGAAAGTGAGAATAGTGTAAATTGTAATGTTCACTTTATTTACTTTTTGAATTTAAGTGAATCAGGTATGAATGAAAAAAAATTAAAAACAAGAAAAAAAGAGAAAAGGAAAATGATGTAAACTCAAAATTAATCTTTATCAAGAAAGGTATATTTATTGTTTTTAATTCTGAGCTATAAAAATAATATGGTCAATTCTAAAATAGAAATGAGTTAAAGAAACCTTTTAAGATTTGGTTACGAAAAGCAAATAAAACCATGATGAACCATAGATCATTTCATTCATGCAATATTTTAATGACATAAATTGTCCAGCTTAATAATTTACCTTAAAATAGAGAATAATATTTTAGCGGTGTTGTAAATTTTAAACTTTAGTCAGGATTTTAAAAGTAAGTATTCTCCATCAAAATAGCATTTTTATTTTATTTTTTTTTAGTGGTCGCAAGTATGCCAAATAAACATGATCTTTATGAGTGGAATGATAATTGTTTTTAAAGCTGAAAGAATCTGTCTTTTTAGATTTCAAACTCATGAGGTTTATGCTACATATATAAAACATCTGTTAAAAGAAGTGATAAAAATCAAGAGAAAATACATATGAACTGTAACCAACTACTGCTGTCTAACTATATGCCTGGACCCAGGGATGATAGAATTACTTGCTGTGTTTTGGGAATAAGCGTGATAAAGATAACCGTAAGTGATGCCATTTGAGAATTATAATTAGTAGAATTTTCTGTCCAACAGTTGGAACATTTCAGGGAGATGTTGAGTTTTATAATTTAGAACAAAGTGGGAGGCATAGATGGCACAGGTCAAGAGCATATCACCTCTCAATTACTGAGCATTCTTTTCAAACTCAGTGGGCTTTATCACACTTTTTGTTATCTGACCACTGTAGAAGATTTTTTTTTTCTGGAATATTCCATGTCTGGTTTTCAGGCATGAATAATTTAGACCAGAAGTTTAATCAAAACATATTTGCTATGGGACAAATTCAGAAAATGAAGGGGAAAAAAGTTGAACAACAGGTCTAGATTCTAGTTTCACTTCAGCCTCCATGTGAAATTTTGGCTTTAATTACTTAATCATTCTGGGCCTCAAAACATGAGATATATATATTTTTTACCAAATGCGTCCTAGGGCCATTTATGGTTGCCATATTCTCTGTTTCCAAATTCCTTGAAATGTTTCGATCATGATAAATGGGTTCATTTAGATACCATATCCTTTATACAGCAGGCATCATCGACCTTTCCCTGAGAGTCCAGGTGCTTCCTTTTCTTTTTTCTTTATTTTAGCCTGTCCAATGAGTATGCAGAATAATAAACTACTCAATTTTCAAATTAAGGATGGTACTTAACAGTCATCCTTTGATCACAAGGAAGAAGTGATCAATCTAAAACATTACACAATGGGAAATTAATTTATCTCAGCCAGTAAGGGTAACATTTTAGACATATATGTTATTATGTGTGTATTTGATGGGGTAAGAATTCACTTTGAACAGAATAATACAGCCACATTGTGAAGATCTGACACAGGACGAACTGGAAAGGAGCCTGCTTCCACAATCTAATTTCTTTTTTTTTTTTTAATGTTTATTTATTTTTGAGACAGAGAGAGACAGAGTGCAAGTGGGGGAGGGGCAGAGAGAGAGGGAGACACAGAATCTGAAACAGGCTCCAGGCTCTGAGCGGTCAGCACAGAGCCCGACGCGGGGCTCGAACCCACGGACTGTGAGATCATGACCTGAGCCGAAGTCGGACGCGCAACTGAGCCACCCAGGCACCCCTACAGTCTAATTTCAAAGTCAATCTTATTCTATGATTGTCTCCAGGAAGAAAATAGAGTACTCCAATAAAGTACCTCTCTTAATTCTTCTCTGACACATACTATTTATCCAGTTGTTTGGGAATCTCTGTATTCAGAGAAGAGAGGAGGTCATATATCAATAAAGCAAATATTTCACTGACATACTTTTGAATTTTCACACAAGCTAACTCCAAGACATATAGATAACCTGTCTATAGATATGTGAGAATTTTCTATTAATCAAAGAAAACTCATTTTTAATCAACTCATGTGTTCATGTATTTGTGAACTCATTCAACAAATATTTACTGATCAGCATTAGTACCACTTTTGCTTAGTGCTAGGGGGTCAATATGATAATGAAGAACACACAGTCACTGCAGTACATGAGCATACAATTGAGAGAAGATAAAATGTCTATATGTGACAATTATCCAAGTCATCATGTGGTAAATTCCAGAAGATGAATTATGTTGAAAAAAACCTTACTTTGGCTGTGATAATCACATAAGTCTTCATTGGGAAAAGTTCCTTTTTGTTATATAAAGGTCCATTTTGACATTTTAACCTATGTTTCCCTTAATAACAGTATTTATTGTTACTTATGATCTTCTAGGTTAATTATTATATGGTTATTAAGTAGGAACATGTGTTATTATCTCAGCTTTGTATGTAAGTCTAAGGGTACTGGACAGATGGCATGGTGGTGGAAATGGCAGAAGAGATTTTGTATCTTTCCAGATCACCATGTAAAAACAGACAGAGCGATGACAATGCAAACTCCCCAATCCGTGTACATTCATAACAAAACTGGGTAAGAAGTTTTCCTACAAACTCTGAAGACCCCAATTACAAGCAGGTGGTGATAACCCACCAAAAGCCACAAGACCTTCAGGATATCAGCATCTGTATGGGAGAAAGCAGAAAGAAGAAACAAGACATGAGATAATGCTGAGAAGAGGAGAACCATCTAAGAACCAAACTCGGGGATTTCTTGATGATTTTGAATCTGAGCAAAAAAAAAAAAAATTATAAATTGTGCTATCATGGAAAAAATGTGCTGAAGTTGGGTTAAGAACTAATTGACCGTTTTCTACACTAGGGGAAATCAAGTTATAGCTAAAATGAAAAAAAAAGTAACAACATTATGTGGTTTAGAAATATAGAAATAAATGCTAGGGGCACCTGAGTGGCTCAGTCAGTGGAACGTCTGACTTCGGCTTAGGTCATGATCTCCCGGTTTGTGGGTTTGAGCCCCACGTCAGGCTCTGTGCTGACAGGTCAGAGCCTGGAGCCTGCGTCAGATTCTGTGTTTCCCTCTCTCTGTCCCTCCCCTGCTCATGCTCTCTGTTTGTCTGTCTCTCTCAAAATAAATAAACATTAAAAAAAAATCTGGTAAGAAATAAATGCTGGCTAAAAGAGTTGAAAGCAGGAACTGGGGTAATGTACAATGAGACAGGAGGCTTCTATTTCCCCCTATAGCCTCTGTAATACTATTTGATTTTTTGAACTATGTATGTATATTGCTTTGAGGGAAAAAATGTCTATATTAAAAGTATTGGCAAGAAAATAAAAAAAATATCGCACTGGTCTAAATGAAAACTGAATATAAATTTTTGAAAGTAACGTTTGACTGCATTTTAATGTTAATATTGAAATATAGCAGGGGTGCCTGGGTGGCTCAGTCAGTTACGCATCCAACTTCAGCTCAGGTCATGATCTCATGGTTCGTGGGTTCAAGCCCCACATTGGGCTCTGTGCTGACAGCTCAGAGCCTGGAGCCTGCTTCAGACTCTGTGTCTCCCTCTCTCCCTCTCTGCCCCTTCCTACCTTGCACTATGTCTCTCTTTCTCTGTCAAAAATAAGTAAAACATTAAAAAAAAAAAGAAATACAGGAAAACATCAGGGAGAATTTCGGTTAAATCCCAACTCCGTCCAGAGAAAACAACACATGCTGCCTTCACGCTGAGCAATTTTGGCTGTAGTATGTGTTCTGAAAATAGTAGTATTCTCTTCTTTTCTTAACAAACACTGAATTTATTTTGATGAAGATTTCTGCCTGTGGAATATTTCTGAAATATATGGCAATTTTAAAAATTCATTAGAAAAAGTAATCGAGATAATGATGAATATCAGTTCACAAAGATGTCACATTCACCTCTTGTTAGATCATCAAAAAATACTGACAAACCTGTCTTCATATGGCCAGCAAATGACTTGTCATAAAATTTAAAAGGTCAAGCCTTAATTTCAAGTGTTTTGACACAGATTGGGTGATATTAGAGTTTCTCCAAAAGGGAATTCTAAGAATCAACCTAAGTGATAAAACTTACTTAACTAGAACATTGGTTAATTGTTTAACCCGGTAACATTAATATCTTCCTTGATATTTTTCTTAAAAATTATTAAAGTTGAAATAGAAGAAAAAATTTTATAAACCTTTCCATCTTTCAGCACATCTAATATTTTACTCCTCCTTTCATAACCTAACACACTGATTTGTCAATACTTCAGTTCTGAAACTTTGAAATTGCTGTTAGAGATTGATTGATAATTTTGTAAGTAAGGATAACTTCAAGTATACATAAAGTATAAAGTAAACTCAGTGAAGTGAACCCTGGTGTAGTGAATCCAGCCACTTTACAAGCACTCTGATGAAGAAAGAGAATATTACCATACTTCAGAAGCCCACACAACACAATAGATTATTTTTATCTGGTTTTGAACTTTATAGAAATGACAAAATACAGCTTATACTTTGATGTCTAGCAGGCTTCTTTTGGCTGCCATTGTGTTTGTAGGATGTATAGTTGTTGTATGTGGCAACAAGTTGTTCTTTTTCATTTCCGTATAGGACTCTGTTCAATTAGTATGCCACAATTTACTTAATCATTTGATAGAGATGTAAGTTGTTTGAAGTTTTGAGGTGTTAAAAGTAGTGCTGCTATGAGCTTTCTTTTGTGTGTTCTTTGGTGACAGGTGGGTACATACCTGTTAGATATATACAAAGGGGTAAATGACAGGGTTGTGAAATATGCAGTTTTCCATGCTGTACCAGTGAACACTAACAGTGACAGTGTATGAGAGTTTTAATTTCTGCACCAACTTACCAACACTCCTCAATTTCAATATTTAATTTGGCCATTTTTATTTATTTTATTAATTATTATTTTAGATGTTCTATTTATTTATGTTGAAAGAGAGAGAGAGAGAGAGAGAGAGCGCGCGCGCAAGTGGAGAAGAGTCAGTGAGAGAGGGAGACAGAGAATCCCAAGCAGGCTCTGTGTTGGCAGTGCATAGCCCAATGCATGAACTGTGAGATCCTGACCTGAGCTGAAATCAAGAGTGGGACGCTTAACCAACTGAACTACCCAGGCTTCCCTTAATTTGACCATCTTAAAAGATGCATTGGCATCTTTCTCATCACTACTAAACATGTATACTTTTGCATGTATTTATCAGTTATTTGAATATGATCTTTTGTTGTTGACATATCAATTTAAATTTCAAGACACTTTTGAGTTGTGTTTTTTCATTGATTTGTGTGAATTCTTTGAATATTCTAGGCATGATAAGTAATACATTGTTTTTCTTCAGCCTATTTTAAGTTTGTTTTTAATTTTTGGAAGTTTTCATGTGTCTGGCAGTGGCTATTATTATTATTATCATCATCATCATTATTTATCCTCTTTGGGGTTCACTCACCCTCTTGAATTTAGAGTTTTATGTCTTCTGCTAAATTTGATATTAATTGATATTTTGGTATTTGATATTTTTTTCAGCTCCATACTTCCACCTTTTGGGATTCTGCTGACCTAGAGGTAAGATTGTTTTTTTTTTTTCTTAAACACATCCTTGAGATTCTATCCATTTGTTTTAATCTATCTTCTCTCTGTTGTTCAGACTGAATAATTTTTATTGATGTATCTTCAAGTTTACTAATTTTTTCCTTTCCTCTTGATTCCTCCAAGTGAGTTCTAAAAAAACTTTGTGGTTATAATGTTTTTAGTTCTTAAATTTTTATTTGCTTGCTCTTTATATCTGTTCTTTCTTTTGTGAGAATTTCTATTTTTTCCTATGTTTCAAGAGTGTTCACAAATTTTCATTGAATTATTTTTCTGGTAGCATTTAAAAATCCTTGTCAGATCATCTGTGCCATCTCAATGTTGGTATCTGTTGATTGTCCTTCTTTATTTGAATTGATGTTTGATGTATGATGAACTATTTTCTTTTTATTGTATCCTGGATATTTTCAGTATTTTATGAGACTTAGGTTTCTATTTAAAGCTCATCACTGACAAACCAGGATGGTAATCTGGACTGTATTCACACAAATAATCTCTGCAGATAACCCCTGCCCAGCAAGATATAGAACCCCAGCTATCCTTAATGCTTATATGTGATTGTAGTCAGGGTCTGCCCTTTACAGCCTCTCTGCATGCCCATTGGTTGAGAAGGAAACTGTCTCCTTACTGCCATCTTGGAATGGTGGTAAGTCTGTTTACACATAAAGCCTCTATACATGCCCACCAACCAGGAGACAAAACTATCTCTTCACTGTACAGGTGAAGTGGAAGTCAGAGTTCTGCTCACTTTGGACAGCGAAGAGCAGGTGTAGTCAAAACTTAGTCCTTCCAGGGCTGAACGTCTACCAGCCTTACAGGTAGAACTTTAAAAAAGCATAGCGTGGGGGGCGCCTGGGTGGCTCAGTCGGTTGGGCGTCCGACTTCGGCTCAGGTCATGATCTCACGGTCCGTGAGTTCGAGCCCCGCGTCGGGCTCTGTGCTGACAGCTCAGAGCCTGGAGTCTGCTTCAGATTCTGTGTCTCCCTCTCTCTCTGACCCTCCCCCGTTCATGCTCTGTCTCTCTCTGTCTCAAAAATAAATAAACATTAAAAAAAAAAAAAAGCATAGCGTGTGTGTGTGTGTGTGTGTGTGTGTGTGTGTATTTTTGGTTAGTGCCTATGGTATAGCTAGGCTGCAAAAAACCTCTTTATCAACTAAACTGGGATGTGTAGGAGGAAAAAAAACCGAAGAAATTAACAAACAATAACAAACCAGCACAAAATAGGAAACTCACTCCTGAGTCCTGGGGTCTCAAAAGAGCCCAACCTTCTTTTTCATCATATTTCTAAGTCCTCTAATGTTTGTTTCATATATTTTTCCAAAGTTTATATATATATATACCTATGCAGGATAAAATAGGGTAAAATATATCTACTCTGTTCTTCCAGAACTAGAAGCAAAATGGTATCATTTCTAAGTTTCATTTTCAAATTATTGCTAGTAAACAGAACACAGTTGACTTTATGTAGACCCTTTCATTGGGGATTTGCTAAGTTTAGGTATAAATTCTAACACTATTTCCTTTTGGATTTTCTACATTAAAAATATGTTATTGAGGTGCCTGGGTGGCTCAGTTGATTAAGGGTTTGACTCTTGAATTTGGCTCAGGTCATGATCTCACTTGGTGAGTCTGAGTACTATGTGTCAGATTCTATGCTGACATCACAGAGTCTGCTTGGAATCCTCTTTCTCTCTCTCTCTCTCTCTCTCTCTCTGTCTGCTCTCACTCTCTCTCTCTCAAAATAAATAAATAAACATTTAAAAAGGATATTATCCATCAATATTTGATTTTCTTTTTGAATATTTTAAACTTAATTGCCATAGTATACAGGGTTTAGTAAAAGCTTTATGTTTAGATTTGTCAGGTAACTTTTAATATGTGATTATTAAACATAATATTTGCTATAAACTTTTGCTTAATACTCAACCACAGTAAAAAAAAACTCTTTTAATTTCCTCTTTTGCTATGAATTTTTATCATGAAAGAGTAATTTTATCAAAAGTTTATTCTGCAACTAATAAAACAGTTATTTGTTTTTTCCCATCATAGTGAAGCTGGTGAGTTTTATTGATAATTTTTCACATATTAAAGTAATCTTTAATCACCGACCAAACCTAACTTCATCATGATTTCTTACCCTGTTTTTATATTTTCCTGGGATCTCTTCACTATATTTATGACTTCTCATCCATATTCAGGAACAGCTTAGCCTTTAATATTCATTTCTTTTAAAAAATTATTTAACATTTATTCATTTTTGAGAGACAGAGACAGAGCATGAGTGAGGGAGGGGCAGAGAGAGAGGGAGACACAGAATCCGAAGCAGGCTCCAGGCTCCGAGTTATCAGCACAAAGCCCCACTTGGGGCTCAAGCTGATAGACCATGAGATCATGACCTGAGCTAAAATAGGACACTTAATTGACTGAACCAGGCACCCCGAATATTCATTTCTTATAGTGTCCTTGTCAACTTTTTTGTATATAGATTTAAGTTGGCCTCATAAACATGTTAGAAAGTGTTTCCTCTATTTCTATCTTTGCATGATTGATTTTATTCTTTTTAAATGTTTGAAAGGATTCACCAAAAGTCATTGCTTTGTGGGAAAATTTTAATCACAAATTTAATTATACAAATACATACAGGACTCCTCAGATTTTCTTTTTCTTGTTGTGTTAATTCTGGTGATTGTATTTTCTGTAAATTTATTTTAAGTAAGGGCATCAGCAAGTTTGCAGAGTGGTAGATATCAGCCTTTGTCCTCTCTCCAAAAAATAGCATATATTATATGTCTGCATATATATTATATACATAATAACATATATTATATATATGCAGCCTTTAAAAAGAAGGAAATCCCACCATTTGCAGCAATGTGGATGAACCTGTAGGACATTATGCTAAGTGAAATAAGCCAGCACAGAAAGACAAATACTGCATAATCTCACTTATATATGAATTTAAATGTAAAAACATCAAACTCATAGTAACAGAATAGGATGATAGTTAACAGGGACTACGAGGTGAAGAAAAGAGGCATGTGTCAGAGTGTACATACTTACATTACAAGATGAATGAGTTCTGGAATTATAGCATGATATATAATTAATAATAATATATTTTATACTTGAAATTTCCCAAGAAAATAGGTCTCAAAAGTTCTCATCACAAAAAAAAAAGTAACTGTGTGAGAGGTGGATATGATAATTAATATGATTGTGCTGAGTATTTCACAAGTATATGTATGTCAAAATACCACATTGTGCAACCTAAATATATGCAATTTTTATTTGGTAATCCTACCACAATAAAGCTGGGGGAAAAATCCTTTAAAAGTAGAAAAGAAAGACGAACACTTTTTATTCAGTAAGTTAAATATTATGAGAAAGCTATGCATAATACCTGCCATAATTTTTTATACTTTTATAATCTACAGTGATGATGCCTTAATTATCCATTATCATTTTTGATATTGAAGATAATTTCTCTTATTTTCTTTTATTTGTCTTTTTGTTAAAGACTTTATCAGTTTTTTCAATTCATGAAAGAACCAGTGTCTGGCTTTTTTTCTTTATTGTATGTTTTGTTCCATTTCATACATAATATCTCCACTCATTTTTATCAAAGTTTTTCTGCCGCTTTCCCTATTTTATTTTTTATACTTCTTGAGATAGATAGTTTGGATGAAATGAAGATACATCATTGATTTTCTGGAATTGTTTCACTAATACAAATGTAAGATGTAAACTATTTCTAAGCTTAGTTTTAGTGCATTCCATAAATTTTGGTAGGTCATGTTTTATTATTTAGTTCAAATTTTAATCTAATGTCAACAGCGATTTCACCTTTGACCTTTGAATTACTAAAATGTATGGCACAATGAAGCTTCTGGTAGCATTCTCTTGCTTGATTTAGGTGCTAGTTACATGTGTATTCATGTTTTAAAAAACACTTCTTGATTAGGTTGTATGTTTTGATTTGCACACTTTTCACTAAAGGTATTCTACCTTAATCCAATCTAGATTAGAGCATATTTTTTAAAAGTTTAAAAATTATAAAATATATTTTTTAATTTCCAAATAGTTTGGCAATAATTAAATTATTGTTAATTTTTTAGCTTGATTTTATTTAAATACCTTGAATTCTTTCAATCCTTTTTTTTTTAATACTTGTTGGAAGTATAATGTGATAATGTTATTTGTTTAAGAAATAACTTTTTAAAATATTTTGTGAGTGTAGTGTTATATAGGTCAACCAAGATTACCAATCCTGTTGTTTTTCAGTTATTTAGTAGGATACATTTTTTCCACCTTAATTATAGGTTCGTTAGTCTCCCTTTAGTTTTGTCAGTTTTTTTTTAAATTTTTTAATGTTTATTTTTGAGAGAGAGAGAGAGATGGAACATGAGTAGGGGAGGGGCAGAGAGAGAGAGGGAGATGCAGAATCTGAAGCCGGTCCAGACTCTGAGCTGTCAGCACAGAGCCCAATGTGGGGCTCGAACTCACTAACCACGAGATCATGACCTGAGCTGAAGTTGGACGCTAAACCAACGGAGCCACCCAGGTGCCCTGTCAAATTTTAACTCACGCATTTTGGAATTCTTTTATTAGGTACATATAAATTTATAATTATTACTTGTTACTAGTGGATTGCATTTTTGATATTTATAAATCTCTTTTTATGCCTGTACTAGAACTTCATACTTTATAGTCTACATTTCTGTTGATAGTATAGGTGTATCAGCTTTATTTTAGTTAGTGGATGCATCTATTTTCTTAAAAAATATGTTGTATGTAAGTGATGAATCACTAAACTCAGCCCCTGAAACCAATACTACACTATATGTTAACTAACTTGAATTTAAATAAAATCTTGGAAGAAAAAGAAAAAAAAACAGTGGGGAAAAAATAAAAAGTGTGTTTACCTTTGAACATTGTATATTCTTGTATTCACAGTGAGTCTTTTTAAAATAGCATAGTTTGTTTTTTAATTCAATCTAAGAATTCTTTTAAGAAAAATAATTTAATTGCATTAATATAATTTCAAACATGTTTGGCTTTATATTTACTAAACTTACTATTTGTTTTTATCTTATTAGGTACACATTATTTTTCCATTCCTTAGTGATTACCATAGAGATTTAACAATGAATCCTTGATTTGTTATAGTATAATATAATTGGCACTATTATAACCCTCTTGACAATTCTAAAGCCATATCCCTTTAATTCAGTTTAACCCCTTCTTGTCTTTTATGTTATCATCGTCTTGGATTTACAGACACATATACATATTAATACAACATAAGAAGACTTTGTTATTATTTCACCCACATATTTACTTCAGTTGCTCTTTATTCCCTCCTGTGTTACCTTGTTTCATACTGATTATTTCCTTCTGCCCCAAGAACTCTAATTAGTATTTCTTGCAGTATAGTTCTTCTAATGAGAAAATTCTATCACTTTTTGTTCTCTGGAAAAGTATTCTTCATTTTAGCGGATATTATCACTGGACATAGTATTCTGGTCTGGAAATTAATTCCTTTTTACATTTTCAAGATGCTTTTCCTTTGCCTTTTAGCTTTTACCACGTCTGTCGAAAAGTTTACTATAAATCTGTTTCTTTTCTGCAAATGATGTGTCTTTTTTTTTTTTTTAAGACACAGTAATCTCTTGCTATAATCGTGCTGCTAAATCTGTCTATTTGGTACTTAATACCAATATTGTATTTTTCTTCATTTATGTAATTCTCATTTGTCTCATTTATTTTCTTTTACTTTTTAAGTTTATTTATTTTTAAAAAATTTTTAATGTTTTTATTTATTTTTGAGACAGAGAGAGACAGAGCATGAGCAGAGAGAGAGGGAGACACAGAGTCCGAAGCAGGCTCCAGGCTGTGAGCTGTCAGCTCAGAGCCCGATGCAGTGCTCGAGCTCACGGACTGTGAGATCGTGACCCAAGTGGAAGTTGGATGCCCAACCGACTGAGCCACCCAGGTGCCCCCCCTTTTTTTATTTTAGAGAGAGAGACAGTGTGGGAGCAAGGGGCAGAGGGAGAGAGAGAAAGAATATTAAGCAGGTTCCATGCTCAGTGCAGAGCCCAACATGAGGCGCAATCTGAGGACCCTGGGATCATGACCTGAGCTGAAATCAAGTTGGACACTCAACCAACTGAGTTGCCCAGGCACCCCTCATTTTTTTCATTTTTAAATATTCTAAGTCTCTGGAAAAATTTTCCTTATTATTTTCTGTGTTAGGTCTAAGGGCTAAGTCTGATAACTTCCATAACTGAGTGATTTTTTCTTGTTCTTTGGTGTTCTGGGGATTATTTATTTATCTACTCAGTAGTTATCAATCAAATGCTGCATATTTTGTCTGAAACATTATAGAAGATTAGGATTAGTTTACTTAATTTCAAAGGAAGTTCAGTCTTTTCTCTTATCACCAAGTATAATTGGGTTCATTTGTAGACTTTGTAAGACTTGAACTACCTCTATTCCAGCCCCTACCAGTTAAGCTTCCTAACTAAGTGCCTGGGATGTCTTCTAATGGTCCACCTCCTTAATGGGCACTAAGCTAATTTTTTTAAATGTTTATTTATGCTTGAGAGAGAGAAAGGGAGGGGCAGAGAGACAGGGAGACACAGAATCCCAAGTGGGCTCCAGGTTCTGAGCTGTCAGCACAGAGCTTGATGCAGGGCTTGAACCCACAAATGCAAGATCATGACCTGAGCTGAAGTCAGACGCCCAGCCGACTGGGCCACCTAGGTGCCCCACTGAACTCCTTTTTTTGAATCTCCTTAGCACTGTGAGCCTACTGAAAACTCCACTCTGTATTTATTAATTTGTTAGTTTTTTTGAGCTTTTCACCCTGTGCAACTGAGGCGTTTGCTGTGTTAAAGGGAAGTTCATTGAGTGTTCTCCTTGAATCTTTGACTATTTTTCTCTCTGAGATCTTGGACCCATAAATACTGACTGCCTTTATAGACACAAAATGTACTTTTTTCCTCCCAGCTTTGCAGGATTTCCAAAACCTAATGGATTCTCTTTAATTTACTAATGGTTCTTGTAGTGTCTCCCACCACCAATAATAAGCATATACTCCAAGGGCAAAGGTAGGTAGAAAGTCTGCTCATCTATCTGAAGTTCCCTTCTTTCTAGGATCTTGACCTTTCCAATTCTGTTGCCCTATCACTTCTTCTTATATATTCAAGCTTTGTGTGTGTGCTTCAGAGGGAGGGGGTCTTATCCAGCTTTGCTAAGTTTTCTGAGGGCGTACTGTTTGCTCTTTACCAAAACTGATATGATTATAGAGAAACTGAAATACACATTTTTATTATTAAATTATTAACATATTTAACCCCATTTCTATCAAATTATTTCTGATATTTTATTTGATAAACTGATATAGAATGCTGGCTAAGAAATTTTACTTCAGACTTCTAATTTTTCACTTAAGCCTTTAATAATTACTTATTTAAAATTACTAACTTCATTAGTATTCTGATAAATCTATGCTTGAATCTTACTTCTGTCACTTCTTTGTTTAGTAGTTATATCACTTTGGGCAATTTAATTATATTCTTCCAACCTTAATTGCTTTTTCTGTTATAAATGGAAAAAGTCTTAGCTCATGGTTTTGTTTTGAGGATTTAATTAAATTGTATACTAAAGAAACAAAAACCTGGTCCGTATTAACCATCCAGTAAACCGTTTCCTTTTTTTATCATTATTTTGTCCTCTGCTAATTGTATAAAGTAACAATGGATAACCAAATGATGGATAATAGATGATAGTAAAATAAGGAAGCTTCAGATATGTGAATGACTGAGATCTGACAATAAGTGCCAACATAATTATGGAATTCAGTTTAGTTAAGTTATTTATTCTCACTTACATAAAATTGTGAAAATGGAATGAGGGGGAGCGTAGTGGAAAAAGCAAAGTAAAGACAACAATATGTATCTATCATCAAGCATATGGTAGGGCTCTAAATATATACTTCTAAAGGAAGTTGTGAATCTATTTGTTGCTTTCATGAAAAAGAATATGCTGCCCACTGTTTATTAAATTATTAGCTTCATCTAATTAGCAATATTCATTTGGTGTGTTATTTTTGTCTGATGAAATATTTGTGATAAGCTCCTCTGTTATGTCAGAAAATATCAAGCCAAATCTGAATTTTTCTTCATCAGCCAATCGCACTGCTCCAGCCACTGACCAGTGATATATACGATATGCAGAGGACATGGGGTCTAGCTCCCCTGTCCTCCTCTAACTTAGGAAATTATACATTTTTGAAAGGTGCCAAATATAAGAACTTTTGAACTCCTTTTATTTTAAGCATTGACTCTGATGAATTCAGTTACATTTTAATATTCATAAAAGGGTCCAAAGGAAAGAAATAAGGGTGGTAAAAGCATAGGAAATTTTGTCCTCAAAGCAAAAATGGAAGATGTCAAAGTGGTTTAGCCTAGAAAATAATTGATTATTGGAAGGTCACTTACAAAATGTTTATTATATATTTTAAAAATTCTGTTGCCTATCCAGATAAATCTGATTGGGAAAAAAAAAAAGATACGGGATTGAATTAGAGCAAGGAACAATATTAACATGTTAAAACCATTTCACCAAAGAGGACTGAAGAGTGTTATTTTCCAGTGAAGCTCAAAGAAAGCAAACAAATGGCTTAAAAAAGTCGGCTTCACTGTCCTGCCCTTGATTGTATGCATACGTCTTGATCTCTGGGAATTGATACTGAGCAAACTCTTTTTTAGATTATTATTATGTTGTTGTTGTTGCTAATCGGCTAGTCTCTGAAAGATTAGGTGAAAATACACATGGATAAGAATGCAAATGAGATGAGGAACAAATTCAGGTGAGCTCCATGAAGATACTGAGACTTCTGTAGAAGAAAGGAATAAGAAATGTTGATAGGACGTAATTTCCAAAATCTGCAAAGCTACTACAGGAGCCACCTTTCCATGCTTTGCGTTTCTCCTTTCTTTTTTTTTTTTTTAACTACCTGTTCCTATTTATACAAAAATGTTTTCAATCAGTGCAGATTACCAAATCAAGCGTGATTTATATTTACAACTTCAGAGGTGAACCTGACTGTTTCATGGAGTAGGTCAAACCAAACATGTTTTAGAGTCATCCAGCCTACTTAATTTGAAAAGTAGCTGACAATGGCATGTTTTTGTATAAGTTAATGATGTGAGAAATATGCATTGCATCCTGGGCTATTTCAACATTCAGAAAGGTTCCCCACCAGCAGATTTCTAATACGTTTGTTTTACTTCTTTCATAACATATTAATTTAGTTCCCCCAAATAACTAAAGTTCAGTTATGTTCTGGTCAAGTGCCTGGATTCTTCAAATAAGACTTTCTTGAAGATTTTCTTTGCAACCAGGGATGGCTGAACAAACGGAGAAAATCTTGTCAGTGGAAACCTGAATTTTCCCCTTACTTAGTTAAGTACAAAAGGAAAGCAAGTGGCCTCTGGGCAGTGTTCTAGAAACTGTGAACTGTCAAGGGCCTCAGTGATCAAGTTTATTTTGTCCCTTTCTTTATTACCCCCTCATTTACTTGCTGGGTCAAAATCCCAAAATTCTGATAGAGAAGGCAATCCTGAGAGTCTGCTGCCATGAGTATATTTGTATTTGTTGTGGCTTCTGTTTTGCATAGATAAGAGAAAAAAGAGTGTATAAGAAAGTGATGGGAAAAGTGGGAGGAGAATGATATTAATTTCTGTATGCCTCACTGTCTCTCTGAGTAGCATTTATCATGATGAGGCACTGTCTGTCCATATGTTTAGAGATAAAATAAAAAGTCCAATGCTTTGGGAACCCAGAAAACTGGATTCTGATCTCAATGCAACTGCTAATACTATATCCTTATCCTTGCTACATTGTGGCTTTCCTCATCTGTAAAATGGATACTGTTAGCTTATGTCTAAGATCCTTTCTTATTTTACAAATCTTCGTTGACTGAAGTATGACAAAGCCAGAAGCCTATGAATCCCAAACACTGTTGGGCCAGTATTTTCTAATAAATGCTTACTCTAGATGTCTTCTCAGTGATCTCATTTAGGTCTCAATGAGCCTAAAGCTGCTCCAACTATTGGTCACGGGTTTTGCAAGTCTGAGTATTTGTAGATAACACAAGAATTTGGAAAGGAACAGGAGGAAAGTCTGCCTCTGCCTGCTGTGGCTCCCTATTGGCAAGAAGACAAGAGTAGGGGGGCAGCATAGGGAAAGCATGAAAATGAAGTGAGAACAATAAGAATACCTGAAAGGCATCGATGCAATTGTGGCACAAAAAAGTCTTACATGAAAATTATTTAAGATAGGCTAACAGTCTATATCTATGGTTGTATAAAATTAGCTATTGGAGCAAACTTTGTGTGTGTGTGTGTGTGTGTGTGTGTGAGAGAGAGAGAGAGAGAGAGAGAGAGAACAAGAGAGAGAGATCATTTTACTTCAGAAACTTCACATATTTTTCATGCTTTGTCCACTAAGCTATCATCGTGACAGGCATATGGATGAGGACAAGAAGTGAACTGGTGGAGGAGATAATTTACAGTCTGTCAGATACTGTTCAAGCATTATATATTTATAATTTCATTTAATATTCACAGCTCTTTTATGATAACTAATATAATTTTTAAATTTTAAATTTTAAATTTTTAAATTTTGTTTTTGTTTATTTAAAAAAATTTTTTACATTTATTTATTTTTGAGAAATGGAGTGAGACAAAGTGTGAGCAGGGGAGGGGCAGAGAGAGAGGGAGACACAGAATCTGAAGCAGGCTCCAGGCTCTGAGCTGTCAGCACAGAGCCCGCCGTGGGGCTTGAACCCATGAGCCAGGAGATCATGACCTGAGCCAAAGTCAGATGCTTAACCGAGTGAGCCACCCAGATGCCCCTCTAATGTCAAATTTTTTAAAAGGAGCTCATAAAGATAAATTAAGCAGTGTAAGATTGCATAGCTGTTTAAGTGTTGGAGCCTGGATTGGAGCCCAGGTCTTCTTCCCTCTAACACTCTTCATTGGGCCTCTAGCACCAGAACAGGGGCATTATCACTAACACCTACACATGCTGGATACTGATGAGCCTGAGTTTACTCAACTTGCAAGCTAATAATTTAGCTGGTTACTTTTTCATGCATTCTGGCAGAAGACATGAGTAACTCCTAGGTCAAACACAAAGGAGTTTATTACTCACAGCATAGCAAGCAACATGAACATCAAATTTGCTTCAGTTCCTGATTAGCTATCTTGTACCAATGTAACACATTGCTACAAAACCAGCAACTTAAAACAACACCCCTCTATCATCTCATAGTTCTCCAGGGCAAAGTCCAGTAGACCTGGCTGGTAGTCTGCTTAAGGTCTCACAAGGCCACAATCAAGGTGTCAGTGGTCCTGAGATCTTCCTTGGAAGCTCTGGAGAAGAATCTGCTTCCACGCACACTTAGAATTGTATTGGCAGAATTTGTTAAGATCTGTGTGATTATATGACTGTGGCCCTTGTTTCTTTGCTGGCTCTTGGCCAGAGGTTACTCTGTTTCTTGAGGTCACCTGTGTTCATTGGCTTGTGGGGCCTACTGTTTTCAGAGTGAGTCATGAAACATCAGATATTTCTTTTTCCTGTGAATTCCTTTGACCCTCTCTTCACCTGACTGCTTCTTCTGTGTCTGCTAAAAATGACATGAATACATTGGTATGCATACACCGATATCAATACATTGAGCTCACACTGATAATCCAAAGTAATCTCCCCATTTTAAATTAAACTACCTGGTAACCTTGATCACCTCTGCAAATTTCTTTGTGTGTGTTTGTGTAAGACAACATATCCACAAGCAAGGTATCTCATCATAGTCGTAGTCCCAGGGAGAGTCTTCTTAGATCATAATTCCTCCTGAGATAGGTCCAATTGCCTAAGTCCCTTTAAGACAATAAGATATGGTCCAGATGGATACTCACATGCAGTGGGTTTGCGTCCTGCATGAGAAATTCTAAGACTGAGGAATCTGCCATTTTTATAGCAAGCAGTAAGAGAGACTGCTCCTTATTTAGCAGAGAGACATTGTCTCATCTTTCAAAGTTATATCTCTCCATCACATAAATAAAACCCTGAGAAATTACTAGTGTAAAGAGTGGCCAGGGCACTGCATTCTTGGCAGAGTTGACAAGAATTGTAGGAGACAAGAGACCCATAGAGAACTATTCTAACAGACTCCTAAAATTCTTGAGGAACCCCAAATGACAAATTAACCTTCAATCTCCAGATACACAGGTCATTCCCAATGAAGTGAAACGATCTCTTTCTGATCAGACTTACAGTTACAGTGAAAAAATGTGCTCCTTGAATTTCAATAAAGAGGGAAAGGAGTAGAAATACGATTGACTGTCAAAATCTATGTAATTTTTGTGGGTAAGGCATAGTGTCTACTATTTATATAAAACACAGACAAGAGACAAATCAAAATCTGTGAAAAAGCACAGGATGGCAGATTCAAAAGAACTCTAATGAGAAGATGCACCAGGCTTCCTTTCACAATTAGTTTCAAGTTTAGCATGACTATATATATGATAAATGAATGCAAGATTCCAAATTATATTGATGTTTACGCATACCTGTGAATCCCCTAACTCAAAATATTTCACTTCTATATACTTTTATTTTAAGTTTATTTATTTATTTTGAGAGAGAGAGAGAGAGAGAGAGAGAGGGACAGAGAGAGAGAGAATGAGTGTGCATGAGTGGGGAAGGCAGAGAGAGAGGGAGAGAGAATCCCAAGCAGGGATTTGACGTAGGTCTCAGACTCATGAACTGTGAGGTCAGGACCTGAGCTGAAGTGAAGAGTAGGATGCTTAACCAACTGAGCCACCCAGGTGCCCCATCACTTCTCTTTACTTCTAAGTTTAGAGAGCTTTCAAAGATAAATTTTTTAAAGTTTATTTATTTATTTTGAGAGAGACAAAAATGCAAGTGGGGGAGGGGCAGAGAGAAAGGGAGTGAGAGAATCCTAAGCAGACTCCTCACTGTCAGCACAGAGCTCTATGTGGGGCTTGAATTCACATACCATGAGGTCATGACCTGAGCTGAAACCAAGAGTTGGAGGCTTAACTGACAGAGCCACCCACATTTCCCCCAAATATTTTTTATTTTATTTTATTTTATTTTATTTTATTTTAATTTTTTTACATTTATTTTTGATAGAGACAGAGCACAAGTGGGGGAGGGGCAGAGAGAGAAGGAGACACAGAATCTGAAGCAGACTCCAGGCTCTGAGCTGTCAGCAGAGAGCCCAACACTGGGCTCGAACCCACAAACCGCGAGATCATGACCTGAGCCAAAGTAGGATGTTCAACCGACTGAGCCACCCAGCTGCCCCAAAAATATATTTTAAATATCATATGCTCAGAATTTTTAACTCACCGTAAAAGTGTTATTAAGAGTGTAGAAAAACTTGCCCAGACTTTGGAAGATGTGGTCCTTTCTCTGAGATAAACACTCACCTGCAAGGGGCATCAAGAAAATTATGGTGGTTCCACTGATCTGCAGCGGTTTCCACAGACCACTTAGGCAGGGCATAACGCCCTGTGGACCACCTACCCAAGTCTATTCATTTCTTTGGTATCACAAAGCCCTCAATACCATTTTGTGGTGTTTTTGCTTGGCCCTGTCATCATAATTGTGGTTAGATTTTTGTAAAGTTCATTTTCGTGCTTTGCAGCAGAGGCTCAGATCTGCAGTGGAAAATACATTTATAAAAATGTGTTGTTGCGTGTGTAAGTTGCATTTTGGGCTTGACCCAGACCACCTGGAACACCTTCATGGGTTCCAGTTATCCAAGAGCCACACTGTGCAAACCCGCGGATGCTTCGTTAGGTTACTACTGACCATGCTTTGAGATCCCCAAGTCAAAATCAGAAGCTTTTTTTTTTCTTTTCAATTTATTCTCCTTTTGCTGCAAATAAAATGTAACTTTTGGATGTGTTGGTTAATATTTGAAATGTGCAGCATTAAAAAAAATAATAAAAATATTGGCCTTCAACTTTAGGCAGAGGTAAATTTAAAAAGGACTGTAACGTTCTGAGAAAGCTGCCGCCTGTTTTTCTAACCCGGGCACTGCAGTCTGCAAAGCACAGACCACACCCTCAGAGGCTACCTCCGGTTTATAGAAGGCCTAGTGTGTGGTCAAGACCTCTCGACTCACAGTTAGAAAGTTCATACCAGGGATGGGCTCTATGACACCGATGGCTTTTTATAATTAGGTTGAACCCTCCTCTGGCAAAGGTCCCAAGCAATCAGTCTCAAGCATATACCACCATATGAGCTCCCATTTTTTTTCAGTGCTCAAAGATTCTGATTTTTTTAAATAAATATTAATGCTCCAATTTCTATGCTATGGAAAGAATAAGGAAAAGGCTTAGGAATCCAGCCCACAAATTTCATGGTTAGAGAAAACTAACTACCTGACCGGCAGATAGAGAAGGCCAAAGGCACACCAAACCACACAGCGAAAGCTCTGTTTGCCAGAACTGTGGCTGAGTTGAAGTGGATTTGGCCCCAAATATATTAATTCCAGGCACCCGGTGGTCTGAGACAGAAAAGGCAAAAGTAAGCTAAACTCATTGGTAAGAGGATAAGCTTCCAGCCCCCCTCCTCATCCCATTTTTGTAACAGTTTCTCTCTCCCACGTGCCCCTGACTTTCCTACACAGCAGTGGAAGGAAGACAGGGCATCAGGTGACAGTGTGGTGCTGAGATACTGCTGCTCCTGCCAGAGACAGGACTGTTTGGCAAAAGCATTTTAAAGTTCCAGGTGTTCTCTGGCCAGGTGAGGAGAGAGTTTGCCCTTCTAAAATGAGAGGGCTGATCTCCTTCCATTTCCCTCTTTTTAAAACAAAACTATGAACTTTTTAAAAAATGTTTTAATTTTATTTTTAAGATAGAGCGAGCAGGGGAGAGGCAGAAAGACAGGAGGAGAGAGGATCCGAAGAGGGTGGGTGCTCACAGCACAGAGCCTGATGCAGGGCTCGAACTCAGGAACCCTGACTTGAGCTGACGTCAGATGCTTACCCGACTGGGCCACCCAGGCACCCCACAAAACTATGAACTCTTTATAGCAAGTCTTTGAGCTTGTATAAACTGGCAACTTCTAGACAATAAATCTGAGGTATGGACTGCCTCAGAGCTTGTCTGCTTACTCTTTGAAGATGTGGAAATTGACTCCATTTGTCTTTATCTACCTTCTTTATGCAAAGGAGAAACAAAAGAACACACATGTTAAATGAAATTGCAGCCATTCGTTGCACTTACATGTTATGGCCTTTATTTAAAAAAAGAAAAGTTTTGGGGTGCCTGGGTGGGTCAGTCGGTTGAGCGTCCGACTTCGGCTCAAGTCATGATCTCATGGCTCCTGAGTTCGAGCCCCGCGTTGGGCTCTGTGCTGACCGCTCAGAGCCTGGAGCCTCTTCAGATTCTGTGTCTTTCTCTCTCTCTCTCTGACTCTCCCCCACTGACATTCTGTCTCTCTCTGTCTCTCAAAAATAAATAAGCATTTTTAAAAAATTAAATTAAAAAAAAGTTTGATGTTTTTTAACCTCAGATTTATTTCTCCTTTACATAATTGTTTCTGAGACAAAAGGGCTCCCTCTAGCCACCAGCTTAAATAACACACAGCCTGTGAACCAGAAAAACATTTTCCTTAAATGTGGCCTTCTGTTTATATAGCAGTAAAGCCATATTCTGAATATCCGCAACAAGACTTCTGCAGAGCTATTAAACTTCCAATTTATTGGATTGGAATTTTTTGACTGTGTTTTCTGTATTATTGTCAGGAAAATATTTCTGTAGAAGACAAATAATGGAGGATAGCCAGTGGTAGTAGGAATTATCTTTCAAAGCAATAAACTGGAAATGTGTTATAGTATTTAAGGTAATGCTACTCTTTATAAATATCAAGGGGGAAATCCAAGATCCAAAAATAGTTGCATCTTAAGCTCAAATTATGTGAGAATCAACCCATAAAACTTGCTGTAGAATGTGAAGTCCTTTATGTTTGTGTGAATCTGTCTAAAAAGACAGTTAGAAAATGTTTGGACATCACGCTTCTATTTTGAACCTACTTGTGCTGCTATTTACCAAGTAGTATACTTTGCTCATAGAGCTATGCCTGTGTATTTGTGCCTTTAGTACGCCCAGCTTTAAGTGTTAAAAGAAAACTGAAGATGCAAACAATGTAAATCTAATTTATTTCACATTGTTTTAATTGTGCCAGATCAGTAGGTCTAAAAGAATTTCCTGTCAAGCAGTAAGTCAGGTTGGGGGGTTGGGCACCCCCCAGGCAAGCCAGCAGCCATGTTCCACACAATGTGGTGACGGGCAGGCAGTCTTATGAGAACTGGGTAGAGAAAGCAGGACTAAAGAAGAAACTTGAGAGGCATGGTACGTGGAATAAACTAAAACTGTAGTAGAATGTTATATAATGATAAAGATGAACAATGATGGTAGGGATAAAAGTTAATTTTTAAAGTGTTTAACATGAGGAAAAGGAGTTATCTTGAGTTAAATTTATTATAACAATGACCAGTATGTGATAGCAATTGGAGTAAGACTTGTTTTGTTCTGTTTTGGGATTGGGGAGAAGGGGAAGATATACACATAGCTCAAACTTTCATTTCTTCGGAAAGAATTCAAACAGCATCCAGAAACCCTAGTTCTCACATCTCCTGCTGGAAGCACCTAAAACTTGGCTCTTCTTCACGCAGAACTCAGTGTTTTACCATTTTTATTTTGCATGCACATACCTTGCATGTGGGAATGATTATGGTATTCCCTGAAGCACAGTGGTTTTGAGATGATATACATTTCCCCCTCCCACCTCCCTGAGCAAAAATTTCTAATCTGTGTCGTGTCTTTGTGAATGGTGGTATACCACTTGTTGGCATAATGTCCAACATTTTGTGGATACTGTAGATTCCAAAGGCCAATTGGGCCTTACCTGTGTGCTTTCGTGAAACTAGTTGTGTTTATTGGAACATTAATGGGCTTTAAGCCATGTGTAAGCCTTTGCTTTGATAATAAATACAGACTATAATCAAGTAGCAGAAAATCCCGAGATTGTTTAAAATCTCATTAACTTTTAAGGTGCTTCCTTTTGGTCCTCTCCTATTGAATCCTATATATTGGATGCTGATTCCAGTATTGCATACGGACCAGTGTGCATCGTGCGTCAATATCTATAGATTCTTGTTCTGTTTTCCACTGCTAAGTTTGAAGAATAGGAAAATAGCTAAAATATCAGAAGAAAAAATTTATTTCTGATGTATTGTTAAAGAAAATATTTCTACTTTTCAAAAGAAAAAAATGCCAAAAGAAATTCTCTGCTGGGGGGATAAGTTTGGGTTTCCCACTGGAAAAACCAAAAACAAAATATGTGTATATATATATATATATATATATATATATATATATATGTATATGTATATATATGTATGTGTATATATACATACACACACATATTTTTCCAGTTTTTCCCTCCAGATTGCTTACCTACATATGGCTTTGGTAGCATTCGAGGTCTCTGCTCTTTGTTAGGCTCTTTCATGGAATTATCTGCATCAGTAGTTCCTATGTTAGTGAGCAAACAGGTTTAAGTGCAACAAAAGTGGCTGGTAGCATCATAGTTTCTGGCAACAACTTAAAAGTCTTAATAGTGTTAAGAGATTTTTAATTTTTACAATATGATTTGACCTATACTCATCGTCTAGCATGACTGCTTATGGGTTTCTCCGTTGCCTGTTGAAAACTTTATTGTTTATTAAACTAATATTATTAGGTACCTACTGTGTGCTAAAAACTGTTTTAAGGACTGCAATACAGCAGTGGCTTACTTGGTGAAATTTTAATTTTAATGTTTGAGATGATTAAATTATAGACATAGTTACTTTTTTTTTTTCAAAAGTGGTAAATTCCAACAAGTGGGGAGATGCATGGGATTGTTCGAGGGATAAGGAACACAGACAGTTCAATTGTGCGGTCTAGAGAAAGGTTTCTGGGAAAATGACTTTTGTATGGAACATTCTCACCAATTTATGATCAAATGTTCAAGTATTTTATTATACCTGATTTGCCCTTACTCTCTGAGTTCTGTTGGTGGGGAAATTATTTTTATTTTAGTTGGTTGCCAATAGGAGGCACATATAGTTACACAAAATTTTCTGTTCTGTTGTGGAAAAGATAACCTATTTGTGCTTATTTTTCTGCATCTGAAAAAACAGGATAATTCTAACTCCCTTAAATTTACAGTCTCTCGGGACTGAAACTGGCACAGAACCAAACAGTTCTGCTTCTTGTCTAGAGCCAGAACAATTACTCATAAAACATCACAGTGTTTAATTTCTTAATCTGTCAACTTATAACAGATTTTTGGAGAAGAAAAATCATAATTCTTAATCTTTTGAGGTGAACCCTTTGGGATTTGGAGAAACTGCACTTTCCTGACTCAAAACAATAGCAGCCCGTATCTAAGCTCAGCTCTCTTTCAGAGGTAAGATTGTGTTTAAATCAGGAAACACCAGACTTCTTCAGGATCTTCTAGTTATTCTCAAATTGGTGAGAACATCTTTCTTTTTTATTTATAGCAAATTTTGAATTGTCAGCTTTTATAAAAAAAAGGTCATATGTTCTAATTTGGTATTTGTATGTGAAATAACTTTAAAATAATTATATATTTGATATAGAAGACACTTAATTTGGAATTCTCTTTTACTTTTCATCCAGCCAAGTCTAACATAATAAATATTTGAATATGACAGAGAAAATTTCAAATGGATTGGGGTTTTGACTTTCAATTCATTAATAATGAGTCAAAAATGCTTAAAAAATTTTTTAAACTAATTGTTTTGAGTGTGGGTGACACACAGTGTTACGTTGTTTCCAGTCAAACATACTTTACTTTGAACACACAGTAACAAAGTAAGCTGAATATGTACTTTTGGAACTTGGAAACAATTAAATACATATTAAAAAGATGGCCTGCAACAAGGAAAACTAGACTTAGAATGTTTGAGAGTTACTTTATCCCTCTTGAATTCATTTTGCAATATATTAATCACTATTTTATGACAATAGAAAGGTGTTTTTGTTCATTTGATTTAAAGATGATTCTAGTTATGTGTCTAATGGTTACAAAAAATGAACTTAAGCAAATTCTATCATAGCATGGCCAGAAAGCTATCATTAAATTAGGTAAAATTGCATATATTCAGTTATTTTCAAGAAAGTTTGCAAACTCAGTGCAAAAGTAATTTATTTTTGTTAGTATTATTCTCATTATCATTGTTAGAAGCAAGATCTACCTATGTGGAAAATTTGACCAAGTGTGAAATCTCTTCAACCACTAAAACAGAAACCATACCATACTGGCTAAAGTAGAAAAAATATCAAATGTTTATCCTTTGCTGCATGGAAGAGATAATCTGGGGACAGTGTGGTTTTATAAATGAGTGTGTGGGGGGTTAGTAGTGGGTAGGTAGATGGGGTGCCAGAGTGATGTAGACAAAGCCATGAGGGTAGCACATGCACAAATTTCCTTTCCTGGTTAGAACAAGCAACAAACAGCTAAGATATCTGAATGAATTATCCAAAATGTATGTGTGGTTTTGGGCATAGAGACAGAGCCCTTTGTAAGTGGCTACTTTATCTCTGTTGGGAGACCCTAGAATCAAAGATACGCCAGTTAATCTGAGTACACCTATTGTCCATGAGTACTTGTTTCTAAATACCATTCATCATTAAGAAGAACCAGGGCTATCTGATTCCAGGAGTGGGGAAGGAAGAGAGTAAGATGAACCTGAGAAAATGTTTTGCATCACAAATTAAGTAAATGCACAAAAAATCAAGAGTACATATTAAAAGAACACAAGAGCTAAATAAGGGTAATGGATTGTAACCCACTGAATATAATTTGAATCTATATAAATGCATTCTGATAATAAATGAATACAGGAGAAAGGAAAGTTTGTTCATCCTATAGTACCGTAACTAATTAATATAGAAGGAATAATAGAGTTAGAAAGTTAAAAATGAATGATAAAAATAGTTAAAATTTGATAATGAATAGGAAATTTACATATTCTCAAATCTATCACCCAAGTTACTTAATAGTTAAATAATAAGCAGTATCTTTATAATGGGGAGGTGTGGTAAACTTTACCTTAACCAAGCAATCAATGTTAATCTCACCAAAATCAGAAAGAAAGTAATAGCATTGATATACTGAGAAATAATACCATTTTATCAACAGTATTCCCACCAAAAAATACATAGCCTGTATCTATTCATCAGGAAATATTAGAACCAATAGATGGGATTTCTCAAGACAATGAAGTGGGATCTCAAATAGATGGTATTTCTACAGAACAATGTCTGTCTTTGTCAAAACTGTCAAGGTCAAGAAAAACAAAGAACTTCAGAATAACTCTTCCTGATTAAGGAAGATTAAAAAGACCCTGACATGACCAAATGGGATTTATCCCAGGAACATGCAAGGATGGTTCAATATTCAAAATTCAATCAATGCAGTTCACCAAATCAATAAACTAAAAAAGAATACCCATATCATTAACAAATAGAAAATAGTTTTGAAATTTCAACATCCATTCATTATGAAAACTCTCAACTAACTGAAGGGGTTTTATTCAACTTGATAATTTACCAAAAAACAAAACAAAACAAAAGCAAACAACCTTATAGCTGATATGTACTTAATGGTGAAAGATAGGGGTGCCTGGGTGGCTCAGTCGGTTAAGCGGCCGACTTCGGCTCAGGTCATGATCTCACGGTCCGTGAGTTCGAGCCCCGCGTCGGGCTCTGTGCTGACAGCTCGGAGCCTGGAGCCTGTTTCGGATTCTGTGTCTCCCTCTCTCTGACCCTCCCCCGTTCATGCTCTGTCTCTCTCTGTCTCAAAAATAAATAAACGTTAAAAAAAATAAAAAAAAAGAGTCTATATGTTTAAAAAAAAAGAATAATGGTGAAAGATAATGCTTTCCTTCTAAAATCAAGAACAAGAGAAGGTGTCTGATATTGTCATCTAATCTTCATTATACTGGGGATTTCAGCCAACACAATAAGGAAAGAAAAATAAATAAGAAACATACAAATTGGAATGAAAGAAATAAAAATGTCTTTGTTCACCGATGACATGATTCTATGTAGAAATTCCAAATCATCTACAAAAGAGCTTCCAGAAGTAATAAGTGAATTTTTCAAGGCAAAAAGATACAGTCAGTATACTAAAATCAATTGTGTTTATGTATACTAGAAATGAAAGTTTGGAACTTTCTATAAAGAGAAACAATACCATTATAATACCATAAAACATTAAATTCTTATGGATAAGCATACCACAATATGTCGAATAGTTTATATGCTATAAACCACAAAAGAACATCTAAGCCAAGAGACACATATCATATTCATAGATTGTCAAATAATCACATGAAAAGATGCTCAAAGTCATTAGTCAACAAGGCAATAAAAATTAAGGCCATGATGAGATACCACTACAAATCTTCTAAAATAGCTATAATGAAAATTTTAGGAATGACAATACAAAATGCAGGCAAAGTTGTGGTGCCACTGTAGTGCTCACATATTACTTGTGGGAATGAAAAAAAAAAACAAACCAAAACAAACAAACAAAAAAAAACACAACTACTTTGGAGGAATCTTTGACAGTTTCATATGAAGATAAATATATACTGACCACATGATCCACAAGTCTCATGCATAAATATTACAAAAGAGAAATGAAAATACACATCCACCTAAAGCATTACTCATAATAGCCCCAAATTAGAAACAAACCAAATGTCGTCAGTTTGGTGAATGAGAAAACCAACTGAGGCATATCTATACGATGGAATACTACTCCAAAAAACAAAAATAAAATAAATGAAATATTGATGCTTACAACAATATGGAAGAATCCCAAAAGCCCTTAACTAAGTTAAAGAAATCACATCTGGGTTGCTCAGTCAGTTGAGCATCTAACTCTTGGTTTTGATTCAGGTTATGATCCTAACCCCACATTAGGCTCTGTACTGAGCATGGAGACTACATAAGGTTCTCTCTCTCCCTCTCTCCTGCTCCCCAGATTGTGCTTTCTCTCTTCCTCTCTCTCTAAAAAGAGAAAAAGTCAGGCACAAAAAAATTACATAATGCATGGTTCAATTGATAACAAATTCTAGAAATGACAAGACATAGAGACAGGACTCAAATTGGTGATAGATGAGGGGCTGGAGCTGGGAAAGAACTTGTATACAAAATGGTGTGAGGAAGCATTTTAGCATGCTGGAAATACGTGTCTTGATTCTGGTGGGTGTTAAACACCTGTGTATATTTGTCAAAATTCATAAAGCTGGACATCTGAAATGGGTGAATTTTACCTCAGTAAACTTTACTTTAAAAGATACAATAACTAAAGGCAATGGAAATTGTCCAATTTGAATTGTCCAATACGTTTTTATTGGATTCTGGACAAAGGAAAAATAAGATATGAAAGACATTACCAGAACAATTGACAAAATTTGAGCACACTCAGGTGGTTAGATAATATTATCATAATTATATTAAAGCTCCTAATGTTGATTATATCACCGTGGTCATGTAAGAAAATGTCCTTGTTCTCAGGAAATGTGTACTAAAGTATTTGTTGTTAAAGGGAATTGTGTCTCTAACCATATATGTACATATATGTTAGTATATAGATATATATGTATATATCCATAAGTGTATGTCCCTGTACATGTATACATGCACATCTGTGTACGTACACACAGATAAGGTAGAGAATGAAGAGGAGAGGAAAGGAGAAGGAGGAGAGGATATGAATAGTAAAAGCAATTGGGGTAAAATATAAACACTTATTGAATTAGGTAAAGGGCATATTGGACTTTCTTCTGCTGTTCTTGAAAATTTTAGATATGTTTCAAATACAAAGATATAATGTTTTGAAAAAATGGATTAAATGCATACTGTTTGGGGGAAAGAACTAAAACCGACATTATTCATAGCCTACTTTATATTTTTTACATCAATTCCAAGTGTATCTACAGGAAAGGTGTAAGTATTAATAAATTAATTTATCAAGTTAAGATATATGATTATAATACTCCAAAGTCAATGTTGGATGCATATAAAATATTCAAAAATTTAAAGTGCTACAATGTAAAAAGGAATTCAGAAACAATTAAATACCTAGGAATACATCTAAAGAACTATGTGCTAGGTATCTACACTGTAGACTATAAAATATTGAGACAAATTAAACAATATAAAAATAAATGGAGAGTGTAACATATTCATGGATTAGAAGATTTAGTATTGTGAAGATTTTCACCAATTTGCCCTCAAATCCATCCATAAATTCAAAGGTATCCATACAATTTCAGTAAGATTTTCTTTTGATAGTCAGAGAGGGATATTTTCTGAAATGTATATAGAAATGCAAACACTAAGACATATAAGATAATCATGTACAAGAAAAACAAGTGGAAAGCTTACATTAACATTTATAGTAAGATTTATTGTAAGTCTGCATTAATCATGGCAATATTCAACTGGAAAAGGACACACAAATAGATGTTTGTTCCAGAATACACATTCCAGACATACATGAATATTTGGTTTTGGGAAATGGGTAAATAAATAATTGTACTGTAGTCACACTGTGGACTTCTATATAGCAATGAGAATGAATAATCTAAATAAAGTACATGGAAAATATGTGGAATCTCACAAGATAGGAGAGCAAAAGGAGTGACTGCAAAAGAAGTGACACAAGAGAGACTACATACCAGATGATTCTATTAACAAAAAGTCAAACATGTCTTAAAGCAGTCTATTCTGTCCCGATAGGACTGTGGAAAGTGGATACCCCGGGGGAGTGGGATTTGAGGGAAAGGGACGCAAAAGTGCTTTGGGGTCCTGATGATGTTTATTACCCTAGATGCTGGTTATATGAGTGTGTACAGTTGATTAATAGATGCACTTTTGATAGATGCATTTATCTGCATATCTGCTACAGTTCCATAAATTTTTAAGTTAAAAAATAAGCTGAAAAAATGTTAGGAGATTAGAGTGAGAATTAGAATTAAATAAGATTTTTTTTCTTCTTTAGGATAAGGTTGGGAGAGAATGTATAGTTGGTAGAGGGAAGAGAGAGAAAGACCTACAGTGTATTAGTCTTTGTGCATTTATCTTTTTTTTTTACCCCATACAGGGTAAAGGAACCTAAAGTTTAAGAGTGTTTGAGTGCCTTTACTTACATGGAAAGGTGTTCAGAATTCACTGCACAAACGTTTTCAAGGGATGCCTTTGATATGCTCTGTTGTAACGTACAGGATAAACCCTAGTGAAGCACTTTGAAGGCTACTAAAAGTTGGGTTCACTGCTGGAACACTTAACTTCTGTGACCTTTACTGAAGGCGTGCCAGGAACTCTACAGAACACTGTGCTGTTTCCTGAAAGAAACTGTCACATGGGATTAGAAATTCAGTCAGAAATTTGACTTTGCCCATAGGTTCTGGTGTGACTTAACTAAACTAGAGAATTTTCTAAAATAAAAACCCTTACTTATTTTGATACTGGTGAACTATCTGTGTAAAATATTAAAAAGTCTGTTTTCTATTTTTCTTTTCCAAAATAGAGCTTCAGTTATATAAAATTCTAGGTATTGATTGCCCATTTAACTTGTTATTTGCAAGATGTAAACCCCCATCCTACCAAACTATTAATATTTCTAGGCATTTTCTATACCTAATGTATTTTTAAATATTAGATTAATTTTTCAAATGAAAATATTTTAAAAACTGAGTAATATAATTTTAAAGGCCCCATTGCATCAAAATTTAAATCTTTAGCCCTCTAAGTTTAATGTACTTTTAAATGCATTTTACAATGCATAATACATCAACTGAGGAGAATTCACGCTCACATCTCTTCAATTTGCACAGGTCAATTGTGCAGATAACAGTAATAGTAATAATTGCAGCTAATATTTTTTGACCTCTTACATGTCAGACACTAGGTTAAACCCTTAATAGAGTTTAATCTACTCATTACTTAGACAACTCTGGCAATAACTGAGGCTTATAATGAGTATTGCTACTAATAAATTACATATTTATATTCTCTGTTGTAATATAATATAGAGTATAATGTAATATAATAAATAACATTATATATGTACATATACATATGTATATGTATTCTATATGATAAATATGTATATATGTTATATGTTATAAACATCATTTACCTTGTTTTGAATTACAGAAAAATTTTAAAGTTCTGACTATATTTTGGGCCATAGATAGTACACCAAAATATACAGGCTTTACAGACCTCTTTACCTGATAAAGAACATTAAATGAAGTAAACATAAAACTATGAATAACAATAAGTAATGCCCCTCAGTCACCTAAAAATGTTAAAAATAAAACACCTCTCTCTTCCATAATTTTTAGAACAAATTATAGAGTCACATTTTGTAAATTACAACGTTTCAAGGACATGGGAACTGTTGGAAGAGCTCTCATCACAGTTAAAATCTTAAATATAAATCCTTTTTTCTTTAATTAGGAAAAAATGGAAATAAACATTTAACTCAAGTGAATAGAATGGGAACAGCATGACAAACTACAGCAAGTGAGAAGAGGATTAATAAAGATACAGGAAAAAATTAACTAAGTTGCAAAACATTGCAACAGCTAATTATTTAGAAAAACCAGGTTATGGGGCGCCTGGGTGGCGCAGTCGGTTAAGCGTCCGACTTCAGCCAGGTCACGATCTCGCGGTCTGTGGGTTCGAGCCCCGCGTCAGGCTCTGGGCTGATGGCTCAGAGCCTGGAGCCTGTTTCTGATTCTGTGTCTCCCTCTCTCTCTGCCCCTCCCGCGTTCATGCTCTGTCTCTCCCCGTCTCAAAAATAAATAAAACGTTAAAAAAAAAAATATATATATATATATAAAGAAAAACCAGGTTAATGAGGTTAAAAGAAAGAGAGAAAACTGAGAAATAAAGATAGAATTCAAAGAAATTTTTAAAAAATATCTGAAAATGACATGTAATGTGAACGCTAATAATGAATGTAGTAATTACAATGAAATGCATTATTTCTAGAAAATATGAATTATGAACACTACTTTTAAAAGCTATTAAAAGTTAAGGCTATTTAATATCCCCTAATTTTAATAGTATTCTAGAATTTATAAGTAATGCAATAAGCAGTGTAAAAAAAGAGGCATAAATAGTGAAAAAGAACGCGCAAAGAGTGCACAAAATTATTGTATTAATATGTGATTGCCCACCTGGATAATTTAGCAAATAAATTGAAAATCTGTAAGAGCCAATAAGAGAATTATGTAGAAGTCTTTTCAAATAGTAAATATTCAGGTGGGCCAGGAGAGGTAGTGTGGGACTACAAAACCACAAAACCACAAAAAATCCTTCAGTCTTTCACAGCTCCCATGGAGTTAATCCACTCACCAAATATGGATGATATTCTGTTCGATGGGTTAGAATCAAATGGGACGTTGATCAACTTGAGCCATTAAGTTATGTGTCCCCTGTTGTACCATACACCCAAGCCTATAGAATGAAGCATACCCTTTTTATTGTGAACAATAATGAGGATATATTTTTCTTCATATTGTTTCATTTCTTTGCATTGCAAGTGAGGATGATAAAATGGCTTAGCAAAAAACAATAAAATAAGTACGATCCCTTGCGAAACACCAAATCTTCAAGTATCAACAGCCAAAACCTGATTGAAAACATGAAGTTAACAAGACACAATTCAAAACAACAATAACAATATAAAATAACTGGGGATGATTTTTACAATTAATGTGTAGGATCTAACTGGGGACATTCTAGGAAGACTAGAATGTAAATGAAATCTGCTGATTGACAAATTTACCAAATACAGATCTCAGTCTCCTCTTAAAATTGACCTAAATCTTTAATTCAATCCCAACCAAAGCACCAGGGTGAGGGTGAGATTTTGAAAAAAGTGGTAGGGAATCATATCAAAGGTTAAATTAGAGAGCTAGCAAGAGGCTGAGTGCAAACCAAGCGTTGTGAGATGTTCCAAAGAAAGTTGAGTGACATGTAAAGTAACTGTCACCATATACCAGAGGGTGCTTGACATGAACAGAGCATCTCTAACAGGATATACTGTGTCTCTTAATGGTGAAAGGCAGAGAATAGAATGGAGAGAGACAAAGATGAATATGAAGCCATTTCTCCCTTGAGTAGTTCTCCATAACGTGCTAGAGATAAATGTTTAACAACTAATTCAAATACCTCTTAATGACTATATAATAACATATTATTATGCTATTATTTAGCACATATTTAATGACTATTTTAATAAATATGTGTTTATGGACGTAGAGAGGACCACAATAATATTTGAATGGGGTCTTTTGAAGATACTTTTCAGTGTTACAGAAGAGTGGGGGAAGGTAATCCTGGGAGGTAAACTCATGTATATAAAGAAGCAGAACATGGGAAAACTGGCTTGGAATTAGCTTTCTGTAGCTGGAGTTCATGATGTGAATAGTGAGAGCCAAGGCTGGAAACCAGATGAGGTCTCTTGCATGAAGGACTTTCTCTGATATTCTAAGAAAGTATGTCTTAAATCTATGTATGTATGGATGTGGGAATTGTGCGTATACACAGCATATGAACAGAAATTTAAGGTGCACAGTTTTGTTTATGCTACCAGCAACTTATCTTGTACCAACCTTTAATAAAATTGGCACTCCTATATGGATATACATGGATATCGTATCACCAAGAAGTTTTGAGACTGTATTGAAAAATACATGAGATATTTGCTGAGTTTGGATTCAAAATGATGGTTATATTTCTTGGATTTTGTACATGAAATGAGAGGAAAAGTAAATTGCATTCATCTATTAATTTTTAAAGTGAGGGATTAATCTTAAATCATTTTGTCAGTGTCCTCTGTTAAAGCTAGACATATTAAAAATCATAGTAGTTTTAGTACATGTCCTTAAATGAGTACACAGCAATTACTGGATTTTTCTTCAAAAAATATCAGCTAGCAGGAGCAGAGGTGCCTGAAACTTTTGCCCTTCAAATGGCTCTTAATGGACATAAAGGGGAGAAAAATTGCTTTCATGTGAACAGAGATGCCTTTGGCCTCCACTGGAAATAAATCACATGGAATGCAATCTAATTTTCTGAGATAGATTTTATTTATGCTCTTATTATTTATGAGACAGTTAACATTAGGGAATTTCTGAATAATAAAATAATTCTCAAAATGAGTGAGAGAAATTTCTTTCACGTGATTACTAATTATGGAAACTAACCTTGACTCTTTGGACTCGCTGCTCAATTGCTCAGATTGAGGAGTACAAAGTAAAGACCCTGCTGTGTGGGTAAACTGATGACTCACATTTAATATCAGGTTGAGCCGGGAACTCAAACTCTGCCAAGTTGACTCCACAGGGAGTCCCACTTCAACCCACTCACATTTCCTAATAACAGCACTCTTTTTCAACGGTGCTGAAATAAACTGAGCTTCTCTTTGGCATTTTGATTCGTAAATGAAGGTAGCATGTAAAATAATGAATTGCGGTGCTTTCTAGGATAAAGTTTTAAAAGCAGCAAGTTAAAAGACACCTATATTGTGGCAATGGCAGGCAATTATGCCCTCATGAAAGTTACAAAAGTTTCACTTTTAGTATACTTTTTGCTCCCATTTTATTCCACCTGCAGAACCAGAAAATAATTTTATTGTTATCTGTAATATGAAGATGGTGGTAGGGAGGAGGGGCATTTATTAATTTATGCTTATAAAAATAGGAGTTGGAAAGAGGTTTAATTTATAAACTTGGGGCCAAAGAAGCTTCATGTGATGTAGGCCATGCATTTCTGTGTTTTGACATTGGGATTTAAGCTATCACGCTAGTTAGGATTTTTATGACTCCTTTAGACATGTTTATTTGAAATCTCTCTGGCTTTGCTTGGTGAACTCTAGACATGCAAAAGTACCCTGAGGGCACACACTCACCTCTGGCAGATTTGTTTCCCATTTTTCTCCTTTTAGAACTCTGGCTCTACCACTATTGCCACACAGATCAAAAGCCTCATGTTTATTGTCCTGGCCACATGGTGGAAATAGATCTCTGGGAAAGCCTTGCATAGGCTTCCTGCCTGAAAAGACAAAATACTTTCTGTTCAGACACAAAGATTGTCCTTAAAGAGGCTTGTGTTTGCAAATGAAGCTTCACCGACACACTGATGGCAAATCCAGCAACATTTTGAGATGGTAACAAATCACTGCTTTGGTTTTGTTTCTTTAATGTTCACTCCCCCTCCCCTCTCCACAGCACTGGGGTTCATTGTAAAAGTCATTCTAACTATTTCAGCACACATTGTTCTTCCTCAGACTGAAAGAGGCAGTTGGGTGTGCAGAGGACTGGTAATTTGGAATGCTTTAACTGGGCTTTGAAAGGTGAGCCACATATCAATCACACTTGCTAAGTTATGAGTGTGGTGCCTTCATGATACTGCAGGTGTATGCTCAGGGAATTAAATAAACAATCCTTTAATTGAACAGGTCCAAGATTAGTGCCAACAGCAAGGGACACAATCTTACTCAACAGCAGGATTTCGATTACCAAGGTAGAAGCAGACATATCTGGTGGTCTTTGCAGCCACCTGTAGTTATGCTCTATTAGCGCACATAGTGTTGGCTTTTTCTTTCTTTTCTTTTATTATTTTTTAAAGTTTTTATTTCAGTATACTTAGCATACAGTGTTATATTAATTTCAGGTATACAATATGGTGATTCAACAGTTCTATACATTACTCAGTGCTCATTATGATAAGTGTACTCTTTATTTCCCATCCCGTATTTCATGCATCCCCCACCCACCTTCCCTCTGGTAACCATCAGTTTGTTCTGTATTGTTAAGAGTCTGTTGCTTGGTTTGTCTCTCTCTCTCTCTCTCTCTCTCTCTCTCTCTCTCTCTCTCTCTTTTATCCTCCCTTTGTTCATTTATTTTATTTTTAAGTTCCACATATAAGTGAAATTGTATTTGTCTTTCTTTGACTTATTTTGCTTAGCATTATACACCCTAGCTCCATCTATGTTGTTGCAAATTGAAAGATGTCATTACTTTTTAAGGCTGAATAATTTTACATTGTGTATATATACCATATCTTCTTTATCCATTCATCAGTCAATGGACATTTGGGCAGCTTCCAATTCTTGGCTGTTGTAAATAATGCTGCAATAAACATAGGGGTGCGTGTATCCCTTTGAATTCATGTTTTTGTATTTTGGGGTAAATACCCAGTAGTGCAATTACTGGAATATAGGGTAGTTCCACCTTTAACTTTTGAGGAACCTCTATACTATTTTCTACAGTGGCTGCACCAGTTTGCATTCCCACCAGCAGTGTCTAAGGGTCTCTTTTTTCCACATCCTTGGAGTATTGGCCTTTTCTAGTTAGAAATTTTATTTTGTGACTTAAACTCATGAAGAGTCTTCTATTCTGATTTGTGGAGAACAATGTTAGAAAGGAGAGGAAGAAGGGAAGGGGAGCAAAAAGAGAAGAAGACAGAGGATGATGAGTAAGAGGAGTAAGAAAATGAGAAGGAAAAAAGTAAACAAAACAGCCTATACAATGAAAGAATCTATGTATCAAGAAATATACATTCAAATATAGCATAGAACGTGACAGTATCAATTACACCAATAAATGCATATGGATTAACACATCTATTAAAAGATTAAGACTCTTGGGGCTCCTGGGTAGCTCAGTCGGTTAAGCGTCCAACTTCAGCTCAGGTCATGATCTTGCAGTCGGTGGGTTCAAGCCCCGCGTCGGTCTCTGTGCTGACAGCTCAGAGCCTGGAGCCTGTTTCAGATTCTGTGTCTCCCTCTCTCTCTGACCCTCCCCATTCATGCTCTGTCTCTCTCTGTCTCAAAAATAAATAAACGTTAAAAAAATATTAAGACTCTTGGTTGTCCAAAAATCAGCATTTAACACTATGCTTATATGAAAGACACACATAAACCAGAGATTAGATAGACTTAAAACAGAGAACAGTAATGTATTAGGCATATGTATGTGAATTGAGGTAGAGCTCACTAAATTGATAACTGTATAGAATTCAATACAAAGAAATGAAAAGGCACAAAGAAGGACATTAAAATTTTTTTTAATGTTTATTTTTGAGACAGAGAGAGCATGAGTGGGGGAGGGAGAGAGAAAGAGGGAGACACAGAATCCAAAGCAGGCTCCAGGCTCTGAGCTGTCAGCACAGAGAGCCCCATGTGGGGCTTAAACCCATGAACTGTGAGATAATGACCTGAGCTAAAGTCGGACGCTTAACCAACTAAGCCACCCAGGAGCACCCAAAGAAGAACATTTTTAATGCCTAGGCTTCAGTTCAAAATGAAGAGAAAATAGAAATATTTATCTAACAATATCCTAGCAAATCTCGTTAAGCAGAAACAAAAGAAGATATACTGAAAAACAGACAAATACACTAATAAAGGAAGATTTTTAACATAAATCACTCTTTCAAAGGCAGATTTTTTTTAATGTTTTTTTTTTTTGACAGAAAGAGAAAGAGATAGAGTGTGAGTGGGGGAGGGGAAGAGAAAGAGGGAGACACAGAATCTGAAGCAGGCTCCAGGCTCCAAGCTGTCAGCACACAGCCCAACATGGGGTTCAGACCCATGAACTGTGAGATCATGACCTGAGCCGAAGTCAGATACTTAATCGACTGAGCCACCCAGGCGCCCCTCAAAGGCAGATAAAGTGGACCAAAAAAAGGTATTGAAGACCTAAGCAACAAAATCAGTAAGACAATTCTATAGATAAAAATAAATACTGAACCTGTTAATAGAGAATATATCTTATTCTCACTAAAACCTCAACAAGTTTGAAAATAATAGAAATAACACAAATGTGTTCTGACTATAAAACAATAAATCTACAAATTATTAATAGAAGATTTTAACTTGCTTCACCTGGATATGGAAAGAAAAACATGTTGTCAATTCTTAAAGGATTTCTAAGTCAATATTTGAAAAACAAGTGATGAAAATATGACATTAGAATTTGGGAAATATAGCTAAAATAATTATCAGTGAAAAATTATTATTTGAGATAACTATGTCAATAAAAATGATGAAAGAAAATGAATAATTAAACTCCTACTTCAATATCTAGAAAAATAATAACTGAACCAAAAGAAAGTACAAATATGTAATAAAGGTAAAAACAGAAGTTAGCAAGTTAGAAAATGAATAAAAAACAGAAAAACAACAAAATATAAAAACCATTCACTAAACTAAGAGGGAAAAAAACCCCAAATACAAAAAATTAGCAATCACAAAAGAGACATAATTATCAAAAGAGAGTTAATTCATACCATATCTTCCTTATCCATTGGTCTATTGAAGGACACTTAGGTTGCTTCCATATTTTGGCTTTTGTAAATAAACCTGCAATAAACATAGGTGTACATCTATCTATTCAGATTAGTGTTTTAGTTTTTTTTGGGGGGGCAGTAATGGAATTATTAGATTATACAATATTTCTGTTTTTAATTTTTGAAGAACCTCCATACTGTTTTCCACAGTGACTATGCCAATTTACATTTCCACCAGCAGTACACAAAGGTTCCTTTTCCTGCACATTATTTCTTTTTTTTTTTTTTTTAATTTTTTTTTTCAACGTTTATTTATTTTGGGGACAGAGAGAGACAGAGCATGAACGGGGGAGGGGCAGAGAGAGAGGGAGACACAGAATCGGAAACAGGCTCCAGGCTCCGAGCCATCAGCCCAGAGCCCGACGCGGGGCTCGAACTCACGGACCGCGAGATCGTGACCTGGCTGAAGTCGGACGCCCAACCGACTGCGCCACCCAGGCGCCCCTCCTGCACATTATTTCTAACAATTGTTATTTCTTGTCTTATTGATTTTAGCCATTCTGACAGGTATAAGGTAATATCTCACACATACATGCAAACAATGAAATATTATGCAGCCATTAAAAAGCTTGAGATCTTGCCACTTGTGATTCTATGGGTGGATCTACAGGGCATTATGCCAAGTGAAATGATTCAAACTGAGAAAGGCAAATACTATATGACTTCATTCTTGTGTAATCTAAAAAGCAAAACAGATGAATAAACAAAAAGCAGAATGAGACCTATAAATACAGAGAATAAACTGATGATTGCTGGAGGGAAGGGGGTTGGGGAATGGACAAAATGGGTGAAGGGGAGAGGAAGATTCAGGCTTTCATTTATGGAATGAATAAATCTTGGGTATAAAAGGCACAACATAAAGAATATAGTAAATGATACTGTAACAGCATTACATGGTGATAAACGGTAGCTACACTTGTGGTGAACATAGGGTAATAAATAGAGAAATGGAATCACATGTTGTGTACCTGAAACTAATATAACATTGTGTGTCAACTCCACTGAAATATTTTTTTAAAAGAGAGTTAAATAAATATTAAGAGACCTCTTTGTGTAACTCTATTTGAAAATCCAGATAAATTGACATTTTTTCAGATATATCAAAATCAACCCCTGTAGAGTTAGCCATTCTAAAATACATCAATGAAATGGAAGAAATAGAGAACATATTTAAACAGTCCACACAATGAAAATACCAGACCCATGTGGTTTCCCTGGAGAATTATACAAAACTTTAAGCCTTCAGATACTCTCAATGCTACTAAACAATTTCAGAGCACAGGAAAAGAAGAAATGCTTTCAAATTAATTTCATGAAGCAAATATCATATCAATCAAACCTGATAATGAAAAAAATGAAAACAGTATGCCAATGTTGCTTATGCATATCAATGCAAAGAGCCTTAAATGGTAATAAAGTTTAACAGCATTTCAAAAAGTAGTATGTCATGACCAAATAGAATTTATTTTAGAAGTTAACAGGTGGCTCAGTATTAGGAAATCCATCAATATAATCAATTATATGATCATCTCCAAATATGAAGAAAAGGCATGTAAATAATTTATCCATTCACATCTTCATGAACACATGGTTGTTTTCAGCACTTGGGTGAATAATGATGTAATGAATATGGGACTACAGATATCTCTGCAGGTTGGTGATTTAATTTCCTTTGGGTATATACCCCCAAGTGGGATTCCTGCTTCATAGGGTGATTCTATTTGTTGTTTTTTTTGGTAGCTGCCATACTGTTTTCCACAGTGCCTGCACATTCCCACCAGTGGTGTTCCCAAAAAGGGATTCCTTTTATCCCCACTCTCACCAACACTTGTAATCTCTTGCCTTTTGATAATAATCATCCTAAGAGGTGAAGAGCTAACTTACTGTGGTTTTGGTTTCCATTCCCCTGACGAGTAGCGAACTTGAGCACTTTTTCATATATATCTGTTGGCCGTTTGTATGTCTTCTTTGGAAAAATGTCTATTCAGCTTCTTTACCATTTTTAAATCAGGTTATCTGATTTGTTTGTTTGCTATTGCATCATATGAGTTCCTTAGATATTTTGGAGATTAACCCTTTATTAGATATATGGTTTGCAAATAATCCGTAGGTTGTCTTTTCACTTTGATGATTAACTCCTTTGCTGTATAGAAGCTTTTTAGTTTGATGTGGTCCAGTGTATTTATTTATGTTTTTGTTGCCTTTACTTTTGGTGTCATATCTCAAAGATCATTGCTAATACCAAATGTGGATGAGTTTTCTCCCTATGTTTCCTCGTTAAGAGTTTTTAATCCATATTGAGTCCATTTGACTTTATGATATAAGGTTCATTCTTTCACATGTATGTCCAGTTTTCTCAACACCATTTGTTGAAGAGGCTATCCTTTCACCATTGTGTATTATTGGTGCCTTTGTCAGAAATTAGTTGATTGCATATGCATGGGTTTAATTTTGGGCTCCCTATTGTGTTGTAGTGATGTAGTTGTCTTTTTTTTTAATGACAGTACCATACTGTTTTGAATACCAAAGCTTTGAAATGTATTTGAAATCAGGAAATATGATCCCTCCAGCTTTTTTGTTCTTTCTCAAGACTGCTTTGACTATTTGAGGTCTTTTGCAGTTGTTTACACATGAATTTTAGCTTTTTTTTTCTTTCTGTGAAAATCACCATTGGAATTTGGGGAATTGCGCTAGATCTGTACATTGCTTTGGGTAGTATGCACATTTTAATATTAACTCTTCTCATTCATGAGCAAGAGATATTTTTCTGTTTGTTTGCATCTCCTTCAGTCTTTCATCTGTGTCTTGGTTTTACATATGTAAATTTAGAATATGCTATAGGTAGCAACACAAATCCTAAGGGAGTAGAGTAAACTTGTTAATAAGTGCTGCTAGAATAAATGAACAGCCTTGTAGAGAAAGACAAAATTGGATTTATTCTTTATTTCATATGTCAAGGTCAATATGATATGGATTAGAAATATAAATTTAAGGAACAGACCCATACAAGCAATAGAAAATTAAATCATGGGAAAATTCCCCTATATTCCAGGTTTGCAGAAAACTTTCCCAACTAGCACTACAATTCATTGATATAAAGGGAAAATGTGATATATTGGAATACATAAAAATTTTTTTCATTGAGAAAAACAGGAAGTATAGTAAAATACAAATGTCAAACTGTTGAAAATATTTTCAAATAAACTTACAGGCTCTATTAGTTTCTTATTATTGATGTAACAAATCAAATTAATGGCATAAAACAATATAAATGTATTATAGTTCTGGAGGTCAGAATTCTAAAATGGTCTTCACTGGATGGCTTTATTTCTTTGGGATACCATAGGAGAGAATCCATCCTCTTGTCTTTTCCAGATTCTAGAGGCCATCAGCATTCCTTGGTTTATGACTCTTTCCTTTCCTTCATCTTCAAAAAGCAGCAGCATAGCTGCTTTCGTTATGCATTTTCAATTTTTAAGACTATGTCTGTTACAACAGCTCCTGGGCATCTTTATAAAAAATAAATACAATGACCTATTTTTCTAAATCAACAAAACTTTGAAAGCTCTTAAAGCTTTGTCTACAAATGAAGCATGATGTTTAGAAATATAGCATGGGCTTTTTTGTGGCACATTCTGCGTAACTACTTTACCTTGTGTCTACACAGGCTAGACCAGGGCTAGAAATCAGGGGTAAAGAAGGCCCTACATTCAGTTACAGAAAACTTATCTGACCATTTATTTCAGTTGCAACTGCTATTTTGAATTCTTGAAAGGAAATGTACTAGCCAAATTTTCTTGTCTTGGTCTCTTGATGGGTAGGAGTTCTGAATATTTTGAATGATGTTACAATTTTCATAGCTGTAAGTCTGTACTATGGAATGAACCATATAAAGTTTATTACTATAAATGTAAATATAATTTTATAAAAAGCACAGGCTATTCCATTCTCTAACTGCCATAATTAATCCCTTAGTTTGGTTTGGCCAAGGGAAAGTTTTCTACCTTGGTCCCTTAGATCTTTTTTTTTTTTTCATCATCCTCATTTTGCACAATTCAATGATTGTGTTCTACACCTCAGTCTTTGTTGGAATCATAATTTTAATTTTTTTATTAATCACAGAACAGCCAATTACTTTTTGTACAGTAGGTCAGGGTAAGACACATGTCAACTAAAATATTTATAATTATATTGCTTTCACCATTGGTATTGTTCTAAAACTGCCCTTGCAGATGCCCGTGCATGCAAGAACTATGGGTCTCTCGAGCGCATGCTACGCAAAAGCCTTTCCTCTCTGAACTCTCTTTGCACTGAGTAGTGATGCTGAGACTAATAATATGGACTGTTTCATTTTTATTTTTTGTAAAAAAAGGTGATAAAATATATTGAGTACTTTTTAAAAAGATTCCTCCATTGTTCAGAAGTTTTTGATTCTATATGACTTTCAAATGCCTCTGTTAGTCAAATGCTTAGAGTTTTATGTATTAGATTCTGCAATACCAACTTGTATGGGTGCCAAAGAACTGACTAAAATATGCTTATATATGTACATATTCAAAATTCCTTTTGCTAGTGAAGTATTCTTCCAAACCTTAGTGGGAATAAGTATTTATGAGAGTTCAGATTTAAGATCAACACATAACTCATCAGAGTATAATATGCAAAATCAAATTAGAAATAGAGTAAAATTTGGCCTTCAAGGCTTTGCTTTTGCATAATTTAGTGGATAAACTTATCTAAAGAAGAGTTTCATTGAAGGAGGGTACATCAGGTGAGGGTTTTGTTTTGTTGTGTTTTGTTTTTTTGGCTATGAATAAAAAGGGGTAGTCAGACAGACAAATGTCAGATCTTCAAGCCAGAAAGTCCAGGGGAGAAAAGAGTCTTTGCAAATGGACTTTATGCTTTCTGTACTCATTCACAAAGCCAACATGTGGTGCAAAATGAAGGACTGTAGACAGTGAACTTTGGTATTCTACCCTGTTGAGATGAGTGCAACACCCTATCTTCTCAGTAAAATTAACTCATTAACATTCAGATTTTCGGTAGTTATATTTCTCATTTCAAATTTAAAATTTCTCTTTGGGTATTATCTTGACAGCAAAAAAATTTATCCGGATGTTGTAGACTTGAATACTCTTGTTCATGTGACAATTTTTCTCTTCCAAATTAATAAATGACCATTTTACTTTGATATAGGTCTCTCTTGAATTGCTGAAATTGAGTATACCCCCAAAGAGGCAGATATAGTATATATGTGCTGATAAAATCAAGACGTAGGACTTTGTTAAATTCAGTCAACAAAAATTTATTGAGTGCATACCACATATCACATTGTTCTAAGTGCTTAGGACATATCAGAAAACAAAGCAGACAAAATTCCTACCCTCAGATTCTAGCTCAGACTCTAGCAGTAATCTGTGGACATCTGTGAGGTGTCCTACTGACAGTTTGCTATTCTTTCTTCTGCTGGGCTTGCTCAAACCTAATTACAATATCTGCCTTTCAAGTGAGTAACATTTATACTAGATAACTCCAGGAGGAAGTGGGTCATCTCTCTCTCATTTTAAGAAATACTTTATTATAAGACACTTAAAACATTCTTTTTCTCACAAAGTTTGCAGTTTTCTCATTTCCAGGAAACAATTTTTCTTGTAAATTCAAATTCCCTACCCATACATTCTGAATCCTTATCTCTTTCTAATCAGAACCATCATCTCTCTGTGGGATTAAATGTTCAGCTGTGAAAGCATTGTTGAATTTTTCCTCTCTATCTATTTAAGTGATAAATTGGCTCTTAATGCAGCAATATTCCTCTGAAAATTCACTTTGGATTTTTGTGCAAAAAATAAAGCATAGCTTTCAATGGAAAAAAGTAATTATTTCCTAGATTTTATACACATAGGGAACTCTCTTTATGGCCAAGAAGTATTAGATGAATGCATCCATGGCTGTGATATGTGATGTATTAGTCTCTTGAAAGGCATCAGCAAGTATTTCCATCAAAAGCGTCTCCAGTGCAGATCTCCATTTAGCACAAAATCCTTCCACAAAGTCAGCAACTTACTAATTATATTACATGATATTTTAGAACTGAGACACACTGATTAAACATCTTTTTTAAAAAAGCCGAGAGTTGGACAATTGACCTCATGTATATCTGTGTATTTATGAAAAAGTTCCAGAAAAGTAGCAATATGGTTGTGCTTTTATATTTAGTCTCAGCCTTTTCTTTTTCCATGTCCTGCCCATTTTTTCCTTTAAGTCTTTCTGTGGTCTTCTCTGTCTTCCACATCTTTAATATACTACTTCAGACCTTTCTCATCATGGGACTAGTGCACTGCAACAGTTTGCCTAACTCACTGTTATTCAAATGGCTGATAGAATGTAATAAGTAAGTATAGAAATTGAGTTTAAGCATTTAGAAGCTATTATAGCATTTGGATGTTTTTGAAAATTCTAAGCATGCAATGATTGGATAAGTCTCATTGAATAGGTTGTGGACAATTTAGGTGTTGTTGAACTCTTTATGGTGAGCGGCATGTGACACAACTTGAATACTAGTGATGTGTAGTATGACCACATATTGGTCTGCAGCCTACTGGAAATTAAAAACAAAACAAAAAACTTGTGCAGCAAAAATGGTTGGAAAAGGACTCACCTAATTTCTTGCTCTGTCTTCCTCTTCTGCTCAAGAACTTACGAATGGCTCTCAATAAAGCCCTAGCCCCTTGTCATGTCACTCAGGATCTTCCATTATCTTTTCCTTTCTCCAATCTATCCATTCATCACTCTCTCTCTCTCTCTCTCTCTCTCTCTCTCTCTTTCACACACACACACACACACACACACACACACACACACACACACACTGTAAGCAACAGAAATGCCAAGTTGCTTGTGTGTCATGGGAGGCCATATGTTGTTTACACTTTTATGTCTTTGCTTAAACATGTGTCTCCTCTGGTATGAAACCTTCCCTCAACACACAGACTGGTTTTATTGTACTCTTCTCTCCTTGTGTAATTCTCAGAATATACACTTATGATCAAGCATACCCCACTGAAGCAGCACTGTTTGTCTCCCTCTCAAGAAGGTGAGCTTTTTCAGAAGGTGCTATGTCCTATTCCTTAATATTAAACCCCTGTCTGTCAGAATAGACATTCAATGCAAGAGTGTTAGGTTGATGAATGATTAATGGGTATTAGGCAAGAGTCAAGATTCCTGGGTTTGAGCTCTCCATCTGTAGTAGGCATAAATTCTTCATTGGGTAGACTTGCAAGTTTATTTTTCTTTTCAGGAACATTTCACAGACAAAAAATTGGACACAGTGATTTTTAGTATCACGTCAATAAAATTTGAGTCTCTGTTTTTTGAGAATTCTGTACTGTATACACTTTCAAACCATAAAAATATTTTATTCTTTATTCTTTCTTCAGACCTCCCCTAATCCCTCAGACCTGCAGAACCATTTAGCAAGTGGAGAAATCTTCAGTTATTGTTATAGAAGCCTTTCAATCATATTAAGTCTACTTTTCAGCATCGTTGTTTTCCCCTGAAGAGTTCATCTTATCCATACACTCAATTCAAAGTAAAAATGAATTATTAATGAAATTCCTTTCCAAATGAACATTGCAGGAATTTGGATAAGCTCGAAAAATATTGGAAATTTTACAATCCTTTTTGTTTTAAAAGCCACACAGGTAGTAAACCTATATTAGACTTTTAATAGAAATTCTTGCAGTTTGAGGGGCAGTGAAATATATACATATAAAATAAAAAGGCTTCCACATAGATATATAAAGTTATGTAAGTGATAGACCAATTAAAATTATAAATGTGTTGGGAGTAATGCAGCAGACCACCCCCCTTTTTAACCTCATCTCCCTTCACCGCACACACACACACTCAGAGACACCCTTCCCTACCAATGACCACCCAGACACAGTAATGATTACCTAAGGGTAATTCAGTAACATGACACATTCAAGTACTTTGGGTCACACACAGTGTGAGATCATTATTCAATACCCTTATACATTAAATCTTTAAAACACTCCTTGGATTTGATCCAAGAATTATCTCATCAACACCTAACACCCCAGCCACAGATAAAGAAGCAGGGGGGTGGAATATCACACCGAAACATGAAGGAGACTTCCTAACTATTCAGTGACCACAGTTAGCCCCTAGTCCACACACTTGGTGAGTCCTCACGTACCTCAGGAGCCCAGCCACTGCACATGTGCATACATCTCCACGAAGCACTTTCAGCCCGTGATAGGTGGTGGAAACGGAATGTGGGACGGGTGAGTATGAAAGGAGAATGAGATGAGAGGAAGCGATTGAGAGAACGCCCAGAGCCACTTGTGAGCAAAAGGGCCAGGATGAAGAAGGCCGAGCAGGCCTGCTTGTTAATACAGGTAGCTGGGTTTTTTTGAGAAGGAAAATAGAAAGGATTCTTGTTAAGCCTTTCAAGATCTAGAGGTCCACAAAAGCAGATTTACCTTAGAAGATATTTAGCCATAAGAATGTTACCAATAGGAGAGAAGCAAAATTTTTGGCAGGCTCAAAGCGTGTGTGTTGCTCTTTCTTTAAAGAAATACTCTCCTTCTTCAAAGGATATAGACTTAACTTTTTACTTAAATAACTCTAGACTAGTGAGGAACAAAATCACTTATAAACTAGAAAGAGTTTTGAAAGATGATCTATTGTTATGACTGGTATTCTTTTAATTCTTTTATGACTTTCAATGATGTACTTACATTTTTATGGCTTTTAGGAATATTTGTTAACTGTTGGTGACTGAGAACTGGGGCTAAAATGACAGACAAGATGACTCACCTTGATGTCTTTTATAGTTCGCTGAGAAATATGGGCAAAAAAGCAATCACAGTAAACTGTTACAAGTGTTATGATAGCAAGGTAGTAAGTGTTGTGAAAGGTGTAGCAGGAACTCCTGACTCAGTCTAAGGGTGACAGGAAAATTAAAATAAGTGACATTTTTTCTGTAATAATAGAGGATGAATAGGAGTCCACCCTGTGATAAATGAGAACAAATATTTTCTTTTATTTTCTTTTTTCTTTTTTTTAAGTTTATTTATTTATTTTGAATGAGAGAGAGAGAGCGAGCAGGGATGGGTAGAGGGAGAGAGAGGATCCCAAGCAGGCTCTGCGCTACCAGCTTACAGCCCGATGTGGAGCTCAAATTCACCAACTGTGAGATCATGACCCAAGCTGAAACCAATAGTAGACCCTTAACTGACTGAGCCACCCAGCGCCCCATTTTTTTTTATTTTTAAAAGGTAACTGACTAACGGAAAGAAGAGAGAAAGGATGCATGGGAGAGAAAACACACACACATGTGAAAGACGTTTATTTATCATTGCTAGTATATAGACGGCAAGATGGGGAGTTGTGTAAGGTGAGCCTTGAGAGGAAGGCAAAGAAGCTGATCAAGTCAAAGAAACCATTAACCATATAATTTATCATGTTAACTGGGATAGTTTTGAGAATGAGAGAGGACACTATTAGTAATTATGCCAGGATATAGACATGACTGTACACGTATGATCTTTTAATAGAAAAGATGTAGAAAAGGGGCACCTGGGTGGCTCAGTCAGTTCAGCGTCTGACTTCAGCTCAGGTCATGATCTCACAATTCATGCATGCAAGCTCCATGTTGGGTCCTGTGCTGACAGCTCTGGGTCTGGAGCCTACTTCAGATCTGTCTCCCTCTCTCTCCCTGCTCCTCCCCCACTTGTGTGTGCACACACATGTGCACGCTCTCTTTCAAAAAATAAATAAATAAACATTGAAATTTTTTAAAGAAAAAAAAGCTGTAGAAAGAATTTTAAGAAGGATGGCATGCTGACATTGCATTTTTAAATATTCAATATTAATGTAGAATGGTTTGGGGAGTAATAAGGATGGGCATAGGGAGACCAACTCAGAAGTTGTCAGATTAACTAGGATGATTGATGATCATGACCTGAACCAGGATAATTTTGGTCACTAGGAATGGAGTAGATACACCTTGATTTAGGGGAAGTATAATCAACAAAATTTACTGGAGTCAAAATGGTGAAGGGAGTGGGCTGATGAAGAAGCATAGATCCAGAATTATTTCCAAATTATGACTTCAGCTACTGAGTCCATGATGATGACTTTTATCAAGATCAGGAACATTATAGGTGTACCCTAATTTGAGGAGATGGCATTAGAAGGTGTTTAGTTTGTATTCTATTGAGTTTGAGGGGCCTGGGAAATTTTTAGTTCTAAACTATCCAGTAGACAGATTTGTACATCAGGAGATATAAAAGCAGGGTTCACTGACAGATGTAGTTCTTTTAAAGAAGAGAATGTAAAGGAGATAAAAAGACCATGGACCAAGTTGTGTTCTTCAACATTTAATAGTCGAGTATAAAAAAGAATGATTGGCCAAAGAGGCTGAGAAAGAGAAACCAAAGAGATAGGAGACTGCAAACTTCTGAATGAGATGTCAAGGAAAATAAGAATTGCAAGTAAAATAAGTATACAGTGAATTCAATCGCAAATAGATCATAGACTTGCCATGTGTTTTATCTCTTTCTTTTTTTATCTTTTGCTATATTTTGCCATATAGACTGTTTATTTGATTTCTTTTGCATTGACTTGTCTGAAATCTGTTGTGATTTTAATTCTATGAATGATAACCTAAGCATTATATGAAGATGTACATAACCTCTAATTATGTAATTTAAAAAGATGTAATAATTTTAACCCTATTTTGTAAACAAACATTACAACTCTTTTGCTCACATTTCTTCTTTCTTCCTGATTTTTCCCCTTGATTTAACCTAGAATTGCAGATCCTATATATCTGCTTTCTAAATTATCTACTATTAATATTTCTCCTTTCTCTTTGCATTCTATTTTGATGGTATGATGACAGTTACTCAGACATCAGATCAAATGCTCTTTCACAAATAATTATTTCACTTCCGTTTGCCTTCTGGAATCTAACAGATCTGGATATAAATACCAGCTCGAGCTTACATCAATAGTATGAGCTTAAGCTGGTGTTTTTTGAAAATGGAAAATTTCTGGCACAAGTTAGTGTTCAGAATGTGTTTATTTTCTCCCTTTCACTTTATTTCTGATCTTTAGCTTTCTGTGATATTCACTGTCCATTTCTACTGTGACTCCCCAATTTTGGGTTTCTGTTCCTGATTGAGTCATTTGACCACATAGAAGACTTTGGCAGGATAAAAGTACTATATTAGTGCATTTTCCAAAACCTTGTAAATCTGAGGATGTCTTTATAACATAATAAAATCATTGGGTCATAATCCTCTCCACTGTCAAATCTTTAAAGATATTTTTTCATTGCTGTATGGAATTTTATTGTCACAAAACAGAAATATGAGACTGGTTTGATTTTGCTTCTTTGAAAGTAACCTCTTTTCTTCTTTCTGGACGCTAGCAGACTTCTTTAATCTTGAAATTTAATGTCTTTACAGTTTGTGTGTGTGTGTGTGTGTGTGTGTGTGTGTGTGTGTGTGTGCATGCACTATTAAACTTCATACCCTGGTTTTGCTTGAACAGTTTTGCCATCTCTAGGGCTTCAAGTCAGATCTTTTTGTGATCTGGATATTTTTCTTTACCCATACGGTAGATTGTTGTTTCTAACCTATTTGTGTTGTTTTTCACAATCATCTATAACTTCGTGTAGCCACACCCTATCTATTTTGTATAGCCACACTCTATGCCTAGCATGGGTGATGGTCCAGTGAGGCTGAAGAAGAGACTCAGAGACAATGATCCAGAAATATGTTTGTTGGGGGAACTTACATTCAGAGAGTCCAGGAGCGCTGATTGGACATAGCATTCACTGCTGGAATCTACATGCAGCAAGCTCTTATAGTGCCTTAGCCTACAGCTATGGGTAGCCTTGCCCCTCCTTACAAGGCCAGCGTTCCAAGGAGATCAAGGCCTGCCATTGGAATACTCTTGTTACAAGGAGGAAGTTCTGGGTTGGCCATCCCCAGAGCTGCTGACTTTGAATGCGGAACAGTGTGTTCTTCTACACATTCTCCTCGATCGGAATATAGAAGGAGGATGAGATCTCCACATTCTCAAAATAGTGATTAACAGGGACATTCAGGGTGTGTGTGCACAACTAGCTATCCAGCAGGTACCATACAGTTTTATAACCTGGATTTTTATGTTTTGCTTTCTATTAGTTTACTTTCCATTATATTCTATTTCTTTATGTAATTTGTTCTCATTTTGGTAGTCTTCCCAGATTTTGCCTTCTTTATTGATGCTTATTTGGAAATATTGTGCCATTATTATTATTTCCAAATGTCATTTAATTTTATCTTCTAAAATTTTATCTTTTTAAAATTTCATTGATCTTTTTAGTGATGAAGAGGAGAAAGAATAGTTTCTAAGTTTTCTATGAAGTATGAGACAAGATATCTGCTGAGAATGAAGGTAGGCAAGCGTAAACAGAGGATTTGAGATTAGAGAAGTAGTGATATAGTTCTAGAGGAGAATGGAAAGGAAATTAACCAAAACAAGAAAAAGAAGATCCGGGAAAAACAGTACATTTGGCTAAAATTGAGAACAGTAAATTTGTGGTTTCTGCCCTCAGGGAACATAAAATCCATTTGTGGAAAATGAGAAGTATCAGACCATCACAACCCAAACAGTGTACCCTGATACATAACTATGAATAAGCAATACAGATAAATTTATGGCTCTTTTTTCCCTTTTATGTCAATTAGACATTCCCAAATATACAAGAGAAACATTTTCTTCCTCTTCTATCAAAAAATGTCAAAAGAATAACAAGCATGATCACTGGATCTTCCACTTTTGGGCAAATGTTTTTGTTTTTTTTTTTTAATAAATTTACTGTTCATGTGGGGCTGAGAAATACCTAAGTTTATTTAATTTCTTACATATTTTGTTTTAGTATTTTTTTAAAAAAACCATCTATTTATTTTAGACACAGATGGGAGAGAGGGAGAATCTTAAATAGGCTCTCCCCTTAGTGTGGAGCTTGACACAGGGCTAGATCCCATGACCCTGGGATCATGACCTGAGCCAAAATCAACAGTTGGATACTCAACTGACTGAGCCACCCAGACTCAGTATGTATATATATACACACAGTTGACCTTTGAATAACGTGAGTTTGAATTGTGTGGGTCCACTTATATGTGAATTTTTTTAAATGTGGTATAATACCGTAAACATGTTTTCTCTTCCTCATGATTTTCTGAATAACATTTTTTTCTCTATCTTACTTTATTGTAAGAATACAGTATATAATACATATAACAAACAAAATATGTGTTAATCAACTGTTTATGTTACAGGTAAGGTGTCTGGTCAACAGTGGGATATTAGTAAAGTTTTAGGGGAGTAAGAAGTTAAATGTGAATTTTTAATTGTTTAAGGGGTTATTACTCCTGACCCCATGTTGTTCCAGGGTCAACTGTGTGTGTGTGTGTGTGTGTGTGTGTGTGTGTAAGGAGAAGAAATCTACTCTCTTTCCTTATAAGGACATTAATGCTGTCAGGTCAGGGGTTCACCTAATGACCTCGTTTAAGTTTAATTACTTCCTTAGAGTCTCCATCTCCAGACACAGCCATCTTCCTGGATGTTAGGTCTTCGACATATGAATTTTAGGGAGGCACAAACATTCAGTATGTAACACCATCCATGGGATGGAATTACTGTAAAAACATTTTAGCTTTATTTAAAAGTAGTCCTCCTCCAAATGCACCATTTTGGAGCTATTTAAATAACTTCTAAATATTTTAAGAGTCACAGTTTCAAGCAGTGTTAGCCTTTCCTGGTGCTCAGGACCTCTTTGAAACTGATTTGAGTCTCAACTTTATCCTACCCCCTTCCCATGATTGGCCAGGGAGGTGGTAGAGGGGGAGGTACAGGGTGAAAACCCAAGATTACATGGTACAAGTGGCTCCCTCTAATCCTTTTAAATGACCAAAAACTATCCTCTGGGTAGGCCAAAAACTAGTTTACAAGATCTGAATCCTTTTCCCAAAAATATCCATTATGATTTCAGTTAGAATAAAGGTATTTCATCTGAAGCACTCTCATCTTTGAATAAGTATTCAATCTTGTTAGGTTCCTTGGAGAATGCAACCACCTTTTTCCTTAGGATGATCTTTACTAGATTTTACATGCTTGAAATATTTAACCTTGCTACTTGCCTTATGCCTTTGCTTTCTGAGTGTTATATCAAATAGTCATCCTAATGTGTAAGTAAATGCATACTTCTGTTTCACCTGAAATAATTTTAGCAAAACTGCCATGAGTCTTGACAGTTTTTATAACTCAATTGTTACCGATGTTGCTACTAAAAAATTATCCTAATATTCCAATTGTCACCAAAACCCAATTAATTGAATAGCACTTTTTTTTCACTTTCCCAGTTATATATCTGAGAGAGTTTTCTATTCATGCAGTTTTTTGAGGTGAGGAAGTAATTTACTGGACAGTTTTATATTTTCATTTGTTTAATCCAATTTAAGACAAAACATATTTTTGGAATGGATTATTGCAAAGCAATTGTGTCAAAAACAAAGTATCTAATAACCTCTTCACCGCCTATGCAACAACTCACTATTAAAACATTTGTCCAGGGTATTAATATGACATACAGATTGATGTTTATTGCTCCAGAGTAAAAAGCCCTGCCTGTTGTTTTTCCAGAAACTCTGTTTCGTCTCAATCCATGCTTGGATTTGCTCTCCAATATGATTTCCATTCCTTGGGTCCAGGCCTCCTAGATACACCATCCATGATCCGCCCACTTCTTGTCTTATACACATCAAACAATGCAGGAATCGTTGGAGTATATTATTTTTAAAAACAGGTCTGGTACTTTCTTGGCTCTTTTGTAACTGTTATTATTGGAATTTTTACAATTTTATGGAATTCAATGGGACCCTACAATTTCCATGAGTGTAGGATTTCTTCTTTCCTGTGTTTTTATGCCACAAAACTGAGTTTCAAAGAGAAACACGAGAAACACTCTTCTTTCTGCAAGGACTAAAAGGGCCTCAGCAAATTCCTAATCTAATTAACATCTTTAACAACTCGGACAATAAATTGAGTGCAACTGTTCTTGAAGCTCTGTGCCACCTTGTTAAGCTCCTTTCTGAGACTGCTATAAATCAAAGGAGAAATGCTAGGGTCATTGCACATGTTTGTTGCTTGTTCCAATGTGAAAGGCTGATTGCTTTACCAACTGCTCATTTAGACTGGGTATTTTTTTAGACGTGTTTAGCATTTCAGGTTTGGAAAAGAGGCCCCTCTGAATGCACAGGATTATATGTTGGCTCCAGTTCCTTAGACCAAAACCGAATAACTTCATTACTTAATATAGATTATGCACATTTTTCAAAGAGAATAATGGACCAATTAAAACATGGAAAAAGGGACACACAACCACCCTTCACTACTTGATCAGAAATTATGGCATGCCATTGAACTTCTATAATTCCTTTTTTATCATGAGTTTCTGTGAAGATTTTGTTGGAAACTGAGTTCACTCTGTGGTTGCGATAATGGCATCTCTCTAAAAGCACTGGGTTATCATTAATATTAAGTCAATGTTTTATTTCAAACTGAACCTTTATACAACTGAGATGCGGATAGAAAGGCAAGTATTATTTTATCATTTGAATGTAAATTTAGTCTATTTGAGCACATCCCATCTGTCAGATATCTGAGTATCATTGTGGACTTTTCTCAGTGAGTTTTTGCTCCTGTCCAGTTCACTCATAGAGTACCTGTATAGACCACAATATATACATGACCAACACCCTGGGATTTTAACAATGTCTTTTTTTTTTTAAGCAAGGTTTTTTAGGAACCTCAAATTAAAGAATCCCTCAAGGACAGATCTTGACTGGGTATAAAACGAAAGAAGACTAATTATTTTAATGTTTAATTCAAAAAGAGTTTTAATTATTGTCACACAATATTCAACTGTCAAGTCATGTTAAAATTAAAAAGACTAGAGAATTGTACTGCACTGTGTCAATAAAATAACAAGGAAAGGCTTCTGGTCTATTCACAGAAGGGGAAATAATAAAGAAAAAATTAAAAAAAAATCTTAGCTCATTAGTTATTAAGAAAAGATGAATAATAATACCCATGAACAATCATTTAATACCTATTTATTATAAAAAATATATATAGTAATACACACTGCCAATAAAGTTGGTGCTTTCATATACTGTTCATGGTATTAACAAGGGACATAATTTTTTGGAAACTGATTTCACAATATATAAAATTAATACTAATATGCATAAATCCCATAAATGATTATCTGTCAAAATAGAGATATTTGGAAACATTATTTATAATTACCAAAAATTGATAATGTGACAGGGTCCAATGGTAACCAAACTGTTAATTAAATTATGACACATCAACTACATGCATTTCATTCAACAAATTAGGTGATGGTTATAATGTCATACACCTGTATGGAAAAAAAGCTTATTGAACTAATATAAGTGGAGAAAAAAGCAGGATGAAATTTTGTGCACACTATAATTACAGATATTTATAAATATACATATAAAAAGAGGGGAAATAATACTCTTAAATAATGGTAGCTGCTGTTTGTGGGTAGTGTTTTATGGATATTTTTCCTTTCTCCTTTCCAAACTTTTTAGTAATATGGTTATAGAATATTATTTTATGATATTTTTTTAAAAGCATGGTAAATTTTTTTAGCCATTATTTGTAGATAGTAAACAAAGCCTCAATGCAAACAACTATTTGGGAAATGGCCTCTGCCCAGCTTCCCAATATTCAGTAAGGAGGCATTTATTGCTGAACCACAGTGAGGGAGAGAAAAATATCAAAGATAAAAGAGGCCAAGAGTACCTGCACTTCGGAAGTTGGTAATGTGTCAGGGAAGTAAATTGTGAATAATTTCAGGGATTTGACAGATTGACCCAATTGTCTGTTTCCACATCTTCCAGAAGGAGGTTAGAAAAGATTTTGTAAAAATTTATTTTCACGAGGTGTCTTGTAGTATATGGATTGCGATTTGTGGAAAGTCTGATTCTTAAAATGATGGGAAAGTCATCCAAGAGGCGGGCTGACAAAGACCACAGCTGAGTTTTTGTTTTTGTTTTTTTGTTTATTTCAGGGTAATATCACGGACCTTCCAAATTAGCATTTTGCCTTCGGGGTTAGACTTGAGACATGGCACCATCAACATCTGTGTTGTCCAGATGAGTTTCTTGTTTATTGATCAGTTTTGATGCAGGGTTATTTCTGTATTTAAGGATAGCAGTTATCTGCAGTTTCAGGAGAAAGCCTGGGCTTTGCTCTCCCAGATGCATCATATCTCTAGGTTATAGGAACAACTTGGAGAATTTAGCCACTCAAGGGGGAATAAAGGATTAAGCTTGAGTTTCTTTATGGAATCAACATTTGGTTGAATATTTGTTGTTTGCAGTCATGCATGACTACCTAAATGAACAAAGTGAATGCATAATTGAATCACATTTTTATTCTCCTTATGGGCTGTCTAATTTTTTAAAAAACAATTTTTCTAGGTGTTAGTGGGGAGGCTTGAAGTACTGTTTTCATCACACTTTTAAGGGCAAGATGGATGGTCTGACCAACGTGAAGATCCGGTTCTTGGAAGTGCGAGGTACTTTATTTCTATACCAAACGAGAGATCAACCAATGAACTGTTTCAAGGAGATCCCTCCTTTCCCAAACTGGAGGGCTAATGCTTCTGTGGAAGTATTTTTTAGTTACACACAGTATCTCTGACCTTCTAAATCAGAACAACAGGTAAACCAGAATGATTCTATAGTTTCTCAGCTAGATAAATACTATTTAAAGCTGAGAGTTTGGAGGCAAAAGCTATGAGGATCCTTAAGAACTGGAGAGGTAAGGTGGTCGGCCTCATTGGAGACTGAATTTACCAGTGGCCAGGGGCAACTGGTGAGACAGATGGCTTCTCACACTGGGAGGACCTAGGGAATCTTCGTCTGAATGACAAGTTATATGCAAGAACTGGGTTAGGCCTACAGGGTTGTTTAGTTTTTGAAGAGAAAGACTGAGAAATTTAGTCTTTACAAAACTACCTCTGTGGAGCACTAAGAGTTTTTACCTATATTTGTCTATAGTTTTTGTCATGAACTACTCTTCTGTGTCGCGTGGACACAATCAAATGACACTGTGATTTCCTTTTCCTCATGGTTCCTTTCACAGCTACAGACAGATATCATGAGCGTCATGAATTTGTGCGACTCCTTAATTTGATGGTCTCCTTACCATCTCAAAGCAGTAGTTGTCCTGGAAGAAACTTCTCTCCCCTCTTCTCAAGAGTGTGAAGTGCTTGGTTTTTTTTCTAACTTACAGTTTTTCAATTTGGAATTCTTATTTTAATGGCCCCTAATTCCTTATTTATGCTGGGTTTCCCTGTACAGCATTTTACATTGTTAAAAAAAAAAAGTCAGCTAGTTGTGTTAGTCTCACTTGCTTTCCTTCAGGCTATCTTTATTATACTTTGCTGGAGCTGTTTAAAACCTTTTATGCCTTTATTAATCAGGCCACTTTCCACCTTGGATTTGTGATTTCTAACTTGTCTATTTAGGTGAGAGGATTCAATATCCCTGATATCATTTTACTGATAAAAACCTCAATTGGGGCTTTGATTGCTTTTGTGCAAGAAAAATTATAGGAGCAAACAATTTTGTTTCTTCCTGCTCTCATTAGTATGTTTAATGGTTAACCTCAAAGAAATAGGAAAATAAAGGTAGTAGTTTAAAAAAAAACAGATGCAATTGAATCTTTTTACCTATCCACCTTTATTTATTTATTTTTTCTGCAGCCACCTTGTTCATCTGTTTCTTTAGCACAAACTGTTGTGCTTAACACGTGATAGGTTCTCAATAAACGTAGTGGATTGGAATGAAATAAATCTATCTGCGTATTATTGATATGTAAAAACGTACTAATTTTCAGAAGACAAATCAAGATTTTCAGATTTTCCTTCTCAAATTATACTCAAACATGTGATCTAATGAGATTCTGGGACTGCAGTCAACAATGAATTTGGTTGTAAAATATATAATACATTGGTCATCACTAAGCAAATTGCTCAGACACTAAATCATTTATAAATATACACAGCAACAACTGTGTTTATCTCTTGTTTCCATGAATTGGTCATGCAAACAAAAGATCTGCCTGCACTGTTTTGTTTCTTAACATACAAATTTGAAGTCTTGAGTCTTCCAATTATGCCTAATGGGAGTTCTTAAGACTTATAAGGTCCATGAGTAAATTGTCAAAAAATCTAATCTAGTAAAGACCTAAAATAGCTATGTTTTAAAAGATTGGGTTGTCCTGACACACACACACACACACACACACACACGCTCATATTCTACTATTCCATTTGTACAAAATGTCTACAGAAGTTACAGACACAGAAAGTAGACTAGTGGTTGCCTGGGGCTGTGGGTAGGGACAGGAATTAACTATAAACGGGCACAGGGATCTTATTAGGGCAGTGGAAATGTTTTACAACAGTATCATGATGATGGTTACATAACTTGGCAAATTTACGAAAGTTTTTCACATACACATTTGCAAAGAATGGCTTGATTAAAATGTTTTCAAATATGTTATTTCAGTGATTGTGCGATAAAATATACTCTGTTTAAGCTTCTTATATAATTTATAATTTTCTTTTTATCCATACAGTATGATAGAAACAAGTTCTGGACATATGCTATGGCTTCCTACATACATTTGGCGATACACAACTTATCCTCCAATTTTAACCACTTTACCAGAATATTCAGAAAATGACAGTGACCCAGATATTCTCTGGAAGGAGATGTAAAATATGCAGGCACACCATTCATGTTTATCTTTATCACAGCTCTATATCCCCAGAACCTACTGTAGTGTAGTGTAATGGTATATGTTTGTAAATATCTTTTGAATGAATAAATGGAAAACTGTATGAATGTATAGTTCCACAACAAAGTTGCTGATTCTATAGCAGAATATCCTATAAATGTGGGAGGCTGTTTTAAGTACTTCACAACCTGCTATTTGTTTTGGTACTTTACAGTTGCTTAAGGTTAACACAAATATTTTCAACCAAACATCGCTTTATCGGTATGCTACTATTATGAAATATTATTTTCTTTACCTCTCAACTATTGGCTATTCCCCCCATGGTAGAGGGTTAAAAATAAGCACAATGTTCCATATACTTGCTAGAGTACAATGAAAAACCATTTTACAATCATAGAAATCACAGGTAATTGCATGTTCTGGTTTATTCATAAAACTATGTTGGAAAGACCTACTTACAATTCAACTTCTGGCAGTGGATCTTTTCAAGTAACAAAATCAATAAAAGTCAGGGTGCATTAAGGAATTTATGGATCAAACAGAAGCCTTTTGGCATAAAAAATAAATTAATTCTTTATAACCTGAGTTTGACTTATGATAGTCAATGCTATTGAATTAAAATGATATATTTAACTCAGTCACATAGTGATAATTTCATAGTTCCTTTCTTTCCGCCAGCTCTTCCTGCATAGGTGTTAGAGGTAATTAACTGCCATTTTCCCCAGCAACTCAGAAACTGCAATAAATCAAAAACCTCTTCAAGAGTGATTGTAGAAATGGCAACACTTAGTTTACTATGTAGCTCATCCTTATGCCAATTGTTTACTATCGGGAGCAGTTACCCCAGAGTTTATTGCACATAACTATTAGACAGTTGGTCTCTCTCACTAGATACCAACTTTAAATCCACTGATGCACATACACATACATACATCTGTGCCCCTACATATACCCACATACAAACATGAATCTACATTGACACACCAAGAGGCTGCATAGTATTTATGGCAATTGTAGTTGTAAGTATGATTGATTAAAATTTCAGTGTTATGTTCAAACTAAGAGCCACTGCTTTCGAACACAAAAATGTTTTTCCTTGCTCCATCCTTTAAAAATGGATATCCTGTGGGAAAATTATGGTTCAGATTCATACATGGCCATAGGTCAATAATAACAAAGAATTCATCTCTCATTTTATGTATGGTACTGTGGAGAAAACTTAGGGATAATCATAATTAGTAGTTAGTGACTCAGAGATACTCAAACTTGTACCTGTCTCTCAGCTGAGATCTCTAGTAAGTACACCTATCACAATGAATCCATTTGAAAGTTTACTTCTGGAAGTATTTCCATAATTGGAAGCTCCGTGCTCAGCTCATTAACATACTGTCTGGGCAGGCTTCTAGGAAACAGTTGGTAGTTGCTTTCTGTACCTTTGATCCTGTGGCAGAGGTAAAGAGTCTCTGAAACCAAGATCCAGCCTCCTATTTGCAATCAAAGCCTGCCCTGGAGGCCAAATGTGTGTAGTTCAGCCGCCAGAACCACAGAGGACTTGCCATGTGTTTTTCACCTTGGCAATTGCTGTCAGCAGAGTTTCCACTGGGTGCTGTGCTTTCATTTAAGAGGTTGATGATAAGGGACTGTATTACTACCGTGACCAAAGTCACCACATCCCTAAGCAGGGCTTTCTTATGGCAGAGGAACTCCAGCACGATAGAATGTGTTCCTCCTTCTGCCCCTGATGGACTGAAGTATACCTGGGAGAGCATGTCAAGCCCAGAAGACAACTTTTCAACACATTGCATTTTTAGGACCTGGAGGAATCATTAGTTACATTGCTGCATTGAGATATTGTCTGTCTTCCCCAGTACACTGGATGTTCCAGGAGGATAAGGGCCATTGTTTTTTCTTTTTGTTTGTTAGAGTATACACAAGAGCCTTTAGCATAGTGCTTAGTACATGTAGGAAGTTGATACTTACTGAAATTGTTAAAAAAATTTTGTAAGATACATTCGTGTGAATAGTCACATAACTGACATTGTTGTTACAAACTCTTTCCCTGTTATTATTCTCGAATCCCACTCACGTGAAAAGAGCCTGATGACTGCTATGTAGATTTGGTGGTATTTTTATTCTCAACAATTACCAACCCGTTTCCGGAACTTTTAAAATAGTGTCTCTAATGAAGGCCTATTTCCAAAGTGGTTTATCTGTTGCACTCAGTGTGAAAGCATTTCTTCTTTCTGAGATCATTGGGGGCAGTTAAGACCTAACTTTTGTTTAGCATACCTGTGAGTCCTCGGCTTTAATTCTATGCATTTTCTGTTACCTAACCACTTGAGACTGATGTCAGCCATATCTCAGTTTATACTTTAGAGTAAGCACCCCATGCCTGCAGTTTGCAGGACCCGGAACTCTCTGAAGCACCATGTTCACATAGAGTAGTGGTCCTTATTTTCCTCTCTGAGTGGTCCCTGGCTAAAATGGAAAAAATTATCACAATGTGAGCATCAGGTCTAAGATGTGCATTCCCTCATGGGAGCAGATTTCTACTTGTCTTGACTTCTGCCCAGGTGAACATTGGCCCTCAAATCTGAAGATTGTTATTCTGAGGATTTATTTGGCACTTGTGAAATACTGACAGGGTCCCCTGCACTGAATAAAACATAGGAGGCAACATGCTTTACTTTCCCACTGGCTTAGTGTTGAGGTAATTATGGTTCTGGGTTTTGTGCATGTTTGGAATTTAAAACTGTTGCTTTGTCAGTGTGTTGATTTTATGGTCAGTCTCAAGAGTAAGTAGATTTCAAAAACATAGCCAGTTAAGAGGAGAGTTGGCTGACTGTTAGATAGAAGTATCTGGATAATAGTAGTATGTGTCCCACAAGATGGTTCTGAAAGGAGAGCTATAATTGACTTAAGCCAGTTTTTGCTGCCTGTTCTTTTAAACATGTGGTTGGAAAGCCTCTTCTGGTCTCTTAGCTCAAATGCTCAAACATATTCTGTAACAGTCATGCAGCCCTAGTCCAACACAAAGAAAGTATTGTACTTCATCACTTGCCTGGGTTTTTCTACAAGATCAAAAGTGAAAGCTATTTCCATTTGAATTGGAAATATGCGGTAAACGTTTTCTTGATATAACTTTAAAGATTTCTCTGTGCATTGTGAGGAAGGAAAAAAGCAAAATTGGATTGTATCCCCTTAAGGCAGAAAAAAATGGAACAAGAATTTTTTTTTTTTTCTGGAAATGTCACAGGCTAATATCAAAAAGACTATCAAACTGTTCAACTGCATAAGGGACAGTACTTAGAGATGGGAAATAGGATTTAGGAATATAGTTAAATCTTATAGACTGAGAGTTTGTGGTACTTTCAACAACGGGTTGGGTTAAGTTTAACTTAGAGTGATTTATAAAAGAAAGAGTTAAAAAATCACCTCATTAGGTAAAGACATTTTCAGAGGGTGTTTATGTGATGTAAGAAGAAGTGACTCTAACGTCTCTTAAATGTGTTAGAAGTGCCATTTTCTTAACAGCAATTCATATGAAAAAGCCAAATATTCCTAATAAGGAATTAATTAAAGTTTTGTTGTACAATTAGAATTTGTGACTAAACAAAAGTAACAGAAACCATTGTTTTACCTCAAAGTGTTGTGTAAATGATTATTAGCACCAGCACTTTGCATCTTCTGTCTTGCACACCTTTGCTTCCCCTGTTGACTTACAGCTCCCAGCAACAACCCCAGGCATAAGATGAGGGCCATCTCCCTGGTGTAGTCGTTTCTTTTTTATTATAGTGGACTCAGAGTATGCTGATCGGCCATTAGGAAAGGAGAGGAGAGAAGGAGTCATGAGGATTTACAACTGCATTATTCTGCCGTCTCCCTCATAGATTTAGGACCAGCTGGATGGTCAGATCTGCATCTGGGAGAGTCCCGGGAGGTTGACCACGGTTGCTAGAGGTAGGGATCCAGTGAGAGAGAAAAAGGACACGACTACGGAGATGAATATGGAGGGCTCAGATCCAAGGAAGCCATCTAGATACCTGGGAATCCTCAGTGTGTATCCCTGACATGGGCAGCAGAGTAAAGGAGGCAGAGAAGTTGCTGAGAGAAAATAAGAAAGGGCTGGATCTGGTGCTTGGAAAGAGGTAGGCTCACAGCATTTGCAGAGGGAAGAACAGAGTGAGCCAGACACATTCAGAGCTGGGAGAGGCCACCATAGGGCCTATGCCTGGACCTAAACCTTTTATTCATCTTGGCCTAGGATCCATGTCCATTTTGAAGGAGGCCAGGGGTAAAGTCCTACAGGGTCATGTGCCTGGGCACATTTGGTTGGGCCCAAATAGGGTAGAAAGTCAGGGGAAGCTGCCCCCTCTACTAGAACAGAGCAGCTCAAAGCAGTACATTTTTTTTTTGCTCCTGATGTGCAGAGGAGAACCTGTAGGCAGGAGCTGGTCCATAATTCTCTGTTCTACTGAGGACATAGTATTAGGGGCTAGGCTTTCTGAAGTTCCTCACTTGAAGATCATGCAATGGAACGTAGGACAGATGTACCTGGGAGAAAATATTGTACTGTTGTTTATGGCTGAGGACCTAGCAAAGGGCTTTTCAGTGAAGACAGGCAAAGTATTGCTCTTTGGGCTCTGATTGGCCTCATGAATAGTCTTCTGTAAGTGCTATAAACTCATCAGCATCTGTAGATATTGGCACCTGCTCTTCCTTATACCCCTGTGCATGAAATTCTTGAAAATTGCTTTGACAGTGTGGAATTTATCTTCTTCACATCAAGAAGAACCTCTTGAATATTTTCAAAAAAGTCCCATTTTTTTTTTAGATGTGGATTTCTTTGTTAATCCAAGGATGAAGGAGTTGGTCTGCAAGGGACAGGACAATGTGAAGGCACCTTGAAAGACTTCAAGCTGCTTCCTTGAGTGATTCTCAGGGACCTGCTTTCCATCGACAGGGCCCAGGCCAGGCAATATCACAGGGATGTGAGATGATGAAATCTCAACCTGAGCAGAGCAGAGATTCAGCCTCCTCCTAGGTTTTAATGTTATCATTAGTTGTGGTGACAGGTCAGGAAGCTCCACCAGGCCTAAATGTTGTTGAGGCTCCATATATGGGAAGCTACTGAGAATACACAGGAGCAGGCTTTAATGGTATAAGTAATGTTCTGTAAGACATTCTCTGATGACTCAGGGACATAAAATGCACTGATTGTACCCTGATGTAGGTACTGGTGTAAGTACCCTGATACCCTGATGTAGGTACTTGGTGTCCATGAGGTCACCATGAACACCTTTGCAGAGACAGAGAGCTGAGAGGAATAATGGGACAGGCTCCACCATTCCCGGAGGCTGATCTAGATTGGAGCTGGGGAGGATGACTGATGTTGGGACCGTGTGTTTGGAGAACTCAGTAAAACGACTTGGAGGGTACGGTTAACTGAGGGTCCTCTTTTCCCCCTAGTATTTTCAGCCTGAATTGTCAGTTCCACTGTTATTTAAAACCAAGAGGTCTTTTAATAGGGGATACTCTCACAAGCATTTGCCTGTGACAGGGTGAACAATTTAGCTCATCTCTGTGTTGAAAATCAAAATCTGAGATTCTCAACCTTAGGGACAGATCTGGACGAATATATATGCAATGAGACATAATCGAGTATTCCAGTGTCAGACCAATGCCCATGGCTTGTTTGAAATCTAAATCAGAAGCACATTCCAAGAATCAGAAATTTTGTTAAGAAATTTAAAGTGGAAAGGCAATATAGCACAGGGATTAAGGGCAGGGGCTCTGAAAGTGAAGTACCAGGATTTTAATCCCAGATCCAAAATTTAAAATTGTGGTATCTTCAAATTAGATAGCCATGCTGTGCCTCAGTTGCTTTTTCTGTAAAAATGAGGACAATAGTAACATATCCATATCCACATATCCACAAAGTTGAACACATTATTTGACTTTTTCACTCTGAGTTCAAGTCTGAATCTAAGAACCTTGGGCTCTAGATTGTAACACTAGACTCCTGTGGACATCTACAAGTCTATGTAAAGGCAGAGGGAATAAAGTGAGATACCAACCTAAGTGACACCAGTATGTATCCTCTTATACCAGTTATTTATGAAATGAAGTGGTTCTGCATTTGGGGAGGGCTCTTTGGACTCAACAGGAAGGGTCCAGTGTTTAGTCTTCATGGAATTCTATATTGTCTGGGTTTTCCACCTCTCTTTTGGAATGTTATGCTGTTGTCTATTACTTAACCAAAATGGTTTTGCCAAACCCAGATCATTTGGAAAATAAAAGCAAAGCTCCAGACAGATATTAAGATAGGAGTTTTCCAACTGGTTTTGAAAGGAAGAACTACTTTTCACTTTTCATTTCTCAGAGGGCTCAAATAATGCATTTGTGGGGTGGGGAGGTAGGGATAGAGGGTTATTTGGTAGGAGAGGAACCGATGAGGAAAATTGATAGTAGTGTAGTCCCCAAGATGGTGGGAAGGTGGATGTAGGAGGAGATTTAAAGGGAGAGTTTCAGGGGCACCTGGGTGCCCCAGTCACTTAAGAGTCCAACTCTTGATTTTGTTCAAGTCATGACCTTGAGATTCATGAGTTTGAGCCCATCGTTGGGCTCCATGCTGACAGTGCAGAGCTGGTTGGGATTTTTTCTCTCTCTGTCTCTCTCTCTGCCCCTCCCCTAATTGAGCTCTCTCTCTCTGTGTCTCTCAAAATAAATAAATAAGCTTTTAAAAAATACTAAAAAAGAAAAAAAGAAGAGATTCAGAAGAGGTCCCATTCCATCAACACTGGAAATCTTGGTAGCTCTTTCAGGAATTGAATGGGAAATGAAAAGTGGGGAGTGGTAGTATCACTTAGCCTGGAAAATTGCTATTAGATTTCTGTCCATTGGAAGGGCAGACATTCTTTGTCAAAGGTGTGCCCTACATTCCTAAGTCAGAGCACACAAGATGAAATTAATTATTTGAGTCAGTGAGAGTTGAGACCTTTGGGTAGTGGGTAGAATGTCATATGGATTTACCAATCTGAGGTTTATTCACTTACCTTTGATTTATTGTTTAGTGTTGTATAATTAAATTCTAAGAGTCTCTGAGTGTAGAGAAATGGAGGCACGCAAAGTCTGGAACCTAGAAGTATTGTGCATTATTGTTGTATTTCTATAGGTATAGTTTTATTTTAAATGTGGCAGAAAAGCTTGCTACTCGTTCATTTTCCTAAGGTGAGTCTTTGTAAAGTGAAGACCCCTTTCTAATGCCAGTGAAGCTAGATTCCAATATTATGGCTTTTTACATGAGAAGTTCTTAAAATGGGTTTCTAAGCTAGTGATTCTAAGTAATTCTGCAGTCTAAACTGACTGTCTAAATAAAATATTCATAACCCAAGCCAATGGATCAATAATGATAAAAAAACAAACAAACAACAACAGAGGTCCCAAACTGGTGACCCTGTGGACCTATCCAGTTTTATAAAGTTTTTAAATAGTTGTGGCTTTTAAAGAAATAAGATTTCCCTGAAAATCCAGTTCTCAGCTCCTTTTGAAGGATCTCTAAAAGCTAAAGTTGAACACATTCCTCAGTGGCAGCAAGGATTCTTAGCCTTCACTGCAGTGTCCCTGACCCGCTTCACTTTTCTCATCCATCTTGCCTAGACCCTGATGGCACTTGAATCCGAGACATCTGACTTGGGCTTATCTTCATGATACTTACCAAAAGGATATTTTTAAAACATAAACTGAAGAGTCAAAAGTAAGTGAAGTACTGATGTGTGCTACAAAATGGATGAGGCTTGAAAACATTATGCTAAGTAAAAGAAGCGATAAAAGACAAAAAATGAAACCGAACGAAACAAAAATAAATAGAGTAAAACATGTGAAACAAGACACTTTTCAGAAGCAGGAATCTTCAGGAAATTCTCTCTTCCCTTTAAGCTTTTCTTTCACTGTTCTCGTCACTTAATGTGAGATTTTGAGAAAGGGATTTTGCCTTTGGCGTCAGACCCCAAACTTAATAAGACAGACAAGCAGATGAGATAGTACTGACTGAAAGTATGTGCGTAGTTATTTCTTATGATGTTCAGCCTTCCTAACTGTTGCTTTTGTCTTGTTGCAGCAGTGACTGTTGGCCAGCTGGCAGGGCCATACCACATATGAACAACCACATATGAACTACAAGAGGTAGTTCTTGTGGTGGCTGTGTGGGGAAAGCTTATGCACAGCAACTCCAGAGAAACAATCATGTCTGTGCTTTAAGTAATCAACTACTTTGTTACGCTGTACTTGCTTGCAGAATGTTTAACCCGAAGTTGTGGAATCCAATTCTTTTATATAAGACAGATAAGATGACCAAGACCGCAGAATGGTTAAGTGTTCAGGGTAATACAACTAGAAATAAAAATTGAATAGTCAATTCAGATGAATGAGTGGTTTGAATAATATGGATTTTTGCTTTTGTTTCTCTCCTGCCATTCCCCCTACCCACCCTCCTCCTTCTTCTTCTTAGTCTTCCTCCCTCTCTCTCTCTCTCTCTCTCCCTCTCCCTCTTCCTCTCTCTCTCTCTGGCATTTAATGGTTATTATTAATCAACTTGTGTCCATACTCTTCCATGAACTGGGGGAGAATGGTTAAACTAGCCTAACGATTATCTGGAAATTAATCTTTGATTAGAAGATTTAGAAAAATGATGTAGCCTTTCTTACAGTCTTAAAAGACTATGTCTTTAAAATAAAAGCTTCTGATTAAGTACATTGTCCTACGATTTCTAAGTAACAATCATTTAGAAACAATTCATGGGCTAGATTATATAAAATTTTGGGAAACATATATTGTATATATTGATGATGATAAAAATTAAGTGTAGAAATAGTTATGGAAAAATTGAATAGTTTAGTGGAAAAACAGAAACCTATATCATGCAAATTATTCACAAATTAAATACATGAAAGATACTTTAGGAAAGAATATGCAGTTTCTTCCTTTTACAAATATGCTATTTTTCTGAGTTCTCATTTTTTCAAACTTGACTATAGTGCTTTAGAATTCTTAAGACATAGGCACATACATTTTGTCATTTTATTTTTACAACCTTCTGTAAAAAGGCCAAGAAATTATTGTTCCCATTTTAGAGGTGCAGAAACTGAATCTGAATGAGATGTTTGAATCCGTTTCTGGAGGTCACACAACCAATCAGCAGTGGAGCCAGCTGTGGAACTCTTCGTTCTGACTTTCAGTCCAGAACTCTTTCCACTGCATTACCCAGGCCTTCAATTTGCAGTAGAATCTTTTCCAAAGTAACACAGAAATTAAATGTCTAGTCCCAAAGGTGCTACAATGCTAAAATATGAGATGTGATTTAAATTAATTGTCACGTTCTGTGGTAAAGAAAAGAAAATATTATTCAAGTCTAACCTTCGAGACGAATTCATATGAATTCAGCCAAATACTTGGAGAAAATTCCACAAAACTATTCCATGGAAGGTGAATCAAATTTAGCCAAAACCATCAGCAATGTCCTACTACTGTTTAAAGTAGAAGCCATTCCCTTGTGGTACTGCTTTGTATGCCGTTTCTCAGAATATATTTTTGTATCATCCTGACATGTGGAGAAATTGCTAAGCTCTTTCTAGATACTTCCACTTTTTAATTGCTTGAGCAAATGGATAAAAACAAGTTTTGCAGCAGTCAGACTAACAGTCTCCTTGGATTTCCTGGTTCTCATGTCTTTTATGGATTGACTGGTAAAAAATGAGCAGTGAATATAAAAAGTATTGCAACTATTCTATTTTTTAAGATCTTAAGACCTATGTTGTCTAGTAGAACGGGTGGAAGTTTGTCCTCAAGATCAGATGGTTTCCAACTTTCCATTGTTCAGCCCTGTGGATAAATTGCTTCATCTCCTTAAGCCTCATTCATTCATTTATTCATTTCAAAATATTTGTCGACTCCATAACAAATGCTGTGAAACATGTTACAGGCCAAAGATATGTCAGTGAACAATGAAGACAAAGATTCCTGTCCTCATGGAGCTTTTATTTTAGTGACTCAGTATCATTGACTGTAAAATGGGGATAATTCTATTTTCTCCATTCGATAATTCCTGGGGTATTATAAAATTAGCCCTGGCCTAGAAGTGTACCTGTGCACATTAGGTGATCTAGTCTTTGCCTTAAACAGGTTGGAGAACGGGTTTAATGAATAACAGTTTCAATTCCAATATACCCTCCTATGTAATTAAGCTGTGATCCTTAGTGGAAGTGAAAATAAATGACAAAAAAACAAATAGGACCGAGCAAAGGGAAACATATCAAAAATGAAAAATGCTGATTTATCATACACATACTCTAATTTCTTTAACTTTTTATTTTGAAATAATTTCCAACTTTAGAAAACTTTCAAAAATAGTACAGAGGGTTTTAGTATACCCTTCACCTTCTGTGATTTAGTATACCCTTCACCTTCACAAGATTCCAGTAATGTTAATACCTTGAATAACTATGATACAACTGGCAAAACCAAGCAATTAACACTGGTAAAGTGCATTAATTTAACCACAGAGTGTACAGTACAGCCCAGATTTTGATGTTTGTTTTTTATGGGGGTTTGTATTTGTTTAGTTGGTTGGTTGTTTTTGTTGTTTTGCAATTATTCTTTTGTTCCAGGCTCGCATCCAGGATATTGCGCTGCATTTAGTTGTCATGCTTCCTGAGTCTGTTGTCTCTTGTCTGTTTCTGTCTGTGTCAGTTCATTAGCCTTTCCTTGTGCCTCATGCGTTTGACATATTTGAAGAACACTGGTCAGGTAGAATGTCCCTAAATTTGGTTTTGTTTGATGTTTTTTCTCACGGTCAGATTGATATTGTATATTTTGGCAAGAATAGCATGGAAGTCATGTGGTTTTTTCGGTCTACAATATGAGGGGCTTTAAGATGTCTTAGTACTGGTGACGTTAACCTTGATCCTTTGGTTAAGGTGATTTGTGCTAGGCTTTATCTTTGTAATTAATAAATATCTTGTGGGTGGGGCGCCTGGGTGGCTCAGTGAGTTGAGTGTCCAACTTCAGCTCAGGTCATGATCTCATGGTTAGTGAGTTCAAGCCGTGCATCAGGCTCACTGCTGTCAGTATGGAGCCTGCTTCAGATCCTCTGCCCCACCCCACACCCCACGTCCCTCCACTGCTCATGCTCTCTCTCAAAAATAAAATATAGAGATAGGGACACCTGGGTGGCGCAGTCGGTTAAGCGTCTGACTTCAGCCAGGTCACGATCTCGCGGTCCGTGAGTTCGAGCCCCGCGTCGGGCTCTGGGCTGATGGCTCAGAGCCTGGAGCCTGTTTCCGATTCTGTGTCTCCCTCTCTCTCTGCCCCTCCCCTGCTCATGCTCTGTCTCTCTCTGTCCCAAAAAAATAAATAAAAAAAGTTGAAAAAAAATTAAAAAAATAAAATAAAATAAAATATAGAGATAGATAAATAAATAAATATGCATATATCTTGGGGAAGATACTTTGAGACTATGCAAATATCCTGTTTCTCCCCAAGACTTTGTTCAGTAATTTAGGCATGCATTGGTAGATTTTGCTTGCAATAGTTATTATTGTGTTCTAATAGAGATATTTCTATTTGCTTCATGCCTTATGCATTTATAATTGTTATTTTTCCATAAGGAAGAGCTATCTCTTCTCTTTCATTTGTTTTTTCAACTTTCACGGACTTGTGAATTTTTGTTTTATACTATGGCTCTAATTCAATAATATTTTATTTATTTTTTACTCAAATTGTTCCATTTTTGACCATTAGGGACTTTTTTTGGCTTAACCCCTATGTCCCTTCCACATGCGCTCAACCAGCTCTGAACACTTCCTTACTTTCCAGCACAACAAGATGCCTCTCTTTACCTTTAAGGAGAGGCTGTCAGACCCTTTGAGAACATACGCTGTGTAAGGCTTTTATATCTTTTTAAAATGCTAAAACCAGAAAAAGATTATCCTTCAAGACTCTGTCCAGAAATAGTAATGTCAATGGATGTCATTGCTCCAACACTGTGCCAAGCACTTAACTGTTTTCAGACTAAACTAGTCATATTAAAGAATCTGTTTTTCTGTATTCCCCAATTTATATAAAGGTGAGGGTTTAAGTACATCAATATACTATTGAAATGACTTCTAAACTCTCTTCTCCTCCCTGGCTTGGTGATGGTATCACAGCATACAATGTGCAGTGACGTGTATTTTGGTACATAAAATGAATGAGGAGAATTTTATTCACTTGACATTACTCACCAACACTCCTTAGTTCTGCTGGATCTAGGAGTGTGGGGTCAAGCCAAATTGAATGCTGTTTCCAGAAATCTTTTACGTGGACTTGTTGGCTCTGTTATACATTTTTAAGAAAATGAGAAAAACACACCCACTCTGTAGAAAGGAGGCTTTAGTGTAATTTGTCTGTAGTGTCTATCTTCTAGAACTGAGGTTAGCAAACTATGGCCCTTGGACCAACTTAAGTTAGTTGCCTGGTTTTGTTTGTTTGTTTGTTGTTTGTTGTTTTTATTTTTTGTCACCTACAAGTTGTTACATTCTCAAGTAGCTGGATTTTATAGTTATATGAATCCCTACATAATATCCTCAGTTTTTTTCTCTTGGCCCTCAAATCTTTCCTGACCTCTGTTCTAGAAGTCATTCCTCTTGGCTTTGCACATGCTCTCCCCTCTGCCAAAAACAGTCTTCTCTACTTTGCCCACTTGACTGATTCTGACTTGTCCTTTAAATCTCAACTCCAGGATTCTCTATTCTGTAATCCTTCCCTACCCTACCATGTAGAGTTGGGTGTCTGTCTTTGGATTACCTATACTATAAGCCAGTACTATTAGGGCACACCTCTTCTCTAATTCAGTAGTGTGCTGGAGGTGATAGGAACCAATTGTATACATGTTTTCCCAGCTTCATATTCAGTGACATCATACTGGTATCTTGGAATTGACCATGCTGGGAGTATTTACAGTATGGAAATTGGCAAACTTCACAAACCAGTAATTTCCTCTTCCTGCTGCCCTCCAGAGAGCAGGGTGGTTAACTTTACTAGCACTCTACTACTTATCACAATGGTTTTTGTGTGCTTGGTTTTGGTTTGTTTCTTTCTTTTTTTCTTTTCTTTTTTTGACTTTGCCATCGGAATCGGAGCTACTTAAGGATTAAGTCTGAATTTCATTCATCTTTCATAGTGCCTTATATACAGTGGGCTATTCATGCTTTTTGAATTAATGAAAAAACGAATTAGTGAAAGTTGTATACGTAAGAGAAAAACTTTTTTCCATGATCATTTCTAAATCTAAGGAATAAGTTAATGCAGTGGCCTAAAACTAATGTACATCAAAGATGTTTGCTCAAAGTAACCACTTTCAGACCCTCAATAAAAAGTAAAGAACGGGAAAAGTTAGGGAATAGAAAGTGACTGGATAATAAGATAATAGAATTTCCCAATTGAAAGCATTCTTAAAAATCTTAAATTCCACAATGCCGGTGGCATTCTGGAATAAGTCTTGAGGCTTTTTGATTCATGTCCCAGGCTCTTTCCACTACACTAGACGCCAGCAATTAGACCAGATTTGTCAAAAGGGAACCCCCATCTCCTACATCCATATTTTCTTTATTCTTATGTTGACCTCCACTTAATCTCTCCTTCCATTCTTTAACTTACAAAAATAGGCTGGGAGAGAGAGAAGGCTGTTGCAGAGTCTGCAATAATGCTAAAACTAGGAAACTAGATTCCTTTCTCCCCTACAATTATTGGTGGAAAATGGAAAATGGATGAGAGAGAAAGCAAGGAAAAAAAGTCTTTGTAAAAATTAAACATGCAGAAATGTAATAGCCTACATTCACATTCTGGGGCATCATAACTTCAAAAATCTCACTTCTTCTGACCAGTGGGCCCTTAACTTGGTACAAAAATAATGCACGTAAACCAAGATGCATTCTATATTACTCAGGGTTCTAGGTTCTTTTAGTTTGTCTCTATGGCTTCTAAATCAGGAAAAAAATGAATGTATTTCAAAGGGCAAAGTGATTCCCTGCACATCCTAGTCAACTCCTTTCTGGGATTCCTAGGGTCCAGGTGATACTTCAGTTCAATGACTATGAATGTAAAATCAGTTCTCTAATGTCTTCTTCCTGTTTCTTTCAAATGAAACTAAGAGGGGCGCCTGGGTGGCTCAGTCAGTTAAGTGGTTGACTTCGGCTCAGGTCATGATCTTGCGGCCCATGAGTTTGAGCCCCGCATCAGGCTCTGTGCTGACAGCTTGGAGCATGGAGCCTGCTTCAGATTCTGTGTCTCCCTCTCTCTCTCTCTGCCCCTTCCCCATTTGCACTCTCTCTGTCTTTAAAAAATGAATAAATGTTAAAAAAATTAGAAAAAAACAAAGCTAAGAAAATATTTCATGGGTATAATATGGTACATATACTTTAAAGTAGAGAAAGTGAGGCACATAAATTATATACTGTCACAATTATCCTTGGTCACAGAGGCAAACCTAAAGGGAAGAGGCTATTTCTAAAAATTAAAGATTCCTGAAAAGGCAGTAGAATAAACTGGAAATCAGTGTTCCTATGCCTAAACTCAGTATTAGTCCTTCAACAAAGGTTTTATGGACATACAATTGTTTCTCACTGTGTTTCGTGCAAAAAAACTTGAAATTTGAAATTCTTGTTTTATAAATACAATAGATCTATCATATATATATGTATGTATACACACACACACACACACACACACACACATATATATATATATATATATATATATATATATATATCACACAGTCTGTTCCTTCACCTTTGTTGAAGGATTGAGTTTAGACATAGGAACACTGATTTCCAGTTTCTTCTACTGCCTTTTCAGGAATCTTTAATTTATAGAAATAGCCTCTTCCCTTTAGGTTTGCCTCTATGACCAAGGATAATTGTGACAGGACATAATTTATGCGCCTCACTTTCTCTACTTTAAAGTACCTGTACTATAGTACACCCATGAAAGTGGGTGAGAGTATCAGAAAGGTACTCTCTTATTCTCCCCACCATTGAGAATCATTGCAAATGATCAGTTGGCCTGTGGTGAGTAGTCATTTTTCATTGCCCCATTGCATTCAAAATAATAAAGCCAAATGCATAGATTGTCTTTATGTTTGCATGACTTATTCAGTATTACAGAAAGCAGCTGGAATATGAATTGTTCAGGGTTAAAGTAAATTGCTTTCCAGTTTTAAGTACAGAATCTTTTTCATAGTCCCAATACTCATAAGTGCTACTAAAACTATTTCACAAGTGCAGTCCCAAAATCTTCAAGCAGTTCAATAGTCCATGCTGTCTCAAAGCAAAAGAGAGAAAGTCCAAGTGATGATGTTGCCAAGGCAAGAGGGTTGTATTTGGCTCCTCTACTTGAAGGACAATCTAGCTACTGTGAAAAGCCTGGGAATTTGACTTCTGTTATAATTGGATCAGATCTTTCCAGCAGCTCCTTCAAGGGGATATTAGTTTCATATGGAACCTGTAGTTCTTCCAATTTGAGGCTTTGATCGTACAAATAAATGTTGAAGTGCTGATTCTGATCCTGTCATGCTAGTAGAATTTGTGACTGGATTTGTATTTAACTGTATAAAAGACACAAGGGAGTGGGCAAATAACTAAGTGGGCCATTTACTTAGGAGGCATGGTGCTGGTCTGAAGATGATGAAAAGATTATCTACGTTTAAGGTTTTCAGGAGATTTGCTTTTATTGCTAAATTAATAACCACCCTGTATTATCATAAAATGTGAAGTTGCTACAGACATACGAGCAATCAGACTGCAGATTTCTTAGGAAATGTTCTGTAGTGTTAACAACATTTTGGAGATATCTCTGCCATCATTATTCTTAATTCACCATGTGGTTAAAGATGATGCATCTGAAAAGTATGTGGAATCTTCTTTCAAAATGTATTATTTTTGATGACTATGCTACTGGATATAAGCATCCCACTAAGGATATATTCAAAATTAAATATGACATGTCACTTTTTTAAAAAACAAGCTTTTTTTATTATAGAGTACTTTTAGATTTATAGAAATGTTGTGAAGATAGCAGCTTTTATACACCCAGTTTCCCCTATTAACATCTTACATTAGTGTGATACTTTTGCTACAACCAATTAATCAATAGTGATTCATTATTATTAACCGAAGTCCATATGTCATTCACATTTTTCAACGTTTTTATTTATTTATTTATTTATTTATTTATTTATTTATTTATTTATTTTTGGGACAGAGAGAGACAGAGCATGAACGGGGGAGGGCCAGAGAGAGAGGGAGACACAGAATCGGAAACAGGGTCCAGGCTCCGAGCCATCAGCCCAGAGCCCGACGCGGGGCTCGAACTCACGGACCGCGAGATCGTGACCTGGCTGAAGTCGGACGCTTAACCGACTGCGCCACCCAGGCGCCCCTCATTCACATTTTTCTTAGATTTTAGCTAATGTCCTTTTTCTGTACCAGAATACCATCCAGGATACCGTATTAGTTTTCATGTCTCCTTAGTCTCCTCTTGGCTCTGACAGTTTCCCAGACTTTCCCTGTTTTGATGGGCTTGATGGTTTAGAGGAGTATTGGTAAGGTGTTGTGTGGAATATCCCTCATTTGGTTTATGTGATGTCTCTTGTGATCAGACTGGAGTTAAGGATTTTGGGGAGGAGGACTGCAAAGGTAAGCCTAGCTAGATGAAGGAGTATATGTCACATTTCTCCATTGTAAAGTTACTTTCCCCCCTCCCTATTCATACTGTACTCTTTGGAAGGAAGTCACCAAATGCAACTTACACATAAGGAGTGGATAATTATGATCCACCCCTTTGAGTGGGAGTGTAACATAAAGTATTTGGAATTTTTCTGCACAGGAGATTTGTCTATTCTTTCTCGTTCATTTCTCTATTCAGTCATTTATTTCTATCACTAGAAATATTTAGTGGATATTTACTTCATTGCCAATACAGTATTATTTATTTTGTGCCTCAAATTGTGTCAGCTTTGGCCATTGGGAGCTCTTTTGTCTCTTGGACATACCTCCTCTCCTCCCAACTCAACATTATTTTCTTCTGTTCCAGTGTTTTCTTACACTACAAGATCTGTGGATACAAGCTCATCTTGTATATTACATGACTGAGTCCTAGAATCAGCCATTTGGGATTTAAATATCAAAATCAAATTTTAGTCAAGAATTTAACAGTCTGTGACCATTTCTTATCTTCATTGCTCATCTATGTAAACTGTGTTAGTAATGAAAATAGAATCTTCTATTTGGTTGCTAATAGGTTATTTTAGAAACGCAAGTGACTTGGTGGCTTTCAAAATTATATTTAATTATAATTATATTTAATTATATTTTTATATAAATATTTTTATTTATATATTTATATTTATATTTATATATTCATATATATATAATATATATTATATATATTTATATATTATATATATTTATATATTTATATATATTTATATTTATATTTATATATAAATATTTTATATAAATATTTTAAAATTATATTTAATTATAATTTAAAAGCCACCAAGTCACTTGCGTTTCTAAAATAACCTATTAGCAACCAAATAGAAGATTCTATTTTCATTACTAACACAGTTTACATAGATGAGCAATGAAGATAAGAAATGGTCACAGACTGTTAAATTCTTGACTAAAATTTGCCAAAGCATAAGAGACTGTTAAAAACTGAGAACAAACTGAGGGTTGATGGGGGGTGGGAGGGAGGAGAGGGTGGGTGATGGGTATTGAAGAGGGCACCTTTTGGGCTGAGCACTGGGTGTTGTATGGAAACCAATTTGACAATAAATTTCATATATAAAATAAAAATAAATAAATAAATAAATAAATAAATAAAATTATAATTAAAGATGTATTACTCTAATCACCTCTGTTCAAACTTGAAGGGCATTAAGTTAAATATGTCTAATTTGACTAATTTAATGAAATATCATCTGATCAAATCATGGCCTTAAGAAATCATTCTTGGCTGAGAGAGGAGAGTCAAATTACTGTATGGAATATTTAGCAATGTGCCTCCTGGCACAAAAGGCTCGCTGTTCTGAAAAAGAAGAGTTCCAAAACAATGATCAAGCAACTACTAACTAAGATTTAAGAATATGGCAGAGAAAAAAAAGGAAGAAAAAAAAGGAAAGAAAGAAAGAAACAAAGGAAGGAAGGAAGGAAGGAAGGAAGGAAGGAAGGAAGGAAGGAAGAAAGGAAGGAAGAAAGGAAGGAAGAAAGAGGAAGAGAGAAAGAAAGAAAGTCAAGACTTCATTCAAGGCTGTGAACTCATTCATTACTTGATTGGAAATACAAAACTAAAACTGAAAGTAATATTCTGAAATTTCACTTGAGAATACATTAATAGAAGAATCCTAAACAGTTCTAAAGAAATAAAAGAGAAAGTTTTGTATCCATTTAAAATTCAATTTAAAAGAAAAAAAAATGGTTTTTTTTAATTATGATACACTACAATCTTGGGGTGGCAGGCAGGAGGAGGGAATGTTGGGAAAGAAGCCATAAACAGAAAATCCCTTTTACTCACTTCTCTTCAATGTAGTCCTGTGGGTTTTCTTTAGAACATTAGGTACTAGTCACTAATTTCTGCTGGTAGTCCCATGTGGGTGAATCATCTCCTGGGAACACACTTGTCATGGTTTAAAAGAAGGTATTTGGTGCTTGTTAAGATTCTTTAACGCTCTTTCTGTTTTACTGGTTTTCTTTTAAAGGTCAGCTTCCTTTATACCTTTAGAATTTTGTTATGCTAGACTCTGTCATAGCTGTAGCACTTATGTTTTCATTTGAAGGGCTGAGTCAGCAGCAGCATTATAAGAAACTACTGTCTTTTCTCCAATTCTTCCTTTTGAATATTTTTTAAGGAAGAAGAAGTTAACTAAATCAATTATTTTTTACTCTTTTTCAGTAAAGTGTGTTCCATTTCTTTAGTTATTTAAACTAAGCTTGTTATTCATTATGTTAGTGTATGTTTTTAATTCTGACTTCCTCTCATGTAATGTAACAGCTTGAGCCAAAGAGAACACTTTATTTTTTGAAAATGTTTTAGTATTTTATAGAATAAGAAGAGTTCATTGGCTAGAGACCATCTGTGGAATACTATCCAAAATCTACTGACAGCTTTTACTTTTCATTATCTATTCTTCCATGCCGCTACCCATTTATTCATCCATCTACCTGCTGTCTCTCAAAAATGCTATGTGGATTATTACACTAATGAAATGCCAAGTAGTACAATTGTTATGCAATTCCCTTATAAATGGAACAAGAAGCTTACTTTCTAATGGAAGGCCACAGAAGCATTTTTCCAAAAGGTAGAAGTATTATATACCGGATGAGTGTTACAAAAAATTAAATACTACAGACAGGTGAAATCATAGAGTTTTTCTTGAAATGGCAACAGTTTTATCAGGCCAGACATAAAAGCATAAAGTGGCATTTGAGCTGATCAAATACCATTGATTGAAAGAGTGGGTTGGATATTAAAAGGGTGAGAAAGAAGAATGGATTTAGGAATGAATGCATTCACTCATATATTTAGAAAGTGTCCCGTAAATATTTGAGTACAAGGAACTTTGCTAGTCTGAGGCACAAAGTAAGAGCATTATTTGAGGACAAGCTGATGATCCAGCTTCTACAAAGAATCAGATTTGTGTTAGAGTGCAATCTGCGACTAGAATTAGAAGTTGGGGACTGGCCATGTAAGAAGTTGAATGCCAGAGTGAAGAGGAATCCAAACACTAATTAGTGGATTTAACTGATTTGAGCAAGAGATGATGGCGAGTCCTCCATTTCAAAGAGGGATGAAGGAATTGGGAATATCAGGGGTTTGTTTATGAAAATATTTATGAGAGTTGCTGTAGAAAATAGGTAGGAAATTAATAAGAGAAGAGTAAGAGATTCCTTAGCATTTAGTAGAGATCTGGTAATATCTATTTCTCTTTGAAACAAGGAGTCCAGTTTTATCCATTCCTGGCCATATAATGGAAGCAGAGAAAATAAAGAGTGAAAGTGGCTTGAAGTTGAAGAGTGGTAGGCATAGAAAAAGATGAAGATCAGCTTTAGAAATTCAGCAAGGTGATTATGGGAAGAAAAGGTAGGTGGGCTCAAGGAGCTTACAATTTTAATAAGGTGGTGGTTTGAGAGAGAGAGAGAGTCTTATAGATGTGTATGGTATGTTGTGATGGTTAATTTTATGTATCAACTTCACTAGGTTATGATGCCCAGATGTTTGGTCAAACAGTAGTCTAAATTCTGTGGAGACGTATTTTTAGATATGACTAACATTTAAGTCAGTTAACTTTAAGTAAAGCAGATTACCCTCCATATTGTGGACAGGCCTCATCTAATCAATTGAAAGCCTTAAGACAAAATAACTAAGGTCCCCTGAGGAAGAGGGAATTCTGCCTCTAGATTGCCTTCAGACTTGAGATGCAACATTTACTCTCCCTGGATCTTCAGTCTGCTGCCCTCTGTAGCTTTTGGACTTGCCAGCACCACAGTTGACAGAGCAATTTCTTAAGTTTCTCTTTCTCCCTCTTTTTTTCTGTCTCTCCCTGTGTGTGTATCTCTGTATAAACATACACAAACACATAGAGAGACCCAAAAAATGCATACACATCTGTATATATGTATATCCTGTTGGTTTTGTTTCTCTGGAGAACCCTAATACAGGGTTACACATACATTTTCCAGTTCTGACTGTGGAGGAGACCTAAAAACAATCCAGTAGGAATAAGCATTGTTAGCACTTACATCTTGGTTTCTAATTATTCTCCAGTAAAAGGTACTGGGTCCTTGGAAAAATGGCTGATTCCAGGGTTGAAGCATGGAAAATATGAGATGAGCCTGGAAAATCTTGCAGTGCGAGAATATGAGTGATCTAAAAATAGATCGGGGATGGGCATGTTGAAAGGACACATGAACAACCTGAGAGAATCTACCATGGCTAGATTTGGGATGATTTGAGCAACAAAATTCATAGAATAAAATAGGAATCCATGAGTATATACTGATATAAATGAATACATGAATAAAGAAAAGGGTCTTCCATTAAACAGAGCTCCAACTAATAAGTGTAGAAGGAAAGATGGAAATATAAAATCACAATTGGCATAGCAATCATTTTTGCCGGAAAGAATCAATGGTTTCTAAAATAATGAGTGTAAGTGTAATAAAAACAGGATATTTGAATAGTCTCAGTTTCTTCTACAGAATACTTACCAATTACAAATGGAAAAAAAGAAAGAAAGAAAATGTTACAGTTTCAGGTGAAACTTTACAGGTACAGGTGAAGAACTGTTGAAGGTTAACATCACCAGTAACGATATTTGGAGGCTTCAGATGTTTCCTGATACTATACACTAAGAAGCTGCAACATCATTTCTGTGGGATTTTTAACAATAATGCATATGGATTTTTATCAGATGTATTGAGGTATAATTTTCATAAATAACTTATGTTAGTCTTTAGGCTTACACATATTCATGTTATAGTAAACTTACATGCTGTGCCATCATCAGGATCTAAGTTTAGGACATTTCTATTACCACAAAATACTACCTCATGAGAAGCAGCAGTTAATCCCTGCTCCGATCCCAGCTCCAAGGCAACAACTGATCTGCTTTTTGTCCTTATAGTTTTGCTTTTTCTAGAAACGTTATATAAGTAGGATCATATATTATGTCTCCCATATCTGGTTTCTTTCACCTAGAATTACAGCTTTAGATGTGCTGTGTCTTTTGTAGTTTGTTTCTTTTTATTGCTGAGTAACATCTCATTATATGGATATCCCAGATTTTCTTATTCATTCACCAACTGAAGGACATTTGGTTTGAATCATTATTGTGCAAAACTGATCCTGTAAACATTCACATGCATGTATTTGTATGAAATTAGGTTTTCATTTTTCCTGAAAATACCTAGAAGTGGAAATGCTGCATATATATGTAAGCAATTGCTAATCTGTCTTCCACAGTTGCTGTTATTTTAAATTCCCCCCAGCTTTTTCTGAGAATTCCAGTTGCTCCACATCCTTACCAGTACATGTATTGTCAGGTGTTTGTTTGTTTTGTTTTGTTTTTTGTTGTTGTTTTGTTTTTCTTTTAATTAAGGCATTCTAGTAGATGTATAGCAGTATCTCATTTTGGAATTAGTGTGCATTTCCCTAATAACAAATGATGCTTAGCATTTTTTTCATGTACTTACTTGTTATTTATATATCCTCATTGGGGAAATTATCTATTAAAATATTTTTCCCAAATTTTTATTGGTTGAGATTCTTTTTCATTTTTTTATTACTTTTTATTTTCTTGTTTACCTTCTTATTATTGAGTTATATGATTTTTTAAAATATATTCTGGATAGAATCCTTCATCAGGTATATATCTTTAAATACTTTCTCCTAGTACAGGGCTTGCCTTTTTTGTTTTCTTAACAGTGGCTTTTGAAGAACAAAAGTTTGTAATTTTAGTGGAGTCCAATTTATAAAGCCTTTTTTCTTTATTGCCTTATGTTCTTTTTTGTCATAAGAAATATTTGTTGAATCAAATTCAAAAAGATTTTCTCCTCTTTTCTTCTAGAATTATATCTGCTTAATTATTATCTCACATCTATGATCCATTTCAAGTTTATCTCTGTGTATCATATCAGCTAATAATAGAGGACCATTTACCCATATACAAATATCCAATTGTTCCATCACTGTTTGTTTAAAAAAAATGATTTCTGTTGAATTACATTGGCACTTTGTATAATAATGGTATTCTTTCTCCTTTAAATGCTTCATAGAATTCTACATTGATATCTTCTGCGCCTTGGGTTTTGTTTTACATTTCTGAGGGTTGTTGGGTTTTTAAAATAATAATAATAATAATAATAATAATAATAATAAATAGACTACATTTTTAGTACTGTCTTATGTTTATAGAAAAATTGAACAGATAATGCAGACTTTCATATACCCAGCCCTATTCCTCACAGCAATCCCCAAGGCAAAGATTCCCTGTACTTGCCATCTTGCATTCGTGAAGTCCATTGGTTATAATTAGCAAACTAATACGGACATGTCATTATTAACTAAACTGCATATTTTATATTAAGATCAATCTTTGTATTGTGAAGACACAAGTGCATAATATGAAATTTGGCAAATGCATAACAACATAAATTTGCCATTAGAGTTTTATATAGGATAATTTAACCACCCTAAAAATCACCTGTGCTCCACCTAGTTCTCTCTTACCTCCCTCCCTGTTAACTGCAACCACCACTGATCTAAAAAGATCTGTAAACCTGATCACATGTTTTTTTAGAAAAGACAGTAATAATTGTCTCTATAATTTTGTCTTTTCCAAAATGCCATATAATTGAAATCATACAGCTTTTAGTATTTTTAGACTGGCTTCTTTCATTTAGCAATGTGAACTTAAATTTCTTATATTTCTTTTTATGGCTTGACAACTCATTTCTTTTTATTGCTGAACAATATTCCATTTTACAAATACACTGTGGTCTGTTTATCCATTCACCTATCGTACAGCATCTTGATCGCTTTTAGTTTTTAGTCATTAGGAATAAAACTGCTATAAACATTTTAGTGCAGGCTTCTGTGTGCACATAAATTTTTAACTCAACTAGGTAAATACATAGCAGCATAGTTATTAGCAAGACTATGTTTACCTGCGTAAGAAATTGTCTTTTTTTGTAAGTAGCTTCACATCCATCACAGAGCCCCATGCAGGGGTGAACTCGTGACCCTGAGATCAAAACCTGAGCCTGACACTTAACTGACAGCCACTTAGGCACTCCGTCAACTGTGTGCTAAAGCAGTGGTACCATTTTGCATTTCCACCAGCAATGAATGAGCATTCCTACTGCTCAGCATACTCACAAGCATTTGTTATTATCAGTGTTTTGGATTTTAGTTATTCCAATAAATGTGTAGTAGTACCTCACTATTAGTTTAATTTGCAGTGGTTTTTTAAATTTATTTTGAGAGAAAGCGAGCGGGGGGAGGGAACACAGAGAGAGAGGGGGAGAGAGAATCCCAAGTCCACTCAGCACTGTCACCCCCACATGGGGCTCAAACCGCTGAACAGCCAGATCATGACCTGAGCCAAAATCAAGAGTCAGTCCCTTAAATGACTGAGCCACCCAAGTGCCCCTTAATTTGCAGTTTCTTAATGACATGTGATATGGAACATCTTTTCATGTGCTTATCTGCCTTCTTTGCTGAGGTTTATTCAGATATTTTCTCCCTTTGTATTTGGGTTGGTTGTTTATATATTGTTGGGTTTTAAGAGGTCTTGTGTATTTTGTATACAAGTCCTTTATCTAGTATTATTTTGCAAATGCTTTCACCAGGTATGTGACTTATCTTTTCATTCTCCTAACAGTGAGCAAAAGCTTTAAGGTTAAGAAAATCCAACATACCAAAAGTTTCTTCCATAGACAGTGCTTTTTGTATCTAAAAATTCATCACCGAACCCATGGTCACTTGGATTTTTTCCTGTTATCTTCCAGAAGTTTTATAGTTTCACATTTTATGTTTCAGTTTAAGATCCATTTGAGTTAATTTTTTCAAAATATTTATGTCTCTACCTATATGTTTTTTTCATATGGATGTCCAACTATTCCAGCACCATTTGTTAAAAGACTGTTCTTTATGGGATTGCCTTTGCTCCGTTGTATGTGCCTGTTCCTGGGTTTTCTGTCTATTTCATTCATCTATTTCTCTAGTCTTTAACAAATACCACACCTCCTTGATTACTGTAGCTTTATAGTAATTCTTGAAGTAGGTGGTGTCAGTCTTCTGACTTTATTCTCCTGCATTATGTTAGCTACCCTGGATCTATTTTCTTTAGAATGTGTTTGTCGGTATCCACAGAATAACTTGGGGTTTTGATTGGGATTGCATTAAATCTGTAGATCATGTTGGGAAGAATTAGCTTCTTAACATTTCTATGTATAATAAATATTTCTAGACTATTTCTCCATTTATTTAAATCTTTCATTAAGTTTCCAAGTTTTTCTTGGAATAGATTGTTTTTCTCACATAGATTGTGTATATAATTCATGTTTTTCTCATACAGATTGTATATATAATTCATTAGATGTATACATAAGTATTTCATATTTTTTGGTGCTAATGTAAATGGAATTATGTTTTTATTTCAAATTCTAGTTGTTCACTGATAGTATACAGGGGGGAGCCATTGACTTCTGTATATTAACCTTTCTCCCTCCTCTTGAATGAGTCCACCAACTTTGCCAATAAAGCTGCTAATATTTGCCATCAGCTTTGAACAGAGTCGGCTCTCATCTGCCACCCATAAAGCTGCAGATTTTGCTCTCTGAGCTAGAGTAGTGGAGTAAGGTGGGATTGGGAGCATCCCTACACAAGGCTACAGAATTGCCATTGGTTTTCCCCATTGTAGCAGTAATTTTTAAAGAGTGAACACATTGCATTTTGTTGTGTCTTTGATCACTTTGAAGTACCTGAAATACTTCCTTTTTTTTTCCTGTTTTATCCAGTTTTATAGTTGCTTTCTGTGGTGGATAATTGGTTCATCTCCTCACACAGATATTATTAAAAGTCCACAACCTGAATTTAATTCTGAGGAAATATAAGACAAGTCCAAATATCACCCCTCCTGCCTTAAATACACTTGATACCCCAAAATGATGTTAGTTGACTTCTTCCAAAATAAAGAACCAGTCTAATACCTCCACATGAAGCAGAAATGTTAAAAGAAAATAAGTTTTCTAGTGATACTTATATTCAGTGATATTTCTTGTACAAACAGAGGAGAAGCGATGACAGCATAGACTGGGAACCAGATAAGATGTTGGGAAATCTGACACGAACTAATCTAGCCCATAGAATTACCAGATCATATATGATGGCAGTATTTTCCATGATTTCATAAATAAGCACTGAATGCCCTAGCAGAGAAATTAAGTAGTTTCTAGATCTTCATAATCTGTTTCTGATGATGTTGGAATGATTTTTGGGAAATGCAGCTTTATCCAAACTTACCCATCACACTTTCTATCTCGCCTTGAGGAAATACAATATCTATTTGGTCTCTGTTTGATGACTCTAACTCATTAGATTTAGCTGTGTCACTTAGGCAACTGGCTTAGGGAATTGCCTTGTATAACAAAACGTGGAAGCCATAAAAACAAAAAGCCTAATTCTTTCTGCCAAACAAGCACCGGGACTAGGGAAGCCTAATAATTTCCTATAGAATTTTCTTGGAAATGGAGGATAAGGAGTTCTGATTAAATCCACATTTGATATAGCTGCCTAGAAATAGCATGTAAATCCCACAAGTCTTCCAAGGAACAGAAACTGTCCTCACACATTTCAGTTAATCACTAAATTAAGTGGCCATATGCAAATCAAAGGACTAAATAATAGCAGCAAAGAACCATTCACAAATTCAAAAATTACGTGCTATTTATATATGATGACAATTTATTTCTGCAAGAAGTTTGTATTAAGTCCACTAGTCACAAAGAATAAATAAATATGAGCTTGAACTTTGCAAGTATATTTGATTTTATACTTGAAGTCCATAATAATGTCTGGGATCACCTATTTGGACACTGATACGAACAACAACTGAATACCTACGTTTGTTTGTGTGTACATTTGTTAGTGCTAATCTTTGGTAATAACCTTAGATGCATGAGTGATTACTGAATCTTGCAAATGTATGTGTTGTTGATATTTTGATTCCTCTTTACTTTCCTTGGTATGCTGCATGGATTCCATAGCTCACTCTTATAGATCCTCACTGGCAAATTTCCTCAATTCACTACCTTTTTCTCCCTTGGTCACACTTGACTGTCCACAATCCAATCCTGAATGGGCCCAAACATCCATTTTCCATATACTGAATGTGTACATCTGGGCAATGATGGAAATGATCACACATCTGGCAGGTTGGTGTCACTTACCAATTTATGGCCACAATCTCAAATGGGTATGTAACTGCAATGTTTGCAAGTAAGCTCATTCTCTTACTATAGTACCATGCTAATATTGCACCTTTCCTTCCATCCTCCTACCATTCTCACATATACCTGGTATCTTTTACCCATATTAATGATCCTTCCTCAAAATTATGTTCCACTCAAAGCATCCTTACTTGATATGGCAACTCCTTCTTGTCAGTTATCAGGCTAATAACTTTGTGGTCACCCTTGACTCCCCTCCTCTCACACTCTGTGTCTGGTGCATCAGCAGGTCCTCTTTATTCAAAAGAGTTTCAGAATCTAAGCACTTCTCAACTCCTCCACTGTTGCCTGTATGATCTGATCTATAATCTTGATTATTGCAATATCTTCCCAATAGGTCATGAACCTTGGTTTAATTGTCTTGGCTCTAGTTGCCATGAATTAAAATAATGTCTTACCCATAGTAGATACTCAATAAGTATTTGATAAATTAAAAAAGTTTGATTGAATGATGCATCAAAATTCAAACATAATTTGAAATTATTATCTCTCAGCAGAAATTGACACTCTTTCATTTTCTCTGTCAACAGGTTTCCAAAATTTCCTCCAGGCAGTCTATGTTCTCATTACTTTCTACTTTGCATGTTATTTCTTCAACCCAAATTCAAGTGTCAGAGATCCTCTTGACTCGGGACCAGTTTCCTTGTCTTTTCTTTCCATATTCTCTTATCCTCATGACAGACTTCTCATCCCTACAGCATCAGCTTAAGTGTCATTCAAAGAAGGTTTCTCTTGATGACCCTCAGTCTCTTCTCCTCCTTCCATTTTCTATTATCCTGATTGTCTCCCTATAACTTATATTATTCATTTGACCCTTCATATTTTTCTCTGAAATCACACTTTGAATCAGTTTTGAAGATTAAGTCAGATATGTGTATAATCTCTTAAATTTTCTCATGATTTGTTCAAAATTGTTACACTGTAGTAGAACACAGCCATAATTATTTAGAAACTTCTCTCTGAAAATATGGACAATCTACATATTCAATGCAATCCTTATCAAAGTAACACCAGAATTCTTCACAGAGCTAGAACAAATAATCCTAAAATTTGTATGGAACCAGAAAAGACCCTGAATAGCCACAGCAATCTTGAAAAAGAAAACCAAAGAAGGAGGCATCACAATTCCGGACTTCAAGCTATACTACAAAGCCATAATCATCAAGACAGTGTGGTACTGACACAAGAACAGACACTCAGATCAATGGAACAGAATAGAGAACCCAGAAATGGACCCACAAACATATGGCCAACTAATCTTTGACAAAGCAGGAAAGAATATCCTATGGAATAAAGACAGTCTCTTCAGCAAGTGGTGCTGGGAAAACTGGACAGCGACATGCAGAAGAATAAACCTGGACCACTTTCTTACACCATATGTGAAAATAAACTCGAAATGGATGAAAGACCTAAATGTAAGACAGGAAGTCATCAAAATCCTCGAGGAGAAAGCAGGCAAAAACCTCTATGATCTTGCCCACAGCAACTTCTTACTCAACACATCTCGGGAGGCAAAGGAAACAAAAGCAAAAATGAACTACTGGGACCTCATCAAAATAAAAAGCTTCTGCACAGTGAAGGAAACAATCAGCAAAACTAAAAGGCAACTGACAGAATGGGAGACGATATTTGCAAAAAATTTAAAAATTTTTTAATGTTTATTTATTTTTGAGAAGAGACCGAGTGTGAGCAGGGCAGGAGCAGAGAGAGAGAGAGAGACACAGAATGCAAAACAGGCTCCAGGCTCTGATTTGTCTGCACAGAGCCTGTTGCGGGTCTTCAAACCATGAGCCGGGAGATCATGACCTGAGCCGAAGTTGGATGCTGAACCGACTGAGCCACCCAGGTGCCCCTGGATAATGTTCTTTTTCATTCATTTTGCATGCAGTGAAAAAGTTGCCAAGGATAGAGGAAAAGAAGTGTTATTTTTCAAAGTGTAGGTTTTTATTACTTCCCACTTGTTCTGAAAATTATATTTCACCAAAGCATCTTAAAAATATTTATTCATAGAAATTTCAATCAAGGTAAATATAAACATGTATACTGTTGTTACCAACCACTGTTATTTTCATGACATAGATGAAGCACAACATACATAGTAGCTAATTGCTCTATTGTTTTTAGAAGGCATGTGACAGGGTCGCCATCTCTTGTGCATTTCCCATTTAGTCCATGCAGCACCATCATGAACACATTAGAGCCATGGAACAGAGAGAAACAATCTGCCTCCAAATGCTCTTCAGGATTCTCAACCAAGTTTGTAGTTCATGGCCAGTTTGAACATAAAATGACTGAGCCATAGTTAACAGTGTAAGTTGATTCCAATAACAACAGTCTGTATGCACTAAAAAGAGACATAGGAAGTGGCCTGTGTAATTTGTGGAACTGTCACTCTTTCTCCATTTTCTTTTAAACCTGATAAACTCCTTGTTGAAATTATGGAAACAATAAAAAGGCAGGTAGCAGAAATGAAAGTCACTAATTATGAATAAGAGATAAATAACACCTAAAATAGGAAGGAAAGCTGGGTTTATCACAGAAAATTGTTTGGGAGGGTACCAGACATAGGTATATTCACATTCTTGTAATTCAGCACTTAACTTTGTGCAATATATTCAGTCACCAGTATATATTATACTCAAATGCATTATCAAATTATAAACTGAATGATCAGAATAATAGTTAAAAGCATGTCTTTCTACTGGGTCCATGTGGCAGGCTTCAAATATTTTGAACATAAAAAAAATAATTACATGATTTTTGAAAACCCCAGTTCTTTAAAAAGAGTATAGGCTCGCAGATAGCAAAATATAATCCATTATAATATAATAGCTATTCAAGATACTATGAATTTTCTCAATATCTTTGGTCTTCATTTTTCTATTGAAATATGGGAATAACAAAGTGTAATCCACAGAGCTATTATGAAAAACCAACTATGTGACATGTACAAGTAGCAATAATACAAGTATCAATTTTTAAATAAATTTTCCTAATTGACATACATTGATTCTAAAGTCTGTCACATATATCAATTTCTGGATTATTCAGTTATATTACCATTTCCCCTCATTGTCTGAGACATTAATACAATGATGTGTGTGAACTTATCTCTCCCATTTTAGTGATTTGTAAATTTTAGCAATTAAAGTAACTGATGTTGATCCAGTGTTCCATTATTCCTATCTTCCTAGTTCTCTGGAAGATGTTTCAGAATCCTTGTAAAAATCCCAGTGATGTGATCATTAATTTGATTATTTTCAAAAATATATGAAGTCCTTAATTGACACTTTTTAATTGCTGTGCCAAACTTGAGGCAAACTGAAGAGGAAATAAATTATAAAGGAGATAAATAATTGATTCAACGTTTGAGTTAAAAAAATGTTTAGTTTGTAAAACAGCCAGGCCGCAGCCACCGTTATTAACACCACTACTTGGTAGCTGAGCAGCATTTTAAAAAGTATATAGTGCCTTAGACTGATGCTTTTCAAATTCAATGTGCATGTATAACATCTGGGAGTTTGTTACAATGCAGATTCCAATTAAGTAGGTGTAGACCAGGAGCTGAGAATCTGCTTTTCTAAGCTCCTGAGTGATGCCCATAATTTGGGGCTTCAAATTACACTGATTTGCAAGGATTTGGAAGCCTTTGCCTGTGGAGTGAAATCTGAGCACAAAAGGAAATCATACAGTTGAACTTCATTTATCATTTAAAAAAGATTTGGACCGTGCAAAAATATCATCTCTAAGAAGACTTTATGTTTTTAGAAGTCAAAGGAAAGAATGAATAGATACATATGGAATAAACTTATCCAGTATATTGGAAGTAATGTAGGATTTGATGCCAGAGATCTGGCTTTGAATTCATCTGGGCCACTCACTAATTGTGTGATCCTAGGCAAAACTACCTAAATAACTGTGATTCTCAGTTTACTTATTCATAAAATAAATTCAATAACAACATACTTGTGAGATTGTTATGAGCATTACATGAGAAAACATGATGAAAAATAAAAGTATTTGTTTCTGTTTTTCAACATACATTGCTTTTTTTAAAAAAGTTATTTATATTTTACACTATATATTACACTTCATGTTAGCACTACTTACAATATGAATGTGCCAAACGCTTTTCTATTTTAAATAATTATATAAATGTTAATCATGTCATTGTAAATACTAAATAATGTCCATCGTATTTAATGGTGCCTTTGATAGAAATCAAAAGATGTAGTTATGTAATTATTCCCATGCTAGTGGACAAGTATCTTTTTATAACACAATGACTGAAACACACTATCAAAAAATTATGAATTGTCTATTTGTACACATGTACACAAAATGAGAAGACCTGAATTCAAGGCTCAGCTCAGCTACTAATTTATGTTTCCTTGGGAAAGCCACTTAATTTCTATGGATCTTGGTTTCCTACTCTAAAAAATCATACTGGATTACAACTAAAATCTCTTCCATCTCTAAGATTCTAATTTCCATGCTATTAAAGTTCCTGCAGCTTTGCTGGCTAAAAGTTTAACCACATGTATGTATACACCATGGCACAATAGTGAGACTATTCTTTGAACAGTCAAGTATAAAATCAGCTCTTTAAATTCAACACTCACTACATGAATATATTTATATTCAGTTGTCTTTGATATTGATAATATCATTTATGTGAATCTCAGCAGTGACTGGTTGAATGTATGACTCTTGATTTAAGCTCAGGTCATGATTTCAGGGTTGTGAGATCGATCCCCAGGTCGTACTCCATGCTGGGCATGGAGCCTGCTTAAGAGTCTCTCTTTCTCTCCTTCTGCCCCACCCCCGCTCATGCTTGCTCCCTCTCTAAAAATAAAAATAAAAATAATAAAACATTAGAATAAAATCAAATAACAAATATTGTTGAGTATTTGATAGCTACTTTTCCAGGCTTTTTTTTTTTTTAAACAAAACTTGAGTTGTTAAATCCTCATTATAACCTTGTGAAGTAGGTGCTTTTATTATCTTCATTTTACAGTTGAGGAAACTAAGGCACAGGGAGATTAACTTGCCATGGTCACACATGTTTTTGATCCCCATGACTTGGCTCTGGAGGTCACATTCTTTCTCTTTTTTTTAATTTTTTTTTAACATTTTATTTATTTTTGAGAGGCAGACAGAGCATGAGTGGGGGAGGGGCAGAGAGAGAGGGAGACACAGAATCCGAAGCAGTCCCCAGGCTCTGAGCTGTCAGCACAGAGCTGATGCGAGGCTCGAACCCACAAACTGCGAGATCATGACCTGAACCAAAGTTGGAGGCTTAACCAACTGAGCCACCCAGACGCCCCTGGAGATCACATTCTTAACCAGTATGATAAGCAACCTGTGTCACCATAACCATAAATGTTTCTTAATTCATAATTTATTTAGTCTGTCAGGTAGGAGCATTGAATCAACTTTTTATTAGTTGATTTATGTATACGAGGATCCCATAAAATCATTCAGTCAACCACATTAAAGATTGCCCTCCCTAACATTTTGACCAAGCGTATTATTTTGTATCAGTATCCTGTGTAGTCACTCGCTTGACAGACTTTTGGTACCTGTTTTACCCCACCACCCATTGCCCTCGCTGCACTATTCTTCCCTCAGGCAAGAGAAAAACACGCTTAAGGGACCCAAGAAATTAAGATCATCAGAAAGTAACTCATTCTTTTTTTGTAGCACATTTGAAACTGTTAAAGGAGAGGGGTTTTCTTCTGGGTAGTATTGCAACACATTATGCAGTTTCTAGGGAAAATAGTTCACTGCATTTTTTTGGTGACAAGTCAAGTACATATAAATTCAAGTCCAGGTTAAGTAGTTATGCTTTTTGAAGATTTTATATCTGGTGTGGTCTGCTCAGTGTCACCAGGTTTCCACAGCAATATAGCTGTAACATTCCTTCTGAGAGAACTTGCATCGGGCACATTGGAGCAGATTTATGTCATCGACCCCCTCAAGGTATTAATCATTCTTTGAGGTCATTTTCAGCTATCAAAGTAAGTGCATTAGAAAAAATTGCAAAGACTTCTTTCAAGCTAAAACTGTTTTGGGGGTGGAAAACAAAAGTTGAAAATTCACAAAACAAATTTCTTGGCAGAGAGAGTATGAAGATTGAGATTCAAATGAGAGCGTTGCCATTCATTAGCACACTTACAAAAATTTGTCTTATGAAACCCAGAACACACTTAGAGGAAAATAAACAGATTTATCAACCTACTTACAATTTTATGAGGTACAATGTTGAAAAGTTTCCACTGTCTGTGTGAAATCCTGACAAGATAACTCAGGCATGGCTTGACTGATGTGACTTTTCTGTCTGGTGCTGGAAAACGTATCAACAGCCAGATACACTTCTCATTTGAGACCAGGCCATGTTCTAAAGAACTGTTTATATTTTGAAGATTTTATCTTTGTAGAAGTCAGACAACAAGTTTTGGTACATGTATGGGAGCTGATTGTTACCTACCTAAATATCTGTAGTCAAACTGAGGAGAGTGCTGACATTCAGTCAGGACTATTTCATTGTCAACTGCCTCAGACTTAGCTGACAGAGGAATTTCATCTCCATGGAAAAGCCCAGAGATCTAAACTATATCTGAATCTGGAATTGCAGTGTAGGGAGAAGAAGCAGATATTTAAAGGTGATGTAAAATGTATATAGATTATAATGAGTCCATGGAAAACAGACTCATAAAGAGTCTATTTGTATATGCATATGAGTATTTTGCACTTATGTGTGCATAATGTCATTAAGAACTAGGTATAGAACTTTAAAAAGGAACCACCAACTGAAAGCATCTTTTCCAAACCATTCTCTCCCACCACTTTCCTCTCCAGCCCTAAGTGAGATCTTATAGCTTGAGTATTTTCTAAGCACAATTGATTCCAAAGCTCACATAAGAGGGAGAGAGTTGGCATCCTTGGTGAAGCTGTTCACATTAGGGCAATAATGCCTGGCTTCTGAAACAGACATTTAAGATGGTTGGGGATGCAATCCAACTATTTTGAAGCAATTGTGTTCTTGATGTTTCTTGTTTTCCAACAGCAGTAGTTTGAACAATAGGCTTTTTTTTCTACTCTAAAAATATTTAAGGGTAGTTTATTCTACACTTCCTTGAAATATTCGCTAGTGTCTTAAAGTCTTAAGGAGATTTTGTCCAACCTTTTGAGGACTACCCAATTTATAAGCATAGTATAATATATCTCAAAAAAAAAAAAAAGATGCAGGCAGTAAAAGAGGGAGTTGAATACTTTTAGGAACTGCAATTCCTTTTTAGTAGCAACAAATGTTGACTAGATTTTGTAGGTTGAAGAACAATTTAATGAATAATTTCCCAAGTCTGCCTGGGAGTTTACATGTCTTCTTCCTGGCCTTAACCAACCCCTTATCCCACAAAACTTCTGTCCAAATGTCTAGTATCTCATCTCACACTCTTTAGAGATAATGCTTTATTTGTCCATTTTCTCCCATGTGCATAAAAATCCAACATAAGACTTTAAATCAACAATTATATAAGGACATATTTGTTAGATTCAGTCCATATTAAGTAATGTACCAGGCAACCCTTAGGTCAAATGAGAAATAATGAAATCTATTAAGTATAGCCTTGGTTACTCCAATATCACAGTGGTGGGATTACATAGGAGAGAAGGAACATTCCAGACAGGAAGATAACTCAACTTCAAGCCTCTATTTCCCACTGACTGACAATCATGACTATCTCATACTACCTCAAACATTCTCTACAACTGCATTTATATCAGTGTAGAAGGGAAACACTTGGGTTAAAATCACAACATAGTTTGAAGAGGTCTGTATCTTTAGATTTAGCCTAAGTGTTGTCCAGAATGCTGATTTGGTTTCTCACTGGCTTCTATAGACTGAATGTTCATGTCCCTCTGGAATTCATGTGTTAAATCCTGATACCTAATGTGAGAGTATTAGGACGTGGGGCCTTTGGGAGATGATTAGAGCATGAGGGTAGGACCCTCGTGAATGGGATTGGTGTCCTTCTAAAACAGGCTTCAGAGAGCTCTCTTGCCCTCTTTTCATCATGTGAGGTTTTAGTGACAAGGCAGCCAGCTGTGAACCAGGAAGTTGGCTCTCACCAGATATGAAGTCTGCCAGGGCCTTGATCTTGGACTTTCCAGCCTCCAAAAGTATGAGAAATCAATTTTTCTTGTTTCTAAGCCACACAGTCTATGGTATCCTGTTATCAATCCAAATGAACTAACACTCTGGCTTGTGGCCTACTTTTATTATCTGAAGTGTTCAGTAGTAGCTCTCTTTGATGTTTGAAGAAGGTGATATAGTACTTCATAATTGTGTGTGTGTGTGGCGGGGAGGAGATATGAGTGTTCCAAATCTAATCATGTAATAGCTATCATTTGATTTCTGCAGAGTCTTTTCTTTATGATAGACAGGAGAAGCAGAGTAATAAAATCCATAGAAAATTAGACAGTGTCAGTTTTTAGCAAATAATGTACTTTTAAAAATCTATGATAACACGAAAAGGCATCACCAATTTACTAACACCTTTTTTAAAAGTCTACTTTTAAAAAGTCCACCACAAAGGTACATATCAATTAGAAAAAATGCATTAAACTACAGAAATGTTAAAATGTGAAAATAAGTATTGCTTATAATTATACAAATACAGTCATTTTTCTCTTTTTCTTTATGTATCAAATTACTTTACCAGACACGTTATTAAAATCTACTGATTCATAAATACTTGACTGCCCCCCTTTTATGGTATAACAATACTTTATTATACTGGGTGGTCAGTCGTACAAAAACTTAGAGAAGAGAGTTCTAAAATGGAAAATAATTGTGCTCTCCCTCTATCTAAACTTGTTCTTGGAACAGTTCTGCTTTGAGAACTGTAATAATGCTAAGGTTCACGAACCTTCTCTCTGTCTCCTCAGAAACTTATCCAGATCAGCATTTCCCCATCTTTCATGGAATAAAAGGTGGGGATGTGGTCAGTTTTTCTGAGACATGTTGCCAAAACTGTAAGGTTATATCAACAATAGAGTGGATATAAGAATGAACCATCCTTTCTAGTAAGCTGGGAGGAAAAGAGACCCAGTTTCATTTAGAGGATTGCTTTGAACATTTTCTCCGTGTTCTGAAGTGACCTAAAGTGCTTCTACTGCCACACCCAGTCCCACAAGGATTTTAATTGGCATGCCTGATAATATTGTCTTAAATTTTGTAGGGAAGGCCTCCCACCCCTGTTTCTATAGAGCATTATTGAACTCTTGGGGAATTTTTCCTCCAAAGAAAGCATGGAATTCCTCTCCAAAATATTTATTTCTCTAGGACTCCAAATGGAAGTGTCTGGAATAAAAGAGATTGAGAATGAGAGAGCAAGAGAGCAGGAGAAAGACGGGGAGTGGAGGAAGGAAGGAGAGAGAAAGGGATTCTTGGCAGATAATTCTTGGATTTTTGCACATTTGCATTCAGTTGAGAATATATTTGACTTTTGCCAAGTGAGATTTGGAAGATGCTAACAAAAAACTTCAGAAGTGTGATTGAAACGTCTACTGATCACTTTCCCTATCTTTGGAAATATACTTATTTTCAAATTACCCAATAATAAGGAAGTAAATGGCTTTTTTTTTTTTTTGCTGTTTGTTATCTAATAAGTGGGCATCATTGAACCTAAAATCATCTTTTTTTCTCAAACTTTTCGGTTGCATCTAAACTCCAGGCTGCGATAAGAGACAACTCACCATTTTGATCCTGCCAAGATTCTTTTTTTTAAATAGTAATTTTCCAAAGGAACACCCAAATTAAAGTCTAAGGTGTCCAGAATAACTGAGCCACGTCAAGATGAGATGTCCTCTGTTCTGCCATCCAGATGGATGACATACTACCTGTAAGTCTACCTTTACCAAAAGAAACTAACCTATATTTCTTTTAATTAGCTTGTTCTTATGTAAAACTTCACTGTTGGATACTTTTAGGGAATAGATATAATTCTTATTATATCCTTCAAATGATCTCAAATGACCCACATCCTTTGTTATGCCTCCTACGGAGATAATCAACAAAGAGTCAATTTTGGCTGATAGACACTGATGCCAGGAAGACCAATCAAAATGAAGACCAGAGTCAAGATCCTTATTCCTTTCCTGCCATCACTTCCAAAGTAGCCTTTTTCATGCATCCAGGTAATGCTTGGGCTCTCAATCCAAGATTAAAAACATCTGCTAGAGGGCTTGTCAAACAGTCTTGGAACACTTAGTCGAATTCACAGGAACTCCATCTGGGACTGGTGATACTTACTTCTTTCATATCTTTAATTGTTTCTAGCACCTCCATAGATCAAAGTTCTCTCCATAATCCTTTCTTTCCATCATAGCATATTTACCTATTTTATATCAAAATATATAATCTTTACCATCTGGTTTCATAGAGGAATATAAATCTTTATCAAAGTAGATTAACATTAAGTAACTTTTTTTTCTGGCTCTGTGTGCCTGTATTTCTTTCTTATGTGCAAATTTAAGAAAATCATCCTCTCTTCCATGTTAGACTTTAAACGTAGAAACAAGATTCCTGGGCTTTTCTAACCATGGAGTATTTTTACATGTTGCCTTGTGCTTGAATTTAGAAGTTCAAAGGAAGTCAGTGTTTTGTTATCTTTCATCTTCTGTAATAGAATGATATATATTGCTCTTACAACACATATCACATGATCTTGATTATAATTTTGCACATTAGCAAGTCTACACCATGTCACAAAACTATAAACATCAAAAAGACATGATTAGTTTTTAACAGTTTTTAGTATTTGGTTCAGTGACTAGTTCATAGTAAGTACTCAGTAAATTATTATATTAATATTACAATAAATTATTATGTTATTACATAATCAGTAAATATTATATTAAAATGTCGATTTGCATGTTAAAATGGAAATAGTAAATCACCTAAATGATGTAAAGTCTTAAATAATAGAATACTAAAATTATTACACATATATAGAAATATCATGTAATGATCTGATTCATACAGCTCCTAGAAAACATTACCTCTCTCTTATACTCTGTTCCTACAATACTTCATATTTTCCTGCTATTTGTCTAATGTACTCTTTTGTCTTTCACACAATGTAGTAGCTTTTTGCTTCTACTCACCCCACACTTTCTATCATGCACACTGTCTAGGTTTTTAATATAAATAACACATTATTTACAAGAGATTAAAGTAGATGGTTAAATCTTAAAACATTTGTGCTGTTCATTTTTTTCTATAGCTAAATATTATTTTTTATTTCAAGTTGCTGATTGGCTGTCAGTGAGTCACTCTTGAAAACACAGACAGAATTCTCATTCATTACTATCAGTAAGATAAATTCACATTCTAATTCCCAACACTGAAAAGTAGGCATGGCCTGAAGAAACACTTTTAAGTGAGATCTTACTATAAAAAGTGTTTTGGAATTTGGTAGACTTAGTCTTTTTATCCATTTTGGATAGTTACTAATTCTCTAATCCTAGTGTTAAGGGTAACATCTCAATCATGTTACTCTTATCCAGGACTAAATACATGTTTCTTTCTAAGGCAAAGATCTCTTCCAGAGAGCACACCATAAATTCTAAATATGCCTCATCTTCTTCTATTACATATGCCACTGAAAATTATGAAAAATGAGCTAATTTTAAGACACAGTTCTGAAAAGATAGCATTTCTTATAAAAGCATCTATGCTATTGAACTTCAAAGAGTGAAATATTGTAGAAGGAAATGTCAAGGCAGCGTTGGGGAAATCTGTAGAGAGGAAAGAAAAGAAATATCTAAGATCATGTGAATATGCCAATTTTTATTGAAATTATAGCTCAAGAAACTTGAAGATTTTGCTGTAATGTCATATTTACATTGATAAAGTGGAACATTTATGTTTGGACATTTACAAACACATAGTTATCCAAAAAATAAAAATAATTTTTAAATATTTACGATGGTACTTTTAACCCTGAATTAACTGTGGCTGTGTAAAGTGCCTCGCAAAAGAGAAGAAGCCTTGAAGTGGGAATCCAAAGACATGTTTTAATTCAATATCTGGTACTAACTAGATAATATGATCATAGACAATATATTTAATTTCTCTGGTACTCATATGTAAAATTAAAGGAGTGGACTATATGATTTTTAAAGTTCCTTCAAATACTGAAATCATATGATCCAATATAGAAAACATTTAGATAATAATCTACCCAAGCCAAATGTCATATAAAACTCTGTCGTGTCACTCCAACCCTCACCTGTAAAAGCTGAGTGAGGAACCTAAAATTCACCTTTATGAGGTTGTAACGAGGCATCCCAATACTCCCCCAACTAGTAATGCCAGGGAAAGCCAAGTAGAGAGCTGGACTTTCATCCATGCTAGCCCGTAAAAAGCCTTCATTCTAACCCTCAGTGTCAGTGGAGACCAACTATTTAACCTGGACTTCCACCCCTACCCAGAAGGTGGGATGCCCAGAAAGAATCCCTTCCCCTCTTTCTTGGGTAGTGTCAGAAGAGCCCTAGTGTAAAGTCAGGACTTTCACAATAGCTAAGCCCATGCAGCAGTAATGAGGAGCTTTGTTTCTTGTGTCAGTGGAGGACAGGTGGGAAATTGGATTTAACCACCACCTAACAATATTGCTGAACTGCTACCCCTATCCCTACCAGAACGGTGTCAGAGAAAGCTAGCTAAAACGGAAGATTTAAATAAGATCCAGAGTCTCAAAACATAATGCAAAAATTGCCTGGTTATAATAGAAATTCATTCATCAAATCAAGAACCAGGAAGATGCAAAGAAATAATCAAAAGATAACACCACGGTGACCTAGATGTTAGTATTATAGGACAAGTACCTTAAAAGAGCCATCATAAAAATGCCTCAGTGAGCAACTAAAAACATGCTTGAAACAAGTGAAAAATTAGAAAGTCTTAGCAAGTAATCGATGATGTAAAGAAGAACCAAATGGAAATTTTATGACTGAAAAATACAATGACCAAAATTAAAAGGCTCAAAGACATAGGGAAATAGGTTCTACTTACATAAATGGGTTAGAAAAAAGCTTAGGGAGGAAAGCCGCCACCAGGGGGCGAAAGTACCCGAGGTTAGCTAGCGCGATCTTGTAATGAGATCAAGAGTAACTTGTATCACCTGCAGGAAATTACCTACCATCTGGCGCCAATGTACCTTGATCACAAACTCCACTTGCGTCCCAGACCCTTTGCTTACACTCAAAAGTTAATGATTACTGTCTGACTGTTTTCTTCACGTTCACCACAAGGGTAATATCTTGTGAGCTCAATAAAAACGGAGACGAAACCCCTGTTCGAGGCTCTTGTCTCCTCCCAGACATTAGTCTTTTTCGTTTTAAGTTTGTGTCCACTCTTTTGCTGGAGAGAACCCCAGACTCATAATCTGTGACAGGTGGCGATCCGAACGTGATAGAAGGCAACGTGAAGGCGAAGTGATTGGAAGAAAAGCCAACGTGGCTAAAAAGCAGAGGTAACTCAGGGACGGCAGAATGCCATGGAATGACTGGAGCTCTAAAGAAGAAAAGGTGCACAATCTCTTCTGACGAGGTAAGAGAAAAGCGAAACTCTCTTAGGATTTGCTGCCACAGAGCTTTTGAGAGAATCATTATGGGATATTCCTTGTCCCCAGAACAGAAACAATACATTGGTAAAGCACTCCTTAAATTATTAATGAATATCCAGCAACACTGCCCTTGGTTTCCCAAGCAAGGAACCTTCGACCTACACATTTGGGAACAAATAGGTAAAACACTAAGGGCACGCCAGACAGAAGGCACCAATGTACCGCCTGAGGTTATTTTTATATGGCCTACTGTCCCTACGACCATTCTCTCCCTGAGTGAGGATGATGTTTATGAAGATACAGGCCCATGCAAAGTAAATAAAAAAGTTTTCAAGGAACCCAAGCCTCCTTATTACCAGCCAACCCCTTTAGCACACCTCCTTCCAGAGAAGGCCAACTCCCCCCTTTGTCTTTAAAGCAACAAGTTTCTCTCTGAAGATTTCCTTACCCCCATGCTACAACCTATTAAGAATGCCCTTATGCAGGGTGCCTGGGTGGCTCAGTCAGTTAAGTATCTGACTTAACCTCAGGCCATGATCTTACAGCTTATGGGTTTGAACCCTGTGTGGGACTCTGCTGACAGCTGGGAGCCCGGAGCTTGCTTGGGATTCTGTCTTCTTCCTCTCTTTCTCAAAAATCTTAAAAAAAACAACAACAACAGCAAAAAGAATGCCCTCACGATGTTTACAGACCCCTCGGGGAAAACTCACATGGCTTCTTGCCTTTGGAAAACTGGGAAAATATATTTTACACTAGACTGGGCTCTACCCAATATTCAGAACTGTGAACCATATTATTAGCTATAGAAATGCTTAAACCCTTAAACATTGCCTCTAACATGTCAAGGAGCAAAGACCACCCCTTGAGATTTGCAGATGATTTCCTTATTTTAAAGAAGAAAAGCAAATATCAGGCCATCCCTATAATAATAATACTCTCAATTCATTGCTTTCCAGTCTAGCTTGTGGTGTAGAAGAGAAAAGCAAGAATTCAGCAGACTTCAGAGAACTGTACCTAACTCAGGTAAGCCAACTAGAACATGTTATATGTTTGAATGCCATGTTTCTCGTATGATGAGAAACATTCAGTCAAACAGTTCTTTTCAAAGTAATCCATATGGGGTGCCTGGGTGGCTCAGTCGGTTAAGTGCCTGACTTCGGATCAGGTCATGATGTCATGGTTTGTGATTTTGAGCCCTGCCTAAGTCTCTGTGCTAACAGCTCAGAGCCTGGAGCCTGCTTCTTAATCTGTGTCTCCCTCTTTCTCTGCCCTTCCCTTGTTCATGCTCTGTCTCTCTCTCTCTCTCTCTCTCTCTCTCTCTCAAAAAATAAGTAAAACCTTAAAACAATTTGCAAAATAATCCTTATGAAATTTATAAATTTGTCCATTCTTATTTGGTTTATATAGATTACAGTTCTCTGCATATTATTACGTATAAACTGATTATTATCGTCAAAACAATCCTCTGTGTCCGCTGACCAGAACACTGCCTTCATAGAAACTTTCTGTGGTACCTTGTTACAGTACAAATTGTCTTTATAGCATTCCTCAGAGCATGCCCCTCTCATTTTCCCACTTCATGTAATACTTTGGTTATCTTTATCATTACAAGCCTATTATTCTAACTCCTAATTATCTGGATCATAACATTTGGATTCCCTGAGTATATGTTTTTACGTATTATTAGTAACATGTATATTATGTGTTTTTTTTTTAACATTTATTTTTGAGAGACAGAGTGAGACAGAACATAAGTGGGGGAGGGGCAGAGAGAGGCAGAGACACAGAATCCAGGCCCCGAGCTGTCAGCACAGAGCCTGATGTGGGGCTTGAACTCAGGAACCGTGAGATCATGACCTGAGCCGAAGTCGGACGCTTAACCGACTGAGCCACCAGGCGCCCCATGTTATGTTAATAACATCAGCCAACTTGCTTCCTTCCCTCATTCCTCTCCCCCCTCACCTTCCCTCTTTCCTTCCTCACTCTCCCTCCTTTTCATCCTTCCTCCCTTTTTCCTGTCTTCTTTCCTTTATTCCTTCTTTCTTTTCTGTGACATGTTCATATGTCTTCTTGGACCCAAGTTTATACCATGTAAAACCTTTCTCCATCATAACTTCCTCATTTCAAAGATATCTCAGCATGAATCTGTAGACTACACTTCAGATTACAGAGTAAACAAAAGTGTCTAAAACTTGATAATCAGGTGCTGCTGATTGTGTTAGACTCTCCTTCATATCTGCATTCTTTGTTACCACATGTTTAGAGGTTCAAGGTTCAAGACTGAATTTTTATGGCAACGAGGATCTGTGTGTGTGTTTTTCTTTTCATTTTGGAATTGGCTGGTAGAAGATTTACTGGTGAGAACACCAACTTAGATAAAATAAAAATCAACCCAGGGGGCCATATATCACATGTTTGGAGACTGAATGTTAACACTTTGGCAATTTCTTGCCCCTGCCCAAGTACTATTATACTCTTTTGAGTGCTTTTATTAACTATTTCTCCATTTTCCTTTTTGCTACTATTCAGATTCATCCCTGTTCTGATTATAAATAAAATGGGTTGCTTCTTGACATATGTAATTACTCAGACTGCAACCTGAGAAGGAATTTCTTTCAAGAGGAATCAGATGTATCTCAGCTAATGAGTCATTAAGTTTCATATCTTTTGCCAAGTACACGTTATCTTTTATTCAGTATGATGTACTGAATCCAGAAACTTCCCTGAATGCCAAAATACTGTTTGTCTGCCTCCATCTCTTTCTCCGGGGATCCACACAGTTGTTGCCTCACCTCAGCTCTGATCCACATGCCTGCTATTTCCATCCCAGCCATCTCTGTGAGCTGCCAATCACCATGCATTTGGCCATAAGTCTTGGGCCTTTTGAGTTTGTACAGCTATATATCCAGAGACTGGGCTCACTCCACCCAACACTTTTGGATTTTGATTCCGGCATTATTTTTCACACAGACTTCCAGAAATGAAGAGTTGCTTTACCAAATCCCCTTGCCACCTGGCTCTTTCAACTTCTCTTTTGCATTTTCCCAGCCACAGTGTAGCAGCCAACCTAAGGGGAGGTAGCAAAATATCCTTGGGGGTGCATTGAGTTTCACAATAAATTTGTGCTGCCTGACTGCTGGTTAGGGGCCTTATTTACTGAAAATTTCACAATTTTGCATTCGTTTCTAAGCCCTCTTAAGAAGAGCTTTAGAATTTCAGTGGTCGAGATGATAGAATGATGACAGGTTGGCATGAAGTAGCCTTTGCCAGTTGAATAAAAAGCTTAAGGACTTTGGAGAAATTATCTAGGAATAGCCAGACATCACTTCCTTTGGGAAATCTGAGTAGTTCAGTTGAATGACTATGAACTACTGAAGGTAGCCTGTTTGCTTCTCACAGTGGCATTCTTTTTTTCTTCTCAAAGTTTGGAGTGAAAAGTCTTTGGAATTAGCAGATTACTGAGTTTCATTACCTCACTTTTGATGATGCTTATTGATGGGATATGAAAATACCAGTCAATTTGACCAAAAATATTTTTTAAAAATAACACTTGATCATTGATAATTTGTCTCTTGTGCCTCGTGAATTAATAACAGGAGCGCCTGGGGTGCCTGGGTGGCTCGGTCAGTTAAGCGTCTGACTTCGGCTCAGGTCATGATCTCACGGTCCATGAGTTCAAGCCCTGCATCGGGCTCTGTGCTGACTGCTCAGAGCCTGGAGCCTGTTTCAGATTCTGTGTCTCCCTCTCTCTCTGCCCCTCCCCTGTTCATGCTCTGTCTCTCTCTGTCTCAAAAATAAATAAACGTTAAAAAAAATTAAAATAACAGGAGCGCCTGAGTGGCTCAGTTGGTTGAGAGTTTAAGTCTTCGTTTCGGCTCACGTCATGATCTCCTGGTTCAAGGGATAGAGCCCCACATCCGGCTGTGCACTGACCTCACAGATTCTGCTCCGGAGTCTGTCTCTATCTCTGCCCCTCCTCTGCTCACATGCATGCATGCACTTTCTCTCTCTCTCTCTCTCCCTCCCTCCCTCTCTCTCTCAAAATAAATAGTAAAATAATAATAATAATAATAATAATTAATTTCTTGACTCCATCCCTCTAAAATGGGAAACCTATTGTTAAAACTGTTACCATTCACGTAGAGGGTAGTTTTGCTGCCTATTTAACAGGTGTTTAAATCATCACAGATACCAAATGGAATTAGCCTTGAAACATCCTCCCCTTACAAGGTAAGAAATCAGAATTATAGGACACTACTGTCAGTGGTACACATTTGACACAATTTTCTCATCTTCATCTGGACCAAAATATACTCTGCATTTTTTCTTGTGGATACAGGAAGCTAAGGCTGCAGACTATCTCAAGATGACATCTGGAAGGTTTCTGAGTATTGATGGAGTTGTCACAGGGTTCTAGTATTTGGCTCTCAGGTTTTTGTGTCCAGAATTTCAGGATACCCATTCTACGGAGAGATCTTGAGAAAGTTGGAAGTGATTATATATGTACCAGAAATACATTTATAAGTAAATTTCATGTATATGTATTTATCTTGGAACATCTTTCCAATAATAAAAAAGATCATTTCTACCATACAAGATACCCCACTTCTAATATCAAAGCATTTAGAAGTCAAATGAGCAAGCAGAAATCAAGCAATGTGAGATCATACAAAAGGGCTAGAGTGGAATTGAAGGCTTCTTCATTAAGCCCTTTGAGCACTGTTGATCTCCAGATTACTTCCTTCTGAGGACAGAATATGCTACTTGAATATTCCATACAGATTCATTTGCCCTCACACACTAACTTATTCTCTGACTCTCTTGTTCTTTGTCTTTTTTTTCTTCATTTCTAAAATTGTTCTTAAAGCCACTCGTATGATTTTTTTCCCCCCTCGGGCAATCTCTCTTTGTCTCCTTTTCCATTATAACTGCTTTTCCTTTTCATTGCAATAACACCTTTCTTCATCTCAACATACTTTAATACTATGCAACAACTTACAGGAGTATAGCTTTTTTAAAAAGATTAATACTATTGATAAAACTAGATTTTTTTTTTTTTGCCTTAAAGAATTTTGAACAAGGAGTCCTGTCCATTCATGGTGTACACATTCTATTTAGCTTTTCTCAAAATTGCTGAAATTTTCTTTGGGAATCCATCTGTCTTTTAGGATTTTAACCTTATACGTCTAAACATATCTCCCCAAATGACTCTTTCACAAGAGTCATTGAAATTAGAAGAGTCAATGAAACCACATGGGAGAATAAACTGCCTTTGGCTTCCTGAGCCATGATCAACAATTATATCAAAGAAGGATTAGATTAGAGGGACAGTGTAGTGTGCCGTTCAGAAAGTTGGGTTCTCGGGGCGCCTGGGTGGCGCAGTCGGTTAAGCGTCCGACTTCAGCCAGGTCACGATCTCGCGGTCCGGTCCGTGAGTTCGAGCCCCGCGTCAGGCTCTGGGCTGATGGCTCAGAGCCTGGAGCCTGTTTCCGATTCTGTGTCTCCCTCTCTCTCTGCCCCTCCCCCGTTCATGCTCTGTCTCTCTCTGTCCCAAAAATAAATAAACGTTGAAAAAAAAAAAAAAAAAACAGAAAGTTGGGTTCTCTTGGCAGAGATTTGGATTTGAACTACAGTTCCACTGTGACTTCAGCTGTGGAACTAGGGTCAGTTCCTTCTCTTAGCTTTAGTTTTTTTACCTGTAAAAGGTGGAAAGCTTTAGTTTTCTTCTCTATAGAAAGCTCCCTCTCCCTGTCTCACACCACCACTAGGGTTGCTATAAGGCTTCAATGAGAAAAACTGAAATGCTGACCACAGTGCTTGGCAAGAGCCTGGTCATCAATAAGTGTTGGCCAACATGTTAACATCTGAATCGGGTAAGGATGCCGGGATGAATTGTCTGCTACCAACTCAGCATCATAACTACACCTTTCTAATGTCTGGGAAATTGAATTCCCCAAACTCTCCTTCCTTATTGCAAACTGGGTAAGATTTCCCTTTTCCCTTTGAGAGGAAGTTGCATGATGTTTAGACAGCAGAAGAGAAGTTAAATATATTACTGTATGGATGTGGTGGCGGCCAGACTTGTAGGCAGGCATGAGAATCACGGCAGCTTTTCAGTGAGCACATAAGAGCTACCCATATCATTATTTCAGATGGCAGAGGTCTTTACCAATTTCCCGGACTTTGCAGCTTCAGTGCCCTTGATTTTCCATGGCAACTCTCTGATCTTCCCTTCCCTGATCTTCCATCATTTATACAAAATGTAATTTCTAAGTAAACCTTTTGTTTTTGGAAGAGTTATACCAGTGGGTCTGTTTTCCTGATTGATCCCAAGCTGATGGAGCTGGCTCTGGTCAGGTTCAGGGAGATGGTGGGAAGTGGGACTCATCTGAATCAGGACCACTGCCCCTGTACTCCTTTGAGAGGGCTTATTTATAGATTCTTTGAATAACATTATTCTTGCCCATTAGACTGTGGCATCAAGTCTAGTGATTGGTGCATAGTAAGAACACAGTAAATATTTCTTGAAAGCTGGCCTGTATGTATGACTGCTTCTGTTTGACCACTCCTTCCCCTTCTTCTCAAGTGTGTTCTTTCCTCCTGTTCGATCACTGTGTGGTTGAATAAGAACCACAATATTAGAGTCACATTTCATTATTCCTTGTTCATTGTTCATATCACATCTAATCAAAATTTTTCTAGAGTTTTTCAAGTGGAAACTGACAGAAGGGTCTCTTACTGTATTATAATAGATTGGAAGCCACCAGGAACTGTTGTTTCACTAGTATGATGTTCATCTGGGAGAAAGAAATGTGTATGGAAATAGTAGACACATGGAATGGTGACAGGATCTTGTCAGTTTTCAAATACCCCAGCTGCCTAGCTGAAGATGGCATATTCCTCATATGCAGTTTGGTTGTGAAGGACGACACATCACCTTTCTTGTCTGAGCAAGTGTGGATTGAGTTTCTGTCATTGCGCCAAAAGATCTATCTGCTTATATCCTAATAATTTTGTCATGCCCTCACTCCTGCCTTCACCTTTGGCTATGCTCTCCCCAATTTTGGGGAAGAGAGAAATGATAGAGTTGAGTTAGAAAAGAAACTATGGACACCAGTAAATAGAAGCAGGAAGAGTATTCCTGAGTGGTCTTCAAAGACCAAGCTATGAGAGAACAAAATTAAGATTAATGTTTTTATAGATTTTTATATATTTTATAGATTTCTTAAAATGTTTATTTTATTTATTTTGAGAGAGAGAGCATGAGCATGGGAGGCGCAGAGAGAGAAGGAGAGAATGAATCCCACGCAGGCTTCACACCATCAGCTCAGAGCCCAACATGGGGCTCAATCTCACAAACTGCGAGATCATGACCTGAGCCAATCAATACCAAGAGCTGGAGGCTTAATTGACTGAACCACCTGAGTGCCCCAAGATTTTTTTAAGTTTATAAATAAATGCATTCTGTTCTGGCAAAAATAACCAAACCAAAAGCTAGTGTTAGCACAGCCATTCACTTTCCCATTGTGGTAGTTACTCAATAACTGTCGATGCTAACTTAATAACTCCATCAAATCACATGCTTGCCATGTTATATCACGTATTTTCTACTGACTAGCCATTATACTTCACTAATCTATAATCTCTAACAAATCACAGATCATATTTTACCTGCACATTTCCAATATTCAGCATATTGCTTGCCCCACAGTAGGTGATGAGTAATTTTACACTGAATGAATGAAATGTATTTACACAAAGTAGATAACAAAGCAATATCTCTGTCTTGACACACTGTTTTACAAAGATCAACCGGCACATTCATTCAAAGAAAGGTACACATTATAGTTTTATGAGGAGTATGGACAGTTTTTTGACATTTTGTTTATATGGAAAAAAATATATATACATGTGTGTATGATGTAAATACATATGATTTCCATGCATCACCTCAAAATGTTTTCTACATTTTAGAGTTAAAAAAATTGGAAATACTCTGAGGTAATTCTTTGGTGTCTCTTCCCTATCTTTCTCCCTCCCTTTCTTAGTACCAGATCATATTATATAGGTGCTGTAGATAGTAAGATCTACAAACATTCAGTACTTCCTTAAGACAGATGCTGGAGTCTAGTGGTAGAGAGTAGAGATATTCACACTGAAAACTACCTATCCTCTAACATGCTTAGAGTTATTAGAGATAAATATTATTTTATCATCAAATGACCAAAGGTTCCAATAGCAATAGTGAGTTTGTGACTTACGGTAAAACTTGACTAAGTTTTCAGCCGTCAAAATATTGAAAGATGGTATAAAAATTAAACATCTTAATGTGGAAAAGAATACCTAGAGTAAATGCTCTGGAATGAGAATAATGATAATAATGTCTAATGTTTGTAGAGCTTACTGCATGCCATGAACTCTGATAAATGTATTACATATCATATCTATATTACTTTAGATCTACGATAGTCACATGAGGTAGATAAGTTATTGTCTATTTTGGAAATAAAGAAAATTATGCTAAAAGTTGATAATTAGCTTTCCCAAGATACTATCACTAACATGTGGTACAGCCGACATTCAAGGCCAAAGGTGTTGATCTGGAGAGCCAGGATTCTTTTATAAAACCAAGAGGCAATGTTCAAAAATATACATGACAAAGAAAAATCACACTGTTAGCATTGATAATACGGATCCTAAGAAGCTGTGTGGAACAGAGTGTAGAAACCTAGTGATGGAGATCTGCATTTAGGAGAGTTGAGAATGGAGTTTAAGTATATTAGGGAAGGTTGTAGTAGTTAAAGGCAAAGGCTCACAATGTCAGAAGTGGACAAGTCTTCAATATTTAACTAAAGTATGGCATAAATACACTATTATAGAATGGATGATGATCTTCATCAAGTCATTGCAGAGTTTTCAAAGGTTAGATTAAAAATATTTTTATCCACTTTGAAATATTTACAAATGTCTAAGATAAATAAATTAGAAATCTACAGACTAGCAACAAGGTTTCTCCTAGACACAGAGACTCCATTTAAGCTCTAAGGACTGGAAGTCTGGAAGAGATAGTTCATTGAGGAAAATTAGAGTTTCTTATCAAAGACAGTGATACTGGGCAGGAAAACTAAGAGCAGATAATTAATTCATGTAGCATTTGGAATTACAGATGTCTGAATTTTGTCTACAGTATATAGCTGGAATTTCAACTTGACGTGTGCTCCTCAAGGGCCTTGACTCCACTACTTTTTTCTTTATTCCCTTGACTTTGCATGTGCCTTGTCACTGCTGGCTGTAGACTCAGCCTTCATATAAGAGGTCAGGTGTCATGGTACCAGACTGGGAATCATCCGTTCCAGGCAGGATTCCTTTTCTTTGACTTGGCTAACTCCTCAAATATCAACTGAATTTGTTCTAAATCAAGAGTAGGAGGGGTGCCTGGGTGGTGCAGTCGGTTAAGCGTCCGACTTCAGCCAGGTCACGATCTCGCGGTCCGTGAGTTCGAGCCCCATGTCGGGCTCTGGGCTGATGGCTCAGAGCCTGGAGCCTGTTTCCGATTCTGTGTCTCCCTCTCTCTCTGCCCCTCCCCTGTTCACGCTCTCTCTCTGTACCAAAAAAATAAATAAATGTTGAAAAAAAAAAAAGAGTAGGTGACTGTAGGACCCATTCAGTTCTCAAATGCTGTTACTCTTCCGTGGTCCTCATTCCTTAAGTTGTAAAATTCCTTTCCTTTAGCACTTCTCCCCACAACCATCCTGAGTTGGTACTTCCTTTTCCTAACATAATAGCATGTGATCTTGTGATCTCTGGTAAATAAGTTTTATTATGGTTAAAACATTTACTTACGTTAACATTCATGTCAGCCCAGTTCTGAATTATTTAAGTGCCATGAACATTGTATACTGTGACAAATATGTATTAAAGCCTCTGTATATGGTTGTTTAATTGACTAGAAGCTGCCAAGCCACTTGACTCTTGCAGAGGAGAAAAATCTGTCTCTAAGAATGGTTTTTATCATTAGAAATCCATTAGTACAGTTTTACAGAGGAGTACATTGGAATGAAGGTTAGCTGGGATTCTTGTCTAGAATCCTCTGATTCTAAATCTAATTTTCTTCCATCTATATAACATAACTATTTTCTATAAAATGCATGCTTGAAGTTAGCAGTCCAGGGGCACCTGGATGCCTCAGTCAGTTGAGCATCTGACTTCGGCTCAGGTCATGATTTCGCAGCTCTTGAGTTTGAGCCCCGCATGGGACTCTGTGCTGACAGCTCAGAGCCTGGAGCCTGCTTTGGATTCTGTGTTTCCTTCTCTCTCTGCCTCTCCCCTCCTTGCTCGTTCTCTCTCTCTCTCTCTCTCTTGCTCTCTCAAAAAGAAATAAATATTTTTAAAAATTAAAAAAAAAGAAACGAACAGTCCCGTGAGCTGATTGTTCTTCCAAATGCCTATCCATTTATTCACCTATCGTGTTGTGTACATACTGTGTGTTAGGCCCTATGCTGGGCATATGCGATATAAAAAAAGAAGCCAGTGATTGCTCTAAGCTGGCTTATGAGGCTGTGCTAGGGTACATGAGGGCAACAAAATAACATTAACAATCTAGTTTGAGGAGTAAAATGATGAGCGAGGATATAATGTAGGAAATACAATTAGAAGCATTTAATCCAGACCAAATGGGACAAGAAAAGTTCTTTTAGGTAATGATGAAGCTAAGGTTTACAGAGTATAGAAGCCAGTCAGACACAGAAGGAAAGAAAGGACATTTTAGGCAAGTGAAGCAGCATACACAAAAGCAAAAAGAAATGAAGATGCCTCACCCCTTTGGAGAATAGTAAATGGTTCAGCTTGGCTGGGACCAGAGACAAAGAGAAGACTCTACATAAGAATTCTACTTTTGTAAAATAATAAATAGGTTTACATTATACTTAAAAGGGTCCTGCAATTAATCACAAAGTGAAAAAATGGTTTAAAAAAAGGGTGTGACAATAATATAAAACCTGAAAGAACAGGATCAATCTCAGACGGAAGGAAAATGAGAGAGAAGCGATGAAAATATCTTGACCTTTGGTTGCTGGGAAGCAGAGGAAGGTGTCTCTGTGGTCCCCCCAGCACAAATCAAGTCAGCCAGGTGAAAGTCACCTGAAGAAACAGACATAAGTCACTGTGTGCGTTTATTTTCCCTACCACAATCCAGAAGGAGGACCAAATCAATTCAGAATCTGTGGCTTTGCCTGCATGAGTGATAGCAGGTCGTTTTCAGTGGGCCAAGTCCAGCCCTGTATTTATTCAGAGCTGAAATGTAGTGAGGGAACAGCAAGTTGGTTGACTTCCAGAATTATGAAATAAAACATTTGGCCACAAAATTAACAAAATGAACAAATGTCTTTTGAGGTTTGTTGTGGTAGCTGCATTTTGCATCAGGCCTACTTTGGGATGTATAGGATTTTCCTCTTCTACTACATCAATTTGCCTCAGCCAATAAAAATCATTAATGTCAGAATATATACAATATTGTGTATTATGAAATCCTCAGTCTTTTCCCTGAACTACAAGAGAAATCGATATGTGGGTCACTGTAAAGGAGATTTGCTTTCAACACTGGTCATCTCGCCAGGTAGGTAAGTCTCTAAAATTTTTTTAATTCCCCAAAGCCAATATTAATACACACTCTGAAGTTCTGTTCGCTTAAATCTTTCATGTTCCTCTGTCAGCTGAGGTTGAAATTGGCTACACAGCTAGACTTAATTAGGTTGTATTCTCTTAGCTCTGGATTTTATTACTATTCAATAAATGCCTGATAAAATGGGATGGGCCCACTCCCTCTATCAAAATCTTAAACTTGGAAAGGATTACATCAAGTCATTTTCAGTATTCTTTGTATTCTGTTGTGAATTCTAAAACATAACTCTAAAACACAATTTTTAATAGGACAATAAGTTACCATTTTATAATAGTGAAAGCAACTTCTTTTATTATAGTAGAAATATCATTGTGCTTAAGATCAGAAAACCAATTTTTTTCTCCTATATCTGGAACCAACTACACCCTTGATGCTGAACAAGTCAAACCTTCCCATTCCACAAATTCTTCCCGTGTAAAATAAGGTATATGGACTAGGTAGCCTCTACGATTCTCTCCTGTGATTCACTGAATATTTAAACAAACATAGTTCATTCAAGGCTTCTATTAAAAAGAAATCGGGAGACAAAACATCTATTACATGATATTCACAGCATCAAATCACTTTGAATGGGTTTCATAGTCATTCTAATAATGATAGCCAGTAATATCATGATACAACATTTATCAAATGTCTACATGCTCACGTCACCATACTAGACTCTAAGATATTCCAAATAAACTAAACAGATGCGGTCCTGGCTGGACTCCTAGGAGCACAATAGATAAAAAGGGAAAATGGTTTCCCACATGAAACTGCTCCCTCAAAGGAACCATTCTTCAGGCTTTTCCTTCAACATGATTCATGATGTGTAGTATTCTGTTCACTTCCAGGTTAAGAATGAATAACTAAGAACAGAGCTGACAAATTAAGTCAGTCAGTGCCACCTGCAGTTGGAACATTGACATAAATCCTACCACTTTTTTAGGCAAATTTAATGGAAACTTTTCAGAAGAAAATCAATGAAACTATCAAATATTAGGTCCTTGTTAGTTAAGGCTTTTAAAAGAAGAGGGGTGGGAGTATAAAATGAAAATCGGCACCTTAGTGCATTTATACTCTAGGTGAGAAGATAGTATGTATGACTACAAATTAAAATTCACTACAAAAATTTGTCACCATTTTTAATAGTAATGGAAGCTTACACCCATAGAAATACATATCCGTGAACAGAGGACCTAATGATTGGCATGAACAGAAAATGATCTGTGACCTGAATATAGGATAACTGCTATGAGCTTTCTAAAACTTATCTGTGGCTTGAATGAGGAACAAACGTGGGATATCATTGCATTTATTGTTGTCTTCTTCAAACTCTTTCATCAGTGTCTTATTATTTTAGTGTACTGGTCTTTTGCCGGCTGGTTAAATTCATTCATAAGTATGCTTGTTGGTGTTATTATAAATGAAATTGTTTTCTTAATTTCAGATAGTTCATTGATAGTATATAGAAATGCTGATTAATTTTTATACTGATTTTGTGTCTTGCAGTACAAATAAATTTATTGGTTCTAGCAGTTTTTTGGTGGAGTCTTGAGGATTTTTTATAAAAAAACAAGATACCACGTTGTATGGAAACGAAAATGATTTTGCTTCTTCCTTTCTGATTTGCATGACTTTTATTTATCTTTACTTTTTTTTCTTGTTTAAAAGTGGTGAGAGTAGGTACTCTTGTGTTGTTACTGATCTTAGAGAAAAAGCTGTCAGCACTTAAACATTGAGTATGATGTTAGCTGTGTGCGTATCATATATGGGCTTTATTATGTTGAGGTACATTTCCTCTTACCCAGTTAAGAGTTTTTAATCGTGAAAGGATGTTGAATTTTTGTAAATGCTTTTTATATACCTATTTAGGTGATCATGAGGTTTTTATTGTTTATTAAGGTGGTATATCACATTTATCGATTTGCATATGTTGAATCATTTTTTAGGACCAAGAATAAATTCCTCTTGATCATGGTGTATTGATCCTTTTAATTTGCCATTGAATTTAATTTGCTAAAAATTTTTTTGAATATTATTGCATCTATGTTCATCAAGGATATTCACCTGTAATTTTGATTTCTTGTAGTGTCCTTGTGTGGCTTTAGTATCAGGGTAATGCTAGTCTCACAAAGTGAGTTTGGAAGTGTTTCCTCCTCTTCATTTTTTTTGAAGGGTTTGAGAAGCATTAGTATCTATTTTTAAGCATTTGGTAGAATTTCTTGTGAAGCCATCTGGTCCCATGCTTTGTATGATGAGAGGTATTAAATTATGAATTAAATCTCCTTAACAATAACTTGGCTATAGAGATTTTCTGTTTGTTCCTTATTTAGTCTTGGTAGGTTATATGCTTCTTGGAATTTATTCCTTTCTTCTAGACTGTCCATTTTTTTTCTTAAACTTGTCCATAGTAGCCTCTTATCTTTCATATTGGTGTCAGTTGTAATGTCTTCTTTTAATTTATCATTTTGTTTATTTCTGTCCTCTTTTTTTTTCATGAGTATAGCTAAAAGTATGTCAATTTTGTTTATCTTAAAAAAACATCACTGGTTTCCTTTTTTTTTTTTCTGTTGTCTTTCTACTCTCTACTTCATTTATTTCAGCTTTTTATTATGTCCTCTTAAGTTTGGGTTTAGTTTGTTCTGTTTCATTTGCTTGAGGTATAAAGTTAGTTTGTATATTTGAGATTTTTCTTTTTTCTTAATGTAATCATTTATTGCCATAAACTTTCCTTTTGTAAGGATGCAGTTTTTGCTGCATCCCATAGGATTTGGTATGCTGTGTTTTTGGTTTTGTTTCAACATATTTTCTGATAGCTCTTTTGATTTCTTCTTTGACCCATTGGTTCAGGAATGTGTTGTTTGATTTCTACATTTTTGTTGAATTTTTCAGGTTTCCTCCTTTATTGATTTCTAGTTTCATGTCATTGTGATCAGAAAGTATGCTTGACATGGAGTGCCTGAGTGGCTCAGTTGGTTAAGTGTCCGACTTTGGCTCAGGTCCTGATCTCAAGCTCTTGAGTTCAAGTCCTGCATCAAGCTCTGTGCTAACAGCTCAGAGCTTAGAGCCTGCTTCAGATTCTGTGTCTCCCTCTCTCTCTGCCCTCCCCCTGCTCAAGCTTTCTCTAAAATGAATAAATGTTAAAAAACATTTTTCAAAGAAAACATGCTTGATGTGATTTCAATATTCTATTTTTTAAGACCTGTTTTGTGGTGGAACATATGATCTGTTCTGGAGAATGTTCTTTGTGTATATGAGAAGAACATGTATTTTGCTGTGTTAGGATGGCATGTTCTGTATGTGTCTGATAGCTCCATCTTGTCTACTGTGTTTTTCCTGTTTGCTGTTACTTATTAGTTTTATCTATGACTGATCAAGTATTGGGAAAATTGAATATCCACATGCAAAAGAATGAAACTGGACCCTTTCATTCAAAAGAATGAAACTGAAACCTTACACATAAAATAACCCAAAGTTTATTAAGGACTTTAATGTAACACCTGAAACCAAGAAATTCCTAAAAGAAAACAGGGGAAAAGTTATTGACATTGGTCTTGGCAATAATTTATTGGCTATGACACTAAAAGCCCAAGAAACAAAAGCAGGAATAGACAAATAGAACAACAACAAACTAAAAAGCTCTCTACAAAAATGAAAATCATCAACAAAATGAAAAGGCAACTTACTGAATGGTATAAAATAATTTCAAACCTTATATGTGATAAGAGGTTATCACCCAAAATATAAAAGGACCTCCTACAAGTCAATTGTAAGAAAAGAAGCACAAAACACAAATAACCCAGTTTAAAAATAGAAGAACCTGAATATACATTTTTCAAAAGAAGACATAAAAATGCTCAACAGAGCTATGAAAGGTGCTCAGCATCATTAATGATTAGGGAAATGCAAATTAAAACCACAAAGAGAAATTACCTCACACCTATCAGAATGGCTATCACCAAAAAAAGAGAGAGATAACCAGTGTAACAAGTGTTGGTGAGGATATGGAGGAAAGGGAATCCATGTGCACTATTGATGGGTTGATGTAGCCACCATGTTAAAAAGCATGGAGGTTCCTTGAATTTTTTTAAAGCAAAACTTCCATATCTCTATACCAGCAATCTCACATCTGGGTATATTCCAAAAAGATATGAAATCAGGGTCTTCAGGACTTCTCTGCATGCCTATGTTCATTGCAGCATTATTCACAATAGCTAAGACATGAAAGCAACCTAAATGTCCATTAACAAAAGAATGGATAAAAAAAATGTGGTAGATGCTTACAATGCAATATTATTTAGTCTTTAAAAAAGGAAAATTTGCCATTTGTGACAACATGGATAAACCTGGAGGATGCTATACTAAGTGAAGTAAGCCAGTCACAGAAGGTTAAATAATACATGATACCACTTATATAAGGAATCTAAAATAGACTCCTAGACACAGAATAGAATAATAGATGCCTATGTCTGTGGGGAGGGGGAACAAAGAAGTATTAGCCCAAGTGTGGAAAATTTTAGTTATACAAGAAAAGTCCTAGAGATCTATTGTACAGCATATTGCCTGTAGTTAATGATACTGTATTATATACTTTAACATTTGCCAAGAAAGCGTATTTTATGTATTCTTACCACAAAAAAAGTCTACATGATACATGATTTTTCTAATGTTTTATTTATTTATTTCTGAGAGACAGAGTACGAGTGGGGAAGGGGCAGAGAGAAAGGGAGACCCAAAATCTGAAGCAGGCTCCAGTCTCTGAGCTGTCAGCACAGAGCCCAATGCGGTACTTGAACCCACAAACCTTGAGATCATGACCAGAACCAAAGCCAAACACTTAACCAACTGAGTTTAAGGATAATCTGTAAAGACAGAACAGGTCACTAGTTATAAAAGGCTGGCATTGTGAAGAGGGTTGACTACAAGGAGCACAAGTGATTATTTGGTGGGGAGAGAACTGTTTTATATCTTGATTATGGTGGTAGTTAATATTATTGTATACATTTAACAAAACTCATAGAATTGTATTCCATGAAGGGTGATTTTCATTGTATAAAAATTCTATCTCAGTAAACAATACACCCACACACACACGTGTGTGTGTGTGTGTGTATGTATATATATGTATATATATATAGACATATATATGGAATATATACATATATACATATATTCCATATATGGAAATGAAGAGGGAGTCAAAATGGTTTACTAGGGAAATAACCAGCAAACAGAACGAAGGCAGTATTGGAGGAGATGAGGAACAAAAAGATATACGACACAAAGAAAACAAGTATAATATCATATCATCAAAACTGAATCAGGAAGAAATAGAAAATCTAAACAGACTTACAACAAAAATGAATCAGTAAGTAATCAAAAACCTTAAAACAAAGAAACGAACATAATCAGATGACCTCACTGATTAAAGCTACCAAACGTGGAGAAAACTTAACACCAATTCTAACGAAAATGTTCAAAAAAAAAAAAAAAGAAAAAAGGAACACTTCCTAACATGTTCTATCAGGCTAGCATTATGCTGATACCAAAGCCAGACAACAACACTACAAAAACAAAGGAAAAACAATAGATTGATAACCCTTATTAAAATAAATGCAAAAGTCCTCAACAAAATACTAGCAAACCAAATCCAACACCACATTAAAATATTTATACACCATGGTCATCTGCGATTTACCCCAGGAATGCAGCAGTGGTTTGCCACAAGAAAATCAGTCAATGAAATGCAGCACATTAATAGAACAAAGGAATAACAACAAAAATGGTCATCTCAAAAAGTTGTTGACCAGATCCAACAACCTTTCATAATAAAAACACTCAGAAAACTAGGAATAGAAAGGAAATTTCACAACATAGTAAGTGACACCCACAAAAAAAAATCCACAACTATTCTTACACACAATGGTGAATGACTGAAAGCTTTCTCCCTAAGATCAGGAGTAAGACAAGGATGCCTTCTTTCACCAATACTATTGAACATTGTATTGAAAGTCCTAGCAAGAGTAATTAGGCAAAGAAAAAAAAAAAGAAAAAAAATAGAAAGTATCCAAATAGAAAAGAAGAAATAAAACTATCTCTATTTGCAGATGATGAGATTCAACATATAGAAAATCCTAAAGTATCAAAACCAAAAACCAAAACCCTACTGGGACTAATAAACAAAATCAGCAAAATTACAGGTTACAGAGTCAACATGAAGAAAAGATGTTGTGTTTCTTACACCAGTAATAAACAACCTGAAATGAAATAAAACAATTCTATTTACAGTAGCATTCAAAAGAATAAAATATCTAGGAATAAATTTAACCAAGAAATTAAAAGACTCGCATGCTAAGAACTACAGAACACAGCTGAAAAAAAATTAAAAGACCTAAATAAATGGAAAAATATTCTGTGCACATGGATTGGAAGACTTAATATTTTAAAGATGGCAAAGTAATCTACAGACTTGAAACAGTTCCTATCAAAATTCCATTTCCCTTTTTTGCAGAAATGGAGAACCTGGTCCAAAAATTCACACGGAATTTTAAGAAGCTGCAGGTAGCCCAAACAACATCAAAAGAGAGAAACAAAGTTGAAGGATTCACATTTCCTGGTTTCAAAATTTATTACAAAGAGTGTTCAAAACAGTGTGGTATTTGCATAAGGATACAAATTTTGACAAATGGAATAGAATTAGAACCCAGAAATAAACCCAAACATTTATGGACAATTGATTTTTGACAAGGGTGCCAAGACCATTCAATGGGGAAAGAATAGTTCTTTATTTGTTTTAATGTTTATTTTTGAGTGAGAGAGAGAGAGCCTGTGCATGCAAGCATGCGTGTGCATGGGGGAGGGGCAGAGGGGAAGGAAGACAGAGACTCTGAAGTTGACTCTGCACTGACAGCAGAGAGCCTGATGTGGGGCTTGAACACCAGAACTATGAGATCATGACCTGAGCCAAAGTCAGACACTCAATTGACTGAGCCACGCAGGTGCCCCAAGAATAGTTCTTTAACATATGTAACATAACATGCTAAGACAACTGGGTAGCCATATGCAAAAGAACTAAGTTGGATTCCCATAGGTTCAACAGAAAGGATTACTCAAGACTCCACAAGTCAAGAGAGATGAGAGGGAGGCTAAAAGAAGTCTCCCCAGGGTGCTCTCAAGCTCCCGTATTTATTAGACATATATTCTAGGGAAAACATTGTGCCATATGTCCATGGCTACATGGCAGTAAAAACATATAGAAAGCATGGAAAAAAAACCAAGGTGTTCCCAAGACTACAAAAGAGTAGTTGCTGAAAACAAGGTGGAGAACAAAATAAGATATTCCATAAATACCTGGTCTAAGGAATTCCTGAGCACAGGCAGGACCTAACTCCTAAACACACATTAACTAGATACTGGTTAGCTGTTTTGAACATAGCCAGAAAGCAGTGTAATGTGTTTGCTATAATCTCCTTCATCAGGACATAGCTATTGTTTTCCCACAGGTTCCTACCTCACTTCACACACACACAAAAACAACTCCAGGGTGCCTGGGTGAGTCAGTGGGTTGAGTGTCCCACTCTTGACTTTGGCTCAAGTCATGATCCCAAGGTCATGGAATCATGCCCTGTGTCAGGCTCTGTGCTGGGTGTGGAGCCTGCTTGAGATTCTCTCTCTCTCAAAAAATAAATAAATAAAAAATAACTGCAAATGGATCAATAAATCTAAGAACTAAAACTATAAAACTATTAGAAGAAAAAACCAGCTAATTCTTGATGACCTCATGATTGGCAATGGATCCGCAGATTTGACACAGAAAACACAAGCAACAAAAGAAAAAAAAAGACAAGTTGGACTTCATAAACATTAAAAATCTGTGCATCAAGTGATATTAGGAAAATGAAAGGAAACCTACAGAATGGGAGAAGATATTTGCCAATCATATATCCGCTAAAAGTTTAATATCCAGAATATATAAAGAACCACTAAACTTCTACAACACTAAGTCTAATAAATGAACAAAGTACTTGAATAGATATTCCCCCAAGGAAGATATACAGATGGTCAATAGCACATAAAAAAATAGTCTCAACGTGATTAGTTATTAGGAAAATGCAAATCAAAGCCACAATGAGTTAGCACTTCACAACTACTAAGATGGCTGTAATTTTTTTTCTTAAGGAAGACAACAAATATTGACAAGGATGTGAGGAGATTGGAACCCTCATACATTGTTGGTGGAAATGTAAAATGGTCAGTTTGGCAGTTCCTCAAAAAGCTCAACATAGCATTATCATGTAACTCAGCAATTCCGCTTCTAAATATATACATAAAAGAATGGAAAACAGGAATTCACACTGATTCTTTGATACCAGTGTTCATTGCAGCATTTTTCACAGTAGCCAAAAGGCAGGAACAACTCAAGTGCCCATCGATGGACGAATAAATAAAATACGGTATATACATGCAATGGAATCTTATTCAGCCATAAAAAAGAATGATATTCTGATACATGCCATAATGTACATGAGTCTTGAAAACATTATGCTAAGTAAAAGAAGCCAGACGCAAAATGTCACGTATTATATGATGCATTTTACATGAAGTATCCATAATAGGCAAATCCATAGAGACAGCACATTAGTGATTGCCCAGGGGCAGAAAGAGCAGAGAATGGAGAATGACTACTTGATGGGTGCAGGGTGTTCTGAGGTGATAAAAAGTTTTGAAACTGGGAAAGATGGTAGTTGCACATTCTGAATGCACTAAATGACAATGAATTGTACACTTTAAAATGGGTAATTGTATTTTAGTTTAGTTTACTTCAATAAAAAAATAAGTTGTTAGGCTAAACATATAAATGGTTGGTTTGTTACCATGCAACAATTACAAGAAAAACAACTTTTGAGTTCTGAAATAATCACTTTAAATGTCATCTTTCTCTTTCCAAATTTGTATTTGTCTTCCATTTCTGCCTTAACCTTGGCTCTGTGTATGGGCTGAGGATGATGTGGGGGCTACAGAAAGTATCCTTTTTCTTGTTTATTTGCTTTATCCAATGCTCAAAAGTTGGAATATTTTGAAGAGATAGATAAGTCTGGATTGGGGTTCTGAAGCATTTTGGTGTGAGTCATGAGCAGCACTCAAGAGGTCTTCGGGAGATGTGAGATGTGAACCACTTGGTACTACTTAAACATGCTTTATTTTCATGCATAATTGCCATTTGATCTGTGTTGCTGCCCAATCATAGCTCCTGTCATTAATCTTTTCGGTAACAAACAAGAGAAATAAGGCAGATGTCATAGAGATATAATTTCATGACTGCCAAATATGTAAAAATCCATAAGGTCCAAGTAGCCTTAGCTTCGAGGGATATTGTCTGTGTTTGCTCTGAGTTAAAAGCAGCATTGAGTAATTGAAAGGAGACTGCTGTATCCCAGCTAGGAATTATTTAATGTCAGTAAACAGACTTTGTTTCAGTAAGTCAAATCTCTCACATGATAATCCTGAAGCAATTTAGTAGCACAACCATATTTACAAAATAATGGACTATAATTCAATAAATATTTTTCAATACAAATTATGTTATCACAATATGTGCATAAAATAAAGTGAAAAAAATTAATACATGTATACAAAATACAAATAAAGCAGTAGACTATGTCATGACTTCTGCTTTTGAAGAAAAAACACACAGTTGCATGAAAATTAAATACCATCTCAAGACACTATGTCATAAAGTCTCCACAGGATTGGAATAGATTGTTTTGCTTTTCTATGGGGGTCATTGAATGAAATATTTGTTTAATGTTTGTTTTTCATTATACCTGAATAGTAATTCAGATTATTCCTATAGTATTCAAAATGTTAGTACCCCAAAATTTCAGCATTCACCAAAGCCCTACCTCACTATTGATCAATGTATGTAATAGAATTAATCTAGTTAGAAGTGTATCGGGTAAAAAGGTCTCATATTTAAAACAATACTCCACCCTGTGGTAGAATATGAAAAATGCATAGAAATTTTTTCAAGAACTAAGAAATGATTACAAAATTGTTGACTCAGAAGTAGGCCTTTTTTCTTTCTTTTGACTTTTTCTGTTTGAGAAAATGCTGGAAGATTTATACATATTTTAAATAATTATTTCTCAAGTAATAATTACACAAAAGCAAAATTTCCATTTAATTTGGAGCAAACAGACCTTTGAAAAGAAAAAAACACCATATTGACCTATTTTAATATGCATATGTTGCTAAACATATATTTGAAATATAAAATAGAAGTGCTAGGTTGGTTATCTCTAATAAAAAAACAAGACAGACTTTTTAGAATCTCAGAAAAGTCAAAAATTAAAAACTAAAATTAATATATGTATGCAAATGCATATATAAATGATTTATAAATTATAGTTACACCATAAGAAAAAGCACATTTAATAGGAGCATTGTTTATGGTAAAAAGAAACCCGGTGTTTAAAAAAAATTGGCAAAATATTATCCTGAAATCTCAATAGCCAATACAGTTTTTAACTTAAAATCAGGTGATCTTAATCATTTTGAAGTTTAATAGAGGTATTTGAGTAAAAGTATTGATATTTTTAAGGGCACACTTCTTTAATACAGCAAATTTTTCTGTCTTTGCTTTTTAAGGGAAAAAATCTCTAATTGTAAAGAAATTGATGTTTCAAAGAGCCGGCATTAATTGTGGGCCAACCATTGCCAGCCAATTGACCAAGTCCTTTTCTGACACTATCCCTAAACCTATAGTTTTCCTAAAACATAAATCTTATTGTCCCCATTTGAGAGATGAAGAAACAGGTTCAGAATTAAGTAATCTGCCCAAAGATTTGGGCCTAATTCTGCCACATTTCAAGCCCCTACCCTCCTTGAATAACTTTTCTGTTTGGCAAGGCCAGGGTAAAGTGGTTCATTTATAAAACAAAACAGATTTCACAAATTATGTGAAAAGGGCCCATTTTTTTCTTACAAATCATGAGATACAGGATTAAGTTTATATAAAATAAATGAGTAATAACATACTGCTATTGTAAAAGAAATTTTTAAAAGCTTTAAAGACAATGTGCGAGTCTGTATGTGCCTGTATATATAAGTTCACAATGCAAGAGTTAGAAGACAAAATATCACTTTAGGTTAGGGTAAATTAGTCTTCTATTAAAATGGAAAGTCTGTCTTTAAGTATCCTTATGAAAACAAAGGTGAACAAATTGAGGAAGTCCAACAGGAGGTATTCATGGGCTGAAAATCCTTGATTACTATAGTCTGAGTTAGCAGTCGGTCGCTCAGCTAATCCAAATGGAATATCCTGAAAGCACTTAAGAGGAAAAGCTTAAGGGTGGAGACATAATTTTACTTAGGGAATAAGCTAACAACATATTTATCAGAATTTTCAAGCCTATCAAAATTATCATATGGAGTGAAGGATAGCTCTCCTTTGGGGAAAGCATCATGATTCCTTGATTTCCCCCAACGTGGTTATTTTTGGAAAACTGAAAGAATTGTGCTTTGAAGATGTTCTAAACAGTTAGTAAGAAAAAAAATCCAAATTTACTTGTCATCTCTGTTTTAAAATGGCTTTCCAGGCAGGAAGAGTCTACTTAGAAATGAGGAAGCTACAATCAGCAATCTTGGAGCCTTCTCAGTCTTTAAAGAACTGGTGACCAAACCCTCTTTTAATTAACAATTCATTAATATAAAATACAATAGGAATGATATTTTATTAGGAAAACTATCCATACCCACAAGCCACTTGGATTTATAACATCAAAATCAACCCTTAAAATTCATACTAAAGGAAAATGTAAATGTCATTTTGTAAGAGTTCAAATTAAATATAAGAAGTTGATTGAATTGTTTTGAAAGATGTTTTTTTTTATTTTATTATTATTTATTTATTTATTTATTTATTTATTTTATATATGAAATTTATTGACAAATTGGTTTCCATACAACACCCAGTGCTCATCCCAAAAGGTGCCCTCCTCAATACCCATCACCCACTGAAAGATGTTTTTTTAACTCAAGAGTGAATATTCTCCAAAATCTAGATAAATTTACAACTACATTGCACTATTTTAGAAGTGATTTCAGAGCTTGGACCCATAAAATTAAGTAGTAGACTTTAACAACATATCTTTGAGCACACATGGTGGAGAAAAGGTTTACAAAAAGGGGGAGAAACTACACAATTTTATATATTTTATACACAAACACAAACATGTATTCCTTCTCTCACTGAGAGAATTTCTATGTGTTAAAACACTGTGTGTATTGTCTTTATTTCTTATTTAACATAGTGATATGAAAAGAGAAACAATAAAACTTTTAAGGAGAGGATATTGAATTCTGTTTCCAACCATAGCATTTTTATAACACTAATGTTTTTATTAAGTAATTTGAAATGGACTTTTTTTAGTACACAGCCTTGAGTTTTAATACATAGAAAGATTTATGTAACTAACTCTACAATCCAAACACAGAACAGTTCCATAACCCCCCGCCCAAAACATTTCTTGCTATTTGTAGTCAAGCTATCTCCTCATGGCTCAATCTGGCAACCACTGACCCTGTCCTTTTTTCTATAGTTTCACCTTTTTCAAAATGTCATATAAATAAAATCACACAATATGTAACTATTTCATACTGCTCTCATTTACTCAACACACTGCCATTGACGTTTCTCTGTATTGTTGCATGTATTGATGATTCATTCCTTTTTATGGCTGAGTAGTTACCACTGTAGAAATGGACTGCAGTTGGTTTGATTCACTTGCCTCTGAGGTACAGTTGGACTATTTTCAGTTCTTCGTACTTATGGTAGACCTGCTATAAATACTCATGTACTATTTTTTTAACATAAAAGTTTTCTTCTTAATTTTTAAATTCCAGTATAATTAATATAGTGTTTTATTTGTTTCAAGTGTACAATACAGCAATTCAACAATTCTATGCATTACTCAGCGTATAGAAATATCATAGTAACAGTAATCTTCATCCCCTTTACTTCACCCATCCCACCCCACCTCCCTTTTGGTAACCACTAGTTTGTTCTCCATGTTTAAGAGTCTGTTTTTTTGTTTCTCTTTTTTTCTTTGTTCTTTTGTTTCTTAAATTCCACATGTGAGTGAAGCCATATGGTATTTCTTTCTGAGTGACTAATTGACTTACTTCACTTAGTGTTAAACCCCCTAGATCCACCCATGTTGTTGAAAATGGCAAGATTTAATTCTTTATAATGGCTGAGTAATATTATATTATCAATTCATGTATCAGTGGATACTTGGGCTTCTTCCATAATTTGGGTATTGTAAACAATGCTATAATAAACATAGGGGAGCATATATATTTTTAAATTATTGTTTTCTTATTCTTTGGGTAAATACCCGGTAGTAAAATTACTAGATCATATAATAATTATATTTTTAATTTTTTGAGGAACCTCCATACTGTTTTCCACAGTGGTTACACCAGTTTGCATTCCTACCAACAGTGCACAAGAGTTCCTTTTTTTTTTTTTTAACACATCCTTGCCAGCATTTGTTGTGTTTTTTTACATAGCCATTCTGACAGGTATGAAGTAATATTTCGCTATGGTTTGGTTTGATGATGAGTTATGTTGAACATCTTTTTCATGTGTCTGTGGGCCATCTGTATATGTACTTTGGAGAAATATCTGTTCATGTATTCTGCCCATTTTTATTTGGATTATTTTCTTTTTTGGTGTTGAGTTGTATAAGTTTTTTTTCTTTAATTTTGGATATTAACCCCTTACCATATTCATCATTTGCAAATATCATCTCCTATTTGATAGGTTGTCTTTTTATTTTGCTGGTTGTTTCATTTGCTGTGCACAAGCTGTTAATTTTGATGTAGTCCCAGTAGTTTATTTTTGCTTTTGTTTCCCTTGCCTCAGGAGACATATCAAGAAAGATGTCTATATGGCTGATGCCAGAGAAATTGCTGATCTCTTTTCTATGATTTTTATGGTTTCAGGTCTCACATTTGGGTTTTAATCCATTTTAAGTTTACTTTTGTATATGGTGTAAGAAAGTGATATAGTTTCATTGCTTTGCATATAGTTGTCCAGTTTTTCCAGCATTATTTGTTGAAGAGACTGCCTTCCCTATTGCATCTTCTTAGCTCTTTGTAGTAGATTAGTTGACCATATAAGTGTGGGTTTATGTATGGGATCTCGATTGTATTCTAATGACGTATAAGTCTATTTTTATTCCAGTACCATACTATTATAATTACTACAGCTTTGTAATAGATCTTAAAAACTGAGATTGAGATACTTCCAACTTTGTTCTTCTTTTTCAAGATTGCTTTGGCTGTTCAGGGTCTTTTGTGGTTCCATACAAATTTTAAGATTATTTTTTCTACTTCTGTGGAAAAGACTGTTGGTAATTTTTTAAGTGTTTGTTTATTTTGAGAGAGAGTACATGCGGAAGGAAGGAGAGAGAGTGAGAGGAGAGAGAGAGTCCCAACCAGGCTCCACATGGTCAGTGCAGGGCCTGATGCAGGGCTTGATCCCACAGACCATGATATCATGACTCGAGCCTAAATCAAAAGTCGGGCACTTAATCAACTGAGCCACCCAGGTGCCCCAAGACTGTTGGTATTTTGATAGCGACTGCATTAAGTCTATGGATTACTTTGGGTAGCATGAACATTTTAACAATATTCTCCCACTCCATGGGAGTGTCATTTGTTTGTGTCATCTTCAAATTCTTTCATAAATGTTTCTCCCACTCCATGGGAGTGCCATTTGTTTGTGTCATCTTCAAATTCTTTCATAAATGTTTCATAGTTTTCAGAGTGTAGTCCTTTCAATTCCTTGCTTAAGTTCATACTTAGGCATTTTTGGTGCAACTTTAAATGGGATTGTTTTCTTAATTTCTTTTTCTGCTACTTCATTATTAGTGTATAGAAAAGCAACAAATTTATGTGCATGGATTTTGTGTCCTGCAACCTTACTGTATTCATTTATCAGTTCTAGTAATTGTTTGGTTGACCATATATAGTATAAGGTCATCTGCAAATAGTGAAAGTTTTATATCTTCCTTACCAATTGTGGTGTCTTTTATTTCTTTCTGTTGTCTGAAATCTGTGGCTAGGACTTAAGGTACTTACTACACTGAATAAAAGTGGTGAAAGTAGACATCTTTGTTTTCTTCCTGATCTTAAGGGAAAAGCTCTTGCTTTTCACCATTGAGTATGAAGTTAACTGTGGGTTTTTCATATATGACCCTTATTATGTTGAGGTGTGTTGCCTGTAAACCTACTTTGCTGAGCGTTTTTACCATGAATTGATGACGTGTGTTGTCACATGTTTTCTTGCATATATTGAAATGATGATAGGGTTTTTATTCTCTCTCTCTTTGACGTGACCTATCACATTGATTGATTTGTGAATATTGAACCATCTCAGGAATAAATCCTACTTAATCATGGTGAATGATTTTTTAATGTATTGTGAATTCAGTTTGCTAATATTTTGTTGAGGATTTTTGCATTTATGTTTTTAGCGATATTGGACTTCAGTTCTCTTTTTTTTGTAGTGCATTTATCTAGTTTTGTATCAGATAAATGCAGCTCTCATAGAATGATTTGGAAGCTTTCTTTCCTCTTCTACATTTTGGAATAATTTGAGAAAAATGGGTTAACTCTTCTTTAAATGTTTGGTACAATTCACTTGTAAAGCTGTCTGGTCCTGGACTTTTGTTTATTGGGAATTTTAAAATTTTGACTCAATTTCATTGCCAATAATCAGTCTATTCTATTTCTATTTCTATTTATTCCTGAATTACTTTTGGGAGGTTATATGTTTCTAGGAATTTATCCATTTCTGCTAGATTTTCTAATTTGTTGGCATGTAATTTTTCATAATATTCTCTATTATCCTTTGTATTTCTGTAATGTTGTTATTTCTCCTCTTCCATTTCTGATTGTATTTATTTCAGTCATTTTTTTTGGATGAGTTTGGCTGGTTGTTTATCAATTTTGTTGATCCTTTCAAAGGACCAGTTCCCGGTTTCATTGATGCATTCTATTGATGATTTTTTTTTTTTTTTGGCTTCTATTTCATTTGTTTCTGCTCTAATCTTTATCATTTTCTTCATGCTACAGTTTTGGTTTTGGTTTTGTTTGTTCTTCTTATTTATCTCCTTTAGGTGTAATGTTAGGTTGTTTATTTGAGATTTTTTTGCTTCTTGATGTAGGCCTGTATTGCTATAAACTTCCCTTTTAAAACTGCTTTTGCTGCATCCCAAAAATTTTGGACCATTCGGCTTTCATTTTCATTTGTGTCTTTCATCTATATTTGTACTTTTAATTTCCTCTTGATGTCTTAGATGACCCAGTCCTAGTTTGGTAACATGTTATTTAACCTCCATGTATTTGTGTTCTTTCCAGATTTTTTTTTGTGGTGGATTTCTAGTTCATAGTGCTGTGGTTGGAAAAGATGCATGGTGTGATTATATTTTTTAATTTTTTGAGACTTCTTTTGTGGCCTAACATGTGATCTGTTCTGCAGAATGTGCCCTGCGGACTTGAAAATAATGTGCATTCTGACATTTTAGGGTGGAATGTTTTGACTTTATCTGTTAGATCCATTTGGTCCAATTTTCATGCAAAACCACTGTTCCCTTGTTGATTTTCTGTTTGGATGATCTATCCATTGATGTTAGTGAAGTGTTAAAGTCCCCTACTATTATTGTATTACTATTGACTACTTCCTTTATGTTTGTTATTAGTTGCTTTATGTATTCAGATGCTTCCATGTTGGGCGCATAAACATTTATAATTCTTGGGGCGCCTGGTTGGCTCAGTTGGTTAAGTGTTCGACTTCAGCTTAGGTCATGATCTCACAGTCCCTGGGTTCAAGCCCCGCATTGGGCTCTGTGCTGACAGCTTAGAATCTGGAGCTTGCTTCACATTCTGTGTCTCCCTCTCTCTCTCTGCCCCTCTCCCACTTGTGCTCTGTCTCTATCTCTCAAAAATAAACATTAAAAATTATTTAAAAAGATTTATAAGTCATACATCTTTTTGGATTCTTCCCTCAATGATTATACAGTGTCCTTTGTCTCTTGTTACTATCTTTGTATTAAAGTCTATTTTGTCCCATATGAATGCTACCCATGCTTTCTTTTCACTTCATTTGCGTAATAAATGTTTTCCATCCCTTTACTTTTAGTCTGATTGTGTTTTTTGGTCTGAAATGAGTCTCATGGAGTCAATATATGGATGGGTCTTGCTTTTTTAAACATTCCATCACCCTTTGTCTTTTGATTGGAGCATTTAGACTATTTTCACTCAAAGTAGTTATTGACAGGTATATACTTATAGCCATTATTTTGCTTGTTTTATGATTGTTTTATACTTGTTTCTGTTCCTTATTTCTCCTGGTCTCTTCTCTCACAGTTGCTAGTTTTCTTTAGAGGTATACTTGTACACTTTCTCTTTATTTTTTGCGTATCTATTATTGGTTTTTGATTTATGGTTGCTATTAGGTTTATATGTCTTATGCATATAGTGGTCTGTATTAAGTAGATGGTTGCTTAAATTTGAACCTATTGTAGAAGTACTAAATTTTTATTCTTCTTCCCCCATGTTTTAGGTAACACATTCTTTTATTTTGTGAATCCCTTGACTGATTTTTATAGATGGACTTATTCTTACTGCTTTTGTGTTGCCTATTTTTCTTACTCCAGCCATAGTCTTTCCTTTCCACGCACAGAATCCCTTTTAACATTACTTGTAAGGCTTGTCTGGTGGCCATGAATTCCTTTAATTTTTGTATGTATGATAAACTCTTTATTTATTCTTCTATTCTGAATGACAGCCTTGCTGCATAGAGTATTTTCGTTTGCAGGTTTTTTTTTTTCTTTCAGCACTTTTAATATATCATTCACTCCATTTTGGCCTGCAGTTTATCCTTGAGTTGATTTTGTTTGGGGAATCTTGAGCCTCCTGAATCTGGATTCCTGTATCCTTCCCTAGATTCAGGAAGTTTTCAGCTATTATGTTTTTAGATAAATACTATGCCTCCTTTTCCCTCTCTTCTCCTTCTGGGATCCTTATAATGCAAATATTACTATGTTTGATGGTGGCACTGAGATCCCTTAATCTATTCTCATTTTTATTAATGTTTCTTCTTTCTCCTCTTCAGCTTGTTTTCCATTACTGTTCTCCAGGTCTCTGATCAATTCTTCTGCTTTCTCTAGTCTACTATTTATTCTCATTTATTTTTAACTTCATTTATTGAGTTCTTCATCTCTATTTTTTATGTTTTCTATCTCTTTTCAGGGTCTAGCTGAGATCTTCAACTTTTATCAAGTTCAGTGAGTTTCTTTATGACCATTACTTTAAATTCTCTATCGGTTATATTACTTATCTTTGTTTCATTTAGCTCTGCTGCTGTGATTTTGTCCTGTGTTTTCATTTGGGACATATTCCTCTGTCTCCTCATTTTGTCTCTCTGTGTCTGTTTCTCTGTGTTAGGAAAGTCAGCTATGTCTTCTCTTGAAAGCAGTGGCCTTATGAAAAAGAGGTCCTGGAGTAACCTGCAGAGCAATGTCCCCTGTTCACCATAATCTGGCACTTAAGGGGCACATCTCCTTTATGTGTTGTGTACACACTAGTGTTGTTGCTTAGCCATGCTTTCCTTCAGTCCAGTTGTCTGCAATGGCTCTTTTTGCCTATTGTAGGCAGAGTTTTGTCCCTGTGTTGTTATTGGGCCAGTCTTGGCTGCCTTGGGCTTGAGTTGGGTGAGACCAAGAATTTGCTAGAGATGTGGTTTCACAGAATTGCAGTAGTAATAAATAGTAGACTAGAGAAAGCAGAGGTACTCTCCCTCTGTTGTCCTTGAGAAACCTTCAATGGTGGACATTGCCTACAATAAACCAGATATCTGCCCCCACTGCACTGCTGAAGTTCAGTGGAACTGGTGTGTGTGTGGTTATCTTCCCCTTTTCTTGGGGCAGGAGTTACTTTGGAGTGGTTCTGACTCCTTTGGATGCTGCTTGTACACTGCCATGCTTATGGTGTTGCTTTGGATAAACACCTGCAGAAGGCATGTTGGAGGGCGTGGGTTCACAGAACATGGGGGCAAACCAAGCAGTGTTAGCAAGGATTGCTCTGGGCTCTTTGTGAAAGGGACCTGGAGCAGCTTTAGTGAACTTCTGAGGACAGGTGGGAGGAGGTGGTTCCACAGAAAAGTAGTGGGCAGGGGCATGGTGTTAGCCAACTAGGTGGAGAGTGGACACACTATGCTGGTTCCTATAGGTGTCTGTGTATCTAGGCTGGAGGGCAGGGTAGGGAAATGGCACTTTCCAGTTCTTTGGTTCTTGGAGAAGTGTCCCAAAGATCCCTGCCCCTCCTGTCCATGCTCTAAGATTAGTGAACAAATCTCCCTCCCATATACGCCTGAGTTTTCAGACTCCTGCTTCTGTGCTGTATCTCAGTAGGGATGTTGTTAATACTGTCTCTCCCTTTATGGGTGGAGACTCAGTTTTCATTGCTCTACAGCTCTCCCAGAGCCAAGCCCACTGATTTTTAAAGTTCCTGGTGTTAAACACCTCTAATTATAAGAACTCACTAAATTGAGCCCCTCTGGTTTTCAAAGGCAAATATGAGGACTTATCTTCCCAGTGTGGGTCACCTGTGCCTGGGGTGACTGGTGTGGGGTTTGCTCCTTTCCCTTCTCTCTGCCTGTGGTTTTCCTCCCTCCCACGGACAATCTCATAGGTCAGTTTAGTTCCTGACAGTATCTCTGTCCAATTTACCCTTTCCATGCAGCCTTTTCTCTACATCTCTACATTTCTTAGCTGTGGAGTCTGTTCTACCAGTCTTTAGGTCATTTGCTGGGTTTATTTATACAGATATGAGTGTTATCTAAGTGTATCAATGGGACAAAGTAAGCTTAGGGTCCTCCCACTCTGCCATTTTCCCAAGAAGTCTCTAACACAAAAGTTTTAATATTTCTAGGATAAAAAACTAGGAATTGGATTACTGAGTCATATTTTGAATTCATTTTTACGTTTAGAGGAAATTGACCATCTGTTTTCTAGAGTAGCTATACATTTTTTATTTTTACCAGCAATCTATGAGATATTTAGTTGTTCTGAATCCTTCCTAGCATTGTCAATTTGTTTTATTTTACATTGTTTGTGTATTTTAGCTATTCTAATAGGTGTGTCTTAGCAGCTCATTGTGCACAAAAATTGGCGTTTCCCCACACTAATACAATGTTGAATATCTTTTTCACATGCTAATTTGCCATTCCTATATCTCCTTTGGTGAAATATCTGTTCAAAATATTTGCCCCTTTCCCTTTTTAATGGATTTTTTAAAAATTTTCTGTTGAGTTTGAGAGTTCCTTATATATTTAGGATATAAATCCTTTGGTGGTTATATAATTTGAAAATAGAACCAATCTTCATTATTTGCAGATTCTATGTCTGCACATTTGATTACTTGCCAAAATTTATTTGTATCTCTCATATCACTACATACCATCTTGCTATGGTCATTCACAGACATGCACAGAATGGTCAAAATTTTTAATTGCCTGATATGCATGTTCCCAGCTGAATTCGAATATGGCCAGATCCTTCTTTCTTATTTCAGCTATAAAAAAAGGGTTTCTTTCTTGGTTTATTTAGTGCCACGTTTTAACATTTTGTCTCTTTTGTTGGTAATTTCACTGTTTAGAATAGCCCCCATTCATTATGATGAAGTCTATCTAATGTTCCTTAGCAAAAGAAAGTTGTGATGTGTGTTATGGAGAAAATATGTATGTTAGATAAAATTCACTCTAGAATGAGTTATAGTGCCGTTGGCCATGAGTTTAGTGTTAATGACTCAAAAATATTTATTGAATAAGATGTCTTTGAAGAGAAACATACATAGAATAAGGGTATATATTAATCGGTCAATGAAAATATTGTGACCAGAGACTCATAGCAAACTAACTCTGTATTTCCTCTAGGAATAATTTGTTTAGTATTCACTAATTCAGTGTTCATAGTACTTTATAGAGAAAACTACTGTGAATAATGATAATCACCTGTACTTTCTTCCAGTTTGTAGTTTGTCTTGTCATTTTGTCATTAGTATCTTTCACGAAGCAAAAGTTTTAAATTTTTATAAAATTTAATTTACATTGGTTTCTTTATGGATCATATTTATACATATATTTAAAGTTTAAAACCAAAGACAAAGACAAAATCTTAAAAGTAACTGAAGAGAAATTTAAAAAAACAAAATTTCACCTGTAGATAATGACAATAATTACAATGGTCTTCTCATCAAAAACCATGCAAGCAGGAAGAAATTGGTGTGAAATTAAGTGTTAAGAGAAAAAACACCACCAACCTAGGACTCTGTATCCAGCAAGGTTGTCTTCAAAAGTGCAGAAGATATAAAGAATTTCTCAAACAAAAATTGAGAGGATTCATCAAAAACAGACCCATTCTGTAAGACAAGTTGTAAGGAGTCGTTCAGGAAATAGAAAAATTATATAGGACAAACACTGAATTTGCATAAGAAAGAACATTGAAGAAGAAATAAATGAGTAATATAAAATGTTTTATATTTGATTGGAGCAGTAACTACTTTCTTAAATAAGAATATTTTTTGATGTTTATTTTTGAGACAGAGAGAGAGAGCGCAAGAGTGGAGGAGGGACAGAGTATCCAAAGTGGGCTCTGTGCCAACAGCAGCCTGATGCAGGGCTCAGACTCCTGAACCATGAGATCATGACCTAAGCTGAAGTCTGCTGCTCATCTGACTGAGCCACCCAAGGGCCCCTCTTAAATAAGAATATTAATAATATACTGGCTGGTTATAGCCTAAGTCAGAAGATTAACAAAACATCTAAAGGAATGAGCAAACTAGGACTACCTGCATGACACAAGAAGTATAGTTACTTGACAGCAGACATAGATTAGTTAACATTTTATATTGCAAATACTACAGAAATAACTAATTTTATTTAAAAGGTATAATTGATACTTTAAGATAAGATATAGAGGTTTCATATGAAATAATTAAAACTGGACAAGGCAGAAGATATAAATTTAAAAAAGGAACAAATGCAGTGAATAAACAGATGATCTAAGTATGCCAACTAAAAGAGTCATATTGTCAGAGTGAATAAACAACAAGAACCAAATGCTATCTATAAGAAACAATGATAAAGATATATTTTCTTCTCTATATGCAGTGGAAATACCAATCAGAAGAAACTGAGAGTGGATATATTAATATCAAAAAAACTTCGGAGCAAAGAAAATTATCAGAGCCAAAAAGGGAGTTCATATATTGACCAAAGCATCAATTCACCAAGAAAGTATAGCAAGCCTAAATATGTATGTAACAAACAATAGAGCTACAAAACATGTGAAGTCAAAATTGATAGAACTAAAAAGGAAAACAGACAAATCCCTACTTATAACTGGAGTCTTCAACACCCCTCCCTCAATAATTAATAGCACAACTAGACAGACATCAGCAAGATTAGAGGCACTCAACAATATCCTCAACCAACAGAGATTAATAACATTTATAGAACACTCTCCCCAACGAGACAATACATTTTTTTTAAAGTGGCCATGGCACATGTATCAAGATAAACAATAGCATGAGATAGAAAAAAATGCAGATAGGTTTAAAGAAAAGGAAAGGAGAAAGGTACATCATGCTACTACTAATCAGAAGAAAATGAAAGTAGCTGTGCTAATTTTAGACAGCACAGAGAGACTTCAGAACAAGGTCAGTCATCAGGAATAAAGAAGGATATTAAATAAAGGAGTCAATGCCCTAAAAAGAGATAACAATCCTAAACATGTGCACCAAACAAAAGATCTTCAGTATAAATGAAGGAAACTGAAAGGAGAAATAAATAAATCCACTGTTGTAGTTGGAAGTTTCAATATCCCTCCATCATCAACAGATAAATCAAAGGCAGAAAATCAATATAAATTTAGATGTCCTAAACAACACTATCGATCAACTTGATCTAATTGACATTTATAAAATATTCCATCAAACAACAACAGAATACACATTCTTCTCAAACCTACATGAACCTTCACAAAGATAGACCACATGATGGACCATTAAACAACTACGGATAACAGTTCAAAAGGAAGCCTCAAGAAAAGTCAAAAATAGAAAAAATATTTGACATCTAGTAATGAATGGATAAAGAAGATGTGTGTATATATATAATACACCATATACAATGGAATATTAATAAGTAATCAAAAAGAATGAAATATTGCCATTTGCAACAATGTGGGTGGAACTAGAATGTGTTATGCTAAGAAATAAGTCAATCAGAGAAAGACAAATATCTTATGATTTCACTAATATGTAGAATTTAAGAAACAAAACAGATGAACACAGGGGAAAGGAAATAAAATGGAATAAGATAAAGAGAGAGAGGGAGGCAAACCATAAGAACTGTTAAATACTGAGAACAAACTGAGGGTTGCTGGAGGGAAGGTGGTGGGGGATGGCCTAAATGGGTGATGGGCATTAAAGAGGGCACTTGTTGGGATGAGCACTTGGTGTTATATGTAAATGATGAATCACTAAACTCTATTCCTGAAACCAATACTACACTATATGTTAACTAACTTGAATTTAAATTCAAAAAAAGAATACTTTGAATTACTGAAGTAGAAAATATGACCTTTTAAAATGGGTGGGATGTGGGGCGCCTGGGTGGCGCAGTCAGTTAAGCGTCCGACTTCAGCCAGGTCACGATCTTGTGGTCTGTGAGTTCGAGCCCCGCGTCGGGCTCTGGGCTGATGGCTCAGAGCCTGGAGCCTGTTTCCGATTCTGTGTCTCCCTCTCTCTCTGCCCCTCCCCCATTCATGCTCTGTCTCTCTCTGTCCCCAAAAAAATAAATAAACGTTGAAAAAAAATTTTTTAAATGGGTGGGATGCAGTGAACACAGTGCTTGGAGGGAAATTTATAGCATTAATCACTTATACCCCAAAAGAAGAAAGATCTAAAATCAATCTAAGCATCCACCTCAGAGAAGTAAAGAAAGAAGAATGATTTAAGACTAAATTAAACAATAGAAAATAAAGAACAAAAATTAGAGCAGAAATCAATGAAATTGACAAATAAAAAGAGAAAAATCAATGAAAACAAAAGCTGATTCCTTAATATAATCAATAAAATTAGTAAACTTCTAATGAAGAAAAAAAAAAGACCCAAATTATCAATATTAGAAATAAAAGAATGGTCATTACTATTGATCTCATGGGTATTAAAATTATAATAAAGAAATACTATGAACAACTCTACAAATTTGTCGACAAATTTGTAGTTTAAGTGAATAGTTTAAATGAACAAATTACTTGAAAAACACAAACTAAGGAAACTCACTCAAGGAGAGATAACTGTAATAGCCCTAAACATATTTCTGAAAATTAATAATTAATAACCTTCAAAAGGAAAACACCAAAGCCACTTTGCTTCACTGGTAGATTTTATCAAACATTTAAGGAGCAAAAAGTACTAATTTTCCATAATATTTTCAGAAAAAAAAAAGCCGAGGACAAACTTCTTAATTTATTCTATGAGGCCAATATTACCCTATTTCAAAAACCACATAAAGACATTAAATGATAGAAAAACTACAGACTGATGTATCTCATTAACATAGAAATAAAAATATTCAACCAAACATTATCAAATTGAATTCAGCAATATAAAAAAATTATACACCATGACCAAATGGGATTTATTAAACATACGCAAGATTGTCTCAACATTCAAAATTCAATTAATGTAGTCTGCCTTATCGAAAGGCTGAATAAAAACCATAGCATATTAATTGATGGAGGGCAAAGCATTTGAAAACATCTGCTGATTCATGATAAAAACTTTCAACAAACTAAGAGTAGAGGAATTTTCCTAAGTTAGTAAAAATATCTAATACCTTTTTGAAACAGGCTTGAAAGAGGTTTATTCTATAAAAATCTAACACCATAGTTATTGGTAAAAGACTGGATGCTTTTGCCCTAAGAGTTGGAAAAAGACAAGGATGTCATTTCATACCATTTATATTCAACATCACACTAGAATCCCTATTTAATGCAATAAGGGAAGAAAGGGAAATACAAATATGCATATTAAAATGCATATTAAATGGAAATACAAAGTATGCATATTAAAAGGAACAAAGAAAAAATGTTTTTAATTGCACATGAAATCATGGTCTGTGTAGGAAAACCAATGAACTTACACAATAATTCCTATGACAAATGAGTGAATACAGAATACAGAGTCAATATACAAAAGTCAATTTCTTATCTATATACCATCAATGAACAAATGGAAGTTAAAATTAAATATTATATTTATACAGCACCAAAAATGAAACACTTAGGTATAAATCTATCAAATTATGAATAGTATCTGCATGCAGAAACCACAAACCACTGAAGGAAGAAACTGAAGATCTAAATAAATTGAGAGATATCTTATGTTTACAGATTTGAAAATGCAATGTAACTAGGATGTGAATCTTCTCAACTTGATCTTTAGAATTAATGGAATCCCAACAAAATTCTCAGCACATTATTTTGAAGATGTGGACAATCTTTTACTAAAGTCTTTGTGGAAAGGCAAATGACCTAGAATAGTGAATACAGTATTGAAAAACAAGAACAAAGTTTGCAAACTCACACTACTCAATTTTGTGACATATAGCAAAGTTCCAGAAATTAAGACAACAAGGTATCATTGAAAGAATAGATACATAGATGGAAGATAATGGAACATAACAGAGAGCCCCAAAGAGATGCATGCCTATTGAGTCACCTGATTTTTGGCCAAGGTGTAAGGCAATTCAAAGGGGGAAAAATAATTTTTTCAACAAATGGTGCTGAAGTAATTAGATGTTCATAAGTAAAAAAAATACATACCTAATCACAGACTTTACACCTTACATAAAATTAACTCAAAATAGAACATAGAAGCATCAAATACAAAATTATGATTCCTATAGGAGAAATTAAAGGAAAAACTATTTGAGTTTCAATTTGGTGATGAAATTTCGGATGTATTACCAAAAACATCATGAAAGAGAAAGTGTTGGATTTTTTAAAGCTAAAATTTCTACTTTTTGATAAACACTTGAGAATGAAAATAAAAGCCACAGATTGAGAAAAAAAAATATTTGCAAGACATATGTGTAATCAAGGAATTTTATCTGTATGCAAAGGCAAACAACAAAATTCCAAAACCTTAAAACTCAACAATAAGGAAATAAAACCTCTCAATTAACAAATTGGCCAAAATAAAAGCAGACACCTCTCCAAATATATATATACAAATTGCACCTAAGCGCATGAAAAAATGCTAAATTTATTTATCATACGACTGGAAGTTTGTACCCTTCAACCACCATGGTAACTACACTGAATAATACTGTGTTATATATTTGAAAGTTGTTAAGAGAGTAAATCTTAAAAGTTCTCATCACAAGAAGAAAGAATTCTATGTGTGATGTTAGATGTTAACCAGCCTTATTGTGGTAATTATTTTGGAATATATCTAAATATCAACCATTAAGTTGTACATCTAAATCTAATACAATGTGTCAGTTCTATCTCAGTAAAAAATGATGCTCAACATCATTTGTCAGTAGGGAAATTACAAATTAAAACAAGATGAGATACCACTACATAACTATTAGAATGACTAAAACAAAACAAAACAAAACAAAAACCCGACGTCACTAACTGCTGGAGAGGATGCAAAGCAACAGGAACTCTTATTCACTGCTGATGTGAATGTAAATTCATATAGCTATTTGGGAAGACAGTTTGGAAGTTTCTTGCAAAATTAAAAATAGTCTTATCATAAAACCCAGCAATTGCTTTCCTGGGTATTTACTCAGCTGGTTTGAAATGTTGTAGCAGCATAATTGCCAAAAATGGAAGCAACCAAGGTGTCCTTTAAAGGGTGAAAGGATAAACAAACTGATGTATCCATACAGGGGTGAATATTAAATGTATGTTGCTAAATGAAAGAAACCAGGGTATGTATTATCTAATTCCAGTTATGTGGCTTTCAAGAAAAGGCAAAATTATAGAGATGGCATAAAGATCTGAGGTTTAGTGGTAGGGGGAGGGTTGAATACAACACTCACTGGGGAGTGTATCTATTTTATATGATACCATAATGGTGAATACATGAAACTATGTATTTGTGGAAACTCAAAGAACTTTATGGCAAAAATGGAGAACTTCATGCATATTTGTTTAAAAATTCATTTGGGAGTTCAGAGGGGTCCTAAGGTAGAATGCAGAATGTGACAAAACGATCTAAGTATTACAAATACATGAAACAACTTCATGGAAGGGAATGGAGGGAAAAGTGCTGACCTATGTGACTTTGACAGTGAGATGAGCCTGTAACATTACATACAGATGAAGCTACACATAAGCACAATACTCTGGTCGATAAAGTTGTTTTCCATAGGAATGTCAGTTAATAACTCTGAAAATACTATATATGCTATATATGTATGCAGAAATTGAACGATTAAATGTACAGTGATTCAGGTTTCTTGTTGGAGAGGGAGGGTATAAAGCAAGGGAGAGGGTTAGAATCATGGTGATAGGTTAGAGTTGGAGACATGAGTAAGAACCCATGTTTACCCTAATATAGTACAGACGCAAGTATTTGTAGACACATACACCTCTGTGGGTTACTATACACACATGTGTTTCCTGGATGTGTCACCTGAGAAGGCCTAAATGGAACAACAGCCCAGCAGCAGTGAGCACACCTGGCACCCAGGTCCTGGTTTCTAATACCATTCTGTAATGAGTAAAAGAAATGAAAGCACTCCCAATGGCCAAAGCTAGAATAATTTAACAACAAAATAATTAAAGGAATATAGAATTACAAACCGAAGTATTAAATCAATCTCCGTAAGTCCATATTGTCATAATTAATGATTGAGTAAGTAAATAAATAGAGAATAGATTTCCTCTGCAGAAGAATTCCAAATAAGAATTACACCCTTTTTTAAAAAAAAATTTTAATGTTTATTTATTTTTGAGGCAGGGAGAGACAGAGCATGAATGGGGGAGGGTCAGAGAGAGAGGGAGACAGAATCTGAAACAGGCTCCAGGCTCTGAGCTGTCAGCACAGAGCCCGACGCGGGGCTCAACTCATGGACCGCGAGATCATGACCTGAGCTGAAGTCGGACGCTTAACCGACTGAGCCACCCAGGCACCCCAAGAATTACACCCTTAAAGATGTGGAGCAATTAGAAAAGTACTAATCGAAAGGGACACATGCACCCTGATGTTTATAGCAGCATTATCTACAATGACCACATTATGGAAACAGCCCATGTGCATGGATGGATGAATGGATAAAGAAGATGTGGTATATATATATACAACAGAATTTTACTCAGCCCTAAAGAAGAATGAAATCTTGCCATTTGCAACAACATGAATGAAGCTGGAAAGTATTATGCTAAATGAAATGAGTCAGAGAAAGACAAATACCGTATGATTTCACTAGTGGAATTTTTGAAAAAAAAATATTTATTTTTGAGGGAGAGAGAGACAGAGGAAGAGTGGTGGGAGGGCAGAAAGAGGAGACAGAATCTGAAGCAGGCTCCAGGTTCCGAGCTGGCAGCACAGAGCCTGACATGGGGCTTGAACTCACGAACTGCAACATCATGACCTGAGCTGAAGTCTGACACTTAACTGACTGAGCCATGCAGGCGCCCCTCAGGTGGAATTTAGGAAACAAAACAAATGAGCAAAGGAACAAAAAGGAGAGAGACACAGTGAGAAACAGACTCTTAACTAGAAAGAACAAACTGATGGTTTCCAAAGGAGAAGTGGGTGAGGGGATGCGTTAAATAGGTGATGGGGATTACTGAGTGCACTTGTGATGTGCTCCATTTGTTGTATGGAAGTGTTGAATCGCTATACTGTACACCTGAAACTAATATTATACTATGCTAACTAATTGGAATTTAAATAAAAGATTTAAAAAAAGAGGTGGAGTATAACTCCCTATTTAAATGTGAGCTGTATGTAATTTAGACTTCCGTCTTAAGAGAAAAGTTGAAAAGCAGGAGCAGGCTGGGGAGAGAGAGAGAGAGAGAGAGAGAGAGAGAGAGAGAGAGAGAGAGAGCGAGCGAAGTCCCTTTACAGTGGAGAACCTTGAAAAACACCATGTCAGTCAGGTGATGAAGGTCAATATCAACAGTGGTAAGTGGTGTTGATAGTATGTCCCCTTGACATGATAAGAACAGTACTTTACCCCTTCTTCACAAAAAATCCATAATTCTGGTCTAATCATGAGAAACATATTGGAAAAGTCCTGAGGGATATTTTAGAAAATACCTGACTAGTACTGCTCAAAACTGTCAATGTCATTAAAAATAAGGAAACTGTAAAAATACTTCACAATCAAGAGGAGACTAATGGACATGATGATTATCCCGAATGGAATACTGGAACAGAGAAAGGGTGTTAGGTAAAAACTAAGAAAATCTGAATAAAGTATGGATTTTTAGTTAATAATATGTCACTACTGGTTCATTAATTGTGACAAATGTGCCATACTAATGTCAAGTGTTAATTGTAGTAGAGAGTGGATTTGGGTACACTGGAAGGCTCTATTATCTTTACAACTTTGCTGTAAGTCTGAATCTGTTCTAAAATAAAATGTTCATTAATTTAAAGAAAATGGGGACACCTGGATGACTTAGTCAGTAAAGCATCCAGCTCTTGATTTCAACTCAGGTCATGATCTCCTGGTTTATGGGTTCAAACCCCACATCAGGTATGTCTCTGACAGTACACAGAGCCTGCTTGGAATTCTCTTTCTCCTTTCTCTGCCCCTTCCTCCACGCACACATGCACTTTCTCCCCCTGCCCCCCCATCTATATCTATATCTATATCTATATCTATATCTATATCTATATCTATCTATCTATCTATCTATCTATCTATATCTGTCTCTCCCCCAAAATAAATAAACTTTAAAAAAATTTAAAAAAAACTTTTAAAATCAACTGGCCATATTTATGTGAGTCTATTTCTGGTCTCTTATTTTCCACTGATTTTGCATCTACCCCTTTAATACCATAGTCTGATTATTGTTGTGATATATTAAATATTTAAATGGGGTAGTGTCAGTTCTCTAACAATTTTTTTCCTTTTCTATTTTTTTTTTCTATTTACTTTATCTTATCATACAGAGTTTAGAATCTGTCTATAGTTTCAAAACTATTATACTAGGATTTTGATTGGGTTTACATCAAACTATAAGTCAATTTGGAAACGTAAGAATTTTATTTTTTTAATGTTTATTTATTTTTGAGAGACAGCACAAGCAGGGGAGGGGCAGAGAGAGAGGGAGACACAGAATCCAAAGCAGGCTCCAGGCTCTGAGTTGTCAGCACAGAGCCCATCGCGGGGCTTGAACCCATGAACAACAAGATCATGGCCTGAGCTGAAGTCAGATGCCTAAGCAACTGAGCTACCCAGGTGCCCCAAGAGTTTAATTTTTAATTCTTCATTACTAGTGTATAGAAGTATGATTGAATATTTTTGTGTTAGCCTTATATCCTTTAACATAGTAAACTAAAATATTACTCATTTGCTTTTTGGGATAAATATCTAGGGATTTTCAGGGTGCCTGGGTGGCTCAGTTGGTTGAGTCCAACTCTTGATTTTGACTCAGGTTGTGATCCCAGAGTCATGGATCAAGCCCCAAGTCAGGCTCTGTGCTGAGCATGAAACCTGCTTAAGATTCTCTCTCTCTCTCTCTCTCTCTCTCTCTCTCTCTCTCTCTCTCTCTCTCTCTTCTCTCTCTTCTCTCTCTTCTCTCTTCTCTCTTCTCTCTTCTCTCTTCTCTCTTCTCTCTTCTCTCTCCCTGTGCCCCTCCCATGCCTGCCCTTTGTCTCTCTCCCTATCTCTCTCTCTCTTAAAATATAAAATCAATCAATCAATCAATTTAGGGAATTTTGGTGTCAATCATGATATTTCAAATAGGGACCATTTTATTTCTTGCTTTCTAATTTGGATTCCTTTTATTTCTCTTTCTTGCATATCACTGCACTGATAAGGACTTCTAGTACTATATTGATTAGGAGTGGTCGGAATGAACATCTTTGACTTTCCACAAACCTAGGAGGAAACCATTCTTTCATTGTTACATAGGATGTTAGCTGTGGATGTTTTCTGGATTCCATTAATCAGAAAAAAAGAAGTTCTTGTTTGTTTGCTGAGAATTTTTTTTTTAATAATCAATGGATGTTGAATCTTGCCAAATGAATTTTCTGCAACAATATGATCTTGTAGCTTTTCTTAGTTTGTTAATATGATGAATTACATTGTTTGTTTTAGGAATATTGAAATTGCCTTGCATTTCTAGTACTAAGCCCACTTGATCATGGTGATTAGACTTTTTATATATTAATTTAATTTGTTTACATTTTGTTGAGGGTTTTGTGTCTGTTCACAATAAATATTAATGGGTAGTTTCATTTTCTTGTATTTTCTCTAGTTTGGAGTAAATCTAGTTTCATGAAATGAATCAGAAAGTGCTCCCTCTTCTTTTCTCTGGAAGAGATTGTGTAAAATAGTATTATTTGTTCTTTAAATGTTTGGTAGCATTTGTTAGTTTGAAGCATTGAGTTCCTACCTGCTTTCCATGCCCTGTAGTTTCAATGTGACTCCAGTTTCAGAGTGCTACCCAATAGCCAATAGGAGACCTGAGTGGTAGTCTAAACTGAGTGTTTAGGTTTTAAAGACTTTGGTATATATTTTAGGGTTGGATCCATGCTTGTGTAGCTGGAGAGTAAGAGAAAAAGCTAACACACAACTTGAGGGTATTGCCTTCTTAAGTTTCTTCCTCTCTGTACACTGCCATATGTTTGGGATTTTTAGAGGTCCCTCTTACTGGTCCTCATAAAAAAACTGTGGCTTTAGTTTCCCTACTCTGCCAAGCATTCCTGAAAGTGTCTTCCACCAGAACCAAATGGTGAGAAGGTAAAGAGTAAAAATAAAGCAATGGACATTCTCCCCATGCTCTTTGAGACCACAGTTCTGGTCAAAGGAAAAAAATTCCTCTGCCACCACCTTGGAAGAGGTGCTTGGAAGTCAGCTTTTTGGATTGTCAGCTGTAGGAAGTCAATCCTACTTTTTGGATTGACGAGAAATAGAAATTTTCTCTTGCAACTCTGTCTGCTTGCAATGCACAATGCTTGGTTTCAGGACTCTTTCAAGTGTAGACCAGAAGATAACCAGGGAAAAAGGAATGACCAAATTCATTATTGGTTCAATGGTACATTACTTTCTGCTTCCCTTCCCTAATCTACCCGCTGCTACTACACTCCAGAGTCCTCAAATAGTTATTCTATGTATTCATCCAGGGTTTTCAATTAAATTCAAATAGGGTGGATCTTGCATATTCAGTCTTGACCATAACCAGAATCACCTCTAAAAACTTAAAATATAATTATTTTTAATTTAACAGCATTTTAGTTAGAATATGTTCCTAAAGGGTTGAGGTGTACTTTATGAGCTAGTTTCCTGCCTTACCCCCACCCCATATGATAATCTTAAGGATAGAAGAGAATGAAATAGAGAAAATGCAAGTGATAATTAATTTCTCATGTGTTAAGGATATTAAATTACGTTAAATTTTCTCATGTATTAAGGACTTGGTAGTGAAACATTACTAAATAGAATAGTGATAAGTTCATTGACCTATGATTTGCGGGTGGAAAGACTAATCCAAACAAAATTAAATTAAACAAATGAAGAAATTAAGAAATAAATACTTCAAGTCTCCAAGTGAGAATGAGAATAGAGAGCTCTCATCAAATATATTAGTGTTTGTGTTTCTTTTGTCCTTTATAAATATTTTTCTTTTTAATTTTTTATTTAATTTTATCTTCCTAGAGCAATTTTAAGTCCACAGAAAAATCAGAGGGAAGTTACAGAGATTTCCCATTTATTGCCTGCCTCTTCACATGAGTAGCCTCCCACATTATCAACATCCCTGCTAAAGTGGTACATTTGTTAAAATTGATGAACATACGTTAACACATCATTATCATCCAAAGTGCAGAGTTTACCTTAAGGAGTAGTCCTGGTATTGTGCATTCTGTGGATTGAGACAAATGCATAATAACATGTATCCATCATTATAGTATCATACAGAGTATTTTCACTGGCCTAAAAGTCCTTTGTGCTCTGCCTATTCCTTCCTCCCTGTGTGTTCCCACCCCTTTGCACCTACTGATCTTATTACCATCTCCATAGGTTTTCCTTTTCCAAAGTGTCATATAGTTTGAATCACATAATATTTAGCTTTTCAGATTGGATACTTTCATTTAGTGATAGGCATTTAAGCCCCCCCCCCCACCATGTCTTCTCATGTCTTGATAGCTCATCTCTTTTTAGCACTGAAAATAAAGACATCTTGGTTTCTTGCAAGTTTTGGCAATTATGAATAAAGCTACTATAAATATCCACGTGCGGGTTTTCATGTGGATATAATTTTCACTTCCTTTGGGTAAATACCAAAGAGCATGAATACTGTACTGTATTGTAAAAGTATGTTTAGTTTAATAAGAAATTTTCTTTTCTAATACATGTATTCCATGCTTTAAGTTTCCCTTTAAGAATTCGTTTTACTGCATCCCACAAATTTTGACAAGCTGTTTTTGTTTTCATTTGGTTCAAGATATTTTTCAATGTCTCCTGAAATTTCTATGGCCCATGGGTTATTTATAAGTGTGTTGTTTAATATATGTTTCCATATATTTTGGGATTTTTCAGTTATCTTTCTGTTACTGATTAATAGTTTAATTCCATAGTGGTCTGAGAGCAGACATTATATGATTTCTATTCTTTTAAATTGTTATGGTGTATTTTATGGCCCAGATTGTGGTCTAGCTTGGTGAATTTTCCTGTGTAACCCTGGTAAAAATGTGTATTTTGATGTTGGATGAAATAGTCTGTAGATGTCCATTGTATACAGCTGATTGATAGTGTTGTTGAGTTCAACTATGTCCTTGTTGATTTTCTGACTGTTGGGTCTGTCCCTTTCTAATAAGGTATGTTGAAGTCTCCAACTATGATAGTGAATTCATCTATTTCTCTTTGCAGTTCGATCAGTTTTTGCTTCACATATTTTGTGCACTGTGGTTAGGCACATATGCATTAAGTTATATCTTCTTGGAGGAGTGACCCCTTTTTCATGTAATGTCCTACTTTATCCCTGATAATATTCCTTGTTTAGAGTCTGCTTTGCCTAAAATTGATTTAGCTACTTCTGCTTTTTTTTTTTAATTGAAGTGTAGCTGACAGACAATGTTACATTGGTTTCAGATGTATGACATAGTGATTCAACAAGTTTGTACATTATGCCATGCTCATGGTAAGTGTAACTGTTATCTGTCACCATCCAAGGTATTATAATATCACTGACTATATTCCCTATGCTGTGTCTTATTTCCGTGACTTATGTATTCCATAACTAGAAGGCTGTATCGCCCACTTGCTTCCACCCATTTTGCCTATCCTCCACACCCCCAGGCATCCATTTATATTTAATTAATATGTGTCTTTATATCTAAGGTGGGTTTCTTACAGTTAGTTGGGTCTTGTGTTTTCATCCAGTTGGACCACCTCTTTTTTACATTTAGACAATTGAAGTTCAAAGTGATTAGTGATATAGTTGGATTTATATTGACCATATTTGTTACTGGTTTCTATTTGTTTGCCCTTGTTCTTTGTCCCTATTTTTATCTTCTATTTCTTCCTTTGGTGCTCATAACTGAGATTTTTATATGATTCCATTTTTTCTCCTTTCTTAGCCTATCAGTTAAAATTCTTTCCTTCTTTTTTTAGTGGTTACTCTAGAGTTTGCAATATACATTTACAACTAAATATAGTACACTTCAAGAAACAGTATATACTATTTCATGAATAGTATGAATACCTTATAACAAAATAATTCTGAATTCTACTTTTTATTCCTCGTATCACTGTTTTTATTCATTTTACCTATATGAAGCATACTTAAGTGTGTATATATACATAAACAATAACAAAATATTAGCAACAATGTATTTGATTAGGTATGCTCATGTATTACATATGTATAAAATACTTATATATACTTACAAGTTTTATATATATATATATATATATACACACACACACACATACATACACACACACACACACAAGTGTGTGTGTGTGTGTGTGTGTGTGTGTGTGTGTGTATAACATAAGCATTCCTAATCAAGTACATTGTTGCTACTATTATTCTGTGGTTTTTAAAAAACTTTTTATTTAAATTCTAGTTAACATACAGTGTAATGTTAGTTTCAGGTATATAATAGTATACAATATAGTGATTAGATACTTCCATACATCACCCGGTGCTCACCACAAGCACATTTCTTAGTCCCAGTCAGCTATTTCACCCATTCCCCACCCACCCACTATCCCCCTCATTTTGTTGTCTGTAGTTAAGAGTCTGCTTTTTGGTTTGCTTCTCTTTTTCCACTTGATCATTTGTTTTGTTTCTTAAATTCCATATTTGGTTAAAATCGTATGGTATTTCTCTTTCTCTGATTGACTTATTTTGCTTACTGTAATAATCAAATACATTGTTGCCATTATTATTTTGAACAAACTCTTGTCAGATCGAGTAAGAATAAGTAAGTGCTCTTTATGTATATGTGAGTGTTTGGCCTATATTACTTTCCTTCTCCTCTGAAGAACTTCTTTTAACATTTCTTGCAAGGCAGGTCAACTGGAAATAAATTCCCCCAATTTTTGTTTGTCTGAGAAAGTCTTTTTGTCTCTCTCCTTCACCTTTGAAAGGTAATTTCACAGAGTATAGAATTCTAATTTGGTGGTTTTATTCTCTCAACGTTTCAAATATTACCCTCCACTCTTCCTATTTGCATGGTTTCTGAGGAGAAATTAATGATATTCTTATATTTGGTCCTCTATAGGTAAGGTTGTTTTTTTTTTTTTTTTCACACCCTCTGGATTCCTTTAATTTTCTGTCATTTGAGAATGATATGCCTAGGTGTTGATTTTGGCAATTATCCTGTTTTCTGTTCTGTTACCATCCTGGATCTTTGGCTTGGTGTCTGGTATTAATTTGCATAAATTCTCAATCATTACTGTTTCAAATATGTCTTTTGTTTCTTTCTTCTGTGATTTCCATTACGCATACACTACCTTTTGTAGTTGTCCCATAGTCCTTGGATACTAAGTTCTCGTTTTTTCAGTCTTTGTACTTTTTGCCTCTCAGTTTTGGAGGTTTCTACTGAGATATCCTCAGGTTGAGATTCTTTCCTTAGCGGTGCCTAGCCTCTAATGAGCCCATCAAAGGCAACCTTCATTTCTATTATAGTATTTTTGATCTCAGCTTTTCTTTTTGGTTGTTTGTTTGGAGTTCTGTCTCTGTGCTCACATTGCCCATCTGTTTTCATATGCTGTCTACTTTATCCATTGAAAAGTCTGAGCATATTAACATAGTTGTTTTTTTTTTTTAATTCCCAGTTGGGTATCTCTAACAGCCCTGGTATATCTGATTCTGATGCTTTGTCTCTTAAACTGTATGTTTTACCTTTTAGCAGGCCATGTAATTTTTTCTTGATATCTAGGCATGACGTACCAGGTAAAAGGAACTACTGTAAATATGTCTTTAGTAATGTGGTGATAGATATGGGGAGGAAGGGAAGCATTCTGTAGTCTTATGATCAGCTCTCTGTTTTAGTGAGCCTGGGCCTCTGAACTGTAAACCTTATAATGTTTTCAGGGTTTTTCTTTTCTCTCCCTAGGTGGGACAGGATGACTAGAGTGGGCTGGAGTTAGGTATATTCCTTCTCTTACATGGAAGACTAGAGCTAATTGTTGGTTAGTTTCCTTCCTATGAGTCAGTTAGGCTCTGATTATATCCCAGCAGGTTAGGGTCTCCTTAACTAGTTGCCCCTGAAGGCAGGCCTTATTAAGAAGAACAATGTGCTCTGGCCTCTTTCAAAATGGTTTCTTTCCCTTTCTGATGCCAAAACAACAGTGGGTTTTTCATGGATGTTTACTATGGGAACATGGTCAAGCTTCTGGAGATCTTACAATATTGTGGAATCCTCCCTATGACTACCTCCCCCTGGAGTTTTTAACTTTTAGATTTGCCCACCCTGAGCCTCCAGCAGTTCGTCAATTAGAGTTTAGGTTTTCCTCCCTGAGCACTGGTTCTTCGGGGTGGTTTCCACTTAGGCGTCTCTGCTCTGGAAAGCTGTGGCTCACTGTATTCACTTGTCAGCCTCTATGATTTGGGGGCAGGAGTTTGCCCTGTGTCCTCTCCTCTCATATGGATCAAGAAGAATTGGTGAGTTTTTAGTCTTTTCAGCTTTTTACTTATTGTTAGGATGGAGTGGCCCCTTATATGTAGAACCTGGAATTGGAAGTCCTCCCATATGTTTATTGATTTTTAAGATTCTTTTGATTATTTAAAATTCACATAATTTAAGTACATTTATGAGGAGTCAATTAATTAGAAGGATATTATGAAAAAGTAATTATATTGTATATCTATGAACTGGAGTGGATTTCAAGGGACCATCTGCCATATGAATGATTATTTCCAATATACTAAAAGATTCAAGTATGGAGAAGTGAAGGAAAATAGGAGGGTCAGAGAAGTTGATATGATGAAAAAGAGTATCAATGGAAAGATAAGAGAAAATGAGAGGAGTTAAGAGACAAGAACAGTAAGAAAGGTGTTATTTTTGTATCCTGGGAATTGTGGAATCAGAATGTTAATTTAAATTCTCTACAGAAGCAAAAAATTAAAAAAGTAATGGAATATATTCTTTCTAGCCCAAATAGGAGAAATTAAAGATCCCTACTCATGTTCCTTCATCTTCCCTCGCTCATAGTGTTGGGAGGTCCCAAGCAGACTTCTCTTTCCTTGGCCTCATGCTGTTCATAAAACTGCTGACCTCATTACCTTTGAGAAAAATTATATGATGTCCTATTCATTTTGTTTCAGATCTTAAAAAATGATTAAAAAAAACACAGTTGACTTTGAATGAATAAAATCACTTCTAGATGATTATCAGTTCAGTTATATTTATCATTGGGTTTTTGCCCAGTGTTTCATGTGGTTTTGTCCATCTTATGCTGTTATAATCAGTTTTATTTCTATCCTAATTTTTACATGTCCAAGTTATTTTAGTGATTACTGTCATCCACTTAACAGTAATTAAGTACTATTATTGACTTATTAGATTATTTTAATCTTGCATAAATCTATCTGGTCCTTGGTTATTTCTGTTCTTCTCTGAATAACCTTCAATTTGTTAACTATATCTGTATCTTTGATATATAGCATTATAACTTTTACCATAATAGCATGGCTTTTGCTTATAATAATTATAATTTAATAAAGTAATTTTAATGTGGTAACTCCTTGAAAGCTTTTAAGGTCTTTTCGTATTGACTTTTAGAGTTGGGCATAGTTTGCATTAGAAAAAAAAATATATGTATATATTATTGCCAAAATGTAGGTCAAAATATCTTCCTCTCCCACATTCATCATATCATAGATTTGCTACCTGAAAAACAAAAATTTAGGACTAATATTTAATAATGTTACTGACTATATTACAATGTAGTAATAAAAAGTGAGGATAATGTTTACTGTAAACACTGTTTCATCTTACAAAATAATTCCTTCATTTTTACTTCAGACATCATACAGTATTTCTCCGATATCATTTACTAATCTAATAGATGACCAGTTGATGATTAAAACTATTATTAGACCTCCCCTTGGCCCTCCCATACATGTGTTTTATCTGTTTTTTGGTTTTGGTTTTTAAAACACTAACCTAAATCTTGCTACTGGCTGAAGAGTTTCTTAGGATCTTTGAGAAACTTATTAAATGTTTATAAAAATGTTATAGTAACTTTAAGATTTACCCCAGAAATCTTAGGCATTTTGTGAGAAAGTTAACATAGTAACTTCCTAAAGGTGAGTCTCCACCCTAAGAGAACGTTAACTGATCTGCATTATTTGGCCGTCACAGTGAACAAAATTTGATTGTAGTCACACAGTCCAGAGCATGCCATTGCTTTTCAAAAGATTTTCTTTACCTCAAAAATTCCTCTCTAGGGAATGGAAGAATATGGATACCACCTGTTAATCATATTTGTAGCCCTCTGTATACTAAACATAAAACTTGCAATTAGTACCTTTAATACACTATTTTTAACGTGTTAAAAATAAAAATTACAAAATCTTTTCTCTCATTGGAGTTTTCCATCTACTTTAGTTAGTCTGTTACAAAATGGGGAAAGAAAGGGGAAAAAGATATTTACAAGGGAAGTTGTTATATTTTCAAATTACTGAAGAAATTAAGACCCATTCACATCTAGATGAGAGTATTTATAAGCCTACATGTTTCCCCCAAATAGTAAGTATGTTACACACTCACAAATATGACTTCACAGTGCCCAAATATGGCAGGATAGTCACTAAACTTGACTCAAATGAGGAAGAAGGAGGAAAAGCTGACAGTCATATCAGTTGTGGATACCTATTAGAAATCTGAGCAACTTTTTACTATAAACAATATTTTAAAGACTGCTTAAACAATGCAACAAGTTTACTTACTTAACCTAAGTCAAATCCTTACAATAACCAGTCTTTAACAATAGTAAAGGGCTCTTTGGTTGCAAGAACCAAATTTGAACCTCATAAGGGTGCAAATTAAAAGGATGTTTATCATAAAGAGGAGAATATTCTCATGGCAACCAACAGCAGGAAATGTAGGTAGGCCTTACATGAAGTAGAAACTTGGCTGGCAGCCAATCTCTCAAACGCTACCCTTCTGGGAGTAATCTGTCTTCTCACAGAAAACCAGCTCTTTGTAATGTCCTAATTTTTGCTTTTCAGTAATTGTATCTTGCACCAGAATCCACCTGATTATTTTTCTGACATTATTTCTACTCTCCATGAATTTACAGCTCCAGTCTCCACTGAATATTCTGATTTAGTCTCTATTTCTATATTCCACAGTCTTCCGAAAGATACATTGATTTCAGTTTGGATCATTGTCCATCCCTGATCGAATCAACATGGGTAGAAAACAAAGGCTTGCCCTTATTGGAATTGTGGGCCAGACCTGACTGGGTTAAAGAGGGTGCACATGGGAAGAGAGAAACTTCATTTCTAGTTATACTTTTTTTTTTTTTGAGAGAGAGAGAGAGAGAGAGAGAGAGGGAGAGAGAGCATGTGCGTGTGTGTGCAAGAACGTGGGGAAGGGCAGAGGTAGAGATAATCTTAAGCAGGCTCCACGCCTAGCATGGATCCCCATATGGGGCCCGATCTCACGACTGTGAGATCATGACCTGAGCTGAAATCAAGAGTTGGACACTTACCCACTGAGTCACTCAGGTGCCTCCCTTTCTAGTTATACTTAAGGTGCATTTCTCTTATCACTTATTTGCAATAGGATATTAAGTTGCATATTCACCTCCTTATTCTGTTAAGTCATCTAGTTTCAATGCAAACTATCAGACTAGGTATTTTCACAGACTTTTAAGTATTATAAATGTCTGTGCTTTCAAAGAAAGCATAGGCAATCATTTAAATTCACTGGAGGGGCGCCTGGGTGGCGCAGTCGGTTAAGCGTCCGACTTCAGCCAGGTCACAATCTCGCGGTCTGTGAGTTCAAGCCCTGCGTCGGGCTCTGGGCTGATGGCTCAGAGCCTGGAGCCTGTTTCCGATTCTGTGTCTCCCTCTCTCTCTGCCCCTCCCCCGTTCATGCTCTGTCTCTCTCTGTCCCAAAAATAAATAAACGTTGAAAAAAAAATTAAAAAAAAATACACTGGAAGATAAAATACCAAAACAAAAAACAAAACAAAAAAAAAAAACAAAAAACATCTGGAAGCTACTACATCAATATTAAACAGAAGGAATGCTATTTGATCTTATTATGATATACAAGTTAAAAACCTATGAATATTTCTTTTTTAATTTGAAACTAAAACAGATAAGGCATATTTAATGTGACACTTAATATTTTAAATATACTTTCCAATTACAGGTCTTCATTTATCCTTGATATCATTGATATTCAAATAATTATTAAGCAAACACCATTAACTGCTTCAAAGTAATTTCTTTAGATTATTGGCCAAGATTAAGTGATGTCAAAGATGCAAAGATGTAAAAGGAAAAATTGACTGTCTCTGAACTCATCATGTGTCATCTTCAACTTGCTCACTCTGCTATAGCCACATAGGTATCCTGGGGCTGGAAAACTTTCAGAAATATGAAACCCAGGATACTTTTCCTATCTTTAGGCCTCTTCAGTGACTATGCCCCAACTCTGAAATTCTCTACTTCTGGATTCCCTCATCTTTAGATTCTAATTTCACCTTCTAATGATACTTTAATTCACTATCCTATTTAAAATTGCAATTATAATTGTTTTTTAAATTTCATTGATTGTTTTCCTCATCTCTAGTTGGTTCTTTATCTCTTTGTTAAGTGTCTCACTAGTGCCCTCTACTCTTTGCTCAAGTCCAGTGAGTATATTATGACCATTACTTTAAATTTTCTATCAGGCATATTACTTATCTCAGTTTCACTTAGGTCTCTTGATATGGTTTTGTCCTGTTCTTTCATTTGGGACATATTTATTTGTCTCTTCATTTTGTCTAATTCTTTGTGCTTCTGTGTGTTATGAAACTATACTATATCTCTTGCTCTCAAAAGTAGTGGCCTTACGAAAAAAAGGTCATATAGTACCCTGAAATGCAATGTCCAACTGTTTACCAGAAACTGGGGCTTCGGGAGTGTCTCCTAGGTGTATTGTGGGTGCCCTGTTGTGTCTGAGCCATGTTTTCCTTCAGTCCAGTTGTCCGCAGTGGCTCACTTTGCCTTTGTGGGGAGGGTTTTGTCCCTGTTGTGTTGGTGGGCCAGTCTGGGGCCAGCTTAGGCTTGAGGTGAGATAGACCAAGAATTTCCCAGAGATGGAGTAGCACAGAACTGCATGGTGCTTTCCATGTGTTGTCCCCTGAGAAGCTTCATTGGTGGGCAGGACCTGCAATCAGATCAGCCCACTGCTGGAAACACATTCTGACTGGTTTGTGTGGTTACCTTTCCTTCATGTGCCTCCTCCAGGGCAGGAGTCATGTTGGAGTAGTGGAAGCTACTTGGGGCTGTTTGCACACTGACAGGCTCGTGTACCTGGCTTGAGTGGACTCTGGCCAAGAACAGTATCGGATGGGGGCAGATCTGCAAAGTGTGTGGGTATGCAACACATGGATTTGTATATCCATTTGCAAGCCGGTCCTCAGTGAGAGGAGACCCACTGCTGCCAGGACCCAGGGCCCACAAATACAGGTCAGCAGTCAGGGTTGTGGTAGGATTTGAGTTGTCCTCTGGGAGAGGGCACACGTGGTGCTGAGGCTGAGGCAGGCCTGGGTGAAAGGGGTGGATCCCCAAGCCCCAGAGGACAGGGCAGAATGTAAGCAAGTTAGACAGTGAATGTCCACAGTGCTGCTTCCTCCAGGTGGCCCTGTGTTTATATGAGGGAGCTGGGAGTAAAATGGCACCTTCTAGCTCCTTTGTTTTTGGAGGAGTCTCCCAGGATCTCTGTCCTTCCGGGGCACACTCTGACATGAGTAAATCATTCTCAATTGTGCCCCAACTGTTTTTCAAACTGCTGCTTCCATGCTATATCTCCATGGGCTATTTTTTCTGCTGTCTCTTTAAGAGCAGGGTCTCAGCTTTCTCTGGCCCTCTGGGCTTTCCAGAGCCAAGCCCACTGATTTTTAAAATTCCAAGCTTTAAGTCCTGCTAGTTGTAAAAAAAAAACAAAACAAAACAAAACAAAAAAAACACATGAAATTCGGCCTCTCTGGTTTTCAAAGCCAAATGTTAAAGGGATCTAGCTTCCTTCTGTGGGCTTCCTGGTATGATAAAGTTTCTTTCTCTCCCTTCTCTGTGCCTCAGGGTCCCTCCCTCCCTTAGACAGTCCCAAGGTCCTTTTTGCTCCCCACTGTGTCTCTGCCCTTCCTACCCTCTTCCATGTGGCCTTTTGTCTACATTTACTTGTGGAGTTTATTCTACCAGTCTTGGGGCATTTGCTGCATTATTTATACTGATGTGAATGTTATCTAGTTGTATCCCTGGGACAAGGTGAGCTTAGGGTCCTCCTACTCCATCATCTTCCCAGCAATGACTTCATTTGTTTTTTGAATGTGTCAGCAGTACGGGTTTTCCATATTTTGAAATAATTTGAACTCAAATGTAGAGACAGTTAACAAATGAACCCAGATCTAGGTGTGTGTACTTATTCTTTCTTCCCCCATCACATGTGTGTTGGTAAAATATACAGAATCTCCAACATTCAGCTGGATGAAAACAATACCTCTCTGGACTTGTCTTTAATCTGACTACACCCACAAAGGCACTTTGGCAGCCCCCTTTATTTTTTCATTTGTTTTTCTTGTGGTGTGCCAGCACCACAAGCCACAGCCTCAAGGGCAATGAACACAGAATCAAACAAATGAATGGGAAGAATAGAATAAAAGCACTGTCCCAGGGATGGCTATAATTAATGAGTGATTTTAAAAATAAATGGTTTCTTTCTCTTTTAAAAGAATTTTTTTTGAAAGGAGGAAATGAATGGGCCATGTATTTCATAGATAAAATACAAACTTCCAGTACTGTATCGTAATAAATTTGTAAATAAACTTGTAAATGTCTCTGCTAATCCTTCCACCACTTATGACCCCTTGTGATGACTAGGATGTTACTTTTGAGTTATAAAAACAGAACCTACATCGTCTCAAAGCTAAATGTTCCCAACTTGACTGATTCATTTAGCAATAGCCTGAGCCATCTGTTGGTAGATTCAGATACTAATAATACATGGGTTAGGATCATTCTATGACTCTTGAATGTTGCTATTTCTATCCCATGCCTTTTTCACTGAACAAAAGATGTCATTCAGTCAGGAACTCTGTGGGGAAAGAAACAATACAAAAAGAAAATTTTACCATTTCAAAATGCTTATTAAGATAAAAATATTATGTCTATTGGGTACCAGATATAGAAGTCACCTTTTGGGATATCTGCCAGATAACAGTGATCCCCTTTTGGGAGGACTTGTTTGTACAAGTCTTCACAAGTTGTAATAAATTCTCACAAGTCAGGATGGCAGGCAGCCATGTTAGTACTCCCAGCAGTGGACACCAGCTCCCACCTGGGCCAGATTCTTTCCCCTGAGAATTTGCTATTGGGACTGAGGGCCAAGAATCACTCTCTGTATGGTTGGGGCTGTAAAATGTTTGTAGAGAAGGTCTGTGAGTGATCAAAACTCTTGGTACTGTGCAGTAACTTCGAATCTTTCTTGAGGTCCAGCTTCATACTTGTCTTGGAATTCCTACAGCAATGCTGAATTCATATAACAACTCTCACTTTTCTTTAAGCTTAAGTAAATTATAGTAGGCTTCATTTACTTGGGAATAATTATAAATGATGGGCTTATGGGGAGAGAAATCTATATATTGCTTGTGAAGTTCTTGTGAATTCTTGTGAATTTTTTGCTGCAACAGAGCCTGTCAAGGTGGAAAATGTTAATTTGATGGAACAAGACAATGTGGGTCTGAAAAACAAAGCAAGAGAAATCATGTTGTTATTGGCATAAAGCTCTACAGAGAAGAGCAAAGCTGAATTGTATCATATTAAAGTAGACTTAAGTGCTTTTCTCTCCTAAGGGTAGATTACTTGGACCCTTAAAAAGAACATTAAAAAAGAACAAACAAAAATTCTGCCCATTGGATCTCCTGGACTGAAAGAATACACTTGGCTCCATGGCTGTCTTTTATATCTCTGTAATAATTCAGCTTCAGTAGTTAGAGGTTACAAGGAATGGAATTAGAGTGTAATTTTTTCACTCATTCGACAAATCTGTATTTAGTGCCTCCTGTGTGATCAGCAGTGTACTATCTGAAATTCAGGGGCAATGTTTCTGCTCTCCTGGAAAGGGAGAGGGAGAAGAGAGAGAGATTTCTTGGTTTGTGGGCTGCAGACGTTCAAGAAGATGTTTCTGACTTTAGGTTGACTGGTTGTAGGCATTCAGATTATTATAACTTCTCTCCATCTCTTTGGCTCTGTTGTCCTGTTTTCCTGAAAATAGGTTAATTCCACATGATCGTCAAAATAGTTACCATCACCTTTAGAACCTAATAGCTAGGAATCTGTATTACTCAGCTCCACCACAAACAGGCACTTAAGCACGGTTAAACATGCAAGGATTTTGTTAGGGAAAATGCCTGAGAGAAAGAGAGAATTGGAGGGAACTGGGGAAGACAGGGTAAGCTGTCAAACCGCAATGCAAGTCTGACAGAGAAGGAAATAGAGAGGTAAGGAAAGTTAGGTAGAGGTGTTCTAGGTTGCTGTGTATTCGAAAGGTGGCTCATAGAAGGGCAATTAGGGAGTCCTCAAGTCAAAGCCAGTTGTTAGGGAAGTCCTGTGCCTCCCAGGAATGACTGTCTTACATTCATGCTACCATGTCATCAGTGCCGGTAGTAGAGAGCATGGCCTTGTGTCAATGTTGTATGGATTTCAGAGTGCAGCAGCTAGGGCAGTTAGCTAATAAAGCTCCCTGTTTGGGAGGTCTGTGAGATGTCTATTCCCAAGGAGGTTGAATGATTTCCAAGATAAGAAAACAAGCTTCTCTCCTACAGTTTCAAAATTAGTACTCCCAAAGCTCACTGGTCATTTGCTCCATCAGTTGGTTATTTTGTAAACCATAATTGCTGGGATGGGGTCACATGGAGCCCCAATATTGGGTCCCATGATTTCATAACCCCATGTTAATCCATGGAGTAGAGGAGAGGTGTTTTCTAAAAGGGATATGATACAGAAAAATTAGTAGATCTCCACTAGTATCTGTGAATGTATATATGTGTGCATATAATGACCAAGACGTTAGCACTTTATTTGACATTTAGTTTTAAAATAAGACAAATGACATAAACAGTAAGCAACTTGAAGAAAAGTTTTCTAAAGGTGAATCCATAAAATAAAAAATATTAGTTAAGTTTGATACTAAAGTTGAGATCATGGGTGCTATAATATGAAAATATCCCTGTATACATCTGTATATATTATATCAAACTGTAGTGATATATAGTATATGTATAAAATATATAAAGGATATAAATTTGCCTTATCTTTTGAGAAGAAGTGATGTCAAGAGACAGTTTTCCACAGGTCTCTTGCATTTTTGCACGTCTTGTGACCAAGAGTCACTCAGCTTCTGGTCCAGACTAACTTTTCAAAGTTAGATATAGCTAAAGCCATGGAAAGTAAAAAGCATCTTCCTTCATGTCAGAGGCCATGTTGGTTTGCTGTCCACTGTAATAATAACATCTCCCTCTGGGGCAAAGGTTGGGCAAGTGTGCCTGCAGCCATTATAAATGTTTAGAGTCCCTAAGCATAGGGTTTCTTAGCTGTAACACAAGCTTGCTTCAGGCACAACATCTATCACAGGCCCTCAGCATTGTCCTCAGGGGACTGGCAGGGCAAAAGGAACTGACAAAACAAGAAGCTCAAGCTTCTTGGTGTGCCATGAATAATAAAAGTCCCGTGTTCCTCACCTGAGAGTTTCATGTTATGCCAGCATTCCATGAAACTATGGCAAATCAACTTGCTAGCTTGCAAGTAGGTTGAAATGTCACTCCTCACTGTTCTTAACAGATTCAAGTAAAGGAATGAGATTCCAGGTATGTAATAAACTATTTGAGATATACAGCAGTACACATGACATTTAGGGTTTTAAACTGAAAGAAATCTTTAGATCATCCAGCCCCCAACAGAATGTTATCATTGTGCACCAAAAAGAACACACACTGGAGAGGTAAGCAAAATTGTTCAAAGTAACAAATTGATAAGAATCCGTTAAATTCACAATCACGTTGGCTTTATTCCACCCCCCCCCCCATGGGTTAGCCACTGTCATTTAACATGCCAGTATTAAAAGTAATAAATAAAAAATTGGGTATAAATATCTGAGAACACTAGGCACTGAGGACTGTATTCTTTGAGGATTCATATGCATGAATAGTAACAGACAAAATATATCTTGTGATGCCTATAAGAATCTTCTTTAACTGGTGATCTGGCCTACAGTCTGTCAGAAAGACATTAGAATTAACAAAATACAGTGGGATGCAGAATTAGCAGGAATTTCTTTCATGTATTAGACACACTGTGTTTAGATTTCTTTCCTTCCTAATCTCATAAATCTCTAGGTAATTTTATTTACTAACACACTAATTTTAAATTATGGATCATGGTCCTCTTTCATGGATCTATTACCTTGTATTTTCAACTGTTTACAAGACAAAAATGGGTAAGGTATTTCATTCGTCCTGGTTTTCCTTTGGGTCAGTATGTACCAGAGCATTTTCTATTTATGTCAAGTGAATGTGGAACTAGTTACCTACAACTATACACACTGCAGCTTATTTGCTATTGAACTCTTGGCTGCAAATTGGTATTTGCTGATTCTGCTTCTATTCTTAATTATTCGAATTTTATAACTTACTAAATATTTACCCTACTATAAAATTTTAAAATTCAAGTTACCAAAATAATGTAAGTAAGTGGGAACAGGTTTATCAGTCTAATGCCCGAGGAAAGGCAACTGGGCTTTAAGATGATCCAGTGTACTAAATATTTATATGAAAGAAGACAAAACATAATATGAAGTTATTTACTGCTGCCAGGACAGAGGTTTGAGAGAGAAAACAGTTTACACCAAATATTTGAACATCTTTGTTTTTAGTAAGGAGAGCCAATAACACACTGAGTTCAACATTTATTACATTTTCCATGAATTACTCGAAAGAAATGCCAAAAAACGTCAGATCATGTACAGAGGTATCCATTACATTTTAGTTTTGTTCTCACTGAACGTTATATTAAGACCATTTTTAAAGTGATTTGTGTACTTGCAAAAAGATATATTTTCTTTTCAGTGCCTAAAGAATATTTTTAAAAAACTGACCATTAGGCTCCAAAGAAAATCTCAATTTCCAAAAGTAGAAATCAGAGCTTAACTTTGAAGGCCACAGTGCAAAAAACAGCTAGAAACTTAGCGGGGGGGGGGGGGGGGGGGGGGGAACTAACAATAAACATCATCAACACAGAAACTCTTAGAAATTTTAACAATACCCGTCTACATAAATCTTGGATCAAATAATTCAGAGATATGTAGGTGTTAACGAACAGTAAGAACAGTACATATGTATCATCTCGGATACATAACGAGAGTGAAATCACAGGAAGATTTTAGGGTCAGATGCTTCCATTAAAAAAGGATAAAGTTTGAAATTAAATAGGAACTAAGAATCTAAGGACCCAAGAAAACAAAAAGTAGACTGAAACTCAGGATTTAGAAAAGACAAAACAGAAACTGGCAAATTTGGTAAATAAAACCAGTGGTAATTTAAGAAGGCGAATAACATACACAAGACTTTGGCATATCTTGCCTCACAGAAGGCTAGTGTATAAAATTATTTTATTTTTTAAATCTTCCATCAAGAATTTTATTTTTCTGAAAGTGTGGTGAAGTTTTGGTATCCTGTGGATTTTTTTTTTAATTGAAGTATAATTAACATACAGTGCTATATTAGTTTCAGGTATACAATATAATGGTTTAACAATTCTATACATTACTCAGTGCTCATCATGATAAGAGTATTCTTAATCCCATTTATGTATTTCACTTATCCCCTCACCCACTAACTCTCTGACAGCCACCAGTTCTCTGTATTTAAGAGTCTAATTTTTTTGTTTGTCCCTTTTTTTTCTGTTTGTTGTTTTGTTTCCTAAATTCCACACGAGTGAAATCATATGGTGTTTTCCCTAGTGTTTTATTTCACTTAGCGTCATACCCTTTATGTTGTTGGAAATGGCAAGATCGCATTGTTTTTTAAGGATGAGTATAATTCTAATGTATGTACATACCACTTCTTTATCCATTCATATATTATTGGACACTTGGGTTGCTTCCATATTTTGGTTACTGTAAATAATAGTGTAATAAACATAGGGGTGCATAGATCTTTTCATATTAGTGTTTTCTTTGGATAAATACATAATAGTAGAATTACTGGATCATATGGCAATTCTATTTTTAATTATTTGAGAAATTTCCATACAGTTTCCACAGTGGCTGCACCAGTTTGCATTCCCACAATAGTGCACCAGGCTTTCTTTGTCTCCACATTCTCACCAACATTTGTTCCTTGTTTTTTTTATTTTCACCATTATGACCAGTGTAATACCTCACTGTGGTTTTGATTTCCATTTCCCAGATGACTAGTGATGTTGAGCATCTTTCCATGAGTCTGTTGGCCAGCCATCTATGTGTTTGGAAAAATGTCTATTCAGGTCCTCTGCCCATTTTTTAATCAGATTTTTTTTTCTTAGCATTGAGTGAGTTCTTTAAATATTTTGGATATTAACTCCGTATCTGTTATATTATTTGCAAATAGCTCCTCCCATGCATTAGCTTGCCTTTTTGTTTCATTGATGGCTTCTTTCACTGTGCAAAAGCCTTTCATTTTCACGTAGTCCCACTAGTTCAATTTTGCTGTTTCCCTTGCCTGAAGAGACATCCCTAGAAAAATGTTGATATGCCCAACATCAAAAATCACTGACTGTGTTTTCTTACAGGAGTTTTACGGCTTTAGGTCTCATATTTGAGTCATTTTTGTGTATGGTTTAAGAAAGTGGTTCAGTTTCATTTGTTCGTATGTAGCTCTCCAGTTTTCTCAGCACTGTTTGTTGAAGAGACTGTCTTTTCCTCATTGTATACTCTTGGCTTCTTTGACACATATTACTTGACCATGTAAGCATGAGGTTATTACTGGGCTCCCTGTTCTGCTCTGTTGATCTAAATGTGTATTTTTATGCCAGCACTATACTGTTTTAATACACCTTTGTATATCTTGAAATCTGGGATTTTGACAACTCCAGGTTCTTCTTTCTCAAGATTTCTTTGGCTGTACAGAGTCTTTTGTTGTTTTATACAAATCTTAGAATTATTTGTTGTAGCTCTCTGAAAAATGTTGCATTTTGTTAGGGATTGCATTAAATCTGTAGATTGTTCTGAGTAGTATGGACATTTTAAAAGGCGAAAGATTTATACGATCTGAAGAGAAACCAGAGTATTATGGACATTTTAACAACACTGGTCCTTCCAATCCACGAGCATGGAATAGCTTGTGTCATCTTCAGTTGCTTTTATGAAAATTTTATAGTTTTTGGAGTACAACTCTTTCACCTCCTGGGTTAAGCTTATTCCTAGATATTGTATTATTTTGGTGCAATTGTAAATGAGATTTTAATTCCTCTTTCTGCTACTTCACTAGTGGTGTATAGACATGCAACAGATTTCTGTATATTAATTTTGTATCCTGTGACTTTACGGAATGAATTTATCAATTCTGGTAGTTTTTCACTATTTAGAATTTTCTATATAATGTATCATATAATCTGCAAGTAGTGAAAGTTTTACTTCTTCCTTGCCAGTTTGGATGCCTTTTCTTCTTATCTGAAGCTGTGGCTAGGATTTCCAGTACTGTGTTGAACAGAAATGGTTTAAGTGTACATTCTTATCTTGTTCTTGATCTTAGAGGAAAAGCTCTCAGGTTTTCACCATTCAGTATGAGGGTAGCTATATGTTTTTCATATATGGCCTTTATTACATTGAGGTTTGTTCTCTCTAAACTTACACTGTTGAGAGTTCTTATTAATGGATGTTGCATTTGTCAAATGATTTTTCTGCATCTATTGAAATAATATCATATTTATCCTTCCTTTCTTTTTTTTTTTTAAGTTTTTATTTTGAAAGGGGGAGGGGGAGGGAGGGAGGGACAGAGGGTAGAAGAGAGAGATTCCCAAGCAGGCTCTGCACTGTCAGCACAGAGCCTAATGTGGAGCTCGAACTTGGAAAACCACAAGATCATGACTTGAGCTGAAGTCAGATGCTTAACTGACTGAACCACCCAGGTGCCCCTATCCTTTCCTAATGTGATGTATCACATTGACTGATTTGCAATCCTGGAATAAATCCCTCTTGATTGTGGTGAATGATTTTTTTTTTTTTAATGTACTGTTGGATTTGGTTTGCTAATACTTTGTTGAGTACTTTTGATTTTGGTTATCAGAAATATTAGCCTTTATTTTATTTTTTGAGGTGTCTTTTATCTAGTTTTGGTATCATGGTATTTATTATTGGCCTCATAGAATGAATTTGGAAGCTTTCCTTCCTCCTTTATTTTTTGGGGTGGATTTAGAATAGGTATTAACTCTTCTTTAAATGTTTGATACATTTCACCTGAGAAGCCATATGGTCCTGGACTTTTGCTTTTTTTGGGAGTTTTTTGATTACTGATTCACTTTCATTGCTAGTAGTCCGTCTATTCAAATTTTTTTATTCCTCATTGTTTTGGAAAGTTAAATGTTTCTAAGAATGTATCCATTTCTTCTAGGTTGTCCAATTTCTTGGCATATAATTTTTCATAATAGTCTCTTATAATCCTTTGCATTTCTTTGGTGTCAGTTACTATTTCTTCTCCTTCACTTCTGAATTTGAGTCCTCTCTCCTCTTTTTGGATAAGTCTGGCCAAAGGTTTGTTAATTTTGTTGATCTTTTCAGAGAAGGAGCTCCTGCTGTCATTGATCTTTCTACTGTTTTTTTTTTAAGTTTCTGTGCCATTTATTTCTGCTTTAATCTTTATTATTTCCTTCCTTCTATTGGCTTTGGGCTTTGTTTATTCTTTACCTCTCTCTCTCATAGGTATAAAGTTAGGTTGTTGGGTCTTTTTCTTGAGGTAGGCCTATGTTCTAAACTTGCCTCTTAGAACCACTTTTGCTGCATACCAAAGGTTTTAAACAGCTGTGTTTTCATTTGTCTTCATGTATTTTTTTTTTCATTTCCTCTTTGATTTTGCAGTTGACTCATTCATTATTTAGTAGCATGTTATTTAAATTCCATGCTATTTGTGTTCTTTGCAGATTATTTTCTTGTGATTGAACTCTAGTTTCATGCCACTGTGGTCAGAAAAGGTGCATGTTATCATTTGAATCTTTTAAAAATTTGCTGATATTTGTGATCTAACATGGAACCTATTCTGGAGAATGTTTCATGTGCCCTTGAAAAAAAATGTGTATTGTTTTATTTTTTAATGTTTATTCATCCTGAGAGAGAGAGATGATGAGTAGAGGATGGGCAAAGAGAGAGGAGAGAGAATCCCAAGTAGGCTCCGTGCTGACAGCAAGGAGCCCAGCATGGGGCATCCCACAAACTGTGAGATCATGACCTGAACCAAAATTAAGAGTTGGACTCTTAATAGATTGAGTACCCCTGTACTGTTTTAAGAATGTAATGTTCTGAATATATCTGTTAAATTCATCTGGTCCAGTCGGCATTCAAAGCTGCTGTTACCCTGTTGATTTTCTGTTTAGATCATATGTTTGTTGATTTAAGTGTGGTGTTAAAGTCCCCTATTATTATTGTATTAATGATTAGTTCCTTTATGTTTGTTACTATTTTATTTGCTTGGGTCATCCCATATTAAGTGCATATTTACAATTATTATACCTTCCTGTTGTGTTGTCCTCTTTATTATATTGTGTCCGTTGTCTCTTATTACAGTCTTTGTTTTAAAGTCTATTTTGTCTAAGTATTGCCACTCTGGCTTTCTTTTGACATCCATTTGTATGATAGATGCTTTTCCATTCCCTCTTTGAATCTGCAGGTGTATTTAGGTATAAAATGAGTTTGCTGTAGGCAGCAAGTAGATGGGTCTTACTTTTTAATACATTGTGTCATTTTATTACCTGTTTTGTGGTGGTTTCTGAAGATTTTCTCTGAAACTTTATCTTTCTTTCATGGTTTGCTGGTTTGCTCTAGTGATATATTTGGATTTCTTTATTCTTTGCATGTGTGTTAGTGGTTTTGATATATGGTTACCATTATATGTGTATATAACCTTTTCTGTATATAGCAATCTATATTAAGTTGATGGTCATTTAAGTTTAAACCCATTCTTTACTCCCCACCTAGTAGATACATGTTGTCATATTCCACATTCTTTTATTTTGAGACTTCCTTAACTGATTTTTTATAGAAATAAGAATTTTTACTGCCCTTGTTCCTGCCTTCATGCTGTCATTTTTGGTCTTTGCTTTCCACTCACAGTCCCCTTTAGTATTTCTTGGAGGGCTGGTTTAGTGGTCTTGAATGCCGTTAGTTTTTGTCTGAGAAACTCTTTATGTCTCCTTGTATTCTGAATGATAGCCTTGCTGGCTAGCGTATTCTTGGCTCCAGATTTCTTCCTTTCAGCACTCTGAATATATCGTGCTAGTCCTTTATAGCTTGAAGTGTCTGCTGAAACATCCACTGATAGCCTTATGGGGTGTCTGTTGTATGTAACTCAGTCCAGTGAGTATCCTTAGGATCATTGCTTAAATACTCCCTCAGGCACGTTACTTCTATCTGTTTCACTTTGATCGCTGGCTGTGGCTTTATCCCGTTCTTTCACTTGGGACACATTTCTCGGTCTTCTCACTTTGCCTAAGTCTCTGTGCCTGTTTTTGTGTGTTAAGAAAGTCAGCTATGTCTCCTGTTCTTGAGGGTAATGGCCTTGTGAAGAAGAGGTCCTACAGTGTCCTGCTGTGTAGTGTCTCCTGTTCCCCAGGGCCTGGTGCTTCTGAGTGTCTCCAACGTGTGCTGTGTGTGCTCTGCTGTTTTTTTCTTGGCTGCTTTATTTGTCATGCCAGTCTGCAGAGGCTGTCTTTGCCTGTTGTGGGCAGTGTTTGGTTTCTGGCCTGAATGTGGTACATCTTAACTAGGTGGACTCTGGTCTGCCAACAGAACTGAGGTCCTGCAAAACTCTTGGGTCTGGAAATGTGGTGTTGGCAGAGGTTTGGGCCAGTCCTCTGGGGGAGGGGGCCTGCCCTGCTGAGACTGAGGCATGTGTGATTGGGAAGGGCAGTTCAACCAGACCATGGGAAGGCGGGGCTTGGTGTAATCAAGTTTGGTAGCAAGTGTTGGTGCTGTGCTGGTTCCCGTAAGTGGCCTGCACTTATACTGAGTGGTAGGTAGGAGAGGGAAATGGCACCTGCCAGTTTATTCTCAGAGGGATCTCTCTATTAATGCCTCTCTGGGACACACTGTGATATAAGCAAATAAACTCCCTACTGTGTGCCCCAGGTACTCTTTGGATCACGGTTTCCACACTGTAGGTCTGTGGACTGTCTGTCCTGCCTTCTTTCCAAGAGCAGTACACTGCCCTCTGGGCTCTGTCCAAGTAAAGCCACTGACCTTTAAAACTCCAGGCTTTAAGCCCTGCCTATTGCAAGAAGTCAGGAAATTCAGCCCCTTAGAGGCTTTCCAAACGAATTGCTATGGGGCTTCCTCTTCTTGGTGTACTCCCCTGTATGCTAGTCTGTCTCCCCCAACCCCTTCCCTGTGACTGTAACTCCCTCTCCACTGCAGTGGCCACGATCCATTTCTCTTCCAAACCACATCTCTGTATGTCCTTATTTGCTACCTTCTTCGGTGAGGCCTCTTGTCTACCTTTAGTTATGGAGCTTGTTTTACCAGTCTTCAGGTCAGTTTCTGGGGTATTTATGATGATGTGATAGTTACCTAGTTGTATTCTTGGCAAGAGGTGAGCCTGGGGTCCTTTCTCTACTGCCATCTGCTCTCCTGGATTCCTTTTCTTTGCGCATGTGTTACAGGTTTTCAATTTTGGTTACCATTAGGTTCATAGATATGTTAGGTGTATAGCAGTCTATATTAAGTTAATGGCTAGCTTAAGTTTTAACCCATTCTAAAAGCATTTTTACTTTGATCTCTCACATTTTAGTACATGATATCATACTTTTCATCCTCTTATTTTGTGAAACACTTGACTGATTTTCATAGATGATTTTCCTAAGTGCTTTGACCTCCATTCTAGTTTTATAAGAGATTAATATACTCTTGTTTGCATTTATCTGTGAAATTTTTGCTTTCATAATTTTCTTTGATTATGGCTTTTTCTTTCCAAAGAATTCCCTTTAACATTTCTTATAAGGCTGGCTTATTGATAAATTCCTTTAATTTTTGTTGGTCTGGGAAACTATCTCTCTGTCTATTCCAATATATAACCTTGCTGAGTAGTGTGTTTTTGGTTGCAGATTTTTTTCTTTTCAGTACTTGGAATATTTCATGGCACTCCCTAGCGTCTAGAGTTTCTGCTGAAAACTTACTGCTAACTTTATGGGCTTCCCTTTGTATGTAACTTTCTCATACTGCTTTAAAATTCTCTTTTATCAGTACTTTTTGCCATTTTAATTACTGTCTTGGTGTGTACCTCTGATTGGGGTTCTCTGTGACTCCTGGATCCAGATGTCTTGCTTTTGTCTCCAGATTAGGGAAGTTTTCAGCTATTATTTCTTCAAATTTTACTGCCTATCTCTCTCTCTCTTTTTCTGAGATCTCTATAATGCAAATGTATTAGGCTTGATGATGTTGCCAAGATCCCTTCATCTCATTTTTTTTTTCTTTTTGTTTAGCGTGGTTGTTTTCCATTACTGTCTCTTCCGTATCACTGATCCATTCTGATTCCTGTAGTCTACTATTGATTTATTCTTTCTAGTGTGTGTGTGTGTGTATACACATCCATCTATCCATCCACCCATCTATCCATCTATCTATTCACTTCTGAGAGACAGAAAAAGCAAGTGGAGGAGGGGCAAAGAGAGAGGGAGAAAGAGAATCCCAATGCTGTCAGCACAGAGCCCAAGGCAGGGCTCACACTCATGAACTGTGAGACAATGACCTGAACCGGTATCAAGAGTTGGATGTTTAAGTGACTGAGCCACCCTGGCACCCCTGGTCTATTTTTAATTTCAGTTATTGAGTTTATCATCTCTGGTTCCTTTTTGTGTTTTCTATCTCTTTGTCAAAGCTCTCAATGAGATCCTCCACTCTCACATCAAGTCCACTGAGTGGCTTTTTGACTATTAGGTCAAATTCTCTATTGGGAATTACTGTCTTCAATTAATTTAGCCCTTTGGCTGTGATTTTTGCACTGTTCTTTCATTTGGCTCATAGTCTCCTTTTGTCTGGTTTTAAGAATTAGGGAAGTGAGCTACATCTCCTGCTCTTGAAAGTAGTGGCCTTAGGAAGAAGAGTTCCAGGTATGCCCTATAGTGCAATACCTCCCATTCACCAGGACCAGGTGCTTCAGAGCTATTTCCTATGTGGGCTGTTTTTGCTGTACTGTTGTTGGTGACACATGTTCGCCTTCAGTCTAGTCAGCTGCAAGAGGCTACTTTGGGGGTATAATGGGCAGGGTTTGGACCCTGTACTGTTAAGGGGCTGGTGTGGGGGTCACCATGGTCCTAGAGTTGGGTCGTATCAGTGGTCAGACCAGATGCCTACCCTCAGCTCATCTACCAGGGCTGTAGTCCATGCACAGGCAAAGCATTCTCACTTGCTTATTCCCTTGGAGGCTTCTGTTGATAGGTCGAGGCTTGTGGTGAGGCCCAATGCCTGCTCCCAGTCCTTCTGCTGAGGCTGCAATTCCACTGATAAGCAGGGCATTCTCTGTGCTGCCAGCTGCAAGAGCTGCTGGGTATGTGGGCACACTGGTGTGTGTGGTTATTTCCTCCTATCCCCAGGGCAGGAGTCACTTTGGAGTGGTGCCAGTTCCTACTGGGGCTGCTTGGAGGGTGTATTGGGACAGGAGCTACTTTGGAGACACCTGCCAAATGGGGTGAGTTGGATGGGGAAAATATGCAGAACATGCAGATGGAGCATGAGATCTTAGCAAGATAGAGTGTGTGTGGGTTCTAACAAGTGTTTGCTATCTGACCTGGGGGTGGGGAGAAATGGTACCTGTCAAATATTTTGTTCTTGGAGGAGTCTTCTAAAGGTCTCTGCCTCTCCAGCACACCTTGAGATTAGCAAATAAATCTTCACGTATATCCTACGCACTTTTTACACTGCTGTTTCTGTGCTGTATCTCAGCCATGTTAGGGGCCTTTATGGGCAGGGACTCAGTTTCCTATGGCCCTCAGGCTCTCCTGGAGTTAAGTATGCTGATTTTTAAAGTACTCCATGTTATGCCCTGATGATTGTAAAACTCACAAAGTGCCACTGGCTTTCAAAGACACATGTTAAGGGGACTCGTCTTCCTTGTGCAGGTCCCTGGTGCCTCATGTCAGGTCTGATACTCTTGATTCTCCATGCTTGTAGGGGTCTCTCCCATTACTGGTTAAGTCTCACTAAGGGCTTGATTCCCAACCATGTTTCCACCTCTTCTACCCTTTTAGATGTGGCCTCTTCTCTATGATTAACAGCAGGAAGTCTATTCTGCTAGATTTCCGGTCATTTTCTGAATTAGCTGCACTGATGTGGTTATCTTGGTGTGTGTGTTGGGAAAGTTGAGCTTATGATCTTCCACCGTCTTCCTAGAAGTCTGTGTCTATTTTTTTCTTCCACGTTTATTATTAAGAGACACAGCATGAGCAGGGGAGGGGCAGAGAGAGAGGGAGACACAGAATCGGAAGCAGGCTCCAGGCTCTAAGCTGTCAGCACAGAGCCCAACGCAGGGCTCGAACTGACAAACCGCAACATCATGACCTGAGCCGAAGTTGGACGCTCAACTGACTGAGCCACCCAGGCGCTCTGCCCCGTGTCTATTTTTAATTTTGAGAAACCTTCATAAAATTTCCACAATGGCTACACCAGTTTGCATTCCCAAAATAGTGCACCAGGGTTCCCTTTTCTCCACATCCTCACCAACACTTGTTGGTGTCTTTTTTTGTTTCTTGTCTTTTTTTTCTAACCAGTGTAAGGTGATGTCTCATAGTTTTGATTTGCATTTCCCTGATGATTACTGATGTTGAGCATCTTTTCATGTGTCTGTTGGCCATCTATATGTCTCCTTTGGAAAAATGTCTATTCAGGTCTTCTGCCCATTTTTTATTTATATATTTTGGATATTAACTCCTAATTAGATGTATCACTTGCAAATACCTTCTCCCATGCAGTAGCTTGCCTTGTTTTATTGATGGTTTCCTTTGCTTTACAAAAGCCTTTCATTTTCCTGTAGTCTGACTGGTTTTATTTTGCTTATTTCCCTTGCCTGAGGAGGCATCCCTAGAAAACTGTTGCTATGAACAATTATCAAAAATTAGTGCCTGTGTTTTCTTCCAGAAATTTTATGGTTTTAGGTCCCAAATTTAGGTCTTGACTAAACCATCTTGAATTGTTGTATGGTATAAGACAGTGAGGACTTCAGTACTATGTTGAATAGAAGTGGTGAAAGGGGACATCCTTGTTCCTGACCTTAGAGGGGAAAAAAACCTCAATCTTTCACCAATGAGTATGATGTTAGCTGTGTGTTTTTCATAGATGGTCTTTATTATGTTGAGGTATGCAGCCTCTAAACCTACAATGTTAAAAGAGTTTTTATTATGAAGTGATATTTCTGCCTCCACTGAGAAGATCATATGGTTTTTATCCTTTCTCTTAATGTGATGTATAATGTGACTGACTTGCATATATTGGAACACACTTACATCCCTGGAATAAATCCCTTGATTGTGGTGAATGATTTGTTTTAATGTATTAGATTTTTTTGACAATATTTTGTTAAGAATTACCCTGACACCAAAATCATATAAAGACACTACCAAAAACAACAAAAAGAACTATAGACCAGTATCTCTGATGACCCTAAATGCAAAAATCCTAAACAAAATAGCTTCACCTACAATTTTTAATCTTCTAGCCAGAAAATGAAAAAAAGCTAGATATAACATTTATTTAACACACTATACCAAAAATAGAATTTCACCAATACAAAACTGAGATAATTTACATTCTTTGTACATCTTCAAAATCTTGTATTTTATACTGATAGCAGGTCAATTTGCATTAGCCATATTTTAAGGGCTCAATACCCACACTAAACTGTAGAAAAAGAAATTGGCCTGGTCCATTGTCTGGTCTTCTTAATTTAATTAAGAACAAGCGTGTGAACGTATGCTACTCTCCAAACTCTGTATTCTATTACTATAGATTTGGATCAAGATACACTTTCTGCAGAATTTATATATTAGTAAAATTTAATAGTGTGAGACCAGTACTATATCTGATATTAAATAAACGGCAACAAAATGGTTGCCACTTGAAATTCGTTTCAACCATTCATCCATTTACTGATATTAACACAATTAACATTCAGTAGACACTCTTGTTTTTAGTACTTCCCAGAATTACTGCCTTTCTGTATTTTACTTATATATATTGTGCATGTGTACATCTGTTTCTCCTATGACACTACATAAGGGAAGGAACTACAGTCATTATACATCTGTTCCTTAGTAGAATGTTTTACACACAGCAAAGTGGTCAGGTACTGTTCAATCAATGAATGTGGCCATGCATTGATTATCAGTCTGAACCAGCTTGTCATTTCATCAGTGTTTTCCAGTAGTTAAGACACAGTCCACATTTCGCAGTGCAATTTTCTCTTAAGAATCATTTTTAATACCTTAACCCAAATATTATAAAGTAGTTGAGAAATTTCCTACTAGTAAGAATGGCATTTACAGCTGAGGTACACATAAACGAGTACAAGAGAAGAGCCCTCTACATCAAACAGAAACAAAAACCAACATACATCTGGAAGGGAAGAATAGTGAACAATGTTTCCTACCACTGTCAATAGTGGCATGGTTCTAATGAGCTCTGGAGACTTCAGAGCTCCTTTGGCAAACCATTCTAAATTGAACCATAGAAATCTCGTAGTAGCCAGAGAAAAGAAAATCTAAAAATCTCATATAATATTATGACTGAAGGCCAAACCTACTAAAAAATACACAAGCTCAAAACCATTTGGTAATGATACAAATAACTCTATTACAAAGTCCTTTACCAGTCTTCAGATGACAGAAATAATTTTATGTAGCATGTAAAAACTGGAAAAATGCAAGACTTGAGAGAGGTCTTATCCTCTTATTCTGTATACAATAAAATGGCAGTTTGATAATATTGGTATTTCCCAAAGTAATTACCACTTTAATAATTTTAGCACCAAAAATTCCTACTAATGAAATGTTTCCTGTTTTGCAGACTACTGGAATACACAAGCATTTCATATGATTCCCACATTTATTCGTCTACTGTATGTAAATCAATCTTCAAAAAACTGAGTAAAATGCACTAAAGGAATTACTTTTCCCTTTTCTTTTTAGATGACTGTTGCAAAAGTGGGGTAAATTCAGCTTCCTCACTGTGTTTTCTTTTCTTTTTTCTCTTTTTATGGTCACTCTGGTAACCACTGGAGTCACTACCTTGGAAAACAGGATCCTGGTCTTCCCGGTGCTTTTTCTTCTTCTTCTTCTTTGGCTCTTCGTTCTGGAAGCCATTCGTATTATTTATCTGCAGGTTTGTCTCTTCTTTCACAGTGACATCTGCAAAATCTGCTAGTTCTCTGTTATCACTCTCCACTTCATATGGCTCTGGGTCTGTCTTCTTTTTCTTTTTCTTCTTCAGAGGTTTTTCTACAATTTCTTCAGTGCCAGTTTCTGTTACTTCTTCAGAAACTGTAGAGCACTTGGTTTGTAAACTAAAATAACAGTTAAAAAAAAATTAGAGCAATAAACAAAAATAATAAAATGAGATCAAGAATATACCAAATGTTAATCTTTCTTCTAAATAATGACAGCAGTACAAGATACAGAAGTATGGCATAAATATCAAATATTCTATTCTGTTATCCCTGAGCTCATTAAAATGTCTTGGAAAAGTTAAAATTTTTCCAAAGTCCTTCCAGACTGTTTTCATACATAAAAATGACATAAAAAATTTTTATCAAAATGTATCTTATAAATTTTTTGATTCAAAAAAATTTGCTCACTGTGCATGAAACATCACAATACTCAGGCTTAGTAGCCAAACAACTGACGAGTGATAAAAAAATACACGTGTACTGTCTACCAAAATTAATGGAGTTTCCCATCTATGAATCCTTGTTTCAAATTATTCATTTTTTTCAAAGTTGTGAGTTAACACTAAAAAAACAAAAACAAAAACCAAGGATCAGTGAAGTAGCCCTCTCTACTGGATGCAGAGTCCCATCCAGTAGCACTAGCTACATCTAATTAATTTCAATGAGCTAACAGAAAAATACAGAAATTATCTACCTGGCATAGTGACATTAATCAAAGATGATTAAGCTTTCAGCAGTTTCAAGCTCAAGGATCAACTTTTTAAAAAATTAACCAAACTAGAAAATAGGAAGATTGAGTTAGTAAACTACAGACCCATTAGCTAGAAGTGCAGACCTTTGGAATATTCAATACACTGTCAAAGCACTTAAGATTCCAATTTACATTGATTTTATGGCATATTCTAAAAAAATTACTTTCCGAAAGAGGGGCTTATGTTCTCTAAATTCAGAATTAAACAGAAATGACTACCAAAATTAAAATAAATGTGATTAGGAACTTACCTAGAGGTATTTAATTTTCCCCGAATGCAGAATACTCCAGCAGCATCTGAGTCCAAACGAAATACTTCAAATTCTAGTTCATCACCCACATTTATCTCTAGGATCTGCCACTGCTCAGCTGGCATCTGCTCAGGTTTAGGGATGGAGGCATTGAAACACCCATGTACTAAACAGCCAATGTGGCTAGAAGACACTTTATTAACTGTACCCTGGGAAGAAAGAAAAAAAAAAGAGAAAAAGCATCAAGCCATCTAAAGACTTTAAAAGGTAAATAAAACTTTATAAGCTTCAAAATGATCTTAGAAAACATTGAAATAATGGAATAATTTCATATGGAAAAAGATTTTCAATTAAAATTTACATGTTATACTAAACCATTTTAAAACACTGTAGAGTTTTTAGAAGGCTGGAACTTTGGTAAACTGCATGCATATCAATTGCCTAACTGGATAAACAACTAACTCTTCCCACCTCTAAAAAAAAAAAAAAACAAAAACAACCACCTATCTCAGCTCCTGCTACAGGACTCCCTGCGGAGTAGATTATAACCATATTGAAACCAAGCAGAAAATACTGTTTGATATTACCTAAATGTGAAAAGACCTCAAGGCAGGAAGCATATGTTTTTTTATAACTAGGAGCCACATTATATTTCCATAAACAGTCTGAATTTCAAAGCTTAAAAGGCATTGTTGGAAGGCATGGTCACTTTTTCAAGGTTTGTGGGTTCCAGCCCCGCATCAGGCTCTGTGCTGATAACTAGGAGTCTGGAGCCTGCTTTGGATTCTGTGTCTCCATCTCTCTCTACCCTTCCCCCATTCACATTCTGTCTCTCTCAGAAATAAACATAAAAAAAATTATTTAACAATTAACTTTAGTAGGATATAATAAGCACTGTATTTGAAGACAACTTATCCTTCATCAGATCTTGAACATGGCTACTCTGAATCACAAGAACATTTTTAGAAGTTTTAAAGCTGGGGTGCCTGGGTGGCACAGTCGGTTAAGCGTCTGACTTCAGCCAGGTCACGATCTCGCGGTCCGTGAGTTCGAGCCCCGCGTCAGGCTCTGGGCTGATGGCTCAGAGCCTGGAGCCTGTTTCCGATTCTGTGTCTCCCTCTCTCTCTGCCCCTCCCCCGTTCATGCTCTGTCTCTCTCTGTCCCAAAAATAAATAAACGCTGAAAAAAAAAAATTTAAAAAAAAAAGAAGTTTTAAAGCTAAAAAGTATGAAGTTTATAAACAGAACTACTAAACCTCCGTAACACAAAAGTCCACCTAAAAATGGGCAAAGCACTTAAAGAGGCCTTTCTTATTGAAACACAAGAAGAATCTCACGAAGGAAAACGCAAATTAAGGAGAACCTAGTATTATCCATCAGTTTAATTAAAAGACTAACAAAACCAGATGCTGGCAAGGACACAGAGCAACTAATAGTGTTGAATGTTTACTTTTATGAAAAACAGGCTAATTCCTCAAACACCTACCCTCTGACTTAGCAATACAGCTTCCAGTTCCTACCTAGGAGAAATGAAAATAAACATTCACACAGCTTCATTCATAATAGCTCCAGACTGGAAACCAAAATGTCCATCAATGAAGATGATCAAATTGTAATACACTCATATAACCGAATTCTATGAACAAAAAGGAATAAAACTACCAATACACCATCAAACAGCATGGATGAAGTGTAAAAACATGTTGAACAAAAGAGGTCAGATTTTCATCAAAGAGTGTATAATGAAAATTTCCACTAATATAAAATGAGAAGCTTAAGCAAAACTAATGTATGATAAACAGAAGCAGAATAGTGGTTGGATCTAGAAGAGAGGATTGACCAGGAAAGGGCATGACGGTCATTCTCAAATAAAATGGTATATATGCACTTGTCAGAATTCATTGAACTGAACACTATCATCTATGCATTTTGTTGTATATAATTTAGATCTCTTTATTGTATGTAAATTATACCATGTTTAAAATTAAATTGGAAAAAACTGCCCAGATGTATTTGAAGACTGGATCTCATTGTGGGTAATAGAGTAAAAGGAATAATTTTATTCTTAGTTTCATACTTTCTGTACAGTATATTATTTCCATGTTTATATCTATGGTAACTTACACAAAGCAGATGAGTTAAGTGTCAGAATTTTTTTAAGTACAAATCTGCCAACTTTAATAGTATGGAGGCTAGCTGTATAACCCAACTTTGGCAGGCCCAGGATACTATTTCTACCAGTTTAACCGACACTGTAAAATTTTTTTTAAATTAGAAATGCCTTGTAGAATTTGTCAGTGAAATTTGATCAGTATATTCATTAACAATAAAGGTTAATCTTATAAGAACCATTAATAAAAAATTTTATAGGAAGTGCTTAAAGAAAAAAACATACATATGAATACACACACACACACACACATCAACAAATACACTCAAAACTGCTGGTAGAAGACAGTCAATTTCACATCCATCTGTATATCTAGATTGTCTTAAAAAACCTTCCCAACAGGGCCTTCATTACCATGGCACCTGATGGGTGCCCTAACCTCATTGTTCATTCACTTTCATTACCTGCCTGGTCCCACAACTATTTGAATTTTCAACTCCTATTTGAAACACTACTACACGGTTTGAATCTTTTAAATATTTTTTTAATGTTTATTTGAGACAGAGAGAGAGAGGGAGAGAGGGTGCGTGCGCATGAGCGGGGGAGGGGCAGAAAGAGAGAGAAGCAGAATCTGAAGCAGGCCCCAGGCTCTGACCTGTCAGCACAGTCTGACATGGGACTCGAACTCACAAACTGTGAGATCATGACCTGAGCTGCATTAGGAAGCTCAACTGACAGAGCCATCCAGGAGCCCCTAGCCCCAGTTTAAATCCTTTATAAAGAAACTATTGGTATATAATTGAGAAGAAACTAGTGATTTTTTTTTTTATCACTTAAGATCGTTCTGGTGCTATACAAAGAAGAGAATAAATTGTATGACACACATACTCTGCATATACAGGTGAGTTCTAGAAGAATGGAGTTTAAAAACTTACCAAGGTTGAATTGACTTTTTTTCTTTGAAAATAATTTTTAGGGGTGTCTAGGTGGCTTAGTCAGTTAAGTATCTGACTTGGGCTCACGGCATGATCTCACAGTTCATCAGTTAGAGGTCCATGTTGGGCTCTCTGCTGTCAGCGCAGAGCCTACTTTAGATCCTCTGCCCGCCCCCTGCTTTCTCTTTCAAAAATAAACATTTTAAAAAAATAACTTTTAGCTACCCACAATAGCAAGCCATTTACTTCTCCAGGTGTACAGTCTTAAAAATCTTACAAATTATATCATTATACAACTATACAAAGAAAGCTTTAAATATATATACATACCATAAGCTTTTGCCCTGGTTCAGGGCAGAAAATAACAAAATCTGCTTCAATGTTAAGATGAATGTGTCCTTGATCATCATAAATATCTCCCAGTTCACCTACCACTTTGATGTTATCATATGCAATGGGGACACCTAAAAGGCTGTTAAAAAAAAAAAGAAAAAAAAATGTTTTATCCTCTTTCAAAATAGTCCAATGTCCTGATTAAACTGGCCGAGTCCAAAAATTATATATCTATCTCTTAAACATAAGCACACATGCCAAAATACAATAGCATTATCATTAGTCCATAATGACTTGAGTAATTCAACTTGACCAAAAGCTTCCAATATACTAAATTTAAAAGGATTATTCAACATAAGTACCCAGAAACAAAATGTCCAATTATGCATGAGCATGTTGACCTTTCTTCTCTAATAGCTATGCACTGGAATTATAGTCATTCTCCAATGAGAGAAAGAAAAAAAAAAATGAGAGAAAAATGTCTCTAATTTCTGAGCATAACTGAATGAAGGCAATTTTGGTATTACCCACCATTACCAGATTTCTGTACTAGACGGCCCATAGCAAGATCAGTATTAAAGGTGAAGGCCCTGAATATTAAAGCCAATGACTTATGGGAGAAAAATCCTCAAATTATAACTGTTAATAGTAAATAGAAATGTTATTAAATACAACTACATATTTCATTTATTAGGAACTGAGTGGCTCAAGCAGTAAAGCTCTGACTCCTGACTTTGGCTCAGGTCATGATCTCAAAGTGAAGAAATCAAGCTCCACATCAGGCTCACACTGGGCATGAAGCCTGCTTAAGATTCTCTTTCCCAATCCCTCTGTCCCTATTCTGCTTGTGCACTTGTGTATATGCATGCATGCACACACTCATTCTCTCTCTCTCAAAAACAAAACTGATTTTGCCAACTTAGTCTACATAGTATGAAAGGATTAGGGGACAACTACTATTTCAAAAGGTCATTTCCAAGTACTTAAGGAATTTTAACTACTAAAGAGGCAAACCTGGTGATTTCACTAGCACACCCACTACTTACTCACGAAAACTTCACTGACTCCCCAGGAAAGGCTTAAATCACTCCTCCTCCACTCCTAGAAGACTCCATGGCACAGCATCGCATCCTAAGTGTGCTTGATCTCGGTTTACTGACTCTAGCTCTGTGTATGTTTGCATTCCACACACTACTCAAAAACCCTTGAGAAGACAGAACACTTTGCAGAACTCTACTAAATTCCTAAAAGTATTCACATAGTATAAGAGAAAGAATTTACCCCAATAGCTATTGCTTAATAAAACAGCCAGGAGCCACTGGAAAGGAACTTTAGTAACTATCAAATCAAGAAGATCCTAAATTTAGAGATTTACTCCAGGAAGCCCTTTTTGAACTGTTAATTTCTCAAATGTGTTTTCCCAAGCAAGAACTACACCATCACAGAAACCCAGAAGTCCACCAGACTTGTCAATGAGGGAACAAACCTATTTATAAATAGCTGGACACAAAATCTCATTCTAAATATATGTATGTATACATATACACATACATAAATACATACATATCAGCATAAAATCATGTTTGCATGGTTTCAATATACATAAAAATTTCCAGGAAGGACACCTGGGTCAATCTGTTGGTTAAGCGTCCAACTCTTGGTTTTCACTCAGGTCATGATCTTATGGTTCTTGAGTTCAAGCCACGAGTCGGGCTCTACACTGCTGTAGACCCTACCTGGGATTCTCTCTCTGCTCCTTCCTGCTCGCTCACTCTCTCACTCAAAATAAATAAAATTAAAATTCAAGGGTAGATTATTAAGTATGGAAGTATTAAGTATTACTGAGAAGTACTCCTTACTTCAGAAAAGCATTTTGCCATTGGAGACACTGTATGTGTTCTCTTGAGTTGTCAATTCAAAACCCCTGCATCAATCTACCTTTCTAGACACATTCATGATTCTAGGTATCAGTGCATACGTCATCCAACTATTTCAGTCTTCCCAGGTAGTCATGCTTGAGTATTCTCACACGGAAGTATATTGTATTGTACTGTATTACAGCACTTACGGATTTTTGGTTTTTTTCCAAATGTGTAAGTAGCTTGTATTACCTTTAAGTTTCAATTCACAATAAAGATGTGTTTTCATGATAGTAAAGGTAGTACTGCAAAATATTTCCCATAAGAAAGAGGTATTGGGTTATGTAGGGTTCAAAATTGGTAACTAGGGAATGTAACCATAGAGCCCTAAACCCATAGATTTGTGTAAATCCATCAAACCCGAGAAACCCTTTATTGACATCAAATTGTTTTCCAAATAAAATACTAAAACAGTGATTACTAAATACAGGTTTTATCTACTTTTGTCTTGAGAAAGTAAATTTGGAATTGTTCATAAAGATGTTTTATGCTTATTGAAAGACTGTACCATCAAGTGGGACTGACCTTAAGAGGGAGTGCCTCCACGGGCACAGAGAGGGGAAAGGAGAGGACCCTGCCCCAGGCACTCCAGGTTGAGAGGTTGCCCTGAGAAGACAAATCCCTGTAACATTTGGCTTTGAAAACCAGAGGTCCAGAAGCTTCTCCAGTTTTGTCCCCTCCCCACCTCCACAATCAGAAGGGCTTCACACCTTGAACTCTGAAAATCAACAGGCTCAATAGATTAAGAGGCAGGAGGGTAACAGAAAACTGAGTCTCTGCCTTAAAGTACAGCACAACAAACAGCTCCACTTAGATACAGCGCAGAAGCAACAGTTTGAAAAATGCCGCGGGTGTACAGGAAAGAGATTTAATGGTCTCAGAGCATGTGCTGGAGAGGCAGGGAAATCTGAGAGATTTCTCCAAGAACAAAAGAACTGATGGGTGCTATTTCCCTCCCCCACTCCCCATCCCCAGCCTAAATACACGGACACCTGTGGGAACAAGCACACTGCATGATCACCTAACCTGCGAAAAGTGGACCCCAGCCACATACTTCCGTGAATACACTCCCTTCAACCCTCTGCCTGGGCAGAAGTTTTCCCAGGCTGCTTCAGCTCCATTCCACAGCAGCCCAGTGCAGACCCTGCGGGCACGATGTGCAGCACACCCAGCCCCCATGTTCTCCTGTAGATCTTGGATGAGCCTATCCCAAGCAGTGCGGCAAGCCTTGTGGTGTGCAAGCAGCCCCAATAGGGGCGAGCACCACTCCAAACTGACTCTTACCCCTGAGAGAGGGAAAGTAACAGCACACCTCAGTCCAACTACAGCCCCAGCAGTAGGCTGGTCAGACACCTGGCTGAACTGCAGGCCTAGCCCACCAACAAGTTTCTCTAGTGACAACATGCAGAAAGCACCCTTGAGTTTGGAGCTACCATAGCTCTGGCAAATGCCTGTTCTGGTTCACTTTAAACCCAAGATAGCCCCAGACCGGTCCACTAAAAACACAAGGACCAAACCTTGCCCACAACAGCAAAGAGACCCATTGCAGATAACTGGAATGAAGGAAAACATGGCTCAGCCACAAAATTGGGGCACATGGAAAACACAAAGGAGACACCCCTGAAGCGCCAGGTTATGGTAAATAGGAGACACTGCACTGCAGGGCATTACAAGACCTCTTGTTCATAAAGGCACTGCTTTCAAGAGCACGTGACTTCCCTAACACTCAGAAAAAGACAAAATGAGAAGGAATATGTCCCAAATGAAAAAAAAAAAAAAAAAAAAGGACAAATTCAAAAGAAGAGAGCTAAACAAAAGGGAGATAAGTAATATACCTAATAAAGAAAGTAATGATCATAAAGATAATCACTGGATTTGAAATGAGTGGAGAACATCAGTCCTAATCGTAGTCCTTATCTTACACTCAAAGGAGCTAGAAACAAAGGTAAAAAACATAAAAAAGAGAAGTGTTGAAGCTGAAGGACTCTGAACCCCAAGAGTCTGGGAGGAAAAGAGACAGCCGGCTTCCAGGGACCCACTGGGACAACCTGAGGGGCCGTAGGTGTGTGACTGCAAACTGGGAGAGAGAAAAGGAACAGAGAGGAGGGATCCCCTTTTGTGGAGACAAAAGGAAGAGAAAACGAGAAAAGGAAGCATAGGCCTGTATCTGGACAAGAGAAAAACTTCAGTCCAGGAGAGATAAAGATCAATCTAACTGTGGACTTTCTCTGGTCTGGGGACCGCTGCCCCTGGATCACGTACCTGGGGAGGAGGGGAGCCAGCCCCAGGTTCGGTGGCTAGGTCAGGGGTGCAGTCCACAGAAGGAGAAAGCGATTCCCTCCCTGGAGTGCTGAGGGACAGGACAAAGCATGCCTGTGCCTGCCAGCCAGGGACCACATATCGGGAGGCGTGGAGCCGCTCTTCCCCAGTACGGGGCATGCGGAGCTAGGCACAAGAGTCAGTGGAGTGGACAAACTGCCTCATTTGCACCCGTGGCACAATGAGGATGGCTCGAACAGAGTGGTCTGGGACACCAGGTCCGCGAGAGACTGGGGGTCGCCATTTTTCTCCCCACCACCACCAAGGTGGGGCCTCAAGGACCGGACAGTAGGGCCCAGCAGGGCCCACGGTGGAGGCAGGATCCGCCTATACCAAACCACGTCCCTCTGCACCTGGTTACTGCATAGCTACAGGAGAAGGATTGACAGTGAGGAAACAGACGCCCTACCTCCAGACAGGCACTGCTGCATTGCCTGATTAATTCTCAGATAATTCTTATTATAGATATTCTTCCTTACTTTTCTCATTCTTATCTCTGGTTGTTAGTTTGTTTAAGCAGACATATTTAATCCATTCTCTTAATATGTGTTCCACACCTCCTTTATTCTCCATTCTCTCTGCATTAAGCCTTATAGTTTCTCTGTCTGCATACCTTTCTTTTCTTTTTTCTTTTTCCCCATCCCCTTCTCTATTTCCCTTTCTTTCTCTCTGGATTAAGCCGTATAGTTTCTCTGGTCAATTTTTATTCTTTCTTTGTCCCTGCCCCTGTCATTTCTCTCTTTGTACAGGATAAGGCCTCTTCCATCAGTACTGCACCCACCCTGTTTACTTGTAGCTGGTGTTTCTGGGTTTTTTTGGTTGTTTGCCTGTTTTTGTTTTCTATTTTTTTGCTTATTTGTTTTCCTTTCCAGGGCTACTTGAACAAACAAATCAAAGCACACCTGGTGGAGGGTCCAAAACATCACTATGAGTAGGGAGATAAAGTAACCAGAGTCACAACAACAGAGAGCAAGTAACACTCTCCAAAAAACATTTCCTGAAGGGCCAGGTCCTGGACAGTGTATGACCTCTCTTTAATATAGTAGTGCTCACAGGTGCAGGGCACATAACAAGCTTTTAAAACACGGAAGAGACAGAAAACTAGGCAAAATGATGAAACAGAAGAATTCACAAAAGAAATTCCAGGAAAGGTAAGAGCTAAAGAAGTGATCAAAAGAGTTGTAAACAATATAATGGAACAAGAATTTAGAATAATAGTTGTAAGATTAATCGCTGGGTGTGAAAAAAGCATAGAGGACAGCAGAGAATATACTGCCCAAGAGATCAAGGAACTAAAAATTAGTAATGATGCATTAAAAAATGCTGTAGATGAGGTGCAAAATAAAATAGAGGCAGTCATAGCGAGGATTGAAGAGGCAGAGGGGAGAATGGGTGAAATATAAGATAAAATTATGGAAAAAGAGGAAGCTGAGAAAATGATTTAAAAAATTCTGGATCACGAGGGGAGAATTAGAGAACTAAATGATTCCATGAAACGGAACAATATCCATATCATAGTAGTTCCAGAAGAAGGAGAAAGAAAGGGGCCGAAGGTATACTTGAACAAATCATAGCTAAGAACCTCCCCAGTCTGGGGAAGGCACAGAGAACTCCCTTCAGAGGTAACCTGAATTGGTCTTCTGAATGACATATCATAGTGAAACTGGAAAAATACAAGGATAAAGAGAGAATTCTGAAAGCAGCTAGGGATACACGGGCCTCAACATACAAGGATAGACACATACAGGTAGTAGCAGCTCTATCTACTGAAACGTGGCAGACCAGAAAGGAGTGGCAGGAAATTTTCAATGTAATGAACAGGAAAAATATGCAGCCAAGAATCCTTTATCCAGCAAGCTTGTCATTCAGAATAGAAGGAGAGATAAAGATTTTCCCAAATAAAAACTGAAAGAATTCATCACCAATAAACCAGCCCTATAAGAGATCCTAAGGGGGATTCTGTGAGTGAAATGTTGCAAAGACCACAAAGGACAAGAGACATCACTACAAGTATGAAACCTACAGATAACCTACACAAGGACTGTAAACCCGTATCTTTCAATAATAACACTGCATGTAAATGGACTAAACAGTCCAATCAAAAGACATAAGGTATCAGAATAGATTAAAAAAACAAGACCCATCTATTTGCTGTCTACTAGAGACCCATTTAAGACCCAAGGACACCTTCAGATTAAAAGTGAGGAGATGGAGAACCATCTATCATGCTACTAGAAGTCAAAAGAAAGCTGGAGTAGCCATACTTAGACAAACTAGATTTTAAACTAAAGGCTGTAACAAGAGATGAAGAAGGGCATTATGTAATAATTATGGGGTCTATCCATCAAGAAGAGCTAACAATTATAAATGTCTATGCACCGGATTTGGAAACACCCAAATATATGAAACAATTGATCACAAACATAAACAATCTTATTGGTAAGAATGTGGTAACTGCAGGGGACTTCAATACTCCACTTACAACAATGGACAGTTCATCTAGGCAGATAATCAATAAAGAAACAATGGCCCTGAACAATACACTGGACCAGATGGACTTGACATATATTTAGAAATTTTCATCCTAAAGGAGCAGAATATACATTCTTCTCAAGTGCACATCGAACATTCTCCAAGACAGATCACATTTGAATCACAAAACAGCCCTCAATAAATATAAAAGAACTGAGATCATATCATGCACACTTTCAGATCACAATGCTATGAAACCTGAAATCAACCATAGGAAAAAGTTTGGAAAACCTCCAAATGCATGGAGGTTAAAGAATATCCTACTAAGGAATGAAAGGGTCAACCAGGCAATTAAAGAAGAAATTTAAAAATACGTGGAAACAAATGAAAATGAAAACACAACAATCCAAACCCTTTGGGATGCAGCAAAGGCAGTCCTAAGAGGAAAACACATTGCAATCCAGGCCTATTTCGAGAAACAAGAAATATCCCAAATACAAAATCTAACAGCACACCTAAGGAACTAGAAGCAGAACAGCAAAGACACTCCAAACTCAGCAGAAGAAGAGAAATAATAAAGATCAGAGGAGAAACAAATATAGAATCCAAAAAAAAAAAAACCCCAAAATAAAACAAAACAAAACAGAACAGATCAATGAAACTAAGAGTTTTTTTGTTTTTTTTTTTGAAAAAATAAAATTGATAAACCTCTAGACAGGCTTCTCAAAAAAAAAAAAAAAAAAGAGGACCCAAATAGAAAAAATCATGAATGAAAGTATATTTATTATAACCAATCCCTCAGAAATACAAGAAATTATCAGAGAATACTATGAAATATTACATGCCAACAAACTGGACAACCTGGAAGAAATGGACAAATTCCTACATACTCATACACTACCAAAACTAAAATGGGAAGAAATAGAAAATTGGAACAGACCCATAACTAGTAATGAAATTGAATCAGTTATCAAAAATCTCCCAGCAAAGAAGAGTCCTGGGCCAGATGGCTTCCCATGGGGAATTCTACCACATTTAAAGCAGAGTTAATACCTATCCATCTCAAGGAATTCCAAAAAATAGAAACGGAAGGAAAACTTCTGGACCTATTCTACGAAGCCAGTATTACCTTGATTCCCAAACCAGACAGAGACACGACAAAAAAGGAGAATTAGAGGCCAATATCCCTGATGAACACAGATGCAAAAATTCTCAACAAGATACTAGCAAATAGAATTCAACAACATATAAAAAGGATTATTCACCACTATGAAGTGGGATTCATTCCTGGGATGCAGGGCTGGTTCAATATTCACAAATCAGTGTGATACATCACATTCATAAAAGAAAGGATAAGAACCATATGATCATGTCAATGGATGCAGAAAAACCATTTTGACAAAACACAGCATCCTTTCTTAATAAAAACCTTCAAGAAAGTTGGGATAGAAGGAACACACTTAAACATCATAAAAGCCATTTATGAAAAGCCCACAGCTAATATCATCCTCAATGGTGAAAAACTAAGAGCTTTCCCCCAGAGATCAGGAACACGACAGGGATGTCCACTCTCACCGCTGTTGTTTAACATAGTGTTGTAAGTCCTAGCATCAGCAATCGGACAACAAAATGAAATAAAAGGGATCAAAACTGGCAAAGAAGTCAAACTTTTACTTTTCACAGATGACATGATACTCTACATGGAAAACCCGAAAGACTCCACCAAAAGACTGCTAGAACTGATACAGGAATTCAACAAAGTCACAGGGTACAAAATCAACATATGGAAATTGGCTGCATTTTTATACACCAATAAGAAGCAACAGAAAGAGAAATCAAGAAACTGATCCCATTTACAATTGCACTAAGAACCATAAAATACCTAGGAATAAACCTAACCAAAGATGTAAAAGATCTGTATGTTGAAAACTATAGAAAGCTTATGAAGGAAACTGAATAAGACACAAAGAAATGGAAAAACATTCCATGCTCACGGACTGAAAGAATAAATATTGTTAAAAGGTCAATAATACCCAAAGCAATTCACACATTCAATGCAATCCCAATAAAAATTGCACTGGTATTCTTCTCAAAGCTAGAACAAACAATCCTAAAATTTGTATGGAACCAAAAAAGACCCCGAATAGCCAAAGTAAACCTGAAGACAACCAAAGCAGGAGGCATCATAATCCCAGACTTTAGCCTCTACTATGAAGCTGTAATCATCAAGACAGTATGGTATTGGCACAAAAAAAAGATACAGAGACCAATGGAATAGAATACAGAACCCAGATTGGACCCACAGAAGTATGGCCAACTAATCTTTGACAAAGCAGCCAAGAGGATCCAATGGAAAAAAGACGGTCTCTTTAGCACATAGTGCTGGGAGAACTGGAAAGCAACATGCAGAAGAATGAAACTAGACTACCTGCTTACACCATACACAAAAATAAACTCAAAATGGATCAAAGACCTAAATATGTGACAGGAAATCATCAAAACCCTGGAGGAGAAGGCAGCTAACAACCTCTCTGACCTCAGTCACAGCAGTTTCTTACTCAAGACATCTCCAAAGGCAAGGGAATTAAAAGCAAAAATGAACTATTGGGACCTCATCAAGATAAAAAGCTTCTGCACTGCAAAGAAAACAACAAAACTAAAAGGCAGTTGGCAGAATGGGAAAAGATATTTGCAAATGACATATTGGATAAAGGGCTAGTATCCAAAATCTATAAAGAAGTCACCAAACTCCACACCTGAAAAACAAATAATCCAGTGAAGAAGTGGGCAGAAGACATGAATAGACACTTTTCCAAAGAAGACATCCAGAAGGCCAACAGACACATGAAACGATGCTCAATGTCACTCATCACCAGGAAAATACAAATCAAAGCCACACTGAGATACCACCTCACACTGGTCAGAGTGGCTAAAATCAACAAATCAGGAAACTACAGATGCTGCTGAGGATGTGAAGAAATGGGAACCCTCTTACACTGTTGGCAGGAATGCAAACTGGTGCAGCCACTCTGGAAAACAGTGTGGAGGTTCCTCAAAAAAAATAAAAATAGCACTACCCTATGACCCAGCAATAGCACTGCTAAGAATTTACCCAAGGGATACAGGAGTGCTGATGTATCAGGGCACATGTACCCCAATGTTTATAGAAGCACTTTCAACAATAGCCAAATTATGGAAAGAACCCAAATGTCCATCAACTGATGAATGGATAAAGAAGATGTGGTTTATATACACAATGGAATACTACTTAGCAATGACAAGGAATGAAATCATGCCATTTGCAGCAACATGGATGGAACTGGAAGTATTATGCTAAGTGAAATAAGTCAGAGAAAGACAGATACCATATGTTTTCATTCAAATGTGGATCTTGAGAAACTCAACAGAAGACCATGGGGAAGGGAAGGGGAAAAAAATCGTTACAAAGAGAGAGGGAGGGAGGCAAACCATAAGAAACTCTTAATTACAGAGAATAAACTGAGGGTTGATGGGGGGTGGGGAGAGGGGAAAGTAGGTGATGGGCATTGAGGAGGGCACTTGTTGGGATGAGCACTGGGTGTTGTATGTAAGCCAATTTGACAATAAATTATATTTCAAAAAAAACATGAAAAAACAATTAGACATGAAGAACTCAGTAACTAAAATTAAAAATACACTACAGGGAATAAATAACAGCTAGAGAAAATAGAATGGGTCAGTGATCTACAGGAAAGCATGATGGAAAGCCATCAAGATGGAACAGGAGTGAAATGGATAATAAAAACTGAAAATAGATTAAAGGAACTCAGGACACTATCAAGCATAATAACATTTGCATTATAAGGATCCCAGAAGGAGAAGTGAGACACAGGAAGCAAAAAGAGGAAGTAATAGCTGAAAACTTTCTGAATCTGGGGAAGGAAAAAGACAATCAGATCCAGGAGGCAGAGAGAGCCCGTAACAAAAGCAAACCAAAGATATCCATACCAAGACATGCAGTAATTAAAATGGCAAAAAGTAATGATACAGAGAGAATTTAAAAAGCAGCAAGAGAAAAGAAAAGTTATACACAAGGAACTTCATAAGGCTAACAGAGGGTTTTTCAGCAGAAACCCTTTAGACCAGAAGGGAGTGGCTTGATACATTAAAAGTGCTGTTAAGAGAAAACCTGCAACAAGGATACTCTATCCAGCAAGGCTATCATTCAGAATAAAAGGAGAGATAGAGACTTTCCCAACCTAAGTGAAAGAAATTTATCACCACTAAACATAATAACAAACATAAAGGAAGTAATCAATAGTAATATAATAATACGATAATAGTAGAGGTCTTTAACACCCCACCTCCATTATCCAAACAGAAAATCAACAAGAAAACAGTGGCTCTGAATGACACATTAGAACAGATATATCTTTTGGATCTATTCAGAACATTCAATCCTGTAACAGGGAATACACATTCTTTTCAAATGCACACGGAGAGTTCTCCAAAAGAGATATGTTAGCCCACAAGACTCAACAAATTAAAAAAGACTGAAGTCATATTATGAATCTTTTCCAACCTTAATGCAAAGTAGAAATCAACCACAAGAAAAAACCTAAAAAGAACACAAATGCATGGAAACTACATAAGAGGCTACTATACTGTGAATGGGTCAGCCAAGAAATCAAAGAAATCAAAAAATACATGGAGATCAATTAAAATGAAAATACAACGGTCCAAAATGTTTTTGGATGCTGTAAAAGGTATTCTAAGAGAGAAGTTTATAGAAATACAGGCCTACCTCAAGAAACAAGAAAAAAATCTCAAACAACCTAATCTTAAACCCAGAGGAGCTAGAAAAAAAAACAAACAAAACCCCAAACTGGTAGCAGGAAGGAAATAATAAAGTTTAGAGCATAAACAAACAAAAGAGAAATTAAAAAAAAAAAAATGGAACAGATGAAACCGAGACCTGGTTCATTAACAGAATCAACAAAATTGATAAACCTTTAGCCACACTCATCCAGAGAGACAAAAAGAGAACTCAAAATCAGAATTGAAAGGGAAATACCAACATCACAGAAATACAAAAGATTTTAAGAGATTACTTAAAACTGTATGCCAACAAATTAGACAACCTAGAAGAAATAGGTAACCTCCTAGAAACATATAACTGCCCAAAACTCAACAAAGAAGTAGAAAATTTGAACAGATTGATTACCAGCAATGAAACTGAATGAATAATCTAAAAAATTCCCAACAAATGAAAGTCCAGGACCAAATGGCTTCACAGGTGAATTCTATCAAACATTTAAAGAAGACAAAAATGCAAAATCCCTCAACAAAATATTAGCAAAGTGAATACATCAATACTTTTAAAAAATTTATTCACCATGATCAAAAGATTCAGTATTTACAAGTCAGTGTGATAACCCCATCAAAAAGAGGAAGGATAAAAATGCTATCATTTCAAATAATGCAGAAAAGGCATTTAACAAAGTGCTACATCCATGCATGAGGAAAAACCCGAACAAAGTAGGTCAGAGGGAACATACCTTAACATAACAAAGGCCATATAAGAAAAACCCACAGCTAACATCATACTTAATGGTGAAAAACCAAGAACTTTCCCACTAAGATCAGGAACAAGACAAAGATGTCTGCTATCACTACTTTGTTCTGGAAGTGCTAGCCATAGCAATCAGACAATGAAAAGAAATAAAACACATCCAAATTGGTAAGGAAGAGGCAAAAATTTCACCATTTGTACATGATACTATATACAGAAAACCTGAAACACTCCACCAAAAACCTACTAGAACTGATAAATGAATTCAGTAAGGTCACAGTATACAAAATCAATATATAGAATGTTTTGTTTCCATACACTAATAATGAAGTAACATAAAGACATTAAGAAAACAATCCCACTTATGATTGCACCATAAATAATGAGTAAACTAGGAATAAACTTAACCAAGGAGATGAAATACCTGTACTCTGAAGACTATAAAACATTGATGAAAGGGGAGCCTGGGTGGTTCAATTGGTTAAGTGTCCAACTTTGGCTCAGGTCATAATCTCACAGTTTGTGAGTTTGAGCCCTGCATTGGGCTCTGTGCTGACAGCTCAGAGCCTGGACCTTGCTTCGGATTCTGTCTCCCTCTCTCTCTGCCCCACTCCTGCTTGCACTTTGTTTCTATCAAAAATAAACATTAAAAAAAAAATTTTTTTTTTTTTTTTGGGGGCGCCTGGGTGGCGCAGTCGGTTAAGCGTCCGACTTCAGCCAGGTCACGATCTCGCGGTCCGTGAGTTCGAGCCCCGCGTCGGGCTCTGGGCTGATGGCTCGGAGCCTGGAGCCTGTTTCCGATTCTGTGTCCCCCTCTCTCTCTGCCCCTCCCCCGTTCAAGCTCTGTCTCTCTGTGTCCTAAAAATAAATAAATGTTGAAAAAAAAAATTAAAAAAAAAATTTTTTTTTAATAAAAACATTGATGAAAGAAATTGAAGCCAACACAAGTGGAAAGACATTCCACGCTCACAGACTGAAAGAATCAATATTGTTAAAATGTCCATAGTATCCAAAGCAATCTATAAATTTAATGCAATCCCTATCAAAATCCCAACAGAATTTTTTTACAGAACTATAACAAACAATTCTAAAATTTCTATGGAATCACAAATGACCCCAAACAGCCAAAGCAATCTTGAAAAAGAAAAACACAACTGGAGGTACCACAATCCTAGATTTCAAGTTATACTACAAAACTACAGTAATCAAAACAGTATGGTAGTGGCACAAAAAAACACACACCCGTAAGATCAAAGGAACAGAATAGATACCCTAGAAACAAACCCATGATAATATGGTCAATTAATCTTAAATAAAGGAGGCAAAAATATACAATAGGGGAAAAAAACAGTCTCTTCAACAAATGGTGTTGGGAAAACCAGACAACTACATGTGAAACAATGAAATTGGTCCACTTTCTTAAACCATACACACAAACTCAAAATGGATTAAGGACCAAAATGTGAGACTTGAAACCATAAAAATCCTAGAGAAGTGCACAGGGAGTCATTTTTGTAGCATCAACCCTAGCAACATTTTTCTCAATATGTCTCCCAAGGCAAGGCAAACAAAAGCAAAAATAAACTACTGAGACTACATCAAACTCAAAAGCTTCTGCATTCTATATTGTTTATTTCTGCTCTGATCTTTATTATTTCTCTTCTTCTGCTGGGTTTAGGCTGCCTTTGCTGTTCTGCTTCTATTTCCTTTAGGTGTGCTGTTAGATTTAGTATTTGGGATTTTTCTTGTTTCTTGAGATAGGCCTGGATTGCAATGTATTTTCCTCTCAGGACTGCCTTCGCTGCATCCCAAAGCGTTTGGATTGTTGTATTTTCATTTTCATTTGTTTCCATATATTTTTTAATTTCTTCTCTAATTGCCTGGTTGACCCACTCATTCTTTAGTAGGGTATTCTTTAACCTCCATGCTTTTGGAGGTTTTCCAGACTTTTTCCTCTGGTTGATTTCAAGCTTCATAGCATTGTGGTCTTAAAGTATGCATGGTATGATCTCAATTCTTGTATAATTATGAAGGGCTGTTTTGTGACCCAGTATGCGATCTATCTTGGAGAATGTTCCATGTGCACTCGAGAGGAAAGTATAGTCTGTTGCTTTGGGATGCAGAGTTCTAAATATATCTGTCAAGTCCATCTGCTCCAATGTATCATTCAGGGCCCTTGTTTCTTTATTGACCGCGTGTCTAGATGATCTATCCATTGTTGTAAGTGGGGTGTTAAAGTCCCCTGCAATGACCACATTCTTATCAATAAGGTTGCTTATGTTTGTAATTGTTTTATATATTTGGAGGCTCCCGTATTCGGCATATAGACATTTATAATTGTTAGCTCTTCCTGATGGATAGACCCTGTAATTATTACATAATGACCTTCTTCATCTCTTGTTACAGCCTTTAATTTAAAGTCTAGTTTGTCTGATATAAGTATGGCTACTCCAGCTCTCTTTTGACTTCCAGTAGCATGATAAATAGTTTTCCATCCCCTCACTCTCAATCTGAAGGTGTCCTCAGGTCTAAAATGAGTCTCCTGTAGATAGCAAACAGATGGGTCTTGTTTTTTTTATCCATTCCGATACCCTATGTCTTTTGGTTGGTGCATTTAGTCCATTTACATTCAGTGTTATTATAGAGAGAGATGAGTTTAGAGTCATTGTGATGTCTGTAGGTTTTGTACTTGTGGTTATGTCTCTGGTACTTTGTCTCACAGGATCCCCCTTAGGATCTCTTGTAGGGGTGGTTTAGTGGTGAAGAATTCCTTTAGTTTTTGTTTGTTTGGGAAGACCTTTATCTCTCCTTCTATTCTAAATGACATTTGCTGGACAAAGGATTCTCCCCTGCATATTTTTTCTGTTCATCACAATGAAGATTTCCTGCCATTCCTTTCTGGCCTGCCAAGAAGTTTCAGTAGAGAGATCTGTCAGGAGTCTTATTGGTCTCCCCTTACATGTTAGAGCATGTTTATCCCTAGCTGCTTTCAGAATTTTCTCTTTATCCTTGCATTTTGCCAGTTTCATTATGATATGTCATGCAGAAGATCGATTCAAGTTACGTCTGAAGGGAGTTCTCTGTGCCTCTTGGATTTCAGTGCCTTTTTCCTCCCCCAGATCAGGGAAGTTCTCAGCTATTATTTCTTCAAGTACACCGTCAGCACCTTTCCCCCTGTCTTCCTCCTCTGGAATACCAATTATGCGTAGATTATTTCTCTTTAGTGCATCACTTAGTTCTCTAATTTTCCCTTCATACTACTGGATTTTTTTACCTCTCTTTTTCTCAGCTTCCTCTTTCCATAATTTTATCTTCTAGTTCACCTATTCTCTCCTCTGCCTCTTCAATCTGAGCTGTGGTTGTCTCCATTTTATTTTGCAGCTCACTTATAGCATTTTTTAGCTCCTCCTGTCTGTTCCTTAGTCCCTTGATCTCTGTAGCAATAGATTCTCTGCTGTCCTCTCTAAAAAACTGTAGAGCAGATCAATGAAACCAGAGTTGGTTTTTTGAAAAAATAAACAGAATTGATAAACCTCTAGCCAGGCTTCTCAAAAAGAAAAGAAAGATGACCCAAATAGATAAAATCATGAATGAAAATGGAATTATTACAACCAACCCCTCAGAGATACAAGCAATTATTAGGGAATACTATGAAAAATTATATGCTAACAAACTGGACAACCTGGAAGAAATGGACAAATTCCTAAACACCCACACGCTTCCAAAACTCAACCAGGAGGAAATAGAAAGCTTGAACAGACCCATAACCAACGAAGAAATTGAATCAGTCATCAAAAATCTCCCAACAAATAAGAGTCCAGGACCAGATGGCTTCCCAGGGGAGTTCTACCAGACGTTTAAAGCAGAGATAATACCTATCCTTCTCAAGCTATTCCAAAAAATAGAAAGGGAAGGAAAACTTCCAGACTCATTCTATGAAGCCAGTATTACTTTGATTCCTAAACCAGACAGAGACCCAGTAAAAAAAAAAGAGAACTACAGGCCAATATCCCTGATGAATATGGATGCAAAAATTCTCAATAAGATACTAGCAAATCGAATTCAACAGCATATAAAAAGAATTATTCACCATGATCAAGTGGGATTCATTCCTGGGATGCAGGGCTGGTTCAACATTCGCAAATCAATCAACGTGATACATCACATTAATAAAAGAAAAGATAAGAACCATATGATCCTGTCAATCGATGCAGAAAAGGCCTTTGACAAAATTCAGCAACTTTCTTAACAAAAACCCTCAAGAAAGTCGGGATAGAAGGAACATACTTAAAGATCATAAAAGCCATTTATGAAAAGCCCACAGCTAACATCATCCTCAATGGGGAAAAACTGAGAGCTTTTTCCCTGAGATCAGGAACACGACAGGGATGTCCACTCTCACCGCTGTTGTTTAACATAGTGTTGCAAGTTCTAGCATCAGCAGTCAGACAACAAAAGGAAATCAAAGGCATCAAAATTGGCAAAGATGAAGTCAAGCTTTCACTTTTTGCAGATGACATGGTATTATACATGGAAAACCCGACAGACTCCACCAAAAGTCTGCTAGAACTGATACATGAATTCAGCAAAGTTGCAGGATACAAAATCAATGTACAGAAATCAGTTGCATTCTTATACACTAACAATGAAGCAACAGAAAGACAAATAAAGAAACTGATCCCATTCACAATTGCACCAAGAAGCATAAAATACCTAGGAATAAATCTAACCAAAGATGTAAAAGATCTGTATGCTCAAAACTATAGAAAGCTTATGAAAGAAATTGAAGAAGTTATAAAGAAATGGAAAAACATTCCGTGCTCATGGGTTGGAAAAATAAATATTGTCAAAATGTCAATACTACCCAAAGCTATCTACACATTCAATGCAATCCCAATCAAAATTGCACCAGCATTCTTCTTGAAACTAGAACAAGCAATCTTAAAATTCATATGGAACCACAAAAGGCCCCGAATAGCCAAAGTAAAAGAAGACCAAAGCAGAAGGCATCACAATCCCAGACTTTAGCCTCTACTACAAAGCTGTCATCATCAAGACAGCATGATATTGGCACAAAAACAGACAAACAGACCAAGGGAATAGAATAGAAACCCCAGAACTAGACCCACAAATGTATGACCAACTAATCTTTGACAAAGCAGGAAAGAATATCCAATGGAAAAAAGACAGTCTCTTTAACAAATGGTGCTGGGAGAAATGGACAGCAACATGCAGAAGAATGAAACTAGACCACTTTCTTACACCATTCACAAAAATAAACTCAAAATGGATAAAGGACCTGAATGTGAGACAGGAAACCATCAAAACCCTAGAGGAGAAAGCAGGAAAAGACCTCTCTGACCTCAGCCATAGCAATTTCTTACTTGACACATCCCCAAAGGCAAGGGAATTAAAAGCAAAAATGAACTATTGGGACCTCATGAAGATAAAAAGCTTCTGCACAGCAAAGGAAAGAATCAACAAAACTAAAAGGCAACCAACGGAATCGGAAAATATTTGCAAATGACATATCAGACAAAGGGCTAGTATCCAAAATCGATAAAGAGCTCACACCCGAAAAACAAATAATACAGTAAAGAAATGGGCAGAAAACATGAATAGACACTTCTCTAAAGAAGACATCCGGATGGCCAACAGGCACATGAAAAGATGCTCAACGTCGCTCCTCATCAGGGAAATACAAATCAAAACCACACTCAGATATCACCTCACGCCAGTCAGAGTGGCCAAAATGAACAAATCAGGAGACTATAGATGCTGGAGAGGATGTAGAGAAATGGGAACCCTTTTGCACTGTTGGTGGGAATGCAAATTGGTGCAGCCACTCTGGAAAACAGTGTGGAGGTTCCTCAAAAATTTAAAAATAGACCTACCCTATGACCCAGCAATAGCACTGCTAAGAATTTACCCAAGGGATACAGGAGTACTGATGCATAGGGGCACTTGTACCCCAATGTTTATAGCAGCACTCTCAACAATAGTCAAATTATGGAAAGAGCTTAAGTGTCCATCAACTGATGAATGGATAAAGAAATTGTGGTTTATATACACAATGAATACTATGTGGCAATGAGAAAGAATGAAATATGGCCCTTTGTACAACATAGATGGAATTGGAGAGTGTTATGCTAAGTGAAATAAGCCATACAGAGAAAGACAGATACCATATGTGTTCACTCTTATGTGGATCCTGAGAAAGTTAACAGAAACCCATGGGGGAGGGGAAGGAAAAAAAAAAAAAAAAAAGGAGGTTAGAGTGGGAGAGAGCCAAAGCATAATAGACTCTTAAAAACTGAGAATAAACTGAGGGCTGATGGGGGGTGGGAGGGAGGGGTGGGTGGGTGATGGGTATTGAAGAGGGCATCTTTTGGGATGAACACTGGGTGTTGTATGGAAACCAATTTGACAATAAATTTCATACATTAAAAAAAAAAAAAGCTTCTGCAGAGCAAGGGAAACAATCAACAAAACAAAAGACAATCTATGGAATGGGAAAAGTTATTTGGTAATGGCATACCAGATGAAGGGTTCATATCCAAAATACATAAAGAATTTATATAACTTTACATAAAAAAGACAAATAATCCAATTAAAAAATGGGAAGAAGGTATGAAGAGACATTTTTCCAAAGAAGATACAGAGATGGCCAACAGACACATAAAAATATGCTCAACATCACTCATCATCAAGGAAATGCAAATCAAACCAACAGTAGCATATCACTTCACACTTGTCATCCCAACGGCCATAATAAAAAATATAGGAAACAAGTGTTGGGAAGGTTGTGGAAGAAAAGGAACCCTCACACACCTTTGTTGGAAATCAAACTGGTGCAGCCACTGTGGAAAACAGTATGGAAGTTGCTTAAAAATTTAAAAACAGAATTACCACATGATTTAGTATTTCTACCAATGGGTGTTTACCCAAAGAATACAAAAACAGTAATGTGAAAAGATATATGCACTCATGTGTTTACTGCATCATGACTGATGACAGCCAAATTACGCAAGTAGTCTGAGTGTTCACCAATAGGTGAACTGTTAAAGAAGTGGTATATGTACTCAATGGAGTATTATTCAGCCATGAAAAAGAATGAAATCTTGCCACTTGCAACAACATGGACAGATCTAGAGAGGATAATGGTAAGTGAAATAAGTTAGAGAGAGACAAATACCATATGATTTCACTCATATGCAGAATTTGAGAAACAAATGAACAGAGAGGAAAAGATTCAGACCAAAAAACAGACTCAACTACTCAGAACTGACGGTTACCACAGGGGAGGTAGATGAAGGGGACGGGTGAAATAGATAAAGGGAATTAAGAGTGAACTTATCAGGATGAGTATTTAGTAATATGTAGACCTCTCAAATCACTATGGTAAATCTGAAACTAATACTGCTTACTATTTAGTTTTCACTAGAAAGTAGTTTCTAAGCATTAAGAATTCTAACAAATGTCATTAAGACTACTGGAAATAATGAAGGAAGCACCCTGTGCGCAAGGAAAATAAGATATGTGTTTTTGTTAAGAAAATTCTGAGAAATGGGAATACATTTTTGTTGAGGGAAAAGAAAGGAATTTGACCTAAAATGAGACTGGTTTAGAAAGGGAAAACTGGAGAAAATATGAATGTTAAAAAAAAAAAAAGTTGTAGAAAGTCTGTGAAAAAGGAATCTTTGCTGAAGAATGTGTGGTCAGGACAAAGACTGGAGTTAATGAGTTTTAAAAATATACTGGTTCATGATTGGAGTTTGGTTTTTCTCTCTGTTGAAATGAGGATTATCCTGGAATATTGGTCTGTTTTTGACAGAAAAAAGTACAAGGTTTTTCCTTTATCTGCCCTGAAAATACAAAGTTTGCTATCAGGTCTTTACTTAATAAATTTAAATCTCATCAATACTAAAAGAGCTAAGTTTTGCTAACAACTATGTAACCTTCTGTATATGTCTTTAGAATCTCTTATTGCCACCTAGGTTAAATAAGTTTTAAGTTTTTAATGATTTGTGTTTCTTCTTAAGAGTGTGCTTTAAAAAAATATTTTTAATCATTTATTCATTTTTGAGAGAGAGAGAGAGAGAGAGAGAGAGAGAGAGAGAGAATGAGAGGGGGAGGGGCAGAGAGAGAGGGAGACACAGAATCCAAAGCAGGCTCCAGGCTCTGAGCTGTGAACAGAGCCCAACACAGGGCTAGACCTCATGAACCGTGAGACCGTGACCTGAGCCAAAGTTGGACGCTTAACCAACTGAGCCACCCGGCACCCCTGTTTGTTTATTTTTGAGAGAGAGACAGAGCATGGGCAAGGGAGGGGTAGAGAGAGAGGGAGACACGGAATCCAAAGCACGCTCCAGGCTCTTAGCTGTCAGCACAGAGCCTGATGCAGGGCTTGAACTCAGGAACCTGACGGAGATCATAACCTGAGCCAAAGTCAGACACTTAACCAACTGAGCCACCCAGGCGCACCATTCAGCATGTGCTTTAAAACTTTGATATTTTTAACAAATTTCCCAAAATTCAAATTCTAAATTAAGTCTTTTTAACTAATCAGGCTTATTTATTATGGTATGTTAAACTACATGGGAAGCATTGTCAGAAACCTTTTAAGGTTCTACTGCATAAATGAACGCCATGAAATCCCAAAATCCCAATAATCGTTACTTGTAATTCTAAGTATTGAAGTTTTGTCTATCCCAGAAGTAACCAAATTTCCTTATCAACTATAATGTTCATTACACTATAATGAACTCTCATCACATCTTTAACCATGCTCATTTTTGAGTCCTTTGTTATTTACAGTTACCGTTCTGATTTGTACTCCTACAAATGTGTTTCATCTTCAAGGACATTCATAGAGAGGACTCTCGACAAACACAGGTTTGTGATACCCTTAAGATAATAAAACTAAGCCAAATAAGAATTTCTGGGAACGGGACAACCATACTCAAACTGAACAAGAATTAATAACATGACTAAAGGAATCAAGGAAGATTATTACAGTTTTTATGACTCGTTTGAAACATCACTGATTATCTGATGTTTGCTCTTCGGGATTTTAAAAAACATTTTATCTTTTCCCCCCTACCTGATCCCTCCTGAATTCACAAACTCTTGGTGAGTATTCTTACCCTCATGGCACTTAAGTTATTTGCATAAATTCAGTAAGAATTTATTGTAACAGGTCACCATTAGAGAAATTGATTCTATTACCATGGCTTTGACTAGAATGTCACATTTGAGAAAGACATGCATAGACTCAGATATGACCAGAAAGCTAAGGAACTAGGGTTGACTTTATGGTGCCAAGGAAGCCCCCTAGAATAACTGGCCTGGCTGGTACCATGCTTACAAGGTTCCTGGAGCCTTACGAGGTTAAGTAAGGAAGGTCACTTCCTGGCAGGCTCAGGAACCTCAGGATATTTGGGGGACCCTGAAAAGCGAGGGAGTATTTCATTTCTTTAGTTATTACAAGCGAGTCTGATGGCAAGTATTTGGTTTGGCTCTTTGCCTTGAAAGGCTTTGAAAAGCCCGATCTGAAATTCCTTATGAAAAAAAAGTTCCAGCAAAGCAGATCTGAGAGAACATGTAAGGCCAGTTACTATTCTTGCTGTACTTACAAAAATATTTGGGCCAAATTTGTGAAAAATGGACTTGTTTTACAAACATATTAGTCTTATTTTGGCTATTGTTGATGGAAATGAGGGTGATTTTGGAGAGAAAAAACTATGTTTCAGTAACATACCTCTATGGGTGTAAGATTCTAGTTGTAATTGTCCTTGCATGTTTCTTGTTTACCATACTAGCTGGATCCTGACTTCTAATGATTTCCTTGATTATTTGGATAATTTTCTGCCTGACTACTTACACACTATAGGCCTGACTGAAAGCCATGAGACAACTGTTTAACTGAACTGACCTGATTTACTTCATTATGAAATGTGTAATAAGAAGCGAAGACTACACATTAGAGTTCCAAAAAAAATGGCTCTATGAAGGATAGAGGGCTCAACGTAATACCAGGGGCTACCTGTAACTGGATGAAAGACAGTTTCACTCCTTGAATCCTGATCTATGCCCCTTTTCAGCAGGAAGTAGCTGGAGTCGTCCCTGTCACTCAAGAGTGAGGAATGATGAAAAGTCAGGTTGCTATGGAGACCAAACAGCTACTGTGTTGTTGCTAAATGAAGATTTGCCATGTCTACTCACTTTGAAACATCTGTCCTACTGCCCCAGCCTGGCACTGCTGATGTCCCTCTGTCCCTGTTGCCTCAGGAAGCATCTCCCTCTTGTGAGCCATAACTTAAGGTCAAATTCACAATCACTTTGAGGCTGGGTCTTTGGAGAGGATCTCTTCTGCTGATACCTTCACTTGATGACTCACCTCTTTACCAAGTCACTGGGGAACTACTAAATGTTTTCTTTTATAGGTATATTAACCTCATGTGGCCATTTATATTACTGCTGTGACATAGGTATGCAAGCCAACTAACTCTCAACATCTTGCTCTTGGGCCATGATGGAAGAATGTCACGTAAAGGCTGCACGGGCCATAAACATGTTGCGGGTAAAGCATACCAATGCTGACAATACTGATTCCATGTTGCACCCTCCATCCTGTTCACGTCCAGGCCATCACCTCCCTCAGGGCTACATGTCCCGGGCCCCCTGGAGGCTAGGTATGCCCTGACCAGAATATGGGAAGGCTTGTTGTGATCTTCCCTAAAGTTGTTTAGATAACTAGTAGAGGTAATGTACTTTCCTCCCCCATCATTTGGAGTACATGTGGTGCCACAGGGTCTGTTAAGTGTTAAACCCTGTGACCTCACCACAGTGCCCTCTGCACATCCCTTCACACCCTATAAAATCTGTGGACTGAGGTCTAGACTTTGTGAAGAACAGCTGTGCAGCTACTTGGATCATCACCTGCCCAACCCCCCGGGTCAGTAAGTTACCCTGAATAAAACTCTGTGTAAACTGTATGGAGTCACCTGCTTCGTTTTCTAATCTCAAAGTGCCTTCTCAGTTTAGGGGATACTTTATTGTGCATCCTCCACCTTCCAACACTCTCTTTTCCTTGTTTCTTACAAAAAGAGAAGCAAGTCCTCCTGATTCTATAGGATGGCCCCGAAATCTGTAAATCTAACTATACATAAGTGGTTGACTGACATTACAATTGTTGGTATGTTCCATGTTCTGTCCCTACTTAGAAATACACAGTTAATGTGTGCTGCTTTATCAGCACTGAGTAAGCCAGAGTCTTAACCACAGCCCACAAGTAATGGTGGGGGTGGGGGAGGAGGGTGTAGAGTGCGCAGTCTTGATCTGCTCAGAGTGCAACCTGCTCCACATAGTCACACTGTATCGCTTGGTTACAAAAATTATCGTTCAACTGGTTCCTTGTATCTCTGGTATAAGGGCTCTGACAGGAGACACTTCAGGTGGCTTCCCCCTAGCCTGTCAAGTGGAGGCACTGATTGGTTACAGTAAGTGGTAAAATACATCAAACAGTTGCCTCTTCCCAGATTTTATGACCATATTTATATCCTTAAGTCTCTCAAACCCATACTCTCTTATCATTTTTCTCTTGGACAACTGTAACAGTCTCTTAGTTGGTCTCCATGTCTACAGTCTCACCTTCCTTAAGCCATCAGCTAATGCTACCAAGTGTGGTTTCTTGAACTGTGTGTCTGATTATGTCCCGGAGATCACAGATTCGTACTACTCTCTCCGGACTGCACCAAGTTTCAGAGTTGGAGGGCACACTGAAAGGATGAAGTGCTAAGTCTGCTTAAGCAAACAGAAAAAGGTTAAAAAACAAAAACCTAGTAGACAGGAGGAAAAAAGCAAAATGGTCATCCTGAGTTGTCCCCCAAGCTGTCTTTGCCCTCCTCTCTCCAAGTGCACACAATGTCCTTCCCCTAAAATAAACCTTACTCCAATTATATAGTACTTATAAATCTCTGACCGAACCAGTCTATTTTATATCTACTATCCATTTGTTTATGCCACACCTTTTCCCTTGAATACTACCATCACAAAGAACCTTTCTCCTATTAAGTTGTTCTCCAAAAAGGTCCTAATATCAAATTCACTACTCTTTCAGTATAACTTACTTTGTTTCTGGCAAATTTTAACACTTCATTGGATTTACCTGGCTTACATTTGTATCTTTACTAGAGATTACAGTTTCTTCAAACAGGGATCTTGGTTTTTTGTTTTTGTTTTTTTTTAATCCCAAGTCCCTTACGTACAAAATAGGCACAAAAGTGGGTGTAGGTGTTTGGAGTAAGCTGTACATTCTAGACCTGCTTGATTCCTTAACCTGTTCAGGATCCCTTGAGAAAGTGAACACTTTGGGTACTTTGCCCAAGAAAACTGAAAGGAAATTTCCCAGAGGGGAGGAGGGAGGGTCATGAAATTCCTTAAGAGCAACAAGGAATCCCTAGGGATTCCACTCACCCTAGTTTTACAACCCTTGCTTTCGAGACCAAGTAGTCTTTAGTAGTATTAACGTACATATGCCCCCTCCCTCTGACCCTCCACTCTCGCAACTCCAAGAGTCTCCAAGTTTCTATTGAATATATTAACTTAAATGCACCACAGTTTTTTTTCACTCCAATTAAGACTTAATAAACTGCTCTTAAAAACAAAACAGAAATATTGCTTCTCTCATCCGTGATCAGGCCCACGAGAAGAGAACCCAAGGAAAATACGAGGGCCAAAATAAAAACCAGAAACTTCGTCACAGTTTACAAACAAAAGACTGTACTAATATGTACAATTTTCTACAGAATGAGAGACAATACGTTGAAGTAATGCATTCGAAACTCCCACTGTCAAATGGGAAAACACAGAACTGGCTTACCGGGTCTCCAGACCCCTGATCTATTCTTACCCATACACGCCAGTTCTAAAACAAGCTTCCCCACCGGCTCCGCCCGCACAATTCACGTCACCTTCACGCTTCCCTTCTTGTCCATGAAACGGTAAGAACAGATCCCGACTAGGGACACACTGGAAATTTCGGCTAGTTGGAAACTCCATAACGTCTCGAGTATAAGCTCCAGGTGGCCGGCGCGTTCTCTCCCGTTCACCCCTTTTCTGCGACGCCATCAGCACGTCCACCAGCAACCCCCCCCCTCCCCGCGCCTAAAAGAAAGGGGGGCAAGCTACGTTATGGCGTTATCCGCTCCGCGGAGGAAAAGACGGAGAGACTGATACCTCTCGGAGTAGCGCAGGAGTTCCGCATCGAGCTGTTCTCGGATACCGGTGCGTTTCCTGTTAAGGTAGCGCGGCGAAAGCGCGATGTGTCTTCGGTGCGGCCCCGCCACCAGGCAGGAGTAGCGGCTATTCACCAGCGCACACGCGGCAGCGTAGGTTGGCAGCTCTAGGCAGGGCAGGACGCCGGCCGGTCCCGCCACTGGTCCCTCAGAGGCCGCCTTCGGCGGCGGAGCCTCTGAACAACCCGCAGCCATGCGGCCTGTCAGGTTTCCCGCGGCGCGCGCCGCTGACGCAGGCAAAACCGCCTATCTCCGGACGCCGGGTTTCTCCGTCATCCGCCAGCTGGCACGCCCCTAGGAAATTTCTCTCCTTCAGATGCATTACGCACTTCTGACCAGCAGAGGGCAACCGCTCTTTCGACTGGGTAGCTAGGAGCCTGAGCGAATTGGAACGTGCTCCAAGGCAGGGCTGGCAAACCTACGTTTTCGCGAACGTCCTGGGTAGAGTTAGTACGTAGGTATAACAGGGATTCACGCTTTGATAATTTCCCGTAGTAACGTGGTTTGGTAAATTTTACAAGCGTGGACAGTACAGTAATAAATTTTAGTATATTTAGGGAGTATATTTTCTGCAGGAAACTCAATCCTAAAAAGCAGCCCAGATGCCTCAAATACAATACATCTGAAAATAAAACCATCATCTCTCTCATCCCGCTTCTCTCTTCATTCTGTAATAACTAACTCAGGAAATCTTACCACCATTTTCCAAATGGCTCAGTCCAACTGTCAACCTTGGAGCCTCTCTTGTACCCTCAAATATCAAATCAGCCCCAAGGCTTGTGGGGTCCAAAGTGGAAACGTCAGTCTATTGGGATACTTCTCTCCGCTCTCGCTTCCAAAACTACAGAAGTGCCTGTGGATGGTCAAGAGGACACTCAGAGCACCTTCTCCGAAACGAAAATGTAACCATGACTTGTCCCCATGCATGCCCCATTTTTCTAAGGATAATACAGATTCCTTAATATGGCTCTCAAGTTACTTACAAGACCATATTAGGATCTGCTGTCAGCCCAGGAGTTAGATTTATCACACTTCCCATTTTACATTATCTGCTAGTCACCACCCATATTCATTCACTTTTAGCTTGCTCCCTCTCTTTTTCTCGGTTTCTGCTACCTGGTGGGAATACAGTAGTTTCTCTCATATGGGAAAACTCTAGCTTAGATTCTGCATTCTGTTCCTCTGCAGTTTACTACCACCCTACCTCTCCCTGCCCCCCACATAAGGATTAGTTAGGTCCCCCATCTTTGTAAATTACTACCTTCAAGCACTTGTTTTTATGTTAATTTTATGTCAGTTGCCTGTTGGCCTTCCTTCAAAGACTCCAAGCTCACTAAGGCACGAACCATGATAACTGTCTTCTTCACCACTGCAACTCCCCTATGACTCAAAATAGCCAAAGCATAGGAAATAAATATGGGGTAGTTTTATAGCCCTTTGCATGCTCGTAAGACATTTGCTTGTTTGATTTTGAAAATTGTTTTCTAGGGGCGCCTGTGTGGCTCAGTCCATTGAGCGTCCGACTTCAGCTCAGGCCATGATCTCGAGGCTCATGGGTTCGAGCCCCGCATCGCGCTCTGTGCTGACAGCTCAGAGCCTGGAGCCTGCTTCTGATTCTGCGTCTCCCTCTCTCTCTGCCCCAACCCACTCGCATTCTGTCTCTGTCTCTCTCAAAAATAAATAAATATTTAAAAAAATAAAAAAAATTGTTTTCTAGTTTTTAGTTTTTTTTTTTTTAAGCCCTATCTTGATTGTTGGTTGCTATCCACAATCTGCATGATTTGAAAGAGGGAGAAGGTGATCTAGCCTACACAAAAATGTTCACCATTATGGAGTTACTTTAGCAAATCCACCTGTTTCACCTACCATGCAGGGAGGAAGGAAACAAGTACAATGAGATTCCCCCCACCTATCTCCCATCTCACACAAATCCACAAACTTCGTTTGATCAAGGGCCTATAGACAGACTGTACCTTTGTCTTTGGTCTAAAATTTGATCAAAGTGACATGGGAAGTCAGGCATTGGTGTTCCCTGTTTCATGAAAAGCCCTGTCAAGTCAAAGTCATCAAACATGTGCTAAGAAAACCCCTTTTCTATAAGGAGAAGAGAGAAGGTTAGATGTGACTTTGACTCTATGTCCACTGACCCCAAAGAAAAAGAGAAAAATGTCCCTGCAACTATCTTTTTTACCATTGACCTCTTCTTCTCTAACACGCGCACACACTCTATATTATGTTAGTTTCTATTCCTCAAAATCAGTGAATCCCTGGAGCAATATAAATGTGCAATAATTGGTAGTTTACTGAAATAAATTACAGTGTAATTTGTGGCATATGCTCTGATTTTTATAGAAAATATGCACATTTATATGATTAGAAAAGAATCTGGATGTATAAATTCTGTGTTAGTTATCTGGAGGGTGAATTGCTTTTTAAAATTGTGTGAATTTTCACATATTATTGTAATGAGTGTGCATTGTTTTATATCTTTAAAAAGTAGAAAATCAAGAAAGGGTTCCCATTGTTGGCGATTTTGGTTGTTACAAGATATACTCAATTTTTAAACAGTTTAATATAATGCAACGCAAGGAGCCTTGGGTGATAAAGTTATACTGAGTCTGAGTCCTGGCTCTGCCGCTTACTAGATGTGTGGCATTGGGCAAGTTTTTTTTGTTTTGTTTGTTTTTTTTAATAAAAAATCTGAAATTGTTAGAGTAGACTTTACTGAAGAAATGGAATTAGTAAGTTTGAACTATGTGTAAAGGTTTACATAAGGTAGTTTCATATAAAGGGCAATTCAGATAAAAATGCCTTTGCATCAGTTGGCTTTTGCTGCATAACAAACCATCCTCAAATTGGGTGGCTTTAATAACAATCACTAATTCACTTCAACATTCTGTGAGTACAAATTTGGGCTGGGCTCAGCTGGACTCACTCAAGCGTCTGTAGTCAGCGGTGGGTGGTCCATGTGTCTCATCCTCCAACAGGCTAGAGTAGCCTTGTTTGCCTGGCAGCTGTGTTCTTTTTGGAGCAAGAGAGAGTGAAGGAGTGCACCAGAGAAAATATGGCCTCTTGCACAATGCAGTCCAATGCATGAAATACTTATGATCTCAAGTACTTTGTCCTTTGCCTAAGAAAGGATCCAGGGCAACTTCTATCATACACGAGGTGTGCACGGGAAGTCCCTAAAAGTGCCCCTGCTTGTCATACAGTAATAACAGTCCTGACAAGAAGAGTTTCATCTCCCTTATGCATTAATTTTATGAAATTATTAGCATGAATGATGATTTCATCAACATCACCATGATCATCATCACCACAGCTAAACTTTATGATAAAACTGCCAGGCACTGTGGTAAGTGCCTTAAACTAATCACCAACACAGGATCTTTATGCACTTATTACCATTATTAACTATTTTTACAGATGAGGAGACTACAATCTAGGGAAGATTTTAAAATGTTGGCCCCATGAAGGTTGCAATCCTGTCTGTATTGTTAAAAGCTGAAGGCCTACTGCCTAGCACATATTTCTTGAGTGAGCAAATGAATGAGTTTTCCAAGGATACACAGCTGTTAATCAAGGAAGCTAATCCAGGCATGACTCATTCCAGGCAAAGCTCACCCTTTGAATCCTAAAAATCCTCACTTTTCCTACACACAGGGCCAAAGATGATAAAGGAAGAAATCTTAAGAGTCAAGAAAATGGTGGCTGATTTTAGTTAGCCTCTGCCTAAAAACAAACGGTAAAGTGGGAATCAGATCAAACTGGTAAATAATACCTTTTTAACAGGCTTGGCAAGATGTCAAAGAAGCACCACTTTGGGCCAAAGTGTGAGTGCTAGCCGTCTCGCAGACAGTAATTCAGACAATGTGGCACAGCGGGTAGGAAGGGTAGGAACCGGGTGCAAGAGTCTGCTGGTTTGGGTCTCAGTCCTGCCTCATTCACCCTGGGCAACATGTCTACTCTTTTTAAACTTCAACTTCCCAGTCTGCAGTGTAGGAGTATAATGATAGGGAGAAGCTGCAAGGAGTAAATGAGATACTGACAGTGTGATACTGAACATGGTGACTGGCCTATAGTAAGTGCTTAATAATATAGGCATGTTGGAGTCCATGAGCGACACTTCAGGTATAATATGCCTGGTGCAGCCTGATTAAGGCTGTAAAGCTGACTTTGTGAACAGGAGCTATGACTTCTTTGGATGAAGAGTGAGGCAGAGCCCTGGATCTAAGAGGAAAGTTCATGTAACAGTATGAATAAACTGGAGAATAACTTGGCCCCATCTCCATGAATGAATTTTGTTTGTTTTGCTTTGGTGTTACTGGCATGATTAGTTTCAGCTCCTCATCAATGTACTTACCCCTTTAAACAATTTATATACATAAACATTTGATTCAGCTTAAAACAGAGTTCAAGATAATATCCTCTTAAAATATTTTACTGATAAAATTCACTGTAGATACAAACTATGTTTACTGAGATACCAATTTGCAATTTCCTTTGTCAGTAGGAAGAATAAAATAGCTTCAGTACAAACACACTGTTTGAAATAAAAATGTGTTTTGGGAAATAAGTTTTTAGTAGTTAAATAAATTGAAAACTACTGTACTTTGGGGGAAAATGCATGTTTAAAATTTGCCTAATGGGTTTTGGAAATGAAACAAGCCTAAGTCTGAACCTATACTAATAGATCAATTAGCTGTTGGTTGATGTCCAATTAGCTATTCTTGTAATTCACAAAATGTGTCAGCAGATGGCATATGTGAGCTTTAAATTTGTAAAGTTTCGCGTTAGCCTAAAGTACTGCAGGAATGGCAAGAATCAAGGCAAATATTTATTGGTGGCTTGTTTTTAACCTACAATCCTTAAAAAAGGAACTGGCATAAATTTTTAACTCTGAAAGTTCTTCCTATTTGCTTATTAGATTGCTTAACTGGCGGATTGTGCGCTGTGCTTACACTGAGGGAAAAAAAGAAGACATTGTATTTTATTGAATTTGCTAGATTTTATATTTCGCAAACTATAGCTATTGCTGAAAATACATAAAAATGAAGTAATTCAGATGTGTCTGTCTGTAAGTTAAGACACAACTGCTTTAACAACGTTTTGTTTTATTGGTAGTGAAACCATACCCCAGAGGATTAATGAGGTTGAAACTAGCAGTTTAAAGCTTGTTTTTTCAGAGAACTAATTTCCCCTAACAAGCTATTGTGTTTTTTCAGACCCTACTAACAAATTCATTAGCTGTCTCTGCAGAAACCTGGACCCAAGGTCAACTGATATGGCTCCTTACCTTGATGTAAGGAGTCCAAGTCCTCATCCAGTTGATAGCGGCTCTTGGCTCTTGGAGCATGCCCATAGTCCTTTCTCCTTGTCCTAAAACAATCTCCTGACATCAGGGGCTGAATCCTGCCTCCTTGCTGTCAAGTCTCCACCCAAAAGTGAACATGGGATATATGTTACATATATGTCTGCTCAGTGCACATACCCCATCTTTCTTCATGAATAGTCAGAAGTTTTCCTGCCCTTTTCATCAATATGTATGTAATCTCAATCCCCGTGATTATAAAAACCTCGCTCTTTTCCCCTTCAGGGGGGTGGATTTGAGACTTGTCCTCTGGTCTCCTGGTTTGGCTGCCTCTTGAATAAACCCTTTCCTTGCTACACACCTGATGTCTCAGTGACATTGCTGTGCATTGCTGTGCATCTATCAGGAAGGTGGATTTGGGTTTGGTTCCAGTGGCCCTGCCTGTCATCAGCATCACCTGATATGTGGTTGGAAATACAAATTCTTAGGCCTCACCTTAGGGTTACTGAATTAGAGCTCTGGGGATGTAGCTCAGTAATCTGTTTACCAGGCCCTACAGGTGATTGTAATACCTGCTGAAGTTTAAGAATCAGTGCCTTGAACAAAATTTGAATTATGGGAGAGACTCTGGACTGATCATTTTTATTCAGATATAATTGACATAAATGCAGTAATAATTAACAATGTAGTTGATTATTTCTTCCATGTGATTTAGTGTTCACACACAGTAAAGTTTGCAAAATAAGGAACATAAAATAGTACACAATTTGCATAGACTCAGAGACATAGAATGCTGCTGCTTAATTGTCACACATTTCCTATACTGAATGAAAATTTATGTTCCCTACTAGACTGTACTAAAAGGGATAAATTATGGTAAATTGTGTGTTGGAACTTACCTAAACTAACAAAATTAAGTCAAAATATGATTATTTCCAAGGAGTAGAGAACAATCTTCAGGAAGGAAGGAAAATAATTACCTATAAAGGGAATTTGTATTAACACGTGTGCATGTTCCGTGCTCTCTCAAGCATAGTTAATTTCCTGCAATTTTGTTACTGCAATAAGAGTCGCAACTATTTAGTTTAAAAACAAACAGGATTGCCTGGGTGGTTCGGTCGGTTAAGCAGCCCACTTTGGCTCAGGTCATGATCTCGTGGTTCACGAGTTTGAACCCAGCATGGAGCTATGTGCTGACAGTGCAGAGCCTGGAGCCTGCTTCAGATCTTGTGTTTCCGTCTCTCTCTGCCCTCCCCTGCTCCCACTCTGTCTCCCTCTCTCTTTCTCTCTCTCAAAATTAAATTAATTAATTAGTTACAAACATACACAGGCCACGTTTTCATTTGTAAATAAGAGAAGTTATGCAAAAATTGTTTATCACTGTGATAATTTTATTATAAATACTGTTTTGCCTCAATTACCTTCCTACCTGAAAATGTTTTTATTAATTTTTGCATTAATTCAGAATTTCTCAACGAACACATAAACTTCTGGTTCCCATGAAGAGGCAGTGTTTATTCAACTTCTGCAGTCTAAACGCAACCTGTCTTCTTGTCCATAAGGCATAAACACAATTTTTACAGTTTTAATAAATGGATTATTTGTAAATCACATTAGATTCTCATTCTCTAACAATGGAATTATTTGTGTCTTTCTCACTTGTGTGGTAACCACATACAATAATGTTCAAACATCCTCCCTGATCTTTATGCTTGGATTTTACCTCTTGGCTGTAGTTGAGATTCTCTGATTATTACCTAAGAATATGTATTATATTTGTGTATTATAATTCAATAGACAGATCTAGATATATACATATATAATTTAAAATATGGACTTTGATAAAAATCATACTAATTTTCAGCTCTACTTACCTGAGGTTGCAAGTATCTATCTAGGTATCAATTATTAACAGGAAGGCAACTACATACCATTTGGATGAAAGATTCTAGTTAAAAATGATTGGTTTAAACAGTAAAATGAGGATTATACTTTCTAGCTCCATCCATGTTGTTGCAAATAACAAGACTTCGTTCTTTTTTATGGCTGAATAATATCCCACTATATATATATGTATATATATGGTGTATGTGTGTGTATATATATATATATATATATTTCATATCTTCTTTATCCAATCATCTATTTTTTACAGATATTTATTTTTAGATATTTTTTTAGATATTTATTTATTCTTGAGAGAGAGATCACAAGCAGGGCAGGGGCAGAGAGAGAGGGAGACACTGTATGTGAAGCAGGCTTTAGGCTCTGAGCTGTCAGCACAGAGCCTGAAGTGGGGCTCATACTCGGGAACCGTGTGATCATGACCTGAGTGAAATCTGAGGCTTAGCTGCCTGAGCCACCAAGGCACCCTTATCCATTCATCTATTGATGCATACTTGGGTTGCTTCCATCATTTGGCTATTGTAAATAATACTTCTATAAACATGGGATTCATGTATCCCTTTGAATTAGTGTTTTTGTATTTTTTGGGTAAATACCCAATAGCACAATTAAATTAACTCCAAGATTCACACTGAAAGGGGCATTTCTGGCTGAGAAGGACCAGTGACTAATGAAAGCAACCCCTTGTGTCTCACTTGCCCTTGATTCCTGCTGTCATGCACCATATCAGCGCTAGAGTCACACCTACAGTGTTCCTTGAATGAAACCTCTTTTTCCAATTCTTTGGCACAAGGGAATAGGTTAAGCTAGAGATTTAAAAGAAGAAAAAGATACTGCAAGAAAAGAACATATCTTATATAGGGACGGCAAAATTTTGTTCAGGACAAAATTAATTTTCTCTGGAGCTTACTGACTTAATCCCCCGATGAAACTCAGGAAAGGAATAATCTTGCCTCAGTTTCTCACTTCTAGCTCCCTGCCTGTCTCCAACGATCTCATGCATTTTCCAACCTTTGTATATTCAAGGTATGGAGAGCTCACGTTTTCTGTTTACTTATCTGGGATCCTTCTTCTGAATTCCGTTTCCTACTGGAGCACATGTCTGTTTACCAGGTGACTAGCATTTTTGTTGAAGCCGCTTCTGTCACCACTAGCTGCTGCTGGCTGGATTTCACTAGCTGATTCAGAAGTAGGGAGTCCTGTTAAACAAACCTGGGTGCCTTGAGTAAAGCGAGTAGCTTTCGTAGTCAAACTTGACAACTACAGAGATAAGGTTTCAGGTCCGAGTGCAGGAACTAAAAACTGAAATCAAAGCACTGTCACAAAACCAGAAATTTGGATCTGAAATCAAAAGAAGCAGAACAAATAAAGGGCAGTGGATCCCAGGGATTGGAGTTGTGGTTTGTTTTATGGACTTAAGGGTGTACAAATTGCATTAGTTGGTTGAATAGCTTTAAGATTCATGGGTACAACCAGAAATGACCTTATCTTTCAGGTGAAATATAAATGTCTTACCGCTTTATCCATATTTCATATTAAATAAGTTATATTAATACGATAGAGGAATATTCACATTTAGAGACAATGTACATTATATAGCACTTGACCAAAGGCTACCTTTCACCTGCTGCCTACCATCCTTTCTTTTGATAGCAATAGGCTAATATCACAATGATTTACGATGACTTAAAAAATATCCTCCCCAACAGTTTTTTTTTATTATAAAAGAACTAGAGCCTTTTAAAATTAAATTAAATTTAAAAATGTATTTTGTCTCAGATTTGATGCAGAAGTTATTTTTTTTTTAATTTTTTTTTTAACGTTTATTCACTTTTGAGACAGAGAGAGACAGAGCATGAACGGGGAAGGGGCAGAGAGAGAGGGAGACACAGAATCGGAAGCAGGCTCCAGGCTCTGAGCCATCAGCCCAGAGCCCGACGCGGGGCTCGAACCCGCGGACCGCGAGATCGTGACCTGAGCTGAAGTCGGACGCTTAACCGACTGAGCCACCCAGGCACCCCTGATGCAGAAGTTGTTAATAAAATAAATAGAAAAGACACAGAAGTCCAGATCTCAAAAGACTTTTTAGATAGTATTGAGGGGGAGTGAACATCTAGACAGCATAGGGCCCTTAGGGTGTATTTATATGAATAAAACCTTCCTTGGCTGGTTTACAATTAGGGACAGAGCAAGGGATGATAGAACCCCCCACAAAGGAATCTGCCGCTTTTCTTTCCAGAGCAATGATCTTGGAGAGCCCAAGGGACATCTTCCAGTCCTCCATCGGGATGCCGTGAAATGGCATATGAGGACCTCTATCTTAGTGAGTAGGTGAGGACAAATATCTTGATTAATTAATACAAGGAGAAGTCATGAGTCCTGATTCCTTGAGGCTAATCAAACACTTGCACATTTGACAAGATCTTAGGATTTTCTGTGGGGCTTCAGACAACTTCTAGAGTCTCTCTGGCAATTTTCAGTAACAAATACATAATGGCTTTTGGGGTGGGGCTTGTAATGTATTGTGTGGCTAAGAGAGTAGAGCCCTTGGGTGTTAATGAAGAAAAAACTCTGAAATCAAAAGTCCCTAGTTGATGTGAAGGAAAGTAAAGATGGATCCTAGTTCTTAAAGATTTCCAGTTAAATGAAGGCTATATGCCTATAACTAGTTAATGTAGAAAATATCAAACTATTAAAATTTTAAACACATTTGTTCAGATCTATGGTTTGACTTTTTACAATATGTTCCTGTATATTTACATTCCTGGTAAAAAAACCTTTTGTATTCAGTAAATAATTTTCCTGGAAAAAAGAGGGAAAAAAACCCTTTTGTATAATTTTACTAGGCATCCACATTTCCAGAAATTTCTGAATTGGTTTCCTCTGCTCTGAGTAACTCACAACCTGTGATTTATGGTTTTGGAATAACTGAATTTCTTGGCTGTCATATACTTTGAATTAAAAAATATCACATATGTTTCCAGAAAATGATTTAAGGGAGACAAGAGTGAAGTGATGCCAAGTTCTGAAACTTTATTTGGAAACTGTGTTCTAACCAAATGGTACTTAAGATGCTCTCTCTGAATTTCTAGAATGTGTTTGCTAAATCATCTTTGAAAATGTAGCCTTGGACATACGGTTTCTGAACATGCCACTTTTGAGCTAAGTCAGTAAAAAAGTGGAGGGCAGCATATTTTTCTCACCTTCCCAAGCATAAGAAATGCAGAATTTTTCATTGACGCATGGTAATAGGCTGAATAAATTTCTTCAAAAATGGGAGTTACACATCTCATTTTACCTGTTAAACATAAAATATTTAGTTATTTAGTGGAATCTTTCATGAACAGATTTAAACATGAAATCTCTATAGCAACTTTTAGACTTTATAATGGGTTTGGCCTACTATATATGTGTGTGTGTGTGTGTGTGTGTGTGTGTATACTGTATATATACTGTATATATATATATATATATATACACACACATACGTACATACATATATAGTGTATATATATGGCAGTTTTTTTCAGTCCATGGATTTAACTGGTCCATCAACTTCAAATTCCATGGAGACTTTACTGATTCTTTTCACACATTTTATTGTAATGATAATTGGCTGACCGAGGGTTGGGGACAGTTCCCCTCTGTGTGCTTTTGATTAGCATTGTCCAATAGAACTTTCTGAGAAATATTCTACAATTGTTGTTCATATGTGGCTATTCAAGCACTTTGAATGTGGTTACTTCAACTGAGAAACTGAACATTTAATTTTGTTTTGATTAATTTATACATATATTTAATCACACGTGCTTAGATTAGTGGCTACTCTATTAGATAATATAGGTAGACCTTAGAACAGTGAACTTATGATTCTGAGCAATTCAAGTCTACATTTGTAAGTAGCATTAACATTGGCTGCTCTGGATTGTATTAAAGGGTTTTCCTCACTGGTTCTAAATTAGGGGGCAATATTACCTGCCAAAGAGGCGAAAATTTGTTAGGACATTTTTGGTTATTACAGCTGGGGTATCCTCTTGACATTTAGTGGATGGGGACCAGAGATGCTTAATGACCTGAAATGCAAAGGACAGTCTGTACAATGAATTACTGTCTACCCCAAATGCCAGTAGCAACCTTTTGACAGACACAGGTCAGCAGAGTTCTCTGAATATTGTGGTTTCATTTGTGAGATCCCCTACAACTTCAGTCCTATTTATAGCTAAATCTGTCTCTTACAATGTGTATCTTATTAACTCCTGCCTCCTCCAGACCTCACTTTCTATGTGCATCTTGTCCTGTATCTTCAACCACTCCCTCTCTATACTTCAACAGACTTCAGTGTCTCCTATCTCATAAAATAGCTTTTCTGAATACCGTATCCACTACTGGGACTCTTGCTGCCTCTTCGTGCACAGCACCCTGTCCCCTGCCAATCTCAGAACCTATTGGGAGAAACTACTTTTTCATGATGAAAAGAAAGTTCACACCATATGTAGTTTCAAAGCACACCATTTTATTACATAGACATATCCATAGAGTCATCATACCATGTTCCACTTCTAAACGATTGTATATATATGTGTGTATGTGTGTTTATACATATATGCACATATATGTTTAAAATTTTCCAGAGTCCACTTTTATTCTTTTACGCTTCTAATAACTGCATCTTTTTGTAGCTAGTCTCTATAGCACACCACCACACTAGTTTCACATATTTTTTTCCTAACTTACTTTCTCCCAAGGGTAGGCTCATACTAAAACTGTAATGCAGTCACTTAAAATGTTCTAGTTCATAGCTCAATTTATTGTGAAAATTAAATTTTCAGCTACTTGAACAATGTCTTCCTAACTTCCCCTGTTTAATTCAGAAAGAATCGCTATAAATCACAAATAAATCCCTCTAAATAACTGAGCCCTGAAAATACTGGGTTAAAATAACTACATTTAAAGACATATCTATACTTGGTTATATACACTGTAGACTATGTGGATAATTGTAATGATAGCATCTCTTCGTAACTCTATATCAAAGCAATGAGATGCTTACTTTTGTCCTTTGATGGGTGATTTCATAGATTATTTCAAAAGGCATTAAAACATCTTACTGATGTATTATAACTCTGTATTATACAAACACGTCTACAAAGAAATGCCACCTAAAATTAGAGTCAGTGGTTATTCCCTCAGTACAAAACTACATCCTTGTGTAAATTCAGTAGAGCCAGATATATACAAAATATCTGCATTGTATAGTTTATATTTTCAGTGACAATGATTATGCCTGTTTGTGGCATCAATAGAACAGTGATAATGTTGATTTACTATTGAGGTTGCATTTATGGGCAACTTTTGTAATGTGCTGGATAAAGAAGTTATTCATATGAGTTAGAAGACTTCAAACACTACACCAACCATAGTTCAGTTATTTCTTTTGATTATATACAGCCAGAATTTTCTTATGAGTTGACTTAAATGGGGCAGGTGATGATCATGTTGCTCTAAAACTAAAATACCTTCAGATTTCCATTAACTGGAATTATTATTTTGTTATAATTAAAACCCATATTTTGTTTCTAAATTATAACATGTTCTCATCCTGAACATTAAAGGTTGAATTTACCTATGGCTCAATAAGTAACTCATAAAAATGACTTGAAAACTGACTAGCTTTGGGGAAAAAATAAAAGTATACAATACAGTGAGAATTACATATTTTAAAATATTACATTTTTAAAATCTATTACCAGAGGTTTTATTCTCATAAATATGTCAAAGACTATGCTATTTTCTTGCCTATTCATTTTATCATAGATTTCTATTTTAACATTCCATTATGGAAGATTTAAATCTAGCTATATAAATGTAGGCCTATTTCCTTTTACAAAGAACTCTTTCAGGTTCTTTGAATAAATGTATTTTTAAAAATGGTTTGTATTGTTTCATGTAAATTATAAAGTTAAAAAAAACTAAATTAAGTTCTACCAAAGCTAATTATAACTTTACCATTTGGGCATACATCATCAGGGCTGTAAAGTGTTGAAATAGAAGTATCATGAATAATCACAAGTCATTATGTTTATATTTATAAGGTGGAAGTATGTGATTTAAAGTTGTTATGTTTATAAATCAGTATTGATCATTGTTATTACATAAATACCCTAAAAGTAAAATAGCCAAATAAGTAATCTATCTTTATACTACCCTATTCAGATATCTCAACTCCATAAATGTCAGTCACAATGAAATTTACACACAGCAGACATAATAAAAAGAATAAAAATGAACAAATTTAGTAGAAATCAAATGTGTGATTTTGTGGGCATATAAAAGCCTTGAAAAATTGCTTTCCCATATCTTTGGGGATAGAATCTTGATAATATCCCAACAGTATTATAATTTCTTTTTGACTACCTATTTACATTCATGAGTGCTATAAATATATGCTGTATATATTTTCTATATTTACAGTATATGTACACACACACACACTTTATTTTATTCTTAGGCTCATTCATGAACATGCAGATCAATCTGCACAGTATAATGAAAGCATATTTATTTTCCTTAAATGATGTTCATTTATAATTTTTCACTCTTGTGCAAAAATGCAAAAATATCATACAGATTAGCATTGTCTCTCTCTAAAAAAATTCTTGTTTATGTTTTTGTTTTTTTATCATTTACAAATAAATTATGAAATATAGTTCATTCACAAATTGGAAATAATTATGTTTTTACAACAAGGCATTGCTGAGGTTTTGAATTGTGGTATTCTTTGAAGCCATTGTCTTTCAAAACAAAGACATCAGTAGGTTATTGTTACTTCTTGATATTTGTACTTTCGATTATTTTTATGAAATATATCATTACAAATCTAACACTCATGCTAGTCAAATAGTGGTTTTGTAGAATATGAATCTGCTTATTCCTCTTTTTTTTTTTTTCCTGAAAAGTCTTTAGAACAATCTGGGAATTCTGCTAAAATTACTGCATTACTGAAGGCTTCACCCAATAAAAAAGCTGAAGAAATAAATGAGGCAAAACTGTGGGAGAATAATTACAGTGGGTGCTCAAGAGAGATAACAGCAAATGCAAGAACTGTTTTAATTTTATCTCCTAGTCCTTTGGTATTTCCTTCCCTCATGAAAATCCTAAAAAATGTTCAGTTCTTTAAAACATTGATTATACTCTTCCATTAAATATCAGTTGTGGTCCTCCATTGCTCATGTTGTCTGTCATTTCCTGTTAGAAAAAATAAGATGAATTAGTTAAAGTTTACTTCCAGAGTAAGGTACTGATTTGGTTAATGAATTTCCAAAACAAATTTCAAGCCACTGAACAACTTGTTGAGTTTTGGGGAAGGACAAGGATTGATATTGTTTTTGCATTTGAGAAAATGAAATTTCATGGCATCTTGGAGCGCATGAAAATGCTGAAATGATAGTCTGTTAGACCAAAGTCTTCTACACACAAAAACAGTTTAATCTGTCCCCAGTGCCCTGAGTCTCTCCTTTTGTTCCTCAACTTTATTTTGGAAATACCTCACCTAGAAACTAGATGATTAAGCCTATGCACATTGCATATTGCATAGGCTTCTCTGCTGAGCATATCAACAAAGTGCCAACATATTCTAGGGGTTACCTTATTCTATAGAAAAATGGGTGGCCTTTTAGGCCCACAAGGCGATCATTGCTTATATGTAATGGTGGGTTACTAATAAATCACAATAACTGGTTTTCATGACACTATCAATGCTACAGTGAAAAAAAAACAACCAACCAAACAGTAAAACCTCAACATGTTTTTTAAGGGATCAATTACTAAGATGTTAATAAGGAAAACTACATGGAAGGCAAATGAAATTTAGATATAAAGGATGAACTAACATAAGTTCCATTTGCAATTTTAGAAAATGTTAATTTAAAAAAAATTTAGATGTTTTGAATTCATGTTTCTTGAACAGAAAAACCTTCCCTAAACATTAAAGAAATATGAGGAGATATGAAGCCATTCCCATTTATAATATAAGTACACCATATTATAAAGAATATTTAGGCAAAAAATATCTAAAAGAATTTTACACTTGAACAAGCCTATTTGCAAAATATATAGTAAATAAAATTCAAATCAAAATTATTTGCTCATTTATCTCAAGCCCATCAGTTTATATCTAATTGCTATTTGGGCGAATTGAAATTCACCATTTAAATTCACCTTTTAAGTACATTAAAAGTTAATATACTTGCTTTTGTAAACTTTAGAAATTCTTCCAGGGGCGCCTGGGTGGCGCAGTCGGTTAAGCGTCCGACTTCAGCCAGGTCACGATCTCGCGGTCCGTGAGTTCGAGCCCCGCGTCAGGCTCTGGGCTGATAGCTCGGAGCCTGGAGCCTGTTTCTGATTCTGTGTCTCCCTCTCTCTCTGCCCCTCCCCCGTTCATGCTCTGTCTCTCTCTGTCCCAAAAATAAATAAAAAAAAAAAAAAAAAAAAAAAAAAGAAATTCTTCCAAATATTTATTTGAAAAGTAAAAAGGTATCCATGCCTTATTCTGAATCTCTTCTCTTTGAAAATTCAATATAGGAGATGAAATAGAATAAAGATTCATGCTTCTTGTATTGGGTGGTTTGGAAAGTTACTTAGGAGGATCCAGGAAGGACCGGAAGGTAGGAATTGACCTGGTTTTTAGAACTTTGCTTTTGAAAATTTTGTTGTCTTTTAAAGATTTGGTAGAGTTCCTTCCAAGAAAATTCTGAGAAAGGAGACAATATGCATTGGAGACTTAACCTCTTCTTACATCAAGATTTGTGTCTCTTTGCAAAGTGCCTGGCTCCTTCCAGGCCCTAGGGAGTTGTCTTATACCTGGGTATCCAATATGCCTCCTCAGTAAGGTGTCAGGGAATTACAAGGTAATAAGCCTAGAAACTCAAACTCTTTGGAGGTAAAGACTGAGGGAAAGTGAAGGTCCTTTGGTGCCAGCAACCTGCTTTGGTGGCCTGGCGATGGTTCAGTCTATCTGAGTGGTTGGCTTTGCTAGATGTGTACATGGTACAAGTAAGTGTGGAAATGCGGTGGAATTGTTGCCCTGAGGTTAAGTTTATAGATAAGAAGCCTGATTTGAGGCTTCATTCATGAACTCACTGTGGGTGGCGAGATAAGATAGAAATGATTCTTCAAAAATGATCTGTAACAGAATTTACTCATTCAGCTTTCTCTATTCCTTCTATTAGTACAAAAACAATTTCCTAATGAATTTATAGAAGTAAGATTCTTAGGTACTTGTTCTCTTAAAGTGAATTTGCATTCAAAAAGTTGCTTCAGGGGCGCCTAAGTCAGTTAAAGGGCCAAATCCTGGTTTTGGTTCAGGTCATGATCTCATGGTTTGTGAGATCAAGTGCTGTGTCAGACTCCATGCTGACAGCACAGAGCCTGCTTGAAATTCTCTCTCTCCCACTCTCTCTGCCCCTCCCCTGCTCAGGTATGCACATTCTCTCTCTAAAAATAAATCAAATTTAAAAAAAATTGGCTTAAAACCCATAAAAATTAATCTAATGTATAATATTTTATTTCAGGGTGAAGAAAAAATCCAGTGTTTAAAAATCTTACAAAAGAAAGGAGTTTTTTCTAACTAAATTCATACTAGTATGGACAAAGTAAAATCACTGATAAGAGAATACAGCATAAATTAGGTTTTAAATGTATTAGCATCTTCAGTTTATTTGCAAATAGGCATGTCCAACTTAACACAAAGAATATACTCTAAATTTGGGCAGGATCAAATGGGACTATTTGCAAATGGATAAACTTTCTGCAATGGGGCCAAAGTATCTGTGTAGCTTTCTACATTTCCAATTATATTGCTTAATCAAGGCAAGAATGGTGGGTGACTAAGTTATTTTTAGCAACCAAAAATACAGGAAATAAATTTGAAATGTATCACATCAGATAATTTTATGAAAAGATGGCTTTCATATAGCATTTTTACTATATTAGTGTCAAACTTAGGTTACCTGCTCATGTAGTTTTGGCACAAGGGAGATATAGTTTGTCTTTATCAGAGTCACCTATTATTAAAAACAAAACTCTGGTCTGTGAATGATGGTATTGAGTCAGAATCATGATGTAGCAGAAAATAAAGAAGTCATGAATCATCCAAACAGAAATGTGTTTGGATGCTTATAGGAGGCTGAATATTTTAAATATTCAACCAAGTTTCAAGCTGCAAGACTCTGCCATGTAGGTTCATGTTGCGTCCTCAAAGTAGTTCTCATGAAAGCAATACTTTGAGGAACAACAGACATTACAGCAGACTGATCTGCTGACATCATGGCTTCCTAGAAGAGGCGTTGCTTCCTGCAGTGACATTACAACATGGTAACTCCCTAAAAATCAGCGTACCTTGTAGGTAACTCTGGTGTCGGGGGCACCACCGGGCAGCTGGGCAAGTCGGTTATTTCAATAGCCCTCAATCTCTAATATAAATATAACAATCATATAATAAATATTGCACATATACACAAAACAAACTAAAGCACACTAGTATACAAATAGAGAACAAAAGAGCCACTATGCAAATATATAATGATAATCTATTTTTAACAACCCATTTCTTTAAATTACCAGTCCTGCTATTTGTACTATAAAATTCTTTTCAAGAACATGTGTACATCTGTTTAAAATTGCTTTTTCCACGGAATTTAAGAATTTAATTTAAGAATGAATATCCAATATCTACTCCCCTTATTTGAATGTATCGACTGCATACAAAATGGAAATGCATAAAACTATAGAACAAATATTTTTTTTTCTTCAAGATAACATTATAAAGGAATATGCAGTAGTAACTCTTGCTACTCTTTCTTCTATCCTGTGATCATGCAGTTTTATTTCCATGATACCAAGTGAAATATGATGTGGCCATTATCTTAGCAAGTTTATTTTATAGATCTTTTATCTTTTCCTTCAGAGGTCGAGTAACAGGAACTGAATTAAGAAATATGTGCAAAATGTAACAGAAACACAGACAGCTCACTATTTGTGCTTTAAGCAGTAAGTGTTGTTTCCGGTATAAATGGGTTTCATGAAACAATTATGCAAGAATATTACTTAAAATACAGGCAAAGCTACCCAAATATGCATGAAGTTTAGATGAGAATTTAGTGAAGCTTTATGTGGATTGTAATATGGGCACTGATAGGCAAGGCTTTTTGTGGCCTTATTAAAAGGTCCTTTTATGCTCGAAAATCTAATTTACATAATTAAATGCATCTACTTACAAGCACAAGAGGTGAGCTAGAAAGGGGAATTCATCAGATTTCTGAAACTGGCATTATTGAGTTGCAAGTGTATTTAGTTTATGTGCTTTTCCTCAGTACAATACATACAAATCCATATTTATAAGGCATTCAATATTTTATGAAATGCTATTTTAGGAATGGTGTTTTTATATAGATAGCTATGAGATTGAAAATAGGTGTACCCAAAATAGCAGAGAAAAAAATAATAAAAATTTTCTACTCCTAGTCCAATAGGGCCAAACTTTTATAAAATCCCAATTCCTCAAATTCTCATCTAAGCTGCAAATTGGTTCACCAAGGTTTGACGACAGTCTTCATCCCACGCTCGCAGTGAGCAGAAAAGGTACAAAACTCACTTTCTCGGCCATTTCATGAGAGTGGTGCAGCGAATGCTCCCTTTCAGAGAACATCCTCCTCTGCTCGTAGCTGGCTAGTCGACACGTGAGCCAGGAAGACAGGGTGCAGCCACCAATCCCAATGCACGCGAGAGACATGGAGGCGAGATGCAGAGGATAGAGGGAAGAGGTCTTCTTCGTCACTGCCCGCAGGAACTGAAAGTTCAGGATGCCCCCAATGAGTCCACAGATGCAGCAGGCAGAAAAAAGGATCATCTGATAGGAAGAAGGAAGAGAGTGTCAAAGATGAGGAAGCAAAGCCAACCTAACACAGCGCCCCATCCTGCCGCACCTCCCGGAAGACTGAGCTACAATAAAGTGCTTTGGGTCTTAGAGGACGAGAGCCATAGTTTCACCAAGTTCCCATGCAACCCAACTCAGGGAAGAGAGTGCAGACCAGTGTTTCAGAATTAATAGCTGACTGTGTAAAGGCCGGGGATACATCTTTTTGAAAACCCTGAAGTAAGCAAAATTTGTCTTCAAGGTAGATTCGGATTTAAATATTTACTATCTATCATGTGCTAGGAACTTGAGCAGATATCATCTCAATTAACCCACCCAGCAAACCTCTGAGCGAAATCGTGATATATACTTAGGAAAATGGTGAACAGGCAAAACTCAAGGTTAGGTAGGGACTGAATCCAGATTTTCTGACTCTAAATCCAGTTTCACTATGTTAATCCCCCTAAAATATCCAAATATCTTCTCATTGAATTGTCATTAGTTCCAACAAACTTCAAATGTTTATACTGCTCTAGCTAAGTGAGCTTAGAGAATACAGTTAACCTGTTTTCTTCATTTATACGAGTTTTATCATGTATCTGTTTCCCCCATAGGATAGGTTAGGGACTCCCTGTGAACTGGTCCTTTATACTACAAATCTTTTTTAAATCTGTGGCACCACAATGAAGAATACACAATATACATTCCAAAAATACTATCTGGTTGTTTTGGGGAAACACAGGATGTGGCTTTACTTTTGATCTCATTATTGGTTTGATTTGGGTCTCTATAAAGAGAGCTGGTGGGGGTGGATGGTATTCAACCTAAATGTTACATAAATATGTAACTGAATATTGAATATTCCAAAAGCTTCAACGTGGGTTTTTTTTTTTTTTTTTTTTTTTGTATTTGTATTCTCTAAGTTCCCCTATGGGCTTCCTTTATACTTTAGCGTGTGATACTAATATAATTATCTAAACTTATTTCCATTTTTGTCCAGAACACGGTCTCTACTCCAGTTGCCTCTCTTGCCAATCATATAGCTTGTTCATTCCCGCCTCAGTGGTATTTCCCATTTCCTGGAAATTAGTTTGCTTTTTTCTTGGATTGCTAGATGGAAGAATCAAATCTAGCCTTACTTTCTTCAGAAAGCCTTCCTGGATTTACTGACTTCCTTTGGCATAATTCCATAGGACAAACAATTATTTAACTTAATTTAGCATTTAATTTTACATTATTAGGAATCGTTTGCTGTTGACAATTAGTTGACTTTAGCGAGCATTTATTGAGTACCTGGCATCTGTTAGGCCCTGAGTGAGGCAGCTGTTGGCATTACAAAAAATAATAGCTCATAGTTGTTGTCCTTGAGTACACAGCAGTCTTGTGTGAGAGAAGATCCAACATTTCAACATGGCATAGCAGATATTAAGAAAGAGGGATGAATTGGTTGCCCTTAGAGTAGGGTGGAGGAGAATTTAGCATAACCAAGGGTTTCAGACAAGGCTTCCTGATAACATGTCATCTAAACTAAGTGCATGCCACTCCCGGAAAAGGGTAAGACCATGGATGTATGAAATAGCATAATGAAATAGGATGGTGGGCAGAAAGAATACCAAGTAGTTCGTTTTGTTTCTCTCACTTAATTCAGCATCCTAATTGTGTCCGTCTCACAGTATTTATTACCAAGCCTAAAAATCCAATGATGGGTGACTGTATCTTTTTATAGTTAATTAAATATAATACTGAATATCAATTACCAAATAACTGAATCATCCAAAGTGGGAACCTGTAGCTCCTAGTTTCACATAGAATCAATATACTACCTTTTAAAGGATATTCAGATGGCATGCAGTTTCTTGGGAAATACTTTGGTGTTTACATATTCTCAGAAAACATGGAAAGATGTGACATTCTAGCCTTCAAATGATGAACTACTATTAATTAAGAAAGTTAATGACAAATTATTTGGCTATCATAAGAACACAATGTATCTCTCCTAATATTATTCTTATTCATTCTTTAAAGTCTTGCTACTTCATTTAACATACGCAAACAGAACATTCTCACCTAGGTATTAAAATGTTAAAATCTATACCCACATTTAAAACCATATACGAGGTTTGAATTTCACCAGACTACAGAATTTAGACTCTAGAGATACTTGGAGTGGAGAAATTACCATGCACTTTGAAGGGTGAGAATCCTTGATAGCTAAATGTCATCAATGGGAATATCATAGGGTAAAAGAAGTTAAAGTGAATGGTAGTTTCTAAAAAGTTTAGCACTTATGATTTGTTTCTTTTATAACTCTTAAGAGAAGTAGAAAGACAGAAAAAAGACACTAGTGCCTTTAAAAAAATTTCTTCCCTCCCCTTCTCCTATGACTGAATATTTGTGTCCCTCTAAATACAAATGTTGAAGCCTAAACCCCAATACTATGGTATTTGCAGATGGGATTTTTGGAAGACAGTTAGGTCAGGAGAATAGAGCCCTCATAAATGGGGTCAGTGCCTTTATAAGAGAGACTTTTAGAGAGCTCTCTTTTTCCTTCTGCCACATGAGATCACAGTCAAAAATTTGCAACCTGGAAGAGAACCCTACCAGAACCCAACTACACAGGGACCCTAATCGAGGTCCAGCCTCCAGCACTGTGCGAAATGAATTTCTCTTGTTGATAAGCCACCCAGTATATCCTTCTTTGTTAATAGCCCAAATGGATGAAGACATCTCCCCTGCCTTCCCTTACCCCTCTTCCTTTTCTCCTTCTCTGCCTCTCCCTGTTTTCCCCTCCCTCTCATTCTTTCCTTGCCTTTCCTCCCTCCCTCCCTCCCTCCCTCCCTCCCTCCCTCCCTCCCTTCCTTCCTTCCTTCCTTCCTCTCTTTCCCTCTCTCTCCCTCTCTCTTCCTTCTAAGTTCTAAGAAATTGTTCTTATATGGCTATAAAGACAGTAGTAAAATAAAAGCATACAAAGAATGAAGGCCAAGTCTAAAAAGTGATGGAAGAATCATAGATGAAAATTAAGAGCCTCCAAAAATTTGTATGTAAAGGTTTCCCTTTATATGATTTAAAAAAATTATACCTCGTATGTCTAAAGCAATGGGTGCTTCGTTTTTTTTTTGTCACAGTAGATATTTTCACAAAAAAAGATATGATTGAAAAAGTAGTTAAACAAAAATAGCTGTAATACTCCTATCCCTGTCCTCCTCAGATAACTGGCCTCCCCCTGGAAAACTCTTTTTAGACTCAAAGCCTGCTTTGTAAGGTCCAAGCATAGTATTAATTTTTCCAACTTAGAAAGGTCTATGATCTTTCCTATTGCACATGATAAAATAAACAACACTGTTTCTTTCTTTTGAACTCTCAAAAAACATCATGGAGGGATGTGGGGAATCCACACTTCAGCTATAGAAATTGTACTCCAGCCATTATCAGAGTTAACTGGGTGAATGTCTTACAACCCGGAAAGTCGTGATAGTACCGTAAAACATCTGAAAACACTTACAATTACATTCACAGTAATAAAATAAAATTAAATAAAAAAATCATTGGGAATTAACTGTAACTATAACAACACAGCTGTTTTGCTGCATTGCAAAATTAACTTCACAGTCAAAGCCAGTAATCTGTAGGCCCAGTTCCACATTTAAACAGTTAAATTTCCCATGAACTCAAGCCATGTCTTTTTTAGCTTACTGAAGAATTCATGTGTGTCTGGGAGTCTATAAACTGGAAAAGTGGAGATTGTCAACCACAGCAGTCATTATGGGTTGCATATTCATGCATTTAAAGAGTATATCAAAGCTTTTCTTTCTTTTTCTTTTGTCATAGTCTGTAATAATCTTGATGGGTTTTGTTTTGTTTTTTGTTGTCGGGTTTTTTTGTTTTTTTTTTTTTTTTTTTTTGCAAATGAAAAAGCCAGTATTTATTTGTCAGTCTTCTTTTCATCCTAAATGAGTAACATTCACTATGTGAAAGTTGGCTTCTCATCATTTCCATTTTTGGGTTCCAACATTTCAAATACGTCAATGCACAATACAAACAAGGCAGAAACTTACGACAAGTCCAGATTTTTTTTTGGCGCACAATATTCCACATATGCCACAAAGAAGAAACTGAAAAGGAAAAGAATAACAATTATTCCACATTCAAAGATAAGAAGACCTCTAGTTTTTAGCTTATAGCTCACTCATGACACTTGTCCCAGGGAAGCTTGAAAATGTTATATTCCCATCAAAAGCTGGAAAGAAAAATGCCTCGTTCTAGAATAGTAAGAGATAAAAATGCAAACTTTAATGAAAATTTGTTCTTTGTAAGGTTGATATAAGTAATTGTGGGACTTGAGCAAACCAGAATCAGTTTTACACTAGGCAAAATTAGGAAGTAAATAAATTGAGGGTTTTGTTATTCCTGTTTTCTTTCACTGCCTTCTTATCCCTTTCTATTTTCTCAGGGAGAGAAGTGGTATGATACATTCATTCATAATAGATTTCTAAGCAATTAGAAATCAATGAGCTTTACTACAGGTAGTGAATCTCACACAAACAAAAAATAAGGCATCAGACAGGGAGATGTTTTTCTTTAGAGACATTCTTTGTATCTCTCAAACTATGTCAGTAAAATGGTAACTTCCTTCCTCATTCTATCAGAAACACTGTCCTTGTGGGTATGTTGGAAGAACTCAAGGAGAATATTGGTGGCATGTAATTTCTTGTAAATGAGCATATTGGTGACATAATTGCTTTGCAAAAGCAGCTGCATGAAATCGTCTACCAGCGACACACTATTAGATATTTTGGTTATTGGAAACCAGCAAATCGTTTAAATTGTTTAAAAATATTTAGAGCCATTTCAAGGTACATTTATGCATACATCTGGCTAGAAGAAAACCATATAAATAAAATAATACATTCATTAATAAATAATAAGCCTGCTAAGGGCTTTCAGACTAGCAAAGAAAGCTTTGAATGCTGTTAAGGTTTTCCTTCTGATTTTCTTTTACATTTTTCTATCTCAAGCCTGAACTAATAACCTAAGTGGTTTTAAATGAGTGTTTCACACAGGGGTAGATTATTAAATGTACACATAAAGTATTCTACTAATTATCTGAAATCAATCATATGCTTGTGAGAAACACCAACAAAATTTGATAAAGAAATAATGAGTAAGGGAAGTTTCCCTTTTCAGGGAACTTTCTATATAGGGGAACAAAATGATTATAAAGCAGGCAATGATGCAGCAAGACAGATCAGGGAACACAAGGATATGCTATAATTTGCTTCTTATATAGATTATCTTTCAAATTAATGGGAAAAAGATCAAGATCCAATGGGATTGGGATAGTTCATTAACTGTCCTTAACATCATACACCAAAATTTCTAGGAAATGGTTTGAATATTTAAGTGTATAAAAAAAGTATAGTAACATTTAACAAAGTTAAGTATTTATATAATTTTGGAGGAGAGGGAATGATTCACTAAACATAACAGCAAAGTCACAGACAAAAAGGGAAAATACTTATAAATATTAATACATAAAATTATATTTTTGATAGTAAAAAAATAACATATCTCTCAAAGGCATAAAACAGATTGGGATTATATTTAGAAAGCATATGAAAGACAAAGGGTTAATATACTATATAAATTGAGCTAATAAAATAATTTTAATACCATCAAATCATGAGAAGATAAAAGCTCAGAACTTCATAAAACTTAAATACTTGTATACTTTTCAGAAATTTTAAAAAGCTACTTTTGAGTAACCATTTGTCACCCCCCTTTGTGTCCTGGGTCTAGATGAACTTGTCCTCATGTGGACTCTTTCTAAGTGATGACCCCATCTCACGTCTATCAAGGCTGGCTCAAGCCATTCCAGATTTGGACTAGTTCTGTACCTCTCAGTGCTTCCAAGCTTCAGGTCAAAGCCTCAACATGCCCTTTTCCTTGCTTGCCTGACTAACCCATTACTCACCCTGAAAGTCCATTCACCCAGAACTCATTCTTGAAATAATTTGAAAGCAGTGGAGTTTTGTGTTCCTTGGATCTCTTCTGAAATCTGTAAACATTGCCATTATTTATTCACAGCCAAGCCTGAGGGGACCTCAGGAGCTTAGGCAGAGCTCTCCATCCCAGCAACTTGGTTAGAAGATCTGGGTGGCACGAGTGCCTGGGTGGTTCAGTGGGTTAAGTGTCAGACTTCGGCTCCGGTCCTGATCTCACAGTTCCTGAGTTTGAGCCCCGCATCAAGGTCTGTGCTGACAGCTCAGAGCCTGGAGCCTGCTTTGGATTCTGTGTCTCCCTTTCTCTCTGCCCCTCCCACATTCACAATTGGTCTATCTCTTTCTATCTCAAAAATAAAACATTAAAAAAATTTTTTTAAAGAGGATCCAGGTGGCAATAAAATCGCTTCCTTCTATCATCCACTAAGAAAAGGAAGTTCAGGGCTGGGGAGGGGAAAGGTAGAGTTATGAGGTGAGCCAAACAATATTTTCCACTCTCAATCAGGGGTGGAGTGTAAATACTTCTCAATAGTCACATCTGTCAGGGTATCCAAAATTCACATTCCCTGGAGGAAACCTGGAATCTGAGGAAAAAAACTAACCCATGTAATGGGCAGTATATAAAAATCATGGAATTTCTGAGGAGGATTTAAAGGATTTTAGCTGAAATTTAGCCATCACAGTTTATAAAGAAGTATAAAGGAAGCACAAAAAAAGCAGTATATGATCTTTTATTTCACTGGCTATCTAAACCCCAAGTCAGAGCACTGGAAAGGATCTTAGAAGATGACTTAATTCAGCCCTTGCAGTTTGCATGTCGGGGAAGTAGAGGTCTAGACGGGCTTAGCAACTTGCTCAATGTCACTCATCAAGGTCACAAATCACACATGTAATATTCTTACTTCTTTAAGTTAATTTCTAAAAATGGAATGGAATGCTTTTCAAAAGGATTTTTCAGTGCTAGTACAGTGTACATTATGTCCAACCAGAAGTGTTCAATGAACATCTGGTCATCTATAATGCTTGTTTCCCCCTGCCATGGTTAATTTTTGGTGTAATAAAAATGATCGCAAGATGAATCAATTGTATTACAGTCCAAAGTTAAGTGTACCTTATTATACAGAGAATTTGTTATTTTTCAAAATACTGTTTGTGCTCAATAGAACTTTATTAAGAATGCAAAGCACTTGCCCGACATGAAACAAGTGAAAAAACAGTTTTATTAAAAAAAGTAAAAATGATGGCTGGAAACATATCTAAATTAGATATGAAATTTTACATGAGAAAATATAATTTTATTTCTGAGAAGATGGGCTGTTTAAATCCAGAGAGAATCATTTGCTTTGCTCTTACTATGAAGTTACATAAATGAAGTGATCTACTGATAGGAAGTGCCACTATGTAATGAAACCAGTTAGCCCTCCAAAGGGAATTCATTTGATTCCAATTTAGATTACATTTAATAGATAACTAGAGTTGTGACTCACTGTAGGATAAAATGGAGCAATTATGGAAATAGCATCCTATATTTTGAGTGGACTTTCTTAATGGAATGCCCATGGAGGCTTGTGCTTTTGCTTAAGATGTGGAAAGAACAACGATGCCATTTCCACTTAAACAATAAGAGAAAGCAGAAAAACTATAGATTGATAACTTTGAAAGCCCATCAGAATGTCGAGGTCCAGGACAGTGGAATAACTGCAATTAAAGAGGAAGAAGGCCCTCGAAGAAAACTCTGGATACACAAACTGTGCCATTTGTTACAGAGATAGGAGGAGGGGACATGGATTGTCACGTAAGTAGGTGTGGGGAGAGGGAGGTTGGTGGCGCCAAGTTCTGTTCTGTCCTTAGGCCTTCTTTCTTATGAAGCAAATGCTTTAAGCCCCTGGCAAAGGGGTAGCAAAGCCTATCATTTCCAGGGTATATGCAAATGTGGATGGCAACTGTAACTACAGGAAAAGTAGAAAAAGATACCTGCACCAAAGATAACTAACAGCCTAAAAGACTATTAAGATAAAAATACAAGATTTTGAAAAAAAGAACATTTGAACTTTGAGCTGTATGTATAGTCAAACTCCATTCCCCCAAGAGATTAGAAAAAAGACAGGAGTATTTGGGCAAAAGTACTGTGGTGGACTGAATTATGGCTCTCAAAAGATATGTGTGTCCTACCCCCCAGAATCCACGAATGTTACCTTGTATGGTAAAAAAAAAAAAAAAAAAAAAAAAAAAAAAAAAAAAAAAAAAGCCTTTGCAGATGTGATTAAATGAAGAATCTGAAGATGAGGAGATTATTGCGGATTGTCCAGGTGGGCCCTAAATGTAATCCCAAGAGTTATTTAGGAGGAAGACAAGAAGGTCAAAAGAGAAAGAAGGCTTGAAGAAGACACAAAGAGACACAGAGAAAGAGATCTGAAGAGGCCATACTGCTGGCTTTGAAAGGTGAGGAAGAGGGCCCTGAGGCCAGGATGTAGGCAGCCTCTGTGAGCTGGAAACCGATTCTCCCAGTGGCCTCCAGAAGGAATCTAGTCCCATAGACCTATTTTAGATTTCTGACCTCCAGAACTGAAAGAGAATAGATTTCAGTTGCTTTAAGCCCCTAAGTTTGTGGCAATTTTTTCAGCAGCACTAGGAAACTAATACAGGCTCCAAAACATTATTCCACGTGAGACATCCTATAAGAATTACTAGCCGTTGTTTAGGAAAACAAACAGGGAAAGACATGAGATAAGAAAGGAATGTAGTAGAAAAAGCACACACACACAAAAAAACACCCACTAAATCTTTTAGGTTGAAAAGTATTGGTTGGAAAAATTAATATCTGTTTACAATGAGTATCCCAGGTGATTTGGGTGTAAGAGATGGTGAGGTGGAGGTAAAGATGTAAGTAGTGGCTCTAAAACTCTTTTATCACTTATCAGAATAACAGAGGAACTAACGAGTTTTAGATATTGACAGATAAGTACAACTTTAAATTTGTGCATTACAGTATAGCGACTGAGAAAATAAAAATAAAGAGAAAAATACAATTTGACAATAAAGATTGAACCAGTAGATGTCAGGGAAATTTTTTTAAAAGTGAAAGGAAATAAAGTGAAACTATAAAATAAGTTGGTATAAATAATTTCAATAGTGTAAGCAATCAGACTAAATGTGAATGTGTCCAATTTTCCTAATAAGAGGGAAAATAGAAGGGAAAAAACAGTCTACGAGGTAAAGAAGGAAAGGGGTTGTTCAAAGATCCCTAAAATGAATAAATGACTGAAAACTTCTTTATTCCTTCTGCTTTTCTCTGTCTCTGTTTCTCTCTCAGCATTGACCTAAATGCTGGTTGATGAATTCCTTATTAGTATTTCTTTCTGTCCAAGAAAGTTTATTTTACTTTTAAGAGTAAAAAAGTCTACTGTAGAATTTCTCAATTTTAAACTACATAATGGAAAATGTTGAAACCATGGTTGTAATGGAAGCAGACAAAAACAATGGCCAGAACAAGCAAGTATTGGGTGATGAGATTATGAAAGATGGCCAATCTTGTTCTAAGACAGCTTATTATAGTTTTTGCAGCGTAACACTTAACCACCTCAGATGAAACAATTTTCACTGAAATTCATTAGCCATTACAGAAGATATACATACTATAAAGTAGAAATGACACTACTTTTTCCCCCTTAGGGTAATGAGCTGAACCAAAAATTGAACTTAATACTTTGATACCATTAGTGATTTATGCAGTTTTGCCAAAATTGACATTTCTTTAAAATATATAGAAAAATTGCCAGGAAAACAGATGTTAAATGTTGGGGGGATGGATTTAAAAGAAATCTATTTCTGGTTAAATAGTGTATTTCTCCTTGTACATGGATCAAAAGTTTGATAATTTACTTTTCTACCACCAGTTCTTGAATATTTTTATTCTACTTCAATCACCTATTAAAGCATGATAACTGGAGTTCTTCAAGGATTATTTTGTAATTTAGCACACAAAATGCTAGTGTGCCAACAGAGTGCATATTTTTCCTGATACTGTGACGCTATGATTGTGATTTTCTTACATGATACTCTGGCTAGACCCATCAGGATGAGTGGTTTTATTCTCAGTTAAATATAATGAATCATAAACCACCACATATTAAAATAGACGCAGCTTCAATGACCACCGTATTTCATTTTTACTCAGAAAAAAATTTTTACTTGTACATATTCATAATAGTGGCTGAAATAAAGCTTTTGTGCTGCAAAGCATTTTGATACTCTCTCAATTCTCTAGCAAAAAATGTATTGAAAAAGGGAATTTTGCTTCATGATCGGCAAGTCAATGAAGAAAAGAAATTATGAAGCAAAGAAACAGTTTTGAACTGCATGCTACATAAAAATGGAATTGAATGTGCTGTTTCATTTGCCATTACTGGTACTGTTGGGGTGAGGGAATCGTCTATTTTTATTTCCAACCTTGCCATAACTCCTCAGACAAAGCTCTGCTGTTGCAATCAAGTTTCTGGATAATATGATGGAATTTCAAACTGAATGAATGAATTAGTAGATGGATGGATGAATGTATCACAGTATTAATCAAATTTAGCGAATTCCAAGACACATAACTGGGTGCAATTAGTCTTTTCACTGAATCAAATCCAATTAACTTCTTTTTTGTTTTTCTGGAACACTCATGATTGGTCAGATTAGGGTAATTCTCTTCTCAATGGTGGCATTTGAAAATAATTGGGATGGCGTTGACCTTTTAAATGTCACAATCATAGCTTTGTGGGTTTCAAAAGTTTCCTTCTCAAACCTCAGATGTCCTTGAGATGTCAGCATCAGCGGACTTTTTTCTACACAAAAGTCACTGAAAAAGATATTACCTTGACACTGAGTGGTAATTGCCAGTAGATCCTTTTTAAATGTGAGAAGTAACTTCCCAAACTAGAAAGGGTTGTATTCTTTTTAAATTGTGTATTGATGTATAATTGACACATAACATTATATTAGTTTGTGCTCTTAATTATGTTGGACAGAACACGATTTGGGAAAGGGCCCTAGGAGTATATATTCCAGCTGTTGACTTATTTTCTCTCAATAGACACAGTGTAGGTATTTCTCCTTGGTGAAACTAGAAATTGAGCAGTGTGTCAACACTCGCAGCTGAATGTTATTACCTACTATTGGCTAGTCTGTTCTGTAAATGACTCTGAGTGATTATAGGGCAACCTCCCCTTTAAATATCCTTTTTTTTAATGTTTTTTTTTTTAAATTTATTTTTGAGAGAGAGAGAGAGAAAGAGAGAGAGAGAATGGGGGAGGGTCACAGAGAGAGGGAGACTGAGGATCCAAAATAGGCTCTGCACTGATAGCAGTGAGCCTGATGTGGGACTCTAACTCAGGAACTGTGGGATCATGACCTGAGCTGAAACCAAGAGTTGGAGGCTAAATGACTGAACCACCAAGGCATCCTCTCACCCACCCTCACCCAGTGACTGAACCACCAAGGCATCCTCCCACCCACCCTCACCCGCCACCTTTAAATACTCTTTATGCAGACAGCATCTCTTGATGCACACACTATTCCAGTAAGATTCTCAAATTTACTCCTGGAAGAAATCAGATACTTTTCATTTAGACAAGATCAAATAATGTAAAAAACAGTCAGCAGGTATCACAGAAAAGCTTCAGGACATTAAAAAATCAGAATATAATTTTTTTAACCATGGGATCAGGTGGTTTGTTACTTTGGAGTTCTTTCAGGCCCTCAGGGTACTATAGCTGGCAAGCCTTTCTGTCTGAAAACAGAGATTCTAAAGGAAGGAGAGTAGTTCCTCATTTTATGATTAGAAGAAATGGCCTGTCCTGGAAGGACTATGATCAGAGGTAGGTAAATACCATCTTCGTGTGTTCCCTTAGAGAATACTATGGTAGGCAGAGAAGGATCCCTAAAAACAACTTCATCCAACTTTAGACCTTAGGTCACAATTATAGCAATCCTGACCTTAGGGATCCTCCTTGAAATCTTTTGTAGGATCTCAAAGTGAAGGGATCTCTTCCCATTTGAGGACATATGTTTCACATGATAATTCCATCTGAATATGTATCCATCCAGTTTCATGTCATAAGATTTGCCCTAACACTGTTAAGATTTAGGCAGAGAATAAAAGCTACCCATGCTATCTCCCTTTTTGTTCTGCCAGGATAATCTTTGACAATACACTTTTGGCTGCTTTAATGATTTGACCTACTTTGGCTCAAATGATCTTAGATATAAACACTGACAAGAATTTTTTAAACAATGGCATCTGTAAACCATTTTTAACAGAGTGACATGGGGATACTTGTCATAAATGCAGAGTTATGGGCCCCCATTGAATCAATTTTTGGTGGCATGGGATCCAAGACTCTGCATCTTGGATAAATTCCAGGGTAACCGCTTTGCTCCTTATAGTTTGAGAACCTTAGCTATAGAACCGAGGACTGATTTAATTCTCTGGTTTGACTTAGGTGAGCTGGCCCTGCCAGGAACTGGCTGGATGTGGGACCTTAGCATGGGAGTAGTAGCCCTGAAGGGAGCAGCAACAGATGTCTAATATCAGACTTCAAAGACTCCCTAGGCTTATATGATGAACCAAGCTTATTCTCTTTCCTGAAGGATTTAATAGAGAGTATTTGTCTCTTAACTCCCAGGTATTAAGACAGTTATCAGAAGCCTTACAGCAGAAGTAAAGGGGTTTTGTTCAGGCATATCTCCATCAACCATGGTGGGTGGGGTGGGGAAGGAAATTGATGTTGTTTTCTTGGGATCTTATCTTAGACATTCTGTGCCTTTGCAAGGCAAGTTTTAAGTGGCTTATCTTTGCCAGGTACATTTCCCCCATCAAAGAAGGGAGGCTGTTAAGGTCTTCAAGCGCCCCCCCCCCCATTTTCCCTTGATGATAAATCACTTCTGGTGATCAGAACACCTAGACTGAAGCAAAGGTGGGGCTATCAGTGATCCATATAGAGCCTCTAAGAAATGGCAGAACTGTTCCTTTAAAGGGCATTAACAAAAGGAAAGTTTTCTTGCCCAACTTTTTCTGTTCATTGTTTTCTGTCTACTCTCTTTTTTAAAAAAAAATTTTAATGTTTATTTTTGAGAGATAAAGACAGAGCATGAGTGGGGAAGGGGCAGAGAGAGAGAGGGAGGCACAGAATCCGAAACCGGCTCCAGGCTCGGAGCTGTCGGCAGAGAGCCTGACATGGGGCTCGAACTCGGAAACAACGAGATCATGACCGAGCTGAAGTCGGTAGCTCAGCCAACCGAGCCACCCAGGTGCCCCCTCTGTCTACTCTCTTTTAAGAGAATCTGGAATCCTGATTAGGGTCTTGCAAAATAAGTACAGAGAAGAATTTTACTCCCACTCTGTGGTTCAGCATTACAGTTTATATTATTTAGCCAGGTTTCTGTGTCTGCTACAGTTCTCATAATGAATATTTTGGATCAGGTAGGAAATTATAGTTTTCTTCCTAAATATATTTATGCCAGAGCCTGTCAGTATACATAATTGGACTGTGAAAACCATTAGGTTGGAAAGAGTAAACTAGAATAAGATGTTTCCAAACTCCATGGGTAATCAAAGTTGCGGAGCACTATTTATAACACACCTGAAATTTACTAAGGGTGAAGTATCCTTTGTCTCCATTTACCAATTTAGTTAACTTCAAACTGGTTTCAAATGATGGCAAATGTGCATTATATCTTTCCTATAACTTGGTTTAGTTTTATTGCCAGAGAGCCCTAAAACCTTGACAAGGTAAAAAGACTTGTAAGTCAATCCTCAAAAGAGATCATTAACAAATGTACAAAATTGAGAACTGATCAAAAATTTCTCATTGCCTTAAAACATCTAAAATAAGGTCTTTAAAGAACTTGAATTAGGCTGTTAAGACTATCAGATTCTGGGAAGTGAATCTGGAGAGTGAGGTTTTTGAGGACTAAAGTCTGGAAGAAATCATTGTAATTGAAGTGCAATAACGGTGTAGAAGATTTATAAACTTAAGTTAACAAAGGACCCAGGGAAGATGCCGAGTTTCTGAATTGTTTCAGAATAGCTCTGAATGGTGGTTTCTGAGTCTCAATGATTTATGTTATTAATGTGATGGCTTTCAGCTTTCTTTGGATAAAGAAGATTAGCCTAAGATAATTTTGAGCCCTCCTTCCAGCCTCCCACTGATTCATTTCTTCATTGCTCAGCAACTATATTATCCTGATGAAGTTGTATAGACACTTACCTGTCTTTGTAGTATTATAACGTGATACTACAGTGAATAGAAAATAAGTTAAACATTCGGTAGAGCCAGACAAGAGGTGCTGGCTCTTAAGCAAAAAGATGAAGCATGACAGATTTTCTATTTCCTGGAGTTAAGGTGTGCTTTTACTGAAAAACCCACAAAGATTACAGGAAGAAATAATAATGTAGCAAAAAGAAATAATTTTGGAACATCAAAAGACACACTTGGGTAATGGGTTTTGGAGAAAATATTAAACACTGCACTCTCCATCAATATCCTTCAGCACAAAGATTATTTGCTTTACTGGAAGAAAGTTTACAAGATATCTTAGCAGATGGACCTTTACCCTCATCTTCCAGTCCTTTTAGTTTGGTTCCTGTTAAAGGACCCCACATGGCAACACTTTCTCAAGTATTCTGTTGGGATAAATTCTCAAATTTCCAAAGTTTACTTTTTCAAGAGTTCACAACACTTACTATTTGGGTTCTCTCTTCCAATATTTCTGGGAAGTCTAAAAAAACAGTCTTTAATATTTCCACTCTGTGGGTAGAAGAATTAAGAAGCCAAAAAAAATCATACAGCAAGTCAGTGGCAGGAGTTCAACCAGAGCTGAACATTGGGGTTTCCAATTCATTGCTTATTGTGCATTATACCCCATTTCATGTTAGCTCTAAGTATATTAGAAACACTTGTCAAAAATATTCTTTTTTTAAGTTTATTTACGTTTATTTACTTTGAAAGAGAGAGAGTGAGAGAGCGAGCGAGCTGGGAGTGGCAGAGAGAGAGAGTTCCAAGCAGGCTCCACACTGCCAGCGCAGCGCCTGATGTGGGGCTCAAACTCACAAACTGGGAGATCATGACCTGAGCTGAACTCCAGTCGGAGGCTTAACAGACTGAACCACCCAGGCACCCCCAAAGATAGCCTTTTTAATACACAAGTCATAAAATGTTCCTAATGAAAAGCCTGTGAGAGAAATCTCCCTGGTGGGAAGGACAGGTATACAAGAATGACTATCACCTTAGTTTTAACTTTCCTCTGGAATCTGTTTTCTTGTTTTTATTAAAAAAAATTTTTTTTACATTTATTTATTTTTGATAGAGTCAGAGCACAAGTGGGGAGGGGCAGAGTGAGAAGGAGACACAGAATCTGAAGCAGGCTCCAGGCTTCGAAATGTCAGCACAGAGCCCCACGCGGGGTTCGAACTCACAAACCGCGAAATCATGACCTGAGCGGAAGTCACACGCTTAATCAACTAAGCCACCCAGGTACCCGTTTTCTCTTTTTCCTATAGTCACTATCATATTTGGCCTCAGGTTCCCAGCTGTATCTCGAGCCCAGTGTGGATAAAACCTAAAGTAAGGTAAACCTCTATCTCCTCAAGACAACTAAAACAAGCTGACATTTACAAAAGGACTTGATAAAAAACCAAGAGGTACAAGAGCAAAACTGACAGAGAAATTGTAAGATGCAGGGCAATGGTCCCCTCCTGATGCATATCTCATCTAATATGCATGCCTGTGCCATCCCACATCCCGTCTGAAGGACCCAGGATTGCGGATTCTAAGAGGATGCCAAACCTAAGAAACAATGTGTAAGGGGCCACTCCGGGTTCTGCTCCCAGTTAAAATTACTTTTTTGAGTATTATGTGAGTTGATTTGATAAAAATGGTGATTCTTTTGCATTTCATTCTCTTTTCTATCCAGATTTTTTTTGATGAAATAACTCAGAGAACCTTTATTTTTATTTATTTTAAAGTGCTAAGACCATAAAAATGCCTGTCTATGAGATTACCTGATTCAAAGATAAGTGCTTCTGGGTCTGCAGGACGTGTGTACTCATAGGGTGAAATGAGGACTAGCCAAAATTCTCTTCATTGATGTATCTGGGAAACGGGGGCAGTTTAAAATGTTGCTGATTATTTCTGGATTTAAATGTTATAATGAAGAATAAAGGATAGGAGTTATATGGAGTGAGATTTTCACTCATGACCAAGTACATTTTTCTCATGTCCACAAAGTAGCTTGGACTTCCTCACAACATTAATGAGGTCCCTTTGGAAATGTATGGACAGTGGCTGAGTGACCACCTCTTAGGGTGCAGAGAACAAGTTGATACAAGTCTGATGAGGGACTGAAGTAGGATTCTATGAAATATACTGACATTCTGAATGAGATTAATTTACCACATGACTACAAGATCACTTTAAAAAAAAATTGGCACCCAGGGACAAAAGTGGCTCTATGCAGTCTCTCTCTCTGATGAAACAGAAGACATTTCAGGCTCCTCTGTGTCCTGGGCTATTTATCGTAGTGACCATAAATTAGCCAAGACAATGTATAAAAGTATGGTTAATTGACACCACTGAATATAGAATGCTGGTTAACGGTTTACTGTAACTGCAGAAACAGCCATGCTATTTTTACCTTTCTTTTTATTTAAGGTTAATAATAGATGACTCTTTATGGTTCCTAGTGTATAAAATTATAACTGGCATCCACATACAGATTTTCTGGTTTAGGCGACTTTCCAAAACATCAGTTAATTTATGTTCTTTAGAGACTGCGGGAGTTAGGGGACTTTATCACTCCGCCTAGAACCTCAGCAGGAAGGAACTATGGCCAGAACTAGATTTAGAACTCAGGAGTGACATAATCAAGATGGTGCCATAGGTTGTTCCTTACTTTGTTCGCCCTCACGAGAAGAACAACTAACAACTGTTCAAGGACACCACTGGAAAAAACCCTGGAACGTGGGGTTGGGACTGAAGCACCCCCTGTACCACAAAGACCAAGGCACACGGCCCTCGAAGAGTAAGAGAAGCAGCTACTCATTGACCACCTTGCCCCTCCCCCAGGCCAGCACCTTATCGTGCAGTGAGGTCTCCCCTGAGCCTCTTGACCCTCCAATGAGAAAAGAGAACCCGAGAGGGACAACCACCCCCACCAGCATTGTGGGTCATTCTGTGGGAGCCCCTACTCTGGCCTCACACCATGGTGACTGCAGGGGAATCTACAAAACTCAAACACTGGGGAAGCGACTATGACAGAGAAGGCAGGGTAGGGACTTGCAACCACCAGCACACAGATAGATCTCAGCAGACCGAGTTCACACCCTCAGTGCCCAAGGAGTAATCCCAACCAGCAGCTCTGTATGTCTCTAGAACTGAGTGAGGGGTACACTCTGATCGGGGAACTCAGCAGGGGGCATATATGCCTGATTCAGACATTCAGTCGAGAAGTTTTCCTGGCCTGAGAGCCTAGTTTGCGCAGGCCCAGGCAAAGAGTTGAATCAGAGCACTGCCTGCTGTGGAGAGTGTCTTCTGGCCCCATCTGACCAGAAGGGCTGGTAACAACAGAGCACTGGTAAAGCTCGGGGGCCCTGAAGCAGAGAGTGGGCAGGCAGAGCTGACCACCCCAGAGCAAAGCCAGTACCAGGTATGGAGCCCAAAGTTAGTGGAAGAAAGGAGGTAATAGAGATTAGAACAGAAGTGCATGCAGTCGAGAACAGAAAAGCAATAGAAAAGATGAACCAAACTAAGTGTCGGTTCTTTGAAAAGATAAACAAAATAGACAAACCCTTAGCTAGGCTAACCAAGGAAAAAAGAGAAAGGACCCAAACCAACAAATTATAAATGAAAAGAAGAGACATTACAACTGATATCTAAAAAGACCCCAGGGGCATCCAGGTGGCTCAATCCCCTAAGTGACTGACCCTTGATTTTGGCTCAGGTCATGATCCCTGGTTTCTGAGATCAAGCTCCACGTCATGAGGGAAATGCAAATTAAAACCGTAATCAGATATCACCTCATGCCTGTTAGAATAGCCCATTATCAAAAAGATAAGAGATAACATTTATTGAGCACTTGCCAGGCTCTGGGCTAAACATTTTACATACATCACCTAATTTAATTCACATCTTCAGCTGAGAAAACTGATCCTCACACAATTTTTTCATACCACACAGCTGGCATTTGGCAGAACTGGTATTCAAACACTGGCCTTTCAAACTTTAGAGGATGAACTAACTTCGTATTTTCCAATAATAATTTTACCCCAACTTTTTCAGTATTCAGTGCTGTATATTTCCAGTGCTGTGTTTTAAAGGATGCTCCAGGACAAAGATCCAAATAAGACCTAAGTTTTCTCTTTGACAGGTGGATATTTTGGTAGTGTGGTAATAGAAATCCAAGGTAATTTGCCATAATGACGATCAGATCTTGGATGGTTATGATGCAAATGGGAAGGGATGAAATAAATTCAGATCCACAGGTAATTACTAAATTGTGATAAGGGAGCTTTTCCCCCAAAGGCTACTGGTTTCTAGTCTCTAAAGAGGTATTTTCCTACCACTTGGTGGCAGTAGCTACCAATTAATTCACAGTGTTGTTTTTCAATTGAACTTAAGTAGTGGTCTTTAATTCCTATTTGGGAGTAGTTTTCTCCTTTCAGTTCATTAACCTTTTCATGTAATCATTTATTTTCCAATAAATATATTTATTGTTATTATTATTATTAATTATTGTCTTGGACATCATTCAGTTCCTTGGATTTCCCTTTAGAATGAAGATCATACATAATGAAAATAGAAAATTTCCAGTTTCCTCCATTCAACCTTATAGCTTCAGAGGTGTTCACTGTGTAGCTGACCAAAATAGGCTAATGACAGAGCTCAGAAATAACAGACAGGATGTCTTATCAAACCATAAATAGAAGGGAACATATAATCAATCAGTATTAACTTAGTATGTGTTCATAATAATAAAGAAACTTCAAGCATATTTTCTCAGTCCTAATGTACAGTTCACTTTACAGAAGAATAAAGTGAGATTCAGAGAAGTGTAAGTGATCTTATCCAGCCTACACTTGAATGGAGTACACAGCTAACAAATGGCAGAATCAGAATTCAAATCCAGATCAGTCTGACACAAAAGCATGTACATTCTCCACTGTCTCATGTTGCCTTTCTGACAATGGTATTATTATTCTACAGGAGAAAGCCGTCACAAAAGACTTCTAATTTTGGGGCTCAAAAGGGAGTATCAAAATTCTAAGGATGTTCCACTCTCCAACGTAGAGAAAAGAAGAAATGAGTTTATGGTGATACAGAATGCATTTTGTTCAGTTTTAAAGTCAGGTAGAAAGTTGGAATCATCTACTAAATGAGCTAAGGCAAATCTTTTTTGGGGAGGTTTAGACAATATCAGTCTTAAATAATTCTATGGAAATATCTAAAAGCAAAAGACAGGATTAAGGTACTAAAATTTAGGACTTAAATGTACATTTTGTTTTAGGATATGTTAGGCCATGATGAAATCCTTATAACACTATTTTAACAAATCAGCAGAATACAGCACTATGCATATTTTTTTCTTATATTGTAAAAATTACTATTTTCATACATGTAAAGCTAAGGCAATAATATCACCATGTAAATAGTGATTACCTCTGAGTGGTGGGATCACTGGTCATTTTAACATCATTTTTGCAATTTTGTATTTTCCCAGTTCTCTGAGGTAAACTTATATAAAATAACAGGATGTTTCATTTAATCTTTCCATAACTCTGTTCTGATCACATCACATCATATCATATTGGTCTATGGCTTTAGCATTTAGAAGAGTTAATGAATATAACAAGATGGAAAATAAGTCAGCCGAGGCAACCTTCTTAAAAGTGAAGGAAGACCTACTCATAAAATATGCTATGGAAAGAGCTCATCAAAATATTTTCCTTGCTGGCTTTTAAATTCCCACCATGTGAATGCTTTATTTGAATTAAGTCACAGAATCCCCAAAAGGCATCCATTTAAAATCCATCCTTTAACTTGGGTGGCTTTTACACACACACAAAAATTGATATCTATGTGGGAAAAACACGATTTTCCTATTTTATGTGTATGTGAGAACCTTTGATAATAATCCAATGCAATGCTAAACGTCTTGGAAATTACTGTTTCAGTGAAAGGGAAGGTCAAGGCTTTTTGTGAGTTAGTCTTATATTCATTAACAGCTCCTCCAGATTCCTCTCTACCATTAATCGTCTTTCTTCCAAATACACAACATTCACAAACACTTCTGCTTACTGGGGCTAAGCTCAGTCTGTGGAAACTAGAATGTTAGTGATTCATAATGTGCCCAACATCAATATATTATTTGCATTTCTTACTTGATAATAATCTTTACAGTTTAGGATCAGTCTCTTCCATTAAGAGAGGCAGGCTTTTTCACCTTTAAATAATTCTGATTGCCACAAATTTCTTTCTTTCAGTAAGCCTGAAGCCATTGTCCCTGTGATATACACCCATTGCCCACATTTTATGACAAATACACCGTCAACCCTGTGTGTTCTCTAGGCAAACATGCCCTGGTTTCTCAGTCATCTTCGTGATTGCTCTCTCGTAAATGTTCTGTTGTCTTTCTCTCTCTGTCTCTTTAAGGAAAAAAAAAAAAAAGTCAGCCATGGAATTGCCTGGTAAGCAAATCAATAAATTGGCAGACCTTCTTCTTTTAGTCAGGAGATTTCTTTCTAGTAAATTTCCAGTTCATTGATGTTCCTAATCATTATTACGTCTGGCTTATAACACTTGCCCTCCCTAGAGGTATTTGTATCTCACAAGAATTAACACATATCTATCTTTACCTATGGAGATTTTCTGTCTGGTGGGAGGTAGTTTTAAGCAGTGGCCCCCTGCTGTTCTTTGTCAATTCCAGGCCATTTTCTACTCTCAAAAAGTACAACAGCCAGTAAAATATATTGGCTCTACAATGTTTAGAAGTCTATAAACAAACACCATACATTATCCAATTCCTTTCCTTTACAAATAGTTCTATAATTTATGGAACTCAATAGAAATGACATCATTCCCTCAGAAATAAAGTGAGGCTTGCACAATTTGTAACCAAAATGCAGCTTTAGAATCTGTGAATGAGAAACAATCATGTTTTATATCTTTTTGTTTTTTATTTACTAATTTTAATTAATTAATTAATTAATTAATTAATTGATTTTAATATTTATTTATTTGTTTTGAGAGAGAGAGAGAGCACACATGAACAGGAGAGGGGAAAAGGGAGGAGGCAGAGAATCCCAAGCAGGCTCTGCTCTCTCAGCCCAAAGCCCAACATGGGGCTTGAACTCAGGAACCATGACATCATGATCTGAGCCAAAATCAAGAGTCAGATGCTTAACCGAATGAGTGACCCAGGTGCCTTGTATTATGTCTTTTTAAAATATGTTTTTTAGGCGTGCCTCAGTGGCTCAATGAGTTGAGCATCTGACTCTGACTCTTGATTTTGGCTCAGGTCATGATCTCAAGGGTGCAGAATGGAGCCCCAAGTGGTGCTCTACACTGAGCATGGAGCCTGCTTAGGATTCTCTCTCTCTCTCTCTCTCTCTCTCTCTCTCTCTCTGCCTCTCTCTCTGCCCCTCTTCCCCGTTCAAGGGTGCTCTCACTCTATAAATTAATTAATTAATTAATTAATATTAAATAAATAAATAAAATAAATAAATAATTTTTTGAAGATTACAATTTCCCAATGTGCATTTCCTCGAATAGTGTTTTGTTTCCAAAGTTATCTGTGAGGAGTAGCTATAACAGTCAGAACATGCTGAGGACAATAGTCAAAACTGTAATACAATTTTAAGTTTTACCCTGATTTCTTGGGAAACAATAAGGAAAGCATCTGCTTAGATGAAGAAGATATCATGGATATATTGTTTTTTGATGCAGAAATAGAAAGTAGGTTGGCATGATTTTTCTACCATTAAATGACATGAAGAGGAAACACATATATTGGGAGAGAAAATAATCCCTTTGCCCTTACAAGATATAGCATGATGGTCGTACAAATGAGATTATAAACAGGAAGAAGGTATCTGCAACAGCTTTCCATATTGTACTGCTGGGTCCTCTGAATCATTAGAGGAGCTATATGTATGTGTCAGGACATTTCTTGCTCTGGGAAAAGCTTGGTTGATGGGTATTGTCCACTAGGGCCTGGAATATAGAATCAGCACTATTCTTTACAGCCAGAGCTTAAGACAAATGGATGGAATAGAGCATAATGACTAAGAGTACAGACTTTGGAGTAAAGAAAACATGGGCTTTAAATCTGGCTATGCCACAAAGTAGTGGGACTCATAGCAACTATTTAAATTCTCCGAATCTGAACTTCCCCATCTATAAAATGGGCATACTACTACAAATATCCTCAAACTTATCTTACCGTGCTATTAAAAGGATTGATGAGACAATATTTATGATGTATTTGGTATAATTTTTATGACCCAATAAACCATAAGTAAGTGGAGTTATTAACAAAATTATATAATATTTTTTAGTATCTGATGAGTACAGACTAGCGTCTGAATTCCTGAGAGGAATTATACAAAATATTTCAGATATTGATTGTTTATTTTCCTCATTCACAGAATCTTGCATTATGGCAAAACTGTGTATATTTGCTCATGTTTCCTCCTTCATGGAGGTGGATTGTCCCATATGAAATCAATATTTACTCAGGAATGTGGACACTATTATTCTCTCCAACTTCCAGCTGTGATATGCTGAGCAGCAATTAACAAGATTTTAAGGCTTATAAGTGGATTACCTTTTAGAAAGTAATTATCAAATGTATTAATTTCTACTTGATACCAATGAAGTCTTCTAAGTGTTGCCAATAATACTTGCCCTGAATGTGATATTTCAAAACAAAATGTCATTTCCAAAGTGGGTCCATGTTCTAAGAGATCAGAGAATAACACAGGATGTTGGTCATCATGAAAGCTTTGTCTGTTTTTAGCTTAGCCTACAATCATTTTACAATTCAGTGTGTTCACAGCCGGATGCATGGAAGTCAACAAAAGAGATCCAGCAGGGTACTATACTCACAAGTGAATTTCAAGTCTGCTTCCATTCATCACTTTCCTGTTTCTATCACTCTTACTACTATTTTCTTAAAACTCAGAGGCACTTTTGATTCCCCTCCCCTTTCTGTATCACTCCTATCAATCCAATTACTGTGAGCCATTAATTCTACATCCACAGTGAATCTCTTATTTCATCCAAGCCCTCAACAGCCCTCCCCTGGATTATCTATGAGCTTTCTAGAGAGGGTCTCTCTCTGCCTTCTGTTTTTCTAATGTCATTTGAAATTCATCCTAAGCATGATTTTTAATACCTCACTTCTTCATACCCTTTTTTTTAATGACTCAACAAATATCTTGGCCTGCCATCAGACCCTAAATGGATGGTTTCAATCCAATTTGCAAACTAGTCTCCTGCTGATATCCTACAGCCAAAGGGACTTAGTAATCATTGCACACACTCAGCTTATCATCTTTCCCTAAATCCACTTCTCTATTTGCAAAACTTTGTTCTTATTCTTACCTATTCGTCAGAGTCCATCTTAAGTTTTCTGACCAGATGTGATTTCATCTTTTTTTCTGATTTCTCATAGTACCAAATGTACATCTTTTTATTTTGACTCTAGTCATTTTTATGTTTATTACCTGTATCACTAGACATGAAGCTTTTTAAGGAAGAGACTATTTTTTCATATTTATAACTACCACCAGTACCCTACTCCCAACCAGAATATTTAGAATGCTCCCTGGTATATGTATAGTACATACTTATTAAATTGTTGGAATGGAACAGGAAGGTCTTTGGTCATGGTACTTATCAGTCAATAGGTTCTCAATAATTACTTGTTGTATAAAGTAATACATGCAGTTTTTATTCCCATAGTTCATAAAATTGCTCAACGATTATCAATGACACCCTACTGATTATTTCTTTATTTTGAAATAGTCTCCTAACAGGATTCCACGGGACTCAGCTCTCCCCTATTTTTTAAAAATGGTATTTATTTATTTTTGAGAGTGAGATAGAGAGTGAGCAGCAGACAGGCAGAGAGAGAGGGAGCCAGAATCCCAAGCAGGCTCCACACTGTCAGTGCGGAGCCCTGTGTGGGCCTGAACTTAGGAACCGTGAGAATCATCGCCTGAGCCAAAATCAAGAGTCAGATGCTTAACTAACTGAGCCACTCAGGTGCTCCTATCTCTCTCTTTTTTTAAATGTTTATTCATTTTTGAGAGAGAGAGAAAGAGGGCATGAACTTGGGAGGGGCAGATAGAGAGAGAGAGATGGAGACAGAGATTCCGAAGTGGGCTCTTCACTGACAGCAGCAGGCCCAGCTGAGAGCTTGAATTCACAAACCCAACTGTGAGAACATGCCCTGAACAGAAGTCAGACACTCGAGTGACTGAGCCACCCAGGCACGCCGGCACTCAACTCTCCTTATTTTCCCATTCTTTTCTATCAGTCCTCGGTCTCTGTTACTGGGTTCTTTTTTCTCTATCTTACTATAGGCTGGTATTCCTGAAGTGTCAGTCTCTTCTCATCTAAACTCTTTGCAGCTTTAACTATTACTTCTCTGCCAACAACTTCTCACATGTATAGATTGAGAATGCCCTCTATCTGAAACAGTTCCAACTATATTTTTTACAAAGATGCCCTCCCAAAATTTCAAACTACACATTTTTATCTTTCTGTATTCACTTCTACAGTATCAATGATCTTATGTGGTGGTTGAATGCCATTATTTGGTCTTCAGAATTTATTTACCCATCTTCTAGCAATTATACCTCATTTTTCTGCTGAGGAAGGCATCTATCCCTCACTCTCAGTCATGGGTTTCTCACTCCACAAAGCTCTGTAAACCAACTTTAATGAATTAGGATGTTCTGTCTCCTTTGTCATAGTGATTGCTTCAGAAATGACCACAAGATACAAGTAAGGCCAATCAGAGGGAAAAGAATGAATTCTAGAAATTTTATTTCATCATTCAGAGAAACAGACTGTCTTTTCCACTGCCCTATGTATGGTGATGATATGACCTGAGAAATAGTAGGGGCTACACTGTAAAAACTAAGAATGACATCAACCAGGGGTGCCTGTATGCCTCAGTCAGTTAAGCTTCCAACTCTTAGTTTTGGCTCAAGTCATGATCTGAGGGTCATGAGATCGAGCCCTGTGTCAGGCCACACTGAGCATGGAGTCTGCTTGGGATTCTCTCTCTCCCTCTTTCTCTTCCCCACCCCCACTCATCTCTCTCTCTCGCTCTTGCTCTCGCTCTTGCTCTCACTCTCTCTTTCAAAAAAAAAAAAAAAAGAATGAATTCAACCAGAAGAATAGACACTAAGATGCTTCATAAAAATACTTTACCCTTCAGAGTGCCCAAATCATTCCCTGAAAATATTGTGAAAATATTCTCTTGAGAATCCTGTCATCATCCCCCTGGAGATATCCTTCTCCAAAATTTCTCACTTCTGGAAATAACACAGCCATCCACTGAGTTCTCATTCTTGACATCTGGGACTCCTTATTGACACCTGTTTCATACCCTCAGGTATGTCAGTGAACCACACAGTATTCGGTTTGTCCTCAGAAATATATCTGCTCTGTTCACTCTCATTGTTTCCACTCTATTCCAAACCTCATCAGTGTAAGAGCAAAAGCTTCCAAATTGTTCTTTCCATCCTTACCTTCATCAAACCCACTCTTCTCTGAACTTGCTACCTCCACATTTTAACTCTTTCAATTTTATCCCATTGCCTTTAAGAAAAAAATCAAAATCTTGACATGGTCAATAAAGTGTTTCATAATCTGCCTTCTTCTACAGTCTCAGCCTTCACTGATTTCTCTCTTAACTTCTTGGAACTCATCAAATTCCTTCCCCCTCAGGGACTTGACATCTGATATTTCCATAGCCTGAAATAGTCCTATTCTTCTCTGACTGGCTAACTATTATTCCCGAATTAAATATTACCTAAATATTATTGCGTAAATATTACTTCCTCATGAAAGCCCCCCACCCCACCCCTTAACTTTCTGGACTAAGTTCCCATTTTAAACTCTTATAGCATCCTGACTTTTCCCTTTATAGCGTTATAATTAAATGCTTAGTTGTATATTTATTTGTTTAATGTTTGTATCCCTACCATAGATTGTGTCTTGAAGGCAGGAACATTATCTTCTTGTTCTTTATAGTATCACCAGAATATAATACAGAGTGTATCATAAGTTGATGGATGAATATTTCATGAATAAATGCATCAAAGAGGCACAACTTGTCTAAACTTAATTTGTTTTCTTGCCCTACAAACATGCCTCTGTTTTTGCTTTTCTGAGCTCAGTATACTTTTACTCTCTTTAACCTGGGCAGAAAGTCAGCCTTAATTTCAAATCTCTTCCACTGTCATTTTTCATAGCCTGTTTCTCACCAGATTCTTGTTGAATCTGACTCCATAAAGTTTCTCACATATGCCCTTTAATATCCATTTGCATTCAAGTTAGCTTTCTTCTGATTCTAAATTTTAACCTGAAAGATGTACATAATCCCCATGGCTCTAATTCTTCACACCGCTGCCTAGGTGATTATTCCTAAAATACAATGGCTCATGTTACTCCTGTCTTTCAAAACCTTTAAAACATTCTTAGTACCTGTCCATTTTTTTTAAAGTTTTTTTTTTGTTTTTTTTTTTGTTTTTTTTTTTTAATTTTGAGAGAGACAGAGACAGCATGCCTGGGGGAGGAGCAGAGAGAGAGGGAGAGAGAGAATCCCAAGCAGGCTCTGCACAGTTAGAACAGAGGCCGACGTGGGGCTTGAATTTAGGAAACCTTGAGACCATGACCTGAGCTGAGACTGAGTCGGAGACTTAACTGACCGAGCCACACAGATGCCCAGTACCTGTTCATTTCTTTAAAGACATATAGTTCAAATTCCATAGCATACTACTCAAGTTCCTCACAGTTAGGTCAGACCTACCGCTTTACACTCTCTTTTTCTGCACACTGTGTGTTCTGAAACCAATGTTCTCTTTTCCATTCTCAAGCTTTCCATGCATCATGTCTCCGCCAACTTGAAATGCCCTTCTTTCCTCACTTCCCATCAAGCCCTCTCTACTTTATTTTTCCAGACTTGCCACCAAAGTCACATCCTCCATGAAGTCATCTGTCTCCCTCTTTACTTTCCTTTTTGCATCCACAGGATGTTCATACACTACATTCTGTATTTAACTATGTTTATTTGATTTAGGAGGAGGCACTATAATTTAGTGATAGAATGTCTTCTCCAGAGTCAAATGGCTGAATTTGAATCATGGTTTCATCATTTTCAATTTGTGCAACTTTGGGAAAGTTACTTAAATGATTTGCCACAGCTTTCTCTTTAATTGTAAATAATTAGATAAAATAATTGGTGCAAAGCACTTAGAAGAATTCAAGTGCTCGATATCTGTTATTGTTTGCATACATATGTGTCACCAGCTATAAAGCTCTTGGATCCAAAGCACAGATAATTATCTCTCTCCAAATTCTCAGCAAAGTGCTTCATTTAAACTAAGACCAGTAATTATCTGTCAAATTGATTAATTGCAAAGTTCTAGGGTCCTGTATACCTTAAGGCTTTGTATTACTATAACTGCTTTAATAAGATCCTGTTAAAGGTCCTATTGAAGGAGCAAATATTCAGGAAAGCAAGGAAAAGGGAGGGAAAATTATTAGAATTTTTAAAAGGGAGGAAATTATGTGAAAACATTATCATTAATATTGTAATTGCAACTCTAAACAGGAGAATACACAAAGGAATCTTGTACAAACAAGCTGAAGACTTATGAGAAATGACAGTAGGGTTTGATATGTGTTGTTACCAAAGTGCAACTTTTGATGGAATTGTTTTCTGTAGTCATGGGCTAAAAGGCTATCACCATGCACTATTGAGAAAAATGTTCTGTACTTTATAACAGAACCCCTAGGCTCCCATTCAGTCTTCCTTTGTCATTTGACTATATTAGACAAGTCAACTGAATTCTCTGGGGCTTGATCTTTAAAAGGAGAGAGTTGGACTGTATGGGATTCATGAGTTCCTCCCTGCACTGATATTCTCTGATCCCTAATCTTAGTGGCCCTGTTTTTACCCCACTCATTTTTAGCAGACATTTCTCCAGTATTTATGAGGTATTTCTTGAGTATCTACCATGGCACTATCACAGCTCTCTGACACTGAATATATCATTTATAATAAATGTTATTCTTCATTCATTTTATATAAATGAGGAGACTAATACTAATATCACATGATTATGGAATTAAAAGAAACAATCCAGTGAAAGTGCTTGCCTTGTTATGGTATGTGGCAGGTGCCAATAAATGTTTATATTCTCCTTCTAATTGGAAAATTTTTTTCTTACACATCAGGATCCAGTATAAATATTATTTATTTGTGAAGTCTTTTCGATCCCTGCATGTACTCCTAGTCAGAACCTAACAAAATATATTATATTCAAGTCTATTATAACACTGATGCGCTGATAATATTTTATGGTAATTATTCACTACATATCTGTCACTCCCAAAGGCTCTGAACTCCTAGTCAGGTATTACATATTTTTTACCTTTCAAACTTTGGCACTAACACAGGACCTCACACTTACAAAAAGTTCAATGAAAACTCATTGGCGAATGGATAAATGAATGACTGAATTTCCAGTTAGTAGGAGAGGTGGGGAAAAGCCTCTCCTCTCTCAAAACACTTTTGGTATTTGCCAAATGATACCTGAAATCCCCTTAATGAAAAGTCAGACAAAGATTTGGATTTCACCATTTTAAAAAGAAAGGCTGAAAGGCTTATGTCATGGGGGAAGGTAACTTGGGTGTCCATTTTGGGAAATACTGTACCAGAACACTTAGCATACTGTTTCTACCAGCCAACTAAGTCAATTTAGCCTTCTAGTCCACTAATAGCTCAAATAGTCTTAAAGGTTTTCCTCATCTATAGTTCACGTCTTAGGTAAACAAAGTATGAAGATTTTCCTGATGAGCTAATTACTTCTTTTGATAAGAAAAATGTTTCTGGATTAGAGAAATTAGAAATCCAACATAAGGCACAGATTTGAGTCATATACACAATGTCGCATTTTCTGATAGTCACATTAAAAAAGAAAAAGATGAAAAGTTGAATATGTTTTATTCAACTCAATATATTCACGCTGCTATCATTTCTACATGAAGTCAACATTGAAAAGTTTGAAATATGTTGCAGTCCTTTTTGCCATACTCAGTCCTTGAAATCCAAATGTGTATTTTATACTTTTAGCACATCTCAATTCAGATCAGCTACATTTAAAGTGTTCAATAGCCATATGTGGCTAATGACTACTCTAGTTGTACAAATCTAGATGACACCTGATTTTAATTACAGTCACAAGCCAAAGAAAAAAGTTCCCCCCACAAATATCACCCAGGAGATACGATGCTTTCCAAAACGAGTTCATTTCAGTTATGTGTGAGCTCTAGAGACAATTTAATTTCTATTGGCCTGGTTTCCCTGATAATTCAATGGGTGATGTCTGCCAAATTTGTATTTTTTAACTTATCAGATACTTTCCCCTTGATATTTCCTAAACTCCTTATGTACTCCTCTAAGACTATTTTGAAGGTCTGAAGATGTAAGATGTTTGGTGATACCCCTTGGCTACAGCAAAATCATGAGTTAAAGTTATACCTCTTTCTCCAAAACAAAAACAAAAACAAATACAAAACAAAACCTATTCCTTTGAGGAAATCATTTACTTTATAAGTGACTGGGGTATAAATAAGAATACTTATTATCTTTTATAATGATATTTTAATTTATTAACATTGCAGTGGAAAACTCAGCTTACCCTAACACTAGTAAATACACTCTGCTGTATCTATAGCCAAGGATACATTTGTGAAAAAGTGCACCTTTTTTAAATGTGGCCCTTTTAAAGTCATCTATCTTTATAAAATATTTTGACAATTTTTAAGACAGTATTGGATAAAGGCACAATGCGTATACACATATTTGTTCCTAGCTACTTTAGGCCAATTGTATACTAAATCTGTTAATTTTGATTTCTTTATGTTTGAATTAAGAAGAAAACCCTCAGACAGAAAATATTCAGAATTATATGACTTTGACATTCCCTATCCAAGCTCTTTGAATGTGTATAGATTGATAAATGAGCTTTGGAATCTCTTTTTTAGAGGCTTCTTGAAAGCAATTCACTCACTTACCTAAATTGATCACTAGCTCTTGTGGGTTTGGAAAATTTGCTAACCTCTAAAAATTCACTACAATTTCCCTGTTGCTTTGGAAAAGCACCACAGAGAACATGCCATAATTTCTGTAAAAAGCTGTTTTCTTGAAACCCCCAACTGGGGGGAGACCTCTAAAATGTGTTAAAATACTTACATCTTCGTGATAGTTTAGCAGTGCCAATAATTTGAGATCATTCGTGTTCAGTTTGAGACAATAAACAACTGCATTTTCTTTTCGGTTCAGCATTTATCTTAAGGATTACTCAATATTTTGAGGCATCTATGAAAACTGGGTTAGACTAAGTATTAGATGAACTGCCCTCTTGTCCTGGTTCTATAGTTAGCCAGCAGTGTTAACTCTCAGGGCTTTAGTTTACTTATCTATAAAAGGATGAATTTGGAATAAATTACTTCTATGTCTCTATACAGTTTATGTTGTGTGACTTAATTATAATTCTCAACTGATAGGGAGAGGAAATATTTTAATGGCATTCTCTTCTTTATCCCTATAGCCATGACAGACCTCAGATGAGACAGAGAACACAGAAGCCATCAAGTCTCCTCTCAACATTTGCCACTCAGTGTGATAAACTGCATCTTCAGTCATATTCATCTTGCTCTTCTTTTTTTTTTAAATACACAAAAATACAATGTATCAACACAAGACCTGCACTTCATCTCTATATTAAATCACCCTTTGTCTACTCAGACTTTCTCTCCCTTTCTACCTACTCCATTATTTACCTCAGCACACAGAAGTGTTCCAAAATCTCCCTTAAAATCAAAAACCTTCCTTGACTCCAAATCCTTTCACATTAAATGCTCACTCTCTCTACACAGACCCCTTCACCACCACTACACTTACTATTTCTGTATTCTTGCTTCCCATTATTTCTTTAGCATACTTCACACTGGAGTATGTGTCCTTTACTTCAACTGCTTTTGCTAAGGTCACCAATGACTTCCATGTTACAGTCCGCATCTTACAAGGAAGCTCTCTCCTTTGGGCTTCTCTAACACCACACTTTCTTGGTTTTCCATACATTTCTCTGGTCACAACTTCTCAGTCTCTCTTTCTTACCTTCATATTAATATCCAGCTTCTGAATTTCAGAGGAACTAAAGGCTTTGTTTTGGGTAATTTCAACCAGTAACATGGCTTTAAATACCTTTAAATGTATTTAATGTATTTATAGACTGTTCCCATGTTTAGATTTCACCACAGTCCTATGTTATGAACTCTAGACCCATCTAATAGTCCACAGCATGTCTCTGTCTCACAGGTACCTCTAACAGATCACAAATAAATTCTTGATCTGTCCACATCCTATGCAATTATATCCTAGACACACACACACACACACACACACACACACACACACAGTTTTCCCTTTTCTAATCATCTAATTCTCAAAAGAGTAAATGGGATCCTACCAGTTGCTCAGTCCCCAAATCTGAGACTTGTTCTTTTGTTTTTAATTATTACTATTATTTCTTTTATTTTAGATAGAGAAAGAGAGAGAAAGTGAAAGCAGGGGAGACGGGCAGAGGGAGAGGGAGAGAGACAAAGAGAGAGAAAGAGAGAGATTGGAGCTCAGGCAGGCTCAATGCTCAGCATGGAGCCCCACACAGGGCTTGATCTCATAACCCTGGGATCATGACCTGAACTGAAATCAAGAGTCAGACACTCAACCGGCTAAGCCACCCAGGCGCCCCATCATTTTCAATGCTTTATTCAACAATGACATCTAATCAAACACTAAGTCTTGTCAACTCTGTATCTCAAATATCTGTGCTTCCTCCATTTCATTTCAATATTTCACTGTCATCCATGTAACCATAATATCATAAATGTCAGTAGCGTCCTAACTAGACTTGTAACTTCTTGTCTGACTCAAATATATTTTATAAACTGAAGCCCCAAATAAGCTTCTTTAAATGCAAATATAATCTTGTCACTTTTATGTTTAAAACCTTTCCATTATTTTTAACAGTCTCCTATTATAATTAAGGAAAAATCAAGACATTGCAAATTGTGTATAAAGCCTTAAGTGATTTTTTCCTTTTTGCCTCTTTACCTCACTGAGTGCATTCTATCTCCTGCTCATTTGCCATAAATCCAGCCACCCTGGCCTTCTTTCAGTTTTTCAAATACATCAAACCTTTCCTATTTGAGGGTCTTTATCCATTCTGTTCCCTCTAGTTGGAACAGTGTTCTTCCCCTGTTTCATCTGGGTAATGCCTCATCATCCTTCAGAAAATACTGCTTCCTTGAGATGTTTTAGATGTTTGTGCATTATTTGTTCATTGTGTGTGTATATATATATATATATATATATATATATATATATATAATATATCTCTATATGTCTCTATCTATCTATCTATCTATCTATCTATCAGCTTCAGAAGATCAGGAATCATGATTATTGTATTCACTGCTAGATCCTCAGAACCTAACTCAGACTGTAGCTGAGCTACAGTCAGCTCATGCTGTAGCTGTAGAATCAATATTTGTTGACAAAATCTTATAGGAAAGAGAACTAAGGAGAATAAGCATCTGGCATGAGAATTGGAATGGGAACCTGACTCTTCTGATTTGTTTTAGCTCTTTCTCCATGCTACATTGTCATTCCTCTTCTTGACTCATCCCAACCCAGTGGGATGAGCTCAGGCCCATTAAATGTCTTTACCATTGATCTCAACATGGAATGGTCCCCATCTCCATATCCCTAACCCCTAGGGGTCCTTGCCCCTGAGCTATGCTATCCCACAACCCAGCTGCCTGGGATTTGTCTGCCTTTATTAGATTTACAAATCCCCTTAATGACCTCTGCTTTCCCCTCTCCCAATTCTTTTGCATTTTTAGCATAATGTTCATCTTTAAAATAAGTCACTTTTCCACTTTCCTATTTATATTTCTTTCTTTTCTTAGTCCATGGAAAACCCTGCTAATTATGCAGTGTTATTTTTTCCCTTAAGCTAGAACTAATTTCTTATTTCCCACCCCAAAACAGAGCACTGAAAAAAAGCAAAGCACATAGATCCATATACCATGTTTCTTTCACTCCAGAAAATTATGAAGTTTTCAATATTTCAAAAATTCAACTGGAAAAGGGTAAGTGTACATTTTTATCAAGAAAGTCATGACCTCTCACAAATATGATCACCTTTACAAAAAATAAAATACCAAAGGAATAAAATGCACAACAGATATGTTGTTGTGCTAAACAGTTCTCCATTAGCATCAGGCCATCTTGGTGGCTTAGCAGGTAGCATGGGGCAAGAGGCAACTATAGTGAAAAAATAAATTGAACCAAAAGCACTCAAGGGAGACATTGAAAGAAAACCCCCACAGTGATAAAAAGGGATGCACAGCAGGCATTGAGGTAAACCTTTTTCAGAGACTGTAAGGTAACTGAATGAAACCAACAATCACAAGAATGAATTTCAGAAGAAATCATCAAACATAGCACGTAGCTGATTGGCATGTCAAACTTTTCTAGATGAATCCAAGTCCAAAAACCTCAGAAACTTCTGACTGCCCCTGGACCCAAATCCCTCAATGTATAGAAAGAATCAGCCTTGATTCTCACAACACCATTCCCTCACATCTCCCTTTCAGTGTTCATGGAACTCAGTCTTTCTTGTATTTAATGCATTATGCATTGTGTTCTATTCCAATTCTGCTTTGTGATAGTTTTTCTTTTTAAAAAATAATCTGTTGACTGTTTTGAATATGCTGAGTAAATAAGGCTTTTGATGTTAGAGCTGTTTCTTCTCCAAAAGTAGCAAGAAAATTATAAATTTTGGTAGCAGGGACTGAATTTGCAGTACTACACATTTAGGTGTCAATCACCCAAATAATTGTTAGGTATAGTCATTACTCATGTTAATCCTTAAAATGGAACAAAATAAAACTATCTCATATATAGCAGTAACAAAATCGAAGAGTTTATCTTCTGAGTCCAAATTTTTGTTATTTTAGCCATTACAACAAATAAATGAATTTCAAAATTCAAACACATAAAAATTTAAGATAATTATTTCTGGAGGGAAGTACAAGAAGTTGTCATCAACATTGAACACCCAGGTATGGAAACATTGTCAACAACATTCTGTTTATTAAAGCAGCTTAAACTTTAAACTTTATATATATATATATATATATATATATATATATATATATTATATAGGGCCTCTCTATGACCTATGTCGTGATGACAATTTAGTAAGTATTTGTATATAGCTTAAGGTAATTTTACATTAATGTGGGCTATCCTAGTTTGCATAATTTTTGTTTATATTTTTATGTTTAAGATTTCTTCATGTCATTTTCGAGTAAGATTAAAATAGATGCTGTAATGTATTTGGACAACACTCAAATATAATGTCCATAACTTGATACACGTGGAAAACACAACAAAATTTAAAATGTAGAAGATACATTTGGTGAAGATGAAACAACAACAACAAAAAATACTTCCTTGGGTACGTGCCAGTTTTGAGTCTGTGATTTGTGACCTGTTCTCACAGAATTGAAAATAGCCAGGGACTCCAGGGGACTAGAGGGTAGAAGTTATGTTCTTCCCAAGAATTGTCAACACCATAGAAGAATGTCCACCCAACATGCCTGGCAGTTTCTGAAACCCAGCCAGTTATGGAAATAAGTTGCAGCTCATAGAGGATCACAGCATTGTGAACTTGTACCCAAGTCGGGTTACTAGCAGCCTAAACGCAGCATATAGTGCATATCAGTGACAATTATCAACTTCCTTGTATGAATTTCTTATCTTTTAATCTCCCCTGCATACGCATATGAGCACATGCATGTGTTCACACACACACATGCACACACACACACACACATGTACACATTATCTCTTCAGGTGATTTAGATCACTAAATCCTAAATCTGCTAGGTACTCATTCCTTAGGTGAAGAAACTCATCCTGCTGAGATAAACGGTCTAACACAGCAGTTGGAATTCTTAGGCAATGCAGCATATTCGAAATATAAGCTGTCAGTGTTACTATTATTAATGTGACTGTTATTATTATTAATTCTTCAGAGCAAACAATGTAGGAAAATAGTCAGCAGGAAACAAGTGGAGAAAGAGATAAGAATTCCAACAGCCTAGCCAAAAATAATGATAAACTCAAATACATGATCTCTATTTGGGAGAACACACAAAAATTATCCCAATGTTGACCTAGATAATATTCCTGGGACCCTGGAAAATGAACTCTAAATCACAACTATTAATGTTTGAAATTGGTTATGAAAAGCACATATTTTCTAAGAGAGGGTAGATGACCTAAATGTTACCAAGCATTGAGTCCAAGATCAATTTCATCAATGGCCTTACAAAAAGCTACCCTTCAGAAATGTATAAAAATAAAATTTCTATTAACACAAAAATAGAAACCACGTACAGAAAATTGATTTTCCAGACACACAGCAATAGCATGCAGTCATTGTTGTGGGCTCATCATAGTTATTAAATACTTAACATGTATCAAGCCCTTTATATAAGTATTCATTTTAATTTTTTGAACTCCATAAGATAGGTATTAGTATTGCTATTTTACAGATAACTTAGCTGATAGCTCAGGGAGATAATGTGACTTACTCAAACTTAAGCTAACAAATGTTAGAGCTAGAATGTGAACCCAAGTCTTACTACCTCCAAATCTATTTTCATTTCTTAATGTGATGCTGATGTTTCCAATTAAATAAGTGAACTCTTATATGTCAGGCAGCTGTAAGAATTATTGAACATCTTACAAATGTACCATCAACAGGAAAGCCACTTGAAGTGGGTTTACATTTGTGATGGTAGATTTACACTTCCCTCAAGTCTCAAGAGTTCCCTCACATCTTTCTTCTGATACAGGATACATGTCTTGGAATCAAGAGCTGGTGTTTTGCCTTGAAATGAGCACCAATGCCCGGTCCAACTGCTTTGGCCTCATGATCTTCAAGTTCTAACCAGCAAAGCTCACCAAATTTAGTTAGGAATCAAAGGCAGATTAGTCTTACCATTCTTTCAGGACCCTTTTAAAGCTGGTCTCCTCGTATCTAGATGAGCTATCTTCACTTGCCAGTTATTATGTGAACATCTCTTTGGTTTAACAAGTCTAGTCTCCTCAATCCTCCACAAACTCTCCATTTTATTGTCCCTTGTGACTTTACACGTGACTTAACATGTGACTTTACACGTTAATAGTTCTGCTTAGCACATCTTCTTTTTCTCCTCTGCCCACTGGAAACCTGCCCAATCTCCAAGGCCTGGATAAAGAGCTCCCCCCACAAGTGAGTCAACCCTGATCCCTCACTGATAACTCACATTTTGAACTACATTTAAATATGGTTTGTATATTCCTGACTTGCTTTCATAATATGTAATGATCATTTGAGATGCATAATTTCAGTTTACTTTTTAAGGCTAAAGCCTAAGCTCTAAAGGTAAGAATGATTTGGTCTAATATTTCACATTCTTCTGGGAATATGGAAGTTGTGCTTGTTCATCAGTTGACTATGTCAGTCTCTTCTGGGAAACAGGTACAAACAGTGATGGGGACTTGATCTTTATGCCATTCTGCCTGACTCATATATTCAGGGATGGGAGCAAATAATGAGATCAGACCTCAGTGAATGACTTTTTCATGACAATTTCCCATGTTCCACACAATGCAATAGAAAAAGTGCAGATTTTAAAATGAGACTTTCCATCTTTAAATACTAACTCAGCTGATTAAGTAAGAGTGGATTCTAGGTCCTTTTCCCTACATAAATTTTATATAATACTACATTCTTCACAACGTTGTTAAGATTAGAAATAATAATGTATATAAAAACATCTGGAACACAGTTAACTATTAATAAATCATATCTTGTATTACTTCTACAAGACAAATAGCTCAAGGCACCCTGTCTCCCAAAATGGTCTTCTTAGCCACTAATATTTTCTTTTTCTGTCTTGACCACATAATTTTGTCCAATATTTAATAATAAATCATGAACTAATGGAGCTTAGAATTTCTTCTCAGGAATCTTGATACTGGTGCTAAAAACCATGAGCCCTAATTAATAAGAATCATTGTTGAAATCTAGGTATTTCATTGATGCATCTATTAATACTACAACATGTAATAAATATTGCTTCAAAAGCAAAACCATAAAAACCTCCAAGATACTATATATCTTTTTTTAAGTTTATTTATTTTGAGAGAGGCAGAGTGCAAGCAAGGGAGGGGCAGAAAGAGGGGGGACAGAGAATCTGAAGCAAGGTCTGCTCTGACAGCGCAGAGGCCGATGCGGACTCATGAAATATGAGATCATGACTTGAGCCAAAATCAGATGCTTAACCTGAGCCACTCAGGTGTCCCAATACTATGTGTCTTTATTAGAAGTATTAATTTGTACTTTTATTTTGACTAACGATAAGAACATATATAGTTTTATATGTTGTCAAGGACTTTGATTTATGGCATAAATAATGGTTCCTACATCCTCACTGTTTGACTTGTCTGACTTAGATAATTGTCTAATTTATCTTTTTACTGAATATTTTTATGATAGAATTTTTACCATTCTCTTTACCCCCAAAAGAAAAACAGGGAGAGAGAGAGAGAGAGAGAGAGAGAGAGAGAGAGAGAGAGAGAGGGAGAGAGAAGTGCCTTACTGATGTTTCCCCATTCAGTTTTAAGCTGAATATTTTACATGACCTGTCTAATGCAGATATTTTGGTACATTTTTGTAGTTGATAATGTACCTTGTGAATTAAATCAAAAGGTAACTAGACACATACCATATACGAAAAAAAACAAAAGGTGAGTCAAACTAAAATTGATCAACGGTGTTGAAGAAATGTTGAGACCCAGTGTAGTACTGGTGTTATCTAGGTCCCAGGCAGTCCTAGGATAGTATAAGGGCAGTTGAAGAAAGAAGCAATTTATGCTCACTGAGCACTTATTCTATGCCAATGTTGGTATTGATGGTAATCCATGAAACTGGTACTGGCATTCCTCTCCTTGACTTCATAAAGAAACAGAAGTTATCCAGTGCCACAGTTATAGTGAGTAGGATATATGAATCCAACCTGTCATTCAATTTGACTATAGTATATATAGCTTGGATCTGCATTCACAAGAAAAGTTGCATGGTTTTCGATATAATAGAAAAAAGTACTCATACAATTTCTTCTGTCTCCTAGAAATATACTCAATGAAAATATATACTGCCACCCACTTATTCTGGAATTGTCCATTTAGCATGTTGAAATAAACATCTACCTGCAGAGTGACCACCTGGTAATTTTACTAAATTACTAAGACAGTAAAGTCAAATATTATTTAAGACTCTGAGCTTATTTATTTATAGAATGTCATTTGAATGAATAAGTTTATATATATATATATATATATATATATATATATATATATATATATAGTGTAGTAGTAAAATGAAACTCTGTTTACTTCATAAGTAAATGACCCAACATTATTTGAACAAAATTTTTGGGGTTTTTCCCCCTTCAGTAGTTGTGTACACACACTTTCACCAAAATCTATTCTAGTTCTTATAGAATTTTAAAGACAAGCATTTCAGTTTGGATGGGTGGGTTATGCCACCAACCAATAAAATTAAATATTATCTGAGGGCTAATATAGAAAGTTAAATCTCTTGGCCACATTTGAAGCATGTATTGGATGATCTGGTTAATAACCATGTCAATACAAGAAAACCAACTTGAACACTTTAGGCAAAATCATCCAAATGAAAAGGTTTGACTTTATTCAAATCATGTTTGTATCAAGGAAACTGTCCACAAAAAGGTGACTGATGCAATTATTATCAATTATCCCCTAATATTCCTATGCCAAAGTCTTCAAGATAGTTATACTCTCAGATCAGGGCCAAAATCCTGAGACACAATTTGTCACAGGCCCTAGATAAAAATTTAAGCACATGTCACTTTATGAGGATGAAATATAGACTAAAGCAAAATACTTCATCAGATAATGACAAAAGTCACCCTTTTTCTTCTATTATACCATTATCAATCAATACCAGAAATAGAATTTTATTTATGTTTCATTTGACACATAGTATGGTTCCTTGAATAATAACTACACTTCCTAGTAGTTTGACTTATCCAACTTCTTTAATTGCCAATATCTAACGGCCCTAACCCCAGTAGATAAAAGTGGCACTTGACAATAATCGTATACATCAAATAAGGAAGATATTCTTTGCCTGGGTTTTACAGAGTCCATGAATGGGCTTCACTACATCCAAAGCTTAATCAAAATTGATCTACATGTTCAAACAATACTATTTATATGTGGAGCAATGCCTGTGAGATTACACACTAAATTTATAATGGTGGCTAATTTTGATGAGTTGAAAGACAATATCAGCTTTGATTCTTTTTTTAACCCTTTGATATGAAAATATGTATGAATTACTTGTGTAATTAAAATTTATTCCAAAGTTGGTTTTAAATGTATATTTGTAATTTTTATGAAGGTGGGGCAGAGCTTTCATCTCATGCTCAGATATACAAATCTCTTATGTTATATATTTTGAAGCTGGAGAAAATTGATATATTATCTGATTAGAGACACATTAGCTTCAAATTTTGTGCATTTGAAGTAACTTCAAATGTTTCAGATTTATTTCTCCTTATTGTTTTATTTTTCCTTAAATGAATTGGATAGATTTAAAAATTAAAAATAACACTTTGAGGCAGATATCATTTTATATATAGCACCTCCCTTACATTGCTAATGTAGGATTAATTTCAACACAAACTTCCAATTGGCTGAGTTTTTGCAATGGTAAATCAGGAGTCCACATAACAGGTGGCCTTGATTATGCTATAAATTTCACCCACCTAAAGTATCAGATTTATTATCTGGAGAAAGTTATAATATACAAATCAAGTATTGTCCAGAAAAATAAGCAAAGTCATTCAAACTTTTAATTATTTTAAGGTAAATATTTTTTTGAATATTTAAAAGACTGTGGGCTAAACAAGGCTTAGAAAAGTTTCTTTTAATACTTTTGATTTATAGAATGAGTATTAGATATAGATGGATAGAATTTAGCATGCTATATCTCAAATACAACTTAGCACTAGATGTTGTTCTGGACACAACCATCTGAATCCCTACATTTTCAAGTGCCAACCTAGAGCAGCAAAATAAAATTCTCTTGGAACCATGAATCTGTGTAGTACTAAATACAGTCCATTTCCATTACAGATTCATTATTGATGGGGAAATGTAACTATCATACAGCAACTTGGAAACATAGCTCTGTCTATTGAACTCTGTCAATAAATTGTACACGTCAATTATATTTCACATGACTTTCTTTTCCAAAGCAGTTTACTCAAGAGTTCATTCATTGTTATCTAGCAGTAATGTCTTCTTTCAACAAGGTTACTATATCAGCTATAACAAATGAACAGGAAGAAGCAAAAATCCTATAAGGGATTTATAACTTTCTTTCTGTATAGCGAAATAAATTTTTTTCCTGCTTATTGGCCACATCTTTAAACCGATGATTCATTATAAAACAGTGACTAGAAATATAAGCATCCATCCCCTGGGTTTCTAAGACTTTTATTTTACTATTTAATTTTTAAATCACATTTTGCAAAATTTGCATATTTGGGTTCAAAGATCAAAATAGTTGCCTGAATTCTTAGTGTACTTGACTAGATAAAAAGTTTATGTCAGAGTCCATATATAAAAAAATAATGCCTTCACAGTACAGTTTTATTTCTATTGATTTCTAAAATTTAATTCAGACATCATGTAATAATGACAATAATGTATTGAAAAAAACTTCATGGCACCAATCAAAGCACACTCTGATTATAGACTGTGGTTATTGTGACAGGTTAATTTTTGTAAAATCCCAGCTAGTGTTTATAACTAACACATATTTTTAATTCATAAAATACCAAAGAGATTAATAATTTTTTTAATCTAGTTTTTCTCTGCTTCTCCTTGAATCTCTTTGGGAAGTATGAATTGGTATTATTATTATTAGTATTATTATTAAAAATATGAGGCAATAAGTCTATTGCCTTAGACTGGCACACAGCCTCGCATCATGGTCTGGCCCCAACCACTCTTTCCATCCTTATCTTCATTTCACACATAAGCCCCAGAAAAGTAGAAGAGCCTATTCTTTCTGGAACATAACACATCCCATCCCAGTTTGTGCCTTCATGCATGCTGTCTGAAAGGTTTTCCTTTCTTATGCCCTTCTGCCAGTTTGTGCACCCAGTATTAGTGGCTTGCATTTATTCAGTGCTCACTACACACTATGTATTTACTAAGAGCATTATTTCATGTATGCCTTTTAACAGGCCTGTTTTACAGAATATGAGAACTGTGGATGTTATCTCGATAATAAATGACAGATCCGCACCCAGGCAGACTTTGGAGTCCACTCTGTGATGCATTACTTAACACTGTGATACATAAATCACAAGTCCCAATAAACTTCCAAGATCAAGAGAAAAGTAATTGTTATCCCATGGATATTTCACTGACCACCCCAGACTCTCACCCTTATATCTGCCCCTATATCTCTCTGAGGTCAAACTTTAATTTCTCACCACTGATAAAGTTAGTGATATACTCATCTTGTCTGATTTACTAGTTATTCTGACTTATCTGAATAATCTTTGTATTAAATAGTAAAATGCACATGGTTAGCCCTCTATAAATACTGGTTATATGAATTCATCATTGACAGAAATAAGAGATAATTGAGATTATATCACAAATGACCTCTGAAAAACAATTTAAAAAATCAATTTAAGAAGTCTATAATTTAATAAATAATGATCAAAACTGAGTATTTCTTCATAAATTTGATTTTTTAACTTGAGTTTATAAAAGTGATCCCCAAAGGGACTTGTTGGGGCATCCTTGTTTCAATCCATTCATTCAATCACATGTAATTTTTAAAAATTTTATTGAATCAGACAATAGAATTTAGAACTGTTGTTTGAGCACCCTAGGTGAATTTTGGTTACTCTAAAGAGCCAGTTAAAGATGGAAATAATTCTTTATGATGACTATATGTATATTATATATAAATAATTATTTTATTTGCTTTTTACTGGGCAGATTCAAAACTTTAATTTTTGGTAACAAATACATAGGTTGGCTCATTTAGATAATGGTACGTTGTCTGGGAAGAGAAAAAAATAATCTATTTTCCTTATGTGATGCCAAGCAAATGTAACCATTCTTTTAATTCTTAAAGATAAAGTAGATACTTTAATTCTACTTAGAGACAACCTATGTTTATTCATCCAATTTCTCAAAATTAAGACGGGAAGTGATTTGAAGAGTATTTGAGGATTCTCCTTCATAAGTCATCAAAAGGTCACATTTTGCCCCATTTGTTTTAAATGTTGATATTATATTCAATTTTGATAGTTGTCTGATAGAAGTTTTAAAGTCTGACTAATTCTGTTTAAATAGTGATAACTACAACTCTCAAAATAATCACTATTACATATAAGATGTAAAGTTCTCAAATTTAAGATTTGCCTTTTAGCCTTTCATACTTAAATTTAAAATGTATATTGATAAAATTTACATAATAAAGAAAAAAGTAATTATTTGGAGATGATAGTAACTTACTGAATTCAGAACAAGGATTTTTGGAAACATTCAGTGGTAGAATTGAGTACCATTTTTACTTTTCCTTTTAACTTCTGCAGTTTAAAAACATTTGCTTCACTTTGAAAAATTAAAATATAAAAACTCATTTTCCACAGCACAATTGTACTAGTTTTAGGAATGCTGGAAGGTCTCTCAAATCTGAATTACTTTGAAACGATTTTTCTTAAACAAATAGTCCTTTTTCTTCTTCATTGACTTAAAACAAAAATACTCAAGCCATGATTGTTAATTACACCTACCGATCATCAGTGACAGAACAACATCTTATTAAATTATCTTGAAAACTGGAATCAAGCTAGAAACCAAGAAGGATATAGCGTCTATATACTCAAAGGAGAAGAAAAAAAATGATTTTTCACAATCAGGGCCACACTAGGAATAGTGCTGAGTTATTTTATTAGTCTTTGGTGGAAGGAAAGAGTCTCTAAAGCTTTCCTGGAGATTCCACCCACAGTAAACAAGAAGGTCATTGGGTCTGACATCTGACCTAGAGGAAATTATGACATTCTCTCTGAGCATTAGGTACTCTTTAAGCCGAGTTATTCTCCAATTAGAATGTAGTTACATATCCTACCATTTATTGTTTAACTTATTGCCTAGAACTTACAGAAGAGTTTTTAGATGTGAAGTATCAGAAAGCTAGCAAAGAAAAATTAAGAGCAGTGTTTTCTGGGATAAAATATTCCTTTTACACGCATACCACATTTCTCTTTCTGTTTTATCAGTGTTGTCTTTAGTCGGACACTATTGCCCAGAAATACATGCATCAATCTACCCTTGCTTGTTCCTGATACAAGAAATGATGTAACACTTTCATTTTGATATTCCTTGTAAAAGAAACAGGCTAAGTGAGTCTGCCCTTGACAGGTGTGACTCCCTAATCAGCACTATTAGGCAGCCTTTTGCAGATTCAGCCAGGGGAAACTGCTGAACCCCCCTAACCACCACCACCACTTTAAACAAAGCCATTTAATTTGGTCTTAAGCAAGGTGAGGGGGAAAAAGCCAATTAGTAAATAAAGGGACAAACATAAAGAGGAATAATCTGCCAACAAGAACCTACATGCAAGCCAGAGATTTATGATTTTCTTCCCCAGGGAGGGAGTGACTAACGCACGCACACTGACCATCACCGTAAAGAGGTAAAGAGAGAGTGAAATGGCTCAACGTACACACACCCCGCTCCATACCGGGGACGAGTCTCCGAGCTGCGGCTTGTGCTCTCGGAGGGCCAGGCTGAAGCTGACCGCCCCCACGGCCACGCTGGACACCCCCAGCCCTATCTCCAGCACAGAGAGCACCAAGAGGCTCCCAATAATCTGGCCGCTGGTGCACATCCTTCCTCGGTCATCATTCCTTCCAGATCAGAGAGGGAAACCAACCATCCACCTTCTTTCTTCCACTATCCTCCTTACCCCTTCCGCCCCCTACCAGACCCCAAAACTTTTCTTTCTTCACCAGCGAAGCATTCTCCACAGGGACTAGATTTCCAGAACCGGAGACCCTCTTCCCTGACCGGGCCAGAGGCAAGAGTCGCTCCGCCCCCTGGCACGTTCTGACAGCGATCGTCGGATTTTCCCGGGTTCGGTGGTCGGGGTCAGGAGAGGAGAGTGTACCCGCAGAAGGGCTTTCAGGAAGGAGCCAGAAACCTGGCGGAGCCAGGAGTAAAGGAGCCCTGCTCGAGAGGCGCTGTCCAGAGTTCTGCCGCGTCCCAAGTCTCCGCAGGAAACCTGCTTCCTTCGTAGCCTCCCAGACCCTTCAGGCTTCCCTTTCTTTCCTTGCCAAGGAGATGAGCCTTGCTTCCCAGAGATCCAAAGCGGAACTGTTCAGAGCTTCTCTCTCTCTCTCGCTCTCGTCTCCTCTCCTTTGTTTTCGTGGTAACACAAAGTGCTTCTGCGAGTCCCTCGGTCTCCAGGCTGAGCGGGCGGATATATTCAGCACCACGCTCCTCGTAGTTGCTGTGTCGCCAGAAAAAGCGACCTTGTCTGATGGCCTTTTTCCGTCTGGGTTTCTTCTCCCTCCTCGTCGTCCTCTTCCTCCCCCTGCCTCTTGCTCTGATTCTCTTTCATTTCAGTGACCTCATTGGTATTTGAGAGGTTGATGGAGGAGGGAAAAGCCTGATCTATTTGTGGGTCTAGAACCAATACTCTTGGCTGGCTCCTGATCGGCCCCCCCTGGGGACCCTAACCACAATGATCCTCGCGATCCCTGCCTTCGCATCTCCCCTGCTTGCTCCCTTCTGGGTTTGTATCCAGATGGAAGGGGAGGGATGCCTACGTCAACGCGGAGCTCATTCTGTGTAAAACTTTCTTTTGCGTATACACGGGGTAGGGTGGGGGCACAGTGGGCAAAGAAATAGAAAGGCAGAGAGAGCCGAAGGGATGGAGAAAGGCCAGACTCCTAAATTCACTAGGACCCCTATGGACTTTCACCCAGGAATTCCACACTCTAAAGAGCTAGACTCAAGCCTGCTCATAGGGAGCGTCAACTCTCCTTTGTTTCCACAAGTCCCTTGCGTGTTGGTGGTGGAGGTGTGGAGACTCAATGGGCCAAACACACTTTAGTGGGGATGTTGGTGGTCCTTCTTCTTCAGCAGACCCTTGCTCTTATCCAGTAGCACTGCTATCCGTTTGGGATGCATCGCCAGATTTGAGCATGACTAGGACCCTGTGTTCACACTGAAATTCAAGACATGTGTACATTTAAGTATTACGTTGGAAAGGGCATTATTAAAAACAAAAATCTGGCTCTTTGAACAACTGACAGTTGTCAGAGTCATCAGGGCAGGAGCCAACCCTAGCTTAGGTGTTTTTGTGTTATAATCTGATGCACATGGTGTTCTAGAAGTATGGAAATCACTGTGTCTGTTTCCCATTTTCATATCTCTGATTTTACTTCACGAAAAATCACAAGGCATCTCATCAGGGAGACCCAGGAAACAGGGAGATGAGAAGGTGTTTTTGGGGTGTGGGCCATCTTTCTCAAAAACTGAGTTTCACAGTTGGAGATAGATTGGAGGAAAATAAAAGAAAGGAGAGGGGCTTCTGGGTGACTGAGTCTGTTAAGCATCAGACTTTGGCTCAGGTCATGATCTCAGAGTTCCTGGGCCCAAACTCCATGTCATGCTCTGTGCTGACAGGTCAGAGCCTGGAGCCTGCTTCAAAATCTGTGTCTCCCTCTCTCTTTGCCTCTCTCCCACTTGCATTCTGTCTCTCTGTCTCTCAAAAATAAATAAGCATTAAAAAATTAAAAAAAAAAAAGAGGAGGATTGAGTGAGGATATACTAGACCAAACCAGGGCATCTTGTCCTCTGCATACATGCAGACTAATGCAATGTAGGCATCTCTCTGATTAGAAGTTTCTTTTTTTAAAGCTCTAATGCTGAGATCACTAAAGCTGAGTGATACATATTGTATAGCCTAAGTGTCAATTTCAGTTTTCTCTTAAATTTGATTTGGGGCTTATTTAATCGTTTAAACTAAACTATTAAATTATCAAATGATTATAATTTACTTTCTTTATGATGTGTTTATATTCTACATTTAAAAAGAATTGAGTCCTCTCACCTTAAAAAATATAAAAGCAGGAAGGAAGGAAGAATTATAAGTTATTAGGCCTTTAATAGTCCTCAGTTATTGTGATATTTGGAAAACAACTCAAACATTTATGTTGATTAATTAGTGAACTCATTTTCCACGTCTTGAAAACTCAGTCCACCAAACAGCCAGTTGTTAGAATCCTTCAAGTATTTTTTGGTTTTAATGAGGCACAGTTTATTTTATTTAAATCTTGTAGAAATCATCTAAATGATCCAATTTATATGTAGAAATAATGAAGTATCTAGGTTGCCTAGCTTTGGTTTGTCTTTAGTCACTCCTTTTCTTGTCTTTTCTTTTTTTTTAAATTCTTCCCCCATTTGAAAGAGAATAACAAACTAGAGTAACTGTTCAAATAGATTGGTCAATGCAGACATACAGGAAGGAGTGTGACTTAAGGAAGGGAAATTAATTTTGTAGAGGACATACAAGTAGTGTTAACAATAGACAGATTTCAGAAAGAGAAAGAAATAAGTAAATCATATATTATGGTTGTATTATTTCTGAATGCGATGCCTAGAAATATGTTCACTTAAATGCCCCCACAGCTTAATCATATGCCTGAATATAATCAATCTTGATTGATCCTAGATAACTGGTGCATAACTCATAACTTTTAAAAATCAAATGTATACAGAAGAAATTAAATCTATCTTCACTTATCAGTGACTACCAATGAATTACACTTACTTATACAGAAATATTTAGAGGAATAAAATAAAACCAATAATTATACATAGAGGAAATTATGTTTTATGTTTAAAAACATGAGAATCAATGCTGTTAGAACTTTCAAAAGAATACTGCCTGTTCTGGGAGCAAAGTAATTTTACATGCCCCTTTAAATGAAGTAAAGTTCCCCCAAAGTAAACAAAAGGACCACTAAAATTTATTCTTAATCATAGAAATCATAACAAAAATGGATTCAAATTGGCATCTTTTATGCTTCAAAACTTGTTTTTAGAGAAAGAATTATAGGATGAAACTGCAAATCAAATTAAAACTAAACACATACATAAATAAATAAAGTGCATTGCTATCCAAATACCAGTGGCTCTACAGTTAGAGGGTTTAATTTTTAAATCATGGACAACAAAGGAGCTATTCATGAGATCCAGTGATACATGGCTCAATACTTGTACATCTTTAACAAGAGTCATAGTATAAAAAAATCTCAAGTTTGCCACCTGCTGGTTTATAAATGACACAATGAATATGAGTGTATAGGTAACCTGAAATAATTCATATTAAACTTATCAGCTAATCAGAAAAAAATCCTTCATAACTGATTTATTTAAGGACCTAAGTTCTGCCAATAAGCATTTAAGAATTCTGAGATACTCATGCACCCATCTTCCCAAATAAGACTCATAGAAATTTTAAAATATGGACAAAGGAAAATCCAAAAGTTGTTAAACAAATACCACCTGTCTTAGTATAATGAAGTAAGCTGATGAAACAAGCAAGTCAGTCACCAATACTGGTTAGTAATTGAAAAGGTCAAAATTTTAAACATTAATTCTGAAATCTGATTTCAAGTGTTCAAGCTACTATAAGCTAAATTTGTATGGTGACTGAATGACTAATTTAGTATAAAAATTAAAGAAAAGAAAAATCACAAAATCATTACCAACCATTTGGCAGTTTTTAAATGTTACAAGTACAATTAATATCTTAATACTCATGTCAGTGTGGTTAGAAATGATTATACCTAAAGACTTAGGGAGGATTTGATAATGTGATTCTGGTAAAAAGGGAAAAAAGAAAACAATATTTTGAATATTTTTTAATTTAAATATCAAGAAGTGAAGATAATTAAAACTAAATTTATCTTTTTTTTTGTTTGTTTGTTTTGTTTTCTGGTGATAGATCTTAGAAGTCATTACCTAATAATATTGTTAGTGCTTATGAAAATTAGAGAAAGTATGGTACTTAGTACTGTATTTATCACAATTTCTCATTTATATCTGAAATATCCCTTGACTATTAATGACTTTTAAACATGTATAAAAATAACCCCAAATGATGCATTTATAGTGATTTCTACCTTTAATAAAGTATGGGTATTTCTACTCCTGGCCATTATGGAGTAAATGGGACTGGATTTACTCTCTTACTATATACAATGTATTCAAATAAACTGTTCAATACTGTGTGACAGACAGGGCACCATTGTAATCTCTGGGTGAGGAGAAATAAAAGCAAGGTTTTCTCTCCTGGTCTTTTGACTATAGGCACTTAACAGATTGTGTTACAAGAAAAGAAATACTAAACAGAGCATGGTAGTCTTACTGAGTTTCTGGGACAAAGAACAGAGTTTTGGGAGGTTGAGGTAACAACATTTTCAGGGCAGAATATTAGAGAGGAGGGTCTTTTCAGGAGAAAGAGATCTCTACAGGGATCCCTTGAGTGTGTGCTTAAATTCTTAGCCCCACAATCATGAGGTGCAACTTCACAAGACTAGAAACAGAATGATGAGAGAACTAAAATCTGAGGCTTACAAGATGTCTGGGAAGGTTAAGGTTCAAAAGCAGCAAAAAAGAGTCCTTGTTGAACACAGCCTTCAGTGGAAAACTGAGGTGGGGCACTCATAGGTAGGAGGGCTAACCTATGCCTGGAGTAAAGGCAACTACATCTGAATGAAATACTGAAATACTTCAAAACAGGCCTCTCAATTATCAGTCTCTTCAGTAAGTAACTTAACAAAGTCTAACACATCTTGGGGCACCTGGGTGGCTCAGTCAGTTAAGCATCTGACTTCGGCTCAGGTCATGATCTCACAGTTCTGGAGTTCAAACCCTGCATTGGGCTCTGTGCTGACAGCTCAGAGCCTGGAGCCTGTTCCACATTCTGTGTCTCCCTCTGTCTCTCTGCCCCTCCCCTGCTCATGCTCTGTCTGTCTCTCAAAAATGAATAAACATTAAAAAAAATTAAAAAAGAAAGTCTAACACATCTTAATGAAAATTACCAACCATTACTCAACAGTGTAAAAATCACAGTATACACTAACCAATTAATATCTTAAATATGAAAAAAACTGGAAAATGTGATCTATAACTGGGATATCAGAGATGATGGAATTAGATAATACTTTAAAACCTCTGTTACACATATTAGAAATATATTCAAAGGTGAAGAGGAAAACAATGTGAAACTCTATGAATTATAGACATAACAGGCAATAAAATATAATTTCTGTAGATGGAAAATAGTATATCTGAAATCAAAAACAGTAATTTGAGAATAATAGCAGATTAGACACTAAAGAAGAAAAGATCAGTGAACATTAAGATGCAACAATAGAGGGACGCCTGGGTGGCTCAGTTGGTTAAGCGCCCGACTTTGGCTCAGGTCATGATCTCACGGTCCGTGAGTTCGAGCCCCGCGTCGGGCTCTGTGCTGACAGCTCAGAGCCTGGAGCCTGTTTCAGATTCTGTGTCTCCCTCTCTCTGACCCTCCCCTGTTCATGCTCTGTCTCTGTCTGTCTCAAAAATAAATGTAAAAAAAACGTTAAAAAAAAGATGCAACAATAGAAATTAGAATTACAGCAAAAAAAAAAAAAGAAAAAAGAAAAAGCCCACACACACAAAAAACAAAAAACCCCACCCCAAACCCACAATACAAATTAAATCACAGAGAGAAAAAAAGACTGAGAGAAAAATAAATAGAGACTCACTGACCTACAGGACAAGTGAAGAAGTGAGGCATGGATATAATATAAATTATAAAAGAGGAAGATAAAAAATTTGAAGTAATAATGGCATATTGTTTTCCAAATGTGGTGAAAACTACAAACGCACATACCCAAGAAGCTCAATAAACTGCAAACAGGATAAACACACAAGGTACATCACAATCAAACTGCTGGAAACCCGTGATAAGAATTAAACATTAAAAGCAGCCAGAGGAAAAATGACACATTACGTACAGAAGAGAAGAAGAAGGAATTTCAGACTTCTCACCTAAAATTACTGAATCCAGAGGACAAATGAATGACATTTTGAAGCAATGAAATGTAAAAACAAACAAAAAACTCTATTAATCTAGGATCATATGCACAGAAAAATGCCTTAAAAATCAAACAGAAAAAGATTTCTTTCAGACAAAAAACTAAGAGAATTTACTTAGACATAAGATCTTCATCAAAATGAATATTAAAAGAAATATTCTTAGGGTGCCTGTGTGACTCAGTGTGTTAAGCATCTCGTTCTTCGTTTCAGCTCATGTCAGGATCTCAGAGTTCATGAGATCAAGTCTTAAGTAGCATTCTGCCCTGCTAGAATCGGGCCTGCTTGGGATTCTCACTCTTCCTGTCTCTGTCCCTCCCCCACTGTGCCTATATGTGTGTGTGTGCACATTCACGTGCTCTCTCTCTCAAAATAAATAAACTTAAAAAAAAGAAAAGAAAAGAAATATTCTTCAAGCAGAATTAAAATATGGGCCTATAAAAGGAACACTGACCATAATATATTGGTAACTGGAAACAATGTTTTTGGACTTGGAGGCCAAAGATTCTGCAATTGAGACCAGAGATGCCATGCAAGGTAAAAAGTTTGCAATTCTAGCAAAGCCAAGAAGATGAATAGCTAAAACAAAAGAGAAGGCCAAAATTCTTGCAACCAGAAAGACACAGGTTTCATACCCATTTCTTTTTTATTTTTATTTTGTTAAGATTTTATTTAAAGTCCAGTTAGTTAACACAGTTTAATATTAGTTTCAGGTGTACAATATAGTGATTCAGTACCTCCATACAACACCTGGTGCTCATCACAAATGTACCCTTACTTCCAAATTTCATCCATCCCCCAAACTCATTTCCCCTCTGATAACCCTCAGTTTGCTCTCTATAGTTAATAGTCTGTTTCTTGGTTTGTCTCTTTTTTTTCCTCTTTGCTCAATTGTTTTGTTTCTTAAATTCCACAAATGACTGAAATCATATGGTATTTGTCTTCCTCTGACTGACTTATTTCACTTAGCATAATGCCCTTTAGCTCCATCCATGTTATTGCAAATGGCAAGATTTCATTCTTGAAACCTTTTTTATGGCTGAGTAATATTTCATTGTATATAACACCACTTCTTCATTATCCATTCATCTATCAATGGGCACTTGGGCTGTTTCCATAGTTTGGCTGTTGTAGACAATGTCGCTATAAACATTGGGGTGCATGTATCCCTTTGAATTAGTATTCTTGTATCCTCTGGGTAAATACCTACTAGTGCAATTGCTGGACTGTAGGGTATTTATATTTTTAACTTCTTATAGACACTCCATACTATTTTCCAGGGTGGCTGTGCCAATTGGCCTTTCTATCAATAGTGCAAGAGAGTCCCTTTTTTCCACATCCTCACCAACACCTGTTGTTTCTTGTGTTGTTGATTTTAGCCATTCTGATAGGTGTGAGGTGATATCTCATTGTAGCTGTGATTTGCATTCCCCTGATGATGAGTGATGTTGATTATCTTTTCATGCCTCTACTGCCCATCTTTAAATCTTCTTTGGAGAAATATGTGTTCATATATTCTGCCCATTTTTAAATTGGATTATTTGTTTTTGGGGTGTTGAGTCTTGTAAGTCCTTTATAAATAAATAACCTAACCATACACCTAAAGGAGATAGAAAAAGAAGAACAAAACCTAAAGCCACTAGAAGAAAGGAAATAATAAAGATTAGAGCAGAAATAAATGACACAGAAACTAAAAAACAGTAGAACAGATCAATGAAACCTGGAGCTAGTTCTTTGGAAAAATTAATAAAATTGATAAACCTCTAGCCAGACTTATCAAAAGAGAAAGGACCAAATAAAATCACAAATGAAAGAGGAGAAATCACAACCAGCACCAGAGAAATAAAAATAGTTATAAGAAAACAATATGAAAAACTATATGCCAACAAATTGGACAACATGGAAGAAATGCGTAAATTCCTAGAAACATATAAACTACCAAAACTGAAATAGGAAGAAATACAAAACCTGAACAGACTGATAACCAGCAAATAATTCGAATCAGTAATCAAAAAACTCCAAGAAACAAGCATCCAAGGCCAGATGGCCTCACAGGTGAATTCTACCAAACATTTAAAGAAGAGTTAATACCTATTTCTTCTCAAACTACATGCATTTGTAATTTCTGACCCTCTCGTACACTTAAAAAATTAGTGCTAAGATATAATGTTATGTATTTCTCAACTGAACAATCATTCACATCATTACTTCAGAACCAAAGAAATTGTTAAGAACAAGCTCTTAGGTTACATTACCAAATATGAAAAGTAGATTAGCACATAATGGTAGAATTGGCAGGGCCATGAGAATACTTGTTAGATTTCATCTTATGTTTAGATCCTTTCTACTATATTCCTGACCTCTTCAACTCATCCAGTGACCCAGAACAGACTGCATTTTAAAAAGTCTGCATAATAAATCAACATCTGTCTTCTGGACTAACAAAAAACAAGTAAAGACTATTTTTATTGTCATGATCATGCAAATATTTTACAATTTTCATGCCTTGTGTCACATCGAAAATTTACGGGAGAAATTTCCAAGTCCCTTCAAGATCAGGTACAGGTCACTGATACTAGGGAGTCTTAACTTGTCCCTGCTTCTCTAATATAAAAATACTTACACTGTGTAAAGTACAACAGGTGTGTTCCAATGAGAACCATGTACTAGAGGATAATTTTCTCTGTGGTTCTATATTTTTTTGTAAATGTACCCTGTAACAATTTTGGCCATTTTTTTTTTCAACGTTTATTTTTGGGACAGAGAGAGAGAGAGCATGAACGGGGGAGGGGCAGAGAGAGAGGGAGACACAGAATCGGAAACAGGCTCCAGGCTCTGAGCCATCAGCCCAGAGCCTGACGCGGGGCTCGAACTCACGGACCGCGAGATCGTGACCTGGTTGAAGTCGGACGCTTAACCGACTGCGCCACCCAGGCGCCCCAATTTTGGCCATTTTTGATCACACTCTGAACCCTGATACAAGGCTGAGTTTTCAACCAATGAAAACTGCATAGTACTTGTCCTATGGATTGTCCTCTGTCTCCAGTCTTGTACTCATAGAGGTTTTTTTTTTTTTTTTTTTACCTAAGGGCTGGTTGATTCATTTATCTCTATCTAATTTCATCTTGTTGGCTTTTGCCCCTCATTGTTTCCTGCTGAGATCTTTTTGGATGTTCTTTCTGTCATCCTCTGCACTATCTATTCCTTAAAGAATTATGCATCATTTGCCCCCAAGCAGTGGGCCTATTCTGGCCTCATTCTTCTTCTTAACATTTCTAAAAAAGTCATTTTTATTGTCTTTGACATTTTTAACAAGCTTCTGCTCATTTATGCTTCTTACTTTTCTGTCTCTGTATTTCCAGATTCCTGCTACTCTAAGGTTTTATCATCATGTACATGTCCCAACTTTCAGCTTTTTCTATTTCCCTCAAAATACATGCTTATCTGATTAATTCTTGGACAGGTACAAGATTCAATTATTTTTACCATTTTATTTTCCCTCAAATGGGGGATTTTTTGTTATAATAATAATTTTAGTTTTAAGAGATTCCTGTCCAGTTCAGCTATCTTACAACTACAGTATTTGGCTAGGGGCTTAGTAGAAATTTGGGTGTATATCTCACTATGTCGATGTTTGTTTCCCCTATTTTGAATTGACACTAACTTATAAACTCACAGAACAAACACTTAGAAATTATCTGTTGAACAAATATATGAGCAATTAAAATAAAGAGCTGATGAAAGATGGAGAGATGTTATTTTTCCAAGCCTTTATCCACAACTTCTTCAACTGATATTTACAAAAAAAATCAAATCAGCATAGTGATTCCTCTCCTTGTTTCCTTCACTGACCTATTTAAAAATAAAATGAAAAAGGCAAATAATAACCTGGAAAAATGTGAAACAATAACAGTTTTATTCTTAACATATACAAAGCTATTTCAAACTAAAAAGAAAACAACTTGATTGTAAAGATCACAATGTATTAACAGGAAATTTTCATATGTAAACAAATATAACAAATGACTAGTTATTATTTTAAAAAATGATAATTCATATTGGGGTGAAGTTAAATATTTATTTTCATAAATACTGTGGAAATCTCCATGGGTACAATATTTTATTTTATTTTATTTTATTTTATTTTATTTTATTTTATTTTATTTTATTTTATTTTATTTTATTTTTTTAATTTTTTTCAATATATGAAATTTATTGTCAAATTGGTTTCCATACAACACCCAGTGCTCATCCCAAAAGGGGCCCTCCTCAATACCCATCACCCACCCTCCCCTCCCTCCCACCCCCCATCAACCCTCAGTTTGTTCTCAGTTTTTAACAGTCTCTTATGCTTTGGCTCTCTCCCACTCTAACCTTTTTTTTTTTTTTCCTTCCCCTCCCCCATGGGTTTCTGTTAAGTTTCTCAGGATCCACATAAGAGTGAAAACATATGGTATCTGTCTTTCTCTGTATGGTTTATTTCACTTAGCATCACACTCTCCAGTTCCATCCACGTTGCTACAAAGGCCCATATTTCATTCTTTCTCATTGCCCTGTAGTACTCCATTGTGTATATAAACCACAATTTCTTTATCCATTCATCAGTTGATGGACATTTAGGCTCTTTCCATAATTTGGCTATTGTTGAGAGTGCTGCTATAAACATTGGGGTACAAGTGCCCCTATGCATCACCACTCCTGTATCCCTTGGGTAAATTCCTAGCAGTGCTATTGCTGGGTCATAGGGTAGGTCTATTTTTAATTTTCTGAGGAACCTCCACACTGTTTTCCAGAGTGGCTGCACCAATTTGCATTATGGGTACAATATTTTAAAGCGATATCCAGCAATATTTATCAGGAGTATTAAAAATGCTAATATATTTTGACTCAGTAATTTAACTTATGCATTTTTATTCTAATAAAATATTCATTGATGATCAAAAGGATGACATATAAAAATGTTCGTAACAGTATAATTTTTAGGAAAAAAGTTAAAATCAGCCTAATTCTCCAATTAAAAGCTAAAATTATAAGAAAGAATTGTAAAGTTATAAAACAGAATAATCTGTAGTCATTAAAATTATATTTTAAAATTATATACTATTTAGCAATAAATATGACTTGAAATTATACTTTAAAAATCATATAAGCAAAGAAAAAAATCCTAATTTTCTTTAAAAGTATGAATGTAAAAAACACTGTAAGGAATTATACATTTTATTAGTGCTCTAAGTGGTGATTATGTTTTTTATTCTCTCCTTTATACTTTCTGTACTTTTCAATTTGTGAACAAAATCTTGTATTAATTTTTAATCAGAAAAAGTTATACAATGAGAAACAGAAACTAAAAAGCACAGCAGTGTGAGGTTGCTTAATGTGGGTGGGAAAACACCTATGAATCTCAATACCTCCATAGAGTATTATTATATTTAAATTTAATTTAAAATTTTAAGTTATGATAATGCTTGGAAATTAAAGTTGTGTTAAATATTCCCAGCTTAAGAAGCCAGGGGAATAAATCATAAATTTAAAAATAATTTTTTAATCAGAAATCTTTAAGCTTTAAAAAAAATACATTCTTATGCCTTTAAATCATAAGGGAATATGGAAAATCCAATGAGAAGAGCTCATTCCTCCAGTGATAGGTCATAACTGTAGTAGATCAGAGGCCATAACTGTAGTAGATTATATGCCACAGGAGCTGAATAAGTATAAGGTTTCTGAGATTCCAAGGGAAACTCTTTTTGTTCAGCTAACTCTATATTCTCTCAACTTGTATGCCAATTGTTGGGAATAAATAAGAAACATCAGAAGTTCTGTTCACTTTTTCAGGCCACTGAGACACAAATAAAATTAGTACTTTATTTCACTTCCTGCATCTTCAATCAGTAAATCGTGAAGAATAAAAGCAGCTTTTACATTTTATTGGTAACTTAGGAATGTTCTTTGTTTGGAACTCTGTACACAGCCAACAGCAGTTAAAAATTTTAGGTTTACTGATCGGACAGTTGCATTGCCATAAAAGTAGAATATTTAAAGAAGTAGGTCAAACTTTATTCTGAAGAGCGTGAGTTAGGAAGAGAACTATTACATAATATCAAAAATAAGTTAGAAAATATTAATTATTCTTCTCGATTACTGTAATTAGTTTACTCTCACCCATACACCAGAACTTGACTATGTGTGGGCTCAGACCCTGAAAACATTTTCTGAGCAGGGCAGGGTAATACTAATTCATGAGATAATACTAAAGAGGAATAATAGCTAGTATCTATGGAGTGCTTACTGTGCATCAGACACTCTTTTAGCTGCTGGGAATAGCCCATAAATAAGACAGAATATCTGCCCTAACCAGTTTACACTCTGTGGGGGATTCACACAACAAACAAGTCAACAAATGATTATATAATTTCAGAGAGTGAAATAAATTGTTAAGGTATGGGAATGAAGTGCTGAATGGGTATTTTAGGCAGTGTCCAGTATGGGACACATGATCAGAGAAACCTGGATGAAGGAGTGTGTGAACCTGAGGAAGAACTGGGGAAAAAAGCACAGTAGGCAAAGGGCAGAATGTTTCTGGAATGGCTAAAGCCCAGTGAGTTAGGTGGAAAGTAATTGGAAATGAGAATGAAGAGGTGGCCAGTCACTAGATTATTTAAAGCTGCTTGACCATGGTAATATTTTGTATTTAATTCTAAGTTGATAGATTAGAAGCTTTTGAGAAGGGAAGTGACATGAAATGACTTATATTTTAATAAAATCTATTTCTGAATCTGCTAACTCCAGATGCAATCCACTGAGGGATGGGGCAGGAATGAAAGAAGTAGAAGTCTATTACAGCTCTAAAAATGAAGGCTGGAACCAGAGAGGTAGTGCTGTAGCTGGTGAGATGGACATTTTGACAATATTGTGCAAAGGAGAAATCTGAATTTAAAAAGCTAGATCATTCAAGGGGGTGCTTAGCTGTTTCAGTCAGTGGGATATGCAACCCTTGATCTCGGGGTTGGGAGTTCAAGCCCCATGTTGGGTGTAGATATTACTTTAAAAAATCAAATTTTAAAAAAATAGAGCATTCAACTGTAATCTTTTAGTGCTGTTGCTCCTTACCTTCATCACCTCCCATACCCACCAATGGATATGTGTCACCGCTGGATGAAATCTGCAATCACTGCAGGCAGCATAGTACTCAGTATCCTCCAGTATTTGCGGGTATGGTATGTGATACTGAGTATTGCCAAGGAGGTACTCTATCTTTTGGGCATCTACTTCAGTAGTCAGGTGCAAACATACTCCATGAATAAAGTGGCTAATGAAATAACCCTAAGGATTACTGGTGTCAAGGATTACTGAAGCAGCACAATGTGACAGAGTTAGTGGAATGGGGGATAGATGGCCAGATGGAAGCTTCCAGAGAGTGTAGCCTTAGGTAGTAGTATCTTTACGCTTATTTGAAACATTTTTTTTGGTGACACCTATGCCCTTTTAGTGCCACGTAGGCCACTTGCAAGCAGTTTTGCAATTACAGATGGTTATCAGGAAACACTTGATATAAAAACATCTACTGAACTTGAGGAACATTCACATTACTATAAGAAATTTCAGAAGAAATAATGTTAAAATGTGTTTTAAATATTATTTATGATAATTTATAGTAATGACTGAAAATTATTATCAACTACTGATCCAAAAATAGTTTTTTGTCAAGAATTTGAAAAGACCATTTTAGCAAAGTTTTGATTAGGGATGATGTATCCCATTAATGGGAAAAATTTTAATATAGTCTTTTGTTAGAATATATTTGGAAAAAATATAAATTAAAAAGGTATTATTTTATCTAATATTTTATATGGTTTTAATCATAATCAGGCCATCTAAAGAAAATGTAATGATTTTTTAAATCAAACCCCATTGGGATGTCCCCAAATTTCCTCCCTTTTTTCCCCAGTGGATCATACATCTTCCATTATCTTCTCTGTGTGCCATGATTTAAGAAAGGTCAGGAAGCTCAGAAAATACTGTACCCTAGGAAGGAACAGTTAAGAACATGGAGATACTTCAGATGCTCATGTCTAAATAAACTAAGAGCTTATCTTGTCCTGTTGCTTTTAGGATCTTTCAGGAAGCATAAGGGATAATATCTCTTCTTTCAGTAGAACAAATTCATCTTGAGACTTCCTCTGCTCCAGGAGAAAGCCAAAAGCTTTGTTTTAGTAGAAGAAAAGAATTGGAAGGCCTTTGGTAGAGTTGAAGGAAAGGTTAGGGAGGACCGCATTTCCCAGGATTCAGGGACAGTGGAGGAGGTAATATCTCTGTGAGTGATAAAATCTGGTCCGTATGCTAATGCAGGGCCTTGGGAGGTGGAGCTGTTACATGTAGAGTTGTTATATGTGATTGCTGGTACAGGAAGAACCCTTGGAAATATCAAAAAGTCCTAGTTGCTGAGAGGAGATGAATGGATACTCTAAGTAGTCAAAGAATAGTCTTAAAATGGATCACATGGATTTATGCCACACTTTCCCAACCAAGGTTCTGCAAAACAATTAAGCTTATTTTTTTTTAAGAAATGAGTTTATTTTAATTTTTTTAAAACGTTTATTTATTTTTGAGACAGAGAGATACAGAGCATGAACGGGGGCGGGGCAGAGAGAGAGGGAGACACAGAATGAGAAGCAGGCGCCAGGCTCTGAGCCATCAGCCCAGAGCCCGATGCGGGGCTCAAACTCAGGGACCCTGAGATCGTGACTTGAGCTGAAGTCGGACGCTTAACCGACTGAGCCACCCAGGCGCCCCAACAATTAAGCTTAACAGGAAATGAATATTTTGCCAATTTTACCAAGGATGGTTTATAGGTAGTACCATTTTAGGAACATAGGAGAAAAGATAATTCATTATATATAATGAATGTCTTAGGGCAGTAGGGCTTAACTCTTATGGAACCCCTGGTTGAGAAGGGATGATCTGGACAATAACTTTCTCAGGAAAGACCATGATGGATCAAGGACAAAATCATTTTCCAACTTTTTGGATTGTGTATGATCTCTTGAACTCTTATACAACAATTCTTGGGTGGGAAAAATATCTCCCTGACCCTCCATCATATTGACTTTTATTAGAAACTCTGAAAACAGTAATTTAAGTTAAAGAATTTGAATTTAAAAAAAACAATGTGATGTTTCTTATTACATATATTTTTTGAGGAGAATGTTTATGCCAATTTTATGTAATAGACAATTATAAACCAGAAGACAGCAAAAGAGAGAACAAATGCTAATTTCATGAGAATGTAATCATCCTGTAAGGTACAACTTAGTCGAAGATTCTTATCACTTATAGAAGAGAATTGAGAGGAACCTGGAAAAACAGATTTCTTCTGTGAGGAAAAGTGGTATCTCAGCAAAATAGTAACTTGTCCATTTCATCAAGTATGGTTTTGTTTATTGTTCTATATCATCAGTGATACTAACAAAATATTTGGTAAATAGAGTTGGTAGAATCAGATATTCTCATTGTAATTTCATTTCTACATAGGAAATCTAACACTGTACTATGTTTTGAACTTCAAAGAACTTTAAGGGATCAGGGAAGATAAAATGATTGATTTCCAAATATACAAGGATTGAACTTATTCGGTAGCACTTAAATACTCTATCAGAGTCTCAATTCACTATAGTGCCAATAATTGGATTTGGCATGACATAATGATTTGTTCACTTTATGTTTAAATACTAAGCCTAATTTAGGTATGGCCATTTTCCTCTAAGTTCAATCTTTTCATCATTTGTTCAAAAAAAATCTTTACTGCCTGCCTGCAAAACACTGTTTTATGAACAGAAAACCTCTTTTTTTCAGTCAAAATTTTTAAAGTATCATTTGTTTTAATGACATTACAGAGACACATTAATGTATTTTATGAAACAGACCTTTTATCTTTCTTATCCACCCACTAAGAGACAAATAATTGGTAACAAGACAAGCTAAAAATAAAGAAAAATATATACCTGAAGTTAGTTACTTCTTAGTATATTTTAAAATGAGATTAATTTCTGTGTTTTGGATGCTAAACCAAACCAACATCTTGTCAGCAAAGCATTACTCCCTATAACTCACCCTCTGGCTGCTTAGACTGCGTTTGTTTGCACCGTCTTGAGTTATGGAGCTCACATTGCCTCTCTTAAATGAGTATCCCATAGTCAAATAGTTGTTACTCTCAGGAGACCTTTCTTTCTGGTGTTTAACCTAAATTGTTATTTTAAAAAATAGATATACCTTCTTACACTAGACTATGATCATTTGTCCTTATTTTAGAATTTATACATTTCCCATATCTATGAGCTATTATTTTCATTCTCACTGACAAAGCAAAATGAGCATTTTTAACCTATCATCTTTCTTTTTTTCTTTCTCTCAAAGGCATGGAACTTCATGGGCTCTTTTACCACTTCCTAGGCTTCCACCACTTGGTCTATTGCTGGAGGCTCTTGAGCTGCCAAACATTAAAAAAAAATAGTTTTCCAGGTGCAATCTTAACACAGTCACATGGAAAGTGATAATAATCCTCTCACCATGGCACACTGCCCAAAATAGCTATTGGCATCCTTTGACACTGTGAGGAAGCAAATTTTATATTAACTTATTTCACTTTACATCTACTTGGCAGTCATGCCATGTGACACAAGTTCAGAGATAGAAGACCCCCCCCCCCCGATGACTGAGTTTGAGGTAATCCTACTCTAGCTAGAAAATATACAAAGTAATTGAAAATGAGTAACACATCACTCATTTCTCCACATCCGTGATACTGACAATTCAGTGGTCCGAAACCCATTACACAAGTACAGTCAGTGGTGATTAAGTTCTTTTGTGATGGTTTTACATACTTTGATTTTATTTAATCCTTACAATAACTCTGTGATATATTGTAGTTGGGTAAACTCAGTTTCAGAAGTTAAGTAGCTCAGGCTCTTAGAGCTAATTACTGACAGCTTCCCTACACACAATGACCTTTACATGATGTTTGGGTATTTTGTTTTTGTTTTTGTTTTGAATGTGAACAGATCAGCTGCATTGCAGCCTGGATTTATTTTTGAGTAGAAAAAAAGAACAGAATGTGGATAAACTGGTAAGAGCTGCAAAAAGGAAATGAAAAACAAACCAACAAACAAAAAACCCCACATGTAGTGTCTGCACACACAGGTTTACATAATGCTCCTTCAGGGTTTTTCCTTTCGAGAAGTGTAATATACAAACAGAAAAGTGCATGTAAGTGTTCAGATTGATGGGGTTTTGCAAATCAAACACATTCATGTAGCCAGCACCCAGACCAAGAGCCTTAGACACTCTCCATGCCCACTTTTAGTAACTATCCACCCTACCACACTCCAAGATTAACCAGGATCGTGAGTTCTAACAACACATATTTTTACCTGCTTTTGTATTTTATATCAGTGAAATTATATATCATAGTCTTTTATATTTGGTTTAACTTAACATTATGCCTGTAAAATCCATCTGTATTGTCACATGTAGCTCCATATTATTATTCTAATTGCTGTTTGCTATTCCAAAAATCATAAGTATACCACAATTTATTTATCCATTCTACTTTTCACAGGCATTTAGGTATTATAAACAGTACTATTATGAGCATTCTAGTATATGCCATTTGGTGAAATATGTACATATTTCAGATACATACACACACACTCTTCCTGGGAACAGAACTGCTGAGACACAGGTTGTACAAATATTCAACTTTGGTAAATACTGTCCAATAGGCTTCCAAAATGATTCTACCAGTGCCAATCATTTATTATTATTACTTAATAATCACTATTACTGATTATTTCTTCAGTTATGACTCCTACTATCACCATTATTATTCCTTGAATTATGATTATGAGCCAGGCACTGTGTTAAGTACTACATATGTGTGTGTGTGTGAGTGTGTGTGTGTATGTATATGTATATTCATGTGATATATAGAATACATAATTTATAATGTATGTAATATAAATATAAACATATGCAATATATAAGCACTATATATAAATAGCAACAATAATACAGTATACTCCTTGAGGTTGGAGTATGTCTTCTTCTTTGAAAGTGGTATACCTTCAAAAATTCTTTGAAATTATTCTGCATAAGAAATTTGTCTTTTCTCCCTATTTATCCATTATTCAATCATTCGTTTATATCAGTCTAAAGTTATTGATATTTATTTTATACTTTGAGTTATAATACAATATGACTTAATTTGCTCAAATTGTTCTCCCTTTGGCTATTAAGAACTCTTTCACTGATTCCAGCCTTAGTCGTAAAATCAGCCATTTATCCAGGGACGTATGAAGTATGGTATGGTATTAGAAACCAAGTTCTGGATACTTGATGTTTAGTTGTTACTGGGATGTTGTTACTTGTAGGCCCTTTTGGCTGACAGCAAAAAAAGTATGGTATTTATACAAACTAGCATATATACACATTTATAAATATTTCTGTACATAGCCTTCAATGTTTATGTTAATCTAAATATCAGTGCATACTGATATTTAATTCTAATCTATTCCCACGTAGATCATTTTAGGATTCTCCCGATCCTCGTTCATAAATTCTTATAACAACAGTGAAAAACATGACTCTCACCATCCACCATCTATTTACTTAATTGTTCAGTTCGAGTATATACCTATAGCAATATCAGAAATATTAACCAGTACTCCTGTGGGAATTAACTTTATCAAAGCAAACTTTATGTGCAGTTCCTTTTCCCCCTATTCTTAGAGAATCCACTCACTTTGAAATTACGTAAGTCAGCACCTTCTCCTACCCTACCTTAAGTGGGGTTGTTTCCTATATTTGTAACACAGTTAGATTTTCTTGTCACAAACTGCATTTCTTTCTGGGATCCCCAATACCCTAAATGATTTTTATAATGTTTACAAACATAGTTAGCTCTCTTTGCAATAAGGTTCTGTGGGTTTTGATCAATTCACAATATCATGTATCTACCATCAGAGTATCATACAGAATAGCTTTACTGCTCCCAACAAACCTGTGCGTTTCATTTATTCATTAGTCCCCCCAAACCTATAGCTAACACTGATCTAGTCACTGCCTCTATAATTTGCCTTTTCCAGAATATCATATAATTATAATCATTTAATGATATAATGATAAAGCCTCTCAGACTGGCTTCTTTCATTTCATGGTCTGCATTTAAAATTAAACTATGTCTTTTCATGGCTTGACAGCTGATTTCTTTTATCACCAAATAACATTCCGTTATATGAATATTCCAGCTTGTTTATCTATTCACCTATTGGAGGTTGCATCTATCTTTTGCCACTCATAAACAACACAGTTATAAACATATATGTGCAGGCTTTTGTGTAGACATAAGATTCTGAATTACTTGAATCTTCAAATCAGTTGAGGCTTTCAGGCCATGTTCATGGACTATCTTTTCATTTATTTATATCCATTTTTTTTATTTTTTATTTTTTTAACGTTTATTTATTTTTGAGACAGAGAGAGACAGAGCATGAACAGGGGAGGGTCAGAGAGAGAGGGAGACACAGAATCTGAAACAGGCTCCAGGCTCTGAGCGGTCAGCACAGAGCCCGACGCAGGGCTTGAACTCACGGACCGCGAGATCATGACCTGAGCTGAAGTCGGACGCTGAACCGACTGGGCCACCCAGGCGGTCCTATCCATTATTTTTTTTATTAGAGTTTTCTGCAACTCTGATCACAGGTAGATCTATGAACTCAACAGTGATTTCAGGAAAATGGCTCTCTGCATTTGACTTCTGTGTTCTTCTGTATTGGCTCTATTCTCATCTTGGCTCTCTCTAAACAATAACCTTAGAAAATTCACTTATTTTCTATGGGTTTAGCAATATCAGGAGAAACTGAAGCCTTTTCCAAGTGGTGAAAGTTTAGGGTGGGACTCTTGAGCCCCTTCTGTATCCGGTGCCCATTCTGAACCAGTCACAGTTACTCTAACTGGTCAATGAACTTAGGGGATGAGGTCAGTCTCATCACAACCACACAGACTGAGAGTGAGAGGAGACTGGTTCTCCAAAGGAAAATTGAAGTTACCAGAAATGGAGTAGGTATTTTTAATACTGGTCCAAGCAAGACTCTGCTACAGTGATGAAGTGTGACATCCAGTCACGATGTAATCATGCATCATTTTGATAGTAAAGAGATTTTGATGATGCCATATAAAGCAGAAATTAATGCTGAAAGCAGTTACTATGCTGGTTGACAATAAACAACTAGTTTGGCAGATTTCTATTCTTGGTTCAATTATCATTATAAAATATGGTCTTAGATTTCTACCTGCTCATCATTAATTCTATTTCATAACCCAGCCTTTCCTAACAATTTGCCTTTAGAAATTTCCCAATAGAAATCTTGAGAAATCAGCATTAGCTAATCTGAAAAGCATGAAGTCTAGATGAAGGAAGTATAGCCAATTTATATAATGAGGATCTAACTTATTCAACTATAAAAGACTACACAAAATTTGGGCTCTTGAATTGTTAAGAATATGATTTATATATATCATTGGCAAATATCTTCTCCCATTTTGAAGGTTGCCTTTAAATTTGTTGATTGTTACCTTCACTGTGCAGAAGATTTTAACCTTGATTAAGTCTCAATAGTTTATTTTTGCTTTTGTCTCCTTTGCCTCCTGAGACGTATCAAGAAGAAGCTCTGGCTGATGTTAAAGAGGTTGCTGCCTGTGCTCTCCTCTAGGGTTTTGATAGTTTCCTATCTCACATAGATCTTTCATACATTATGAATTTATTTTTGTGTATAGCTTAAGAAACTGATCCAGTTTTATTCTTTTGCATGTTGCTGTCCAATTTTCCCAACCTCATTTGTTGAAGACACTGTATTTTTTCTATTGGATATTCTTTCCTGCTTTGTTGAAGATTAGTTGACCATATGGTTGTGGGTCCATTTCTGGGGTTTCTCTTCTGTTCCATTGATCTATGTGTCTGGTTTTTTGCCAATACTGTACTTTCTTGATCACTACTGCTTTAAAATATAACTTGAAGTCTGGAACTATGATACCTCCAGCTTTTCTTTTCTTTTTCAGGATTGCTTTGGCTATTCAGACTCTTTTGTGGTTCCATACAAATTGTAGGATTATTTGCTCTAGCTCTCTGAAAACTGCTGGTGGTATTTTGATAGAGATTGCATGAAATGTGTAGATTGCTTTGGGTAGTATGGACATTTTAATAATATTTGTACTTCTAATCCATGAGCATGGAATGTTTTCCATTTTTTGTGTGTCATCTTCAATTTCTTTCATCAATGTTTTATAGTTTTCATAGTACAGATCTTGTAAATGACACATCTGATAAAGGGTTAGTATCCAAAATCTATAAAGAACTTATCAAACTCAACACCCAAAAAGCAAATAATCCAGTTAAGAAATGGGTAGAAGACATGAATAGCATTTTTCCAAAAAAGACATACAGATGGCTAACAGACACATGAGAAGATGCTCAACATCACTCATAATCAGGGAAATATAATTCAAAACTTCAATGTAGTATCACCTCACACCTGTCAGTATGTCTAAAATCAACAACACAGGAAACATCAGATGTTGGCAAAGATGTAGAGAAAGGGAACCCTCTTACACTACTGGTGGGAATGCTAACTGGTGCAGTCACTCTGGAGAACAGTATGGAGTTTCCTCAAAAAGTTCAAGATAGAACTACCCTATGATCTAGCAATTGTGCTGTTAGGTATTTACCTGAAGCACAAAAAAAATACTGATTCAAAGTGATACCTGCACCCCAATGTTTATAGCATCATTATCAACAATAGAAAAATTATGAAAAAAGCCCAAATGTCCATCAACTAATGAATGGATAAAGCAGATGTGGTGTACACACACACACACACACACACACACACACACACACACACACAACCAATGGAATGTTATTCAGCTATAAAAAAGAATGAAATCTTGCCACTTGCAATGACATGGAAGGAGCTAGAGTGTACAATGCTAAGCAAAATAACTCAGATAAATACAAATATAGGATTTCCCTCATATGTTGAATTTAAGACACAAAACAGATGAACATATGATGACAAAGAGAGAGGCAAACCATAAAGCAGACTCTTAACTTTGGGGAACAAACAGAGTTGCTGGAAGGGATATAAGAAAGGGATGGGTTTAATGGGTGAGGAGTGTTAAGGAGGGCACTTGTGATGAGCACTGGGTTTTGTATGTAAGAGATGAATCACTAAATTCTACACCTGAAACTAATATTACACTGTATGTTAAATAACTGGAATATTTTAGAAGTTTATTTTATTTTTTATTTTTGAGAGAGAGAGAGAGCAGGGAAGGGCAGAGAGAGAAGGAGAGAAAGAAAATACCAAGAAGGCTCTGCACCAGCAGCACTGAGCCCAATGTGGGGTTCAAACCCCCAAATGAGATCATGATCTGAGCCAAAGCCCAGAGTCAGATGCTCAACCAAATGAGCCACCCAGGTGCTCCTAACTGGAATTTAAATAAAAACCTGAAACTACCAAAAAATATGGTTTAGATCTGGATTTCATTGTAAACATCCACATTTACATTCATTATACATAATGAATTATTATGTATACATATGTATGTAATACATAATTATTATTCTTGTAGAGTAGATGGGGTCAGAGAGTTTTTTATAGTTGTGATATAATTGGTATATAACATTGTACAACATAGCGATTTGATATTTGTATGTATTGTAAAATGATTTTCACAATAAGTTTAGTTAACATCCATCTCTACACATAGTAACAATGCTTTTTTGTACTGTGATGAGGACTTCTAACATCTACTTTGTTGGCAACTTTCAAATATACAATACACTATTGTTAATTAACTATAGTCATCATACTGTATGTTACATCCCAGGACTTATTTCCGTTATAACTAGACATTTGTATCTTCTGATCACCTTCACCATATTTCCCATCCCCAACCCTCCAGCCTCCACCTCTTGTAACCACCAATCTGTTCTCTGTATCTGTGAGGTTTTTGTTTTTGTTTTGCTTCATTTTTTTAGAGTCTACATATAAGAGAGATCACGCAGTATTTGTCTTTCTCTGTCTTACTTATTTTACTACACATATTTTTTAAAACAAACTTTGCTTAAGCTATTCTTTTAGAGGAAGCATGGGTGAGAATGATTTCTCCTTCATAAGTGATCATAGAGTTCCTATGTGTAGTAGGAGAAAGAGTAGTTAATTAATATCTAATCAAAGTAATGTTACTACATATTAAGATAGCAGATTTGGATGAATTATAAATACTATACCAAATGAATGAACAAGTTCATTTTAGAAATATCAATACAAATGTTTTCTGTGTGTGGCAGAATCCCTGGAGCATAGGCAAAGTCAACAGAGAAGGAGGCACACATTTAAAAATAGCTCTCATAAAATGTGAATTAGTCAAGCAAAGAAATATCACATTATTTGTTGAGCTGAACTTTGCATGGTAAACATTTCATCACTTATTTTATTCCCTTCACTCTCATTGTGCTCCTCCAGTATCCTGAGGAGGGAGAACACATTGAACATGCTATTTTTATAACAGTCCACAAAGTAATAAGCAGGTTACTGAACAGTTTACAAATCAGCAGTGATCTGAAATGGAACACACACATTATTTGTTCCCTTGGCATTATTTCAACTCTTTGTCCATACTGATATTTCATATTTAGAAACATAATAATAATGTATCCTGACAGGTGCAAAGAATGGAAAAATGATTCTTTTCACTCTTCAGATATTTTCCTGGATACAGGCTTGAGCCTTATGCTTGGATAGATAACAATCCTATTCTGTTGTCACTATTAACAATATAACTTCTTTCCATCGTCTGGAAAGCCATATTTCTAGGAGGCTATTATTTTGGGGTCTACAGAGGCCATGGCCTTGCTCTCAGCTACTTGTTGACTATGATGAATTTCAGGAATAGATCCAGGACATATCATAGGGGACAGCAGACGTTAAAAATCACCCATTTAAGGAAGCATTTGGATATTGAAATGAAGTATTTCACTATTTCTCAAATCAGGTGATGGTTCAAGGTATATTTCAGCTCACTATTCTTGATTCTTCCTCAATGAAACATGAGCCATTAAGTCTTTGTTTCACTCCATTTATGGATGCTTTAAAATGCAGCAAAATGGATTATTAATAATTTAAAAATTATTTTTAAACACCTGAAGTGGAAAGTTTGTGTCTATGCTTCCTAAGGGAGATTATTTATCATATCCAGTCACTTTAACCTCAGCATTCACTCAATCACATCCTTTTAATTCAGTGAACAGTTACTAATCATGGACCAAGCAGAAGGCACTCTACTGAGATAAATGACACATGGTTCTTTCACTTATAATGTGGAGAATAAAAAAGACATATATACAATTAATTATAACATAAGGTAGAATAGAGTGCTGCACAATTTTTATTTATCTGTCCAGTTTGAGCCTTACAAAAATCATTTCAGTAGAGAACCTCAAAATCCAGGTGTCTACCTTGATATCTCTCTCTCTCCTTTCCTTCATAAGAACAAGAACAAAGTCTATCGTTCTCTTGTTCCCCTCAATGTATTTGGAATATATTGGCTATTCCGTGTATACATATCAAATAATTGAATGAATAAATGTGTATAAAATAATTCAATAAAGGATAAAAATGACAGATTTATCTGGGGGTAGAGGTGATGAGAAGTAGAGGAAGCTCATGTGGTTTCTCACCTGGTTTCCCAGATTTCTAATTTTGGCAACTAGATGGGTATTAACAGTAGGCTTTAGGGGAGGGGTGATATACAGTTTTGGAAATGTGGAAGGGAAGAGGAAATAATGCCATCGAGACATTCAGGATTAGATAAACAATAAAGAGAAACACAGGTATGGATCTCAAAAGATAGTATGGTACAGATGTAGATTTGGGAAAAGTCACAGGTGTGAATTAAAAGTATGAAGCAAGCAAATAATATACTTAAGAATAAATCCTTTGAGAATGATACTATAAAGGCTGGGAATTATGAGAATAGCAGGTTTTTCAATGCAATTCCACTGCAGATTTAATTTTATAAGACATAGGGTCCTGATTCTCATACAAAGACATTTTGATCTGACTTTTCCTCAAAGTTTCAGATATATAAGCATGATGAAAATCAGCCACAAATGCAACGTTTAGACAAGGGGAGCAGAAAACAGGATTTAGAATAGGTTAATAAAAAAGAATTACAAAGAAAAATATATTGCTCTTCTATTCATCTTGGAACTGAGATTTTCTTTTTACTTTGGACCATTTCTTTAGATCAGTACATTTGAGAAGAAGAGGCTGAAGAAACAGAAGGAAGAAAACCAATGCAGAGGCCATGAGGAATGGATAGTATCCAGGATCATACCTGCTTTGTGTCAGCAGCTATGAGGTCCTAGACACATATTAATTTAGTCCTGATAAATGTCTAAAAAATAGATGTTGTGATCACTGTTTCCACAGGAGAAAACAGACTCTGAGATGTAAGGGATTACTTGAGGGTGTGTGGTTCTAAGCAGGGAGCATGAAACAGATCTCTTTGAATTCTGCCCACTATTCCTTGAATGAATCTTTCAAGAGTCAGAATCTGTTATGAGAATTAAGTACATAAAAGATGAGAGATGCAGTCAACCAGGAAATTTGTTTGGATAAAGGTACTGTTTACCAATTCCAGTGAGGTACTGACAAGAGGTATATTTCAGTTTGTATCAGAGCCGCCATTCTCTTTGTTTATGGCAAAGAGAATGCCATAAGCATTGATGTTTGGTGGTCTCTTCTTATTGGTTGCTGCTATGTCATAGTTACTAAGCATTTTGAATGTTTCCTCTAGGAACCATTAATATCATGTAAGGTACTGAATCTGGAGCAATTAATCATGGTAAATGTATAAAAGAGTCATGTTATATACAGAGAAAAAAAAAGAAGAAAAGAGAAATTTTGTCTGAGATCTCTTTTATGGGAATTCAAATGAAAGAATTGATTGGAAGATATAATATAGACTAATATAGTTTATAGGCCTTTTATGCAAGAAACACCAGAGATAGAATTTACTGCATTTTCAATTATTATCGTTAGTAGACTATGCTCATATTGGAGTCAAAGTATCCTGTGTTCAAACCTTATCTCTCTTAACATGCTAGTTATAAGACAAAGAGTGATTTTGTCTCTCAGATCCTCAGTTTCATCATGTGTAAAATTAGTGTAGTAATACTACACATGTAGACTTGTTATGAGAATTAAATGATATATTTTAATAGGCTTGTATAATGTCTGGGATATTACAGACACTCAATGAATCATACTTTTATTATATTATTACTAGTTGAAATTATTTTTTTGAAAGACAGAAATTTTGGCATGGACATATAAACAAATTCCTCTTACAGGAGAAGAAATGTCAAATAATCGAAGGTGATACATTCTTGTTTTAGTAAACTAAGAGATAGGAAATGAAAGCAAAGGGTTATGCAAATACCCCAGGTCCATTCCAAAGCTGGCTTGCAAAGTATTAATCTTTTGAGTCCTTTTAAAGAGGACTGGTACATCTTTAACCAAGAACTGAATTTTTTCCTGATTTGAGCTAGTGTATTCTTGCACACTCTTAAAGGTAGCTCTCAATCAAATTCATTATATGATTTAAATTTTAGTCAATGTTCCAGAATAGAAGAACTGCACTTATGCTTTTCAAAGTCCTCTAAAGACTGAACCCAATCTGTATTTCCAAACATTGTCTACTATTGCATTTCAGTCATTCTATGCTCTAAATCAACTGAATTACTTTCTCTTTTCTATCTACATCCCATGCTTTCCCACTTTAATTCTTTTGCTTGAAGTTGTTGCTTTTCCTTACCATAACTTCCTCATAATCTCTGTCTGTATCTACCCATACTGACAGGCGCTGCTCAAGAACCCTGATCTGGAAAGTCTTCCTGCAAGCAGAACTAATCCTTCCTGCTCTAAGTTATTTTAATACTTTGCCTTTAATCCCTCTGATGACATTTGTCACCTTCTTCATTAGATTATATTTAGGTATGTTTAGCTTCTCTGTAAGACATTATTAGTACCTAGACAAGAAATGTACCTTATTCAGTTTTGTACTCTTACAATGCCTGACACAGTGCCTGGATGTAATACAGGAAATAAAAAATGGAAGAAATAATTTATCTAGGTTTCATTGTATATACTGTATCCATTACCATTTTAACTTTATTTTTAGGATTCTGAGGTCACCTGTGTCCCTCAGGACATACAAGAAATGTGGACTCTCCTTTTGGAGAGTCTATTCAATTTCTATGCCATAGAATCTTAAAGAGACATCTTGACTTTGCAACTATCACCTGAGTTAAATAGATATTGAGGGATTTTCAAGCCCTTGATACTTTGCTATTGCCGTATGTTCTCTCAAATTTGGTTTCCTGTTTTATAACGTTAGGAGCAAGTTTTTTCTCAGTATTATAAGAAGTAACTTACAAATAATTTTGCAAATTCTAAGTTCTTTTAGACTGTTTTCATCCAAGTGTTAAAATTTCCTGTACTGCTTTCTCTTCTTCACACATATTTCAGGGTTCTTTGATAAAAATAAGATGTTTGAATATGTTATAAATTTGTTTAAAGACCAATCCTTGTATATTTCAAGTAGACTAGTAATTACACGCATACAAGTAACTTACATTTTTACATTTAATATGTTGATCTGAAAATGTATGAAGATTATAAAAATAATCATACTAGCACATATTTTATATTGAATAACATTACATATTACATATTTTCATTTATATAGTAGTTTGTTTTATTTAAGACAGAATTGTATTTGTTGCTATTTTTATGGTGGGTGCATAACTTATACACTATTACTAAATGAGAAGAGGCACCTTTTATAAAATTTAAACTGATGCTTAAAATGAGCTATTTCACTACACACCTATCAGAATGGCCCAAATTGAGAACACTAACAATACCAAATGTTGGCAAGAATGTGGAGCATCAGGAACTCCCATTCATTGCTGGTAGGAATGGAAAAAGGTACCGGCACTTCGGAAGGCACTTTAGTGGTTGCCTACAAGATTATATATACTCTTGCCATATGATCCAGCAATCGTGCTTCTTGGTATTTACCCAACGGTGATGAAAACTTATGTCTACACAAAAGTCTGCATATGGATGCCTATATCAGCTTTATTCATAATTGCCAACACTTGAAATCAGCCAAAATGTCCTTCAGTAGGTGAATGGATACATAAACTTCAGCATATGCAAACAATGAGATATTATTCAGCAATGAAAAGAAATGAGCAATCAAGCCATAAACGAACCTTGAAGCTATTATGCTAAGTGAAGTAAGTCAGACAGAGAAAGACACTCTATGATCCCACTTACATGTGGAATCTAAAAAAAAAAAAAAAAAAAAAAAAGCTACACTTATAGAAACAGAGAGCGGAATGGTGATTACTGGGAGCTGGCGGTGGGGGGAGGAAAGGGATCAAAGGGTACAAACTTCCAGCTACAAGATGAATAATTTCTGGGGATCTAGTGTACAGTATGGTAGTCCTAGTTAACAATATTATATACTTTAAAGTTGCTAAGAGGGTCCATCTTAGATATTCTCATCACGAAAAAGTTGTAATTATGTGAGGTGATGGATTGTTCACTAAATTTATTGCTGTAATGTAATTTAATGTAATGTAATTAATGTAATGTAATGTAATTAATGTAATGTAATGTAAAATTATTTAATCGTTTTGCAATATACACATATATCAAATCGTTATGTTGTACACCTTAAACAGAATGTTATATATCGATTATATATCAATAAGACTGGAAACATTTTTCTTTTTTATTTTTTTAATGTTTTATTTATTTTTGAGACGGAGAGAGACAGAGCATGAGCAGGGGAGGGGTAGAGAGAGAGGGAGACACAGAATCTGAAGCAGGCTCCAGGCTCTGAGCTGTCAGCACAGAGCCCCACGCGGGGCTTGAACTCACAAACCGCGAGATCACGACCTGAGCCAAAGTCGGATGCTTAACCCACTGAGCCACCCAGGTGCCCCTGGTAACATTTTTAAATACAAGAAAAATGAAGTAGGAAGTAAAGATACTCAAGACTAGAGAAGTAAACAGAGGTGAGATCATGAAGGCCCTTAGACCTCAGTACTTACTCTCTCTAGTTGGTTAAAGTGGTTCAAGAGCAAGAGTGACAAGATGAGATTTCCATTTAGAGAATTTGCTGGGATTGTAGTTAATTTTGAAAGATTATATTGGGTGCCAGTGGGTCATTTAGAAGGATACTATGGAAACCCTGGGGAGAGAAATTGGTTTCCTGGATGAGGAGAATATTGTTGGGAATGGAAGGGGGGAATGGGTGTTTATGGTTAGGAGTTAGACTCAATGTATTTTGGAAACTGTTGAAGTGTGGAATGAAGGAGAAGAAAGAATTAAATACAATGCCTATGTCAGTGTCTTGATAACTGTAAATTTAAGTACAGGATTGGCTGGTTTGGGACATACAGAGTTTGCGTTGCTATGGAACATTCAAGCAACTCGATTAATGGAGAGCTAGGTAGTCAGACCTACATCTGGGTGGGGAAGGTGTGGGGCTTTTGGTTTGGGAGTTAGATCAATGGTAACTGAAGACTAATAATAGGAGAAATGTCCAATGAGAGAAGAAGGCCCTAGCTGAAAAGAATCTAGAGAAGCGGCAATATACAGTGAGCTGGCAGAGAAATCAGGGACTATGGTGAATATTGAGCAATAGTAGCCAGGAATTTAAGGAAAGGAAAACCAAGAGGATATGATGGGATTGTAGAAAAGATAAAAAAGTACTTCAAGAAGAATGGAGTGGGCATCAGTTAATTATTGAAGTTTAAATAAAATACATTCTTCAAGGTATACATTATATGTGGTACCTTATTTATTAAAATCTACTACCAGTAAGAACATAGGTAATTATAACAATGGTACATTACTATCATTATTTTTATTATCAATACCATTATATTATTATTAAGTCTGATTAGAGATATTTTATTTTTAACTAAGTTTTATAATTTCAATTTTATAAACATATTTTCGTTCATTTATCCCCTTGAGGTAGAATGAACACTCTTTATAAGTGAACTAAAACTGATAATCATGCACACTTCAAAATCCAAGTAGTAATATTCAGTTATTAACTAATAATTATCTGAAGATGACTATGGTGACACTTAAAGTTTTTTTAATTAAAAACATTTTTTAATGTTTATCCATTTTTTGAGACAGAGCACGGCACGCTCGCGCCTGAGTGGGGGAGGGGCAGACACAGAATCCAAAGCAGGCTCCAGACTCTGAGCTGTCAGCACAGAGTCCAACTCAGGGCTTGAACCCATGAACTGTGAGATCATGACTTCAGCAGAAGTCAGACGCTTAACCAACTGAGCCCCCCAGGTGCCCCTTAAATTTTTAAATCAAATAGTTACTGTTACATAATTTAAATTTAGCTAGCAGATGTTCTTAGAATGTGTTATATTGTCTATGTCATGATTTATTTTAAAATGCTTCTAAATAAACAGTATGCTGACTGATTTACTTGAATCCAAACCCAAGGAGTAATTTTTAGTGACTAAATTATACCAATTAGGAGTCAATACTCTGGAGGTGGCTCTTTAAACTTTTTTTTTTAATGTTTATTTATATTTGAGAGAGACACAGAGTGAGAGTGGGGGAGGGTCAGAGAGACGGAGACACAGAATCTGAAGCAGGCTCAAGGCTCTGAGCTGTCAAGACAGAGCCCAATGTGGGGCTCAAACTCACAAATGGTGAGATCAGAACTGAGTTGAAGTCGGATGCTTAACTGACTAAGTCACCCTGGAGGTGACTCTTCAAACTTTATTAACATCAAGATCAAAACTGTTACCAGGAGTATGTTAATTAGCATAAAGGATGCTGGAAAAAATTCAAGATTTGTTGTTAGCCATAAAATTCTATGAAATATAAAAGCTTTATTTTTTAACTAAGGAATGGAATAAGCTGATGTAACTTTTTAATGTTCAAAGTTGATATTCTAAAACACCTCTAGACATAAACAAACATGCTTATTTTCTGTGTAAACAAAGCACACAAATATTTTTAGAGGTCACTGACTTAATATTCTTTAGAGGGAATAATTAAAAATCAATTTCAGATTATGACTTTGTTGATTTCAGTGATAGTATAATTTAAAATGATAATTGAATTTATCCATTTTTACAAGTACATGTCCCAAAAATACATTAAAAAGTATAAACTTTCCAATTTGAAAGAAGGACTGTTTTCATTTTAGAGTGTTCACCACATGGTTTTTAATCTTGAAGATCAACAGGGATATCTGATAAAATTTTGGATTTAAAAACCCAAGATCCTTCATCCTTCTCTGTCTCTGTTCTTTAACTGTCATACTAAGGAACCTATAAATGTTTAGCCCTTGGGAATAAGCAAGAGGAGAGTAGGTGTAAAGAATCAGTCTTGATGAGTAAAGGGAATTAAGTAGAAGAAAACATTACTCTCACAACCCAAATTATCTGACTTCCAACAGAATTCCATATTAACCATCCTAGAAACTTCCAGAGAAAGCTATTACACATTCAGTGTTTTATAATCCTCCGTATCAAGATTTTTTTTTCTACATCTAATGCAACTGCTTAACTGACAAAATCCTTAGAGCTGCTTCTTTTTTTTCTACCTCCAGGCAATGTGCTATCCTCAGGAGGATGACACATACTTAGAGGTTATTATTTAGCTGCTCCCCTGCTTGTTATTCAATGGATGCTCATAGTAATCTAACTCATACCAGCTCAGAAACTCCAATTCAGGGGTGGGAGAGCTGAGGAAGAAGGCTGGACAGAGAGCAGATAGCAAAAATCACAGACCACAAGAGTCCATGTAGGGATGACAAGCCAAGTGCGGAAGTTTTTTGGCAGAGAAGGAAAAGGCAACCAGAAGCTAGCCAGAAATAGCATACCCTAGAATATAACATAAGTGACAACACTATGGATTTCTTAGAAAGATAAACTTGTAACAGTTCATAGATGCAAGCAAATTTTGCCTTTGAAGGTTCTTAACGAGTGAGACCATACACTTATTGGAATGTTGGTGTGACTGTCCAAGACTATTTTGGAATTTTTTTGGAAAAGCCTTCAGAACCTTTGGTATACTCATCTAGCTCTCCCTAATGTAAGAAGATTTCCAGCCATTAATGGAATATTTACTAAAGTATATAGTTTCCCATAAACTACCTCAGAATCACCTAATATAGCTAGTTAAATAGGATTTCTTGGGTTAGGGCCCACGGTTTGCATTTTTGCAGGTTTTTAATGTTTTCATTAAACCATTGTATTAAAAGATGATTTGGTAAACATACAGAATTCTGTGGGGCCAAATCTGGTGACTGTGCACAGTTATACAAATGCGGACCAGGGATACATAGGATTATAAAGGAAAGAAATGGATTTTCTCATGTTACTTGTCAACTACGTTAGACTTTTCCAGAAGAAAATTTCCAAATGTTTTGAGAAACACTGTAATGGTGACATTGAAAACTTTGAAGACCTTTGAAAGTATATAATATGTGATATGTCTATTTTAAAATGGGCCATTTATTTTATTCTTTCAAATTTTTATTTAAATTCTAGTTAGTTAACATGTAGTGTAGTATTGGTTTCAGGAGTGGAATTTAGTGATTCATCATTCACATATAATGCTCAGTGCTCATCACAACAAGTGTGCTCCTTATACCCATCACCCATTTAACCCATACCCTGCCTACCTCCCATCCAGCAACCCTCATTTTTTTCTCTATCGCTAAGAGACTCTGACACTTTGTCTCCCTCTCTTTTTTTTCCTTCCTTCTCCTATGTTCCTCTGTTTTGTTTCTTAAATTCCACATATGAGTGAAATCCTATGGTATCTGTCTTTCTCAGATGTGCCATATGTATGTATATATATGTATATGTATATATGTATGTATATATACCACATCTTCTTTATCCTTCATCAGCTGATAGAAATTTGGTCTCCTCCCATAACTTGGCTATTGTTGATAATGCTACTATAAACAGTGGGTGCATGTGCCCCTTCAAATGAGTATTTTTATATCCTTTGGGCAAATACTTAGTAGTACAATTGCTGGATCATAGGGTAGTTCTACTTTTAACTTTTTGAGGAACCTCCATGCTGTTTTCCAGAGTAGTTGCACCAGTTTTCATTCCCTAAAAAGGTGCCATTTAAAAATAGTCATACCTTGCAGTAAATTATTTTAAGGCTTTTTAAACCCTTGCCTGTATATTATTATAATATAAAAATACCATGCTTCTCGCCCAAGAGATTTTGAAGTATCCCCTTATGAAGGTGATAGAACATGTTTTGTTGAGCATTACTGTTTGCATTCAAAAGAGCAAGAATTACTTTTTCCAAAATTATAATAATTTAATTAAAATGTACTTTACTGAACAGGCTACCCATGCTGCCCTTCAATGTTCTGATGCTTCCTTGAAGAGAGTAATTTTTTCCCAATCGAGAACATTATCATACAGAGAATGTAGGAGGGAAACTGGAAAGTAAATACTTATTTTTATATACACTTTTTTTTTCCAGGCAAGTGTTGTTAGTAAACTTAAATACCCATTAGGTTCACTCTTCCTGCCCAGCCCCTGGGAGGTGCTGTTTAGTCAGAATTTTTCATGTCTACTATGATCAAATTTATAAGATGATTATTTAATTTTCATTTTATTAAAGAATTCAGACATTAAAGACAATGATACAATCTACCTCCTCCTACTAAATTAAAGGTGTTGTCACGTAAGCAGTAGCCACAGGCAGGTGTTTCTCCCCCTTATGTGAAAAGATAGTGGCAAAAAGTCAGTGAACACAATTTTCAAAAACTACCTTTATAGCAGTATTTTCCCAGGTGGCTGCTAAATCTTAAATATCCAAGTTCAGCTCAGGTTCCATCTTGGCATAAGCAGTGAAGAAATTTAATGACATCCAGGTGTGGAGATGGTTGCTACTACCTGGGAATTGGAGATGTTCTTAGCCAGTCTGAAAATCAGTTTCAGAATTCCATATATTTGCATTTACTCCTTTCTCTTCAGCACAATAAATAGTTATGCTGTGCTAAGGAAACTTTGCTAACATCTAATTTAAGAAGAGTTGGTAAATGGTATTCACGGAATGGACAATATAAATGGAAATCTTAATGAGATGGCAGCAGATCTCAGAGAGCAAGTCTGCTGAAGACTCCAAGTTCCCTCAGTGGGACTTAGATGCTTAGACTTGGACACTTGGGGAAAACTCTCACCCCTGGGTGTGCTGAGTATGGATGAAATCACCTGTGTCTCATCAAGGTCTGGCCAACTTAGCTGAACTTGGGGCATGTTAATAATGAGAAGTTAGAGTTGTCAATTTAGTCTTTGGTATTATCGCTATTTGTATTGACTGATCTTCAATCTTCTCTAGACATACTTCATAATACTGAGTTTCTTTTTTTTTCAATATATAAAATTTATTGTCAGATTGGTTTCCATACAACACCCAGTGCTCATCCCAAAAGGGGTCCTCCTCAATACTCATCACTCACCCTCCCCTCTCTCCCACCCCCCATCAACCCTCAGTTTGTTCTCAGTTTTTAACAGTCTCTTATGCTTTGGCTCTCTCCCACTCTAACCTCTTTTTTTTTTCTTCCCCTCCCCCATGGGTTTCTGTTAAGTTTCTCAGGATCCACATAAGAGTGAAAACATATGGTATCTGTCTTTCTCTGTATGGCTTACTTCACTTAGCATCACACTCTCCAGTTCCATTCACGTTGCTACAAAGGGCCATATTTCATTCTTTCTCATTGCCCTGTAGTACTCCATTGTGTATATAAACCACAATTTCTTTATCCATTCATCAGTTGATGGACATTTAGGCTCTTTCCATATTTGAGTATTGTTGAGAGTGCTGCTATAAACATTGGGGTACGAGTGCCCCTATGCATCAGTACTCCTGTATCCCTTGGGTAAATGCCTAGCAGTGCTATTGCTGGGTCATAGGGTAGGTCTATTTTTAATTTTCTGAGGAACCTCCACACTGTTTTCCAGAGTGGCTGCACCAATTTGCATTCCCACAAACAGTACAAGAGGGTTCCTGTTTCCCACATCCTCTGCAGCATCTATGGTCTCCTGATTTGTTCATTTTGGCCACTCTGACTGGCGTGAGGTGATATCTGAGTGTGGTTTTGATTTGTATTTCCCTGATGAGGAGCGACGTTGAGCATCTTTTCATGTGCCTGTTGGCCATCCGGATGTCTTCTTTAGAGAAGTGTCTATTCATGTTTTCTGCCCATTTCTTCACTGGGTTATTTGTTTTTCGGGTGTGGAGTTTGGTGAGCTCTTTATAGATTTTGGATACTAGCCCTTTGTCCGATATGTCATTTGCAAATATCTTTTCCCATTCCGTTGGTTGCCTTTTAGTTTTGTTGGATGTTTCCTTTGCTGTGCAGAAACTTTTATCTTCATAAGGTCCCAGTAGTTCATTTTTGCTTTTAATTCCCTTGTCTTTGGGGATGTGTCGAGTAAGAGATTGCTACGGCTGAGGTCAGAGAGGTCTTTTCCTGCTTTCTCCTCTAGGGTTTTGATGGTTTCCTATCTCCCATTCAGGTCCTTTATCCATTTTGAGTTTATTTTTGTGAATGGTGTGAGCAAGTGGTCTAGTTTCAACCTTCTGCATGTTGCTGTCCAGTTCTCCCAGCACCATTTGTTAAAGAGACTGTCTTTTTTCCATTGGATGTTCTTTCCTGCTTTGTCAAAGATGAGTTGGCCATACATTTGTGGGTCTAGTTCTGGGGTTTCTATTATATTCCACTGGTCTATGTGTCTGTTTTTGTGCCAATACCATGCTGTCTTGATGATGACAGCTTTGTAGTAGAGGCTAAAGTCTGGGATTGTGATGCCTCCTGCTTTGGTCTTCTTCTTCAAAATTACTTTGGCTATTTGGGGACTTTTGTGGTTCCATATGAATTTTAGGATTGCTTGTTCTAGTTGCGAAAAGAATGTTGGTGCTATTTTGATTGGGATTGCATTGAATGTGTAGATAGCTTTGGGTAGTATTGACATTTTGACAATATTTATTCTTCCAATCCATGAGCAGGGAATGTCTGTCTATTTCTTTATATCTGCTTCAATTTCCTTCATAAGCTTTCCATAGTTTTCAGCATACAGATATTTTACATCTTTGGTTAGATTTATTCCTAGGTATTTTATGCCTCTTGGTGCAATTGTGAATGGGATCAGTTTCTTTATTTGTCTTTCTGTTGCTTCATTGTTAGTGTATAAGAATGCAACTGATTTCTGTACATTGATTTTGTATCCTGCAACTTTGCTGAATTCATGTATCAGTTCTACCAGACTTTTGGTGGAGTCTATCGGATTTTCCATGTATAGTATCATGTCATCTGCAAAAAGTGAAAGCTTGACTTCATTTGCTAATTTTGATGCCTTTGATTTCCTTTTGTTGTCTGATTGCTGATGCTAGAACTTCCAGCACTATGTTAAACAACAGCAGTGAGAGTGGGCATCCCTGTCGTGTTCCTGATCTCAGGGAAAAAGCTCTCAGTTTTTCCCCATTGAGGATGATGTTAGCTGTGGGCTTTTCATAAATGGCTTTTATGATCTTTAAGTATGTTGCTTCTATCCCGACTTTCTCAGGGTTTTTATTAAGAAAGGGTGCTGGATTTTGTCAAAGGCCTTTTCTACATCGATTGACAGGATCATATGGTTCTTATCTTTTCTTTTATTAATGTGATGTATCACGTTGATTGATTTGCGAATGTTGAACCAGCCCTGCATCCCAGGATGAATCCTACTTGATCATGGTGAATAATTCTTTTTATATGCTGTTGAATTCGATTTGCTAGTATCTTATTGAGAATTTTTGCATCCATATTCATCAGGGATATTGGCCTGTAGTTCTCTTTTTTTACTGGGTCTCTGGTTCAGGAATCAAAGTAATACTGGCTTCATAGAATGAGTCTGGAAGTTTTCCTCCCCTTTCTATTTTTTGGAATAACTTGAGAAGGATAGGTATTATCTCTGCTTTAAACGTCTGGTAGAACTCCCCTGGGAAGCCATCTGGTCCTGGACTCTTATTTGTTGGGAGATTTTTGATGACTGACTCAATTTCGTAGCTGGTTGTGGGTCTGTTCAAGCTTTCTATTTCCTCCTGATTGAGTTTTGGAAGTGTGTGGGTGTTTAGAAATTTGTCCATTTCCTCCAGGTTGTCCAGTTTGTTGGCATATAATTTTTCATAGTATTCCCTAATAATCGCTTGTCTCTCTGAGGGGTTGGTTGTAATAATTCCATTTTCATTCATGGTTTTATCTATTTGGGTCATCTCCCTTTTCTTTTTGAGAAGCCTGGCTAGAGGTTTGTCAATTGTTTATTTTTTCAAAAAACCAACTCTTGGTTTCATTGATCTTCTCTACAGTTTTTTTAGATTCTATATTGTTTATTTCTGCTCCGATCTTTATTATTTCTCTTCTTCTCCTGGGTTTAGGCTGTCTTTGCTGTTCTGCTTCTATTTCCTTTAGGTGTGCTGTTAGATTTTGTATTTGGGATTTTTCTTGTTTCTTGAGATAGGCCTGTATTGCGATGCATTTTCCTCTCAGGACTGCCTTCGATGCATCCCAAAGCATTTGGATTGTTGTATTTTCATTTTCGTTTGTTTCCATATATTTTTTAACTTCTTCTCTAATTGCCTGGTTGACCCACTCATTCGTTAATAGGGTGTTCTTTAACCTCCATGCTTTTGGAGGTTTTCCAGACTTTTTCCTGTGGTTGATTTCAAGATTCATAGCATTGTGGTCTGAAAGTATTCATGGTATGATTTCAATTCTTGTATACTTATGAAGGGCTGTTTTGTGACCCAGTATATGGTCTATCTTGGAGAATGTTCCATGTGCACTCGAGAAGAAAGTATATTCTGTTGCTTTGGGATGCAGAGTTCTAAATATATCTGTCAAGTCCATCTGATCCAATGTCTCATTCAGGGCTCTTGTTTCTTTATTGACCGTGTGTCTAGATGATCTATCCATTTATGTAAGTAGAGTGTTAAAGTCCCCTGCAATTACCACATTCTTATCAATAAGGTTGCTTATGTTTGTGAGTAATTGTTTTATATATTTGGGGGCTCCCGTATTCGACGCATAGACATTTATAATTGTTAGCTCTTCCTGATGGATAGACCCTGTGATTATTATATAATGCCCTTCTTCATCTCTTGTTACATCCTTTAATTTAAAGTCTAGTTTGTCTGATATAGGTATGGCTACTCCAGCTTTCTTTTGACTTCCAGTGACATGATAAATAGTTCTCCATCCCCTCACTCTCAATCTGAAGGTGTCCTCAGGTCTAAAATGAGTCTCTTGTAGACAGCAAATAGATGGGTCTTGTTTTTTTATCCATTCTGATACCCTATGTCTTTTGGTTGGCACATTTAGTCCATTTACATTCAGTGTTATTATAGAAAGATATGGGTTTAGAGTCATTGTGATGTCCGTAGGTTTCATGCTTGTAGTGATGTCTCTGGGACTTTGTCTCACAGGATCCCCCTTAGGATCTCTTGTAGGGCTGGTTTAGTGGTGACTAATTCCTTCAGTTTTTGTTTGTTTGGGAAGACCTTTATCTCTCCTTCTATTGTAAGTGACAAACTTGCTGGGTAAAGGATTCTCGGCTGCATATTTTTTCTGTTCATCACATTGAAGATCTCCTGCCATTCATTTCTGGCCTGCCAAGTTTCAGTAGAGAGATCCGTCATGAGTCTTATAGGTCTCCCTTTATATGTTAGAGCACGTTAATCTCTAGCTGCTTTCAGAATTTTCTGTTTATCCTTGTATTTTGCCAGTTTTACTATGATATGTCGTGCAGAAGATCGATTCAAGTTACGTCTGAAGGGAGTTTTCTGTGCCTCTTGGATTTCAATGCCTTTTTCCTTCCCCAGATCCGGGAAGTTCTCAGCTATTATTTCTTCAAGTACACCTTCAGCACCTTTCCCTCTCTCTTCCTCATCTGGAATACCAATTATGTGTATATTATTTCTCTTTAGTGCATCACTTAGTTCTCTAATTTTCCCCTGATACTCCTGGATTTTTTTTATCTCTTTTTCTCAGCCTCTTCTTTTTCCATAATTTTATCTTCTAGATCACCTATTCTCTCCTCTGCCTCTTCAATCCGAGCCGTGTTTGTCTCCATTTTATTTTGCAGCTCATTGATAGCATTTTTTAGCTCCTCCTGTCTGTTCCTTAGTCCCTTGATCTCTGTAGCAATAGATTCTCTTCTGTCCTTTATACTGTTTTCAAGCCCAGCGATTAATTTTATGACTATTATTCTAAATTCACTTTCTGTTATATTGTTTAAATCGTTTTTGATTGGTTCATTAGCTGTCGTTATTTCCTGGAGATTCTTTTGAGAGGAATTCTTCCGTTTGCTCATTTTGGATAGTCCCTGGAGTGGTGCGGGACTGCAGGGCACTTCCCCTGTGCTGTCTTGAATAACTTGCGTTGGTGGGCAGGGCCGCAGTCAGATCTGATGTCTGCCCCCAGCCCACGACTGGGGCCACAGTCAGACTGGTGTGTGCCTTCTCTTCCCCTCTCCTAGGGGCGGGATTCACTGTGGGGTGGCGAGGCCCGTCTGGGCTACTTGCACACTGCCAGGCTTGTGATGCTGGGGATCTGGCGTATTAGCTGGGGTGGGTAGGCAAGGTGCACAGGGGCAGGAGGGGCAGACTTAGCTTGCTTCTCCTTGGGTGATCCACTTCAGGAGGGGCCCTGTGGTGGCGGGAGGGAGTCAGACCCGCTGCCCACCGAGGGGTGGCTCCGCAGAAGCACAGAGTCAGGTGTTTGCGCGGAGCAAGCAAGTTCCCTGGCAGGAACTGGTTCCCTTTGGGATTTTGGCTGGGGGATGGGCCAGGGAGATGGCGCTGGTGAGAGCCTTTGTTCCCCACCAAACTGAGCTCTGTTGTCCCGGGGCTCAGCAACTCTCCCTCCCTTTGTCCTCCAGCCTTCCTGCTTTCCGAGCAGAGCTGTTAACTTATGACCTCCCAGATGCTAAGTCCTGCTTGCTGTCGGAACACACTCTGTCCGGCCCCTCCGCTTTTGCAAGCCAGACTCGGGGCTCAGCTTGGCCAGCGGGCCGCCCCTCCGCCCCGGCTCCCTCCCGCCAGTCTGTGGAGCGCGCACCGCCTAGCCGTCCTTCCTACCCTCTTCCGTGGGCCTCTCGTCTGCGCTTGGCTCTGGAGACTCCATTCTGCTAGTCTTCTGGTGGTTTTCTGGGTTATTTAGGCAGGTGTAGGTGGAATCTAAGTGATTAGCAGGACGCGCGGTGAGCCCAGTGTCCTCCTATGCCGCCATCTCTGACCTGTTTTCCATAATACTGAGTTTCTTACAGTAGTTTAGTTGAAGCAATACTTTCTCCTAAGTTATTTTTTTGTTTGTTTTGGTGGGCTTAATAATTAAATTGTATATTATAACAGAAAGCATGCAAGTAATGCATCAAGTCCTTTTTTTCGGTTGTTGTTATAAAATAGAAAGCCTCTACCCTACTCACCCCATAAAAAAGAGAAATGAAAGCCACAAACGAAGGTGTCATTGCTATCCATGAGTTTTCAGCTTCAAGTCAGAAACGTATTTCTAAATAAGACAGTGACTGGTGTCATTCAATTGGTTTGCATTTCATAGGGAAAAGTCAGCTCTCTAGTTTCTAACTATATTACCATTTCCTTAATACCTTAGCAATAATGTTCTTGTTTTCTCTAATGGGGCAGTTTAAGTATGCAAACTATCACCTCATTACTTCTAGAGGATTGGAACTCTGGGTAGATACTGAGCAAAGACACTTTCCATTCTATCTTATATCTCATAAGCTAAAATGTACAAGCTTTAAGGGTATTGAGGGGGGAAGAATGACTTACATCATTTAGGACAGTAAGGGGTTTAGGCCCTCTCTCTGCAGGGTTACTGCAAAACCCCATACCCTGAGACTATTATATATCTAACTGATTTGTGTGTGAGTGTGTCTGGGGGTGAGTTATGGCTCTTATTTTTTGCACGAGCAGGGAATGGAGATTGTAAAGAAGGCTTTGTTTCATTGGAGATGTATTTCTTCATAGTGGTTTTGAAGCTCCCTAAATTATTCTTACTGCGTTATTTCTTGAAAGTAGGAAAAAATTAAAATTTATTTAAGGCTTGAAGTGAGACTCCAAAGCTGTACGTTTTTCTCCCTGAAGTTTTTAAGATGATACATATATAATCCATTACCATAATTTCACTAATATAACATCCAAATGACTTCTTTATGTATCATTAGCAATATCTGAATACAACAAGATCATGAATCAAGAGAAAATGCCATTTTCTTCTCCTTCAGGGCCATTGGACCATAACCTCTTCCCCTACTAAGGTACCTGACTTTGCTTGACCTGGAATCACTCTCCCGTAGGCACTTTGTGGGTTAATAACATTATAGATATCTTATCAAAAATATTTGTAAATCATACATCTGATAAAGGACATGTATCCCAAGTATACAAAGAACTCTTAAAACCCAAAAACAAATAACCCAATTAAAGATATGAACAAATATCTCACCAAAGGAGATAAATATGTATGGGTACATAAATATAAATATATGTGTATACATACATATATAGTGTATATATATAAGCATATTTCCTTATAATAAATTATATGTGATTTATTATATGTAATTCATAGACACATAGTCATATATTACATAATTTATTGTAAGGTATTATGGTACATATGATCATAAAGTCTGAGAAGTCCCAAGATCTGCAGTAGGCAAGTTAGACACTCAAGACAGTAAAAGTTTAATTCTGAAGCCAAACGCCTAAGAACTGGGGGAACCACTGGTATAAGTTTCTGTCTGAGAGTTGGTAGGCTCAAGATCCAAGAAGAGCCCATGCAATAAAGGGATGTGGTTCCAGATGACTGCACTGTGGATTCCAGCAGGATGACTGCCAGTAAGCTGCTGGAAAAAAATGTACTGTGTCTAATATTGTAGTGGTGGCTACATGACATCGTGCATTTGTCAAACTCATAGAACTTTATGGCAAAAAAAAAGTGTACCTTGGTGCAAAAAAAATTTGTTTTAAATAATATTTAGGATATCAAGGGATCTCAGGATGGCATACAGATGTGATTTTTAAAATCTAATTCTATACAGTATATAACATAACCTCAATGAAGGGGTAGGAGAAAAGTTGATGACTTAAGCAACTTTGGAAATGAATGAAGACTATAAGACTTCATTTTGTATCATCCATATATACTGTGTACAAGCACTGTTCTCAAGTATATAAAAGTTGTTTCCCATGGAGGGTACAGGTTAGTGAATATGAAACAATTCAGAAACAACCCATATATTCCAGTTTCCCTTATAGCTGCTATTCTTTTTGTTTGGTTTTGTTTTTTTTCCCTGTTACACAATTTTCTAGAACACTGGGTTGATTATTTATTTATTTATTTATTTATTTATTTATTATGCTAATTGTCCATTGTTTCCCCCATTTGAATGTGAGCTCTACAGAATTGGGCATCTAAGGTCTAGATCACAGAAGATTCTCAATAAATTTTGTTGAATCATTTTTAATGGAGACAGCACCACAAAAAAATGTTTAATGTGATGACTTCTGTGCCAGCTCACCTAGAGATGAATCCTATCTCCAACACAAACTTGCTCTATGACCCTGGGAAAGCTACTTAAAATTCAGCTAGGGCAACTGTCATGGCAGACGGTTAAAAAGCAGGATCACACATCTCTTAATCCTCCCACGTATTTACTTAAATTTCATTTTCTTCTCTACCCGTAATTTTAGTGCTATTAAAGCCCATATTGAAGCAGATAGGGAGAAAAAAAACCTTTTATCATAGAGTTTAAAGATGTATATCTCTAAAGAATTTTCAAAAATTGATTTTATTTATAATAAAAAGTACATAGACAGCCTGAAGTCCTTTAATGTGAAAGAAATAATATTTTAGTTGACTTTGTCTACATTAGAGCTTAGTCACAGTAGTCTTGTAGTGTTTCTACAGGAACAGTACAATGAGTAGATCAATTGGCAAGGTTATTTGTTGAGTAAGTTTTCAAACTGAAATTTTTGGTTTTCTGATTCAGCATAGATACAGAGCACCAATAATATTGTGGAAATAACAGGTTATTCTAACACTTGGGCCAATCGGGTAGTGATTATCATCAATTAGAATAAGGGAAATAAAATACCAAATTCTAATGAGTAAAGTGGTAGGAGAAAATGATTGATCCTCTATTAACCACTAAGTTCTGAAATTGAATGACAAAGGTTTTATCAAATGTACTTAAAATACCTTCTTTCTCTCTAAATGATAATAAAAAATATATGTCTAAGAAAGGGACTAAAACTAGTTCAAAGGAGTAGAATAGCATTAAGTATTTTTCAAACACCTAGGACATTTAAGCATATTAAGTACGAACAGTAGCTAAATTTCTGAGTTTAAACAATAGAAATAATGTTATCTATTGCCTGAGCCTGAATAATAAAATAACCCAACCAAATGATACAGAGAATAAATAAGCCTATGTATGAATACAGGACCATATGATAAATCTCCGTAACAAAACTTGACAGAAAGAGAAGAATTTCAGTAAAATATCAATTCATAATCAAATTGTTGTTCCCTTTCACAGGTGACTCAGTGTTGCTATCATTAATAGTACCAAAATGGTCTTGACATCATTTGCAACCACACGTTTTTCTTCTAACTTTCCAAAACCCTTGCCCTCTCTGACCAGCCCAACCATAACAGTAGCTTAGCACAAGATAATTCCAATGGCCATTTAATGCAAATAATAATCCTGAATGATTTTGGCTTCATTAGAATGACCCATGATGCCATCGTTTCTTGGGGGTTTGTTAACTAACAGTATGCCAAAGAGGAGCCACACTACAATCCAAATTCCTCAAATTTACTGAGTGATCTGTATAATTATTCCCCAGATGGTAAGACAGGATCTGGAAGTACAAAAATGAGTGCTACGTTCTATCTCCCTTAGGTTGTCTGCAGTCCTGTAAAGGAAACAAACTGTCCACAGTCTAGTAAAAAAAAATAAATAATAACAATTCAAGGTGATATATACCAATAAGATTATGTGCAATCAATTTTACAGAGTGGAGATTGTGTTTAGCCAGTCAGAAAGTCATGAAATCTTCAAAGAAAAACTTAACTATGTTTTTGACAATAAGAGTTTTATAGCCATCAATCTGAGCATAGGCATGCGAGAGAATAAACAGCATCGACAAGGCATAGGAGGGATATTCAGGGACCTACCAAGTGTTTTGATATTTCTAGAACTCAAGGCCAGAGATACGGTCAATGTCAAGATTCATATTTTTTGGCACACTACAAAAACATTATCTGGCTGGAAATTAGTCACCGAAGGCATGTGAACTTGAGGGGGAGAAGAGCAGATTGGGATCAGATAATCATTTCAGAGAGCACACTCTGGCAGCAGTGTCCATGATACACCTTATGCAAGTGAGACTGAAAGCAGATGAGTTAGTGGCTGCTGCAATGGGAAGTGACAGACGACGAGTATTTGGACTAAAGCAAGGAAAGTGCAGATGGAGAGAGTAGAAAATTTGAAACAATTTATGAAATTAAAGTGACAGGACTTGGTGATTAATCGGCTATTGGGGTGGATTACAAACGAAGGAGAAAGGACTCTCAGGGACTTTGTGTACTGTAAGGAATTGCCTTCAACTGCTATTAACAAATACCAGAATTAACAGTGGTTAAAATAAGTATCACTTTCTCTCTTCAGTGAGGCAAGTGTGAAGGTGAGCACTGTAGGACAAGATGATAGCAACACAGGTTAATGGAGACCTAGGCTCCTTTGATCTGCTGCTGCACCATCTGTTTTTCTTCTTCATTAGAATTTACGCTGTCCAAGATAGTTGCTTCAGGTGAACACTGTTATCATATCCAGGCAGGAGCAGGAAGTGAAAGAACCAAAATGAGCACAACTCAGCCTTTTCTCTCCTTTTTAAAAAGTCTATAGAATCTCCACCTAACAACTTCTACATATTTCTCTTTAGCCAAAACTTAGGAACATGGTCACATCTCACAGGAAGGGTGATTGGGAAGTGTTGTATTTTATCTGAACACTTTGCCACTCTGAATACTTAATGTTGGGTTACTAACCAAAAAGTAGATATTAGATAAACAATTACTTTTTTATGAGTACCTTGTAACCAACAAGAAATGTATACTAACAGAAAATGAGGTGTGAGATAGAGATAGGGAAGGGGAGTTAATGTGTTTACTTTTGAATATATTGAATATGGTATACTGTTGATCTTAAGGAATATACAATCAATATCAGTCAGGTGTAAAAATGTCCAACAGAAAATCCAACTATTGGTTTAAAAGGAAAAGTAGAGTTAGCTATATTGACTTGAGAGTCATCTATGGTATGAAAATTCAAAAGATAAGCCAGAATTCCTGCTCTCATCAACAGTATTAAAGCTGAAGACAGATAGAAATTGTGATGATGGAGTCAGGTATAATAATCACATTCAAGTACATTTTTACACCTCCTTGGAAGATTTTGTGTGTGTGTGTGTGTGTGTGTGTGTGTGTGTGTGTGTGTGTTTGTAGTGTCATAAGGAACATGTAGAATATTCTCAAATATAAACCAGGCCAAGGTAAGTAATGGCTTCTGATCTTAGGAAGGCATCATCATCATGATCTTGGGTGAAACAAGATGCCTCCAGAGGCAGCTTTTTTTAAGTTGCATTATTACTCTAGATTAATGAGAGACAGATACTCTTTCTACCTTTTCTTATCTAAATAAAGATTCCTAAAGTGCCTGCAGCCAAGCTCTAGGCACTGGACTGAAGAAAAGGAAGGTCAAAAAGGAGTCTATGTTACTTGGTAAATATGACTCATCTCACACCTTGTTATCAATTAGCATGGAAATGAAAATAAGTAGCCTATTACCTTGACATCCACATTCTTGTCAGAAACTTTTTCAAATCTATGGCATCTAACAAGAAAGCAGAGTTATGTCTCTGGCATGTGCAGAATTCCTGATTTTTTGATTATCTCACTATTTCAGAGTCAAAGCACTCTTTTCTCTAAGTTGCATAGATGAATATATTGTACATTTACTTTTATATCTTATGAAAGGCCAAGCCTATAATTATAGAGATGATTTTTCCAATGTGGAAACTGTAAGACATAAGCCTAAAAACAGGTTTGGTAGAGTGTGCTCTTTATGGAATATTAAGCTTTGTATTATTTGAAAATTTTATAATAAAAATGATTTCATGTATTACATGTTAATTGTTTTGATAAGCAACTCCATTAGGCTAACTACAGTTTTGTTCTTTTTATAATAATGTCCTATTTTCAAGTACTTTTTTTTATACTTTGCTTATTTTCTATAAATAAGACTGGTGTAATGAGTCTCAGATATAAAGGTCAAAACTTGTTTAGGCTGGTTCTTAGATTAAAATCAGTTTCTTAAAAAGGTTTGGATTTATCTGCAAGCTAAATTTGGCCTTATTGGCTTATCACATTTTGGAACTACAAGGAATGTTAATTTTAAATATTTTATTTCTCTGGAAATGATACCTCTCTGTTCTAGGATTAAAATTCAGAAGTGCTCAGTTATTGACACTGGACCTAGTGTTAGTTTTCAGTCATTATTTAACTCTCTGTGGATGAGTTAATAAAAGGGTGTGTGTGTGTCTGTGTCTGTGCAAATTCCATAACTTGGGAATTCAAAACATAATTACATTTTTCCAGTTTTACAAGGTAAACATATTCCTTTGCTTACTTTCTATTCCATTTACCTTGGACTTTAATAATACTGAACAAACTGGCTATCCTTTAAAACATCAGTGTAATCCTCTCATACTGGTAACTGGGTTTCACCAATCTTTTTAATAATATAATCTCTTTGGTAACATCATACTCTAAGCTTTAAAGATGCAGTATTTAAGGAATTAAATGGAAACCCACCATAAAATCCCTGATACAATTTGTAACAGTAGTGTGCTCTAATCACTATATAATTTCCTAAGTAAATTCTTTCTAATCCTCAGGACCATATTTCTAAATCCTCAGGACTGTGCCTTTTAGAAAGGAATACTTTATTTCTTATTAAAAAGCTTTTCAAGAGCTTTTCCTCAAATAGATGATCAGGTTCGATAAAATAGAAAAGGTTAAGAGAAAAAAATATTATTGTACTTATCAGCTATGAGCCCATGTGTTTTTCCTTCAGAAAATTTCGGTGGAACATTTTTTCACATTCTCAAATATATATAGTTATCTTCACATAGTTTATTAAAAATAAACCTGTGTGATAATAAAATAAGTCTCAAAATTCAGTATGATTTTAAACTTCACTTGAATAGAGTGTTTAGTTTAATTTTGCTGATTAATCCCGTGCCACCCTTTGGTCTCAAACCTTGTGATTTAAGTTACCAGCAGATATATTGCTTTCTTGTCATAGTAAGAAAGAGAAAATATTAAACATAAGTAAGTTTCTTAACTAATTAAGGACTTCATAGTGTCACTATGTTATAGCTTTATGTAGTTACTTTCATAGTATAGCTCTCCATATGTGTAAATGAAGATGACGCAAGAAAGGGACAGGTAAACTGTCATTCCATCTATATAAACCTGCATTTCTTTTCTGAAACTCTTGTCCTTTTACTTTTGTCCCTTTGACCTAAAATTAAAAGTAAAAAAAAAAAAACAAAACATTGTGATAAAATTCTTTGGTCATTGAGTTTGAAGACATTGCATGTATGTCTGCAAATGAAATAATAGTATATACTTTGTATGTCTATAGTTCCAGAGAGATTACATACTTGGATTAATGGGAAAATGTCTGCTCTTCTTCTACTGAGTTTTATCTTAATGACTGTTTCTTTGCTTTACTATGATGGAATATTAAGGAGATTTGTTGACCTATTTCTGTGTTATTTTTACCATCCATTATCAAGGTTCATCACCCTTCAGGTAGTGTTACCAGTAGTTTCTGTATTTCAAGCCTTTTCTGAAGTTATCAGAAATGTTGCCTACTTGATTTTGAATGTCCAGAGTTTTGCCTTGTCATATTGAAAAGACTCAAGGAGAAACTAGCTGGTCACATATAATAACATACTATGCTGTAGATAAGGGAAAATCCATGTGCATAAATGCAAAACTTTTACACAAAAGATAGCTCCTAGAAGGACTAATTTGCTGAAAGAGAAAGCAGCCCAAGAAAAACTGTCAGCTGAGTATAGCCCTTGGTTTCATTGCAACATTTTTTATACTGTGCCTGCTGCTATAATTGGAAGTGAGAACTAACAGGGTTTAGAATTTTCCTCCTGACAGATGCCTTTTTGACATCCACGTTCATTTCACCTGAACTACATGCTTTTGCTTCTGTTGCTGCAATCCTCACAAATAGCTTTAAAACAATCCATCTTTCACCAGGCCTCAAATATGATTCTTCAAAATATTTTGAGCAAAAAGGGCATCATGTTTTGCTTTTATTTTCACTAGAATATAAAATATATTTTTTGAAGTCATTTAGGGTAAATAGTTCCAGGTTTTGCTTGTTTGTTTGTTGGGTTTTAGGTTTTTTAATATATGTTTTCAGAGACTTCCAGTTCTTTTCAATCAATTATTTTTCCAATTATGCAGTCTCCTTATTACAAGATCATCACAAGGGGGAAACAATCTGATCCTGTTAAAATCTACATATTGAAAATAGGGAAGCCCATCCTGAGTAAAGGCGATTTTTCCTGCATAAGAAGTACATATTGCAAGCCTTTTGTGAATGAAACCATAGACATGAGAAGATGAAATCAGTTTCCTTTCTGAGCCTAGTCAGTAATCATGTAATCAAGCAGTTTTCATAGTGTTAATTCATGCTTGAAAGAAAACAACACCTCGAAAGAATACTGTGCGTTGGGTATACAGCAAGACTGTGCATACATTTTCTGAGAGTTCATCAGAAGAATGAATCTAAGACTTTATAGTACTAAATCATTTCCAACTTTTCACCCAGGGCACAGAAAGAAAAAAGTCAAGTCATTAACCAACAAATGTTTGAAGTTAGAGTTGATGAAAATGTCAAGAATTTTAAGTGGTCTCTGGTGTGGTTTTCAAGCTGAGATTTTAATTTTATTTCACACTCAACTTTCCTCCTTCCTAAATCTTCAATGGCTGATTATATAAATATGAAATAAAAGAATAACTATTATATTTGAAAATGTAAAAGACTATTAATTTAAATTTTGAATGCCTGGAATAAGATAAAATATTAGTTATAAGGATGATTAATATTAAAATATAATTGCAATGAACTAGAAAATTGTGAATATAGATACAAAATATGAATCTCTTTTCTTGCAAAGGATTTATCTAGTCTGGCATTATGTTTTTAAGATTTGCTCTTAATGGCCCTATATTGGTGTAATGATTTTCTTTTACTGGACACTAGTAAACATTTTAGAATACTTCTGCTCTCTCAGAAAATAATAGGAGTAGAGTTACAGATTTTAGTTTTTTAATATGGCTTTTTAATTTTATTTTTTAATTTTTTGTGGGTATCTGTAGAGACCCATGCTCTAGGATCCATAGAATTGATATAATTCTGGATCACCTCAAATATAATGCTGTGCTTGTAGGCTAAGGATTACAAAGATAACAGAAGAGAGTTTTATCTTTGACTCCATTATTTAATGGAATTGACTGGGCTGAAGTGTGATAGGAAGAGGCAATAGTGAAATGACACTGGAGAGATTTTGTAATATCAAGGCTTTAAAAATGTTTTCCTGCCTTTCCTTCATGGAATAGAAATTACCATGTAGTCAATGAAAACTCTTACGAGTCTTCAAACCTCCTTGACCTTTTCTGGTGTACAATGTCATTCAACTCCAAGCAGTCATGGCTACATGGGAGATGACCTTGAGACAGACAAGAGAAAAAAAAATGAGAGACAGAAATTGTGAGCAATTATTGCCAAGGTTTCATGGAGATGATCTTAACCCCACCTAATATCATGGGGATTGTCTAGGTCCTAGAAGAGGAATGCCCATCTACATTAACTGGATAGTCAGGAATGCTAGTCAGAGAAGGCAGGATTCTTCAGTCTACCATAACAAGTATCCTCCTACTTCTTAGTTTCCCCAACTAGCTACTCTGTCTCTGCACCTCACAAGCAATACAAACCACCAAGTGAAACTAGAGAAAGGATAAACTTTCCTTTATCCCTTTTGGCAAGAACAACCCTTCCACAGAAACCCACATAATATTTAATGGGTACTTACATGACAGTAACAGGATTGCAGAATTTTCTTTGTGAAAATTACAAAAGGAATGGGAAAAAAAGATTAAACTCATCATTTTAAATGGATCTGGGGTGCCTGGGTGGCTCAGTCAGTTAAGCATCTGACTTCGGCTCAGGACATGATCTCACAGTTCATGGGTTAGAGAGCCCTGCCTCAGGCTCTGTGCTGACAACTCAGAGCCTGGAGCCCACTTCAGATTCTGTCTCCCTCTCTCTCTGCGCCTCCCCCACTCATACTCTGTCTCTCTCTCTTCTTCAAAAATAAATAAACATTAAAAACAAATTTAAATGGACCTGATCCAGCTGGCCATTCAACAGTTGATAGCCTCTGGAGATTGGAGTTGAGTATACTGTATGATATCTGGTTATCAGGTGGTCTGCTAAAATGAAAGTAAGTTTACACAAAATTTGCCAAATGAACCACATGTCCTATCAGAAAGATACAAAAATAGTCATATGACATGTTCTTGTAAACTTGGAGGTGAATGTATTCTCTGTCCTCAAGCACATCGATGAGGACCTTGCCTGAGAAATTCACTCAAAGGTAAATGCAAACACACCTGACAGCAAAATCAGTCTGGTTTGTAGTTGAATTTGACCACACAGTCCTCTTTGTAACATAGACCACGGACCATGTAGAGTTTGGGATATTGTGTGTTACTCCAAAGGTGTTCAGCACCTGGGCATACTGGATATTTACATGTTGTCCATGCCAGAGATGTGCTACCATTCTGGTGAACCGCATATCTTGAGTGTCACTAAAATTCATCAAACTGGGGCACCTGGGTGGCTCATTCGGTTGAGCGTCCGACTTTGGCTCAGGTCATGATCTCACAGTTTGTGGGTTGGAGCCCTACATTGGGCTCTGTGCTGAAAGCTTAGAGCCTGGAGCCTGCTTCCAATTCTGTTTCTCCCTCTCTCTCTGCCCCTCCCCTGCTCATGCTCTGTCTCTCTCTCTCTCCTTCAAAAATAAATAAAAACATTAACAAAAATTTAAAAATAAATAAATAAATAAATAAATAAATAAATAAATAAATAAAATTCACCAAACTAATTTCCAACCATCTTTACGTTAATGTTCCCTCTGGTGTACAAACAGTTATTTAAAACCCCTTGATGGTGAAGTCATGGGCTTAGCTGCTTCAAACACTACCCATGCCTTAAGCGTGAACTAAAGTTAGTTAATCCACACATTATTCTACTTTTTTGCCACAGGTCTTTAAAATAAGTTACCAATGTAATATTTATGCAAAAATTTTTACAGTACAGAAGAAAGGAAACTTATTCTGAGTAATCAAATGAAATAAATCAAAAGAAGGGAGAAATTAATAATTTGCAACATACAATATCAGGGATACTCAAGGGTACATTAAATCTATCAGAGTGCATACCTTGAGATCAAGAAACAGTGCCTAACTAAAAAAATAAAATTATTGAATTTAAATGTGCAATGGAGACCTGGAAAAACTGATAAGATACTATGAAAATTAAGCCAATGAATTAGAAGGACAGTTAAAAGAATTCTCCCAGAACACAGCAGAAAAGGGGAAAGAGATAAATTAAAGAAAAAAGAAATAAAAAACTTGAGGGACTCAAAATACATGTAATATGAAATGCAGAACATGAAAACAGAGTAGTTTCTACTATTTAGGCAATCCAAAATTGCCAACTGAATATTTATCCAAGTTATTTATGCTTATAATTAAACTCAAGAAGTTTAATTTTAATACAGAATTTGAATAGTGACTGTCATTCTAGATCTGTATTATCCAACATGGTAGCCACGTACAAGTATTGAGCACTTGAAATACATCTAATACAAACTGAGATGTACTGGGACGTGTAGGTAGCTCAGTCAGTTTGGCCTCTGACTTAGGCTCAGGTCATGATCTCACAGTTCACCAGTTCGAGCCCATGTCAGGCTCTGTACTGACAGCTCAGAGTCTGGAGCCTGCTTTGGATTCTGTGTCTCCCTCTGTCTCTGCCCCTCCCCTGCTCATGCTCTGTCTCTCTTAGAAATTAATAAACATTAAAAAAAATTTAAAAAGCAAACTGAGATGTACTGTAAATGTAAAGTTTATATTGATTTTGTAGACTGAGTATGAAAATAATATGAAATATCTAATTAAAATTTTTAACATTTTTTACATGATGAAATGATCATATGTTTGATATGCAGAGTTAACATATATTACTAAAATTTATTCTTGTTTCTTTTTACTTTTTTAATATATCTGTCCAAAAATATTTTTATTGGACAGTACTGCTCTAGACAATACTAACTTGCCTTGGAAACATTTTATTGCTCTTATTTAGAATTACTTTCAAAGCCCTGGGGCACATTCCTGGGAAAACTTTAGAAGCAAATTTCACTTGAATGTGGACCAGATCTTGGAAAACAGTCAAAAGTCATTTTGAAGTAAGCCTGTTAAATGAGGTGGTGATAAAAGTGGATAACACATGAGGAATCAAAAACAAAGTTTAGCAACTAAATATTGAATCTTCTAATTTTGTGTGACTCATAAATTGGATTTTAGTACATCTCGTTAGAAAATTTCTTTTTCTATAAAATTAGAAGTTCTTACTAACCTATTTTGAAGACTTCTTAAGCCCTCTTATAATTGTAAATAACTGCCCTTTACCCTTAATGTTATAAGATTGTGGAATTGGTTTTGGAATCTGCAGAAATACCTAAAGAATTATATTTTAGCCATGTTCGAATCCATTGATGGTACTATTCACACTAGGAATAGAGACTTTAACCATCATAAGACAAGCCCACTAAGGCACATTTCCTGTTTTTTCTTTCCTTTTTGTGTGGTATCACTGGGCCCTCTCTTTGTAAATAAAATAAAAGTTTACATACTCCCACACTATACTTATTCATCCCTATGAAGACCCTTTTGATTTCATGAAACAGTTCCTTCACTTTCCCTTTTGTTTTTTTCAACTATTTTGATTAATAAAAGATATTTCTTTGCATTTGATTTAGTGAGCCTAGTTATACTATTTTCTTACATTTTGATAAGTGTTCATCCAATGACATTAACTACAAACACTTCAATAAGAACTGAAAAATAATAAAATTGTTTTAATTGGTATTTAGAGAAAATCTTTCAAAGCTAGTGAATAGATTTATAAAGGTAATAAATCTTTTGGTCTTTTTCCATGTGGTTCTGGCAGAGTTTGCAATAGGAAAATAAATAAAATTCTTCCACTGCAAATGTATCTGTTATGTCTCTGAGCAGGAATGTGCTTTTTAATAAAACACTGAGTGTGCATATGCTGTTTTAGTCAAATAACCTAAGGGTGAAAATACATATTCAGTCATAACCTCAAATGCTCTGAAGTTTTCCCTTCCATTTTCAATGAACTCTCCTACCATCATGTTTTTTTTTTTTCAAGGACTCTAGGAAAAATGCTGTATTCTTCAGATACTCTGTATATGGTGTATGTGTTTTTGGCTGGTGCAAAGTATTTTCATATGGCCTCTAATGGATAACACAAAGCCTGTCCACACTGAATAAAAATGATTAAAGCCATTTGTTAATGAATAAATTTATTTATTAAACATTAAATAAGCATTGATTCTGGGCATAGTAACAGGCATTTTACCTATGATTTAAGATTCTCCAATCTTAAAAATAAACGTCAGTTCTATCTCAAAGTGATAATTAAGCAAGTTGGAAAAACAATTCTTAGAACAGAGTAGGATCTCACAAAATATTTGTTGAATAAATGAACCATTGAACTATGTTGTAATAATAGAAACAACTAATGTTTATTAAGTGCCTGTCCTATGCCAGACCCTATAATAACATGATATAATTTGATATGTATAACAAGTTTGCATGAATTATATATTTTTTAAAGTTTTTATTTAACTCTAGTTAAGATATAGTGTCATATTAGTTTCAGGTCTACAATTTAGTGGTTCAGCACTTCTGTACATCACCCTGTTCTCATCAAAAGTGCACTCCTTAATCCCCAACAACTATTTCACCCATTTCCCCCTCCTCTCCCTTCTGGTAACCATCACTTCATTCTCTACAGTTAAGAGCCTGTTTTTTTCCTTTGTCTCTTTCTCTCCCATTTCTCTCCTTTGCTTGTTTGTTTTGTTTCTTAAATTCCACATTTGGCCCAAATCATATAGTATTTGTCATTCTCTGACTTATTTCACTTAGCATTATACTCTCTAGCTCCATCTATGTCATCGCAAATGGCAAGAATTCATTCTTTTTAATGGGTGAATAGTATTCCATTGTATGTATATACCACATTTTCTTTATCCATTCATCAATTGATGGACACGTGGGCTGCTTCTATATCTTGGCTATTCATGCTGCTATGAACATAGGGTGCATATATCCCTTTGGATTAGTGTTCTTGTATTCTTTGGGTAAATACCCTTTAGTGCAATTGCTAGATCATAAGGTACTTCTAACTTTCTGAGGAACCTCCAAACTGTTTTCAAGAGTGGCAGCACCAGTTGGAATTCACACCAACCATGCAAGAGGGTTCCCCTTTCTCTGAATCCTCACCAACACCTGTTGTTTCTTGTGTTATTGATGTTAGCCATTCTGACAGGTGTGACATGATTGTAATTTTGATTTGCATTTCTCTGATAAGTGATGATGAGCATTTTTCATGTGTGTCTGTTGGTCACCTGGATGTCTTTCTTTGGAGAAATGTATGTTCATCTCTTCTGCCTATTTTTTAAGTGGGTTGTTTTTGGGGTGTTGAGTTATACAAGTTCTTTATATATTTTGTATATTAGCCATATATTGGATATGTCACTTGCAAATATCTTCTCCCATCCCATAGATTGACTTTTAGTTTTGTTGATTGTTACCTTTGCTGTGCAGAAGCATTTTATTTTGATGTAGTCCCAAAAGTTTTTTTTTTTGTTTTGCTTGCCTCAGGAGACATATCTTGAAAGAAATTGCTACCACTGATGTCAAAGAGGTTACTGCCTGTGTTGACCTCTAGGATTTTGGTGGTTTCAGGACTCACATTTAGGTCTTTAATCCTTTATGAATATATTATTCTGTATGGTGTAAGAATGTGGTTCAGTTTCATTCTTTTGCATGTTGTCCAATTTTTCCAACACCATTTGTTGAAGAGACTATCTTCATATCTTCATTGCATATTTTTTCCTGCTTTGTCAAAGATTAATTGACCATATAATTTTGGGTTTATTTCTGGGTTTTCTATTCTGTTCCATTGATTTATGTGTAAAATTTTGTGCAAGTACCATACTGTTTTGATTACTGTAGCTTTGAAGTCCAGAATTGTGATACCTTCAGCTTTACTTTGCCTTTTCACGACTGTTTTAGCTACTTAGGGTCTTCTGTGGCTTCATAAAAATTTGGGGATTATTTGTTTTCATTACGTGAAAAATGCTGTTGGCATTTTGATACAGATTGTATTAAATGTGTAAATTGCTTTGGGTAGTATACACATTTTAACAATATTTTTCTTCCAATCCATGAGCATGAAGTGTCTTTCCACTTCTTTGTGTCATCTTGAATTTCTTTCATCAGTATTTTATAGTTTTGGGAGTACAGATCTTTCACCTCTTTGGTTAGGTTTATTCCTAAGTATCTAATTGTTTTTGGTGCAACTGTAAATGGGATTGTTGCTGCATCCCATATATTTTGGAGCTTTAATTATAATTTGCTTCCCTGTTCTTTTAAATTTCTTCTTTGATTTCCTGGTTGACCCATCCATTGTTTAGTGGCATCTTATTTAACTTCCATGTATTTGTGGTCTTTCCAGATTTTTTTCTAGTGGCTGACTTCTAGTTCCATAGTATTGTGGTCAGAAAATATGCATGGAATTATTTGGATCTTCTTGAATTTGTTGAGGTTTGGTTTTTTGCACAAGTTATATATTATCCCAATTTGATATGAGGAAAGGAGTTGGAGACAAGTTGGGTAATAGACTTAGGGCTACATAGGTAGTAAATTATGGTGTGGGATTTGGATCTAGGTCCAAAGAACTACAAAGACTATCCTATGAAGACACCTGACATTGTCCTAACACCACGGTGTTCTGAACCTGTGATTGCATGTCAAAACACATCCAGGTATGGTCCAGATAACTGTAGCTCATGATGAAGCATATGTGGTTGAGAATGCAATTTGGTCACCAAAATGGTATAGGCAGTGAAGAACTGACTCAGAGCAAATTCAGTACTCAGGAAGACCATTTATCCAATGTTAAAGATCATGAAATGATGACACTGATTTTACTATATAGCTCACATAATTGAACATGCACAAGAAATATGCTGTATTGTTTTTCTATTGCTTGTGGTAACAAATACCACAAACTTCATGGCTTAAAACAACCCAAATTTATTATCTTACTGTTCTTCAAGTCCCAAAATCCAAGTGTTGGCAGGGCTGCCTTTCTTTCTGGTGGTTCTAGGGGAGAATTAGTTTTTCTGCCTCTGCAATTTGTTGAGCTGTTTTTGTTTTTGTTTTTAATCACGAATGGATGTTCTACTTTGCCAAACGCCTTTTCTGCATCTATTGAAAGGATCGTATGGTTCTAGAGGCTAGTGGCATCCCCTGGCTTGTAGACTCCTTTCTGCATCTTCAAAGCCAGCAGCAGTGGGCTTTTCATATCATATCAGTCTGACCTTGTTTCCATTGTCACATACCTTTCCCTGATCTCTTCTTCCTCCTTTGTCTACTTTCAAAGAACCTTATGATTACATTGAGCCCATTTAAATAATCCAGTATAATTTCTGATTCTCAAGATCCTAATAACAATCACATCTCTAAAGTCTCTTTTGACACAGGTTCCAGGGATTAGGGCATAGATATTTTTGGGGAGTTGTTATTTTATCTAACACATATACTAGGTCAGGTATCGGTGCCCTTCACTATTAGTATTCAGTAGCACCATCAGTATTCACTACCAGTACCAGTATTTACTATTACTGTTCCTTATCCTTTGCTATTTGTCTTGTGTTTCTTGATTTTATAAACTGTTAAAAATTGGTTACCTGAAAAACAGATTTAGATTCTGAGATTTTGGAGAGAGTATTCCTAGGATCACACTAGTCAGTGAGTGAATAACACAGGATAGAAGTTGAACTGTAATGAAATCACTCAAAGGTCTTAGACAATCCCATGGAAAGCTGAGAAGTTGGTATGGTCCTTCAGAGTTGTATCACCTTGAGGCAGGGACCTTAGACCTTGATGTCTCTGCATCAACCAGTCCCTGGAAACTGGTTGCTTCTCCTCCCCTCTCCAGAGTTGGCATGGCAAAGGGATTCAGCTGAGAGCCTTCAGTAAGCAACATTCCTATTACCTGGGGGTATGAGTGTCTCCATTCTGAAAGGATTCTGAAAAGCATCCACAATACAAACTAAGCCAATTCTGGAACAATATTTTATGCCATACTTTATGTCTTTATTCTTCATTGTAGGAAAATCCAGGAGAAACCACTCTGAGTTAAATATATTCATCAAAGAGCAATAGGACCCGATATGCATAAATTTAGTTGAGCTTAGTTTCTTGTTCTTCCTTGGCATAATCTATCCCCACAGGCACACCATTTGTGGTTTTTCCTTTTTTTTTCCTAGCTGTAAAGTGACACTTGAAATAAACTGATGTCTCTTACTAGTGCTAATGTGTTTAATTAGATAATGACAGATACTTTACTAAGAAAAGAACAAATATCACTTTCAATGTTGCAATTACTCATCTGTATTTAAGTTATGAAAAAGTGTTATCATCTTCCTTCCAGGATGGATTTTGGATAATAAATGGAAAATATTCTTATGATTATTATTATTTAATTCCACTTCTCTAAAGAAGTGAACAGTAATTTTCTATCATACAATTGACAGAGGGAAAATGGTCTACACCCTTCTTTACTTAGCTTTATCTGTGTGGAGAGCTCTAGAAAAGAGCAGGAGTAGAATAGGAATAAAAAGGGTCAGGAAATTAACATTCATTGTGGCTCATACTTAATATTTTTATCCTTTGGGAACCTGAGAAAAATTAGTTTGAGGGCCCAGTTTCTTGGAAGCAAAACTGTGTCAGCAGTTCTGAAGCCCCTGGGGGCAGTTTTAGGTCATTTTTCTCTCTTCCACGCAAAGGAGGTAATCAGGTAGAAAATGCACTTAAGGGGAGCCTGGGTGGCGCAGTCGGTTGAGCATCAGACTTCAGCCAGGTCACGATCTCGCGGTCTGTGAGTTCGAGCCCCGCGTCAGGCTCTGGGCTGATGGCTCAGAGCCTGGAGCCTGTTTCCGATTCTGTGTCTCCCTCTCTCTCTGCCCCTCCCCCGTTCATGCTCTGTCTCTCTCTGTCCCAAAAATAAATAAAAAACGTTGAAAAAAAAATGCACTTAAGTAAACTGTGCTTCAGAGAAAAAATAAAACAATCAAAGACTTCTCATCCTCACCTTCATAAAGAAGTTAAACATTCTTGACATCCTAGGTAATCAATGATTCAATGATGAGAAAACCGTTTTGGTGTGAGTGCTGATAAGATACAACTAATTTCTTATTTCTTACTGTTTGCAAAGAAAAGGGGGAAAAGATTTGCTTTTATTCTCTCATTGATAAATAATATTCAAAAAAAAAAACCACATAGCAACTTGACATTATGGCATACAAGGGTGTATTAGTTTCCTAGGGCCATCATAACAAAATATTTCAGAATTAGATGGTTTAAAACCACAGAAATTTATTTTCTCACAGTTGTGAAAGCTAGAAGTCCTAAATCAGTGTGTCAGCAGAGTTGGCTCCATTTGAGTGCTCTGAGAGACAATCTGTCCCATGCCTCTCTCTCAGCTTCTGGGAGCAACTACAATCCTGGTATTCCTTGGTTTGTAGATGCATCACTCTAATCTCTGCCTCTGTCTTCACATGATGTTTGCTGTGGGTTTCTATGTTTAAATTTATCTCTTCTTATAAGGATACTAGTGATAGGGATTAGGGTGTACCCTAATCTTAACTTGATTATCTTAACTTGATTATATCTGCAAGGACCCTATCTCCATATATGGTCACGTTTACAGGTATCAGGAGTTAGGGCAGCAACATATGTTTGGGGGGGGGCATAACTGAACCATAACAAAAGGGAAGAATTGATAAGAAGAGTTAAACATGTATAGAAGACTAGAGATTTCAGATCTAGTGAGGGAAAGTTAATGCCTTAAGTGTATGGCCTTGCTCTTTATATATAGTGTGGTTTGCAGACCAGTAATGTGGGCAACACCTAAGAACTTAGCAATGCAGAATTTCAGGTTTTATCCCAAACCTACTGGATCAAAATTTGACAGCAACAAAATTTGTCTGTGATTCAAATGTACACATTTAGTTTGAGAATCATGTTGTAGGGCCCACAGTCCAGAACTTTATTAGATACATAATTCTATTGGCTGATGCCACAAGGACGTCATTTATGATTTTTCCTGTCTTTTCTAGCTACAAAATACACTTGAAATAAAATAATGTTTTTGTCAGGCTAGCAAGTAGATAAAATATTTAATTATAGGAAGATACTTTACCAAGATGGCATAACAAATATCACTTTCAACCCTGCATAAATGTAATCAAATGTATAGTGGCTTACCATAGAAGTTTACCTCTCACTCAAAGTTCAAAACAGATGCTCCTGATCTCAGAGCAACTTTCCTTTCAGTGACAATTCAGAGATCCAGGATCCTTCCATTTTGGGCTCTACCACTTTCATCGTGTGACTTCCAAGTTCATGCTGATCATCTTCTCTGGGACAGTGGACAGGGCAAGAGCAATGGGGGCAATTTTATAGTTTAGGGAGATACGTATCAGTATCACCTCAACTCCCATTTCATTGGTTAGAATTCTGTCTCTTGGCCATATCTTCCTAGGAGTGAGATCAGGAGGTGTGGTCTAGCTGTGTGATAAAGAAGAGGAAATAGGTTTGCTGTCCAACAAACCAACTCTATCTCAGGCATTTATGTTTGAAGCAGTAGATTATCTCTGACACCAATCTGTGAGATCCGGTGCCAAGAAGAAATATTCATTCTTAGCATTTTAATAGCTCATTCTCTAAAAGAGGTATAGGAATTGCATGGCTACCTTTAAATCCAATCTAAACACAGACCCTAAACTACTACAGGGTAATGTTGTGAGAAATCATTAAAAGGAGGGGATAGGAGGTTAAATCAGTTGCCAAAGCCTGACTTTTCATAGATTTATTCTTCAGTTCCATTAACAGTTTTTGCTTACCTACTTTGTGTAAGCAATGATAATAAAAAATATTAAAAGGACACAGATCACAAACTCAGGAATTTTCATAGTCTAAAAAAGGGACTCAAGTTTGTTCTCACATTGGGATCCTCCAGGTAGGAGGTGGGCAAATTTACCAGATAGGTAAATTATTTTGATGATCAGACTCTACCCTAAGACAATTAAATCAGAATTGCTGGGGAAAGGAGCAGACATTTATTTGTATTCTTTAAAAGTTCCTCAAGGAAGTCTAATGTCCAGACAAGGCTGAGAACTTCTCAATGTTTGGAACTTCCAGTCAATTATCTTAAAATTTTTACCTATAGCCTATAAATGTGGTTGAGGAAATCCACAAATTCACATTTACCAGAACCATAAAGAAGCACCCTTTATGTGGCCCAGCCATCAGAGTCCATGCTTTAACCAGATTCCTAAGGAACTTTTTCAAATCTTTTCCTCTTTCACTTCCTTCCTTCCACCTACTCTCAGCTGGTGACCTTACTTTCTCCTTCACTGAGAAGATATAAACAATTAGAAAAGAACCTCCACAGACTCACAAATTCAACAATTCAAAATGATAAATTCAACCATTTACAGTCTCTGTAACCACACATGATGATATACAGTCACAGAAACAAAAATTGCTTTAGGTATTTCAAGAAGAAAAGAATTCAGTACAGGGATTTGAAAAGACAGGCAGAGTGAAGTTTAAGAAACTTCTGTTAATATATAAGAAATCAGGAAATACCAGAATTATAGGAAAGCATTACATACGGCCTCTGCTTCCTACAACACTACAGTGAGTAATATGCACGAAGGCGCCTGTAAGGTTATGGAAAAGCTTATATATGACAGTCCAGCTTACTCAACTCAAGAAAAAAATTTTAAGCAATTCTCCCTCGTCTCCGAGTTCATTGTTTGTTTGTTTTTGTTTTTCCTTTTTATGTTCTATGAAGATACCCATACGCTGGCTGTTTGTATCGTTTAGTCTTTCATATTTTCCCTTATTTCTTTGTCTACTCTTCTATCAACTATAATTGTGAACTTGTCCATTTCCTCCTTTGCATCTTATATTTTGAGGCTCTGTTATTAAACGCACATATAATTTGAGTTTGTTATATATTAATTGGTATTTTTATCATTATGAAATATCTTGTTTTCATTCATTAATAAAACTTTTTATTTCGCATTCTATTTTGGTAGAAATAGATCCATATTAACCTTATGTTTAGTGCTTCCAAGATATACCCTATTTTAACTCTCACTTTCAACCTATTTGTTTATTTCCCGTTAAAGTGTATTTCATGTAAACCATATGTACACAAATCTTTCTTGTTTACTTAGTCGCATAATCAGTCTTTTAACTGAGCTAGAATGTATATTAATTACTATTTAATATAATGTTGCTATTGAAAGATTTAAGTCTTCCATTTAGAAGTTTGGTTTTCATTCATTTCATTTATCTTTGTTACAACCTTTTCTCCTTTTGAATAAATACTGTATTTTTTTAATATAGTGTGCTTTATTTTGTGTTGTTTTTTAACCTACAACCTTATGTGTTATTTTTAGTAGCTTCTCTCTCTAGAAAATATGAATACAATATGAATCTTCACATAATTTCAGTCTCAATTCATATATTCACAAACATTTTTAAAGTCTTGCAACCAACTCCATTCATCACCTGTCGTTTTTTTTTTTATTCTTAGTATGTTTTTCTTCAATGTATGCCATTAACCCTACATTACTGTTTTTCTTTTAGCAGCCCATAATTTTTGTAAAGAGATTTAAAACCACACACACACAATTATAACAAAAATATATTTTATGTTTATCTAAATATTGTCCTTCCTAAGTGATGTGGGAAACAAAAGCAGAAGGAAAAGGCAGATAAAATTAAATTTCCTTATAACCTGCAGCCCATTGACAAATATTTGAGGCAGGCAGAACAACATGTTTCTCAAGAAACTCCCCACTATCTTAATGCTAGTGATTTGCTAGAGGCAAAAACAAGCTTAGCTTGACAAGAGCTAGGCCTCCAGTATCCTGTGAGTCTTCTTTAGCATATGAAATCTCATTGGAAACTTCCCCTGGACTTCACCTCCCCCAACTCCATAGTATATACCCAGTCTCTCCATGATCATAGTCCTGGGGCAGCTCTTCCTGCCCATGGGTCTTGTCCCCATGCATTAATAAAATCAACTTTTTGTACCAAAGATGTCTCCAAGAATTTTTTCTTGGTCATCGGCTCCAAACCACCCCACCATCACCCCAAAACTTCATGACTAAGAATCTTCATGTTTTCCTGCCCATTCAGTGTTTTATCTGGTATCACTTCCCTTGCTTTAAGACCACTTAATACAGTTTTGCTGGAGATAAATTCTCTCAGCTATTGTTTTTCTGAATATGTATTTAACCTTCATTTGTGAAAGGTATTTTCACTGGATAGATAAATCTAGGTTAACATTTCTCTTTCATCACATTAAAGTTAAAGATGTCTCACTGTCTTCTTGTTTGCACTGTTTCTTTTTTTTTCTTTTCAGATTTTTATTTAAATTCTACTCAGTTAACATACAGCGCAATATTGGTTTCAGGAATAGAAGTTAAGTGACTCATCACTTACACAGGACACCCAGTTGTTTGTCCTGTTTCTTGTCAGAAGTCAGCTATCACTCATTGTTCTTTCTTATGTAATGTCACCACTCTCTCAGTTTATTTCTACTTTATGTTGCAGACTATTACAAACTAGATGCCCTGGAGAGCTTTGCTTTTGTTGTCATTTAGAGATTTAGATTTCTTCTAAACTGTTGGTCTGTTATACCCTAGGGCATATGTCTGCAAACTTTTTGTAAAATGCCACATTATAAATACTTAGGCTTTATAAGCCACATACGTCTTTGTGGCATATATTGTCTCATTTTCTCTTTTGTTATAAATGCTTTAAAAATATAAAATAAAACTTAGCTGGTAACCACACACAAAAAAGGCCATGGGCTAGATTGCCTGTGGGCTGTAGTTTTCCAACACCTGCAGCCTGGGCAACATGGTCATCGTTGGTATGGTGGCTGCTGTCTTGCTGCTGTGTCCAGTTTCCAATAGGGAGTGAGGAAGGAGAGGGTGTGGATGAGGTGCATCTAATGTTTTAAATCCTGGAGGTCCAAGACTTCTATTTACATTCCACTGATGAAGCTTTCATCACTAGACCACCCCTAACTTCGACAGAGGCAGGGAAATGTAGTTAGTTGGTCAACTGTGTGACCACAGCTCTGTTGTGTGGGAAAAGGAAGAATGGAATTTGGTGAATCATCAGCAGTTTCCCTCATGATAGTTCTGAAAAAGTGTCAAATTATTACCCTGCTGTGACAACCACACTTTAGGTTACAGGACTGGATGGCTGAGCTCATGTCATGTTGCACATGTCTTTGCAAAATACTTCAAAATCTAGTTTCCCATTCAGGAATGCTAAGCCAAGGGAATCATTATTAATTTATTTTTCCATTTACCCTTTTCTTGCCATCATGCTAAAATGTAATTGAATAAGTCAATGTCAGTGAAGGGGCGCCTGGGTGTCTCAGTTGGTTAAGTGTCTGACCCCTGATTTCAGCTCAGGTCATGAACTCATAGCTCATGAGATTGAGCCCTGTGTCAGGCCTGTGCTGAGAGTGGAGCCTGCTTGCTATTCTCTCTCTCCAGCTCTCTCTGCCCCTCCCTTGCACATGCTCCGCCTCTCTTAAAACAAATAAACATTAAAGAAAAAAAAAAGTCAGTGAAATTATTTAATATGTGGGTTAAATAATTGAGAAATTATTAAGAAATTAATTCTACCAATTAAGAAATTGGTAGAATGTATGATTCTTGGCTTGGAATAAATGTCATTATTTTAAGAAATGCTACATCACTATTGCTTCTCATTGCAGACAAGATGACATTTGGAGAAAAAATTGGACACTAATGACTGAGTTAAAAAGTGACTCAGAAGAATCAATATTTATTGGGAAGAAATTTTAGAAATACTTTAAACATATTTTGCTCATACTTATTTATCTCTTCCTGTAGGCATAACAGTAATGTATCATTTAAAAATCATGTCTATCCAACATAGTTCTTTTTTTAAGGATAAGATACTAAAAGATAAAACTGGGGGCGCCTGGGTGGCGCAGTCGGTTAAGCGTCCGACTTCAGCCAGGTCACGATCTCGCGGTCCGTGAGTTCGAGCCCCGCGTCGGGCTCTGGGCTGATGGCTCGGAGCCGGGAGCCTGTTTCCGATTCTGTGTCTCCCTCTCTCTCTGCCCCTCTCCCGTTCATGCTTTCTCTCTCTCTCTGTCCCAAAAATAAATTAAAAACGTTGAAAAAAAAAACTTGTAAAAGATAAAACTGAATGATATTTGAAGCAGCAGTGTTTTTCTTTTTTTAGTGGTATATAAAAAAGTTTGCCTTACAGTCAATACTATCTTAGATCTGATGAAACAAAGCATTGCAAATGTTATAATTGAGGTCTTCATTTAAATAATATGTCAATTCTAATGAAAATATGAGCAAAACTGTATAATTATAAAATACAAATTGCTAGTCATCATAGTAAAGAAATTAAGGTTATATAGACTATTAGCCCTTATAAAAGCAAAGTTAGTAAGAAAATGTAGGGACTAGATTAGTGGCATCTTAACATTAAACTGTTCTCACATCAAGGTTAAGAAAAAAAAAAGCTAGAAAATTTTTCAACGGTCCTTAAAATACATATATATTTTTTTTCTAGCAGCCTGCTAGAGTCTTTGTCTTTATCACCATGGGGTTATTCTAGGGGCCTGAGGATATATGTTTAACTAAATTCATCCATAATTATTTCCTGTTAAAATTATTGAACACCAAGAATTGATGCCAAAGGAAAATACAAGTGTGTGTTCAAAGGGCCATGATTAAACTACAGCTTTCAAATGTGTGCACCATTACCAGAGGATTTAATGCACTTGTGCAACAAAGATTTTGTATTAAGAATTAATTTCCAGGGGTGCCTGGGTGGCTCAGTCGGTTAAGCGTCTGACTTTGGCTCAGGTCATGATCTCACTGTTTGTGAGTTCGAGCCCCACATCGGGCTCTGTGCCAATAGTTCAGAGCCTGGAGCCTGTTTCAGACCCTGTGTCTCCTTCTCTCTCTACCCTTCCCCCGTTCACACTGTCTGTCTCTCTCTCAAAAATAAATAAACATTAAAAAAAAAAGAATTTCCGAAAGTCAAAATCAGGGGCTTGGTTCATTACAGTTTAACAAATTTATATATTTTATCATATTCAGGATATATAATTTAATTATTAATCAGACCTTTCTTTTTTAAGACACAATTTTCTGGTAGAAATATGAATTAGGTAAAATATTATATGTTTCTGACATTTCTGTTATCTTTTAATTAATTTAGTTATTAAAAATTTTTTTAACATTAATTTTTGAGAGAGAGAGAGAGAGCAAGCACGAGCAGGGGAGGGGCAGAGAGAGAAGGAGACACAGAACCTGAAGAAGCTCCAGGCTTTGAGCTGTCAGCACAGAGCCCGATGTGGGGCTCAAACCCATGAACGATGAGATCATGACCTGAGCCAAAGTTGTAACGCCTAACTGACTAAGCCACCCAGGCATCTCGAACATTTGTGTCATCTTTTTAAATGTTCAAATCCAGACATAACACTGCAACCAATATGCCTTCTCCTTCAGTTCTCCAGTTTATTAATTAAAGAACAAAGTGTCCCCCTTGTAGGGAATTTATTAGGGATTCCTAAAGACAGAAAACTCCTTATACCAAGCTGAGCTTTTAGAACTGGACCCATCTGAATTTCACTCCTAGATGTAGCATTTAATTAGCTCTATGGTCTTAGAAACGTTACTTAACCCTCGAAGTGCCTCAACGTATCTGCCTGTAAAATGGAAATAATAATAAGTATATAGCATGATAATATATATATATATACATATATATATCATATATATGATAAATACATATTATATCATATATATGATACAGTCCCTAGATTTCAATAAATAGTAGCTATTTTTATTACCGTTCAAATTACAATACAAAATTTTTAGGCTGTAATGTACATATACGTGTATTTTTACTTATCAATTTACCAATAAAATGTAAGTTCTTTAACAGTGAGAGTATGTCAATTTTTTCACCCATATTTATTTCCTCAATGGTTTTTACATCATCAACCTTTTTATAAAAAAATGGATGAATGGATATTTAGACCTATGAAGTGAGTATTTAAGGGAAGTTGAACAGCTCACAAGAGCAATTTCTGACTGCAGTCAGCACGTGGCTCTTTTTTTTTTTATATAAAAAAAATCTTTTTTAACGTTTATTTATTTTTAAGACAGAGACAGACCATGAACGGGGGAGGGTCAGAGAGAGAGGGAGACACAGAATCTGAAACAGGCTCCAGGCTCTGACCTGTCAGCATAGAGCCCGGTGTGGGGCTCGAACTCACAAACCACGAGATCATGACCTGAGCCCAAGTCAGACGCCCAACCGACTGAGCCACCCAGGTGCCCCAGCATGTTCCTTCAACAAAGAGATCTATGCCCCCACAATGTTGTGCTTTTGCTCAGAGACTGAGTTTTTCTTCAGTGTTGGAAGGTGTACTGTGAATACCAAATGGCGGCATGACCCTAGGAGAGTCTCATTCTCTGTGGTTTTAAATATCCTAGTCTGTAAAATTACAGAATTAGACAAAATTATTGTGTTAAAATATTTTCTTAGAAGAGACTTTTTCTCAAAAGTAACCACTGATGGAGCTCCATTATATAGAACTGATATAACTAGAACTGGTATAGGAAATGTGTCTACATGTCTCTGTATGGGAGTGGGGGGCTGTGCCCCTCCAGAGAGGCAGAAAATACAGTCCATCAAGCATCATTTGAGTCACACTGCTTACCTCCTACCCCCACCCACTTTGACCATGCACATAAACCTATTAGCCAACTCTGAGAGAATGCTAGAGATCCACTGATCCCAATTTTGAAAATGGAAAAGATGATCCCTGGGTTCTACTCCAGATTTAATGTTCCATAAAATTATAATATTAAGGTTTACAAAACCCTATATTCTATTTCCACCCATTGCTTTTTAAAAACTGAGACAACTAAATGAAAAGAATAGGATTAAAGATTCCCTGTTAGTTTCAGGACATTGTGGTAGAGGTAAACCAGGTAAAACTGAAACAGAACAATGAGCAAGAGGACAGAACCGGAGCCCAGACTGAGTCAGACTGAGTTTGTATTTATTTATTCCATGTTATCACACTGACAGCTTCATCTTAAGCTACCAATGAATGAGTTAGAACAGACATCTTGTAAGTGCATGGTGTGACTGAACTGACCAACTGTTTGGCTGAATTGACTGAACTGTTTCTAGTAATGTGGATATAGCCTGAGAGTTAGAGAAAGCTTGAGAGGACTTTGACTCTTCCTACTCTAGAGAAAAAGCAAAAGAAGCAATAGACAGGTATAATGCAAGAATATGATGAGTAGAACAATCAGTAGGGGAGCAATCAATAGCCTACTCATGAGTAGGCACAATACTTGATTTCAAGGAAACTCCCTTCTACTTTAAAAGTTATTTTAGAATAAAGAAATGTTGAACAGAGATGATATGAGGCAGATGGCGGGAAAGGGTAATTTAAGACTAAAGAGTGAAAACTGCAGCAATTAATACACTATTCTTCACTCAGAGTAAGATAATCTTAGTTGTTACTATGAAAATTCATTTTGATCCTGTTAAGTTTTGTGTGTTATAACATCAATACTAACTTTTAACATAAAGCAAAAAGAAAGCTGAGTTGTTGGGAAATGTGTCCCTATCTCTCTCTCTCACACACATACACACACACACACACACACACACACACACACACACACACAAACACACACAAACACACACAAACACACAATCTGTTCCAAAGCCAAGGAAAATTTCTTTATAGCATTCTTTTACCACTGATACGTCACTATTTATATTCATTCATCAGTCCTGGTAACATTAGAAGTAGTTATTTCTACTTAGTCAGAAATTCCACCTTGCTTTATTGTAAGCATGGAACAAAAACATTGTATTTCTCTTCCTGAAAGGCATACCTTTTTTTTTTAACACAGTGAAAATTATAGATTAAAGTATGGGAATTTTACTCAAGAAATATTGATGAATATTCACACATGGGTTGAAGAATATAAAATATGAAATATTTTGAATCTTTCCTAAAAGTTAGGGAATAAAAATATCTTTGGAAGGCACTCCAAAACAAAACAAAACAAAAAACACAACAACAATAACCTTCAAAAAACAAAAACAAAAATACTTCTAACATCACAGGGTAAATGACAGATGTATTTATGTTATTGGTAAATTAAGACACTTTTGGACAAACATAGGAAAGAAAATGGCATGCTATTGTGAATTAATATCAATTATGATGTACTTATGAAGTAATAGTGATAATTAGAGAAAAGGTGATATAATTTCATATATATGGCAACAGTATAATTCCAAGATAACCTTCTCCACTTTATTTTTCTCCATGGCACTTATCTCCTTATATTTTATTATTTCTAAGATCATTTACATCTTTTTGTTTATATGTATCTCTCCTCACTATAAATATAGATCTCCTACTAGAATATAATTTTGTTGTTTTATTTACCACTGTATTCCCAACATTTTTTTAATTTGCTAGGTGACAAATAGGGTAGAATGAATGAACTGATATGTGGCAGTATGTGCCAAGAGATATCCTAGTCAATTTCCTGGAGAATAAAGACAGAATCCTTTTGAAGTCAGGCAAAAAGATCAAGTTAACTAGGAGGGGGGATGAAGTCAACATGGACTCAAATTCAAAGGAACTTTTAATGCTGGAAGGTAAAAGACAGATGCATATAAATATGAGTTCAGATTTTAGTAAAGGCAGAGTAGCTCAAATAAGGCTAAGTCTCCTGCAAGTAATTATGATAACAAAATAATGTATAAACCAATTTGGAGCACTTTAGAACAACCAAAGGCAGGCAGCAATTATGGTAGATTTCAACCCTTGAAAGAATTAAATGGCATTGTGTCAGATCCACATTGGTTTGACTTTTCCCCATAGGCATTTTTCAATTCATATGGCAGAGGGCTGCTATAATTCAAGCAGAAATCTGCTGTTTTATCAGGTTGGGGTGTCAGAGAACAGAGTTTAGACTACCAGATGAGCTGTAAATTGAAAGGGAAATTCCTGAGAAGGAAAGAACCACAGGGAAAGAGTCCCCAAATCAGCATATAAATTTTCCTCCAGTTCTTGGCTGACCTTTGAATGCACAAGAAAACCCCAAGAAGTCTAGTGGAAAACAACAGCTGGAAATTTGAAAAAGCTGAGCAGATATCTTAGCTACTGTCAACTGCAGAAGAGATATAATACAGCATCTGAGTCTTGTTTTATACACTTTGGGATTTCCACAGAAATTACAGAAAGCCGTAACTTCACATTAAAAACCATAAACAAAACTAAAAACCCATTTTTAGATTAAGGACAAAATGAAAAAAGACCTATGTTTAAAAAAATGTAAAACTTAAAGTTCTGCATGATCAAAGTAATATTAGTCAGTAATAATTTTTTTTTTGCTTTCTAGCATCAAACCAGTAGTCTAACATTAGTAGTCTAACATTCAATAAAAATATGACTAGACTTGCAAAGAAATAGGAACTTGTTACTTGTAGTTAGAGAAAAGCAATGTACAGAAGGAAATATGCAGATGATCCAGGCGCTTAATTGGCAGCCGTTCTAAAGCAATTACCACAAATACGTTTGAGGATATAAAGACCATGATCATGGTCAAAATGATTAATCATGTGTAAAGGCTCAGCAAGAAGTAAAACTATTAAAAAAACCCTGAAATATACAATATCTTAAATGAAAAATTCAGTGGATGGACTTAAGAGCAGATTGACAATGACAAATTAAAGGGTCAGTAAATTCAGAGACAGATTACTATAAATTATCCATGTGAATGATAAAGGGAATATAATGAACATAAAAAGAATCAGTGAAGCCTCATTGATTTGTGGGGAAATACCAATAGCCTATTGTTTGCTCATTTGAGGTCCCAGAGGTGAGGAAAAGATAATGAGGTACAAGAAAACTTTGGAGGTATAATGACTGAGAACATTCAAAAGCTATGGAAGACATTAACAGATCTAAGAAGCTCAGCAAATCACAAGCCACATACATACAGAGAAATCTAAAGACACACTGTTGTCAGACAACTCAAAGTCAAATATAAAGTGAAAGTCTGAAAGCAGCCAAAGAAAAATGACATCTTATTTGCAAGAATAAAAATCATGCTGCCCCTTTGTCAAAAATAATGGAAGACCAACAATAACCAAGAATGAGAAAGAGAAGAAGAAGAAGTAGGAGGAGGAAGAGGAGGGGGGGCAGGGGGAGGAAGAAGAGGAGGAGGGGGAAACAGAGGAGAAAAACAACTATCAACCCAGAATTCCATATCCAGCAAATATATTCGTTAAAAATGAAAACAAATTTAAGGAACTTTTCAGATAAACAAAAGCTAGAAAATTTGTCTGAGGAAAACTAAGCCACAAGAATTGCTAAAGGAAGTTCTTCAGATCAAGTGAACTAAAACCAAATGACAACACAGATTTGCAGGGCGAAATGGAAAGGAATGGAACAATAAGCTTTGGTAAGCACAAAACACAATGCTTTTTTCCATTAATTTTTAAAGAGTATAATCACTTAAAGCAATATGTATATGTATACATATATACATATGGCATTTTGGAAGTATTGGACTTTGGTAAGTTAAAACACAATTCTTAGAGAAAAACACCCAAACTGTAAGGACGTTTGGCTAAACAAGTTATTATAGGAATTAAAATAAAATTCCAAAAATATTTGATAAAGCAAAAAAAGGAAAGAAAGGATAATAGAATAAAAACATTTGAGAAACAAAATACCAAAAAATTGGATCCAGCAGTTTATAAAGAAGATAATATACTATATGCAAATGAGTTTTATTACAGCAGTGCAAGTTTGACTTAACATTGGACAATTTACCATATTAATGGAATAAATAAATTAATGGAATAAAGAGAAAAACCACAATCCTTTCAATGAATACGAAGAAAGCATGGAACAAATTTCAGAACTCTCAGCCAACTAGTAACAGGAAAGAACTTCCCTATTATGAAGAGCATCTTTATGAAAAAAAAACTGTGACCAGTACCTTATTTCATAGTGAAACTTGGGAACAAGAATGAACTTGGGAACATGAAAATATTACTCATTTTGGTGTCTTTGTTCAACATTGTTCTGATGGCTCTAGTTACCACAATAAAACAAAAATAATAAAAGGAAACAGAAAAAAATGTTAAAAATCCATACAAATTAGATAGGAGAAAGTAAAGTTCTCTTTATTCATATATGGCATGATTGTTTCTTTAAAAATCCTAAGAAATCTACTTTAAGAATTAAAAAGTAAACACAGGAGCATTGCTTGATACAGGGTCAAGATACAAAATTTACTTATACTCTATACTATCATCAAAAAATTAAAAAATAGGGGAGGCTGGGTGGCTCAGTCAGTTAAGCATCTTACTCTTCACTTTGTCTCAGGTCATGATCTCATGGTCATGAGATGAAGCCCCACGTCAGGCTCTGCACTGACAGCATGGATTCTCTGGGATTCTTTCTCTCTCTCTCTCTCTCTCTCCCTCCCTCTCTCTGCCCCTCCCCTGCTCATGCTTGCACGCTCTCTGTCTCCCTCCCCCAAAATAAACAAGAATTTAAAAAAAATTAGAAGACAAAATTCAAAATTTCTGTTTACAATAGCATCAAAACAAATAAAATACTTGGAAATAAAATTAGGAAGATATGTATATTGCATTTGAGCCAGATCCCAATTATTTGAGAATGTGCTTTGAATTTAGATTTTGGCTTGCTTTACTACAAAGAATGTGTTGGAATATGCTAATAAGAAGTGGTGATCAAGAAAAGTGAATCACTTACAGCCCATCACATATACATTTATACTCATTCAATAAATTGATAAGCAATCATTCAGTTAAGCAATTTAATGGCAGTGAGACCTAGCAAAGCAGGAACACACACATTACTTTATTCTCAAAATTTGGTCAGTCTTCATCTCTCTGCTTTAGCCACCATCAGTTATCAGTTGGATTATCTACTTGCTCTTGGATCCCTTTGCTCAACACACAAAGAGATTGGAATTACCTTATGGCTTGTATAAAAAACTTCACAGCCTACTTGAATTATCCCACCAGACATACTTGGAACTTGTTAGCTGGTTGTTCCTGTGGCAGTGGCGCTCTGAGATTTATGCTCTTTGGGACCCTGGATGTTTTCAGCATGCCTAATATTCTATTTGTTTAAGGTTATTGTTTTTAATCAGTGCCTTTAACCTATTTCTTATCTATCAGGTTGTTTAAATCTTAAGCACATGGCAGGCAGATTCCTTTCTTTTCAGATGAGCTAGTTCATGAAGATAGTTGCATTTTTCTACTGCTATATAACAAATTGCCACAAACTTAGCAATTTAAAACAATACATTTATTATATCACTGTTTCCATGGGCAGGAGTCTAGGCATGACCTAGCTGGATCTTCTGTTTCAGGTCTTCTCACAGATTCTGATCAAGTTGTTGGCTGGGCCATCTCACAGCTCAAACAGGAAAGGATCCACTCCCAAACTCATTGAGATTATGGACAAAACCTTCTTAGCAATTGTATGACTGAGACCGTCAGCTCATAGAAGTCACCCACAGTTCTCTGCCATTTTGCCCATTACTTTAAGGTCAGTCTCTCTCCAGACAGCTAAGTTGGAGTCTTATATGACAATGTAATTATACACACAAAGAATTATTCTTTGAAACATTCTTTTCAAGACTATAAAACACAATCCATGCTAAGGCTGTCTCACCCTTCTATTTATTTCCAGGTTTTTTATCTGTCTCTTATGTTATGATTCATACTCATTTTAAAAATACCCTTATCTTCTCTACATATTAAGTCACAGATTTTTATCAAAGTAGTGACAGTGGATGCTTCTCTAGAGTTCTTTTAAGGCTGTGAGTATGGCTCCTTTAGTATAATTGCATATTATAATGGAAGTCATTCTTAGGGATTCTTATGTTTGGATCCATCAGCTGGGGTTGGAGGGGGGCATTGTCTTACAAATGGCCATCCTTAGAACAATACAATAGTCTAACTACCAATAATCAGCAATCTACTTGTCCTTGGGGTGAATCAGTAGTACTTTCTGTCTTTCTATCTCCTGATAAATTGGGTAAATCATCCAAAAAGAATGCCATCAGATCATCTTAAAATTGGCATTTTTCTCCAGAAATACACATTTTTCTTCTGAATTTCTATAATGTGTATTTTGAAAACTGATTTGGTAACCAGAGAGTAGAAATAACAGTAAGAGTAAAAGTGCTAGCAACAGTCATAAAAGTACTACAGGTAGTGAAAAAACACATACCTTAGACTAGAAAATACTACTAAGGGGAGGACAATAATTGATATTTTCATACATCTTCATGAACTTTTCAAAACAAAAGTAACAATATTTTTATTTGTATCAGATTGCTTTCTTCTATTTTGATGCAATGAATGTTAGGATTACCGTTATCTATAATCTCTCCTGAAATTAGGTATTCTCTTTTGTCTTAACCCAGAGTTTACCTTTCTTGTAGGGGGTGGTTCTTGTTTTGAAGTTACCTCAGAGATTTTTATCATAGAGCATGGTTACAAAATGTCCATTTGCATTATTTTTTGCTTCTATTCTGTTGTCTCATTGACTTGATTAATACACCATGAAATTTCTAGTATTTTCTTTATATTTAGCTTTTCTTTGTCTGCATTTTATGAACCCAGTCCATCTCTCAGTGACACTTACTTCAGTGGAAATACGTAAGAGGTGAAATTTTCATATTTTCTCATTTGGGTTACCACATTTCTCTTGGAATTAAAATGGGTTTTTTGACCTGCCATCAATAAATTTTTTTCTACAGAGTAAGTCTTTAATTTGTTTATTTTTTCACTTACTATGATCAGCATGAATCCTATAGGAGTGGTAAACTATCACTACTTCTGAAGAAGTATCTGCAAGTTTCCTCACACATATGATGTAAGTTCAAGGCAATCACCTTGAATTTTTGGTACTGGGTTATAATTTCTATAAGAAGTATCTGCTTCTACTGTGTTTTGGAATTTTGGCCTCATTGAAAAAAATAATGATTTGTAATACATTTTTAATCTGATTATCTATCAGAATTCTTTTTTTTTTTACCCATTGGTTAAGGAATTGGCTTTGCCATTGTGCTTTCTGCTATAAGCAAAGCTTCTCTATCCAAGAACTAGATTTTTTATCTTGGTCCTTTGTGAGCTCAGAGCAGGGTGAAGCTTTTAGATCTAATCTGAATTTGACAAAGGCATCTCAACAGTAGCAATTTCATGATGCAAAGGTGACATGCAACGTGTTGGATTCGTCTCATTCTAAGATGTACCCATTTCATTTTCCATGAGTACTCTACTAAGCCAGTTTTTATATTTGTTATGGGGCTAATTTGAACTACTATATGACTGGTACCTGAATTCTAATGTTAACAGAGGTAGAGCTACTTAAGAACTCAGGGCCTTTTTAGGCATTATGAATGGCCTATCCTATGTTTCCTAACAAAGAGTATCAAGCTCTTGAGTTAGCAACCTTTCTGATTCCAAACCTAATTGGCTGATATGGTTCAAATCTGTATCCTTATGGTCTCAACTGCAAAGACCAGGAGCCATAGTTATTTAAGGTAACTTACTCTACTTTAAAGTCAGAATACTTTGGTGTAGGGATCACAGGCATAGGATATTATAAAATATATTTGACTTTGAGAATTATTCTTTTATCTCTTTGTATCCATTTAAAACCTTGGGATTTTCTTGCTGTCTTATATAAGAACCCCAAGCAAGAAATGATTCTTACAATAACAAACAGAAGGCACAGTTTCAAACTTGGTTTTTACCTTTGGGCTGGCTATTTCCATTATTATTTGTAAGAAATGAGTTGAGATTTCAGCCTATTATACTTTTTCTTGAGATAATAACCATTCTTTAATTTGCAAAATTATTTTTCTCATAATCATGAAATCATATACATATGTATCATATATTATAGTAAACCCTAATTAAAATTATTAACATTTTATTTACATAGATAATATACTATTATTAGGCTGTTAATGATCTTGGTTAAATCTAATAAATATTTTAGATGCTCTTTTTTGTTAAAGATTCTCCCAAACTTCTTCTCTTGTATTCATGAAATTTTTCCCAATGACTAAATTCACCTATGATTATGATCACTTGACATCTTGTATCTATTGATTCAATACATTTGAGGATTTAGTTACTATAGTTAAGTGTTTAGATACAAATGGTCACTATGGTAGTTACAAATGTCCCCTGACATGGCTACCATCGGGGGCCTGCCTTATTCCTATGGTTTGAGTGGTTTTCATTTGAGATCCTGATTATTTTTATTCTAAGGAATCCTCATTTTCCACCTCTCTTCTTCATTATCATCATTATTATTTGTCTAAATGCTTCTTTATTTGCTTTTCCAGTGTTACCTTGAATATAATATTTTTTATTGGGTATAGTTTCCCTGTTTCACTGTCTTCTTTCCAATTATTTTTATTTACCATTTCCTATGTTTAACTTTCCATAATGGTTAATAATTATGGGATACTTGGTGATGGTAGTCCATCTATTTGTCTTTGGGGTATTTCTATCTAATAGGTATTTCAGAAAGACCTTTGGAAACAATTTTCGCATTTATTATTTCTGTATTAGTAATCTAATTCTAATAATATTTTTCTTTGCTTCAGAATTGTATTGTTTATCTTGGACAATCTATATCATCATTATTAGAACGTTCTTTATATACTCAATTGTATTACTACTGCAACTATGCCTAAGGGTCAGCAAATTTTTTCTCTAAGAGCCACATGGTAAATGTTTATGTCCTTTCACATGGTAAAAGCCTCATGGAATCCAATGAGCAAAATTAAGCCATTGTTCTTGCCAAAAGCCTAATAGTCCTTTTACATTTTATATTTTAACAGGTAGAAAACATTCTCAACTCACATGCCATCCAAAAATAGGTACATCATCAGATTTAGTACATGGGCTGTATTTGTCCAAACTTTCCACTTTAACACACCTCTATCAGATGATGGGTTAACTTTCATTGGAATCTTTTAATTTTGTTCAGCAGACTTGATCTCTGTTAGTCCCTTTTGATATTTCCTTATGAAGTTAAACATAAGCCTAACCTATAATTCAGAAATTCTCTTCTAATTTTTAGAATGAGGGGTGCCTGGGTGGCTCAGTTGGTTAAGCAGCTGACTTCAGCTCAGGTCATGATTTTGGGCTCCATGGGTTCAAGCCCCATGTCAGGCTCTGTGCTGATAGCTCAGAGCCTGGAGCCTGCTTTGGATTCTGTGTCTCCCTCTTTCTCTGCACCTCCCCAACTCACACTCTGTCTCTTTCTCTGTCTCAAAAATAAATAAACATTAAAATAATTAAAAAAAACATAAGTATTTAGAATGAAACAATTTATCCAAAGAAGATTTAACATAAAAATGTATGTCACATTTATTGACAATAGCATCAAACTAAAAATGATACAAATGTCCACTGAGATATAAGATTTAGAAAGCATTGTGACACACAAAAAGTGGAAAAATATTCCATGCTTCTGGACTGGAAGAACAAACATTGTTAATGTTAATGTTAATGTCCATGCTACTATCCAAAGCAATCTACATATTCAATGCAGTGCCTATCAAAACAACACCAGCATTGTTCACAAAGCTAGAGCAAACAATCCTAAAATTTGTATGGAACCAGAAAAGACCCTGAATAGCCAAAGCAATCTTGAAAAAGAAAACCAAAGCAGGAGACATCACACTCCTAGACCTCAAGTTATATTACAAAGCTGTAATCATCAAGGCAGTATGGTACTGACACAAAAACAGACACTCAGATCAATGTAACAAAATAGAGAACCCAGAAATGGACCCACAAACATATGGCCAACTGGTCATTGACAAAGCAGGAAAGAATATCCAATGGAATAAAGACAGTCTCTTCAGCAAGTGGTGGTGGGAAAACTGGACAGCGATAGGCAAAAAAATGAACCTGGACCACTTTCTTATACCCTACACAAAAATAAACTCAAAATGGATGAAAGACCTAAATGTAAGACAGGAAGCCATCAAAATCCTCGAGGAGAAAGCAGGCAAAAACCTCTTTGACCTTGGCCACAGCAACTTCTTATTCAACACGTCTCCAGAGGCAAGGGAAACAAAAGCAAAAATGAACTATTGGGACCTCATCAAAATAAAAAGATTCTGCACAGTGAAGGAAAAAAATCAACAAAACTAAAGGCAACTGATGGAATGGGAGAAGATATTTGCAAATGACATATCAGATAAAGGGTTAGTATCCAAAATCTATAAAGAACTTATCAAACTCAACACCCAAAAACAAATAATCCAGTGAAGAAATGGGCAAAAGACATGAATAGACACTTTCTTTTTTTTAAATTTTTTTTTAACGTTTATTTATTTTTGAGACAGAGAGAGACAGAGCATGAACGGGGGAGGGTCAGAGAGAGGGAGACACAGAATCCGAAACGGGCTCCAGGCTCCGAGCTGTCAGCACAGAGCCCAACGCGGGGCTTGAACTCACGGACTGCGAGATCATGACCTGAGCCCAAGTCGGCCGCTCAACCGACTGAGCCACCCAGGCGCCCCTAGACATTTTCTAAAGAAGACATCCAGATGGCCAACTGACACATAAAAAAATGCTCAACATCACTCATCATCAGGGAAATACAAATCAAAACCACAATGAGATACCACCTCACACCTTTCAGAATGGCTAACATTAACAACTCAGGCAACAACAGATGTTGGCAAGGAGGTAGGGAAAGAGGATCTCTTTTGCACTGCTGGTGGGAATGCAAACTGGTGCAGCCACTCTGGAAAACAGTATGGAGGTTCTTCAAAAAATCAAAAATAGAACTACCCTACAACCCAGCAATTGCACTACTAGGTATTTACCAAAGGGGTACAGGTGTGCTGTTTTGAAGGGGCACATGCATCCCAATGTTTATAGCAGCACTATCGACAATAGGCAAAGTATGGAATGAGCCCAAATGTCATCAACAGATGAATGGATAAAGAAGATGTGGTATACATATTCATCGGCAATCAGAAAGAATGAAATCTTGCCGTTTGCAACTATGTGGATGGAATTGGAGGTTACTATGCTAAGTGAAATTAATCAGACAAAAACAAATATCATATGACTTCACTCAGATGAGCAATTTAAGATACAAAACAGAGGAACATAAGGGAAAGGAAGCAAATATAATATAAAAATGGAGGAGGGGACAAAACATAAAAGACTCAAATACAGAGAACAAACAGAGGATTTCTGGTGGGGCTGTGAGAGGGGGGATGGTCTAAAAGGGTAAGGGGCATTAAGGAATCCACTCCTGAAATTATTGTTCCAACATATGCTTTGATGTAAATTAAACAATAAATAAATTTTTAAAAAATAAATAAAATAAACTTAATTTAAAAAAAACATGTGACATATTGATTCAATAAAATACTCTCAACCATAAAAATAAGTGAACTCCTGATGTATGTAACAACATGGATAAGTATCATATGTTGGGCAAAAGAAGCCAGGTCCATAAGAATGCTATATTATTTATATGAACATCAAGAAAAGCCAACAAATCTAGCTTAATAGAAATAGATTTTGAGAGTTTTTGACTATGGGGAGTAGAGATTAATTGTATAAGAGCATAAGGAAATTTTATGAGGCTATAGAATTGTTCTAAATCTTTACTGCCATATAGGCTACATGGATATAATCATTTTTCAATACTCATTTAATTAAGGCCTTAAAATCTGTTCATTTTACCATATGTAAAGTTTACTGCAAGAAAACCACAAGAAGACATTAGGAATATGAACAAATATCCCTCATTAATATAAAACACATAATATTACTTTATAAATATATATTTGGCACAATATTAGTGTATCAAACCTAATAATATATAAAAGGAATCATGAACCCACGTTGCATTTATTCCAGAAATTTAAGGTTGGCTGATTATTTGAAAATCAATAAGTGTAATTCAGAAAACTAACTGGAAAAAAATAAAAGGAGTAATACCATTGGGTAATTTTAATGGATGGATTAAAATGTTTGGTAAAGTACAACACCAATATATAATAAACTAAGAATAGTAGAAAACATTCTCAATGTGATAAGTCACCTCTAACAAAAAAACCCAAAGCTAATACTGAACTTAGTGATGAAAGACTGAATTCTTTCCCCCTGGGTTCAAGAAAAATGCAATTATGTCCACTTCTACTACTTCTATTCAACATTATATTGGAGGTTCTAGCCATTGTATTAAGGAAAGAAAAAGAAATAAAACACATACAAATCAGGAGGAAAAAGGTAAAACTCTCCCTAATAAATTATCATAAACTAAAACGAACATTTATTTGTATATAGCTCTATGGATTTTAATGCAAAAGTTACTCATTCTGAGAGCCCTATTTGCAATGAATCAGTCAAATTAACTCTTCCCTCTCAGTATAAACCCACTGTATCTTACTTCTTGAGCAACTTGTACCATTTCAGCATATAGGAGCTGAGATTATAGCTGCTAATATTACATCAGTAATGCTAAAGGGTAGTTACTATAACTAAGTAGGATAAAGAGAGCAAAAACAAGACCTACAGCCTTGGAAAACTATATTGCCTGTATTTCATGCAAGAAACAATTACTCAGCCACTTTGGTTAACTCATATTCTATAGGATACATTGGTTATGTGAAACACATCTGCTTACATTAACACAGAATTGCATAGTAAATTCAATCTTCTATTTGGATAATATATGCCAAGAGTAAATGAAGTCATGTATTTTATGTTTGAATTATGTGAGAGATATCTGCCTTTGGAAAAATGATATCTTAAATTTATAATCTGAATTATCAAATGGCTCTGGACTTTCAAGTACTCTGGCAGCCACCCCACCTGACTTGCTAACTATCTAATTTCACAGTGAAGGCATAACATTTTAGACCTGTCCTTGCCTTCAACTTTTGATAATATGTCCTTTAATATTCTCTTTATTTTAGGTACAATCTGATTATATGCATCTCTTTGGTGGTTATAGGGTGAAAATTCCTATGTCCTCTTTTTTCTAAGAAACAGGGTTGAAGTACCATGAGAGGCATCATTTAGCAGGACTGGGTATCAGGCTGAGCAAGAGACTTGGACTATGGCTATGGGACATCACCCAGGAGCTGATGAAAGCATGAAGTAAAGAAAGCATGGCCTCTAACCTTTTTCCACCTCGGAATTTCTTGGTTTGAAAACAACTTGCCCCTCCTCTAATATATCAGAGACTAGGACCCAAGCCTTGGGAATACGGCTGCCTGACATAATGAAAACTTTGCCTTCAGTTTTGTCACTTGGTATTTATGAATAGAGAAAAACAGACTTTCCTTTAGCAGTATGGAAGTAACGAGGTCTGACGCTACAGATAGCAACTGTATGGCACAGGGTACCAGGAGCCATTTTGCTGATGTACCACCTCTGCACTCTACCAGGATTACTCATCTTGTGTACTTAATTGGTGACTGTTTCCATGGAGTTTCTAGGAGTCTAGTACCTTTTTGGGAGGGCAGCCTATAGATAGTGGTCCTCAAATTATGGTCCATTGATGAGCAACATAAGCATCACCTGGGAAATTGTTAAAAGTTCAGGGTGAATTTCTAAGATCACAATATGAGCAGATTCCTAAGCATATTTAGTCACAAAAACTTTTTTCATATAAGCATCTCTTCAGGCTAATATTCTATGAAATACTCTTAATAAAACACAGCTTTAGAGCATGCTGCTTGAAGTGGGATGCAGTTCAAAATAATGCCTCATGATATTTCCTTTTCTGTCATCAAACAAAATGCATACAATTAAAAAGCACATGAAGGGACAAGGCTGTCTCTTTCTTTCAAAAATAAATACACTTATACTGAATGGATGGATTAATTCTTTAAAGTAACTAATGTTGAAATCTGGTTTTTCAAAAAATTTTATCTCGTGGTTAAATAACTTTAAATTCCTAAAATATACCAACAATATATGCTGACTTGTCCCCTTTTATTATATTCCTCATTTTGAAAAATATTTGGCAGATATGGTTATAATCAAGACAAATTAGATTTTTAATTAAAGAAGTAGGAACAGAACAGTTAACTGAAATCCCCAGTTAATTCAAAGCTTTATCCTAACCAATAGATTCAACTAAGCACATAGCTGCTTCGTATTCATGGTTAAGTCATTGAGAATCTAGAAAATGAAAAGCAGACCTACTGCTACTGTGCATGTTCCCACAGTTTGAATGCCTATGAGACCCAATCTGCTACAGTTTGTCAGTGTTCCAGGTTTTAAATAAGAAGACATCTGCATATTTGCTGTAAATGGTATTCCAGGAAGCTCTTAAATTGATTTTTACTGCTATGTCACATAAAAGTCCATTAATTTGAGCTGAGAACTGAATGAGTTTCTATCTAAAATCAGTTCTGAAACCAATGTGTCTTTGTATAGTCACTGATGGTCCTTTTTCCATATTTCATGAGCTATGAAAATTCACAGTTCTGTTTCCATATAAAAATGGCTTACCAGTTGAACAATTAGAACCAAATGGAGATGGTAATTCAAACAAGAAATAAGTTTAAATATTAACCGTCTCTCCAGGGAGAAAAAATGAAGATAATTGATCATTTCACTTTTCAAATTGGTAATTAATGATCATCATCATAACTTAAAGTTATTAATTGATGATAATATTCCAAAAAATCAAGCTCAGCAGGTTAAATTCATTATTAATTAACTTAGAGTAAACTCCTTTCTCAGAATGTATCCATTAGATAGACTTCCTCATATGTTAAACCATATATTTAATAGCAAAAGGTTGGAAAAATCTAAATGACCATCAATAGGAGCTTAGTTAAATAATTAGCACTTGTTTATAATGAAACACCGCTGTGGAAACAGATCACTGTATGCTCATATTATTAAATTCTTTGGTCAGAAATTTTAACTAAAGCCACAAGCTTCAAACCTCAGCCTTGTGACAAAGTACATTAAAGGAATGGAAAGTTGTTGACACAAGAGTTTTGGGAATATTTCTCAGATATTTATTTTCCTTGAAGGCACAAGGCATGTAGACATTAAGCCAAAAGGACTTTTAGAAGTCATTGACTTCTGTGTGTGGATACAGTATTATGATGGTGGGACACGCATTAGTGAGAAAAGCACTGGGCTGAAGGCGGCCTGCATTCTGGTTTCAGTGTTGCCATGATTGTGGACAAATCCTTGAAGTTTTTTGAGTGACATTTTCCTCATTTTCCAAATCCTGCCACTGTATCAGATAATCTCTGAACCTATCAAGCATTCTACAACCTTTTATGGCATTGTAACCTAATCTGTTTCATTACTATCTTCAAGAGATCATGTCTTTAACAAGCTGAGAAAAATGTAGAAAGAATTCCTGCAGAATCAAATACTATACAACAGTATGTTCTTCCTCCCAAATCCTCTGAGCAACGGGTAGCCTCCATGTTTATTAGTGAAATTCTACTGCACACTCTGAATAGTGGGTCATTCCCTGTACATAGGCCCTATGGCCAATCTTCAGTATTCGTAAATACCAAGCCTCAAATTAGCAACTTACAGAAGGAAGGACGGAAGATGTGGGAAGAAGAAAAGATTTAGAGAGGGCAGTTTTGGCCTAGGAAAGGTTTTAGGCTGGCTCAAATTCCCTCTGTATTTATTTATTTTTATATAAAACTATAACTTTCTTTTGAAAAATGTAGTTCTAAAATTTAGGTCCAATTTGGTGGATGCCTGAAAAGTATTAGATAAACAAGTGTTAACCTAATACGTGGCAATTATATTTTAAATAGAAAAAAGTCAGATAGCTAATGAGATGTATGCAGGTCCATAAAGTTGTATGCCATCTCCTACATAATTTTTAGGGCATCTGACCTTGTAACATCACATGGAGAAGAGGCTCCTGGCAGAGGGAGATGGATTTCTAACGATCACTGGTGATTTAAATAGTGTTGGTTAGATCAAATTACTGGCACATTATTCTTTTCTGGAGACCTGTAACAGCAGGATTTCTATGTCAGGATTTATTAAAAGTATGATAAAAAATAAGCTCTCAGGATTATTCCTGAATAATAGCAACAAAGGCACTAAACTGTTTATATAAATATATCGAAAGGATTCTAACAGCTTCACGCAGTAGATGCTACTACTTTCCTACATAAATCATTCATTTTAAATGGAAGAGCAACAACTATTGTCTTGAAATACTACCTAATACCTACACAAAAACTTCCAGAAAAATAACTTGTACACATAAGCAGGGTTTTCAGAAGAATCTAGGTGTGAAGACTATATTAAATCATCTCTCCAGTTTCCTTACATTTTTACAAGTGCAAAGCCTTTCTTCCCAGTAACTCAATCCCATTTCACTGATTAATTCATCTGACTACTGTGGTCACTTTTACTCAACTCAGAGATGTAGCTAAGAATATAAATGTACACTGCATGAACTAGGAGATAAAGCAAGTGCCGATGAATATTTTCATTAAACTGTATGTTACTGATGTGTTGCTACAGAGTTGAAGGAGAATATCAGTTTCTACTTATTGGTAGTCTGTTACACTGGTAGATTCTAGGATTGTGAGAGCTGGCCAATAAAAATGCAGGGTAATCAGTTAAATTTGAAATTGTGGATTAACAAGGAATAATGTTCAGTACAAGCATGCCCCATATATTACATGGAACATATTTATACTAAAACAACTTTCATTGTTTATCTGAGTTTCAGAGTTCACTGTATACCTTATTTTTCACTTGGGAACCCCAGCATTGCTGCCTAATGTAACACATCTTCTCATACTCATAACTTGTATAGCCCTCATCCTTAATATCTGGGCCGGTTCTATGGATTGTAGAAACTAAAAGAATGTGTTAGAAGAAGTGATATATTGTTAGTTTCAGCTCTAATCCTTATAGAGACCCGAAAGCTTCTGCTTTTATGTTTTGTGGATGTTAAGCCATCATTTAAGAAGCCCAGCTACCCTGGTAAGACTACATGGAAGTAGTCTTACACCAGGAACTGAGGCCTCAGGGGTATGACCCCAGATGAATCACTCCGCCCTGCCCCCAAACATTTGAACCATTCAAACAGAGGCATCAGACTTGTGAGTCAAGAAGCCATCTTGGGTGTTATAGTCCCAGTAGACATAGTGTGCAGAGATTTATGCCTGCAGTACCCTCTCTGATCCCTGACCCACAAATAATGAGAAGTAATAAGAAGACTGCAGTTTTAAGTGCCAAGTTTCAAAGCGGTTGTTCTGCAACAATTGACGACTAAGATATACAGGCCTCAGGCCTGACTCTTAGTGATCACTTGAACTCCCCCAAGGAATTAGTGTGACCTCTCCAGACAGACCTTTTGAAAATCAGAGAAAAACGTTTACCTACTCCAAAGGCATATCACGAGAGTTAAAAAAAATTGCTTGTTTAATATGTTTGAAAATATTAAAAAAGTGTACAAATGTTAGAGAGAAATAGGTAAAGATTTTGTAAAACCAATGTTGATATTTAAAGAGCAAATTCAACATGAAAGAAGTAAGTTTCATCATCAGGGGCACAATACTCACAGGGATTTCTTTCCTTAAAAAAAAAATTCTCCTTTCTATTGCTTTTTTTCTTTTTAATTAGCTTCCCAGAGCTTAAATTGGAATAAGACTTTGCAGTTGATTCTTAATTTTAACTTTGCTACAAATAATTTCTAATAGAAGAGTTTAACTTGGAAACCTATTGGAGAAAAAAATTCAAGGTACTTTTTAACATCAGGAAGAGGGGAACAATTTTCCATAGATGTTACAAAAGAAACAAAGTTGTGTATTGAAATTTGGTGAAAAGTTGTACAGGTTCCCCTACAATTTGATTTTTTAAATTAAAACTACACTTAAGGTAGATAAACTCAAAGATATCCATAATATCAATCAGGACAGCATTTGGCTGCAAATACCATAAAATTCAAATCAAGTAAAATGGCTTAACAACATACATTTTTTTTTATCATGTAAGAAAAGTCCTGAGAGTGGAATAGTGTGATAATTCCACAAAATGTTGCTTCTACTTGGCTTCTCATAGTTTATATGTATTACCTCATGATTGGTAATATCTGCCTGAGCTCTAGTCATGTTTAATTGATAAAAGAGGCTCCAACAAAATGTTATGATATAACTAGGTAAGAAAAGATAGTAATTGGTAGAGCTATTAGATAAAATATGCATGGGAGAAATTCCATTCTCACCAAAAGAAAAAAAAAGGTGAGAGTGTATGTGTGTGCTAATTTCTCTTCCAACCCTTTACACCTTGGGTAGTCTCATACCACTACAAAAACTGGGAAAAAGAAACCAAAAAAATCAAACTAATAACTTTATTCTCAATCTCTTTGCACTTTCCATTTCCTTGCCTTGTTGAAACCTGGCCCATCCTTGGGCCCCTACGGCCCCTCTCAGAGCCTATACATTTCCTACAGAGCCCAGATGTCGTGTCATTAGTCTTTCAGCTCCCACTCCATTTCGATACCACTTCTAGCTCAATACTATTTATCCTTCGCGCAAAAACCTTTCCTCTTTGAGAAACCAACCTCCTAAGCAGTACCACCATCTCTCTCTCTGCTCTTCCTCATCATTGCCATCCATCAGTATCTCACTCTCTCCCTAATCCTTGAGGACTTTTATATCTGACTTACATCCATTTTGCACATTCTTCTGTAGGTTGTCTTAGGTCACCTCAATATCCATGTGCTTGACCCATCTGAAGCCTTAGCCTCAAAGCTTCTTAACATCCTTGACTCCAACTATTTTTACCTTTGCTGAATTTCAACCATTCTCATAATAGCAACATCTTCAACCTTGATGTCATTATGAACTGGGCTATTTCTAATGTTTTATATTTTAATGATGACTATTTAGTTCCTGTCTTATAGCTTTTCAAAATTAACAAACCCTCCAGTTTGTTTCCCCTTTCTTCCTTCATTACTATTATTCACTTTCTTCCATTTCAAACCTAGTGTTTATAGGGTAAGAGTACCACTTAATCATAACTAATACTTTTGATCCTCTATTCCCAAACAATGTCAGCTGAGTACTCAGGGAAATTCATAGATCTGTAGAAAGACATACAGGAAGCCAGATAAATAGATTCTTCTGTAATTGTCCATAATGATCTGAAATGTACACAACTCCAATTTGATACTCAATTCCTCTCTTCTCTATGAGCTAATCAGGTGACTTTATTTTTTTCTTCCCTAAAATTTGAGAAACCTATATATGATATTATTTAACTTCCTGTCAAGTACTCAAGATTTATACTCTGCCTTCGTTCCTACTTTCTTTTATTCCTTCTCTGGAAAAGAAGTTTCCCTTCTCCTTTTCATGTCTAGGTTCTCTCCACTGTCCTCTCTGAGTCACCCTTTCCACCTCCTCAGGGTCATCTGCAATGTCATCATCCTCTGTATTCTCCCATACGTCCTCATGTTTTAAGATGCACCCCTTTCATGCTCACAGAAGGCAGTCTTATGTCTGCCTTCTTATTTCTCTTCTCTTCATAATCAAGACGCTGGAAAAAGCATAGTTTACATTCACTGCTTTAGCTTTGTTCAACCCTCTGAAATTGAAATGCCATCCCACCTCTCCTTATTCTTCCACTGTCACTGTCCTTCTCTTCTAAGATATCACTTGCCTCTGGTTTGCTAAATCTAACAGACACAGTTTTGTCCTCATTAGCCTTCTCTGTAGCATTGTGCATAATGCACCACTCTTGGCTATAAGAAACTTCCCTCACTGTATTTTCTGACTTACCTCTCTTGTGGAGTCCCTTCCATCTCTATGGCTTCCTCTTCTCAGGGGAAGAGAGTTCTCTAGGTGGGTTAACTTTTCCGATTTCTGTTTTTGCTCTTCTCTTCCCACTCTACAAAATCTCCTTTGATATCTCTTTACTGATACCAACTGCTCATAGATATCAAATCTCTACATCTAGACTTGACAATAGGAATGGAAATAAAGGAGAATATTATGCTTGTCCTTTTTACCCAGGTAGTTTATAAATCTCCAGGGCAGGAAATATACACAATACCTGATACAATGTTTTGCATACTGAGGATAATTAGACAATGACTACCTGGCAGAAAACTATATTTTAACTCCTTTGTGCTTTGGTAGGGGTGTAGAGGAGCAGTAGCCATACGATCAGAAATGTACAATTTTTTAACTGAGATAGCAAGATTCAGAATCCATTTCTTCTACAAATATAAAACAGTGCCCTCTAAGCCATGATCTGTCACTCTGACATGCTACTTGAGAAATAAAAAGTCAAAAGCAAAAGCAAACATGAATGCATTCATGTTAAAATATTTTCATTTTCAACTGTGCCTTATTTCTACAAGAGAGAAACTGAAGTCTGCATTTCTTATATTTCATTATCTCATAATGGAACTTATTGCATTTACTAGAGTAATTTGCTTCAACTCCATCTACTTAATGATCTTGTTTCTCAGTGAGTAAATCTCATACATATGATTCCTAAACATTTGTGATGCTAGGCTGTGCTGAGTATGAACTGTCTCCAAGGCCATTAGTGAATTTGTCTCTCCTCTCCTCTCCTACCCCCTTCCATTTCCTTCTCTTCTCTTCTCTTCTCTTCTCTTCTCTTCTCTTCTCTTCTCTTCTCTTCTCTTCCTTTCCCTTGTCTTCTCTCTCTCTCTCTCTCTCTCTCTCTCTCTCTCTCTGTCACACACACACACACACACACACACACACACACACACACACACTTACCATCCATCTAGACAGAATTTTTCATTTTCAATTCTTGGTTTGTTAGTTTTTTTTATAACTTTTTAAAAAGTACTTTTTAATGTATGAGACATTGTCCATGTATAGAACATCATAACCTGTAGTGGACATTATAGCTTTCTGACCCTCCTTCTGAAAAATGTGCTGACAATATGGTTCAAGTGTGTGTTGTCACACACTGTGGCTATGGCCACAGTTGATTGATCCAGGATGGGACAACTGTCTGAAGTTAGATTAATCTACCTTTCCAAGGTATTTTAAAACCTGGGAACATGCAGAGTGAGTTCATTTTTTCTCTGTGGAGAATATATGAATCTGGAGGTGTTGGTGCCTGTTCCAACTGTGTGGGAAAAGTTGAAGAAAGTAAAAACAACACACATAAAGAAGCAGGGCTACAGAGGGAGTCCTTTTGGATACTAGGCCCCGATTTCTACTGACTTTGGAGATAGTCTAACCAGCAATTTCTGCAGTTTCATTGTAAGAACCAGTACATTTGCCTATTTCTCTGATTTAGTTTGAGTTAACTTTCAATTGCAACCAAAGTCCTGACTAAAAGTATATTCTGTAAACCTAAGGTTGAATTTGTCTATTTGTTTTTATGTCTTTTTTATGTTTCTCATGAGGGGAAATAAGTACTCTATTTAATTAACTAAGAGTGTTGAAATTGGAGCATACAGATTGATAATTTTTTTATTCTGTGGCAGAGGAGTGAACGGTTCTCCCAGGAAACCCTGTAGCTCCTTGCTTCCTCACTGCTCCTTGATACTCCAAAATTAAACTTCTGTTGCTTTATGTATCTGTAGTGAGGAACTCACTGAGAGCTAAAAGGTATAAGGCAACATTTTGCTAGGTGGGATGTTTGCCTTGGCTGCCCATTCTGGACACCAGAATTTTGATGGCATAAGTAAACCAAGACATAGCCAACTGAAAAACAGTGACAAAAGCAAAAAGCAAAACAACATAGGACTATGGGGAACAGTACCTGAAAGTTTCTACAAGTTGGGATTTTGTAAAAGCAAAAGATTCCAAAAGAATTTCTGGGGAAGGATTTCTTGGTCCAACACTCAGTCCTATGTTCCTTTTTAATATTCTCACCTGCCTCTTTTTTTCTACCACATATAAAAATGGTAAGTAAAGTTTTATGGCTTCAAATGTTGGGAATTTCTAAGCTAACTTTGCACTCAAAAGGAACAACCTCTTTCCACAGCAGGGAGTCACTTGTCTTGGAAGTTACTGAAGTACAGAAGCTTAGAATGTTTCTTACGAATATTTCACAACCAGCTAATAAGGAGGGCAATAAATTAGGCATTCAGAAAAGACTACCGAGTTATAAATTCTTGAAAGTTAGGGAGAAGAAAGAAATAAGGCTATAAGTCATTTACTTTTTGGTGTAATAGGTGCATATTGTTTTAGGGAACTGGATTTTATGAAAAGGAGAAAGGAGTAACTGTTAAGATATTAGTCTTTCTTGGGAATAAGCAAGGCTCTAAAAAAGATCACAAGAAGTGGGGAGAGAAGAATGGGGGGTTTTCCCCTTCATGGTTTTCCTATGACAGTCTTCAGCATACAATTCAAGCAAAGTAATCATTGTGTTTAGTGGGCCAAGCTCTTTTTGTCCATCTATTGAATTCATATAATTCTGCTAAACTCAATAAAGGTTTTGCTGACTAATGGAACAAATCTAAAACTAAGGCTTTGGGCTTATAATAACCATAAGAAGGAAATATGGAAATATTGATTATATATATGAGTCCTGTGTACTCGGGTACCATTTCAAGCAAGGCCATGTCTTCAAGTTATATTGAAGTCTCTTGGTTCACTTATCGCTAAGGATTCTAACAATTCCAATATTTGGTTAATTTGTATTGGAAAGTGTTTCCCAAACCAGGGGGCTCTACAATATATAGATTCCCAGACTGTAACACTAGATCCAGGGATCAAAATACTTTCTTTATTTTAAAGATTGTACTAACATAACAAGAGAAATTTAAGCAAAAATGTGCCCCAAATACCATCATTAACTCAAATCAGTGTTTTTATGTCTGTGTTATTTTTAATTATTTGTCTAAATTCACTTTTTAACATAGTTATAGTAATGTTAAATGCCATTCTCTTCTATATTTGAACTTAATATTGTACCATGCATATTTTTCCAATGTGCTCTTAATTTTTTTACCACCCTAATTCCCTGGTTTCCTATTCTCACCATTCAGGGAGGAAATAAATATTAATTGCCTCATGCCAATCATCTATATCTTTCTCCATGCTTATCCCAATATATTCTGCAGTGTGCTTTTCTTCATTAACAAAGCTAATAGTGCCCTAATTCAACAGATACAGGTATAGCTTATTATTTCTTATAAGGGCATGATATTCCATATTTTGATGTACCATATTTTTTCAACTATTTCTGTATTGATGGATATTCAAGGTACTTTGTTTTTTCTCCCTCCAACTATAAAATTACAATAAACTCCTCTGCTCTTATGTATACATATGTTATATACTGATGCTTATATTTCCATCCAGCATATTTTCAGAAGTTAAGAAGCTTCACTAACATGTTTAGGCAACTAATAATCAAGTAATGGTCTAAAATGATCTCTAATATTTTTATGAGTCTTAGAGTCACTTTGCTCTACCCATAATTCTTTTAAGGTTTAAATAAAGCCCCTCAGTGCATAACGATGTGGCAGCCCTGTGCTGGCTACAAGAGAGATACATCTACTCTGAACACCATAGGCACCAAACTCTATGCTGCTGGCCACTCCCTGGATAAGAACCTGATACAGCATCTGTCTTCAAGGGTTCTTCATGGTACACAGCAAATAGTTATCCACAAATGAAAAAGTCACTTTTCTTGGGAGTTTAAGTGCTGTCTTTATAGTTTCTGTTCTAGCACTTGTCTTTTGCATACTTTTATCTAGTACTTCGGTTCCAAGGAAGTAGAACTTCTTGGAAGCTATGGGTCTTGTGAATCAGCTGACAGATGATTGAGGGTCTGTGGCCATGGTGTAGTCACATGGAAACAGAAAGGTTACCATGGAAACTGTCAGCCATTCTACATTGTAATCTTTTGGAACTGAGCTCTGGAAGGTGATCTGGCAAAAGTCTCAGTGGTAAATGAGCAACAGTGTTTGTTCCATATAAACTAAAAGCAGATGAAAGAGAGAGAGAGAGAGAGGGAGGGAGACACAGAGAGAGAGAGAGAGAGAAGAAAGACACTATGGATACCTAGGAGTTTGCTTTATAGATCTATAGGCATTAGGATTTTCTTAGACACACATCTTTTATAGATATAATATTGGAGATCACCACCACAGAGCCATCTTCTGGTTACCAGCCAATAGCTATTTTACTGAATGTTCTTCATGGCCAGTGTATTCTAAAAATATGATATTATATATTGTGAAATACACAAAGTTGGACGCTGATAACTTAAGTCAAAGCTTTCTTATTGCCTTAAGGATCTATTTGATACAATTATTCAGTTTTTATATTAGTCTACCCACTTTATTCTCCCTTACATTTTCTATACTGAAGCTGGCTCATTAAAAAAAATACTAGATATGGCTATCTCTTGTATTTTCTCTTTGTGTGATACAAAAATCTTCTCACTCTCTCTCTCTTTCTTTCTCTCTCTCTCTCTCTCTCTCTCTGGTTATCAACAACTCCATTATTGCTGATAACATCTCTTCAATTAAAATTTTAAATGAAATAACACAAAGGACTACTGTTATAAATTAATCCCAAGCTTCTTTTGTATACTATTATCTTTGAATTAGAGAAAAAAAGCAAATATCATGAAAGCACAATGTTTTCACAAACATAAATGAGTTTTTTTTTTTGTTATCAGGCCTTTTAACAAATTCTCTTCTCCAGTGAAGGTACATTAAGAAAAGCAAGGATAGAAATTTCCCTTTTGCTGTGGTATTTTCCTTGATTTTTGGTGTTCTGATTTCCCAAAACTTAGCTTCAGTAATTATTTTGGTTTCTAATCCCACAATTAAATTGCCACCAATACCAGCGTTTGGCACTGTAGAGAACACAGTAACAGCTGATAGTTGCTATTGACAATGATCAAATGTAGTGTTTCATGTCCATATGGCTTCCTAGTAATAACCTCTTTAGTGTTCACATTGTACAGCACTCAGAAAAAATATCTATGAAGACAGCCCTAAATTATTTGGGGGGTAATTTATGGATACACGCATTTAAATAACAATGTATTTAAATTGCTACACTTCAGCCAAATTGTAATTTTACTATTTTGATTTATAAAACAGTTTCAGCATTCAAATGTACTGCAAAAAAATTGTTTGGGTTGTGTGTGTGTGATTTATTTTTGTTTCTGCCAAGCACAAACTAGGAACTATAAACAATCTGCTTATCCATAATGCTTCCCTTTAAAATGTGTTTTTCCATCATTGAAACCTTTTAGGCAATTAGGAATTGAGTTAACATATGTGACAAAAGCAATTAGGGACTGCTTGCCAAACCATATATATATATATATATATATATATATATATATATATATATATGTGTGTGTGTGTGTGTGTGTGTGTATGTGTGTGTGTGTATATGTGTGTGTAGTGTATATATATATATATACATATATATATGTATATATATGTGTGTGTGTGTGTGTGTGTGTGTATGTATGTCAGAGACTAAAATAGGATATAACATCATGCCAAAAGTACTTGGAGAGTTATTTGGAGAAATCGTCCTTATATAGCCCATGAGAATTTCAATTGATAAAAATAACATGAAACTGTACTGGATTTATTTACAATACCATTAATTCTTTCTTTGAAATATATGATAGCAAAAATATGTTGAATGGTAAGTCATTACTCCCCCCAACCTATGTATATAAAGATCTTAAAGGGTAAAGTCTAAAACCAGGAGGCTCAAAGTCAATTAATTTTGTCCAGGAGCCAAGAATATGTAATGAGGAAAGATGGTCTGTTCAATAAATGGTGTTGGGGAAACGGGACAACCACATGCAAAAGAATGAAACTGGACCTTATACCATACACAAAAATCAACTCAAAGTATATTAAAGACTTGAATTTAAGACTGGAAATCATTAAACTCCTAGAGTAAAACATAGGGGAAAAGCCCTTAACATTGGTCTTGGTAACTTCTTTTTGGATTTGTCACCAACAGCGAAGGCAACAAAGGCAAAAATAAGTAAGTGAGTCTACATCAAACTAAAAAGCTTTTGTACAGCAAAGGAACCACCAAAAAAATGAAAAGTCGATGTACCAAATAGAAGAAAATATTTCCAAATCATATGGCTGATAAAGGGGTTAATAATACAAAACATATAGGTAATTCATATAATTCAATAGCAAACAAGCAAAAAATTTTTGATTAAAAAAATGGGCAGAAAAACTGAAAAGACGTTTCCAAAGACATACAAATGACAAACAGATTCATGCAAAGGTGTGCAACATCACTAATCAGACAAATGAAAATCCAAACTGCAATAACATATCACCTCACACCTACTAGAATGACAGTCATCAAAAAGATAAGAGATAGCAAATACTGGTGAGGATGCAGAGAAAAGGGAACCCTTGTGCACTGTTAGTGGGAATGTAAATTGGTGTAGCTGCTATGGAAAATCAATGTTACTCAAAGAATTAAAAATAGAACTACCACATGGATGGACCTTTAGAGCATTATCCTAAGTCACATTAGCCTGACAGAAAAAGACAAATGCTGTGCAAGTATCACTTATATGTCAATCTATAAACAAAAACAAAAACAAAAACTGTCAAACTCACAGGAATAGAGGAGAAAAGTGGTTCCCAGGGGCTAGAGGGTGTGGGAAATAGTGAGAGATTGGTAAAAGGGTACATACTTTCACCTGTAAGATGAATAAGGTCTGAAGATTCAGAAAAAAAAAAAAGTTCTTCTTTGTCTCCCTAACTCTTCTTATAGTCCTCCAGCTCTGTCTTCCCAAGTATTCCAGGCACACTTATTGCAAATTAGCAAAGTACAGCTGACCATAAATATCCTGTCTTTGTACATGCTGTTCCCCTTCCTAGAATGTCATTTTATTTTTTCTGAAATGGGCTCCTATTCAGTGTTTTTAGATGCAGTTCAAATATTACCTCCTCCATAGTAGAATGAGTAATTCCTATTTCTGGAGTCCTCCCAGTATTTTGCATATGTCCCTTGTATTTAAATGAAATCATTGAATATTTGTATTCCCATTGTGTGAATGAAAATATATAAAATGCTAGAAACATATGCACTAATGTAGTTGGGGGCTCGGTTCTTACAGTCTTATCACATGGCATTGCACTGGCTCCCTGCCTCAGTAACTTATTAACATATCACCATTCCTTACGCATGTCTAGTATCGCACTTTGTAACACTGCACATAGAAGTTTCTTCAATAATATATGCAATAAATGTATCTAAGAATGTAAGGCAACATCCTAATTTCCTGATGAAAAAAAAAAAACTACCAAATAATGATGGCCAAAAAATATAAAAATTATTAGAAATTAAAATGACATACTCAAATGTTTATTTATAATATTTAATTAGTTTATACACCTATATATACATATTTTACAACATTAATTAGGGGCACCTTGGTGGCTTAGTCGGCTAAGAGTCCGACTTTTGATTTCAACTCTGGTCATATTCTCATGGTTTGTGGGATAGAGCCCCATGTTGGACTCTGCACTGATGGTGTGGAGCCTGCTTGGGATTCTCTCTCTTTCTTCTCTCTCTTGTATTCTGTCTCTCTCAAAATAAATAAACAAACATTTTTAAAAAAACATATTAATTATATAGCACATAACTTCACAAAAACTTATATGTCTATCCAAATTCTCCAAGGATATGAGAACTAAGATTTTTTACAACTCATTTGATATGACTATTCATCAATATACTTCCATTAAGTTTGATTATTAGATTCAGGGTGTTAAATAATAAAAAGTATATACACTTCCTAAAGTCTGAATTCCGAAATAGCACTCATCTCAAAGATTTGGGATAAGGGATAAGAGACATATTAATTTTTAAAATATCAATATTTTATGCTTACATTTATAAGTCAACCTCCCTCCAAGCTATTTTAGGCATCTTTAACTTTGGAATATTAGTAATCCATGGAGCTGTTTGTGGTTCGTCTAACACCTTTTTAAAGCTATTGTGCTTGTTCTAAGTTGTTTAAGATTCAGAAGCTTTTAAATTCACACTTGATGCTCTCCCTGCATATTTTAAGTGCCAAAATACACCATTACCATCATCATTATCATCATCATCATCATCCTTTTTGTTTATTTCATCTGTCTATGGTTAAAAACTGTATTCAAAATATTTAGCAACTGGTATTTCATGGTCCCTCAGGACAGAAATGACCACAGTGCTGAAGAGTTCTGTGGTCCCCCCTCTGGCCCAGCATTATCCTTTCCTTTGTTTCTGAATCTTGTGGTGGTACAAGGGTTCTAGCGGAGGAGCCAGAGCAGGAGCCGGACTCTTGAGGAATAGGTATTTATGGATTATAGTATTTCCATATTCTGGACACTGCTTCAGCTATAGTGGTACAAGAAGATGGGATATAGGGGCACCTGGGTGGCGCAGTCGGTTAAGCGTCTGACTTCAGCCAGGTCACGATCTCACGGTCCGTGAGTTCGAGCCCCGCGTCGGGCTCTGGGCTGATGGCTCAGAGCCTGGAGCCTGTTTCCGATTCTGTGTCTCCCTCTCTCTCTGCCCCTCCCCCGTTCATGCTCTGTCTCTCTCTGTCCCAAAAATAAATAAATGTTGAAAAAAAAAATTAAAAAAAAAAAGAAGATGGAATATCAGCTGGGTTTGTACCTACATTATCTATGCTCTTATTAACCAAAGTATTTCTTTTATTGTTTTTGAAAATGATCTTCTAAAAGGTTGGTTTACAGGGACATTCAACACATGCAATTGTAAGGTTAACCTTCAGGAATAAGGAATCATTACTCAATCTTTGTTAAAATGCCTTCCCCTCCCCACCCACTGGTTTGGTTTTTTTTTGTTTTTGTTGTTGTTGTTGTTGTTGTTGTTGTTTTGTTTTGTTTTTACATTAGCATTGAATCCAATCAGGCTCAGGATTGAAATTAGTACAGAATCCGTATAGAATTTTGGTGCTCAAACTAAATTCAGTGAAAGTGCACTGCATAATGTAGATGACTTCAAAAGGACTTAAATATAAGGCAACTTTGACCCCTGAGACATACTTCTGAAAATATATTTAAAATGTTTTACTTTAAGTCATATACAACATATATGACTTCCGGTGCTTTCATTAAAATAAAATTCTATGTCAAAATTTTCCCCAAAGAGGGAAAAAATGTGAAATCTTCTTTTCTAGTGTCTTAAGAGACACTAGTCTGAACTTAAGGTCTGATCGTATTGCTATTAGATTTCCTATCTTAAATTTTCTTGTATGTCCTGCTACCTATTTTAACTTAATTGATCATACCAAAAATATCTTGGCCTCTGTTGCATATCACGTGTATGAAGACGTGAGTTTTTTTTTTTTTTTTCTTTCTTGACTGTTATGGAGCAGGGCATTTTAAAGGCACAGAGTATCCCCCTTTGCTATGGTCCTTACTGCATTGTGGAAACAGAAATTACTAACAGGGTGACAAGAGGTACAGATCATTGCTCATTGGCTGGGAAATGTATCCTGTGCTGTAATGATATGGGGAAAAGTTGGGTAACAGATTATTTATTTTCTGTCTCTCAATAATTAGATTTGGCTTTTATTCCAAACTTATGTGAGTTTGATTACAAATCATAGAATGCTTATGTAAGTCAAATCGTGCTTTGAGAAAGCAAGTCAGGGATAAAATGGAAATTGGTCCTGATCCATTATATAAACTCCAGTTTGTTCTATAATTTAGGGTTGCAGAGACTTGCACACTTGTAGTTCATGACTGTCAGCTGTTTTCCTGCATCCCCAGTTTCTGGGTCTTTCTCAAGAAAAGAATGTCTTGATGGAAATTTGACAAACCTCTGACTCAATGATGTGGTGTTAATAAGGGAACAAACCTTACTAACAAAACTTTCAGTTACGTTTTAAAGTAAATCACTGATTTCAGTTTGAGGATATTATTATTTTTTTTAAAGCTCCTCATTTCCTTATAATCATATACCAATATTGTTCCAGTAAGCCTCCTTCTCTCAAGAGAGTAAGTCAAAAGATCTTGCTATGTCTTTCACCAAGGGGGTATATGTTGAATCTTTGGGTCTGAATACATCCTTAGGGGCATGTGTGAAGTATAAAATGCAAGGCTACACAATGTATACTGTCCTTCAGATCCCCTTATTTGGAACAGTAAAGATTTACTCAGAAACAGCAAATAGTGTAAGGATTAGCCACACAGCAATAGAACAGTAGGTCTTATGCTCTCATAAAGCCTGCCCCTCCCAGAAGGGGAAAGCAATAAATAAACATGGTTTTAAATTTTCAAATGGGATAGAACACACAAGGAGGGATTTAGTCAAAACATAACTATGGCTTTAAGCCTTTGTATTAAGCAAGATGCCTGAACACTTTTGGATCCAATGGTTTCAAGGATGTCTCAAGGGAGTTTTACCTACATGATGTTAAATCCTTCCACACCCACTCCAGAAGCCCTATGAGATTGGCTAAAACTTCAGAAAATGATTTCAAAATCCTAGAGGCATTGAAAGAGACCATTTACGTAATATATACTTCTTTTTTAACTGATAAGGACATTGAAAGCCAGATAATGTGAATGGCTTCTCAAACCAAGTCATGAGTAATTCTTGAATGAAGACCAAGTCTGTGGACTTTTATTTTTGCTCTCCTTCTTTTGCTTCTGGTAACTTCTCAAGAATCCAGAGGAGTAGGAGTAGGCCTACCTTAATAGTCTCATGAGAGGAAGAGGGGGTGGATGGTTAGTTTGGAGTACTGACCATTTACTTGTCCTCAGTCCAAAACACAGGAACCACTGCCATGGCAACCATGGCCTGAGACACTAACTTGACCACTTAGTTCACTAAAACATAGATTCTATTTGAGACAAACAGTAGAAATAAAAAAGAAAAATAGAGGAGAAAGTCACGGATATCCTGAGTCAGGGAGTCCTGGGATGAGCAGAAACTGAGTTACTGAAACATGGAAATGTTTGCAGAGGTCTTCGTAATTTCTGTTACTGTGCTGCTTCTTAGTTCTTAATTTATCTTCAAGAGCCTTCATAGTCAAGATTTACAAAAATAAATGTTTACTACCTCATCATATTCTGAAATGTTCATAGGTCAATGATGGGATTACTTAGGCTTTCATGAGATCTTCAATGATGAACATTTAAACTAGTAGTTCAACTTTAAAATTTTTTTCAATGAAATACATACTCCGAAGAACATGTAAAACATACAAAAACTGACCGAATAAAAACATACATCTGTGCATCCGATAGCCAAGTGATGAACTTGAGATGCCCTATAAGGTGAGGGGTCCCCAAGAGTAATTCCTTCATTATATACACCTTCCTCTCTCCCTAACAACCAAGGACTTCCAGAAGTTTGTGTTAATCATTTCCCTGCTTTTTAGAAAAGTGAATAGCTTCACTACTGAAGCTGTTCCCTTAGACAATGTATTATCTTGATTGCTTTCCAGTTTTATGTAAGTGAAATGAGACTTTATTATTTCACTGAGACTTATTTCTTTGGCACAACATGAGTTTTTGAGTTCCATCCATTTTGAGGGCATGAAAGTAAAAGTTTTTTCTTAACTATATAGTATTTCATTGTATCAATATAATATTTTTTTCTATTCTAATAGTGATAATTAGGGTAGTTGCATTGACTTAGACTTCTACTAACCAATATATGGGAACTCCTATTATTTCACATATTGGCCAATCTTCCATATAGTCAGACTTTTTCATTTTAATCAATCTAGTAGGTGTAAAACAGCATTATTTAAACACACAATCCCATGGTTATTAATGGGTTGAGTATCTTTTCATATGGGATTAACCACCAGGTTTCCCTTTTCTTTTTGTCATTGCTCATTTTTCTACTAAAAATTTATCCTTTAATTATTTGTAGCAATTCTTTATACATTCTGGATACCTATAAGTTTTGTTCATATATATACAAGTATTTATTCACAGTTTGTAGTTTGTTTTTTTCTTTATATGGTAAATATTGAGGAACAAAAATTATTCATTTTACTGTAGTCAAATTTAGCAATCTTTTTCTTTTTTTAATGTTTAGTTTGAGAGAGTAAGAGAGAGAGCCGGGAAGGGGCAGAGATGGAGAGAGAGAGAATCCCAAACAGGTTCTGCTGTCAGCATAGAGCCTGATGTGGGGCTTGATCGCACAAACCACGAGATCATGACCTGAGCCGAAATTAAGAGTTGTATGCTTAACAGACTGAGCCACCCAGGTGCCCCTCAATCTTTTTATTTATATTAGTTTAAATTCAAAATTATATATTTTTTTGTTTTTAGGCATCACAGATTTTCATTTCTGTTTTATAAAAACTGTTGCATGTCTGTAATTTCCTATAGTTCAACATAATAATTTGAAAATCTTGTGTCTTGTTTAAGATATCCTTGACATTTTCATAATGATACTACATTTTGTCTAAAGTTTTATAATTTTACTTGTCATATTTAGGGATTTAAGTTCTTATAATTATATTTTTTTGTGAGTTGAAGTCCAATCCTATTTCTCTACATATGTAGTGAGTTGTTCAAGAACCATTCATTACCCTTTGTTGGGAGACATTCCTTAATAGGCCTCTTATGTTTCTGCATCTGTTCTGAAGCTTTTGATATACACTATCTTTTCAAGAATGTTTGTACAGTAAACAACCTTAGAAGACTTAAATGGTATCTCTTCTCAGTTTGAACACTCACACACACATACATAAAATATTATTGAGGAAAACTGGCACCTTTATATTACTGAGGTGTCAATACATAAACACTTTTTCTCTCCATTTATTTACATCTTCTCTAATGTCTTCAATAAAGTTCTTTAATTTTGTTCCTAAAGGTCTTGGTCATAAATTGCACCTTCTATTTTTATGCTTTTTTGTAAATGTTATATCTTTTGAAATATTTTTAAATTTTTAATAAAATATTTTGTATAAATATACTCATGTACAAACTAATTTTATATATTAATTTTATCTAGAAAATTGCTAAACCCTTTTGTTAAATATAACAATTTCTATAAACATAATTATGTTATTGTTAATAATAGTTTTATCTATTTCTTTCCATAGTTTAGACTCTTTGTCGTACTTTGTTAGCTATAGTCTCCAGTAAAATTTTGAATAGAAGTGATGATCAATAGTATCATTGATTTGATCCTGATCTTAAGGGAAAAAACTGTAATTTTGCCATTTACTTTGATGTTCATTATACAGAGTTTGCAAATATGTTTTATAAAGCTTTTATGATGTATTGCTGCTGAATTACAGCAAATGTTTTTTCCATCATAAGATGATCATATGATTTTTCTCTTCAATATATTGTTTTGTCCTAATTATTTTAGTGTTTAAACAAATTTCGATGATAACTCAATCTGTTATTTTCTTCTTTTTTTCTTAGGTTTTGGTGCTGTTTTTTTAACTTCTTAAGATAGATACTGAGATTACTAATAATCAAATGTTCTTATTAAAAGCATTTACACTTAAACACTTTCATCAAAGAAATGCTTTCATTGTATTAACATTTTTTGGCATGTATTATTTTCATTATTTCTCAGTTTAGAATCTTTCCTCATTTCAAATATTTCATTTCTGACCCATGCATTACTTATAACTGTCTTTATTTCCAACTAGAATTTGTTGCCTGCCCCCTGGAGATTTCCTTGCTTGATTAGAGAAAAATTTTTCTATGACAACAATCCTTTAAAATTACTGAAATTTGTATTATGAGCTAGAATATGCTCAGTGTTATTGTGAAGCATGTTTGCATACTTGAATAAGTATGCATATTCTTCAGTTGATTTTTGTTTGCTCTGTCCTAAATAAACCATATGGTTTGTTAATCTTGTTCAAATCTTCTATATCCTTCTAAATATTTTGTCTTGTTTGTTACTAAAAAGGGCATATGAAAATATTTCACTATGATGGGGTATGTCTATCCTTATATCCCTGAAAACTTTTGCTTTATATATTGTAAGGACATATTTCTATCTCTCAACAAATTTAGAATTATGCTACCTTCCTATTGAATTAAACTCTCTTCTTTGTAAAATATCCTATTTCTAATAATGCTTTGTATACTGAAAAGTACTTTGATATTATTATAACTATATCAGCTTCCTATTTTTTCATCCTTATGGTTTCAAACTTTCCATGGCCTCATATTTTTTATATATGTTTCTCATAAAGTACACATAATTAATTTAAGCCAACACTATTTTGTAATTATGACTATATTTGGATATATTCCTACAGTATTCTCTTATTTTTATTTTTTAAGTGGATAAAAATACAGTTGGGGGGAGTGTGAATTTCAAAACATTCCTTCTGGGTTTAGAGAATCCACTTGCAGTCTTGAAGGTTGGAGAAAGGTCTGAGTGGAGTTTCTAGGTCAAATAAGCCAGGTTACCTTAACGTCTGTGTGAAACAAGCACTTGCTGACAAAAATCCATACTATACTGTAAAATGAAGGAGAAATAAGACTTTTATGTGTTACACCATTTAGATTTTGAGGGATTGTTTACTACAGTAGTTAGTGTTGATAATACAACTTTCTACCAAAACCTTTGTGGTAAGACAAATTGTTTTTGAAGGAACACATATTGCTTCAAATGCATTCCAGTTTTTATTAGACCCAAATAAAAGAATTCTGTTCTTGTCCTACAAGGTCATAACAACTACTAAATAAGCCAAAAAGAGTCAGAAAGTCCATAGATTGAGTCCTAATCCTTTATTTATGTCTGTATGATGTTGGGCATGATGTTCACTATTTCTCTGAGACCTTAATTTCATATCCTTACAATATGTATAACAGTGAATATGTAATAGAATTTTGGATGGATTAAATATGGTTCCTTAATTTTAGATGGATATATTAACAAAAGTAACCAATGATAAGTGAACTGAAACACTGTATTTTACTATTACTTTTATTAAGAATTTGTCCATTACTATGCCAGTTCAATGGTCCCTATTTTCATGGAGTTAACCCAAAATGAAATATTTTATGTGGGCATATCTGCTTTTAAAATATACAGATCGTTGAACAACTAATACAGAGTCAAAAATAGAAAAAACTCAAAGGTTTACTTAACATTGAGAAAATAAAATAATTTAAGAAAGACTTATTTCTGATATGCAGTGTGTTGATGTATATCAATTAATTTTTCCTCTGAACTCTAACTTTAGTTAAAATTTGAGTGAAAGGATCAAAGGAGACAGAGAATCAATGAACACTGATTAACAGGTTTTGCTGGCAACACATTCTGGGCCAGATGGCATTGTCAAGCAGAAGGTATTTGTAAAGACCTGTTGCTAAGCATTGCCAACAAGTTGGTCCCTTATGAGCAGCTACATGTACAAGAGGCTCTGTCAATAGATCTGTACTGAGATGCCAGGAAAAAGTTGTGGAAGCTGTTTTAGTACCTTAAATTCTGCCTTACTTACAATAGCTCAGGCTATATCTCTATTTGTTAGCATATACTACATCTCTTCAATAATGATTTTTGTTTTCTATCAACTTGCTTATTTTTCTTTATGATACTAGATTTTCAGTATTTCCTGGACTTTTAAAAAAATATAGATGTATTCCCACCATGAACTAGAAGAGATAAGGTTGTTTTGCTGTTTTTATATCCATGAAGATTAGTTTTATATACATTTGCAATTAGAATGTCTATGTATTGGCAATCGCTGAAATATTATTTTAGAGATTTCTTTTTAATGTTTATTTATTTTTGAGAGGTAGAGCGTGAGTGGGGGAGGGGCAGATAAAGAGGGAGACACAGAATCTGAAGCAGGCTCTGGGCTCTAAGCTGTCAGCAAAGAGCCAGATGAGGGGCTCGAACCCACAAACTGTGATATCATGACCTGAGCCGAAGTCAGATGCTCAACCAACTGAGCCACCCAGGCACCTTTAAACGTTTAAATAAATATACACATACAATCTCCTCTAGTTTTTTTAAGTGGGTACCTGGTTACCTGTTCCTAGTGGCCTTTTTTTGTCACTTTCCCTTCATTCTCCTGCCCTACCTAGGATGACCATAGAGTCAATCATTTCAGAAATAAAGAATTTGAATGGGCCAAAAGATTAGGCCCTCCGAATAATCTTACATCAAATCTGACACAATAGTTAATGTTTTTCCTTCTTATAACCCTGTGTTCTATGCTCCCAAGAGCACTAAATCTAATGTTGACACATTAGCTCAATCTGCATTCTTTTTTTTTAACGTTTGTTTGTTTGTTTGTTTGTTTGTTTGTTTATTTATTTATTTATTTATTTGAGACAGGGAGAGACAGCATGAACGGGGGAGGGTCAGAGAGAGAGGGAGACACAGAATCTGAAACAGGCTCCAGGCTCTGAGCTGTCAGCACAGAGCCTGACGCGGGGCTTGAACTCACGGACTGCGAGATCATGACCTGAACCGAAGTCAGATGCCTAACAGACTGAGCCACCCAGGCGCCCCATACATTCTTTAAATAGTTACGACTGTCCGGGTGCCTAGGTGGGTCAGTCAGTTAACGTTAGACTTCGATTCAGGTCATGATCTCACAGCTTGTGAGTTGAGCATCAGGTCAGGCTCTTTGCTCACAGCTCAGAGGCTGGAGCCTGCTTTGAATTCTGTGTTTCCCTCCCTCTCTCTACCCCTCCCCCACTTGCTCTCCGTCTCTATCTCAAAAATAAGTAATAAAACATTAAATTTTTTTTAAATAAATAGTCATGACTGTCATATACCTTTGCAATTGTGTGTTTTCTTATTCTGCATCAATTAGTAATCAACTATTAATTTTACCAAATGTTTTTTTTTATTTACCTGTAGAAAACAACTTTATTTTTTAAGTAATGATAATATCTGATACATCAGGTTTATCTGAATGCAAGCTAAAATTCCAAGTAAAAATGATTCTCTGAGGAAGGATAAAAAAGTAGAATATGTCATAGACATCTCCTTATTTCTAGTTTTGTTGGCTTATTTTGCATCTTTAGTTACACAAGATACTGATTGATATTTCAAATGATCTCAATCAGTGTTATAGTGAGAATACTTCTATATCAGATTATGCCATTAGAGTAACCTATATAGTTCATATCTTTGATGTTCTAATATTTCAAATTTATTTTCAAAGTTTATATTTTATTATGGAATTTTGGGAAACTGTATCTGGAACAGCTCTATAAATTACATTATAAATATGAGGTTTACCAAGTGTGAGGTATTATTTTAAAATGTGCGGGAGACACAAGAAGCATGAAAGAGTCCTTCCCCTCTTGCCCACAAAACCTTAATTTGAGAAGAGAAAAAAAAGTTCAACTTTTGGTATTTTGTACATGCTATTTTCTCCATCTGCCTTTCTCCAATACTGTCCATATTCCTCCACCTGCCTCTTTCTAGCTGACTCCTTTCCTTTCAGATTCTACTTAAACTTCAATTTCTTCCAAGAATTTTTCCCGATCCCAGAGACCACCTTGGAGTAGCCAGCCAGTCAACAGCATCCTGCGCTTTCCTTTTCACCATTGCTTTTACTTCAATTTGTTGCTTTTTGTCTGCCTTCTCCACTAGACCGTAAGCAGTGCGAAGGCATGGCCTTGTTTGTTTTATTCACTACTATCGCTTCCAAATTAGAAGAAACCCAGTAAATATGTGTTACATGAATAAGAATGATATATCGTAAACTTTTGAAGCAGGGTAAAAAAATTTCAAAGTGCCATTGGCATTTTCAGAAGGAAACAGATGACATTAAGTGGTCAGGAAAGAAGACTCCATGCGGTAGGGTAGGGTCTGGGGTTTCTACTCGTACCCAAAACTAAGGCGAAAAGTAGAATCTGTGAGTAGTGATATGATTGAAATTGTGGATTGACATTTAAGGAAAGGAAAAATAGCCATTCATCTCTGGTCTATGGTTCATTTCTAAAATCAGACTTAACCTGGCTGACATATTACATTCTGCACACAGCTAACAGCTCCAATTGATGGTCTTTATGTGCAGTGCATCAAATGAGTTGGCATTGCTAGATAGGAATGAAACAGCTTTTTTTTTTTTTAAATGTGAAGGGTACTGGTCAAAACAACATACAGTTTTATTTCTTTCAAATGGTTTTCTTATAGAAGTAGTGGGTATAAAAAGATCAAAGGATTACAAAGAAAAGCTATTCCTACAATTTTAAATGGGTATCAGATACAGGTTTGATGATGGAAACTATTTTTTATGGGATTTTCAACAAATTTTATGAAGCTTTCTTAAGAAAAGTTATAGGACTAAGAATTTTAAATATACAAGGAAATAATCTTGGGTTACTGGATTTAATATGATCTCATTATTTTTTATTTTCCCCATTCAGGACATCATATTGTTCCCTGTATATTCTTTGAAGAGTAATTTGTACTACTTTCCTTTACGAGAGAGAACCATAAAAGAACTGATTGTGCTAAACAGATGACAGTGCCCATTACAAAGTATGCTTGGACCATAACACTTCCATGCAATTCCATATCTTTACAGTTCTATTACCAGTGATGACAAAAATGTAATTTTAGAAGTCTCTATTTTTATTCTGTGAGAGATACAAGAATGCTTATTGGTTTTTTGAATTGCTATTTATTTTTTTTCATTGCTATTGTCTTTTAGATGACAGAGAATTACTGTTTTCTAATATGATTACAGTATGGCTTAGTTACTTGAATCTCAAAATAACTAAAATTGAGAATGCTGTAAGACTCAACAAAAGCTAACAAAAAAGTTATTTCTCATAAGTAATGAGATTTTCTAGTGATGATCTTCATCCAATAAACATAGTTCCTCAAATTCCCATCTGTCACTACTCATTGTTACCATCTGATTTGGGGAATTTATAACTGTGTTGGCTAGAATCCAAGAGAATATATCCTAAAGTCTGTTAATAATTCATTTTATCATGGTATTTTTCAATACACATTTCTTAAACCAACATTGAGAGAGGTGTAAGAAGGAACTAAAATTTTAATTAACTGTTCTTTAATGCTGTATTTCCACTGCTTTCAGAAGTTAATGAAGACCTTTGGTTAATAAAACTTGAGATGTTGGCACTTGAAATTCACAGTATCATTATAAGTGTCTATTTGAAATCTCTTTTCCACTGCCAAATACGTTACTAAAACAAAAGAATCATTAACCTATTTCTCTCCTTTTATTAATAGGTAAACACCTTAGAAGAGTACACTTCATGCTTTAGTCCAGTACAATATGGCCTTTGACTCCTTCACTCTAAAAATAGTTTTTATTATGATCACCAATAACCAAATCAAAAGATAATTTCCCATTCTGTTTTATTTTATCCTCTAGTTGCATGAAACTTTACCTCATATATTTCTGTGACCTAAATTATCATTATAATCCAATAGCTCCCACTGTTTTTTTATTTTATTTTTTAATGTTTATTTATTTTTGAGAAAGAGTATGAGCAGGGGAGGGGCAGAGAGAGAGGAAGACATAGAATCTGAAACATAGTTCCCACTATTTTAAGCTCCAGACCAGATTTTTTTCTCCTGAAGTTGTGTGTCATATTTCAAATGCCTACTGGACACTTCCATTTGGATGCCTTAGAGAAGCTCAAGCCCCACAAGTTCAAAACTAAATACATTCTATAACTTAGTTCCTTTATCTGTAAAATTGAGATATTAAAAGTTCCTATTTCATAGAAAGTAGAGGGAAGATAACATAACCTAGCACAGTGCCCAGCAGAGATAAAGCAGTTAGTTATATTGTTATTATTGATATCAACACTATTATTCCTAGTTGCTTTTTGATTCCGACTCCTACTTCATCTGTGATACCCTATTTTCTCATCCAGAGCAATTCTTTCTCCTTGCTTTCAATCCTCCAGCTTAAGCAGTGTCCAATCAAGCCAAAATCTGTTATATTCTAATCCAATATGATACAGTCAATCCTAAACAGCATCTCTGACAGAACAGTCTTCCCAAACTACTAATGGATTATCCTGAGGTGACTGCTTTTATACAATTAGTTTATGACTCAAAACTTATACAAAGATGCATTATCTATAGAAACTTTTCAATCTCTTCTCTTTGAAAAATTAGCTCCATTACCTTCTACTCGAAAGTTTGGCCTCCTTTAACGCTCTGGGTAACCTTCTGTTTTATATTTCCTTAATCTGTTCTGACTTATTTCACTTTATGCTTACTATATGAATAAAATGTCAGTTTTAATTTAATGCTGGAAAACTCAGTCACTATGATAGAAAAATAGGTCAAAAGTGTTTTTAGGGTACTCAAGAACAACTAAGTAAATTTAAGTACTTATCATCTGAGAATGTGTGAAATGACTGAGAAAAGTGGAAAAAAAAAAGCCATCCATTTTCAGGATGTCTAGTGACTTAGACTTCATTTTTACAAGATATCTGTTTCAATCATGAGGAACAAAATATTATCTTCATACATTATCTTTGTTCCTTAAAAATAAAAGTTCTAGTTTTAAACAAATCCTCAAGGTATTCCTTGTTTCCAAGCAAGGAAATTAACAGGACCAGCAACTGACTTGTTTCTCTTATTTTGCTCTTTGATTCCCAATTTTACAATAGCTCTCCTCAGATAATCCTCAACTCTATAGTTTTTGAAATTATTGCTTTTCAGAATCCTTTAGTAATTGCTTATGACTGGATCACACCACCTGATTCCATGGATCCCTTAATATTCAGGTAACCTGGCAGGGTTCATTAGCAACCCCGTTATAACTATGAAATGGGATTTCAAAGATATGGGGTATAGCCTAATGCTTTTCTCCAGAAAAGTAGAGAAGCAGTCCAGAGGCAAAGCTCAGTAATTTAAAACATCTGACACCCCATAGTTCTCCTTAGAACAGTCATATCCTTTTGGACAAATGGCAGAATGCTCTCTAAAGTGTTTTTTATAAAGCCCCCAAACTCCTAGTTCCTACTAAGTTCTGTTTACTAGTTATTGTAGATAGATCATTCCCTGCAAACAGTGCTGTTTCCTGCAGATTACTCAGATGCTGATTTGAAGCTTTATTACAAGCAAAATACAGTATTTTATTCCTTGAGCTCTAATACTTCTATATAAAATCATTTTTTAAACTGCATTTAAATCCACATTAGTTAACATATAGTGTAACAATGGTTTCAGGAGTAGAATTTAGTGATTCATCCCTTACATATAACACCCAATGCTCATCCCCAAAAATGCCCTCTTTATCGCCCATCACCCATTTAGCCCATCTACCACCCATTTTTAAAAGCAGTGTGTTCATTGTCTAGTCATATACGGTTGCAGTTTCCAAAGCCACTGACAACGTTCGTGGCTCCATAGTCATAATAAATTGCAAAGTATGTGAGAGGGACCAAAAAAATATGGCAACCTTTTTTTCTTTTTTTAAGAAAAAAGAGTTCAATGTGATGGTTCATACATTCCCTTAGGTAAATCATTAGAGACTGGTTAGTTCTCTTTCTTCCTTTTTTTTGAACTCAGGCATGAAGATAACATTAAAATTCTGGCCAAATCAGCGGTTGCTGGAATTTATAGAACAGTTTTGGAGTTACCAATTTAAACTTCATAGTTGGCTGAGAATCCAGCTGTGTCGGCTCAGCCAGAGTGTAATGCAAGGTTAGGCATGTGACATCATCTGGCATCATACAATAAGGGTCAGGGCAGTGGTGGTGGGGCACTCAACATAGAAGAGCTCCTCTGCAGACAGTGAGAGGCGGGGGGAGGGGGGGATGTTTTTGCATCGGAAATAGACTCTTCATTGGAGTCTTCCTAAAAAGGAAAGCAATTTTAGCTTTAATTGTAGAAATAACTGCCTTAGTCTCTAATTTGTGTGGTTTGGGACAGTCAGCAGAGTATCATAACCCCCATGTCCCTGAGGTGTGAAAAGCTGTCTGCTTTATACAGTGAGCCAAATGGCCAATTAAAGTGAATGTGAAAAGGCAGGATGCCAAATAGAAACACATTTTCTGTGGTGGCTATTTTTAACTTTGTGCAGTATCTTTTGACCTATTTCCCCTTGCTTGGCTATCTCCAAAGTTCACATTCTGAAGGATGACACATCTGAATACTATGCACATATATTCCTCATTTCCAGGTTCGACAAAAGAAGGTGGGGTTCTGACCTTGAAATAGAGGCTGGCTTTTGACAAGCTGACATGGCCTATCAAGTTCACTTTTCCACTTTGCTAGTGGTATCTATTCAGCCTCTTGACTGGACAAGTCTAGTCCTATTTTATTTATTTTTATTTTTTTAAAGGATTTTGGATTTTTTAAGCTTATTTATTTTGAGAGAGAGAATGCAAGAGGGAAGGGGCAGAGAGAGGGAGAGAGAAACTCTCAAGCAGTCTCTGTGCTGTCAGCACAGAGTCCGACATGGGGCTGAAACTCACGAACTGTGATATCATGACCTGAGCTGAGATAAAAAATTGCACACTTAACCAACTGAGCCACCCAGGCACCCCTAGTCCTGTTTTATATGTGCAGTGTTTCTAGGTGATGCTTCTCAAATATTCACAAGGAAAGAGACTGTTAAAGAAAAGTCATCTCCTCCTCTTTGTTCTTCATAAAATCACAAATGCATTCTAGGGATGTTTGTTGTTCTGCTTTGTGCATTTCCCAAATGCTTGATTGTGAGTGTCCACATGTATCAATACACACACAAGCACACATACACCATGCACAAGGGTCTAGTGGAGCTGCTTTAAATGTGAGGGATGAGAACATGGCAGCTACCTCAAGAGGAAAACATATTACCTGCCTAGAAAACCATTATAGAATTATACATTGGAGTATGCCCCGTGGTACCTTTACTGAACATTCGTCATTTTTTATTCCACCGCTAGGAGAGGAAATAGGAGTGTCCCTTCATGTTTAGGGGCTGAGAGTGTTGATGATAGAAGACAGAGGTTTGCAGTTATTTAAAGTTCAGCACTGAGTATGGAGCTCATAGTTCTTTTGGAGAACTATGTGAGTACCCAAAATATTTTTCCTCCTGAAGCAATGCACAAACCCCATTTGACATTAGTATGTTGGTTGATAAATTGAATGTTGGCAGACCGGTTTGGTGCTGCCAGAGCAATAAAAGAGATGCTCCCCGCCATGCCCATTCTATAAAATTCCAGCACACTTTCAATATGTGAGAAAAAGTAAGAGCATGCTTCATGTCCACTTTAAATGTATATTGCTAGGGCAGGATGTTTGAGAGCTACCAGCCTATCTGTAACTTGCTGTAGGTATCCATGGAATAAGGAACACTCACTATTATACCACTTATATCTGTAGAAACAAAGTTTTCTTCTTATCTTTTCAAAGCACTTTAGTATCAATTATCTTACTTAACCTTTGCAAACCTTTAAAGCAATTAGGACAGAAATCAGTACTTCCATATTGAAGATAAGCAAGTTGAGGCCCAACGAATCTATTTAACTGATAGAAGGTGATATAGAAAAAGGCAAGGTAACAATCAAGCCTTCATGAAACTAGAACGGAGGTCACCAGAAATTAGACAGTTTCCTTCCCCGAGGGCTATATAATCTGCCTTTGATAACTCAAGCAGATCTGATGGAGAATCAAATCAGCAAAGTCCACCCTGAGGATAGGTCCTGAATCTACGGACTGGTTAAATATTGAGGCAAAAGTGTTCAATCAGACACATCAGCAAACAAGTCCAAAAATGAGTCTAAGAGAATGCCAAGGTCAAATAATTAAAGGAAAAGATGTTTTCACATCCAAGAGAGTAACATAGAGTTAAAAAACAGATGAAATTTAAAAGGTCAAAATCCACATAAATGCAGGAAAAGAGTAGGCTGTGCTTCCCTTGACTATCTTCTTCATTGGTTCTCAACCTGGCATGATTTTGACCCCTTTGGGACAACTGGCAGTAGCCAGAAGTATTTTTGCTTATTGCAACTGGGAGTGAGAGGGAGGCTCTTATTGGCATCTCTTAAGTAGAGAGGCCAGGGATACCGCTAGATGTCCTTCAGTGCACAGGACAGCCTCCCTCAACAAAGAATTATTTGGCCCAACCTGTCAATAGGGCTGAGGTTGAGAAACCCTAGTTTACTTAGGGTAGTCATGTGGTAAGTTGTAGATCAGCTTGATTTCAAGGGAGAAAAGTATGATGTTGAACATTCCTTCCACCTTTCTGGGATACCTTCTGGTTTGTTTTCTCAGATGGTAGATAAGGCTAGAGTAGCTTGCATGGAGAAAGGACTTAAAGAGAAGCATGTGTCAATTCTGTTTTCTACCCTGTGTTTATGCTGTATGAAAATAAGTTATATAGATATTGGCTTCTCCTTTCCCATTGTATAGGCTTAAAAAATACTGTTTTTTTTTTTTTAATTTACTTCTTATCAGAGAATGGAGTGCAGCTATTTGTGATATAATCATCAGTCCCTTTAGTGGCAAGGGTTGTATATTTTAAATTACATTGTGTCAAATTTCAGAAATTGTGTACCATTGTAAGAGAGATGTTAAAGTCATTTTTGTGTATCCTTTTTCTGGTTGCTCAGTAAATGTATGCATATCCACAGATTCAAATCAGCACTGGCTGTAGGGAAAGAAAACAATGTATAATTAAGTGGGAATCTACAAACACCCATGGCTTTGCTGACTGGCTTTACTGAAAGCAATTGCACCCTGTGTTTCTTGCTGAATCCCCATTGGCAAGGCAGTGTTTTGCCAGTACCATCTTTCTCGCGCTGGGGATTTGGCCATCTGCATTGAACACATTTAAAAAGAGATGTTTTATATTTTTTCATTTTGTATTGCTGGCATGAGCTAAACACAGATAAGGTGAAAAAAATAAGACAATGTAACCAGGAAATTTAGGCTCATTTAATATTTACTAGAAAAGATCCGGCTCAAGGTTGTTTAAAGAAGGCATTTGCTTGGCTTCCATAATCTAGACCTATGCTACCTAATTTGGTAGTCAAAGGTGGCTATTCAATTTTTTTTTTAATTTTTTTTCAACGTTTTTTATTTATTTTTGGGACAGAGAGAGACAGAGAATGAACGGGGGAGGGGCAGAGAGAGAGGGAGACACAGAATTGGAAACAGGCTCCAGGCTCCAAGCCATCAGCCCAGAGCCTGACGCGGGGCTCGAACTCCCGGACCGCGAGATCGTGACCTGGCTGAAGTCGGACGCTCAAACGACTGCGCCACCCAGGCGCCCCCAATTTTTTAAATTAAAATTAAAATTAATTAAAAATTCAATTTTTTAGGTGCATTAGCCACATTTGAGGCATTAAAATAGTGGCAGTGGCTACTATACTGGGTAGTGAAGATAAAGAACATTTCCATTACCAAAGGAAGTTCCACTAGACAACACTCCTCCAGTTAAGTGGATTCAACTGTTAACGATGTGAGGACACTGTGAAAGGCCAGAGAGCACCTTTCTGAGCATGTACAGTGCCCCTGCATGGTCACTTGAATGCTCCACCTAGGGGCGCAATAATTGTAGAAGTCTCACTTCATTTTCATTTAATTCACCCAATAATTACTTATTTAATATCTAGTATAGGTTAGGCATAATATTTGCATTAGGAATAAAAATGAACAAAACTGATAATGTCCAGGTCTTCATGGAGATTAAAGTCTAACGTGAAAGTCCATAAATAACGTACCTACATAAAGACATATATACCCATACAGAAAATATACAGTCAGTAAATGACCACCGTTAAGAAAAAAATGTAAGGGATGGGGCGCCTGGGTGGCGCAGTCGGTTAAGCGTCCGACTTCAGCCAGGTCACGATCTCGCGGTCCGTGAGTTCGAGCCCCGCGTCGGGCTCTGGGCTGATGGCTCGGAGCCTGGAGCCTGTTTCCGATTCTGTGTCTCCCTCTCTCTCTGCCCCTCGCCCGTTCATGCTCTGTCTCTCTCTGTCCCAAAAATAAATAAACGTTGAAAAAAAATTAAAAAAAAAGAAAAAAAATGTAAGGGAATGTAAGGGGATAAAGTGAGGGGCGGTAGGTGCTATTTCAAGTAGAGCTGGCAAGAAAGACTCCTCTGAGGAAGTGTAACTTGAACAGAGACCTGAAAGCAGTGAGGAGTGACCCATGATAATAACCAGGGGCAATGCATACGAAATAGGAAAGCAAAGGCTCTCAGGTGGGAGCCTTCTTCATAGCGTCAAGAAAGCCCAAGGAGGCCAGCATGGCTGGAGGGTAATGAAGAACAGTATGAAATGAGGTTGGTTATAGGCAATGGCCAGATCACATGTGTATTAAAAGCCATGGGAAAGATTTGAATTTTGTTCTAAAAAAGACTGGAAGCCTCTTTTAGGGTTTGAGCAGTGAAACAACATGATCCAATTGAAATAACTTATTTTTTAAAATATTTATTTGTTTTTGACAGAGAGAGAGAGAGAGAGAGAGAGAGAGAGAGCGAGCACAAGAGGGGGAGGGGCAGAGAGAGAGGGAGACAGAGGACCTGAATCAGGCTGACTGCTCTCAGTGCAGAGCTCCGCACTGAGAGCAGTGAGCCTGATGTAGGGCTCGAACTCACACACTTTGAGATCATGACCTAAACAGAAGTTGGTTGCTTAACTGACTGAGCCACCCAGCTGCCCCCAATTGACATTATTTAAGAGTTCCTCTTGCCGATGTATGTAGAACCAGTGTGCAAGTGGAAGCAGTATGACCATTTAATAATCCAGTGTTGTAAATTGGTTAGGAAATGATGGTGGCTTAGACCAGAGCATTAGCACTGAAGGGGATAAGTTATTCAACTTGAAAAATACACTCTTCTCTCTCTCTCTCTCTCAAAATAAATGAACTTAAAAAATAAAAAAGGCGGGGTGGGGGGTGCTGGGTGGCTCAGTCAGTTAAGCATCTAACTCTTGGTTTTGGCTCTGGTCATGATCTCACAGTTCTGGAGTTGGAGTCCTATATTGGGCTCTGCACTGGCAGTGAGGAGCCTGCTTGGTATTCTCTCTCCCCTTTCTCTGCCCCTAGCCCACTGGCTCTCTTTTGTCTCTCTCTCTCCTCTCTCTCTTTCTCTGTCTCAAAACAAATCAACTTTAAAAAATTAAAAAAAAAAAAGAAAAGATATACGGAAGCCACAGAACTGACATAGTTAACTGCTTATTTGAATGTATGCTGTAAAATAAAAGGAGGAGTCAAGAGGGATTCCAAAATTTTGTTTCAACTACTGAGTAAATGGCAATGTGACATTATTGAGATTAAGGAGTCTGGGAAACAAGCAGATTGGAGATGAGTATGGTAATCAATGAGTGTGGTCTATGTTTAATATGAAATATTCATTGAACACTGAACACGAAATTTGCAGTAAGTAATTGAATATAAAAGCCTGAAGGTCAGAAAAGAGGTTGGAGTTTATGATACCAGTGTGAATGCTACCAGTGCACATATAATACTCAAAACTTGTTAATGGTGATCACAAAACGAGTAAGTATAGATGGGAAAGAAATACCCAAGGATTGAATCCTTGGATGTTTCAATTTACAGAAATTAGGAAGGAAAGGAGAGGTAAAGAAGACTAGGAAGTAACCATTAACATAGGAGAAAACGAGCATAGTGATATATCAGAAAACTGAAGAAGTTATGTTGAAAATGAGAATGGCCAATTGTGTCGAATAATTATAATAAGACGGTTGAGATGAGAAATAAAAAAAACTTTCCATTTGTGAAACAAATCCTATTTCCCTCCTTAATCTTTGCCTTTAATGGGGATAAGTTTTTAAAATATTAAATCTTATTTAAAAAAATAATTCTACAAGAGCCTACCTACAAAACTTTGTGTGGAAGACCTAAGGCATACTAAGGCAGATGTTTTTTGAGAGTGGTCACAGTTCACTTCCTGAACTCTCAGCCTATTCCTTCTATATCCACTTCGCTGTTACCCTTAGAAGATAATCTTTGAGCACATAAATCTGTGACACTCTAAAGACACAAAAATAGACTTCACTAATTCCAGCCATGAACATACTCTCATTTAAAACTGATTCATATCATCATTAAAAAAGAAAAGAAAAAAAGGAACACAGGTGTGACTGCAGACCAAGGTAGGCACCACGTGTTTCTCATTCACTTCAAGGTAAGTGTCAAGATACTAAAACAAAACCTCAATAAAAATCTCATTGGTGACTTCACTGGAGACTCATTAAATGTATAACACATCTCATTAGTGCCTATTACATTAAGAATAGAGGGAAGAAGTGGCAGGGTTGCAACATATTCTTTGCTCACTAAGAAGAGTGATGGTACAAGCAGCGGTGGTGTTCAGGTGCACATTTACTATAGAAATGCTCACACACCCCAGATTGCATTATAGCACAGAAAAGCCATCATTGTGCCCTAGGAGTTGTAAAATGGTATTGTCAGGACATGGATAAAAAAATACAAATCTTACGAATGGAAGGACCTAAAAAGTACATGGCAGCTATTACCTCCACACTAAACTAATTTCTAATAGAATATAAGCAATAAAAAAGCCAAAGTTGGGATAACCTTGGTGAATACAAGCAGAGCGAAATCACATTACCACAGCTTGCCAAAGTGTCAGATACAAAACGATCTCAGAGAAAGGGGATCCTAGGGATCTCCTGGTTGATAAATTTCAAGTAAATGAGCTTTTCTTTTATCTCTTTAGGATAAATAGCCTGGCTTTGATTTACACCAAGAACAGAACAGTGAGTTCTTAGTTTGCTTTAGTTTTCAAATCAATACCGTCCACTACCTAGATTTGGGGATCTGTGATTGTAAATCACATATTCCCAGGGCGCCAGAGCACAAACAGTTAAAATTCAACTGGTAAATACTGCTAAATGTTTTGAGGGCCCTTTCATCCAGCTGAGGTGAGAATTCTCCATCTGCTTTAAAGCCCTATGAGCAGACAAAACCACATGTAGCTAACTTACCTAATTATTTCAAAGAGAAAAGAAGCCTTAGGCTGCTAAATGTCAAAGCAGCTTATTTCTCAGCACAGTCCAATGCCAAGTCAGCAGTGCTGAAATGGAGGTTTGAAGGTGAACAACCACACAGGTCTGAAGCCAAAAGTCTGGGCAGGAGACGATGATTAAAGAAACTTATCTATCATTTGTTAAAATCAACCCCTCAGGAGAATAGTGGTTTCTTTCCTAAATTAGCTTTGCTCACACTTACAAAGCCCAAAGGACAGTGACAATGGATTGATGATTTTGAAATGACACTTTACTTTGTGCAAGCAGAAAATGGGACGATGACAAAGAATTAAATGACTACTGCCATTGCTTCCCCCCAAGTTAAATGAAGAAATCAAGTCACAAAACATAATGTCCAAATGTTTTGTATCTTTACAGCTTCATATGACAATACTTCCTTTTGTTCAAAAATGAAGTTATTCACCAGAATTCTCTGCCTGTGTTTTAGACTGTCCCTTCCTCATTAGCTGATTATTGATGTCCTCTGTAGCAGCAATATTTTTGGCTGTTCATAGAGTCAACAAATATAAACTGAGCACCTGCTATTTGCAAGACATGTTGAGCAGTAAATAAACTGATTTTGTACTTAATAATTCATTTTCAAGCCCAATAACAGCAATGATTTTACAAATTAATGCTGGTATCTATAAAGTCCCAGGTGAGGGAATTTAGCAACTTGTTATAACTATTAGAGACAGCAGGGTTTCTTAGACTGGGGTCCTTGGAGAAATCTCAGAGAGCTCACACACCACTCAATGTTTTTTGCAAATTCTATCTTATTTCAGTTTGGTTGGAAGACTGTCAGTCAGTATGTTTCAATAAGAGGTTTTAAATGAGATAACAAAAATGAAAGCTTGTTCATTTGCCAAAGCATGGTTTACTACTTCCCTCCACATAGGGTCTCCTAGTGAATTTCTAATGTTCCAACTTCCAACTGTAGGATGCAGATCTGGGCTTGCTTGTTTTAGGGGATGCAGATGGTATGACATGAGGTCTGACATCTAATGTCATCCTAAGGGTGTTACTTTTCCATAGACTCTGTATCTAAAGAAAGCAGGCATTTTTTAAATTCTTTTTTCACCATGTGGCATTTTCTTTAGGCTGAGGTTACAACAATTTATCTAGGTGTGTGTGTGTGTGTGTGTGTGTGTGTGTGTGTGTGTGTGTGTGTGTGTGTGTGTGTGTCTGTACACGCGCGTGCATGTGCATGCACACAGGTGCAGAAGAACCCCTTTTGACTTTAATGTAACTTGGGTCTGCTTAAAGATCCTTTCTCCCTCTCCATCTGCTATAGCATCTGAGAATTTTACTTATTTATATTGGACCTGGGGAATCACAAGTAATATATTTCATATAAAATCATCTTGATGATTGATGCAGGGTAGCAGGGGCACCTGGGTGGCTCAGTCAGTTAAGCGATCATCTCTTAATTTCAGCTGAAGTCATGATCTCAAGGCTGTGAGATCTAGCCCCAAGTTAGGCTCCACACACTGAGCATTAAGCCTGCCTATAATTCTTTCTCTCCCACTCCTACCCACTCTCGTGGCCCCTCCTACCCACCCCCCATCTTTCTCAAAATAAATAAATAATTAAACATAAAAAAAAGGCAGAGTAGCAGATAAATCCACAGTTTGTGTAAGAGTTTATTCCATGATTTCCTGAAACAGGCTGGATTCCCCTGAGTTGGCCACATTCTGTCCTGTTTTGTTTCTTCAGTAATCCCAGACCGTCAGCTTCGTGTTGTCATGACTATGTTTTCTCATCCCACAAGTGCAACTTCAAGCCCTGCAACCTAAGAGGTCCCCGGCGTAGATAGATGGTGGTGCTATTGGTGTTTCCGTCATTGTTTTCAGTAACCTTCTTATCTGCCTGACTGCAGAACTTGCATAAAATCTGCACAACATTACTTTGCTGACTTCATGAGATAGATGTTATTGTCAGATAATTCACTCCACATTGACATAAAACCAGTGGGGGAGACAAAAAGGATGTTTCCTTAAGTCATGGGAGCCTGTCCCTATAGTTATTAATTTATACTTTCCCCAAAATGTGTGTAGGCCAGCATGTAGAGACGGTCATAGTGAATGCTGACAGCTTTGAGCAGTTTATCTTTCCCAACACAGTCATCCCTTTGCACTCATTCCAATTTCAATCAAGATACGCAGATGCAGAGTTTACTGGAATGAGACAGGCTGGGGATTTATAGTCAATATACCTCCCACCAATTAAGAGGAATTACCCAAATAACTCTCCCCCATGTTGACTGAAATCTAGGCATATTTGACATGAAAGTAAACATTTTTATAAAATAAAGGCACCATTATGCTTTTCTTTTAAGATCAGCCACATTGGTATCTTGCATTTTCATTCAGAAAATAATGCTGGTGAACAAACTGCTCTGTTTCTTCCCAATGGTGCCCTAGAGACACAGACATTTCATTGTCCATTTACTGGCAGAAGATACTCAAAAATCACAGAAGAAAAAAATAAATGTTTCTTACAGGCTGAATACAGCCTTAAAGCTTAGCATTTATTTATAAACAGCTGGGAGGAATATAGATAATTATCTTTAAAAATGAATTAACCTGAGCTTAGAAAGTTCAGAAAAAATACACATAGTAAGTTTCTGACCAAGTTGAAGGAAAGTAAATATGTTTGATAGTAGTTAAAACTTTGTACCCTTCTTCTGGTGCCAGCACCCTGATTCTTTTCACGTGGTAGTAGCTGAGCTGCTCCCATCCATAACACCAAAGGTGAGCATGGCACCTGTCCTCACCAGTCAAATTAATACACTCAACTAAAGTTTGGTTTTTATTTAGCATTTCTACAAAATTTGTACAGGTAATATACACATATAGTCTCCTAGAGTATTCCAATAACACAGATAGAATAGAATTCCTACAGACATTCCCACCGGTCCCTCTCTCCCAATTCTAGGCTGCCAAATAGTCAATGAGACAGCTGAGAGGCCAAATAAACTAATGGCTGGCCATTTTCTTCAAATTTAGAAGCTCAGGAAAGGTCAGCAGTGGCTGTGAGATAAACAGTATTATTCTATTAGTAGGGTCCCAAAGCTTTATTGGGATGGATTTAATAACAATTGGGAAGAGGGAAAGTGAGGCAAAAAATAAGTAGATTCTTAAAGAAAGTTTGCTGCAAGGGGAAGGAAACAAATAGAGTGGTGGTTGGCAGAAGTAGAGTAGCAATGACTCTCTGAAGGATTCCCACTACACATAACTGAAATTGTACTATCTACCTGGCTACACATGATTGCTCAAGAATGAATCACTGACTCAAGGTTAGCCAGTGTGCATACCTCTGTCTCTCCCTCTTACTCCCTTTCTGTCTCTCCCTCTTTCTCTGCCTCCACCTCTCTCTCTCTCTCTCTCTCTCTCTCTCTCTCTCTCTCTCTGAATGCCAATGAGCTATCTCCTTTTCCTAACTCAAAAGAGCTTGGAGGTTCTTTAAGATAAAGGACTAGAGAACACAAGGATAGTGAGGACTTGGTGTCAAGAGGACTTGTATTCAAATTATGTAATTACATATCACTAGCAAACTAGCTTGATCTCTCTAATGGAGTTCACTATTATGCTATATAGGGTTGTTTTATGAGAGTCAAATGGTAAGAAGTGTGTGAAGAGAATTTTAACCTGTCAAACATTCAATATGTGAGTCTGTTTTCTGCACAATGACCAAAAGGAATTAGAAGGATATAGTACATAGTACATAATAAGAGCATTTCTCTCATAAAGCATGCCATTGAAGGCTCTCAAAAACTTTTGTTTCCTTCCTCAGCCTTACTTTCTACTCTTCCATCATTGGTGCTGTACAAGTAGCCTCACTAAAAAGACCTTAAAGAATTACACAGTCTTCTAGGTGACTCATACCCCATTGTGTTTGTTCCTTCTACCCTGACTGTCACTGTCCTCTGGCTTCTCCTACTAAATGCATTTTTATGGGTCCAATGAACAAATGATAATGGCTTCCTCTTCTCTGGGGTCTGCCAATGGGTAGCCTTACTCACGCCTCCTAGCCTAGCCCAGGATAAGGGTGAATTTTACCTCCCCATAGCTCTCTGGTTATACTCAGTGTTTGTTTATCACTTTGCCTCCACTGGTTTAGAAACCTACTGAGATTAGGCCCTTTGCTTTACTTATCAATATACCCCTAGCACTTACCAAACCATGGCATATAACAGACGCTCAATAAACAGTTTGCCACATGAATGTAAGATCTCATCTATGCAGTCAAATGCACATACAAAGAAACTACAGAAGTGTGTGGAATGTAAGAGGAATAAACATCACTTTTATTTCTCTGTTGACTCTTTGCTCCCCAGCCCCAGGAAAATGATTATCAAGTGGGTGCATGCTCTTTCATTATTGACAGACTCTGTATCTTAAAAACAATTGCTTGAAAGCATAGCTCCACCATACTTCCTTTCCCTTTGTCATTAAAAAAAATTTTTTTTAAGTTTTTAGACTTTTTCTGGGACACCTGTGTGGCTCAGTTGGTTGAGTGTCTGACTCTTGATTTTGGCTCAGGTCATGATCTCAAGGTTCATGAGTTCATGCCCCAAGTCTGGCTCTGTGCTGACAGCACAGAGTCTGCTTGGGATTCTCTCTCTCCCTCTCTCTCCCTGCCTCTCCCCTGCTTGCTCACTCACTCTCAAAAACAAAGAAATAAACATTAAAAAAAGTTTTTAGACTTTTTCTTTTGAATTATATACATCTTTGCTTTCTACTGCTGCAGGAAATGTGTGGATGCATCTGTGTGTGTGTGTGTGTGTGTGTGTGTGTGTGTGTGTGTGTGCACGCACGCGTGCGTGAACGAGAGAGGGGGGAGAAATCCCATCTTCAGTGTAATGAAGTTTCAGTAACATTTGTAAGGCCTGTGTGTTTTTGTTTTTATAAATACATCCCTGAAAAAATGACTCAGATTAATGAAAGAAGGTGAGTCAATAAAAGAGATTCAGAAAGATTCAATTCCAGCCCAATGTGCCAAGGAGATGTAAGCAGAGTCATTCTCTGGCATTTCTTAATTTTCCTTGTGACTTCTAAAAATACACCTATTTATTGATGCAGGTCCTGAGGATATGAGTAAAAACACCATTACACCATTTAAAAATGTTTTTTGTAAAAATATAAACTCTGTCACCCTTTGTGATAGTTAGAAAAAAATGTCATTGAAAAATTTCTAATTTCTATAATGTGCACATACAGCCAGAAACAGGGGCAATCTGAGTTAGAGAACCATTAAATCACTAAATTATCAAAATTAGTAACCTTGAGAATTGGTGCACATTGCTCTATACTAAACTAGGTTCAGAATGAATCAGATGAGATATTATTTAAAGAAAAGTTTGACTCAGGACCATAAAACCTACATTTATTCTTGGTCAAACACCAAAGGCTAAGCTATTCACCATCTAAGAATTGGGTACATTTATTCCCTTACTGCAGTGACTTTCAACAAGGGGCCATCTCTCTCCCCCATCCCCATCCCACCCAGGCCAGGGGACAATTGGCAGTGTCTGGAGACACAATTGGCTGTCACAACTAAAAAGAGGGTGCTACTGTCACCTTGTGGGTGGAGACCCTAGATGTTGCTAAATATCCTGCCATATGGAACAGCACCCTACAACAAAAATAATTTCATCCAAAATGTCAATAACTCCACGGCTGAGAAACTGCTCTACAGAAACTCTCATTTAGTTGTAATCTGTGACACTGGGCAATACTGTTATTAACTGAAAAGTCATTTTTGTTGCTTTTGTTTAAAATGGAAAAAAAATCACATTTTTTGTTGGGTTATTACCATGTTAAAATATTAACTACTTGGTGACATAATAAAATGGCACTGTAAATATTTTTTTATGAATCATTAATTACTAAGGGTTTAGAAAGTTACCAAAATCCCTACAGCTGGTATTTACTATTTCCTGCTCCAGTTTGCTAATGCTACAACATAACTTCTGGTAAAATTCTGATTATGAAGCAACTTTACAATGAAATTGGATATCAAGTGTTTTGCTTTCAGTATTTTCCCATGTTAAGTCCAATTTATTTTAATATGAAATATTTACCATAAATTAACCTCGAGGTGATTATTTATGCCCTCCCTTTTATTGGAATCAATTTAAGATTTATAAAGGGACTTCTGTAATTGTTATTATAAAATATCATTTGTGCTGCTCAGCATTTAAAACGGACATACATCCAAAGATCTCTTTCTTTTTTTTTTTTTTTAATTTTTTTTTCAACGTTTTTTATTTATTTTTGGGACAGAGAGAGAACGGGGGAGGGGCAGAGAGAGAGGGAGACACAGAATCGGAAACAGGCTCCAGGCTCTGAGCCATCAGCCCAGAGCCTGACGCGGGGCTCGAACTCACGGACCGCGAGATCGTGACCTGGCTGAAGTCGGACACTTAACCGACTGTGCCACCCAGGCGCCCCCAAAGATCTCTTTCGTAAGAAAACCGAAGTGTATACTTCTCAGTGTCAAAGCCTCTCCTCACCTGGTGGTCATTTTCTTAATTATCCGCTAAGGGAATTATACATTTACATCTTTGACTTTTCACTTATCTGAAAAAATAGCAATAGTCATGGAGTTCACATAATTTGATGGTTCTCTGGAATTGGAGAATTGGTGAATATCAAGTTATCTCTATATATAAAACACTAAGAAATCACCTATACCAGTAAAGGGCCCTTTGAGCCACCATCCTGCACATAGATGATCTCATTCTGTCCATTCTGTTCCTTTTCTTCCACAGTATTCTAATGGCACATTCCAGGATCAGGCCCTTGATCCTTATCTTCTCCCTTCACTTCCAAATTTAGAGGTGCTATATCTCATTCCTTAGGTTCCCTTAATTCTGATTTTCTCTAGAGGAGAAATTTCCTGTGCTCAGGAGTTACTGTCTCCTGCCCTCCAAGGAACACATTCACACTATAGAAGCACATTTAGGGAGGCACAATATATTAACCCAAAGAAAGGTGTGACTCTCACTCTGGTAATTTCAGACTCCAGTAATTCACTAGCTTTGAGAAAAACAACAGAAGTTTAAGGAAGTCCTGATTTATAACACCATATAAGCACTTGCCAAATTTTACTACAAAGGTGTCTGACAAGGAATGTGTCTATGAGTCTGCTATTTAATAAAAACTATCTGAGACTTCTAAAATTCAAATACCTTAGTTTTCATTACATCCTTTTCAGTGAAATTGATATTCATATTCTAGAATATATTTTTAGGCTTAAAAACATAGGATCCTAAAATCCCATGTTCCACAATATTTTTGCTTTATAAAAAGTTGTCACAAAGTATTGCTATTTCTCCTCAATACACAAACTCCCATAGATTGGATTGTGCTCCCTCAATTCATATATTGAAGACCAAACCCCAACTTAATGGTACTCGTAGATAGGGTCTTCAGGAGGTACTTGGGGTTTAAATGAGGTCATGAGAGTGGGGCCTTCATGACAGGATTAGTGCCTTTATAAAAAGAGGTAACAGCTTGCTTTCAACTTCTCTCTCTGCCCCTCACCCCCCAGTCCCCACCATGTGAGGACACAGCAGGAAGGGCCATCTGAAAGCCAGAATAATATCCTTCACTGATGAAGTGAATCCACCCACCCCTTGATCTTAGACTTCCCAGCTTCCAGAACTGTAGGAAATAAATTCTTGTTTACTCAGCTTATGGTATTTTGTTATAGCAACTCCACACTAATTTACAAACAAATGAGCAGAAAAAGAAAGAATGAAACTGTCTTCCTGTATTGTCATTGTAGATATTAGGAAATAGTTCTACTTTTTTCTTAAAACTTTTTGTTGTATAAATGGTATCATAATGGCAGTATCGGGTATTATAAAAATTTGCCGTAAGACTGCCATCCAAACAAATGAGCTCTTGTCTTTTAGAGTATTCTTTACAAAATTAGGTTCTTCATTCATCACCAATCTAAATTCTTTCCCCAAGGGGTTAGTATCCAAGAATATATAGAGAACTTATAAAACTTAACACCCAAGAAAATAAATAATCCAATTACAAAATGGGCAGAAGACATGAATAGACATTATTCCAAAGAAAACATACAGTTGACCAACAGACACATGAAAAGATGCTTAACATCACTGATCATCAGGAAAATGCAAATCCAGACTACAATGTGATATCACCTCACACCTGTCAGAATGACTAAAATCAACAACATAACAAACAATAGATGTTGAGGATGTGGAGAAAGGGGAACCTCTTGCAATATTGATAGGAATGAAAACTGTTGCTGCCACTCTGGAAAATAGTAGGGAATTTCCTCAAAAAGTTAAAAATATAGCGCCTGGGTGGCTCAGTTGGTGAAGCGTCCAACTCTTGATTTCAGCTCAGCTCATGATCTCATGGTTCATAGGATCACGCCCTGCATTGGGCTCCCAGCTGACAGCATGCATCCTGCTTAGGATTCTCTCTCCCTCTCTCTGCACCCCCTCAGTGTTCTCTTTCTCTCAAAGAAAATAAGCATTTTAAAAAAAGAAAGAAAAGTTAAAAATAGAACTACCCTATGGTCCGGCAATTTGCACTCCTAGGTATCTACCCAAAGAATATAAAAATACGAATTCAAAGGGATACATGCACCCTGGATGTTTATAGCAGCATTATCTACAATGGCCACATTATATGTAGCACTTATTTATCCACTCATCTGTCAGTGGACACTTGGGCTGTTTCCATAGATATACATATTCAATGGAATATTACTCAGCCACAAGAAAGAATGAAATCTTGCCATTTGCAACAACATGGATGGAGCTAGGGAGTATAATGCTAAGTGAAATAAGTCAGAAAAAGACACATACCATGATTTCACTCATATGTGGAATTTAAGAAACAAAACAAATGAGCAAAGGGCGGGGGAAGAGAGAGGGAGGCAAATCAAGAAACAGATTCTTAACTGTAGAGAACAAACTGATGATTACCAGAGGGGAGGTAGGTGGGGGGATGGGTAAAAAGGTGATGAAGATTAAGGAATGCACTAGCTGTGATGAGCACCAGGTGTTCCATGGAAATGTTGATCCCCTGTATCGTACACCTGAAATTAATATTACACTGTGTTAACTAACTGAAATTTAAATAAAAACTTAAAAAATAAATAAAGTATTCTCCTAAGGGGATTGAAATGCTAGTTTGAGAAGAGCTCTTATAACTTACGAGGCAACTCTTGATCGAGATGCATTACCTGTCTGGCTATAGTTTGTGTATATGAGATGGAGACTCTTAAATTGATACACCACAGAGAATTATAGCAAGGAATCTGGAAAACATCACCATAGACAAGAGCAACACCATAATGCTGCAATAAGCTCTGTGTAACTCTTGACAAAAGTAGCTGGTGTACATTATTTATTTTAATGAGTCACATTCTGAATAAGACTAAAATCACCAATCAAAAGCCTACTGCCTACTAAGATGCAAATGGTAGAAAAAGATTTAAAGCAATAAAAACACTAATGATCCTTGCTACATTCTATGACTGTTTCGAGGGCTTTGCAGGTAAAACTCATTCAACCATCAAAGCAATTCTATGAATGTTGTATACTACTTGGGCCTCTCAACTAAAATACTCAACTAAATACTTCACAAGTACAGCAGCCAAGGAGCTACAGTGCCCTAAATGGAGGAAAACACCAACTCCCGAACCAAGACATGGTCTTGTGGCCTACTTTCCAGTTATTTTATGGTCAGAGATTTTAAGAAATCCTGAACCCCACACATCCACTGCCACAGTAGCAATGCACATGCAGACATAAGGAATCATTACATCCATGAAGTGACAATTTGTTGAACTGAAAGTTAAGTCACTGAAAAGTCTGACTATAGAGGTGGTTCATATTTCTTAGGCTAATTAGCCTCAATTCCCCCAACTATTAAAACTACCTCAGTTGACTATACAACCTCCAGGATTTGGAGATGTTTTTTTTTTCCAGTTGCATAAGTATTAGACTTGAATCCAGTGTGCCAGACAAAGGCTATATATAGAATAACACAAATCACTACACAATGAAATTATTACAGTGTAACAAGGCTAAGCATTAAACCATCAAATAATCTTGGGGGCATCTTGCAGCCAATCTAAATAGCAAATCAAATGAGATTATAGGCTCTCTGGAAAGCAAGGGTGGCTAATCCTGGCTGATTCTCCATCAACCAAGTTCCTTGTGAAATTTGGAGAAAGGCACACAGGTTTTTCTGCAGGGATTGAGGTCAATCTAGGTATCCCTATTTCAGATTCAGGCTGCTATACTGCTGGATGAAGGCAATGTTCTTTTAAAACCATTCAGATCATTTTTTTGATGGTATAGGTTTTTCCACTTTCTAATTCTTGCAAATCTACTTTAAAATGCTAAAGATAATTTTCATTTAAATACCAACATAAGCCTTACAAATATTATTGAGAAAGTAAAAATGTAAAATTAAAAGGATATTTACAAGATGAACTGTCCAAACAAAAGAAGAGATAAAGAAGATAATGAGAACAAGCAAAAGAGAAAATACACACAAGGGAGAAATTGCAATCAGTGGATGTGGAAAGAGTGTGAACAGATTTCAATTCATTCTTGCGTTTCTCATGAAGCTGTGTAAGGTAGTCCCAAATGCTTTGTCAGTCTGGGGCTGGAGGATCTGAGCCTCTATGACAACAGAAGAAACCTACTGCCATGCTGGATACATTCTAAGCATGAGGTTAAGCAACAGCCTCTTTTACCTATTCAGAATATTATTTGTGTTCTCAGTCTCAGTCATTGCACCCCACATAAGCGTGAGCAACTAGCCCACTTCCTTAGCTCCCTGTTTCCTCCTATCTTCTGAATTCAGAAGTGAATTCCTTCCAACTCTTCATCTCCTCCACAACCTCCCAGAGTTTATAGGCTATTTCCTTTCCCACATCATTCCAGTAAACACTCAGTGCAGTGTACATATTATGTCTAATACATGATGCTGCAGAAACTCAACAAGTAACCTTATCATTGGTGTTGGCCAAACTGCCCAGCTATTTCCAGTGATGTTTACTGCCTCATTGGAAACACACTGCCTGTATTCATCCTTTGTTCTCATTCCACTCTGAAGGCCAATAAACAAATCAACACCATCCACTAACTAAAGACAAATGAGACCTCTTGGACTGCAAATTATTTCTGTCGTCAATGCAGACATTCTAATATATCTTGCTTTTTCATTATGAGACCATTGTTGTTAATTTTTCAGCTTTATCTGGCTAGTGAGACAGGCATAATACATTATTTTGTAGGTGCATTAAGGTTCCTAGATACTTAGTTATCTTCTCATGCTTGGAAGGGTTTATTAACTAAAAGATAATGGAGTGAGCATCCTACTTTTTAACATTTCTCAAAATGGTATCTGTGGACCACCTGCTTCAGAATCACTCCTATGTTATTGAAAATAATTCTTTATCAATGGAAGAATTTTTTTTAATTTTTTTAACGTTTATTTATTTTTGAGACAGAGAGAGACAGAGCATGAACGGGGGAGGGTCAGAGAGAGGGAGACACAGAATCTGAAACAAGCTCCAGGCTCTGAGCTGTCAGCACAGAACCCGATGCGGGGCTCGAACTCACGGACCGCGAGATCATGACCTGAGCCGAAGTCGGCCGCTTAACCGACTGAGCCACCCAGGCGCCCCAATGGAAGAATTTTTAAATAAATTGTGATATTTTCCTACAATGGAAATCTATTCAGCAATAAAAATAACCAAAGATACACTTCATGGATGAATTTCACAAATGTTCTACTGAAAGAAAATGGACGCAAAAAGTATATACCGTGTGGTGTGATACATTTATATGGATTTCCAGACTAGTCAAGACCAACCTATGGTTATAGAAATCAGATCAGTAGTGGCTTCTGGGAGGGGTTACTGACTGGGAAAGCCATGGAAAGATTTTGTGAATGAGAGATATGCTCTATATCTCGATATACATTCATAAAAACTGACTGGAACAAGTAAGATCTTGGTATTTTATTGTATGTAAACTGCACCTCAGGTTTTTAAAATGCAGGTTCTGTCCTACCACCCAAGCATCTGTATTTATCAAAATAATAAATGTTTTAGAACTGTTTTAGATTTACAGGAAATTTTCAAATAAAAGACAGCCCTTGTATGCCTGAACTCAGTCTCCCACATTATCAACATTTTACATCACTATATACATTTGTTATAAGTAGGGACTGGTATTGACACATAATGATTGACTAAACCTCATACTTTATTTGGAATTCATTAGTTATTTTCCCCGTTATACACGTTTTTCTGTTTCAGGACCCCATCCAGGATATGAGATTGTATTTAGTTATCATGTCTCTTTTGACTCTTCTTGGCTGTGAGAGTTTCTCAGACTTCCCTTGTTTTTGATGACCTTGACAGTTTTGACTAGGAGTTTTGATGTACATCCCTCGGTTGGCACTTGTGTGATATTTTTCTCATAATTACAGTGTGGTTATGGATTTAGGGGAGGTAGATGTCTGGGTTAAAGGGACATTCTTGTCACACCATAGCAACATTACAGTCATCAACAAGATTTATCACTTACAGTGGGATATGGTATCATCACCTGACTAAGGAGCATCTATCTGCATTTTAAAACAAGTTCTATGGATATTTCTTGTATCCACTAGTTCTCAAAGTACCATATTAGGTTTAACATTTCCTAGAACATTGAATAAATCCATGTAATAAGCTGTAGAACAACTCCCTTCTGAAAGCCATCTATTGCCCACCAGAAGAGGTATCTGCTGATACCTATGTATCTATCTATTCCTATGTCTTGTATCACTGTCTCTGCAGACATGAACAGTGTCCTCCTTACTCGTCATTGCTTTTTGCACAGGGTGATTCCTCCCTCCTTCCTAAAACCATCAGTTTCTATGAAGGTAGTGCTATCCAATGTGTTTATGACTCAGATTCTCTTTGGCTCAGCCATCTACAGGCCTCTGAATTGTTTTCAATAATTTCCTGGAGATTTTAGTTCCTGGGTATCTATTCTTTCTGACTATTCCCCTCCTATTTCTAAGTGATTTCAATAGCTGCACATTGTTTACTTCCCAGACATGGCCTCTCCATTCCAGTGGTCTTGCCTGTACTACACCTCAGTCTAAATCTAATCATTAACAATAATTTTACCCACTCCAAATATTCCAATTAGAATCACCCATCAAAACATCCACTTTCTGACCATCTCCAAACTATCCACTCTGTTTAGAGTATTACCACTTCAGAAGTTCTTTCCTTCTATAAAAGCCTCTAATCAATTGTCCCTGATAGCAGTTTATGGCCCTGGATTCCCCTCATTTCCTCACATCTTTCCTTACTTTTCCTAGTTACTATGGTCTAACATTGTAACATTTTGTTCTATCCATCCCCAAATGGCCAACCTTAATCTCAGCTAGATTCAACTCTCTGCTGATCTTGCCCCTGAAATCTAACAGTTGACCATGGATGGTAGAAAACTACACAACATACTACCATGCTCATATTAATTTCATGATCACACTCTTTAGGGAGGCCTTAGCGTTGCCCTGCAATATCTTTTCATGTTCACTTATACTCCTGATTTTTGGGCAATTAATTTATACCTTCTTTTCTCTCTGAAAAATTTTACCACCTTCTCCTCCTACCTCAATTTCAACTAATGAGCATGCTTCTGATTTCACTGAGGTAGTGGAAACAATTAAAAGAGTTCCACATACTCCAACCACCATAGCTATCAGCATCAATACCCATATACTCTGTCTGAATGTCAAGGTACAAATTACACTTTTTTCAATCTGTCCAGTTAAGTAATGGAACACATCCACTTTAGTCTACTCAAGGTCACTGCTCTTGCTATGGTCTATGTTTCTCTACTTCTATTAGTATACAAATTCTATTAGTATACAAATATATACCATCTTAAAGAAAGCTTTCCTTGATTCTATATCCCTTCAAAGTTTCTGATTCATTTATCTGCTCTCCTTTCAGCAACATTTCTCAAAAAGCTTTTGATGTCACAGTGTCTCACTCCCTCCTGTGCTCTCCTGCTCCCAGTCCATTCAGGCTTGCATACCTGCCACTCCACTAAGGCTGCCCTTGGCAAAGGCACAAAACCTCTGTATGATACTATCAAATGATCATTTACCAGTTATCCAATTTGACCAGAGTCCTATCATATAGTTGATCACTGTTACTGGAAACAATTTTGGTACTTGACCTTCAGAGTACCAATTTTATTTTAATCCATACCTCTGGCTGACCCTTCTCAGTCTCCTTTGATAATTCCTTTACATATCCTGTATCTCTAAATATTGGAATATTGCAGGAATCAGTCCTCTAACTCAGGTGATCTTCTGCCTTGCAGATTTAAATAGTACTGCAATCCTGAAAATTCCTAAAAATCCTTGAAATTACATTTCCAACCTGGAACTCCAAATGTATGTGTCTTCTTGTCTTGGTATCTCAATTTAGATATCTAATAGGCATCTATAAAACATATCAGGTCAGTTAAACAAGGAAGGAAAACATTGTTCAAGATTCGAGCAATAAGGAAGAGAGATTGAGCTCAACTATGTTGAAAGAACAGGAAGAAAGTACCAATCTTGGGGTAACGCTGGCCAATGTGTTTAGACCATCAGTTTTGATAAATGGTACGTATTGAAGTTAGCCTCCTAATCCCCACAGAAAATGCAAGATAGGGGTGCAACCCTTCTTAATGATTACGTTTCAAAGATATTTCTCCTAGGTCATTGAGAAAGACAATTCTGGGTTATAGAAGATTTACATCCAAAGGGCCACAATAATTCTTTTCTCTTGCATGCTCCTGAAGTAAATGCTCTTTAAAAATGTATGTCAGGGAGCTACAGTGAGGAATTCCTCAGGAATATGTATCCAGTTTCCAACCACTTCTTGTCTTCACCATGCCACCATAGCCCAAGGCACCAAAATTACCCAGTGGTTATTAAATTACTTTCTTAATATCCACCCTGGTTTTACCCTTTTCCTTCCTACTGTCTGCCAATTAGACTGCCAAATTTCCAGGGCACCCGTGTGGCTAAGTCGGTTAAGTGTCCAACTTTGGCTCAGGTCATGATTTCACAGTTCATGGGTTCGAGCCCTGTGTCAAGCTTTGTGCTGACAGCTCAGAACCTGGAGCCTACTTTGTAATCTGTGTCTTCCTCTCTCTCTACCCTTCCCCTGCTCATATTCTGTCTCTCTGTGTCTCAAAAATAAATAAAACATTAAAAAAATTTAGGCTGCCAAATTCCCATTTCACTCACAGTAAAATCCAAAGCTCAATATACTCTTCCTTCCGCTTTTTTCCCTTACCTCAACCTTGACTTTGGCCTCTATTCCTAAGCATTCTGTACCCCAATCACATTTGCCTCTTGGTTGCCATTCATTCTAATCATGTTCCTGCTCTAGGGTTTTTGCATTTGTTTTTTTTTCTTTGTCTGAAACACTCTTTCTACAGATATCAAAATGGCTTTCCTCCTTCTCACTTGTAATGTCTAATGTCTCATCCTATCTCCTATTTGAAGTCTTCCCTAAGTATATATATTACAATATAATAACCCTGCTTTATTTTTCTCTATAGTCCTTACCATCACCTGACATATTATTTTGTTTGCTCATTTGTTTTATTTTCTACCTCTCCAACTAGAATGTGTATTCTATGAGAGCAGGCTTTGTATACTTTTGTTCACTACTGAAGTGGCCAGGCACAGGGAAGGCAATAAGTATTTGTGGAATAAATGAATGAATCCCCTTGCCTACCTCAATGTTTACAAATGGCTATTGACCTCCATGAAAACACTTTACTCTCTTCAATGAATTCAGTGCCAGACTCCATTATCCTCTCCACTATGATCTCTGTTATCTTTGATGATTACAACATCAACCTATTTACTTACCTTAGCCATACAGTTTTCATTATCTTCATTGTTTAATAAAACTATTTAATAAAACTATTTAATAAAAAAGCTGTATCTGAAATGCTGTCCAACCCTGCAGTTCTTTTCTCTGAGTATAACCTTCTGCATTATCACTTCTCCCCATCGTTTTGATCAACTCTACCTGGTTCTACATTGGCCATGATTTCTATTTCCTTAACCTCGCTCTGGTCTCTCAGGCTGTTATTTCACATCTTACCCTTGTTTTTCATTCAACCTCTTTCTCTCCTAGGATGTGTCCTATAATTGGTCATTTTGGTAATATCCACATTACTGCCTAATTCATTCATCCTTTGGGAAACGTTTAGGTTTTGAACCTCTCTAATCCCTAGCACTGGGAAATCTTGATTATGTACCTCATCTGTCCAAATTCATTGGCTACTTATGACTGATTCTATTGCTTTCTGCTATGTAGTTTAAATTTCCAAGTTGAGAAACTTAACAGAAACCCATGGGGGAGGGGAAGGAAAAAAAAAAAGAGGTTAGAGTGGGAGAGAGAGCCAAAGCATAAGAGACTCTTAAAAACTGAGAACAAACTGAGGGTTGATGGGGGTGGGAGGGAGGGGAGGGGAGGTGATGGGCATTGAACAGGGCATCTCTTGGGATGAGCACTGGGTGTTGTATGGAAACTAATTTGATAATAAATTTCATATATAAAAAATATAAATAAATAAATAAATAAATAAATAAATAAATAATAAATTCCCAAGTTAGGTCCTTATTTACTACTTAGTAATCTTTTCTTTTACATGACATAGATTTTGTTGTCTATGTTTCCATTCTCCATGGATTCCAGTGTTCACCCTGTAAAATCATTCCTATGTTTCTCTGAACATCAATCCAATTTCCTTTTCTATTGCATTCAATAGGCAACCTAATGTTTTGTTTTGTTAAATGGTCATTTGATGTGAGACTTTCAAAATCTCTCTTTAGCATTGAAAATTCAGCTCCCCCAACTTTTAAGTTTATTTATTTATTTTAGAGAGAGAGCACATGAGCAGCAGAAGGGCAGAGAGGGAGAAAAAGAGAATCCCAAGCAGGTTCTGCACTGCCAGCACAGAGCCAGATGCAGGGCTCAAACTGACAAACTGTGAGATCATGACCTGAGTTGAGATCGAGAGTCTGACGCTTAACCACCTGAGCTACTCAGGTGCCCTCAGCTCCCCTTTTTAAATCTCTTCCTTAACTCCATATTTAAGGAAGAAACACATTGTTGCTTTGGTACCCTTTATCTCCAAACTCTGCATTATTCACATCCTATCCCTCCTTAATTGAAATATTCTTCTAATATATACATATATATTACTTTTTCCCAACAGACTTAATCAACCATGTCTCTCTGTTTATAGCTGTTCATGACACTAAAATTTTTAAGGTAGTCATTTTTTTTATTTGTCTACATTGATTAGTTCGAAATTTCTACAGACAAAAATAAAGTCTAACTATCCCTAGTGTTTTCCATAGTGTAGAGCTATCATTCTATAAATATTGAATGAATGAATGTTTATTGTTTAAGGCTTTGAAAAGAGTCTGCAGGGGAGAAAGGACAGAATGTTATATAGAATGTTAGATGCTTTTCTCCACACAACATATCCCAGAATTACCATAAGAATAATAGCTTATTATTTCAAGTTTGTGATCATAGTGGTGATAGTGGTATGCTTTTTAACTTAAAAAAATGTATTTCATTACTTTACTTTAATTTACAATTACTTTAAACAATTCCACACTCTAAGACTGAGTGCTAAGTCTTAGACCTCACTTCCTTTGCCCAGAGTTCAGAGCGCAATTGGATGATTAATGGAATCCTTACTCCACTTGCATTATAGTTTTGAATGCTCTATTGAATCTCCACTGAATCCAACTTCATCCATCAGTCATATTGTCTGGAAAAGTCTCAGGAAATCACTTCCAGGAGTTCTAGATTCCTCTATTTGACCTCACAGAGAGAGAGAGAGAGAGAGAGAGAGAGAGAGAGAGAGAGAGAGACTGCTTTTGAAATTGTACAATGCAACCCAAATTTCCATTTAGTATTCTTTGTTGCCATGAAAGCAAAAGAGCCTATACAAAGATAATGTTTTTATTGATCTGCTGCACTTGCATTTTTTTTTTGAAATTGAAACAAAGGTCTAAATCTCAAAATGTATTCTAGAGTATTTCACTTTGGCAGTTAGTTATTAGAGGGCTCTGTACTGTCGTCAAAACATATTAAGGTCCTTTTGTAATTTTCGTGCTTTCATGAGTTTCAGATCTGGTAATAAAAATGGCAAAAACTTCTCATTACTTTTTTATTTTCATACTTTTAAAATACTTTTTACTTAAACTTTTGATGGCCTTTCTATACATCTTCCTCTGCAATAATAGGTTTCAGAATGCTCCTTTAAACTTTTCTTTGATACAACTGAAAAAGTAAATAAATTTTTACAAAAAGAACAACAATAACAACAACAATAACAAAAACTAACCACACCTTTATCTTTTGTCAGAAACAATCTGGGGTGGAAAGAGTAGTAGAACAGAGTTAAGGAGTTCTTTTGCATTTCTCTTTCTGTCACTAGGATTCCATGAAATTAAAGAAGAAAATAGGCTTCTTCCTAAAGAGTTACTGAATTATAAACCTGGACCTTATAGGCTAAGAAGAATGTAGAAGACCAAAAAAATAGCCTCCTAAAGAATATCTACATTCTAATTCTTTGAACCTATCAATGTTACCTTTTATGAAAGGTCTTCACAGATCTGAGCAAATTAAAGGATGTTGAGATGGGGAGATTATTCTGAGTTATCTGGGTGGGCTCTAAATACCATCACATTTATCCCTATGAAAGACACAGAGAGTAAGATTTCATGCACACTACACACATGTATTAGAAATTAGTCAATGTGAGCGTTGAATCACTCAACTGTATACCTTAAATTAATATACTGCATGTTTACTAACTGGAATATAAATAAAAACTAAAAAGAAGTCAATGTGAAGATGGAAGAAGGATTAGAATATGCATCCACAAGCCACAAGCCACTAGAAGCCATCAAAAGCTGAAAGAGGCAAGGAATGAATTCTCCCCTAGAGCCTCCAGAAGAAATGTGGTTCTACTAACTTAATTCTGACACAGTGAAACTGATCTCAGACTTGTGGCCTTCAGAACTGTGACAGACTGTCTGTGGTTCTAAGCTATGGAGTTTGTGTTTTTGTAACAGCAGCCATAGGAAACTAATACATAGTATAAAGCACATAGAGAAAGAAACTGAGGTTCATGGAAGTAATAGTACTCACATAAAGTTACAGTTAGTGGAAAAACTAGGGCTAGACTCTCAGTTTCCTGATTCCCAATTTAGGAATGTTTCATTCATTTTATCATCACATTCTCTTCATGTTTCATTTGGGCACAAGCAGAGGTAGGCTTGACATTTTTTCCACTGAAACTCTTAGAATTAATATTCTTGTTACCCCCATTCTCCTTCCCTGGCTCTCTCTTCACATGTAAATGGTTTTGTGTTGAATAAAAACATAATATGCATCTAGCTCCTACCAAAGAGTTGGAGATATCTGATGTCAAAGATCCAACATATTTACCATTCTTTCCTTTCAAAGTCTGTTTAAAACCCAGGAACAGGAAGCATACCCAAGCTATTCAGGGCTAGGAAATTTAGTAATCATCAACCTACCTGACTAATTTCCTGAGAAGAATAATTGGGGAGGCTGCCCAGGGGCTCTTGCTTGGGGGCTTACTATGAAGTGCTGGAACTCACTTCTACTTTCTGGTATCACTAAGGCTAAATTTTGAAATGTCTGTTTTTAACATTATTGCAACCGACCCATGGAAGTGCCCAGCAGCGCAGCCACCTTTTAAGGAAGGAGCTATAATAGTTTAGTTGTACTGGCCTCACTCTTTTCTCTGATGGCATGGCAAACTTCTTACTTCACCTTCCTTCCCCTTCCCTACTTTCCCAAATTGCACACTGAATGAGTGTACACACTCATATGGGCCTTAGGCATGGATGTATTGGTGATTTTAGTGTTGAACATTTCTACAGATTGATAAAAGTCCACCTCCTGTCTTTTCTTTTCCCCTTCTCCTAATATACACACATACCTTTAAATTCAAACATACGTGCTTTACGTGTACTGAAAACAATATTGCTACATCCCATTTGTGGTATTAGATTATGTGTAAAGTATAATTATTGGGAGAGAAGCCTTAAAATCAGTGTAACTTCTCAGTATTACCCATGAATTCAACAAAACTCAAAGAAATTAGTTTGCTCAGGGTCACACACCTAAATTGTGACAGACACGACTAGGGATCAGATTCTCTGAAAATCTAATTGATCATACATTCATTAAATGCTCAGTCTCTGTCAGTTTTCACATATGCTTTCTCAGTTAATTTTCAGTATAATCTAAAAAGAACAATTAAGTGATTCATTCATCTCACAAATAGAATAATAATAGAGTTCTCTCTTATTTTTATAACTTTTATTTTCCCTTTATTATAGACATAATGAAGTGTAATTGTAGAAAAATAGGAAATACACATAGTTAAAAAGAAAGAAAAGTAGAATATTGTTATCCTATCAGACTAAACTGACCACCATTTGCAATTTTGTATGTATCAGATTTTGTCTACAAATTCAAATGTTTATCCTTGTTAAACATGGCACTGTATTTTACATAGTTAGAAATATGTGAAATTTAGTCACTTAATATATTATGAACATTTTTCTAGCTATGACTATGTGTTTGCTATTTCTGAAGGCTAACAAACCTTTTATTACATAGAGGTATCATTATTTGTCTAACTCTGCTATGAATGACCACTACTTCAACTTTTGAAAAATTTTTCAATTTGGGGAGTTACATTTCAGTTTGGGGGAGTTATTTTCTTTTAAAAATGCTGGTTGTAATAAGCCACTATAAGGGAATTTTTTTAATGTGTATGTCTTTCAGAATTTGTTTACTTTTCCTTTCTAAGGATAAATACTTCTCAGGTAAATAATTCTCAATATAAGGGGATGCATACTAAGGTTTTCCCAGTGTGTATAAGGCCCTTAGATATTTATGAATGTTGTCATTGTCCCAATGTCTCCTAACATAAAATATTAATATTTTTAATCTTTAAAAATTGAATAGAAGAAGAATACATTTGATTTATTACTGGACTCATATCTTTTGACTCCAGAGATTCCTCTGTAATATAATAGTGTTAGTGATTTATTATAAACTAATATTTTAGGATCCAAATGAATAGGAAAGTTTTTCCATGGCTTCAGTGAACCATTTTGTCAGGCAAAGAAGGCTTGAATTTTCTATTAATCAAAAAGTGATTTTAAAAATCTGTGATCCATAGATGTCTACTTTTTGAAGCTCACAGCAACCCTATTCTCTGGAAACATTTTATTTTAACAAGCAAGGATTTATGTGTGATGCCCTTATCAGTGGCAAAGACAACACAACCACCCATGGATAATTTAGCTTTAATGATATTCTGAGTTTCTGTTGGGGTCATCCTGGCTGGATTAAATTTTTTCCATTTTCTATTTTTACTTAGAAGACGAAGGAGGAGGAAAAGCCATTAATTTCATATTAGTTGAAGAGACACACTTCAATATCACTTTATCTAAATATAGCTGCCTTCCTTCCTCTTTAAAATGTTTGTTTATAGCACCAAAATATGGCCATAAAATGCTAATGGTTGAACTATGAAACACAGACCCCAAGATAATTAGTTGCTTTCTAATTTAGACTTCATAAAGACAGACCAAATGACTTGTTAAGTCTATTTTAAGAAAAATTCAAGTATGGCAAACTACTATCTCCTTAGCCACCTGCATTTTTCAATTTCTACTTCAGGAAAACCTCATAAAAAATAATAAGAGAACCCTCTTAAGGTTTGTGGTAATTAAATATTCTCACCATTAAAACAATGAAGCCATTTCCTTCAATCAGTATATGAATAAGAAAGTGAACAAGTATGTCATATAAAGTTATTTAAATTAGAAGTTTGTATTCTATTAAACTTATAAAAATCCTTATTAAATGCAGAGTGCCTAGGTGGCTCAGTCAGTTGAGCATCAGACTCTTGATTTCAGCTCAGGCCATGACCCCAGGGTCATGGGATCGAGCTTCCTGCTGAGCACAGAGACTGTTTAAGATTCTCTTTCTCCTTCTCTCTCTCTCTCTCTCTCTCTCTCTCTCTCTCTCTCTCTCTCTCCCCCTGCCCCTCCCCCACCACTCATGCACTCTCTCTAAAACAGAAAAAAAAAAGCCAAATGCACTGTTCTATTAATTTTTATGACTCTGGAAAAAAAATTATGCCATTGATTTTTATTAAAATTTTAATGCCTGTAAAATAAAAACAACAACACCAATACTAAAGGTAAAAATTCCACCCTCCAAAAAATGTGATTAACTCTATTCCAAGCCTATTTCTGTGCATCCATATGAATACAAACTCTGAATATGCCGTGAAACAAAGATACATGGTAGTGTGAGAGAGTAACAAAGGAGATGCCATATTTTGGGTCCCTCCAAAAGATGAGTGAGAAAAGAACTGAGATCCAGTTGTTTATTTGGGAATTGATCCCAGGAGAATATATGAGGTAGTAGAGAAAGTGACCTAGGGATGGGAAAAATTTAATGAAGAGCACGTTCATGAATGGATTGCCTCTGTGGAGCATTGAAACCCATTCCTCTTAGAGACCTTTTAAAGAAGTAAAGGACTCTGTGGAACACATGTCAAATGTTTCCCACCCATTTATGAGGGAACTGGAGTATTTATCCACCAACTATTCTTTGGTTGAGGTTTGCCTCAGGGTCATCAAATTCTCGGCAACTTAAGGGTTGCCAATGGCACCCAAGCAAGCTCTGGGGAGGGGAAGCATAAAGATGCAGGCATGTGAAGCCAGAGATGATGCGCACACTGTCCACCACAGCTGCAGATGAACTCCGAGGAGGACAGGAATGAGTTAACAATACATGCTACAGGGAATTTGATCTAGACAGGAAAGCCAGAGAAAAATTCCCTAAGAAAAGTAATGAAGAAAAAAAAAACCCACAAAAACAAAAAGGACACATTCATTTGTATACTAAAAGCAATGGAAACCAATAAAAGGTTTTATATAGTGGGTTGAAATGAAAACATATGTATCTTGAAAACATTAATTTGCAGATTGGAAATCCAATACAAATAGGAGCCAGAGCAAATGACAATATGCCCCTTTAAAGATGACTGTAGTTGACCAAGCTGGAGGTGATGGTCTGGGACTCATAAAGTACCATTTTTAAATGACACTTTAATGGATTCTAGCACAAGAATACTCATGTTTGTAGCTGTCTTTACTCCTTTCTAGCAACTTATGTAAATGTCTTGTGTCAAGATTCTTGATGTGTAAAATGAGAATAATGATAGAAATGGGAGAATTCTTACAAGAGGGCTAGCACATAGTAAGTGCTCTATTAATTTTAGCTACTCCTATAAGGAGGTAGGCTTGGGGATAAAATGTAAAATCTATTTAAAGACAAGGCAGGGCACCAGAGAAGTAATAAAGGTAAAATAAAATGTTATATTATTCTTATTTTTAATTTATCTGAAAAATAACTGTGGTTTAAAGCAAAAATAATAACAAACATTGGGTGATGATAAGAGATAGACAAATCAATGGCAGCAATGTCATCATGGATGGGAAGAACAAACTGTAAGTGCTCTAACATAACTGTACTGCATGTGAATTGGTATGGTATTATTTGAAAGTTGACTTAAAGTGTATATTGTAAACTGTTGGGCAACTTTCACAAAACTTTGAAAGAAGTATAACTGATACACTAGCAGGAAAGATAAAATGGAATCCTTAAATTCTTACTTGAAACAACAGAAGTCATAAAAGCAGCCAGGTGGGGAGAAGCAAGGAACAAACATAACAAATAGAAAACAGTTACAGACATTATTGATACAGTTCTATCAATAGTCACTTCAAATGTGAATTATCTAAATCTATCAGTGAAAAGGGAGACATTTTCAGAGTGGGTTAAAAAGAAACAGGACTCAATTATATATTGTCTGCAAGAATCTCAATTTAGATGCAAATCCTCAGGTAGGTTTAATGGTAAAGTGATGCTGAAAAATACTATACATAGTAACACTAATCAAAAGCCAGCTGAAGTAGTTGTATTAATCTCAGACAAAGTTGATTTCAGAACAAGGAAGATTATCAGGATAAATATGGGCATCATATGAAAGGTGTCACTTTGCCAAGCAGACACAATAATCCTAACTTCATATTCTTCTGAGAACATAAGTGCCAAAATATATGGGGCAATAACTGATAGGACTGCAAATAGAAATAGACAAATCCATAATTAAAGTTATAGACTTCAAACCCTTTTTTCAGTAATTGATATATCAAGAAGGCAGAAAATCAGTAAGGAGGTAGATGATCTGAACAGCACTATCAATCAAATTTATATAACTGACATTTATAAAATGCTCCAAACAAAAGCAGAATATACTTTTTTTTTCAGCCAAACTTTTAAGTGAACATGGAATATTCACTGAAACAGACCACATTTTGGATGATGAAACATAACAAAATTTAAAAGACAGAAATCATACAAAGTATATCAGATGCTAATGGAATGGAAATTGATAATAAAAAGATAGCTGGAAAAACTCCAAATTGTTGGAGGCTAAACAACACATTTCTAAATAATTTGGGTCAAAGAAGAAGGCTCAGAATAAATTTTAAAAATTATTTAATTAAATGAAAATACAATTTATCAAAAGTTGTGGGATGCAAGCAAGTAGTGCTTATTATGAAACTCATCATATTAATTATCTATACTATAAAAGAACAAATATCTAAAAAATATTTAAAAGGAAAAAAACCCAATGTCTTGCCTTAGGAAGCTCGAGAGGAAAAGCAGGTTAAAAATAAAGTAAGCAGAAAAAATTAATATTAAAAACTGGAACAGAAATAAATACAATTCAAAACAAAAGTCCATGGAGAAAAGCAATAAACCCCAAGACTGTATTTTCAAAATACCAATGAAACTAAAAAACCTCTAGCTAGAGTAAACAAGAAAAAAAAAAAGGAAACAACTCACAATTTAACAAGATCAAAAATAAAATAAGTAGCCACTATATTGAAATTAAAATAATAAAAGAATACTATCAACAAATCTATGTCCAAAAATCTGATAACTTAGATGAAACGGAGAAATTCCTTGAAAGACAAACTACTAAAACTCACACAAGGAGAAATAAAGAATAAATAAATTGAATCCATCTATTAAAGATTGAATTAATAATTACTAACCTTAAAGAATAAATAAATTGAATACATCTATTAAAGATTGAATTAATAATTACTAACCTTAAAAAAGAAAGCAAAGGTCCAGATAATTTTACCGGCAAATTTTACCATACATGTAAGGCAAAATAATATCAAATGTACAAAATCCCTTACAGAAAGTAAATGCAGAGAGAATACTTCCTTACTCATTTTATGAGGTCAGAATCATCCAAACACCAAAACCAGATAGAGACATTACACAAGAAAACAAGAGACCAGTATTTCTAATAATCATAGGTGCAAAATTCCTCACCAAAACATGGCCAAACTGAGTCCAATAGTGTATGAAAAGAGTTATATACTATGTCCAGCTACACAAAGTTGGTTTAACATTTGAAAATCTATAGTATAATCCCTCATATCAATGGGCTAAAGAAAAAAAAATAACCATATTAAAGAAGAAAAAGCACATGATAAATTCAACACCCATTCAATACAAAACAAACAAACAAACAAAAAACTAGGAATAGAAGTGAAATTCTCAACTTGATAAAAAAGAACTGCAAAAACCTATAGCTAATATGATACTTCATGGTGACAGACATGCTTACCCTTTTAAGATGAGGAAGAAAGCAGAAGTATCCCTACTCACCAATCCTACTTAAAACTGTAATGGATGTCCTAGTGAAAATAAGAATATAACTCCATATTTTAAAATTTAAATTTTATTTTCTTATTGAGGGTATATTCATGGAACATAAAATTAACCATTTTAAAGTGAACAATTCAGTGAGATTACAGTGTTGCAACCACACCTTATCTACTTCCAAAATATTTCCATTACTCCAAAATAAAACCCCATTGCACATTTAGCAGGTCAACAGTGGATAACTTCTTCCCCAACCCCAGTTCTTGGTGTCTACCAATCTGGTCACTGTTTATATAGATGTACCTATTCTGGATATTTCATATAAGTGGAATTCTACAATATGTGACCTTTAGTGTCTCAATTCTTTCACATACATAATGTTTTCTAGGGTTATTAACATTGTGGAATGTGTCAGTAGTTCATTAGTTTTTTATTTTAACAACTGAATAATATATACATGCCACAATTTTTTCCCATTTATCCACTGATGGACATTTGGGCTGTTTCCTACATTTTGGCTATTGTGAATAGTCCTACTGTGAACAGTCATGTACAAGGACTTGTTTAAGTACTTATGTTCAGTAATTTGGAGTATGTATCCAGAACTGGAATATGCTAGATGATATGGTTATTGTATGATTAACTTTTTGTTGACATCCTTGTCAATACTTGTTATTTTACTTTTCTTTATTATAGCTATCCTTGTGGGTATGAAATGGTATCTCATTGTGGTTTGGATTTGCACTTCTCTAATGACTACTGATGTTGAGAATTTTTGCATGTGTTTGTTGGTCATCTATGTATCTTCTTTGGATAGATGTCTGTTTAAATCCTGTCTATTTCTTAAATGGTTTGTTTGTTTTCTTGTTACATTGTAGATCCTTGTATATTTTGGTTACTTGAGCCTTATCAGATACATGTCTTGTGAATAATTTATTCCATTCTGTAGGTTGTATTTTTATTTTCTTGATAGTTCCTTTGATACACAAAAGCTTTTAATTTTGATAAAGTCCAATTTATTTTTTCTTGTGTTGCTTTTGGTGTCATATCTAAGGATTTATTACCAAATGCAAGGCCATGAAGCTTTATCCTTCTATTCTCATATAAAGAGTTTTATAATTTTATATATTTAACTTACTGATCCATTTTGAGTTGATTTTTATATGCTGTGAGGTAAGGATACAACTTCATTGTTTTGTATGTGGTATGTAATTGTCCCACTATCACTTACCGAGGAAACTGTTCTTTAATTGCTGATAGTCTTGGCACTCTTGTCAAAAATCAGTGAAGCACAGATGGTATACATTTATTTCTGGATTATCAACTCTATTCTATTGGTTGAGATATTTATCTTTATGCTAATAACATACTGTTTTCTTTACTGTTGCAATGTATTAAGTTTTGAAAGTGGCAAGTGTGAGTCTTCTAACTTTGTTCTTTTGCAAGATTGTTTTGGCTATTTCAAGCTCCCCATAATTTGTTATGAATATGAAGATCTCTTCCCTTCTTCAACAAACGCTATTAAAATTTTGTTAAATATTGCACTTTATCTGTATAATATTTTGAACATTTTTGAAATCTTTATTTATGTCTTTGAATCACGTATGTGAGATATTTTCCCATTTATTTAGGTTTTTTTTTTAATTCCATAAAATGTGTTTTAGTTTTCAGTATACAACTCTTTCACCACCATGGTTAAATTTATCCCTAGGTATTTTATTCTTTTGGGCATCACTATAAATGGAATTGTTTTCATATTTTCTTTTGGCTTTTTTGTGTCCAGTGCATAGAAACACAACTGATTTTTGTGTGATGATCTTGTATCTTGCAACTGTTCAGAATTCATTCTGAATTCAGAAAGGATTTCATGAACTTGTTTCCAATTCTTTTAAAACCTTCACTTTACATATTGCACTAGTTAAATTTTCCAGTGGCTTACAGTTAACCTAAATTTTTGAAAGTATCTATGAACTAACTTTAAAGTTTAGATGGAAAGGCAAAAGATCAGGAATAACCAACACAATATTAAAAAATAAGAAGAAAATTGGAGGACTGACCCTACCTGACTTCAAGACTTAATATAAAACCACAGTAATAAAGACAGTGTGGTATTGGCATGGTATTCATATTGAAAGAACAGACAAATAGATCTATAGGACAGAATGGAGAGCATAGAAATAAATCCACATAAATATAATCAACTGACTTGACAGTGGAGCAAAGACATTCTCTTCAACACATGGGTCTGGAATAACTGGACACCCACATGCAAAAAAAAGTGAATCTAGACACAGACCTCACACCCTTTCCAAAAACTAACTCAAAGTGGATCACAGTGGCGCTTGGGTGGCTCAGTCAGTTGAGCTTCTGACTTCGGCTCAGGTAGTGATCTTGCATTTGGACAGTTCAAGTCCCATATCAGGCTCTGTACTGACAGCTCAGGACCTGAAGCCTGCTTTAGATTCTATGTCTCCCTCTCTCTGTGCCCCTCCCCCATTTGTGTGCATTCTCTCTCTCTCTCTCTCTCTCTCTCTCTCTCTCTCTCTCTCTCTCTCTCTCAAAAATAAACATTAATTTTTTTAAAGTGGATCACAGACCTATATGTAAAACAAAAATATGAAGCTCCTAGAGGATAACACAGAAGAAAACCTAGATAAACTTGGCTAGAGTGAAGCCTTTTTATTTTATTTTTTAAATGTGTATTTATTTTTGACAGAGAGAAAAAGACAGAGCATGAGCAGGGAATGGACAGCAAGAGATAGAGACACCAAATCCAAAGTAGGCTCCAGGCTCAGAGCTGTCAGTACAGAGGCCAGCACGGGGCTCAAACTCACAAACCATGACATCATGACCTAAGCTGAAGTTGGACACTTAACTGACTGAGCCACTCAGGTGTCCCAGAGTGATGCCTTTTAAGATAAAACACCAAAGACACAATCTATGGAAGAAAGAATTAATAAGTTGGACTTCATTAAAATGTAAAACTTCTCAGTGAAACACAATATCAAAAGAATGAGTAGACAAACCATGAATTGGCAGAAAATATTTGCAAAAGACACATCTGATAAAGGACAGTTATCCAAAATATACAAAGAACCCTTAAATTTCACAAGATAAGAAACAACCTGACTAAAAAGTGATCCAAAGACATTAACAGACTCCTCATCAAAGATGATATACAGATGGCAAAGAAGTGTATGAAAAGATGCTCCACATCATATGTCATCAGGGAAATGAAAATTAAACGTCAGTGAGATACAACTACACATATATCAGAATGGCCAAAATCCTGTACACTGATAACATCAAATGCTGACAAATATGTGGAGCATCAGACACATACAGTTCTGTTGGGAATGCAAAATGGTAAAACCACTTGGAAAAAAGATTTGGCAATTTCTTACAAAAGTAAATATACTCTTACAATATGATCAAGCAATCATACTACTTGGTATTTACCCAAAGGAATTACAAACTTGTGTCCACACAGAAACTTGCACACAGTCTATAGGAACTTTACTATTAACTGTGCAAACTTAGAAGCAACCAAGATGTCTTTCAGTACCTTAATGGATAAATAAACTGTGGTACATAGAAAATGAAATATAATTACTATTCAGTGCTAAAAAGAAATGAGCTATCAAGCCATGAAATGACATGAAGGAAACTTATATGCATATTGTTAAGTGAAAGAAGCCAGTCTGAAAAGGCTACATACTATATGATTCCAACCATATGACATTCCAGAAGAGTCAAAACTGCGGAGACAATAAAAAAGATCAGTGGTTGCTAGTAGGGGAGAAAGGTTGCTGTGGAGATGAACAAGAAGAGCACAGAGAATTTTTAGAGGAGTGAAAATCCTTTGTAAGATATACAGAGATGGACCTATATCATTGTACATTTGCTCAAATCCTTAGAAGCTACAACACTAAGAATGAACTCTACGGTAAACAACGAACTTTGGGTGGTGATCATTTGTCAATGTAGGTTCACCCTTGATAAAATATGTGCCCTTCTGGTGAGTGACATTGATAAAGGGGAAGCATATGCAGGTGTGCAGGCAGGGGTATATGAGAAATCTTTGGACTCTCCTCCTGATTTTATTGGCAAACTAAAACTGCTATAAAAAATGAGTATATTTTTTAAAAAGAATATTTTCAGAAATCTTGTTAAGTTGCTTCTTTAAGCCCAGATACATCATGCTTAATACATTTACTGAGCATCTGTTTAGTAATCCTATCAAGGGAAGAAATGAACTATATCTACAATGACTTGCCCTAAATGAATATATGCTGATTCTTCATGATCATTTTCTTCTTAGTGCTAAAAAACTATCCTTTTAATAATGTACTCTAGAATCTTGCTGAGATAAAGTCAAGTCATTAGTCTACAGTTTCTGGAATATACTGTCTTTTCTTTTTGAGAATAAGAACTTTTGCTAGCTAATGGTCACAAGGAAAAGATGAAGATAATTAAAAATGTTTACTAAGATTTATTGCAGAAAATGAATATTTTTATTTTTTTATTTTTTTAATGTTTATTTTTGCAGAGAGAGAGAGAGAGAGAGAGAGAGAGAGCAAGCATGAGTGGGGGAGGGGCAGAGAGAGACGGAGACACAGAATCTGAAACAGCCTCAGGCTCTGAGCTGTCAACGCAGAGCCCGACTTGGGTTTCAAACTCACGGACAATGAGATCATGACCTGAGCCGAAGATGGACGCTCAACCAACTGAGCCACAAAGGCGCCCCAGAAAATGAATGTTTTAAAATACAATGGATAGAATTATCCTGAAAAGAAAAGAAGAATATACATGATTCTGAGGCGGAGGAAGGAAATTTAAGCTTTCATCAAAAGAATGATGAACAGAAACTGGTGACAGTAAAAGGAGAAGGAAAAGGATATAACAAAAAACAGAAAGTAGAGAATTAACCCCACAGAAAGAAGCAGCCACATATTCTGTGACACACACACACACACACACACACACACACACACACACACACAAAGTAAAAAAGATTATTACCAAATATTGGCCAGATCCAAAAGAAAGTAAGAACTTGAAGCTGTTGACAATCCTCTGAGGTATCACCTAGAAGTTTAAAACATTCTCAACAAAGCCCATCAGAGTGGAAGAGTGACCCAAGTTAAGACATTTATAAACACTGCAGTTCACTACCTACCCTTGACAACTCATAATGAAACCAGGGATGGGAAGTGGGAGTCAAGATGGTAGAATAAGACAAGGTAATTGTGATTCACTTGTGATTCACTCCAATTCCCCCAGCCTACCAACTCTATTAAAACCCTAGTGATCCTGTACATAGCACATAAGAAGGCCATGCTCTTAAATCTTCATACAGATTACCTTCCTTTTTTAAATTTTTTTATTTATGTTTTAATTTTAAAAAAAATATTTATTTTTGAGACAGAGAGAGACACAGCATGAGCAGGGGAGGGGCAGAGAGAAAGGGAGACACAGAATCCGAAGCAGGCTCCAGGCTCTGAGCTGTCAGCACACAGCCTGATGCGGGACTTGAACTCACAAACTGTGAGATCATGACCTGAGCTGATGCCGGACACTTAACCGACTGAGCCACCCAGGCGCACCAGATTACCTTCCTTAATATTACAATAATTTAGTGTACTGTTATATACATTTTGTCAATAGATACATAGAAATTAAATGGTTTAAGTAATTTTCTCCAAGTGATGCTGCTAGTAGATTGTGGAAATGCCATATTCAATTCTTTTACTTCAAGAGTCTAATTTCTTAACAAGTTTGTAACCTGCGGTCATACCACTTGATCTTTCACTATGCCTGCTCTTAAAATTTAGATATGGCTAAATGTTGTGACAATTTTTTCCCTGAATATACGGACGTAAAAACTACTTAAAGGTAATTCAGTGTTGAATTGAATGGAGATAAAACTGTCACACTTAACTTTTCTGTTCAATAGGACCCTGCAATGCAGTGTCAAGGATTATACTCAAAAGCTAACTCTTGTATCACTTAGGTTGAATAGAATCTCAGGCTCATGGAGCTCTCCTTCCTGTATATAAAATGACACAACATGGTTAGTCTAAGCCCCTGTGTTTATGTCTTTTTTCTCATCCCCAAGTGTAGTAGAATATAGAATACTTTGGTAATGGAAACCCTATTTCTTTTAATCCAATTCTGAACTGAGTCAGCAAAATTATTCCACGCCTGACATTTTCAATGCTTGTGCAGTTGTTATATTCCAGGGGAATGTGACTACATTGGAAGGTGCCCAGATAGGGAAGTCAGAGCAGTGAAGTGTTGTTTGATGCACCCAGCTGGGTAAGTCGGGATGAGACCTGTGCCAGGGACCCAAACAGCCAGTGGACTATAGAAAGGATAATGAAGCAGGGAAAGCTAGTTGACCAAATCCAAGCCAGGAGATATGAGATGAGACAGAAACCCAAAGAATATGAGATATGAGAAAAGATAGAAGCCCAAAAGAGAGCAGATGCCAAGGTCAATTCCTTCATGACGTTCTGACATAAAACTGGTTTTTGCAAAGTTCTTTAGAAAAGTGACTCAACCTCATAAAAACTTCCAATGTGAGCCAATTGGAATGAAATTATGCATGCATTTTACCAATCATCTCTGTGGGTTTAAATGATGGTGATCAAGCCCTACTGGATTTTGTTTCATTCTGACATATATTCTAAAGTTAGGATATTAACCTGAAGCTCAGAATCTCTCTCCAGACTTTGGACTTACAAATGGATTGGATCATTTTCAATAGCCATTTGTTTTTTTCTGGCTAGATTTGTGGTCCAACATGTTTCCTGTTGGTCAGGAAATACTGAAAGCACAGACTTTCCTCAGGAATTTTGCCATTTAGTTTCCAATTCTTTGCCAGAATTCAAACATGTCAAATACAAGGATGGTGGGGATGCAAAAAGTGAAAAAAAAAATAGCACAAATTTTCAAAACTAGGAAAGGGGGAATTTCATTCTTTGGGAGTAATGAGTGAAGAATTTTAAAAGAAATCATCAATAAAAATATTTTATAAGCAACCTGTTTTAAAAAAAATTAGATGCTTTAATTTAGGTTGCCATTCTATAAGACTGATGATTAAAAACAGTATTAGAGCAAAAATTCCCTAAAATTGAACAGTGAAATATACCACTAGTATTTGATGTAGTGGATCAGTTTTCTTGGTTCTCTTTGATGAGTAACATAATTATTATAGGATACTCACAATGGAATAGAAGTAATAATCAGTTAAAACTGATTAAATATTATTGCCACATTGTTAGTAGATGAGAACAGTCAAAAGTAGTATCTTAAACATTTTCCAAGCATGTACCATATCTCTTCCTTTATCTCATCCGTACCTGGAAGAGGGTATTTTATAAGTACAATTGTTTCTAAACCAGTATAAAAAGGGCATATTTCCAGGGGGGAAAAATGTGGATGGCAGACGGGTTTGGCAGCACCAGAAGGATAAGGAACCTGGGAATGCCTGGATAAGGTAATGGGCTTTGGTCTAGACACTGTTAAACTCAATCTGGCAGTACTGTATTTGACTTGGGACTTAGTTAAAATCCTGCAGTGGGTGGTTCTGAAAATAAAAATCCAGTTAAACCATCTGGCTCTTCAGCTATGCAAAATATAAAACAATTTGCCTGGCTACCCTCTTTCCATCACTCCCTCTCTGATGACTTTCATTGCTAGATTCTATTTTTGGCATTTTTATTATTCAGAAAAACATTTAAGCATGCTGAATCCCCCTCTACCAATTGACACGGATAGCATAGCATTTCAAAGCCTAATGCATTGACAGTCATAAATTATCTTTTGAAAAGTAAAAACAGACATTAGACTAGATGATATTTTTCCTACTTCATTTTACTATCACAAAGTTTTATCTTTCGAAATGAGGTTATATAGAGATGTAATTTACTTAGTGCTCCAGTGGCTGGTTTTTGAGGTTTTGTAAGCTATTAAACCATTACCCAACTTACTCAAATAATAAATCTTTTAAAATGGAAAACAGCCAATCATGAAGTGACAATAATATAGAGCTAGAAAATGAATTCAGGTACAAATTCATATTTAATGGATAAACATCAACGGCTATGGAATTGAATGCTAAATATAGTTAATTTAAATTGCTAGCAATCTCCTTTAGAGCAATCCATACTTTCTCAGAAAATTAAATAAACTATTGTATACATTAGTTTTGGAATGCACATTTTTCCTCTGTGAAGTATCTAGAAAGATATACAAATAAGGTTAATCAATATATGAAACAAAAAGAAATGTGTAGTTCATGTAATCAGCCTTTTCCCTCATTTTCCTTGGCAAATGTCTCTGGCTCATAAATACAGAAAGGTCTAATATTAGTAATGTTCAGAGAATTAAACATCTAAGCAATAAGAGACCACTTAAAGTAATCAACATCAAAATATTACAAAGAATTTCAACTACTCAATATTACTGAGGCAATGGAAAAATATGCGTATCTATATACTGCCTTAACAGTATACAAGAGTAGGAAATTTCTGGAGTGTCGTTTGAAAATAAAGTTTAAAATATTTTAAAATAGGCTTACTCTTTGATCCCCAAATTCCATGTCTAACAGTTTATTTATTCTAAGGATATAATTCAACAAAATGAACAAATATTATACATATATATGTATGTATAGATATGTGTATATATATACACACATTGTAGCAACAAGATACATGTTTTTGACATATGTGTGTATATATCATGTGTTTGTATACTTTGTGTGTGTATATATCCAGGCAGCATTATTTATTTATTTTCAAAACCGGGAACAAACTAAGCATACATAAAATGTAAACAATGCACGATATGTCCAAAGAATGTGATATTATGAAGCCATAATATTTAAATTTATTTTTATTAACATGCCCATTTATCGATGATTATAGAATTCAAAGAAGGACATTTATTAAGGTTTCTGGCAGGCATGACTTCCTAGGTGTGTGTACGTGTATGCGTGTACAGGTGTGTAAAATGTGGGAGGGAAAAGAAGAAACAAGAATGGTAGAATGTTGAAGCTGAGTGATGTACAGGAAAGTGCATTACACTTTCTGTTTTGTATGTTTGAAAATTTTCATAGCATTTTTTTAAGCACACAAGATTTCACACCTCTTTTTAATAGTACAACGACCTTTGAACAAGATGAGTTTGAATGGCAGGGTCCGCGTGTACACAGAGCTTTAACACCACAGTACTGTAAATGTGTTTTCTCTTCATTATGATTTTCTCAGTAATGTTTTCTTTTCTCTAGCTTACTTTATTGTAAGAACACAGTATATAATACATATTACATACAAAATACCTGTAAAATGACTGCTTATCACTAAGGCTTCAGATCAATACTAGGCTATTAGTTAAGTCTTCAGGGAGTCAGAAGTCTTATGTGGATTTTCCACCATACTGAGAAGAGAAGAGAGCTCTACCCATAACCCTGACATGTTATTCAAGGGTTAATTTTGGGGTGGTGGAATTATGGACATTTCATCTCTCTTTTTATCAGTGAGTGCATATTACTTAGTCAATATTTAAAAAGTAAAAATGAACAAAAAAATTAAATCTACAGAAAAACATATTTTGCTTGTTGTTTCCCCAACCCTATGCTTCATCCAAATGTTTCTGACAATTTCACCTCCCCTCTTAAACCTACTTGATTTCCAAAGCCAGTTCTTACCTTGAGCTAAATGGATACAGTGAGTTGTACTTCAGACAACTTTTGGTTCAGCATCAGTCTCTTTGCTCCTGCTGAAGCTATAACATCTATTTCCAGTCTCTTGCTATTGCCCAGAGCCAACACTTGAGCCCCAACAATTTTCCTGGACTGATTTCTTTTTCTCTGTTGTTATTCTGGTTTGCATTTATGTGTATGTGGGCCTACAGGTCTACCTGCTCTCCTGACCTCAGTCAATCCCTTTCCACTTACACCTACCTCTCGTCTTCTGCTTTGGCTTTTGCCCTTTTCTCCCTAGATTCATAGCATCATTTGTTTTTTCTCTAGTTAATTATCTTCACCCATTTGGTTTGTATGGCATGTTGTTTACATCTGTCATACAACCTACCCAAACCAATAACATCCGTGGACTACATAGCTCTGGTGCTGCCTAAGTAGAATCTTGGCAGAGAAGATAAAATCAAGGTGTGCCAATTGTGAATCATCTTGTCTAGAATTTTTTTTTTTTTTTTGGCATTTCTATCTTCTCAGATCTGAGGCACATGACCAGAAGAAAAGCTTGACTCTGGAGCTAGACCACCTGGACTCAAATCCTGGATCTGTACCTCGGTAGCTATGAAATCTTAGATTAAGTGCCTTGGTGTTACCATCTGTAAAATGGGACTAATAGCTGTGAGGATTAAATGAGCGACTATATACAACACCTGTGGAACAATGCTTGATACACAAACATACTAAATTAGTGTTTTTAATTACTAAATCTAATATTTATTATGAACTCCTTTGAAACAAATGTTTGTGAGGGGAAATTTAGAATATTAAATAACAAAGGAATAACAAAAACACAAAAGTTATGTCTTGAATGAATGTGTGAATCTATTCACTCCTTTAGGATATATGGATTGAGCTTCTGTGATGACAAAGCCACTGTGCTTAGAAACTGGGCATGGGACCGAGAACAAAATAAATGGAGCCTTTGCTCTTATAGCACTAACACTGTAATGGAGCTTACATTTGAATTGATGAATGAACATATCAGTGGCTTTGTGGATGCCAAGAAATGTGATTATAACCTTTGTTCTGAAGTGGCTTTCTCTTCACCAGTAAAGCCATCTCCTGGTACATTCAAGTGTTTTAGAAAATCTCTCTCCATTCTTCTTGACCTCAAAAGGTGATTCATGACTATGTATTTATTAATCAAGTTAAAGGTTGCTTATTCATGCTTCCCATGGGAAGCATGCTTAATTCTATTCAACCAATTAATTGGATCTAATTCCTATCCAATTTTATTGGAATAGAATTAAGCATGCTTCCCATCACCATAGCAAATAAAATAATATTAGGCCTGATAAGATATTCAGGTGTTCTTGCTTTTCCTTAATTTTTCCACAAGAAAAAAACTAGCTCTACTATTTTTATTATACATTTTTACAATGCCTGCTTATTGGCAAGCTTTTAGTAATTCATAAAGGAATAAAACATAAAGGAAATCCAATTCCCTGATATAAATAACCAACAATGAGATTTTGTGATAATCTTTTCAGGAATCTCTTCATGCATTCATGTGCATATAATTTACATGAATAGGACCATATTATAGAAGATGTTTTAGTCATCATTCCCTTGCCTTCCTCTTTCCCTTCTCTTCTTCCTTTAGTTTTTACCTCTATGAATAGTGTTGAAATAACATTACATATGGATAGTCCATCTTGTACTTGCATTTCTGTAGGTTAAATTCCAAACGTAGGATTTCTAGACCAAAGTACCTACATAGTTTTAATTTTTATTTATACTGCCCAACTGCTTTCCAGAGTAGCCACACCAACTTAGAATCTCCCAGCAGTTTACAAGAGCTTGCATCGCTGTTTATCTTACCAACACTTAGTATGTTCAGGCTTTTACATTTTTTTAAACAATTGGTTGGTATGATAATATCTCATTTTTTTTTAAATTTTTTTTTCAACGTTTATTTATTTTTGGGACAGAGAGAGACAGAGCATGAACGGGGGAGGGGCAGAGAGAGAGGGAGACACAGAATCGGAAACAGGCTCCAGGCTCTGAGCCATCAGCCCAGAGCCCGACGCGGGGCTCGAACTCACAGACCGCGAGATCGTGACCTGGCTGAAGTCGGACGCCTAACCGACTGCGCCACCCAGGCGCCCCGATAATATCTCATTTTAATTTAAATTTACATTCCCTTGGTTTGTTCTCCTCTGAATTGTCTTTTCATATTTAGGGCTTCACTGGACATTCAAAATATATGAGCTTTGTCTTTAATACATTCTATAAAATTTCACAATTCATCTCTTCTAATGCTGCTTCTCTTTTTTCCCCTTATTCTGTCTAGAATGCTATTAGATATAGAACTTTTCACTTTATCCTCTATGCCACTTAATGTCCCTTTCAGATTTTCAGTCTTATTTGTCTCTGTGAAATTTCTGTGTAATCTCTTCAGATACCAGGTCACTAATTATTTCTTCAGTTATACCCAAACAAGAACTCCAACTCCACTAAGTTACTAATTTCAATCTTCGATTGCTTTCTAGTAGACTTACTTGATTCTTTTTTTCAGATTAGCTAGTTCATTTTGATAGAACTTTTTTCATGCTCCTTTTAATGCCCTCTTATATTCCATTAAACTCATTGGACATACTTATTTTATTTTATATTCTGTGTTCTGATCATTTGAAATTGGTGATCTACATGTACCTGATCTTGCAGAGATATTTTTGTTTGTAACTGTAGGATTTTATTATTATTATTTACAAAAATGGAATCTGGAGTATTCTAGGTATATGGTCATATTAGCAAATAGAGATACTTTGTATTTTTCTGCTATTTATACCAGTTATTTCATTTTTCTTGCCCTAACTGCATTTAATAACATTTCCAAAATGATGTTGAATGCTACTGAAAACAGTAGCATCCTTGTCTTGCTTCTAATAGTTTTTCTAGCTAATCGTATCTACCTTCCCCATTACAAATGCTATATGCTAACAAACTATACATGAAGAGCTAAAGTTCATCACAAAGCCAAAACCCACAGAATGCAAACTTTTAAAATGTACATTATCCAGTAATCATTTTCTATGAATTACATGTGCAATGCATTATTTGGATACCTCTAAAGAAAACAAAGAAAACCTGAGAAATTATACATACAGGATTGAAAGGTGTTAAGTATTTTTCTTACCAAACTGTCACGAAAGAGACAAGAAAAACTGAAAAGACGTAAGTGCATGAGGATAAAGACAATGTGGAAAGGAAGTTACTTTAACAGTTTTGGAAACTAGGAAGGAGGTCGATGACTGGTGTGTATTCATTCCCTATGAGTGTTTTAAACAATTCCAACAAACTTAATGGCTTAAAATAACACAGTGTATTCTCCTACACTTTTGAAGGTCAGAAATCCAAAATGGTTTCACTAACCTAAACCAAGGTGCTGGCAGGGCCATGCTTTCTTGGGAGGCTCTCTGGTAGAATCTCTTTCCTTGTACTTTTCCAGGTGCTAGAGCTGCATTCCTTGCATTCCTTGGCCTATGACCACTTCCATCTTGAAAGTTAGCAGCAAAGTATCTACAAATCTCTGTTTCCATCATCGCATTACCTTCTTCCTCTTCTGTGGTCAAATCACCCTCAGCCTCCCCTTAAAATAATACTTATGATTACATATAGGCATCATCTGTATAAACCAGGATAATTTCTCCATCTCAAGATCCTTAACCGAATCACATCTGCAATTCCTCCTTATGCCATGTAAAGTTACATTTCCAAGTTCCATGAATTAGGTCTTAGATAATCTTTTGAGGCCATAATCCAACCTACCACATGTGGTAGAGTTTAGCACATCAAAGCTGAAAATTAAACTGCCAGTAAGGAAAGCAACAGAAGTAGCATATTTTGTCACAGAACTACAGTAGGAAATGCAAATTAAAGCCATCAGGCAGGTACTTTTACAACTGGAGCAAGCCAATGGGGTAGAAATCAGGAGACCGGGTTAACCATGAAATACACCATTATATTCTTCAGATCACCTTCCCAAACATTTACAGTCAGGGTACTTCCCCCCTCTAATGCAGTGGACTCAGGGACACTGCACATTGCCAAGGGCAATGACACCACATGAAAAGTAAATACTCATTAATTATCATTGAAACCCAGATACTTTTTCCCAATGGGTTCTAAGAACGCTTATAGAGAAGATGATACATCCTAGGCTAGAGGATAAATGAATATTCTTTGTGGAAAAGTACAGGAAAGCAGAAGAACAAAAGATAATTGATACATATGAATCTCCCAGTAAAACCAAATTAATTACCAACCAATAAATACCACCAATGGACAAGACCCACATACACATGCATACCTTCAAATCAGTTTTGATGTCTATTTATTAAATCCTAAGGAAAGGTCACGTATAGCCAGGCATTTGAAGAAAGCCTCTAACATAAATACTAAAGTAAACAAAAGCGGGGGGGGGGGGGGGGGAAGAATCTCAGCAAAGAAGCAAAAGACTTTTTACTGGCAGTTCAGATCTTCAGAGAGATTAGAGTTCTTGTACTCATAAAATGAGGAATGAGGTCCTTATTTTTAAATGCTACACACAGAAAAAATTAAAATCTTGCAACGTAAAATTATAACAGCAAAAAAGGAATGTCTAATAAAAAGGTTAAAGACAAAGATGAAAAAACTCTCAAAAAGCAGAAAAAAAGCCAAAGACTCGAGTATTATTCCAGGACTTGAGGCATTGAACATTTAGAATTCCAGGGAAAAAGCTGAGAAAAGATGGAGAAAATAAAGTTATCAGAGAAAATGTTTAAAATTCTTTCCAAGATCAAGCATATGAATTTCCAGAGGGAACATCAAGTGCTCAGCATAATGGTTACATAAGACATACATAAAAGTGTATCACTGTGAAATTTCAAAACACATGGAAGCAAAAAGAAAATTCTAGAAGCGTCCCAAGAGCAGTTGCAAGAGCCCATATTCAGGAATCAGAAGGACATCAGACTCCTCAACAGAAATGCTGGAAACTAGAACACAGCAGAGAAATGCCTTCAAAATTCCCAGGGAAATTGATTTCCAACTGAGAATTGCATACTCAACCAAACTACTAAATTAAGTAGAATATCCCAAGTTAAAAAAGGCAAAATTTCAGTGATTTTACCACCCATGCATTCTATCTTGGGAAGCTACAGGAGAATATAATCAACTAAGATGGAGAAGTTAACAAAGAAGAAACAAAATAGGGGATCCAAGCACCAAAAGATCCACAAAAAAAGATTCCTTGCAAAAAATAAATGGTAAGATTCCCCAAATATATGATGATGAGACACCTAGGACACTTTTTTTCAAATGACAGTGACTTTGTCTCCCAGGAGACATATAACAATGTCTGGGGACAATTTATTATTACAGGTTGGACAGTGGGGAGAGTGCTACTGGCATCTAGTGGATAGAGGCCAGAGATGCTGCTAAACATCCTACAGTGGAGAGGACAACCCCCTACAACAAATAATGATCCAACCCCAAATATCAATAGCACTGAGGAAGTTGAGGAACTCAGTTCTAGGCTAATAGCTTTGCACCAGTATGAAACAGGAACCAGTGCAACTTAAACTGATTCTGGATTCATTCTGTGGTCAATTTAGAACCACTGACTTACTAGAACTAAGCCTCAGAAAGTATCTTTTAAGAGACACAGGATTATGATATAATGCGAGCAGTGTGGTTATAGAGGCAGGCAGAAAGTGCTTGGGGACACAATTTAGCCATTTTCCTTGATTCTAATTGCTATGTTACTAACTTGTTGCCTGATATAAAAGACTGCTCATGGTCTTGCCACAAACTAACATTGTAACTTTATCTCCTGTTGGTTTCCTCTGCCATACAATTTGGGACTTTGTGAACATACATCAGTTTAATCCTCCATTCATTGCTCATACTGTTCTTTCCTGTTTCTCTACCCACCTCGTTCTCCCAAGGAATTCATTATCAACATCCAAAACTAAGCTCCAAGAGTCAATAAAGCAGCAATCAATTAAAATGAATAAAATGGCTCCTAAATATCAGTACATTCTTAATTAATTTTAAATAACACATATTCATCATGTAAATAATTGGTATATGTATTATTGAAGGTGATTCCAACTAATATGATTAACAACCCCCGAAAGGTACAATAGCTCAAGTATCATGGAAGATTCTTGCTCATTCTCATAAAATCCTAAATCTAGATTAGTAGATCCCTCTCCTCCCAGGAGTAATTTAGAGTTCTGGGTACCTTCAATTTTATACTTTCAACTTCTTGGTTTCTAATTTCAATGTGTTCATCAGCATCAAATTGGCAGACGGGTCAAAGCATGCAGAATGATATATAGGAGGTCTTTATGGTCCAGGCCTATACATGACATACATCACTTTCACTTGCTTTGCCGGGGCTAAAACTCAGCCATATGGCCACACATATTGCAGGGTAGGCTGGGAAATAACTACCAGGAAATGCCTGGTGAACAGTCAGTCTCTGCCATGACGTGGTTCTGAAAACTTTTCTAGTACTGTTCAGAAACAAAGGAGATTTGATTATTTGTAAGGCCTATATATAATAAATTATCACATGGCTATTGAAATCATACAGCAGAATGCCAGTGAATGGAAGCATTCAGATAGAAACATTAAGGAATATAGGAAAAGTCCCTGAATTGCAAAGTATAAAATAAAGGAAGAAGCTCAGAGGAGCAGATCGTGTCAATTACATACGAGGGGATATTGTTAAGAAATGGACAGCAGGGCTAGGGTGCCTGCATGGCTCAGTCCGTTAAGCTCCTGACTTCAGGTCAGGTCATGATCTTGCAGTTTGTGAGTTTGGGCCCACATGAGGTCCTGTGCTGACAGCTCGGAGCCTGGAGGCTGCTTTGGATTCTGTGCCTCCCTCTCTCTCTGCCTCACCCCCACTTGTGCTCTGTTTCTCTCAAAAATAAATAAACATTAAAAAGGAAAAGAAAAGAAATGGACTGGATTGTGGGGTCATCTTCTGGGCTGCAGAAATGGGCTGAACAGGGAGGAGGGACAGCTGATCAGAGAGGAGGGACAGTGCTGCCACCACTTCCCTTGCAACACCAGCCTCAAGTGCACATCACCCACCAGGCAACAAATCGGAAATAATCCAAAGCGGAAAGAAATGGACACAAGTAGATGATATGCTTGGGGGAGCAGCAGCCTGGGAGAATGTTGACTCTACTGCAGAATCATGTTCTAAATGCAAACATCCTCATGCCTATTGCATGCAGCTTCAGACCCGCTCTGCAGATGAGCTGATGGCTATCTTCCACAAATGCTGTAATGCTCAGTGTGGACACTGCTGAAGGCCTAGGGCCAGGCTGGCCCAGCTGTGTCAGCGTCTGCTTACCTTGTGCCCCAGGGAGGATTCCTACCTTGAGTGTGAACTGTGTGTCCTGACAGTCATTGCTGGTGTGGCAGAAAGCTAAGCCTGTTAGGGTAGCTTCTGGACAGGATGTCAGCAAGGGTAGCCCATCTGCCAATGAGCGGATAAGCTCAATTATGTCTGGTGAGATTTTGTTTGTATGTGTGTGGTGGGGGGGGGGGGGGGGATGGGGATCCACAACTAAGTGGCTCTTTGTTTCATGTCCTGCTCATTTATCTTTTACAAGAATTGGGTAATTGGCATTCTTTACTCATCAACTCTCTTAAATACTTACCCTATTTACACAATAAAGTAAAATTATATAATTTAGTTAAAAAAAAGAGGTAGAAAAGAAAAAGAAACAGTGGAGAACAAGGAGGTAAATATAGCAATAGAGGGCAAAGAGAATGCTGCACTTTTTCCTGAGTCAAGAGTAGAAGAAAAGCTCTGTTGGTTAAGAAATTGGAAAGCCAGTTTTGTCAAGGAGGGTAAAAAGATGTAAAGATGACCAGAAAAAAAAAAAAAAAAACACAAAACTGAGACAGTGAAGGGAAATTTTCTTTGTACCTGAGGGATTGCTTCACATGGTGTTGAGTTGGGTAAGTTGAACTGTAGGCAAAATGATTGCAGAGTTGGTTAGGTGAGGATTTTTGTGTGTGAGGATCTTACTAAGGTGGTCACTTGCTTCACAGGGTTGGGGGCAATAACAACAATTAAAAAAAAAGAGGCAGAGTAGTTTAAATTTAATTTAATGGTTTAATTGTGTGATCTTTTATTATGACCTTTGTGGTGGGCATTTTGCTAATTATGGAATTCTTACAACACATTGAGATTGGGGCTACTATGGTCATTTTTTGCACGAAGTCAGTTGTCTCATGTCACAGAGGTAGGTAAGAGTTTGGGCTAAAGTTAGAATCTTGGTCAGGTTACCTCCATGGTCCCTTAAATACTTACTCAAAATCACTGCCACTGTTTTTTTGTTGTTGATTATCTGTTCGTCTGTTTGGTTTTTTCTTAATCAAGTCTACCAATTAAGCTATAGTAACACTATACATCAAGGATTACATTTAAGTAAACATGCTTGCAATGTTTAATTAAACTAATACCATAAAATATATACTATAAATTAGTTCTGTGTTCATTAAAATGGTGATTATCAATCGAACAGCCAAAAACAAATGCAGGGCTTTGGAGGTAATTTTTTTTTAATGTTTATTTATTTTTGAGACAGAGAGAGACAGAGCATGAATGGGGGAGGGTCAGAGAGAGGGAGACACAGAATTGGAAGCAGGCTCCAGGCTCTGAGCCATCAGCCCAGAGCCCGATGTGGGGCTCGAACCCACGGACCCTGAGATGGTGACCTGAGCCGAAGTCGGACGCCTAACCGACTGAGCCACCCAGGCGCCCCTGGAGGTAATTTTGAAGAATAAAACAGGAACGATTAAATGTAAAATAAGTTAAATGGTTTCTTGAAGTTCTTTCTGGTTCTAGTATCCTATCTTTAAACTTGAGATTTTTAAGTGAAAGTATGTTTTAAAACTTCTCTCAGCAAATTTAATTTAGAATAGTGATCACACCTATTTAAGTTGTAAATTTTTAAAACTCCACTAGAAATAGAAACTATTACCAACCTTAACTGTGTAAAGTGTCCTGAGAATTTTCATTAGGGTACATATTTCTTGAAATGAATTTTTATGAAGCAATTAATTTGGGAATGTGTCACAACTAACATTTAAGTGCTACTATGGATTTAGAGATTTTAGCTCTTTCTTTCCTTTTATAAATCATGTTAGCAAAACGTCAGTAGACAAATACATATTTAAGAAACTATACTCGAATTAAGGAAACTGGAATTTAAATAAAGTGGGTCTCTCAAGCATCTCATATTTACAATACACTTTCACCTTAAGAACTACAAAACATGAAATGCTTGGAATATATGCCTGCCACTCACATTTCTCAGCTAAGAAACTTCTTTCATATTAGACTTTAAATATCACTTCAGGGGCGCCTGGGTGGCGCAGTCGGTTAAGCGTCCGACTTCAGCCAGGTCACGGTCTCGCGGTCCGCGAGTTCGAGCCCCGCGTCGGGCTCTGGGCTGATGGCTCGGAGCCTGGAACCTGCTTCCGATTCTGTGCCTCCCTCTCTCTCTGCCCCTCCCCCGTTCATGCTGTGTCTCTCTCTGTCTCAAAAATAAATAAACGTTAAAAAAAATTTTTTTTTTAAATAAAAAATAAATAAATAAATATCACTTCAGTGAAATCTTTCTTGACCCCACCCTGTCCCCAGAGAGTATCAGGTAAATGCTATGAGAACTTTGAAAAAATTCAGAGGAAAAAGTATCATGATTGTTTATCAGCGTCTTCTGTGAACCTATTTAAAAAGGATTTACATAACTAGTTTTTGCTCATAAGTGTAATATTTGTGGGGCGGGAAGGGCATATGTCATCTTTGAACAAAACATTTTTATTCCATACTCAGCAACTTTTCTCTCCTTCAAAACAAAACTGTTTCTGCAAATGTCAGAGATTTCAGGATATTGTCCTAATTTAATTGCATAAATACAGGTCAACCCTATACAGGCAGCCAGGTTTACAGTGACTCCCTGCTTTCCTCTCCAATTGGAATTTCCAATTCAACTGGTCCTATTTCTTGACTTTCTTCTATGTCTCTGCTAAAAGGTTACTATATGGTTATGCATTTCCTTGCTTTTGCTTAATCATAGCTTAGAGGAGGTCATTTAGCCATGAGATCACCAAAAAGTCATCTTAATATATATACCTGATTTTATTGAGTATATGACATAATTTAAGTATAGATTCTGATTGTGGTTAAGGAGAAACATCTGAGATTCTGTTGTAGCTAGTTCTTCTAGTGCTCAGTGTGAACACCCTTATATTACACATTCCTTAATAACAGGAAGAACTTCTCTAAGTAAATTTAATTTAGAATAGTGATCACACACCATATAAGGGCTCTGCTTTCCCAGAGCCTAGCACAGGGCCTGGCACAAAATAGACAATCCGAGAAATTCACTGCATGAGTAGGTCAACAGATCAATGGCTTAATTCTTAAGGCAGAGTATTCTTTTCCTTGTTATTGTTACTAACATATTGCTTGTATTTAATAAAGCACAAAATTCAAGTGAGATTTTCCACGTGGAGTAACCATTTTGTACAACACTGTAAATAAGACATAACTTTATTTCAATCACTTCCCAGTCCAAAAATCAATGTATTAATAGAAAAGAAGCTGAACATTAAACAATCTCCGAGAAGGGTCTACTTTTGTTTGAATTAATGCAAAGGCCATGAGAATCTGACATCTTGGTCCATCTGGTCAGACACAAATGTCCTTATAATGATACTTTGGAAAGTTACTTTTGAAATCCCATTTGGTTAGACTGTATAATGAGAGTGGCACCAAGGGTTGTGGAGTCTGTATCACATCCCCATTCCCCAGAGATGGATCATCTTTTGAAGCACTTGAAAACTTAAAAATAGACTCATATAGAATCACATTCCCCCATCTCATGTACTTTTCCAAATACTGTAAGTTGCTGAGGAGATTCTTTGGAAGTTTTTAATCTGATCTGTGTGTAATAAATTGATACCAGAAGTACCTTTGCAGTTGCTGGGGAAAATGCTGCCCACTCAAAGGTTAGAACTCAAACCAGATAACCCTCCCACTGGACAGATATTCACTTCCCTGAAACCCAGCATGATTCATTGCTATTTTCAGCTATAAAACACTGGTGAGGTAACTGGGTATAAAACATTAATATCTTCTGCTACTTCTAATCAGCACTTGAACCCACGTTCAAGGAGAAGGCACAGGAGGGAGGGAGCAAGAGACAGAAACTGCTCCCCTTACCACCCTCCTGAGCTGTGCTGTCCACATTTAAAGACTTCAGTTTATTTCCTCTGCAAATCAATTTGACGCAGTCGAAGTCTGGGGCATTCACTTGCCTATTCAATTACTTCGTTAGAACCCAAACTCAAAGATAAGCACTTTTGGAAAAAAACAGCTAAACAAATCCATCGCCTGCATTATATCAAACTCTTTCAGACGGAAAATGCAGTCAACAGAGATCATCCTACTGAGTTGCAGATGTCTAAAATGTCACTTCTCCTGGATATTTCCTCCAGGAGAGATTTTGGTTTTGCTTTCCCAGATACCTTCTTTGGCCCTAGGAGTCTACAGGCATTTTAAATCAAAGACAAAGTCTGCGCTGAAGGGGGCAATGGGGACTCCCTCTTGTAAAGGGAACTTGGAGGGAGATCCATAAGCAACTCTAACAAATGGAAAGTCCAGCTAGAAGCCTCGGGCTGGAATGAATTTTACTCTCTGCTGTGTCAGCCAAAGGCTGTGTAGCTTCAGTGAGCTCTATTTTTGGAATCATAGAACTGATGCTACAAATCATCATGAGGTTATCTTAACAACTGTATGAAAATTTCCATTCTTGGTATCACTCAGGAGCTGGTTGCTCTTAAAATGTAGCAAGGATATTTGTTTGGCAAAAGCCAACAGAACCATGTTATTAACAGTGAAATTATTTTGCAAACAGAGAAATATATTGAATAGCATCAGGGAACCTGGTAACATTTTTTGGTTATTTTGTTTTTTGAGTGACGATTAGGACACAAATCAGAGTTTAAATTCTGGCTGCCTGATATAGGACTCCTTAGGTTGCATTTTTGTCATTTTGGGGCTTTAATGTTTTTATGATGAAATGGGGTAGTATATCACTTCAAGAGGTTCCTGCAAAGCTGAAATGAGGCAATGCATTTGCAGGCTATCTGACATACGTAACACACCACAAAAATACTAGGTCCCATCCTTCCTCCTTAGTTGAGTTATCATGGCTCATATTCAAAAGAGCTCCTTATTGGCCAGGAGATTTCTGAAGTCCTTGCTAATTTTTAATGGTGCTATGTAGTTTTTGTCTCGAGTGTTTTGTTCTTGGTTTTCATACTGCACAGTTCTAGTAGACTGAAATAACACAATGCTTAGACTATTATTCTTATTTTGACATTTTGATATAGTTCCGACCAAATATTTGAAGTAATGGGAGGATCTACATTAACCATTAAATTAACCATTAAAACACACTAGATTAAAAATTAGGAGCTGCCCGTCTACTCCACTGTGTGCAGTATTTTGGAATTTACAATTCTTTTACCGAAAGCTTTCTTCTCATTTGATTCTTTACAACAACACAATGAGGTTATGTGCGTAATGTTCCCCTTAAAATAAGTAAATTGAGGATCCCAGTGATAACGTCATTTATTTAAGAGCAAACACTAAATTATAAAGATAGGACTAGATATTCAAGTCCCCTAAAGTGAAAAAAAAAATTTAGGTGTTTCCTGAGAGCATACATCTTCCTATATACCTGGGTCAACTTGAGCAGATCATGTGTTCTTTCTATTTCTTAAAGGGGATAATTATACCTGACTGCTTCACTCGAGTATTCAAACAATAAATGAAGATAAGGTATAGGGGAGATTTTGAAAAACAAAGTTATTATTATTCATCAGGACGGAACTATCACAGTATCTCCCTATGACCTCATTCTGACATTCTGGAAGATAATATGCATATATATAGCATATGATAAGAATACATCAGTGGTTTTTGGAGACAAAATTCTAGATGGTAGCAGAGCATGCAGCTATGCATTCTCCTATGAATTACCTTTGTGATAATGAAGGAATAGATATCCTGGGGAAACACCTGCATCAAACACCTACTGCTGCTTAACGGCCTTGTGAGTCAGGATTCTCCAGAGAAAGAGAACCAAGAAAAGATATATAGATATACTTAATAGGAGAGAATGGCAGTGGCCAGTAATTTATCCAAAATCTTTAAAACCTTTCTTCTCCCTTTTCCTCCTTTCTATTCACTCCTGTGAATTGTGTAGTTACTACCTTTCTCACACTGTCACATTTTACTTCCAATTAGTTCCAAGTGACATAAATCAGGACATGTTCTTAACATTTCTCATCACCTAGAGAAAAAATACACATACACTCATGTTTAAAGGCATTTAAAATTCTGGCATTTTTTTCTTTCATTTTCTGGTTGGGGGTTGGGGGTGTGCGGGTGGGGAGTGAAAAGAATACCCACAAACATCCTCAGTACCCACCTCAGAAGGTCTGTGTTTACACTTAAGTTCCTTATTTTATTAGGAGGAACTGGAAATTTTACATAACATATCCTGTATCTTATGGTTTTCTTGTATGGGGAATATTAAGGTTGCTAATTAATCATGTTTTATAAACTGAATATGTATAGTTCTAACATCCATATGTATGTGTGTATGTATTTATATATACTAATTTTTGCAAATGTATTAGAATATTATATAAACATGTAAACTTCTATAAATATAGTTTTTAGAATACAGTAAGTCAGGCACATTGGAAATATCTTAAAATAGTATATCTTTTTCAATACAAATTAACATTTTCCTCCAATACAAGAGCCACTGAAAAATGTAATAATTGAGAACTTCCCCAAAGTAAAAATTACAAGGAGGGTCTTGAATGCTATATTGGAAATGCTAGTAAATAAAAGAGGCAATGATAATACTACATGACCTCTTTCATGGATTTTCCTCACATAGCCCTTTATACATTTTTTTTCCTGAGGCAGGCTAAGAGCTTTTAATCAAACATTTTAAATTTAATTATTTTTATAAGCAGTCAATAGCTTTCACTTTGATTTGCCCTAACTCTGCTTCCCCAATGAACATTAGAGACATACTAAGTTTTTTTTAAAGCTTTTAGAAAACATTCTTCCCATAGCTCTTAAAGGGAGATAATTTAGGAAAATGTGATTTATTGTACTGTTTATAACTCAAAATTACATGTATCTATTTGTCTGAGATTCAAAAAAAAAAAACCCCAAACAACCTTTTACATCAAACTGAGCTTAGGCAGTTTGATTCCTGAAGAAATTGGGGTGTGGGAGGGGAATAGGAGAGAGAGGATTACAGTTGTCTAGAATGTGCTTAACACATTCTTTTTTGCAGCCCCAAATTTCTAAAAGGCTAATATCATTTTGAACTGTTTGATTTCTTTTACATTAATTATGAAAAAGAACTTTTAAAGCTCTTGATAACAAAGAAAAAATCCTGGAGAACTTAGACTTCCGTGGGTTTTGGAAGACACAGAACTGGTGAGAGGTCCCAGTCACTGACAAGTAAAACCCAGGCCTGCTGGTGTATCACTCCAGGATGATTCTGAGGCAAACAGAAATATATGTGAGGAAAACAAACAAGAAATATATGTAAGGAAGTTGAATGCTGCAGTTCAAGAGGAAGATAAGTTCAAATAAGGAAAACAACATTGGAAACAGGATGGAAGAAGAAATCATGAGAATTCCTTAAGTACTCAAGAAAAGTTACTGCAAATGGAGGGTACAGAGCTGCTATGAGCATCTTACAAGCAGAGGATAGTAAGACTGATGATGCCCCACCCCCCTAATAAAGGAAGTCCCTTGTGAGAACTTACGGCCCTCTTATAAAGTTCTGGGCTAACAACTGTTACTGTACAACCAAGCTATCATTTAGGGATTACAAGTCTCATCATCATTCTTTTTTTTTAAGTTTATTTTTATTTATTTATGAGAGAGAGAGGAGAGCAAGCAAGCAAGCAAGTGGGTGGGGGGCAGAGACAGGGATAGAGGGAATACCAAGCAAGCGCTACACTGTCAGCATAGAGCCCCATGCAGGGCTCAAACTCACAAACCGTGAGATCATGACCCGAGGGGAAATCAAGAGTCAGACACCTAACCAACTGAGTCACCCAGGTGCCCCTCATCACCATTCTTGACATTGGAAAATGTAGCCTGTTTGGGATAGAAGTTTTTGTTCGTGTGTGTAAGTTTTAGCCTTGAGTAAGGCTAAGGTACATAAGGATCTAGGTTGTAGAGCATATTCAGAGTATTTTTAATAATTTATTGTTTCTTAACACCTTAGTGAAGCCTAAGGGTAAATGGTCAAGGAGGTTGGTGAAAGTGGGTTTTTCTGGGTGTTTTATCCAAAGGGTAACAAACATCAAAGTGAGACTTGAAAAGTGATCTAGATTCCCTGTTAAAGAAATCACTATCTGAAGGTCGTCCAAAATGAGGACCCCAAAACAGATGTGTGCTGGGCTCAATTAACAGGAATAAAATGGTAAAGGATAGACAAGAATAAGAAGAAAGGCTGAATAAGCACAGAGATTAATGTGCAGGTGGCAGATCAATTTCCTGAGAGCCCAAGGACGAAAGGAAAGGAAATAACATTTATTGAGTTTATTCCATGTACCAGGCACTCCATGAGGTATTTTAGATATAATTTAATCCTTCTGTTGACAAACATTTCTTTGGAATGTCATATGTGCTTTTTAAAAATAAAATTTAGAGTTTTGGAAGAGTTTTAGATTTTCACAAGAAATGAGTACTACAGAAAGCTTCCATTCACCCCACACTCAATGTCCCATATTATTAACATCTTATATTAGTATTCCACATTGTGTACAAATATACATGTTTTGAAAGCACTTAGATTCTTAAGTCATTTATCACTATGTGTACAGATGAAAAACTGAGGCTCAGAGAAATTGTGTTCCCTAAAATATGTGACTGTTTTAATCTACAGTGTCATACTACAACATATCTTATTGAAACAAAATTGTAATAATATGGTCTAAAGTGCACATCTAATCCAAGACGTGGCTAAAAAGGTATCTGTCTTTGCACTTGCGCTCAATTGTGTGTAATATTTAGTATATGTCAAGTGCCCCTAACCGTCCTTCAGGAGTTATTGCACATGATGCCATTTTATTTTTCAATAGTGCTTATGGGTAAGTATAAACAGAACTAACAGCAGATCCCCAGGTTGGATCAGTTGTGTCCATGCCACAATTTGTGTCTGGTAGGGTGCCCATGTGATGAGGTTTGGTTTTACTTGGACATTTTGTCTGCATATTGAGTCAGGGTGGCAAAATGTCAAAAGCCTACAAGATATGCTGGTGTTTCTTTCCTCATCCACAGAACCTATGTCTCCATCACACCTGTCAATTCCACGGCAGTCATGTACCTTCTGCATGGGTGCCCCTTATCAATTCACGACGATTTTTTCTTATAAAATCCATACCGGTTTCTCTGGTTCACTAGAGTGGTTCCTGATGCTTTATCCTTGTATCTACTTGTTTGCCATCATTTGTTTCACACATAATAGGAAGCGTTCCCTCAGTGATCTTTTCCTCAAGTGCTTCACTTTCATGACCTCCCCAGTTTAGTGGCACATTTCAGAGTGATTGCATACTTATCATTTATAGAGCCCTGTCTATATGCACATGAAATAACATCCCATTAAAATGTGAACTGGGAATAAGATCTTAATTTTAAAATGCTGGTAGCCAGAACGACTGAATGAGTATTTCCAGATCTTCCTTTTCTGACTATATTGCCTCAATTTTACTGTAGTGATTTTTAATCGCATTCCTAATCTGTCCCAGGTACCACTTATCAGAAGGTTTTACATCTTACCCAAAATAAGTTTCAGAAGGAAACTTACTTTTTACGTTTTTATTTTGTTTCTATCAAACAGCACACGAATGTAGTTTAAAAATTCAAATAGTCCAGTAGACTTCTATGGAAAAATAGCAATTTTCCCTCCCAACTTCCACCTGAATCCCTTTCTGCAGAGGCAGCAATATTCAACTATCTTAGCTGTATTTCTACTATCTTATGACTTTCAAATTTTTGTCCATAAATTGTTTTAAATTACCAATTGTAAATATTATTTATTGACTATCTAGAATCGAATATAATGATTAACTATAATAATATCCTCCCTTATACCACACAAAATAAATATTTAGGCCCAGTATACTTTCTTGACAAGAGTCAACCAATACACAAGTGTATAATAAAACTCAGTTTTCAGTTATAATATTTTAACTCTAATGTTCACAGGTGAGCCACATATTGGATAATGATTCATTTAATTCTTTAACAATTATTTGTTTTCTGAAGTTAATAAATTACTTACTGCTTTTGCCTACCAGAGGTAAAGAAGAGGAATTCTCAGACTAAGAAAAGGCTAGAAAATTCTTTCCTAGCAAATGTGCACTATGAGAAACACTAGAGTCTTTAGACTGATGGAAAACGTTCCCAACTAGCAGAGAACTCTAAAAATAAAGGGTGCCAGAAAGCATAAAATATAGGTGAATAGAAATACTATTTAAAATGACAACAATAATAATAGTCATAACAATAGGATCTTGTGGGGTTTATAAGCTATGTATAAAGAACATGCGTAGATCAAAATTACATAAAGGGTGAAGCAGGGGACACACAGAGTTAAACTTCTTAGGGTCCTTGAATGTGCAAAGAGTGGTAAAGCATTAGCTTAAGGTTTATGTAGGAGCTCATGGGTGCCTATTATAATATCTAGGGTAAGCCTTGAAAGAATATACAATGCTAATACACAAAGCTAATCCAAGAGATAAAATAATATATCATGCTGAATAGAAGGCATGCAAGGAGAAATGAGGGGACAAAGAAGATTATATCTTAGAGTGCAAACAGCAAAGGGTTTTTAAACTCAACTCTATCAATAATAATAAATATAAATTGACCAAATAACCCAGTTAAAAGATTGTTAGACTAGGATTAAAGACAAAGTGTAAAAAATTCAATTCTATTCTATCTACTACAGACATACTTTGCTAGTATGTCTATATACACTAACACTGTTAGTTTCCTCTTGCACCTATAACAAATTACTACAAATTTAGTGACATAAAACACAAGTTTATTATTTCACAGTTTGTAAACTCAGAAGTCCAAAATGGTTTTCTGAGGCTAACACCAAGGTGTCAGCAGGGCATTCCTTCTGGAGGCTCTAGGGGGCAATGATTTCCTTTTCTCCTCCTTTTGCTGGTAGAGGCTCCCTGGAACACATGGCTAACGGCTTTTCCATCTTCAAAACCACCAGCATTACCATCTTCAATTCTCTTTCTGACTCAGACTCACTGGCCTCCATGTTTTACTGGTAAGAAGCTGCGTGATTACACTGGGCACACCCAAACAACCCAGGATAATTTTTCCATATGAAGATCCTTAACTAATCCTATGTGAAAAGTTCCTTTTGCCGCATCAAGTGACACACTTATAGTTTCCCAGATTAGCTGAAAGGTAGCTGTCCTGGAAAGTCATTAAACTCAACAGAGATCTGCATGAATGAGAAATGCACTTTGTTCTGTTAACTGACTGAGGTTTCCAGAATGTTCAGCAGCACATAGTCCATTTCTCCTAGTTCATCTATAAAGTAGAACACTGATATAATCTAAGGTCCAGGAATTGGTTGTCAATATATCCTAGATTTCTTCCACATATGTGCCAGCAAAAAATAAATAGCAAAAATATCAGATCCATATGATGTTATATATTGGAATGATAAGCATATACCAATTTCCACATTTAACAGCATAAGTGACATTATTTATATCATTAAATGTAGTGAACAAAATTGACTTGAAAATATCAGCAAGGAACAAAAATTTATACAAAATGGCATTGCAGATTTGAAAAATGACCAAACAGATGGTCTAAAAATAAATACAAAATAACTAAAATAAAAGCAGTAATGAAGACATTTAACACAAAACTTGGACACAAAAGAGATTTATGAACTGGCAGATATAAATGAAGTATTATGCATGACAGATCAAAAGAACAGGAGAATGAAGAAAAGAGTGGGCAAAAGACATAGAAGATAACCATAGATAGAAACTTTATAATCAAACTTCAGAACACCAAAAGGAAGATACTAAAACCAAAAAATAAAACAAAACAAACTACCCACACACTGCCTTCAAAATAATGCTGTATCTAATCACTGCTAAGCACAATGAAAGCCAGAGGTCAATTAAATTATATCTTCAAAGGTTGAAAGAAAATAACACTCAACATGGAATTCTACACCCAAATAGCATATATTTCAAGAACATGGCAAAATTAAGACATTTTCAGATGAAAAACATCAGAATGCTCACCAGGCAGCCCTTCCTGTTAGAAGTTGGAGGAGGCTCCGTATTATTGTATCCTGCAGATTAAGAAGGCACTTTGAGACCAAAAACGAAGCAAGCCATTCCAGAGCTCCACACAGTTATATCGGGGGTTACTTACCAAGAGTGAGGATGCAGCCAGCGGGTGGGCCTGTGATCCATGTGGTACACACTTATCGTGCATGCATATTTTCTGCTGAATGCAGACCATAATCCCCAGCTTTTACAGTGATGGGCATGGTGATGAGGTCACAGGGTAATTACCTAAAGTGGGGCCTTCTGTGCACCAATCATCTCAACTAGTTAGCTAAGTGGCGCCTTCTGTGCACCAATCATCTCAATTAGTTAACTAAGTGGGGCCTTCTGTGCATCACTTTAGGGATGATAGGAACAAGGCTTCCTGCATTCTGGTCAGGGCATACATTAACCTCCCTTGGGCATGGAGCATGGAGCCCCCCGAAGGAGGTTGATGCATGGACATGAATAAGATGGAATCAATGTAGGAGCACTGCGGGGGCGGGGGGTTCATCGGCTGGGCTTCCAACTTTGGCTCAGGTTATGATCTCTCAGTTTGTGGGTTCGAACCCCATGTCAGCCTGCTTTGGATTCTGTGCCTGTCTCTCTCTGCCCCTCCCCCATCCATGCTCTGTCTGTCTCTCTCTCAAAAATAAATAAAGATTAAAAAATTAAATAAAAAAAGATGGATCAATGTTGTCAGAACTTCCACGCTTACTAATGACAATTCTAAAGGGCATGCTATATATCTAGAAAGGAAATGATTCCACGGCACCTGGGTGGCTCAGTCAGTTGACCCACTCTCGATTTCAGCACAGGTTATGATCTCAGGGTCTTGGGATCTTGCCCTGCCTCAATTCACTCTCTCTGTCTCTCTCTGTCCCCTTTCCAAATCACACTGTCTCTGCCTCTCTCAAAATTAAAAAAAAAAAAGAAGAAGAAGAAGAAGGAAAGAAAGGAAGTGATTCCAGATAAAAGCTCTCAACTGCCAGAAGCAAATAAGTGCAGAAAATGTGGTTTGAAATGCAGGCAAAAGTAAGCAAACATTTATTGTAATAAATCAAAAATAATACATGCAGAGTGTCAAAAGTTTTGGAAGTATTTAAATCATATAAAACGCATTCTCTTACTATAGTGGAATTAAGCTAAATACATTTACAGGACATTAAAATTAAACTTGTTGGGGTACCTGGGTGGCTCAGTCGATTGGGCGTCTGACATTGGCTAGGGTCAAGATTCAAGCCCCACATGGGGCTCTCCGCTCTCAGAATGGAGCCCACTTTGGATCTTCTGCCTCCTTCTCTCTCTGCTCTTCCTCTGCTTGCTCTCTCTCTCTCTCAAAATTAAATAAAACTTTAAACAAATAAAAAAATAAAATTAAACTTGAAATTTAAAAATGTACTTCTATAGGAGCCTGGGTGGCTCTCACTTGGTTAAGCACCTGATTCTTGATTTCGGCTGAGGTCATAATCTCTTGATTCATGGGATCCAGCCCTGATCAGCGCTGTTAGTGCAGAGCCTGCTTGGGATTCTCTCTCTCCCTCTCTCTTTGCCCCCCTCCCCACCTCAAAACAAATAAACATTTAAAGAAATAAATAAAAATATACTTCCTAGTAACAAAAGACATTATAATGGAAATTAGAAGATAGAGTATCACAACTGAATAATGATGCAAATATCGTACCATATAAGAAAATTGTTAAAGCAGATTAGAGTAATACAGGAAAAATCATAGCCTTAAATCCATATTTTAAAAAATATGAGAGATGGAAATGAAAGAACTCAACATCCATTGAAAGATATTAGTAAATAACAGTAGAATAAGCCTGAAATGATAGTAGAACCTGCAAAACAGGAAATAAAAACAATAGCAGAAATCAATGGAATGTGAAAAACTAACTAACATATAGAATATAGAGGGAAAGCAAAGCCAAAAGTTGGTCTGGTGAAAAGACTAATAAATGTGACAAAGCTGAAGTGAGAGTAAGTCAAGGAAAAAAGCAAGTCACAAATAGCCAATATCAGATGGGGTCAATATTAAATTGATAAGAAGAGGTTATTAGCAAGAGAATTCACATTTTTAAATTTGTAGAAAAGGTGAGAAATATTAAATCGGAATATCACTACCATTAAAGTAAAAGAATCAGTAACTTAACATCTTCCCTCAAAGTAAACTCCAGAACCATATGGTTTCACTGACAAGTCCTAACAAACATTAACAGAAGAAATGATTCCGATCCTATGTGAATCCTTCCAAAGAAGACAAAAATTAATAGATAACACATTCCAATTCATTTTATGAGGATAGTATAACTATGATTTTTTTAAAAGTGGAAAAAAGGAAAACTAGAGTCCAACTTCAATTTTAACATGGTTGTAAAACTCATAAGCCAAACTTCAGTAAGATGTAGAAAATACATTACAAAAAAGTGTGTTTTATCCCAGAGGAGTGTTAATTTAACATCAAAATATCATTAGATTGATATTACAAAACAATTGAATGTGGGGCACCTGGGTGGTTCAGTTGGTTAAGCAGCTAATTCAATTTATGCTCAGGTCATGATCTTATGGTTTGTGGGATCCAGTCCTTTGTGCTGACAGCAGGGAGCCTGCTCAGGGTTCTCTCTCTCCTTCTCTCTCTGCCCCTCCCCCTTCTCATGCCCATGTCCTCTCTTGCTCTCAAAATAAATAACCATTAAAGAAGAGAAAATAATTTAAAAAAAAAGAAAATAATTTAATGTATTTTGCCACAAAAACAGGTTAAAAAGGATACAATTCATAGAATCGTCTCTACACATGTTGACAAAACTTTGATAAAATTAACCTCCATGTTAACATCTATTTTTACTGTAATGTGTTTTCCAATTTATCAATTTGTGGATTTATTTCAGGTGCTAGGCAGAGGAAGAAGTAAATTAAAAAAAAGCAATGGAAAATATGAGAATTGGAAATGAAATAAAACTGTTATTATTTGTGGATTATATGATTGTGTAAAAAGAAAACCCAACAGTATCTACAGACACATGATTAGGCTTGATAAAATTTAGCAAGATTGTTGAATTCAAAAATTAAAAAAAAACAATTAATATACAAATATCCAGCAGTAACAGAAAATGAAATTTTCGAAATAAAACATTTTTAAGAGTCTTAATATATATCTTAAGAAAATAGGCAAGATCTCTATGTATAAAAATTATAAAACTTTATTTTAGAAAAATTAAGAAAACCTAAATAAATGGAAATCCATAAATTGAAAAATTAGAAAACACGTTATAGTAAAAATAAATGTTCTTCTTAGGTTGATTTATAGACTCAACCTCTATCTAAATTCCAACAGGGATTTTGTAGAATTTGACAAACTAATTCTAAAAAGTTAATTGAAATGCAAAGGGTCAATTGTATCTATGACCCTCTAGAAGAAGAGGAATCAGGTGAGAAGACATGCTTTAGTAGATAATTCTTTAAAACTGTTAAAATATAAACCCGTAATATTATTGTTGCATGTAGACAGAAAGACTTAGGAAAAATAAAATTAATTAAAATAAAGTTTAATTTAAAAAGGCTAGAAACAAAGCCATTGCCTATGTATGGGCAGTTGACTCATGAGACTAATATGGAAAACACAAACTTTTCAAAATAACATGTTGGGATAAGAATATTAAAAAATAAAAAATATATCATTGGACGCCTAGTTTACACCATGCACAAAATTAATTCCAGGTGGGTTAGAAACTTCACTATGAAAGTTAAGCTTTAGAAAAGAATATAAACAAATGTCTTCATGATCTTATCAAGATTTCTTAAAGAGGGCACAAAATGTGTTAATATGAAACAGATCAGTGAACACATTTGACAATGTTTAAATCAAGAATTTCTATTCCTTAAAAAAAAAAAAAAAGAATTTCTATTCCTTAAAAAAAAATTCTAACCTAAGAATTAGACGACAAGTCACAAAATAGCAGAAGATACACAACATATATCAGATAAGGGTTAGCATCAAAAATATTGTACATTAAAACACTTACAAATCATTTTGAAAAGGAGTATAATTTGGAGCTCCTGGGTGGCTCAGTCAGTTAACCATCCGACTTCAGCTCAGGTCAGGATCTCATGCCTCATGAGTTTGAGTCCGCCCAGAGCCTGGAGTCTGCTTTGGATTCTGTCTCCCTCTCTATTTGCCCTTTCCCCGCTCATACTCTGTCTCTCTCTCTCTCTCAAAAACTAAATGAACATAAAGAAGAGGAGAGGAGAGGAGAGGAGAGGAGAGGAGAGGAGAGGAGAGGAGAGGAGAGGAGAGGAGAGGAGAGGAGAGGAGAGGAGAAGAGAAGAGAAAAGAAAAGGGGTATAATTCAATTTAAAAAAATAAGAGCAAGGTTTGAATAGGTACTTCTACATAGAATTGATGTGAGTGCCCAGGACAGTCCTAATGTATGTGACTTATCATGGTTAAATAGTTAGTAATGTATCTTTTACTTCAAGAGCATCCTAATACAGTCGTGAAATATATGTTCACCATACCTTTCAGTCTTTCTCTTCTCAAACCTATCCTTTACCCCTAACTTCTGAGATCTCTAAAGCCTCTAATTCGAGAACCTCACCGCAGTTAATGCAGAATGAGTCTTCTTGCTTCTACTGGGCTTGTCTGTCTGTAGATTCCAGCTTCCTGTTTTCTGAGTTTCCCATTTCAAAAAATGCCATCATCTGTCTCCTTTTCTCTTTATGTTTGTGAGTTTATAATACTTTATTTCCCTACCATCATCTCAAGGAGGACGGAGGAGAATCCAAAATAAATGATCGATCATACCATGAATACTTTACCTAAAGTACTCATTTACTCCTGTTATTCATTTAAATGCCTAGTTGAAATAATATCCACTTTAGAAATCTTTCATGATGAAACAAAAAATGGTGATATCTTTCCTTGAGAAATAGGATTTTGTGCTTCATCTAGATAAATGCACTTTTCCTATCTGTATATTTGATCCCATGTATCTGTTGACCTTACTGCTTAATTGCTTTTGAAGAAAGATTTTTCAGAATTATATTGATCCACTATGCCTATGTGTGACATTTATACTTTGAATGGAAATGAATGCCCATAAAACAGGATCCTGTGCCACATTAACAAAATTGTTGGAAGTTTGATTATAAGCCTGGTATATAAACTGAGGTCTGCTTAGTTTATCGCAGTCTCTATAGCCAGAGATCTATTTTAGGGTTCACAAAAAATTGTGCTGTTTGCAGTCTTTCTCTCCTCATCATGATTTTTACTGAGAATAGCATTAAAAACAGGAACCTAATTAATTTCTTAAAAGCTACCTCTTCTTTGAGGCCATCAGTCCAGAATCCAGGGACATGTAATAATTTGCTGAAATTATTTTGATTGTTAACTGAGAGAGGACAAGACCCATGTTTTAATCATTCAGATCTTTGACACTGAAGGAGAGCTCCATAAATGTTTGCATTTGAATGGATATTTAATGTGACTATTTTCAGATTCCCTCATTGAAAAGAAATACGTATGTCAGTTTAACTGATACAATGATTCTGTTCTATTTCTTCTATTTCTATTTGATACAATGATGCTGTTCTATTTCCTCTCCCATTTTTATCACCTTGGTAGTAGATGACATACCTAAAGAGAAATGTAGTTGTAACACAGCATTTCCCTTAGTTTTGTGCAGGTTCCTAAGAAAAACTTTTTGTGAACTGATAAGCTTCTTTGAAGATGACACTTTCAAAATACATTATTTTTCTTGAGAAAAAAAAACATTTTCAATTGCTAGGTACTTCATTTCTATTTTTACTGGCATACTAGAAGGATCCTGAGGAAGTGTCATTGATGAGGGAAACAGATAATTGCTTTCTATATACCGACATTATATTCTGAGATTCAAACAGTCCTGAGCCTTAAATTGAAGTACCTGGGCTCACGAAATGAAAATACATCTGTTTCTGATCATTTCACAGCAGTCTGTATCCGTGAGGAAATTTTCTCATAGAGTCTCTGCGAGGCAGGCCAAGAGTAGGATGAGCATCTTTACTTGAAATCTGCTGAAACTGAGAAAGAGGAAATTTAAATAACATGACTAAAATTGCTTTGCCTATGGTGGGGCTGAAATTAGAATGTAGATCTCTTGATTCAAGGTTGAACTACCCCCACTGGGCCTGGGAGGAATCCAAGTGCAGTGACAGAAAATAGCTCTTGCTAACTTCACAGTACCTCTGTGGAGTGTACAGGGAACCCAGCCCCTTTCGTTGTGCTTCCCGCAGAGGGAGCAGGACTTAAAACAGTACAACCTCTACTTTTCCTTGGATAATTTCTACCGTATAGAGCAAACAAATGGCAGTGACCGATAAGGACCCTACAGGTGTGGTGCTAGGGGTAGAAGATAAGAACACTGAGTTAGTGTGTGTCTAAGTGGAAGTGATCAAATTGGAAAGAAGGATACTCTAGGCAAACACCCTGACTCTTCTACTAAACACATGCGTCAAAAGAAAATACTAATGCATTACTATTATGCTTGAAAGTTGACCAATTACCTTTTACATACATCAATTTATTTTATATTAACTTCAAAACATCCCTATGTGGCAGGTATTGCCATTTCTCATTCTATAAATGTGTAGATGGACTCAGAGAAGCTAATAACTTGCTCATGATCATCCAGCCACCGAATAGTGAAGAAAATAAGAGTAACAACATTAATAGAGATCTTAAATTTTCATCTTTTATTTCCTTTACTTTTTGCAATAGGAAAGGGCAAAGAGGGGAGTACCAGAAGGAATTGTGGTTTACAGAAATGTGGGAACTTGAGGCAAAATGTGATAGCTCAGTATGTCCTCAATGCTTAGAGAATATTGTGCTTAGTATCAAGCCAAGTTGGGTGGCACCATTAAAAAAGTACAGAAAATTCAAAGAGTCATCCTTACCACCCCAGACAGACACTAGATCATCCCATTGTGTATATATTTGGAAAGATCTTCCATTACCAATGACTTCCAAGTGTAGGAGTTTTATCTAAAACTTGCTGAGTAATCATTTCATCTTTGAGACTCAGCACTTCCTAAGGTATGACATGCTTCTTAAATGATGAAAATAAAGACTTCAAAGAGGAGAAAACTTGTGAGAGCACCTGAGAGAGAAGGTGGTGGATGCATCTAGGTAAACTCCAAAAGTTCCAGCACATAGGTGGATCTTCAATGAATACTTAGAGATAAATGGGTATTTATGCCACAGAGGGGCATCATATTCAGTATGTTAGCTATACTGTTAGGATTAAATACTGACTTAATACCTACCATTTTTATTGGGCAAAATTTGTTGCATATTTCTGGGCTAATTAAGTATTGGAAGATTTTAACATTTCTAGCTCCCATTTTCAAACTTTGTACAGGTCTGTTCATCCTGACCCTTGTTACACACTACATTTTTTTCTAGTGTTTCCTCTCTTTAAGCAACAAGCTACTATATTTCAAGCTCTGGGCATATTTCTGGACAGTTTCAGATAATTTTTCATTTAATCATCATACTAATCTAGCAAGTTATCCTCATTTCACACAACACTCTGAATCTCCAAAAGGGTTAACTAACTCGCTCCATGTAACATGATAGTAAAATGCAGATCTAGGATTTCAATCCAGAATTAAAACCCTTGAAGGCAAGCCAGTATCTTTTGTGTTTCTTCCATATCAGCAATACCTACATCAGCATGTGTACTGGAATCACCTGAAAAACTTAGAAACAGTTTCCCACTTCATACCTTCTGGACATTCTGATTTCAGTTGGTCTAAGATGGAACATCAGTCTACATTTTTAACAAATCCTTCGGCATGATTCTTACATAGCCAGTTGAAAGATGTGTTATTTAGGGTCACCATATCAATGTCTTCCATACAGTAGGAAATAAAATATGTTATTTACATTTTGAAGTAAATTCCACATATCAACTTGATGCTTCTTTGTGTTTCACAACATTTAAAGATTCTTTTGATGGTGGAACATGACACACTGACACATGGATAGATGAAAGACAGAACTCTTAGTTACTTACAGCTCCAGAAGAGAAACAGAGCCACACAGGGGAATCCATGGAAAAGGATAACAGCAAGCTGGAGCTGTGGAGACAGTTGATATTGGCAAGTGGGGTGGGTTGCTAGGTTTCCCAGGGTTCCTGGTGGATTGGCTAAATTTATTAATTTTGCAGGTCATGGGGCATGGTAGCTGTACCTAGTTATATGGTACCTGGCCATGGGGTGATTAAGAATAATGCACAGTAAACTAGGGTGTGAAAGCCAGATAAGAGAAGTGGTTGGGAGTATGGATTTAATTGGGTGCTCAAAAAGGGGAACAAACCAGCCCCTAGTCAAGGCCTCAAAACTGGGTCAAGACAGCACAATTAAAAGTGATTAAACAGGGACACCTGGGTGGCTCAGTCAGTTAGGCGTCTGACACTTGATTTTGGCTTAGGTCATGATCTCACAGTTTATGGGTAATTCTCTCTCTCTGTCCCTCTCCCACCTTCTCTTTCTCTTTCTCTTTTTCTCTTTCTCTTTCTCTTTCTCTTTCTCTTTCTCTTTCTCTTTCTCTTTCTCTTTCTCTTTCTCTCTCTCTCTCTCTCTCTTTCTTTCTCTCTCTTTCTCTTTCTCTTTCTCTTTCTCTTTCTCTTTCTCTTTCTCTTTCTCTTTCTCTTTCTTTCTTTACCTCTCATTCACGATTGGTTTAGAGCTCCAATTCACAATTTATAGCTAGTGAAATCCTCACCAACGTGCCTCTGGTTTCCCAATATAAGGTGATGAAATAGATGAGTTATCCCATCTGGAAGTTTTTGACTCCTCCCTCTAACCCCACTGAATTTTTATTCTCCATGCTAGGTTTTGAATTTTTCATCTGTCTGGGAGTTAATCTCAGTACTTTGCCTTGCTTGGCAAATTTAAAAAAATCATAAATGTATTCAGAAACACAGACATAACTGAAAAAAAGCACTTACAAAAGGCATTGTATGTGTAGCACAGTGTGATGAAGGCTTGAGGTTTAAATCAAAAGAAGTTTAAATTGCTGCAGCAGTAACTATTTAACAATAATCGTTAGACAGTGCTGCTTCCAAACTTCTTGGACAACTTCACAGTGTTGCCCAAGCCTTGGCTGTTTTTCCTTTAACTGTCTCCTCCCTGTGTCTGTTCATTTCTAATGCAGAGGGACTTAGTTACCTCTTTTGTTTCCTGGGCTTCCTCCTAATCCTCTACTCGTGGTCTCATATTCCACTCCATGTACTTTATCTGGGTATTTTCCTAAAGAGAGAATATTTCTACTGGTTCCAGCTATTAATATTAATATTTGTTTTTACTCTGCTACTGAAGACATTTGCCTTCTCATGGGAAATCCTCATCTCACTGAAACATGTCATGTAAGGTCCTTTACTTAAATTATCTCCCTACTTAGGTTTTGATAGTATTGTTTTCCATAATAATTATAAATGAATTATTCTGATTTCTACTTAATAGCCTCTGGGAATAAAGTGGACTGGCTAGAGCATGACTATTGCCCTATCTACTTTGACCAATAAATTCCTTGTATACTGGAGAACAAAATGGCTTAAAATTGATTTCATCGAGTTCTGTTTCATAATGGGGAGCCCAAAGTAGATAATGACTCAAAAAATCAAATTATGTAATTAGAAATTCTACTTAGTATAAAATAATTGATAAAGCGGGGATTGGCAAAAAGTAAGCAACACACAAAGTTGTTTCATTTTGCTTGAGTGGGGAAAAAAAATAGAATCCTTTTCTTAAACTTTCTCCTCTTCTGAGCTTCACAATTTTGGAATGTGTCTGTGCTCAGTTCTCACCTCACTCTGCTCCATACTCATGCCAATGCTTCCCAAAGAAATCTCAGCCTCGTTGCTCCCCCTGAACTCTGTCCACTCCATGGTTCTCTTTGGACTCCTGATAAGCACTTCAAGCAAACATGGCCAAGGCAAAACTCTTGATTTTTCCCTTCTAGTTCCCCAATCTTCCTCAAATCATTGTGTCGCTACCATTCACTAGATCAAACCGATTCCTTGCTTTTGCTTGCATTCTTCCAACCCATCAGCAAATCGTATTGGTTTTGCCTTCAAAATACATCCTGAATGCACTCATGTCTCACTAGTCCAGGTTGCCACCACTGTGCCTCTACTTCTGTAATAGGTTCCTAATGCTTTACTTGCCTTTCCCATTCTTGCCCCTCTACAGTCTGTCACTCAGCTGTTAGAGTAGACATTTACAAAATATGTCAGATCAATAGGGCACCTGGGTGGCTCAGTCAGCTAAGTGTCTGACTCTTGGTTTCAACTCAGGTCATGATCTCTAGGTATGGGACTGAGCCCCACACAGGGCTCTGCACTGCGCTGGGCATGGAGCCTGCTTGAGATTCTCCTTGGTCTCCTTGTACCTCATGCACCTTCTTTCTCTCTCTCTCTCAAATAAAAAGAGTTTGAAAAAGATGTCACATCAAGATATTTTCCTATGTAAAACTTTCTAATACCTTCCTTTTCATATTTTGAAAAATGTAGAAATATTTTTCATAACTGTAGCTCTATATAATCTAGCCTTTGATCTCTCGTTGACTTCATATTTGACTTCTCATCATGTCTTTCTTAGTTCCAACCTCAGTAAGCTTCATTTAGTTCTTTGACTATTGTAACTTTTCCCTACTAGGGACTTTATGATTCTTGAACCTTTGACCTACCGTCAGATCTTCCCAAACCATTAATTTTCATCAAACAGGCATTACCACTTGAATCCATCCCTCCCTCCATCCTTACTCCCTTCTTCTTCCTTTCTTCTTTCTCTTTTTCTCTCTCCTCTCTCCCTCCCTCTGTGCCTTCTCCCTCCTTCTATGTGATTTATTATATTTCTTCCACTAAACTGTACACATCATGATGGCATGGACTTTCTGTATCTTTTTCTATTATAAACACAGTGTCTAGAAAAATGCCTACCTGTATGAAATGCTGAATAAATCATTGTTAAATGAATAAATGGATAAATAAATTTATTTCACAAATCAGAAACAGAGATGTTGAGAAAATTAGAGATGTTGAGGAACAAATGTAGAGATAGTTAATTCTTAAAAAACAATTCTATGGTGACAGTATCTATAATGTAACCATAACAAGGGATATTTATTGAGTATTTAATATTCTTCTAGCCATTGAGCTAAGTACTTCATGGACATATCTTATTTATTTCTCCCAACAACCCACCAAAGGAATGCTCTTCCTTTTCCTATATTACAAATGAGCAACCTGAAGTTAAATGACTCATTTTCTCATGGTCACACAAATCCTAAATGATGGAGCTGGGCCTTCAACTGATTCATACTCCAAAGCCCATGGTTGTAATAACTGTATGATATAAATATAACATGGTAATTCTTTTTTTAAAATATTTTTTTAGATTTTTTAATGTTTATTTATTTTTGAGAGAGAGGGAGAGAGAGAGAATGAATGAATGAACAGGAGAAGGGCAGAGAGAGAAGGAGACACAGAATCCTAAGCAGGCTCCAGGCTCTGAGCTGTCAGCACAGAGCCCAATGTGGGGCTAGAACTCATGAACCACGAGATCATGACCTGAGCCGAAATCAGATGCCCAACTGACTGAGCCACCAGGCGCCCCTAACATGGTAATTCTTTTAAAGCTAGACTATATGAACTCATGTCTATATTATTTGCAGGTACTGGGTTTCAATTCTGTTAAAGAATCTAAAGAACCTGAGGAAGAATGTGTGGATGCACTGTAAGCAGCAGAACGGTGGTGGGAAGGAGACATTACTGGGTTAGGGACCAAAGTTACTGTGGTTTTACATAGGCTGCTCTATCATAGTATAAACTGGACCGCAGTCTCCTTTTCCAGGCGAGGAGCGTTCAATTCCCAGGGGGGAATTAAACTAAAATTAAAGCTATAAAACTGAATAGTCCTTGAACAAAATTCAGTTCCAAGGTACCTTTTCTTAAATTCTCCCTCTTTTCTTTTCATGTTTTTTGGTAGGGAATTTAGGAATTTAGCACTTCCCAGATTGTCCCAACAAGCTCCTATTGTCTTTCATCCAGCCCACTTAACCCGTTAATATTTCTTACCCTAGTCCTTCAGGGTATTTGATTTTGTGACCTCAGGGCTAGAAATCATACTGCTATATCCCTTTTTAAGTCAAAGCATACTATCCATAGGGATAAATACTGGAAAAAATACTGGAATACATACGGAAAAAAATTTAGTGTTTGCATGATGATTTTTCAGTGGTCAATCCAAGCTTACATTTATGCATAAGTTAATGATATTCATATCTTGCAGAGATGTTAAAGGACAAAAGCATACTAAGCATACAGTTATGACAAATCACTTTAAATACTTATTTTCAAACATCATTTTATTTGTATCTTGACTGATACATGGAATATATATAATTTGTTTCATTGCTGTTATTTTAAAATTGACTCCACTCTGAAGAATCATGACAAGAAATGAACGTTTCTCATAAACAGCCAAAAGAATAAATATGTCTGTGGTGGCAAAACATCCAGATGTAAAGTGGAAAATTCAGTCATGTGATAGTTTCCTCACAGAATGCCAAACATCTGGAGGTTCGGGAAGAACTACAATTACCTAAATATTTCATTTCTTATCTGTATATTTATTTTCTTGTAGCTGCAGTCTCATTTGGCACATTGTCGGTAAGTAAGGGGCGGCGGGCGGGGGGCGGGGGGAAGTGTTGGATTCTAAAGAAAAAGTTTTGTTTTTTTTTTCCCCAAAGAACTGTTTAAGACATTATTTTAAATTATTTTATACATTCTGGTCTGATCAAAGGCATTTCTTAAGTTTGTCTGCATTTCACATAGGACACTCCTAAATCATGAATCTTTAGGTTTGCCTTTGTTTTTTGTAGTAAGAAACATAGTGTAAAGAGAACCGAAAAGCTGTAACTACATAACAAAGCTTTTCTCCTTGTTAAACTTCCATTAATTCATCATTAATCCAGTTACAATGGTATATGCAGAATATGTACATTAAAAATACCAGGGAGGTGCCTGGGTGTCTCAGTTGCTTGAGCATTCGACTTCAACCCAGGTCATGATCTCATGGGTATGTGAGATAAAACCCCACATTGGGATCTCTGCTGTCAGCCCAGAGCCGCCCCCACTCTCTGCCCCTCCCCCACTCGCTTAAGTTCTCTCTCAAAAATGAATAAAACACTAAAAAAAAAAAAAACAAGAGGAAATAAGCTAAATGTAACCATTTTTAGAATCCTTAGGATTTGGCTTTCCTTTTTAAATTTTTTTTCAATTTTCTGTAAAGATCAGTAGTATTTTAAAAAATCAAGTTAATTTAGACTTTCAGCTGAACACAAACATTTATAAATGTATTTTTCAGAAAACAAAAGTGCCCTTATCTTTGCAAAATCACATTTCAGCTTGGCTGTCTCATCAACATGGTTTCTATGAAGAGTATGCTGGGAAGTGAGAGCGAGGAGAGGCAGCTAATATTTAGAGTGCATTGATTGATGTTTTACCAGTGAAAGAGTGTAATGTAGTTACTTCTTACTAATAAAGCAGGCATCTTTAGGACCATCAGACTCTCAAAGTACTCCATGGACAAATTACCCAGGAATTTTAAAAGGCCTTCTTAAGAAAATGAAAGAATTGTCATGAGTAGCTCCAATAGCACAATCAGTTAGCATGTGGTATTTAAACAATTTCCATGAGACCAGTCACACATGTTTCTCTCTCTCATAAAAATGAATGTGGTTCTAAATATTTTGAGGAATAAAGAAACAATGAAAAATATTAGAAACACCCATAAAAGGCCTGCCAGAAGTTCAGACACCTAAATACACAATCAAATCTGGGCACCTGGGTGGCTCAGTCGGTTAAGTGTCCAACTCTTGGTTTTGGCTCAAGTCATGATCTTACCTTTCATGGGTTCAAGGTCTTCATCAGGCTCTGCTGACAGCATGGAGCCTGCTCTGGATACTCTGTTTCCCTCTCTCTCTGCCCCACCCCCTCTCATGTGTACTCTCTCTCTTCTTCTCTCAAAAATAAACATTTAAAAATAATAAATCAAATTAAAAAACATAATTGACAGAATTTTCTATCTTCTTTTTTCTAGTTCTTAAGCCCAAAGCTTTCAGCCATTTAATATACTAAATACTAACAAAATAATACCTCATTTTAAGAGAGGTTGCATATTTTCATACTCTGGGAAGAAATGTCATTTAATAAACCGCTTAATGAGTTGCAGTTTGATGGTCCTTTGGTAGTAATAAGAGTACACCCAGCAGTAAATCAATGAGAAAACATCAAGATCACCAGAGCAGGCTACCTATAAATCCTAAATCTCCTAGAGTAATCAGTAAATTCACTGCATTCAGAAAATGAAGCAATTATTTGATAATGAAAGCTATAGAAAATGTGATTATATTTGGCTTGTATATTATTCTACTCAGAATGCTATAACAAAATACAGAATGCTATAACAAAATATTTCTGTTCTGTTAAAAGAACAGAAATTTGTTTTTTTCCTAATTCTGGGGGCTGGAACTCTGAGGTCAGGGTGCAGCATGGTTGGGTTCTAGTGAGAGCTCTCTTCCTGGTTTGCAGATGGTCCTTCTAGCTGTGTGCTCTCATGGCGTCTCCTGTGCATGCACTTTGAGAGACAGAGTGACCTGTCTCTCTTCCTTTTCCTATAAGGCCATCAGTCCTATTGGTTTAGGGCCCTACCCTTAAGACCACATTTAACTTTAATTACCTTCAAAGACCCTTTCTCCAAATACAGTAACATTGGGGCTTAAGGCGTCAATATATGAATTGTAGGATAGAGGGCAAAATTTAGTCCATAGCAGCTTGTTTGGGGTGTGTGTGTGTGTGTGTGTGTGTGTATGTGTGTTTACGTGTTGGGTAGGAGATTTGAGAAAGTGCTTAAAGACCTAATATTTCTAGAATATTTATAGTAGAATTTTATAGAAGAAGTAAAAATGTTAAGATTTTACTAAGATGTTTACAATACCAATTGGTAAGTTTTGCTGTCAATTAGTAGACTAATATAACTCTGTAACTCATGATATTAATAGTATGGTTTGAGCCATCTGCATGTGGTCAAAGAGCAAACTTGGGTCTTTTTTCTTAAAGTTTCTTTCTTCTCACAGAAATTCTCTCCACCCCTGAACTTAAGTTTCCTAAAAACTAAGAATGTTTAAGACTTTTCCTTCACCATAGACTTCAATGGAAAAGAATACATGGATAAAAATATGAATGAGTGGATCTATTGATTCAGTACAATCCCAATCAAAATCCCAGAAGCCATTTTCCTTTTTTTTTTTAGAAATTGACAAGCCAATGCTAAAATTTACATATATATGAAAGGACCTCAAATAGTCAAAACAACTTTGTAAAATAATAGACTTGAGGAGGTACAATATCTGATTTCAAGAATAACTAAAGCTACAGTAATTAAGACAATGTCATATTAGTATAAAAATAGACAAATAGATCAATGGAATAGAATAAAAAATCCAGAAATAGATCTACACATACATAGTCATTTGACTTTGACAAGGAAGCCAAGGCAATTCAGTAGGGAAAAGGATCTTAGACATTGGTGGCAGTACAGCCTGATTCTGCCTCACCAGAAACAAAAATTAATCAATATTTTATTATAGACCCTAAATGACAATACATCAAGAAAAAAAAAAAAACATTTGTTCTTCAAAAGACACTATTACCAAAATGAAAAAGCAAACTAAAGGAAATATTTACAAAACTGATTTGTAACTAAGAGCTTGTATTCAAAACAGAGAAATAAATTGCAATTGTCAATAATATGAAAATAAACAAACCAATTCAAAAAGGGCAAAATATTTGATTAGACATTTCAGCAAAGCAGATGTAAAGATGGCAAGTAAACAACATGAAGAGATGCCATTAAGAAAACACAAAAACCTCAATACCATATCAGCACATACTCACCAGCAAGGCTAAAATGAAAAACTGTTGGTGAGGATATGGAACATCTGGAAGTCTATATTCTACCAGTGGGAATATAATTTGGTATATTCACTTTAGAAAACAGTTTGACAATCTCCTAAAAAGTTAAACTTATACTGACTATGTAATGTAGCCATATCACTACTAGATATTGACAAGAAAGAAATTAAAATATCTTTCTATACAAAACCTTGTACACAAATGTTCAAGGAAACTTCACTTGTAATTCCTCAAAACTAACAACAATCTACTGTACATCAACAGGTGAACAGATAAACAAGTTGTGGTGTACCCATACAATAAAAAGGAACAAACTATTAATGCACAAAACAAAACGAAAGAATCTGAAAATAGTTATGCTGACGGAAATAAGCCAGACCCCACCTCAAAAAGAGAGGATATGTATATATGATTCCATTTATATAAAATTCTAGAAGATGAAAACTAATCTTACAGTGACAGAAAGCAGGCCAGTGGTTGCTTGGAGAGGGAGAATCACAAAGGTCAGGAGGAAAATTTGGAGAATGGTGGCTATATTCATTATCTTGATTGTGTTTGATACATATGTCAAAAGTCGTCAAAAATACATGTTGAATATGTGCAGTTTAATAGATGTCAATTATATCTCAATGACGCTGTAAACAAACAAGCAAAAGCAAATTACAGAGATAGAAGTCAGGATAATTGTTACCCTTGGTAAGTGTGAGTAGTCACTGGAAGAAGAAGCTTCTGGGGTTCCAGTAATGCTCTGTGTTTTTATCTGGATGCTGACGGCACACATGTGTTCACTTTCTGAAATTTAGCTGACACATATGATATGTATCCTTTGCTAAATGTATGTTTTTCTTCTTTAAACATTTTACATTAAAGTAAATATGAAGAGAGAGTTCTGCCTTCTCAGTGTAGACAGGACCCACATGAAATATACCAAGTATATTTTTATACTTTTAAAAAGACAAGATGAATTGCAGATGAGAGCAGAAGTAAAGATAAATATAAACTATAGTCCACTAATATTTAAATCATGTTTTACTGAAACATAGCAAAGAAATTTGTCGCAAACTCCTGACTTTATAGGAAACTTCATCTCATTTTATCACTGAATATTTTTCAGAAACATTTTTTTCCTTATATTCCTTCCCCCAAGATTATTTTTCAAGGTAGATTTTTCAGAAGGATTTTTCATGAGCATGGTAAAGAACCATAAGATGAAAATGTTCCACAGGCAAAAGCATTTGGGTATATCATGCTACACCAAGTTATACTGTTTTCTTTCCTGCAGGATTTATAGGTAAGCTTTTAGCATGTTAAAATGTGCCATGAATCCCATACAAGGCATATGTGACACTTTGCAAATTCATATGTCCACAGAATGCCCTTTTTTAAACATCTTTCTAAAGGACTAATATTTCAAGGAATATACAACGCAGTTCTAGAAATGCAATACCAACTGTGGTTGTTGACTACTGTAGTTAAACTGTGTGTTGCCAAATTAGACCATCTGTGTTTGAATCCTGCTACTTTTTCTCTTGTGTGACCTCGAAAGCTGAAACTTATCTCTCAAAATAAGGTGATAAAAGAAATATGGTCATTTTGGGAATAAAATGGCTAAAGATATGCAAAGCATGTAGAACAATGCCTGATGCATAGTAAGCGTTCAAAAGAGCTAACTAGTAATATTATTAAGAAACATTGCCTAGGTCAGAATCACAAGGTAGAGATCACGTTCCCGTATTGGTCTTGCTGATATTTAGGGCCAATCTTACTTCTCATCAACCCATCAAAATCTGGCAATAGAATTACATGAGATATAAACGTTTTCCCCTAACAACAATAAAATGGATAATATGTGAGGTGAAAGATGTGTTAACGAACTTCTTATGGCAGTAATTTCTCAATATATATATGTATGAGATCACCACACTGTACATCTTAAACTTATACAATGTTATGCATTAATTATATCTCAATAAAACTGCAAGAGAAACAGAACAATTCCGGTCTCTTAAGCAGTCATCACAGAGACTGAGTGACTTAATATATATAAAGTGTCCAGTCTTAAACATCTACAGGATGAAAGAATTACATGAGAATTTATAACCATAACCAGCAGGCATGGTTAGATTATAAATTCCTTGAGGGCAGAGACCACATCTGACCATCATCCTCCTTTTTGAAGACTAGAGTTGAGCTAATTCAGTCTACACACTTTAGGAACTGTGGGATTCAGCAGTCTTATTAGCATGCGGGAGTCAGACACTTTGGTATAATTGTGAAAAGGATTTTGAGCCAAGATGGCCAGCTCCCTGGATCAGCAAGACAAAGATATGTCAGCAAAAGATGGTAGAAGACTGCTTTTAAGAGGGTTTTGTTTAGGTTATGTATATGGAGTCCTTAAATCAGGATTCCATTCATGAGGCCTTCACGTTAGAAGACAGCTGAAACCAAACAGGGTGAGGACACCAGGGACAGTAAAATCATGTTAGCAAAACTGAGGATTGGAGTCAAATGCTTCCTCTGGTTATTACTTTCATGCCTGATTTTCCCGAGGCTGATGTGATAAGACAATAAGGGTTATATATTTATCCACCAAAGTGCCTTAGACATACTTGCTCACAGTAGGTGTTAATGAATATATTTTTTGAGCATACAGTGTCATCATAAAGCGTAGTGACAGTTGTAGAACTGACACTCCCACTCTCCAACTCCAGCTGTGGAGAAAGGAGAAAACATGCAAGGAAACAAGAAATGGTAAATGTGTAGAGCAGAAAGAAAGGAAGAATCTTCAAGCAGGCAAAGCAGAGTTAATTCACAAGAAATGTGCTTTATGTTGCAAAGGACTGAGGCACAAGAGAGAATAAATAGTATTCACCCTCCAGGACTTCTTCAAAGGTTAATTTGTGTGAGGAAAGTGCTCTGAAACCAATGGTATGAAAACCACTTAAATGCAAAGTCTCACCACAGCTGCTGGCTGCATTGTGCTGCTTCTATTTTTAGCTCACATTCATGCTGCTCCTGGTCAGAGGAAGGGATGTCTGTGGAGAGAGGAACAAATCGCTTGCAGCAAGACCAGCTTTGATGAGTAATTACTTGTGTTATAATGTGCAGTCAGGGCCGGCTCCATTCCACAGGATGAAAACTAAAACTCCCAGGAAGTAATCACGGGTAGGGTCCACGGTGGCTGCAATGGCTTCCAGCACTAATGATATCTGGCAGTGCTGCCAGGATGATCAAGAAATAATTGATTTGTTGTGAACCCTACTAAAGGTTAGCAGCAAGGCTGGTGTTATACAACGCAGTTACATTTTGAAAGCACCTTATAATCAGTAATTATTCTTTTCCCAATATTCCAAGGAAGTAAGTAAAAAATACTTTTCCTTGTAATTCTAACGTTATCTTTTTTTTTAAGGTTTAATTATTTATTTTGAGAGAGAGAGTGTGTGTGCATGAGCGGTGGAGGAGCAGAAGGAGAGGAGGAGAGAGAATCTCAAGCAGGCTCCACACTCCACACTAGCACAGAGCCAGACACGGAGCTCGATCTCATGACCTCGAGATCATGACCTGAGCCAAAATCAAGAGTTGGAGGCTTAACTGACTGAGCCACCTTGGAGCCCCATAATGTTATCTTTTTGACTTTATATTTCTAAGCCCTAGACTTTCTACTAAGTACGAAAACTCTTTCACAAATTTTATGTTTCGAGAGTGAGAAGAAGTAAAATTTTCCTGTAATTTACTTAAAGCTGTTTTCTGATGCAGGCACAAAGTTTCTTTCTTTTTCTACTTTCCTACAACCCAGTGGTTCCATTACTTGACCAGCCCTAACTATATACTTTATATATTTATATAAATATACACACACATATGTGTTCATGCATATGTACATGTAGTATGTATAAATGTAGTGTGCATGTAGTTGTGCATATGTACATATAGTATGTATACATGTATACACATATACCTATACACATATATGTGTGTATATATGTGTGTGTATATGTGTGTATATGTGTTATTATGCCATAATGCCATGTTGTTATGCCATCATTATTTCCATTATTAATGAATATTGTTATGCATTTATCTATAAAGAAAGCTATATATGTGTATAGGTATATGTGTATAGATATGCATATATGCATATATATAGTGTATATATATGCACATATGTATATGTTGCTGAGGTGTTGCTTGCCATTTATTTTTCTTTCTAATCTTTTCATAATATGCATAATGTTGTAATCCATACCCCCATAGTATCACATTTAAGTATATCTCTGAACTTTCCTTAACATACATTCCAAAGAGTGAAGTTACTGTGGCAAATACATAGACATTTTTATTTGTGGTACATATTGTAAAATTTCTGTAAGATCATTCTCACTTAAATTTAATTCTATTCCCATGATATGTGATTAAGATAAGTTCACTCTATTATTTGTCTTTATCTTTACTTATGATGAGAGAGGTTGATATAATAAGGCTTTAAATATTTTTTATATAATGAATTCTATAAATCTTTTTCAGAATAATTTCTTTTTGTGCTTTGATTATTCTCTTTTCTAATTCTCTACCTTGGGCCTAAAAAAAGGGGTGCTATACAACCAAACCTAAAACGTGTACCAATGTTTTTGGGACCGTGCACAAGCAGGGACTGTTAGCTAAAGCTTGAAGTACAATGAATAAATTATTATTCAATGTTAGAAAAAAGAGGACCCAAGTTATTTTGGCAGGACAAAATCAAGACATGAAGTTTACAAAGAATAACATTAGTAAGAACCACTGTGGGCCTGAACTGCTCAAAATTAAAACACATCCTGAAGAGCACAACCTTATAGGGTAAGAAATCGCTACCCTACCTAGCTACAAGACATATACCCTTTCTTATGGAAAAAGAAGAATGACTCAGACAGTGAAGTCTCAAGAGCATAGCAAAAAGCTTTGGAGAATCATGACCGAGTAGGAGGACTGGCCCCTAACAAAGGGCCTGACAACATGTACCTACCTGTATTTCAGAATTATTGTGGCACAGTGACTGCTACACATGCATTTATCTATAAAGAGATGTAGACAGATACATACATACACAGGATCCACAATAATATCTGAAGTTATGACTATTTCCATAATAATATTAGCAAATCAGGTAATTAGCATAGGCAAATTAACCTCTCTTAACTCCGTTTAACTCATCTGTAAAGTGAGACAGTACTTTGGATTTAGTGATAAGCAAGCACTATCCCATCATACACAGGCTACAAATGCCCTGTTCAACTTAATAATATGACCTGGAATCTCATTTCAGGATAGGAAATTAGAAAGCTACCTCCTTGTGGCCACTTCTCAAAAAGGGCCTAGAAATTAACATTTGGTGACTAAAGCATGACAAATTCGCACTCTTCTACTCAGTAGATTACCCTTAGCATAAGAAATCCTCTACTGCTACCACGCTGCCACGAAGGCACTCAACAAAAGAAGTCAGTTTGGGAAAGCTCTTGTAATTAAAAAAAAAAGCTATGAATTCAATTCACCATGGTCTAGACGATTTCCAAGTTTCCTTCTGTTCTCCTATAGAATGGAAATTCATGACACTTCTATATCCCTTTTCCTCTCCCTTGTCTCTGGCAGGTGTCACTAACTGACCATGGTACTATTTTTTCTACTACTCCAGATACAGCTGCATGATCTTTTTCAACACAGCATGCCAGGCAATTTTTGCCTGCCAATCTGAGTTGTCATACAGATTGACATTTATTTACCATTGTTTTTCTATGATGTGTAATGTTCTCTGATCTCTGAGATCTACATAAGTAAATACCCCAGATAAGGGATAAGCTATGGATAAACTCTGAAATCTCACCTCCATTACTGTGAAAGACAATAAAACATAGTTTTTGAGACCGTAGTCCCTGGAGCAAACTGGTTGTTTTTATCATAATTCTGCTTCACAGTAGCTGTGTGACGTTGGGCAATTACTTAGCCTCTTTGTACCTCAGATTCCTCATCTGTAAATTAGAGACAATGACATTACCTCATAGATTAACTATAGTTATTAACTGAGAAAATATATAATGAAGATTAACAAAATATTTGTAAATTACTTAAAATAATGACTGGTGCCAAATCATGCACCAATATGTTACCTGTTATTATGCCATTATTATTTTCATCATTGTTGTCATTATTACTCCTAGTCCCATAAGTATGGCGAATTACATAACCTTATTGTATGTGGGTTAGATGATATTTGTGAAGCATGCATGTGGGCATTTAACTAAGTGTACATATGCAATTTAACACTTGACACACCAGAATTTTAAAACAATTTTTATTGAAATAGAAAAATTTAGAAATTATAAAATTAGAAAAATATAAAGTATACTACATATTTTGCTATCTTGTGGACAGGGTGTGCCAAACATTATTTCAACTTTTCTTTATATAGCAAAGTCAACAATTACAGCTCTAATTGTAAAGCATTTTAATGAATATTTATCTTGCCTTTTCACTAAACGATCCACAAGACAGAGCAGTATTTCTTTTTCTCTGTGCTTTTGGTGTTGACTCAGTGCAACAAGGGCTGGCAAGGTGTGTGGAACTATTTATTCAGTTCTATAGCCCCGTGCCATTTTTTCTCATCTCCTTCTTCTAACCAGCTTTCTTATTATCACTGGTTCTCTCCCTGTCTTTAATCTCTCTTGATTCTAATTTTCTCTCTACTTAACTTTTCTGAACTCTTGTTCTACTGGCTCACATTTCTTGACATTCGCTAGAGTGAAGTTCAGCACTGCTACTTCCCTTCAGGTTAGACTAATAAATCAGACAATGGGAGTTACTGTAGTTTGTCTATTTTCCACTCTCTTCAAAGATTGATGAATCTTTACTTGTGTACCTTGATTCATTCCAAATTGTCGCTTTTGCCAAAAATGTCATGTCCCAGCAAATCAGCCATGCTGTTCATAATATGTAACTTATAACTGAAGAATAAACTTAGGTTAAGGCTTAAGAAAATACAGTGCTGTTTACTACAAAAAGAAATTTATGAAAGGAATTTCCACTTTGGATTTTATTCAGAAGTATTTAACATGGAAATGCCAAAGTAAGCCCCTCTTTCAATGGCATAGTAAGTACTCTTAGGAAAAGACAACACTACTATCACACTGTTGTAGTATAGTAGTTCTCAAAGTGTGTTCCTAGGGTCCTACAGAAAAGTAAATTCCCAGGCCCCACCCCAATTTTCAGAAGTTCTGGTGGTAAGGCCCAGTAATCTCTGTTTTGACAAGCTTTTTAGATGACGTTGATCCACACTTAAGTTTAAGAATTATTCTGATGTATGAGCAAGTTTTTTAATTAGGGCCCTACTTGTATCTTACCATCAAGTTTAATTATTTCCTTGACTGTACTATGATTTATTATAGATTATAACATTTATCATTTCTAAGAACATAAGTTTTGGGGTCCTTTTATTCCTCTGCTTTACTCTTCTCAAAGATCCAGGTTCACCTGATAATGTCACAGAATCAAGACATAATGAATGAATTTTCCTAGTTCTTTATAGAACTAGAGCAAACACTTGAGAACTATTAATAACAAGGATTAAAAGTAGAGTTCTGAATAAATAATGTACTGATGAGTCTTCTAAGTATAATTACTTTTCTTTATATGTGGTTTGGAGAAGTCATTTGGGATGATATGATTAACTTTTTACTTTTTTTTTTAACGTTTGTTTATTTTTGAAAGGGTAGACAGAGCGTGAATGGTGGAAAGGCAGACAAAGAGGGAAACAGAACCTGAAGCAGGCTCCAGGCTCCAAGCTGTCAGCACAGCGCCTGATGCAGAGCTCGAACACAAAAACTGTGAGATCATGACCCGAGCCGAAGTCGGACACTTAACCAACTGAGCCACCCAGGCGTCCCTGATATGATTAACTTTTTAATCTGCTGTTTGCATCGTTGGAGAGTTGAAGCAGAGATGTCATTGTAGCTACAGCTTGTCACCTACACAGGTCTTTTCTACAAGCTGTGTCACCTTAGTAGGGCACCCAAGTTCTAATTCCCAGCTTTGCAGTATAAGAAATAGGAATTTGTCTGTGTACCTTGAGTTTTCAGTCTCTTGAAGGCTGGTTTACTGTTCATGAGAACTCATAATAAATAGAATGGCAAATTAGTAATTGATAATAGAACTGATTTCTGTATTCAATCACAATATTCAAGTCTGCCCTTCCTTAGTATGTAAGGTGGCTAGTAACAAATAGTCTCAGTTTTCAGTTTAGCTGGAATGTGTTTATTTTGCTTTTATTTATTTTTTGAAGTTTATTTATTTTGAGGGAGAGAGAACAAGTCGAGAAGGGACAGAGAGAGACGGGGAGAGGATCCGAAGGAGGCTCCGTGATGACAGCCGAGAGACCAATACAGGGCTTGAACCCACAGCTGTGAGATCATGACCTGAGTCTAAGTCCGACGTTTAACTGACTGAGCCACCCAGGTGCCCCATTTTGCTTTCATATCTGATAGAGGGTTTTCTGGGTAAAATATCATTGCTTGAAAGGTTTTCCCCCCTTGGAGTAATGAACAAAATTTTATTTATTTATTTATTTATTTATTTATTTATTTAGTCAGTCAGTCAGTCAGTCATATCTATTGTCACACAGAATTACTGAGAAAAAAACTTTCCCCCAAATAATTTCTAAGTAGTAATGTCAAAACAAGTTACATTCTTGTATTTATTTTTCTAAACAACATGTAATGATGTCATATATTAAGTGTAGTTACTGGTGTAGGGATTTTTTTTTAGTTTTTAAAATTTTTATTTTATCTTATTTTAATTCCAATATAGTTAACATACAACATTATATTACTTTCAGGTGAACAATATAGTGATTCAACAGTTCCATACATCACCCAGTGCTCATCACAACAAACGCCCTCCTTAATCCTTATCACCTATTTCACCTATCCTCCACCCACCTCCCCTCTGGTAACCATCAGTTTGTTTTCCATAGTTAAGTGTCTGTTTCTTGGTGTGTTACTCTCTTTCTCTCTTTTCTTCCTTGGCTCATTTGTTTTGTTTCTAAAATTCCACATATGCGGGAAAGCGTATGGTATTTGTCTTTCTCTGACTTATTTCATTGCAAATGGCAAGATTTCATTCTTTTTATGGCTTAATTTTATATATATATATATATATATATATATATATATATATATATATATATGCCACATTTTTATTTATTCACCTATTTATGAACATTTGAGCTGCTTCCATACTTTGGCTATTGTATATAATGCTGCACTAAACATAAAGGTGCATGTATCCCTTTGAATTACTGTTTTGAATTGAATAAATATAAAGGTGCATGTATCCCTTTGAATTACTGAATTAGTGTATGAATCCCTTTATGTTACTGTGTGTATATATATATATATATATATATACACACACACACGCATCACATATTCTTAATCCATTCATCAGTTGATGGACATTTGGGCTCTTACCATGATTTGGTTATTGTTGATAGCACATGGGGGTGCATGTGCCCTTCAAGTCAGTATTTTTGTATCTATGGATAAATTCCTAGTAGTGCAATTGCTGGGTCATAGGGTAGTTCTATTTTTAATTTTTTTCAGGAACATCATACTGTATTCCACAGTAGCTGCACCAGTTTGCACTCCCACAAATGGTACAAGAGGATTCCTTTTCTCTATATCCTCTCCAACACTTGTTGTTTTTGATTTGTTTTTGATTGTAGTCATTCTGACAGGGGTGAGGTGACCTGTCATTGTATTTTTTGATTTATATTTCCCTGATGATAAATGAAATTGAGCATCTTTTCATGAGTCTGTTGACCATTTGGATGTCTTCTTTGGAGAAATGTCTATTCATTTCTTCTGTCCATTTTCTAACTGAGTTATTTGTTTTCTGGGTTTGGAGTTGTTTAAGTTCTTTATATATTTTGGATACTAACCCTTTATTGAATATATCATTTGCAAAGATCTTCTCCCACTCAGTAGGTTGCCTTTTAGTTTTGTTGATTGTTACAGAAATGTTTGAATTTTAATACATCTAATTTCTTACTAGAGAGCCACGTTCTACTGGTAAGTTCACATAGCAACTTAAATCAAGACAAATGGTCTCATTTTCCTCAAAAACAAGAGAATTATTTCTAAGACTTTTTAGTTACTAAGTTGATAATTTATTGAACATTTACTGACTGCTGAATATTTTTCAATAAAATATCTTCAAATAAAAGCTATTCAGAGACACAAAGACAAGACCTCTGTCACCACGAAGATTACAAAGGCACAGGAGTTCCTTGGACATCTTACCATATTTCAGTTAGCTTTGTTCCAAGAGACCAACAGTATTTAAATATTTAGAGTTTGTGAGCTATTGTAGATAATAGACCTAGAATCTGTTTTGTATATCTGTGCATTTAGAATGCCAACAAAGACCAAAAATCATTGGAAAACAGCAAGATTAGCAAGAAGAAAAAATGTCAGGTAGGGTTTAGAATATGTAAAAAATATATCAATAAAAGGAAGGAAAATAATATATCACTGGGGAAGAAAATCTCAGTAATCCTGGAGAGAAGACAGACACATGATGCTCTTAAGTTTTATTGTTTTAATGCCACACAAAGAAAAAAAATTGTCTCTTTTGTATTGGCTTGATTGGTAATTATATTTCTTTTAAGTATAGAAAAACAGGTTTCTCTATCCTCCTATAAGTAAATAATATTTTTGTTAGGCATTTAAATATGTGACTTCATTGGATTTAGGGGAAAAAAGACCACTAAATTAAACTTTGTCTGGATTATACCCCTGAATAAAAGTCCTAGTAGTAGTGAAGGAAAGAATACTATGATGGTTAAAGTGTTCTAAAGAAACAAAACCATAAGGATGATTATGTCTTTGGACATTGCAAAATAAACACACAATTAGAGGACACGCACAGAAACTATGGATTCAATTATTTTAATCTAACACCTTTACCATGGTGAAAAAAATAGGGAAAAAAATATTAAGAGAAGGGCAAGTTGGAACAGCTGAGAAAACATTTTGTGTTTTACCAAACTTGCTTGAATGTACAACTTTCAAAATCTCGCTGTGTTTAGCTATCAGAAGTCAGGTGGCAAATATTAACTCAATGAAACAGAGGCATCAGAAAAGTAACACTAAATAAATACTTTCAGGGATTGCCCCGTAAAGGGATAGCTTTACTATTACTTTATATGGTAGGTGCATCACATACACTCCAGTAATGGCTTCCAGTAACAGAACATTTTCTTCTCTACAAAGGTAGTGCAACACAAAGGGAGAAGTAGAATTACACTGGCAACAACACACAGGTACAAGGCAGTAACCACCCACTCTTCCCTGTGCATTTGCATTAAATATTAATTACGATTGCATCTATATTTTATTCAGCTTCACAAAAACCTACAGGAGCCTATTCTGAACTATGAGTTCAGAAGCTGAATTGTATTAAAAGAGAAGTGTTCTTACCAAGAGTATATGAGATGTACTGTAGTAGCAATAACTTAGACTTTGGAGTCAGATAGATTAGGTTATTGCAGTCTCCACTGATCACCTGGGTAACTTTGGAAAACTAACTTCAGAGCTTTGGCTGAAAAGTGAGGATTTTCCAATGTATCACTGATATGTTGAGACAATTTGTACACAGCACCTAGTAAAATGTGTTTTGCATGATATTGCAAAGAAAATGATAGTTGTTATTATGATATGGAAAATTATTTTACTATTGTATCACAGGACATTGAGGAAATACTAAACCAATTAAAATATTTATGTAGCTGCAGCTGAAATAGTCACCTAGATTTAACTCCCTAAAACTCTTGCTTTGAAATGGGGACAAAGAAGGAGCACGTATAATAGACAAGACTTTATTTATCTCCTTGGATTTTAGAATTAGAATACCTAAAAAATAACTGTGTCAATTTGATTCTTCTGAAGCAGTTCATGGAAATGAAAAGGACTTTCACAAAGTACTAGTATTCATTAGAAGTTAAAAGGTAAGGGAAATGAAGCATAATGCAGTTAAGATATTTAAATTATGGCTCTAGGTCCATCCATCTGTTTTTTAGCAATGACCTGAAATCACTAGTCAGATTTCATAAGTGAGTTTTAGATTTCTCTATTTTTAGATACTTTATGAAACCAAGGCATTAGTATCGGGGCTTAAGCCCTAACTCTGCTCACATGCTAAATAATTCTAAGACATTGCGAAGTGTATTTAATCACTATGAATCTCATTTGCTCACTAAGTGAGTAATGGTAACTGCCTGCATTAGTGGTTGTGAAAATTAAATAAAATAATGTTTATAAAGTATCCAACTCATGTTGGAATGAGCACTGGGTGTTGTATGGACACCAATTTGACAATGAATTATATTTAATATAGAAAAAGTATCCAACTCATAGTGGGAGTTCAGAAATGTGAGTTGTTCTTTCCTTATATTTAATCGGGAGAAGAATATTTATAAGCTCAGGAGATATTTTATGAGTATTGAATTTTTTTTTCAACGTTTATTTATTTTTAGGACAGAGAGAGACAGAGCATGAACAGGGGAGGGGCAGAGAGAGAGAGAGACACAGAATGGGAAACAGGCTCCAGGCTCTGAGCCATCAGCCCAGAGCCTGACGCGGGGCTCGAACTCACGGACCGCGAGATCGTGACCTGGCTGAAGTCGGACACTTAACCGACTGCGCCACCCAGGCGCCCCCTCAGGAGATATTTTAAATCTAAAGAATGAATATCTTATTTTTACTAAAATGGTTTCATTTGATTATATAGAAAATATAGTAAAGAAAGCAACTAATTTCAATCATTTAAATACTACTACTTTTTAAAAAAAATTTAAATATTTATTTTGGAGACAGAGACAGTGTGAGTGGGAGAGGAGCAGAAAGAGAGGGAGACAGAGAATCCCAAGCAGGCTTCAAGCTGTTAGCTCAAAGCCAGATGCAGGGCTTGAACTCACAAACAGTGAGATCATGACCTGAGCAGAAATCAACAGAAAGATGCTTAACCAACTAAGCCACCCAGGTGCCCCATAAAATATTTAAAATATTTCTTGAATAAACTCTTATTTATAGCAAAGAGAAAGATCACACATTGTTTTCAAATACAAGTGGAATATTTATAAAAATGTTGCTGATACTGGGCACAAATGAAGTCCAACCAATTCACAGCAATATACCTCCTACTCATCATGAGAAAGCAATGTAGATGCTCACGTGTCTTTAAACTACCAAAACAATAAAATTTCTCTTGTAAAACAAATGTCTTCTCTCAGCCCAAATGGAATTTATTATAAATCTAACTGTCAAAAAATATCTGAAAAACTTAGTATGTCCCTCATTCAGGAAAGAATTATTTAGTATCCACTATTGGCTAGGCTCCTGTCTCAGACATGGAGAAAAGAAGGAGAAGGGGAAGGAGAAAAGGAAGAGGAAGGAGGAGGAGGAGGAGGAGGAGGAGGAGGAGGAGGAGGAGGAGGAGGAAGGAGACAGAGGAGGAGAAAGAGGATCAGGAGGATAAGAAGAAGGAGATTTGTCTAAAGTGACTGAAACTTAGTAAGGAAAATGACATACAGACATATCACTAAGATCATGTTGTAAAGCTGTAAATGCTGTAAAGTTTATAAAGTCAGAAAACTACATTGAGTAAAGAAGTAGCCTTTGAGCTGGGGCTTAATTAATAGATAAAATTTAGCAGATACAGATGGGAGGGAGACAGAAGAATTTCCAAATGGAGAAACTGATGAAGGACAAATATATGAAATCAGGGAATTGTACAACACTTTTAGAGAAATAGTAAGTCATCCAGCCTGGTAGAAACAGAGGCTGTAAGTGGTAACAATACACTGAAGGCAGATTCTGGGAGCTTTAGAAGCCAAGCTAACGAATATAGACCTTAATGGACAAGTGATGATGAACTGTGAAGGATTTAAGGAGAAAACGATACAAATCTAAATTGTACCTTAGAAACTTTTATTTTGCTGGAGCTATTTCTGTGTTCAGAACAAGACACATAGAGCTCATGGTACACAAATGGGCAAGTTTTTCTTGAAGAGAACAGTGAACATTGGGATGCCTGGATGGGCTGCGATAGCAGCACCTGAGCTTTCTTCAGGTTTGTGTAAGGGAACTGACCATGGTAGAGGCGGGCAGAGGTAACATCACTTATTGGTTGTGGGCAGAGGAAGTGATCCTCAAAGCACTCTCTAATCCCCAGGAGAAAAAGAGAGTGAAAAGACTGGTGTCTTACACAGGTCTTTTGTCTAAAACACATTCCCAGATTCTGATAAAGATAATTCATATTATGCATTTCTGCCCACATCTCTGTGGCAAAGAGAAAGAAAGTGCAGAGTCCCTTGCTGTTTTACTGATTTCCAACCCATTAGAAAAGCTAGAGTGTGGGAACTCTTAGCTTAAAAGTAAATAGCTCCTGGCTTCCATCACTGAAAATAAAGAAGTCTCTATTTTCACCTCTGAATGGGAGGTCACTAAGTGGGATGAATAATGTTCTGCAATTACTGAACATGCAGTGTACATGGAGTAATACATGTATGTGCAATTTGCACAACTCCTTAATTAGTTTTAAATATCAAGCTTATCCTAGCTGATATCTAAGCTTTAAAACTACCCAATTCAAGCCAAGTATATGGTTCTGAATTTACTTTGCAAATAGTATGTTCTTCACGGTTGCTTATGCAGTCATATTCTGTTCTCAGTTGCTACATAGTTTGTCTTAGAATTCTGACCAGGTGATTCTGTTTAGCCACAAAGGTGAAATACAAATATCTGAGCTGATCTTGTTGAGATAATGATTCCAGATGATTATATTTATCTGACTTTAAAATATTGTTTAAAATCTGACTTTTTAAATATTGTTTCCAGGTTAATGGCAGATAAAATAAATATATGTAATTTAGCTTCCTCCAGAGAGGGGGGAAGCCCCCCACATTTGAGCTTTTGGAAAGGGATTTTGTGAGAAGATAAAAACTCACTAGGATGAAGTAAACAGCACATGGGCCTGTGGTGACCATGGCCACTTTGTATGACAGAGGCTGGGATGAGGACCAGTGGGATGTAAAATTCAGCCCTTCAACTCTGCCCTTACCAAATGAGATCTGCGTCCACTTGGAAGCAAAACTTTTCCTAGTTCATAAGGATAACTGGTTTACCATACCCAAGAAGGACAAAATTAAAGATGGCAGTAGGGAAAACAAGGCAGCAAAATAATTTGTATTTCAAGAGGCACAGGGGAAGAAGCTGTAAGTGGGAAAATGGGTAAAGACTGAAGGGACTGAATCAACACTTTTGAAAGGTTAGGTCCTTCTCTCACACCATGCCTTGGGGATGTTGACCCCCACCCCCAGAAGAAATCTGGAGGTTTAGTCTTTGGCTTAGGTGAAAAAGAGGGTCTCCATATTGAGGACCATAGGAGGGTCCTGGAGCATACATTTCTGAAATAGGGCAATCAAGTGACCATTGGCATTCCAAACACTGCAGGCAGAACCCACCTTTAGCTTGTCTCCTTTAGCTGTCTACTAGAATTCTGGAATTCAGAAAGCTGAGCAACTTCATTTTGCCAAGATGTTGACCTGACCCACTCAGATAAACCCAAAGGGCAACCTAACTCATACAGGGATTCTAGACAATTTTTTTGTCTCCCACTTTTATCCATGAACAGAATGCCAAGTCTTAACTGACACTTGAGAAAAAAGATGTCTTTAATGTGGAAGGGAATGACAGAAGCAATAAAAAAGAGGAAAAATGGGAATGAGAAACAGATTATGCAGGGACAAGAAGACATTGACATGATGAATATATGCAGAGATAGGAGAATGTATTGCTTAAAGTGCCTTAGATTAGTTAAATAAAATAGCCACGAATTCCTAGAAATTAAAAACTCATGACAGAAGAAATGAAAAAAAATCAATAGAAGGTAGATGTTTAGAAGATAAAATTGAGGAAATTGTCCCAGAAAGTAAGCCCAAATGATGAAGAAATGATAAAGAAGAAAAAATTAAGAAAATCAGAAGATAGGCAGTCCAATAGCGTCTTCATATTCTCTATCCTATTTCTGTAGCTCCTTTACTGATAACATGAAATGACATACATTCAAGAATCCTCAAAAAATATATGTTGTTTTGAATAGCAATAATAAAAATTTGGGAGGCCATCAGTCCAATGAGTTATTCATTAGGGCCAATGCTATTCTACATATACTCTAAATTATCACACACACACACAACACCCACTTACAGGAACAAAAACATCCATTCTGCAAACCAGCACCTACTCACATACATGAGGCCCCTTCATACATTACTGGATTACCTGCTCCCAGAGAATGGGTCCCATCCCTCTGATTCTGTGCTGTGTCCCCACATATAAGTGTATATCCATTGGTATATAGTAAACATGAACAAACACTTTATTTAAATATTGAATGCATTTCCATAAACTTTTATTTATGGAAGGGGTGTGTTTTCTCTAATATATATGGAAATTATAGGTGACAACTTCAGCTGCTACAATTAATTAAATAATTATTGTTTCCTCAATTTAATGTCTCTGGTGAGAGCATGGCAATGTAGTCACAAAAATAAACAAATAAACACCAACCGCTTTGCAGAGTATTTATTTATTTATTTATTTATTTATTTTTAACATTTTAAAAAAAATTCTAGTTAACATAAAATATAACACTGGTTTCAGGAGTAGAGTTTAGTGATTAATCACTTACATATTAATCACTGGGTTACATAAACCCAGTGTTCATCATAACAAGTGGCCACCTTAATACCCATCATCCATTTAGTCCATTCTCCACCTACCTCCCTCCATAACCCTCAGTTTGTTCTTTATCATTAAGAGTCTCTTACAGCTTGCTTCCCTCTCCCTTTTTTTCCTTCCCCTATGTTCATCTGTATTGTTTCCTAAATTCCACATATGAGTGAAATCCTATAGTGATTGTCTTTCTCTGCCTGATTTACTTTGCCTAGCATAATACATTATAGTTCCATCCACATTGATACAAATGGCAATATTTCATTCTTTTTGATGGCTGAGTAATATTTCATCACACACACACACACACACACACACACACACACACACACCACATTTTCTTTATCCATTCATCAGTCAATGGACATTTGGGCTTATCCATAGTTTGGCTATTGTTGATAATGCTGCTATAAACATTGGGGTGCATGTACACCTTCAAAACTGTATTTTTGTATCTTTCAGGTAAATATCCAGTAATGCAATTGCTGGGTCATATGGTAGTTCTGTTTTTAACTTTTTGAGAAAAGTCCATACTGTTCTCCAGAGTGGCTTTACCAGTTTGCATTTGCACCACTATTCTGTATCCTTGTCAACACCTGTTGTTTCTTGTGTTGTTAATGTTATCAATTCTGACAGGTGTGAGGTGGTATCTCATTGTGGTTTTGATTTGTATTTCCCTGATGATGGGAGATGGTAAGCACCTTTTCACGTGTCTGTTAGCCATCTGAATGTCTTCTTTGGAAAAGTATCTATTCATGTTTTCTGCCCATTTCTTAACTGAATTATTTGATTTTGGGGTGTTCAATTTGATAAATTCTTTATAGATTTTGGATACTAACCCTTTATCAGATACATCATTTGCAAATATCTTCTCCCATTCTGTAGGCTGCATTTTAGTCTTGGTGATTGTTTTCTTCACTGTGCATAAGATTTTTATCTTGATGAAGTCCCAAGAGTTCATTTTTTGCTTTTGTTACTCTTGCCTGTGGTTACGTGTCTGGTAAGAATTTGCCATGGTCAAGGTCAAAGAGGTTGATGCCTGTGCTCTCCTCTAGGATCTTGATGGTTTCATATCCTACATTTATGTCTTTCACCCATTTTGAATTTATTTTTGTGTATGGTATAAGAAAATAGTCCAGTTTCATTCTTCTGCATGCAGCTGTCCAATTTTCCCAACACTATTTATTGAAGAGACTATCTTTTTTCCATTGAATATTTTTTCCTGCTTTGTTAAATATGAGTTGACCATAAAGTTGTGGGTCCATTTCTGGGTTTTCTATATTGCTCAACTGATCTATGTGTTTGTTTTTGTGCCAGTGCCATACTGTCTTGATGATTACAGCTTTATAATATAACTTGATGTGTGGAATTGTGATACCTCCAGCTTTGCTTTAGTTTTTCAGGATCGCTTTGTCTATTCAGGGTCATTTTTGGTTCCATACAAATTTTAGGATTGTTTTTTCTAGCTCTGTTAAATATTCTGCTGGTATTTTGATAGGGATTGCATTTAATATGTAGATTGCTTTGGGTAGTAGACATTTTAACAATGTTTGTTCTTCCAATCCATGGGCATGGAATGTTTTTCCATTTCTTTGTGTCCTCTTCAAGTCCTTCCATAAGTCTTCTATAGTTTTCAAAGTACAGATCTCTTATGTCTTTGGTTAGGTTTATACCTGGGTATCTTACGGCTTTTGATGCAGTTGTAAATGGGATTGATAACTTGATTTCTTTTTTTTCTGCTTCATTATTGGGGTATAGAAATGCAACAGATTTCAGCCTATTGATTTTATGTCCTGAGAATTTGCTGAATTCATGTATTAGTTCTAACAAATTTTTGGTGGACTCTTTCAGGTTTTCTACATAGAGTATCATGTCATCTGCAAATAGGAGAGTTTGACTTCTTTCTTGCAAATCTGGATGCCTTGTATTTCTTTTTGTTGTCTCATTACTGAAGCTAAGACTTCAAGTACCATGTCCTCATAGAATGAGTTTGGAAGTTTTCCTTTCATTTCTACTTCTTGGAACAGTTTGAGAGGAATATGCATTAGCTCTTCTTTAAATGTCTGGTAGAATTCCCCTGGGAAGCCATCTGGCCTTGGACTTGGTTTTTGGGAGATTTTTGATTAGTATTTCAATTTTTTTGCTGGTTATTGGTCTGTTCAAATTTTCTATTTCTTCCTGTTCCTGTTTTGGTAGTTTGTATGTTTCTAGGAATACATACATTTCTTCCAGATTGCCTAGTTTGTTGGCATATAATTTTTCATAATATTCTCCTATGATTGTACTTCTGTAGTGTTGGTTGTGATCTCTCCTCTTTTATTTGTGATTTTATTTATTTGGGTCCTTTTCTTTTTTATAAGTATCTATGGGTTTGTTAATTTTATTAATTATTAATTCTTTCAAAGAACCAGGTCTTAGTTTCATTGATCATTCTACTAGGTCTTTTTGTTTCTATATTGTTAATTTCTGTTTTATATATTTATTATTTCCCTTCTTCTGCTGGCTTTAGGTTTTAGTTTCTGTTCCTCTCCTAGCTCCTTTAGCAGAATTTTATTCTACTGGTTCTACAATTGTCAAGTTCCTTTATGATGAGTGCATTCAGCATTGAAGAACAAGAAAATGCCACAGTGGTCAGTCTCTATTGTGAGACTGGCCATAGCACTGATGAAGCATGGAAGTTCCTTTGAGCACTTAGTTACTGTAAATTAAAATGATCAAGGGAGTCCTGATATCTGCCACAAGTTCTTATGTTGACACTAGGAATTAAGTATTATTGAAATATGGTAGTCCCAGAAGGGCCAGCAATTCATAGTTAATGGAGTTGACAACTGTTCTGGATATAGCTTTTCCTTCCCTGCTTCTAGTAGCTCAAACAGTAGCAACAAAAGGAACTTACAGAATGCTCGATTCATTAGGATGGGTTCCCATAAAACATTGCCTCAGATGAAGGGAGACATTTTACAAAGCAGTGGCAAAATTGGACACATGACCAAAGGTTCCATTGGCATTTTACTCCAGTATTTTTTAAATAATCAGTTGAAAGTGTAACTTGATTGGATCTCATTGTAGCTGCACCACAACTTGTTCACTCTCCACACCCAGGTGCTTCTCTGCCACTACCAGATGATGATAGCACAAACTTGTCTAAACATTTTGACACACATACAAATCAGAAAAGGCAAGGAAATGTATACCTTACTAAGTAACAGTTGACTGACAGCAGATGTGAACTGGTGGATAAATAGTTCTTTATTCCTTTGGCAGATAATTTTGAGGTGCATTATACACAGGTCCTTATCAGGTCCACAGTGTGATGGATTTTCAGTTGTCCACAGTTGTGATCATCTCTATAACACACTCTTGGATTGGACTTTCCTCTTTCCCTGGCTCATTCTTTCCACTCATCCCCTCTAATTCCTTGGAGTCTTGTAGCAAAACAAACTACATTTATGCAAGATTTTATTTCCAGCTATGCTTTTTGGGGGAACATGAATTAAGACATTAGGACTCCCTAACATATATAAGAATTAACCATAAACCTATTTTCCAGATAACTATCATTTCTTTAAAAAGTAAAAAAAGAATTGGGGTACTTGGGTGGCTCAGTTGGTTAAGCATCCTACTTTGGCTCAGGTCATGATCTCTGTTTGTGAGTCTAAGCCTCACGTCAGGCTCTGTTTTGAAAGCTCAGAGCCTGGAGTCTGCTTCAGATTCTGTGTCTCCCTCTCTATGCCCCTCCTCCACTCATACTCTGTCTCTCTCTCTCTCTCTCTGAGTTAAATAAACATTAAAAAATTAACAGAAATCATATCACATATATTTAATCTGATTTTTCCACATGATACAATTGCTACAAAAGCAATATGAATATGATGCTTAACCTAAATCTGATTGTGGAAGGCAGAATTCTGAGATGGCACCCAAGATTGCCACTCCCTGGTGTATACTCCCTGAATAACCCCCTCTTCCTTTGAGTGTGGGAAGCACTGTGAACATGACAGAATTCACTCCTATGACTGTCAATTATATGACAAATGGATCATGCTATATAATAAAGGCAAAAGGACTTTTCAGATAAAGGTCCCAAATCAGTTGTTTTGAGGAAATCAAAAGGGAGACTATCCTGGGTGGGCCTGACCTACTGAGGTGAGGCTTTAAAAGAGACTCTGTCCTCTCTGAAGGAAGAAATTCAAAGGGTGAGAAAAATTTTCATGCTGGCCTTGAAGAAGCCAGCTTTCATTTTGGGAGAGGATGGGACCACATGGCAAGTACCTGAGAACAGTCTCTAATTGCTGAAGGGCAGTTCCCAGGCTTGAGCCAAGCCAGCTACGAAGTGAGAATGTCAGCATATACTGCAAGGAAATGAAATCTGCCAATAATGTGAATGAGCTTGAAATAGAACTCCAAACTCCAGATAAAGAAGCAGCTTGGCGGATATTTTAATTGCAATTTTGTGAGGCTCTAACAGAGAACTCAACCACTCTGTGCCCAGATTTCTGATGTTCAAAAACTATGAGACAAATGGATATTGCTTTATACTAATTTGTTACATAGCAACAGGAAATTAATAATAGATAAAATAGAACAAAATATGCCATTTTATTTCCAGTTAAATTTCTGCAATGTAGGCTCTAAGGATAATAAACAAACATATAAACACTACTGTCTTAGGAGTCTAAAATTTAAACTCACATTTTCACAGTCTCTTTTGGTATTCTCTTAAAACAGTCTAAAACAAAGTTATATGAATTATTTTCTGGAAGTAAGAAGCAAGATGATAAATGTTATAATGTCAGTTTGAAAATTAGTTTATAATCAAGTACATGAAATTATATGGAATGATGAGCTTCTTTTTCCTGTTTTAGGAATAAGTTTTCTTGTGCATGATTTTGATTTCAAAAATGTTACAAAGATGTTAAACACTGGCGTTAGGAATTCATTCCCCATTATTGTTTAGGAAGAAATGATAATGCTAAGTGAACAAACACAACTGGTTAAAGAATAATTCTAGGTATAAAACCAAGGGGAAATAAGGAAGTCACATTTTTGAGTGCGTGTTATATGCTTGCCACCATGGCAATTGCTTTACATGTGTTATGTCCTCTAATGCTTAACAAAAATTCTGAAAAGTAGGTATCTCATTTCAGAGATTCCAAGTATTGAAACTCAAAGAGTTGAGTAATTTGTGCAATATCATACAGCTAGTGAGTAACAGAGCTGAATTCTAGCCCTGATCAATCTGAATTGAAAGTTAAAATAACACTGAATTTAAATTTGAGTTCTTTGTTTTTTCCCATCTATAAGGTTGAAATCATCACATGCTATGAACTACCACATCCAGATATATAGTATGTTAAAGGACAACTGGAGGGCAAAGGCAAAGGTAAATATTTTGAAAAGTACAGAAAAAAAGAATATGAAGGTAAAGAGATGTTTATTAACTTAGGAGTCCTCTTAGGGTGCAGATTCCCTTTCAAAACAGTTTGGAAACTTATGAAAGGACTCACTGTTCTGACCTGTTAATAAGTGCCTGAGAAAATTTTCAAAATTTGTTAAACTTTGAAGATAATCTCAGAGTTTGAGAAATACAGTCTAAAATGACCAGAGTACACATCCCACCTGTGAATCATCATTGCACAAAAGTAAACCACTTTCCATGTAGCTGGTGGCTTTGTCCCAATGTGGACACTGAGCCGAGATTCACCTACCTCCTTCTTCGTATGCAGCTGAGTTCTCCCCTGGTGTCTGTGTTGCTAACCATACTCAGTCACTCAATGGCCTTTCCCCTGTACCTGACAAAGACCTCATTTCAATTATCATGCACAAAAGGACACTTCTGACAGTGAAATAGGACATTATTAGTAATTTCACTGGGATTATCCAGACAGACTAAGACATAACTCCTCTTCCTATTCATTTTATTCTCTTACTCTTATTGAGTATGTTCCCCATAGCACTGAGTAATCTGGCTTTGTGCATTTTTCCACTTTCCTATCTGATAATTTTCTTTAATGCTTTCCTTGTCTCTCTCAGCCTACACCTTCATGATAAACTGACTCAATCATACTTTCATCAAATTCCATGACCTTTTAACTTCTTTACCTACAAATCCTACCAAGCCCCAACCTTGAGATAATCTACAATTTATTTGTTTTATATTATGTCAAAAATTGTCAACACAAAATTATTTGTTACTAATAAACAAAGACATTAGTGTAAATTGAGAACTTTTATTAAGCTGCATCTCAATCATTTTCACCCTACTCCTTTCCCCATTGAAATGAATTTAGTAATTCCAATTTACTACATACTGGAAATCCCACTGCTGTTATTTCAGATTTTTGCCATTCCACTCATTTCCAGATTTCCAGAAATATACCCTTTTCACCTTTGTATGCAGCAGGTGATTATACCTACTTGGATGAGAAGATGAGTTAGAACTTCTAGAGGTGCAGCACTACACTTATTTTTAGAAAGTTATTCATATGGTTATAAGACATGCTACTGATAGCAAAAGAGAAATTATAAAGATACCATAAAGGAAAATAGAAAACTTTCCTCTGATACCATATATCCTATTCCACTTTCCTGAAGTCATTAATGTTAATGTTTTTCAACTTTGTATGATTCCTTCCACGTGTTGCTTCCTACCCAAAAAGTCATACACATTACTATATACATTTGAAAATTTATTTTTATTTTGACTAAATAGAAGCACATTGTAAAAAGTACTCTGAACCTAATTTTCACTTAAGACCTCTTTTCCTAAAAAAAATATTAATATACACACACTAACACACATGCGAGTAGTTTATAAGGACAACTGTGTAACATGGTAGGGCATTTTTGGGCAATACTTTGTTTTTTCTATTTTTTTCTTGAGTCTCCATCCATGTCTCACTTTTCTCATCCCTCTCCCTGTATCATTCACCCACCCTCATCTGACCCATGGTACCCCAAGTAAACAACCTAGAAAGCGTATACAAACTTCATCAACTGTATATAAATACATGTGCATAAAAATGTAATATATATATGTATATATACATATATATGTGCATAAAAATGTAATATATATGTATATGTATATATGTATATATATATATACATATACACACACACACACACACACACAGTCACACATATAAAGAAATATTAAATGGGATATTTCCTCCGTGATACCAAAACATAATAGACATAAAATTTCAAAATGGAAGACAGACTTTAGAGGACATTTCAAAATGATAAGAACTAGTAGTATGACTCTCAAAATCCAGAAAGTGGTTATAAAAGATGAAGTGTGTGGATATTGGAAATGGACTTATAAAAAGATTTCTTCCTAAAAAGAATGGGTTAATGTGAGAGAGGACAATCTCCTAACCCCAGATCTATCAAGGAAGGCTAAAACAGAGGTGCCTGGGTGGCTCAGTCGGTGGAGCATCCAACTCTTGATCTAAGGTCGTGAGATTGAGACCCATGTTGGGCTCAGTGTGCAGTGTGGAGCCTGCTTGGGATCCTCTCTCTCTCTCTCTCTCTCTCTCTCTCTCTCTCTCTCTCTCTCTCTCCTCCATCACCACTCACACACTCTCTCTCCAAATAAATACATAAACTTAAAAAGGAAAAAAAAAGAAAGGCTAAAATAATGCCATACAGGGAGTGTGACATGTATTCTCTGAAGTTGGGCAATAAAGGGGACTGGTGACTCGTACTAAAGAAAACAAAAAGTAGCCTGAGACAATAAAGAGAGCTGCTTCTGAGAAGACATGTGGTCCTCTCCAATGGTGAATAGGACACAGGAAACATGTAAGATGTGAAAAGGAGATGATAGATTTAGAGTTGTTTCTGCTTTTATCAGAGAGTACACTTTGAAAAGGAAGTTTGGTGAACAGCATAAAGTAAACCGATATAAAACCTGAGGCTAGGAAGAATGCATTTCCCTTGAAAAATAAGTTGTAGTCTGAGGAGCCCAGAGGAGAACCTAAAGAGGCCATAAAAGTGGTCTAGAGAGAAAGAGCCTGATATGCCATCTACCAGACCCAGAGAGCACAAAGCTGCCCTATGAGAGCATCAATTAAGTAAGGCTGTCTTCTGTTTTTCCCTTCTCCACCCTCTGTCAGGGCAACCCTGGACAGGTAAGTAAGAACAGTTAGCTAGTGGGAACTGAAGTGAGCCAGCAAGCAAAACGCAACCAGGTACAGATGAAGGCTCTGTCCTATAGCTCATTCCTCCTAAGGGAAGTTTTTATTATAAATTTGAAGCTATGTTTGCCTTAAAGCGGTCTTGTGGATGTACATAAATTGTCATTCAGGGGCAGGAGAAGGACTTGCTAAAATTAATTAACTTTGAGATTAAAATAAAATTGGGTTCTGATTATATCCCATGAATCATTTTTATAATGCATTTTAAATACAAATACATCTGATTTATTTATTTAATGAATATTTGTTCAACCCTATTTGGTACCAGGTACTGTTCTACGTTATTAGGATAAATAAATTAGTAAAACCAAATAAAAATTTCCAGCTTTGAGAAACACAAACCTAATGGGATGAGGCATACAGGATACATAATAAAATTGTAAATGGGAGAACTGGGAAGATGGCGGCATAGGAGGACGCTGGGCTCACCGCACGTCCTGCTGATCACTTAGATTCCACCTACACCTGCCTAAATAACCCAGAAAACCGCGAGAGGATTAGCAGAACGGAGTCGCCGGAGCCAAGCGCAGACAAGAGGCCCACGGAAGAGGGTAGGAAGGGCGGCGAGGCGGTGTGCGCGCGTTCCACAGACTGGCGGGAGGGAGCCGGGGCGGAGGGGCGGCTCGCTGGCCAAGCAGAGCCCCCGAGTCTGGCTGGCAAAAGCGGAGGGGCCTGACGGACTGTGTTCCCACAACAAGCGCGACTTAGCGTCTGGGAGGTCATAAGTTAACAGCTCTGCTCGGAAAGTGGGAAGGCTGGAGGACAAAGGGAGGGAGAGCTGCTGAGCCCCCCCGGACGACAGAGCTCAGTTTGGTGGGGAACAAAGGTGCTCGCCAGCGCCATCTCCCCCGCCCATCCCCCAACCAAAATCCCAAAGAGAACCAGTTCCTGCCAGGGAACTTGCTTGCTCCGCGCAAACACCCAACTCTGTGCTTCTGCGGAGCCAAACCTCCGGCAGCGGATCTGACTCCCTCCCGCTACCACAGGGCCCCTCCTGAAGTGGATCACCTAAGGAGAAGCGAGCTAAGCCTGCCCCTCCTGCCCCTGTGCACCTTGCCTACCCACCCCAGCTAATACGCCAGATCCCCAGCATCACAAGCCTGGCAGGGTGCAAGTAGCCCAGACAGGCCATGCCACCCCACAGTGAATCCCGCCCCTAGGAGAGGGGAAGAGAAGGCACACACCTGTCTGACTGTGGCCCCAGAGGTGGGCTGGGGGCAGACATCAGGTCTGACTGCGGCTCCGCCCACCAACTCCAGTTATACACCACAGCACAGGAGAACTGCCCTGCAGGTCCTCACCATGCCAGGGACTATCCAAAATGACCAAGCGGAAGAATTCCCCTCAGAAGAGTCTCCAGGAAATAATAACAGCTAATGAGCTGATCAAAAAGGATTTAAATAATATAACAGAAAGTGAATTTAGAATAATAGTCATAAAATTAATCGCTGGGCTTGAAAACAGTATACAGGACAGAAGAGAATCTATTGCTACAGAGATCAAGGGACTAAGGGACAGTCACGAGGAGCGGAAAAACGCTTTAAACGAAATGCATAACAAAATGGAAACCACCACGGCTTGGCTTGAAGAGGCAGAGGAGAGAATAGGTGAACTAGAAGATAAAGTTATGGAAAAAGAGGAAGCTGAGAAAAAGAGAGATAAAAAAATCCAGGAGTATGAGGGGAAAATTAGAGAACTAAGTGATACACTAAAAAGAAATAATATACGCATAATTGGTATCCCAGAGGAGGAAGAGAGAGGGAAAGGTGCTGAAGGGGTACTTGAGGAAATCATAGCTGAGAACTTCCCTGAACTGGGGAAGGAAAAGGCATTGAAATCCAAGAGGCACAGAGAACTCCCTTCAGATGTAACTTGAATCGATCTTCTGCACGACATATCATAGTGAAACTGGCAAAATACAAGGATAAAGAGAAAATTCTGAAAGCAGCAAGGGGTAAACGTGCCCTCACATATAAAGGGAGACCTATAAGACTCGTGACTGATCTCTCTTTTGAAACTAGGCAGGCCAGAAAGAATTGGCACGAGATTTTCAGGGTGCTAGACAGAAAAAATATGCAGCCGAGAATCCTTTATCCAGCAAGTCTGTCATTTAGAATAGAAGGAGAGATAAAGGTTTTCCCAAACGAACAAAAACTGAAGGAATTTGTCACCACTAAACCAGCCCTACAAGAGATCCTAAGGGGGACCCTGTGAGACAAAGTACCAGAGACATCACTATAATCATAAAACATACAGACATCACAATGACTCTCAACCCGTATCTTTCTATAATAACACTGAATGTAAATGGATTAAATGCGCCAACCAAAAGACATAGGGTATCAGAATGGATAAAAAAACAAGACCCATCTATTTGCTGTCTACAAGAGACTCATTTTAGACCTGAGGACACCTTCAGATTGAGAGTGAGGGGATGGAGAACTATTTATCATGCTACTGGAAGCCAAAAGAAAGCTGGAGTAGCCATACTTATATCAGACAAACTAGACTTTAAATTAAAGGCTGTAACAAGAGATGAAGAAGGACATTATGTAATAGTTACAGGGTCTATCCACCAGGAAGAGCTAACAATTATAAATGTCTATGTGCCAAATACCGGAGCCCCCAAATATATAAAACAATTACTCATAAACATAAGCAACCTTATTGATAAGAATGTGGTAATTGCAGGGGACTTTAACACCCCACTTACAGAAATGGACAGATCATCTAGACACACGGTCAATAAAGAAACAAGGGCCCTGAATGAGACATTGGATCAGATGGACTTGACAGATATATTTAGAACTCTGCATCCCAAAGCAACAGAATATACTTTCTTCTCGAGTGCACATGGAACATTCTCCAAGATAGATCATATACTGGGTCACAAAACAGCCCTTCATAAGTTTACCAGAATTGAAATTATACCATGCATACTTTCAGACCACAATGCTATGAAGCTTGAAATCAACCACAGGAAAAAGTCTGGAAAACCTCCAAAAGCATGGAGGTTAAAGAACACCCTATTAACGAATGAGTGGGTCAACCAGGCAATTAGAGAAGAAATTAAAAAATATATGGAAACAAACGAAAATGAAAATACAACAATCCAAACGCTTTGGATTTCCTGAGAGGAAAATACATCGCAATCCAGGCCTATCTCAAGAAACAAGAAAAATCCCAAATACAAAATCTAACAGCACACCTAAAGGAACTAGAAGCAGAACAGCAAAGGCAGCCTAAACCCAGCAGAAGAAGAGAAATAATAAAGATCAGAGCAGAAATAAACAATATAGAATCTAAAAAAACTGTAGAGCAGATCAATGAAACCAAGAGTTGGTTTTTTGAAAAAATAAACAAAATTGACAAACCTCTAGCCAGGCTTCTCAAAAAGAAAAGGGAGATGACCCAAATAGATAAAATCATGAATGAAAATGGAATTATTACAACCAATCCCTCAGAGATACAAACAATTATCAGGGAATACTATGAAAAATTATATGCCAACAAACTGGAAAACCTGGAAGAAATGGACAAATTCCTGAACACCCACACTCTTCCAAAACTCAATCAGGAGGAAATAGAAAGCTTGAACAGACCCATAACCAGCGAAGAAATTGAATCGGTTATCAAAAATCTCCCAACAAATAAGAGTCCAGGACCAGATGGCTTCCCAGGGGAGTTCTACCAGACGTTTAAAGCAGAGTTAATACCTATCCTTCTCAAGCTATTCCAAGAAATAGAAAGGGAAGGAAAACTTCCAGACTCATTCTATGAAGCCAGTATTACTTTGATTCCTAAACCAGACAGAGACCCAGTAAAAAAAGAGAACTACAGGCCAATATCCCTGATGAATATGTATGCAAAAATTCTCAATAAGATACTAGCAAATCGAATTCAACGGCATATAAAAAGAATTCTTCACCATGATCAAGTGGGATTCATTCCTGGGATGCAGGGCTGGTTCAACATTCGCAAATCAATCAACGTGATACATCACATTAACAAAAAAAAAAGAGAAGAACCATATGATCCTGTCAATCGATGCAGAAAAGGCCTTTGACAAAATGCAGCACCCTTTCTTAATAAAAACCCTTGAGAAAGTCGGGATAGAAGGAACATACTTAAAGATCATAGAAGCCATTTATGAAAAGCCCACAGCTAACATCATCCTCAATGGGGAAAAACTGAGAGCTTTTTCCCTGAGATCAGGAACACGACAGGGATGCCCACTCTCACCGCTGTTATTTAACATAGTGCTGGAAGTTCTAGCATCAGCAATCAGACAACAAAAGGAAATCAAAGACATCAAAATTGGCAAAGATGAAGTCAAGCTTTCGCTTTTTGCAGATGACATGATATTATACATGGAAAATCCGAGAGATTCCACCAAAAGTCTGCTAGAACTGATACATGAATTCAGCAAAGTTGCAGGATACAAAATCAATGTACAGAAATCAGTTGCATTCTTATACACTAACAATGAAGCAACAGAAAGACAAATAAAAAAACTGATCCCATTCACAATTGCACCAAGAAGCATAAAATACCTAGGAATAAATCTAACCAAAGATGTAAAGGATCTGTATGCTGAAAACTATACAAAGCTTATGAAGGTAATTGAAGAAGATTTAAAGAAATGGAAAGACATTCCCTGCTCATGGATTGGAAGAATAAATATTGTCAAAATGTCAATACTACCCAAAGCTATCTACACATTCAATGCAATCCCAATCAAAATTGCACCAGCATTCTTCTCGAAACTAGAACAAGCAATCCTAAAATTCATATGGAACCACAAAAGGCCCCGAATAGCCAAAGTAATTTTGAAGAAGAAGAAGACCAAAGCAGGAGGCATCACAATCCCAGACTTTAGCCTCTACTACAAAGCTGTCATCATCAAGACAGCATGGTATTGGCACAAAAACAGACACATAGACCAGTGGAATATAATAGAAACCCCAGAACTAGACCCACAAACGTATGGCCAACTCATCTTTGACAAAGCAGGAAAGAACATCCAATGGAAAAAAGACAGCCTCTTTAACAAATGGTGATGGGAGAACTGGACAGCAACATGCAGAAGGTTGAAACTAGACCACTTTCTCACACCATTCACAAAAATAAACTCCAAATGGATAAAGGACCTAAATGTGAGACAGGAAACCATCAAAACCTTAGAGGAGAAAGCAGGAAAAGACCTCTCTGACCTCAGCCGTAGCAATCTCTTACTCGACACATCCCCAAAGGCAAGGGAATTAAAAGCAAAAGTGAATTACTGGGACCTTATGAAGATAAAAAGCTTCTGCACAGCAAAGGAAACAACCAACAAAACTAAAAGGCAACCAACGGAATGGGAAAAGATATTTGCAAATGACATATCAGACAAAGGGCTAGTATCCAAAATCTATAAAGAGCTCACCAAACTCCACACCCGAAAAACAAATAACCCAGTGAAGAAATGGGCAGAAAACATGAATAGACACTTCTCTAAAGAAGACATCCGGATGGCCAACAGGCACATGAAAAGATGTTCAGCATCGCTCCTTATCAGGGAAATACAAATCAAAACCACACTCGGATATCACCTCTCACCAGTCAGAGTGGCCAAAATGAACAAATCAGGAGACTATAGATGCTGGAGAGGATGTGGAGAAACGGGAACCCTCTGGCACTGTTGGTGGGAATGCAAACTGTTGCAGCCACTCTGGAAAGCAGTGTGGAGGTTCCTCAGAAAATTAAAAATAGACCTACCCTATGAGCCAGCAATAGCACTGCTAGGAATTTATCCAAGGGATACAGGAGTACTGATGCATAGGGCCACTTGTACCCCAATGTTCATAGCAGCACTCTCAACAATAGCCAAATTATGGAAAGAGCCTAAATGTCCATCAACTGATGAATGGATAAAGAAATTGTGGTTTATATACACAATGGAGTACTACGTGGCAATGAGAAAAAATGAAATATGGCCTTTTGTAGCAACGTGGATGGAATTGGAGAGTGTGATGCTAAGTGAAACAAGCCATACAGAGAAAGACAAATACCATATGGTTTCACTCTTATGTGGATCCTGAGAAACTTAACAGGAACCCATGGGGGAGGGGAAGGAAAAAAAAAAGAGGTTAGAGTGGGAGAGAGCCAAAGCATAAGAGACTGTTAAAAACTGAGAACAAACTGAGGGTTGATGGGGGGTGGGAGGGAGGAGAGGGTGGGTGATGGGTATTGAGGAGGGCACCTTTTGGGATGAGAACTGGGTGTTGTATGGAAACCAATTTGACAATAAATTTCATATATAAAAAAAAAATAAAAAAAATAAAATTGTAAATGACAATATTTTATATGATGATATATTGGTAAATGCTGTGAAAATACAGTGTGGGGTGAGAGGGATCAGGAATATTATGATGTAAGGGACAAGAATCAGTTTTATATAGGGTACTCAAGGCAGGCCTCATTTAAAAGGAGGTATTTGAGCAAAGTCTCAAAATTGGTGATGACAATAGCATTGTAGATATCGAAGGGAAGAGTGGTCCTGGAAGAGGAAATGGCCAGGCAAAAGACCCAAGAAAACATGAATAACAAATTGAAGGAATTGTAAAGAGCTGGTGTCATTGAGAAAACCAAGCAAGAAGAAGAGTAAAAAGATGGAAGGTTAAATGAGTTACTTTTTTTTTTAATTTTTTTTTACATTTATTTATTATTTTTTTTTAAATTTTTTTTTTCAACGTTTATTTATTTTTGGGACAGAGAGAGACAGAGCATGAACGGGGGAGGGGCAGAGAGAGAGGGAGACACAGAATCGGAAACAGGCTCCAGGCTCTGAGCCATCAGCCCAGAGCCTGACGCGGGGCTCGAACTCACGGACCGCAAGATCGTGACCTGGCTGAAGTCGGACGCTCAACCGACTGCGCCACCCAGGCGCCCCTACATTTATTTATTTTTGAGAAACAGAGTGAGACAAAGCGTGAGCGGGGGAGGGGCCGAGAGAGAGGGAGACACAGAATCTGAAGCAGGCTCCAGGCTCTGGGCAAGCGGTCAGCACAGAGCCCGATGCGGGGCTTGAACCCACAGACTGTGAGATCAAGACCTGAGCCGAAGTCGGACTCTCAACCGACTGAGCCACCCAGGCGCCCCTAAATGAGTTACTTAATAAGAGCAATGGAAAGGATGAGTTGACATTAAAACAGATGGAGAAGCTGCTCATAGAGAGAAGAATATAACTAGTTTGTACATATTGATTTTATTTTTTTTAGTGTTTTTATTATTTATTTATTTATTTATTTATTTATTTATTTATTTATTTAGAGAAAGAGAGAAAGAGACTGAGCGTGAGCAGGGGAGTTGCAGAGAGAGAAGGAGACACAGTATCCGAAGCAAGCTCCAGCCTCTGAGCTGTCAGCACAGAGCCCAAGAGGGGGCTCGAACTCGTGAACCACGAGATCATGACCTGAGCCAAAGTTGGAGGATTAACTGAGCCACCCAGGCACCCCAGCTTTGTACATACTGATTTGTGATGTCTATCACACATCCAAATGAAAATGTTAAGTGAGCATTTGGATCTCAATTCCAGATTTAGCCAGAGATACAAATTTAGGAATTAGTAGTGATTAGATGGAACGTGACTACTGAAGAGTGTAGGGATGGTGGGGACGAAGTGGAAGAATTGAAACTGAAGGCACTTTAGGATAAAGCTGATGGGGAAAAGACTAGAAACCCACAAATGACACTGTTAAGGAGTGGCCAGTAAGGCAGGAGGAAACTAAGAAAATGTGGTATCCAGGAAGACAAATGAAAAAGGAATATCAAGTAAAGAGGGTGATTATCTGTGTTAAATGTCGCTTTAAGACTAAGTAAGATGCGGACTGAGAAATGAATGCTGGATTTAGCAACATGGAGCTTTGACCAAAAATCTTGCTGCAGCAATGGGGTGCAGAAGATCTGATGAAGTTAAAGAGCACTTAGGAGGAAGGGAATTTCAAACAGAGTATATAAATAGGACTACAGCTCACAGGGGGTGTGAAATGAAGATATTATTTTTAAATACGTAAAAATAAAAGCATGTTTGGATACCAATGTGAATGCTTCAGCAGACAGTGAAATAGTGAAAGTGTAGGAGAGAGGGGAAATTTTCTGGAGACATATCATTGAACAGACCAGTGGCAATGTACACAAGTGGAGAGACCACCTTTAGACACATCATCTATAGTAAGAAGCAGGACGGCAAATTATGAGACTGAAGATGCCCTTTTACTTATGTTTTCCATTTTTTGTCAAATTGCTCTCTATTCCTTATGTCAGGTGTTATCTTTTACTTTTTCCATGCCATTCATGCTTACCTTTCTATTCCTGATGCTTATATATATTTTTTAAAAACCCACAAAAACCCTATCAATATATATGAGACCAAGATACCAGCCATTTCCTCAATGAAAATTGTCCGTTCCCCAGTGATGTCCCACTCAGTGATGAGACATTTAAAATACTGTTAGCTGTCCCCCTTCTTTTCCTCTTTTCCCCCGCATTTTTTCTTTGACCCTTAGGGGAAATCTTTGGAATCTTTCTACTTCTCCTTTGTCATCATGAGTCTAAACCAACTTTTAAATTTTACTGAAGTAACTTGACACTTTCCAAGCTATTATTAGCATCTTCCTACGCAATTTGTCTCTTTGATTTCAAGGACTTTTATTAAAGTTGTCTGTTGTAAACTTCCAGTCTTTCAATTACTATCTCTACCATTATCCATTCAGATTTCACTAGATACAGTATGGCTCCTGGCTTACCTCTGTTTCCTATACATGTACTCTTTGTCTTTCACCACCTTGACTATCCCTATTTACCTTCTCTTTGGGTAGCTGGCTTCTCCATTTCCTGACATTAAGGAAAAGTGATATATTTTCTAAAAACATGCATATGTGTAAATAATCTTTCCTTCACCTTGGCATGGGGAAAGGAGATATCTACATGGGTGTAGAATTGGATGGGCATAGGCTTTTTAGGTTACATTCCTTTTTCTTCCAGTACTCTATAGATCAGATTGCAATATTAGCTATTTATTAGAAGTAGCTGGGGAGCTAAAATATACCAATTCTTTGTCCCACCCCCAGAGTTTCTGATTTAATTCATCTGGGATGGAGCACGGTATAACATTTTCTGAAAGGTCCCCTGCTGACTGTGATGTGCATCTAAGGTTGAGATCGTGGGGTTGTTATTCTACTGTAATGCTATTCTTCTACTGACATTGTTCTACTGTGGTCAGCATGGGAGACATGAAGACCAATTTGAGTCTGATATGCCTGTCTTTGTAATTTAATGCTCTTTCTACATATATGTCTTAATATTTTTTTCCTTCATGCTCAAAATTTAGGAATTCTACTTTAAGCGTGTTTTTTTCCTCATAAATTGTAATTGAATATGGAAATCCTTTCAGCAGGGCTTTCTTCAACTCAGGGGCTTTTGTCTATTATTTGATTAATTAATGTCTTAATATAATCTCCCCTTTTGTCTTCTTCTGGATTTCCTGTTTTCTGACTGTGTCCTTAATGTCACTTAACTCTTCCCTTATGTTTTCTATCCATATTTTATTCTGTGGTATTTCTTCCACCTGTTCTTCTATGCTACTAATTCAGTAATCAATAGTAAACATCTTCTCTTTCCATTGACATGATGAACTTTTAAATTTGAAGATGGTGTTATTTAATTTCCATAAAGCTGTTTTGAACTATAATTAAATGTTATTAAGTCCTCCCATTATTAATATATTTAAATGCCCCGTAGGTATGTCATATCAGGAGCCTGATTTGAGGGTCCTATCAGTTACTTCACTCTCTTTTTTGTGCTCCCCCTCCCCGGTGAGTTTTAATTTTCTGGGTTCTTCTCACTGTTGCTAAAATGAAGCTTCTGGAAAAGACTAAATAGCAGTAGACCCACAGGATGGGGTCTCTGTCTATGTGGGCTGCCAGTGTTGCAGCCATCATGTTGTCCTGCCTTGTGACAGAAAGTCTTTCTGTTTCCTCGTGTCCACATACCTGTATTCTTCGGGGACAGAAAACTCAGCCTACTTTCTAGGTACTCCTCCATGCAAGTGTACTTGGCTTATCTAGGCCCCTCTTTCTTTACTCTCACACATAAACCCTCACCTAAATAGGATCAATTTGTGCTAAGGAGTGGAACCACAGTCTTCAGATATTCATTATGGGCTCTCTAACTCTGGGATTTCTGCCTTTTTTTGCAACTTGGTGCTCCATCTGCCAGAGCTCTGAGAGCCCAAGGCTTATGCTCTTCAGTCTCCACCTGTCTTATCTACAGCTGCAGCTTGGCATGGAAAGTGTTATGGAGTTATGAGTAGAAGAACCAAGATCCATTAAGTCTGCATCTTACCAAGAAGCCCTACTCTCTATGTTCTAAACTTTTAAGTTGGTATTTATTTTTTCTCATCCTACAATACTCTGCATCAGAGTTCTCAGGTAAGAGGTTGGTGACTATCAGAACACCTGTTTACCAATTTCTTATAACGGCCACAGTAAGCAAGAGACCTTCTAAGCAATAATTTGCCATAATGTGCAGAATACAAATTCATTTATATTCATCTTCTTCAAGATAATCAGGTGCAACTTGTCTATACAATGGCCTGTGCAATAATATTGGTTTCAAAATCCGTCCATTTCAAGGTATCAGCAGTTCTAATAGACAGCCAGAGCTGAGAAACACTGATGTAAATGAAAAGGAGCCCATATTACAATAGTTTTTGCAACAACTGTATATGGCAGTGTTTGTCAGTGTTGTTTGAGAATCATGTAAATTAGAATACTTAGGGTGTTATTAAAAATGCAAATTCCCAGGCCTCACACAAACTTAATGAATCGGAATTATTGGGTAGAGACCTTAAAATTGTCATTTTTACTGAACTATTGAGATGATTCTTATACATGCCAATTTTTTTTTAACATTTATTTATTTTTGAGACAGAGAGAGACAGAGCATGAATGGGGGGAGGGCCAGAGAGAGAGGGAGACACAGAATCTGAAGCAGGCTCCAGGCTCTGAGCTGTCGGCACAGAGCCTGATGCGGGGCTCGAACTCATGGATCGCGAGATCGTGACCTGAGCGAAGTCGGACGCTCAACCGACTGAGCCACCCAGGCGCCCCACATGCCAATTTTTTTTTGAAAACCACAAGAGAAGATGTGGTTGAATATCCCATGAAAACATAGGCCAAGAACATAGGATGTATTTTTTAGTCAAAAGTGAAAAGCTCCAAATGCCTGGGTGGCTCAGTTGGTTGAGAATCCAGCTTGTGATCTCAGTTCAGTTCTTCATCTCAGGGTCATGAATTCAAGCCCTATGTTGGGCTCCCTGCTGGGCATGAAGCTTACTTAAAAACAAAATAAAACAAAAAAAAAACAATAAAAAGTGAAAAGCTCCTACTCTGATTTAAGTTTTTTTCAAAGTCTGGTGGTCCAGATCACTTTCTAAATCTTTACTGTAATATAAATAAGTGAAATATTACTACTGAATAGTTAACCTGGAAGGTCTGCCCTCCTATAAATAAGAAAACTATAAGAAAGAACTAAATGCACCAAAAGAACTAAAATGTGAATAAAATACAGAACTTAGAAACGCAAATACGAGAGGGGCTAGCTAGATATAGATATAGAGAGCTATAAAGAGCACATTTGAGGAGTGTTTAGAGTAGCCATATATGGATCATTGAACTAAAAAACTAGAGATAAAGTGAGCACTCTGGGTATAAAATAGGTGGTAGAATTCGTCAGTTATGTATATTTCTCTTTCCTTTTGTTCTTTAATAAATGCTATTACCTTGTCTACAACTTTAATGCAAACTTATTATGATATATTATCAGAAGCCAATTGAAACCACTGTAGTTTTGTCTCAAGCTGAGAAAACAAACAAACAAACAAACAAACCATGTGACACAGCAAGAAGTGGAGGTGGGCAATGGGAAAGGAGAAGCTGACCTCCTGTGCTCTCTCCCCAATCCTCACCCTAGCTACCAGTTCCACCAATACTAAACTCTCCATGCAAACATACCAGAAACATTTATGCCACAGGAAATTATTTATAATGGGCCATTTTCTCTCTGCATTTGGTGGAATCCTTCATCTTCTCTAATATTTGGATGTCACTCTATTCTGTAAAGTCATTCTCTAACTCTCTTCCATAAATCAGGATTGATGGCTCTTTTCTGTCTAATCTCTTTGTTATAGCATAGTCATTTTTCTACTACTCCTATTGGGATATATGAGCATTTTAAGTGTGGAAAGCAGGCATTCTTCATCATTGATCTCAAATACCTAGCAAAGGGCCTGGCACATAAGAGCCTCTGCTCAATAAATTATGGCATCAGTTTAATTCATTGAGTCAATTCAGTCTAAGATAAGTCGATTGTTTCTGGAGTAGCAGTTGAAACTGTAACCTCCTCTCTCTTGTACCTCACTAATTTGCATTTTGAGAAGGAACAGAGAGAATGGAAAAATCAAGGGATGAGAAAAAGGTAAGTGTGTTCTAGAGTGTTCTTATACATAGTCTTGCCTACCTGCTGCTCATTCACGTATTAGATGGCATATGATATATTATATACACGTAACAAATTAACCTCAAAATCTCAGGAGCTTCATAAAAATCAATGGGCATTTGTGGCTCATAGTATATATCCAACATGGGTAGGAGGAGGGTATTCTTTACCTATTAGTCAGGAATCCAGAAATGACAGAAGCTCTGCCGTCTTTTCTTAGAACCATCTTAATACAAGGTCTCAGCCTTTGCTAGAGAAGGGAAAAATAGCATGGGCAATTTAAATCTGATCTTACCTGCCTGTACTCTGAAGTTACATAGGTTACTTCCCCTCAAAATCCACTGGCGAAAATTAACCACATGCCCCCAACCTAATTATGTGGGAAGCTGGATAGTTTTCCCATGTGTACAGGAAGGAAAGAAATATTAGATATGATGAATTCTGGTGATCTCTGCTATACAAATATTTATTATGAATGTACTGTGTGCTAAATATTGGACCAGAAAATAGGAATATAACTGTCAGGTAAAACAGCCATTTTCCTGCCTTCATGGAGCTCATGTGACAATAAGGAGGAAACACAGATATTCTACTTATATAATAATAAAAGCCAGAGTTGTAAGATATGAAATAAAAATCTCAGCAAGCATCAACATTTACAAATGATTAGCAAAAGGTTGTACAAGGGAATATCAACAGAGTGTGCCACAGTAATATCTGGCAGGCCTGAGCCCATCAGATGGAGCCTCCTGTTTGCTATAGTGTGATGTGTTGTGGCTCTGGAGTCAAAGCTGCTCCTTCTGCATGGCTTGAATTAGCAAAGTGAAGCCTCTTTGTGTTGTGGTCTCACAGCTTATACATCTTTATCTCATGGTCCAGCTCTAGCCATGTGATTAACTTGTACTCATCAGCACAGCTGTAATTCACAAATCCATAAATTACAGATATATTTACCAAAAAACAGGCCAGACAGATCATGTATCTTTTGTTGAAAACATTCCTAGATCAGTAATCAGGTAGTAAATTTCATCAGTCAATATTTGCAAAGGGATGTGTTTGGGGTTAAAAGAAAAACTGTCTCAGGCATTTCTAAGGTGGAAAGAATGAGTTACAGACCCACTGTGAACCTTTATCTTTTTAGCACCTGATCAAACAATTACCTAAAGAAAAGTAAACCTACCACTGTGGTGAGCGCTCCAAAGATAAGGTGCATGCTGCTATGAAGGAGGATATTAACAAGCTAGGGGATTCAAGGGAGGTTTGTATAAGAAAGTGGTGTCTAAACTGAGAATTGAAGCAAGAATGAGCATTATCCACATGAAAGAGGAAAAAAGAAAATTCTCCAGGCAGGAGAAATAGTATGTGAGTTGGGAAGAAGCAGGCCTATTTGAATAACTGAAAGAACTCAGTGAGACTGGACTATGAGGAACAAGATAGAAAATGGGGGGGCGGGGGGTGATTCCAGAGAAATCTGAAAGGGTCAAACCATGCACAGAGCAAGATAAATTAGAGATCTTTATCTCAGAAGCAAAGAGAAGCATTTTTAATGGGGATACACAGAGAATTACATAAGAATTGGAGGGGAGGAGAGAGTGGAAATAACGAGATGGGTTAGATTAATACTGCAGAAGTCTTAGCAGAGAGGAGACGGCATGAACTAAGACTGGGTCATGTAAATAGAGGAAAGTGGTTTTATTCAAGAGATAATTAGGAGGAAAAAGTGATCAAAATATGTGATCTGTTGGACATGAGGAGTGAGGAATAAAAAGTAGCCATGTTATCTCCATGGATAGTCCATGACTTGTGTGACCGGATGACAGCTTCTCCCTCAACAAAACACTAGAAGCACAGGTCTGGGGCAGAGTTGGAGAGGACTGAGAACCAAAGGAACATATTTTTCAACTCAGCACTCAAGTAAGGTCTAGTTGTGAGTGGGAGTTGTCCAGAAGGGTCTTATGGGAAATAGATTATGAACTGCATTTTAAAGAGTATATGAAAGGGAATTGAAGGGCAATTTTGAGAACAGCATCCAACTGCCCAAATGTGAGTGAGAGAAATTAAACAACAAAAAGGTAACTTAAGGGTTATCATTACTTAAGTAATGTTACTTAAGTAACTTATCATTACTATGTATTTCATATCAGATCTTGGAAAGAAGAAATGAGAGTGGGATGATGGAAGCAGAGACAGAGAGAAAGGGAGAGAGCGAGAGAGGAAAAGAAGATAATTTTTTGATAAAATTTATGTTAAGAAATATTCAACGTTAAAGGAGGCAGTCTGATGTACGTGTTTTATATAATTAGATGGTTCCTTTTAAAATCAATCCAAGGAAAGAAATAGTTAAGAGTATAACAAAGAGTAGGAACGTTTTTCCAAGTACTTGTGAGAGCTTTGCCATACCTCAGTTCTAGTTTCTTAGCTGGTATTTAATAGCTGTGTGATCTTGGTCAAGTTGTTTATTCAATTTGTGCTTCTACTTATTATTTTTAAAATAGAATTAATAAAAAAAGCTGCCCTACCCACATTAAATAATAGTGTATGAAAATGTTAGAAGAATTTTATATTTACATATATTACTATATTATTACTATTCAATATAATTATTAAATCTCAGGAAAAAAACAGCTAAGGCCTTGAAGAAGCTGAAGAAATGAATAGTAGACAAGCCTCCAGGATAAACAGAGAAGGGTAAATTCACAGTGGGAAATACATAAGGACAAGTAAGGTGAAGCTAAGACTGCTTGTTTTGGGAGGTTCTAGTAGGAATGCATGGGCAGAAACTCAACATTCAAGCAAATAACAATAATCACAGAATTATCTTGCCAAGAATAATTAAGTCTTAAAGGAGAGGACTTCCAAGTTTTTCTTTTTCAAGTTTGTAGCCATTTTGTGTGTGTGTGTGTGTGTGTGTGTGTATGTATTTTTTTTTAAAGGTGTTAAGATCTGGAACAGGATTCTATTCTTTGTAAATTGCACACAGCAGGTATGTAGTGACCTTTTTTCCCCTTGGATTTTAATCTACTGGATATTCCCATGGAGTTTGCAGTAATAAAGACACCAACAGCTACCCTGTAAGCCACTGAAGATGTGAGAGAAAGGAAGGTGAATGTGTCATAAATGCAGAATGCGGTCTTTAAGAAAGGCTGGGAAAGGGGACTTAGGTATGTTTAATATTTCTGAAATTGAGATGCAGCTCATGACTATGTGTATGTACATTTAGTGCAGCATTTCATCCACACATACACCCCCACCAATAAAACATGCTGTTAAACTGTTGGTACATCTGGCATTGAAGACATATTTTAGCAAGAAAATACAATGTATCAACTTAGAATGATCACAATTTTTAACAATCTTACCAATAAAAACAAAGCAACAAATAATTCTTTTGCAAAAATTGTGTCCATTCTTCCTTCCTTCATTCAAAAAACTTTATTAAATGCCTACCGTGTCCCAGCCCTATCCCAGAAAAAAAGTCCTTAGGCTCTTATAGGAGAAGGTAAGGAAATCATCTTATGTAGAAAGGTCATTATTTCCCTGGATTGCCCTGGATTGCCTCTCTTCATACCAAGAGACTTACCCAGGAAGGAACTCTGCATTCACTCTCATTTTCATCTCCAAGCTTTAAATTCTCCAGACAAAGTTCATTTTAAAACCAGCTACCAAAAATAACAGAATTTCTTTTTTTTTAATTTTTTTAAATGTTTATTTATTTTTGAGACAGAGGAAGACAGAGCGCGAGTGGGGAAGGGGCAGAGAAAGAGGGAGACACAGAATCTGAAACAGGCTCCAGGCTCTGAGCTGTCAGCACAGAGCCTGATGCGGGGCTCAAACCCACCAACTGAGCCACCCAGGCACCCCAAATCACAGAATTTCTTAAGGATACTTCTAATCCACTTTTGCCTATGGTGGATGGAAGTCAGTGACTCTGACACACTCAGGAGTCATGACCTATTAGAGGATATCCTCCCTTAGGGATGACAATACGGTTTCCAAAGGATCTCCAGTCAACTCCTGCAATCATTAATTCATTCCCATGAGGTGTAAGATTAAGTGTTCAAGAATAGAATGCCCAGCAATTACTTCAGATATGAAGAATAAAGTTTGTCTTCTTCGTCATGGCATTTATAACTCTGAGAACTTAATGTGAAACAACATTCTCAACTCTTCCTTCTAATTACTTACCAAATAAACCCATCCACTCTAGTCAAACTGATTTAATGTCGGGTTATTTGCTTATTACTGCCTAACGTCTTTAATCATTATAAGCTTCCATTTAAAAGAAATGAAGAATAAAGTAAATACAGGTCAGTGCACAAAATATTCAGTTAATTTTTACCTAATATATGTAAATGCATGTATTCACTACCCATACCAAAGTACAAGATGTGTTCAGCATCCCATAAGACCACCTCATTATGCCTTTCCAGTTATCACCGTCCTCAGAGATAAGCATTTTCGATGTTTATTACTGTAGACTAGTTTTCTATAATACGTTTGACTTATTATCTAACAAGAGTGAGACAATGAAAGGAAAGGGCCACATGGAAAGGAAAGCATATATTAGTTCTTTCTGTATGGTTCCCTCTCTTACTAGCCACTCCACTCCCTACCAAGAGCCATGAGCTGAGCCTGGGCTATCGTATAGGTATTGCAAGGTCCCAAATTAATGAATACTGAATCCATAGCTGCACTGTTATCTTCATTTCTTCAATTATTTTCCCAGTAGTGTCTGTGAAATAGGCTGGCCAACATGCGACCCAGAAGAAAGAAGAAACTTCACAGTGATTTAAAGAAAAAGTGTATTATAAAATGACTCCTCTTATTTCACAAGTAGATATAAAAATATAAAAGTATGTTTAAAGAGATAGTTTGTGGAATTTAAGAAACAAAACAAATGAACATAGAAAAAAAAAGACGAACCAAGAAACAGACTCTTACCCTTAGAGAACAAGCTGATGGTTACCAGAGGGGAGAAAAGACATGAAATAGGTGAAGGGAGTTAGGAGTACACTTATCATAATGAGCAGTGAGTAATGTACAGACATGTTGAATGACCATATTGTGCACCTGAAAGTAATACAATGCTGTATGTTAACTATTCTGGAATTTTTTTTTTAAAAGAGATCATTTCAATTTTCTATTTTAAATATATATTACTGTGTCCTTTTAAATGATGGTACAAATAAGCCTCTAGGATGCTGTTCTGATTTGTAGAACTCTGAGAAGTTCCAGAATAGCATTCCAGCAGGCGGCCCCAGGAAATAGCCTACTATTGAACCACTGACCAAAAGACTGAGATTCTAATTGTTCAGTAAGCTATAGATCTACCAAACCATACCATTACTGAGCTAGTATTTCTCTGAATTTTATTTAAGGATATCACATGACAATTCATTAAAACCAGGTGTATTATGTCTATGGTATCTTCTGACTTATAATCTATGAGAAAGAAAAAAGAAAAGAAGTGAAGTCAGTTTGAAAAAACAATATTCTTACCAAATCACTACCAAACTTGCCTCATGGCTCTTGGTAGTCAACACATTTGTTGGGTGACAGCTAAGTGTAGGGAACCACACTAACCATTCCATTCTAAAGTTAATTGCAATTCTTGGTAAGAAAGATAAAAATGTGAAAATTTCTACCACCTAAAATCACATCAAAAGGAAGACATATTTCTCTATCAAGAGAGACTGTATGTAGAAAGAGTGGAAATTTAGGACAAAGTATTGGTGTCCCTCACCGAGGAAAACTGGGAATATGAGAGGCAGATGAGACTCATTTGGAAAAGTTAGCAGAGACCTTAAGGAATCCATAAGAACAAAATACCTGGATCTAAAACGTGTTTAAACTCATAAAGCCCCTTTTCCTTCCACCATTAATCTACTGTGGCTGAACCTCAGTGAAGAAAAAAAAATAGGGGGTAGCCAAATAAATGTCTTCAGAGCTCTGTGTAGAAATACAAGGGGTCTGATCCCAAGGATCAGAAATACAGGAAATAATATTCCAAATGTTACAAGTCCTCTTTCTCCCTTGACTAAGAAAGAATATTACAAATGATACAAGTCTTCTTTTCCCTTTTGTTGATAGGAAGAAAAAAAAACTTAGAAGTCATCCATTCTCAGTTAATATCATATCAATCCCTATTACTAGAAAAATCCAACTCAGCATTGCATTTTCATTGGCTTAGAAAATTATGCTTAGAACAATCTGGCTGGAATTGAGATTCACCTTCTTTGCTTGTCTCTAGGTTGAGCAACCTTCTTGTGATATCAAGGAAAATTATAATTGAAGTACTAAAGAGGTTAATCCACACCTATTCCTAATGTTTTAAATGTACATTTTAAATGTATAAGTATTTGTCAAAGAAATCTGCATACATATCTAGCCCCTTATCAACTCATTTCGTCTACTGCATGATTGAACACTTTGTATTTGTTCAGGCAGTTTGGCTGTACAGATGGCTCTTAATTCATAATGGAAAAAAGGAAAATAAAAAAGATTTGTCAGTTTCTTTTAAACTTATCTTTTTATATATCTTTTGGATATATAACATTCCCAAATGGTTCAGACCAAAAAAAAAAAGTTATTTTTTGTTCTTTTTCCCTGTCAGCTGCTCATTTTATTTTTAATGTTTGAGCCAAAGTCATCTCTGTATTACTCAATGGAATGCAACTCTCTTGCCTTGACTACTTGAGTCCATCAAAAATTGCTTCTTGAGGAAATGTTTATGTTTACCATAACCCCAGAGCTTAACTTTATTTGGAAGGTTGGTGATCTTCCATATGAAAACTAAAAGCACATTATTTTCCAAGGCACTCCATTTGAATTTTGAGCCACTCTTATTTTAGAAATTTGCCTTTTTGAAGCCCAAATCCAGGACACAAATCATTGGTTTTAGTCTGAGTTCTGACGTTGAACAGAATTCTTCTAATGCCCCTTTCCAAACAAAGATATAATCCTTTAAGGAATCGAATTGAAATGCTTGCTTGGACGTCAGTGTCATTGTCATTGTTGTTGTTGGTTTTGGTTTTGATTATGAAAATGAAAATGTCCAGGCAAAATAGTGTTTTCTTTGTAAAGACAGAAGTATTGATTCTCTTTTGGTTTTCCACTGAATTATCTTTTTTTGACTCAAATTTCCCATTTGAGAAATGAGAATACCTACTTCCTTCCAACTCTAGTCTTCAAAAATAAATAAAGATAAGATGATTACATTTTTAGAAAGGTCAATTTAACTCATTAATTCTCTAGTGATAAAAGTAGTTCACATACTAGCATATTAGAAGTATCTGATCAGTTAGGAAGAAAAGGTATGTGATTCTACCAGATCATTGAGTATTTTGTAAGAATGAAGGAAAAAGGCACTTTTCCTTGAATATCTAACTTAAATTTCACTTCCTCTGTAAAGCTTTCCCCTCCCCCAGCTTCCTTCAACCTTTAGTCATCATCTATTTCCCTTTAATGTTTTGCTTGTGTGATGGCCATAGCCCAAATTTGTATTTTGGTGCAAAGTGTACAAATATGTCTCCTAGCTAGTTGGTAGGCTACTGGAGGATAAGAAAATTACCATTTATTATACCCCTAGAGCCAGGAACATTGTGAGGGATCCATAGATATTAATTGACTTGAATTAGAAGTTGGATTAACTTCATTTCCCTAAGATAAGCTGAATAGATTCTATCGATTTGTTCCAAGGTCACAGATGTTGATGGTTTAGAATGAGGCTGATTCAGCTTTCCAGGTCTCCTCTAAACAGACCGATTTGATACACACCATTCATGCATTTCATGACAACATGTTCCTAAGAAAATCTATTAATCTTTCATAGTCATAATATGCATAAAATTTGTATTTTACCACTTGCAATATGGAGCACACTACATATAGGATAAGGGAGCATTTTCTATCAAAATGGCTCTCAGATGCACACCATAGATAGTCACACATTTTCTTTAAGTCATGTTTCAGCAACATCTTAGACACACCTAACCATCATACAATTTTTAGATCATAAGTTATACTTTTTAATTGCCTAGATGTTTTCTCAGGATTTTGCCTTCCTAGGTAAGGAGACCACTACAAACTTATTGAAATACAGCAAGCTAATACTATTATACTAGAATAGTTTAATAATAAATTTAAAAAATTCCCATCCTGGTTTGAAAAAGAATAGACTAATAAAAAATATAGTCCAAGGGCAAAATTAGATATTTCTGTAGCAGATTAATGACACCAATATTGCAAAATCTAAGCCTAGGACATTGCCACAAGATACTGGTACCATGGGGTGATCAAACTTACATGGTGTTCAACTGGATTTAATGATACCCAGCTCAATTCTGAAGTCATCTAAATAAACATATAAGTGATAAAATATGAGGCACAGACCTATAAATCCTAGGTGATTTATCTATGCCTCCTCATCACTCTGGGGAGTCGATTAGCAGAAGCCTCTACACTCTCTGCCCTCCTAAAGAGAAGTGATTATACCTACCTCAGGATGGACATCTGCTGAGTAGAGTCAAGGAAGCAATTAACCTAGGGATAGATTTCAGTGGTGTTAAGCCACTTCCATCATATTCCCCCTTACCTTCCTTATGAAGTTAGGGACTGAGCCCCACAAGACCAGTTATTTTGAGGGACACTCAATATATGAGAAATTTGTACTGAAGTGTAAAGTGTATGAAGCAGGATGCTTTGAAATTCTATGTCCAGCTAAGTTGTCTTCTACCTCTTCCGAGCTTTCATTTCCTAATCAATAAAATTAAAGGACAGAATTTAATGATTTCATCTAGCTCCTTAAATAATAAGCAAACTGAAATCAACTTCATATATTTCACTCCCCCTACACTTTATTTATTAGAATGTTTCCGTAACAGATAACAAAAGGACACAACAGCCAGTGAGGGAAATTGTATAACCATCATCCTTATCACCACTACCATCGTAATCATCATGTTGTTATTGTTATTATTATTATTGTGTTCATGACAGCATAGCAGAATATTTCTCATGGTTCCATTCCAGTTTCCTAGAGCAGACATTTTGGTATACTCAGGGTTAGAGTCTTTGACCAGTACAAGAGAAAAAAAAAACTCATCTCTTATGACCAAATCCTCACACAACTTTAAGTAAAGACGTATTTGTATGTTCATCTTTACTACTTACTTCTTGAGCAAGGCACCTATCCTTCCTGACACCTCTTTTATCACTTAAATGTGAAAATAATAGTTATTACATATGTAAGGTAATGATAAAAATTATTAATAATTTGGTAACTGGCATTTCATGATATTTTCATTCAACTCAATTTTCTACATGTCATCTTTTGCATTCTTTCTCAATTAGAATGCATTACATAGAGGAGGGTATTCTAGATCTTTTTCCAGGCTTCATTGCTATATACCAGATGCCAAAAATATACATACCAGAGTATTCTGGAATTCTCTGAAGAAGCCATAAAGAATATAAGTGATTCTTTTCTCTATGTCCCTTGCAGGAAGTAGTCAACCTATTACTGTCACATTTGAGTCTTAGCTTAAGTTTGCATAGTTTTAAAAAACTTTAGATATAAAAATAAGTCATACTATAAACAAGGGCTAAACACAACCCTCTTCCACTATCCCAGCTGTTGAATCAAATGGTGCCAGCTAATGCAATACATAATATTAACATTATTTCCTTAGTCATTTATAGCAACCCTTCTCAGTGACATAGTGACCTCCTAACGTGCAAACATGACCATGATGTTGCCTTTTCTAAAACACTTCCATGCCATTTCACACCTCACTGTTGAAGTTAAAATGCCTTAGTATGAAATATAAGAGCTGTTGTTATTTAGCCCTTGCTTATTATTCCATTCCTTGTCACTTGTTGCCATGTCCCATATTCCTTCTTTTCCTTATAGCTGAGATTGCATACTTACTAAACTACTTGCAGTTTTCAAAACACACCATATCTTCAGTGACCACCCCTGTCTCTCTTCATGTTGCTTGGACTGCCTGGGGACCCTACCTAAAGCTCTTCATTTCTCTAACTGAATCAGAGGTCACATATCTGGAAATGTCAACCCTCCAGGATATTGACCAGAATCTGAGATAAAATTAAACAGGTCCCCAAATAAGCTAGAATCAGTGTTACAAAGACCCAAGGGAGGTCTAACTTAGAGCCTGTTAAATCCAACTTCATACAAGACCTATTATCCGGCTTCTGTGTTTACAACAGATTAGTAATAGCAACTTTGACAAAAGAAGTAGGCTGATAGAGAAGCCCTGGTTATCAGCAAAAGTTAAAATATGAAAAGCTGGACAAAGCTAAAGGAAAAGACCAGAAAAATTTAAAACTCTTATACAGTTTTATGGAATGCAATAGAGTAACCTACATCATTCAGAAATACGTTATTTTTAGTGTATAATTAGTATATATTGGTAGGAAATGTTGTAACACATCTTAGAAAGACTGTGGGATAAATTGTTTAAAAATCATGAAAGGATGGTACATAAAGAATAGTACTCTCATCTAAAAGGATTACATTTACATGGAATATTGCATAATCTAGGTAAGGACAGTATTATTTTATTTGGAAATTTTAACATGTAAGAACAAAGTTGTTCTATTCTATTGAAAGATTCCAACTTACCGATGGCCATATATTTCTGTCCTAATTGCACTGAATTTTGACAATAATTTTTCAAAGGGAAAATATATTTATATGTCAGTCATAGGTTTTTATCCTCAGTTATACCAATACATGATGTTTGTATTTAAAAGAGATCTTGGGCGAGGGACTGGCTGGCTCACTTGACAGAGCCTGAGCATGTGACTCTGGGTCCCAGAGTCCTGAGTTTAAGCTCATACTGGGCATAGAGATTACTTTTAAAAAAGTTAAAAATAAATAAAAAGAGATCCTAGCTGCAAGTTTCCATATATAATAGCAGTTTAAGTTTAAGGTTTATTCTAAAATCTTTGCTGTTTTAAGATATAAATACCTGTAAGACTACAGAGGCAAGAAAATCACAATATAGGGACTTCATGTGTCTTGGTAGATATTGGAGTCCATGCGATTGTAAGAATGAATGATAATTAACTCAATTGAGAGAAAGGGTAATTCAGAAGAACATTTTATGCCCCTGCACATTTCCCACACAAAATTTGGGGGGAAAAACTTTTGTTTTCATTAATGCATACTTCTATAAAAAAAATCCACAGGGGTCTTGCATTATGTCACAAAAAAAAAAAAGGAGAAAATGTTTTCAATGACAGAGAGGGTCACTTTCTCTCTTAGCATTAACTAGTATTTCCTTATGGGATGAATGATATCACTACTCAATTAGTTCCTCCTGAGCTATAACTAGAAAAACCCATTCATTTCATTGTCTATTACCAAGTAGGGGTGAAAAGTGAGTTTCCACTAAATATTTCTGATTCACACTCTCCTTTTTCATATCTCCATTGTGACCTGCCTACACATAACACATTTCTGTTATTTAAGGTTCTTCTTATAGTTCTTCTTTTCACATTCCCCCCATACCATTTAATCTGTCTTTTTATATACATGATGAAATATATGCATTGAAAAAGAGTGAAAATACATATCCTCTGTAACAACTTGCTATTTCTCCTCCTAAAAGATTGAAACTTAAAAAACAAAGAATTAAAATAGCAAACATATGTAGTACATGCCTGGGAAATTTATAATAAATTCAGGAAATAATATTCTTATAATAGGTCTTTAATCAATAGCCTAATATCATCTGTGCTTTTCCTAATATCCCCATAGCCATCTGGGGTTGAAAGATACTTGGGAGCCTCATTGCATATGAGAAACACTGAAGTAACTAGCTGAGACAAAGCTGTTCAAAATGGATCCTGAATCTGGGTGGGTGTTCCTTTTTCAAAGCTATCTTGTCCACAAAATCCAAATGGAATCTGGGAACAACAGCATCCTTGGACAAACTGCAGCTTTTTATAAGAACACTCTCTAAAATGTGGTCTGCTGGAATCCGAAGACTAATTTTTTACTCCAGGGCCTATCACTTAACCTTACCAGCTGTGTGATCATGAGTTATTTACTTCTCTGAGTTTTAGTGTCCTCATTGTTAAAGCACATATGATAACAATACCTACCTCACAGGTAGGTAATATGCACATATTAAGTCATTTACTATCAACGTCTGTCATGCAGTCCATGATTGATAAACTTTAGCTATTTCTCTCATTAAGGTAAGTAGTTACATAGAAAAGAGGCATTGGTAAAATTAAAGATCACTTGTGGAATCCATTTCCATTACCTTTAGGTAATAACATTAGAGAGTACACAATTATATCCTTACTCTCCTTAGCCACATACGGTTCATCACAGTCATTTCAGGAAGAGGTCTGGATATTTTGTGTTTGTGTAAGCCAAGGAAGGATAACACAAGAAAATACTTGAGTTCCAGAAATGCTATAACTAATGGAAGATATCAGACGCTTGGGGCCATTCTTGGAAGAGCCACTTTTAGCCACTACTCTTCTGAGACCAAAGCCACACTAAGAATACAGAGAGGACCACAGGGTAAAAACAGAAGTTGTTATCAGTTCTGTGTATCTTCTTTTCTGTCAAAAATAGTACCGCTTGTTTGTACTTCCTTGTGAAAAGCAGCACAAAAGAGGCGATATAAGAGTTTCAAAGATTTAGTTAGTTTTATGGACTAGGGAGCCAAATTAAGTGAATAAAAGGATTAGTATGGGACAAAAGGAACACAACAACCCGGTTTGGATTCTAAGTCAGATTTCTGAGATTATCTGACTCAGCTCAATGAAAAGCCTCTTCGTTCAAAATCTTTTTACACCGAATAACATGAGAATATGAGTAACTGTAAAACAAAGAGAAACAAAAACTTTGATGGAAGGACATGTTCAAAGGTATTAGCAAAGGGAAGTTGTGATCCTCACAGATATAAACTGTTAATAAATGTGGAAAACAGGGGCGCCTGGGTGGCTCAGTTGGTTAAGCATCCAACTTCGGCTCAGGTCATGATCTCACAGTTTGTGAGTTCGAGCCCCGCGTTGGGCTCTGTGCTGACAGCTCAGAGCCTGGAGCCTGCTTCAGATTCTGTGTCTCCCTCTCTCTCTGCCCCTCCCCTGCTCATGCTCTGTCTCTCTGTCTTAAAAATAAATAAAACATTAAAACAATTTAGAAATGTGGAAAACAGAGTATGGACTGGGGAAACAAACACCTCTTTAAATGCCTTGGGCCATATAAAAAGAACAGTGTGGCGCTATTCTGCTCATAATAGTCTTCTGTCTCTTGATTAAAGTCTTGGGTTTTCATACCAATTATTTGAGATGTGAATTTCTTCTTTCCATTTTCTAAAGAATAAAAGTAAAACACAAATTCACTATTTTGAAATGTTGTGGTTTACTTTTACTTTAGGAAAGAGCAAGGCAATGGGAACTAATATGGATATTTTTAATTCTACGTATCATGCAGATAGATAACCCATTTTGATTAGTTACTTTGCTAAGCACCTAAGCACTTTCCAAGAATTATCTTGTCAATCTTCACAATAATCCAATAAGTTAGAGCTAGTTTTTTGTCACTATTTTACAAATAAGGATATAGTCTTAGAGAAGATAAGTAATTTACTAAAATACGCTCAGTAACTTGTAGGAGAGAGGTCAACCCAGATCCACCTGCCTGCGAACCTTGTTTCACAGTAGTTCACCACATTGCACTGTCAGTCAGAGAGACTCAGGATAAACTCTTCTAGATCCTGATTCCTACAAGGACTTAATGGCTAGCTCTCTAAGGACAGCTGCCTTCCTAAGAGGGAGGAAGGAATTAACCATTCTAGACAACAATGGTGGGCAATAAGTCTCTGCTCAAGGCTTATTTCTTCCTTTTGTGACTGAATTATCCTCCTGGTTCAAACTAACAAGCATAAGACCAAATGCCTTGCTGTGTTGAGCAGGAGATCAGTAATGAGTATGCAGAAGGATTCCTGGCAGAAAAGATTAAAAAGTAAATAGCTTATTTAGAAAGAGTATTTGAGCCTTAGAACAAATGGAATTCATACTTTTAAATGAGGGAATGTAGATTTTGGCATGTAAACTTCTTAGCTTAAGAAAGAAGTTATCAATCCATGCCTCAAGTTGTAAATAATTAAGTCAGAGTCTTCCCAGAACCCTCCCTGTCCGGGAGGAAAGCACTCAGGATTTTGTTATTCCAGTCTGTTAATTAGCATTGACAATGCCTGAGAAGATGCCTAAGATAATAATGGACTCTGAGATTTAGCTAGGTTCCCATGATAGTTATAGAATCATTTTTATTCCAGCTCAACTCCAACACTGGTGTATCTCATCCCAATCTCCTCTAGATTGGTTGTGAACCTCACCATCTAGCTCTTTATTGCATAGAGCCTTATATGAACTAGTAATTACCCCATGTACTTTACTTCTTATATCTCAACTACATTGTTAAATCCTGAATGCCCAGGACCAGAGCATATATGTCTTTTCACTCTGGGATGCAATGCAATAGTGTGAAAGTACTTTACATGTGATAAACCAAAACATTTGGTATCATAAGTTTTCACAAGCCTAGCATGGTTCTCAGCATACAGAGTCACAGCATTTTATCACAGTAATAAAGAGCTGAGCCCTTCTATATTTGCCAGGTACTTCAAATATGAAATAGTTATGTAAAATAGCAAATGTAATCCAGTTCTAAGATCTATGCTTGTATTCTGTTATTCAGTTCTCATAAGTACCCTATAAGGAAAGGATGACAGTCTGGTCCAGTCTCATCCCAGAACCTACTTCTTTAACTTATCTCTCCCACTTTGCCACCTATGGAGAGGACCCAGAGCTAGAAAGAATTTCAAGTCTTCAATTTATAAAGGAAGAGGTGAAGACCCAGAGGGGGCAACTAACTTGCAACTAACTTGCATATGGTTAAACTACTATTAAATGTCAGAACTAAGCTAGAGACCAGTTTCCTAGCCCTAAGCTCAGAGTTCTTCACTACGACCCATCTCCCTGTATGAGAGGCAATCCATATATGTAACTTGTGTGCAATTTTAATGTGTTAGAGGAAAACTTTGGCAATCTCAAAGTTTCTTGGTCCCTTGCACACTCAGTTATCTTTGCATATGACTTATCTTTTATAAAACGAATACATAACTAATTGTTTTAAAGGTAGCATCCTTGCCACTTAATGTTGGATGAAAGCATAGCTCTCAATTATTAAGTAGAGAGGTTAGTTAAGAGAAGAGTGGTGAATGATTTAAGATTCTGCTTGGTGAGGAAGTCTGCTGAAAATTTTTCCTAGCAGAAAAATAGGGGTTAGGCTTTTTTTGTTGTTGTTAATTTGTTTTAATTTTTAAATTTAGTTTGGCTTACCAGGTATTTCAAACATGAGAAAAAGCACAGGATGTATTGTTCATACAAACATCCATATGCAAAAATAACTACATTAAACGCATGTTAATTTTTGCTGTACCTGGTTCAAAGCTCCATTAAACAAAAATGTAATAGAAACAGCCCATGCCCCACTACTAATCTGTTTCTTCCTTTCTCTAAATGTGATTGCTTTTCTGAAACTGCATGCATTTCCCCTAGACAGGTCTTATGCCCAATTACTACATAGGTATGCATGTAATCATAGATAACATACAATAATTTTATATACTTAAAAATGTATACGAAGGGCTACATATTGTTTAAATTCCTTTTAACTGTATTTTCTTCACGCAACATCATGTTTTTGTTTTAGCTTTTAGTTAGAAGGTATTGTCTTTAGGTACATAAATTATACCCTTAGGTGTGAAGGCATATGACAGGTGTAAGCAAAAGATATGATTATGAAGGAAACACATATTTAAATAGCGGATTCCCATAAGGCAAAGGCTATTGTGTATCTTAAATTATGTATTCGTAATTTTTATTTAGTGGTATACTTCTTAAAGAAAATGAGAAATTGACATAATAAAATTGGAGTGGAGGTACAACAATGTCAAGTATCATATATAAGGAACCAAGCTGTAAAACATCGTGAAAGACTCTAGAATAAGGGACATCCACCAAGAAGGGTGGAGAATTCCAAATACTCTGGGATCCCAGTCCTAGTCAGCCCGTACTTAGGCTTCTTTCCCTTTGGCTGTCTCTCCAATACTCCTGTCCACCTGCCTTAATTTCCTGTGTTTACAAAGGCTCTGTATCACTTCTCAGCCCAGTTAAGAGTTATAGCCCTGGCAAGAACTACTCTTTCTCTTCCTTTCCCTGGAAACCTTGCCACCCAACAAAATCTCCTAAAAGTCCCCCACATGCCTCAGGAACTCTCTTGCAAATGTCTTCCTTTTGACAAATTATTTTGCATTTCTTACTTGCTGCATTATTCATGCGTTTAGTCTGAGAAAACTCCTCAAGGCATCGTCCTTTTGACACAAATTTCTAATTTCCCATACCTGTTGTTGTATGACTAAAGCATAAGCAATTATAAGTAATTTTAATAACTCAGTGGCTTCTTGAGTGATATTTCTCTAGGACTCAACTGTCATACCATATAAAATGTAGGATATTGTTTTTATAATAGACAAAAATATTAATGAGAAACTGAAAGTTAGACCAATAAGGGTGCTGGTCTCTCACCCAAATACTAGATAAATGCCAGAAGCACCACCACAGGGTGGCAGTGGGACAAACTTCCTATAAAAGAATTATTTGAAGATATCACTTAATACCTCTACAAATCAATTTTGTTTACATTCCCTTATTTGATGTTCACAACAAAAGGTTAAAGAAAAAGTGATATTTAAGACCGAAGACTACTCTTCCTTCTAATTTTCTATTATCTTCACATGTATAATTATAGACTACTGAGACAAAAAGCTACATATAGACATGCTTTTTGGAATGTCAAATCAAGGAGGTAAACACAATGAGAAGAGTGTTCCCTAGAGGGGCCTGCCTACCCTCTGATAAGGTCCACTTAGCTGTGGACATTTTTATGAAATATTTAAATTAGGGCAAATCAACCTAGGTATCTGTAATATCTGGACAATTTTATGATTCCAAACTGCATTAAGATAACAAAATATTAGGTGAGACTATAATAATCTACAGTTGAAACTGGCAATTCTGTTTTGCTACTGTAACCCCAGCCACATGTCTCTGATAGAAGGCATGGAATATGGTGTGGGCCATAATAAATGTTCATTCTCTTAGCCACATACACACACTGGCACCCACAGAATGTTCTCTCACTCCATACAAACTCTACACAGTGTCTGGGACTTAGACATATCTTCTCTACTCTATTTATATTTGTGTCTTGAATGCCATATATGACAATGTTATGGGTTAAATTGTGTCCTCCTCAAAATTCATATGTTGAAGTCCCATTGCCCCATACCTCAAAATATAGCTGTATTTGGAGAAAAGATTTTTAAAGAGATAATTTAGTTAAAAAGAGGCCCTTAGGAAGCAGCCCAAGTTCAATATGACTATGTCCTAACAAGAAGAGAAAGAGACACCATGGGTATCAGAGAGATGATCATGTGAAGAGGCAGCAAGAGGGAGGCCAGTGACAGCCAAGGAAAGAGGTCTCAGGAGAAGCCAACTGGCTAGCACCTCAATCTTGGACTTCCAATTTCCAGAACTGTAAGGAAATACATTCTTGATGCTTAAGCCATCCAGTCTGTAGTGGTATTATGTTATTGCATCCCCAGCTAACTAATATAAAGCAAAGAATATAAGTCCTGGACACTTTGAGTATACCAAATGACCTCCTCTGCAGTCAAAAGAAAGCATCACTTGAGGTCTTGAGTTCTCAAACACCCTCAACTACAGATCCAAGTTTCTGTTTTGTCCTATACCAAGAACTGCCTGTTCTTTTGGCTTTGCACATGGCTTGTTAGTTTTCCTTTATATCATGGATTCCTGTGACAGATAGGAGCCCAGCAGTTTTAAATCCTGAGCATTAAGAAACAAGCTCTACATAGTCTGGTCTCAGGCACACTGTCTAAAAGATAATCAGAAATTCCCATGAAAAGTAACCTCTTGCCGTCAGATCTTCTAGGTATCATTGTACAGAATGTGACTATCAACTTCTTCATTGTGATTTCCACTGATAAAACAACCCCACTTGTATTTCTTAAACTTTGATATACAACACATTCTAAGAAGTTTCCTAAATTGGTTTTTTAGCAGGTTCAGAAAAGTTATCCTACCACACTCACTGTACTATACAGTTAAATTTGCATTAAAAAAATCCTTGTAACTGCTTATGTCTGGTTTCTGAAATGACTTTGCAGTTTCCAGTTCCTTCTTATTAAGGTACCAGTGCTAACCAGTAGCCAAGGTAAGTTTCTGTTTTCATTCTGCCTGAATTCCTCTTCATCTAGTTTCTGTTTTCTATGCTATTATTTTCTATTTGGGGATTGATCTCTTCTCAGCGTCTGGATCCTTACTTCTGAATCTCTGCTTATATAGCTCTCCAAAATGTACACAAGAACAACATTTAGTAATAAATGTCTATAAGCATTTTCATCTTTTAAAACCTTGGCTGCCTACATATTTATTGCCTCGGAAATGACACCTACTTTTTCTCAACTCAGCAATACTGTTCACCAACCCAGGCACCTGTGCTTTTTTCTGTCATATTGGGAATATTGGAGGATCACTATAAACCCCTCATGGGAAGAATCATTTCCAAATGATGTCTGAACTGAAAGCTGATCTCATGGTGGCAGGGGTGATATTTACAATATTTAATAACAAGTAAGGCATAGGCACAGACCAATCAATACTGATACCTAATGTTATGCAGCAAAAATAAGGTATCTTTAAAATTATCATAAGAAAGGTCTAAAGGTACATTTACATTCATCAAATATATTCCTGTTGGCCCTGGCTTTGTTAGGGCATAACACTATGACACTTGCTGATCACTTGAGAAGCACAGGATCAAGTCATAATTATTGCCACCCTGTCCCCCACAGGACTGGTACTCTGCAATATCCCTGATACTGTTGGCATCATTTCCCCATCGCAGACTTAAAGCTTTGCGAGGCTGCAAAAAAACCCAAGTGCTGTTCCTGCCTTATTAAGCAGATGAATCTTAATCTACTGTGGGTGAGTCAACCAGATCCTCACCCATTCATTCACTCATTCCATTCAAGTTAACTGAGTTCCAAATATGAACCAGGTATGAAATTTATTTTTAAAATTTAATGAATAAATGAAATAATATGACTAGGTGTATGAGTGGACAAATTAGCAAAGCCACTTTGCTCACTAATTCTCTTTGTAGCACAAATATGAAATATTCTCAAAATAAAAAGCCTTAACACAGAAGACACAGTGGGCAGGAAATGTCCTCCCATTTACAGAGACTAGAACAGAGGAGGGAGATTTATATCCAAGATATCATGGATAGGCTATGTTCCAGCCTCAGAAGCTGTCATTAGTTGAGAGGAAGAAGAGAAAAGAAAAACAAAATAATATTTCATAGTGGTGGCAACATATAAGGCTATTTGACTCTTATCAAAAATATTTATTTATACTCTTCTATTTTCAAATTAATACTATTAGAAATCTCTGGGTTTTCTATAACTTACTACAAACCTGAAGAAGTTTATACTCCATTTTATATCTAAAGAAACTCATTATTTTGTAGCTTGCACTATTTCTCAGTTCTTCAGTTGCAGATTACTGGTTTAACTCTCAGTGAATTTTACTGTATTTGGGCCTGGATCTGGAACCACAATCCCTAAATCTAACACAAGAAGAGTTAAATCATAAGCCTCTGAACATTCACTTCCTTATCTGCAGGGCACAGGCAGAATTAATGGGACTGTATTAGAGAAGCTGTTGTTTGCGCATTCTGGAATTTCTTTTAGAACATGAACTTCTTGAAGACAGAAATTATGGTCATATTCACATTTGCCTTACATATGACAGGTGCTAAATAACTGTTCTGAATGAATGACTGAATACATTAGCATACTCTGGACAGGCCTCCCCAAGACTGGGTTTAGTACTGAGCATATTTGAAGAAGAGCATGGGCAAACCACAGTAAGAGTGACAAATGAAGGGGAAAATCTGGAATTTATCTGAAATGAGGTAGCCGATGGGTATGTAGCCTAATGAGGAAATGTGTTAAATTTAAGGAAGTGTAGTTGTCTCAAATGTCTGAAAGAAGTAAATATAGAATGGTCCTGGTGAAAAAGGCTTCTCCCATTGACTGCAAGATCCATGAGAGCAGGAAAGATGTCTCATTTATCATTTTATCCCCTGTACTTATGCCACAGATCAGGCTCTCACTATTTATTAAATGATGAATGAATGAATATATGAATGAATGAATTCATTAATGGTGTTCAAAAGGTAGCTTTGTGCTTAAGCATAGACAGACTTTATTCATAAAAGGAAAAACGATCAAAAGCAGAATGACCTGCCTTTTTAGTGGTGAGTTTTTCAGTGTTGAGGCTGATGAAATAGAATCTGGATGATCATACAGTGGTTTTCTTTCAATTTTAAGATATTCTGATCTATGCTCTGATCTGTCCATTGAGCTACTATATATTTCCTGGATCAACTGATTCTGATAATTATACCCAATATAAATGTGACTGATATTCACTCAAATTGCTTCACCGGTAAGTTTCTCCAACCATCTTAGAAATCGTAATGATTATAACTATTCCTATATAATATATAACTTTAGATAATCCTGTCACAGATATGCTTTGATAGTCTATAATTTTATTTGGTAGAGTGTTTTAGAGAGATATATCAAATCCCTTGTCCCAGGGATTCTTTCCAACTACCTTATCTAATATCCAGAAACTATTTATATTTTATATCCCAATCATTAAAATGTTTAGTTTTTTTCCTAAACATAGGAACAACTGTCAAAGTCACATCTTCACAGTTAATTATAACTAGGCCTCTCTCAAGGTCTATTTCCTGTACAAAGTACTTTGTCACAGAATTATTTCTACTTGAGCACTATTTAAATAGGATTGTAGCTTTTCTAAAACTCTTTTAAACAGTGGAATGTTTTGGAAATACAATCTCCTTTATTAATGTAAGAGCCCTGCCCGCAAACTTGAGTTAATTCTGTTGAGTCAGGACTTACAGATAGATTCCTGAATTTACCAAGAGCTTTAAATGTAGTGTTCCAAGTACCCTTTGCATCTAGGAGTCAAGGAGTGCATTAATGTAGTTGTCACTGTAATATTTAATAAGGAACCTTGTGTAAGATTTTAGAAACTTTCCATTTAAAGGTGTTTTTTTTCTCCAAAATAACAGACACTATCAATATACAAATAGGGCTGGGAAGGCAGGAGAGGTGGTCAATTGTACTTTGCATTCCCAGGACATAGAAAAATGGAATTTAAGAAGTAGGTAGTCCAAACAGAAAAAAGTCTTCAAGTTCACTGTTTTTACTATGTGCAATAGTTGAAATTAACTGTCAAATGAGCTTTGAATCAGACTAAATGTAAATATAATAAGTAACAACTTATGGTTAACACAAGCACGTCTGCTGTTTGCCACAAAACCATAAGGGAAGCGGCAAGACTGAACTGCAGGACTGATGACAACAGATCTCACTACTTTTCATGTCTAATATGTTTTGTAAGTCCTTTAAGATAATAAGCATCCATTCAGTGACTTTCTACATGTAAACTCAACTGCTGACCAATGCTTTTTTTTTCTGCCATGTTTATAATTATTTGTTTACATGCTTAGCTCTGCCACTTGATAGAAGGTGATGTAGTAATGGAAAGATTTTCTTTATGTCTCATGCTGTGCATAGTGCTTTAGATAAGGTAGAACAACACGAATATTGTTTTCTCAGAAATAGTTACTTCATTAAGAGTTATAGGCCTCCTTCCATTATTTTTGCCAATGAGAAAAAAGAAGAGGGGAAAGAGGAGGAGGAGGAAGGTGAAGAGGAAGAGAAAGAAAGGGGACAAAGCAGAGGAGGGTGACAGACAGCAGAATGCCATAATTAAAGCAATCAATTCCCATTTAAATTTATTTGGATCATTGTTCGTGCATATGATACCAGATTTGGTACAAATCAGTGATCTTTAATGCTAACTGATAGGCTGGTTGATCACTGTGTCCATGTTAGGTCACTGTCATGTTCTAGGCAACCCTAAAAAAGATTTCCAACGATGCTGCAAAAATCGCACTTAGACATTTAAAAGCTTTTCACACCTTCTCCATGTTTTAAATTTAGTGTGCAGGTGAATACACCTAATACTGGTCTTCATAAATCTAAATAACTGCTTTAACAAATACTTTTTCCGTAATTTCCAAAACTCCAGCTGAAATTTTAATTAGCAAGACGTGTTCTCATATCTCTCCCTATCAAATTTTGCACATTGTGTTCAATTTAAGTTTTGCCTTTTTCACAAAACAGCCTGTCTCCAAGTCATCGATCCTTCTTGCTACTTTTCATGACTCTCTTCACCTATAAAAACAGCCCATGTCCCTTCATTACCATGGGATTAACTATTGTAATTATTTGAGCTATGGCACAAAATGCTAGACAATGATTTCAAGTGTCATCCTTCCCAGTTGCCACTTTTATTTTTATCAGTGACTTTCGTGTTTTGTACCTGGGGTGAAAAACTATCTCAGTTTGTCTGGGACTTTCCTGGTTTCAACAATAAAAATGCCAAGTCTCAGGAAATCCCTCAGTCCTGGGCAAACTGGGAAAGGTTGTTTACACTAACTGCACTGAAAGGACTCTAAAAAATGATAATTGGGGAACAGTTTTTTAGCCTTCCCTCTCAAATTGCAGTTCCCAGTTGGAGATTTTTCTGCTTCCTCTCAAATCCCTGTTTGGAATAGTGATCTATTTAGCCCTCTCAGGAGTTCACCATATCCTGTCTTTCTTCCCCACCCACCACGTTCTTCAAGACACATTTCCCAGATTTGCTCAGTGTGCTTTCTGGGTGACCTAAGCCTTCTAATATTTTTGTTTGTGCAATAAGAGACATTTGTCTTCCCAGGCATCTCCATGTTCACACAAAAAATAAACAAGTAAATAAAGGAGTCCAGATTTATGTCACAGTCCCCATCAATGATGGTCTGTTCTTAGACTGTCTTCAGATTCCCCACCTGTCAAAAAAACATTATCTGTAGCACTCAGATCCTTTAGTGACAACACAGAAAACCCAAGGGAAATTCTCTTACATAATTCCCTTACAAGTATGTATTATCCATACCAATATTTTTCATTAGTTCTAATATGCAGAATTAGTGCTTTATCTTGCCTGAGGTAAAAGGATAATGCAGACCTAGGTCTGTCAACTCTCTACAATTCTGCTCATTCTGTGGCTCTGGAACACCCATCATTTCTCAGACATCTGATAAGATTTGCCTATGATCAAGAAACAAGGAAGCATAACTTTCAAATGATCATTGTGAGATTGCTTAAAATTCATTTGAGGAGTTTCTGGGGATGATGGCATAGTAGGAGGACTCTAGCTCAACTCATCCCACAGATACAACTAGATAAACTCATACCAGTGTAAATCACCAGTGTAGGAAATCTCTACAACTAAATTTAGAAAAAAGGCCACATGCAAGAAGGTAAGAAGGGCAGAGGTGCAGTTGGGAAGTGAACTACAGGACTGTCCACAGGAGGAGGGAACGCCAAGGGTACACAGAGGGGAGAGAAATAGATCCCCCCACACCAGGGAGCTCCCACAGGGAAGACAAATCCGCATGACATTTGATTTTGAGAACCAAAGGGGCTGAGTTTCATGAGTTCTTATAACTAGCAAGACTTAAAACTTAGAATTAAAAAAAGGGGCACCTGGGTGGCTTCGTCAGTTGAGCATCTGACTTCGGCTCAGGTCATGATCTCATGGTTTGTGGGATTGAGCCCTAAATTGGGCTCTCTGCTATCAGCACGGAGCCTGCTTCGAATCCTCTCCCCCTCTCTCTTCCCCTCCCCACTCATGCTCTTTCTCTCAAAAATAAATAAACATTAAAAAACAAGTTTAAAAAAGAAAAACACAGGCTCAGCTCTAGGAGAGAGAGATGGTGAGAGAAAACTGAATCCCCACCCTTAAAAATCAAGCACAACAAACAGCCTGTGGAGATAAAGCATAAAAACACAGTTTGAAAGGCACCTGGGGCATATGGGAGGGAGATTTATTTCAGAGCTTATCCAGAGGAACAGAAATCTCTGGAGAACTCCTCTAGAAACAAAGGAACTGATAGGCACCATTTCCCTCCCCCCACCCCCCAGCATGAACTCCATACCCAACTTGATAACACTGCCACCCCATGACCCTTTCCCATGCTGTGCTTCAGCTAACCCCCCCTCCAGACAGCCTGCCTCACTCTCCATGCTGCAGGGCCCCTCCTGCAGAGGAACCACCATGCCCAAAGATTGTTAGCACGGCCATCCTACTGCCTCACCCTGCTATGCTGTGCTTCCACAGAGATGGACAGGCCGCTTCAGTCCAGGCACTGCAGGGTCCCTCAGGTAGAGAATCTGGGGCACACAAAGCTTGCTAGCACCTCTCCCAGGCTGTAACTCTCATCTCTCTTGCAGTACTTCAGTGCACCTGCCCTCTGCAATATGCTCTTGACTGGAGCCAGACATCACGGACCTGGAAGTGTGCAATCAACTCCATACAGTGGATATCACCATTCCAAAGTGACTCCTACCACAGAGAGAAGGGAGAATAACCACATGCACCAGTCAGATGGAAGTCCCAGCAGTGGGCTGGAGGCAGACAACTGGTCTGACTGCAGGGCCTGCACACCAAAAAAGCTTCTCAGGGGACAATACAGAGGGACTACCTTACAGTTTGGTGCTACTGCATCTCTGGCAAATGCCTGGTCTGAATCAATTGAAGCCCAAGGCATCCCCAGACTGGTCCGCTAATACCACAGAGACCAAACATTGCCTACAATGGGCAAAAGAAGCCACTGAAGATGTCTGGACTGAAGGAAAAAGCAGCTCAGCCATAACAGCAAAATGTATGCAACACACATAGCAAGCAAACATCCCTGAAGTGCCAGGTTCTGGTGAACAGGGAACACTGCAAGGGAGAGCACTAAAGAACCTCTTTTTCATAAGGCCATTACTTTCAAGAGATGGAAGATCTTCTGGGGAAGCAAAGAGAAATCCAGATCCAGGAAGCACAGAGATCCCCCAACAAAGTCAACCCAAGGAGATGCACACCAAGATACATAGTAATTAAGATGGCAAAAAATAGTGATAAAGAGAACATTTTTAAAGCCAGTTACAAACAAGGGAAACCCCATAAGGTTATCTGCTGATTTTCCAGAAGAAACTTTGCAGTCCAGAAGGCAGTGGCATGATATATTCAAAGAACTGAAAGGAAAAAATTCTGTAGCCAAGAATACTTCATTCAGCAAAGCCATCATTCAGAATAAAAGGAGAGGTAAATAGGTTCCCGGACAAATAAAATTTAAAGGAATTCATGACCACTAAACCAGCTTTACAAGAAATGTTAAAGGGAAATATGTTAGTGGAAAGAAAAGACCATAAGCAAGATTAAGGAAAATAGGAAGCACAAAGCAGTAAAATAAGTATACGTGTAAAAATAAGTCAGGGGATTTGCAAAATAATGAATGTGACGTATGGCACCATATACCTAAAATGTGGGGAGGAGAAAAGTAAAGAATGGGTTCAAACAAAAGTGACCATCAACTTATTATAGACTTCTATCTATGGAAGATATTATATACAAACTGAATGGTAACCACAAATCAAAAACCAGTAATAGATATGCAAAAAATAAAGAGAAAAGAATCCAAGTATATCACTAAAGAAAGCTAACTAGATGTGAGAGAAGTTAGCAAGAGAGGAAAGGAATGGAGGAAAACTACAAAAACAATAAAACAAGTAACAAAATGGTGATAAATGCATACCTATCAATAATTACTTTGAGGGGCACCTGGGTGGCTCAGTCAGTTGGGCGTCTGACTTCGGTTCAGGTCACGATCTCACGGTCCGTGAGTTCAAGCCCTGCATCGGGCTCTGGGCTGATGGCTTGGAGCCTGGAGCCTGCTTCTGATTCTGTGTCTCCCTCTCTCTCTGCCCCTCCCCCGTTCATGCTCTGTCTCTCTCTGTCTCAAAAATAAATAAACGTTAAAAAAATTTTTTTTTAATTAAAAAAAATAATTACTTTGAATATAAATAAATTAAATGCTCCAATCAAAAGACAGGATGACAGACAAAAAACAAAAAAACAAAACAAAAACAACAACACCAATCTGTATATACTGCCTACAATGGGCTCATTTCAGACCTAAGAACATATGCAGATTGAAAGTGAAAGGATAGAGAAGCATTTATCATGCAAATGGATGTGAAAAGAGAGCTGAAGTAGCAAAATTCAATACTTAAATTGGACAAAATAGACTTTAAAACAAAGACTGTAAAAAGAGACAAAGAAAGACACTATAATCATTAAGGGAACAATTCAACAAGATCTAATAATTGTAAATAAATATGCACTCAACATGAAAGCATCCAAATAGTTAAATTAGTTAATAACAAATATAAAGGAAGCAATCAATAGTAATATAATAATAGTAGAGGACTTTAATACCCCACTTACATCAATGGAAAGATCATCCAAACAGAAAATCAAACAAGGAAAAAATGGCTTTGAATGACACATTGGACCAGATGGATTTAATAAATACATACAGAACTTGCCATCCTAAAACAGCATAATACATATTTTTTCACATGCACATGGAACATGCTCCAGAATAGATCACATATTAGTGCATAAACAAGTCTCAACAAACTCAGAAAGAATGAAGTCATTCCATGTATCTTTTCTAACAACATGGCTATGAAAGTAGAAATCATTCACAAGAACAAATATGGAAAGAGCACAAATACATAGATATTAAATAACATGCTACTAAACCATGAATGGTAAAAACAAGCAATAAATTAGGAAATAAGAAAAATGGGGACAAATAAAAATGAAAACACAGCAATCTAAAATCTTTGGGATTTAGCAAAAGCTGTTCTAGTAGGGAAGCATTATACATTGTATTTTATAATAATACAAATCTACCTCAAGAAGCAAGAAAAAGGTCTTTTTTGCAACCTAACCTTGTACCTAAAGGCGCCATAAAAAGAAAAAAACAAAATTCAAAACCAGTAGTAGGAAGGAAATAATAAATAGTAGACCAGAAATAAATGAAACATAAAAAAAAAAAAAAAAAAAAAAAACAGATCAATGAAAGCAGGAGCTGGTTCTTTGAAAAGATCAACAAGATGGATAAACCTTTAGCCACATTCATCAGAAAGAGAAAGAGAGAGAGAGAACTCAAATAAAATCAATAATAAAAGAGGAGATATAACAACTGACACCACAGAAATACAAATAATCATAAGAGAATACTATGAAAAATCATATGCCAACAAATTGGACAACCTAGAAGAAATGGATAAATTACTAGAAATATATAATCTCCCAAAATTGAACCAGGAAGAAGTAGAAAATTTGAACAGGCTGATTATCAGCAATGAAAATGATCAGTAATGAAAAACTCCCAATAAACAAAAGTCCAGGACCAGATGGCTTCACAGGCCAATTCTACCAAACATTTATTTATTTTTTTAAAATAATGTATTTATTTTGAAAGAGTGGGAAAGAGAGAGGAGGGGAGGGCCAGAGAGAGGGAGAGAGAGAGAATCCCAAGCAGGCCTTCCATTGTGAGTATGGAGCGTGATGCGGGTCTCGAACCCATGAACTGTGAAATCATGACCTGAGCTGAAACCAAGAGTTGGGCACTTAACTGACTGAACCATCCAGGCACATTCTGCCAAACATTTGAAGAAGAATTTATTCTAATCAATCAACCAATCAATTGAAAAAATTAATACCTATTCTTTTCAAACCATTTCAAATAGAAGAGGAAGGAAAACTTCCAAATTCATTCTTTGAGACCAGCATTTCCTTGATACCAAAACCAAATAAAGACACTACAAAGAAAGAGAGCCACAGGCCAATATCTCTGATGAATATTGATGCAAAAATCCTCAACAAAATATTAGCACACTAACTCCAACAATACATTTAAAAATCCTTCACCATGATCAAGTGGGATTTATTCCTGGGATGCAAAGGTGGTTCAATATTTGCAAACCAATCAATGTTATATATCACATCAATAAGGGAATGAATAAAAAACATGTGATTATTTCAAGAGATTAAAAAAAAGCATTTGACAAAATATAACATCCATTCATGATAAAAACCCTCAACAAAGTAGGTTTAAAGGGAACATAGTTCATAAAAACCTTATATGAAAAACTCACAGTGAACATCATACTCAATGGGAAAAAACTGAGAACTTTTCCCCTAAGGTCAGGAAAAACACAAAGATGTCCACTCTCATCACTTTTATTCAACATAGTACTGGAAGTCCTAGCCATAGAAATAAGAGGAAAAAAGGAATAAAAGATATCCAAATTGTAAGGAAGAAGTAAAACTCACTATTTGCAGATGACATGATACTGACTAACATGATACTATATAGTTTTACTATACAGTAAAAACTCCATCAAAAAAACTTACTAAAACTGATAAATGAATTCAGTAAAGCTACAGGATATAAAATCAATGTACAGAAATCTGTTGCATTTCTATATAATAACAATGAGGCAACAGAAAGAGAAATTAAGAAAACAATCCCATTTACAATTGTAACAAAAATAATAAAATACCTAGGAATAAACTTAACTAAAGAGGCGAAAGACCTGTACTCTGAAAGTACATAACACTGATGAAAGACATTGAAGATGACACCAACAAATGGAAATATATTTCATGCTCAACGATTAGAAGAACAGATATTGTTCAAATGTCTATACTATCCAAAGTAATCTACAGATTTAATGCAAACTCTATCAAAATATCAATAGTATTTTTTTACAGAACTAGAACAAATAATCCTAAAACTTGTGCGGAACCACAAAAGACCCCAAATAGCCAAAATAATCTTAAAAAAGAAAAACAAAACTAGAAGTATCAAAACTCCAAACTTCAAATTATATTACAAAGCTGTAGCTATCAAAACAGTATGGTACTGGCACAAAAAAAGATATTAGATCAATGGGAAAGGATAGAAAGCCCAGAAACAAACCCATAAGTGAGGTAGAAATGTTGGGGTTCAGAGCCAATGCCCAAGCCCAAGAAAGAATTCTTGAAACGTCTTTGGTGAAAAAAAAGGTAGTTTTATTAAAGCATGGGGACAGGACCTGTGGGCAGAAAGAGCTGCCCTGGGATTGTAAGGAGTGATTGATTATATACTTGGGAGATGGGAGATGCGGGGAGGTAGAGATAAAGGAAAGTTTCCAAAGGAATTTTATATTCATATGCTAAAGAAGACTCACAGGATCTTGGAGGCTATTGTCAAGCTAAGGTTGTTTTTCCCTCTAGGAAAGCATTAACGCTAAGACAGTTGGGAGTTCCTGGAAGAATGTCATACTCTCCCTGCCTCAAGTATTTGTCAGTGAGCTACAGTTATAAGGCAATTTAATTTTATATACCTTTTCTTCTGCTTTTGTTCCCCACATCAATGATTATATGGTCAATTAATCTTTAACAAAAGAGGTAAGAATATGCAATGGGAAGAAGACACATGGTGTCTCTTTAACACATGGCGTTGGGAAAACTGGACAACTATATGCAAAAGAATGAAACTGGACCACTTTCTTACCCTATACACAAAAATTAACTCAATATGGATTAAAGACCTGAATGTGAGGCCTGGTACCATAAAAAATCCTAGACAAGAACACAGGTAGTAATTTCTCTGACATTGGCCAAAGCACAAGTTTTCTAGATATGTCTGCTGAGGTCAGAGAAATAAAGGCAAAAATCAACTTTTGGGAATACATCAAAATAAAAACTCCTGAAGAGTGAAAGAAACAATCAACAAAAGTAAAAGGCAACCTACTGACTGGGAGAAGATAGTGGCAAATGACATATCCAATAAAAAGTTTGTATCCAAAATATATAAAGAATTTATACAACTCTACACCCAAAAAACAAATAGTCCAATTAAAGAATAAGCAGAAGACATAAACATTTCTCCACGAAAGACATCCAGATGGCCAACAGACACATGAAAAAACTCTCCACATCACTCACCATTAGGGAAATGCAAATCCAAACTATAATCAGATATTACTTCATACCTGTCAGAATGGATAAAATCAAAAACACAAGGCAACAATTTTGGCAAGGATGTGAAGAAAAAAGGAATTCTCTTGCACTGTTGGTGTGAATGCAAACTGGTGCAGCCACTGTGGAAAACAGTGTGGAAGTTCCTCAAAAATTAAAAATAGAACTACCCTATTATCTAGTAATTGCATTCCTGGATATTTACTCAAAGAATACAAAAACACTAATTCAAAAAGATCTATGCACATCTATGTTTACTGCAGTATTTGCAATAGCCAAATTATGGAACCAAACCAAGTGTCCATCGACAGATGAATGGATAAAGAAGATATACACAATGGAATATTACTCAGCCATAAAAGATGAAAACTTGGTATTTGCAACTACATGGATGGAACTAGAGAGTATAATGCTAAGCAAAATAAGTCAGAGAAAAATGAATACTGTATGATTTCACTCAAATGCAGAAGAAACCAAACAAATGAACAAAGGAAAAAAAGAGAAACAGACTCTTAACTCTAGAGAACAAACTGATGGTTTACCAGAGGGGAGGTGGGTAGGGGGGTGGGTGAAATAGGTGAGGAGGATTAAGAGTAAACTTCTCATGGTAAGCACTGAGTAATGTATAGAATAACTAAATCACTATATTGTATGCCTGAAACTAATATCACACTGTATGTTATCTATATTGGAATTAATATAAATAACTTAATAAAGAAAACAAATTTAAAGAAAAAAAATGCATTTGAACAATGTATTTGATTTCAGTAAATTAAAAAAAAAAAAAAACAAATTTGGCCAAATCATGGCCAAGAAATTTTTTGTTACAAGCTTATTGTTATTGTGTCCCCCAAATTCATATGTTGAATTCTTAACCCTCAGTACCTACCAGTGTAATTATATTTGGTGATGAAATCTTTCATAGGTAATTGAACTAAAATGAGGTCACTAGGGTGGCCCTTAATCTAATCTAATGTCCTTAGAGGAAGACATTAGGACACAGACACGTGGACCAAGGTAAAACCCTGTGAAGGCACAAGGAGAAGATAACCATCTCTAATGCAGCAGAGAGGTCTGGGACAGATTCTCCCCTCCTGGTCTGAGAAGAAAGCAACCCTGCCAATACCTTCCTCTTGGACTTCTAGCCTTCAGAATTGTGAGAAAAAAAATTCTGTTGTTTAAGTCACCCTATCTCTGGTACTTTGTTACGGCAGCCCTAGCAAATTAATACAGTTTTCTAGTAGATAAACACAGAATATACCAAGTGGTCAAAATAGAGCTCTCATTAAAGATAGATTTAGAAACTTGCTTAAGGCAGGAACCCAGGCGGGTAGATTAATTACTTGCAGTGCATTTGAAGCTCTCACATGGGAACTTGGATTCATCCCTAAGCACACAGTAATCTTCTCAGCAATCAAAATGGAAAGAAATATAAAGGTTCTCTAAAAGTGTGAAAGGAGGATTTTAGATTTTTTTCTTCCAAACTATCAGTGAAACCTCTTAAAAACGGCTTTAGGGATGTTACATCAAGTCCTCTCTCCTAGTCTTCTCACAAATAACCTTGACTGCTAATCTCTTATTTTACCACAACCCACAGTATTCCACTCCACCCTGAAAAACAGAAAAATATGATACTCCCTCCTGAGGAGAACTTCTCCAGACACAGGAAATTGTGAATATAACTAAACATATATTAAATAGGAACTATATATCAAGAAAGAAAATGTTGATAGGTTCTTAAAAACAGACAGGGTGAATTATATGATATGTGAATTATATCTTAAAAAGATACTATGTATGTAGAACAAACAAACACACCACCTTTGTCAGTGTATCTCTTTCCTTTGGCCCTGTTTTTCACGGAAGTCTTGGAACCATCTAAATCACCTTGTTCATAGTGCTGTTCTACTTTCCCCTTGGGCAACATTTAGAAGTCATTATTGATTCAAAAGAGAAGATAAAAGTCTCCAATGAAAAGTCAGATGGCTGAGAAAGAAACACCACTGACCTTGGGCTTGCTTTCATAATTGCATTCAGAGAATATTCAAAGATTTTGTCATGCTGTTTTTCACTGGTAGGTGAGGCCATTAGATGCTAACGTTACAGTTTTGTCAATCAGTCATTCTGGGAACTCCTCTATCCCTCTCTCCTGGTCAGCTTTTTTCTGGCAGCAGGCAAGGTGTTTCTACTAGGTGTGGGCCCTGCTTTGAGAGTGAGGAATTAGAAAGAATAGAAGATCTGCCCCTGGACTTTCTGGGCCAGGTGAACCCATAGTCTTGGTGGGGTTTTAGATGGCTCCATCATGTCATCAGCAGTTCATAAAGTGGTAGGCAGAAGATAGATATTGCTGGCAAAACTCAGTCACTTAGGATTTGATTTAGTGTAGAAGTTTATAGATGCAGGCCCATTACCCAGTCGCATAAGAAGGACCCCGATGACTAGCTTTGTGAATTACACCTGAGGGAGAAAGTTGTCTTGGTACAGGAAATAGTGCTGAGGTTAACTCACCGCACATTTTTAGTGGAAAATTGCTGTTGACTTCCCCAACATCCATCTCCTTCCATTTCCAAAAGTATTTCGATTTCACCCGGTGGTCAATGATGCTCAAACCTTGTGTCCTGGATGATTGTCAGAGGAGGAGCCTGTAACTCAGTTCTGGCCAAATGACCACTGGTTACAGATCTCACTGATTGGCTGAGGGATGAACACCGCACCTAAATCGGTCCAATCAGAGGGACCATTCCTGTGAGGTTATTAGGAAATGCTCTATGTCCTACCTATTAATAAGCATTTGCTCAGGAAAACAGAACCAGCAACAATGATGTACGCTAAAGATTTATTATGGTGATTTGACTTTCTACGTTTGTGAGAGCTGGTCAGAGTCTTGGCTAGCTCTCTCCACTGTCTTGGCGCTGAACCTGAAGTCACAGGTCAGGCTGAAGGAAAGAAAAGATGGACATGGACTGGGGAAGAACAGGTACAACTAGAATCTGTCTGTCCCTGGCACACACTCTGCTTTCTCCCTGACTTCAAATCTGCAGCCTCACTGCTGAGTATAACTCACGTTAGATGGCGCTCTCGCTGTAGATTGGCATTCACACCTGGGCAGGATTTGGACAAGGGGAGGAAGGAGAACCTAGGGAAACTGGGGTTGCAGGTCAGGCAGCTGTCCTTCCACCCCTACCCTGCCAACAAACGGAGTCAGGGTCTGCAATAGGGCCTGAACTACACCCACCTTCCAAGAGTCACAGTGGCTGCTGCTTTACTGTGGCCTTTCAAATATTCCCAATATGCTGCTACCCTTGTAAGCAACACTCATATACCATTGTCTCACTTGTTTGAATAGTTGGGTGGTGTTCAACTATTGAAAACAGTACATACTGCAAAAACAATTTCACTAGGTTATGTGAGTAATAGTGTTAAGTGCTATAAAGTGCTTAGTATGTTTATGCAGCTTACTTGGCCCATGAAAGGATAGCCCAAAACTCCTGGGCTGCTTCTGTGGAGCCCAATGATGAAACCAATATAATCAAATGCAGAGAAGTGGGGGAAACAAGCAATTTGATTGCCTCCTTCAAGTCCTGAAGCCAGTAATGCCTGAAACTATCCTAGAGTTTTCAGGTGTGAGAGACAATTAAATTCTTTGTGCTTTAGGCAGTTTGAGCTAGGTTTTCTGACACTAGCTCCTGATAGACTGCTAAGTGGCAATCTTAACATAGATCTGCTATGTTTGCTTTAGCTGACCTTTCTCAGTAGTTTTAAAGGGCAATCTTAAGCAGCATTAAATCTATCCTGGAGAAAACCAAGCAGCAGTTAATTGATAACTTATTATTGATCAGATAAGGAGAAGAATGAAGCTACTCTCCATTTTTAAGAAGATGAACAGGACACAGCTGGGTAGCTCAACCAGTTGAGCATCTGAGTCTTGATTTCAGCTCTGGTCATGATCCCAGGCTTGTGGAATCAGGTCCTTCTTCAGGCTCCTCTGCACTGTCACTGAATGTGGAGCCTGCTTAAGATTGTCTCTCTCTCCCTCCCTGCCCCTCTACCCCGCTCATGTTCTCTCTGTAAAATAAGTGAAAAATGAAAGTAAAAGACCAACACAAACAGAGGCAGACAAAGTTCCCATTGTCCCTGAATAGTCTCCTTTCATTAGACCATAATCAAACTCTTTTCCATCTCCCCTTCACACTTTCCTTCCTTTCAACCATGATGTAAGGGGACTGGGTGACCATTGAGTACATATTTCCTGGGAGCAAAAGAGTATATTTTCCTCCCACAAAATAAATTTTTCTAGGAAGGAGTTTGGTAGCTAATTCTATTAAACAATTTAACCTGATACATGTAAGGTCAACATTACACCAAAGTTGCCAATCCCAAATTCTTTTTAAAAGACTGAGCTTGGTGGAACCAGTTTAAATAAAACTCATAACTTCATCATGACTAAGTTCTGATTTTTAAGTACTAATCATGCTTATATGGATATGCTAAATGTCCAGTAAATTCCAAGGGTTCAAGTGTAGACTTAAATATTAAGATTATTTAACAATCTGCCTCCAGGTACAAAAGGACAGACTCAAACATCTATATGAATAGAAATAAAAAGTTATAGGTCCTCTCCAAGTTACCCAAAGAAGAACAATTTAAAAAGGAAATGATGGCAGAGGATGAAATATGATACATAATATCTACGTGAGCTTGTCCGCCTCATCACCCTTCTCAGAGTCACCATCCCTTTAAATGTGGAAACACTCATTGGAAAGAGAACATCTGGCTACCTTATTAACGAGTGCCTATAATCATTTTGTAATTCTACAATGAAAGTAAGGCATATAGATAGTTGTAGTGATCACGTTAGTTAAAAACATTTAAATGGGTGATGGGCACTAAGGAGGGCACTTGTTGGGATGAGAACTGGGTGTCATATGTAAGAGGTGAATCACTGGGTTCTACTCCTGAAGCCAAGACTACACTGTATGTTAACTAACTTGAATTTAAATAAAAAGTAAATAATGGTATCCTTGGAATGAAGAAAAAACAAAACAAAACAAAACAAAAAAACCACCACTTTTCCCCAATAGGGAAAATGAATTCAACAAGAAAAATGTACCAAGTGATTGGCCAGTAAAACAAAATTTTCTCAAAAGATACAGAAACAAGTGCATCATTACGTATATTTTGCAAAATCATCTTAACACACTGAAATTATTATTAATCTCAAACAATCTGTTTTTATTCAAGTATGTTTACATTTCAAATAAAATGCAGAGTTCTTAATTATTTCAGTTAGTTTTTCAATCAAAATTATTATTTTGAAATAATAAGGCTTTTATTAATTTCCTGTGAAAAGTTCATTCTATATAAATAAATGGAGCTATTATATAACATGATTTTTTAAAATAATTTAAAAACTATTTCTCTGATGGAATCACATAAAAATTTGTTTGTCTAGAAGCAAGTTTTTCTGGCTTAACAAAGATTCTTTTATTTTCACAGAGAGGAAGGAAACTGTAATTCAGTGGTTCTCAAAGTGGGGTCCCTGGATGAGTAGCATCTGCATCACATGGGAACTTCCCAGAAATGCAAGTTATTGGGAACAACTGCAGACCTGCTAAATTAGAAATTTGGGGGTGGGACCCAGCAGTCTGTGTTCCAGCAAGCCCTCCAGGCAGTTCTGCTGCTCTGAAATTGGAGAATCCCTGCAGCAGAGGTTGCCTGGTCTAAGGCCTTGCAGTAAGACTGGAGTATGTTTGCCAGTGTGCTCTAGGTAGCTGCTTGTAAATTGCTGCTACCCTTCTAAGCAACACTCATACACCATTTTCTAGTCTGTCTGAATAGTTGGGTGATTTTCAACTATTCAAAACAGTACATATTGCAAAAGCAACTTGACTAGGTTATGTGACTAATATTATAAAGTGCCATAAAGGGCTCAGTATGTTTATGTGTATGTGCTATGTGTGCTATGCCTCACACATAGGAGACATTATTATAATGTAGATAATTAGTATTCAAATTATTAGTCTTAGCTCACTTTTACTTCCTGCATAGCAAGACAAATGAACAGAAAAAAACACCCATAAAATATCGTGCTCATTATATACTCACAGACATTTAAACCCAAGAGGAACTTTAGAAGCTACCTAGTTCAAGCACCTTGTCTTATGGATGAGAGAAAACTGAAGCCCAGGGAAGCTGGGTTACAGGTGGAAAGTCTCTTAGGAAGTAATAGGCAAAGATCAGAAGCCAGGGGCTCTCAACTCCTGGACAACTCTTTTGCAGAAGAAGCCATCCTTGTTGTGTTCACTATAACAGCAGCAGCACATGCTCTGGAATTTTCTCCATTGGCATTACTAATTATTTCCCAGTACTGATATTTCCATCCTCACCCCCTCATATATGAACTGACACTATTATTCAGAATTGCAAAGCTTTTAGGTTAAAAACCTTCTGGATTACATAAGCCTAGGTATACATAAATAGAAAATCAACGTAAAAAATACATGCAAAAGCCACAGATTTGTACATTTAGTGAAATCTTGATGCTTGAATATGAGACAAACATCAGGTGCTAGATATGTACAAATTCAAGTTTCCTGTGTACACATAGTCACTTTTTATTTTGTGTTGTGCACTAATGTGTATACATGCAAGAAACCAACCCTCAATAATTACTTTATTCTGAAGAATGTCTTTGAGTTAACCTTACCTAACATAATGGTAATATATGATCTTTGGAACTTCACTAACATGGGAAACAACTTCATATAGAAGGGCAAATTATGTGGGAATAAGAAAAAAAACATCTATTTTAACTAGAAAAGCCTCTAGCAACATGTTTTCATTATTCTCCTTTTTCTTTATATTGCCTCAAATATTCCTTAGACATTAAAACATTACGGAAAATACAACTTACAGTAGCACAGTATGAAAATTCAAATTTTGAAACTTCTAGTTACAGCATAGTATGATTTGAATACATTCTCTCTGTTGTATTTTCTTTTCTTTTTCTATTATATTTTCGTATCACATATTCAAACCTGTTTATTAGCAGTGGCATTTCTTAGACCAATGCCATCCATTGATGTACTACATTCTGCCCCTTCCAGGAATCTAGGCATTGTCAAGGTCAAAACTTCATATGGTATTTTCTACATTACAGGACATGAAAATGTGCTGTATCCATCCCTCCGGGTATGAACAGTTAATTATCTGCTGTTGCACGCACCTCCTTAATTGGCCTCCATATTAAGGCTTTAACACAGGAAGTGGAGGATCTGTGGCTTCCATTGAAAAACTGTTACACTGCAAGCTGAGCACTGAACTAAAATCTCATCCTAATGCATCATTAGAGAAAAAGCCTGAGGTACTGAAAGAACTATGATTTTTCCACATCGGAAGTGCTTAAAGAAGTTTTAGATTAATGGCTTTTGATGCTTTTAATGATGTCAAGGATGGAATTTAAGTGCCTTATTAATTCCCTTGATTTGCTGCCAAATATTAAAGGAAATTCATGATTACTGAGTTAATCTTTTCTGATTATGAAATCCATTATAGGAAGAAAAATATAAAACTCAGAAAAATAAAAGTGATTCATAAAAATATTAGAATATATTTATAAGAACAGAATGTTTGGACATGGGTTTAAAATTCCTCTGGAAGGATTTGTTACAAGACTATAAGATATCTTTGTGTATATTAATATTTAAGCCATTGCTTCATCCTTAAGTTGCACTTCATGTTTTTCATTTTTTAAACTCTTTTTAAACTTCCCAGCCACAGTCACAACACATGATGCGATGTAAACCTGAAGTGATTTGTTTAATCTTACTACCCTAATCAGCTAACAAGATCTCTGTCTTCTCAGATCTTGGAGCCTGGAAAAACCCAGTTATTAATTCCTTACTATCTCTTCCCGAAATTCTCTGGTTTGCTGACATGTTAATAAGATTCCAAGAATGTTCTAAGGAAAGCAAAATCACCACTAAAAATGATTGTGTCCTGAACTTACAAACTATTTCTTTCCTCCCTCTCCCTGAATTTATTTTCAACTAAAATAAATTCTGTCCTTGAATGTGTGTACATAACTCCCTGGGCAGGCTATGTTCTCTTATTATCAAATATAAATATTGAAAGCTTTAAAGACTGTTCTTAAACCTAATTCAAATTACCTTTGCCAGCATAAGAAATACCCCAGGGTAGGTGTATTAAAAGCTCTAAAAAGATTCTGCGTTTACTTTTTAGCCAAATGGACATGTTTTATGCAGGATCCCCAAACAAAATCCTTATTCAGCTCATTATATTACCTTTGAGGGTGTGTCTTTCCTTCCTTCACTTCTTCACCCTTTCAAACCCTTCTCTCTGGCTCTCTGCATCTCTGGAGTTTCCCTCCTGCCTCAGGGCTTCAATGCATTGAGGAACGACCTCTTCTACCTTCCCCGGACTAAAAGCAGTGCTTGATCCTCCTTCAGGTTCATCATTTCTTTCCCAGAGAAAACATCCCTGACCCTTTGAATTCATAAATGGCCTTTCATATCTATATCCCTTGGCCTTCCGGCCTGTCCGTTGTAACTGTTGTTACAGATCTAATTTTACATTTAATTATATAGTGTTTTAAATTGTTGCCTGTCTCTATAACTTAGCAATACTGAAGTCAGGAATCATGCTCTTTCTTCCACCACTATTAACCTCAAGCATCTACGTGTCTGCCACAGAGAAGGTACACATACTCCATCTGTTGATTAAATACAATAAATGAATGACTGTCCAAAGCACATAAACACTGGCATGTGGCCAAAGGATTGAACCTATGAGTAAGCACAAACCATCTCTTTGTGAACTCTACCAGCAGTTAGCATTTGTACTACCCTAATTCCCTATGTAATCTCTCTCTTGCAAAAGCTTTCTGAAACACTCTGGTAAACACACACACACACACACACACACACACACACACGTGTGTTTGTCTGAGCACATGAGCATTCACACCCACAGATATCAGTGTTTTGGGTGGTTACGACTGCTTCATTCAACAGTGATAAGTCAGGTTTAAAAAAAAATAATTCTTCTTGGGGCGCCTGGGTGGCTCAGTCGGTTAAGCGTCCTACTTCAGCTCAGGTCATGATCTCACGGTCCGTGAGTTCGAGCCCCGCGTCAGGCTCTGTGCTGACAGCTCAGAGCCTGGAGCCTGTTTCGGATTCTGTGTCTCCCTCTCTCTCTGACCCTCCCCTGTTAATGCTCTGTCTCTCTCTGTCTCAAAAATAAATAAAAAAATTTTTTTTAAATAATTCTTCTTATTAAAAATCCCTGAGAGTTAAAGAACTACTCTGCACAATGATCCTGAAGAAAAAATCCAAGTTAGGCAGGGTTAGCTATGTCCCAAGGTGCTAGGGGAAGGAAGATGGTGAAAACTCTAGTCCATGGATGCAAACAACAGATTTCTGATGATCAGTCAAATTTTTTTTTTCTGGCAGTCTTTCAATAGATGGTGGAAAAGTGCAGCCAGTTTCACTTAAAATGAAGTTGCTACTATGTCCCTATAAGTTTTAATGTGCATTTTTAGTTTTTTACTATTTTGCTATGTGCTATGTTTAAAAAAATAATAAAACCAGATTTTGCAGACAGAAAACTTATTTCCCATTGGCTATTTTCCCTGAGTGTCCTCACCAGTCCTTAGTCTTTTCAGATGAAAAATGGGAATAATGTTAGCAAACTCCACTAATAAATAAAAGAGATGGAATATAGAAAGCTTGTGGCTCTGTGCCTGTGCACAGAGTATGTGTTTGCTTCTCCTCTCTCTAGACCCACTACAAGTAAAACTCCAGTGTTCACGCTGGGAGCCTCTAGTTTATCTAGGTAACTGTGTGAGGTAATTATGCTAACAGCCATTTGTTTTGACTTAAAGAAATTAAAGCAACTTTGAAAGGGGCAAGGGTTTTATTGTCCTTTCTCAACAACAAAATGGCTTAATGTTTGCATTTGAAACATATAAAATTACATGTTTAATTATAAAATGTATCCTTGGACTTTGTGTTAAGCTGTGCTTTCACCAGGAAAAAATACTTTTTGACAAATGAAAAAAAAGTAATACTTTTCTGAGATTCTTTATGTACGCGTGTGTGCACACACCACATGCACACACACACATACACACACACGCACTCCATTTCCCTCCTACCATTCTCCCTCTTCCCCAAAACATACCCTATACTTCCTCAGAAGTAGAGAATGCAGTTTCTCTCAAAAACTCTAAGGAATGTATCAGTATTAAAGCTCCAGTTAAGTCTCGCCACTGCTTGGTCACAGGGTTTTTCATTCTGTCCAAAGCTGATTGAAGGTCTTGTAACACGTCTCTGTAGCTATTTCCATAGTGAGCACCCCAAGTATAGAGAAAATCATAAGCAGGTTTCCACATCATCTATAAAGGAAAAAAATTAGACTGGAGTAGTTGGAAGACAAACAGAGATGAAAATAGATGCTTTTAAAAAAAGTTTTAAAAGCCTCTCAGGACATAAAAAAACTGGAATACCAATTATACGTGGACTTACTTAATGTCATAGAAAACGTTTCAATAGCTATCACTTCCATCTTATATCTTTGTGTTTCTATGCCTAGAAAAATTTTAAAATAATGACAAGTAGTGCCTCTTTTTTTTCTTGATCCATCATCTAAACATTGTTCATTGCCTTGATATGATATAAAATTCTTTGTGTAATTTTTTGATGTTACTGAGATAAACTTTTCACTCTCTGAAAGATTTTTAAGGTAAAAATAATGACTCTTTTATTTTAATACTATCTATGGTGAGCTTTATTACACGACATATCACAAGAAGGAGCTATACAGTGTATTTAATGCTTTAAGTCATTTTATTTGAGCAAGGAAACAAGAAAAGATGTGCTTTCATGATCAAATCTTAAAAGGAAAGTAAAAATACAGTTCTCTAATTTAAAAATAATTTAATGAATCATTTTATAACCAAAAGAAAGATCAATATTCAATGTTTTATTATGCTTTCCCCAAGCACCTACCAATACCAATGACATCATTGTTTCCATAGAAATAAATGTACGTCAAAGAGGAACTTCATGTTCGAGCATGTATGTAATGGTAACCAAGGCAACCAGGCTCAGAGAGAATAAAGACAAAGGCCGACCAAAGAAGATAAATTGTAGAATAAACACACACACACACACACACACACACACACACACACACACACACACACAGAAACACAATGAGCTTAAAATAAATTTTTCTAAGAAAATGAAAAAACGAGCCATGTACTACTTATAATTGGACTATTTGGAATATAAACTTTATTACCTCTACCTATTTGGGTTCACTAAACTAATTCATTTGTGATTTTATCACAAATGCAGGAACACAGACTGTGAGCTCAATATTATGCAGAGCTGCCCTCTTAAATAGAGCCTCCATTAACAGTAATATCACATGAAGTAGGGCTTTGGGATATAATTTTTCACCCTCCTCTGATAGCCTCATATACTCTACAATTGAAATTAAAAGAATGAAAGACCATAATAAAGAGTTTCAATCAATTTAATCTACATAAAAGGATAGGCATTGAACTCAAAAAACAGTTTGATGTTATTTTGTCCAAATTGGCATTCCTGGGAAGCCATGAACACCCATATCTTTGTCTCTATTGATGAAGCTTGATTCTGCAAGGTATTGAATGGAAAATAATTATCAATATTATACTATATCCAGGAGGTTATGATGCATCATCCCAAATGATCCCAGATTTTTATATATAAGTTTTACCCTCTCCAACCTGATTTACAAAGAACTGCATCTTCCATCACTGATAAGACTATGAATGAGATGTCCTCTTGTTTATTTTTCTGAATAGTCACTTTGAAATCAAACCTCCCAGTTGCTGGTCACCACTAATATCTCAGCAATGGAAGATGAATTGAGGCATATTAACAGACGCTTTTTGCCAGATTCAATCTTGCCTGCCACTTCTCAGATGCAAAGATGCACTAAACAAGTAAATTATTCTGTAGTGAGTATATACTAACCCTCTGTAAAAGCTTTGAGACCTGTATTTTATGTTGCATTCATTTAAAATTCCCTGATGCTCAACTAGTTGGTACATTATTTTTCAGCTTGCCATATATTGTTTAAAATAATGGTGTTTATAGCTAAAACCTTCTCATATTTTATGCTAAGTCCTTTAGTAATTGAATGATAAAAAGATGTATTTGAGGGCTGCCTGGGTGGCTCAGTAGGTTAAGCATCCAGCTCTTGATTTTGGCTCAGGTCATGATCTCATAGTTCACGACTTTGAGCCCCGCATTGGGCTGTGTACTGACAGTGTGGAGCCTGCTTGGTATTCTCTCTCTCCCTCTATCTCTGCGCCTCTCCTGCTCACGTGCACTCTCTTTCTCAAAATAAGTAAATAAACTTAAAAAAATAGATGTATTTGAAGATATTTTATGATAAATAGCATCTAAGAGCATTTCAGTACCCAGATGATGGCATAGTCTCATAAAAACCAGATGTCTTTTAAAGAATCACATCTGGATAATTTTCAGTTTATGCACTACTATGTGTGCAGATTCAAAGTAACATCATAGAGGCAGCCAAAATGGCTCCACTGCCTTTCCTGGTAAAAACAAAACACACACACACACACACACACACACAACTCTGCACCACATATCTTGCTGCAGCACAGTGGATTGCTATGTATAGAAAAGCCCTGAGGCATACTCAATCATGCAGCAGTCCTTTGGTGCTGTTTGAAATAGGAAATACACCAAGGTGATGCAGGAATTGGGAACTACAGATTCAGAAGTCCAATGATACATTTATCTACTCACTTATGCAGAGAGCTATATAACACTCTCACATTTGGCAGTTTTCACTGATAGCAGAACATTTCGGTCAGTTCTTGCAATTCAGAGAAATTTGGATAGACTTCTGAGTCCTGAACCCAAATTAAGACACCTGATAGTGTGAAAGGACTCCCCAGGAGTACTCTGAATTAGTCAGAAATGCAAGGAGGGATACTGCTTTAAACTCATTGGGGATTCCCTGGAGTCTAATCCATAAGCTACATAGAAAGGGTTACAATAGCTTGGGGCTGAAAACACTAGAGCAATGGTAAACTTCATGATTTATACTAAAATGTGTATCTATTGCATTCCAGTTCTGTTTCTCTTTGAAGCAAACTAACCCTGAATATTCCTTCAGTGCAAAATCTGATCTGCTATATATAACATCATGTGTGGCTGTCCATACAGATGACAGAGAAACACTATTGTAGCACAAATACAATGAATATATTCAAAACACATTGTTGTTCATTAATTATTTCACTTATTAAATTAAGAGTTTTTGAGTAGCTACCACTACAAAGAATTTTGTTACACAAAGGAATAAAATGATGAATATAGCATGGCTTGTTTTTAGAAGCTTATAGCATAGAAGGGAGATAGATACTTGCACAAACACTGACCCATTGTATAACTAGACAGCATTTGGTAATTAACAGTTTAAGAAAACTCAAAAATTACTTTCATGTTTTCATTTAGTGTAATAAAAACTGAGAGTTCATTGACTGAGAAGCAGTGTGGTGTAATAGAAAGAAAGATGGGTTTTGATGTCAGAGCTCTGGGTTGCCATCTGAGGTACACTGCCTATCGGATGGGTCAATTTGGGTAAATCAAAGTATCTGAGTTTTGAATTTTTTAATCTTTAAAATATGGATAATAATTTCCCAGGTCTATGTCCAAGGAACCTTCTAAAGTATCTGGCATATAGTTTGCATTTAATACTTTTTAATAGGATATGAAGGAAAGTGGGTACTTTTCGGATGAGAGAAAGATAAGCAACCTAGTTTTAACCCTAATGCATATGAGGTGAAGGCATGAGTATCTCCATCTCCAGTAAGACTTTGGAATAGAGAGATGACCTCCAGGAAGCAGCCAAGAGTTTAGCATCATGCCAAAGTGATGAGGAAAAATGAGAGTAGAGGAAAATGCCAAGGAAGAAAATGAAAGGGTGAAAATTTAACCTTCAATTAAGTCCACAATTAGGGACCACAAACAAGAAATAGAAGCAATGAGGGGTGCCGGTGGTTCAGTCGGTTGAGCATCCAACTCTTGATTTTGACTCATGTTAACGATCCCAGGGTTGTGGGATAGAGCCCTGCATCAGTTCTGTGCTGAGTATTGGGATTCTCTCTCCTTATTTGTCTGCGCCTTCCCTGCTTGTGTGCTCTCTCTCTCTCTCTCTCTCTCTCTCTCTCTCTCTCAAAAATAAATAAACAACAACAAAAAAATTCTCTATTTCCCTCTGCCCCTCTCCCCTGCTTGCGTGTGCAAGCTCTCTCTAAAAATAAAATAAATATTTAAAAAAGAAAAAGAAAAAAGCAGAAGCAATATAAGTATGGAGAGAAGCTGGTGTCAGAGTCATAGAAAATGAAGCAGGGTACTTCATGTTGCAAAAGTCAAGGATTGATAGCATTCCAAAAAGGACATTCAGCTCACCCCAGCTTCTCAGAGCCTGTTGTTCACATAGCCTCCCAATTCCACGTTCAGTGACATCACATTAGGAGGTTAAAATCATCAATGTTAGGAGTTTTTACACCACGGAAGATGGCAAAGGTATAATTTAGGGCTTTTTCTCCCTTGAAGAGCTATTAAACGTGTGCCAGCATGCCACTCTTTGAGGGCATCTCTTCTCTGTTAGCCCCTCTCTTATGTCAAGTAATGTCAAGTAATATGGAAACATGAAGCAAAAGTGAGAAAAATCCAGGATTTTGGCACTATTAGGACCCCAGTAACCATGGAGAAGGCAGTTTGAAGAGAGTGGTAGAGGACAGACTGCAGGTAGGAGCAGGTGACAAGGAACTAGAAACCACAGAAAAAGTGGGTCACATTTGGAATTTGAAAGTTAAAAGAAGAGAGACAAAGCTAGAAGGAGAAGCAGTGGAGAATAAATTATTTTTAAAAGGAAAAAAATCTATAAAGACTAATATTTTACATTTGAAAGGAGAGGTTGGTTTGAATCCTACCCTAGCCAGATAATTTAGGGTTGATGAAGATTAAGGAGGCAGCATATTTCTCAAGAAGATAAGTTAACTTCCTTTAAGCAGAACACATAAACTCACACAAATGTTAAAATCATTATGGAGTTGGGGTAATGAACAGGGAAAATATCAAGAATAATTGAGAATAAATGGGATTTAAAGCATATGCTATAGTTGCATACTTGGTACAAATGAAAAATGTTAAATTTGGGGAACTAGGTTTTAAAACTTTTTTTTAACATTTGTTCATTTTTTTAAAGAGTGTGAGCACGGAAGGGGCAAAGAGAGGAAGACACAGAATCTGAAGCAGTCTCCAGGCTCTGAGCTGTGAGTACAGAGCCCAATGCAGGCCTGAACCCATGAACTGTGAGATCATGACTTGAACCAAAGTAGGACACTTAACCAACTGAGCCACCCAGGCGCCCCTCGGGGACTAGGTTTTAAAAGTATGTTTTATTAAGAGAAATAAATAAGTCTCTGCCAGGTATGGTAAATAGAACTTTCTCTATATTGAGATTTGCTTTAACAAAGCATGACAAAAGCCCAGCCTTCATCAATGCAGTAAATAGTCTAATCAGTTTTTTGTTGTCCTTTGCTACAGAGCTATATGATATTTGACTCAAGTCCTTAAATATTTTACTTTTGTTTCTTTAGCACTTCTTTCTGTCTGTCATTCTACGTTTTCTTATTCAGCAAGTGAACATATGCCATCGAAGGCAAAGACACAAGAGGAAACTGGCATACATTAATTAACTATAGACTTTACAAAATTAGGTCCAAAAATACACATTAAAAGCCACAAAGGAAGGGTGTCTGGGTGGCTCAGTCGTTTAAGCATCCGACTCAGGCTCAGATCATGACCTCTCTGTTCGTGGGTCTGAGACCCGCGTCAGGCTCTGTGAGGACAGCTCAGAGCCTGGAGCCTGCTTCAGATTCTGTGTCTCCCTCTCTCTCTGCCCCCACCCTGCTCACACTCTGTCTCTATGACTCTCAAAAATAAACATTAATTTCTTTAAAAAAAGCCACAAAGTATTCTCAGCTTTGTAATAATTAAAGAGAAAACAAAGTCATACGTTTTCTGGAAATGTTTGAATGAATAAAATCAGTAGAATAAACAATTTTCTTTCCACAATGACCTAAGTCCTCTGAAAGCTGGAAGTGATTGTGGACTGCTATGATCTCTTACAGGTTTATGTTATCTTATATATCTATTTAGTGGTTTAAAATAGTTCTTCCGTTCTTGTTCAGTGTTATGATTTAAGGGATGATATGCAGAAACTCTGCACTAATGCGTAGATAAATCAAAGGAAAGCATGCTCCTGAGGGTTTGTTTTTGTTGAAATACTCGTAACCACAAAACAAATTCTCTCAGTCTTCTTCACCTCTAACACAATTATTTGACACACAGGCATTACTCTTACTCCTATACTCTGAGATTTTTTAAAATATTAACTTCACGATGTTATGGGTTCATCTCTGAATAGGAAGCACGAGGCTGACAAAAGCATAGAGTTGTTAATTTCTCAACTGTGTGTTTTGATCTCCTTCTATAAGGGAGCATCAGTAAGCATCAGTAAGTATTTAATCTATTAAAGGTTAGCAGTTTCCAAAGTCCTAGCATTTGTGTGAAATGTCTTTGGTTTATCTTCCAGGCATTAGAGGACAAAGAAAATGGTAAAAGAGCAATAAAAGAAGTGGTGAGATGTCAAAAGAAATGAAACAGGAATAGAAATTTAAAAAATAGTTTTCCAAATTTAGAGCGCTTGTTCCCAGAAGCCAGTAAGACTCATTAGATAATGCTCTGGATAATGAAATGCAACATGAATAAAAGCAATTCAGATTTGAGCTTAGCACTCTATGTCTTTTTTTAGCTCATAAAACACGAATAGCATAAAGGATGCAATTGGTTAACTACAATTGGATGATTACATTTTTCCACATTAAAAGATTCATATCCCCCTTACTTTCCTCATAAAAGTATAGGAGCAATGTTTCATTTTAAGTACAATTAGCTGAAGAAGTATTAAGGCAAATTTGCATTATTAATGATTATTACATATGTTCTATCTTCAGTACATCATTTACAATATCCAGGTGGGTCTTCTATCACCTTAAATGGTAAGTACATAAATAGTGTTGAGAGTTACCATTATCTTCAGAAAAGAAGGGAGGCTAACCTATCAGAGAGTCCCTATTTCCTTAGAAGGGACATGGACTTGTTTGAAACTTGGACATAAGATTCTCTTGGAAAAGTCTCTGGGTACAGCCAGCTTTGCTTCCTCTAGGAATAACCACTTGGAACATCAGGGGTTAAGCATAACCCAGAGGAAGATAGAGGACTCATACTTTGCTCCTGCATCTACTCAAAACAATCTAACATCTTAGGAAAACTGGCTGGACGAGCCATCCTCACTAACTCCTAGTTAGGAAGAGAATTCAGGTCACCCAGCTATAAATCCAGAGTCATTTCATTAAAGTATAGCCATGGATTTATTTCAGTAGTAAGCAGTTTTAATCAATGCTGATTTAAGTCTTATACTTAGCTGGGGTTTGGTTTTTCTAAAATTCCTGGTTGTTTGTGATTCCTCAAAATAAATCTCAATAAAGAAAACCTAAACTCTAAATAAAACATTTGTGTCTCTAAATCCAATTTAAGATATCTTTATAATATTTAAACTTTATAATATTTATTAATATGATTATTATTTCTATTTGATTTTTGGTAGGTAATAAGACATACAATGTAGAAGATCATATGACTACAATGTGCTACCCCATGAATTTCACTGTGATGTCATTGTTTCTTTATTTCATCATTTCAAGAAATGGAGTAATTTCTGGAATTAAATATTGTAGCAACAAGCATTATAGTATTGTACAAAATAGACTATGGTAATCTAAATATTATGTCACTGTGTCAAATCTGTAGCCCAAACAATGAAGAACTGAGAAATTAGTCTATACGTGTTACCACTGGTAGATGAATTTCCATATAATACTTTCCCATCTTTAAAAAAATGTAAATGTATCTCATACTGTAAAAGCCCAGCAAACCATACAGTTAAGTACCAAGGCTAGAAGTGGGCAATGCAATGTCCCTGCAGAATCCAGGACTTGCTGTGTGAGCCAGAAAACCATAAGAGTTCAAGAACTTCCTTTTATCTTTTGCAAGAGACATTTTCCAAGGAAAATAAACATTGTTAAACCAGTAAAAAAGCTGACAGCCAAGGCTTTTTTCTTCTTATTTTTTCCATGCACTACCATTCCACCAGTTTTTAGAAGAGAAACCTTGAAATCATTGGTGACTTTTCCCTTGCCTACATTCTTTGTATAGTTACTTGCAGCCATATTACTAAAAAATTACTATATTTCCTTTTCCAAAATCATTCAATGTCACACAGTTGTCAAATTCACCTCTTCCTCTTAGTTAAAATAATAGATAATATATATTTAGTTATTACAATGTGCAAAGCATTATTCCAAATATTTCATGTATATTATTTCATTTAATCCTCCAAATATCCGATGAGCAAGATAGTATAATTCACATCACTTTCCAAAAAAAAAAAAAAAAAGTATTCCTAGAAAAAAAAGTTTATTTGCTGAAAACTAATAGATAATAGACTATATCAGGAATCCAGACCAGCAATCTTAACCTCTATGCTCTGGCAGTCATTAAAGACTCTATCGTCTCCAATATATACATATATGACCATATCTCCCAGTAATTACTAAAATGACCTCTCCCCTCCAGCCCACATAGTCTCCTCAATGGTCTCTAGAAGTCACTGGTATCCAGAAGCACTGAAATCTCCTTCCAATCCTCTCCAATTATCCAAATGCTATCCATCCTTCAGGACTAGGGTGCGTCTTCTGACAGCTCCTTCCCAATTTGATCTTCTTTTATTTAGCTAATTCTGAAAGGACTTAAAGTGCATATTGGATAGGACTGTGTGTAAAACATACCTGGGTCTGGAACCCAGTTCTGTACTTAATAACCATGTAATTCTGGATGATTTACACAAATGCATTCACTCTTAGTTTGCATATCTGTAAATTGTGAATGGTTATAATGTCTTCCTTACAAAGTTTGTTAAAATAAATGAAATACGGTAAATAAAATGCTCATAATGATTAGCTGACACAGTAAACACACAATAAATTGCAACTATTACCATTCTCATTATTTTCACTTATTTCAGCATCTAATCATATACTTTTTTTAAAATAAAATAATTCAAGTTATTAACAATTTATCTCAATTCCCAGGCCAAATAAAATGTGGCTTTAGGGAGAAAAAAATCATATTTTTCATTCTGTTTGCGATTTTTATAGCTCCTAAAGCTCCAATGCTGGAAACTGACAGTCCTAGTAAATATGTTAAAAGTACAGATGAATTAAATACTGAGAGCAAGGATTCAGAGGGAAGATACTAAATAAGTAGGAAGAATTCCATACAGAACTTTTATTCGTGTATAAAAAATAAGTAAAGTTAGCTTTTTGAGGAATACCTACTTTCTCACTTTAAATCTAGACCCAGAATAAAGTGCTCTGAACACTATAGCTGCCAGTCAGAAATGAGGGGGGACAAATATATGGCTAGAAGACAAAACAGAAAATCAGACCTCACTGATTGAGCAAAAAGACTTACAAACACACCATTCCAGTCATAACTCTCTATAGGTGAGTGGCTTCTGAGATGAAACTATATCACAATTAACAACATTGACTTCCTTAGGCTTCCATAATTAGGGTGGCCCATTCTGGCAGTTCAGATAAGAAATCAGCCGTGACAGGCCTTTTGGTGCCTGTGTTTGAGGTGGAGCTCAGTGCGGTAGAAGGCAACTTAATAAGAAGTAATGTTTAGTGTCCTTGGTAAGTAAGTGTCCTGACTGAATAAGATGGAGAGAGTATCTTCTGTATTGTGTGTCAGGGGACAATGGAAGACAGTTACTGGGAAAATTGTCACACATACCATTAATCCCAGAAGCTTAAGTCAAGAGTATCCAAGTTAGGCCTAAGAACATCGTAGCCCTGAAATCCCCAGCATTTTCTCCTTATAAAATCCAATTTTTTAATGGGCTATTTTTCTAATATTTTATTGATTCTGGTTTTTAAATTAAAGCTCTGAATATGGTCAGGAAAATAAACTCCAATGAATTTTCATTAACATTCACTGGAAAACCTTGGCAATGATTAAACATCTTTGTATAGTATAAATGTATTTCTTTTTCAAAGGCAATACTCCAAAAACATATTTTGCTTAAAATCAGACTCAAAATTTTATAGTTTTGTTTTTATGTTAGAAATTCAATATCATCAGAAAAGTTGACTAACATTTCTTATAACTTCACTTAGATAGGTGGTTAGTTTAAAAAGTGACTTTCTCAGAAGTCTCCAGCGAGAAGCTTTTCTTTTCACCTTATAAAATAATAAGAAATGGCCAAAAGTACTCAAGAAATACCTGACATGCTATTAATAATCTCTTTTCTTTAACTGGATTGAAGCTTGATAAAGATACTAAGGCAAATTTTGGTAGTATCGTACAATGGCTTAAAAAAGAAAAAGAAAAAATGAAATGAGTTGCTTAAACCCCCAGTCCTGACCACACCTCGTGGCACTGCCACTCAGCTACCATGTTGGATTTGGCGTGGGTGGGCAGAGAATAATGGTTAAAGTATAAAGGTCCCAAAGTCAAGGTCTGTGCTCCAAACTTGGTTCCATGACTTCCTAGCTATGTATGTTTAAGCAAGTTACTCAGCCTCTCTATATCTTAGATAGTAGTAATATCTGCCCCAGAAGTTTTTGTTGAAAGGATTAAATAAAGTTAATTTTTGTAATGCTCTTGGAATAGTGCCTGGAACAGAATAAGAGCCAGATAACTGTCTTTAAGATAAAATAAAAATAGAACAAAAGCAAAGAAGAGAAATAGAAAAAGAATGAAAGTGAGTGAAGAGCCCGATTGTAGACATTGGCACACATAGAGAGAAAATGTTGGAAAGTATGCCCTCTGAGGAAGTGAGATAAAGGAAACAAAAGCAGCATGGGAACCACCAGGCCTTGTTATCTCTGTGCCCCAATTCTGGTTCCCTCCTTCTGCATGCCCTACCCAGAACTAGTATCAGTGTGTTTTAAAATCATTTCTTGACTTGTAAATTGATCATTTTTGTGAGTAGTCTCTTTCCTGAGAGAAAAAAAAAAACTGTACAGCTTTTTTTTTTGTTTTTGTTCTTGTTTTTGTTTTTGTTTTGTTTTGTTTTTCCAGGGGGATAAAACTTAGCATACATTTACCCTTTAGTTTAAGTGGTCTAGACTCCCATAGATTATTTGGAATGGGTTCAGGCCCATGTCATGCATAATATTCTAAGCATTTAATAACATGAATCACAGCATTAGCCACAGTAAATTGAATGATAACCTCCAGAAAGACACCTAGGGACTTTCCTTTCTGTTTCTGAATTTTTATCAACCTTAGACATGCACTTAGTCATTTGTGATTTGGACTGTGCAAAAGTAAATAATGGCTTCCATCAAGAGTTAGGGAAAGACAAAGCTTGCTGGCTTCCATCAAGATTTAGGGAAAGACAAAATATAAACAATCACAATTATAGAGAAGTTAGATGCTTAACAAACCTGAGAGAATAAAAACTTTCTGGTAAATAATTCTCAAGAAAACCCTTCTAAAAACAAGGCCTTACTAAGAAAAAAAAAGTCTGGCTTTCAGTTAGGCAACTTTTTTTAAAGAATTATTTTTAGGGGTGCCTGGTTGGCTCAGCTGATAGAACATCTGACTCTCGTTTTCAGGTCAGGTCATGATCTCATGGTTTGTGAGACTGAGCCTGATCTCACAGTTTGTAAGATCGAGCCCTGTATCTGGCTCTGTGCTGACAGCATGGGGCTTACTTGAGATTCTCTCTCTCTCCCCACCTTCCCTCATTTGCACTCTTTCTCTGAAAATAAATAAAATAAACATTTTTTAAAAAAAGAATTATTTTAGAGCAGTTTTAGGTTCACATATATCTAGATTTTGCAGGTAGAGATTTTGCATATATCTCCCACCTATGCATAGGTGCATATGCATATATGCATAGCCTATAGCCTACCCTGTTATCAGCAGCCTCCACCTGAGGGGTATATTTGTTAGAATTGATGAATCTACAATGATATATTATAAATACTCAATGTCTACAGTTAACCTTGGGTTCATTGTATATTCATTGCATATCCATGTGTTGTATATGCTATGAGTTTCGACAAATATAGATCTCATTATGATATTATACTGAGTATTTTCACTGCCCTAAAAATCCTCCGTGCTCTGCCTATTCACTTCTCCTTCCTGAAAGTCTGGCAACCCCTGATCTCTCTACTGTCTCCATAATTTTACCTTTTCCAGAATGTCATCTATTTGGTATCATACAGTGTGAAGCTTTTTTTCCAGATTGGCTTCTTTCACTTAGTGATATGTATTTAAAGTTTTCCCATGTCTTTTCATGGTTTGGTAAGTCATTTCTTTTTAGCACTGAATAATGTTCCATTGTCTGGATCTACTAGTTTATTTACCCAGACACCTATTGGAGGACATCTTGGTTGCTTTCAAGTTTTGGCAATTATGAATAAAGTTGCTATAAACATTCATGTGCAGGTTTTTGTGTGGACAAAAGTTTTTAACTCTTTTGGGTAAATACCAGCGAGTGTGATCGAGTGATCATAAGTTAAGGGTATGTTTTCTTTGTACGAAACAGCCACAGTGCCTTCCAAAGTGACTGTATCATTTTGCATTCCCACCAGCAATGACTTGGGATTCCCATTGTTCCACATCCTCCAAAGCATTTGGTGTCATCAGTGTTCTGGATTTTGGCCATTTTGATAGGTGGTGGTATCTCAATCGACAATGTATGAATCAAGTTCACTTAAATATCAGAATAGCATATCCCTCAGAATGTTGTTCTTTTTTTCCATATTAAAGGTATGTCATCTTTTAGCTCATTCAGTAAAAACTGATTTGTAGATTGTAATGTCCTTCTCAGTATATGTAAGTAAATGTAGTCTATAAGGGGGAGTAATCTAAAAGGGGGGGATGTGTCCTGGATGCTCTTGCCTCAAGAGTCTGTTTGGAGTCCTTGCTGGATAGCCAGGCTCCAGGAACGCTGAAGCTTCCAGCGCAGCTGCTGGGATTTACCTGACTTGATCTGACTCTTCAAGCTTCATGGAAAAGTTGTCTTGTTGTGCTCACCCAGCTGGCATAGTTGTTTCAAAATAAGAAAAAATTCTCAAAAAATTAAAACCCAGCTCTATGCCCAAATAGGAAGTGGGGAACATAGCTTCTGCCTCCTACCAAGTTATCATCTAATCAGAGAGATAACCTTTCCTTAGCTAAAAATATCTTGAAAATGCTTTCACTCATGTGAGAGAAAGACACAGGACATTTTATATGTGCTTATCACTAGAATATTTTCATTTAAGTCAATAAAAATGGATTCTCTTTCTTTATGGTAAATAGAGAAAATATTTACCTAATCTAGGCCTACCAGTGTACATTTGTTTTAATATTAATAAAAACAATATTTGCATAGTAAGTATTTACTTTGTACTAAGTGTTGTTATTCTATATTTGATGTCTATAGTTCTTACTGTATAGAAAATTACAAAGGAAATAATGAAGCTCTTAGGTACTTCTAGCTTGCATTACCAGGCTCTCATTACCAGCAACCCCACAACATCCACCTCCTTAATGTTTGTCACCAAACATTATTTATCATAGGTTACTAAGTCTATAACTGAGGCTGATAAATACTTATTATTATATCCTCCTCCTTTATTCTGATTTGGCCCCATTTCCTGTCTTCAAAGTTTATCCGTTCTCTGCCTCAAGTTCTTATAGCCCTGCCTACTCAATGGCTAGCTATCTAATTTGCTCAATTTATTTGCTCAAAGACCATGTTAAAATGCAATCCAATAGGAGAAACATCAATATATTTTAAAGGTTCTCAAGGCCTTTAAGGAGAGATGTAGGTTTAGTTCAGATAATATTGATGATTATAGCTACAGTGACTTCAATTAGTGAGTCCTCTAGGAGACTGCCTCAATGAATCCATGTATATAGATTTACGTGTGATTTCCTTGGTCTGCAATTTTTCACTATTTAATTAGACAAATAGAAATCTTACCTCAACAGCAATACCTCCAGCTTTTCCTCGATGAGGAATTTCATATGCCTCCATCTGTTGCTTTGTGAGTCGCACTAACTTTTCAGCTAGTTCCCTCCAGCCTTTTCCAAGTTTGACAGCTGATGTCAGAATAGCAGCCTCTTGGATGAGCTGTGCTACTAACCCTTGGCAATCCATCTTCAGCAGAGCCTGCAGCAACAATTACATACCATAGTTAAAATCAACTAATTTTGGCTTCCTCCTATAAGTTAATTTTTCATTATACATTCTAGAAACTGGTATCCTCTTTCTCACCACATGTATACTTGAGGTTTCTAAAATTCAAAACGCTGATTTACTTTTAAGCAAATCCAACCAGCAAAGTACAGAGGATATGACTAGACCAAAATTAGGGGAGAATTAAGCCCAACTCAATGACTAATTATAAGGCCTTGGGTAAACCACTCAACTAATATGTTTCTTTAATATCCTAATTGGAAAAAGAGGAAGTTCAACTAGACACTTCCAAAGATACCCTGAGGTTCTAGCAGTCTATAATTTTTCAACCCAGGAATGATTATTCACTCTACAAAAAATAATTCCTTTCCTTATCAGAGAATTGGCTACAGGATTTTTCTAAAAAAATAAGCATACTAGTGCTGGTAAATATTATTCTATTTTTCTTCAAAATGTGACTTAAAACTTCCCAGAATGATGCCTCTTGCATAAAATAAGATACTCCTACAACTTTGAACAAAGCTATTTATATTTATGACTTAAAAAAAAATAACTCTCTGCCTTCACCCCCATTGTAATTGTGTTAAATATAAACCATTTAGTATTAAAAACAGTCTTCAACAATGCAAAATGGAAAACATCAGTTTTCCCTTTCCTTCCTCCCTCCCTTCCTCCCTTCCTTCCATCTTCCCTCCCTCCCTCTCTCTCTCTTTTTCTTTCTTTCTTTCTTTCTTTCTTCCCTTCCTTCCTTCCTTCCTTCCTTCCTTCCTTCCTTCCTTCCTTCTTTCATTTTAATTCGGTGTCTGAGCTTTGTCAATGACCATGCATATTTCAAACAAATCTATGAGTTCCCCTTTGGCTTGAATATGTTTTTTAAAATAGGATTAAATCTATCTATCTATCTATCTCTTCTCTTTTCAAATAAGCAAATAAAGATAGTAGTGCCTCATCATTTAACAGCATTTCAAAGTTTTATCTATCACTATGAAACAATAAGTAAAAATGAATGGCCAGGTAAGGCAACTAGTAAAGTCCATGGAGTGTTCATTCCTATGGAAGCATCAGAAAGACCACCCATGGTTTTTATACATTGACTGTATTCATCCTTACATTTATGGTGAGGAGCTAGGACCTCAGGGAAAAGCAGTACTGAGCTAGCAGGCCCCTGAAGATGATTTTAGTAAGTTGTGGAATGGTTTTAGCAATGCTTATTCCAGGTTCTTGCTTTAAGGAAAAGAAATTTACACCTGGAGTTACATAATCTGAGTTTAAAATCCAATTCCACAAAGTATAGGCCTTTAGATAGATAACAAAATATCTCTGTTTAGTGATTTTTAAAATGGATACAGTGGTGATATCACCTTCTGTAGCTGCCCATAATCTTTATGAAAATCGAATCAGATACTCAGGTACTTTAGGAATTGTCAAGTACATAAAGACAACCAGTCTCAATGTCTAAGATATGACTAAGGGTTTTAGAACCCACAATCTTTGTTATTTCCCATCAAGCTACTCCAAATTAATATACAATCCAAGAGAAACATGTACTTGTTATGCAAATAAGGTTTCAAGATATGGCCTCTATACTCCTTCCATACAGAAATCCTGAAGCCTCTGCTCAGGCACAGCATGAATTTTTAGGAACTACTCCCTTGAATGAGTTCTTCATCAGCACTGTTTAGGTAGTCACCAAAGCCACTAAATTCATTAGCATACACCAATATAGTGTAGACATGATGAGGCTTAAACTTCCAGACCACCTGACCAAAATAACTCTTTTTTTTTCCATTAAGAGAAACAAAAACAGCAATTTTCAATTCAAGATTTTATGGGTCCACGGTGAACGTGAACTAAGGCAGAGGTAATGAAAGGTAATGAATCACTGCAAAATGCACATGCAGCTTCAACCAGGTAGATCAGCCAATGACTCTAAATGGCTAGATTGAGAATGTGGCACACCATCATAAAACTATCCACTTAATGACTGGATATTGGAGCTTTCAAAATTTAACCTTCTCAGTATCACTGTTGAATCAAAAAAATTATAAAGAAAAGAAAATGTTTTATATATACTATTTCTTTATTGTTAATGTCACAGAATAAATTCCTCTCTAAAAATCTCTCTCCTCCATGTGCACCTTGATTAAAGCTTTTGTCCTCTCTATCAACCTGCCTGTATAATCTTACTCATCTCTCCTAAGGACCAGTTATAATGGTATTTACTACACAGACCAATATACATATTCACACAAACTTTTAACACACACACACACACACACACACACACACACACACACATTTATAACTGTTTTAGGAAAGTATAGTGGTTTCAAATGTGCTTTGGAGCCAGAAAGGTCTCAAGTGCCCTCTTGATACTAACCAACTGTGGGGTCTTGGGCAAGTCTGCCAGCCTCCCAAAACTCAGTTTCCTCTGTTGGTACAATGAAGATATGAAGTATACTTACTCCATAGAGTTTATGGCTGAGATAGTGTGTATAGGGAGTTCAGCATAGGGCCAAACACATAGATAACCCTACAGGAGTGTTAGCTATCATTATTATTATTTATAAATTCATATTTTAGCTAATTTTAGGAATATATTCTTGATTTCTCTTTTTATTCTTATAAAATACTGAATCTCTATTTTAAAGGCAAGACAGTTTATCTACTTTGTATCTCTCCATTGAGCCTGTATTACTCCATTGAGTAAATACTATGTTGAAAAAAAAAAGAAAACAAAACAACGATCCTGAGAGTTCTATTAAAACATGAGGATTAGAGAATTAGCAATATCATTTTTTGGCTTATGATGCATTGCATACGAAAAATGTCAAATTGATAATATGAAGGACATTGATGATATGGGTCTTTTAAAATTCTGATGATATGTTTTAAAAGCAATGCTGAAAATTAAAAAAAAACACTAAATAGTGGACAGATAGCAATGGACAAGTTAATCAATCTTGTTTCAGTTTGTTTTTATTTACTTTCATCTTATTGAAGCTTCTCTGATATTTTAAGAGCTATTCAACTACTTGAGAGAGGAGAAGAGATCTCTTAACTGTTACACTCTAACACAAACAGAATCTTTAATCTTCCTTTGAAAGATGATCCTCTGGAGCCTAGTTTCTGGGAAAATCACTCTTGAATTTTAAAACTTAGAAATCAATTATATTATCTTGTAAGAAAATCTCTATATTTGCTATAACGTGACTTCAGTTTATTTGAGACTGCTGAGAGTTTTGTTAAGTTCTCTCATATGTTTGGTTGTAAATATTGCTAAGTTAATAAAGTTCTCTATGGTAAATATATTACTGTGATCAAGGAATACTCACCACAATAAGTTCATAAAGAAACTTCCTGGCGTGTCTAGCTGCATGGCAATCTTCCTTTAACTTCTTTACAACATAGGAAACCTTTTCCGATTCTTTGTCTGCTTGTATTTGATCAAAATCTTCTAGTGCCAGATGTGAGTAACCCAAGACATCGGCTAAAGCTTTCCAATCGTAAACTTTTTCTGACACCAAGGTCAATACAACTGAGTAGATGTACGTCAGTTTTTTAAAGGGTAGGGTAATTTGTTCAAGAAGATTTCTGGTTGTGAAGACATTATCTGACATAGATATTACTTGTTCCTTGGCAATCACCTTGATATTTTTGCAATGTATAAGTCCAACCTTACCTCTCAAGATTCCCACATACCATTCTTTCACTTTGGACTGCCCAATAGCTTTTACCTTACCCTCTCCAAGAAGAGCTACTGTGTCCCCTTTGAAATATTCAAGTAAGTAATCAATCTTTTTTTGTCTTAGCACTGTCTTCAAGGTTACCCCATAGTTGGTGAAGTTCATTTTTTTGTCCTGAAATGTGGGATATTTAACACACACAGATGGTAACAATGGAGCAGACCTGATTTTCTTCTCTTCCTGCAAATTACCTGGCAGATTTGAGAGCCTTTTTAGGCTAGGAGCTGGATCAGGTGTAGTGATAAAGAACTGTGTAAGTGCTCTACCATTGGGAGGCTCCACCTGAACACGGAAAACAAACAAGTGCATTTCTCTGGAGTCAATTAAGGAAAATAAAAATTGTTGATTAACTACTTCACCTGCTTGCAACTGCTTTTGTTTAATTTCTTTCCTTTCTCCTTCTGCCTTCACTTCAAAATCAGGATCACATGAAAAAACAGAAACATTTAAATCTTGTGGCTTGTCAAGGAAGAATGAATGCTTCCCCCAAAGCTGAAACACAACCGGAGATGTGTTTTTACCACCCTTCTTAATATCAGAGATTGTAAGCTTTCCTGGCATATAACTGTGTCCACAAACTATAAAAATAGCAGTGAAACTGGGATGAATATATCTGGGCCCATAAATTCCAACTGACATGGTTTTGTGGATACAATCCCAAATGGTGGCAGTTGGTGACTGAGTAGCTTTAATTTGTGCAGCAACCACTAGATACATCACCTGGCTCAAGTCTATTAGCTTGACTTGAATAATGTCTTCATAAATATAGCAGTTGTTTAACACTTTGAAAGGGCCTTCTTTACGCAAGCTGTGTAAACATACCATTTCTGTCATGACTTGGCTGAAAGGATCCTTTCTCACTTCAGCCCCTATTTTCATCTCCAGCAAAATGGCTTCCATTGTGTTAAGGTTGCCTAACATGATTTCCAACAGTGGGCTTACGGTGCATGAAAGATCATGGTTAAGCGTTTGTGGAGGTTCAAGAAAAGCCCTTAGAGATACCTCTTGGAATTCTCCCACAGCTACATGGCCTTGGGGTACATGAACAGTGATATCTGATTCAGGTAATTGTACTGATCCTCCTTGGTGGCTTAATTTACAAACTGTCACAGTCTCTGCAACTTGTGTTTGGGCCCATCCAGGACTCTGATTAATTATATTCAAATCCAGGCAGGAACGGGCCAGCTGGCGCTGACTTAACCAAGCCATTTTATAAGCCTCTCTGTCATTCTGAAGCCATTCTAAGTCTTGTTCTAGTATCTGGTCAGAGTTATGTATATTCTGATGGGCATGTGCTGTGTCATCTAAAACGTCCAAAAGTTCGGAAACACTTTTAGATCTTCCAGCTTTCCGTGGGGAAGACTGCCTAAGCAACTGATGCACATCCAGTTCATCGCCAGAGGAATCAAAAGAATTTCCGATTTCTATTTCTCTAAAAAAGAGAAAAGGATCTTCCTTCAAGATGGAAATATTGTCTCTCTTCTGGTTATTTCTTAGCTGAGTTATGTCATCCAAAAATGGGTTAGAAGCAGACAATTCATTCCAGAATGGATTTGTAATTTTGGAAGCACTATTGCCATGACAGGTGAAAGCATCTGGCCAATTGAGAAGAAATCCTGGGTCTGGACATTCTTGTTATTTAGACAAAAACAAAGCAAAACAAAGATGAAGTGGCGTTCTGAGACACAACCAAGAGTAATTTTCACTATTGCTTAACAATTCAAGACTCTTTAGTTTGCTTTTCGATCTCCAGTGTAACAGCTACTACAAAATTAATGTTAAATTTGCTCAAATTTTGATGTTACAGGAAAAGAGAAACTGTCCTGCCAGTTTATTTTTTACCATGTTTAATGTTATTTTACCTTAAGTCACTATAATTTACAAATAAGTGCTCAAAAATTTATACAGTAATCAGTTGAACACATTTCCTTGAAAATTACCCAGACTACCTACACTTATGCATTATTGTTTTATGTTTTATTTTCACAAAATAAAACCCCTGAACAAACAGAATAATTCAGTCAACTACCCAGATTTTTCTAAACACTGAATATTTGGTCTCAATATACCTAGATTATTCATTTGATGTTTTTTCTTTTCTGATAATATTCCATATGTAAAAATATCAAGTGTATCTGTTAACGGCTAAAGCAATTTTGTATTTAAAATTTAAAAAACAATATGCCAAATTAAATAGTAATGCATGTCTTAGGTTATTTCCTGATAACTGCACTGATGAATTTTAATAATGTTCAAGTTTTTTTCCAGAAAAATAAACATTTCATGACAATAAATATTGAAAAATTGGTCACCATTAGATTTACTATTTGAAAGGATTCGTTGAACTTTTCCAAGTTTAAAATGACTAAGAACAGGCTTACCACTATGAAATGAAAACATGTTATTTCTTTGGAAAGTAGTTTAAGAATCACCACCACATTAAAATATTTACACATGAACCGTAAGGAATTTCTATATATCTCACAAATATTAAAGTCATTTTTTAATGATTAGAGTAACTCATACTTGGTCATTTCCCAATAAATACTGGTAACGATTCTGTGGACTTGGTGAAACTAGTACTGCTTTCAAGAAAATGAAAGCCAAATGGCCAGCCAAAATTGGCAAATGAGTTCAAGTAAACAGTCAGACTTTTTTGTTTAATATGTATACAGCTATATCTTGATTGAAATGAGTTTTCAGTATCACATATTAAAAATTAGAAGATGCACTTGAACAATAAAAATTGCATTTCTCTTATTTCCTTGTTGCTTCAACCTTGTTTCATCTCTCTTAAAACTTACTCTTCCTCTGAAGATCAATTCAACTCTTTTATTCTCCATAAAGATTTTCTAGCACACTCCAATCTCTAGAGATCTCTTTAGCCTCCAAATTCATTATATGTACCAGAAATATCATTCACTTAATAATAAAGTTTTGCCTTCTCATAAGATTTACATAATCTGTTGCCTGGGCTATTTCGTTTTGCTCATCTTTTTAATGATAGTGTATTTCTATAATAATTTTATAATTCTTTTAATCTTTTGTAGCTCTTCTCAGAGGTATCCCTCCAATAGTTATTGGCAATGGGTAAAATACTTAAGTACCTGTAATATGGAAATTTCTTGAGGATTTTTGATCTTCCATGTCACATAAATTTCCCTCAGACTTACTTCGTGAAATCCTTCCTGACCAAAAATGGGCTCTTTCATTGGTTAACATTTTCCCACCTAGACAATAAACAAACAAACAAACAAACAAACAAATAAATATTTTACAAGTATACATGTACAAGGTGGCCAAGAAACTAAATTTAAAGTATTCACATACCCTTAAATAGAAACTTTCATATAACAATACTCTACATAGGTCCTCTATTTCTGGTAGGATGCTAGATTAGATATCCTGAAATATATATTAGTACTTCTCTGAAAAATGCTCAGATTCTAAACTAAAATGTATTACTGATCCCATAAAAAAAAGTAATTAATGAAAATCCCAAGGACAAGAGAAAAGGAATAGTAAGTTGAAACTTCAATAAATCGGAAATCCCTGTTTGGTGATTGGAGGACAAACATTCACAAAACTGGAAAATCTCCCCTAAGTTCTATACATTCAGTGCAGTTCCAAGGGAAATCACAAGATGTTATGTATGTGTATGTGTTTGTAACTTCTTAAGCTTTTTAAAAATTTCTACAGAAAAGCAAAGGGCTAATATTCAAGACAATCCAGAAAAATAACAGAATGGAAATGAAGTGTGCCACCGGATATTAGCACTTATTATCAATATGTGCTAAGTGAGACAATGTGAAATTGGAAGAGAAATAAACTAAGGACATACAATAACCCTAGAACAGACCCATCCCCACACAAAAACTTGCTATATGACAGAAGTGGCCACTCAGAGCAGTGTAGAAATGGTGGGTTATTCAATAAATGGTAAAGATACAATTTGTTTTCATGCTTAAACAAAATTACATTGATTATACAAAAATCATTTCTAAGACATTTGAAGACTGAAAAGCAAAACTTGAAAACTTGAAAATAGAGTCTAAGGAATTATCTTTACATTTTCTGAGAAGTAGATAATTTCTAGGCAAAGAACAAACACACAAAATGCAAACCATATTTAAAAAGAATAAGAAGGGCACTTGGGTGGCTCAATCAGTTAAGCAACCAACTCTTGGTTTTCGGCTCAGGTCATGATCCCAGGGTTGTGAGATTAAGCTCTGCTTTGGGATCTGTGCTAGGTGTAGAGCCTGTGTAAGATTCTCTCTCTCTCTCTCTCTCTCTCTCTCTCTCTCTCTCTCTCTCTCTCTTTCTCTGCCCCACCTGCTTGTGCATGACACACACACTCGTTCTTTCTCTCTCTCTCAAAAAAAAAATTTTAAAAGAATGAAAAGTCCTATAGATCAAAAAACATCATTTACAAAACATAACAATATAAGCCAAAAAGTGGGAGAAGATATTTCCATTACATATGACTGAAAAAAAGCAAAAAAGGATTGGATTGTAAAAGACTCCTACAAATTAATAAGCAAAATAAAAACAAAATTATAGACAATTTTGAAAAGACCTGAACAAGCATTTCTTTAAAAGGTAAACACAAATGATCTCCAAATATATTAAAATATGCTCAATCTATTGGAAGCCAGAGGAATTCTAAGTGAGACCACTTAAGGTACAATTATACCTATCAAATTTGCCAAAATTTAAAAACCTGCAACACAAATTATTGGCAACGAGGTGGAGAAAATGGGAACTCATGTACACTGTTAGTGGAAGTGTCAATTGGTATAATCACTTAAAAATCAATCTGGCATTATCTAGGAAAGATGCTTACAGCCTAGTACCCAGCAATTCCTATCTCAGTTGTTTTGTTCTAGCACATTTGTTGTATGTAGTAAAACCTTGAATATGTACATCAGAACAGATATACATGAATGTTCATTATATTAACAAAAAACTGGAATCATCCCAATTATCCTTTGCCATATGAATAGATAAATAAATATGGTGTTTTAATTCAATGAAGTACCGTGCAACTATGAAAACAGGAGAATTGCAATTAAAAGCATCGGTATATACTAACTGGAAGCATCCCATTGCTGTGACTCACCCTTCTTCACATACATGTTATCTCTTTGTCCCATGACAACACTGAAAAATAAATATCTTCAGTAAGATTTTAGAGTACAAAAATGAATCTCAGCAACGGAACATAACTGGCCTATGAGGTCAAACAGCTGATGAGTAACTGACCCTGACATAATTCTTCATTCACATTACTGCTACTCCATAAATTCCGTGACCCAGGATGCATACGCCCCTTCTCAGACTCGAGGTTCCCAATACTACATTCTCAGACTATCCCACCTTCTAATTCAAACTGCTAGTCATGCTAAACTTTTACTTCTTGTTCTCCTTTAGGCATTAACCACATCTCCTTCACCTTTAACTATGTTTGTCATACTCTTCTTTCAAGTTCCTGACATTTTATTTCAAAGAAATTCGTTCTATTTTTGAAAGGAATCAAAAGCCGTTTCTGGTATCAAGAAAATGAACAAAATTAAATGAAGAAAGAAGAGGAAAGGGCAGGGAAAGGAAAGAAAAGAAGGGGGAAAACATGTTTTCCAAACATAGTGGATAAACAAATGCAAAAATTATCTCATAATGTGGCATACTTAAAAAATTCAAATGGTGAAATAACAATTTTTTCCCCTGATAGGCAAAACTGCATGGAAAGTTGGGGTGAAAAGCCAAACTGTGCAATATGCAATTTAAACTGAAGCCTCAAGTTTCCTGGCAGATCTTCAAAATTCTCTGGTTGATTTTACCAAATACAGTGTCAAAAACTAAAGTCCTTGGCACACCATAGGTAGCCAAAACTTTAGAATAGAAAACGAAGTACACATCCTTGAGCAACATTGAGCAAATCAAATTAAAATGAGAAAAAAAATCCTTACATGAACAAGTATTTTTTAAAAAGATAAAGTACATTTTAAATGGAAAATCAATGTAGACAGAAAGCTCCCTAGACCCCTTAATTTCTTGTAGAGGAAAGAGCAGAAAGGAACAATTTATATCCAGGATTCCTTCAAAGCTAACAACCCCTAGTGTAGAAAATAGTTAATAACCTAGAATAATGCAGTTAAAAGTCCTCAACAACCTAAGAATCAGAATGGTGACTTATGCACCTATGGTCCTGGAGGATCATAACATTTCAGAAACAAAGGCACAAGGTGGTCATTAGCTGGAATTCTTTGTGAGGTAGCCCTCTTCTCCAAATGCTCAAGTAAATCTTTGCTGTCCTTTAAACCAGTGGTTCTATACCTCAGTGGTACCAGAATCACCTGGAAGGTTTGATCAAACACAGTTTGCTGGACCTACCCTATATTTCTGATCCAGAAGGGCTGGGGAGGCACCTGAGAATTTGCATTTCTAACAAAGTGGCCAAGTGATGTGATGCTGTGGCTCTGGGTTGGGGAGAGAGGGGCACATTTTGAGAACTACATTCTAAAAACCACCATGCTAAATTCTTTCCAAATAGATTTCTCCTTATTCTCTGCCTGTTCCCACTATCCTCCAACAAATCTTCCTTCTCTCAATCTTTTTGTTTACACACACACACACACACACACACACACACACACACACACACACACACCACGTCTTACAGGGCTTCACCCTATGAGTTTGTTCTATGAATACAGGGAGGAGAGGTGGTGTACGGGAAAAGCCTTTGACTAAAATGACCATGATGGTGACCTGTTGAGGTCAGTGCTTGTTTACACAGGTGCAAATAGCACTTGCCATATTTATCATTCCCCTGTGTTTTCTTACAATTAAATGTCATACTCAATGGCAATTGCTTTCTTAAAAGGGGATTTTTTAAAAAAAAATTTTGTCTAAAGAAGCATGAGTCAATCTTGGCTAGAATGAGTAAGTGGGAAAAGAGCAGTCTACTACTCACTTAATTGGGGACATATTCTTGTCAAACATGCCTTTTACAACACACTTATTTTGATTTACATGATGCATTATTCTTTTCTTAAAGAGCCAATGCACAAAGTTTTGCTTTACATTTATTTTACTATTTAAACTAGGCCTTAAGCACCTGGGAATATTTGCCAACTGTACAACTTAGCAAAAGATCCCAGAAAATTTTGGGGGGCAGAGAGGAACATTTGCAAAAGAGTAGCCAGGGAAGCAATATCATTTAAAGGAATTATTCCTTCATTTTTCAATGTTTATTTATTTTTGAGAGATAGAGTGTGTGCACGTGCAGGGGAGGGGCAGAGGGAGAGGGTGAGAGAGAATCTCAGGCTGTCTCTGCACTGTCAGTGTAGAGCTTGATGTAGGGCTCAATTCCACGAACTGTGAGATCATGACCTGAGCTGAAATCAACAGTCGGATGCTTAACTGACTGAGCCATCCAAGTGCCCCTAAAAGAGAAATTTCTTTAAAATGTGTTTCTTTGTTGGGTTAAACAGGTGATGGGGATTTAGGAGTGCCCTTGTCATGATGAGCACAGGCAAGAATTGTTTAAATACTTTACTGTACACCTGAAACTAATATAACACTGTAAAAATATGAAGTTATGCTCATACCAAAGAAAGTAAAATATAACATGTTCCTGTGAAGTGCTTATAGTAGCTATTATATAGTGAAAATTGCTACTTGTAGCCACTTAGTAGGTTCAAAGTATTTTCTAACTATTCCTTGAACACCTCAGATCTCCTTTACATGTTTCCATGTTTTGTTCTGTATTTAACTCTTGGACTATGTGGTATTAAAAATATTTTCATGCGGCGCCTGGGTGGCTTAGTTGGTTGAGCATCCAACTTTGGCTCAGGTCATGATCTCATAGTTCATGAGTTTGAGCCCCATGTCAGGCTCTGTGCTGACAGCTCAGAACCTGGAGCCTGCTTTGGATTCTGTGTCCCCTCTCTCTCTGTCCTCCAAGCTCACACACATTCTCTCTCTCAAAAATAAATGAACATAAAAAATTAAAAAAAAATAAAGGTAGGGAAATAGAGGCTCACAGAGTTTATTTGCCTAATTTTGGTAGGTACTAAGCACCAGGGCTAATGGTTGAACACAGGGATATCAGACTCTGGAGAACAAGCTTTGGAACTCTACTCTGTGATTCCTACCCATTGGTCAGACCTTCCCTTCCAGTGGAAGTGAGACCTGAGACTATACCCTGGGTTTGTTGCTGGAGAGTAGCATCAAGCCTTTATTTTAATCCCTGAGACCTTCACCAAGTTCACAGCAGGACCCACATCATGAGTATGTGACCTGTGTGGCCACACAGAGCCCCACCCTCAGGAGGTCTTCATGCTTAACAGAACCTCTGCTATTTAAATCTTAAAATATATAATATGTTTTGAGCAAGAGGCTTCCTATTTTTATTCTGGACTGGGCACTGCAATTACGTAGCCAGTCCTGGTTCATAGAGTTGGCAACCCTTAGCCTTCAGACCCAAAGAAATAACTGTATTTGTAAGTTACCATGAAGAAAGGAAAAGTACTATTTTAGATAAAGGATGTTCATTTTACAGATGATAAATATGAGCAGCAAGAGATTAAAATGAGCTGCTCAAAGTAGTAGGTTCATCACTGGCCAGTTCAGGACTCAAATTGTCATCTCCTAAGTTGAACTCTATAGGGAAAAAAAGGAGGGTATAAAAATAGTTCTACCTATTTTGATGGATGCTATGACTTAAAAATGAGATCCTTTTAAGTTTTGGTGCTATGTAATGTCAAAAGTAATAGTAGTATAGATTTTAAGACCTCAAAGCAAAAAATGATAAACATTTTAACTCAATGAGAGTGAAATAAAGTGGCCCTAACCTCATGCTCCTCCTGTATCATACCTCCTACGAAACAGAGTCTTTGAATATGACTTTTAGGCCAAGGCAAGAGAGAACCAAATCCATAGGTAGGGTCAGCCCTCTATATCCTGACTTTACTTCAGTCTCACAGCATCTCTTCTTCCACCACACAGAGCACAACCAACATCCAAAAACACAGGTAAGGGATCTTTTGAAAGTTCAGGGGATACTCCATGGATATCGAAGTGCTTAAGGGAGTATTACAGGCTTCTGATAAATATTCATTGTAAATCAGGAATCTTTTAATAATGACCTAAGCATATAATTGATGATCAGTAGATATATTTTTAACTTGAATATTCGTTTTCATTATATTTATTTTAAGGATGAACACACACACAACCACACACACATATACCTTCCTTTGGTTTAAAAACAATTTGAAAATGCTTACAAATACTCAAAAAACATGGTGTGTTTAAACAACAAGCAAGTGTATATTATTCTTCAGTGAGAAAGTAAAAAAAAAGTGATTTGGGTGACAGTTGCAGAGAGTTAGTAGGAAACCCAAAATAAATAACTATGAACATCATGCTTTAAGTTCCATTTATTGCTAGCATAAGCCACAAATTTGGTTCTCACTTTCTCAAAGAGATCACAGCAGGGAATACATTGTTAGTTACAAGCCTCACAGTGACCATACCATACAAATAAACCACTTGGCAGAAGCACCAGCCTCACCAGGACTGCTGGGAACAGTATCCTCACCCCGTCTTTTATCCTGTATTCAGCACTGGGGTCTCTTTCATGGAACTCTTTCTTAATGTGTCCTGATGGCATTTTGCCCAAGGTCAATGGGGTCAAATCAGATGGAAAGTAGCAGATCCTTTAGCAGTAGCTAAGCAGCTATCTGACGCCTTAACCAGATACAAAAATACATGTTAGGTTACAAAAAGACAGGATAGATCATCTGATCTGGTAAAACCCACCATATTTAGTTCTTTCAACTGAGTTTCTGTTTCTAGTTCTTAATCCACATGGAGTTAGAGGTTCTAGCTCTTGATGAGGACTGAGAGCAGCACTTTCTCTTGAAGACCCAAACAATCAACTCAGTTAAAAATGAGAGTTACATTCTTCTGAAATTTGAGACAAATAGCTCAAATGTAGGCCTGAACAGATCATTCTACCTCTGTATCTGGTGGCTGTGACATGGGCTGAAATGTTCCCCAGAATACAATTGTGTTATTGCTCTCCCACAAAAGTGTATGGGTACTTTCTAAGTCACAGAGCAAGGCTTTAGTATTTTCATTGTGGAAACACTTAATAAATTTGTTATCAAATTCCCCCTGTTGTCATATAATAGTCTCAGTGATGTGCCTCTCAAGTTTAAGTTTAAACGATGTATGCTCCTAGCAAACCTTCAAAGATAAACTAGCTGTAAAACCTGTCCCTAGTAACAGAACAAGTTCAATTGTTGAGCAAGTTCTTGGATACAAGAACTGTGTAACAGTGACCCTAAGACTCTTTTTCTTGCATCCATCAGTGCAAGAAAAGCTTCCTAGCTTGTATTTTTCAAAAGATACAGAGATCAACTAGTGGTTCAAAAGGGGTGGAACCACAGTCAGATTTTAAAGGTAGCTAATGAAGCTGAACCTGTAATACCCTTGTTTGCAAAGCCCTTTGCAAGGCCCTGGGCATAATTCCGTCTTTTTTTTTTTTTTTGTAAGCTTCATATCCTACAAAACTCCATCATTTAATAGAATATTTGACATTGTGAGATCTCACTGTTTTTCACCTATCAACAGTATTTGTTTTTCTGTTTCTTATATATAAATGCATTTTGGCAAAGTGCAGAGAACACAGGCTTTGTAATTAGAATTCTCTTGTTTTAGACCCTGGGTATAAACTTGAGAAAGTTACAGAACATTTCTGTGGGGTTATTTATCATCTGTAAAAAAGAACAATAGCAAGAATTACATTACTATGTATTACTTCTATTATTCTATAATGAGCCCACAATCTTCATAGGGCAGCTTTAATAGTCAAATGGAATACCGTATAAAAAGTGGCACAACCAGCTGATTCCTTTTTCTTTCTTTTCCTCTAATTTCTCCCTTCTATTATTCCTGAGCATGTAGAAACAAGTTCTCCCACTGGACCCACTTGGGAAGCTTGGGTTCCTCTCCCTCAGATGGCTTGAGACACTGACCTCACTCCCTAGAAGAAAAAAAAAAGACTACTGACCAGTTGTATCTTGGGGCTCAATCGTCTCTTCTTCACTCTCCATAGAGGATTTTAACAGCTATTTTCTTTCTTTCTTTTTTAATAATTTTTTAAAATATTTATTTATATTTGAGAGATAGAGGAGAGAGACAGTGCATGAGCAGGGGAGAGGCAGAGGGGAGGGAGACAGAATCTGAAGCAGGCTCCAGGCTCTGAGCTGTCAGCACAAGAGCCCAACACGGGGCTCGAACCTACAAGTCATGAGACCTGAGCCAAAGTCGGACACTTAACCACTGAGTCATCCAGGCACCCCTATATTCATTGCTCCTGCCAGAGGGTATGGTGGAAACAATACAGATTTCTAAATTAGAAGATGGGTTCAAAACAAAGCTTACAAATGAATACAGTGGTCTAGGCATCACTTTTTCTCATTGATAGAGTGCAAAAATATAGCTTTTAAGTAGTTGTCATAATGGCATGTGAATTACATCTCTATAAAGCTTTATTTTTTAAAGCTGTTGTACAAATCAAATACCACAAATCTCCAATTAAAACTAATCACTGTTTAACATGATAGTTCTTGTTTGTTTTATTTTCTCACATCTGTGTCATTTCTCTTGGTTTTATGAAGTAAGAGTGGCTACTGACAAAGATACTTAAGGAATATTGGAAAAGAGAGAACAATAAAGGGACCGTGGAAGTTTAACTGCCATGTTAGCTTAATTGATTATTCAACCTGATAATGCTCTTTTCACCTCTCTAAAGAGAATAATTGGAAAAACACTCTATTATTTTCCAACTAGAGTTTATCAATCTCTTTTCAACAAAAATCTAACGTTTTTCAGCTACCCGTTGCCCCAATGTTATTGGACAGAATTAATTATAAGATTCCCAATATTCTTTGCCAAAAGAAAAACACCCTTTGACAAACATTTTGTGTACACCCACAGTCTTCCTTGGTTTGAACTTAGAACACTGCTGTGAATCATCTACATATCATCTGACAAGTCTACCTTCTTGGCAGAAAGTAAATTTCAACGTTCAGTGGCTTTTAAATGAGAACAGAGTGTTCATGAACTAATGAGCACATGGACAAAATTTGGTAGAACTGGTAAGATTTAAAAAAGGAACACTCATTATGCAACATCATCCAATGCGTAAAGCAGGAGTTTCCCCTAAGTTCTCCATGTCTAATTCGTAATGTTTTAGGGAATTACCATGTTTTTATTTATCAATTGTGTAAACTGAGAACACCATGGAAAGTATGAAGTGTTTATCAAAGCACAAACTTGAAAAATACTAACATGTGGGCCTACTCAGAGAGACAGATGGATGGATGAATGGACAGAGATGGATGAATATATAAATATATTTATATATTACAATTATAATATATATAATATATAATTCAGCCAAACAAGAAATCTTTTTACTATTAGTAATGCTTCACTATTCACTGAATACTGGAAACTAGATTCTTTCCTTTCTGAGAGACAATTAAATATTCAAAATTTCACTTATTTGAAGATAGTATCAAGTAGCGTGGATTGTACTAGAAGTCTGAAGAAGGAAGCTAAAAAAAACCCAAAATTTCCCTGGGTAAAATGGGGTGGGGAGTTGGGACTGCAAGTGATTGCAGCCTAAAAGGGAGATGGGGAATAAGAAGATGTAACTAATGACAATATTCTCATTGAAACACTTAGGCATATCCGTTGCCAATCCTACCATCTAGTTCTCCCATATAATCTTCAGAAATGTCCATATGACCTACTGATGCAAAAATAATTATACTGAATAATAAGAGGTGTTGAGTCCTACTTAGAAGGACGAATAACGGGAAAACACAGCTTCCCAAGTAAATACGGGTTACAAGTAGGTAGACCAATCATCCATCTGGGTTTGTCCAGGGCTATCCAGTTTTGAATCTCTCAGTCCAGGGAAAACCAGGATGGTTGGTCACTGTAATTACAAATACTAGGGTATAAATACATGGTCTCAAATGGATATTGTGAAATATTCAATGTAAATCCCTTCTATCTGTACACATTTTTAAAACATTTGAAACTATCGTGAAAAAGAGAAGCAAATATCTATACAATCAAGTCGTACAGGAATGATTAATTTTAATGTTCAAACTCTATTTTTTTATTCTCTTTTCAGGTATTAAATTCTAATGAAAACAGCAACTTAAAAACAAAGAAAATCATCTAGAATGGAATGAATAGAATTATCCATTATTGTCCTTTTGATTTCCTTAAATCAGACTAAAAAATTGAACCCCCTCACTTAGCAGCCCAAAGGGACTGCAAACCTTTTTAAGAAGAAGTCCTTTCTCTCTCTTCCTCTCCATGACCCTTTCCTTTTAAAATATGAGTAATACTCAGGGTGCCTGAGTGGCTCAGTTGGTTAAGAGTCCGACTTTGGCTCAGGTCATGATTCTCATGGCTTGTGGGTTTGAGCCCTGTGTCAGGCTCTGTGCTGACAACTTACAGCCTGGAGCTGTGTCGCCCTTTCTGTGCCCTCCCCTACTTGGACTCTCTCTCTCTCTCTCTCTCTCAAAAATAAATAAACATTAATAAATAAACATAGAGGAGTAATACTCAGGTTTAGGAGTTGTGTTTCCCTCAGCTGAGACCCATCCTGCTTTGTGGGCTCCATGGGCTTCTCCTGTGCAGATGGGTAAAATGTATGGAGGCTCAGAGTTTTGTCACTAGCACCATCGGATGCCAGGTCAGGGTCCTCCCGGACTGTTGTTCTGGAGCTTTGTCCAGGTTAGTCCCCTGACCATTTACCCTAACCAAGTTAGTATAAAATGGTGGTTCCCAATGGTTCCTCTGCATCAAAATTAACTTCAGAACTTTAAAAAAAACATGTAGATGCCCAAAACCTATCCCAAGATCCTGGGGTGGAGCCCAGGTATCATTATTTTTATAAAAAGCTCTCAAGACATTCTGATGTACAACAAAGATTGAGAGCCACTAACATAATTATAAGGTAATAAAAATATTTTTTTTCATTTGGTTTGTTAGACAAACTTATTACTGGACATAATAAAATATATGGCAGCTCCAGATGCTCACCCCGACATGGCAACACTTCCAGGGGCAAAAACATGCATTAGGACATTGTACTAGACATGGGATTTCAGGGTGATACATGAAAACTGCAGGATTCTCTCTTCCCTGTGGGTGGTGTGGCCTTTCCTAGCATAGCCCAGGAATGATATCTAAGACCAGTTCTGTTCTAGATTAGGGACAAATACTCTCTCCTTCACACTGCTTTGCAACGGTTCATATCTCCTTGTGTTTTCTTAGAATTATAAGATCTAGATGGAGACACTTCTTGATATTGAGATAATGTAAATGCCTGCTTTAGCATAAGCCTTTGTTTTACCTGTAGCTTAGGAAGAAAGTTTACTTGTGCTCCAGGTGGCATTTTCTAGCTCTCTCTTTCTCCCTAGACATACCCCCCCCCACACACACACACATGCACATTCCAAAAAATATCTCTCTGATTAACATTTTCCCAGTAAAAAGGCTTCTAGTTTTTAATACATAAACTTTATAGAACATGTGAATCTCCCATTACAATATTTTGGCCAACTGTCTTTCTAAGGAATAAAAGTATTTAAAATTTTAAAAAAAATTCCCTTAAACTCAAAGGAACATATTTAGCTAAACAATATCAAGAAAACCTAAAGTTTCATTTCAAATTCAGCCAGTAGAACACTGGAAACATAAGTAGCCATTTCAAAATGAAGATAGTATAAATAAAGGACATGTGAATTTTGAAGCTACTGGCAGTAAGCAATAATGAGTTTTTGGTTTTCATACGACTGCATTAACTGTGTGGTATTTAATGTGTATGTTTGTTTTAGTATTTTTTAAAACATTTTTAGGAAAGGAGTTGAGGGTTTGGGGTGATATAATAATGTATTATCACTTTTCTCATTTAAATAGTTGGAAATACAAAAACACAAAATATCTGAAGTTAAAGAAAAAATTATTGATGTTAGGTAAAAACTCCCTGAGTCCTTTTGTGTCTATTAGGTGAAGTTTTTGAACTACATTGTTATAATTATTTTACAATTGTGTGATTTACAAGTTTCTGTAGGAGATGTGATAAAATTTCCAGCTATAATTTTGAAGGTGCTAAATTTTCTTGTAATTCACTCAGTTTTTGCTTTATAAGGTTCAGGGCTTTGTTGTTAAGACCAAGTAAGTATGCAAGGGTTATGTTTTCTTAATAGATTTTCTCTTAATATCCTCTAGTGTTTCTATTTATTCTTGTAAATGCTTTTTGACCTAAATTTATTTTATATGATATTAATATTGCCATACCAGCTTTCTTTTCATTGTTGTACTTTACAATTTTAAGACACTTTTTTTTTACACAGTTTAAAATCTCTAGGAATCAAGATGCATATGCAATTGATGTCAGATTTTAATTGGCTTTTTTTCCTATTTGTTATTACACAAAATAAGGGTGGGTCTTAAAATGGATGGTATCTTAAATTCAAAGAAATATAGCATTTTCCTGGCATATCTTTTTCTACCTCTTTATTTCAACACCTCTGGCTGATTATTAGGTATGCCACTACAAACAGAAAATAGCTGGATTTAAAAAAAATATATGTTTACTTTTAATCTGTCTTTAAGTAGTTGAATGCTACCCTTTTACAATTACTTAAAACCTCACGATTTTTACTTATTTCTACCTACCATCTTATGTTGTGTTTTACAAATTTGCTTTTATTTTTCTCCTCCTTTTGGATTGATAAAATTTTCAATATTCCCTTATGTTCCCTATTCCCCATTTCTGAACATATATTTCTCTTCATTTCCCAGTAAGACCGTAGAGGACAAATAGTATCAGTCTTCTCTAAGAAGCAGAAAAACTGAATCTGAGTCACCAAAAAATGGTTATTCGTACAGAGGCCTACAGTTTGCTACTAGAAGAACTAATAAGAGACAAAATGCTCTTTAAAATTCTACCAACATCCTTGCCACTTATTTCTTGTAAGCTTTTATAAGAATGTATTAAAACATTTATTTCTCCAAAGTATATCTCCTGGCACATTCAATAAACAAAATGAGCATTCCAATTAAACTTGAACAGAAAAAAATAAATAAAGTCAGAGAGTCATAAACTAAATGAAAATGATATGTAATCATAGAAGAGAGGCAAGAAATAAGGAAGATTCTTAAAACTGATTTAGATGTCCAAGCTGAAAATGAAATGGCACTTATAAAATATATGGAAGGGAATAGAAAGTTTCCTGTAGACAGATTTTAACCATGAATAAAAATTAAAAAGAAAATTAATTCTGCTTAATTACAAAGAGAAGAGGATGAAAATAGAGGACAGTAAGACAAATTCACTTTTAATATTTTTAAATCACTGTGAATAAAATACAGTAATAGAAAAGAAAGACACGGAAGACATGAGAAACATGACAGAAATAAGGAAAAGACTGTCTCATGTAGATTAACCTAAATTTATAGTAATTACTAATAGCTAACAATCACTGGGCATCCTGTGCCAGGCTGTGTTCTAAGTACTTTGTCATCTCTTCTAACTTGCACAGCAAGGCTGTGGGATAGGTAATACTATTGTCTCTTTTTTGCAGTTGGGGAAACTAAATACATAGCGATTAATTAACTTATCCAACATCATACTGTAGGAAATAAAGGGGACAGGAGTCAAAGCCCAAGAATCTTGTTCCAGAGTCCACACTCCCAGTGACCACAAGCAAAGTAATCTGTAGGGAATGTCCCTGAAGACCCTAATGCAGAAGGCCTTGAGTAGCTTTTCTGAGGGAACAACTACAAGAATGACTGCCATGTTGCCTGAGATCCTGTTACATCCACAGTGGGGTTCTAGTTCAGTAAAGCCTTGCTCATTGGCTTGTTGGGTTGTTTTTCTTTCTTATTCCTCATATCACCCACCTCTCCTTGCAATCTCAAAGCACATTTGATTCTTATACGCTGAAAGGAACCTGCTAACTGGATGTTAATTTTGAGTTTTGCAATATAAGGAAAATGAAGCATTTGTCAACAACATTCTAAACAGTTCTGGAAACACTCACCAGAAAAAAAATTAGTCCAAAAATAAAATATTTATTCACTGTGCTAAGTAACTAAAAATTGAAATAAATTATTGTTTTAATTAACAACATGAGAATTTATGGCTATGGTCTGAATGGAAAGTATAAAAAATGTAGAATCATATCTAAAAGTGGGTAAAATAATAAAATAAATAAACAGGAGCCAGAAATACTGAAAATGTAAGATCAGTCTGCTATACTTAAATCCAGTGGGAAAGTTATTAAAATGCGATGTGGAATCTTTGAGAAGATTCATATAAAGAAACCAAAATTTCTAAGAATCTATTTGAAGAATTTGGATGATTTTGTTTGAAAAAAGGAAGAATAAAAAAAAAAACGGGGCAGAGGGGCACCTCGGTGGCTCAGTTGGTTAGGCGTCCTACTTCAGCTCAGGTCATGATCTCACAGTTCATGGGTTTGAGCCCTGCATCAGGCTCTGTGCTGACAGCTCAGAGCCTGGAGCCTGCTTTGCATTCTGTGTCTCCCTCTCTCTCTGCTCTTCCCACATTCATGCTCTGTCACTCTCTGTCTCTCAAAAATAAATAAATGTTAAAAAAAGAGAATGAATTTATAAAGATTCCTAAAGGAATCTAATAATAATATTTTAATTATGCATAAATATATTCATCACTATACAATTTCAATGTCAAAGCAAATTAACATAAATATCCTGAATACAGAGAAAATTGAATAAATTATGAAACACCACCTCACTGGAATATTATGTAGTCATTAAAGATAATCTTGATGAAACTATGTAATAGCATAAAGGATGCTTATGAGACGGTAAGATGGAAAACTTAAAAATGTTGAACAAAATCAAATGCATAAAATTATTATTATATTATCATGTTCTACAAAATCAGAGGAAGGGAAAAAAGACTGGAACAACATAGTCAAAAGTACCATAGTACATGTGTGTAAGCAGTAAGAATCATAATACTGATTTTCATTGTCTTTTTCTCTATTTTCCAATGTTTGATGATACATATATTCTCTTATGAAAAATGTTTTACATAAAATGGATCATGGTGATTAAATCATAGTTTGTTTCTAAAGAGGGATACATGCAGAGTAAAACAGGATGAAGAAGAAATCACAATGAGAACAAAATAAATTTCTTAAAATTGTGATCAATTCTAGCATAAATTAATATTTCATCTCAATCCCTTGGTGTGCCTGGGTGGGTCAGTCAGTTAAGTGTCGGACTTCAGCTCAGGTCATGATCTCATGGTTTGTGGGTTTGAGCCCCACATCAGGCTCTATGCTGACAGCACAAAGCCTGCTTTGGAACCTCTGTTTCTGTCTCTGTCTCTGTCTCTGTCTCTCTGCCCTTTCCCTGCTCTCTCTCTCTTTCTTTCTCTCTGTCTCTCAAAAATGAATAAACATTTGAAAAAAAACCCGAAAACGTTTCCTAACCAAAAACTTACTAGTTTAGTATTTCTTGGCAATCCCTCTATTCCAATAATCCTTCCACCTTAAAGGACCAGCAACCAATCAATCTTACCACCTTTTCACTGCCCTTCACCTGCCACCCCCACAAACCTTCTCCTACTCTATTCACAGTTTAAATGACAGTCATTACAATTGCCTTCCTGCATGCTCCTTAACTCTACATCCTTGTTTTACCAATTAGTGGGACCATACCTTGGTCAAATGCAATATTTCATCTATTCATCATGATCCAGAAATCTGGTTGTAACTAAAGAACTAACCAGGTGAGCTCTTAATGTTTCCAGGATATCTTACTCAATGGCACATACACTTTCCTCTCCTTTCTTGTCAAATCTCTAACACCCTTCTCAGCTCTCATTTTTTTTTTTTTTTTGCTGATGATCTTCCTTCATATTTTATTGAGGATTTTAAAAAAAGAAGCAATCAGAGAGAAACTCTACCTGTTTCTACATATACATCTTTTGAACTACCTGTATTTGGAGCCGTATACTGGGATTTCTCCCCTATTACTGTGGATGAGCTGCGGGTGCTGCCAGACAATTTTCTCCCCTCCATGTGTGCCCAGGTCCCGTACCTGCTCACCAAGGCAGAGGAAACACATCAAAAACTCTCCTCAGTCTTTCCTGCATTAGAAATGTGTTTCTCTGTGTTGCATCTTTCCCATAAGCATAAAAACATGCTGATGCTTTTGATACATTTAAAAAACAAACAAACAAGCCTGTCTGGCCTTGCTTCACCTTCTAGCTGCCATCCCACTTCCTCTCCCCTTTATAGCAAACACACACACAAAACACCTTGTCTCCTTATTCACAAATATTTTTTTCCTCTCAGTCATGCTCTCCAATCTTTTTCACCCAATCCCCCCACTCTACGAGAAATGCTACTTTCAAGGTCACCTATGACCTCTCATTGCCAGATTCAGTGGAAAATTCGCATTCCTCATCTTATTTCACCTACCAGTATCAGGCAACATAGCTTATCACTCTCTCCTTATTGAAACATTTAGACCATATCACTCAGTTCATATCATTTACCTGTTCAAAACCTCACAATGGTTCCCTTTCACAACCAAATAAAAGTGAAAGCCATACAGCCTATATGGGTCTTTTCTATAATACTTGGTGCCAGTATAATATGAGGTCATCTTCTAATACCCTCTCCTCCCTCACATGACTCCGCTCACAGTGGTCTTACTTGCTTTTCCTCAAACACACTAGGCATGTTCCCGTCTTAGGGCCTTCATACTTGCTGTTTTCTCTCCCTAAGACACTCTTTTCCCACATAGCTATGATGACTTCCTCAACATCTTTAGATATTAACTAAAATATCCCCTTATTAATGAGGTCTTCTCTGATCTCCCTATTTAAAATTAATAACCAAACACACATTCCTTGTAGCAGTTCTCTGCTTTATTTTTCTCCATACTACTTATAACATCTAATAATCAATTCATATGACTAATTTATTTTGTTATATCCCATTTCTCCACATTAGGATGCAAACAACCTAAGGGTAAAGATTTATATCTTCGTCTCTTTTGTCCACTTTTCTATCCCTAGAACCTAGAACCGTTTCTAGTATATCTAGTAGGTGCTCAATAAATAATTATGGAGTGAATGCTCAACAGATTTCATTCCCCCCTTGAAAACTGAGAAAGAAACAAGCTGGATTAACAGACCAGAAGTAATGTGCAACAAATCAACAGAAGTCTGTGAAGGTTTTCTAGGTGATTTGAGAATCTCTTGGTAGTTAACTAAACAGCCTTTTTGAAAGAAATGCCAATCACAGTGTGAAAGCTCTGAGAAGACTAAGAAATGACATATTTAATTTCCACCATCTATGAGTTCTAGAAAGACTGCCTGCAAATAGGGGATGAGGGAGAGACAGAGACAGACAGACAGTCCAATAGACAGACAGGCAGAGAGACAGAGGGAGAGAGAGATGGAGGGGGAGAGCGAAGAGAGAGAGAGATCCAGAAAGTACATGAAACTCTGACCGCTATTCTTCTACAGTCTCATTTATATTTTGATCTATGCTATATGAGAGGATTAAAGTGACATATTACGAGTAGACTAGACGATCACAAATATTTTCACTTTCTTATATGATCTGCAGATTCATATGCTTGAGAGCTAGTAAATGTCTAGATTCTCTCTAGTCTACATCCATCCTAAGACCTCATTCTGTAAAGATTGGAAGAGCTCATTCTTGACCCACTTTCGTTATTAGTTTTAAGCATTGTTCTCCGAGCTCACAAAACAGTCTCATGAAGTGACGTACTAAGTAAGCCACAACTGGCTTTCATAAGTTAACTGGTAGCTTGACTGAGGCCAGTCCTTTGTATTCCAAAGTGACTTAATAATTAAAGAAGAGCATCTAGGACATGGAATAATTATAAATAAGTTGTACTATAAAGATAAATATCCAACTAGTAGTCACAAGACCAGGCTTAAGATGATAAAAAGTAAATCAGGACAACTTTATATTTTTATTCAAATGTATGCACACCATACTATTTTTGTCTGCTGAATATCAAAGATAATTACAATAATGCCAAATTAAATGTTTAATTTTAAGGAGCTTTACTCTTATCTTCCTTTAATAATAAATTTTGATTGTATTATTTTAACTATTATTTAGCATATGTATAATATTTGAAACCACAAATTAACTAATAAACTAATAAACCACTAATATATTAGTTGATCTTGACAATAAATAAAAAATTTTGCTCAATTCAAATTTTGAAGAACTAACAACGGACGTGAGTCAATAAGATAAACATTATTAACAAATAAACATTACTCTGTTGATCCTTTTGTTCAAAAACAAATTAGAAGTGTCTTTTTCCAGTCCAACAGACTGCACAGATAAAATCCCTTAAATTTTTTTTAATGTTTTTATTTATATTTGAGAGAGAGAGAGAGACAGAGCACAAGCAGTGGAGGGGCAGAGAGAGAGGGAGACACAGAATCTGAAGCAGGCTCTGTGCTCCGAGCTGTCAGCACAGAGTCCGATGCGGGGCTAAAACCCACGAAACGTGAGATCATGACCTGAGCTGAAGTCAGACATTTAACCTACTGAGCCACCCAGGCGCCCCAACACAGATTAAATTCCAAAGCGTGAAAATTCTAAAGCAGTTCATTTCTTCAAATGGCAACAAAAGCAAAATCTGTTAGTTTTTGTCAACCAGAAAAAAAGGAAAGGTTTTTATCACAAGCTTTTTTCCTAAGAATAACCCACTTTTTCGTTTTTGAGAGCCCACCTGTGAACGGTTAATGACACAATGATCAGTGGACATATTCCTGTGACTTCTGCAGTTACAAAATTCAATTTGACATGGACAAGAAAAACGAGTATTACTCCCAATAATGTTTTGTGAAAATACAGTCTTTCCTTCAAAACACAACAGGTACTGTGACACAAGGCCTATGAACAAGGGAGGGTATTAAAAACTCAAAAAACAAAGCTCCAATGTTTCATGAATGAGTTGCTCGCCTTTCTGTCACACCGGCTGCACTAATTGAAACATTCTTCCTTAGACATTTTATGCATGTCTACAAATGACTGGCAGTAACACAACACCTACAGGGTCTTGTAAGGAGAAGAGAAACCATATGAGGTCCTTCATACCTCAGCTGGAGGTAAGGAAGCTGGTGCAAGGTGTGTTACACACCAGTCTGAAAACATGGCTGGGCCCTGTATACCCAGAACTGCTGGGTACCACTCACTCCCATTCTTTTTGTGACTATTCCATAAAGCAAAGCACAATTTTCAATCTACCTTTTAGAAAAGAATCCGAATTTTTTACACGTGTGTTCACAGCTACTCATTGCTGAACACAGACCACATGGTACCTACTCACATGTTCGTCAGGTAGGCTTTCCTGAAACATCGAGACAAAGGACAAAAATCCTTTCAAAAACCAGAGACTTATAGCAGCCAGCTAGTCGTGTGAGAATTTGCCAGTTCTAAGACAAGGTCTGCAACAATGTGGTCAGTGTTTGTGGCCTCTAGAAATAAGGGAATGATGTCCTCTCTTGGCACATTACCACGAACTTGGAGGTAGACTCACCTGAAACAAATGATGTTTATTTGTTACAAACAGGATCTGATTGCTGGTTCTGGGATAGCCAAGGGGAGCACCACCTGGCAAGTGCTATGATATCTGAGGTGGCATTAGTCATGAAACCAAGGAAGAATTCTGTATTATGGATAACTGGAATAGCCAGAGGATGCTGGAATCCACAGCTCTTTACTGATGTAGATGGAGCCCAAAAGCTGAAAACAGGAGGTAAGTTACATTTCTCCTCCTTCATTTCTCAGTCTTTTGCTAGGATCTCACATTGGGAAGACCTAAATGGAATTTTGCTGGAAATAAAAACCTGGAAGGTAATCTGTGGAGTATCAGAAACCTACAATACATAGAAGAGCACAGAAGAGCAAAAAGAGAAACCAAAGGAAAACAGGCAAATGGCTGTCACTTCTATCTTCCATGACATTTTTTCTGTAATATTTATTTAAAATAGTTATATTAAATATGCCAGTGAGAATTTGGCATCTCACTTTTATCATCTTACCAAAAGAATAAAATGATAGATAAATAAATACATAAATAGATAGATAGATAGATAGATAGATAGATAGATAGATAAAGAGAGCTCTAAACAGAAGACATAACAGAAGGATGTAATATGTAATATATGATAATAAACTAGTGACTTTATTTAAGCTACTATCACTATTTTTTTTAACGTTTATTCATTTTTGAGAGACATAGTGTGAGTGGTGGAAGGGCAGAGAGAGGGAGGGAGACACAGAATCCGAAGCAGGCACCAGGCTCTGAGTTGTCAGCACAGAGCCCAATGCAGGGCTTGAATCCATGGACCGTGAGATCATGACCTGAGCTGAAGTCAGATGCTTAACCAACTGAGCCACCCAGGCGCCCCCATTTAAGCCTACTATTAAAAAAATTCCAATTTTTCAACTTTAATAAAGGCACATTTAGTCAATTTTTCCAAGTTACAAAATGATATCTATCTTTTCTTACTTTCACGAAACCATGTTAATGTTTTACTTAAACCTGTTCAAATTCCAACATATAATGTTCATGAACAGATAACTTATGCAAGAGGTAAGCAAACAAAAAAAAAATTATTAGACTTTGGTAAAAAAAGATGACCTCTAATTCTATTCTTTTCTAGTCTCCTCTTTGCGAAACCCTGTGAATCTACATTAGCCTTTGTGCTCTGCTGGATAGCTGGGATTGCCAAGCCTAAATCACACCAAACCTTGCAGCCTGGGCCCAGGTTTCCTTAAAAACTTACTCTGGGTGAAACCAGCTGCCATGTAAAAAGTCCGACTGCCCTGAAGCCACCTTGCTGGAGAGACTATGTATGGGTGATCTTGTCAACAGTGCCAGTTGAGCCCCGACTCCGAGTCAGCCCCTGCAAGGTTCCAAGCATGAATGTGAATCCACCTTGGACCCTCCAGACCAGCCCATCTGCAAGCCGAGAACCACAGCCCATACCACGATGAGCAGAAAACCACCCAGCCAATCCTTACCTAAATCTTTCAGCTATCAAATTTTGAGATATAATAAAATGCTTATTTTGAGCCACTAAAGTTTTGGGATAGTTTGTTACATAGCAAGAGATAATGGAACATGGTCTTTCTAATAAGCAAAAACATGCACACAAAGCAAATTATTCATATTTTGGTAACCAGGTTATTCTAGCTAATGTAATTAAGTCAAGAAACATAGTATTCAGGAATGAAGTGTTGTCATATCTTTTTTAAAAAAATTTTTTAACGTTTATTCATTTTTGAGAGACAGAGAGACAGAGCGCTAGTGGGGGAGGGGCAAAGAGAGAGGGAGACACAGAATCTGAAGCAGGCACCAGGCTTTAAGCTGTCAGCACAGAGCCCGACACGAGGCTCAAACTCACAAACTGCGAGATCATGACCTGAGCCACAGTTAGATGCCCAACCGACTGAGCCACCCAGGCGCCCCGAAGTGTTGTCATATCTTAATGATGAATTTGAAAATTAATACAATATTTGAGGGAAACTCTTTTGACTATATGAAGTTGATACAAGTTTAGCTGATGGCCCGTCAATGTGATGAGTCCCTTAAAGGCATTGGGAGAGCCCCTAAAAATTTATGTTTTTAATTTGTATTATTTTTATCAAAGGTTCCCCTTCCCAAATTGTATAAATTTCAGGCCCCACAAAATAGAGTCTGCCCTGGGGAATACACATTAACAATCCTAAAACTCTTTTAGCCTTCTCAGTAATTTATATTTTACCCAAGAAAATAGTTCAAAAGGAAGACGGACGGCTAAGTTTATAAAACTCTTTCTCACAGCATCATATATAATAGAAAAATAAACTGAAAATAACCCAAATGTTCTACAATAGATGAATAATTGAATGAATTATAAACTACCAAGTCAGGGCACAATGTCATCTTTTTAAAAAGTAGTTACGAATCTCTAACAACATGAGAAATTGTTTATAGTATGGCTAAATGAAAAATCTAATTTGGAAAGTTTATGTAAACTATGATTGCAAGTATAGAAATGTATACATTACAGATAAAAACTGGAAAGAAATTTGGAGAAGTGAAAATGGGTTATGTTGAGGTGATGGTCATGAGATGCAACTTAGTCTTTAATTTTTTTTAATTCACATTTTTCTTCTAAGTCACATCCCATTATGGTCATTGGTAACTGATGCAAGCCCTCTCAGAAATCAGCTTCTGAGGTTTAATAAGAGATATTAGCTGTGGCTAAGCTCATGGAATTGCTGTAACGCCCAAATCTCAGGAAAGCAAACTGGGTTGTAGAAGGCCACTTCTCCTATCTTTGCAAAATGTGATGTGGGAAAATAAATTTGTCATTAGGAAGGTAAACTCAGACTCTTGGGGAAGTTTGTCTTCTTTCTCTTCCCCTTTGTTCTCATGAATGGCAAAATAAAACTGTTAGAGGAGTCAGAAATCAAAAAGCCAACACTGTTTGCCATCTCCATATCTGCCATCTTTACACAAACAGGAATGGTTCTGCACACACGCACACACTCACACACGCACACACACACACACACACACACAGATACACCTTCAAGTAGACATATTTAAAGAGACCATTAGTTTTTGTAATAATTTTTTGGATATTGTGGCATGGTGTATGGGAAACATCAGGATCTGGAGGCCAGTTCTGGGCTTGTGGCTGGCCAGTTATATGACTGCAGTGACTCCTTGCTTGTTGAGAGCCTCATGTCTCCATTTGTAAAACGGAGGAATCGTCAAGGTGTGATCACCAAGATCCAGTCTGCTGTCACCACCATCGGACTCTATTCATAAATGAAATGGGGTACATTTAAAAGGTAGGGAGCTTGTGAAGCCACACCATTGAGTGGGTTTTATCTCTTTTTTATATCACAGTTTTAAATGATCAAATTTCAGATGATAATATTTTAGGCGCTAGAAAAGAACGGCACAGAAAACCAGGCTCTGACACAGTTCAGTGGTGACACAGGCAGGGAACCCAGCTTTTCATCTCTTCCCCAAACTTAGAAAACAGTACATCCTAGACAATCCCCTCCCGTGTCCTTTCCTTTTAGTTTTCTTTAGAGTAACACAGGGAAAGACATTTTAAACTGACCCTGTGGCAGAAGTACAAAGAGCCTCGTAAGTAGGCCTCACTCTTTTCACTGTACCTCACGCAGGTGCTGGCTCTAAGCCAACTCAACCTATGGCCTCTTCTGGCTGAGGTTCAGGAGGCAACTATGCAGGCAAGACCATTTCAGGAACTTTACTTCCACATAACACATCATTTTGCTGTATTCAAGAGCAATAAGGAAAGCCTCCTTTCAGATTTGTCCTCACATCATGAATTTAAACTTGCCTACCACATAACTTCCATTAAAAAGCCACACTTACAATAGAAGGGGATATGCAAATCACTTACAGCACACTGGTCTTCTTCTAGTCTTATCCCTAAATTAGTTCCAATCAAAAAGCAGCATTAAAAGCAAAGCATAGGAAGGTTGGGTGGCTCAGTCGGTTAAGCATCTGACTCTTGATTTCAGCTCAGGTCATGATCTCATGGGTCATGAGATGGAGCCCTGCATGGGGCTTTGCATTGATAGTGTGGAGCCTGCTTGGGATTCTCTCTCCCTCTCTCTCTCTGCTCCTCTGCTGCTCACTATCTCTTTCTCTCTCAAAATAAATATTTTTTTTTAAAGTAAAGCATGGGGCACCGGGGTGGCTCAGTCAGTTAAGTGTCCAATTTTGGCACAGGTCATGATCTTGTGGTTCGTGGGTTCGAGCTCCGCATCAGGCTCTATGCTGACAGCTCAGTGCCTGGAGCCTGCTTCACATTCTGTGTCTCCCTCTCTCTCTGCCTCTCCCCCACTTGCACTCTGTCTCTCTTTCAAAAATAATAAACATTTTAAAAAAAGTAAAGTATATTACTCCAGGCTCCTATCAAAATGGCCTATACAGAGTGATGGCTCAGCATTACCTCCTTGGTTTTTTATTCATGGTACTGATGAGATGTGACATGTTTGAAATTTGTGCAGTTTGTACATGCTTTGTTGGTTTGTTTGATACGTTATCTCCTCCAACCCCAATCCACCATACTTAGTCATTATTATGTGAGGCTTAGCTTCTATTGTTAATGGTTTTCAATTTTATTCTGTGTCTATGTTTATGATTAGATACTTCAAGTTGTATGGGGTAAAGTTAATATATAAACATGTAACAGTGTGTACTGGCACATGTATATGCATGTGTGTTGTATGCAATATATATTATCATTAATAGTCACAGAAGACATATCTTTAGAACTGAAAAGACCTTATTGATTATTTAATCTAATGGTTTCTAACTTAGTTCTCTCATGCATGGATAACCTATTTCTTTAAAGGAAATAGTGTCCAGAACTTAGAAAGATATAGCTGTAAAATAAATAAATAAATAAATAAATAAATAAATAAATAAATAAATAAATAAATAAAAGCAAAGTTCATCTGGTTGAAAGGTAAGGGGATAAAAGCTCACTACCCTCACCTTGCTATCCACCCTGTTCACTGTAACAGGGACTCTGGAGTCACTCTCCAGAATTCCTAGTTCTCTATGGTACATATTTAAACACTTATTGTTCAACTTCACTTGTCTTCTTTTATAAATATGGAAACTGAGACATTGAAGTTGTGAGTTATCTAAAAACACTTACCTAGTTGGTAATAAGGTCAATACCAGATCTCAGGTTCTCTGATTTCCAGATGTTTATTTTCTTTTACAACAGAAAGATAAATCCCAATCTTGGATTAACATTAAAATTGTGGTGTTTTTTTTTTTAAAATTTTTTAATGTTTATTTATTTTTGAGACAGAGAGAGACAGAGCATGAACAGGGGAGGGGCAGAGAGAGAGGGAGACCCAGAATCTGAAACAGGCTCCAGGCTCTGAGCTGTCAGCACAGAGCCCTACGCGGTGCTTGAACTCACGGACCGCGAGACCATGACCTGAGCCGAAGTCGGACGCTTAACCGACTGAGCCACCCAGGCGCCCCAAAATTGTGGTGTTTGAAAAGAGTTGAGTGATTTGGGATTTTGTTAAAAATTTAAGAAACTCTGAGATTTTCTTAAACTCAGTGAGGCAGCAAACACTGTTCTCTCTCTTTTCTTCATCCTCCCAGGCCTATCCAGCAAGGAGCTGCTCTCTCTTCTTTCCAGTTTTGCTTTCCACTGGCTCTGTCACTTGCCTGTTCCCTGTACAAATCCAATAGATCTAATATTTTGACCCTATGAGTAAAGAATCATGTGGCCCTGCATTTTTTTGTATATTAAATAAGCATAGCTAAGATAAAGATTCTGTGGAATCTTAGTGACAACTTGTTTTTCTTTCTTGGGCATTTTTAAAGTTGGCCAGACTTTGATTTTTAACAACGTGCATACCAAATTCTTTTGTACATTTAGAAAAACCTATACATGTTCTTATGTAGACACCATCAATGAACTAAGGAGTGAATTAACTGAGGAATGAATTAACTTGGAAGCATGGTTTTACAAATGTCTCCAGACAAAAACTAAGAAAATAGAATGTCATTGCATTATGCACAAAGATTTTAGACAAACTCTGGATATGCCATGGAAAGTTTTAAAAGCCATATTTGAGCTGCAAAATTCAAAATCACAATTCTTCACACTCAATTTCAGGTGAAACAGAATAAATTTTGGTCATCTAATATGAGACTTAACATAGTGGCTTTTAGGAGGAATGTTATTACTCTTTGTTTTCATTTTTATTCCTTACAATATACAGGCTTATTTTTTCAACTAGAACATATAAGCAATTTCATTTATAGAAATATTTATTTGATAAAAACCATTTCAACATAAGCAATTTCAAGGATCATACGAAGAAAACCACAGTCTCTAGCGGTGAAACCTTGAAACAGCAAAGTCATGAAGGCAGACTTCTGCCTGTCTGACAGGCACTGCCTCATTCAGGTCGAGAGAATAACAGGAAGATCTGAAGTTTGGGTATTAGCAATGAAACCTCAAGAAGACTACAACATCTAGAGGTTCCTGAGAGCATTGGATACCTGAGGCATGGAGGAGAATGGTGGGAAAGGAAGCAAACCCCTGACGAAAAGATATTGATCAAAGCAATGTCTGATCTCCTTTCATGAGGACTGGGGAAAACCTGGCAGTAATTAAACTAGTGCGTAAGTAAAGTCCCAGGGACTTTTCTGAACCAGAATTAGCCACTGAATCCAAATGCAGCATGGGAGATCAAGAGGGATAAAGAGCCAAGAGAATCATGCTATTTCAGGATGTAAACAATGAACAAAGCAGGACTGCCAAAGACTTGAGTTTAATGGATGTTGGTCTCCTAGCGGGCATGAAAGGATGAAAGGGGATCAATTCGTCAGTGTAAACATTTAAGGCTTACCCAGACGAGTAAACATTTTGTCCAGGGTCCACCCTTTGATTATTCAATCACGTCTTGATAATCTCCTGAAGTCTGCACCTGGTCCTAGCCTCCATTTGGGGTTCTCCTTTCAAATCTCAGCCTCATTTTAAATCTTTTCAGTATTCCTCTAATGAAGCAAGATTTTTATGAGGGTCACCAATTTATAAGTCAAATTACACATATATTATCCAGTTAATCAGAATAATCAATCCCATGCATCCCAATCAGCCTTGATATAAAACAAATCTTTCAAATGAGAGACAAAATAGGACTATAAAAGAATAATATCAATTGGCATAACAATGAAGAGTTCATGAAAAAGAGAGATCTACAGAAGACTCAGTAAATGCTTTGTCCATAAAAGTACAATTATGCGACTATGCAGAAGGAGGCTTTTCTAAATTATTAAACATTATAAAATACTTTTAAAAATGCAAAGCTCTCTATAAATACTAGATCTTGTATGAATTATTATTCTGCTGGCAGTAAAAAGGGAGGAGGGTAATAATGGTAATTTGAATTTATGGAAGGCCTATCATCTCAGACACTTGTGCTTTTGAATGCCAGCTTATTAATCCTCAGGGCTATCTTAGGAGAAAAGTAGCCAATGTTATGAGCTCTTTTTGCAGATAAGACATTGAGACACAGAGTGTGTGGCTTATACAAGGCTTGCATAAGGAAGCTGGGAGTAGAAGGAAAAATCCTTAGCTACAGAGGTGGGAATGTAGTCCACAGATAAAGAGTTGGCAGATTTGACCTTCTCCTGTCCAGACATATCAAAAAGTAGGCACCGTCCCACACAAAGCTATCGGAAGCAAAAGGGGATTACACAGAGAAGGGGCCTGAGAGTGTGTGGTGGAGTGTCAGAGTGTCGGAGGCAGCAGTTCAACCCAAGCGATACCAGTGAAGTGCACAGGTAAAGGGCTTGTCTTCCTTGCTCAGCAGGATGGACACGCTGGCATCCTGAAGCCAGTCCCCTCCTCTAGCACCACCCTCCCCCTCCACACACTCCATCAACCCTAGGGAGATCATCACATAACTATCAGGAAGTAATCACTTCAGAACCATGCTCTGAACAAGGCTGGAATAAGGGAATAAGTACAATTGCTCAAATTAAATAGGAAGCACACAGTGACAACAGAGCACTTATTAACATGAGAATTAAACACCAAAATGAATGAAGAGGAAATCACAGAGGTGAGTTAAGAATACAGAAAGTGTCATCCAAAATAATACTTGAGAAACTACTTTCAATCCTACCACCTTCTTTCAGAAAAAAAAAAGACCATTTTAATTTAAAACTAAATAGTTATTTTTATTTAAAAATAACGTTTAAAATAAATTCAAAAGTAAGGGGTGCCTTGGTGGCTCAGTCGGTTGAGCATCCAACTTCGGCTCAGGTCACAGTCTCACAGCTCATGGGTTCGAGCCCCACATTGGGCTCTGTGCTGACAGCTCAGAGCCTGGAACCTGCTTCAGATTCTGTGTCTCCCTCTCTCTCTCTCTCTCTCTGTCCCTCCCCAGCTTGCACTCTGGCTCTCTCTCTCAAAAATAAATAAAATTAAAAAAAATTTTTAATTCAAAAATAAATAAAACTAAATGTTCTGTAAAATGAGTCAATAAGAAAGCTGTGAATTTTCATAAAGGAAAAAAGTCTTTTGAGCAGAATTTTAAAGTGGCTGGGATTAAGCCATATCCTATACAATTATTAGCAAGCTAGAGAATAAAGAAAAACTAGGGGCTCTACCATTTGGTGTGCACACACGCACACACATGCATGCACACGTATATGCTCATTTAAAAGAGTACTAGAAACGGATAGCTACAGATACATTTTAAAACACCTCTCCATTAACAAACAGTACTAAGTTGTATTTCAAAATAATAATAACAATAAAAAACAAAGAAAAAATGGGACGGCATCCAAGAGGAAAAGAAGTTACTGAGAGACCTCTGTTATCAACATTCTCAACCAACTTACTGGTCACAAAGACACATCCTGGAATAGAAAATAAACTGTCAAACTGCAACAGGCAAGAGTGCATAGGTTAATCACAGGGAATTTGAACTTTAGGAAACTGCCAAACCCAACTTGAGACATGAGAGATCAAGCAATGTAATTGCATAAGAAGGGAGCCAAAGCAATGCATACAACTATTAGTATCTAATTTCCTGTTTGTTTGAGCCAGGAGAAATATTCCCCTTTATGTGTAGTTAGGCTCCTAAAGGTATCCCTTGCCATTATAGCCTAGAAACATGGAATATCATTCTGCACTCAGGTAAGTGTCAATCTGAGCCTACCCAACCTAGTTGTTCATTTCCCTTTTTGAAGTCCTCAAAGATGACTGGGTATTATTTAGTAGAATGGATGTCTATTTTTATGTTTCTTTATTTGAAAATAGATATTCTAAAGAGAGAGAAGTGATACTGAGTGATCACAATTGATGAATCAAATGTAGAGATGATCTTGATGGATGCTGGTCAACCCAGAAGAAGGCTGACATGGTCTGTAGTTATAATAAACGAGAGGGAGGAAAGTAGCAGCTGGGATCATAAGGACAGGAGAGGTTCCTGGGCCTGTCTGCCCCATAGTATCCTGTAGTGTTTACGAAATTGTGATATCTGTGTTCAAATGCCAGCCACACTGGAGTTTGGTGAGAGGGCTGCAGAAGTGGCAAGAGGAAAGGATATGGACTCCAGCAGGGCTGGTCGTGAATGACCTTATAAGACATCTGAGGAACTTGAACTTCAGCCTAAAAGAAAGACACAGAGGAGTTTAAATCAAGAAATGATGTGATCCTATTTATGATTTGAATTGTAGAACTATGGAGAGAAAAAGTGGAGCAGAACCAGAGACAAGAAGTGGCAGCGACCTGAACTAGGAAAATGGTCATGAGAGTGGAGAGTAGACAGAGCCCAACTGACCTCCTTAGATTCCGTTTTTGAGCTTCGGCCTCCAAGGACGTGCAACTTGGGGATAACCCCCCTTAGTCCAAGCACCAGCTGGACCTTTCTGGCCTCCTATAAAAGAAGGGTGTGTGTGTTCATACCTCACTTACTGGTAATTATCCTTTTCCCCCCATGCTCCTGTATTTCCCTCCCAAACAGTCATCTCCAACACACTACTAGATGTTTTGTGTGAAGCAGTTTCATTATAAATTTCATTTATCTTCATTTGTAAAAACAACAGAAAGCAAGTGTCAAAACAATCTATACATATCCAAGTCAGTGAGAAACTTTTTAGAGAATCCTACTGAAGTGAAGGGATAATATAGATAAGTGCAGATATTTAATATTTGCTATTGCTACTAAAACCTTTTGCATTCATTAAAACTATCTTTTAGTTGCATCAATCTCTGTGAATAAATTTTATGGATATTAAAATGGCAGGTATTAACAACAAGAAATACTATTGGTGTTTGCCACCAATAGTAATGACAGAGAGAAGGGCAAAGACTCCTTCCCTTAGGGATTTCTAGATTTCAGAATATTCCCATTGTATTCTTAAAGTAGAGTGAAAATAATTTTATATGTTATATTTGTTTTGAGGGTTGACTAATGTGTTTTAGAGGAAAGAACATGGGACCTGGAATAAAAGAACTTGATCAAGTTCTTAAACCTCTCCGATCTTTGATTTTTACATCTATTAAGTGGAAATAATAATTATGCCTTTGCTGCTGTGTTTTTTTTAAGAATTCTGTGGCTTAATGTCTGCTATAAGGTCCAAAAATTTGGTGGTTTTAGGAATGTTCCAAAGCTGCTCTCTCAGAGCAGTAGTCAAGAGCTATATGTAACTATTAAACACTTGAAATATGGTGGTGCAACTGAGGAAATGAATTTTTAATTTTAATTTATTTTAATTAATTTAATTTATTTTAATTAAAAGGCACATGTGCCAGTGATCACCATATTGGAAAGTGCACCCTACAATATGGTTTTACTTTAAATTATTCCTTTTTAAAGTTAGTTAACTCTACTCTGCTCTGGAAATCCATAAACTAGTATATTGCACTTATTTAAGAATGGTTCCTAATATATAGGCAATGATAGATATATAACCATTTTAAATACAATCATGAGATGAATCAGAATGCAACTGCATTTCTGTCTACCACTTTCCTTTTAAAAATGTATTCACTGGGGGGAGTTTTTTCCAATACCACTGATAAAAATCCCCCAGTTAGCCTCGTGCATCTTCTGGTCACTCTTGACCTAAAGAAAATCCTGTGGTTACTTAAAGTTGCAAAATGCAGTTTTGTTTCATAAATTAAAATGTCCCATCCAATATTTTCATGAGTACACTAATCTCCCATCTTAAAACAGATCTCCTAGCCCTGCAGGTTAACAGCCTTTGTGGGAGGGAGTTCAGTGCACATCTTCTCTTTCCCAGCCTCACCTCCTCCATCACCAACTTACAAGTTCCTGTTACTGAAGTCTCCAAAGTTAGAGAATGGGGAAAGAAAGGGAGAGAGAAAACAGAGCATTTTTACCCTACTGGTATGACTGGAAGCTAGTTTTGTCTCTGCTGATATTTATTGCTGATACTGTGTGGGGTGTGTGAGGGGGTATGTGGGTGCGTGCATCCGCATGCAAGTGAACTCTAAGGGATCCTGAGAAACTCATGACTGCACCACTTGTGAAATGAGCAATGCATCTAATTCTTCTGTCAGTTACTCCTCCCTCAGCTCTGTTTTTCTACCAGAAAAACACATCAAGCTTTCCAGGAGTTTGCAATACAGCCACTTCCTCAAAGCTTGAGATAAAAAGTACTGTTCCTCATATTCTACCCTTCTGCATTGGGGTAGCTCTCTAAAAATCATTCTCACAAAATCCTCCAAGTATTTTTTTTTCTCCCTATAGCTTTCTTTATAACCTGAAAGTGAATGAGGAGCTCAAGAACTGTGAAAATATCCCCAGGTGGAATTTTAGTCAGATACCTCTTCTTGGCATCTCAAATCAATTGTCTTAGAATCTTAGCCAAAATTTCCAGTTTAATATCCTGTTACTGTGTAAAAATGATCACTGCAGCTGTGTTTACAGTTGAAGACTAGGAGGTACGTGCAAACTGCCAATAGGAGACCAATAAATAAATTTTGACGTATCTGTGATCATTGTGGTAAAAAATAAAAGAGTGTGGTATCTTCATATGCAATGATATGAGTCAATCATCAAAATATTAAGTAAAAACATCAAGGGCACCAAACACTCCATATGCTTAGAATATCTACTCCTAGAAGAATTCAAAAGAAACTGAAAACTGCCATGCTGTGCTTCCAGGGAGAGGGTTTGTAGACTAGGAACCCAAAATCTGGCGTTTCAGTTTACTTTTCATTCTCCAGCTTATATAGTACCTGGATTTTTTCATTGTGGGGAAGAATCACTTTATGTTTTTTTTTAAATATCCTTGTAAATACATTTTGAATAGACATTAAAGCCTCTCTTGATTGTCCAATTTTTTAAAAATACTATTCTCAAGTCTTTCCATTTGGCACAGTCTCTAGCACTTTTTTTTTTTTTTTTTTTTTTTTTTTTTAGCCCTGGCATCCTAACACAGATTTGTCTAAATGCTAATCAGAGTGAAATGCGCTACCTAAAATAAACCAACCAGCTCATTTATAACATCAACCTTTGGAAACCTGACTGAAACACCAAAGACAGAATAAATGAGTCTGTATTTTTTAGCAAATGGGTGAGCTATAACAAGCATGCTTTCTTTTTCCAGGAGGATACAGAAAAATAGACTGTATTATAGGCATAACATAAAACCACATTCACACTTTAAGTTTGTAAGCTATGTGTAAATACGGAGGAGTTAACTTTACATCTGGAAAATGATGCTTGATTCTTGATATTCAAAGACAAATAATTTTTTTTACTGAATTTTCAGTTTATTGCAATAATCCAAAAAGAGAATCACCCAGTGGGCAGACACTGCTCACTTTGCTGGAGACTTGCTATTTTTCAATCAAACAAGGATAGAGGACCCTCCTAGTAGTTTAGTCTGAGGGTCTAGAATTAAACTTAGCTATAGACATCAAGGAGGAAACTTCAGTAAATAAAAAAAAAGTTTGGTATATGAATTGATATGTGAATTAACACAACTTATTTTCTCTAAAATGGCAAAAGAAGAGAAACCCGCATAAAATTTTGCCTTTGATAAATTTTCATGAGATCAAAACTGTTTAGTTTCTAGTATCGTAAGTGAGGTCATAAAATACTTCCTGTAACTTCAGTCAGGAAGAGCAATCAAAAGGTGTGTTATAGAATTAAACAAAGTTAAGTATTTAACTCCATGCAAAAGGAAAAACAGAAATTAAGGGATAAAAAAACGGGGGTGCCTGGTGGCTTAGTCGATTAAGCGTCCAACTTTGGTTCAGGTCATGATCTAGCAGTTTGTGAGTTCAAGCCCCACGCCCGTCTCTGTGCCGACAGTTCAGAGCCTGGAGCCTTCCTGGGTCTGTGTCTCTGTCTCTCTCTCTGCCCCTGCCCCACTCATGCTCTCTGTCTCTTTCTCTCTCTCTCTCTCTCTCTCTCTCTCTCTCTCTCTCTCTCTCTCTGTCTCTCTCTCTCTCTCTCTCTCTCTGTCTCTCTCTCTCTCAAGCAAATAAACATTAAAAAAATTTTTAAGAAGGGAAAAACACCTAGAAGACGGCATAAGTCCCTGTATCAGAAAAATATAAATATTCTAAAATGTATTTTTCAAGATAACGCAAAAGTTAGAAGTAGCCCAGATCCCGAAGGCCTTCCCTGGTCTTCTTTCTGCTTGTCCTCCTGCAGCTGATTTGGTCATGACCTTGGCTTCCTAAAACTCTCTAATTTCTTGAATTAGTCTCCTCATGGTTTTCCTGCTTTGCTTTCCATGTTTTCTTCAGTGGCTCCACTTGCATTACCTGTTTATTTAAATATTGTCCCTTTATTTTGTCGTTGTTAGTGTTGTTCTTTTCACTCTCAGTGATCTCTTTGAGCTATTCCAGCCTTCCTTATGATTCCAATGTCCCATTTTTATGGGAAAAACTCAGTTATTTTTGTCTTTAAACTAGAGCTCTGCTATGAGCTGCAGAACCTTATTAGCCACCTTCAGAATATCTCAGTATGAATACTGCCATAGCCTTATACCTTCCCATACATGCCTCAGATCAAACATATCCGTGGTTGAACTCGTCTCTCCTTCCTTATCTCCACCAAAAAAATGCCTACTTTTTTTCAGGAACTCTGCATTTGTTGATGGTTTTGCAATCTTCTCACTTATATCAAATTAAAATCTTGGAGCCCCCTTGAACTGCATCATCTCTCACACACATCACATCCATCTACTTGGTACACCTTACCGCCACATTCTCTTTCTAACTAATGCCATGGCAACTGCCCTGAGTTAGGTAGGCCTTATTACATCCTTTCTGGAACCTCAATCCCTTCTCCACTAGTCTTCCACTTTCTTGTCTCTCCCCTTCCTGCATGATTCTGCCCACTGCCATAGAAGTCATGTCATTGAAACACAGGTCTAGTCTTAGCGTTCTGGTGTCTGTCCCTGCTGCTCTATTGAAACTGCTCTAGACAAGACATCCACTGAAATTTAAAGGCCACCTTTCATTATTGTTAAGGCCTTACTCTGACATGTGACACTCACTGCTAACTTCTCCTTTATTGGAAGTTCTCCTCCTTTGTCTTCACTCACTCTACTCTCCAATGAATTTCCTCCTATTTCTCTGGCCTCTCCACAGTCTTCATAATGGTTGTTTCTTCCTTTGATTAAACCTTTATGTTATTATGTCAGAATGCACCACCATGAACCTCCTACTCTTCTCATGTGCAGTCCTCAATACCTCTGGGAGATCCCACCCTGACCCATGACTGTAGCTATGTCTAAGGATCGCTGACTTCCACATCTTTCTCTGATTTATCTATACCCCTGACTCCTAGACCTGTCCTACTGTTTAAAATTTATCTATGTGAATAGTCACAGGCAGGTCAAAGTCCACTAGCCTCAAATGAATTCACCTATCTATGCTCCCAAATCTATTTCTCTTATCTTCCCTATCTAAGGGAACAAGGACACCACCATCCATTCAGTTAGTTACCTATGTCAGAAACAAGGAGGTAATCCACAATTTTACCCCATTCCTGCCCCCTAGCCACTCCCCCTAATCTGCTAATTGCTGCAAAATTAATATCTCTAAAAATGTCTGCCATATTCCAACACTAATTCCCAACACTACACCTCATTTGTGTAGGCTCTATTTTTTTCCTCACCTAGGTTTCTGCAATAAATCCTACCCGGTTTGCTGCTTCCAATCTTTGCTATTCTCCATTCCCAATATTTTAAAAATAATCTTTCTAAAATGCAGGTTTTATCAATTCAGTTTCTAGTTAAATATCATATGAGGACTTTCCTTCTTTTGCATGATATGGTCAGGAGTTTTAGTGGGTATTATGACCTATAATCCAGATTCTACAAATTTATCTTTAAAAGTACTCAGATATGTCCTAAGATTTTTGTACAACAATGCTCAATGTGGCACTATTCAAAATAGCGAATATGGGGGGAAACAGACATTTTCAACACTAAAGGACTGGTTAAATTATAATATCACCGACAAATGAGCAACTTAAAATTATATTATATAGAAAAATATACAATGACACAAAAATGTGTACTATATTATTAGGTGAACTAAAATGATTGCATAACATTTTTATAAATTATTCGTTCTTAATACCGATTATAGTCATAACAAGACAGGATATACACACAATTCTTAAAGATGCACATCCTTGTTAGGTATGACTGTGGTTCTTAAGTTTTCTACAGTGAACATGCAACAGTTTTGAAATCAGGAAAAAAAATACAAATAAATGCTATTCTATAAAAGACTATACTCAGAGATGAATGAACAAAGGTGTAGTACACACACACACACACACACACACACACACACACACACAGAGGAATATTACTTGGCCATAAAAATGATGCAATCTTGCCACTGGTGACAACATGATGGGTCTAGAGGGTATTATGCTAAGTGAAATAAGTATATGTTAACCTATACATACAGAGAACACCAGAGGGGAGGGGAGTGGAGGATGGGCAAAATGAGTGAAGGGGAGCGGGAGACACAGGTTTTCTTCCAGTTATGCGATGAGTAAGTCATAGGAACAAAAGGTGCAGCATAGTCAATGGTATTATTATAGGGTTGCATGGTGACACATAGTAGCTGCACTTGTGAGCACAGCTTAATATACAGAGATGTCCAAAGACTACATTGTAGAGCTGAAAGTAATGTAACATTGTATGTCAACTCTACTCAAATTAAAAAAAAAAAAAAGTCTAAATATAGTTATTCAATTTCTTTAGGAAATTTTCTTTATCCCCAAATCCACCTTGAAGTATTTCCCCCCCTGGCCCTCCCACTCCTTGCTACACTTTCCCAGCCTGGGTTAGGCATCTCTATCCTATGCAAACCCATTTTAGTTCTCATACTGTACTATCAATTTTATATACTTATTGGTCACTTCTTTTGTCACATGACCTCCTCCAACTCTACATGTCCAGCACTCATCAAAGCATGGGTAGGATAAATGTTTACTGAATAAATTAGTGAATAATGCCACTCACCTCACAGTGACTCATACTGATTCCTCACTGCCTTCAGAAAAATGTGCATACGTCTAGGGTTGATATTTGAAAATCCTCTGTAATAGAGGCAACTTGTCTTTTCAGTCTTATTATCTTCATATTTTTGCTTCCATTTCTCCAAATACCAAATCTCCAAGCACACCTATCTATAGGGAGGGATGGTGTCTTTCTTGTTTAGTGCTGTATCCCAAAACTTGGCTCAGTGCCTCACACAGAGCAGATGTTCAGAAGTTATTTGTTGAATTAATGATTGGATAAATTAACGGTACCAAATATATTTTGTACTTTCTACTTCCTCATACTTTATAAAAAGCTAATTCTGGGTCACCTGCATGGCTCAGTTGGTTAAGCATCCAACTCTTGATTTCGGGTCAGGTCATGATCTCTCAGTTTGTGAGATCAAGCCCTATGTCTGGCTCTGGGCTGACAGTGAGGAACCTGCTTGGGATTCTCTCTCCCTGTTCCCTATGCACGCTTTCTCTCTAAATAAATAAATAAATAAATAAATAAATAAATAAATAAATAAACAAACCAACATTTGAAAATAATTTTAAAGCTACTCCCTTCCTTTTTTTGCCTCTTTAACGTTTTTTTCTCACCTCCAAGGCTCAGTAAAGTTTGATCATCCATAAGAATCATTTTCCAATTTTCCTAGGCAAAATTAAATTCTCCCACTACAAATGTAGCACTCATTTGAGACTCCCTATTACTTATGTTATTTTGATATAATTTAAATATTAACTGGTTTCTAAATTTTGTGGAGTTAAGGATTATGATACTTTAATGTCTCTCTTCCCAGTCTGTTCCCACCTATCCTTTCTCACCTGTCCTAGCTGGAATGCACTGAGTATATACTAAAGCCACCAACCCTACATACTGACTATTGATGTAATATTTCTGTGAACCAGTTTCTTCATCTCTAAAATTGGTATAATATCATTATCTGCCCTCCAAAATTAACTTAAAAAGACAATGTAATTAAAGTGCTTAGGACAGCACCTAGCACACGGTAAGCATTCAATGACATCAACAGTTGTTAATATTATTATCACTATTATTATTAATATAATTAATACTAAAGAAAATGTTAAATGGACAAGTCAGTTAATTTTTCACATAGGTTAAAAAATAAGAAATTTAATTTGAAATAAACTTTTGCATTATACTTTAGAGATTGGAATGTTCCAAATATATCTTACTCTCTCAGATGCCACAAGAGTCTGGTTTTCAGCTGTATGTGGAAAGATTATTTATGTGGAACATTTAAGATAAATAAATGTGTTGAGAATGGAGAGAAATAGGAACTCTCATTCATTCTGGCATGGAATATAACATGGTGTAAATATTTTGGATACCAATTTATTATCAGCATCTCATAAAATGAAGATGCATATACCTATGGCTCAGAAAATCTATTCCCTAATATAGTCACTACAGTAATTCTTACATTTGTACGTAGGTGCATATGTAAGAATATTTATTATAGTGCTACTTATCACAGCAAAATACCATACAACTATGAAAATGAATAAGTTGTGCTACAAAATCAACATGGATTAATCTCCAAAGTACAATGTTGAGAGAAAAGAGCAAGTTGCAGATGAATAATATATTTAATGTTTGTATACAAATTTAAACACTCAGAACAATGTTATATATATATTTGGACATATTCACATAGTGGCAGAGAGAATAAAAGCATATAATGGAGAGATAATCTACAAAAACGGGATAGTAGTAACCTCTGAGTTGGGAAAATGGGGAACAGGATCAGAGAGAGTGCTTTATGTTTTTTAATTTCTAATATTTTATTATTTAAGCTGGGGATATGTGATATCTATCTTTCAATATCCATCTACTATGTATTGGACATATTAGGGAAACACCTAAATTAAGTGCCTTTCCCACAGAAACCTCCACTCCACCCTTCCTAGAAATTCAAGCCACTGACTGACTATTTTCCTGGCTAAAGATGAAGATATTTTTGTTTATTCTCAGGAAATACCCTATAAAGGAGCCCCATCTCTGAGCAAGGTGGTGGCTATAGTAATTAAGAAAGGATTCTCAAGAGAAAATAAAATTTGGGGAGTAAATAGTCAACCTCTTCTCCATTCCCCTTCCCTTCCCTAGATACCTGAAGATTCTCTTCACGTGTCCTTGAGTGGGGCAGGAAAGAGAGCAGGGCTAAATTTCATTTTAAGGAGGTATGCGCTTGCTTTCTCCACTTCTCTGGCCAACACTGATGGCTTTCTAGAATTCCAGGACCATGTGATTAACAATGCAGTTTCCTTTTCCACTGGGAGGTTGACTCATCTTATTTTCGAACTGCTGTAGCACAAAGGATCATTTCCCCAACAAAATAGCTCTTTCTCTTTTGCCTCAGTGTCACTGTAATTCTCTTAGGCCACAAAACTTAACAACTCAAGAGCAATTTATTGGTGGTCTTTTTATAATTATGACTTAATTTTCTTTTTGTTGATTGACTTCTTCACCTCTGTCTTCTTTTCCATTTTGTCCCATCAGCTGTTATTTACCCATGCTCAGAAAATTGAGACTTATTTTCAAAGTACTCTGTTTGCATTCATGTTCCCTGTGCTCCAACCCCCTTATATGCCATTTCTTAGATGTTCTTCCCTTTTTTTTAAGTTTATTTATATATTTATTTTCCTTAAAAAAATGTTTATTATAAGGGAAGGGAAACAAAAATAATATAAAAACAGGGAGGGGGACAAAACATAAGAGACTCATAAATATGGAGAACAAACAGAGGGTTACTGAAAGGGGTGTGGGAGGGGGGATGGACTAAATGGGTAAGGGGCACTAAGGAATCTACTCCTGAAATCATTGTTGCACTATATGCTAACTAATTTGGGCGTTAATTTTAAAAAATGTTTATTCTGAGAAAGAGAGAGAGAGTGAGTTGGGGAAAGGCAGAGAGGGAGGGATAAAGAGAATCCTAAGCAGCCTTCGCACTGTCAGTGCAGAGCCTGATGCGGGGCTTGAACTCACGAACTGTGTGATGCCGATTGGATGCTTAAACAACTGAGCCACTCAAGCACCCCATTAGATGAGCTTCCTAAAGCACAATTTTCAACATGTGCCTGGGTCAGGGCCCTTTTGGACCCTCCATCACATAGAAGCTGAAGTCCAAATCTCTTTAAAGCTTCTACATTTGACTTTATTCCAGAATCATTATCCAAATATATCATAGAATACCAGATATTCTTCCTTCCCAGCTATACATAAAAATAACTAATTCAATTTCACTTCCTAATTTTGCAGTGGAGTTACTACCTCAATATTTCCCAAACTTTAGGGATTCTGGCACCTCGTCATTATTTTTCCATTACCAATTACCATCTGAACTATTTTTTACTTACTATTCTCTGTAAATTCACTCTCATTCTAGCTAAGATAAGTATTGCAAAAGCAAATTTCTAGCAGTATCTTAAATGGGGAAAAAACAGCATCTACTGGAATTATTGGGCAATAAGTATAAAAATAAATGTTATTCTAATAGGCAAATTACAACTAAATACCTTTTGCCTGCTAAAATCATTGAGCTTGCTACTTACTTTATAGTTCTTATAAAGGAGAATGGAAAACAAGTGTTGAAAGAATTTTAAAGTCATATTAACAACAATAAAATTTTGTCCGTGAAAAAAATGGAAAGAAATTTTTAAAATACACTAACTTTCCCATAGCATTACCCAATATTATTAATTGTCCAGTCTATCTATCGTCCCAAATCATTTCATCCGTGCAAAGTTGGGAAATACTGCTCTAGATGAGATAGTCTCTTCATGTTTTTCTGCAGATTTCAGCTCTGCACATCCTTCCAGACCGGGCCAGACCTTCAGCACTTCCCACAGTGTTCTCTCAATATTCAGTAAAGCATGGCCTCCCCTTTCTCGGCTAATCTCTGTACACATCTCTTCACTCCATTTTGCTATTGACCGACTTACATAAAAGTTTTGAAGTTTATTTTTTTCTAATCTCTAATGATTACAGTTCAAGCAAAGATTTATGGAGTTCTTTTTAATCTCCCGATACTAAGCATCACACCTTCTAAGGAGGGGGAATTAATGAACAGTGATGGCATGAATGGCATGCATGATTAATGGATTAATACATTTCTCTTCTAATAGGTCAGGATTCCCTCAGGACTATGCATCAGTCACTCTTTAACTACAGGCCTTGCCCGGGGGAGAACATTGCAGGATTGATAGAAGTAGTTGTTAAATAAGTAAATGACACCTCCTAGAGAAAGTAGGCCATAGATGGCATTGAAGGGCAAAAACGATGTGGCTCTTTTAGGTGGTATTTATCAAATGCTTCTGCAACTTTTCTTCTCCTATAAGTTTATTCTGGTACTATGCTGGACTTGCTGACATAGCTCCCGAGAGGATTTAAATTCATGTGGTATATCACATGCAAAACTTCACACACTTGTCACAAACACTTGTCGCTCTCACTTTCAGTTATCACCAAATACCACAGGGAATAGTCTTAATAGACAGCGTGTATACATATGGTCTTTCAAGAAAAGATTTCCAAAAGTTCAAAAGTGACAAACTTTCAAGTTTCAAATCAATATAATTCCAAATTATCTTTTGTCCTCCAAATTAGCCAATACATTTTAAGATAAGGTGGCGTTTAACAGATCCTGCCTTGAGACACATAAAAATAATCTGTTTATAAATTAACTACATGGGGGGCACCTGGGTGGCTCAGTCGATTGAGCGTCTGACTCCGGCTCAGGTCATGATCTCACAGTTCATGAGTTTGAGCCCCACGTCAGGCTCTGTGCTGACACCTCAGAGCCTGGAGCCTGCTTCGGATTCTGTGTCTCCCTCTCTCTCTGCCCCTCCCCTGCTCATGCTCTGTCTGTCTCTGTCTCTCAAAGATGAATAAACGTTAAAAAAAATTAAAAATAAAAATAAATAAATTAACTACATGGAAGATGAGAAAACCTAATTAAATAATGCATTTGAGTTGTAACTAATAATTGTTGACTTCATAATTCCTAAATTCTGCACAATACCCATAAAATCATATTTAACATCACTATTACAAATTGGAGATAATCACATAAAGTTAAGGAGAGGATTACCAGATACTAACATAGGTGATCCAATATCAAACGTGAAATTAGACCCTATAAAAATGGACTTAGACATTTTTTTTAAGAATGAAGGACACATTAATAAATTGAAGGCACCAGAATTTTTACTATATGCTTTTTGATCTATTTTTTAAAATTCTGCTGAAAAACACGTAACATAAAATTTACCAGCCTGACCATTTGTGAGTGTACAGTCAAGTGGTATTAAGTATATTTACATTATGTACAAGCAATCATCAGAACATTTTCAAATTGCAAAACTGAAACTCTGTACGCATTAAATATTTCCTATCTTCCCCTCCCCAACCCCTGGCAACCACCATTCTACTTTCTGTTTCTATGAATTTGCCTGCTCTCAATACCTCAATACAAGTGGAATCATACAGTATTTTTTTTCTTTAATCTGTTTTTGGGGCTTAGTTGAAACTTAATTTAAAAAAGCCACGCTTATTGTCCCTCAGTTATTGTCAAATCATCTATTTAGTACAGCACATTATGCTAATTTCACCCTATTAACCCAATGAGGTGGATTTCATATTGACTCTACAAATGAGGAAACTGAGGCTTGACAAGGTGAAGCATCTTACCAAAGGTTACACATCTAAAAAGCAGTGGGGCCACCAAATCCAACTTTATCTGACTTCAATGCCCACGGTCTTTAATACACCTGTCTGTCTTTCGAAATACTTACAATTTTAGAGCATTTCAACCATCTGAAGTATCTGAAGCAAGCCAAAGTGGTGTGTGTGTGTGTGTTTCTAATTTGACTTTGAATGTTGCATATCTTCTTCCCCTCTTTTTATAAATTATTTTACTCAAAATCATTTCTCAAGGCATTACTCTATTCTGTCTCAAGGTTTATTCTAAACCCTGTCCCACAAAATCACAGAATATCAAGTACCTTCCCTTTTTAAAAAAACAACACTTACAGTTGTGGAAATGAACCCCAGCTTCTTCATTTCAGGAACATTATTTTAGTGAATGGAAGTCACTCTTCCAAAACTAAGAACTCTCTTCCAACGTGTCTCCCTCTGTGTATGGTGCCTGACCTGCTGCTTATGGAGCCACCTGGGACTAGAAGTCCTCCCACTGTGACTCCAAGGTTGTCCAACCAGAAACCCTAAAAGGCAAAAGAACTACAATACCCACAATTCAGACCTCTCACCTGAAACTGGGAGAAGAGAGTGGATGGCTACAGTTTCACCCTAGGAAAAAGGGGTATGTAAATGGAAAAGCAAAGCAGTAAAGTAAAGCATTAAAAAAAATCAGATCAGGTGGGTATATGTAAGAATAATTTATAAATATTGACCTATTTATATAAAAGGAAACAAAAGTGGTTGATGCTTGCCAGGTAAGAAGAAAGCTCCCTCGGTGTAGGCAAGGACTAAGAGCTGCTCATGCAAACAAATCCTCGTGCAGGGGTGGAACCTGCACCACCAGATTCTCTTTGAGTGAGTCAGAGGTAAGGATGCCTCACTGCCTGGTAGAGCAGGTGAAGAGAACTTCCCTGGGGAGGCCTGACAAGCCTCTCCTACATCAGCCCTGTGATTGTCACTCAGAGATGTTACAGCCACAGTGGAGATCTTTCACCTTTGCATCTTACAAAAAATCCCCTGGATTTTTTTTAATGTGAGCAAAATGAAACCCTTTTTGATATTTCCTTCCGTTTTCTAATTTTGTGTTTTCCTTCTGTGTGTTTCCACATTATTTCCGGTTGCTCAAGAACATGAAAACTGAAGGGAAAAAAAGAAAAATAAATGTTTAAACTTGGGTAAAATGAAAGGTGCAATAACGGTTTCATTTTTTTTTTCCAACATTGGGAAGAGAGAATGTTAAGAGAAACACACAAAAGCTGAGAAATGTGTTTCCTCCATTTGCTCATACAGCATCTTTTTCTAGCCTTTCATTTCCTATCAGGCAAAATCCAGAAAATGGATATAGACAAGCCCTGGAGTGGTCTGGGCCTCCAAACATAATGGGAAGCAGGTGGCTGAATGGTGACAAAAGAGAAATTTCTTTTCCCTTTTCTGCATTTCCCCTCTACCCTTTCTATGTGCTACCTGCCTAGGGAACACTGGGGCTCCACGTGCCCAAGCCACTTCACTCACACAGAGTTCTGTTGAACTTTCCCCTCGGGTGGTCCCACAATCCAAACTGAGATGTTCTACCTTCCTTTGTCACAGGTCCTTCAATCTCCTGACTAGAACCTAACTTTCCTTTTTGTCATTTATGTTCCTTCCAGAACAAATGGCTCTCCCACTTCCCCAAACCCTATATATTTTGTTTACCGTGCTGTGTTTTTCTCCCTAAAATATGCTTTGCCCACCTTTAAATGTTCAGTTCTTTCCTTTCTTTCTCTCCTTCCTAATAAATTACATAATATTCTATCTAGTCTTGTCATAACACGTTTTATACCTCGTTTCATTGTTTTGTGTGTGTGTGTACACAGGCAGTCTTACCTTCCAATATGAAGGCAAGACCTTGTTTTATTCCTCCTTTACTAATTCAGATAAATAATCAGTGACTGAAATAATGAGATATTATTAACTCTAAGCTGGATGTTAATACCAATACCATTTCTATCTGTCCCAGAAAACAAACATTCGCATTTAAAGAACTTTCTAAATGTCTCTATAGAGTACTGTTATCAGAGTCCCCCCCCAACCCCGCCCCACATGGTCTAGTCTGGTGTGGCTTCCACAATCATTATTTGCAAAAAGGTAAGGTATTAAATCTATCATTTTAACTACTGACAGTTCCTGAAGTAAAGGCTTTCATGGATCAGCACTCATTGTTTCACCAGCTCTGCCCTGTCATGTCCTTGATTTTCCTAATACCTTCCCAAAGACTGGCCCTCAGCCCCATGACTGCATCTTGGAGACTGGGCCCTGCCTTCATCTATGATTTTTGATCACTAGTTCCAGAATCTCATGCTCATTTCTCCTGTAATCTAATCTCCCCACTCTGAAGAAATAGCTGTGAACTTGGGACTACTTTAAATAGCTCTTAATCACTAATCTCTCTCACCCAAGGAAGGGAAGTGTCTCAGCAGTAGTTAGTTCCTTACACCTCTGCTTATACGGGATTCTCCTGGTCCCCACACGCTACTGTGTCTTGTAGCTATCAGCCACTGTAGAGGAAGTAAACCTTCTAGAGCCTGCTGACACATAATGATATGTCTACGGACCATCAGACACAAAAGCAGGCTGGTGAAGGTGACTGTTGTCTGGAAAAGTCTTCTTTACTCTCCTCTAGCACGTCATAAGGACTGTCAGTCCCTTAACCTCCCTATGAGAACATAATCTAAGCTATCTAAAGTTGGGCACAGAGTTCATCCTCAACACATACCTCAGTGTTTTTTCCTTATGAAAGTCTTTTCCGGGGCACCTGGGTGGCTCAGTCGGTTGAGCATCCATCTTTGGCCTAGGTCATGATCTTGCTGTTCCCACTTTCAAGCCCCACTTTGGGCTCTGTGCTGACAGTTTAGAGCACAGAGCCTGTTTAGATTCTGTGTCTCCTTCTTTCTCTCTCTACCCGTCCCCCACTCATGCTCAGTCTCTCTCTCAAAAATAAGTAAACATTAATAAAAAAAATTTTTAATTAAATAAATAAAATTTAAAAAAAGAAAGAAAGAAAGAGAGTCTTTTCTGACCTCTTCACCCTTTATTTTTCTCCTTACATTTTTCTTGTACTGATTTACACAGATGTCTGCCTGGATTAATACTTTGCCCATGCTAATCCAATACGTTTTCATCTACTCATGAAATCATCATCACTTGCAACCATGATATTTATTGTACCTAAAAAATAAGTAGAATGTGGACAAATGATATTTCCTGACTGATAGAAAACGGAAAGCCAACCCCATTGATCCCAGTGTGTGGTGAAAAAGCAAAACAAAGGCTTGAATGGAACTCTAAGGGAAGCTTCAATAGAAACATATTGGTAGGTACTGCTTTGCCCAAGTTGGGAGAGCTAAGCAGGTACTAACTATACCTATATACTTTTTTGTTTTCATAATTTTTTTAATGTTCATTTATTTCTGAGAAAGACAGAGTGTGAGTGGGGGAGGGGTAGAGAGACAGGGAGACACAGAATCAGAAGCAGACTCCAGGTTCCATGCTGTCAGCCCAGAGCCTGATGCAGAACTGGAACTCATGAACTGCGAGATCATGACCTGAGCCGAGGTCAGGTGCTTAAGTGATCCACCCAGGTGCTCCTACCTATGTCCTTAAATGTGGAAATGTGAAGGTACCAAGAGGCCAGGCGGACATGCAGAAGCCAGGGGTTAGGCAAAGAGGCTACACCATGCCTTTACGACTCTAGAAAAATGGTAAGAATCATCCACTGATGGATGCCATGCTTGTACAATGTTCTCAAAAGGCCCATTGGTCAAGCACCAGAATCAAGCCGGACTCCACAGCAGCAGACAAGACCCAGTAGCATCACATGGGCTTCAGCCCCCCCTTCTTTTCACCATACCAGAATGTTATGTCTATCCTCCTGCCATACACTCAGGTACCATTTTGGAAAGAAAACGAGACTAAGGAAAACGAGCAATTGAAAATTAAAAGGAGTCACCCAAAAGAATATTTAAGCTGAAGATTGTGATGTCCTAAACTGTGAATTTAAAATATGCTTCACCCCATCCACAATCTAATGGTGACAATCGACATGGAAGCTGAAGTGCCAGTTATTCATTGACCCAGCCATCCTGACAGATAAGAGCAGAGCACTTAGAATACCTAATCAGACACAGCCATCTGGGAGCTGGGATTAGGAACTGGCGACAAAAAGAATCAGGAACAGGGAAGAATCCACTCTCTTGGTGAACAGGGGCAGCAGTGTAAACACTGTCCCACTCTGAATGTGGCTGTAATGGCCATGGAAAGCAGGGTCCAGAACTCTTCATGTTGATCATACAAACTGTGATTTCTAGGGTTAGCAGAAACAATGAATGTATCCAGTGGCATTGTTTTGGCTGCTGCTCTGGCTTCACAAGCTGTGTGTCTGATTCTCCAGCCTTCCTAGAAACTATGGGGTGGGTGTGTTACTTTTCAATTTATATCAGCCAAACTCATTTGCTATTGCTTGGAGGCAAAAACTCCAACTGATACATACACCTAACACAGCTCTTACTTTAATGACACAGACAGTACCTCTGCCTACTCTACTATTATTAAACTCCATTAGATCAAGGACTGGATCTAATTTAATTTCTAAATACCAAAAATTCCACAGTGCCTGGCCATGGTACACATTTGTTGACCTATATTAAACTGACCAGTAAAATAAGGAAGCCTTGCTTAAAGTTCCTTCTAACTTTATAATTCTCTGACTACATGGAAGCTGTCAGTAGCTTATTAATGCAAAGCTAATTTTTTTTTCTTCAGCTGATTTGGAATTTAGACTTTATCCCCTCTCTGTGTCTAGTAAGAGAGCATAGCTAGTGATTTCCTGCATCCAGAGGGGGAAATCAAACACAAAAAGTGGTTTGAATATGCCCAGGGTGTTACTTAATAATCAAAAGGGGATTTTCTTGGTATCCTTCAATGACCTATGTTAAATGTCACTCATGTTTGGTCTTAGTAGGACAAATATACAAGAAAAAAGTGATAGGAAACAGCCATATTCCCCACATGCTTAGATTTTTCCCAGTATGAGGTTATCTTGGAGAGAAAGGCCACATTTAAAGCTTAGAAGAAAGTTCCCCCTGGAGTTTTTTCTCTGTCGTCTTTCAGTATGTACTAACTCTCAGACCCCTGGGCAGCCTGTGACATCCGTTTTCTGGGTCACTTTGTCCCTGAGTCATGATCACACTGTAACTTTCCAAAAATAGTTAATAACTGTGCCTTTACCAGTTAATTTCAGTGAATAGCTCAATCATAGTGAAATGTTACAGCCAAAGTTAATTTAGGTCAGATTGATCTTATTTCCCTAGATTAAGTGAGCCAAATGGTCCTTACAATTTCATATTTTCCTTCATTACATCTTTCTGGCTCCTTATTGAACCATAAGATGAATCATCCATAAATTGACCCCCACCAAGCCGTAGAAGTTTAGAAGTTGAGAAGTTCATCACTGTTTTCTTTTGTTCACTGCTTTCAGGATAACACACAAGAAAAACATGTGCCAACTGTTCGCATGATCATAAGATGTTTCCATGCTGCCCTTTTGCTACTAATCAACAACAGAAAACCCTCTGTACAGTTTTTTTTCTGGAATGTCTTTGGATTACTTGCCTCCTAACCATAATCTAAAGAGTTGTTTTTGCTGACTCCTCTATATTTTTATTGGCACAATTGCCACTTTTATCCCATAATCACTTTTTGTTAAAATCTTCAACAGTTTTTCCATCGACTTCCCTCAAACTTACATGATTTTCCAGAAATTCTCCAAAGTATATATGTGTATATTTGTCACTAAATCCTAAGAATAATGTAGAATTTTGATTAAAAGAGTGATTTTCTGCATTTACTTAATAGGTAACTTTGTGTGTGTGTGTGTGTGTGTGTGTGTGTGTGTGTGTGTGTGTGCGCGCGCGCGCACGCGTACTTTGGGGGAAAAAGAGTTTACTCTGACTTCCTGGTATACCAGATGGTAAGTTATTTGAGAGTCAAATATCAACTTTTAATTTTATTCTATAAACCTACAATCTAGAAGCCAAGACAAGGGGATTGCAAATATTCCTATCTCATCTGTTAATATGGTTTATATAATATGCTTCACTATATATGTGTTCTTGAATATTTCTTTTTTTTTTATTTTTTTTTTACACTTTATTTTTGAGAGACAGAGAGAGACAGAGCGTCAGCAGGGGAGGGGCAAAGAGAGAGGGAGACACAGAATCAGAGGCAGGCTCCAGGCTCCGAGCAGTCACCACAGAGCCTGATGCGGGGCTCGAACCCACGAACTGTGAGATCATGACCTGAGCTGAAGTCGGATGCACAACCGACTAAGCCAACCAGGCACCCCTGTTCTTGAATATTTCTAAATTTTACATAAAGACACAAAACATTTTTTTTTAATTTTTCTTTTAATGTTTATTTATTTATTTTTTTAAATTTTTTTTTCAACGTTTATTTATTTTTGGGACAGAGAGCGACAAAGCATGAACGGGGGAGGGGCAGAGAGAGAGGGAGACACAGAATCGGAAACAGGCTTCAGGCTCTGAGCCATCAGCCCAGAGCCTGACGCGGGGCTCGAACTCACAGACCGCGAGATCGTGACCTGGCTGAAGTCGGACGCTTAACCGACTGTGCCACCCAGGCGCCCCGTAATGTTTATTTTTTTTTGAAGGAGAGAGAGACAGAGCGTAAGTGGGAGGGGGGCAGAGAGAGATGGAGACACAGAGTCCCAAGCAGGCTCTAGGCTCTGAGCTGTCAGCACAGAGCCCAATGCAGGGCTTGAACCCATGAACCATGAGGTCATGACTTGAGCCAAAGTAGGAGGCTTAACTGACTGAGCCACCCAGGCACCCCAACGCAAGACATTTTTTAATGTTAAGATCTATCCACATACCACTATGTGCTATGGACACCATCATTGGCATTTTTCAGGAATAGTTTAATTTTTCTCTCAATTTGAAGCTCTGTAATAAAGTAGCAGTATATTTCATACAATGGGAATACTGCCTCTTATCTTGCATGTTCCTAATAAGTATTGAACCACAGTCTCTATTCTCTAACTTGGGGTTAAGAGATTGAAATCCAGAGAGACACAGGTTTATACAAGGTACAAAAATTCAGTGTTCTCTCACATAGAAAACAAGGAATGCCTTAAGTCACTTATCCACTATCCTATAAGGATTCCCATCTGGGATGTCAGAACCTATATGATGTTGGCTGCTTATATTTTCACACATTTGGCTGGTGCCAACAAGGGCATTTGAGTGTGTTCGTTTTTCATTGCAACCATAACAAATCACCACGGATTTAGTGGTTTAAACACAAATTAATTATCTTACAGTTCTGGGGGTCAGGAGGCTGACATGAATCTCACTAGGCTAAAACCAAGGTGGGAGTAAGAGTACATTCTTTTCTAGAAACTCTGGAGGAGAATCCATTTCCTTGCCTGTTTCAACTTCCAGAGGCCATCCACACTCCTTAGCTTAGATTCCCTTCCTCCAACTCTAAAGCCAGTAACACCAGGTTGAGTCCTCACAAGTGACAACTTTCTAATCTTGGCATCCCCTTTATCTCTGTTTCTGTCTCTCTGCCACTCTTGGTGTCTCTGTCTGTCTGCCTTTCTCTGTCACTATCTGACTCTATCTCTGTTTCTCTGTCTCACTCTCTCTCAGAAGCTGGGAAAGCAACTCTGCAAAGGACTCCATGATTATAGTGAGATCACCTGAGAAGCCCAGGATATCCAACCCCCCGACGTGAAGTATGAGCGTTAATCACATCTGCTAAGTTATTCCTGCCATGTCAGGTAACATATTCATAGGTCCCAGGAATTAGGGTGTGGACATCTTGGAGGGGCCATTACTCTGGCTATAATACCAGTATACCACCTTGGGAAATATTCTATATAGTATTTTCGGATTAGAGCTGGACCCTGTACAGACTTCCCACTGATGTTGAAAGAAAATAGTTTTATTTGCACACAGAACCAATTTTAGAAGAAGATATATAATTGAAGAGGCATAAAGAAAGGCCTTGAGCCACCCCCACCCAAACATCACCTGCTTCTCAGCAGTCACCCATTATCTAATTTTGAGAGACCTATGATTCAGTTCTAAAAGTGATTTGCTCTCAAGAACAATTAAATTCAATTAATTAAATAAGACCATATTAAAATGGAAATATGCCTTAGAGGGATTGCCACCACAAAGATTCATTAGCCAACATTTTGTAAGGGATGGTTTATGAAATGGACAGAGTGCAAGAGGACTAAAGGCAGATTTAAATTAAAAAGTAGGAGTTAGCCTGTATCAGAGATACCATACAAAGTGCCTCTCCCACCCATGTAGAAGGGGAGTGTCTCTCCTGTCTCATGAAAGAATCTAGCCCCAGATATACTTTTTCATGCCTTTTAACAGATGTCTCGACTGCTCTGACCGACCATCGATGACTGATTATACATGACTGGATTGAAAATTGATGTCCAAACAAAGTTGTCCATATGCAAGCTAAGCCACATTTTTTCACACCCTATGTTTGACCTGTTTGTGGTTTATGAATCAATTTGTCAACATTTTTAAGTGAAATACAGTATATGGAAATGAAATAGAATAAAATTGATCAGATAAATGGCATGGAATGAATAGAAGACACTAGAAAAGAATAGATGTGAGTACCTTGAACTAAAAATGGTGAGTGTTATTTCATTAAGTGTTCATTTCAGTGTGTGTGAGTGTTGTCTGTGTGCATGTGTTTGAGGGTTTGAATATTGAATCAAATATAAATTGTTTTGCTTCCTGTGGGCAAATTTGAAAACTACCTAGCTAAATGGTGGTCTTATGAGGTACTCTGGCATGAGAGCTATGCCCAATTACACACACACACACACACACACACACACACACACACACACACACACATATATGATTGCAACTAACTAACCAATTAAATCATCTCTCTTATGGAATGCAAATGAAAAACTTCAACTAGAGCTTCGGGCTCTGGAGTGTTGCAAGACCAAGATAAACACCTTGACAAGACGGAAAATAGAAACCACAAACCAGTCAAAAGCTTGAGTAATATGCAGAGACTGTGGGAGTAGAGAGCAGCAGGGTGGAGGGGTGGTGATTGACAGTGACAGAAAGAAAGAAGCAGAGTAAAGTAGAGGTTAGTCACAGGAATGGCAGAATCACAGACTGCAAGTTATGAGATATACCCATTTATAAGGGCAAGGCAAGGTGAGCCGTTCGTTATTCCCACATTCAACAAATACTAACTGAGTGTCTACTATGTGCCAGGGACTGTTCTAAGAGCTAAGAATACTGCAGAGAAGAAAACAGACAGAAGTCGATGTCTTCATAGTGTCTATATTCTGGTGGTTGTATACTGAGTTGTGCCCCAAATTACATTTAATCATACAAATGTCACAGTGACTTCCTGTGTTCCTTCATGGTTCTCTATCCTTTCAACACACCCTCAGTGTTGTATTTCTTGCAACATGAAAGAGCCTAGTTAATGAAAGAGTCAAATACGAAATTGATTACTTAGAGTTTTGCCTAGGGCTAACTCTAAATATACCAAAGTCTCATAATGGAGAGGATGAGCTAAGAATTTGCCTTTTCTTGCAGATGGCATCGAGAACAAAACAGAAGAATGAAATTAACTAAATAAAATAAAGTTTCCATCATTGTTTCTTTTTCACTCATTTTCATTGGTTATTTATTATATTACAAAAATATTCAGTGTCAATTATCTCTTATTTTCTCTTGCATTTTCTTTCATATTCTACCTCTTTTCTCTCATTAGAATCCTTTCTCACTCACACACACCTCTTAAGTCTCCCCCATTTTACAAAAACAGCAAACTTTGTTGCCAAGAAACTGTGATAATCTTTGCATCTCATCATTGATAAGCTGTAGACAGAAACTCTATATACTTGCTGTCAGTTTTCTTACCTTCTTCTCAGTCCTCAACCCTTTCTAATCTGAATTTTACTACCATCAAGCTCTCCTTATGGCCATTTTCCCTAAAATCAATTGTCTTTTTTCAGTCTTCATCTTTCTTGATCTCTCAGCAGATTTTAACACGTATTAAAAAAAAACCCCAAAACCTCAGGTTCATCATAACCAACGTTTCTCTCTTGCTCAGGTAAGCTTCAGATTTATTGTTCAGGGAAAATTCATGAGGGCAGGGTCCGTTTTTGTGTTTCTTCACCATTAATTTCCCAGGTAGCATTGGTGTGTGGGATACAGCAGGTGTTTGCTAACCATAGTTTGAATGTATGACTGAATGGTGAATTTATATTCTTTTGTATACTAGATTTTAGTGGAAACAAGATTTATATCTTTCTTTAAAATTGTCCCCCAAAATAGAGAGGAAGTGAGGTCTTTATTAGGAGGGAAATTTATAAAGAAATCCTTTTTTTCTTGGACTAGATGAGGTTTTTGCTAAAATGTACTTGTTTATGAGATTATTAGTGATAAAAGAGGCACAGTTGCTCATCTTTTCCAAATTACATGTCATGGACATTCCCCTAACATGATACTTAGGGTAGAGAGTAGACACATTTCCAGATGCCCATTGCTGAAAGAAAATAATTAACTGGAACACTGTTACAGTGATTTCCCCCCATTTCCATTTGAAAAGAAATTTATGAATTTCCAAAGGCAGAGTTCAAAGTCATGGATGCCATTTTAAGTAAATACAGGCCTGCATATTTCATCGTATTTCGGGGAAATGAAATTAAACAGCCCCACGCACAAGTGATTAAAGCAATGTGTCACCCTAAATTCCAAGGTGATAATTTTTGGTGTCATCCTAGGGACTGATGCTGCCAGTAAGAAGGAGATAATTTATCTTAATTTAGACATATATTAACTCTTTTAAGTTACTAAAGTTCTTTGAGTAGAATTTTAAACGCTGTTTAACTAATAATGCTTCTTTTCACTGAAAGGGTATAATTTGCATTTGAAGTTGATTAATCAATTCCTCAGTAATGGACTAAGCAACAGAAATTTTACATTTTTAAGATTCAAATCTGTGTTTAAGACCCAGGTGTCATCAATAAGGCATTTTAAAATGAACATGACTAAAATAATTTTAATATATGTAAGAAGGACAAAATATCAAATTTGAGACTAAAATCAGAGATTATTCACATTAATTACTCTGTGTAATTAAATTATTCTGAACTTCCCTTAGCACTTTATAGCATTAACTTCTTGGAGACACCTAATCAGTGAATTTTAGTGCTATTATAAAAATGTTATTTGCTTATGTTGTCTATACCTATAAAATAGATATTATCTAAATTTATAAAATAGATTGTTCCTATTCCATTCATCCTTGCAGAAAAATAATAGTTTGCCAGTTATCTCGGAAATATCCTGCCAAACATGATTTAAATGATGCCCAAGTCATTGTGGGTATTATGAAAATTATTAGAAAGATGTTAGGGTAGAGTCTAAAAAGAGATTAGTAACATTGAAGAGTTACTTAGAATTTTTCAGAATTAAGACTACCTTTACTTTTTTTTAAGTTTTTATTTTAATTCTAATTAGTTAACATACAGTGTTACATTAGTTTCAGGTGTACAATGTAGAGAAACAATTCCATCCAAGACCAAAACCTATGTTTATTTTGTAAACCCATACTACATTATTTATTCATATAACTCACAAAAATGTATCAGGTAGGTACTGAAACAAATAAACTCAAAGCATTTAAGTGAGTGGTAGTGGATGAACCAAGCTGGACACTGGCTTTCTGTGCTCTTAATTCAGTGTTGTTTCCACTTTACCATGATGCTTAATATAATCTTCCTGGAATCGTCAATGTTCCAACACTCTGGAAACCATAATACTGCCTACTTTCAAATAAATGTTTTTATCTAAGTGGTTAAAAGGAACCATTTAGTAAAAGGGAAAAATAATTTTCAAAAAAGTATTTGAGGATCAAAAACACTATAGGGAAATGCTTTAGGATTCCAAAGAAGAAATTAAACAGAGAAAAGTCCCTTTCATATTCACTGGTGGGTAGATGAAAGTAAAAGTTCTCAAATATGAAAGAGTTCTGGGATTCATCTGGATACATTTGCTTGTATTTCCAAAAGGTAAACCACATAATATAAAAGAATGTTTCTGGCCAATTTAACAGCCTTAGGAGGACAGTTTGTGGTGTCACCACACAATTTCCTTTTATATCCCTGCTGCTGATATTGATTTGCCTATTGTTCTCTCTTTCGGCCACCTTTTCCAACATCATTGAGACTGTGCGAGTGCTAGAGAAATAGTAAATTTGAAGGTTATTTCCAAAGACTCTTTCTACATATAATCTCTTTGAGGTCAAGGACATGAATACAGTCATGCTAGTTTTTAACAATTAAGGACTATAGAGAATATGACTATTGTCTCACACAAAAGTCAGAAGCATCTATGCTCGCTCTATCATGGGATTTTTTCAGGACAATGAAGATTCAGGTCTTCTCTGCCTAACAAAATGACTCATCAGTTGACAGAGTGATCCCTCTCTACAATCAGCCTCCATATTCCCTTTCCCAACTGAGTACTGACTCCACGCCTTTAAGATTGCCCCAGAAAGAAAACTTTCCTTATGTAAATCCAAATCATAAGTATCTAGTGGTTTCATTAACCTTGTATTTGCATGCCCCTAAATGTTGTTAATACTTTTGTGGGCTGATCTGTGAACCCAACCACTATTTGAACATTGTTGCTTTGAGGAGCTACATTCCCATTCCAAAAAACTGACCCAGGCACATTTGATAGGGATTTTTTGAAGTATACATGGTTTAAGCCTTAGAATGCTATGAATAATAACAACAAAGCTTGAGAGTGGTTTGAGGAACTAGATAACATTTTCAGCCATTCTTCAAATGCTTGTGGAATTTTGCAATTTTGCAATAGTAGATAAAACAACTGAAAAAGAAATCCAAAAACCTGGATTCATGTCCTAGCTCTTCTACTTACTAAGCTATTTGACCTTGATCCAAAATACTTAACATGAACCACAATTTTCTGTTGGAAATGGGTGTAATTTCCATCCCATTAAATCTCAGGCTTGTGAGGCAGCACAGGTCAGGTGTGGGACCTTGACTTCAAAGTGATACAAATGCAGGTTTGGATTTTATCTTGACTACTTACCATAACAGTGAATTTCTCTGAGTCTCAGTTTCTTACTTTTAGAATTTAGGAGGATTCAAAATAATATGTACCTAATAAGTTCTTGGCCAATGAATAACTGCAATGATCTTAAGAGATGTGGGAGGTGCCTGAAAACTGTAGAGTATTATCTAATTTTACCTATATTAAAAAAATTAATGCTTATTTTTGAGAGAGAGAGAGAGAGAGAGAGAGAGAGAGAGAGAGAGAGAGAGCCCAAGCAGGGGAGGAGCAGAGAGAGAGGGAGACACAGACTCAAAAGCAGGCTCCTGGCTCTGCGCTGTCAGCACAGAGCCCAATGCGGGGCTCGAACTCACAAGCCTTCGAGCCATAAGATCATGACCTGAGTGAAAATTGGCAGCTTAACCGACTGAGCCACCTAGGTGACCCATCTAATTTTATCTATATTGTTAAACATATGAATATGTACTTCCATTATGCAATTTAGATTACAACTTGAGATCAAAATGTATACTGAACTTGATGCTTAATATCTGTCTTTCTGACTAGAATAATTGAATGCAGGACAAGGGAAGTGAGAGGTTTTATCTCTCTTGATTATGACTTTGTTCCTACAACAGTGTCATCACAGAGTAGACACTAGATAGTACACTCACATGAACAGGGCACTCATGTGTCAGGCATCTTATCTTCATAACAACCCTGCGATCCAAGTACTATTATTAGCCACAATTTACAAGTAAGGAAACAGTGACACTGATCAATCTCACAGCCAGTAAAAACCAGAGACAGGACTTGAACATGGTCTCGCTCCAGAGCCCGTTCTCTTAAATGTTACACTTTACCAGAGATTAATATTTGTTGAATAAATGGGTGAACCCCCATCTTCTTGTACACTTCTTTGTTAATCACTAAACCATAATAACAGTAAAGATATAATGTTAGTTAAACCCATTTTGTGAAGAAGGATGGTCATTCCCTTCTGTCTTCATACAAAGTGACCCAGAAAACTTCCTTGGGGCAAAACAGAGAAAATGGATTCATTTTCTGAGCATGCCCAAGGCCAGATCACCTAGGGCAGTGAGAGGCAAAGCAGTTGTATGCCCACTAACTCTGCAGCATTTTCTCCTTCAATTCAATCCCATTGAATACATTTATACTCCTGATAAACTGTAGGGTAAACTGTGTTCTATGGAGAGGTCTATCAGTAGTGGCTTTCTCTCACAAGGACTAGACCTCAAAGAAGCTGCTGGTCTATTGGCAGATCTAGGAAGTAAAACTCACACTTCCTAGATTGTATTCTGGCTTCTCCATTCTGTGATTCACTCGCCTTTGGATTTTTCATTTTCTCTACTCAGAAGTAAGCACTTTCTAGGCTGGATAGTATTTGCCCTCAAAGTCAGCTCATGTCATAGAAGAGCTGTGGAACAGCTGTGGAACCTTACAGAATACAAAGCTCAGCCTTAGTTTCTTAATAATACTTGTTGCTTCTAATTTATACATCTCTTTTGTGCCGATATGAAATAATGCATCAAGAACTATAAATTGCTACTCAAATGGAAGGAATTTTGTTGTTCTTGCAGAGCTGGGGAGGCAAAATGGCAGAGTGGTTAAAGTCGGAGTCCTGCACAGCACTGCCTGATTCCTGATCCACATGATCTATGTCTCTCTTGTGCCTTCATCTCAAAAGTGATGACAATAATACTTATATCATGTGGATTTTGCAAGGGTTAGCAGAGTTAACACACGTCAAGTTCCTACAACAGTGTCTGGCATGTGATGGCGATGTCTTAATAAATGTTAGTTGTTATTGAATTACTACAGTGTGTAATTGAATTACTATAGTGACCAGGTATGGCCTAACTGCCTTTCTCCTCTCAGGAGAGCTGCTAGGATGCCCCCACATAAGCCTCCATCCTGCCTGTCCGGGAGCTAAGTGTGAAGTTGTGAAGCTCACTAAGTATTTAACCAGCCATGGAATCTGATTGCTGTCAGATTTCAGTACAGTTCTCCAGGGGAGAAATATTTTATCTCAAAAAATATTGTCTGGAAGAAGCCATTTGGTGTACTTGAAGTCTGATTATAGCATCGTTTGATTTACAAAATGTACCTGTCTTAGCAGTCTTGGTGAATTCCAAATTTCTAACCTCTAAATTATATAACAAGTATTTTACCAAGCCACAATCTGAGTCATATTCATGCCCTTTTCAGTAGTAAAAATGTTTCAGTGTATTCAAGAAACACAAGTATTGTGGCTGGATTCAGAAAGACATTAGATAGATAGATAGATAGATAGATAGATAGATAGATAGATATGGTAGTGGTAGGAACTTATTTTTTTTAGTTTATTTATTTATTTTGAGAGAGAGAGCAGGGGAGGGGCAGAGAGAGAGGGGGAGAGAGAGAGAGAGAGAGAGAGAGAGACAGAGACAGAGACAGAGAGAGACAGAAAATCCCAAGCAGGCTCTGCACCATCAGCACAGAGCCAAATGCGGGGCTAGAACTCACAAACCATGAGATCATGACCTGAACGGAAAGAGCAGAAATCAAAAGTTGGATGCTTAACCAACTGAGCCATCCAGCTGCCCCATGGCTGCAGGAATTTAAGATGAATTGCATTCTTAGCTTTACTTGAAAGATAGCTATAGAATGATAAATTGAGGAGATAAAGAACTGTCATAAAATGGTTAATATTTACAACACATCCTATGTATTCTTCTGGTCTACTAGCTGAATGTTGAATCAGATAGATTTGAGTCAGAATACAGGCTACTGGTAGCTGAGAGCAAATTTTCAATCTCTTTAAGCCTCATTTGACGTATCTGGAAAATGTAAGTAATAAAAGTACCTACTTGATAAGACCCTTGAGAAAGTTAAGTGCACACTTATAAAGCAGTTAGGATGTCTAACTCAAAGCTGTTTGACAATTATCACATGTATAGACATCAGGGATTCCTTGAAAATACACACTGAGTTTGATTTATGCCTAATATCTGTTTTTTTCCTCTCTCAATAATGTTTATGATCTTAAGGACAAGGAATAAAACAAAGAGATGAAAATCAACTGAATAAATAAGAACACATATTTTTTAAAGAAAACACTAGCATTGGGGCGCCTGGGTGGTTCAGTCGGTTAAGCGTCCGACTTCAGCTCAGGTCATGATCTCACAGTCCGTGAGTTCCAGCCCCGCGTCAGGCTGTGTGCTGACAGCTCAGAGCCTGGCGCCTGCTTTGGATTCTGTGTCTCCCCCTCTCTCTGCCCCTCCCCTGCTCATGCTCTCTCTCTGTCTTAAAAATAAATAAAAACATTTTTAAAAAATTAAAAAAAAAATACTAGCATCTCATCAAAAGTTAAAAAAAAATTTAAATCAACACAGAAGTGGTTGTTCAAGTTCTGAAAATTCAATGGATCTCCAAACCAGAAAGCTGTAAGTCGTCAGTACTAGAGAATCATAAAGACTAGCTGGGGAGGAGAAAAAGAAAGAAGAGCCCACTAAGAAGAAAAATAAGGAAGTCTGGGAGTTCTTAAAAAAAAATCAAACAGAGTGTCACGGGGATCTGAATAAATGAGACAGTTTGAAATGAAAATTTCCTCCCTCAACTTCAATAAATACTCATTGAGTGAATAACATACGCAAAGATCCAGAAAAACAAGGTGATAAAACATGTTCTCTGCCTTTAAGAGAATTTCAATACCATAACAGGGTTATTATAGCAGGAGTTTATGCAAGGAGACGGGAGTAGAGAGGAGAGAATACCTCGATCTGTTTGGCAAAGGGTGGTGGTCGAAGCAGTCTTAACAAAGGAGGTAACAGGTGGGTTGAATTAGAAAGATGACTATTAATTGTCTGGGAAGAATGAAGGATAGGGCATTCTGGGCAGATAGACCATATGCAAAACCACCAGAGGCTTGAAATAGCCTGGCATGCTTGAGAAATTGCAGGTTTGGGGTCCTTTAGGGCCTTTGCACTCTTTATGAATTCTGTGTAGGAGGTTCGCTCAGCTACACTTCAGGTGCACATACATTCTAGCCATTCAAGTCTCAGCTTAAATGTCACACCTCTATAAAACTTTCTCAGACAGATCACATAGCTTAATTTAGCCCCTTGTCATTCTAGAGCAAATAACTATTTTCATTATGTTAGGAGAGTGTACTAATGTTGTTTTTTTTTCTAATTTCCCTTATTAGCTCATTGTTTACAAGCTATTTGACCCTAACAGTTCCTTGACAACAGGCACCCTATCTTATTGACCACAGTATCCTACTGCCTAGAATTCTGCCAACCATCAAGTGGACACTCAATAAATATTTGGTTAATGAATGAAGTAGGTTGGACATATAATCAAGGGACAGAGGTTGAAGGGATTTGTAAGCCATCATAAAGACTGTGTATATTCAATAGGTGGAAAAGAACTACTGGTGATTAATAAGTAGGAGAAAATATATAAATAGTTTCCTCTTAGAAGATCACTCTCATGATTATACAGAAGATGCATTTGAGAAGAATGGGGCTGGTTTGAAATCTAAGGAAGTAACTAATACATGACATCTACAGTGAGGAATGTGAAGATGTGACTGATTGAAAACAATTTTTAATTGGAAGGGCCTAAAGGTGAGGACCGGACCCAACACTCAGGCTTATAACATGTACACAATACAAATACTTCAAAATTGAGTTTTCAAAGATTAAAGAGAGTCAATAGTATAAAAAGAGGAAAAGCATACAAAGAAAATGAAAACAGAGGGAAAGTTGTGGCAACATAGAAGTCATTGGTGGCATTCCAGAGCAGAAATGGTGGAAGGGATCTCTTGCTACCAACAGCAAATGAATATGATGGCTGTTAACAGCTATTCCACTCTTCATCTCTGGCTCCACCCTACACCACGGTGCAGGGGGTGAAGGGGCAGGGAGTGGATTCAAACAGACTTGATTCAAACAGCCCACAAGAGCAAGCTCTATCCACACCCCTCACAGAAAACTTCCCCTGGACACCACTCATGCTAATAAGTACAAACACTAGCGGCAGCAAGATACATTTCAGGAAATAGTCCAAGAAGTGTACAAGCACTTTTCTTTATGCACAAGCCTTGCAGGCCAACTTGAGGGTCAAAGTGAATTCCAGAGTCCTGGATTCCTAGATAAGGGGGTGTCTTGGGCACAACCTGATCCCTCCCCATGGCCTTAGAGATTCCTTGATTGGTGTTAAGAAGCACAGCTGGGGGAAGACCAGAGCATGAAGGTCCAGGTCAGACGCCAGTTCTACCTGGGTCTAAACTCAGGATGGATTGCAGAAGGAGCTCAAGAACTCACATCCTGTCATCTTGAAACCTCACAGAAATAGACTAAGAAATCTCCCTCTGCAGGAGTCCCAACAAAGTCTGGTTGTTCCTCAATCACTCTAAGTGGTCACAAGCCCGTCCCATCGTAGGCATCAATCATCTTGGCAGGGAGGAATGTGGTTGACTATTTGACTTAACCTGGACCTATGCTGTACCCTGGGGGAGGGGCGTGAACACCATAGTCTGAGAAGGGAGCAGTAGTGGAGGCCAGGAGAGATAAGGTGAAAGGATGCAGAGGGGCTGTGATGTTTATGTGTGCACTACTGTTGGACACGAAGGAAGATTCCAGGGTCCTATGGAGGGGAAAGCAAAAAGGAATTGGAATATATGAAGCAGCACATGGAAGTATGATCCCAAGAGAAAGGAAAAATATAATTAGAGCAAAGAGAAGGGGGCAAGGCCTGATGATAGCTTTGTCAGGGAAAATCTGTGCATGTTTGAATGTAGAGGAGGAGAGCTTCAAATTTTAGTATACATATAATGTTTGTTGTTAAAATGTAGATTTTGATTCAGCAGGACTGAGGTGGGGTTTGAAATTCTGCATTTCAAATAACCTCTCAGGTGATGCTGCTGGTTGATAGATCTCACCTTAAGAAGCCAGGATATAAAGAATTAGGTATGAAAGAAAGAATGAAATTGAAGGGGCTGCAAAGAAAGGAGAGATGAAAACAAGATTCCCTGAAGCACTCCTCTTTGGGAGTGGGGACATTCCAATGCTCTGTGAAGTATGAAAGAGTATTCGGACCATCTAGCATAAGCATGAAGAAGTAATGTTGCGCTTGTGAATGTCTTGTCCTTCCTATGCCCACGCTCAATGAAAACATGGCTTTCGTGTGTGTGTGTCTGTGTCCAAGGATGTGTGTCTGGGCGTGTGTGCCCGCATACGTGTGTGTGCATGTTGGATTCTTTTGACAGTCTAGCAGCTGACCACAGGCTTTCAGTCACATTGTTAGTGCTTCCCTCATGACCTCATTTTTAACCAGTCATATAAATAATGAAACTGAGTAAATTAGGGCTTCACAGAGTCTTCTTTCGACAATTCAGAGATCTGAAAACCATATAAATTTGCCAAGTAATGAGGTGTCAGCACCTTAGGGTGACAATACTAAAAAAGTACCTCGTTAAAATAAGGAAGTAATCATTAGCGAAAACTTATTTCTGCTACTTTTGAGCCGAAACAAAAATAACGTCAGTTTTTTCCACAGATATTGACCTCAACAATGACTTTTCTAAAGCATTAAGTGGGGTACTGTCATGACAAATATTTTCAATAAAACCTTTTATTTGAAGTTTCAAAAAATTTTTTACAACACATCTACCATCCCACTGTCTCAATTAACTATTGGGAAATAACATATTTTTGCAAGTGAAGAATGTGTAACCTAAGGATTTTATCTTGATTATTACTCTATGAAGCGTTATTAATTCTCTGGATGTATAATTTGTCCCTTAGTATCTTGAAGACCAGCTAAAATTTGAAAGAATTTTTTCCTCCTCATGGCTCCTCAGTCCATTTAATGCTCATTTTACTGTCTTGGAAACAGGAGAGGAAAACAGAAATCATGGGAATAAGTCTCTGAAAACCTGATTTTCTTGATTCTGCAAATATTTTTTTTCTTAATGTATATTAAGTCACTAAATTCCCCTCCTCCTATTTTTCTTACTTCCCATGTTAAGTCTTTCATTTCCTTTGTCTGGACTTCTTTTTGACTGGCTTTCTCCATTACTGTCTCTACCTCATCTTTCCATTTCAGCTTATATATCACCTCTTTAGAGAGGTTTTCTTAATCTCCCCTCCATAAAGTGAGACATTTTATTATTTTCTCTCACAGCACTCTGCTGAATTCCTTCATAGCAGTAATCATAATCTGCCTGTGTTTGTTTACTTGATTATTTTGTCTTGTCTTTAGAATGCCTACTGTACAAGCTCAGGTAAATATTTTCCCTTGTTTTTGGTTGTAAGCCAGAACCAAGCAGTATATTGCATATGATTTACTCTCATAAGATGTGTTAATGACTATAGGAAGGAGAGAAGGAATATTCCATAAGTTCTTTTAAAGTAGGAATTTGCTCTTGAATCTCTATAAACCTCAACTTTGTAGCCCCATGCTTCACATAGAGTAGGTGCTCAATAAATATTGGTTGAATAAATAAATAGATGATCAGGAAAGTGTCTGCAAATGTGAATAATTTCACTCTCAGTAGCCACAAGAGACAGAAGAAGAAGAAGCAGAAACCAGAAAGTCATGTATCCACCAACCACAAGTACTCTTTTGATTTTGGTTGATATTTGTGAGGCTTTTCCCTGGTCTTTCCAAACATACTCTAGAAATGCTTTACCCAGAGGACTTGTCTAAAATACAACAGGGAAAAAATTATCTAATTTTCTCCAAGGTTTCTGTTTCTATCAACCTATGTATTTAAAAACTCTGTAGTGCTCATGGGGATCACCCTCAGGAAAAGTGGACAGATACTTAGAAAAACCACAATCTTTCACCACAGTGGAGCACGCACTGATCATGACCAGTGAGCACCTTCAGACATTCTGTGCTTAATGGCATGCAGTTCATTTTTTCCCCACTTGTCACTTAGAACCAGAACCACAAGTTTATTTATCAGAATAAAAGATTCACATAGATGGCTTTTGCTTAAGAGTTAACAATGTAAGTCTAATTGCTAGGGTCCGTGTCCACTCCCCCAATTATATGTGTGACCTTGAGCAAAATGTTTAATCTTTTTAGGACTACTACCCACAACATGAACATAATAATATTTAGCTCATGGGGATTTTGTTTTCATTCAGTAAAATAATTCAGGTAAATGCTTGCATATGTACTGCCAGGAAGTTATTAGTGATTAGTAATTCCTAGTGCTAATGTTAAGAATGTGGTAAGAGCTTGATATTAGCTGGATGTTAGCTATTATCATTACCAACTTTATGATTGTTTTTCAGTTGCAGAAGGAAACTCAGATATTTGATAAAAGTAGAGGAGATAAAAAGAAAACATTTGCTACTTGCTTTATGGACATTCAGAAGTTATGAATAGCATCATTACTCTTTCCTGATAAAACAGGATGAGAGGGAGCATAAGGCCTTTCTTCTCCACAATACACTGGAGTCCCCCAGGAATGGGAAAAGTTTCTTCACAGTTGTATGAAGAGACCCCAGTGTGGTTTTTGTTTTGTTAAGTCATTCTGTTGTATTTTTTCTGTATTTCTTGGCCTTTCAAGTTTTATATCAACAGTTAGGTGTGTTAACATTGTTAGATAACAATTCCATTGAAATAAACTAGAGTAGGGGCACCCGGGTGGCTCAGTCGGTTGAGTGCCTGACTTCAGCTCAGGTCATGATCTCGCGGTTCATGAGTTTGAGCCCTGAGTCAGGCTCTGTGAAGACAGCTCAGAGCCTGGAGCCTGCTTCAGATTCTGTGTCTCCCTCTCTCTCTGTCCCTCCTCTGCTTGTGCTCGCTCTCTCTCTCTCTCTCTCTGTCTCTCTCTCAAAAAAATAAACATTAAAAAAAAATTAAAAACAAGGAAGTTTCTTTAAAGAAATTAATTGGAGTAAAAGAGAATGGCAGCACTCACAATGAAAGAGATGATTCTGTATTAAAAATAGCATTTTAACAATTCTTCAGAAAAGCCATTGCCATGCCAATCTAACTAACCCACTTTGTGTGTGTGTGTGTCCATGAGTATGCAAATATACTGAATTGATTACAAAGGCTAAAGTTGTTAAAAGTATACCTTCTGTCAATACATTCCCCCAAAAGTCTCAATTCCATCCTTACTTGCAAAACTAATATGGGGTACCTGGGTTAAGTGTCCGACTTCAGCTCAGGTCATGAACTCATGGTTCCTGAGTTCAAACCCTGCTTCAGGCTCTCTTGTCTCTGGCTCTCTGTTGTCAGCACAGAGATGCCCGCTTAGCATCCTCTGTCCCTCTCTCTTTCCCCCCCTCTCTCCCTCCCCCCCCCCATTTTTGCCCTTCACCCACTCATGTGTGCACTCTCTCTCTCAAAAATAAACATTGAAAAAAGTAATTTACCCAAACAATGCACTCACAAAGTTACTATCCAAAATACTCTATCCCCCCACCTTGCTCTGAATGCCTATTACTATCTTATAGATCTGACAGTTTATTTATTGTCCATCTCCCTTTCTAGAATGTAAGCCCTATGAAGACGAGGAATTTGTTCATCTAAGTCATAACTGTATCTCTAGCATATAGTAGATACTCAATAAACACCTGTGGGATGAATGAATATCCCTAAAATCTGTGAGATGTCAAGGCAATATACTTATATGCACAGCACAAACCATGGGAAAATCCTTAGTTGAATTCAGTATAAGCAACAGTGTGGTGTGGCATAAATATCAGTCGAGGTTTAGATTTTAGACTTGGTTCTGCCACCAAATGTAACAATGTAGGCAGAGATTATGGCTTTCATCTGTGTCAAACGACATAGATGATTAAAAAAAAAAAAGCATCTTCTTTTCTGTGTTTGATTCAATTCACCAAAAATTATTTCTTGCTAAGTGTCTATTAAGAAACTCAGATTGTTTCATGGGATAGAGTTGTGGGGGGATGGGCAGGAGAAGTGGCAGGGAGATAGCCAGTGTCTTTAAAGAAATCTTTACACCCAGGAAGTTATTAGATTAGCATACAGGACAGGATAAGCATTGACACAATTTTGTTATTCGGTTACTACTTTAAAAATACGAGTTTCCTCTTTTGATTCTCTGTTCTGCAAAATAAAACTGGTAAGAATTCAAAGCAAAATCTAATTGAAATTGTAGAAAATAATAAAACTGTCATACAGTTATTTCAAATATTGTTATTAATTTATAATTTGAAGTATTGCTAAATTTAGCTTTTATTAAAGCTTATGGAAACATAAAAGTGAGTATATTAAAATATAGATCTAATTCCTCCTATTCATTATTCCATTGTTTTAGATTGCAATTTGTTTTAATAATGGGCTGCCTTCATTTGAAAAGCACAAGCTGCAATTTGTTAATTTTTTGCTTGCCTAAGAAAAGTCTGTAGCCATCTTACTGCTATGATAAGTGTACGACACTGTAGTAAGTTTGTGAATAAGTTTAATGAAGTATATTTGGTTGTCATCTGAGTGTGTAGAAACCTGTAATATGATCTGGAGAGAAATAATGGAAATCATGGTAACATACATCTTTTAAAAGTTTTACACAGTATTCCACTGTTCAAGTAATAACTGCAATGTATTTTAAAGCTTTGAGATAAAATTGTAATATGAAATTTCTAATTCAATAAAAAAGTATCAAACTTCACATTAGTTCCAAGTCTGCTGTTCTAGAACAGACTTCCCTTGCAGCAATCTTATATTTGCACAGCGAATCTCTTTACATAATATACAGAAACTGGACTACATTGTACCATATAATGACAAAAGAATGTGAGACTTCTGAAAGCCTCAGTAACCACAAAACACATAATAATTTAAAAGAACAGATAATTAGAAAGAAATTTTTGCATCAGGGTCAAATAAGGCAGAAAAAGGGAATGTTCACTCAATATTCCCTTCCATTCAATAAGAAAAACAAATGCTTGTTATGCTGATGTCCAAAATAATTTTTTAAATTGTTATTTCTAGTTAGTAGACTTATAGGTCATGTATACTGCACTATAAGAACAACTCTAATAGCTTCCCAGCCTTAGGAAAGAACTAGAAATGAGCTATGAATAGTGAAAAGTGAGTCATCGTTACAAATAGATAGAATGTGCCACTGAAACAAATAGCAAAAGGTCAGGCCTAAAATGTTATCACTTTAAAACGGCATACTTTTTCCCATTTTCTTGGGTAATATTATTCATCACAGGCCTTGAACATTTGTGTCCAAGGCAATATTGCGTACAGAAAGAGCGTGGATGGACTTTGGAGCTCTGAATTCTAAATCAGACTCTGTCAATTTCTAGGGAAGAATTTGGGAAATTACTCACTTCCCCGGAGATCCATCTCCCACTTTGGCAAAAATGTAGGTCACACCTCTTGCTTCAAGTTTCATGGGAAAGATTAAAGGAAAAGTATCTGACATTATCCTAGTACATAAATGACATTCAATAAATATTAGTTTCCCTTTTTCCTTTCTTAAAAATGCAAAGCAATCCAAGAAAAGCCAAGTTGTTTTCTATGTGTATTGCATAAAAATTTGAACATTCCAAGCAATAAATAGCTTGAGTTTGGCAGTCATGAGTTATCTTTAATTAGAGTGTCTTTTTTTTTTTCCCCAATAATAAACTCAGGACTTTTTATAAAGATAATATAATCACTTCTTGATTCTCAGTTTAATGACCTGCAGCCACATGAACCAAACCACACACGCCTCCCAAATGGATAAAAATTCCTTTGTTCTGTAATAGCAATATAATGGGACATTGTAACACAATGTAACAGGTAGCTAGCTTGTAGTGAACATAGCATAATGTATAAATTTACCTAATTACTAAACAGTACACCTGAAACTAATGTAACATTGTGTATCAAATATACTCAAATGAGAAAAACCACTTTACACATATATTACACAAGTAATAGACATGAAATACTGAAAGTCAAAGAAACTTCCATAGTTACCTTAATATAAGGAAGACATCACAGAATTTTCAGATAGAAAATGAATTCTGGCTATAGTTTCACATCATATAAGTATACCTTTCTGAAGTGATAATGACTTCAATATGGTAGATACATTAAAAGTAAAGGCTGAATTGTGAAGGCTTTATTCTTTCTTTCTTAAATTTCACCATGTGCTCTAAGGATTAGTGTATTAAAAGCCAAATTCAAAGGTTCCAGAATGTGTTAAGTTTGAAAGCTATCACCATGGACAGCAAGACTTAACATAGGAAAATGGATATCCCTGCTTCTCTTTCGTTCCCCATTTCTTTTCTCTCCTCTGTACCTACTATACTATAGATTCTTAATGGATGCTTGTTGGATATATTAACAAATGAATGAGAGATCTTAAAAAAACTTCTAAAATTTTAAATGAAAATGTATGAAGGTGAATCATTTGGCTGGTACTTATTGTTGTCGTAACTAAAGGAACCACAGTAGGACACTGTAGAATTGTGCAGAAGGGGGTAAGTGCATTTGTGCTTCTAAAGATAAAGATTAGATGTTTTTCCAGAAAAAGGAAAATTACCTAAAATCACTGCAAAAAGTAACAGATGTTGAATTTGATCCAAGCATTCCACTAAAGGCTGGGAATACAAAGATGAGTATAGCGCTCACTTTCAAGAAATTTATAGTATCAAGGGAGAAATTAATTCACAAACAACCTGAAATATATGTAAAATAGACATAAAATAGACATAAAAATTACACACACACACACACACACACACACACACACACACACACTACTGTGCTCAGAAGCAGGAGCAATCTATGCTGCTGGGGATATAGGGTATAAGCAGGACGGGGGAGCATTGAAATATGCCTCTAAGGGGACAGTTTAATTGGGTCTCAAAGATAAGCCAGACATTACCAGTCATACAAGTTGAGGCAGAATATTTAGGCATCCAGTAGTGGATGTGAAACAGCAGAGAGGCCCCAAACCAAAGTGACCAGTTTAAGGAAAGGTAGGGAGATCAATTCAGTGCACAGCAGGTTAAAAACAATATGAGGGTAGGGAAGATTGGATAGAGAGGGGCTTGTTTGCCATATGGAAGAATTTGGACTCTATACTATAAGCCAGTGGTTTTCAAGGTATAGAATAGAGTCTCCTTAGGGCTTCCTGGAAGTAAAAGTTTCTTAGCTTTTAACTGTTTGGGCTTCTAAATAACATTTCCTTTATTAAAAAAAAAAAAAAGGTTTCTAAACCTCTATTATAGGCAATGAGCTTGTGAAAGGGAAATTTGTTTGTTTCAGAGAGTAATTTGGACAGATTTACGTTTCAAGAAGTCATTGACTAGATTTTAGTAGAGGTAGAAGGAGCCTGAGATTAGATCCTAAGAATAATTAGATCACCCAAGTAAAGATCTGGGAGCCTATTCCCAGATGGCCACAGGCAGGATGAAGAGCAGGTCACTGGAACAGAAGCAAATGGTCTTTGGAACTCTTTTCCACCTCCCTGGATTAAATGATTGAACTCCATATTAAGAGAAAGCAGATCAGGATTAGTCTCAGGTTTTAATTTAGGGTTTTGCATATGTAAAGGCACCAATGGTAAGGGATAAAAGTAGGATTAGGCTTGGATGCAAAAATGTAAACTGAAGTTGAAATACTGTAGTCCTTATAAGTGAATATGCGTATTCAAGTGTTGGACATTAAAGTGTGGGAAAGAAAAAAAAGATCTATACTAAGGATACAGCTTTGAGAGCTAGTGGCATAAGAGTGTGTCTCCATACATAAGTATGTAGTGGGTCACTCCAGGAACACATAAGTACATGAAAGTTCCAAAAATAAAGTGTGTTTTGCTTTATTTAAGGAATAGGCAGAGGAAGAGAAATCTGTGAAAGAAACTAAGTAGGAAAGGAAGAAGAAACTAGGAGACTGTAGTGTTATGTCACAAGGTAAAGCAGTTCCAAGGAAAGAGTCAAACACTGCAGAAAGATGTAAAGACTGAGTAGAATCTATTGAATTTGGCAATGTGCATCTCCTTAGAGACCTCAGCTAAAGCAGATCTGTTGATGGAATAGTGAAAGCAGAAATGGTGCTACAGTTTGAGAAAGTTAGGAAGTCATCGAATGGAAAGAAGGTACTGAGATTTCATTTAGAGGCACTTCAGGAGCAAAAATACTGATTTGTGTGTGTAGAGTTTGGTAGAGACTTCAAGAAAGTCAACATGGCTATAGGGCAAAACCAATAAGTATGAAATTTCTACTTACTTATGAGACCACTACCATCTTAAAAGTGGTATTTATTGGTGGTAAAAATCACAGGATTTTTTTTTAATTTTAATGTTTATTTATTTTTTGAGAGAGAGAGACAGAGTGTGAGTAGGGGAGGGGCAGAGAGAGAGAGGGAGGCACAAAATCCAAAGCAGGCTCCAGGCTCCGGGCTGTCAGCACAGAGCGCGATGCAGGGCTCAAACTCCCAAGATGTGAGATCATGACCTGAACCGAAGTCAGATGCTTAACCGACTGAGCTACCCAGGCGCCCCCAAAATCACAGGATTTTTAAGGGAAATTAAGAAGCAGTTTTGGAGGAAAAAATAAACTCATAGACTTGAAGCTTGATAACTGATTTATAACTTTGTCTTTTCATCCTGGATTCATTTCATTATGCTACCATGAATGTAGAGAATTAGATCAAACTAATAAGAGAAGTCAAAATCAAAATGCCATATTAGGGCTATCACCAGAGAGTTGGTGCCAGGAATTGGCAAATCTCTGTGTCCTTCGGTCTTGAAAGTGGAAGAAACACTGAAGCATTTAGAAGGCAATAACCGGGACAAAGAACATGTAAACAGCTGTTTCCTAACTAGGGAACAGATTCTTGAAGAACACCATGGTTGTTCTAGCATTAACAATGTGATTTTTTTTGTTGTTGAAGTTCAAGGGCTAACATATTTAGTTAATTTGGTGAGGAAAGCATGACCTACTTTCTACAACTATGCTCCGTGAGAGCACAAGTGAACTTTACTTTTCAAGGACTCTCCATTTTTTCCCCAAGAGGAAAAATAATTACTTATAAAACATTTAGGTTTTTTTGGAGTGGTGGGGAGGTGGGAAGTGGGGGTAGAGAATATCATTTAAAGATTTATGTTTCCTTTCACTTTAATGAAAATTCCATGACCTTTATTTATGAACTAACATGTTTCTAAATAGCTCTTAAAAGTTGAATTCTTCTAACCCTGTTTTATTGAACAGGCTGAAGTCCATCCCACCCCAAACCCACAGTCTTTTTACTGTTTTGTTGAGATTGACTGATACAGGTACAGAAAATCTATAAATTCCTTGAAAGAAGACGGCTACATCCTCAGGGCTTCATAGATAGATGTTCAATACATGCTTACTGGAGTAAGGTAAGTCATATACAAAATAATAGTGGCCAAAATTTCACTTATTTGAGGGATGATATCATCTTTCTTCTTTTAAAAAAAATGCCCCCCAGCACTTACAAATTAAAGAACTCAATAACTATTTGTCTTGAAAATAGATTTTGTTTGCATCCATTTGATTGGTTGACAAAGTTATTATTTACTCAAACAGGAATAGTTTAGCCCAGATATTAAGAAATCAATGCCCATGATTTGACCAAGCCCCACCTTGGATATAGAGCTTACTTAAAAAAAAGGCAGGGGAGGGGGAGATAGAGCTAAGATGGTGGTGTAGTAGGAGGGCCCTAGGATTACCTTGTTCCTCAAACAGAGCTAGATAACTATGAAATCATTCTGAATAACCACGAAATCAACCTAAAGACTGATAGAACAAATTGCACAACTAGAGAGAGAGAAGAGGTCACATTGAGGAAGGCAGGAAGGAAGTGCAGAGACATGATTTGGGGGAGAAAGTGATCATGGGTGCTGTGGAGGGAGGGAGCCCTTGTTACAGAGAGAGGTGAGAAAGAGTTGAGTGTACAGGGGCATAAGGAGAACACTTCTCCAAAGGCATTGGCTGGGAAAATGAGAAAGGTTGATTTTTGTGAGTTTTTGCAACCAGTAGGGCTCAAGGACTAGAGTTTTAGAGGGCCTTGGGCATGGCTGGGATACAGACCTAAGGACAGTGCCTTGTTTCTGTGGAGGAGGCAAGAAACAACCCCAGGGCAAACTGTGTGACCTGAGGTTCACCTAAGTTGTATGAGGAGAGACTGTTTGTACTTTTTGGAGTCCATCTATGAGAGATGGCATTGTTTCTATGGGGACAATAGGGTTGGCAGGGACCATTTCTCTTCCCCATCCCTCAGCATAGGCACAGAGACACCTGTTGAGGGCAGCTAACCCAGACACTGTCTGTTCAGCCTTCTTTGCTCCAAAGCCCATGCCTTGTGCTCTGGCATGACCAGAAGTGGCAAGACCACTTCCCAGAGGATCAGCATATGTCTTTGCCACAGCAGGCCCCTAAAGTTTGCAATTTTAAAAGTCAGCAGGCTAGCAAAGGTAGAGCCCAAGGTGTGCTGCAGGGCTCCAGGCAAGCAAGTGACCCGGAAACAGACAGTGTGAGAACAGCAATCTGATAAATGCCTATAATGCATGAGAGGAAAGTATTCTCTCCTCTGAAAGTGTTTCCCTGAGAGTAGCAAACACAGAGACCCTTCTCCGGGGACATCTTCTCCGGCTGGCATCATTTCCCTCCTCTACCCCTCAGCATAAGCTAACTTCACTAAATAGTACAGTGCCTATGCTAGCTGCCTAACCTGTTTACAGCAAGTCCTGACCCCCTACCCTCTGCCAGGGTACTGCTTCTCTCGGGCAGGTGTGCCTAAGAACCAGTGTGGCAGGGTCCTTCCCTAGGAAACCAGCACAAGCCCCCACAGATACCATGTCTACTAACCATAGTGTTCTGCAAAGCTTCAGTTCTAGGGGAAATAGCATCAGGTCTCTTTTAGCAAGCAGATCAGAGCACAACTAGTTAAAACTCACCACACTCTTGACAAGGTCCAAACACTCCCCACTCTGGGCAAGGAGAATCTCTGCAGACAATTGACCTGAAGGATAGAGCAGCCAAAACACAGCAGCAGAGTGAATTCAGCACACACCAGAGACACTGCTTGAAGTGCCAGGTCCTGAACATTATATGACCTCTTCTTAATAAAGTCATTATTCTCAAGAGCAGGAAACAAAACAGGCCTTTCTAACACAAAAAAGACAAAGAGCTAGACAAAATGCCAAGAGGAAGAATCCATTCCCTCCAAAAAAGAACTAGAAAAGGTTACAACCAGGGATCTAATTGAAAAAGATGTAATATGCCTGATGCAGAATTTTTTTCTCACTTTCTACTTTTATTAGGAAACAGACACAGGGCATATCACAGGGTGGGAAGCAGTGTGATGTCTCCTGGCAAGTCCAAGGACAATGCTAGCCAGAGTCAGAGTCACCGTGGCCAGGCCTAAGTCCAGCCCTAATGCAGACAGAATTTAAAGCAACAAACATAAGGCTACTCACTGGGCTTGAGAAAAGCATGGAAGACATCAGGGAGACCCTTACCACAGAGATAAAAGGGCTAAAAAACCAAGCCGAAATGAAAAATGCAATAACCAAGATTCCAAACTGACTGAATGGAGTGACCACAAGGATGGAAGAATCAGAGGAATGAATAAGTGATATAGAACACAGAATTATGGAAAATAATGAAGCTGAAAAAAGAGAGAATGAAAAATTTTGGATCATGAAAGTAGATTTAGGGGTCAGTGACTCCATCAAAAGTAATAATATCCATATCACAGAAGTCCCAGAAGAAGAAGAGAGAGAAAAGGGGGCAAAAGGTTTATGTGAAGAAATTATACCTAAAAACTTCCCTAATCTGGGGAAAGAAATAAACATCCAAATCTAGGAGGCACAGAGAGTTCCCAACAAAATCAGCAAAAGCAGACCAACTCCAAGATATATTGTAGTTAAATTTGCAAAATATAGTGATAAAGAAAAAAATCCTAAGAGCAGCAAGACAACACAACTAGAAGATCTAACAATTGTAAATATTTATGCCCTGACTTGGAAGAATCCAAATATATCAAACAATTAATAAAAATATAAAGGAACACATTGATAATAATATAATGATACTATGGGACTTTAACATCCCACTTATAACAATGGGCAGATCATCTAAACAGAAAATCAACAAGGAAACAATGGCTTTGAATGACACACGGGACCAGATGGACTTAACAGATGTATCTAGAATATTTTATCCTAAAGCAGCAGCAGCAGAATACACATTCTTTTCAAGTGTACATGGGACATTCTCCAGAATAGATAACATATGGGGTTGTAAATCAGCCCTCAACAGGTACAAAAAGACCAACATCATGCCATGCATATTTTCTGACCACAACACTCTGAAACTTGAAGTCAACCACAAGAAAAATTTTGGAAAGAACATATACATGTAGGTTAAAGAACATCATACTAAAGAATGAATGGGTCAACCAGAAAATTAAAGAAAAATTAAATATATATATATATATATATATATATATATATATATATATATATATATGTATATATATAGAGAGAGAGAGAAACAAATGAAAGTAAAAACACCATGGTCCCAAACCTTTGGGATGCAGCCAAAGTGGTCATAAGAGGGGAGTATATAGCAATGCAGGCCTACCTCAAGAAGCAAGAAAAATCTCAAATAAACAACCTAACTTTCCACCTAAAGGAGCTACAAAAACAACAACAAACAAAACCTAAAGCCAGCAGAATAGAAATAATAAATATTAAAGAAGAAATAATGATATAGAAGTGAAAAAAAACAGAACAGATCAATGAAACCAAGAGCTGGTTCTTTAAAAAAATTACTAACATTGATTCACCTGTAGCCAGATGTATCAACAAGAAAAGAGAAAGAACTCAAATAAATAAAATCACAAATGAGAGAAAATAAATAACCACTGACATTACAGATATGCAAACAATTTTAAAAGAATATTAGGAAAATTATATGCCAACAAATCGAACAATCTGGAAGAAATGGATAAATTCCTAGAAACGTATAAACTACCAAAACTGAAACAGGAAGAAACAGAAAAGTTGAACAGACAGATAACCAGTGGAGAAAATGAATCAGTAATCAAAAATCCCCCAACAACAACAACAACAACAACAACAACAACAATCTTCCAACAAAAAGTCCAGGGCCAGAAGTCTTCACAAGGGAATTCTACCAAACATTAAAAGAAGACTTAATACCTTTTGTTCTCAAATTATTCCAAAAAATATAAATGGAAGGAAAACTTCCCACCTCAATCTACCCCAACTCCAAAATCAGATAAAGATTCCACTAAAAAAGAGAACTACAGTCCAATATCTTTCATGAATATGCATGCAAAAATTCTCAACAAAATAGTAGCAAATTGAATCCAACAGTACATTAAGAGAATCATTCACCACTATCAAGTAGGATTTATTCCTCGTTTGCAAAGGTGGTTCAATATTTGTAAATCAAGCAACATGATACACCACATTAAGAAAGGATACGAACTATATGATTCTCTCAATAGATTCAGAAAAATCATTTGAAAAGTACAACATCCCTTCATGATAAAAACCCTCAGAAAGTAGGGACAGAGGGAACATACCTCAACATCATAAAGGTCATATATGAAAAACCCACAACTAATATCATCCTCAATGCGGAAAAACTGAGAGCTTTTCCTCCATGATCAGGAACAAGACAGGGATGTCTGCTCTTACCACTGCTATTTAGCATCATACAGGAAGTCTTATTCTCAGTAATTGGACAACAAAAAGAAATAAAAGGCATTCAAATTGGCAAGGAAGAGGTCAAACTTTCACTATTTGCAGGTGACATGATACTCTAAGTAGAAAACCCGAAAGACTCCACCAAAAACAAGCTAGAACTAATGCATGAATTCATTGAAATTGTAGGATACAAAATCACCATACAGAAGTCTGTTGCATTTCCATACACCAATAATGAAGCAGCAGAAAGAGAAATCAAGGAATCAATCCCATTTAAAATTGCACCAAAAGGGGCACCTGGGTGGCTCAGTCAGTTGAGCACCTGACTTCGGCTCAGGTCATGATCTTACAGCTCTGTGAGTTTGAGCCCCGCATCGGGCTCTGGGCTGATGGCTTGGAGACTGCTTCGGATTCTGTGTCTCCCTCTCTCTCTGCCCCTAACCCACTTGCATTCTGTCTCTGTCTCCCTCAAAAATAAATAAACATTAAAAAAAAAGTTTTAAAAAATAAAAAAAATAAAATTACAGAAAAAACCATAAGATACCTAGGAATAAACCTAACAAAAGAGGCAAAGGTTCTATATGCTAAAAACTATAGAACACTTATAAAAGAAATTGAAGAGGACACAAAGAAGTGGAAAAACATTCCGTAGTCATGGATTGGAAGAACAAATATTGTTAAAATGTATGTACTACCCAAAGCAATCTACACATTTAATGCAATCCCTATCAAAATACCACACCAGGGGCGCCTGGGTGGCACAGTCGGTTAAGCTTCCGACTTCAGCCAGGTCACGATCTCGCGGTCCGTGAGTTCGAGCCCCGCGTCAGGCTCTGGGCTGATGGCTCGGAGCCTGGAGCCTGCTTCCGATTCTGTGTCTCCCTCTCTCTCTGCCCCTCCCCCGTTCATGCTCTGTCTCTCTCTGTCCCAAAAATAAATAAACGTTGAAAAAAAAATTAAAAAAAAATACCACACCAGCGTTTTTCACAGAGCTAGAACAAACAGTCCTTAAAAATGCATGGTACAACAAAAGATCCCAGATAGCCAAAGCAAACTTGTAAAAGAAAAGTAAAGCTGGAGGCATCACAATTTATATTACAAAGCTATAGTCATCAAGACAGTATGGTACTGGCAGAAAAACAGACACATAGATCATTGAAACACAACAGAAAACACAGAAATAAACTCACAACTATATTGCAAATTAATCTTCAACCAAGCAGGAAAGAATATCAAATGGAAAAAAGTCTCTTCAACAAATGGTGTTGCGAAAAATGGATAGCAATATGCAAAATAATGAAATCGGACCACTTTTTTACACCATACACAAAACATAAATTCAAAATGGATGAAAGACCTAAATGCAAGACAGGAAACCATCAAAATCCTAGAAGAGAAGACAGGCAGCAATCTCTTTGATGTTGGCCATAGAAACTTCTTCCTAGATCTGTTTCCTGAGGCAAGAGAAACAAAAGCAAAAATAAATTATTGTGATTTCATCAAGATAAAAAAACTCTGCACAATGAAGGAAACAATCAACAAAACTAAAAGGTAACCTACAGAATGGGAAAAGATATTTACAAATGACATCTGATAAATGGTTAGTATCCAAAGTATATAAAGAATTTATCAAACTTAACACCTAAAAAACAAATAGTCCAGTTAAGAAATGGGGAGAAGACATGAATACACATTTTCCAAAGAAGACATCCAAAACTAACAGACACATGAAAACATACTCAACATCCCCTAGCATCAGGAAAATATAAATCAAAACCACAATGAGATACCACCTCACACCTGTCATAATGGCTAAAATCAATAACACAGGAAACAACAAATGTTGGCAAGGTTGCGGAGAAGGGAGAGCCCTCTTTCACTGTTGCTGGGATTGCAAACTGGTGCAGCCACTCTGGAAAACAGTATGGAAGCTCTTCAAAATTTAAAAATATAACTACACTATGATCCAACAATTTCACTAATTGATAGTTACCCAAAGGATTCAAAAATGCTGATTTGAAGGAATACATGAGCCCCAATGTTTATACCAGCATTATGAACAATATCTGAATTATGGATAGAGCCCAAATGTCCACTGACTGATGAATGGATAAAGAAGATATGGTGTGTCTATGTATATATGTGTGTATATATGTATGTATATATGTATATATATACGTATATACGTATATATGTGTGTATGTATATACACACACATGTATACACACATATGTGTATGTATATACATACATACATACATATGTATGTATATATGTATTACACACATATGTATATATGTATATATATACATACACACACACACACAACACACACACTGGAATATTATTCAGCCATCAAAAGAATGAAATTTGCAATGATCTGGATGGACTAGAATATATTATGCTAAGTGAAATAAGTCAATCGGAGAAAGACAAATACAATACAATTTCACTCATATGTGTAATTTAAGAAACAAAACAGATGAACATAAGGGGGAACCATGAGAGGCAAACCATAAAACAGATTCTTAACTATAGGAACAAACTGATGGTTACTGGAGGGGAGGTAGGTGGGTGGGATGGGTTAAATGGGTGATGGGGATTAACGAGGGCACTTTTGATGAGCACTGGGTGTTGTATGTAAGTGACGAGTCACTAAATTCTACACCTGAAACTAGTATTACACCACGTTAACTAACCGGAATTTAAATACAAACTTGAAAAAAGAATGTTTATGGCCAGGAAAAAAAAAAGAAATAAAGAAAGGAATCAATGTCAAGAGAGCCAAGGAGATAACAAAAAAAGGGGGAAATGTGTGGGCGTAAGGGACTAGAGATACTGGTGACTGAAAGGAACCAGGCAGCAGCTATATCACTCCAAGAGATTATGCTGCACAGGCAGGCATCTGTCCCAGATTGCCTGGTTTTTCAGACTTCAGAAATATGTATTTTGAGACTAAATCTCTCGATTTAAAAATTTTAACTCATTTGCTTTTAAACCACCATGTGATTGACTACTTCTACTCTAGGTAGATATTGGCAATTAAGGCCTTCAAACAACAAACCATTAAAAAAGGGTGAATAAATACAGTGAATAGATTATGTGTTCAGCCTGTGCCACTTGAATTACAAATAAACTTTCTCAGTAACAAGGGTATAAAATACACTGCATACAGCTGTAGGAATGATTATCAAGTTCTCTTTTCTCTCTTCAGCTGCAGCAGCCTGTAATGCTACCATAATCTAAAAGTTGAACACCAAAATGATTAAGAAGAAAAAACACTTGGAGACTTTTGCATAATTCATCATTGCAGCTGGGACTGAAAGACACATTGTCTTGTAGCACAAATACATTATAAATTACAACACATAATGACAATTCAGTTAAAATATACTTAAGTGAAAAGATTTAAACTGTAATTTCTTCCATTATTAGAAACACTCACAAAACAGTTCATTCCTCCTAACCTAAATAAACACATTGCTAACTTTTAGATATATTTTATGCAATAACATTGTTTGATTGGAGAAGGAGATTTTGTGCAATTCACCCATGATCTATTCATTCCAAATGGCTCGATTGTAGGATTATTATTGTTCCATCACATGAGAAATGCATCAGGGCCCATTCGTTGGACAAAGCACACTGTAGTAGAAACACCACAAGTGGTGCCAACTTTTGTCACACTTCAGTGAAGGTATTTAGAAAATTTTTCTTTAGCTGTGGATCATTCCCTAACAAAAACTGTCAGTCTGTACCATGCAGTACTTTTAAGACTAGATTTTTAATAGCTACGTGTGTATGGGAGTAAGGGATAACAGCACAAAACAAATGTCCCATAGGTACACAGATTTGAATCCAGATCTGCCACTCATTCGCTATGTAACCCTGGACTAATAGCCAGAATATTTTTGAGAAGCTTTCATGTTCCAGGCACCATGCTGAGCACTGGGTACACATGAGTGAACAAGATATAATCCTTGCCCAAAGAAGTTTAAAATTTAACAGGAGAATCAGAAAAGAATACGCAATTTCAATACAGAATTTTAAGGGCTATAGGCAATGTTAACCAGGGAGTATTTTGGGAGCACACAAGAGTAACATCTATCCCAATCTTAAGCTGTAAGTTTTCCCGGAGGAAGTGATATCTGAGCTGATATCTGGAGGAAGGATAGGAGCTGGTAAGTGAAAAGTGAGGCACAGAATATTTTACAAGGAGGAAATAACAAAGACCAGAAACTGAAAGACAGGCTAGAATTTCTGAGGACCTGCTCATGCTTTGTATGCCTGTACAGGCACACACAATGGAATATCAGCAGGACAAGGCTCATTGTTTGTCATAGCCAAAACAAGTTTGAAGGGCAAGACCAAAAATGCAAATACAAAAATAGTTTAAAAGAAGGGTCAAAAGTATTACCTTATTACTACTCATTTATTTATTCTTCCTCTTTACAAAAGGTCATTTCAATCTACCGTGTTTAAGAAACTATAGGGTGCCCCGTCCTCCATCTCTTCTCACCTACCTCCATTCTAGCGAGGAAGTCAGAAGAATGAGAGAGAGCTTGTGTGTGAAATGCTTTAGTGTGGAGGTTGCTAAGGCTGCTTTTCTTATGTTTCAAGAAAAAATAGACTTTAAATATGGAAAAAGATAGCACTCTGGAACAGAGGCAGAAGGGAGAGAGTCCAGATGCAGCAGCATCAGAAGGAATAAGCTCCAGGCAGGTGAGAAAATAATCTGGTCCCTCTTTTTCCAAATTGGTGAGAAGTGAAAACCAAATCTTTCTTTTAAAAGTGATTTGAGGGGCACCTGGGTAGCTTAGTCAGTTAAGCATCCAATTCTTGGTTTTGGCTCAGGTTACGATCTCACAGTTCCTGAAATGGAGCCCTGCTTTGGGCTCTGGGCTGTCATCCCCTGCTTGGGATTCTCTCTCTCCCTCTCTATTTCTCTGCCCCTGCCTCACTCACTCACTCTCTCTCTCTCAAAAAAATAAACATTTTTTTAAAGTAGATTTGATATTTAGAAACAACCCAAAGAAAGGGTCCCTTAACAAAGTTAAAGTTTCTTCTAGATGGCCATTAAGGAACTTGTACTTTCTGATTTCAAACTGCACTACAAAGCTATAGTAATAAAAAGAAATTGGCACCGATATAAAAACAGACACACAAGCCAATGGAACAGAACTGAGAGTGTGGAAACAAACCCATGCAAATATTGTCAAATAATATTTTATAAGGTAGCCACAAATGCTCAACGGGGAAAGATAGACTCTTCATTAAAGAGCCTAGTTATGGTAGTGGGAACACTGGATATCCACATGCAAAAGAATGTAATTGGACCTCCATCTTAAACCACTCACAAAAATTAACTCAAAATGGATTAATACCTGAAACCTTAAAACTCCTAGAAGAAAACAGAGAAAAGCTTCTTGACATTGGACTTTGCAATAATATTTGGTTAACACCAAAAGCACAAGCAACATGAGCAAAAATAAATGAAACTACTTCACACTAAAATCCTTCTGCACAGCAAAGGAAACGATCAACAGAACGAAAAGGCAACCTATGTAAAGGGAGAAAATAATTATAAATAATATATCTCATAAGGGGTTAACATCTAAAATAAATAATAGACTTACACAACTCAATAGCAAAAATGAAAGGAAGGAAGGAAAGGAAAGGAAACAATTTCATTTAAAAATAGGAAAGGGTTTGAAAATATATTTCTCCAAAGACATATAAATGGTCAACAGGTACATGAAAAGGTCTTCAAAAACAGTAATCATCAGGGAAATGCAAATCAGCACCATAATGAGATATTACCTCACACCTATTAGAAGTTATTATCAAAAGACAAGAGATTACAAGTGTTGAAGAGGATGTTGAGAAAAGGGAACTCTTGTGCACTCTTGGTGGAAATGTGAATTAGTACAGCCACTATAAAAACCCATCTAGATGTTTCTCAAAAAGGACTACCATATAATCCAGCAATCCTACTTCTGGCTATATATATACAAAGGAAATGAAATCACATGCATAAAGAGATATCTGTACCCCTGTGTTCTGTACAGCATTATCCACAGTAGCCAAGACATGAAAACAACCTAAGTATTTGTATACAGGTGAATAGATAAAGAAAATGTGTATGTATACAATGGAATATTATTCAACCTTAAAAAAAAAAAGGAAATCTTGCCTTTTAGGATAACATGGATGTGCTTGAGGGCATTATGCTGAGTGAAATAAGTCAGACAGAGACTTAAAGAAGAATCTCACTTAAGTGTAGAGTAAAAAAAGTCGAGCCTATAGAAACAGAGAGTAGTATGGTGGTTGCCAGAGGCTGCAGTTTGAAAAAAAAAGAGAGATGTTGGTCAAAGGATACAACTTCCAGTTGTAAGATGAGTAAGTTCTGGGGGATCTGATGTATAGCTTCGAGACTATAGTTAACAATACTGTAGTATATATTTGAAAGTTGCTAAGAGAATAAGTCTTAAATGTTCTTACCATACACACACACAGACACAAAAGGTTATGTGAGGTGATGGAGGTTTTAACTAACCTTACTGGTGTGATCATTTCATATATATGTGTATATCAAATCACACTGTACACCTTAATTTTACATAGCGTTTCATGTGTATTTTTTCTTAATAAAGCTGAAAAAAAATAACAAAGAAATTATAGCCATTGCTTTCATACAGTCTATTAACTTTCACATTAAATGTGACAATTCTCCAGACACTATTTGAAATAAAACCAGTTGGGGCACCTGGGTGGCTCGGTCGGTTGAGTGTCTGACTTCGGCTTGGGTCATGATCTCGCTCTCCAGGAGTTCAAGCCCCGCGACGGGCTGTGTGCTGACAGCTCAGAGCCTGGAGCCTGTTTCAGATTCTATGTCTTCCTCTCTGTCTGCCCCTCCCCTACTCAAGCTCTGTTTCTCTCTCTTTCTCTATCAAAAATAAATAAACATTAAAAAATTAAAAAATAAATAAAACCAGTTGACTGATTTTAGCAGAGAAAATGCTCATTTCTAGATCAGCAATAAACTTCACGAAAATCATTGTGCAGAGCACTAGTACTAATAAATTCCAAGAGAAAAATGTAATGTCATTGGTCAAATAATTTGGGGAAATGCTACATACTATCTCTATTGGTCACTGACTATTTGTGTTAACATATTTAATAATCTTTTTTTAATGTTTATTTTTGAGAGAGAGAAAGAGGAAGAGTGCACATGCACACACAGGGGAGGGGCAGAGAGAGAGGGGGACAGAGCAAACTCTGTGCTGACAGCAGAGAGCCCAATGTGAGGCTTGAACTCACAAACTGTGAGATCATGACTTGAGCCAAAGTCAGCCGCTTAATCCACTGAGCCACTGAGGTGCCCCAACATAGTTAATTATCTGAGAAGTCCTAATGTAAACAGAGAAATTGAGAAAACACTTTAACCCACGATTAGATAAAGGTCAATTGGCACAGATTTAGTCAAGAGACTAGAGATACCATTCACCAGGCATGAGCTAAGTGCCCTTGAAGCTGTCATTTTCAAAGGAAATCCTTGAGGATATCTTTTACAAAGGACCTAACTCCCTTACACTATCATATACAGGGTACCTTTTCTATCAAAGGAAACTAATGAGATTGACCACCACAGAACAGACAGCCATTCTGTCTGTTGTCCTTCAATTGTGTATGTCAAGAACTATGTATGACCCTTCCTAGAAATAGCCTACATAGTCAATGCTGAAGAATAACATAGCACACTACAAATCCTTGATAAACCTAAGTTTCATTTTGGGGATCTTGGCTGGCTCAGTCAGTTAAGCACCTACCTTTAGTCAGGTCATTATCCCACAGTTCGTGAGCTTCAGCCCCACACTGGGCTTCACACTCTCTCTCCCTCTTTCTTCCTCTCTATCTGTACCTCGTGCGATACTCTCTCTCCCTCTCTCTTTGCCCCTTGCTGTCTTGTGCTCTCTGTCTCTCAAAAATAAATGAATAAGTAAATAATTAAAAAAATTAAGTTTCACTTTGCCCAGCAGTCTTACTTTCTTGTTTGCCTTTTAAGTCACTTTAATAGAATAGGTGAAACTTATCGGTACCAAAATTTATTAAAAATAAGTTGTGACTTCTCTGCCACCTAAACCAAAATTTCTTCCTAAAAAGATGAATAAAAAAGGTCAGTTTCTTGGTAAGCCTTTCTGTTTGTGTTTTCAGGGTAACTTGGGCAATCTTTGCCATCAATCCCCATGGCCAAGTGAGCCGTGCCACCTTTCAGGGTCCAGAACTTTTCAGATACTTGAAAAGGGACTTCTGAGACAAAAGGCAGAAGCAGTGGCAGTGACAAGAGTTGTTACTTGGTACTAAATTTGTTAGGGAAGGGAACATAAATGAAACTTCCATCTTATTTTTTAAAAGGAAGCTTCCTAAGGATTTGTTTCCTGACCTGACTATAATGCAAATGGTGTCATGCAGTTCCTACCTCATTGCCTGGCATAAAATACCTACAGTATGGTCTTGTCTAGGGAATGGACGCATCTATAATTTTGGTAAACCTTAGAACACTTTTGTACCTTTTCTGTAACAACTTTATGATAAAATTTACAAGTTATCTACAAGAAATGGATTCATGTCAAACTTGTTGCTCCTGCAACACTTGAACTGAGCAGTGTCTGAAACAGTACCACCATAAATGTTTGTGGAGGGAGAAAAGGGAAGGAGAAGAGGCTCAGAAATTGAACACGAAGGTTGCCACTTTTTAAAATTTTTTTTCTTAATGTTTATTTTTGAGATAGAAAGAGAGAGAGAGAGAGAGACAGGGAGAGAGAGAAAGAGAGAGAGAATGAGTGGAGAAGGGGCAGAGAGGGACAAAGACACAGAATCTGAAGCCAGCTCCAGGCTCTGAGCGGTCAGCACAGAGCCCGATGTGGAACTCGAACTCAAAATGGTGAGATCACCACCTGAGCTGAAGTTGGTCACTTAACCAAATGAGCCACCCAGGCACCCCAAAAAGGCTGTCACTTTTAAAGGAGCAAATCTCTTGTCACTATCTTAAAGAAGAAATTAAAGGTATGTTCTAAAAAAGTTTTGGCCTTTTTAGGGGAACATATTTCTTTCATATTATTTGATATAAAGAGTAAGCCTGGACTTAACTTTCAGAAAAAACCTCATATAATTTTAATTATAAATTACATTCACTAGACTTGATTCATCCTTAATTCATATAATTTGATCACTCTCTACTTCACCTGCCATTCTGAAAGGAAATCCTCCTATTTTTGTGTGTGTAACACTAAACAGGCACACTAGCATAGGTATTCATGTATCTCATTACTGGAAGCTACAGTTGAGTAAATGAGTCCCTCTTGTTGCACAAAAACATATTTAAGGCCCTAATTCATATTTGAGGTTCAACATGCCTTCACGAAATTTTCAAAGTTGTTCACTTTGAACTCAATAATGTCTTGGACTAAAATAATCCATCCACACGTTGTAATAATCAGTACATTTTCTTTCATTGTTTTTTAATGTTTATATATTTTTGAGAGAGAGTTTGAGTGGGGGAGAGACAGAGAGAGAGAGAGGGAGACACAGAATCCAAAGCAGGCTCCAGGCTCTGAGCTGTCAGCACAGAGCCCGACACGGGGCTTGAACTCACGAACCCCGAGATCATGACCTGAGCCCAAGTCGGACGCCTAACGGACTGAGCCACCAGGTGCCCAAAGGACATTTTCAGTTACAAGTAACAGAAACACAAATTGGACAGGCTTATGAAATAACTAAAGGAATGGATGGATGAATGAAATATTGGCTCACTTCACTGAAGTCCAAAAGTAAAACCTGGCTATAATTGGTGTGAAGATATAACACTAGGAATCTATATTATTCAGTTTCTTAGCTTTCCTATTCTCTGTGTTGATTTCATTTACTAGCAAGCTCTCAACATCTGGTAGCAAGATGGCCTCAGCAGCTTCAGGCTGTTTCCTCCATCTTTGCAAGCCCAGTGTGAGAAAGAGCTCTTCTTTCCTAAGAGCACCAGAAGAATTTTTAGTGAGCAGGCCTGGAGTGCCCACCTCTGGAGCCTAGACTACAGTAGGGAAGGGTGACTCCCCCAAGGAAAATCCAGATGCTACTGTACCAGAAGAAAGGGGCATGGATACTGGATGTGTAAACACGCAATAGCTATCTGCTACGCTCGTACTCTAAAATCTTGTGGAACTAGGTGCAAGTCAGGGTTATTGAGTTATATTTGGATTGTTCATAGGCAATTCATTAAGTTTTTATCTTAAATACTATTAAAAGTCATTTTTCTCAGGTCTAGACAACAGCTGGGTGATTTTAATTCATAAAAATTTATCACTAAAACGTACTGAGAAACAGCAGGTAAGCCTTTCATGAACCTTTTGTGAGAGTTCACTGTGGTAACTTAATTCACTGATAAAACTCCATTATTCAAATATCACCAGTGATTCAACATCAAACATTCGCATTTAAACTATAAACATAGAAAAAGGTAGATTGTTAAATGTGAATGTTTATGAGCATAATCAATAAGCTACTGGCTAGATAGTAAATTTGAACCTGACAAAATTACTTGATGAACATAAATTCTCTATTTTTAGAGAGATGAATAATCCATTGATTAAATAAGCAATCCCAGTTCTGTGTGATTGGAATTTTACCCAACAGAGTAAAAAGAATAGCAAACATAAAGTCAGAATATTTTGGTTTTAACAAAAATTTACCTCATTATAACTACACAATTCTGGGGCAAGTAATTATCCTCAAAATTTGCACAATAGTTGAAAGGATATTGTATGGAAAGTAGTCATTAAACACAACACAAATTTACAAATCAAGGGTTTTCTCCTAATGCATTTGTACTTCTGCTGACATAGAAATTCTTATCTTGTTAGTGCTTTGTTATTATTCAGTCATTTTGTTCTGATGAATTTATTACTCTTCATGATTCATTAACTCTTTATGATTATTTTATTATGTAACTTATTCATGACCACACCACACTGCTCTGTATTCTCTAATATATTGTACTGTAGTTTGACCTTTTCGGTAATGCAGAGAAAGTAATAGAAGGTAGTAAGAAAACTGATGAAGGAAGCTGTTATTTTGATAATTTATGTAGAAAATAATTACATGTGGGACTTATATTCTTATTTAAATGAATTTAAATTATTTAATTGAACGAACCTCTGTTATTTTAAATACCACTAGTTATCCTTCCATCATTTCATCTGAAATAAAGTCAAGTTTCCAGACAAGATTTAAAAAAATAGATACAAGATATTTCCTTAATTAAATATGAAAAATAAGTTCTTGGAAATTAGAAGGTGTCACACGCACATGTGTATTTGACTAAAAATCATGGCTGTGCCATATCCAATGCCAATCTTGACATTGAACCATATATTGATCCTCAAATCAGAGTAATTAAACCTGCAGGTAGGCAGATAGAGTATCATGCAGAAATGTAGAGTCGGCTTGGCCTCGTGCCTTGACATGCAGAGACGAATAAATAAGCCAGGTAATACACTGTTTCCTCATTCAAAAGTTTGGAAGATATGCTGCTACCTACACTCTTACAGTGTGTTAATAGTTTCATGTTCACTTTTTAAAGAATATATAGTTTTATTATTATGCCTTATTTTCTTAGAGTCTACTTTCTTGTTTTCAAACAATAATTATTATCTGTTTACTCACTAAATGTGTTCATTTATTTTATCTGTTATACATCACTTCTCGGCCTTTTGGCTAAGATCAAGTGAGTATTTTATCTGTTATTTATCATAGCTTTGTATTACCTGCGATAATAAATATCCAATTGGAAAAAAGTATTCCTGGAGGAGGAATAATTCATAACATAATTTTGCAGAGCTGAGGTCCCTAGAGCTTCAAGTCTATTTTGACATCTGCTTAATTCATCTGTTTAATAACCAAGTTATGATGAAACAGTTGTGCTGTCAAAAGAAATAATCAGTGCTGTAGTATTATTAGTTGCATTGCCTTCTGGTTCCACCTTCTAGATTTTCATAGAAATCTAACAAAAGAGACAAACAAACATTTGGAATACAGGCTCATAAAACGCCTTCTGCATTATCTGGCCAGTTCTTTAGCTGTGTTGAAGATTTGGATAAAATAAGAAAAGCTCATTCTATGATCTCAGTGTTTCTTTTTTCTTAAGGTAACTTTGTGCAAATACTTATCTTTAGGCATGGTTGGTGAATGGAATACTATTATTAATATTCTATTGAATAGATTTATTATACATTTTATATGAGAGTTTCAATAAAAACTAGATTTCAAATCGATGAATATTTACAGTGTCTTACCCTGTACTGGGTATTTATAAAGTCTCATTTAAATTGCAAAATAAACCAAGGTTGTTAATATAACCATTTTACAAATGGTCCATATAAAAGAGGTCCAGGAGCTTGCCTCAGGCACCAAGCTGGTGAGTAAAGGGGCTTAAACCACTGATTCTAATTTGAAAACTTGATTTCTTCTTACTGTACTACGTTTAATACAATAAATGACAAGAACCGTGGATATTAGATAATAGCATCTGCCATATGCCTTACACTCTCCCTACTTGTCACAATTCAATGTGATTATATCTATCTTTCAGTTAAACAAATGGACAATCCAAAAGTCAGGCAGTTGCCAGTGGTCACCCAGCAGGTAAGTGGTAAAACTAGAATTCAAATTCAAATCAGGCCACCCGACTTCAGCATTTAAATTCTTCCCACGATGGCATCCTGACTTTCAATTGAAACTAAAACTTGAAAAACTACAATTCAATCTGCATGGGATGATTAGATGATGATTCAGAAGCTAACACTTCAAGCTCACCATTGTGAGGTACTGGTTTAAGAGGTTTTTTATCAAAACAGAGTTAAAAAATATGAATGCTGGATTCAAATTTTCATTTTACTTCCATCTGAACATTTAGCATTATGCACTATATTTTGAAAATTCTGGCAAAGTGCATAGTTTTTCACACAATCAGAATAATAAAAAGGGTTTTACTGATTCAGTCAGCAAAAAAAAAAAAAAGACTAAACAGACAAACATAAGAAAACACTAAACAAAAATATATATATTTCAATTTGGTAACGTAATGTAGTCTCTAAGCAGTTAGGTACACGATCTCATAAATAAATTAATACATACTACTATACATATACACATACACATGCTTAAATAAATATGATGGAACAGGCTGCAAATTAAAAGAAGTAAAGTCTGGGAATCCCTGCGCAGTAGGGACTTAACTACAGAAAACAGCAAACTTTAAAAAAAAAAATTAATGTTTATTTTTGAGAGAGAGAGAGACAGAGCATGAGCAGGGGAGGGGCAGGGGAGGGGCAGGGGAGAGCAGACACAGAAACCAAAGCAGGCTCCAGGCTCTGAGCTGTCAGCACAGAGCCCAACGTGGGGCTCAAACTCACGAACTGCGAGATCATGACCTGAGCCGAAGTCAGACACCCAGCCAACTGAGCCACCCAGGCTCCCCCAAAACAGCAAACTTTTAAATCAACTTTGTTAGGGGGTAATTTAAACATACAGTTTAAGACCACTTTAAGTATATGATTCAGTGAGTTTTGACAAATATATAAATCTGTGTAACCACTATGAAATGAAGATATAGAACATTTATATCATCCAAAATTTCAATCATGCCCTTATGAAGTTAACCCTACTTTTCCAGTACTAGTCAACCACTGATTTGCTTTATAACACTAAAAATTAATTTTGCCTGTTCTAGAACTTCACATGAATGAAATCATACAGTATGTGCACTTTTTTGCCTGTCCTCTTTTGCTAATCATAATACTTTGAGTCTTATCCATGTTGCTATAAGTATTAGTAGTCATTGCTTTGTAATGCTGAGTAATATTCCATTGTAAGTATTCACTACAAATGGTTTATCCATTCACCACTTGAAGAACAGCTGAATTGTTTCTTTTTTTTTTTTTTCAACGTTTATTTATTTTTGGGACAGAGAGAGACAGAGCATGAACGGGGGAGGGGCAGAGAGAGAGGAGACACAGAATCGGAAGCAGGCTCCAGGCTCCGAGCCATCAGCCCAGAGCCTGACGCGGGGCTCGAACTCACGGACCGCGAGATCGTGACCTGGCTGAAGTCGGACGCTTAACCGACTGCGCCACCCAGGCGCCCCGAATTGTTTCTATTTTTGAATATTATGAATAAAGCTGATATGAACAGTTGTATACCAGCACATTTTCATTTCTCTTGGTGAATACCTAGGAATGGAATTGTAGAGTTGTGTAAGTATATGCTACTTATTCATGAAACTGTCAAACTCTTCTCCAAACAGGCTGTACCCTTTAATACTACACCAGCAACGTATAAGAGTCTCAGTTGCACCACATTCTAGATACATTTGGTATTGTAAGTCTTTTTAAATTTTAGCCATTTCAGTGAATATGTAGTGGTTTATCATTGTGATTCTAATTTGCTTCTGGGAAACAGTTTATTTTTGCAGAGGACTAGATTAGCAACTGAGAATCCTAGTTAAGCAGGGTTGTCAATAGGTCAACACATGGATTTGAACCCCAGATCTGGGACCTCCTATATGTGTGACTATCAGCAAGTTGTCTTACCTTCTCCAGGCCTCAATTTTCCCTTCTACTAAGTCACAATAAAAACAGTACATTTCTCAGATTTTGTTTTAAACTTTGAAGAAAAAATGAATGTAAAGCACTAAACATGGTGCCTGGATCATAGTAAATGTTCAATAAAAGTTAGCTAGTATAAATTTTTTAAACTTACAAGGTTTGCTTCTAATAACCATAACAATAATGCTATGCCTTTATAGGATCTACCTTACCCAACATATGACCTTGCTTTAAAAATAATTTTTTTAAAATAAATCTATTTTCTTCAAAGTTAATCATAATATAAATATATATTAGTCTGGAAGGCATCTAGGTTTTTTTGCTTTCTTTTTAAAATTTTGTTTTGTTTTTAAGTTGGGATTTGATCCCAACAAAATATGCAGACAACATTGTTTTACATGGCCTTAATCCTAGAAAGTGGCAGTATTAGGTATTTAAAGCAACCTACAATATATCATAAGCATCCTACCATGTCTACCTCTTCTCCTTCCACAAGCAATCTTTGTGGTCTCAATAACTCCCTAAAATGCCAACTTCCATTTCGTCCTGACATCAAGCGAACCAACATGTTTTCTCTCCCCACCCACTGGGACAAATCCCCTACCCAGCTGCTTTCCACTAAGGGTATAGGCAGTTCACTAGCACTGCCTGTAACCACTCTTCAGTCCTGGCCTAGTGATACCACGTCAGCTTCTCTTCTGCTTGTCACATTGCCAAATCTCTCCTCAAGTCTGATAGCTCTGCCAAATTATCTAGCTTTTGCTTCTGTGTGGTCTAAGAGAGTTGGCACAAAGGGAAGCAGTGAGTTCTGTGACTTCCTGTTGGGTTTTCTTTCACAATTAGGAAAGAGGGTTAGGAGTAGCCAACAGACATTAATTTTTTTAAGAAAAGTGTCCTTCCGAAAAAAAACAAAGGGGTGCCTTAAAACTCTGAAAAAAAAGTCTAAATTAATCACTATTCAGTCATTGATTTATTTGATGACCCTGATATGTTTACCACTTGAATCTTCAGTTTTTACGAGCTTATTGTTACAGAATTTTAAAGCTATTGTTGTTTATCTGTTAACATCACAGAACAATTAAAAATTTATATAGTGATTTGGTTTTCCAGTCCTCTCATGTAAAATCTCATTTGAATGTCATAACCACTATGAGTTTGAAAGCATTAGGTAACAGGACATGTCACCACTACCACTATCAACGCCAAGTACAAAAACTTTTGAGGGCTGGGCTGAAGTTACTGGGGAGAATTAGAACAAGAACAAAATAGAATTATGGAAGTAGAATACAGCCGGAGGAGGCAGTTACTAATAAAGGGCTTCAGGCACAACAGGCGGAAGTCTATTAATCAGCCTTGGGAACAGATACAGGGCAGGCACTGGTCAACAACCAGAGTATAAATGGGTTGCAGAAATTTATCTGGAGAGCAGATCATAATGGTCCAGAAGGATGTCTGCCTTCAAGCAGGATGCAAATTAACTCATGCCTCCAAACACACCATTTGGAATAAAACAAAAAGATGCCGTTTACCATGTGTACACAGTATGCCACTGTTTATGCCTCATTTCTGGTATTTTTTCTCTCAGATCCATTCACACTCAATCTATCCCTACAGCTGAGCAAGTTGGAGTTCACCTGCTTCCCATAGCCTTTTGCTTAGTATTAAATTTAAATCAATGCCCACTATCCAAATTTCTCAGCTAGAGTTAGATCTATTAAGGGCTAGACTTCCCTAATACTTGGCTACTTCTCCCTGTCTTAGCACAGTTTTCTAGATTTTACCTTACCTGCCTGCCTAGGCCTGTTATTTTCCAGACCCCCTATGTCAAACTAGACCTCAGTTTCTGGGTTCTCCTAGTCAATAGAGACCTGTGGCCATCTATGTATTACAATAACTCTTGGCTTCTCTTCTCTCAAGAGACTAGTGTGCTAGAGAAGTACTACTCTAATGGCTAGAGAAGAGGACACCATTGCCGTGAAGGAATGTCTTCCATTCCATTAAAGGAATGTCTTCCATTAATAAGTAGCATGCAAACCCCTTCAAGATTGAGCAAATATGAGCTCTAAGAGATTCCACAAAAGGAGAAGTTCCTAAGGTGCTTCCATGGACTATAGTGTTGGCATCAGCATTTTCTCACTTTGTCCTACCAGCTCATATGTAGCCTGTAGGAAGATGTTAATTTCCCTTGTAAAACTCAGGCCTCAGCTACCCTGGCACACAGTGGATAATTTTAAAATTCCAAGGAGGAAATGAAAGACATCAGTTATAGAATGTCCTAATATATTTTAGCTTATTTTCCATAGTTCAGGATTCTTGTTCAAAGACAAATTCTATCCTAAAAAGGCTGACCCAGCTTCACAGCTCTCTTGCCTGCAGGAAAGGTATGAATTTAGCAAGTATACATTCATTTACCAAAAACAGAGTTTAGTTTTATAACTAATATCTTATTCTATCTGCTCTGGAAGGCCCCTTACCATAAAAGTCAGAATATATATGCTTATCTTATGTTTAAGATTCTCTCCTGGTTTAAATTCTTTTTCTTTTCCTTCCAAATATAGTATTTGGGTGCAGAAGGAAGCTGACATGGGGGTGGAACATCCAAGTCTCTAGTTGATATATCATACCCTGCTTGGTTTCTGAGTTGACTTCTGTTGTGTCTGCTTCTGTAGTGATGTAATCATGTGGCCCTGAGTATCCTTTTGAGTTTAGGTTGTCCTGCTTGATCTTTAGAGTGCATCTGGTTACCATTGCTGATGTCCATGGACTTCACCCTAGCCTCCAGTCACGAGGATCTCACACCCTACTGTCCATATAGTTACAGGAGTCCTCATATTGATCAGTAGTGTATGTAGCACTTATGAATGGCTTTGGGGGCCTAAGATTTTTTATTTGCTTCCTCCACAACACACCAAAGTGGGACTTCACTCGGGCCCACCCCCTCTAATACTTCCTTCAGCTGGTGATGTATAAATTCTCCTGATATTTCAAATGCATGGGATTTAATGAAACTTTCCATTTTCCCAGACCATGCCCAAGAAAGCATGACATCAGCCCCAGTGGTCTTTGGAATCCCCAAATCTGCTTGGATATCATTAATTCCTTCTTTGGGATTTGTCCTTAAGGAAAATCAAAACCCTAGTACCTGATATTATTATTATTATTATTATTATTATTATTATTATTATTATTTTGTCTCTTTCCGGGGCCTCCATCTCTCAATAATCAGACAGGTTTTCCTCTTCCCATGTGCCAATAAATGTCCTTGCATTGCACCCTTTTTCTCCTATACTTTAGTCCAATCTTATAAATTCCCTGATCCTCTTCAAATTGAGTGTTTGTCTTGGAATTCTGAGAAAATCACTCCTTTCTCAAGTAAGCCAGGCATTTTCAGTGGTCAAAGTGCTTGCTTTCAGACTACAGAAAAAAATTCCATTTTTTTAAATTTATTTTTTTAACGTTTATTTATTTTTGAGACAGAGAGAGACAGAGCATGAACAGGGGAGGGGCAGAGAGAGAGGGAGACACAGAATCCAAAACAGGCTCCAGGCGCTGAGCAGTCAGCACAGAGCCTGACGTGGGGCTTGAACTCACGGACCGCGAGATCGTGACCTAAGCCGAAGTCAGACGCCTAACCGACCGAGCCACCCAGGCACCCTATAAAATTCCATTTTTAAATTCAAAGTCAGTGCATTCCTGTTTGCAACTGGGCCATACTTTCTCCATGATGGAATGCACACTATTGATTCAGTGGTTTGGAGAGTTGGACAACTGAAAAATGGGGATGGCTGGGAGGTAGAACACACTGACTTGATATCTCAAAATCAATACCTATGTAATTTCTCCCATCTTCTCACTTACATGTCTATGGTATATAGTTTCTTCTCCTTAAGTACAATCACTGGACATGCGTGGCCCTTGGGGTTGGGCAAAAAATCAAACTCCAGCCTTCTCAGACCCTCTGTCTCAGTAAATGATAGAGGTGCAGATCACAGCCTCTGTCTCACCTAAGGCATGTCTATTACAAGAGCACGGTTTAGTAATACCTTAATTGGGCAAAAACCACAAAAATAATTACCATATAATGCATACATATTTCAAAAAGTACACATGTGGAAGAGTTATTCTGCTACACAAAATAGACTAAATTAAAATAAAGCCCACACTTGAATAATAAGCATATGAAATCATAGTCTTAACTCTTTATAGAAAAATAAAAATGCACTAATCAAGAAATAATTACTACAGAAATTACTGGGCAAACTTGCAAGGAAAAGAAGTCCACCTTTGTATTGTCAAAGAGCAGTTAGATTTTAGAGTTGCCACAAAGGTTAGGCCTGAAGTGTGTTATCTGATAACCCTGTCTAATCTAAAGGAAAACCCATTTAGGGAATGACTACTAAGTACCCTTGGATAATCTACGGTATTTCATTTAGTTCTTACAACAACTCTGCAGGGTGGGCAAAGCTTCATTTTTAAAGAGATGAAGTCCCCAGTCACCAGCAGAGCTACAATTGGACTCACTTCTGATAGAAGACAAATGCTATCAAAGTGAGATTGAAGCCAGTTACTGAATTGCTCCAAAATCTTCCTGTGGTGGGTGACGATAGAAACATGTTCCACCACCTCCAAATATAGTGCCAGTAAGAATTGTACTTTCACCTCTAAGCTTATTCTTTCAATTTAGCTTTCGATTCTTGTTACTAGATTTAGTATTGGTTGACTCCCATTCAAGTCAACTGATAGTTCACTCAGTTCATTAGTGAATAGACAGGCTTATAATAAAAAAAAAGAAGTCTTGTTAGACAAAATGCCTCAGCAGGATTTGAATGGGCACTGGAGAGGAGTACTCCTCTTTCAGTAGAATATAGTTCTTCAAGGTGACCCTTCTCCTCAGTCCTGAGGCAGTCTCTGAAAGAAACTAAAGTTGAAAGTAAATAGAGAAGCAGAAATAACTGGTTAAAGAAAAAAAAGACACTCAGAGGTAGTCTTCTCTCCTTTTGGTCTTTCCCTCTCAGGGTTACATGCAATTGTATATCTCTGTCTCCTACCTCTCTAAATTCATTTTATTTTTTTAATGTTTTTGTTTTTGTTTTTTAATTTTTGAGAGACAGAAGGCAAGTCGGGGAGGGGCAGAGAGAGAGACAGAGACACAGAATCTGGAGCAGGCTCCAGGCTCTGAGCTGTCAGAACAGAGCCTGACGCGGGGCCCAAACTCACAGATCCTGAGATCATGACCTGAGCTGAAGTTGGAAGCTTAACCGACTAAGCCACCCAGGCGCTCGTAAAATACATTTTAAATACACTGTGGTAGTTTTAGTGGATTTTAGAATCTGATTTTTTATGTTTTTAGGTTACTTAAAAAGTAGCACTAGGACATATTGCTCTGTGGAATGTTACTATCGAAGATCCAACAGGGAGCAAGAATAATACCTTTTTTTAAATTTTTTTTATGTTTTGCTGTGTTTATTTTGTTGAATCTTATAATATCCCCTCAGAGGATAGTGAAAGCCAGGTTTTATTATTTTCATTTACAGGCTAGAGGTAGAGTAAAGCTTAGTTAGGTGTTGAACATACAAGAATTAGATCTCTGCCCAGGATAAAATAACACTAAATCAGCTTTTTTTAAAAGAATTACCTATGGATTCCAGGAGATGTCTTTGTAAAAACAATTTCTTACTAAAATATATTTGAGTAATTTCCCACACTAAACGTGCCTCCAGAGATAAACAGTGTACACATTAAAGGTTCTGTGAAGTCTTGCAATTAAAGACACTAACAAAAACTTTGTTTTAACTCGGCATCATTTCTTATAGTATTTTTTGTTTATTTAGTAAATATGTTTATATTAACAAAACATATTTTGGGAAATGCTCCATTAAGCCATACCATCTCTCTTTTACCTTATAAGACCAAAAAATCACTTGTCTCAGTCAAGGACACATCTAAATTATCACCAAGAGAAAGAGAAGGTGAGAGAGGAGGAGAGGATGGAAGGAGAGCCCTTGACGGCTTCCAATAGATACATGAACCGCGAGTGAGCTTGAAAGCCACCAATACTATCCAAGTAACCCTTGAGAAGACTGCAATCCCAGAAGACATTTAATTACAGCCTTGTGAAAAGACTAAAAGACTACGAACCAGAGACACCCAGCTGAGCTGCACCCAGATCCTGGATTCTCAGGAATCAAAATAGTAAATGTTTAGAGTTTTAAGCTGCTACATTTTAGGGTAATTTATTATACATTTATAGACAACTAATATAAATTCTTAAAGTAAATGACTAAAAAATAAATATAAAATATTTCTTAGGACAATTGGATACATAAATGGAAGAATATGTTAGAAATAATTGATCTAATATTTATTGAATAAAGGATTCCAAAATTGGGTATCCATAAAAGTTCCTTCATGTTTATTTTGGATTAAAATAAAACCATCACAGATCTTTATATTATATAAATTCTCTTGCTTTTATTCCTTTGTTTATTTCAACCTGAGAAATAGATTATTTCTATGAACCTCTACTTAAACATTTTCTGAATTTTTATGTGAAATGAAGGATTGAGAGACACAGAAGATACACCTAGCAGGGTATACAGATGCTTATCTACCTTTCATACCACTTATGCTCTTCTCCCACAGTCATGGCTGTTTTCACGGAATGATGAGAACATCTACCATGAAGGCATTTAAGGCATCATTGTGCCTGGGACCTATGGTGCAAGTGGGAAAGCAGGGAATCCGTTTAAGGAAACAGGGTGCACCACCTTTTCCATGAGTGGTAACCATGAAATGTACTGTTGATTAAAATATTTCTCACATGTTCCTCTAACCTATCAAGTTCTTGGGCTTCAAAGTCATTCCACCTAACTGCCTCTCCTAAGGCTCCTTTCTTATTCCAGTAAAGAAAGAATGAATCTGCTGAATACTATCAACTATACCCTCGTGTTTGTTTTTTTCATGTATCAGTTATTTAATTAGGTTCTTGGCAAGAAATTTAGAACACCAATTTGTGAGGATAAACTCCATTTGTGAGAGAAACCACAGAGCAGAGGTAGCCCTGGAATAGAGGAACAGCTTTTATTTTTGGCAGAATTTGTGAGTCCATAGCTTTATGCTCAACTTTGTGCTGCTCTGTATCCCTGGGTCATAGATCTCACCTTCCTGGTATCTGGGCTTTCAAAGCTTCTTCTTCCTAAAATAATGATCAGTGAGATGTTCAGTGTTTTCACACCGATAGCAATTTTAGTGGAGGTGGCAAAGACAAATTTCTGGTATGTTCTGTGCAGAGGAACTCAATTTAGTATCAGAGGCCAGTCACAAGTAGCAAGCCACTGCTCAGCTGCTTCAGGAAACCATCCCCTTGCCTCTGTGGTGCCCACTGAGGATGATCAGAATGATGTCGAGAGTGGTACTAACTCAGTTTCCTAACATGCTACCTGAAAAGATTTTTGTTGCAGCTTACAGCTTTCAAGGCGTATCTTCAGTAGAATAATATTTAGGCATTTTGTGAAGTTTAACCGCTCATGACCATTCTTGTCACTACCAACTGGAAGGAATCCCTAAATAAATGGGTGCTTTACATAACACGGGAAAGAGAAGCAGTACTAAAATAATTTAAATAGCATTCCAAACTCTATTCCAAAACTGCATGCCATAAAGTTCAGAAGAACTTCTAGTTCAAGTTTATTTATTTTTCAACACATGGGAAAGGAAAAAGAAAGAAACAGCAATAACAGAACTCCCACCCCTGGAAGTAAAGAGGTACCTGCTGAAAATTCCTAACCATTACTACTATTATTCTCAAACTCATCATCTAATGCTTATTTAGTTTATTTCATCATTTACACAACATGTTATGGATGACACAAAATAAGTCTGTGTAATAGCAGGGAAGTTGGCATTTATTTTCTCTTATAAAAATAACATTACATCAGATGGGTTGAGTTTGTTGGTCAGACAACCAGCAAATGGCAGAACTAAGATAAGCATCCATGTCTCCTAATGCTTAAAATTATACCAACTTGATAAGAACTGAATTAGTTAATAGTTGAGTGATTTGTGGGGTGGGAGGGGTCATTTTAATTTAATGCCACTATTAACATGTAATTATAACATGGGGGAATAAAGAGGAAGATGGAATGAGACAAATTTCCTTAAGAGATAATTAATTTCTCTCTTAAGGAAAGGAGCAAAGATTTCAGCAGCTATCTGTAGAGTGCTGATCAAAACAGATCCACTATTCTAATACATCTCCATCAGTCTGCAAAGTATTGGGGGGAGGTGAAAATGAAACTTCAGAAAATACTTCAGTACAGGCTGTTCATTGAATGAGGGGTTACAAAGCCTCAAAAAAAAAAAAAGAAGAAGAAGAAGAAAGAGATTACTAATTAAAGGATTTCAATAAACCATTCTGAATTATTACTCTAATTAGAGCAATGAATGAACTGCCTAATCTCTGAGTAAATAATCAGGTTGCTAAATTTTCCAGGATTAAAATAGCCAAGTTATCCCATTTCCTTGAACAATTACTCATTCATTTATTCAATCAATTTCCAGCTAACAGACTAATCATTATCTGGAGAGCTTATAAAAATAAATATTCCAAGTTTGGATATTGTGCTATGGTTATGCAAAATGTTACCATTGAGAGAAACTGGCTGAAGCATACATGGGATCTCCCTTAATGTTTTTTTGCAACTTATGAATCTACAATAAATTCAAAATAAATAGTTAAAAAGTGGACATAGATAAAAGAGGTAGATAGATAGATAGATAGATAGATAGATAGATAGATAGATAGATATTCCAGGGCTTCACCTTCAAAGATTCTTGCTCAGTAAATTTGGAGTGAGATTCAATAATTCATATTTCTTATCAGCACTTTTTATGATTCTGATTGCTGCTATATTTGGCAACCACTGAATTCCATAATACTTTTACATAAATCAGAAGAAGTTTTCAAATGATTTATGTTTGATAATGGGTCATTCAATTACTGCGACATTTCTGGGGGTGGTCAGACTTAGAGGAACACTAGGTATCTATCCATCTCCTATCCCACACTGACTCTCCAACTGAGGAATGACTAACTATATTTCCCCTGGTCTCCCAGTTTTCTACTCACCTCCATGTCCTATTTCTATCCCAGATGTCATCAGTTTTTGTAAAGAACCCATAAACACCTTAGCCTCACAACTTCTAGATCTCAATATCAACAACCTCATTATTTCAGTGGTCTATATAAATTGCCTGGAATGGAGATAAACAGCCCAAATGTTGCTTTCAGCAACCCATTGTGAAGCCCAACTTCACAGCCCTTCGGACCTAAGGACTTTAGCTTCCAGGGCTAAAGAAGTCTGTACTAAATCTTCATGCAAAGGTTCCAAGGTCCCTAATATAAAGGTTTAAATGTCCAGGTTAACACCCCATTCTAGACTGTGCTAGAACCAGTGGAAAATGGCATCTAGGGCTAGGAGTTGCCATATTAAAATACAAATATCTATTTTTGGAAAACACTGTAAATTGTTATTAACTAAGCCAGCTGTTTAGTATGGGAGAAAAATGATTAGAAACACAAGTTTCTGGATCCTGGCGCTCTCAGAATTCTGATTCAGTAAGTCTAGAACAGCATCCAGGAATCTAAATTTTGACCCACTGTATACTGACCATATTCAAAGAAATTTTAACCTAAATTTTTCAATGCAGATAAATTAGCTGCTAACCTAGATGTCAGATATAAGTAGCATCTGACAATGACAAACGACCAAGTATGAAATTTGTCTTTGAATATTAGGTTTCTGAAGAGGTACCCAATTAGGGAGTCTATAGGGAACAAAGTGAAGAACAGGGAAGAAGACAGGTCAAAACAGAAAAAGGGAATAAGGAGAATAAAGAAAACCTTAGTCTATGTACCCATGCTTCTCAGGACTGACTGCTTCTGGGTGGGAGTTGGCATGTAGACGGAATTTTGAGAAACCTTCTTCTCTCCCAAATGCAGGATTGTCTACACTTTCCTACATAGATGGACCAGGAAAGGAGGGATAAAGTCATAAAATTCTAATGGAATGATATAAATAAGTCTGGCTAATATTTGAAATAACTAAGGTGAAAGCAGAACTCAAGTAAGATTTTCAATACAAAAGACCAAAACTAGAAAGCCTCTCTTATGTCCTTGCTTTCTCTCAGAGGCTGAGAGAACTGAGTGTTTTCTCTCCCTCCACTGTTATCGTTTACAATAATTCCTAGAGGTAGTCTCATACACGAAAAGGATCATGTTAAGAAGTAGAAAATGAGTCAGTAATTTCATTTTAAGGTTTACCCAAAAGTCTATGCAATCCCTGGGCTCTTTATGCTTGCAAAAAGTTAATTTGCCTATCAGATAAAATGTTTGTTCTTATTTCTCTGCTGTATTAGCTAAGATCCAATCAGAAGACAGAAACCACACAGTCATTTCAACAGGACAATTTAGTATAAAGAAACAATAGCAACAGAGGATTGGAGTAATAGGGAATTAATACAAGTTGGAGAGCAGGGGCTCTAAGTGATACACAAAAAGCTACAGAAGGAGAGTATTCAAAAAAGTAACAAACTTGGAAGAAGAGAATCCTCCCCAAAGCTGGGACTCAGATATCACTGGAAAGGGTATAGTTGAAGTCCATTCAATGTTGGAAAAATTCATTGGGTTTCCCAGGAAAGAAGGGTCCCCAGTTGCCAGTTAGGCCAAATGAGAATTGCCTACTAGGATACTGATGAAATTCACTGGGAACTACCTGTTTAAGTTGCTATTGACTTGCTGGATAGCCAGCTTGAGCACCATCTGAACTCACAGAAAACTACCTGGAAGTAGCAAGGGTGTGAGAAGGAGGTGACTTACTGAAAACAAAGCTGGTTAAGCCTTTGAACTTATTAGGTGTCCTCAGGAGTGGCACTGAGCTTACTGCTGGAAACCATTCAAGGTAGAGTTTGCACTGAGGTAAGCTGGGGAGGTGCCACTTGCTGCTTTGTGCCAGGATACTGGTGAAAAAAATGCCACTCAGCAGGACTTCAACTAAATGAGCACACCTCACATAACCAGGAAGGAAAAAACTTTCCTCCAGTGTCCCTCCAACACCCTCTACTGAGAGTGTTTAACAAGGCCCATCTTTGTTATCACAGAACAGGAAAAAAGGGTGAATTTGGAACTGAGAAGTAATGCATTGATAACTTGGTGCATCAGTCTACAACACATAATTTTTTTTCTAAAAGACATTTTCAAATATATGTTTTACTATCTATATTCAATACATGGAAAAAAATATCATTTTCTAAGAACTAGGTAAAGAAAAACGTTATCTGAATCAGCAAAAGACAATTTTTGTGCTTTCTCCTGTTTATTTGTCAAAGTGTCCCAGTTTTTGACTTGGATGTCCATACTATCAGTAAACAAATGGCTCCTGTTAGTTACCAACTGACACTTTTGCAAAAATCTAATTACTTGAAAAGAAATTGGAAATGATCCTGATAAAAATCTTGAGATGATCCTTTTTAATTTTAAGAATGAGAGGGTTGGAAGCTCATCCTGTCTACCTATCTATAGGTGGCATCTGTGCACAGTCATTTGGCATACAACAGGTCCATTTGTCCTAAACTCATTCCTTCTTCTCACTCCTTTTATGATAAGTTTCCATCTTTAAAGTCATTTCTCGGATTAATTAGCTACTTACAGAAGGCACTTTTAAAGAAATTACAGATGTAATTCTAAAAGAAATAACACAAAGTAATTAGTAACTATTAACACACAAGCAGAGGCAAATAGACAAGGGAATGGGATGTATTGATGGCAACATAAGAAAAAAATTTTTTAATTTAAAGCAGAGGTCAGCAAACTTTCTTTAAAGGGCCAAATAATAAATACTTCAGGCTTTATGGGCCATACAGCCTCTGTTGCAACTACTCATTTCTGCCCTTGTAGAATGAAAGCATCCATTGTTAATATGTTTCAGTGGAAACATTTAGAAAAACAGTCAGGGGTGCCTGGGTGGTTCAGTCAGTTGAGTGTCCGACTTTGGCTCAGGTCATGACCTTGCGGTTTCTGAGTTCGAGCCCCGTGTTGGATCTGTGCTGACAGCTCAGGGCCTGGAGCCTGCTTCGGATTCTGTGTCTCCCTCTCTCTCTGCCCCTCCCCTGCTCACACTCTGTCTCTCTCTCAAAAATAAAGATTTTAAAAAAAATTAAAAGAAAAAAAAAGAAATACAGTCAGCAGGCAAGATTTGGCCCGAGTAATGTAGTTTTCCAAGCCTTATGCAGAGGAACATGAGAATTGAGTGAAGAGGACACTGTAAAGGGGAAATACTTAAGGAGCATAATAACCCTTGACATCTGAAGATGTGAAGGCTATAGAAATACTAAGTCTTGGCTCACTACTCAGTTTTGAGATTTTGTTCAAGGAAGATGTAGCAGAGAAAGCCTGGAATATGGAGTTAGACCAAACTGAGAGCTGCTGCCTACAAACTAAGCCTCAGTTTTCTTATTTGTACAATGCAAAATAATGTAAAATAGAGAAATAATAATACATAGATTTTGTGAGAAACAAATACAAAGTTACCTTGTAGGTGCTCAGTAGCTGTCCCATACTTCATGGGTCTGAATTTCCTCATCTTTTATTGGGGGGCTTGTATTGTAAAATCCTTTTCAATGTATAAGTCAATATACAATCACTGAACATCAAATTTTGGGAACTGTCAGGATGGGACGTACATCATGATTTAACCTTGCAGGATGGGCCTTTATTGCCCACCAGAACAGCTTCATCAAAATTTTGCTTTTTCCAGTACAAAAGAATCACCACAGAAAGTTCTAAGTCCTTCTGTTGAACTTTCTAAACAGTGCTCTCCATAGGGAGAGCAGGCAACAAGGTTTATCACGCCCTACAGTATAATTTTTGTAGATTTTCAAGGTTGGGAAACCCACTGGCATTTAGTGGGCAGGAACCAGGGATGCTAGACTTCCTGGAACGCCTGGGAGAATCACACATGATGAATATTCATTCTCTGTTCTATATGGATTTATATTTTCCCACTAGACATTCATGTAAATTTAAAACTTGTTTATATTTTTCTGAGCCAAGAATCTAGTCCATTTTATATATAAATATAAAGCATTTTTGAATTGTTTTAACATACACTGAGTTTTCTAGAAGTGTAAACTTCATATAAACTGATGGAATATTATACTTTGTTTCTATCGGTACTTTATCAAGAATAAATAAATTTCAAGAAAACCACCTCATTGATGCCAATGTTTCTTATGACACTGTATTAATAAGTATAATGGACTACCCATAGTGTTTCTATATATATATGGATACCTCTGCCTATCACATTTTGTGTTTTGGTATAGTTTTGTCTTCATATTTGCTTTAAAATACATATAATTTTATTAGAAATAACTTTTTATTGGGGCGCCTGGGTGGCTCAGTCGGTTAGGCGTCTGACTTCAGCTCAGGTCATGATCTCGCGGTCTGTGGGTTCGAGCCCCGCGTAGGGCTCTGTGCTGACAGCTCACAGCCTGGAGCCTGTTTCAGATTCTATGTCTCCCTCTTTCTCTGACCCTCCCCTGCTCATGCTCTCTCTCTCTGTCTCAAAAATAAATAAATGTTTAAAAAAATTTAAAAAGAAATAACTTTTTATTAATTTCTACTTTAACAATTAAAGCAATACATGAATTCTTTAGGAGTAATGTGTGCAAATAGGTTATATTATTTATAAATTTATTTTCAACTTACTAACAATGTTGGTAGGTATTACTAGAAGACAGCCTCACATTTGATTAAGACTGAGAACTCCTCCACAAAGTACTCTAAGTAATCATTGTCCTAAGTTTCTTTTTTGTTAATGACCAAATGAGTGAAGGATACAATGTGACCTTATTTCAAGATCCCTAGAGCACATAAGTTCTCATTAAATGTCTGACATTTGCAGATGTCTCCACACTATTAATAAGATGAAACTTTAAATAAAACACTTTCTAAAACAAACCATGTGATTGAAAGAGTGGATTCTACTGTCTCCATCATTTGTAGAAAGATGATTAGTGCCTTTATGGCAATGAATAATATAGGATTTTGCCCTGACATCCTTAAACTTACTTTTCTCTTAATTAAATATCCAAGACTCAGAGGAAACAGTTGTACAGACAGAAGCAGCTGACAACGTCCTATCAGGTGTTCCTGGAGAAACTTCAATGCTTAGTTGTCTACAACATAATTGCCACTATTAACAATTTTTCTCCTTCAGTGTTGAATTTGTATTACTGCAGCTTTTCTGGTTAAAATTTTACAGCCATTTCTCAGCTAAGAGTTCTAGCAGTGCCTCTACAAAAAAGAGAAACCTGAGCAAAATTTCTTCAATGATCATATTTTGTTTCTTTTTGAAACTGAGAGAAAGGAGCTCTTCAATCTGCTCGAGAATGAGATCCAAAATTTCTTGTTGCCAAAAGAAGCACTCAAATTTTCTTTCTTGAAAAAAATGGAATAAATATCAATTGCTTCTATTCATTAAAAATGACCAAATACACTTTAGAAAGCCCATCATGACAGGTATGTAGGACTTCAAACGAAAGAGTTTTAATTTATGCTTCTTCATTTCCTTCATACATGAATGCTGGTTTTGCCAGAGAGCTTCTATAATGCTTTGCTTAAGGTAGCTCTTTGATGCCAGTTGAAATGATTTAGGCTGGTCTCAGAAATGTCATGCTTTGCTGTGTACTTGGCTTTTTCTCAGATTGTAGTCCAGAATAAAAGTGAATGGACTTTCCCTCCGTTTTAGATGATCAAACTATCATTTCAGGTTCCATATTGAAATCTACGAGGGAGATTTTTGCCTCATACTTCATCTTTCTTGACCATTTCCCTGGGCTATTTTTCACTTTTTGATTTTATGATTTAGACAGCTCTTAAATGCAATGATTTGTGTTAACTATTTCTATTTTATTTATTAGCATCTGGAACATTAAATTTACCATAGCAAATAAAATTCTTACCTTTTGAAAACATTTGCCAAAGGATAGACACTTTTTTTTTCTTGATATGTAATTTTCATTGCTATTTGGCAATATTTCTTTGGCATGTCTAACGACTTGCTTTCCAGGGCACCTGGGTGGCTCAGTTGGTTAAGCATCCAACTCTTGGTTTTGGCCCAGGTCATGATCACATGGTTTTGTGAGTTCAAGCCCCATATCGAGCTCCATGCTGACAGTGTGGAGCCTGCTTGGGATTCTCTCTCCCTATCTCTGCCCCTCCCCCACTCACACTGTCTCTGTCTCTTTCAAAATAAATAAATAAAAGAATGTTGAAAAAAAAAAGATGGCAGGGTGCCTGGGTGGCTCAGTTGGTTAAGCATCGTACTTCGGCTCAGGTCATGATCTCAAGGTTCGGGGATTGGGTCCCACATTGGACTCTGTGCTGACAGCTCAGAGCCTGGAGCTTGCTTCAGATTCTGTGTCTCCCTCTCTCTCTGCCCCTCCCGTGCTCGAGCTCTGTCTCTCTTTCAAAAATAAGTAAACACTAAAAAAATTTAAAAAAATAAATAAAACTTACTTTCCATTTTTGGTGTAAACATTTTCTAGAGAGATAAAGCAAAGTCAACTCTGATTTCATTTACTCGAACTTTAACTCTCTTTCTTCCCACATTTTCAAGTAAAAGGGTAGACTACAGCACTATCTAAAACCACACCCAGTGCTACTGAGATTCAGTCAGGACTTGAGCACTTTTGTTGACTAGGGACTTCATGACAGTTTGGGTTCAGAGGAAGATTAAAAGTGTTAATCCCTGATACAGGATTGGGGGGATTAGGATGGAGATAACAGCAAGATCTTTCCTTCTTTTATGGTTCCCCTCTTCCAAGTCAGATATTTTGGGTCCGTTTGAATCTTATGGAGAAAAGAGGTGGAAATAAAGGGTGAAGGAGTTATTGTAGGACCCAGGGACATTGTGGGGCTGCTTTGTTCTGTTATAGCACAGAATGAGAGAAGGGGCATTTAGGACCTCCATGTGACTCTCATGTGGTAAAGTGAATTAAGCTTGTAACTCCAGTTAATGAGTTTCTTGCCTTCAAGAGAAAAAAGAAGCATCAAGAGGCAACCAGCAACTTGACACACTGGGCACCTCAAGTGATGACTGTGGAGAAGCACCATCTTTAAGAAGTGTCTTGTGAGGGGAGAGAACTCAACAACAGAGTAGAAAAAAATGTGACAACAGTTTATGAGTTTGCATGTGTCATCCCTAGGAACTACAAGAAATCAGTAGAAGACATTTAGGGGGTTGTTGTGCTTCTGCATTACTCACAAGGGAACAAAAGCCAGGGGTTTATTATAATTAAGACAACCCTCTCTCTAGCCAAAGCTGAAAAATTCCCATGCCTTCAAATACCATTCTAAAGTCACATCCAAGACCAATCTTTTAGCTCAGACTATGTATCCAACTCCCTGCCTGATGTTATTTCCTATTACAAGTATTTCAGATTCCTCAAATTTGGTATGACCAAAAGGGGATTTATTGTATTTTCCCCAAACCTGATTCTTTTCCATATCTCAGTCAGTACTACAGTGATGCAGCCCAGTAATTCTCAATTTTCAACGCTACGTATTAGAGTCATCTGGGAGTTTTAAAAAACCTGAGGTCTGAGCCCCATCTAAGCAAATTAAGTTAGAATCCTAGAGGTCAGGTTAAAATATGGATTCTTTTTAAAAGCTCCCAGGTGATTATACATTAAGTTGGAGAACCATCACTCATCAGTTTATGCCAGAAACCTAGATATCACCTCCAACATCCCCATTTTCTCATCCGTTGCTCTCAGTGAATACATTACTGAAAACTATTGGTTCTACTTCCAGTAAAGTTTATGGATGTCTCCACATTTTTCCTCGACTGCTGCCACTATCCTAATCCAAGTCACCATCATCCCTTACATGGATTAATGCAAAAATCTCCTCATGGTCTCTATCCTCTCTTGTCTACCTCTAAGCAATCTACTAACAAATGGCTTTGGTTCATGCTATTCCTATACTTTAGACTCCTTTCCTTTACTTTTTAATCTGGCTTATTCCTATTTATCCTTCAAATTCAAGTTCAAAAACAGTACTCCTCTTTCTCCAGAAAAATTCTTCAAATACTCAAACTAAGTTAAGCCCCCCCCCCCATTGATTATGATAGCACCTAAATGTTTTATTTATTATATTATCATAATGAGTCAAATAATAATTTATGTAGTTGTTTGTTTAGCTTTGCCTTTCTCACTATAAGGGTAAAAACTGATGAGGACAATAATGATAAATGTGGAAAAGGAAAAAAAATAAAACATCTAGATAATGGCATTTTTCAAATTAATTATAATTAGAGCTAACACTGAACATTTACAGTGTACTGAGTGCATTATATATTATCTCATTTAAGCTTCATAATAATTCTATGAGGTGGGTGCATTCATTCATTCATTTATTCATTCACTAAATAATTTGCAAAGTGCTACATGTAAAAAAAATTAAGGCCATATTTCTCAAAATGTGGTAAGAGAATGTGAAATGCAGGTTGACCAGAGCATTTACTTAACATGCAGATTTGGTTGTTCCATCTTGAAACTACTGCATCAAGCTCATTGAGAAAAGGTCTGAATACCCTCATGGTTAGTAAGTCTCACAGGTGATTCATAACCCAGCTTCAATTTCAAGAAACTATGTTCTAGGATAAAGATTCTAAGGAGGATGCCCTGTATATATGCCATCCATATATAGATACCTGGACCCCACCTTACACCTACTGAGTCAGAATTTCCACTGGGTAGAGCTCAGGCAACTGTAACTTTTAGAAATTCTACAAGTGATTGTGAAACTGGACATCTCTGAAAGAATAACCACCCTTTCAGATGCTGATAATCTGGTCCAGAGGTGCTGTAGGGTATGAAATTTTGTATAAAAACAATCTCAGTGAAACAAGATAAGGCTACAGTATAGGTAAGTATACAATTTTGAGAGGTGATTCATTGACTTTGTTTTGCTACTTCCTACTTCACCACAGTGTCAGCTTTTAAACAAGTTGTGAACTAGTGAATAGTGCAGCGTCATTATCATCCTCACATCATGCACACCAAGATGTGATCCTGCCCAAGACAAATAAAGACATCAAGAAGATTTTGACAGGTAGTCAACGAACCAGGGTAGTCTTGATAGGAAAGAAGGTGACTGAAAGTGAAGACACTAAATGGCTTCTTGGAACTAACTGCATCTGTTTATGATAGAAATCTTCCTAGTTATAGGTATTTTTTTTTCAACGTTTATTTATTTTTGGGACAGAGAGAGACAGAGCATGAACGGGGGAGGGGCAGAGAGAGAGGGAGACACAGAATCGGAAACAGGCTCCAGGCTCTGAGCCATCAGCCCAGAGCCCGACGTGGGGTTCGAACTCACGGACCGCGAGATCGTGACCTGGCTGAAGTCGGACGCTTAACCGACTGCGCCACCCAGGCGCCCCATAGTTATAGGTATTTTTGAAGAAAATTTATTCTCCCACAGTCTAGAGGTGGAAGATGAAAGTAGAGAAAAGGGGAAGTGAATTTATTTATTTATTCATTCATTTATTTATTCATTCAGTAAACAATTAGAGTGATATATGCACAAGAACTTTAGGGCCATGTTTCTCAAAGTGTGGTAAGAGAATCTGACACCCAAGTTCAGAAAGAGCAGATAAAACTTTATAATAATGGCATTGACCAAAACTGTACTTTCAAAGTGAAGACAGGAATACATGAAAACAGAAAAAATAACCTCTAAAACTTATCTGGAATTTCTTGCTCTTTTGAATTAATGATAACCACATCTAACAATTCACACTTATTATATATACTGAGAACTTTCATATACACAATCTCATTTAAGTTTCACAGCAATTCTATGAAGTAAATACTATTATTCTTCATGCATTCATTCACTCCACAAATATATAATGCACTGACTACAGCTGCTCTGTTTAGCACTAAGAAATGGACATGAAACTATAAAAAATATAGGTTACGTTTCTTGCTTTTGTGAAGACAAACGAACAAAAGATGCATATTTGGTAAATATGCAATCTGAAGGCTTTGAGCCACTGAGATCTAGACTAGTTAAACAATGGTCTCATGTTCACAAGCAATAAGATGTGGAGCCAGGATCTAACAATTAATAAAGGTTAACTGCAGAGCTGCTGTTCTTTACTGTTTTACGTGCAAGGACCAAAACCAATATGGGTCCAACTATGTGAAATTGCCATTCTTATAAGTCAAAAATGTCAAATTTTGGCATTTTCAAATGCATCAACCTTTACATCTCTTTTCCAAAATTCAGACTTCTTTTTTTCATTTCCAATAACTCTTCCTCCCAGAATTATTTATGGTTGTTGACTGACCTCAATTGCAAAGCTGAGAATTAAATCCCATTTCAGAAAATTCACATTATTAGAAGGTCTGGTAAGCAAAGGACACTGTAGTTTGACATGCCCTGTTGGTCTTTTTGAATATGTGAAATGTGCAGTCTGATGTAGTACATTAAGAGACAGGAGATGGCCTTGAGCAGTTTCAAAGCAGTAAATGATTGTGTACAGAATACCTGTTCATTTAATACTGGATATGCTGTCTCATTCCCAACATGATATATATCACATCATACCAACAAGGCTCAGACAAAGATGACTTCATAACTAGTATCTTGTCCAATTTGTGGGATACACACACACACACACACACACACACACACACACACACCGATTAAAGATACTTTGGAAATATAACATAGATGGATATCAAGAACAATGTGGCAATATTGTCCTCTGAACTGGAAATAAAACTATTGTATTTTGTGAGTCAAAATAACTACTAGTAGAATTCTAAAACATTCTGAGAGCTATTGTCTTCCAGCAACCTAAAAAGGGTCCTAAAAGGAAATCATTATGTTAACTATACACACAAGAATATTTACATTTCTCTTCAAGTATATGTCTCTCCAGATCAAAGTTTCTCAATATTGTTACTATTAACATATTGGGCCAGATAATTCTTTGTTTTGTGTGTGTAGGGTTGAGGAAATGTCCTGCATGTTGTAGGATGTTTGCAGCTTCCTTGGCCTCTGCTGTTAGTACCCTCTCAGTTGTGATAACTAAAAATGTCTTCAGACATTGCCATATATCCCACAGGGACAAAACTGTTCCCAGTTGAGAACAACTGCTCTTCATAGACATAGGATAGATAAGTATAAGGAAGTATTGTGATATGGAGACATGAATCTGTGTCTAGGTATGGAAAGGGAAAATATACTGTTTGGGTCATTATCAACTATGTGGTACAGAGGTTAAGAATAGCTGGAATCCCACTGACCAATTGTGTATTTCGATTCTATTACACATTAGTTGTAAAATCTTTAAAATGAAAATAACAGCAGGATTACAAAAACTTATGAGCACTTAGCAAAATAAAGCATTTGAAGTACTTAATATATTGCTTCGCACTGAGTAAGTACTTGGCAACTGTCAAGTCTTATTATTTTAGAAGGTCCTGCTAAAATAATGCCCTCTCTCAAAACGGGACATCTCTGTCTCTTGCTGCCTCTGCTTCTTTCTGTATTATATACACAAACTCGTACATACTATACAAGCATTTGATGTAACTGTATATGTATATACATGTATGTATAAAAGTAGCATAAGTAAAACATACCAATGGCATGTATGAGCATGAGTTTCTGAGTCTGTGTGTATTGGGGGCAGGGGCCCAGGAAGAGAGTGAGCCACACCATAATACAAAGCAAATGTTAGTCTGTTTGATAATTTTGGGGGCAGATTAAAAAAAGAGGAGTTAAGTGAAATTTATCTGGCATGCTTGAAGAACAAGGTAATCAAATGTTATAATTAAGAGAGTGTTAGCACATAAAACCAAACATGGATGATCAATTTTAAAACATTTCAAATACAACAAAATGCATTTAACACAAACACTTACTAACATAATTATTCATTTTTATTTCAACAATTATTTATAAGTAACACTCTCAGCTCTCTGCTAAGCATTGATTTATCTTTTGATGAAATTTTAGGAACTTAAAAATCTTCAAAATAACAGTAAAATTTTTTTAAAAGATGTAAAAGACATAAGAGTTTATGCTAACTTCATGATCTGAAAGTATTTTGGAAAGCACTGAAACTACTAACATTTATTTATTTCCACCATATTTTCCTCTTTCATATAAATTTAGAATACAGAGTGTAGTATAAGATGGCTACCCTTCTCCACAAATTAAACTCTTATGTCAAAAGCTAAGAAGCTCTTTTGTAAATTTAAATTGTTTTTCTTTTCTATTACTATGGGAGCTTAGAAAATATGTAATTCTTCTCTGCTATTTTCTTAATAAAAATTATTTCTGCCTTAGTATCTGCCAGAGAACATATTTATTTGTCAACAAAGTAACTCATACTGATGAGCAGCTGAGATGATAGAACATTCTTCCTTATATTGGACCAAAGACTGGCTCAAGTTTATACACAATATATTGATTATCTCATCACTGAAAGCAACAGAAAATTAGCTGAATTTTTTCACACAACAATCCTATATACACGTAACATCAACTCATAATCTCTTACACACACGCACACACACACACACACACACACACACACACAGAATACATATTTTCCTGTCTATATATTCATATATATACACACACATATACACACAGAGAAAGAGAGAGTAATAAATAGGGAAAAGTATAAACAATTTGTAAATCTTATGCTATCATTGCAAAATTTTGTAAGCTTGAAACTATATCCAAATTAAAAATTTTTATAAAAATAGGAAGCCATATGGGAATAAAACAAGATATTGCTTCCTGCCCAATCAAGTATTGTTACACCAAGCACTTACTATCCTCTACTCATTATTTGGTAGTTAAATTAATGCATAAAACATGAAGTCATAATTCTAGAAACTTTAAACTCATAAATATGTGATAATGAGTTATACATAGTGATGGTTATATCAATGGCATTTTCTTCCAACATAAAGAAAAATCCTTAAAAGGGATAGTTTAGAAATTGATATCTAGGGGCGCCTGGGTGGCTCAGTCAGATAAGCATCCAACTTCAGCTCAGGTTATGATCTCACAGTCCATGAGTTCAAGCCTGCATCAGGCTCTGTGCTGACAGCTCAGAGCCTGGAGCCTGCTTCAGATTCTGTGTCTCCCTCTCTCTCTGCCCCTCCCCCACTCACACTATGTCTCTCTCTCTCCTTCAAAAATAAATAAACATTAAAAAATTATATTTACATAGGCATAGAGCATATTTAGTTAGAATAATTATGTTTATATGAATACTTAGGAATGTGTCAATTTATGTGCCCAATAAATACAAAACACAGTATTTATCAGTTTTGAAGCATTCAATACTCAAACTGTGAAAAAGTATTTCATTTTGAAACTTGAAACAAGAAATTCATCTAATTTGGGGTCAAAAATACATTTGCTGTTTGTCTCTTAAACTTCTGACAAATTATTAAGTGCATTTCCACTTTTTTTTTTTTTTGGCTCGGTCATATTGTATATAGAGGTTTCATTTTTCTTCTGTGGTGAGTAATTCATCTTTGTTTCCATTTCTGGTTTTAGAGGAAACCTCACAATCCTTCTGAGAACATTTGCTTTCATATTGTTTTTGAAACCAGACTTTCACGACAAAGCCACAAAACAGCTCAGCAATAATACACATTAAAGAAAATGCTGTTTTGAATTCATATTTAGGAGATTTGGCAAAGAAACCATACAATTTGACAAGTCAGAAAAGGCCCAGCAGACAACATCTACACTCAGATTTTACTCATCCATCTCCCTACTCAGTGATGTCTCAACTTTCTTCCTTTCTTTTTCCTTCCTCTCTCTCTCCCTCCTTTTCTCCTTTTCCTTTTCTTCTCTGTCTCTTCTTTCTGTTGTAGTCGAGACACTGAAGAAGTGGAAACAGGATGTAGGCCAGAGGTAGGAAGTTGATTTCTCAGAACAATATGATGGAAGCAGAAAATAAGTACTATAGTCAACACTACAATCAGGAATTTCATCATCTGAAATCACAAGAAGATCTTGGCAACCTGAAGCCATTAGTCATCACCACAATTTCAAGAAAAATTCATGTATATCCACAAACACTGGTTTAGAATTAGGAGAGTAATGCTACAGGTATTCCCCAGGTGGGAAGGGACACTCCCTTGGAAATGGGTGAATTCCCACTGGATGTCCCCATTTTTGTTGGGGATCTTAGCTCACCTTCCCTGCATGGAGAGCCCCATGGATTTCTTAAAGTGCTTTCTTCAAGAATGGGAACAGAATTGAGAACTCTACCATGCTGAGGAAATCTAGAAAGCTCCTCCCTGCATAACAAATATGAGAAAAATTAAAGACTGAGGAATCCCTAGAACCCTTCCTATTATGGCTTCTATTCCCTAATTCACATAAATAACACAAGATTTGAAGAGACTTAGAAAATATCACTACGCGACTTTCACTGGATGTCCCATAATTAAAGCCAGGTAATTATCCATTCCTGCCTGCTCTTCTTTAGATATATATTTTATAAACTGAACTATTGATTGCACACATTTATAATAAGGAAGCATTTACATAGTAACACACACATACACACATGCACACACCATCACAACATAAAGTTTAACTATTTTATCATATTGGTTGTTTTCCTAGTTAAAAAATAGCCTTTTTCAGAATACAATGAAGAAATTGTAATCTTTTTAACAACTGGTGCTGGAAAAACGAACTGTACATCCACATGGAAAAAAAGTCAGTCTAGACACAAACCTTAGACTCTTCACAAAAATTAACTCAGAATGGATTGCAGACCTAAATGCAAACCATTAAACTATGAAACTCCTCAGAGATACCATAAAAGAAAATCTAGATGATGTTGGGTTTGATGATGACTTTTTAGATACAACCCCAAAAGCATGATCCACCAAAGAAAGAATTGATAAGCAGAACTTCATTAAAATTAAAATTTTTCTGTTCTGCAAAAGATATTGTCAAGGAGAATGAAAAGATAAGCCACAGATTGGAAAAGAAATATTTGCAAAAACTCACATAAGTTATCTACTGCTACATCATAAACTATCCCAAGTGTCAGTTGAACAACAATGTTTTACTTTTTTCAATTCTATGGCTTGATTTTCTGCTCCACATAGTGTTGACTGGAATCACTCATGTGGCCACATTCAGCTGGAAATTTAGCTAGGATGCGAACATCCCAGATGGCTTCATTCACACTTTTAGCAATTGGTGCTGGTTGTCAGCTAAGATGCTTCCTTTTCTTCTCTGTGACCTTTTATCCTCAAGGGTATCCTCCCATACCCTTTTTGATAGAGTAGCCTTGCCTTCTTTACACAGCACTTGGCTTCCCAATGAGTGAAACACAATCTGCAAGGGCCTTAAGTACTAGGTTTAGAAGTTACTTTCTACTGATCAAATGAATCAGGAAGACCAAATTCAAGGAAAGAGGAAGTATACTCCATCTCTTGATGGACAAAGGGGCAAAGTCATATTGCAAAAGAGTACATGGGATGTCAGGAGTTGTTGTGGCCATTGTAAGAAATGACATCCCACAAACATATAATACTTTTCCATAGAAAATATAACTTACTGTAGTTATATTATTTCTGAGATTTAAAATATTTGCAAATTATAATAAGTGTACTGTAGAACTTTCTTTACAGAATGTTCGACTTTAAGTCCTAAACTTTTATTCAAAGTCCACATTATTAAATTACTCTAATTGCAAAAATACCATCATACACATACTCCATTTGTGTTCTCCAAATAAAGATCTTGAGAATTTTTGGAGAGCTTCCAGTAGGATGTGGATATGGATTATATGCCCTGATGAACTAGTTATTTTATTTCCTTAAAAAAAATGAGAATTATATGTAACCCATTATGGTTCAATCTTTGTCTTGACTACCAAAAAGCATTTTGTGATTTCCTTAGTAAAGACATTTAAAAATACACTCATTCCTTTATGTTATCACTTGTTTCTTTTATTCTACATTAATGTAGTTTTGGATATTTCATTGCCCTACTTCTTTTTCACTTTGACTTGAAGCCACTTAAATTTTTCAGGAAAAATGGATTTTAAATAACCAGTATTAAGTTAATATTTAAGAAGAGAACAAAAGAATGATGGACAATGAGGTTATTGTCTTACAGATTAACAAGCCAAAGCTGTGAAAAGTAGCACATCTCACCAAAGGCTTCTCATCACTTCCAACACAAACATCAGGAAGCAGAGGGAGGCACTCATGCTCTCTCAAAATCCAAACTAGTTTCATTCGAATTATACAGTAAAAGTCTTCAAAAGGACTCAGATTGGTAAACTTAAGGCAAAATCACAGATAATGATCTTTGTTTTTCAAGATTAACAAGGAACAAATTTTTCTGCCCCTACTTATTAATATGCATGTGCTCAATCTTACTGTTATAAATAAACATATTTAAAAAAAAATAACCAACACTTTTTTACCAAAAGATATTTAAACACATGGTGGAGGAATCTTAGGGAAAATCCAGAGGCTGAATCCAATGTATTCCAAGAAAGGGACAGGAAATCAAATCACTAAAAAACCTCACTATTTGCCTAAAGTGCTGCTGGTTTTGTGCATGCTTTGTTGATGATATAGGCATGTTTCCTAAACATTACTGCTGGTTTTGTGTATGGCTTATTGGTGATATAGGCATGTTTCCTAAATGTTACTGCTAAAATTTTCTACCTCATCTAAGTACATTTGTTTTCAAAGAGAAAAAATTTTGCTTTTCTAGGTTCTAGAATATCCCCACTGCATTTTACACATCTCAGTATGTACAATTTTCTAAAACATAATTTTTAAAAATATATAATTGAAGCATGAATGATTCTCATAGCCTCATAACTGAGCCAATTCTTCTTTATTGAAAGACAATGAAAGAGTCCTAAAACTATAAAAGAGTACTAAAAAGTATGACAGTTATGGATTGTTTAATAGCTAGGCTTGATTTTATTGTTTCTCCAGTTAAATATTGTTTCCTTTTTTAATAACAGTGTCAACCTCTTCAATATCCAACTTACAAAATATTTGACTTTCATATTAATAAAGGTAGAGGCTTATAATACACTGCTCCCTTTTAATATGTAATATTGGTTGTCTTTGTCACCTTGACCCTTAACAAGTGACACTGTGACTGGCACAGAATAAGCTAAATCACTGTTCCTGAGGGGGGCCTGGGTGGCTCAGTCAGTTAAGTGACCGATTTCAGCTCAGGTCATGATCTCGCAGTTTGTGAGTTCGAGCCCCGTGTTGGGTTCTGTGCTGACAGCTCAGAGCCTGGAGCCTGCTTCGGATTCTGTCTCCTTCTTTCTCTGCCCCTCCCCCACTTGTGCTCTATCAAAAATAAATAAATCTAAGAAAAAAATTTTAAATCAATGTTCCTGAAAAGGCTTCTTATTTGCAACAGGCAAATCCTACCCAAATTAACAAAATAAAAGACAGGCTTATTAAAGAATACAAAATATGTCAAAATACTAAAACAGGAAATAAAGTATAGTTAGGAACTGGGACTGCAAAACTGGAAACTAATTACTCCGTCTTTCATTAACTGCCTAGACTATTTCTCTTAATTTTACTCAGTGAATATTTTAATCTGTACTATTTTTTATCATCTTTTTCTGTGTACCCATTTTTACCACAGCCCAACATGGTTACCTGTTCAATTCTGTATTGCTACCCATAAGTTCTAGAGCTGAATTCTGAATGACAAGTTTCTCAGTACCTTGACACCAAAATTCTAAGGCAGATATATATTATTACTCTTTTGAATGTTTACCCAGAGTCTGTCACTGCAGATTATCAGAAACATACACTTAACCTATGGATTCATTTAGCTGTGACTGTACTAAGATAGAGTCATGTGATCAACTGGAGCTGTGGGTAGGCAGACAATGATTAACATGTCTATTGCGATTTACTAAATGTGTACCTTGACATAGCAACATTAAAGAATTTCTGTTTCCTTATATGTTAAAACCAATACTGTTTGCTTAATATTTGCCTTGCCTGCCCTTAATTCCTATCTATAAAAACAAATGAATTAATAAGAAAGCAAGCACATGGGCAAACATTAAAGCCCTGGAATGCAGCCAATAACACTTTTCTACTGTCAATCAAACTGTTGATGAGGAGACAAACTATAGATAAAAATCATAGTCTCTGAAGATGTTGTGAATTTCATATAGGTAATTTTTAATTGTTACAGATGAAATCAAGAGTCTCACATAACTCCGGTATTTTTATTTCTTCCCTAGACATTCAAGTTATAATGCTTTTCCTAAAGAAACTGAAGAGATGAATTTTACCTTGCTATCCAAGGTTTGAGGAATATATATTGATTTTAACTTTTAAGTTTTCCATTATTGCAAGTGGATTTATCTGTCTTGGAATTCTAGAATTTTCTTTGAATTTTCTTTGCTTCCTTATTTTTATTTGATTTTTCTTTAGCTGTTGCTGCTTCTGGTGGTTTATTTATTTTATACTTCCTATTTTCTAGAAATTTAACACTGGTGAGGATGTGAAGATAACACAAATTGGAGAAAAAGGAAATTAGTAAAGAGTCTAAGCCCCCCTGAGAGAAGACAGGATAATCCAACAGTTTGCAAAAGCAAAAGGAATGCTATTGAAAATAATTTATAGGGGCACCTGTGTGGCTTAGTCGCTTAGGTGTCTGACTTCAGCTCAGGTCATGATCTCATGGTTTGTGAGTTCGAGCCCAGTGTTGGGCTCTATGCTGACAGCTCAGAGCCTGGAGCCTGCTTCAGATTCTGTGTCTCCTTCTCTCTCTGCCCCTCCCCTTCTTATGCTCTGTGTCCCTCCATCTCTCAAAAGTGAATAAACATTAAAAAAAAAGATTAAAAAAAAAGAATATAATTTTTAGAGGCAGATTCTTGAAGTCAGCATTTATTTCTTTTTATTATTCATTTTGAGATGAACATTGCATTCTTTGTAGATTAAAAATGTCCTCCAAATCCAAAAGATGTTATGAAACTAGTAAGGACATTATTAAGCCTTTGTTAGTAGTAGAGAGGTATTTTATTTACTAATTATAATACTCCATTGACTTTTAATTTATACCCATAAATTATCATCTTTCTTCAAATTTAGTTGTAATTGTCTGTGAGAGATATTGTTTTAACCAATCAAAACACAGAGTATAGAACTAGCTGAGATTAAAAAAAGAAAAAAAGTTTCCTACAAGGCCAAATCAACAAAACTGGAAATTCAGCCTTTCTTACTTTTTCGTGGAAATGTTAAAACACATTGCCCACCAAGTGGATGCTTAGTATCAACAAAACCTTTATGATAAATGACACACAAAAATTATATTATTTTAAAAGGAAAGTTGATTTTTAAAATATTTAATGAGCACCTCTTGGAATATGGCATCACATTTGTAACCAGAAAGATCTAAAAATTCTAAAGGAGTATTTACTTCCAAAAGACAGAAATTCTTTGCGGGGAGATAGGCCTGTAGACCTGAAAAATGTCTGTAAGGTTAAGCAACAATATAAGCTTGGTAAATTCCAAATAAGTAAGAAAGAATGAGTGTTATACTAGTTCAGGGGAGAGAATAATAACTGATTGGAGACGGAATGGCTGTGGAGCTCATTACTTGAAGGAAGCTAAAAATTAATATGGACCTTAAAGGACAGGAAATAGTTGGAAAAAAATGTAATATTTCCACCAGGAGGAATACCTCAAGCAAAGACTCAAAGAGCAAGTTCCACAGATTGAAGTGAGAGATTTGGTTCAAGAGCATTGAGAAATCCTTTCTTCCAAAATCACGTTGAATTGACGGGGAAAAAAAAAAAATAAAGAAGTTACAAGATTAAAACTATGAAGGAAAGGATGTCAGCAGTGGACCAAAAATTTTGAGGGATTTCTGTAAATAGAAAGTAGATGGAATAAAATTGACAGAGAAACCAAAAGAAACCAAAGAAAGAAACCCAATCTACAGAAAAAAAAAACTACTGAGTTGAGAACTCTCTTCCTTGTAGAGGCCCAGAAAAAATTCCAAGCTCAAATTGAGCACAAGATTAAGGAGTGAAGTGAGGAATTATTATCAAAAAAATCAAATTAATTTATTACTAATTACACTATAGAAATATACATTAGTTAATTAAAGATTGTTTAATTAAAGATCTCTTTATAAGGTAGCTGGAACAGGAATACCACTTTCTATCCCCATCATAATGAGGTATCAGCAGTAGTTGTTTGCCTCTAGGATGTTTATAATCTGCTCTAAAAATAAAATGCAGTGTCTTTTCTGATAGGGCTCACAGATTGGGTATCAATGCCAAATAGGGAAATCCTGAAAAAAGTGGAAAAATAGAAGTCCACAATGGATGAGAAAGAAATTATTTTAAAAGTTTATTTTTTGAGAAAGAGAGCTCACAAGCAGGAAGGGGCAAAGAGAGAGGGGACAGAGGATCTGAGTGGGCTCTGTGCTGACAGCAGCGAGCACCATGTGGGGCTTGAACTCATGAAACCTGGAGATCACAACCTGAGCTGAAGTCAGATATTCAACCAACTGAGCCACCCAGGTGCCCCAAGAAGGAAATTATTTTAAAAAGGAAAGATAAACTTTGTTTGCTTTCTACCCTCAGATTAAACTGCACTTTCTCCTTTTCTTTTATTTTTTTTTTAACCAAATATGAGACCTTCAAGACATCTGTCTACTATATGCCTACCAATCCTGAAAGGAAGTCTAGAAGGCAGTATTCTTCCCTCATGGGCAGTGCTCACAATAGCCTTCAAACAGGTAAGAGGCCCAATGGGGAAATACACTTACAGAAGTATAGAGAAAATCCATGATAGCTGACTACCAGTTCACCTAGCATTCAGGTGAAAAATATGAAAAGATAATCAAGGCTTACAAAAGAAAAACCAAGGACATGACCAGGATGAATAGATTAGGTTCCTGGACCCAACTGCCTTGTGTGTGTAGAGGCTTCCCCACACCAACAAGCAATTCTCAGACACCAGCAGGGTGTCCAAGAATTCAACTCAATTCTAATATTGTCTACTCAGAGATAGAATCCGATTCCATAAGCAAAGGGCTCCATCCCACAAGGCTACCCTCCATTTCAGCTGTCCGTTGCAAGCCCAGATTGTTACCTGTGCTTCTGACCTACTGGCTACAAATTGGAGGTTCCAATGACCCCTTTCAACTCAGGATGTCAATCATGAGACCAGGTTGTTACCTGTACTTCTGACCAACTGGCTAAAAATCAGAAGTTCCCACAAGTCCCTCCTTGGGTTCAATTAATTTGCTAGAATGGTTCACAGAACTTGAGAAAACCCGTTTACTCACAAGATTACCAATTTATTACAGAGGATATTAAAGGATACCAATCAATAGCCAAATGAAGAGATACATATGTCAAGGGCTTGAACAAAGGAGTTTCTGCCCTTGTGGAGCGTGTGGCCCCAAACAATGGCACATGGAACCCTTCCAGTTCCTCAGTGTAGAAGTTCCCTGAATCCTCTCCTTTAGGGTCTTTATGGAGGCTTCATTACATAGGTATGATTGATTAACTCATTGTCCATTAATGATTGATTCAACCTCTAGTCCCTCTCACCTCCCAGGGTGGGGGTGAGGGGGGGCGGTTCAGGGGTTGAGACTGAAAGTTCCAACCTTCTAAGCACATAGTTAGCTTCATTGGCAAACAGCCCCCATCCTTAGGTGCTTTCCAAAAATCACATCATTCACAGAACAGGACACCTTTATCACTCTCAACACTTAGGAAATTCCAATGGTTTGGGGAGCTGTAAGCCAGGAACTGTGGAGAAAACCAAATATGTATATTATCTGAATAAATCACAATATTGTCATGGATAACTAGTAAATCTAACAGATGTTAAATGAATAAATAAATATCTAACATACAAATCTGGAGGCCATGTCTAGAGACATTTTTAACTGTCACAGCTGGGTGGCAGTGGGGGAGCGACTTGCATCCAGTGAGTACAGGCCAAATATGTTGGCAGAAATACTATGATACACAGGAAAGTCCTTCACAACAAAAAAATTGTCCATCCAGCCCCAAATTTCAGTAGTGCAGAAGTTGAAAAACTCTGTGCCCATTTCTCCCCTGAGTCTTTAATAGCATTCTGGAAATACTTTTCTTATTTTCCCCAGTATAGGCATGTGAAACTCCTCCTTCCCTCCCCACCCCCAGGAGATTCTCACTATTTTTATAAAACTGTTCTCTCAGAATTTTGAGATACTGACAGAAATACATCTTGTTCTTGTTGTGTCTGAGCTTAGAATTTCTCTAGGATGAATTTGCAGGGTGGGGGTGGAATCAGGTACCTTTACTTTTCTTTATCAGTACTTTCCTGCGTCTACTGAAGAATAGTTTTACTTACAGTTTACTTGAGGTTTGCTCTACTTTCTCCCTGAAACTAAATGTGAATCCTTTCTAACTTGCAGAAATTTTTGACTGATGGATCTCTCTTTTTTAATGCCCTAGAGCAGTTATGGATTTATTCCCTTGTTTATATCTTTTCTTTTTTCTTTGTTTCTTTCTTTCTTTTTTTCTTTTTTTCTTTTTTTTTTTTTTTTTTTTTTTTTTGCCATTTCAGTGGCCTTCAGGGAAACAAGAGAGATTAGCATATATTATTAGATTGCCATTTTTAACAGCAAGTTGCTGATTATTTTTGAAAACTTACATCCATAAATTTAAGCTACAAAAAATTCCTGGTAACTAGAATTTGTGAACATTTTCAGTTTTTTTTTTGTTATAAAAGTCACTGGAACTATTTCCTATGTTATTTTGAAAGTTTAATTTTGATACTGATATTTTTACTAGAGGAAAATTTTCTTCCTGGGCTCATTTCTTAAAGTGCAGAGTTATTCTAAAACTAGACACTAATAAGCATTATTATAGTATTTCATATTTTATAGGCTTTCAGATATTTTCAGATTATGATTTCATAATCACATTATCATGTTTGAACCTCATAATTCCAGGAGTAGGTATTATTTCGCTCTCTTAACTGTGGGAAAACCGAAGTTTTGAGAGGCAAAGTGAGTTTTGGATGAAGTTGCACAGTTGGTTGTAAGCAAGTCTTCTAACTCTATTTATTTAATTCACCTACTGGTTTACCACACTGCTTTCTTAATTATACAGAAAACAGAATGTTTACTTCAACATTGTATCAGTGGTTCCATTCCTTAATGCGGAGGGTGTTCTATGATGATCCAAGAAGAGTACCTTGCATTAGACCTCGTCTCCAGACATGCCCTTGTAGATGCCACCTGCAGAGCCCCATTAATATAAATGTGCCACTAACTGAATGGAAATAAAATAAAAAATAAAAATCAGTCAATAGATAACAATGCTCTTGATTTAGAAAGAAAATTCTAAGGAACCTGAAGAATAAGAAGCCCAGTCAAGCTAACGTTTGGGGGTTTCAGACCAAAGAAAGAAAACATTTTTAAAGAAATTTTTCATGTGTTGATCAAGTCATGATATCTTGTGTGTACTTCTCAGTGTGCAAAACCTCACCTTTGTGCCTTCTGATTCGTTATTTTCTTGATTCTATGTTCATTCAAAACTTGGGAAGTTAGAAAAATGACTTCTCTCAATTCTTCTACTTTTGTAGAAAGATGAAGTTTTACTCATTGATTTATCTACTGATTTCTAGTAGAATAAAACTGTGGGTTCACTGTAAGCCTCTTTTCCCACTGAAGTCCAGGCAAGTACTGTGACTTATCTTCAAGGATGTGGACTATCCAGTTTTTTTCTTCCTCTTTCTTCCTTATCAGAAGTGGTCCCTGCCTTAGCCCAAAGGGAAATACTGCTTTTTGTTGTTGGCCATACTCAGTGTTACTGGGGGGAGAGGAGCTTTTCCACAATCTGAAAAACATCTCACTTAGGAGTATAGCAGGAGCAACAGAAATATTATTTGTATAAACCTTCCACTAGAGGACAAAGATTTCTGTCCTCACTTTTCCTTAGAACGGGTATTAGGAATAATGAAAAAAATAGCTAAAATTTATCCAATGCTTAAGATGCAAGTATTGTTTTAAAAAATAAGTATTTTTCATAATTCCATGGTCCTCACAAAACTCCAGTGAAGATGGTACTATTTTTTACTCTAATCTTATAGATAAAAGGGAGAACAAGATAGAAATAGCTTGCCTAGTAAGTAGTGAAACCTTGATACAAATCCAGTCTGTCAAATTGTAGAACCTGTTCCTAAATTATTTAACTTATTTCAATTTACTATTTCTTGGGAAGGTTAGGAGTTTTAATACTATATCCATTCTCTTTTTTTCCATTTCTGACATGCTTTTTTTTTCATGGCAAGAAAATATGACATGAATTTTCACATATGCAGGTCAGAATTGTGGTTACATATATGAACATGATTTAAATAAAACTTTTCTTGTATTTGCTATGAAAAAGAACTTTTCACATTCAAGATTCAATGAGTTTTGGTAGTGTGAAACGAGTTTGGGCTAGTGAAGGGCTAGCATTTTCAAATTAGTTTTTGACAGAAGATTGTAACTTAAATATGTAATTACTTTTGTCACCAAACCTTTCATTTTCATTTGCCTTATTTCTGGTAAACTTCATTTCACATTCTCTAAGGGACTGTCCCAAATCTCTGGTATTGTCTCAGGATTATGACTCTCATCTTTCAGAAGTACCTCTGCTTCCTGTCTCACAGACAATGATAGGCCTTTAAATATGAACTCCTTCAACTTTCCCCCCCTCTATACCTCTAACTGCCCAGTAATGATACCCATTCTCTTGGTCTTTCCACCTATCTTGGAGGAAAGAAAGCTCTTTATTCCCGGCAGGTTAATCTGTGCTTTAAATCTAGTTCTTATCTCCTTTGAGATGTTTGAGTAGCAACTTATTTTCATCATCCCTATTTTCAACATCCCTTTTCCAGAGTCTCCTTTCTCTTCTCTACAAACATGCTGTAAGTCCTCATATTCAGAAAAAAAAAATAAAAAAGAAAATTCTTCCTACACACTATACAAACTATTGCCTATTTCCCTCCTTATCTTTACCACTTATTTTCTTGAGAGTGTTACATAATTTATACTCATGACTTCATTATGTTCCTTCATTCCTCAGTCCAGTGAGTTTGGCTTCTGTCACCACCCCTCTGAAAGTCATCTTTAATCCACCAATGGTCTTATGACCACCATATCTGCAATCAGTTTTCAACTTCCATCTTATGTAACTTACACAACATTGATAATGTTTATAATACCCACTTGCTGAAGCTCTCATTCTTTGTTTTCTTGGGGAGACTTTTATTCTTTTTTATTTATTCTTTTTGTTTCATTTATATGGAAGTTCCCATTCCTTTTGAGAAAATATATGGCCTAGAATTTTTAGAAGATTGTTATGTGTAAATATGTAATATATATTTTAAATACAGATATAAATGCAGGTATCAATATAGATGTAGATATATTTTAAGCTATAGAAACACATGCATATCTTACAGAATTTCTATAATATGAAATTTATTGAAATTCAGTTTGCAGACTCAAACTAAGCCCATATTATAACAGGATAACGTCTTCAAGGTTCATCCATATTGGAGCATATACCAGAATTCAATCTTCATTTTAAAGGCTGGATAATATTCCATTGTACATATATATTACATTTTGCTTATTCATTCATCCACCAGTGGATTCTTGCATTGCTTCCATGTTTTAGCTGTTATGAATAATGCTGCTATGAATATAGGTGTACAAATATCTTTTCAAATCTCTGCTTTCAGTTATTTCAGATATCCAAAAGTGGAATGGCTGAATCATGCAATAATTCTATGTTTTATTTTTTGAGAAACCACCATACGGTTTTCCACAGTGGCTGGACCATTTTACATTCTTATCAATAATGCATAAGAGTTCCAATTTCTCCATATCTTGGCCAATACTTGTTATTTTTCTCCTTCACTTATTTTTTTTATAATAGACATCCTAATGGGTATGACCTGGTATCTCACAGTTTTGAGTTGCACTTGCATAGTGATTAGAGATGTTGAACATGATTTTACATGCTCCTTGGCCATTTATATATCTTCTTTGGAGAAGTGTCTACTCAAGTCCTTTGCCCATTTTTGAATCAGGGTATATGTATTTTGATATTGTTGAGTTTTAGAAATTCTCTATATATTTGGGATAATCTCTTATCAGATATGATTTACAAATATTTTTTCCCATTCTGGGAGTTGCTTTTTTACTCTATTGATAAATGTTTTTTGATGCACATATATTTTTAATTTTCATAAAATCCTATTTGTCTGCATTTTCTTTTGTTGACTGTATCTCTGGTGTCATGTACAAAACTCATTGCCAAATTCAATATCATGAATATTTTGTTCTATATTTTATTTTAAGAGTTTTATAATTTTAGGTCTTATATTTAGGTATTTGATACAGTTTGAACTAAATTTTTTATATGGTTTTAGGTAAAGGTTCTACTTCTCTAATTTTTTTTCCTTTCTTCATTTGGTCTTAGGTTTAGTTTGTTCTTCTTTTTCTAATTCCCTAAGTTGTAAAGATAGGTTGCTTATTTGAAATATTTCTTCCTTTTTAATATAAGTATTTATAACTATAATTTTCCACTTAGTACTGCTTTTACTGTGTCCCATAAGTTTTGGTATATTGTGTTTTCATTGTCATTTGACTCTAAATATTTTCTAATTTCCCTTGTGATTTTTTTCTTTGATCCATTGGTTGTTGAAGGATGTGTTGTTTAACTTCCATAAATATGTACATATTTTCAGTTTTCTTTCTATTAATTTCTAATTTCATCCCATCGTGGTTGGAAAAGATACTTTGTATGATATCCATCTTTTCATGTATGTTGAAACTTAATTTGTGACCTAATATACAACTTATCCTGGAAAATCTCCCATGTGTAATTGAGAAGAATGTCTATTCTGTTGCTTTTGAGTAGCACTGTTGAATACATGGAGGTACTGGACAGTGTTGCATCCAGCTTGGGCATGGAAGCTCTGAGCCCCTTCCCTCATACCTTGCCATAGGCATTTCTTCCATCTGAATGGTCATCTGTTTTCTTTATCATATCCTTTTATAATAAACCAGTAAACATAGGCAAGTGTTTCCCTGAGTTCTGTGAGCCATTCTAACAAATTATTAAACCTAATTGTGAGAATCCCAATTTATAGTCAATCAGTCAGAAGTACCGGGACTTACAATTGGCATCTGTAGTACAGAGAAGGGCAGTTTTGTGAAGTTGAGTGCTTAACATGTGGGATCTGATGATACCTCCAGGTAGGTAGTATCAGAATTGAGTTAAATCATGAGACACCCAGCTGGTATTGCAGAGAATTGCTTGATGTGTGGAAAACCCACATAGCTGATGTCAGAAGGGGTATGAGTGAGTGTGGCATAGTGTGAGAATAAAGGAAACAAAGAAGGAGTGTGTTTTTCCCTTATAACTATAATAATACTAGCTTTTATAATTGCTTAGGCATTTACTTTAGTATGATCTTTATTTCTTTACATGGCATTGAGTTACTGTCTAGGGTACTTTCATTTCAACCTGTAGGGCTCCCTTTAGCATTTCTTGTAGGGCAAGTCTAGTGGTAACAAACTCCCTCAACTTTGGTTTATCTTTTAATGTCTTCATTTTTCACTCACTTTTGAAGGACAGTTTTATCTATATAGAATTCCTGATTGATATTTTTTTTCATTTAGCACTTTAAATATATCAATGCACTGCCTCCTAGATTCTAAAGTTTTTTAACAGGAAATCTGTGAATTATCTTATCAATGATTCTTTGTATGTGATGAGTCACTTCTCTATCACTACTTTCAAGATTTTCTTTGTCTTTCAATAGTTTGATTATAACATGACTCAGTGTATCCTTGAGTTCATACTACTTTAAGTTTGTTAATCTTCCTTGATATTTATATTTGTATCTTTCATCAAGTTCGGGAAATTTTTGGTTATTTTTTAATCAAATAATTTCTCTATCACTTTCTCTCTGTGTCTCTCCTTATGGACTCCCATGATGCATATGCTGACCCACTTGCTGGTGTTCACTTTTACTCAATCTTTTTTTTTTTCTGTTCCTCAGATTTCATAATTTCAATTGTTTTATCTTCAATTTCACTGATTCTTCTGTCTCCTCAAACCAATCCTTGAGTCTCTCTAGCAAATTTTTTATTTCAGTTGTTATACTTTTCAGCTCCAGAATTTCTTTTTTGGTTTCTTGTTAGGTTTTCTATTTTTATTTATAGCACCATTTTGTTCATATATCATTTTCTTGATTTCTCCACATATTCCTTTAGTTCTTTGAGTATCTTTTTAAAAACTTTATTTATTTTGAGAGAGAGATACAAAGGGAGAGAGTGAGTGAGCATGAGCAACAGGGGTAGGGGAGGAGGCAGAGAAAGATGGAGAGTGAGAATCCCACACAGGTTCCATGCTGTCAGCACAGAGCCTGACATGAGACTCAATCTCATAAACCATGAGATTATGACCTGGGCCCAAATCAAGAGTCAGATGCTTAATTGACTGAGCCACCCAGGCACTCCAGTTCTTTGAGCATCTTTAAGAAGGTTGTTTTAATGTATTTTTCTAGTAGATCTACCATCAGGTCTTCTCAGGAAAAGTTTCTGTTGGTTTGTTGTCTTTCTTCAAATGGGACATATTTTCTCACTTATTTGTATGCCTTGTGATTTTAATTTGAAAACTAGACATTTGAATCTAATAATGCAATAATCCTAAAAATTACATTGTCCCTCTTCCCCATGGCTTCCTGAGGTGTTGTGTTTTTTTTGATTTTTATAGGCTGTCTCTATGCCAAGGATCAGTATGATGTGTAAACTTACGGTCTTATGAGATCTTTTCTTTTCTGACTACTTTTTTTCAATGTTTATTTATTTATTTTGAGAGAGAGAGAGAAAGAGAGAGAGAGAAAGAGAGAGAGAGAAAGAACATGTGAGCAGGGTAAAGGCAGAGAGAGAGAGATGGAGAGAGAGAATCACAAGCAGGCTCCATGCTGTCAGCACAGACCCCAATGTGGGGTTCAATCTCATGGACCATGAGATCATGACCTGATCTGAAATCAAAAGTCAGGCACCTAACTGACTGAGCCACCCAGGTGACCTTTACCAGGTCTTTTCTGAGTCTGCACCTTTCCCTGGGCATGTGTGGTGACTTACTAATTTCCCCCATATGAATGGTTGATTTTGAATAACCTAGTCTTTAATGTCTGGTTCCCAAAATAGAAAAAAGAGGAAAATTAAGTATGGGGGGAAAAAGATGCCAGCCATTTAAATCTGGAAGTCACTTCAGCTGAAAGGGAAGGGTCTTCCAACAATAAGTAGAGGGGCAGCAGTAACAGCAACCCACCTTTGTGTCTGCACCTCCATAATGAGAAGCAGCAATCAGCAGTCAGAACACAGATCCTTGATAGTTGGAAGACAGGGTCCTTACTGTCATTGACTCCTGCAAACTATGTGAAAGCTACTTCAGGAACATGTGCAGTTGCCTGCCATTGGGCTGAACAGTGGAGATGGAAAACTGAGTAGGGCTGAAATTGACTGAAATTAATCATAAATTAATGCCCAAGCCCTCTCCTGAAAGTAGCAAGCCCTTAATAGATGCCAGAAATCCAGAATAGTTGTATCAGATACATTCTGTTAATGTAACTGTTTCATGGGTGGGAGGTTGGATTCTCAATGTTTTCTACTGCACCATCTTCCAGAATCTTTCATGCCCAAATAAGTCTTTTTAAGGATCATCAATACCTTCCTGTACTTGAAACAAATGCAATGACTCATTGGAATAAGAATGTAACTTTCATAATATATTTTCTAAATTGAAGATAAAAAGTGATATTAGTGCCATTGTTCTATTGTTTTCTCAATACATTTGTACAATTTTGAGTCTTTTTTTCAGTGTTTTCAAAATATATTCTAATAGATATATTGAAAAATTGATATTGGAAATTTTTAATAATTTTCATTTTCAGCTTTCCTTTCTATGTATTACTCTAGTTAGTGAGACTCCATCTCAAATACAGTAGGAATGTGCTTGCTACCCTCGTGGGTTCTATGAAATGCTTATTGACAGGAGTGACTTTCCTTGCCTGGAAATATTGCCTGTAGTAACCAAAGTATTTTCTCTCACAGTCCCAATTTAGATATCAGGGAAGAGCAAGAAGTAAAAAGCAAGAAGTAAATGCCACCTGAGTCATGTCTGAAAAGAGTGATAAGTCCACACAACTTTTTAAAAGAACACAATCTGTTAGGTAAGAATGAAATCAATGCACAAAACTGCAATAAAATACAAATCTCCAGATGTAGTTTATGAGGTGACAGGGTTTTAAGTATGAACACATATGCCCTGTGAAGTTCTAGGGTAAGATATTAAAATTCACACTCTGACCTGAAGAATTTTGTCCTTTTGCTTATGATCATGAACAATGGTGGGACTCCAACAGGGGATTCTCCTTTCCCTCTGGAAAATCCCTACTTCTTCCCTTTTAGAACTGAAAGAGACTAACTCCAAGTTATGAGGCTACTGGGGAATTTCAGCTAACTCCTGTGGGGAAAGAGATGGAAATAAGCATTCCTCAACAATCCCATTGATCAACCACAGGTTTCTCATAAGCATCTCTCAGATTCCTATAGGTCCCCCTGAGGGAAGAAGTGGGCAAAGTGGAATCACCACATTTAGTCACATTTACTATACTGGCTGACACTAACTGTAACAACTATTCATTCCTCCTGAATCCTGTTCCCATCTGGCACATGCTAGATGGTAAGAAGCAACAGGAGGCCTTAATGATCACCATGGCTTCTTGGCAGGATACTTTAGCTTAGTACCAGTATGGAACAGGTATCTATGAAATCAGATACCTGGAAACTTGGGTCTGTGCCACTACCAAAATTATTTCAGGTCAAATTTCTATTAGTTACATGGCATCCTATCTATGTCACTTCTGGTTAAGCCATACCTTCTTACCTCCATATTCACCTTAGTCACTACAGGCCAGGTTCATTAGTCCTAGGGTCTCATCTTCCCTCTGCTCCTTTCCTTCCAAATGCTTCCAATTCTGCTATCATTCCATACCCTTCCACAGGGTCTTTGGAATCCTCCATTCTCAAAAACAACAAATCAAATCCAAATTCTCTACATCCTTAAATCCTTAACCTCTCTCAGGGCCTGTGCCACATGCTCTTTTTTTAGCAGAAACCTAACTTTGATGGAAAGTCAGTTCTTCTCATATTGACTTTTCCGGTAGGAGCTGTACATTCTCCCATAAGTCAACATGAACATCGCAGCCCTGGAGGCAAGGATGGCAACCTCCTGGCTCCCTCCTGCCACTTCCTGTTTATTGCACACTTATTTTCATTCAAGAAGTCTCTTCTCCTTTTAAGGTCACACTATCTGGCTTTACATCCATTTGCCTGAACCTGATGCTCTCACCTTCTAATCTTTAGACAATACCCCAACATTTAATCAGAACATTGCCATCTGACCCACAGTCTTCATCCTTAACTATCCAACACCTTACTCTACATCTGAGGTACTTAAACGACCTTCTCTATTTTGAAGATCTTTGCCTCCATTCAACTTCCACAATGTAATTCCAAAGTCATATCAGGATCTAGTCAACCTTTAAAATTAACTAATCTCCAGAATCTAAAACTTTGACTACAAAGTACTATCCTAACACTTTTGTCTCATTAAAAAACAAAAGAAGAGAAGAGAAAATGGAGGAAGGGAGGGTGAAAGAATGGAAGAAAGAGGGAGCGAGGAAGAAAGAAAATTCTGTTCACCATCTTGAGCTGCTGCTGCATTTCCTTCTCCATTCTTTCACAGCTGCTTCTCAAAAGAATTATCAACTTTCACTATCTTCAGTCCCTCATTTCATGTTCTTTCTTCAGCCTGCTGCTTCAGTCGCAATTATTGAAACTATTTTAACTGAAGTTAACATTGTTTTCCTGATCACTTGATACTACCTCATTTTTGAAATCCTTTGTTTGGGTTTCTTGACTCCTCCAATTTTCTCTCACTTCTCTTGAGTATTTCTTTAGTTCTCTATGTAACTCTTAAATATTAGTGGCACCTAGAGGTCCATCCATACTTGCTCTCCTTTGTACACACATCTTTTCTAAAACAGCCTCTCCATTGGCATTATTTTTCCCACAGTTGGTGTACAATGACTGATCAGCCCGTACACATCAATTCCACAACACTCTTCCAAGTTTCAAACAAGATTTTCCTTTGCCCCACAAATACTTCCACTTCAACATGCTACAGATATATCAATATCAACATGCAATTTCTCCATTTATTTATGTAGTAGGTTATACCACACAAGCAAGAAACAGGTGAGGCTGCTAGACTAAATATCACAGGACTTAAAGCTATCTTTTCCATTTCTGTGGCTGCTTACTCAACATTTATCATGTCTCATCTGAATTATTGTAATCACCATCTAGATCATAGAGCAAATACTCATTCCATCTTTATATTTTATACCCATACCTCTTTTCCTTCTGATTATTCAAAATACATAATATACAATATAATTTTTTAAAACATCTGAAAACAAACAAATCTGAAAACAAATAACTGATACCATCTAATATAAATTTTAAAAGAAGGGGGACATCTGGATAGCTCTGTCAGTTAAGTGTCTGGCTCTTGATTTTGGCTCAGGTCATGATGTCATGGTTTGTGGGATCGAGTCCCATGTCAGGCTCTGTGTTGACAGTGTGGAGACTTTTTGGTATTCTCTCTCTGTCTCTCTCTCTCTCTCTCTCTTTCCCTCTGCCCCCTCCCTTGTCATGCATGCACTCTCTCTAAAAAATAAATAAACTTTTAAAAAAATATTAAAAATTTAAGAGGAGAGTATCTCCTTTTAAACTGAGAATGAGGGGTACCTGGGTGGCTCAGTCGGTTGAGTGCTTGAGAGCTTGATTTCAGCTCAGGTCATGATCCAAGCATCATGGGATTGAGCCCTGCATTGGACTCCATGTCCAGCTCCATGCTGAGTATGGAGCCTGCTTGAGATTCTTTCTTTCCCTTTGACCCTCTTCCCTGCTAGTGCACTTTCTCTCTCTCTCTAAAATAAAAATAAAAATAAAAATAAAAATAAAAATAAAAATAAAAATAAAATAAATAATGGAAAAGATTGTCTTTAAAAAATAAAAATAAAAAAATAAACTGAGAATGAATTTCAGTACTGCTCGTATTGGTTAACAAAAACCACATTTATGCTTGTGACACAAGAAAAGAAAACATCTCAGAAAATTTCATCAGAATATCATTTTAGAAATGATGAGAACATTAGTATCACTCAAGAAAAATAAACTCAAGAATGTTATTATATTGCTCCATCTGACCCAACTGGAATTCTAACAATAAAAAAGGCATTTCCAAAATAATGGTCAAGTCTATAAGTGAGTAGGTGGTATATGCAGAATGTCTTCCACTTTCCCCTTCCCATCCCTTATCCATTCTTCTCTCTGTTCTTTGAGAAGATCTTTGGCCAAAAGAGGGAGAGAGGAAAGCAAAAGAAGTTGAACTACTTTTCCAATCCCTTCCTGTGTGATGGTTAATTTTATGTGTCAACTTGGCTGGGCCACAGTGCCCAAATATGTGATTAAACATTATCTGGATATTTCTGTGAGATGATTTTTATTTTTATTTATTTATTTAATTTTTATTTTTTTTTAATATAATTCATTGTCAAGGTGGCTAACATACAGCGTATACAGTGTGCTCTTGGTTTTGGGGGTGGATTCCTGTGACTCATCACTTACATACAATACCCAGTGCTCTGTGAGATGATGTTTAGATGAGATTAACATTTAAATTGGCAAACTTTGAGTAAAGCAGATTGCTCTCCAAAATGTCAATCAATTGAAGGCCTTTACAGAATAAAAACACTGCCCTCCCCCAAATAAAAGGTAGTTCTGTCAGTGGACAGCCTTCAGACTTGAAATGCAACATAGGCTTTTTCTGGGTCTCCAGCTTGCAGACCCATCCTGCAGAATCTGGACTTACTGGCCTCCACAATCCTATGAGCCAATCCTTTAAAATAAATGTCTTTCTGTATATATTTACAGAGAGCAAGAAAGATAAATATGTCTGAGTATATATACACCCTGACAAATACACCCTGCTCCAGCACTGAGTGTTTGGAAATAGCTGCGGCCCTGGTAAAATGACCCCTTCTCCACTTGTCCAGCTCCCACTGGGTCAACCTATTATCTCTTTTGTTACCTGGCTATAAGTGTAGTAATAGTTCTCCCTGTTACTAGTCTCCAATATCTTACCATCTTTTATTTCTTAACACTGCCCACACTTTTGAAAGCAGTCCTTTCATTAAAGCAGTGGTTCCCACCTCAGGCTGCATCTTAAAAATCAGCTTTGGGAAGCTTTGAAAAATCCCAATGGCCAGGCCACAAACCAGACCAACCAAAACAGAACCTCTGAGAGCAGGATACAGGCATCAGTATTTTTTAAAGCTCCCCAAGCATTTCCAATGTATAGCCAAGGTTAAGAACTATTGCATCAATGTCTCTTTATCTGAATCATTTGAGATGAATTTAGCTTCCAGCCACAGCACCAACCAGTATGCTGTCATCATCTAATATCCCCTTCAATGAATTCCTCTCAAAGCTTAAAGAAAAAAAATGTTTCTTAAAATCCTATGAGCATTTATTACTTGTATTTTTCATATAATTATTTCCTATGCTGTCAAGAATTATTTCATTTTTAAGACTATTTATTTCTCTCAAAATGTGCCAGTTCATTCATTTGTGCCTACTCAAAAACTTGTTTCCCAGCTACCATTGTCACCCTTTTTAACCTCAACTTCTGGCAGAATAATCTTTCAAAAATGTGCCTGATCATGTTGTCTCATGATGCAAGTTTAAAATTGCAATCAGTCAAAGTCTATGGCCTATAAAAGTTGAAGCTTCTTGGTTAGGCATTAAAACTCTTCACACTCATCAGATTGGCGTTAATTCTCAACAGTCTCCACCGATTCTTTGCCCTACCATTCTACATTCTACTTATCACTTGCTGCTTTGGCTCCCCTTGTCCCTTTGTGCCTCCTCTTTGTATTAATTAGGATCATTTCTCCTGCCTGTAATCTCCTTTTGTTCTTCAGCAACCTGACCTTTCAGTCCGTCAACACTCAACTCAGATGTTACCTCCCCAATGAAGATAACTCCAGCCCCTCTATAATGCTTAATAATGAGTAGCTATTATTAACTAACTCTCTTGAGGCTTGGAGAGATTTCCCAAAAGAAGGGAATTGTACACTGGGACTGGAAAAAAAAAAAAGAGCAAAGAAGCAAGTGACAGGGAGACGGGGAAAAAGGTTCAGATGGCTTACACAAAACCCAAAGATGTGATAGCATCCAAAGCACACGTGATGAACTGCAAATATGTCTGTACGGATAAACAAAGGAGACTGATGCACAATAAACCTTGTAAGGAGGTTTTTTAATGTTTATTTATTTATTTTGAGAGAGAGAGAGAGAGAGAGGGGATGGGCAGAGAGACAGGGAGACAGAGAATCCCAAGCAGGCTTCATGCTGTCAGTGCAGAGCACTGAGCAGAGCTTAATCCCACAAACCATGAGATTATGACCTAACCTGAAATCAAGAGTCAGACACTTAACCAACTGAGCCACCCAGGTGCTCTAAGGAGTTTTTGTTATAATCTTAATAGCAAAGGAGTGTATAACTTTACAGACATCATTCACAAAGTCACAGAGAATAAATTAGAGAACAGAAATATTTGAGACAGAGAGGCCACCAGGAGACTGTAACAGAAACCCAGAAGTTCCTCACTGAAGCTAGTCAGTGGCAGTGAAAAAGAAAGAACATGCCATTTCTGCATTATCTTTATGTATAAAAATTGTGTGGCTTTTGTTAAACAGGTCTGTTAAAATTCAGAAAAAGAATTCAACACTTCACACATTCTTTTGACTGATTTAAATATTATATGAAAATGTACATTCCTTTGGGGCACCTGGGTGGCTCAGTTGGTTAAGCGTCTGACTTCGGCTCAGGTCATGATCTCACAGTTCATGAGTTCGAGCCCCGTGTCGGGCTCTGTGCTGATAACTCAGAGCCTGAAACCTGCTTCAGGTTCTGTCTCCCTCTCTCTCTGCCCCTCCCCCGCTTACATTCTGTCTCTCACTCTCTCAAAAATAAACATTAAAAAATATTTTAGAAAATGTACATTCCTTTAAAAATTTAAAGAGTCCAGTATCTTTAATGACATGTATATAAACAAATCAACTACAATTGGCTATGACATTGAAAGTTAATCATTCTTTCATCCGAAAGTCACCCTTTACAACTTTTTCTCATTCTACTACTATTTTTTTTCTTTCCATTTGATAGCTTTTTTGGTCATTTGAATATGTCTGTCTTTACAGGTATATATGTAGGTCTTAAAAAATGTTTTGTCAGCGTATAGAAGACTTTTCATGAATAAAGCAAAAAAATAAACATTATTAAAATGCTGGTAACAGGAACAAGTATGGGAAGTCCATTACTAGGTCTGTTTGTTGTCATGTAGGAGAATATAATTTCAATGAATAGTGTAACTTAGAGTTAGAACTCTATCAGAGAGTTTTGCTTTATATCTGGAAAATACATTTATTACAAAAAAAACTAAGAACTTCACATTTCTAGTTCAAAATAATTTGAGAGATGATATTACATCATAGAATGTCATACATGCAGTAACATAAACCATAATATTCTATGTATTCATTGCTGAAATGTCATGTGTTCACGTATAAAGCAAAGGTCACCAGAGATTCTCACACAGACACCCAAATGACTCTCATTCACACCATTAGTTTGAATTCAATGCTTCAAATTCTCCATGTAACAGTTATTATTATCCTGTAAATTTCTTAGGGTGTACATTTTTTACTTTTCTGGTATCTGCAAAAACCCACTCACAGCAAGCATTTTGTGAGTCTAGTAACTTCAGTGTTCATGAGAAAAGTAATGTTATTCATAGAAAAGCTTTATTCCATCTCCTATTGCCTCTGCTTTGTTCCTATTCTTATCCCTCCTATCTCTTAATTCTGTCCTCTGCTCCATTGTATAGAATCTTATCTTTATATCACACACATGATTCATGAACCTTTAGTAAGGCCAACATCATACCTGCAAAAACTTACCTCATCTAAGAACTTACCAAGAGCTTTGCAAATAAATTGTGTTCTCCATCTACTAATCAGTTAAAAATTGCTCCGTCTTATCATGTGTATAATACATTGTGAATGCAGAAGACATCTTGCCTAATGGGGTCTGATATTTTACCCAGATCATAATCTGTTTAGTATTTGCCATTATCCAGCATTTTCTCTTACTACCTACCACTCATCTTAGATTTTATCACATTATCTTCCATCAAGAAATGGATGACATGGAGAAGAAAATATTTTCTGTTTCTTCCACGGAAGGAAAGGAGGATGAAATAGAGAGTCTGGGGTAAAAAAAAAAAAAAAAAAAAAACAACTATACACTAGGTGACATCTGAGGCATTTTATAAATATTACCACATTCAATAAACTTCTTAATTGAATCTTCACAATAAATAAAGAAGGTATTATAATTCCTCTTTGTTCAGATGGGAATCCTAAGGCTGAGTAACTTTCTCAAGGTCTCAATAGCTAGTAAGTAGAATGGGTGAAGTCCACATTTTTTCTGCTAAAATGCTGAATTACAGATTGGAATAGATGTGTAAGTTTTCTTTAACATCCTTTTTGTTACAGCTATATCACTCTTCCACTGAAATTCTTATCCTATTGACCAAAAGTGACCAAAAATTACACAAAGAAGATGGGCCTTAAGGAAAAATTTAGGTTCATTACAGTCCCATGGAAGAGAATTTCAGAAACTCAAGGTGTGGGATATCAACTGTTTCTACTATAGATAGTAACAGGAGAAAGAGTTAAATTTTTACCTACTAAATCAGTCATTCCTTCATTGCTTTATCTGAATAAGCTCCTCACCTGATTTCAAAGTCAAGTTGAAATTTGAAACTGAACTTGGATCCTGTACTCTAACAAATGTCTGAGACCTTAACATATTTTCCCAGATTTTTACCACTCACAGTCATGCCCCAGACAGAGGAAATGACTCATCTTTTTTAAAAACTGGAAGTGTAAAAGTTAACATAAAATATGCCAAGACAAATTTTTAAAAATATATGTTATAGGAAGTAAGTATTTGTGTTTTTATAAGTCTAATCCATTTGCATACCTTTGGTTCTTGGGTATCTATGTAAAATTCAGTCAAAGGAAACCCATAATTGAAAACTGGAATAATAGAAGAAATGGGTCCTTATTCTTGAGTTTAATTATGTTTAATTATACCTGTAAGTTTCATATGAAATTTTAAAATTGTACTTATTTAAAAACATGCATGTATTACTATACCTCCAAATGTAACAAATTTTCCAAAAATGTTGAAAAATCATGAGAAACCATGAAATACTTTATTTGACTACAAATAATGCATGATGAATTGAAAATATGATGGTGCTAATTTTTCACTTAAAGACAAGTTTATTTAAGACTCAGTTTGAAAAGTCCGTTGATTAAAAGGCAGACTGTCTTCACAATGGACATTCAGCAGGGACAATTCATCAAGGATGTGTACCTAGCACATGGTATATATTTTTGATATGATAAAGCACAGCATCTCAGAAGATAAAGAGAACAGCTTGAGACGCATGCCTCAAAGAGAAACTCAAAAGGAAAAGAAATCCATTTCAAAAGGAAGAAACAAATATTTGACATCTTGCTCCAAAAGAGAGATTTTGCTTTAAACTACTCCAAAAAAAAAAAAAAAAAAGGAAAATGGCTGCCTGATATCTGAAGGTGAAGAAAACTTTGTCATCCTTGACCTTGGAAACCTTAAAGCATGATACACATATATCACAAAGTCCCAATTCTAAGCCCCCATTCAAGAGGGAGGGATCATCCTGTGAAGGAGATGGTACATATATAAGACAACTTTTACTGGAGGGGTGTTAGTACCAGCATCTGAGACACAGGGGTCCAAAGTTCGGCTAGATAGAATATTCCAGAAGTGCTCAGAGGTGAAAGAAGTTATATAAAGAAAGACCAAAGAAAATCCTGATGTTATGGCTAAGACCAAAGTATAGTAGGAACCAAAGGCATAACCTAGAATTAATGCCTGGCAGAACAAAAAGTAACCTAAGCACACTGTAGATGAAGCAAAGCAGTGAGAAGGCAAGCTTTGCAAATGATGTTGTTTTTATGGCTTGCTTTTATTGGCTGTACAGTAGAGAATGTGAAGGTGTGTTGGGTACGACCTCAAAGTAAAGGGATATTGGAAGACAATAGGTCTAAATAAACTTTGCTGGGCATTCAATAATAACAGACAAGGCACTTATTCTTGGTTTTTATTTTCCTTTGCTTTGCTCTGGCTATTTTCTGTAACTCCTATTTTGGTTAATAACACCCCACTCACTTCTTTGAGCAACCCAAAAGCAAGGGAATCATCTTGATTCTTCTTACTGCTACTATACTTATGATTTGTCTTTAAATAGACTCAGCATTCATTTAACTTAAATGTATTTAAAAGGAAATCACATTATTAATTAAAAACCGCTAGTTACTAAAAGTTACTAAAACCATTGGTTTCTAAAAAAGAAATATATTTTTGAAAATTCGATGAAAAATTTTAAATGTCATTGAATTTTAGCAGAAATCTACTCCTTCTTTGTTAAAAGGACTGATTAGCAAATACCATTTAACACACAGATTGGTATGAATGTAAGACTTTCTCCTTAAATTAGAGAGATTAAAATATAATTGAAAATAAAAGTATTTTTTATTGTGTGATTTAATTATGATTTATGCTGCATCCTTGTACCAACAAAATGTCATCTATAGGCAAATCCCACACTTTGGGAAGCAATGAACTATGGGATAAAATCCAAACTCAATAGCCTGGTATGATCTCACTCCTGAATACCTTTCAAGCTCATTTCCTGCCACTGCACAAGCTACATATCCTGACTATATTTGGCTTCATTAACTTCCCCATTGTATCTGCTTGAAATACTCTTACGCCTCCTTCAAGAGTTTCAGTTGTGAACTCTTGAGAGACTTCCCAGGTCCATTTCTCCTTAGCACTGACAAGGATTCTTCCTTGACCAAACTCTAGTGGGTTCTTCTAAGTCCTCTTCTTAGCTATGCTTCCACCTATGAAGACTTAAATAAGCACTAATATAGTTTCTAACAGCTCAAGGCTGCATCTCTAGGATAACCCTAGCCCCCTTAAAGTCTGCGTAAGAAAACTCGTGGCAGCCAAAAGAATTCACTGTTTGTTCCAGTCAACTTGAAAACATAGGGCTCCTGTCTCCCAGTCTCTTTGGGAGAGAAGGAGTCTAACTTTGATAAGTGCCAGTTAGCAAACTCAGATGGATTTTACATGGACTAAATCCTTCCTTCCCACTTTTTGTAATTTTTACTTCCCTGAAAAACTGTGTTGAGCCCTTGCTTGCTTTCTCTACTGCCCCATTCTCTCCTTAAACACCCATCACCCATGTGGAAATCAAAGTTGAATTCCACTCATGCTGGACTCATTTCCCTATTGCAATAGTTATTACTGATTAAAATCCATCTCCACCCCTTTAACTAGTGTCTGCCTTTATTTTTGACAGCACTTCGTATCTGCCTCTAATTCTCTATGTTATTAGTACTGAACTATCCCTCTTTCTTACTATGTTGTACTCATGTGTGTACTCCAAGTGCCCAAATCAGTACTGTACAGCGTCTCCCACATTAGACATGGCAAACCTTTTTTTACACAAGGTTAGTCAAATAAAATGGTTAAACAATGTTTTGTCAGATTTTTGCGTTGTATGTGTATTACATATGAAACAACTAAATGATATCTTGTCACATAGATACTCAACCACCACTGTGGTGGTAATTTCGTGAGAGCAATCTTTAGACTTAAATAATTGTGTATACAGAACAAGGGAACCAAGTTATCCAACTAGTGTGAACAGGGCCACGTGGAGATCTAATATATTGCTTTAGTTTTTGTTCCAACTTATAAACCATAAGAGGGACATCAACACTGCATTCAGTTTAGTTTAAAAATAGTTTAGGGCCCCTGGGTGGCTCACTTGGTAAGTGTAAAACTCTTGATTGCAGCTCATGGTCATGGGATCAAGCCCCGAGTTGGGCTCCATGCTAAGGGTGGAGCCTGCTTGGGATTCTTTCTCTCCCTCCCTCTCAGCCCCTCCCCTGCTCATGCTCTTTATCTTTCTCTCTCTCGAAATAAATAAATAAACATTTAAAAATAATTTAAAAATCTTTTTCAGCTTATTTTCCTTCTTTCTCAGCTTTGTCAGTATCATTTTGTATTCCATTATTTTCTATAACCTCCCATCTTTCTCTTTTGGATGTCTGAAAGGGCCGACCTACACCGGCGGACTCCATCTTGTTCTGTGTCCTCCACCTTGACGACGCCTCCTCCCCTTGAGTAACCTTCCCCTCACCTGTTCAAACTTCCCGATTAAAACACACCCAGCAACCTGCGTAACAGGACTCCAACCCTTTCCCAGCCAATCGGCTGGGGCCACGACCCTTCCCCAGCCAATCGGCTGAGGCCACAGCCATTACCTCACCAACTGGCCCTAGACCCCAATAAAACCTTTGTGCTTTTGAAACTTGCTCTCTCTCCCTGGCATCTCACTGCTGCGTCGGTGCAGGTAGGGGACTGAGCTCGAGCTAGCTCGAATAAAGGCTCTTTGCTTTTGCATCGGACTCGGCTCCCTGGTGGTCTTTGGGGATCACGAATTCTGGGCATAACATGTCCACTTCCTCTTAAAATATCAATTGCCTATTATCACTCCTATCTTTTGTTTTATATTAGTAATAGCACTTCTATAGCTATAGCACTGGGGATTTACATGCAAGCTACAGCAGACACTGGGCTTTTACTTCAAAATTAGTTTTGTTTTATTTGCTTCTTACAGGTGAAAATGCTACTTTACATAGAAGCCTATTTTATTTCATAAAATTAAATGAACCAAAACCCTAAAGTGCAATGAGACATACACATCATGACCACACTATTTCAGAAAGCTGAAGGGTTGCCAGTCCATTGATCTCAGACTTCATGAACCACAGTGCAGCTCAAATTGGTTCTCTGCAGAAGCTTTGAGTCTCTGCCAAAACAGCCAGTGCAGAACTCTGAAAACCACAAGGTACGGAGATGGCATCTAGGCACATTTTTTAAAACTGTTAACTCTTTCATTGAAGTTTACTTTGTTACTTTACTAAAGGGGCTGGTGTCACATCAGACATTTTTCTTGCTTAAAGGCAATATGCAGTAATTGTTAGGATAACATATTACTGAAAACATGAAACTAAATGTGGGGCCTGTGTGAGCTTCCTTCTTTTGCCAATGGATTACAAATGCTTTTTCCTGTATACAATAGTACTAACATTAAACAATAAATGTAGAATTCCTATTGTGGGTTGATTTGGGGCATATCAAGTCTCTTTTTTTGTTTCCAATTGCTACCTGTAGCAGCATCATCCAGTAGCCTAAAACCATTCAGTCAACGCCCCACCCAGCCTCAGAGTCAATCCTAATGTAACCAGGCAATATATTAAGAGCTCCATCCACAATCATTAAATGGAACCTGAAATTAACTGCACATTCCTGGGTCCAGAATCCAGAACGAAGTGTCCTATGCATTCATACACGCAGTCAACTGCAGCCCCTCTCCCATCCAACAATTCTGTTGCCCAATCTTCACTGCTGGATGTCTGTCCTTAAAGACATCCTCCACTCCTGGGTTGTAACTGATATCCTAAGCTAAACTACCACTGGTTTAACAGGGGCTCTGCCCCCTCACTAAAATCTGGGCTGACACCTCTCACCCTGTTCCTAGAACTGGTTGGAGCTTTGCTTCTAACTGAATGAGCTCTTTCCTTCCCTTATCTAGAGTGAAAACACTAGCACTGCCAGAAATGCCTTTTGCCATATCCTCCCCTAACTTGATTCCAACTCCTTGTAAATCATTCCTGGCTCAAGAGCTCACACCCCTTACTCTCGATAATGTGACTGGAAATGCTGGTCACTCACTTACTTTAGAACCTTGGTCCCAGCTCTGTTTTTCTTGCTTCCTTCTTTTTTCTTAACCTGAGGCCCAGAACATCTCATAGTAGGTGTATTACATGGAATAAGACAATGTCAGTGTGTAAAAAGTACTTATTATATAAAGGATATCTTGAAGGCATCTTTTTTATTCAATGCAAATAACCACCACAATCATTCTTTTTGGTGGTTTCTAATTTTTTTTTAATGAAAAATAAACCTTTACATTTTCCTAACAAGAAAACAGTATAGTTTCCTTATATTCCAAAATCTGATAAAACACGGGATCAAGTTATTCTTTTCGAGATGCTGTTAATGTTAGGTGTTGGAGAGCCCAACTAGTACCTGCATTAAGTAGTTAACTTTGTGTTTGAGCTTGATTCTTTCTATAAAGGTTTCCATACTATCTACATTTTGTGCTACCCAGTTTCCATGGCAACATGTTTGTTCCCATGGAGAAACAAAAGTGAACACCTTAACAGAGTTGAAGATATAAAACCTCACTTAGTGGATAGTTTGCTCAGAGGTTATTCCAGAACAAAACAAAAAGATGGAAAAGCAGAAAATATATCCAGGTTTCAAATTCCAGCTCAAAACTAAGAAAAAACTTCTGATTTGTTTTGACCTGCCAAGTAACAAATCATTTTGGTGTCCTTAACAGCAACTTCTTTTTTTAATATAATTTATTGTCAAGTTAGCTAACATACATTGCATACATTGTGCTCTTGGTTTCGGGGGTAGTGTCCCGTGATTCATCACTTACACACAACACTTAGAGCTCATCCCAACAAATGCCCTCAAGGCCCATCACCCATTTTTCTCCTCGCCTCCACCCCCTCCATCAACCTTCAGTTTGTTCTCTGTATTTGAGTCTCTTATAGGTTTGTCTCCTTCTCTGTTTGAAACTATTTTTTCCCCTTCCCTTCCCCCATGGTCTTCTGTTAAGTTTCTCAAGTTCCACATATGAGTGAAAATATATAATACCTGTCTTTCTCTGACTGACTTACTTCACTTAGCATAATACCCTCCAGTTCCATCCATTTTATTGCAAATGGCAGGATTTCATTCTTTCTCATTGCCAAGTAGTATTCCATTGTATGTATGGCTTAATAGCAACTTTAAACTGATTGTTTTTTCCCCAAAAGCAATTTTTAAAACTCACTACTTAGACAAAGAGCCTTTTTAATGGTGATTTGATGATTTGTTTTATTTTAGCAATTTGGTTCTCATAGTAGCAATTTGCATTTACATATTTCAAGAATTTTTGAATTTTCATGAAACTCCCTAAATTTAAACCAACCTGATTGAAACAAAACAAAACAAAACAAAACAAAACAAAACAAAACAACTATACACTAAGGCACTGACATTCTGAGCAAATGATTACAAGGTTACTTTTTAATAAAAACAAATTCTTTTTTGTTTTTTTCTTTAATGTCCGTAACTTTCCTAGTGTATCTATTTGTCTGTATATGTCATTTCAATAGAGCCTGCAGACTACAAATGGGTGGGAATTTGGCTGCTTTGATTGAATATGAAGGGAAGTTGGTAGCCTTAGTTAGGCTGCTACTATTATGCCAAATTCCTAACACCATTACAGCAGGACTTTGGATGATACTAGTAAAATAATTCACACCCATTTGCAAGCTCCATTCAAGTGGCATAAACTTTACTTGTAAAAGACAAAGCAAAATCACTTGGCTCCAGTGGCTCTTTGCTGTGTCACCTCCCTGTCTCCTGCCTGCCTACTTTCCCTCCCACTTATAATCCAGACACTGCTCCCTTTCCATTTCTATCCCACATGTCTTTGTCTGCTGTTCCCCCTTTGTGCTTTTTTTTTTTTTAATCTTTAAGCCTTGACCTCCTTTTCCCCTCTGTTCTGCTATTTCTACCCTACAATGTCATCACTTTTTCTGGCTTCACTCTTGTTTCTTATACCTTGCCCTCTTCAATCTTTAACTTTTGGGGGGGGGGTAATTATCCTTATTTGCAGTCTTGTCTCCTGCTTTTAGTTTACTTTTCATTCTTGACACCTTTTCTTACTCTTTGTACTCCCTCTTCTAGAAGTTTGCACAAGTTGCTCTTTTAAAATTTTTAGGGATTGTACCCTGGCGATTTTTTTTCTCCCCTTCCATGTATTTTTTTTTTTTTCCTGATTACTTGAATCACGGACTTTGTGCAAAATATTACAACTGAAACAATTAAAATATTTCTTTCATATAATAAAAGTTAGAAGACAATCCTTAGAAATTCGCATCTTAAACAATAGACTGCTTTTGTTTTTTCTCTTTGTCCCCTCTGTAAGTTCACAGTGAATAGAATCAATGAGATTTGTCATCTACTAGATTTGTCTAGATCAGGCATTATTCACTTGAATCAAGTAGGAAAGAGCAGAACTCTGAAATCAGCTAGTCCAGCATGCTGAATTGTTGCCACTCAAGATAAAATAACTTTTGTACATTATGTGGTCGACTGACAAGGAGCAGAAAAAAGACGTGGCTCAGGATTAATTATAGTTTTTACAGCAATAGTTATAAGAAACAAGAACCAAAGGTTTTTCACGTACTTATTTTCATATGGTATTGGGGTAAATGCACTTGGGCACTTCCATCATTTTATACTGTTTATTCCATATGGCAGATAAAATAATAAAAATTTCCTGAGTATAGAGATTTCTTCTGCTTCCCTATCATCAAATGAGCATAGAGTTTGAGTTGTTTTTTTGTTTGTTTTAGGAATTGGATGTTCATCTTTCTTTTATAGACTTTCACCTAATTTCCAAAAGTATGCAATAGTGTATTGCATGTAAAGATAAATGGTCCATTCAGGTTTAAATGCATTGCTTTAAACTAAGGAGATATATATCTTAATATCTGAATTATTCATGACCATATAGTTACATAAATTATATGAGATATACATATATAACTAAATCCATTAGCATAGTGGCAGATTCTTTATTTATGCTTTTGCAAACTTGTAATTAAAAAATATATAAAAATTTTATTACAGAGGAATTTTCCACATCTTCTTTTCTTCACTATTGATATAATTATAGCACCAACACATAGTCATGCATGTTGAGCATTGCACAATGTTAGGGGGCCATTCTTGACCTACGTGTGGGGCCCTATATACAGTGGATTCATTTTGTAATTCTCACTGAAACTATGCTGTGCTTTTACTTGTTAGATGAACAAAATTTTCTATATCGATAATGTTGAATTATACTTGGTTTTACTCTCTAAAAATCCTGAAAAAAAAAATGTAACATTTTATAGCTAAGAGGAAATGTACAGACCATCCACTTTTTCTCTTTCATGTTCTAAAGAAGAAAAATGTTTCCAGAGAAGTGATGTATCCTGACTATAATTTTATCACCATATATACCATCAGAATCATGTTAGAGCCAGCTCTCCTAATTCCTATCCTCAGGAATATCATTTTGAATATTCATGGTGACAAGGAGAATATATGTTTACCACATTAATCCCATAGGTCCAACTTTCTAGATTTTTAGCCTAACTTTACTCGTAGACAATTTTACATTGTAAACTGCTAGAGGAATGAAGTTTGCTACGTAATCAAACAACATACGAAATGTTTTTTTGAGAGGGGATGTTACCTTGCCATTGACTAACATAGTGGAGAATATTTAGAATAGGAACAATTCAATGCTACTGTTACATCTATATTACTACACTACAGTTTTGGAATATGAACATTCAGTAATTGAAATAGAGTTTCTTCGGGATTAAAATGATTCCCTTCCCAATAATGCACTGGGAAATCACCAATTTACTTATCTTCTCTATAGAGCTTTTCTTTATTAATATCAACCCACACTTTTCCTTCTCTTTTTTTTTTATTGCTCAACAGTAACGTGTGGTTTTTGCTATAGTATTTTAATTTGTTTCTGTACTCTTATTGCATCTTGAAACCTGTCAACTCCATGTGTTCTAAGTTTGTCTTTTACTTGTTTTCCCTCCTCCATGATCTTGAGTGTGCATATATTGATGTTAAATGTGCTATTTAAGGGGACAAGAATTGAACTAGAGATACGTCATCACATAAGTCCTAATTAATTGGAAACAAATATCCAAATTTAGTCTATCTTGCCAAAAGTGTTGTCAACGTGTACATCATGAATCTAAATCCTAACAGATGAATCATTAATAATAACTTTAAGCGAAAATTACTACCAAGAAATTTCTAATAATGATGCTTAAATTTGTTTCCTCTGGTAGATTAAAGCATATTGATAAAAAGAACAAACAGAGAGGAAAACCTAGTGCATACCATCAAAAAATCATAACACTTTAAAATTATTTTTATTTCCCCCTTTTTTTCCTAGAATTTAAAGAGGTATATGATGGATTTGATCATCAACTTTCATTTGAGAGAGTAATGCAAGAGAAAAAGAACACAGTACTCCAAGAAACCATAGCTTCTGGCAGATGTTGCAAGAATGAGTTAGATCATTGACCTTTTTTTCTGGGGCATTGTGTCAATTTTGAGTGGAGTTTCCAATTGCACAATAGCATCTGGACAGTTTTGACATCTTTATTACACTCTGTGAGTTCTTAAAATGCTACCATTTTGTTTTAAAGATGATTTGTTTCAAAATTAAAATAATTATTTAACTGCCAAGAGTAATTAATCCCATGACTGAATTCCAATAAAATTCTCTTCCCAGATCTGGCTTCCTAACGAATATTCATAATCAGAATACCCATTGTTTAATCAAAATCAGGATTTGATTAATGATATTAACACTCAAATCCATTTCTTTGAAGACCTAATTTTGTTTCTTGTATTTGCTTTGCACTCAATTACTGTGGTTTAAATAGTCTGTTTAACATGACCACTTTCAAACAAGATCATAAATTCTCATAAAAGCAGCCTAAGGAATTCATAATCATAGCTCTTGGCCGCCACCTAAAGGTTTCTTTTTTATTTTATTTTACATAAGACCTACTGTGCATTCCTTTAATAATAAAATTGTTGCCTGTATCATCACATATTTCTACATAAGTGTAAAGAGATCTATTTCAGCATGTTTGTTCACTTTTGCGTATTTGCATTAGAAGCCTATATTATTATATCTGCTTCTCAATCTATTTGGTACACAAAAGTAATTTAAACTAGATCCCCTAGGTGGTCTGAAATATTTCCATTCCTTCAAAAAATATAATTTATTTCTGTTTTTATTGTGTACCACCTCCATTCCTAGGCCCATCTTGAAAATGGAAAAATACTTAAGTCATGGTATCCGGCTTCAAGAAGCATGCACCACTTATGAATGTAAGAAACCAACATCTTTTTTGACATAATCTATATTAAAATTATCATTAATTGGATGCCATGGAGTAAATCTAGAAGCCTGAACAAAGATAAATGTATCTCATTTCCAACTTTACAAGGTAAATTCAATTAAACTCATGTTTATTGAACCATTACTGAATGTAATGTATATGCTAAACTCTGCAAATTCCATACAGAACATTCATGACAGGTGTAATCTCTTAATTGTGCTTGAGGGTAAATGGGATACAGAATTAATAATTCCCAGCTTTGTATCTCCATATCCATAACCTCACTCCTTTTATTCTCCTCTGAAGAAACACTTGATTGAATCAGGCCAAACATTTCTAACACCCTACTTGTATTATGAAAAAGTCATGTTTGGAGAAGGGAATCAATGCAATCTATAATATCACAGTGAGAAATTAGTTATGAACTCTACAAACTTCTCATCTCAACATCCATATTGATAGAACATCTATGAATCACCTCAATTTTTCTTAAAGATGCAGAAAAGTTTATTAGCATACTCACCTGCCATTATAAATTCCAAGCATTTAGCTCTTGATTTATTTATAGGCCACTATTCACTTATTTATTATTTCAAAAAATATTTATTACACACCTACTATGTGCCAAGTATTCGCCATTATCAATGTTTAATAAAACAGACTGGTATTTGCCATCATGGGGCTTGTGAGGGAAACAAAATAAATAAGTAAACAAAATGCATTATGATACAAACTACAAAAGAACTTAAACACACTGTACTGTAATAAAGAATAATGGTGAGGAAAGACAGACCTGCATTAGGTAGCATAATCAAGAAAGGCCTCTTGGAGGGGGCAATACTCAAACTGACACCTGAGGAACAAGGAGCCAGCTCTGCCAAGAATATAGATAAAAGGCATAAGGAAGTGTCTATACAAAGGCCAAAACACTTAGTGAGGGCCAAAGGATCTAGAGCAGAGTGAGCAAAGGGGAGTTTCGTGAGATGTGGAGAAGTAAGACGAAAGTCCATCATTCAGGATGGTGAAGGAGAAGCTAAGGACTTTAGTTTTATTTGAAATAGAATGGAAAGTCACAGTAACAGACTGGAAAAGGAACTGATTTGATCTGATGGCTGCATGGAGAAGGGATTGGGGGCAGCCAAGAGAAATGGGAGAAAGAAGCCTATTGAGGAAACGTAGGTGGGAGAAATGATGTGACATGGACAAGGCTGGTGGCAGTGGAGTCAGAGAAGTGAATATATCTGAAAGGAATTCTGGAACAAAATTCAATAGGACTTGGTGGTAGATTAGATGACTCCTTTGGTTCTTGTGTTGCTTCCCAGCTTATTAGCATTTGCTGATACGAATATAACTCTGAAATGTTGATACAGTTTATTAGATTTAGAGTGCCATATTAGATTTTATGTCACACCTAAGCTTTTATTTTTGTAAAAAAAATTAAGAAAAATCTTAATAGAATGAATTATTTGCATGTCAATAAGGAAACACTTATTATCTAGCACCTTCTACCAATGAGGCAATCTACAAAAAATAATTTTATACATAATGGAAGTTCGTCTACTAAATCACCAAAGCTTATTTAATTTTAACCACTTAGAAGAAATTTTTTTCTCAAATTGTTAAATATTTTCCTGATCTCGTAAACAGAATATATTTAATATCAGTTAAGCTTTTCAAAAAGTCAGACTTACTATGATGAAAAAATAGTTGCTGGACCTCTGTACTAGAATGGTGCCCTTAAAAAGAGTGAGATATAAAAGTGGGTTTCCTATACTCTGAAAAACTACTCTGCTTTGAAATAATTAAATTTTTGTTGTTGCCTCAGTTCTACTTCTCATTGTGCCAGACTGTAGTCATTCACTTCTGACGCATTCTAACGTGATGTTTTTCCTTTGCTGTAAGGTGGGAACCTTGCTATCAGACTTTCATGCAAGTTAATAGCATGTAAACCAAGTAAAGTATAAACGTTTGTATTCTATTTTGATTGCACAGAGGCTTTTTTTACATGCTGCTTTCTCAAGTATATTTTAGGTCATTGAAGTTGCTTGATCAGCAAAGTTCAGGGAAATGTCTTCTACTAGCATTTATTTCCCACATATTTCATGAGGTTCCTTGAAAATGGAATTCCCATCACCATATACATTATCATGTCAAGTTTCTACAAAGAATCCTTCCTTATGACACAAGTTCAACTACATCATTATAAATGTTGCTTTTTCTTTTGATGCCTAACATAAAAGCATATAAAATTTGATCATAAAACTAGACTTAAAAAAAAACAGATTTCTTGATTGTGACTGTAATGTAATCTCTTTCCTTTTTTTTTTTTCCATTTTGACATGTGTGGAAACTAAAATCAAATGTCCACAAAACTCCAATCAACAACACTACTTTCAAAGTGTCTCTTGACAAGTAACATGTGCATATTACAAACCCAAAGGCATGTCTGAAGTGATTCTTCTGGAGACTTACATTCCTCAAAGCTCTCTCTCTCCTCAAAGTATCACCACTTTGTTTCAGAGAAGAAAATGTGTAAATGTGTAATGGAAATGTGTAAATGATTAAAGCATCTGTATAAACAAAGAACATTCTTAACACGCGTAAGAATTATTTTGAGGACTTCTAGAAAAACCAGACACCAGATGCCTAAATCTGATCTGCCAAATGAGAATCCTTGAGAGAGAGGTCCAGATATTGGCATTTAAAACAATTAGTAACCAGCTTATTGATATATGTGGTCCTTAGTAAAATCCTTAGATAACAGTGTCATAGACTCCAGATAACCAATTCTAAATGATTTGCCATTTCAAATTTGTGGCAGTTTGTATTTTCCAAAGATGACTATGGCAATACATACCGTCTTATGTGCTCTTCCTATAAAGTGACATGGACATCTCTTTGCCAAAAAATGGGGTTTATCTTCCCTCTTCTTGAATCTGGGCAGACTTTTGACCACAATGGAAGTGATGTTATGTGACTTCCAAGACCAACTCATAAAATGCAAAACAGCTTCTGAGTGGTTCTCTCGAGACACTTGCCCTTGGAATCCAGCCACCATGCTGTGAGAAAGCCAAGCAGCCACATGAAAAGGCCACGTGTAGGTCTTTCAGCCATAGCTCCTGCTGAAGGCCCTGTTGACAGCCAGCCATCAGCCAGCAGAGTTGTGAGTGAGTTTTCAGATGATTCTAGCCCCCAGTTTTTGCACCACCCCAGTAGAGCAAAAACAACCTCTCTCCTTTAGCCCTGGCAAAATTGCAGATTTATGAATAAAATTAATGTTGTCACTATTCTAAGCCACTATTCTTTACATTTTTTTTAATGCAGCAACAGATAACCAGAAAAAGTCCCAAATAGCTCTGTGACTTCTTTGGATAAGATGTAAAGCCCCAGATAAGCCTTTATGCATTCCAGTTTGCATTTAAGGATATCTAATTCTATCCAGCTAGATCCATCCCTGAATCATTGCTAGGTCCTGCTTTAGTTTATTGCCTAGATCTGTGGTTCTCAGACAGAAGTGATTTTGCCTGCTAGGGGACACTTGGCAATGTCTGGAGACATTTAATGGTAGGCCCAATTTGTGAGGGGGCGGGGGGGAGGAGGTTGGAAAGAAATGCAATTGGCATCTAGTAGATAGAAGCTAGGGATGATAGTCAACAGCCTACAATGTACATCACCGCCCCACTCCCCAACAATAGTTACCAAACCTAAATAGTGCAAAGGTTGAGAAACTCAGGCCTAGATCTGCTTCAGCAGTGGGGTATTCCATTCTTACCCATGATTCTCTTCATCATCATATAAATCTGATGTTCTCAATCATGAGAAAATGGTGCGTGTGTTGTGGGCAGGAGGAGTGCAATGAGTTAGAATATCAGGATTTTCAACCTATACAAGTGAGCCTGTGATGTTCAACTCTGGAAACAAATTAGAATAATTTGCCAAATTTTTACTTTTTGTTTTGCAATACTAACTCTGTTTAAATACCAGCTCAATCCCCAACTCTAAGGATTCTAGTTCAAAAAATACTCAATGCCAGTAGTTTTTAAAAGTACTTTAGGTGATTCTAATATGCAGCTAAGCATGAGAACCAGAGACACTGGCCCTTTTACCTGGAGACTGTGACTCTTAACTTGGAGAGAAATGTTTGTAGAGTCTAGAGAGTAAAATTAGAAAATTCCAATAGGTGATTCTGTTGGTACCCCTCTGCCCCTTCCTCCACTGAAAACCTTTGGCCACCATGCATACCTGAACTTAGCCTGCCAGGTTCAGCAAGAAAAAGGACCTATGCCAGACTCTCATTTCATTCTTCTGCACTTATCTGGAAGGGAAGCAAACCCTAAGGCTTCATTAATTCTTGTTAAGCCAGTAAACAGCACCATTTAGTAAATGCTGAACAGCCAATTCAGATTGAATGGGCTCGGTCTGCTGTGTACCTCTCCACTGATAAAATCAGTTCTATTTACTGGATTTTCCATTAATTCCCTAAGGTGTATATAAAGACATCAGTCAATATTCTTAGAATTTTACTACTGGAGTGTCAAGCTAAATCAAATAATTTATATCAAATCAAAAATAATATGTATGATTTACATAGTTCAAGATGATAACTAAAGTTCTTGATAAGTTTTGAACTTGCCTTGCTACCCCACCCCCCAAAAAACAACCAGTTACACAAATACATTGCCATCTGCCTCAGATGCTAAGCAGATGAAAGTCTGCTTATTAAAAAAAAATGACTTGGGTGGAGGAGGGAAAAATGTGAAATAGCCTATTATTATAATAATTACCTTGGCAAAAATGTGTTATTTCATCATGGACAATAAGCTTTTCTGAACATGTTATTATTACATTACATTTGTGGTAAAAAGAAAAAATCAAAATTATGTTTTTCTTTTCAAAATCTATTTGTTGAAGGAAAACACCAATTTATTAATTCAATTTCTCAATTATTGCATTGTAACTTTTCTGTTTTTAACTCTTTCCTTATTGAAGCCAAAACCAGAGTCTTTAATGCCATACGTATGATCCTTATCTATAAAACAAAAAGCTGAATGTCTCTAACAGTTTCAAGTAATAATTATACAGTGTGCCTATATCTGGTAGAAGATGGTCATGATTAAAAGCATTTCCCTCTTAGTTAGATCGCCTAGGTTTAAATGCTAACTCCACCATTTATAAAGTGATCTTGGACATTATTTTAGCTCTTGTGACTAAGTTTCCTCTTCTCCAAAATGTAATAATAAAAGTATTGAGGTAATAACTGCCTTTGAAGATTAAAAGATAAAATGAATAGAAAGTGTTTAGCATAGTCCCTGGCACATAAGATGCACTAAATGAATGAGAATCAAATTTAACTGTGAAATATAACTAATGCTGGTTTATGTTACTTATTCATTGAGCAATTTTGATTAAATCACATTACCCTTCTACTACCCAATTTTTCATTCATATTACAAAAGGCTTAATTCCTAAAATTCAATTCAACAATTACCCAGTGTGCCAGGTTCCTTCTAGCTCTTTATGTCTAAGAATCTGGCCTCTAAAGCAGATCTTTACCTATTTTCCCTATATCAGAGTGTCAAACTTACACAAATATGTTTTATTTTGTCTGTTATTTTAATGATTGTACTGCAAATTCTGTTTCTATAGCTTCCATTTCTTATATCAAGTATGCCTTGAAATACAGGGGTGTTTGAATTTCCCTATCAAGTGTTATATATAATACTTATTTCCTCTTAGACTGAAATCTGAAATGTCAATTCCTACCCCCAGAAGGCTGACAACAGATAAACTGTCCTACAGACATGGCTTATGTTGTGATACAAAAGTTTCCATATTGATTTTATAAAAATATGAATATGGCAGCATATGTAAAGATTCTTTGAGAAATGCAGAAGTTCCTGTCAGGTTATTCTGTCCTCTTTCATCCTCTTCTCATGTCAGTATCTCAAAAGATGTCTCCAACTTGTTCATGTAGTGCAGTTTAGCTTCTAACTCACCCTTCGCAGAGGATGCTCTCCCTGACAACAGCAGTGATCTCCTGGGTTCCAATCAAGTAGGGCATTTGAAGCCCTTATGAGAATTGACTTTTCTATAGCATTTGACCTTCTAATCACTGCTTCCTTTTAGAAATGTTGCAGCTTTTCTTGGTTTCTATCAATGAATCTCTACTATCTTTGTTTTCCTGCCTCACTGACCACCTTGCCTCAGCCTTCAGGTGCTGTTTCCCAGACTCCTCTTCTTGGCCATAAACTGTAATCCTTCTAAATATTTCCCCCAAAGAATGCCCATGACTTCATATATCACCTAGAATATTTTTACTTTCAAATCTATAATAACAGTATATACTTCTCTTTTAAGTTTCAAACCTATATTCCCAACTTCCTCCTGGATATCTCCATCTGAAATTCCTACAGGCCATTTCTAAATTATCTTCCCCAGTATATCTTAGTTTTCCTCTTATATTCCTTAACTAATCACAAAATTTATCATAAATATCTCTTTTTTAACCTCCTAAATATCTCTCAAATCTATTACCTCCTCTCCATCACCAAATATCACTTTCTTGGCCCAGGTCCTTTGCACATGTCACCTAATCCTGCTCCATTCTCATCCTCTGACATTCACTCCCCACACTAACCAGAGTGATAAATCCAAAATGCCAGTCTAACCAAACCATCTGCCTGCTTAGAACTTTGCAATGACTCCCCATCATCTTAGGAGAAAGCCTAAGCTCCTTGGCCAATGGGCTGTTCCATGGTCTATTTCTACACACCTCTCTAGTCTCATTATTGGCTACTTCCTCCCACCATCAAACTGGAACCCACTACAAAACTTAATAGCTCTGGGCCCTTGCACATTCTGTTCCATCCACTTCATTACTCCAGTATCCATTCCTCATTCTTCAAAACCCTGCCCAGACTTCTCTCATGTAAAGCCATTCCCAATTCTCCGATGGAGTAAACTTTTCACTTCCCTATACTACTCTATATATTCCAAACATATTGCTTTTATAATCAATATAGGATTATATTGTAGTTATATTTTAATTTTTTAAGTTTATCTATTTACTTTGAGAGAGACAGTGGACAGGAGGGGCAGAGAGAGAGAGAGACAGACAGGGAGAATCCCAAGCTGATGGCACAGAGCTCAATGTGGGGCTCAAACTCACAACCCTGAGGTCATGATATGAGCTGAAATCAAGAGTTGGAGGCTTATCTGACTGAGCCACCCAGGTGCCCCTGTAGTTATATTTTAAATGACTATCACCCTCAGTGTACCATGAAGTCCTAGGACATAAATACTATGTCTTATTCATTATTGTATCCTAGAATTTAGAAGAAAGATAGATGTACACCACAGCTCTATAATGTTTCTTGATTTAGCAATAAAGATATAAATTGGTTCACTAATGATTTACTCGGTATAAAATGTATAATAATAAAAACCTAAGATAAATATAGTATTAAGGTTAAAATCTTACTTGTGAAAAAAATTTCAGTTTCATTGAGTTAATTGGCATACAAAATTATAACATATTTAAAGTGTACATCATGGTGATCTGATGTAGGTATACATTGTGAAAGAATTCCCCCCATCTAGGTAATTAACACATCAATCACCTCACATATTTATCTTTTTGTATGAGAATATTTTTCTACCCCCTTAGCAAATTTCAGTTATACAATACAGTTATCAATTATAGTTACCATGTTTTACATTAGACTCTCAGACCTTATCCATTTTTCCAAAGCTCTTACTTTTAATTTGTCCTTAAACTTTTCATTCATACCTGGCTTTTTATCTCTTACCTGCACTGAGGTACCACCTCTAATCTTCCTGACCCTGTTCACTCAACTGCTCTAGGTTCTTTTCCATCTCAGGATGACTGAGCCTTGAGAGAACTTCTTATGTTATGCTGAAAGGGCTTTAGTCACTTACTTAATCTAGTATGTCCTACCAAGAAGTTTATCTCTTTGAATCCTTCTTAGTCTTAAGGATCTGGTTCCCTGTCAGCAAAAATTATTTTCCACCTTCCTCAAAACATAAAGATATATGTTTTCCAACATGTCTCTGAATCTTCTGTACTGGGGTCTAAAATAGATAAGAGAAAATGAAGACAGAGTAAGGTTGTTGGGACTGATTTTTCAAGCTCTGTTGATCTTCTCAAGTAAAGTCATGTGGCCATTGTGCCTCTAGTTGTTATTTCTCTTCCTTCTTTAGACACAGATTGTTTGCTATTAGGGTAAAATATTTAAAATAAATCTTTAAGTTCTTCAAACTCTTGTTATCTTTTAACCTTCCTAATAATCTAAGGAGTGTTGACAAATAGTTCTGGGCCTAAAGTCCTACTAAATATTTTATGCAAATAACAAAACTCGATATTGTTCAGTTGTATGTATACCTTTGCTTGAACATCGCTCCAATAGCATCTTCAGTGTCCATAATGAAGAGTCATACTATTATTTAGTTTCAGGACTTAAAACCATCTGAGAAGTGTCTAATTTCACAAAAATAAATCTGTTTTAATGAGAGAAAAGCTATTATAATTCCAACCCACTTCCTGCAGGTCAGGTAAAACTCAGAGAGAAGAAGCATAATGGAAAGTGGTGAGGTCGAGGACACACAACAGGTAACAGGCAATCGCTATTTGGTAAAAGGAATTGTGGAAACATTGCCAGTAATTTTACTTATGCCACATTCCACTGGTGATAATGTAGTTCCTGCTGCATTGAGATTAAATGGACATTTGATCCTAAGAAAATAAAGAACCGGAGGCTGAAATGGTCATTTGATCCTAAGAAAATAAAGAAATAGGAGGCTGGGCACTGCCTCCTTTGTCCATGAGTCACTAGTGCAGGGACTGCAAACTCCAATGACTATAGGACTTGGGCATGGAACATATACGAACAAACCCAGCCCAGGTATATGAGAAGCAGTAACATGATCACGTTGCAAACGATAACTGACTATCATAAACAGAGCAGGAGTGGTGAGGACTGTGGCAAAGAGAAGCGCCTGGCAGCTCCTTCTTAGGTGGTAGCAGATATACAGCTCCAGCTCAGTGCCTTGGAGAAATGTAGGTCCAGTTGTGTTCAATAGTCTGACTGGTCAAGAGAAGCTAAAAGTGGGATTTTTTGAGATCTCCTGGCTTTATAGCATTTGGCAAAAAAAAAATTTTAAACAATTAAATCACTCTATAGGCAGATAGTATGAGGGCCAAACAAAACATGTGTTCACATTTGATTCTGAAACTGTGTTTCACAGTGAATCAAGAAGATCCAGTGAACTCAAACAAATAATTAGGGGTATATCTGAGAGGAAATAGACTTTTTCTAGCAGCAATAAAAACACTTAATAATTAGGCAGAGATGTGAAATGTAAAGGGCAATTTTCATGTTTCTTTTGCTAATCTTGCCAAGATAGTTTATGGCAATCTTAATAAAGCCAATCTCCTTTCCTTTGACCATTTGATTGCCTTTGAAGTTAAACACATTGGATATTTTCCATTTACCTATCCAGTTCCCTCTCTACCCTCTTTGTCTCCCAGGAAACTGGCCAGTGTAGATTGCATTAAAGGGCTACTTTACTTCTGGTTTTCATTGGGTTTGGTCCCTCTGAGGCACGGTCAGGAGTTTGGACAGTAGGAATTGATATCAAGGTCTTTATTTGCCCTTCTTTTGCCCTGCTGGCTTACTAACTGGTTGGTTCCTTTCTTCCAGTCTGGAGGCTTTCTTTATACAGTTCCTTCATGCCCTTTGTGTGTGTTCCTTGAAATAACACCTCTTCTTAACCCTACAAGCCAAAGGTGCTAAAAATTCCTCACTGCTATCAGCCCCAGAAGACCACACTATTACTTGTTCCCTTCCATAAAACCTGCCTTTAGGCTTCAATTATCCAGCTTAACTGTGCTTTCCATTTCCTGCTGGGAGCCTCCCTTAAGATGCCATTTCCAAAGACACAATGATTTTCCAGGGTTGGGCTCTTCACTGGGCAAAATTTCTCATCAAGTCCTTTCATTCTTATTCTTCTGGGTCCTTTGGAAAAGCAAAGCTATTCGGCAGGAAGTATCAAGAGCCTCAAGAATGTATCTAATCTTTGACCCAGTAACCTTCACCTTGAATTTTCCTAAGAAAAGAATCTTTAAATATTTAATAATGTAAATAAATATTTATGCAAATATGTTTATTATTAAAATGGTCAAAAACCATAAACGACCTACATCCCATCCTAAGGGTATGCCAGGTATCTTTTGCTTGCCCCACCAGCTTTCCACTCCACTATGTTGTCTGCCATAAGGGGCCAGCCTTCCTGGACCCTGGCTATGGCTCCACTATCCTCTTCTATCCTTCTATCCTAAGGGATAGGCTTCGCCCATGGTATGTCTTATAGGACACTGGAGAAGAGAAAAAGAATGAAGTGGGGGCAATTATTCCTCCTGTCCCTTCTATGCAGATGACCTCAGGCTGGCTGTGACTCTTGAATGGAGGTAACAGAACTTGTCACGTGATATGCACACACTCAATACCTCTGGGGTTTAGTAATGCACCCTTCTTTTACTCTTTGAATCCTAAGGATAGTGATGCATCTCCTCACTGTTTCTAACTCAAGAATACAGCATTATCACTGACACTCTATCCCCATGTTTATAAATAGTCCCTTTATTAACAAATTCTCCTCAAATTATCCAGTTTGAGTAAGCTATCTGTTTCCCTGCCAAGAATCTGGTAGAATCAAGGAGCATATTTAAGTAAACTGAATAACAAACTCACTAGGGAATAATATATAACATAGAAAGATATTCATGAAGAATGCATATTAAAAACAAAAATGGTAGATCCAGTATGAACAAAGCCACATAAAAAAAGCAAATAAAATTCACCATGAAAATGCAATATATTCTTCAAATTTTCTAAAATAAAAACATACTACTTTTTTAATGAAAAATTTTTTACAGATTACTAAAAATGAAATATTGTAGATTATGCCAAGAGAAATTCTGAAAGATTTTGTAGAAGTGGCATTAGAAATGATTCTCAACAATTAAGTTAAGGTCTCTTTCATGTCTTAGAGAAAGGATGGGGAATAGCATAAGATGAACCATAGAAAGGTTTAAGAAAATAATAACAAGTTTAGATTCGTATTTCAGAAGGAAAACTCCTATGGCATTGTGGGGATGAGAAGGCTGGGTGTTCAAGAGAAGGATTAGAAAAGCCTGAACTGAGGCAGCAGTAAAAGCATTAAATAGGAAGGAAAAGATTATGGACATTTCACTAAAGTGAGATTAATATAATTTGTTAACTAATGAAAGACAGGTGTTATGTAGCATACATCTCTGAGAGAGAATAATAATACCTAGGGCACACTGAAAAACTTGATAATCTTCTCATTAATTTAGCTTGAAAAGGGTTCACATGGCCAAAAATATCATTTGCATTTTTTGTTGTTATTGTATATTATACTGAAATGTGCATCTTTATAAACAATTTTCCTATATTTCTGCATATTTACAGGACTAACTTCCCAGACATGAAATTAGTGTTGCACATATATCTATTGTAAACTAAATATTTTCTTATTGATTTGTATGAACACATGCTAAGGTGTATGTTTTTTACCCTTTTATAAAGTAAGTATAAACACTTAGGTTTTAAAGAAATCATCATCAAATTTGTTGATTTGCTCTTTTGAAATTGGATAAATAATCTTTGCAGTTTAGAAAGAAATTTTATTGTCAATATCAGAAAAAAAAAAAGAAATATATAGTCTTGTAGTTTTACACTAAGCCCTTTAATCCATCCTGAATTTATTCTGGTATAAAGTAAGTTTCTCAATTAATATTGTTTTTTCCCAAATAGCAAAAATGATCCTGATACCATTTATTAAATTATTTATTCCTTCTCCATCAATTTTCAAAGGATATTTTGCATTGTATTAAGTTTTTATTGATGTTAAGGTCTACTTCTGACCTATCCTATTTACCAACTCAGTCACCTTTTTTTATTATTACATATTATTTCCAAATCAGATTAATTAAGATCTTTGAGAAAATGATAGGATCTATCACTTTACACATAGCAAATGTTCAATAAATATTTACATATTTATTAAATGAATGTTGAAATTGAATATCCTGTGCCTAATTTACAAAGAATTTCCTTACTATGTGAAAAGGTCACATTCTTCAAGGTGAAGCATGAAGTAATTCTGAAATTGGAGAAGGGGGACAAGAATGGAAGCATTCCAAGTATAAAAATGCCATGTGAATCTGATTAGAATAATTTAAATTTTGTAGTGACTTCATTCTCCAGAGGCTATGTGATCATGAGAAAACGCTGAGAGAGAAAATGTTAGTAGTGGGCTTACTCTGAGTTATTGAAGTTCAGAAAGGCCTTTAGCTGTGTAATGACGTGCAAATCAGTCCACATACCATCAAGGCTCAACAGATGAACAATGTCAGTGGTGACATGTTGTCTTTTTAATATCTGCTGATACCTTTATTTGGGAAAACCAGCTGTGGATCCTTAACATAGCTATACATTTAGAGTACTGAGCAATAAAACAATAACATTTAAAATATACTACATACACATATTACCCTCCTGACCACATATAAGTTTAAACATGTTGGATTTTAAATAAAAGGCCGTATTAAGTATATTGCCCCTGTCATGTACAAATGAATGAAGCTTTCATATAGTCTTATGTCAAACTGCACAAGGATGACTTCAGGCTGAAAGACTGCAGGACAATTTTGTTTGATTAAGGAGACTTAAAACAAGACCATCATATGGGGCGCCTGGGTGGCTCAGTCGGTTAAACGTCCAACTTCGGCTCAGGTCATGATCTCGTGGTTTGTGAGTTCGAGCCCTGCATCAGGCTCTGTGCTGACAGCTTGGAGCCTGGAGCCTGCTTCAGATTCTGTGTCTCCCTCTCTGGCCCTTCCCCTCTCGAGCTCTGTCTCTCTCTCTCTCTCTATTTCTCTCTCTCTCTCAAAAATAAATAAACATTAAAAAATTTTTTAAAAAAACTAGACCATCGTAAAGAATGCTAGGAATAGAGGTGTCTATATAAAAACATGCTCACTACATCCACTGATGTACGTAAAGAATTGTATAGTTACCAGAAAAGAGTTCTGTATGTATTCAGCAAAATCAAAATTTTGGGTGATATTTTTACAATAAGATCCAAGTCTTGAAATTAGTATGTATGTATTTTCAATGTTGTTTATATTGTGAAGTTTAAATAATCTAAATTGCTACTGCAAAAACCCTTGAGATAATATATGATGAATTCTAACATGTTTCATTCGTGACCTCTCCTCTGATTCTCATAATAATCTTATTTGGCAGGTGTGTGTGTGTGTGTGTGTGTGTGGTGTGCGCGTGCGCTATATAAACTTGAGTATTTTTAGTTTCACTGCAAAAATGAATGGAAAATACAGAGGGTTCCCATATGCCTCCTAGCTCCCTGATACACACAGCCTTCCCCACTGTCAAAATCCCGTATCACAGCGGTACACTTGAAACAATGGCTGAACTATACTGACACATCATTATCACCCAAAGTCCATAGTTAACATTAGGATTCACTCTTGATGTTTATATTCTACAGGTTTTGACAAACGTACTATGACATATATCCACCATTGTAGTATTATATGGAATAGGTTCACTGCCATAAAAATACCCTGTTTGCCATCGATTTATCCTTCCCTTCCCCCTTCCCCTAGCAACCATCTTTCTACTATTTCTACACTTTTGCCTTTCCAGAATGTCATATAGTTAAAAGTCAGACATTATGTAGACTTTTCACATTGGCTTACTTTATTTAGCAATATGCCTTTAAGGTTCCTTCATATCTTTGCATGGCTTGATAGCTCATTTCTTTTTAGCACTGAATAATATTCTGTTGTTTGGATATAACCACAGTTTATTTATCCATTCACCTATGGAAGAGCATCTTGATTGCTTGCAAGTTTAGGCTATTATGAATAGAACTGCAATGTACTTCCACGTGCAGGTTTTTGTGTAGACATAAATTTTCAACTTCTTTGGGTAAATACCAAGGAGTGCAATTGCTGAATTATATGGTAAGAGGTGCCTTAGTTTTGTAAGAAATCATGAAACTCTCTCAAAGTGGCTCTACCATTTTGCATGTCATGCCAACAACGAATGAGGGTTCGTATTGCCCCATATCTTTGCCAGTTGTCAGTGTTCTGGATTTTAGACATTCCACTAGAAGTACAGTGGGGTCTCATTGTTTTAATTTGCAATTCTTGTAGTTATCTTAATTTCGTTGTGCATAAGTGAATAAATCAAGGCTCAGAGAAGGTAAATTAATTAATTAATTGCTCATGGTTCCACAGCTACTAAGTAACAGATTCAAATTTAGATTTTTCAGACCTCAAAGCTCCTGTACTTTTTCTTCTGTGGGTTGCCTTATAGCTAGACAAGAATAAAATTCAAATTCATACATGGAGGAGTCCAGAGAGTGGTTTTTCAGGCTCATTTATTATTTTTCTTAGTTTAGGTTCCTCCAGAAGAGGACCCTGAGACAAGGAAATTCTAGGGAACAGTGGAGAAATGAGGGAGGAAAAAGTGGCCAATGAAGAATATGTCTGAATACAGTTATCTCTGTGGACATCTGTGGCTTACTTCTATAGGGGAACCTGGGAAAATGGTGCTCAATATTGCTCAGAATGTGGTGTGTGATGGTACCAATGTCTGCACCTTCCCAGACTGCTCCAGGATAAAACACGTATAAAAAATAAAAGTTTGTATTGAGGAACTTTTATAAAAATTTGACATTTGGGTGGCATCCATTTTTCTAGTAATTCATTATGTTTTATTGTTTAAAGTACTAATCAATAATGGATTGAAAATTTCAAAACTGGTCCAAAACTAGTGTGAGAAGTACTAGTATAGAACACAAGTCCCAAAGTGATTCCATACAAAGAGCAAGGAAGCTAGAATATTTATTTCTCCATTCCTATTAGGTCAGTCCTTGGTTGAGACAGGGGCCATGAGTGTTCAGTCCGCAGCACTTCTGGCCATGTGGAATGAAGTAGTGGGGCTGGAAGGACACAGAAAGGTCAACAATAGGATCTGCTATAGACTTGACCAATAAAGAATTTCACACAGCTCAAAAATTAATTCAAACGTCATCATATCTCTATAACGATTCTGAGGAGTTAAAGGCTGAATAAGCATTAGTTTGCTGCATATGCTAAAGAAAGATAACAGAAAGCTAGGATTAGACTGTGCACATATAAAATGTTTCATTCACAAGTACTCATGAAGATAACTAATACCACTAACCAAAGCATTAGTTAGTAGGCAAGGTAGTTAAATTAAAGCTTCATCATTACCCAAAATCCATCTGTAATGCAAAGCAGTTGCCTGTGGAAGCCAGGATATGTGAGTGATGAGCGTTTGTCACTTTACAGGGCTCCCTTAATCAACCTAAGGCGGCTTCATGTCATTTTGATGGGAAATGGTATTATATTTTCCACTGAGGAAGCCAAAGGCCAAATATCCTCCCCACTGCCCTCTACCCCCAGAAGGCCAGGGGACTGGCATGTGACTAAAATTCTGAAAATTAGACATTCCCAACCAGGATTCTGAATGTGCAAGTTGTATAAAGATGAAGGACTGCTTAGAAAAGCATTCTTGTTTGCTGGACCCTTACTGCCATTGCTTATGCCTCCCTTGGTTTTTGACCTTGTTCAGTCCTGGTCACTCAGCCTCCTGCTGATTCTGTGAGCTCTCAAATTCTTTCCAATAACTTCCCTTTTCACTTATGGCAGTCACAGTCTGAGTCTGTTACTTGAAACAAAAAGTAATCACTGATATGAGGTGGTGGACAAGACCCAGGGCTCTGATTATGTCTGCTCAATAATTCTCTTCAAGAAGGTCGGTCTCCTCACAATATGGTTCTTGGTTTCCACATTTATAAGATAGGATTCATTCAGCAGTGTGCTTTATGGAAAATTAGTCTGTGAAATGTTCTCTGAATAAAGGGTTCTTCTTTTGAATAATCCAGTTGCATTTTAGCCTGTATAAGTTCCCGGAAAATCCTCCCATAAAGGATTTAACTTTAACTCAGCATTTCCCAAACTTAGTCATGTAAGTCTGTTTCTGAAAACACTAACATCTCATAGAGTTAATCATCCATAGAATACCTTGAGAAGAGTCATTGGCGCCAGAAATTCTTGTGTCTTTGGCTTTGCCTCTGACACTGGAGTTTGTCTATAAGCACACGTGAGGCCTTTGAGGAGTTTCTGTATTAATGCATTATGGCAGAGGTTCTTAAACCTCATTGCATGAAGAATCATTTGAGGATCTTATAATAATAAATCCTGCTGGATACCACACCAGATCTGTGAATTCAGAATCTCCTGGAATAGAACTAAGGAATCACTTGGTAGGTAATCATGTTGTAGGCAGTCTTCAGTTCTCAGTATGAGTAACACTACCTTACGGAATATTTCAGTGAAAACTGTCTTGCAGTACATCATTGGAAGATGCTAGAAGACATGGTTACAACAATACATCCCACTTACTGGATCATTCATCATCTCCTAAGAGCTGTAGATGAAGCAAGCTCATAGATAACTTGTGAACTTCTGCTTAAAACATACTGAACATCTGATCCTAACTTCAGAAAGATATAATATTAAAATATGTATATGGTTTAACTGTAACCATGAGGTCAATAACTTGGACAAAATCTAGTCAAAGGTGGAACACATGACAAAAGAAGCAGTCTCTCCTAGGTCTCTCACTGTTGCTATCCATCCATAGCCTATTCATTGCTAGAAATCAAAGGAGCAGGGAAGAAACTGAATTCATCTAATTTTATGACTTTTAGCAACTAAAAGAATCTGATGATAGGAAGACTGGAATGAATAGCTAAAATGATATTTTTAGACTATCTGTGAATTTCATTTGCTCTCATTACCACAAATGATGAAAAATTAGCCGTCATAAATTTCAAAGCAAGACAGCAGAACATGCTAGAAACAGGAATGAATCAACTGACTATCTTCTGGAACTTTTTTTCCTCTGTTAGAAGCCTTCAGGTAACATGATAAAGGTAACAATACTCTACTTCTTCACAGTATCTTGTATATTTTATTATAGAAAAAAAAGGATTAAATTGTGGTTGACCAATGGTACTTATTGGAAATAAGCAAAATTTGTGCCTGGGCCCTAATTATTCTTATTGAAAGAAAACCCTACAAATGATTTACAGGACTCAGGAGAATTCACTTATATATGTATAGCCCAGGATGTACATTTAACTTGTTTGTAAATAACCTGCTAGGATCCCGGTCTCAGCTGGGATACTGTTTTATTTTATTTTGATAACCAGAATTATAACCTCTTTACAAATAGGAAGTGTTGATAAATGGCACTTATATTACTCTTCAACAACTCCATAAAACTGACATCCTGATATATATTTGCATGGGTTTCATATAACAAAACATGGAAGTCTTTCTTTTTAAATGACTTCAAAATCTCCTGCAACAAATTTACAAACTTTATTTTGTTCCTCTTGCTACACAGTTCTTTTGGCCTAACATATAAAATATCTAGACATCTAACAATACCGGCAGTCCCTGACTTAATGATGGTTTGACTTAAAATTTTCTGGCCTTACAATAGTGCAAAAGTGATATGAGTTCAGTAGAAACCATATTCAGACCTTTTCCCAGGCTAGTGACATGTGGTAGGATACCTACCTCTCATGCCGGCACAGCACCAGCGGGCTGCTGTTCCCAGTCAGCCACACAACCACAACGGTAAACAGCCAATATACCTACCACCACTCTGTACCCATATGAGCATTCTTCTCACTCTCAATACAGTATTCAATAGGTTGGATGAGATGATCCATACTTTATTATAAAACAGGCTTTGTGTCACATGGTATCGCACAACTGCAGGCGAATGTACAAGTTCTGAGCCTGTTTAATTAAGGTAGGCTAGGCCAAGCTGTGACATTCAGGTTAGGTGTATTGATGCATTTCCAACTCACAGTAGTTTCAACTTATTATGGATTTATGAGCATGTCACCCCACCACACATTAAAGAAGATATAGAGAGAGAGTTAAAACTTAGTGCATACCTCTTTAATGTCACAAAACTATACCCATTATTTACATACATTTATATTTCATTTAATATTCTAAATTCCATTTACATTTCCAACACGAAGAATTAGATTATTAAGTATGTCATATAACGCTGATGTGATAGTCACTTTACAGTGCAGAGTGCACCTATACACACTTCCTTACAGGGGTTACGAACTGACTTTTTCTCGTCATTGTAGCACTACACAGTCTCAATGCTGGCTACATTCCTTGGGACTGTGAAATACTCTCTGGAAAATACACACGCTCCCCCACTGAAGAATGATTCATGGGAGTTAGAATATGCTCCTTTTATGTTCAAATTTAACGTCTTCACACCATCCCAGCCCGTTTCCAGGCCTTTCCTTTAAGATCACCTAAAGCAAAACCAGAGCTGTTCAAACTTGTAACTAAAGAAAGAAAATAAGTTATGAAGCTGGGCTAGATTTAATTCTATCTATTTAGAGTACATTGCCTATGGTGAATTGTGTTTACAAGGATTATTTTTTCAGGTTTGGATCATTCATTCATTCATTCGGTCTCTCAAAAGGACCCCCTTTGTAGATCTAGGGCAATTTTAATTTTCCAGCTGGGTTCTGGGTTTGCTTAGCTAATTCTGTGGGTCCCAATGTGCAGTCCACACCTGAAAAGGGGGAGTTTTCAATGCTGTGGCTTATTAACCAGGTACTTTCCATTCACTCGGTTAACAATTAGAAAACAGAAAAAAAAGAGAGAAAGAGAGAAAGCCTCCTACTTGTTTTTTTACTCCAAATATGGAGATGGAAACTATTAAACAAATAAGAAGGAGGGGAAACTCCCACATATTTCACCTTGACCTGGCTAGACTGGTCTGATGTCTGTACGAGGCGGGTGCTCTATGAAAGACGTCGCGCAGGCTGCTAGTGGAAAAATGAGAGGTCAGACTTTACCACAGGGAACCACTCCTGCCCCTAGAGGAAAAAGAAAACCATCACTCTGTGTCTCAGAATGCGAACAGTGCCTTGTTTTCAATCCGGGGGGACTGGGTTCCCTCCCTCGGTGTAGAGTGGTAGTGACAAGATCCGAGGAGGCGCGCGGCTTCTCTGACAGTTGCCCAGCTTAATACCCGCTCCCTTTTTGCACCTAAATTTCTGAACTTCAAGCAGGCAGAAATGCCCTCTCTCACCATCTCCTTAGCTTCTCTCTCCTGCTTCGTTCGCCGCACTTCATAACTTCTTTGTTCCGTTTATTTGAAAGGTGACGCTTAAGGTCAAAAGACTCATTGTAACTAGCAAAAACCCAGAGCCACCACGAGACCCTGGGAAGAGCAAGGCTGGACAGCTAAGGACTGAGGCTCCGCGAGAAGGAGCGAGAAATTTCAGCTAGCAGCTCCGGGTACAGCCTCTGCGGACTGGCCCAATTCGAAGTGTTGGGAAGATGCCGGATGGTCTTGGGGTGGGGTGAAGAGTGAGCTCCTAAATCTGCAAGCGAAGTTGGCAGTGCGCACCCGCGGAACAGAGGGTGTTGGGGGCGGGGAGAGGCCCCTGTGTTCCACTTGGTACGCTGCAGCTGCCGGGCAGTGAGTATTTCGGAACAAAGAAGCGCAGAGTGCCCGGGTGAGAGGCTGGGATCTGCGCGCAGCTGCCATTAGTACTTATCGAGTCTCCACGCCGGCTAGGGGAGCGTTGGGGTGTAGGCATTCGGCGAGGAGGGGGAGAGGAAACAGGGCGAGCGATTCCCGTTGCGCAGCTACGCATCAGGAGCTCTGGTGAACGATGGGAATGGCAACTATCAGAGCCAAGGGGGAGAAAAAGAGCTGGAGTGAGCAAAACAAAGAGCGAGTGTGGGCCGCGGTGACTTCATGCCTCACCAATGTCCCGCCCACGCTGCTCGGAGCTGTTGCTGCTGCTGCCGCCGGAGCCGCCGCTGCGCCTGCAGGCGGCCGGGGCGAGGCGCCGGGTAGCGTGGGGCGGTTTCCTAGCAACTCGCGGCCCCGAGCGCGCCCAGCTATCAGCACTTCGGGAGCCCCCCCAACCCGGGGGCCGGAGCGGGACCACTGCTCCCCCGCCCCTCGCCAGCCTCGCTTCCCTCGCCTGCTCGCGGGGTGTACCCCGGAGTGCGCCAGCTGCCCGGGTTCTGGACGGTGGGACGCCTGAACCGCACACCGGGGCCAGAAGGACGAGGGTACGAAGCTCCCGCCCCGCAAGGCTAGGCTACTGCGCCCTCGCGGAACCTCCTCTCCTGTGCTAGAGGCCGTGCGCTCCACTCCCGGCGAAGCGGGGAGCTGCTATGCCTCGCTCTGTGTCTGCGGGCGCCGGCGGGGGCTTCTAGGGTGCTGCCGGAGCCGGCTCCCCCAGCTACTGGCACCCCGAGCTTCCTCCCTCGCCAGCCCGGACGCTGCCGTTCTGACTTTGCCCGCCGCTCAGCTGACGAGGCTGCAAAGCTGTAACTAAGTGGAGTTGGCCTCCCTGCCCACCTGTGGAAGAAGCTCGCGCTGATTGATGCGCCATCGACTTTTTTCCCCCTCGGCCTCGCCGGCGTCCCCTCCCACAGATGCAGCATCACCCAGTGATAGTACTTTAGGCTGGTTTTTCCCCCCAGGCTTCGGGCTTTGTTTGGGTTTGATTCTGTTTGGCTGTTCACTAAGCTGATTTATGCAGCAGAAGCCCCATCGGCTGGAGAGAAACAAAAGCTCTTTTCTTTGTCCCAGAGCGGGCTGCGGAGCCTTCGCTCGCGTCGCCGCCCCGGGCCACTGACCGTCAGAGGAGGTGCTTCTCGCGGAGATCGCGGGACCGCGGAGCAGAGCTGGCAGGGCCGGGGGGGCCCTGAGATGCCAAGCGGTGCCGGGGCCAGCATACCTGCACCGCTTGCTACGAGCCGCGGGGTCCGCCTGCTGGGCCTTCGGGAAACGTCTTAGCGACACTTGGCCGGCGGGCCCCGAGGTGCGCCCGTGAGTCGCCAGCGCGCATCCGGATAGCAGCCAGGCGGCGGGCGCTGTGCGGGCTGCTTTGCATTATGTGCCGCTCCGCCCTGGCTTTCTTTACTGCCGCATTTGTCTGCCTGCAAAACTGCCGGCCAGGTCCTGCCCCATTCCTTCGGGCGGCCTGGGTGTTTTTAGTTGTTCTTGGACTGGGCCAGAGTGGTAAGTTGTTTTGTTTTCTTTTGTTTTCTTCTCTTTCCCAAAGGTCTTGGGCTGTGACGAAGCATATCCCGGCCAGGTAAGTGGCCCAGTGTCAGCCTCCTTGCCCTAAGAACTTCAGAAGGGCGGGTGCGTGGCAGCGTCCTCCCTTCAGGCGGCCTGAGGGAGGCCAGGTGTGAAGTGTTTCCGCCCCGGAGTGACAGAAATAACTAATTACACGAGGAGACTCTGTGTGTTGCTCCGGGTTTGGGGCAAGCAGTAATAGAATGTAAGTTTGGACGAGTGGAAGGCCATATTTACATAAGTCACTTTAGGGGTTCTGCTCCATCCTTGAAGGCATTCTTCTTTAAGTCATCTTTGAAGATGCCCCTCATATTTCTGCATGTGGATCCACTAACCACTAACTTGCATTTGATTCAAGGCTGAGGATACATTGATATAATGGGAGTGAGTTTTCTGGTTTTGAGTCCATGAGAAGATGGCTGCATACAAGTTGCTTCTATCATAGTGCTCAGCCTGAATGAATTAAATACGCTACCAATATTCTTTAAGTCACCATTTTTTTTTTCAGCTTAAACAAACAAACAAAAGTCCTAGCTGATTGATCCCTCAGTGAGATCAGCCCCTGAGACTGAAACACAGAGACAGAAATTTAAACCAGGATTGACACCATTTAATCCAGGCAAGCCACCTCTACCAGAATTGTCTTGATTTGGAAAGGATACTTCTTTATAAAGTATATTGTCCTTATTTTACAAGTGAGGACAGTACCTCCCTCCCTAAATCACAAGGAATGCTCAAGTCGAATAGTGTATGAAAAGGTGTGGCACTTTTGAATTACATGCCAATTTAAGGTGGCTGTACTGGATTGTTGGCAAACAGTAAAACATACAGTAAGTAATAGTACTAATCATCAATCTGGGATGAGTTCTTCTTGGTTTTAAATATAGGCCAAACACTTTTGGTCATCAAGCCTTTAAATTCTGTTAGAGCCTTTCTCTGACCTCTGCTGTTAAAGTAGGGTTGTAATTGTTTTGTAGACTAAAATTTTCTTTTATACTTTGAATTGATGTGCCATGTTTCCACCTGAAGCTTATAAAAACGATCAAGTCATAACCTTATACGTTAGAATTTATAATGGAAACATCCAGCTAGTTTCACTCATTTGTTGCACACATCATTGTCCAATATTTGTTTCAAAAAGAGATTTACCCAGTTATGTGAATGAGAGTAGAGTAAATTTTTATCTTGTAGTTATAGTTTGGTTTATATGTTTATTTCAAAATAAGTGAAATTTAAAGCAAAGGAAATAGTAACATTGTCAATTATCTCTTCAGTGGAACATCCATTAACTGCAACAGATTTTCCACCAAGTATAATTCCATCTTCTGATAATAAGTGACAAAGTATTTTTCTAGATTTAGTAAACACACACACACACACACACACACACACACACACACACTCAATAGTAAAAGGACCAAGACTGTGTCAACAGAGTATATTTTGTCCCAAATACATTGACAAAGAAAAAAGTGCTACTTGCCTCTAGAATTTACTACTAATAACAATACTTTAAAAATATTCATGGGCGCCTGGGTAGCTCAGTCGGCTAAGTGTCCGACTTCGACTCAGGTCATGATCTCATGGTTCCTGGGTTCGAGCCTCGCATCCGCCTCTGTGCTGACAGCTCAAAGCCTGGAGTTTTCTTCAGATTCTTTGTCCCTCTCTCTCTCTGCTCTTCCCCCGCTTGCACTCTGTCTCTGTCTCTCAAAAATGAATAAACATTAACTTTTTTTTCATGTGCTTGTAAAGATCAGTCAAGTTCTCATGTAATAGCATTGTATTTTCATCCAGTGACTATAACTGGTTTGAAGCAAATGCTATGAATGGGCTCCCTTGCACCTGCAGTTGTGAAAAGGGAATGCTTATCTGAAATCAGAACAAGACATCCTTTTCCCAGTCTCTGTCAATATACAAAGGTTTCTGATGTATACTGGTTGGCATTGCAGTTAAAATCATGCAAAAAATTTAAATTATAGCCAGTACAACTCAGAAAATTAGAGATCAGCATAAACTGTTGTACTTCCATGATAGAGATACAAGTCTCAAATTATATGTCTTCACAGTGCAAATTAGATGCTTAAAGCAGAACAGAAATTTAGGTATCAGTTACAAAAGAAATCTTGTTCCCTTGTTCAGTAGTTTACACCAAGGAAATGTTTAGGGCAATAAAGGCATACGCTAGGAACCATAAACTGCACAACAACATAACTTTGGGTTTAATTTTTGAAGTAGGGTTTATAGGCCCCAAATACATAGTGGACTTTTAATAATGACTATATGGTGAGCAAGGGGATGTTGTTAATAAAACCTGACCATTTTTCTAATCTACAAAAATGTTTTTCAACTTTCCCTGGTGGAAATCACCGACAATTGGAGAAACAATAACAGAATAAAATGGTTAATGAGTAACTGGAAAACACTAAAGAATACTTAGTAGTTAATATTTGAAGAGTTAATGTAGCAACACTGTTGTTTCTACATTTGCTCACTTTGCAAGGTTAAAAATCTATTTTGCCTAAATTTTTATATGGCAATATGAGTGACAAATTTCAGAAAGTATTTTCTTTTAAAAAAAAAGGTGTTAACTATTATTGCAATGAAATTTTACCTTCGGTGCATAATCAACTATTCTTTTAAATAACAATCAACTGGATTAGCATTATTTTGTAACTGTAATATTATTTTACCTTAGAACATGTTTCATATCACAGGTGTTCTTAAATTTCTTTATGCTTACCTAAAGTAAGAGGATATTTAAGATTGTTGCACTATATGCTAATTTGGATGTCAATTTAACAAAATAAAACATAAAAAATAAAATTAAAATAAAATAAAATAGAAACAAAAAGAGAGAATCAAGTCTTCATTTTTAAAAGTCTAGTCTTCCAAATTATTTGCACAATAAACATCCAAATTAATTCTATCTTAATGCAACTAAGACACTTTCTGAGAAAAAAAAAAGCTTGTGCTGTCTATGAAAAGTTTTTATGCTGTATAAGAAACAAACAAAAAAAACTGATTATGACTTGGGAAAATTCCTGTGCCCCCAAATAGCTCCATCACCTGTTAACAAATGATCTAAAATTTCATCATTGTAATGGATTTCTTTGGATTAAGTGCAGTACTGACAGTAGGTTTCTTTTCATTTCACACTTCATATTTGGAAATTTTCAAACACATACAAAAGCAGAGAGAATGGTATAAGGAATGCCCATATGCCTATATAGCACCAGGCTTCATCAACTATCAACTCAGGGCCAGCTTCCTTCTTTCATCTCTTCTATTACTCAGTTCATCTCCTTCCCCCAATAAGATTATTTTGAAGCAAACTTCATATCATTTTATCCCAAAATATTTCAGTAAATCAAAGTACTACTGGAGGAGAAACACTATCATTTGTTTCACAGCATTATTTTTTTAGCTGAAATTTCGGGCTATAGAAATGTTTACTATGTTTAAGGGAAGAAATGCAGAAGTGAGGGAAGAAGCAAAGATAAAGAGAGTTTGAACCATTTACTTTTCAGTGAGTCTGTAATGGCTGCATTAAAAATAGTTCTCTTAAAACTATGCCTATGTAACAGCTTTTTGGTATGCATGTATATGAAAAAGAAAAAAAACAGCATGAGTACATCTACTTCCCCAGACAAACATCAATTATTTTATCACAGTGGAATCACAAGTGAGGAGTATTGCAGACAGAAAGAATGGACAACTCTTACAAGGATTTTTGCTATAAAGGAGAATGAGAAATAGAAGACAAGAGGTATTACAACATGTATGGATATGCACATGCAATGGTCCAGTAGAGAGGAGAAAAACTGTCAACTGAAGAGACAGGAGGAACAACCCTTAAAACTGAAACTCAAAACAAGTTATACCTGAACTTTCTTTTCTATATATTTATATATACTGGACTAATGCAGTCTTGGGTCTTAAAAACCACTTGTATGCTAACAATTGCAGTCCTGACCTCTTCCCTGATCTCCAGAGAACAGAGCAGACTGCCTCTTTGGCATATCCACTGTATGTTTAAAGGCAAAACCCTAATGTATTCAAAACCAAATGTCCACTTTTCTCCCTCAAACTTGCTTCTTTAATACTCTTCCTCATCTGACTTTGTGATCAGCCATACTTCCAGTAGTCCAGGGTCACACTTTGGTGACATCCTTGATTTCTGTTTCTCTCACATTCCACAAGTCAGTTTACCACCTCCACTGCCATGGAGTGGTCCACGCCATTTTTTGCTTGAACTCTTGAATGGCTCTTAAACTGGCTTCTCTACCTCAAAGTGTAGCCAGGCTCACTTTTTAAAAATGTGCCTCGGGTTCTATCACTCCTCCCCTCAGAACTCTACATGTTTTTCATCTATCTCAAATTGAAGGCCACATCTTTATTTTACATGGCTTCCAAGATTCTGATGACTTCCTGACTTTACCTCCTAATCCTCTTTTCCTCTCTCACTTTGTTACAATAACGCTTGCTTGCTTCTTGCTATAGCTTGGATGTACCAAACATGATCCTACCTCCAATCCTGAACTCATTGTCCTGTGCCTGGAATGTGCTTCCATGAGATATATTTCTGATTCCCTCTCTCTCAGTTCTTTCAGATGTCTATTCAAATATCATCTTAAAAAGACCTTCCCTGCCCTCCTTATCAACACCATTTAGTTCCTTACCCTGCATCTTTTTTCTTTTATGTATTTTAGCACCCTGCTATATTATGTATTTGTTTGTTTTACTGTCTCCCTTTTCCCGACCTAGCAACTACATTAAAGCTTATGAGGAAGGTACTTTGTTCTTATTTTACTTATGGAAATGCCAGCTACATACAGGGTGCTAGGTACATATTTGTTGAGTGAATGAAAGAATGAATAAGTAAATTCTTCTTAATTTTTTCATCACATTGATTATCTTGTTCAGTCTAAGACAAGGCTTCATTTTTTTCCTATCAATCTCTAATCTTTGCAAAAAACAGATGAACTGAATAATCAAGTTCTACTACATTTACGAGACAATAACAGAATCTTCTTCCAGAAGAAAAATAAAGGTACTTCTATATTTAGTATAAACATGAAAAAATTGCCCAATGAGCCAATTTGGCTGTGATATTTTTGTGTGTGTCCATTCACATTTGATAAAGTTGACTTAATATTGTAACCTCTTTTTTTTTGTTTGTTTGAAGTATACCATATCTTGAAGTAGAACCATTTATATAGGACTCTAAAAAATAGGACTGACCATGTATAAAAAAATTATCTCAGAATAATTCTGCCAGCTGATAATTTTTCCCAATGTATGTTTAAGTTTTAAAGGTAAATTATTTATTCATGAACATATACAACTGGTAAGCTAATTAAGCCTTCATTAGACTGAAAAAAATAGTTAATAATTTTAATGAATTATTAAGGGGAGTCAGGAGATATTTTAATGAATTATTTGGGAATTATTTTAATTTTAATAAAGTATTCAGGGGAATCAGGAGATATTATTTAGGTGAATAAGGGATATATTTGAATAGGTTTTAATATAGGTAATAAGAAGATAAATATGATAATCAGTTTTCATTCCAGTTTGATTTTTTTATGAGGCATGAGAAATATCATGATATAGCAACACTATATTGCCTTTTCAATTTTCCTGTTCACCATTTTGAAAGAACCTTCCTCAAAGCAAATAAAGTATTTGAGATAACCCAGTCTTTGTTGTTCAACAGTTTAGAGCCTTTTCTGCCCACCTGTGAAATAGCTGGGTGTTAAATTCCTCATTTTGTTCATCAGCACCAGCTCCCCGCAGTCATTTTACTGTTCACTAGCTGGGTGTCAGAGGGTATTGTTTTGATCTCAGCTTCTTTAGATGTTAATAAATAGGAGCCAATCCTTGGACTATCAGTTTTTTTGAAAAGTAATAAACTGTTTGCCTTGTTATGTAGCCTTTCTCTTGTTTGTACTTAATAAGTTCAGATGCTCAAAGTATCCCCCCTTGATAATACCTATTTTATAGCATTCTGTCATTTAAATGATGTCTTTGTGCTGGTTTCATAAGTCTCATTGAGTAACTGGTATAAAAATGCTATTACTTATGATAGTACTGAATCTTACCTTATCTGACCTAAGGAAATAGTCTGTTTACATGTTCCTCAAATAACCTAACAACATCCATAACTAACTGTGTACTGTATATGATTAGTCCTTCTTGTTCCTCAAAATTAGTCCCTGTTGCAGCCCAAGTCTATAAATTTAGAGTTTTGCCAGCATGAAAATGCTGAGCTCTATGTATCTTCTCTAATTATAGATGAAATATATTCTGTAAGCTGTATATTGATTATAAAAGAAGCCATAGGAAAAAACATTTTCTGATGATTCATTTTGCATTTTATTAAATTGAATAATTAAATACTGAGCTTAAGTAGGTGACCTAATCGTTAATCTCTAAAAATGTCACTTTCCCAATTATATCCTAAAGAATTCATGTAAGTGTGGCTTCTATATGTAGTGGAAAGAACTCACATAATTTAACAAACTGTTGGGTAGCTCTTACTCTATATCATGCACTCATCTAAATGATTCACCATATTAATTTAATCTTCATACTAATACTATGAGAGAGGTAGAATTATTATCCTTGTTTTAGAAATGAGGAAACTGAAGCACAATGGAGATAAATAATTTGCTCCAAATCACTTAGCTAGTAAGTAGAAGAGATGAGATTTGAACTCTGTTATGTCGCCTCATACCTTCTTCAAAAGCTTCTGGATGTTGCTCTAAGTTACACATTCAGTGTGACTATCACATGAAAGAGGACTTTCACATACTCCTTCTATAGGGATTCCTGGGTCCTGCCCTGTAACAATGCTACTAGCACAGAGTAACTACAGATGAGAGGATACTGATTTGCGAACTGGGGCAGGGTCAAAGCATACCTCCTGTGGAAGCCCCCAAACACTCTCAAGTCATCTTAAATATACCTTACAGTGGTTAGTTTCTTATCATAGTGAGAATGAAGAGAAGAATGTGGCTTTATGAGAGTAACCTGGAATGTAACTCTGCCTTCTACAGGATCTCCAATGTGTTACAGATGTGTATGACTTGTGGTTATGAGAGAGAACGAAAAAGAGACTAATCTACTAAATAGCTGGTTACCTGTTCAGCCAAAAGTGTTCAAAGGGATAAAATCATTGTATATGAGTCAGACTGTTGATTATCATAGGGCTTTGACATTCCTAGCTGCTTGGAGCTACTCTATTATAGCTTGATGCTCTATATTGTTTAATATATTCATATTACTTTTTCTCCATGAATTTTTACTGAAGTAAGTAGGCCTTCAGCTGTTAAATATTTGTGATGATTAGCCATGTCTAGCAGTATTGGTTAATGAGAGGATTTCCAATATATACTAGGCTAGAGGTATATAATAATATGCTTTCTTCAGGCAGAAGTTTTTGCTGTTGTTTTGTTTTGTTTTGTTTATTGAAGTTTTATGACTTTGACAATCAGCAGTTTTCATCCATATTTACTGTCTATAGATTTTCGAAAGCTGTGACAGGTACATAGATAACGTACGTAGAGTGCTTGTTTAGTGAATCTTCATCCTCATGTGTTCTGGACAACCAAATACAGATACTCTGTAGGACATTCCTTATTCCTTTGACCGAGAAAGCTCTGTTGAGCCTGGTGTCGTTGCACACATCTGGAGTTCCCTTCTCCTTGATGGCAAATCTCCAGGCACTCTTTTGAGTGCCTGAGGGGCATGGTTCTTAAAGCCCACTCCATGGATGCACTTGTGAATGACCTTGGGGTATTCCCTATGTATCATCTCATTAAGGGCAGAACAGCCCTTCTTCTTGTTACTCTTCTTTGAGGAAGCCATCCAAGGAGCACAAGGGACTGTATCTCTTCAGGCAGAAGTTTGATGAGATATCAAAGGCTGTGCCTAAGCCACTAGGAAGACAGCAGAGAGCAAAACAAAATCCCTGTCCTCATGATGCTTACATTCTAATTGATGAAGACAAATATATATGTATGCATGTGCTTATATGTATATATAAACATATATGTATGATTGATATGTTATATAGATCTCATTACATGACACACATGTTTTATCATGCATGTATGTTATGATAATATGTTATGATATATATACACACATGATAAAAAGAAGAAGAAAGAAAGCAGAGTGAGAAATTGTCCTGAGAGAGACCAGGACAGGCTGCTATCATATATGAGAGTCACAGCAGGCCATTTTAATAAGATGACGCTAAACTTATTATGTTTTCTTTGTACATCCACTTAAGGCATTTCACAATCTTTTCTATGGTTTAGCTCCTCTAAAAAAGGTGGGGGGGAAACATCTTAGGATTTCCAAGTGGATAACAGTAATAGGAATTTTTTTCTTCTTTGCTATTAAAGGTTATCTAAGTCTCACAGCTAGGAAGAAAAGTGTTGTAAGGTAGTGGAGGGGTGACAAGATGATAAATAAGTGGGTGAGACTAGTGAGATGCTTAAAGGAAAATGGTTTTTTTTTTAACATCAACTCTTTGTTACAAACAACTCTTTTGTTTGTTTTTTAACATCAACTTGTTTGTTTTGTTAAAAACAAACAACTCTTTGTTTTTTAACATCAACTCTTTGTCCATAATGGTATCTCCAATCTATCCCCTCCTTTTAAGACAATGCCACTAGAGTGGAGAAAGCCTGAAATATCCTTCATTCTATGAGCTTCCTAATCAGTCTCCATCATTTCAAATCTTTGTCCACATTTTACCTTTCTACTCTGAATCTTCTATGGCTCCCACTGCCTTCAGGCTCTTCCATATGACAGACAAACCCTTTCCAGAGCATCCCATGCCTGACCCTCTGGATCCTTGTTCATGTCCCATTTGCACACCCACCTGGTACCTCCTTAGGAGAGAAACTGCCTGTTGGTTCTGTGTCTCCAATGCTTGGCACTCAGTAGGTCCTAATAAACTATTTGAAGTAAAGGACTCAATGAGGTGAGGACAAAAGTGATTAGTTTAAATTGGGTATCTAAGCAAATAAGATTAGTTTAAAATTGGGTATCTGTATCTCTAATCCTCATTAGAATTTGAACTTTAGGAAATATAGTTTTCATTTAAAAGGGAGTTCTATTATAAAAGCTTTAATGCCATAAAATACACTTGTGTCTGCTTTCTCAGTCCACTCCAGAAAGCAGTCTCTTGGTTTTATAGGCAAATCTTTAGCAAAGATCAAAATAGAGACTTGGTATTTTTTAATCTACTTTTTACAAAGTTGTTTTCCTTTTGAATTTCTGTGATAATTATTTTCACTGCTTATAATTAAGTCTAAAAAGTAATCTTGATCCTTTATCCTCAGTGTGTATTTTAAAACTGATTTCTATTTAGATTATACAAACTGGAATTTATAATCATTTAACCAAATACCAAAAAAGATTTGAAGGGGGACTATTCTAGTCCATTTAATCATTATTCATTCAGATTTTCTTAAAGCATCTACAACTTTGTGTCAGGTACGGTTCTGGGTTCTAAAGTTAAAATAATAACAATAGTTAACATTTGTGAAGTATTTTCCGTATGCCAGATACCCTTCTGTACATACAGAATAAAAATATATCCTTGGGGCACCTGGGTGACTCAGCTGGTTAAGTGTCCAACTCTTGATTTCGGCCTAAGTAATGATCCCATGGTTTGTGGGATCAAGCCCTGCTTTGGTCTCTGCACTGACAATGCAGAGTCTGCTTAGATTCTCTGGCTCCCCCTCTCTCTGCCTCCCCTCCCTCCTCTCAAAAATAAATAAACATAAAAAAAAACACAACATATCCTTTAATGTCCACAGTCCTCTGAGGTATGTACACTGATCATTCCCATTTTATAGTTAAACAAATTAAAGAGATATTGAATAACTTCTTCAAGATCTCTTAATAATAAATAAGTAATGGAACCAGAATTCACACCTGAGTGGACTGACTCTATACTCTCGATCATCATTACACACTATCTTCCAGGAGGTGAGAAGAGTCCCTCTTCTGGCCCTCCCCAAAGGCAAGTTATCCAGGCTTTATGACTATTCAGACTTCAATCCCCTTTTAGATCATCTCCAGAATTCTCTGCCCAAACAGCCCCAAATTACTTTCAGGGCCATCCTGTGGGTAGACTGTATTCCAAACTCCAGGAGAGGGGGAGCAAACAGAGCTTGGAAATGTATGTTGGGAGTGTCCATGTTGGTAAGTGATAGGCTACTTGGCAATGTAGAATAAAACTAGGAGTAAGAGAGAAGAGGAGCAGATCAAGGGCTGGAGGGGACAACACTTTACACACTGCCAGTTCCCAAACAGAAATCTAAAGAGTCAGAATTTCTAAATTCAGATCCAGCCTTGTAGAGCATTATCAATGCATATTTATCAAGATAGGAAAATAGAACTTAACTTTACTTAATGATTTCTTAGTCTGGGTTGTAACTGTTATTTGGTCATGTTATGCCCACCACTATTTTCACTCTTGCTTTTCACGCTAATGAAGTTAAGGACAGACTTGTCTAGTAATTTATATATTACTATAGGAAAAGTAACAAACAAACAATGAAAACACCAGTGATTATTGCATAAGGAAAACTAACTCATGACAAGGTGTTTTTCTTTGTTAGTAACTAAATGCCTCTTGGTAAACTCAAAGATGTGAAGAGATTACACTGAATTCTATTTTCTTGCCAAGAGCATTATAGTAAGAGTCAAGTGTATGTATGTTTTTAGTTTTACTTTTTATGTCCCCTTATTAATTTAAAATATGTCACAGAAAAGAACATTTTACTGACATGAATTAGCCAAACTTTGTTGAATTAGTCAGCTGGCATATATTTAATATCTGTAAGTGAAAGAATAGGTAAAATAAACATTTCCATACTACTTTCATGGACTAAAAGAACTATTTTTCATTTTAAAAATAAGTCTTAATGTGACCACCTTTCTGTTTTCAGAGTAAGTAAATTAGCTTAATTTACATATCAGAGAAAAATGTAATGAAAGTCAAAATGGTTTCCATTGGGATTTTATAATTGAATTAACAAAAGTACTGGGATCAATTCTTGCTCCAAAACTACTAATATTAAACAGATTGATCAGAATTGCCTTCCCTAACTTATTTTTAAAAGCTCCCAATTAAAAGTTAGTTTAGGAGATAAGAATATGATCATTAAGTTAGAATTGTAGTGTTAAATTATAAGTGACATCACTAGATATATACTCAAGATGATTTTTAAAAATGTTTTTGAGTGCAGTTATTCAAAGTAATAAATGTTCATATTTTAAAACAGCTTATGCGGTCTTAAAAAGTGGCCTTTTCGTGATAACCTTACCCATGAGCCAACCATCATTATCATAATGGTTTGGAGATGTGTTCTCTCTCATTCCCAGGCATTTTTGTTATTTTGTTTTACTTTGTTTTGTTTTATCAGCAAACACTGTTACATTTGTCCAAGACAGAGTCTGTTGCCATTCCAGATCAGCACTGGTGCAGTTTCATTTAGAGCACTGCCCCCCTCCCAAATCACAGTCCCCAGGTTGTATGGAGTAAGGAATCAGAGTAGCTGCCAAGGACTAGTTCAAATCAAAGTTGATGGGAGAAACCAAGTTCAGAAATGGAGGGAAAGTCTAGTAATGAAGACAGGAGGATAAAAGACAAGAAATGTCAGCTCTAAAGAAATGGACCAAAGATGTCTTATTAGGTGTGTGATGTGGGCAGTGGCTTTTGGCCCAAGATATTTTGATGTTTTGCATGGTTAAGGATCCACTTCCTTTTACAATGGAAAAAGTTGGCATTTCAAGATATGCCAGTGGTAAAATGCAGCTACAGTTGAGATACTGTTTGTTCCACATATATATATGGTACCAGGGGCCTATCCTAGGAATTGGACACAAACATTTTCCCAGATACAAGCCCTTTTCCTGCTCCCGAGGAGCATATATTTAGTACAATTCCCTAGTAACTGTTATAGATACTGAGTAGAGCAAGAAACTGGGTGGAAAGCTTCATCCTTATGGAATGAGGGATTATTGCCATGCTCCAAAACAGATTTAGAATATTTTGAGGCTGAACAAAGAAAAAAAATTAAAAGAAAATTTCAAAATTCTACAAGATTAGGCTGACAGAAGGTGCCTTAAGTAATGCCAAACTAGGAAATGTCTTTCCTTATTGCCAGCTTGCTAGGAGGCTGGACTGGCTATGCGGAGTGGTTGGTGTAAGGTATTATTTGACTGCAGTAGAACAAAGAATGCAAGCAAGTTTTGAGATGTGTAGGGATTGCTGTAGAACTGGCTGTTCTAGTTGGAAACAAAGAACTCATTATAGCAGAACTGTATTATTGGCCAAAAAAAAAAAAAAAGGAAAAAATGACCTAGCTGGTCTCTTTTTTAGTATAAGGCATACCTCCCAAGGTGTTGCTGTATTGTCTTTTTGTGCATTTTGGTTTGAACTTTTATTGAATTTATTGAGTTGAAGAAGAGTGGATTGTAATTGGCAAAAGAAACTCTCTAGAAATGATAGATGGGGCTCAAGTTCCAAGGGAATTCATTTGGAAGATAGTAACATGGATAAAAACACTCAAGAAGAGAGAAAGTTTCAGTCATTCTGAATTTTGATTAAAAAGATCCCTTTTGGTGAGTGTTTCAACTAAAATTATCTAGAACCAGAGCCTTAATGTGAGGGCCAATGTAATATAACCACATTGCCTAACCTCTGAGGTTGGTAATGGAAACACAAGGACTAAATGATTATTAGTACCAGTCTCTAGTTTAAAGGATGTAGTTTGTTTGATGCCTCTTGAAGAATCCAAAGGCACACAATGCATGATGACATTTCATGGGACTATGATAGGATGAGAAAGGGGAGTGGGTTCCTCAGCACGTCCTGTGCCCTGCTGAAGGAAGCATAGCCCAGCTGGAGAATGAGGCCTAGTGTTCTCTGTCAGGGTGTACATGGTATTGGTCCAGGACCAATGGTTGGCTACTCTCGGAGGTCAGCATAGCATTGATGCCAGAGTTCAATGCTTTCTGAGAACAGGGCCACAGACTAGATTATCTGGTGATAGACATGTGGGGCAGAAATTGACTTCCAGGTGTTATGAAAAGTCAGATATTACTTTCATGATTTCATGATCCAATGGCCTCTCATGAGAATATACCTCATGAGAATTCCTTGCCACGGTCCCTGGCCCCAGGGATCACTAATGGTTCTGCCCAAAGTAGAGGTAGTGAGACATGTGGGTGATTTGGGTGATTACATGGGATCAGATGAGGCCAAAACCCAAAAGCAAGGGGTTGAATACATTGTAAAATTTAGGAAAGCATCTGGTAATAACAAAGATGGGAGAGTCATATTGAATAAGAGCTTTGGACTTCGAAAGAATAGAGGTTGGTATTTCTGGGAGATGAGGAGGTAGGGAGTTAGGGGAGAGCCCTATAAGCAGGCAGTGAAAATGAGAACATTAAAGCATTGGTTGAAGATGTACCCAAAGAAAGATGAACTCTGATAAAGCTGAGTTTTGATGAGGGAGAAGTAATAGCTGGGCCATTTGGGTACACATGGAGAATATGGAACAAGAATTTCATAGGACAATACAGACAATAAATTAGTTAGTTATATAGTATCACTATTAAATGTCCTGAATTCACCACCCTATGGTGGTTTTTATGGGGCACCTGGGTGGCTCAGTTGATTAAGCATCCGACTCTTGATTTTGGCTCAGGTCATGATCTCACAGTTTGTGGCTTTGAGCCTGGCATCGGGCTCTGCGGTGATGGTGCAGAGCCTGTGTGGCATTCTCTCTCTCTCTCTCTCTCTCTCTCTCTCTCTCTCTGCCCCTCCCCTGCTTGTGGTGTCTCTCTCCCAAAATAAATAAACAAACTTAAAAAAAAAGTATACACAAAAACTATGAGGTAAAGCCTTGTCATTTGACATACATGTATAAAGATGTACTTAGTCAACTTCCAGGAAATGAAGTTAAACTAGGCAATTATTAATTGAAATAGTTTAACATAATTGAAGTATTATAGAAGATTAAATTTCTATTCTATAGGGCAAGTGAAAATCTTCTTATTATAATTCAGAATTTTCTTTGTGTGAGCCCAAAAGTAAGATGAATTTTATAAAAGACACTCAAGTATTGAGGATCATCTTTGGCACTGAGCACAGAAGAAACTTTACTGTAGAGAATAGAATATAAAATATATTATTAGGGGTGTCTGGGTGGCCTTGGGTGAAATTAACTCTTGATTTCAGTTCAGGTCACGATCTGAAGGTTTGTGAGTTCGAGCCCCACAGTGGGCGCTGTGCTGACAGTGTGGAGCCTGCTTGGGATCCTGTCTCTCTCCCTCTCTCTCTGCCCCTCCTCTGCTCTATCAAAAATAAATAAATAAATTAAAAAATATATATATATATTAATGTGTACTTCATGCTGTATTAGTATTATTAGCGATAATAGTATGAATTACTAAGATACTTAATTTTACATTTGGTATTAATATGTACTCCTTTCAATTTTTCATACTGATGAGGACTTACAAGAAGTTCCCAGTAGAATATAAAGACTCATTTTTGAATTGGAAAAATAATTTTATCATCTGACAACTGGGATCAGTCCATTTGAAAGAATATTAAAATAATATACCCCTTGATCTGAATAAAAATCATGCAAATCAGATAAGTACAGTAGAGATAAATGACTTTAGTTACCCACTAATGGACCTGTTAAGTATCTGTAAGTCAAAGGATTTATGTAATATGTCATTGGCTTACTTTTTAAAAAACCACATAATTTACTATTTTTGTATATACTATCAGGAAAGGAATATATTTCCTCACTGTGCACTGACTGTCCTTTAGCTAACAAAAAAATACTCTGTCAAAGTTAATTTACAATGCTAATTTTAAATACAATGTATTGGCATAATTTACATCAATAAGCTGCATTTCTTTAAAGTGTCAGTGAGTTTTGACAGATGTATAGGCCTGTGGAACTACTGCTACAATCTGCATAAGGAACATTTCTATCCTTCAAGAAGTTTGCATGTGCCTGTGGTTCAAAGTGGTGAATGATTCTCTATTACCAGATTACTGATGGGCAACTGGATATACCTAACATACAGGGTTTGGGTGGCTTTTTTAAAATAAATCTTCCAGGAGTACCTGGGTGGCTCAGGTGGTTGAGCATCTGACTTCAGCTCAGGTCATGATCTCGTGGTCCATGAGTTCGAGCCCTGCGTCGGGCTCTGTGCTGACAGCTCAGAGCCTGGAGCCTGCTTCAGATTCTGTCTACCTCTCTCTCTGCCCCTCCCCCACTCACACTATGTCTCTCAAAAATGAGTAAATGCTAAAAAATTTTTAAATAAGTCTTCCCATATTATAAATTGTATCTTAAAATATTCCCATAGGTTAACAGGACTGTGCATGTTATAAAGCAAATGTCCTCTATCCAATCATGTCATTTTAACCCAGACTCTGCATTTTGAAGTGTTTTTAGAGCACATAAAAAGGAGGAGGATTTTTTCTACTTCATCAGCAAGGAAGCAAAACCCCAGCAAAGTTAAATTATCAAGCCAAGGTCAGAGAATAGGCAGTTAGGACAAGAACAAGTTGCCGGCTTCCCTGTTCCAGATTTGGCTTCCAGGGCAGAACTGGAAATTCACAAATGGAAATAGCAACTGCAAACACCATCTCAAGTGCTTCTGCCTAATTAGCATGCAGCCCAGAGCTGTCCCCTGGCAAGAGGTTGGGGAAACACGGTTGTAAAAGAAGTTCTCCCTTGTGCTGAAAAAGTGCCAACCAATCTAATTTAGGCACTCAGCACTCAGTGAGATGTTCAGGCTGGAGCTTTGGTATTAAAACTCAAAGTCTCCTTGTGCGTGGAAATGAAATGAACTTTGAAAAGAGCACTGTAGTATTTAGGGAGGTCTTTGGTACTGAGGACAGAAAATAATCCTGCTGGGGGAATCTAACATCCTCATCCCGAGAGTGGGAATAATAATAGGAAAAATAATGACATACTACTTCTATGAAAGAACCATCTTGAGGTACATAGGAATTATTACTGAGTCATCACTGAAGGACTAACAATAGTTCAATTAGTGAGAGTTTTAAGTCATATTTGGTATAACTGTCTTTATGTTATTCTCTGTTCCATATAGGACATTATTTAAGAGAAAAGCCTCTATAATCAGAACAGGGTTCAAACTTGGTCTGTGTACTCACTAGCTGTGTGACTTTAAGATGAGATTTTTCCCTAAGTTATAGTTCCCCATCTGTAAAATAGGCATATTAATGATTTCCTCATAGGATTTTTCTAAAGTTTCAATGAAATCATACACCTATTTTTGGTATTGTTACATAGAAGAACACCAACTGGTAGAGGACCTAAAACAGTAATCACTTAATAAACATTTATTCTTTTTTTTATTTTCCCTAATTTATACAGTTGCATATATAGGTTTGCTTTTTTAAGTGACAGAGTAAAATATAAATACCTTTTTGGTCTTTGAAATGTAATTGCAGGAAAATCAAATGCTAAATGAACTAAATTTCACTTTGGGCTTTATTTTTTTTTTTATTTAGAACAAAATTGTTCATGATATAAAGTGTTTATTTGCTGTTCTAATCAAGCGCATACCTGCAATGTGACTTCAGGTTAAAAAAAATAAGGTATAAAATGCATTCCTACTATCCTGGGGCATTTCTTTTACACACTTAAGTATGGCATTTGAGGTTTTGATGTGAATAGCAGTGTGATTTTTTTTTAAGTGGGAGAAAGGAAATTCATACCTTGGAGAGGAAAATAGGAAGAGCCCCTGGAACTCTAGTGTGTTAGATTAAAAACATTATTTAGAGGAACAGAGTGGGAAACCGGTGAATATTTTGGCTTTTATAAAAAGGGAGTGTGCCTCATAAACAGGACAGTTGGAATGTATGGAAAAGTTCCAGTTAAAACAAGGCACAAAGCACATGACTAATATTGCTTTTCCAAGTTAGACAAATGCAGCTTTAACCAGAATATGCCTCAGAGGGGCCTCTGGAGCCCTCCCTGAATCTTGAGATTTTTGATCCTTGCTCAAGTTCCAAGTCTGAAGAAGGAAAACTATACTGAGAGATGCTGTGCCCTGACCCCTATCTTTCTTCTTGACTGAATGTCTCTTACTTCCTCGCAAATTTCCCCCAGATGAATAAGTGTCAGAAGATAAACTGATGTGCTCAGGTAAGAGAGCAATTGCAAAAGTGAATTTGATCCTCTTCAGGAAAAATTCTTGTTACACATTGAAAACCTGCTTGGACCACCAAGAGAAACTTCCTGTCAAGAAAATAATATAAACTGCAAAGTCATTTTCAAGTGCAAACAAGTATTCTTCATATTCTTTCATCTCTTTCCCACATCTAAGAATATGTCAAAATACATGAAATATAAAATATAAACATATATATTTATATACACATAAGCATATAAACATGTGTGTGTGTGTGTACACACAATCTAAAAACAATCACAAATCTCAGCAAGATTGCTGCATTGCACCTGTCTGGTCCTCCTTAATGTCAAGAGATTACTTCATCACTAACTCATGGCATTCTCTTTCTCCTGACATTTTCTGTCACCTTAGCATGGATTTCCTTGTATATTGTTTTTATTTCTTGTTCTGCACCACCAAACTCAAGTACATTTAGGATGACCTTAGACTTCAGCTTACCTGAGAAGTTCCAATTTATACCCGTTGCACCAGTGTACTTAATAGTGGCCTCTTTTGTGTTAAAAAGTGTTCTGATGTAGAGCATAATTTATACGATCACCCACTGTAAGCTGCAATAATTTTTTCAAAGCTAAGTTGACTGAAGTGTGTGTATATGAATCACAATGAAACATCGGTGATATGACCTCACCAGACCACCCTTCTTGTGATGGCCCATTTCAACACAAATGAGTGTCATCAGTGGCTTCATGATGGTTCTTCTTGTAAATTCCATCATGAACTAGCATTTTGATTTATGCCATCCCAGCCCACTTTAAATTCTGACTCACGTTGGGATTGCCCCAAACAGGGCAGGGCAGACAAATGGAATGTGTAGTATTGCCCTAACATTTCTTAACCTGCCTGGCATTGAACATGGCTTTCTCCCCACTTTTGTTCTCCAAAAGTCTTTATGCTAGCATAAAACCCTATTGAGGTCACATGAATTTTTTCTGTGTAATGAGGGAGGTTGAAACTTGTCCTTGAAACATAAAGATTACAATAAAAACCTAATAAACCTGGTTAACAAGAAGAAAAGATTAGTGCTATTTCATAACATTGGCATTACAAGGAAATTCTGCTCAGTAAAAAAATACTCAACTTTACAGGGGCAAAGAACATTTGCCTAATTGAAACTTGATTTAGATCTGAGCCATAATGAAACATCAAGCGAATCTGGTGGTTTTGCATCTGATAATGGTAGCAATAAAAATGTGACTTCAATTCAGTATCATTCCCTTGACATATTCAGAATTCTTTTAGAAACTACCCTTGCTTTAACATAAATTAGTAGAACTGTACATTATCAGAAAATTAGATGTAAAAACTTTGCCCCTATATGTAGGTTCATTTTTTTTCACATTTGAAAACATCAAGATGAGTTCATCCAGATATGTATCATTAAGTAAGTATAATTATATTGCCTTTTATAATAAATAGGTTTTAGAAATGAAGATTTCTTTAATGTAAATAATCAAGAGCTATAAAAGCCTCAGAAATTAAACTACCAGATCAACCTCCACTTAGACTAGCATTTATTCATCACACATTTACTGAGTGTGTATCAGATGCTATACTTGGATTTTGGGGATAGAAAGAAAATATATGTAAGCACCTTCCCTCTACAGTCTAGTAGTCTTACTTTTCCAAGGGAAAACAAAATGTATCTCTTCAGAGTAGATGGTCTATGTCATGTAAAGTAATGTTATGCCTAACATTTCTAAAAAAGCATTTACATTAATCCTGCTCAAGTCTTTCTTCTATTATCTTTCAAACCCAGGTGAATTTTCCTCTTACTTCAGAAACAGCTGAGAGACAACCCAGAATGGGGGCAGCAACTCCATGGTGCTGTGAAGGGCTGGGCCCTCTTTACCTTTGTCATTTAAAAAAAATTTTTTAATTATTTTAATGTTTTTTTTAAATTTATTTTTGAGAGAGACAGAGCACGAGTCGGGGAGGGGCAGAGAAAGAGAGAGAGACAGAATCTGAAGCAGGCTCCAGGTTTCGAGCTGCCAGCACAGAGCCTGACACAGGGCTCAAACTCCTGAATCATGAGATCACTACCTGAGCCAAAGTCAGACACTTAAGTGACTGAGCCACCCAGACGCCCCTACCTTTGCCTTTCTTACCCTTGGCTTCCAGTAGGAGGGTTCCCTCAGGGCTCAAGATGGCTGCTGCTAGTCTAGACATCCTTTTATAAGACTGGGGCACCATGCCCAGCTGCTCTGAGTTCTGGCCTGTTAACAGTTCACAGTTGCCACGTTGGTGGAAAATTGGCTTCCCTCCATCAAAGAGAGCCACATCCCAGCAATGTGTAAAGGTTAAGCCACCCCAAGTCTCAGCCCTCTCTGGACTGACATCAGTCAATGACTGACTTATGGGAGGGTATAAAAGCCAGACCCACTCCTTACCTCAAAGTGGGACAACTCTGGGGTATCATTTGTGCTCCAAGTTCTGGGTGGAATCAGGCTAAGACCAGAATTTGACTGCAGCAATATCTTTGTGCCTGGCCTTCCTGACCTTACCTTACTTCCCTTCTCAATAAATCACTTTCCAAGAATCTCTAGCTCAGGTTCTTTCTTTGGGGAGCTAAGACAATATTTTTCTCTTATAATGTCCTCATTTCCTCACCTTTTCTCTTGAGCCACAACATACATATTGAACATTATTGAACATATTGAACATACCACGACCTTTTCCTCCAAATATATTTTGAGACTATCAAACCTAATCACTGGAACGGCTAACAGTGAAGTCAAGAAAGAAAGGAATCCAAGCTGATTTTCACCAAACAAAAATATGGGTATATTTTTTAATTGCAAGTAGAAGCAAAATTATTTAGACAAAATGGTTTTTCCCATAAAGATACTCATTTTCATTTCCATGGCCTGAATGCTTGTTTGCTACAAGTTTGAAACAAACAATATGGTAAAGGCAAAGGGGAGAGAAAAATGCTCTAGGTTGGGTATTATTGCTGCTAGACAATAGTATTTTCTGAATATATAATTTAGTACCAAATTACAAAGATTAAAGTGAATTTTTCTACCAATTCTATATGAGTACAGAACTATGAACTATGCATTTGTTGCATAAAAATTATTGTAGTAAGCTGAAGTTCTGGCACAGATGCATTATTTCAATTTTAATTATATCTTGTTCTTTGTCTATTCAACAGTAAAGTTATGTTTCATATAGTCTAAATGCTAAGTTAAAGAACAAATGCAAAATGTTAATAAATAATGTGGTTTTGTATTATGTTTATATGAAGTCCAAGGGAAAAAAACAAAAAGAAAAATACAAGTACTTGTACTATTTCCTTGCTCCCTCTGTTTTGCAATACTCCCTTAGTCACTAGCTTCCTCATGATACATCTCTAGCTCTTCAGAGCTTCCTTACTCAGATCTACCAAGAGCTTCCCATGCTTCTGCCTTTTCTTCCATGCCCCTTTACCTAATCTCTCTTAAAATTAAACTGACTTTGGTTTTGTTTCCTGTGCCTGATTTTCAAAGAAGTAGTCTTAACCACCTCTTCCCTCCCTATATTTTTGTAGGATCATTTAAGAAACAGCACCTCAGTCAAAACTTGGAATAACTAGGTAACAGCAAGTGATTCAAACACTAATCTATTGCTTCATTTTTATTTTTACATCAAATGATAGCGTGCTAAATTTCTGTGCAAAAGAGAACTTTCAATAATCAGGTAATATATTTTGAAGACATCTGTAACAATTACATGGCCATGATATACATCTAGAATAAGCAAACTCCAAAATAAAGCAAAACTTTATTCTAAGTGTGCTCAATTTGTCTGGTTTTGACTGCTATCAAAGTAGAGTATGTATTCATTGTAACAGTGTTTATTTTTTTTAAGGAAGTAGCTTTAAATAATTATCCAAGTTTAATTTAATTTGTATAGTAAATGCAATTAAGAAAAGGATACTGCCTGGAAAAAAATGCATTTCTACATTCTTCACAAATCATTCTGTCTATTCCTAATAGGAGAATCTAGAATAATTGATTCTGAATTTAAAATACTAAAATCTGTATCAGTTTTAATTGTTGGTTCTTCCAGATAACTTTGGGCATCCTTTAAATTTTGTTGAAATTTTGTGGTGTAGACTGTAGAGCAGAAAAACATTAGAAATGTTTCCTAAAACTTTCACTTTCTCTGATCACTTGACTTACGGAAAGATCCCAATGTAAACATTGAACCCTATGTTCTTTTTTAGTTACTTTTTTGGTCCATTTCCCTTCTCTTCTTACTTCTATAGATTACACATTCTCAAAATAATATGAATAAACGTATCATCCAAAACAAAGAATACTTAAGTGACAGTCACAAATATGTAGTTTCCTGATTTTTGTGTACTTTATCCTGTTGTTGATGGATATTTATTACACTTTATGACAGACTGTTATAAAGGTCATTTCACATGCGTCAGAAACATTTAATTCTGGGAAAAAATTAGAAAAATATTCAGATTAAGTCAAGGTACCCTTTGAAGAATGTGAACAAAATGAAGGTGTTGTAAGAGATTTTCAGTAACCCAGAATAGTTATGCCAAAATTGTATTTGTAACAGATTGGATTGATGTGTGTATATTTGACTAAATTGGCTTTTAAGAATCATCTTAAATAACTAAAATAAAGGCAGTAGCTTTTTATTTTTATATATTAGCTATATTTTTAAAACTGTTAAAGGGGCACCTGGGTGACTCAGTCAGATAAGCATCTGCCTTCGGCTCAGGTCATGATCTCATGCTTTGTGGGTTTGAGCCCCACATTGGGTTCTGTGCTGACAGCTCAGAGTCTGGAGCCTGCTTCAGATTCTGTGTTTCACTCTCTCTCTCTCTCTCTGCCCCTCCCCTGCTCATGCTCTGTCTCTCTCTCTCTCTCTCTAGAAAATAAACACTAAGAAAAATTTAAAAATAAGTAAATAAAAATGTGTTCATGACCCAAAGGACTTTCATTTGAAAGATGATTAATTACATTTATGACAAATTTAAAGACATATAACACCTCCCTTTTCTTTGAAGCTGGATCTAAATATGCATACAATATATGTATACACATATAATAACTTACACATGTAAGTTATTATAACACTAATTATAATAACATTGCAATAATCCCTTTGCTGAGTGTCTATTATATCCTACACACTATGCGTGGCATGCTTATGCTTGCTCATTTCATCTCATATCAGTATTTTGATATAGGTATAATTAGTTCTACATTACAGTGGAGGAAATGAAGCCTCAGAATTTAGGTAACTAGCCTAAGAACACATCGCTGTTGAGTCACAGTGCTATGGAAATTGGGAACTTTATTTCTAGTGACTATTTAGCAATGGTACCTCATCACATCTGTTACCTCTAGTTGTAACATGAGTAAAAGTAAGACTCTCAGCCTATGCTCAGAGATCAAGGATTAGAAATTTTCAGAATGTACACACTTACATGACATTAAATTCTTTACTAATTTCTGTTTTGGTAGCACACTTTTTAATTACATGGGGTTTGTGAGGCAGTTAGGAATAAGGCAAATGAGCACAAAAGAGGGTTCTGAAGATACATGGTATAAAATCTGATTCTGCTTCTATTGTCTTTCCTAATTTCCATTAGGATCCACAAAAAAAAGTGTCTTTAATAAAAACACAATGCTAAAGAATACAGTGCTATGCCACATCACTGGATGGGCAGCTACCACTCTCATAGAGTGGGAAGAAGAACCACTCAAGCACACCCTCTAATAAGGTGTCAGTGCTGAGGACTGCTAGGAAACCTCCACTGGAAAGCAGCCTCCTGTGATGTTGCATCCGTAATGGGGCAGCGAATGGACTGAGTAGACCTAGAGGCTGATGACAAACTGCTTGTGTCTGTAAACAGCACTCATGCATTGATGTGTGTTCAGTGTAATATTTCTACTTACATGAACGTGCCTGGCAGACACACACACACACACACACACACAACCTTTAGCACACATTGACTAACTGCCTCCCTAGTAGCATGTCCATTCAGTGTAAAGAACTGCTTTAATTGGTGTGATATTTGCATGTTAGGTATTCCCTTAATGTGTATTTAAAATTAAAAAGAAAAATCCTTAAGATTCTGCTTAGCAGAGTATGTCTGGTTTGTCTTCTCTAAAGTCCCACCATGACACTTTCTGGCAGTTAACATTTGACATTATTCCCATGGAGTTCAATTTATGGCCCTCCTCCAGTTCTGCAGAAACATAAGGCCTATGCCATCCATATCCATTTATGGGATCATTTTACCTATAATTATGTAGACTGAGAAATGTCAACCCTGGAACCTGAGAAGTATTGACAGGACCAAAGTTTGTAGCCCTGTTGGTCATCATTCTTAGGTATCTGAAGTTTGAGAACAGAAGTTGGCACTAGAACTTTTTTAAACAAATGGTCAGAAGGCAGACTGTAAAGAAAACAGATTTTTGCTTGTAAACTCGTTATTTACAACTTGTGTCTTGGAAGTAGGAGACTGACCTGACCTTGAATCTGGGTTAACTTAGGACACAGTCTACCAACTATTAGAAACAAAGACTATAGTCATAGAAGCTTCAGCTTCCCTTCCAACAGAGTGCAATCTTAACTGCCAAAGTCCTACCTATTGAGTGAAAGAGCTAGTCAAGTCTGAACTGAAATAGACTTAATTCCACATTCCAGTCAGGTCAAGTTTAAGAGTTAGTGAAGGCTAAGTTAGGTCTGCAAATGTGCTTGATTTCTTTCTGAGAACAAAACTAAGAAGGTTACTCTCTCCTCTGCATACTTCAGAAATAAGCACCTTTTATAGGTTGGCAGGCTAAGCCAGATGGAAGGATTTTAGGCTATGGAGTTTTCATAGTTAGGTGGCCACCCTAGTAGTAAAGGCAGCCCAAACATCAGTTATTTTAGCTAGGCCAGGTTGGGACAGATCAGTAAAGAAGTTCTAGATAATGTTTATCAAAAGCTGGTATAAAGCCAAGGACAAAGGCTGCAAGGGGACACAGAGAGGAGATAATGGAACTGCCGTTAAGTGTTCAGGAAGGACAGTTTTGGCTCTGGGGAAATACAGAGGAAGGGTGCTCACTATTACCCCACTTAATACCTCTCTGCTATATTTACTCTCTTGGAGTTTCTCTTTTTATCTTCCCACTGCCAAAGCCCACCACATGCCACCTCTAGGTCACAGCAGCTTTAATCCTGTATTGTAGAATGTTGGGGCAAGTTGAGAGAGAAGAAAAAGAAAAACTGATTGGATGGGGACAACCAGAAATTTTGTGGGTTCCATCCCTTTTCAAACTACCACATCCCTGTGTGATTGTACATACACACACAAACACACATGGCCCTCTTTCATTACATTTTTTAAAAAGATAAACACAGATTAGAAGAAAAAAAGTGAAATGTCAGAGACATACTAGATATCACTGCCTTTATGGAGTCATCCTTAAACATACCCTCTCCCCCCAACCCCTATCCTTTCCTCCAGAGCAGAGAAGCCCCTAACTGTGTGCCCATAGTGCCTTGGTGATATCTCTCGTTGTGCTTATCACATTGTATTTTATTGTTTGCCTATATAGTTATCTCCTCACCCAGACTGTGAACTACTTACAGCTAGAATGTCTGTGTTATTTACTGTATGCCTGTGGGTGAAATGAATAAAATGCTGTGATTTCCAGTGTCCAGTGATTTCATAGTAAAGGATGGACTATAGGAAGTATGTGATTATTCCACTAAAAACTCATGGTAAAATAATTTATGACTCATGCTTTATTATATTTTATGTGTTTAAGCTCATAATGATGAGCCTCCTTATAATGATACAAGTAGTTAGTGGCTAGGGATAAAGGTAAATAGTTTCCAGGCACAGCCACGTTACTAAAATGTCACAGCCAAGTGGGAATCTATGGACAAGTGAATTGGTCACAATCTGGAAGTGATCTAGTAAGAAAAATTACATTGGGTAAACTAAACTCAGTTACTTTGTATCTAAAATGCTGAATCATGCTGCTACATTTGGTTCTGATATCCATCAAGCCAAAATAATCAATATTAACACAATCATAATCCCCATTTATTCTATATGTCATCATTTCTCAAGAAATCAAGATCATTTTTCAGAAAGTTAATTCACTATAACCCAACATGGATTGACATGTTCAGATTGGGGTCAGTGTATGACTATTTTTACAGGGAAAAATTCTAGATCCAAAAATGCCTCATTAGTTCAGATAATATGAAATATAGTGAAACTTTAGCACACTAAAAAAATGTGGATCGTCTTTTACTATTGTAGTAGAATTCAAGCCAAACCCCAAACCTACCTAAATTACATTTTAATCACCCTACTTTTTTCCAACCTTATAAAACCAAATAATAACTATCCAGGAAATGTATCTGTTAATTGTTATGTAGTTAACCTTACCCCTTCCCAAAGAAATTATGTATTTTTTAGTGTCATGTACTTAAAACTATTGGTCAGCTTATTTCGGTTTTCAAAATACATTTTGGTTTAGAATTGTATATACTTCTCAATATGAGAGTAACACCTCATTTTATCCTCCATTACAGAAGACAATAGATGTACATCCTCGAATGCAGCTTCCTGCACCAAGTGCCTTGCTCTGGGTCCGGAATGTGGATGGTGTGCTCAAGAGGTGTGCCTTTTTCTTTCTTATTTTCTTTCTTCTTTCTTCCTTTCTCTTCTCTTCTCTTTTCTCTTCTTTTCTCTTTCCCTGTTCTTCACAGTTGACTTCTCTAGGCATGATTTTATTGCCCTAATATTTTGTGCTTTGAAGGTGCATCAGGAAAAAGAAAGACAATGCTGAGCATCAGGAAAATTTTATTTGGTTGTATGCTTAGAAACAGCATATCTGGCTAACTATAAAATAAAGTATAACCTTTTCATTAGGAAAATTATGGTAATTTTGAAATGAAGTACAAGCCATTTTATGTTTTCCATCTGTCCTATAGAGAGAATTGGCAAACACAGATAGTGACTTTTGATAGGTCAGTAGGTTTTGTGTGAAATTCTTGCTCCAGCTTGGGGCATTAGGTTATATATCCTAGTTGGATTGTAGTCTTGTACTTGCTTATTAAAGAAAAGCAAGTTAGTTTATAGGGCTGTTTCATTTGTTTTTATTTGAAATACTTAAAGATAAGTTATTTACTCCATTTCATAACATTGTATATCAATTCATTAGTTACTTATGAAAAATGGGATGCTTTTCCTTTGACATGTGACCCTATTCGTGTGATACTGTGTACATTTAAATTCTGTGGAATGGAGAATAAATCAGAAATCTTTTATTGTTCAAAATTAGTGTTTTTATATTCTAACAAGAGAAACGTACCCCAATAACAAACTTCTTAGTAAAACAAATATAATGCATTCCTTCTTTCCTGGCTGTGAAGTTGTTTTGTGAATTTTTTCTTTTGTTGACACTCTTCCATCAGAACTACTTTACATAATAAGTTGCAATGAAGAAGCCATCTATAATCTGGGGTTCTTTTGTGAAATTACAGAGATAACTTTACATTTGTTTATGTAGCTCTTGGGAATTGGAACAAGGAGATATTTAATGACCTTTTGCTTGCTATGAAGATCTCTAGCTTCTGCCTTCTCTGATTTTGCTCAAAAACTGCACCTACCATCATCTTTCCAACCTCTCCTGTTACTACTTGCCTATAACTTATGCATCTCCCAGAAGGAAAAAGAAAGCTAAAAAGTAGCAAAGGATGGTGGACATTACTTTCTTCTAAAGCAAGAGGAGGGGTTCACAAAGTAGTCTTAGCCATGTCTGAAAGTGTCTCCTACTGACAACCCAAAGGCTTCTTGGATATACTCTAGCCTTTACCAGTGAGGAAATCAGATGTCACTCGAAACTAGGCAGTGCTTCACCAGAACCCATGGAATGAGGCAATGTCAGAAAGAGGACAATTCCAGAATTTCTATGACAAGTCCCATCACCTCCTATGAGCCAAATGACCAGACAGAACTCACTCTATTCTCTGAGCCTTCCTTTCCTCATTTCTATAACCCTGAGTTTGGAATTTACTTCTAGGTTTTTCTGTCAAGAGTGTTTCATGGCTTTATATTTCCTGACCCTAGGCCAATACTCCATTTTAGATTTTCACTAAGGAAGCCATGAAGTTTGTGTCAACTTGATGTCAGCTGCTCAGAACTTTATTAAGTGTAGCTTAGAGGAACTCTCAAAAGATGATTAAGAAACCCAGCTGTCAGCCAAATGTAACATGCCAGCCATATAAAATTCCAAGTTCCAGAGAGACCCCTTTATCTGATATCGCCGCTGGCACAGAAAATCTGGAGAGGCTCAGTTATGGGAATAGCAAATGTCAGTCCTGCCACAAAAGGAAAGATTTTGAGTATTCAGAGAAATTGGTGGCCAAATGGCAAGAGGTAATCCAAGGAGAAATGTGAGGTGGCTGCCAGAGCACAGGAGGCAAACCCATGTCTGCTGTTGATCAAATGTTTCAGAAGAGGATCTCAGAAAACATTTGGAAATCACTTGGCTGTTTGTGTTCCAGAATATCCTTCTGTGTAGTACAGGGCCATCTAATTCATGTGTTGAAAATGCAGGCTCTGAAATGAGGTCAACTTGGGTTCAAATCCCAGGACCATCAGTTTCTAACCATATAAACTTGCATACATTACTCTAACTACTCTGAACCTCAGTTTTCCTTAGCTCTAAAATGGAAATAAAAATTGTACCTATGACATACTGTTGTGAGGATTAAATGAAACCGTATGTGACAAGCATTTGACACAGGCATTGCTTAAGAAATAGAGTTGTTACTAAAAGAACTTGAGTGAGACTCCAAAGCAACTCATTCAGGTTTAGGAAACCAAGAGGACTGTGTTAAGAACACAACTTAGGGGGAAGCAACCAGTGTTAGGACTCAGCTACTAGCACATCATTAACAGAAGGAGCTGTCCACTCCCTGCAGGCTGACCTGACATCCTTGAGAAGAAGAATACAATGAATAATTTTGAAAGATTACCCACCATTAGACACATATGCAACTGATGTCTTTTATTTCTTAACCAATGAGAGTGGAGGTATGGGGAAAGAATAGGCTTTTGTTTTGTTTAGTTTTTTTTTCTGTGTTCATGATCAGAATAGTTAAAACTAACAAATTAAGCTTGGTTTGTATAATTTTCAAGGCTGGTCAAAAGTAAAAGATCACTAGAAAATTTGGACAGGGTATATTCAATTTGCCTACATTCTTGTATAGCATGTTAACCTGATGTTCTAGATGTTTTGCCTGCTCTTTCTCTCCATGTTACATAAAAATAATTGTAAAATAATTAGGATGAAAAAGACCTTATCAGTATTGCCTAGTTTAACGCATCACGCTCCTTTTTAACATATGTAAAAGACTTGATGAGTTTTGAAGAATTCTCTTCTTCTCCTGCATGCTATGTCATACACAGATTGTGATCACATAGTCAGAAGTTCAGAGGGCAGCCTTCGAACGTAATTATACTAAAATACAACACAAAGGTATTCACCGTCAAAAGGAACAGGATAGAGTTCTTTCATTTCCGTGCAGATTGCCATGTTTGAAATCAGAAAGACTCAGAAATAAGAAGAAAAAGCTTTTCTTATTTTTTCCACAAATAATTATATTGAATGGATAAAAGTAACAAATGATGAAAAGCTACCTGAGGTAACTTCAAACCTGGGCTTTTCATTTACAAATGGGATTTAGATGCAGAAGGAGTATGGTTTTGCTTGTGTATTTCGTGTAGAAAAAATAAAACACAAGCATTAGAAGAAATTAAAATGACACAAAACACCACAAATTAAAAGGGTGTGGTTTCAAATTCTTTTCTTTTATACAAAGTGGAAAGTAGGCCGCAGTGGGCAGGGGCAGCATTCCATTCTTTATTTTGATGTCACGGTCTTTTCTTCCCTTCTCAAACCTAATTGTCAAATTGGCAGTGCTTTTCTAACTCAGTTTTTACAGCAGAGTAAAAACAGCCATGCTGATTCAGACATTGCAAAATAATTGAGACTATTTTGCCTATTTCAGCAAAATGATTTGACATTTAAAGGTCAAATGGCATAGCGTGATGTATAGTTGCAGTGAATTAACCGTACTCCCTTCTTTTCCATTTCTGTGTACACAAATAACAGAATCCCTAGATGAAAAGAAAAATCAGAATTACTTGTATTTTATTTCTTTTCTTGATTTGAAGTCTTGGTGTTTTTCCATCTATTAAATGCATGTAGCCCTTTGTCTGTGGCCTGTCATGAACATAGAGGTACCAAGTCTTAAGTACCCTCAATATTGCTCAAACTCTAGGACAGGAAGGATCCTCTCATCTATCTTGAAGCTTTCTGAAGGAACGTGATACATATGATAGCAATATACGCCATCGTTCTTTGAGCTAAATCTTATATTGAGTACCTCTAAGTTTTATCAATGGACAGAATAAATTTGGATACAAGAAATTAAGGCTTTGGAGATTTTTAAACATCATGATAAAAATCTGGGTGTATGGTCAATAGCAAAGCAAATTGAATTTTTCTATTCCCATGAAGTCATTTACCAAATGACAGCTGGAAATCTTGATTGAAAAGAATATATCCTCTTAATATATCCTCTTAATATATTTATATTACAAGGGTGCTTCACACTTTAATTCAGGATTAGTACTGTAAATATCAGTACAGTAAGTATTTTTTAAGTTTTATGGGCCACATACTGTTTCTCTTGTATGTTCTTTTTTAATCACTTAACAGCATTTTTAAAAGGTAGAATGCATTTTTTTTAGCACTCAAGCAATACAAAAACAGGGCATGGATTATTGTATTTGTACCACCAGGACTAGTTTTTGAACCCCTGTTCTAAATTAAGAGAGGAATTAAAATCTTTGTGTGAATGTTTTTATATTGCCTACTACCATCCCATCTATACCAGTGACACAGATGTTACTATTCATAATTAGTGATCTAATATTCAACTAATATTGAACTTGATAATTTCCTTCTTCCATAATCCTTTGAAATTCTATGCTTCCCCTAAATCTAATGCCTATAATAATTACATTTACTTGTTTAATGGCTGGATTCACCAATGACCTTGACTCTTTGACAAGGTCTCTGTCTTGTTCCATTGTGTATCCTCAGCACCTAAAACCTACTGACCCTGTGTAAGTATTCAATCTGTATTCTTTGATTGAATGATTAATTGGAAACCCAAGTCCCTGGATCAGCTCAACTAAAGGAGGAATGACTGAATGTCAGATCATAATAGCCACTGCCAGTAAAATCACTGAGCAAATAATCTAGCTACTGTGTAAGCAAATGTTCCAAATAATTCAGGCCAACATTATATATAACAAAATATATTTCTATACTTTTTAATACATTTCCTGTTCTTAGGGGAAAACATGAATGGTTACATGAAACAATTTTTTTCTCAGGATAAGTTAAATTTTAAGCTTGTTCCACTAATTCCAAGTTTCTTGGATGGCTATTGAATAAAGATCAACTAACCAATGCTGAATGGTAATAAAAGTTCTAGATTCACTTGCAAATCCAGTATAATTTTAGCTCCAATTTTCTATCTTCAGCCTCATTATGAACATCTTTCTTGGTTTATTAAATTATTTATAAGCTATTGTGTGTCTAAGATGGCGGATTTCGTGGTCTAAGAAATATACATCTCCAGTTCATCCTTTTGTGAATTTTCAGTACCTTACATTGGGCATGTGACTCCTGAGGACCCTCTCTCATATTCTGAACATAAAAATTTATAATGCATACACCAATTGGGTTATTTGAGAAATGAGACTTACATTTGGAATGAATGAATGGTCTATTTTGGATAAATTTTCTTTTGAAGTAGTCTTTCCAATGTAAAATATTTAGAAAGAATTAAGTTGGAATGATTTTACAGCGATCAGTTAACAATATTTAAAGTACTTGGTTTAAATCTCCTCTTTAATTTTCTTCTTTTTAGATAAGATTTAGGGATTAAAGCTTTATTTAAGACAAATTTTTTTAGTATTCTTTTTGGAAACAAGCAGATATTTTGAATAGTTGCATAAGTTTTGTGACATTGGAAGATGGCTTCTTTACAATATTTGCTGTGTGGTTTTCTTTGGTTATAATTGAGACGGTATGCACTAAAAACATCAGTGATTTTCCTTCTTTTAAACAGGATTTCATTTCAGGTGGATCAAGAAGTGAACGTTGTGATATTATTTCCAATTTAATAAGCAAAGGCTGCTCAATTGATTCGATAGAATACCCATCTGTGCACGTAATACCAAGTGAAAATGAAATGAATACGCAGGTGACACCAGGAGAAGTGTTGATCCAGCTGCGTCCAGGTTTGGTGATTTTCAAATAAATCTTGATGATTCAGACTTTAAATTACATTTAGCTTTATTTGCTTATATTTAATATTTTGTGAAAGGCAATATTATTGTAGTAGAAATAACAGCGGGCTCAGAATAAAGAAATCAGAATTCTGATCTTTTTTTGTGTGTGTGTGCCTACAGCTAGCTAGCTGTGTGGCCTCGGACACTCTGCAAACCTGACCACATTATATTATAATTATGTGTTTCCAGACTTGATCACATTGTAGTGTAATTGTGTTCCAATTCCATTGCCAGCTCTTGAAGAAAGAGAACATGTTTTATTCCCCTTTTTCTCCAAAGCCTCACAGAGTGCTGGCTTTTAGTAAGCACTCTGTAAGTATATGCTGACTTGATTAGTTGATTAATTAATTAATAAGAGATGTAAATTAAGCTAAGTCCTTAGAGCCTTTGCGATAAACTTTTAAACACAAAACTACAATTCATAATTATCATAATTGAGCTGCTTTGTGATGGCTCCTGAGAGTAACACATAGTTCTCCTCCTATACCTCTCTTATACTTGCCATTTCATCACATTGTATTACACCGTTTGGCACATGTAGTAGGCCACCGGAAATTATTCATTTTCTTCCACTGCTAGAAAATCCCAGTGTACAAGCTACATATGACAAGATAATTTCAGGTACATAGGTATGCATCAGTCAATTAGATGCATTTAGATTTAAGCAGTATGCAATTGCCTTTAAGTCTTCATTATTTCATTCTGGGTGGTCTTGTCCTGGCATTAAATTTTTAAATAACCATTATTGACACATGACCTCCCTTTTCCAAAGCTGAGCTATTTCTCCAGATTCTTCAATTACCAGAAAAACAAAGTCTATTTCTTTCTTGGCGTCAGGCATATTCCCAGCTTCCAATTAAAACTATGCTCTTCACCATATAAAACAATTATACAGCCCAGTATGGACATGTACAAGCAACAGTTGGAAAGGGATACACAAAAATGAAGGTAATTAGGTTGGTAAGATTATGCCATTCACCATCTTCTATTGCTACCATAACAAAATTGTGTACACTAGGGGACTTAAACGATGGAAATTTATTTTCTCACAGTCCTGGAAGTTAGAAAGTACAAGATCAAGGTGCTGGCTGATTTCGTTCCTGGGGAGGGAGAAAAAGACACACAGAGAGAAGAAGATGGAGATGGAGGTCTCTGGTGTCTCTTCCCATAAGGGCACTAATCTCATTACGAGGGCCCCACCCTCATTACCTCATCTAAACCCAATTATCTCCAAAGGCTCCATCTCCAAACAACATCACATTATGGTTTAGGGATTCAACATGTAAATTTGGAGGGAACACAATTTGGTCCATAGCTCTTGATATATAAAATAACATTTTCAAAGGCCATGGAGTAATTTTAGATATTAGTCATATTTTAGACAAGAATATTTAATTCCAAAAAGCAAAAAAATATTTTTATAGGTCAATATGTGTGTACATTGTGCTATAATATTTGAAGTCAGTGTAAGAGAATAAACAAATATTAAATAAGAAAGAAAAGTTTCTCCTAAATAAAGTCTGTCTCCAAGAATAAATCAAAACTCTAGTCATAGACCATAATAATAACAATAACAACAACTGACATCAAAACACATGGGATGTCGGGCACCTAGGTGGCTCAGTCGGTTAAGCATCCAACTTCGGCTCAGGTCATGATCTCACGGTTTGTGAGTTCGAGCCCCACGTCGGGCTCTATGCTGTCAGCTCAGAGCCTGGAGCCTGCTTCCAATTCTGTGTCTCCTTCTCTCTCTGCCCCTCCCCCACTTGTGCTCTGTCTCTCTCTCTCTCAAAAATAAATGTAAAAAAATAAAAATAAAAAATACATGGGATGTGAATGAAGTTGCTCCCAGAAAAATTAAGATCTTTAAATACTTTTATTATTAAAGAAGAATGAACAAAAATTAACTAAGCATCCAAATTAAGATATAGGAGTAAAAAAAAGGCCATAAGGAAAACAAGGGGAAGGAATTAATAAGTTAAGAAAAAAAATTAACGAAATGAAAAAGAGAAATAAAAAAGGAAAATGAATGTATAAATCCAAGAGCTAGTTCTTTTTAAAGTCCAATAAATAGACAAATTGCTGGCATAGCTAATTAAGAAAAGAAGAAAAGAAGTAAATAACCCAGTTATATAGATTATAGCCAGAGAAACAAATATTAAGGGAAAAAGCCATTAAGAAAAAATTAATCACAAAAATCTATGGTAAAATGTATAAATCTTAATAATATAGGTAATTTTAAGGAACATATGCATGACTAATATTGACTCAAGAAGAGAGTGAGCCCTAAGAAACCTAATAAAGATCAAAGAAATTAATAACATTATAAAATTATAAAATACTCACATTAGGTCTAAATGTTTTCTTCAGAATAAATGATTTAATGTTCACCCAAACATTAGGAAATGCATTATACCTGTACTACATAAACTCTTCCATTAGTTTTAGAAAAGCCCTAGAAGCTACTCAGTTTGTACAAGGTTAGCATAACCCTAGTATTAAACCCTTAACATATTAGGAAATCACATTAAACCATATGTGATAAGAAAAACAATGCCAAAAGGAAAAAAAAATATATGTTTGTTATCTCAACAGATGCTGAAAAATTATACAATAAAATTTAGTGTCTATTCTGCCAAAATAAAAATTTAAGAATAGTTCCTTAATATATATTAAAATCCTTCTGGAAGTTTTATGTAAAAGCAGTTAGACAAGAAAACCAAATATGAGTTATAAATATTTTTAGAAGATAAAGCAAAATTATCATCATATGTCTATCTCATAAATCCAAGCAAATCAACCAAAAATAATTTTTAAAATAGAAAACAAAAAATAGGGGCATCTAGCTGGCTCAGTCCACAAAGCATTCAACTCTTGATCAGGGCCATGAGTTTGAGCTCCACGTTGGACCTAGAGTTTACTTAAAAAAAAATGAATAAAAAAAATACCTCAGCCTTTGTTATATAAATAAGGTATGCATATTAAAATAAATATATAAATATGCACATAAATAAATAAATAAATAAAATGGCAGGTTTTTTAAAATATTCAAATCAATGGATTTCTTACATAATATTAAATATAATTTAAAAAGGGATAAATTCCTAGCAGCAACCTAAAACACAAACTGTCTAGGGATAAACTTTAAAAAGAAAATGTATAAGATCCACTGTGCTACCTAGAAGATATGAATAAATGCAGAAGAATTTTATGTTGCTGATTAGGAAGACAATATTATGGCAGAAAGAGTTAAGATGCCAGAGTAGTAAGGGGATCCTGGGCTTCTCTCTTCTCTTGAACACAGCTAGGTCAACATCAAACCATTTTGGATACCTAGGAAATTGATCTGAGGATTAACAGAACAATCTTCATAATTTGAGAGAACGTGGCAGCTTCTCTTAACAAGCAAACCAAAACACACCTAGGATCTATGACCTAAAGAATTATTTTTAATTTTTTAATTTTTATTTCATTCTATTATTACTGTTGTTGTTTCTTCCTCCAAAATGACAAGATGGAGGAATTCCCCTCAAAAGAAAGAACAGGAAGAAATTATGACCAGAGATTTAATCAATGCAGATGTAAGTAAGGTGTCGGAACCAGAATTTAAAACAATGATTTTAAGGATAGTAGCTGGGGTTGAAAAAAGCATAGAAGACACCAGAGAGTCACTTCCTGCAGAGATAAAAGAACTAAAATCTAGTCAGGCCAAAATTAAAAATACTATAACCAAGATGCAGACCCAAATGGAGGCCATAAAAATGAGGATGAATAAGGCAGAGGAGTGAAAGAACAGAGGGAAGCAAAGATCAGGGATCATGAAGACAGACTTAGGAAACTCAGTGATTTATTAAAATGTAGTAACATTTGTATCACAGGAATCCCAGAAGACAAAAAGAGAGAAAAAGGGGGAAAAGTTTATGTGAGTAAATTATTGCTGAAAACTTCTGTAATTTGGGGAGGGTGACAGACATCAAAATTCAAGAAGCACAGAGAACTCTCATTAAATGCAACAAAAGCTCATTATCTCTAATACATATCATAGTCAAATTCACAAAATACACAGACAAGGAAAGAATCCCGAAAGCAGCAAGGGCAAAAAAAAAAAAAAAAAAAAGCCCTTAACCTACAGGGGAAGACACATCAGGTTTGCAACAGATCTGTCCACAGAAACATGGCAGGCCAGAAAGGAGTTGCAAAAGATATTCAGTGTGCAGAATGTGAAAAAATATGCAGCCAAGAACACTCTATCCAGCAAGGCCATCATTCAGAAGAGAAGGAGAAATAAAAAGGTCCCAGACAAACAAAAACTAAAAGAGTTTGTGACCACTAAACCAGAACTACGATAAATTTTAAGGGGAACTCTGAGTGGAGGAAAAAAAAAAGCAACAAAGACTAGAAAGGACCATAGAGCATCACCAGAAATATCAACTCCATTGGTAACACAATGGTACTAAATTCATATATTTCAATACTTACTCTGAATGAAAATGGATTAAATGCTCCAATCAAAAGACACAGGGTATCAGCATAGTTAAAAAAAGAAGATCTATCTATATGCTGCCTGTAAGAGACTCATTTTAGACCTAAAGACACCTGCAGATTCAAAGTGAGGGGATGGAGAACCATCTGTCATGCTAATGGACATCAATAGAAAGCTGGAGTAGCCATACTTACATCAGACAAACTAGATTTTAAAACAAAAGACTGTAACAAGAGATGAAGAAAGGCATTATATTGTAATTCACGGTCTATTCATCAAGAAGATCTAACAGTTGTAAATATTTATGCCCCCAACTTGAAGGAAATCAAATATATAAATCAATTAATAACAAACATAAACATACTGATAATCAATAATAGTGTGGGACTTTAACACCCCACTCACAGCAATGGATAGATCATTGAAGTAGAAAATCAACAAGGAAGCAATGGCTTTGAATAACACACTGGACTTAACGAATGGACTTGAACATATTCAGAACATTTCATCTAAAGCAGAATACACATTCTTCTTGAGTGCACATGGAACATTCTCCAGAATAGATCGCATACTGTGTCATAAATCAACCCTCAACAAGTACAAAAAGACAGAGATCATACCATGCATGTTCTCAGATCACAGCACTATAAAATTTGAAGTCGACCACCAGAAAAATTTGGAAAGCCCTCAAATATATGAGGTTAAAGAACATCTACTAAAGAATGAATGGGTTAACCAGGAAATTAAAGAAGAAATAAAAAAAAATACATGGAAGCCAATGAAAATGAAAATACAACAGTCTAAACCCTTTGGAATGCAACAAAGGCAGTCCTAAGAGGGAAGTATATTGCAATTCAGATGACATGATACTCTATGTAGAAAACCTGAAACCAAAAATTTTCCAGAAATGTCCCAAATACGTAGCCTAACCTTAGGCTATGTAAAACTAGAAAAACAGACAAAAATAAAAACAAAAAACTATCAAATAAAGTTGAAAGCCAGCAGAGGAAGGGGAATAATAAAGATCAGAGCAGAAATAAATGATATAGAAGGAAAAAAAAACCAGAACAGATCAATGAAACTAAGAGCTGGTTCTTTGAAAAAATAAACAAAATTAATAAACCCCTGGAAAGACTTATCAAAATGAAAGAGAAAGGACCCAAATAGATAAAATCACAAATGAAAGAGGAGAGATCACAACCAACACCACAGAAATACAATTAGAATACTTTGAAAAATTATATGCCAACAAACTGGGAAATGTAGAAGAAATGGACAAATTCCTAAATACTCACAAACTACCAAAAATGAAAACTGGAAGAAGTAGAAAAACTTGAACAGAACCATAACCAAAAAATGAGAATGATTCAGTAATAAAAAAATCTCTCAACAAACAAGAGTCCAAGGCCAAATGGCTTCCCAAGGGAATTCTACCAGACATTTAAAGAAGAGTTAATACCTATTCTTCTCATAGTGTTTCAAAAGATAGAAATAGAAGGGAAACCTCCAAACCCATTCTATGAAGCCACCATTACCTTGATTCCAAAACCAGACAAAGACTCCACTAAAAAGGAGACTTACAAGCCAAAATGAATAAGGATGCAAAAATTCTCAACAAGATACTAGCAAATTGAATTCAACAGTACATTAAAATAATTATTCACCATGATCAAGAGGGATTTATTCCTGGGCTGCAGGACTAGTTCAATATTCACAAATCAGTCAAGGTGATACATCACATTAATAAAAGAAAGGATAAGAACCATATGATCCTGCCAATAGATGCAGAAAAAGTATTTGACAAAATATAGTAATTATATCCCTAAACAAAGTAGGAATAGATGAAACATACCTCAACATCATAAAGGCCATATACTAAAGACCCACAGCTAATATCATCCACAATGGGAAAAACAGATCCTTTCCCCTATGGTCAGGAACAAGACAGGGATGTCCACTCTCACCACTACTATTTAATATAGTACTGGAAGTTGTAGCCTTTGCAATCAGACAACAAAAAGAAATGAAAGTATCCAAATCCACCAGGGAAAAGTCAAACTTTCACTATTTGCAGATGACATGATACTCTATGTAGAAAACCTGAAACCAAAAATTTGCTAGAACTAATACATGAATTGAGCAAAGCTGCAGGATATAAAATCAACATGCAGAAACCTGTTGCATTTCTATACACCAATAAAGAAGCAGCAGAAAAAGAAATCAAGGAATAGATCCCATTTGCAAATGTACCAAAAACAATAAGATACCCAGAAATAAACCTAACTAAAAAGGTAAAAGATTTGTACTCTGAAAACTATAAGAACACTTATGAAAGAAATTGAAGAGTACATAAAGAAATGGAAAGCATTTCATGCTCATGGATTGGAAGAACAAACATTGTTAAAATGTCTGTATTACTCAAATCAATCTACACATTAAATACAATCACTATCAAAATACCAGCAGCATTTTTCACAGAGCTAGAACAAACAATCCTAAAATTTGTATGGAACCACAAAAGACCCTGAATAACCAAAGCAATCCTAAAAAAGAAAAACAAAACTGGAGGCATCACTATTCCAGATTTCAAGCTATAATACAAAGTAATAGTCATCAAAACAGTATAGTACTGGCACAAAAACAGATACATAGATCAATGGAACAAAGAAGAAAACCCAGAAGTGGACCCACAACTACATGGTCAACTCATCTTCAACAAAGCAGGAAAGAATATCCAATGGAAAAAAGAGTCTCTTCAACAAATGGTATTGGGAAAACTAGAGGGCAACATGCAGAAGAATGAAATTGGATCACTTTCTTACACCATACTCAAAAATTAACTCAGATCGATGAAAGACTTAAATGTGAGACAAGAAGCCATAAAAATCTTACAGGAGAACACAGGCAGCAACCACTTTGACATCTGCCAGAGCTACTTCTTATTAGACACGTTGCTGAAGGCAAGGGAAACAAAAGCAAACATGAACTATTGGGACTTCAGCAAGAAAAAAAAATTCTGCACAGCAAAGGAAACAGTGAACAAAACTAAAAGGAAGCCTATTGAACGGGAGAAGATATTGAAGCCTATTGAACGGATATTGAAGCCTATTGAAAAGGAAGCCTATTGAACGGGAGATGATATGTCTGAAAAAGGGTTCGCATCCAAAATCTATAAAGAACTTAACAAACTCAACACCCAAAAAACAAATAATCCAGTTAAGAACTGTGCAGAAGACATGAATAGACACTTTTCCAAAGAAATGGCCAACAGATACATGAAAAGATGCTTAACATCACTCATCATCAGAGAAATACAAATCAAAATCACAATGAGATACTATCTACACCTTTCAGAAAGGCTAAAATTAACAACACAAGAAACAACAGGTGTTGGTGAGGATGTGGAGAAAGGGGTTCCTCTTACACTGTTGGTAGGAATGCAAAGTGGTACAGCCACTCTGGAGAGCAGTATGGAGGTTCCTCAAAAAACAACATAGAGAACAACCTTACAGTCTAGCAATTGCACTATTAGGTATTTACCCAAAGAATACAAAAATATAGATTTGAAGCAGTACTCAAACCCCAATGTTTATAGCAACATTATCAACAATAACCAAACTATGGAGAAAACCCAAATGTCCATTGACTGATGAATGGATAAAGAAGATGTGGTGGTAAATATATATAGAGAGAGAGAAAGGGAGAGAGAGAGAAGGAGAAATATTACTCAGCCATCAAAAAGAATAAAATCTTCCCATTTGCAAGGATGTGGATAGAGCTAGAATGTGTTACCCTAAATGAAATAAGTCAATCAAGAAGGACAAATTCCATATGATTTCATTCCTATGTGGAATTTAAGAAACAAACAGATGAACATATGGGGGGCAGAGAGAATAGAGGGAAACAAACCACAAGAGACTCCTAATGATAGAGAACAAACTGTGGTTTCATGGAGGGAAGTGGCTGGGAGATGGGCTAGATGGGTGATGGCTACTAAGGAGGGCACTTGTGATGAGCACTGGGTGCACTGCATTCTACTTCTCAAACTAATATTGCCCTGTAAGTTAACTAAAATTTAAATTAAAAAAAAGGAAGACAATATTACAGCAATGGCAGTTTTCTATAAACATACTCTATAAATGTAACAAATCCAAATGAATCAATAAATAAGACAATCCCAATCCAATTTGAATGAAGGTTTTTAAAGCAAATCTTCAGTGATACTCATTATGCATGTATCTTTGTATAAAATAGAATATTCATATAGGATAAATTCTTATAAATAGATTTACTAGGTCAAATATATATCAATTTATTTAGGTTCCCAATGTATATTATCAGGTTATTTATAAGAAAAATGGATGTCCAGTTAAGGCTTTCAGAGTCAACCTTGCCTTTTCATTCTTTTTAATCTCTTAAGTTTTTACATGTAACTCGTCTGTTAGCTGTTTTCTTTTCCCTTTATCCTAGAATTAAAAAGCTGCACCATTTTTCCTAAGCTTACTTTAACCATCTTTAGTTCTTTTTGTGTGTGTGTGATTTGCCTTTCATACAAATTTTCCTGTTTTTCTAACTGAACACTAATTTTTAGTAGCTTATACATGAAGCTTATCATATATTATTTGCCTCAAATAAATATGACTATATCCTCTCAAAATGTCTTTCTCTGTTTTAAATACTCAGGGGGTGAAAATTATAAGGTGAATTTTTTTTTCTATTATTGTGTTACACTTAAATATATACATTTAAATGAATTTAAATTTAGTTTGTTCATTTTTGTATATATAATGGTGGTTGATTCTTCCTGAGACTAAAAATTAACAGTTCAGAAGGTGGGTAACAGTTTCAGTGCTATAGATAAACAATAATAGTAATGGTGATGAGGCAGGAGAAAAATGGACAGGCATGAGAGATGTCTCTCATTAGCATCCCCAGGGGTTGGTGATTGATGAGCAAGGAGATACTGGAGCTGTGGCTTAAGTAACAAGGTGAGAGGTATGGCTGCCTTCTGTGGAAGGTTGGTACTGAGTTCAAACTGAGACATCTTAATTTGAGGTAGTGACTTACTGTATTTGAAGCTGAAGTTCAGCAGGAGGTACAGGTTGGATAAAGATGTGGGAGACCTCAATGTGAGTTCTTAACTAAGGTCACTGAAGGCAGTATGGGGAGTAGAAGAGTGAAAAGAGAAATGCTTAATGTCTATGTCAATCACTATGGGGCTTGATTCTATTTAGTTTCCCACTACTATTTGGATTTCTGTATGCAAATTAGCGTAATTGTCTAATGGGGGTAAGCCATCTTTCCAACATAGCTATGACAGAACTCTATATTATAATATACATATACAACAAGTAGTTATTAAATTACATTTAATAAGTTCATCTAAAAAATGCATATGATGGGGCACCTGGGTGCTTTAGTCAGTTAAACATCAGACTCTTGATTTCAGCTTAGGTCATGATCTCACAGTTCATGAGATTGAGTCCCACATTGGGCTCTGTGCTGACAGTGCAGAAATAACCTTTAAAATAAATGCACACGGCACCAGTTGTTTTGTTTTGTTTTGTTTTGTTTTGTTTTAAGTTCATTTATTTATTTTGGGAGAGAGACAGTTCAGGGGAGAAGCAGAGGGAGTGGGAAAGAGAATCCCAAGTAGGCTCTGTGCTGTCAGTGCAGACCCAACTCAGGGCTCAATCCCATGTCTCTGGTATCATGACCTGAGCCAAAATCAAGAGTTGGATGCTTAACTGACTGAGCCACCCATGCACCCTGACATGCCAGCTTTGAAGCATAACTTATAAAGCTACACTTTACCAACTCCAGATATATAGAAACATCACTCCTCATGATATGAAAGTCCTCTCTACCATGACACATATAATGCATACCTAAGTGTAAAATGAATTTATCCCCTAATATTGATTTGATTTATTTATAATCACTTATTCTTATCTTATAAAATTCATTATGTTCAATGTAGCATCTATTAAGAATCTAAAATTTTTTTCATGAATACTTCTATTAGATCATATACTAACTAAACTTTTTAAACAATGTTGGTAGGATTCTATTGTATATTTAATATATGTAATATATATTATTGAATCTTTAAAATTTTAAAAATTTAAAAGTGACACTTTCTTTTACTTTTTACTTCTTAAACTATACTTTTTTTCTTATTTTTACCTATCAATCTTATGGAAAAATAGTAACAGAAGCTACTGGTCCTACTTGATGTTCCCTAAGAACACTGAAATGAAATCTTTAGGAAGGTAGGAGAGAGAAAGAAATCCTCTAATTCTACTTCAGAAGTAATATAATGTATATGATAAGGATAAGTATAATCTATACCTCACTAACTTAAGAAAATGTTTCAACATTAATTCATTTTTGTATTGTAAAAAAAATCCCTTTAATTTAGTGTAGCTTAATTTAAAATATAAGATTTTTCAGGTATTCTTCTTAAATTAAAAAAAATTAACCATAAAAAATATAGAAGTCATTCATTCTTTTCCCCTCTACCCCTTGGCACAATCCCTTATTTTATCCCCCATAGAAATTCAGAAACGTGCTGGAGTCTGTGCCTTGATGTTTCAAACCCATCTCATTCTGGGGCCTTCTTCCCCCACCCAAGTACAAGAAATTGGCTCTTCTTTCTTCCTACTAGTTTTCTGCAGTTTCTTATAGTTTTTCAATTTCATCTTATGTAGAACGTTTTTAGTTATCTTTTCTTAATGTCCCATCATGGTTGTTTCAGCCAAATCTTCCAAGATGTTAACACCATTATTTGAGTGATTTAAAACTCATTCTCACTACTTTTCATTCTTTGAGCTATTAACACCAGTACTGGCAATAGCTCTAAGTAGGTCTCAGCTTTCCCCCAAGTCCTATTTCTTATTCTATGTCACAGACTCACTTCTTCCCTTTGAAGTTAATTGACAGAAGAAAGGATCTGAGCTTTTAGAATCTCAAAAGGTATAAGAATGAAACTTTCTTGGAAATAATATAAGTAGTAGCATAAACATTTGGGGCCAGATGATATTCTTTCCTCCTCTGTGGGAAAGAAGTCATAGATATTAGCATCTCAGGAAGGTAAATATGTGGACCTTTTGAAATGCTGTATCAAAACGTGCTTCAGTGTAGTTTAAACACATCTATGAGTGCCTATGCATGTACCAAATCCAGAGGCTTCAGAGATAAATGAATAGTTTTTAACCTAATGAGGCTTATAATTTAGTAATAGTAATAATGATAATTACTAATGTGTGTGTGTATATATATATATATTATATATATATAATATATATATATTTACATTGTACCAAATACTGCAGCAAATATTTTACATAGATTATGTTACTTAGTAGCTCTTAGCCACTAAAAGAACCCACCTCTCTCAGAGTAGCATTTATGACATTACTGCCTACATTGATAACCTCAAAGCAATGATGATCACAGATACCAAATCTTATTTTTACATGTGTTTCTTTCTCATCCATTATATTCAAAATTTCTAATGTCATCTGTCTTTTGAGCCCTGTGTTGGTGGCACCCCAGTATGAACTGAGTGGAGATTTTATATGGGGACACAGTATCCATGTCCCCATGAAAAGGTATTTCTACTACCTCCAAGAGAATGTTTCTTCCTCCTGTATAAATGAAGCCAAAACCCAGCTAGAAAGCATATATGGAAATATCTCAAGCTCATGGGAAAAACAATAATCCAAGCATGGCCCCTTCAGTCTCCTCCTTAACAAGCAAAGTGGAATTTGGGATTAGTCTATCTAGGGCTGCCTACTTGAGCTGACAGCTAGAACCTTACAGGAACCTCAAATGCCTTGCAGTTTAAAAGGGGTAATGTTTGTTTTCTCCAGAAATGACTAAAAAGCCTGTGTGTGGGAAGAGTCTCTTTTCCCCTTTATTAGAAACTTGTCTTACTGAGGCCTCAGCCCAAGCTGAGGTCTATATACTTCAAAATCAAGCTAGAGCAGCCTAAACCCTCCAGCCCTGACCATTTGGCAAGGCTTCTATACAGCCATCTTCTCTGAGGCCAGTGACACCACGATTTGTTTGCAAGGCTAAGAGCAGCTACTGTATGCTGAGAGCTTTTGTATGGCTAACATTTGGTTGGACCTCCCCTAATATCTTAGTCCTCTAAGGAACTATGCCTTTGCAGATTCTGTTGGCTAAGATAACGAACCAACTTTATAACAACCTGCATAATACACTAAATATCTAGGGCATTATTCAATAACTCCATGAAAACACACAGCCTTTCATCTTTAGACAGAGACACAATAAACTGTAATGATCACCAAGATGAAAATACCATGTGGTCAGTGCCTAAGGTCTTCAGCTTATACCCAAGTCAACAGTTAATTACACAACTGGTAAAAAATAAAAAAAAAAAAGGAAGAAGCTGATCCACACATTAAACCACATGAACCACACTCCCCAATTATGTTCCATTTCTATTTCTTATCAACTTGGCTCTGTCTAGATTTCTGACATTCTCCTGAATTGAACCTCTCCATCCAAATAGCAAGACATTTCCACAGGGACAGGCATTCTCGCTAGATACTGGGAAAGCAGAGCTGAATATACGCTCTTTGGAGGCAGCCCAGCTCTTAAAGGGAAGGAGTGAGGGAGTGGGATGGGTGGCCTTCACATGCCAAATTCTCCTCCCAAAAGCTTGGACACAAAATAAGAGTGTTACAGTAAAGGGATTTCCAGCACATACAGGCAAATTAGTAATGAGTAATTTCTCCCATCATTATTATTACATGCCAGAAAAACCTTATTATATTGAATACATTCTGTAACTGACTTGAAAACATCCGACTTATAAAATAATTTGCAAGAGATTATTGCTACTTCTGAAAATATGATTTGATAAATTAGAGGATTCTTTTGATAGGTAGATCAGGCTACCTATTGTATTTACAAATTGGTGTTTATTAAAAAAAATTTTCTGCTCAAATTATTCTCCACTGATAATGACTTACAAAGCACTTACTTTATTGTTTAAAAATGTAAATTCACAAATTACCTATATTTAAATTGATGACTTTTTACCATATACTTACAGGCTTCCAATTATGGAATTAATAAGTCATGGGAATAAAAGGCACAGCATAAGGAATACAGTCAATACTGTAATAACAATATAACAGTACCGATGGTAGCTACACAGCATAACATAAAAACTTGACAAATCACTAAGTTGTACACCTAAAACTAATGTAACATTGTGTGTCAACTATACTCAAATAAAATAAGTAAATAATAAATAAAAATAAGTTAAAAATAATTACAGAACTACCAACTCCATAGAGTACTATATCCTTATATACAATGATACAGGTCCTTGTAGCAAATGATAATGGATAGAGAATTAAATAAAATTGCACTGCAGACAGTTGTTGGGAAGCTCCCACATTTCTCCTCATGGTGACCCTCTCCTCTCATCTAGTTCCTTGGCCTCCATGATCCCTCCTCAACATATGTTTATCAAGTATCCACTATGCATTAGACAAATTGTGTTCCCTACATTGCCCAGGTGCCCAGTGGGGCACTGCTGGGTACCATTCTTTAGATCACTGTCTCTTTCCTTCTCACGATTAACTGTCGGGAAGAATCTCATTATCTAATTCATAATGACATACTACTTATTTTGAATAGGTTAACATACTGCTCAGTACTAGAGTTTTCACATCTCATACGTAAATATGCCTTAACCCAAAGGGATAAATTTGCATCTGTATCCAGTGAGAGGTAACTTTTCTTAAGATGCCTTTCTAGGGGGCGCCTGGGTGGCGCAGTCGGTTGAGCGTCCGACTTCAGCCAGGTCACGATCTCGCGGTCCGGGAGTTCGAGCCCCGCGTCAGGCTCTGGGCTGATGTCTCAGAGCCTGGAGCCTGCTTCCGATTCTGTGTCTCCCTCTCTCTCTGCCCCTCCCCCGTTCATGCTCTGTCTCTCTCTGTCCGAAAAATAAATAAACAAAAAAAAAAAAAAAAAAAAAAAAAAAAAAAAAAAAAAAAAAAAAAAAAGATGCCTTTCTAGTTTTCCTCAAACCAAAAGCCATTTTCAAACCAATACAGCCACCTACTCTTGAGATAGAATGCTACTTGCTGTACTGTGCTATGCTTTCCTAGATACTAAGGGAAACACAGGTTCATGTGGCAATATATTGCCTATTGCATTTATACTGGCCCATATGTTATTATCTCTGCACTACAGAATTGTGACAAATCCATTGTAGAAGCTGGAAACAAATAAATTGATGAGGTTTTCAAACTGCTTTAAAATTATTCCAGGATGTTCCTAACTTCATTCATTATGTACAAATTTGTGGTAGTTGTTCTGTATATAAAATATAACCGATTCATTGAGAGCTTATCCTGAAATGTTTAAAATGAATATTATATGACGTTTTTGTTTCTTTGAACTAGAAGCGGAAGCTAATTTTATGCTGAAAATTCATCCTCTGAAGAAATACCCTGTGGATCTTTATTACCTGGTTGATGTCTCAGCATCAATGCACAATAATATTGAAAAATTAAATTCCGTTGGAAATGATTTATCTAGAAAAATGTCATATTTCTCCCGTGACTTCCGCCTTGGATTTGGCTCATATGTTGATAAAACAGTTTCACCATACATTAGCATCCACCCAGAAAGGATTCATAATCAATGCAGGTATCTAGAGGTTGATGTGAATTTCACAATGCCAAATTAATTTTTTTCTTAGAAAATCTATTTGTTTTTATATAAATGACTTACTAAATTTTATATTTGTTTTATTAAGTGAGAAATGAAAATATTTGGAGAGGAAGTATGTTTTTATCTGAAAACTTATGAGCTTATAACTTGGACTTCTTGTTTTATGTTTTATCACGAAAAAAACCCCTACAAATAATATTAGTAATTTTAGAAAAAAAAACAATATTCAGGCTACTATGTATAGCAATACCTGTTTGAGAATCCTGTTTTTGTCCTTTTCGATTGCTCCAAATTTGTTAAATGAAGGTTGGTCAAATTTAAAGTGCTTACATTGCCAGTACTGCAACTGTCTTTCCTTTACTGTGTTGTGACTAGGTTTGTAATTTTGTTGTTTAAGATGTGACTTCAAAGAAAGCTCTGCTGAAAGAGCCTCTTTTCTTATCATTTTGAAACTCTGATTCTAAATAGCATATGCTCCACTATGAAACAAGAACTAACCTTAAAAATAAAAGTTTTTCACACAGTATCCTAATTATCCTGTCGAGTTCTGAGAGAGAAATGTGTTCAGTTCTTCGTTAATATAACATTTCATTTTAACATCTTTCCTATTTCCATAATCTGCCCAGATCACTTTAGAGTGTACACTCTAATCTGCCCAAACAACTCTGCTAACTGTTGTAATGGATGCATCTCCTCATGGAGCTGTGTGCACCTTCTCCTGAACGTGCATGTGCCTGAGAAATTGTTGGCACTTTTGGGGACATCATGGGATTCTCAAAACAATTTTAATAAACCTTCGTGATTCGTTGATACTTTCACCCCAATTATCACTTTAAAAACTAGCATAATATTTTAAATATCAAACAATGGTATAATGTTTTCACTAAGTTCCTAAAAAACATTTCCCAAAAAGTGTTTTTCAACTATTCCATGGTCAAATATGATAGGAAAGCACTGCAAATTCTTATCTCCTCTTAAAAACTAGCCATGCATATTAGCATAACAAAAGCTCTGTAGGTGTCCTATATTGAACACGCTTAGTCTTTAGTTTTTAGATACCAAACCATTATATTCCTATTTCCTACTTGCAAAGAAACATCCAACAGTATTGAACTTTTCTGTGATTTTATAAAGTACTGCTTTTCTCTAATAAAAGTTCCTTGGCAAAAAAATTATTCTATGTTCTTTTTTTTACACCAAACCACACAATTTTACTGTGAGTAGTATTTTGGATCTTTGAATGAAGCATAGCAAAATAGAATTTGCATTTCTTCTTTTTTTACACAGCGACTACAATTTAGACTGTATGCCTCCCCATGGATACATCCATGTGCTATCTTTGACAGAGAACATTACTGAGTTTGAAAAAGCAGTTCACAGACAAAAGATCTCCGGAAATATAGATACACCTGAAGGAGGTTTTGATGCCATGCTTCAGGCAGCTGTCTGTGAGGTAAGAAGTTTCATATCATTTTGCTCAGATACAAAATTCCCCAAGAATTTAAGATTTTTTTTTCCTCTTTGGTGTAATGAGTCAAAACATAATATAGAAGAATACATTCTTCTGACTCTTACTTGTCACCAGTGTTATTCATTTTGGTATGTGTTGACAGAGGGGCTAAACTGGGAGAGGGAATAATAGGGAATAAATAGGAAAATTTAAAGGGAAAGAATAACTTACGCACTTGGAAAATCCTTTCCAAAAGGGCTACTCTTTTTCACTTACCACTTTCCAAAGAAGAGCCCGAAATAGCCTGTTTTCCTGCTCACATTGTGTTGGTGCTCTGCACTTTGTAGCCCTGGCTTGTTCTTCCTCTGGGGGAGCGCCAGAAATCTCTAGCTGTGAGATGTGCAGTCAAATGGCTATGGTAAAATAGAGGGTATACAAATAAAAGTTAGTGCTATTTAGGAAACAGCATTGTATTTACACACATCATTCTAGCCTGACATAATGTTTGTTAAATTCCCAACTTTACATTTCTTGAGATCGAGACCACAGTACAGATCTATGGTATGGTACAAGATCTAATTACATGTTTATTTTAAGAGTCATATTGGATGGCGAAAAGAAGCTAAGAGATTGCTGCTGGTGATGACAGATCAGACATCTCATCTTGCTCTTGATAGCAAATTGGCAGGCATAGTGGTGCCAAATGACGGAAACTGCCATCTGAAAAACAACATCTACGTCAGATCTACAAGCATGGTAACATAGCAATAGATTCTTAGTAGTTATGATTCTTTTGGCCAAGATATAGGTTTAAACTGACAATTCACCTGTTCTTGTACCAAGAAATTATCTGAATGGGCATGATCCAGAGTTAGGATACACCATGAGAGAAAAGTTATGTAATAATGCAATCGGTAAATGCTGATTGATATATTAAGACTAAAACACTTTAACAACATCTAGTAGCTGACTCTCTGATATGCTAAAAAGCACTGTATAATTTGTAAAAATGAAAGTGATATAGGAGCTTACTGTGTATGGAATTAAAGAACATTAAAAGGAAACATGTGTGTGTATATGTATGTGTGTGTGTATATATATATATATATACATATATATATATGTATATATATATATATATACATATATATGTATACACTTTTTGCTTTATATTAAAAACAACTGGATCTGCATAGTTGGTATCTAAAAACAATATTAAGGATTGGTAAGAAAAGTGTATTTGGCCTGAAGAATCCTCACAGTATAATAGGGAGAACTAAATACAGACTAAGGAAAAAAGGAGTAAGACAAGCTTGGCTTTCAATGTTCTGGACCTCACACCTTCCCTCTGAAGCTTATCTATATTTAGGGGATCTTTTTTTTAAATCAGTGGATAACTGGATTGCTTCCTGAGGATTAGCTTCAGCTCTGAATCATATACTTAATACAGTCTCCTAGAACCACATCTTTCCTAGCATTAGCTACTCTACATGTGGAAAATCAACTGTATGAAGCATCATTTATTTCTGATGCAAACTTATTTATACACAATGTTAGAACAAAGCTTCCAACTTACTCAGATCTTGGTATCCCAGTGTCTACATATTTTTTCCCCTGGTTTTATAGGAAAAAAAATCCGACAGTTCTGTTCATTAAGTAGTTAGATCCAAAAAACTTAACTATTTATGTCCTAAGAACATAGTAGCCAATTAAAAATAATATACATGAATCATCAAAAAATACATGTGTGTATACTTATGTCATTCGTAGTAATGAACTTAAGAATAGAAATTTGCCAAGCCTCAGAATCAGACTAGACATCACCACCCTCATTTCCTGTTCCACATTGATTTTCATGCTGCCCAGTTTTGAAAGATATGATATCATCTAAAGGAACAAAGCCAAATGTAATCTTAAAAACACAAACTACCTCCAGCTAGTAGTTCATGGCTACCTGACAGATGTCAAATTATCACCTTGAAATTTAACGATATTCCAAGGTGCTCTGGTAAGTGTACCGTAGTGCTCCAAGGCACCTCATCCTCAAACACACTTTGGGAATTTCAATATTGGAAGCATATAAGTTATGTAGAAATTTTTGTGGTTCCCATGAGTCAAATTTAAATAGTTTAAATTTAGTTAATCTGGAGCATCTTACCAGACTTACTAAATATCTAGAGGAGCAAGTATTACTGCATAGAATAAGTTCATCCCTTGGTTGGTTTAGCCCTCAATAGCAGCCTCAAAATTTAAAGATTTTAAAAGGTAACTAGAGTTTGAATTTTAAAATTGGGGATTTGGAATTATTCCAATAATGTCTTTCCCTTTTCTAATTCTCTTCTATTCAGTCACATTTCACTTTGGTAGACCCACCCATTTTAATTTAGTCATTTCTTATCTTTCCTTCCTTCTATTTAACCTTTTTAAATCTGAGATAGAGTTCTAATTATTTACCAGGGAGTGGAGGAGGAGACAAGAGTAACTTCTATTGTGAGCCAAGGAGAAGCATTTTTTTAAAGAAAAAATAATAATCACATTATTCTCAAATTGCATTGCATTATCCTTTTGAATTTTTGCCAAGTCACTGAAGTCATGTCTTTATAATTATATTTAGAGGGTGCTGCTGTCCATCTTGGAAAGATTCCTTAAGGCAAAGAAATGCTCTCATAATTTTAGACATATACCATGCCATATAACCTTATGGAAATTAATTATAATTCTGGTGGAATTTTGCACTGTGTTTGGGCTCTTATTACATCAGGAATTTGGATAATCTGTCATCAACTGCATTTGCCTTCTTGAACTTTGTTCCACCTACTTAACAGAATGAAACTTCCACATGTCACTGATGTGTATTGAGTAAACCAAGGAGCAGTGTGTTTGTTAATACCTTAGAAGAATATATTTATCTCATTTATCCCAGGTCTTTGTTTTAAGGGATCTTCTTCCTAAGAATTCTCATTCCCTTCATTTCCAGGGACACTGCCCTAAAACAAAAGAAGTTGAAGCATATTGATTGATCCCTCGACTATGCATTTATATCTGCAAGATGTGCTACTGCTCTGAACCTTCCTATATCCAAAGCTACCCTGAACCTGACTCTAAGCAGATTTACCTGCTTATTTTAAAATGATCTCCATCTCTCTCCTATTTGGCCATTATAGAGGAAATTAAAAAGGTATAAGTTAGACAAGCAATTAAACACTTCACTTACTGGCTCTACCTCCAGTGGCCAACACCAGCAATGTTGAATGGTATCTGGGCTTCTTGGTCTAAGACTCTGGTTGTTTTATTTATAAAAGGAAATAACTGATAAAAGACCTTTTATATTACTAAATAACATGGGCCAGAGTTCTGCTACTTGCACATATAGCTATTTCATGAGGGTCAATGTGACTTCCAAAATAACAACAACTACCATGTTTGGGGTATTTATTAACTGAAACCACTATAGCAAACACTGCATACAGCATCGAATTTATCTTTACAGCAACTGTAGAGTAGTCATAATTAGCCTTTTTTTTTTTAACAAACAGAAAAACTGAGGGTAGAAGTACTTAAGTAAGTTGACTAAGGACAGATAGCTAAGAAGTTTTAATAAGTAGCAGAGGTGGGGCTCAAGTAGCTCAGTCCAGTTCAATCTTAAATTAAAATCTGTATTCTTTGCCACAGTGTCTCAAGGGAAAAGTACAAGAAATACAGCAGTGAAGTCCTTGGTGTAATTTCTGATCTAATTTCCTGGTTGCAGTCTTACTTATGAAAGACATAAAGCACACAATTTGTCTTACATGAATAAAGAAGATAGAATTAAAAATAGTTTCTATTTACACATTATTAAAATTAGTATATGGCTTTTGGAAAATAATATTATACTATTGAATAAATTACATTTTCCACTGCTTTTTCTCTAATTCCAGAATGAAAACTTGAATAATATAGCTTTATAACTTATCCAGTAATAATGGCTGTTTAAAATATGGCATTCTTTCTAAAATAGTAGGTATTAGTATAAAAAATCATTAATGGTATAGAAGAAAGTTATTAATACTGGGTCTAGAATTTCAACCTGTTTCTCCACCCAGCTCCTCCAGGATGATTCTCAGCCTCCCTCAGAGACTTCCTTACAGTATTCACCCCATGCTTGGCAGTGGCCAAGAATAACACCAAGGTCTACAGTAACAGTGAAAGGGAGCTGAGGAGCAAAAGTTGGAAGAGGCACACCAGCCATGCAATGAACCCTTCCTTATTCGTGGATTTTTAAAGGTTGTTATGACTGTCTGTTCTGGATGGAGATATGCAAATTGGCAAAATCCTACCACAGTCCTAAATGTATTTCGTAGCTTAGATTTAGTGTTTCTTTTTCTATCCAGCCTTTTTTTTTCTTTTTTTGTCTCATCATATTATGGTTCAGGGATTCTTCATCTTTCCTATCACATAACTCCTCAGAATCCCCTTGCTTTGGGATTCATAGTTCATTTCCTCCCCTGAAGCCTCAATTGGATATACTCACCGCTGAACTGGTCACCATCTTAGAGGACAGAAGCTGAACTGCAGAAGGCATATTAGGCATTACTAAAGAGTTTTGCTTCTTTATGGGTGAAAATGGTCAATATTCTGCTTGTGACTTCTCATGTAACTTTATTTAACATGTTATTCACTTATAGTAAGCCAGTTAGGAAGGCTTTTTGTTTCCTCCATGTATCTCAACTACTTGGAATTATATTCAGTTTTTCCAGAGCTGCCGCTGAAGATAGGAGCCTGACAAGATGCTTGACTAATTTAATCTATAACTTTGCTGAGTTAACAAAAGTTAAAGTTATTATATTTATTTGTGTTCCTATTTTTCTGACAGGGCTATTTCGGACATTTTCAAATGTCTGAGAGCGTCATTTATAATTAATGCTATTATATAGCATTCCATGTAAGGAGACAATATTAATCTTTTAGTAAAGAGACTTTTTACTTATTTTTGCTGCTCTGTGACTAAGAAGTAACTTAGAAATAACCTCAGAAAGTGTTAAATGTTTCCCTTTTTCTGCTGCTCATCTTCTTTGTCTCAGACACATATCAATAAAAATGCTAATTCATTGAGCACTTATTTTATGCTGGCACATCGTTGAGCATATTGTTTATGCTATCTCATTCATATCTCTTCAACCCATTTTATAAACAAGGAAGCTGAAACTTAGAAACCTCAAGTTAATTTATGCAAGGTCACTGAGGTACTACAAATATCAGTCAAGATCCACACCTATGCTGTCTAATACCAGAATCCATTGCTGTGCTTATGCTGACTGCCTCCATTAATTACCCCCAACCCTAAGCTCTATGATCTATCTGCTGGACCCTCCACATACCTTAGCTCATTAAATCTCCGAATCAACCCAACAGAGTAAGCATCATATACCCATCCACAATGAAGTGGAGAGGGAGGGCAAATACCTTGCTCTGGGTACTTGATTCTCAGATCTCTAGCTTGCCCCCTATACCATAGTCTTCATACTGAGTACTGACTGCTTTTCAGAAGACCAATGAATGCGAGTGATTTTGGTGACGCTGAAAGAAAGCTAAATTAGGAGTCATTTAAAAAATAGTTTTAAGCATATTCAACCCTGAAGTCTTCCCAAAATAATTATTCTAAATGTTTTGAACACCTAAAAATATACTTTCCAAGCCTAAGTTTATACAATAGTCCTAATTTTGCATGATACTGAATGCTGTTTCTAATGAAAAATAAATCTAGAATAACCCCTAATCTTCTACCTTTTGTCACAGACTGAGGCATAACAGCACAATAACTATTTAAAGTAAAATGGAGAGACTGTCTAAACCAAAACCATCCTTTTAAGAGCATTAGTATTTATTTAGTCGCAGGGAAATTACCGATTTGTAATTATGGGAATAATAATAACAGTAATTCTAATATGGCTCCACTAAAGCATGTAATAATAATTTTCACCTTATTTCTTACTTTTTTCTCTCTGTTTAAAACTACTTAAAACTATAACTCCTAAAATTAATTAAAGAGATAAGACCAGCTTAAAGTTTTTTAGCACCTTTGGGCTTTATGAATATGCACAATCAGGAAAGTAAAGGAAATGTCACCTGGGCAGAATGCACCTAGAAAATTTTATATCCTGTTTTAAGTCCACGTGCAGTTGAGTTTTTTTTAAATAGTGTTAAAATTTTTAAAACTAACAAAATGCCTCTGTTCAGCTTACTGCTCTCTTAACTTTTAAATTATAAATGCCATAAGAACAATAATGACTTCAATAATAACTTTAGAATGATCTAATCTGAATGTTTCTCATGCTCAAAGAAAAATAGCCAGAGAATGATCTCTGCAAACAATATTTAGTTTTTTTTTTCTTTTAAATTGAAAGCAAAGGCTGCACACAGAAACACCTGGGTTAGGCTTAGAGTAGTCTGGCACTGCTTTTATAATGGCTTTGAAAATGAGCTCTGAACAATATAATGGTTTGCAAAAGTGACACAATAAAAATAAAATGTGATGAAAATATTTATGAAATAGAATGTTCCAATTAAATGATATGTTTCAGTTCAATCATATTTAAGCAGAAAATTTTTATTACCACTCTTCATTGAAAAGCTTACAAAAGTTATCAGTCCGTCCCCCTCCTTCAGTACCTGGGATAGCATGATTACAATGATAGTGTGTTTGCCAGGAGCCACAAATTCAAACATTTGAGGGGCCAGGTACAAAGGCAAAACCAATGAAGCAAATGAAGCATAGCTTATCCAAGCATAGCCCAATATCTAACCTTTAGTAATGTCCTCCAAATGGCTTTTACTAAGCAGTATTTTCTTGAAAGCTATCTTTTATTAAGTCCTATGGTACTTGTCACATTACGTTATATAACATCACCCAACATCATAGTGAGATAGATATTGCTAGTGCCTCCATTTTATAAATAAGAAAATGGGGGCACTATAGGGATCAGGAATTAGTCTGTGGTCACACAGCCTTATATATAGTAGTGTCTACAGTAAATGCCATGAAGTGTCACATCAGGACATGAGTTCCTATTCACCATTAATCTGGATTTAATAATTACAGAATGGTGAGTAAAAGCCTTTATACATATTAACTCACGTAATCCCCACTGTAACTATGAAGGGTAGGTACTACTATTTATACCTGTTTCATAGATATGGAAACTGGATCACAGAAAAGTTACAATAGTTATCCAGCATCACATAGCTAGTAAAAGCAGAACCAGGAATTAACGCCCAGGTGGTCTGTTTCCAGAGCCCCTGCTCTTGGTACGGTTCTCAACTGGAGTGATTTTGCCCTCCAGAGGACATGTCAATCTCCAGAGACATTTTGGTTGTTACAAACAACTGGGGAAGGCAGGAGATACTGACATCTAGTAGGTAAAGGCCAGGGATGTGGCTAAATACCCACAGTACACAGGACACCAGTACACCCACAACACAGAATACATAGCCCAAAATGTCAATAGAGCCACTGATAAGAAACCCTGGTCTATGTGATTACTACTGTGCAACTATGCAAATGGAAAATAGGCTATTGCCAGAGATGGAGATTGACAGCACATAATTTAAAGTCTTTATCTCTAAATAAATCTCTGCTATCAGAGTACTTTCATTTTATCTCTTTCTTCTAAAACGTGAACTGTAAAAATATAATCCAGATAATTGCGTACTTTATTTAACAAGACATTGGCCTTTTTTCATCTTATGATGATATTCACTACTGTAAATTCTCTATTAGCTTATAAAAATTTTTACCATCAAGTTCAGTTTTATGAAAAGAATCTTAAACACTTCTCTTTTTCGTCACTATTTATGCACATTATTAAAATTCTCCCATACACTTCTACACAACTATCTCTTTAACTGGAATTGCTCCCAATGAATCTTTCTTACCTCCTCTTTCCTTCTGACATTTATAAGTTATTTCCCACAAGTCACAGCGAAGGTGTTGGTGAAGAAGAAAAATGTGAAAGGAATCCTTTTGCCCTTAATTACTTAGCAGCTGTCTTGGCACATTGCTTTCCCTTTTCCCTTTTGCCCCTGAAATGCCTGTTATCTCTATTAATTATTTTCAGAGTTTAGAGAAACAATATGTAATGGGTTGGACAGAGGGGGAGTTAGAGATGAGGAGCACTGACGTCACCAGAATTGGACAGCTGGCTGAGAGGGAGTGTTCTGCTAGTGAAATACAAGACAGAAAAGATAAAATATTTAAAAGATAATATGCTGCATGGAGGAAAGGGGAAGGGGCTTCAAAAACGGCCATTAATCCACAGCTCTCCTGTCAACAGTGGTTTATTTAAACATCTGTTAAACATTTGTAATTTTAACAAATCTACCTCAAAGTAGCTGGAATTTTCTTTTAAAACAGATTTCTTTGTAGGGTTCAAAAAAATGTGTCTTTTAAACTTAAAATCTAACTGACCTCTTAATGAGCTTCTGACCAAACTAGAACCTTCTAGATTTAAATTTTGTGTACTTTTGGTCAATGTGACTTCCTGTTTTTGAAAAGGGAAAGAAGATTAAGAAGGCTCCAAAAGCTGCTTACATTTGGAACTGTTCTTTAAATATTGATTTTATGTGAGTTAAGTATAAACTGGTTAAAAACATATGGATTAAATTATCCTTAAAATATGAATGGTTTTAAAAATTAAGGGGGAATGCTTGGCAAACTGTGATTATTTTTTGTCAAAGTGAAACTATTTCAAAAGTAGTTGTTACCATTAAAAAATATATTCCCAATATAAATAGATTTGTTGTTTCCTTCCTGGACTTGTTCTCTTTAATTCACTAGCCTTATGGAAATTGTCAGAAATGTATTTTAAGAGTATACATAGTATCAACAAGGCATAAGAATTTATCTAGCAGAACTTGTATTTTGGGAATTGTTTTTCTATTAGTTTACAATTATATTCTTAAGAATTGCTCTGGGAAGAATTTTTTCTGATGCAAATCCATGTGGTAATACTTCTTAAACCTCTTCATAAATTAGTTTCATATCACATTTAAATGAAGTTCATGTAAATTTGATTTGTTTTTTTACCACAATAATAAGTTATATAGAAATGAGATGTATTTGTTATGGTTATTATCTTAGTCCATTCTGTTTGCTGTAACAAAACACCATAAACTGGGTGACTTGTAAACAATAAAAATTTATTCCTCACAGTTCTAGAGGTTGGGATCTAAGATCAAGGCACTGGCAGATTCTGGGATCTGGTGAGAGACCCTTTCCTAGTTCATACATGACACCTTCTAGCTGTAATGTTTTCACCACCTCACATGGTGGAAGGGTCTCCACTGACCCTCTTTTTCTTTTTTTTTAAAGTTTATTTATTTTGAGAGAGAGGACACATGTGTGAGCTGGGGAGGTGTAGAGGGGAACAAAGAGAATCCTAAGCGAGTGCCATGCTCTATCTCACAACCATGAGATCATGACCTGAGCCAAAATCAAGAGTCAGATGCCCAAAAGACTGAGTCCCCCAGGCATCCTATGGCCCTCTTTTATAATAGCACTAATCCCATTCATGAGGACTCCACCACCTTCATGATCCAATCATCTCCCAAAGGCCCACTTCTTAACACTATCACCTTAGGGGTTAGGATTTCAATGTATGAATTTGGAGAGGAGGACACAAATATTCAGATCATAGCATGTTAGTGATAGTATTTTTAACAACAAGGCTGTTATCTTATATCTATGTATGTAAGTTTAATATGTGGGTATCAGCTTAGGCTATAAGAGAAACTAGTCAAATTAATTCTTTTACTAAGTTCACATAGTTTGCCAAAACACAGAAATGTTAACCAAGATGGTTTAGCAAAATCTCCTCTTAAAGAAAACACAATTAGCATTGGAAGGTGAAAGGAGGAGTAAAAACTACAGAGGAATTTGAACTTGAATCACATGATATGTATTAGGTTCAGCCACATGATCCTTAGTTGCAACTTAGCTAATGCAACTAAGTACCAAAGAACAGGTGAGGACCACTGCAGGTGAAGTTTGACATCATCCCTCTGAGAACTGTCTAGTTATGAAGTTGTTATTTGAGATCATCACTTTAATTTCTGGAAGACCATTTATATAAAGAAAAAATAAAGTACTATGTCTAACTATATAACTTTAGATACCATTCGATAGTTGGCAGATTTCTCACATTTACTAAATTGTATACCCTTTCTCCTACTCTTCCCCAGCTTTCTCACTAACACAAGAATAAGTATAGCTCAGCACAAGTTTTATTTATCAAAGTAAAACAGATTTATCATATATCACATGACAAAAAGGTTAAGTGTACTGATAAGCTGAGAGATCTGAATACCTCTTGTACGAGCTGCTGGAAATAAAAATCATAACTGCTATTAGTTTTGAGTACCTATCATATATAAGAAGCTGAACTAAATAGATCACATGCAATTGGTATCTTTTTAATCTTGCTTGCAATCATGGAAGGCAGAAACCACTGACATGTTACAGAGGATGGACCTGAGATAGAATTTTTACCATAAAGTGACAACCTGGGATTTGAGTGCAAGGTTTTCTGCTTTTGTACTATATCATGTTATATATCAATTATACATGTATTTATGTTTATACATGCATATATTTGTATTTCAGCACTTGTTACTAAATTTCAGAATGTGACTGTCACCAATGTGTCTCTATTTCTGAATAGTACATTATCTTTTAGTGATAACACCGTGAGACCAAAGTTAATCTAAAGAGGTGCTGAACACACTTTGCATAATGTTGATTTAACCTTCTTCATTTTTCTGACTTACAGGTTTATATAGGGCTTTTATCTAGAAAATATCCTTAATATGTTGATATTGATCTTATTTTTTTTAATTTAAATGTCTCTAATAAAATCTTAATCCTTCCCAACACAATATATTTTTATGTCAGTCATATGGTTTTCCTCATAATAGATGTTTGGGTATGTATGGGATTGAGCTAATAAATTTCAATCCCTTCTTTTTTTCATTATCTTTTTCAGGAACATCCCTCACTAGGCCAACTCTCTGAGAAGTTAATAGACAACAACATTAATGTCATCTTTGCCGTTCAAGGAAAACAGTTTCATTGGTATAAGGTGCGTGAATTCCAAAATATAAAAACTGAAATGTTTGCATTGGTAGTTAGAATACTTCTTGGGTCCCCAGGTAAGGAGTCTGGAGTTATTATACTTTTTACTATCTGAATTTTATAAAGTAGTAGCTAATGTATACTACACAGTGTTGTAAGTAAACATTTATGTATAAATTCTTTGTTTATAACACTTAGAACCAAGTGTGGGCACTGATACTTAGTGTGGTACTGTGACATTAATGGAGAAGACTTTTATCAGGTAAAAAGTGGTTCACATTCCAACTGCACCTTTCATGTATGGATTCCTGCTTCTATTCAATCTCTGGGCATATTCTCATAATAGATTAGGTTGGGGAACATCAGCTTAGTTTTCACTGGTAACAACATACCTAGATTTGGTCTAGGCCTCCAACAAAGGAACAAGAGGAGTCACTGAAGTGGCTGATCCAGTTAGAGGTTTCCTATGGAAGAAGAATCTTGGTTTTGTCCACAATCCTTCAGGCCAGATGAGACCCACAAACAGAACAGATGTTTGGCAAAACCATGTCACTCTGGCAGCATTGTGGGACCCACCCCCAACAAAAAATTGCTTCTGTGACCCTGCTGTCATATTCTTTTCACAGTCTTTTAGGTTCTTTTATCCAGAAAACTCTCTTTTCTTCATTTTCATGATGTGACTCCTTGATTTTCATTGCACGTGTCTGTTCACTGGATCTCCATCTCCTTTGTTATCTCTGCCTCTTCTTTCCACTCTCACTGTCCTTTACTTATTTCTTTTTTTTAAAAAAAATTAATGTTTAGTTTTTTTGAGAGAGAGCATGAATGGGGGAAGGGCAGAGAGAGAGGGAGAAACAGAATCCAAAGCAGGCTCCAGGCTCTGAGCTGGCAGCACAGAGCCCAATGTGGGGCTCGAACTCACGGACCACAAGATCATGACCCGAGCCAAAGTCGGACACTCAACTGACTGAGCCACCCAGGCACCCCTACTTATTTCTTTCAATACTTCAGAAAAAATAAATATCCTTCGGTTTCAATAAATGCTTGAATCAATTTGCATTAGCCATAAAACTGGTATTCCCTCCACCAATTTCCCCAATACCTGACCACTTATATGTATCATCTGAAAGCACTACTTTAATCATGCCACTTCTTCCCTTAGAAATCTACAGTGAAACTTTAATCAGTTCCCTGTTTTCCCAAGCTGATACACCATGGAACCCCTTTTTAATGTGACAATTATTAATAGTCACAGAAGTAGGGCTCTACTCCAAATTAAATGCCCAAACTACTTTATTAACAATAGGAACAGATTCCACTTACTGAGTTCTTACTATTGTATGGCACTGAGTTTATTAACATCAATTCATATAATACTCCTAACAACGAGGGAAGTATTACTAATTTAAAGCCCACTTTAAAGTTGAGGAAACACATTCACAGAGGTTACATACTTGCCCAAACTTTCCTAACAGCTTAAATCCTGTGTTCTTAACCTCTAAGTTTAATAGTTGAATTTCAAATTATCATCTAGCTTGTTACTGCTCTAGCCTCTTCCTGCTTTGCTACGGATTACTTAATAGTTGCTGCTCTTATTGGCTTTAGCAGTTTCTCCCTACTCCTTTAAACAGATTTTCATTGACTGATAAAACCATAAAACCAGGTTTATTATTAATTGAATTCTGTGCAAAGTAGGATCTGTGCAAAGTAGGAATCAACAGGCTCCAGAAGCCGGACGAGTCCTGTGAGGAGGCCTGTGTCTACCCTTGGAGTCACCTACTTTGGCTGCCCAGACATACTTTTATCAGTCACCTCCATCTGGGTTGTAACAGCCTCCTAATCCATGTCCCACATTCGTCCTCCACTTGGCTGCAGAATGATCTATTAAATCACAATTGTGACCACAGTTCTCCCTACAGCAAAATATTCCAGTGGTTCATTCTGATTTAAAGGATCAAGTCTTTAATGTGGCATATGAGCTCATCTCGTTCCTGTTTGCCTCTGTGCACATACACTCACCCACTCACCAGGCTCTTTCTTTCCTTTGTGCCTTTGTTCTTGTTATGTATCCCCCATGCCTGGAAGTCTCTTTCCCTCATTATTTGGCTCACTCTTAGTCATCCTTTAAGATACAGCTCATGAGTCACCGCCTCCAGGTAACAATCCCTGACAACTTTTGCAGCCCTCAAATACTTGCTGGGTATCCCTCTCCTTCAGGTCTCTGCATATCTCTATTCATGTGTACATCGTTTTTTGAAGTTGTCATTTATATACCTATGAAATCCTTAAGGATGGAAACTCCAAAGTGGTACCTAATAGGTATACAATAAAGGTTAAATAATTGGCTTTTAAAAATCTATAAGTGATCAATTTTCCCTAGTACCTAAGATAACAAATTGTTAATGTCCAAGTAGTGGCTGGCATATAGCAGGAACTTAATGATATTTGTGAATGGTAAAATGAGTGTATAAATGGATTTCAAGTCTTTCTATAATCTGATTCCTTATAAATATGCAGCCTTCACTCCAGTCAGACTGGTTTCTTCTCTTTTCTTACTTCATCTAAACCAGGTAAACCTTTAAGCCTTCACTAATTCTCACTTTCTCACTAGGAATACCTAGAGTTTTCTCCATAATTGTTATATGCCATCCATCAAGAATACCCACTCCATGAAGGCTCCACTTGTGACAATGATTTTTTCTCCAGCCTGGGCCAACATGTCCTATAGGTCACTCCACAAAATAGTAGTTCTGCAAAATATTTATATATGTTACATGAGAAAAAGTTTTGTGATTTAAAAATGTTGGAAACGCTGCAACAAATGCTGCTAAATTATTTCCAAATTGCAGGACTTCTCTGAACCTTTACTTTGCAGGTGTGCATTTTGAGTACTTAAAGGGAAGAAACCATATGGAGAACTTTCCAAACTTACTTGCCCTCAAAACCCTTTTGATAACTATGTTCCATGGAACATGAGAAATAATTTGGAAAATGCTGGTCTGTATTTGATTGGGTTTTTAGATCAACATGTAATTTGTGCATGCATACAGTCTCATGCATATACACATACACACACTCCCATTTCAGATGTATGTGTTTTGGCTGCCCTACTTGGTTGCTCACATTTTTCTTGTATCTTATATTTTGTTTCATTCATGTAATGGCTCAACTTCCACTAATAACTATAAAAAATGTTTAATATTTGTTGATTGCTGAACCACCATATACCACTGTCATGTAAATGCTATTGGTATATTTTCTAGGACCTTCTACCCCTCTTGCCTGGCACCATTGCTGGTGAAATAGAATCAAAGGCTGCAAACCTCAATAATTTGGTAGTAGAAGCCTATCAGGTACGTATATATTAAACACTATTTTTTTCATGTAAACTTTTAACCCCAATTTCTGTGGCAGGATACAAATTAAGGCCTTATCATCTTGAGAGGAATGGTGGACAGAAAATTAGGTTAAAAGTTAGGAATTTTAATTTAGCCCTGGCTCTACTACTAACTAGTCATGAAACCTTGGGAAAATCAGTTCAGTTTTCTGTACCTCACTGTCTCATTGACAGTAAACGTGGGTCAGGCTAGAGCCTATCTAAATTTCCTTCCAAATCAAATGTTAAGTAAGTCACTAAATCACGGCTATAGAATATACTTTATTACCATAAATGTCACAATTTCCTATGTTGTAAAGGTCAAGAAATCCACACTATTTAAAGCAGCAACCTATCAGGTGGAACAATCTGGGATATAGAGATGACTGAGAGGACTCTGTTGGGGTTTCCTAGGTCAATCACTTGATTGTTTAATCAGTTATTTTAGCAGTTTTATGAAACTAATTTGATGAAAAGAATCACCTTAAGAGGTATACTATTTTATTGAATTACAGTTGTATGCTCTTCCCAGTCTAACAAAGAGTGAGTACCAAATGTAAAGTTTTACAGAAACATCTGCTCTCAACACAGGTCATTACTGGATACAATAATCATTGTTAAGATGTTGTAATAATTTTGATTGTTACTTTAATACCACTGAGAATCAGATACTTTCCATACATGACCTCATTTAATCCAGACAACTGATCCATAAGCGAGATGTTGTACTCCCATTATGTATTTATAGAACCTCAAAGAAGGGAAGCAAGCTAACCAAAGGTGAAACAAGCAGGAGAAGCAGGATCAGAACCCAGGTCTTCCTTAATTCTAGTTGCCAGGGGCTTCCTTCTCTGTGATACCACCTGTTTTCCTTCCTTCCTTCCTTCCTTCCTTCCTTCCTTCCTTCCTTCCTCCCTCTTTTCTTTTCCTTCCTTCCTTCCTTCCTTCCTTCCTTCCTTCCTTCCTTCCTTCCTTCCTTGCTTTCTTTCTCTTATTTCCAAACAATCCAAAGATAGGCTTATTCTATCTTGGATTCATGGGCCATTGATAAAGTCTCACTTCCCAAATTCTCTGATTCTCTTCCTGACACATAGAGATGAATAATGTTAATAGTAGCTCAAGCATTATAAGAAATCTCAGGCTTCTCATTTTCTCCATGAAGCATCTGTCTTCAACTTGAGCACAAAAGGTAAAGTCAGGAAGCAGGCACATGATAGAAAATGACTTGTTTAAACTTTTTTCTTTTAAAAATGTTTTTAAATGTTCATTTTTGTGAGAAAGGAGAGACAGAGAGAGAGAGAAAGCACACGAGCAGGGAGGGGCAGAGAAAGGGAGACAGAGGATCCAAACTGGGCTCCTCACTGACAGCAGAGAGCCCGACGCAAGGCTCAAACCCACAAACCATGAGGTCATGACCTGAGCCCAAGTCAGATTCTTAACTGACTGAGCCACCCATGTGACCCTCAACTTTATTCTTTTAAAAGAAAAATAGGTGCGCCTGGGTGGCTCAGTTGGTTAAGCAGCCAACTTCGGCCCAGGTCATGATCTCGCAGTCCATGAGTTTGAGCCCCGCCTCGGGCTCTGTGCTGGCAGCTGAGAGCCTGGAGCCTGTTTCAGATTCTGTGTCTCTCTCTCTCTGACCCTCCCCCATCCATGCTTTGTCTCTCTCTGTCTCAAAAATAAATAAACGTTAAAAAAATTTTTTTAATTAAAAAAAAAAGAAAAATCTTGTAAGACTTTTTTTTTTTTTTTTTTTTTTTTTTTTTTGCCAAGGAATTGTTCTATGCCTCAAAAATACATTGGATGAAATAAGGAAAACCATCTTTAATTATTTTTATTTCTCACTATTACAAAAGAACATTGAGTCTGGGGAAACTTCTCATCAAGGAAAATCAAACATATACAATTCATTCCCATCTGCAGTTTGTTCCCAGGAATAATCAAAATAAGGAAGGGATTTACAGTGTTAGAAATCACCCCAGTTTTTATAGTATGAACACATTTACTAGTCCAAACAAGAAATATAAATTGACAAACTTGCCTGTGTGTCAGACTATGCCAACAGAAAGGGAAACAGCAGCATTTGGTTTTATATTCTTTATTTACCAAGGTTAGGTATCCAATGCCTTAGCAAACTGCAGTTCTGACTGACCTTAAACAATAGGAAAATACTAGCAAATCCAACGAGACTCACTCTGGCTAACTAATCTCCTTTATGTTAGGATTCTATTATTATTTTATACATTTTTATAATTTTCAAAATTCTTCTGAAGTTTTATTTTGTCTTCACAGTCCAACAGAAATAATTCACAATGCATTGAAGAATAAAGATACTTCACTCTAACTTTTAAGTTTTTGCATTTCCTTTGTAAGAATTTTATAAAATTTACATACAAATTTAGTGTATGGTGAATGTGACGCATTTTAATTTTATCCTTTACAATAGCACTGCCATTAAAATTAAGATTAAATAAAAATCACGATGATAATAACTTAAACTGAAATTAAGATATTAAAAATAAGTTATATTTAATACAAACAGAATTAAATATTGAAAAATAAATTCTGCCTCTGTATCTATTAGATATAAAAAGAATCTTGATATTATGTTTGGAACCTAATTTCTAAATCTCAAAACTGGGCAAAATTTTAGATATTTGTCTTCACACCTTGCTTAAGTGAAAAACATTAGTGTAACAAGCTTAACTTTTTAACAGAAAGAATTTCAGAAGAGCAAACTGAGAACACTCATTATATTAGGAATGTCCTTCTTATCTGTCAAACCATCACCATATCAACACCATTTGTATACCATTAGAAGTCGCAGTTAGTTTGCTAAGAGTGTCCAAGTAAGTGATTACAATGGATGAGCTCTCTGGGAGATTTAAAAATTTGGCTGACACAGTCTTCTCTAATCCAAATAAAATTTACTAATTTGAAAAAGTATCTTGTTCTAGATTTACCACTGTGGCCAACTATTAGTTAAGCATGCATCTCTTTATTGATTATACAGTTGAAAATTAAAATTTACTCAAGTAAAAAATTAGAAGCCTTTGGAAAAATTGTCTGTCTTCATATCTTGCTATTCATCTTTCCTTAGATATATATTTCATCTTTTCTCCTTCCTTTTGTTTACAAGTATAAAGTTAAGGACTTTTGCATGTGGTAGACTGTTTTATGAGATCAAATACACACAGATCTTCAGTACTTATTTAATGCAGCTAGCAATGTTTGTAACCAAAGATTTGTGACGGAAGAAATTAGTGTGTGCTTGATACATGATAAGCATTACATAAACATTTTTGAATAATTATATAAATGAGTGAATAAATGCACTCATAATGTTTGTAATGGTTTTCCTGTCTAGTAAATGTTCCCACTGTCCCACTTCAGTATCAAGGATTAGAACAAATTTAATTAACACAAGTAAGCCCCAGGGACTTGGCAAAATTCCTAGGGCATGCTTGGAGAATTTACAGGACATATCTAGCAGGTAATTCTTAGGCCTACAGTACAGAAATGCTCTCCCCAAAATTTACCTTTGAATTCTGTATCAGTAAGGTGTTTTAGGTTTCATGATAGCCTAAAGTGTTTGAAACTGAAATATTTATTTATATATAACATAAATGTCAGGAGTGTGTTTCAGATTTTAAGCTGTTAAGATTTACCCTCTGTGATGATATATGTGTTCTCAATGTTTTATTCAATTTTTGTCACAAAATATAAACATTATTGGATTTAAAATGATTATTTCTGTAACACAGGCTAAAGGAGAAATATCTCCAAAGTGATTGAAATGCATAGTCATGGCAATATGTGAAAAAAAAATAGAACAATTTAAATGCATATGGTCTAATCCTTCAGTATTTCTTATGTATATCAAATATAATTGGGTCATTATGTGGAAACAGTATATTTATTCATCCTTTCATAGGGACAGACTCTTTGATTTAGTTAAAAATTAAATCTAGAATCATTTAATAAGCTTGACTCTGTTTAGTTGTTTACATTTGAAATTTCTATGATATACAATTAAAAAATGATGTCTCTGCAGAAACTCATTTCAGAAGTGAAAGTTCAGGTGGAAAACCAGGTAAAAGGCGTCTATTTTAATATTACTGCCATCTGTCCAGATGGGACCCGAAAAGCAGGCACAGACGGATGTGGAAATGTGACAAGCAATGACGAAGTATGTGGGTGTGCATTTTTCCCATTTTAAAATAAACTAAGTTGTTTGGCAAGTTTTCTCACAGAAAAATCAAACCATTCTGGAAAACTTTATTTACTACTGACTCCAAGGATCATATTTATATAGTTCAAAGTAATTTTTATTGTCTCTTTATAAAGTTCCTACTTGTTTTAACTCCATTTATTTGTCTTAAACTCTCAAATTAAGTAAATATATATTATATTAAATACTTATTTAATGATAATAACTTTAAACTTCTGTGTCACAGCCAGTATATATCAGTAAAGCACATCTTTTCAAACAAGTAGTGTTTACACTTATGATGATGATACCTACCTTTTTGGTTGCAAATCTCAGAATTTGAAATTGAAGGTAATAAGCCACAAAAAGAATGAGAGTGATGGAGCAACTGATAAAGGCTATGAATTCCAAAATCTTTCACTGTGCTATTGTCCCAGTACTCAATGATCTAGGATGACGTGGGGACATTTATTAAGAACAATAAAAAAGAAGTGTCATTTAATTAAAAAGGGATAACCTGGAAAACAGAGGGTCCAGATTATTGCAGTGCTAAGAAATAGGACCAGGGGTGATAGGAATTCTCCCAGTATCAGCACAATAGAGGGCAAACACACAGAAATATGCTCTTCGAGGGAATTCTTGTTAGATGAGGTGATTTTCAGTGAGCCACCTTGAGGCATCAGTTGCCTAATTTTTAAATGAACAGATTACAAAATTTAGAATCCCTTTTCCTTTCATCTCTAAAGTTCTATGATGTTGTTATTTTAGTGTCATGCTGTAGTTCAGAAGTATGGTAGTATGGTTGCTCCAACAAGCTGGCTATTTGAAATCAATTATGGCTAGTTTCTAATTCTGTAGGTCCCTGCATAATCACTTTTTGGATTTTGTTAAAAAGACATTATATAAAAAATATATATTTGGTTTATAAAATATACAATTATAACATATAATTTTCATATAATATATAAATATATATTTGATTTCCATTAAATATAGAAAAACTTTGTGCTAGCAAAAGTTTCTGAGAAAGGGTTAGCCGTTTAGAAGTAGTTCTTTCTTTCAAAATCAGTTTTGGCAGAAAGATTTTCCTTCTTACTTTTTTTTTCTTTTACTTTGTCTATAATCCGTTTTTCACCCTCACTTTCAACTAAGTAGTATAAACAGTTTGACTCTCAGAAAGAGTCATATGACCTCTTAATTACATAAACCCCAAATTTTGCTTTATTAATATTGGCAATGGCCACATTATCCTACACATCTGTTAATCCTTAACATTCTTTAAGACAAAAAAACATTTCAAGTAAAATACCAACTGCATTAATTTTAATATTATGAAACTGATGTTAATTTCTGATGCATATATGTAATATAAAAGCCTAAACTTAGATCTTTCATACCTTGTGTGTGTGTGTGTGTGTGTGTGTGTGTGTGTGTGTGTGTGTATTTGTGCTAGGCTTTTTGGTCAGAGTGAATTTATATATATGGATATATCCCGACCCACATGTATTCATCCCAACAAAAAAGGCTACCACAAAATTTTTAAGTTGCAATGGATCTTAATCTAAGATAGAAAAAAAACATACAAGCTTATTTGCCAAAGTACCTGAAAATTATAAGGTAGGCTAACAAATCCAAAAAAGGCACATTAAACCAATCATGTGGTGCAAAAAGAAAAAAATAGAGAGAAAGGAAAAACTTGGGAGGATCTGTTGTTTCACAAGGGAAACAAACTCCTGCCAACCCAGATCTTTAGTTGTACGCTCATGTCTCCACTGAGACAAATGTAGGACCCTGTATTGAGATCTTAAGATCTGAGAGAGTCCTAAATCTTATTCCCTTAAGTAGCATCAGAGAAAGCCTCATGTTTTCCTTCATTAACACCATGTATAAACTAAAATTTAACTCTAAATCTTTACTTGGGGTTTATATATATTATATATTATTATAAGTAAAAATAATTTATTATAAATAGATTTATTTATACATTATATATTGTTTATATATTAATATTTATATGTTACATATTTATATATTTATATATTATAAATAAAAATTGTTCATCTGAACATCCTATCTCAAGGTTTAAACCAGTAGAGCAGTAGTCCTTTAGTTTATTTGATCTCTCCCTTGTGCCAAATATTCGTTAACCCCACATTTTAAGGACTTAATTCAGAAAATGGTTATTCTCTCTCAAGTTTGCTAAGAAATCAATTGAGAACATCAGTTAGTCATTGGAAGTGGAGTAGACGTTTCAAATAGACTTAAACCCATGTCCATTTAATGGTACAATAGAGACAAGTAGCAGTCATTGCTTCTTTTGACTCTCTGGTTCATTAATTAGGAAATAAATGAAATGGAAAAGGGATGTTACATCTATATATGAAAGAGTGCCTGTGTAATCTACAAGTGTTATAAATTTCTATAAGATGGTATATTATTGATTCAAAAAATCATTCACACATAAAGAGTGGTGATAAAAATAATCAAGACATATAAATATATTTTCTTTCTCTCCCTCCATTTAGGTTCTTTTCAATGTCACAGTTACAATGAAAAAATGTGATGTCACAGGAGGAAAAAGCTATGCAATCATCAAACCTATTGGTTTCAATGAAACCACTAAAATTCATATACACAGAAACTGCAGCTGTCAGTGTGAGGACAGCAGAGGACCTAAACGAAAGTGTATAGATGAAATTTTTCTAGATGCCAAATGTTTCCAGTGTAATGAGAATAAATGTCATTTTGATGAAGATCAGTTTCCTTCTGAGAGTTGCAAGTCACATAAAGATCAACCTGTTTGCAGTGGCCGAGGAGTTTGTGTTTGTGGGAAATGTTTATGTCACAAAATTAAGCTTGGGAAAGTGTATGGAAAATATTGTGAAAAGGATGACTTTTCTTGTCCATATTACCATGGAAATCTGTGTGCTGGTAAGTATAAGTAAATATATACGTGTAGTTTTTACTAGTTACTATTAAACTAGCATATATATCAAAGTCTCTTTAAGTCACATCTTTATAATTACCAACCCTGAGTCTGAATTTAATATTCAAAATTTCAAAGTCTATGAAATTAGGCCATGGCAATGCATTTATGGCACATGATTCTGCTATTTATATTTTAAATTATTTTTGTACAGAAAATAATTGAAAATGAAAACCAAAAATTAAGTGTTATTCTCAACCATGCCTTGATTTTATAAAGATAAATATCAGAAAAGGAAATTTCTGATGTCTGGCAGGTTGTCTATAATCAGAGCATTCTTCTAGAAAAGACTTGATTCATTCTCATAAGTAGTCACTCCCTCTAGCTTTCTCAAAGGATAGTGAGCTTTAAAAACACAGTTTCCATTCACTGGAAAATTCTTAATGCATTATTATAGATGGTATTATAAATTTGTAATAATTTAAACCTATCCAGTTTATTTTTGGAACAATGCAAGCAACAGAATTATCAGAAAACAGCATTCTTCAAGAGAATACGGGTTTTGTAAGTAATCTAGAAGATTAGTACCAGAGGCCACACACAGACCACGTTTAAAAATGAAATAATTTAAAATAAAAATATCAAAAGTACTTTTTGGCTAATTCAGTTTACTGCCACCTAGAGGTTAGATTCTAGAAAATCTATGCAACATTTGAAATTTAATACAAAATACTGTTTTTAAATGAATTAATTTTTCTATGACAGTGTGCTAAATCCACTTACTGTTACAACACCATTTTAAAAATTTTTGCATTTTGGTAAGCAAATATTAATTAAATTATTAATGAACTAAAATATTTCATTATCATAACCATATGGAAAGTAACAAGCCTATACAAAATGAATTTTCTATTCTTGTGTCAGCTATAAATTTGCCATATATCACATAAATATGCAATGAAAAATTGACTTTTTATTCTGTTATATACACAAAATATTTTATATGCCAAACATGTATCCTGCTATATCTTGTATCATTGGTAGAATGGATTATAGATAAGTTAAGAACAAGCCAGCAATTATCTTCTAATATTTAGAACTAATCCTATTTGGAACAGGGAAGAGGAAGAATTCTGATATCCCACAGATATTGGGATAGCAGCTTGAAATACATTGGGAATCTCAGTCTCTATTTATAGTAAACTATTAAAAATCAATATACTAGCTCTTCTGTATGACTATTCTACCAGCCCACAGGCAGTTGAAAATCTGCTTTGAATTATTTGTGTATAAGTTATAAGTGCAAAATGTAGCTGACAAACATTTTCTTCACTAGTTTCCTTTGAGAATAAAAACATATGTTCACAGGTCAGCTGGCTAGGATTGGGCGTGCAGCCTACATATAGGGAACAGGGTCTGGCAGGCATTTGTTTGGCCTGGACCTCATTAGTTTTACATTTAGCAATTGAGTTGATCCAACAGTAGACTCTATGGAGCAGTTACCCTGTGAGGTGCTTGCAATAAGGGGAGAGAGGGAAGGAGGGAGGAAGGAAGCCAGGAAGCAAAGGAAGGAAGGAAAGACTTCTGTAGCCAAATAAGCTTGAGAAACACTACGTAACCCTGTAATATATACTCCTTCTTGAGGATTTCTAATCCACATGGGCATATTAAATTTTGGATGCTTCCTGAAGTCTAAAACCCATTTAACTACATATAACCAATGTTTCTCCTCAACTTACTTGTCTACATGCATGCCCCCAACCCCAACACACAGGTGTGCATGTGCATACACGCACATGCACACACACACACACACACACACACACACGCACGCACACACACACATACATACATACATACATACACCCACACTCCACCTCGCTTTCTCTCATTTACCACCTAATAACAACTCACAGCATACTTTAGGACATGCCTCTCTAACCTGCTAAATAATGTCTTCAAGATGTGAAGAGATCAGTTCAACTCCGCCAGAGATCTTATCTTTAAACATGGCACTAACAGAACTGAAGCACTAGAAGGGTTTGCCTTAACAGACCTTCAAAAGTATCCCAGGCCCTTAGCAATAATGAGAAACTAAGAGAATGATTATGGAGGCTATTAATCAAATACCCCTGGTTTTTGGATTTCAAGACTGACAATTAACATTACTTCAGCCTTTGTAGCTTTTTTTATATTTGTGTGTTTTTAATTTAAAACTGAATGCACAGTGACCTTCAGGTAGTCAGGCAGCCACTGCAGTGGGGCATATGTCACAACTGTCAGCACAAGAGATTAGCATCATGGGGTTTATCTACAACAGAACAGCTTCGAAAATAGACGCTCCTAAAACCTCTCGTTGTTTATGTCAGACGAATAGAAAACGATGCTGTTTCCATTCAGTTGACTGTCAGTGTGTTTCCATGGATATGGGAGGGGAATTTATGTTTGGAAACACTGCACAAAGTCAGTGGCTCCAATAACTTAGGTCCTGGAGTGTCTGTTGCAGGGCATGGAGAGTGTGAAGCGGGCAGATGCCAGTGCTTCAGTGGCTGGGAAGGAGATCGGTGCCAGTGCCCATCAGCATCAGCCCAGCACTGTGTCAATCCAAAGGGCCAAGTGTGTAGTGGAAGAGGCACATGTGTATGTGGCAAGTGTCAGTGCACTGATCCCAGGAGCATCGGCCGCTTCTGTGAACACTGCCCCACGTGTCACACAGCCTGCAGTGAAAACTGGTATGTGTTCTCCAACTCCAAACATACATGAAGCAGTTCTTCACCATAGCTATGTTCATCCTTTTATTTTGCCTTCCTTAATCTTAGAAGTTGCTGGATCTTCTCTACCAGATAAATTTGTTATCATCATGCTAAAAAGGAACTGAATAGGGACTTTAGGAACAAGAAAACTTAGATCCTAACTTTTGGCCACTAGATAGCTGTGAAAGCATTGGAATTGATCTAGGCATTCACTGCTTTACTCTTTTTTTTTTTAACGTTTATTTATTTATTTTAGCAGAGAGAGAGAGAGAGAGAGAGAGAGCGCACATAAGCAGGGGGAGAGGCAGAGAATCCCAAGCAGGCTCCACGCTATCCCCAACATGGGGATATCCCCAAGGGGATATCCCCAACATGGGGCTCCACATCCCAACATGGGGCTTGATCTCATGAAACGTGAGATCATGACCTGAGCCAAAACCAAGAGTCTGAGGCTTAACCGACTGAGCCACCTAGGTGCCCCTGCTTTAGCTTTGTTGAAACAGGTTTGTTGTTTTGAAGAACAAGATTTGGTGTTCATAAGGGCTCATTGTTTTTTACCCAGCTTTCATGAGATATAACTGACATATAGCCTTGCTTACACAAGGCTTAAGGTATACAACATGATGATAATTGATGGTAGTTTACCATCAATTAGCTGTTTGAGCTAGGGTATGTTGTCGAAATTCTCTGTGCCTCAGTTTCTTGATATTGAAAGTGATGATTATAATAATAATACTTTGCTATATAGTTCTGTGACAGAATTAAGTTAGATGATTCATGTGAAAAAAAACCCATTTTTACTTGGTGCATAATCATCCTAGAATAAATATTAGCTATTATTATTGGGTTTTTTAATTTTTTTATTTTTGAGCTTTTTAAATTATTTTAAAAATAAAGAAAGATACTGGCTATGAAGCACCCCTGGAAAAAAGTGATGTATAAGTAATAGGTGATATGTTAAGTGAAGATGGCATTATTGTTTGGTGACAGTAACTAATTTTCCAGTAACAATTTGAGCCTGTTCAAAGACCACTACTCTAAACATTACTGTGCCTTCTAATTTGTTTTATTCAAAAATTTTAAGACATTCACTTTCTCAGATTGGTAGCTCAAGTAAAATTTTTAAAATTATACATGGGAATTTATGTAACTCTCTTGGAAATGCAGTACTTAAACATAATGATGGAGTTATTTCTAATGAACCCAAGTGAAACTTGAATTGTGTATTCTCTGATAAATTTTTCTAGTAGTATAACATTTATCTTCTAAAATATTTTTGCTAATTTTATTTGTAATAAAAGTTTCTTATGTATTTCTTGGGTATTTTCTTCTCAATACAAAAAAATCATTATTTTGACTGTACACATTATTAAAATAGTTTTAGTGATTAGAATATAATTTTGCATGGTATTAAATTCAGCCAGTATTACAAATAAATCTTTTGGCTTTCTTTCCCAGTTTTACAAGACTACTATCCTAAAACAGTACTCTATTTTGATATTTTATGTCTTGCAAAAAATACTATGGGCTTACAACTGCCGGAGTCCAGCTCCAGCAGGTCCAGGGGTTCCAGAAGGATGAACAGCATCGGAGAAAAAGTGAAAATAAAACAAAACTAAGACAAAAATAAAAATAAAAAACTGAAATAAAAAGCTAAAATAAAAAACTAAAATAAAAATGGACACAGACAACAGCAGTGTGTTGAACTGGCCGATTTATTGCAGTAAACGTGGCATTATATATACTAGTGATTTCCTTGTAGCATACGTCAACTATGTTTTTTCTAACATTACCTAATTTTGAAAATGTTCCTATGTATAAACGACCTTTAAGACATAACATGGTGATTTTACCCTAACTTTCCCGCATACACTTTGATTATAGATTAATTTCTTACATATTCCATTATGCACCTGTGTTTATCTATAATCTACAAAGCATTTGCTTTGCTGTTCTCGTGAAAGGCCCTCCATTTCTCAACACCTCAAGTGGAACAGTTACAGGGACATGACCTCCTAACCACATGAGGCCAGAACAATGTGTTTGCCTCGGTCCGAGGTGCCAGAAAGGGGCTGAAAAAGCCTTAGAAACCCATGCCTCATACATTCTCAGAGAGACAATGCACCTAGGAACCAATGAACCATTCTGTAGTTTAACAGACTAGGTTCAGTCATCATCTGGAATGCCTCCGGGGGGGCCAGGTGGGCCTAGGGGTTGAAGTCACCTGTGCCCAGAGATACACTCGTTAGTTGCCGGAGTGAGGCTTTCAAATCAATATGTCTCTCCTTTACAGGCCCTCTTTGCTGGCAAAGGTATGAGGCTATCCTTCCTGTAAGTAGAGGAGTCTCCATAGGGGGTGGCAAGAGCTAAACCTAAGGCTGCACAATTTCTTGGGGAGCCTTATTTTCTTCCCTAATGGTTCTTTTCCCAGGGGGCCTGCCGAGGGCAATTCCCCAACAGACAACACCCCAGGTAGTTTTAAGACCTAATTACCTAAAAACGGGAGTCCAAGAAGCTTCACTGTCAGTGGGCCACCCTGCAGTCACCAATCCGTCCACAGCCCGGGCCCTGCCCCTCAGGCCGGGATAGCTCGGCTTCCAGCATACAACCTATTCAAAGATTAAATGTTTCGTTTCTGTTTGTCTTTATAGGAATTGTGTGCAATGTCTTCACCCTCATAATCTATCTCAAGCTATACTTGATCATTGTAAAACTTCATGTGCTCTCACAGAACAGCATTATATGGACCAAACATCAGGTAAACCAAAGCTTACTAATGAAAGCACTGGACAGTATCTGTAGAGAATCATATTCCCCCAAAGAGCCCATAATCAATCATCCTAAAGAAAGGAAAAACTGCTTCAGTGTTTTCAGTCTTCCAGAGATGGTACTTTATAAATAGCAGCTGAGTATATTTGCCATAGTTCAGCTGAATGAGTAGATCTCCTGTCTCAATTATCCAGCTAAATGCCCATGCTGGGCCCCGCTATGGAAGCACACCAAGCAGAGTGTCTACAGAGGCCTCAGTGAGCCAAGAATGGAAATTTCCTATGTACAGTCCGTTTCACCCTTAGACATAAACTCTATGGAGACATTCTTCTCTTTCATAACCCAGCTTACTTCCAGTTACAACCTTCCTCATGTAAAACCAAAACTCTCCTTTATGTTTCAGGTGAACCAAAAATTCTAAGTAGCAATTACATGCTTTTGCAAAATATATGTCCTAAAAAGGGCCATCCTTTTCTGGTGTTTTTCATTCTGACATAAATATAATTTATGGGTGAGTGATTATAAAGGCAGCCTAATGGAAAGGGCATGAAAACTTTTAAGCTTAAAGCAGGTTCCTTGACACCAATAAGAAATACCAGCCCTCTTACAAAATTTCCCTGAGCCTCAGTTTCCTCATCTGTAATGGAGATGATAATACCAACCTCAAAGATTGTATGACAGCAAATGAGCCAGTGAACATGACAGATATATTTAAATTAAAAGATGACACACAAATGGGAGAAACATGTGAAAGCTGTGTTCAAAGACCACTTTAAGACAAAACTTCATTAGAACTCAAAAGCCAGTATCCGACTTTGCTCAGGTGTTAAGGTGTTGAAGTACACATGAATTAGAACTTAAGCTTTAAATTATGTCTTCTTTGAAAGAATTTCTACTGCTACTATTATTTCTAGTCTCTCCTCCAACTTATGAAAATAATTCCAGCTCTTACAGAGCCTGCACAGAAGAATAAAGTTTCTCCAGTTTTGTTTCCTTCTTCTCTTGCATCCACACTGATCTTAGTCCATAATAAATTTGGCTTTGAAAACAGCCCATGTGCTGCCAGCTGGGGCTGCAGCAATCACTCCAGAAAGCCAAGTGCCTTTTCTAATAAATAGAGCCCTTCCTGTCAACATGTCATTTATTATGTTAAGTAAACAAACCTACTCTGACCTAAGTGTGGTTACAAAAAGTATTCCCTTAAAGGTCCTTAGGAAAAGCCCTTGCTTGACCTAAACCAAGATGAGAGTCATGGCCAAGGCTAAATGTTTGGCTATCCAAAATGATATTCTAACATTTTAAAATGCATGCAGACTTGAGCCTTGAAAATGTCCTCTATCCTAACCCATTAGAAATATTTGTAAAATGTAACAGTAGCTAGGGGGCTCCCCTCCCTTTCACAACTATGGTGGAAGGAGAGGAAAAGGACATTTGTTAGCCACCCCTATTATCTATCCACTCAATCACACTTAAAGGGTGTTTTGGTCTTCTGGCTAAGCTCCTCCTAGGCAAGAAGCCAAAAAGTGGGATCAAGCCACGTGTCCCCTTTAAGGATCTGCTTTAGCCTGATGGACTAGTTCTAAGACAGCCAGAGGAAATGACAGTCTGTCAGGATGAAAGGCATGCATGTCATAGACCTGAGGGTCACTCTGGAAGACTCCAAGGGCACCACTTTTGAATAGAGCATCTTGGATTGTCTCTGTGTGTGAGAACAGTAACAAAGGGAGACTTGTACTCTCATTTGGTGTTTCTATTCCAATTAGTAGCCCTCTGGATTCCCTTTACCCTTTCTTTCAAGGACCGTTGTCATTGACCAAAAGAAAACTGGGCTCGAAGTGTTCTCACTTGGTGAGGAGCCCTTACATTGTTCCTGAGCTCTTGGTTTATTCAAAAGCATGCTTGGTCATCCCTTGGGAATTCAGACAGAAATTACCCATGTTTGGGTAAGGTCTAAGACTTGGAAGGTCCCCTCTCAAAAGGCCCTCTCAGGGAGACCTTCATACATTTAGGTGAAGTCCCCAAAGTCTGGAGAATGGGTAGAAAATACTTGCCTCTTTAAGCCAGGAGGTAATTTTGTGAATCTGGGGCAGCTGGTGAGTTCTGTGGAATACTGACATATTGTGCAATGTTCCCCTTAAAATAGGGTAATACTTCTGGCATCCACAGAGCCTGCAGACTTTCCAACTAGAGTTTGCCAAAGGTCTGGTACTAAAACAGAGACCTAGTATGCTCCTCCTCTTAATGCAGCATTTCCTTCGCCAGCTAGTAATTATTTGTTCTTGAAAAAAATACACAGTGAATTTTTAGAAGCAAAATATGACAGATTTGGTTAATAGACAAGTAAAAACCAAATTAATAAAAATTGAGGAAAGAGATTTGCATATTGTCCCGAGTTGGACACTCCTACTCCCTGGAGAAGCTACTTGTAATAATAATGGAAATTTACACTACAGTTTCAAAGGAAATAGCTATTCATCTATTAGAGTAGTACTGCTTTTAGCTTCTGCATTGTTTACTTTACTTTCCATTACTGATGTGCAACAAATGAAGAGCAAGCATAACCACAGAAACATATGCTAATGCACAGAGCTGTTAAATAATTTTTAAATCCTGTTTCCCACTTAGTGACCAACAGTACACACCACAAAAACTGTCTCTTCTCTGCCACAGGTAAAATTTTATTTGTTTAAGGGATTTGGACACATTCCAGTTAATACAATTAAAGAATGTCTCCTGGAAATATTTTAATAATAAATGTGTAATAAAAAATTATGGAGTTTATTTTTGAATCAATAGTAATGGCATTCTCCTGTTTTAAAAATCCAGGTTTGAAAATATCTCTGGTCCTATTAATTGAGACGGAGAACATTGTTTGCTTGTTAGAATCCTTTGATTTACTCATTCTAGTTTTAATCCATTTATTTGTTTGCTTCATTACAGAATGTTTCTCTAGCCCAAGCTATTTAAGAATATTTTTCATCATCTTCATAGTTACATTCTTGATTGGGTTGCTTAAAGTCCTTATCATTAGACAGGTGATACTACAATGGAACAGTAATAAAATTAAGTCCTCGGCAGATTACAGGGTGTCAGCCTCAAAAAAGGTCAGTGGATTCTAAAAAAGAATTACTATCAGTATGTCATTGTCCACTTCCAATATTTAGGCTGTTAATTAACGATAGTATTTTTTCTCCATCAAGGACAAGTTGATTCTGCAAAGCGTTTGCACAAGAACAGTAACCTACCGACGTGAGAAACCTGAAGAAATAAAAATGGATATCAGCAAATTAAATGCTCATGAAACTTTCAGGTGCAACTTCTAAAGAGATAAAAAGTACTTTATGGGAAACTGGATTTTTAATAATTGCTCCTAGAAAATATACTGTTAGAAGTCACAGGAGGAGACAAACTGTTCTAGATCATGCTGGTTGCTGGTTGTCCACTTGAATGAAGACTGACAAGCATCCTCATCATCATGTGACTCACATCGCTGCTGAATTTTTCAGAGAAAAATGTGTCTTACTACTGTTTGAGACTAGTGTCATTGTAGCACTTTACTGTAATATATAACTTATTTAGATCAGCATAGAATGTAGATCATCTGAAGAGCACTGATTACACTTTACAGGTACCTGCCATTCCTGTGCTTCCCAGAGAGAGACAATGCTGTGAGATAGTTTGGGCACTGTGTCACTACAAGGGTACAGTAATCCCTCCACCGAACATGTGGATGAAAAAAATAACAGGCAGTTATAGTACTGTTGCCAAACACTTCTACAACTGGCAGTGACTAGACAAGAACATCTAGATGAATAAATGGTTAGTGTTTCACTCATTCAAGAGGTTAGTAGATAAAACCTTAATCTTGAGGGAAACTTCTTTCGAAACTGTGTAGTGTTATGCATCTGTTTATGTTTTCTGCTTTTTACAAGATACTAATCCCAACATTCTCTCCTCTTTGCCTTCATGTTTTTTCTTTCTTACAGGATAAGTTTATATTATGTCACAGATGACTGGATTAAATAAGTGCTAAGTTACTACTGCCATAAAAACCTAATAATACAATGTCACTTTATTAGAATACTGATGTTTTAAAAGCTGAATGTTTAATAAGGGACACTGTAAAGTCACATCAAAATCAGAACAGCTTCGTTGTGTGCAGACGTGGAGTCTTATATCTTCTTACCTGATAAACTGGATGTTCCACCATTTCATTTGTCTAATCATCAGGTTGAAGTTCACAAGGTATTTAGAAACTCTGCCTCAAGCAAAGTACCACATTTTTTAGTGTGCTCTCTCAGATATTAAATCCAAGTAGATATGAGCATTTTTCAAATTGAAAGCTATAGTAAGCTCTATTCTTTTTTGCATTTCAGTACAGCCTAAGAGATTCTGTCCCTGAATCACCTCAACCCTACTCACCAGAATTTTAAAGGTATACAGTGGGAGGAGGATAGACAATAGCTTACAAGTAAGCTGAATTCATCCTCTTAGTTAGTCAGGGAACTGAGGCTCACAAAGTTTAAATGATTTCTTAAAAAACACCCAAGTGATTAAGTGGCAGCATTTGAAGAGAAATTCTATCTTCGGATTGCCAGGCTAGTGTTCGTTGCACAATATCATGCTACCTCTTGAATCTTTAAAATATTTGATTGGCAAGTATTTTTAAATGTGATTTACTGAAGTCTTAAGTATATGAGCATGAGAAAATTTCAAAGGAAAGCAGAAAAGAGTAATTCAAACTGAATTCCACGACTGGCTTCTAATCTTTCTTGCTAATCAGCTTCTAAGAGAATTCAGCATGGCCTAAGTACAGGGAAGTCCATTCAAACGACAGCCTGTGAGTTGTGTAGTGCTCAGCCTGAGAGCTTGATATAGAGGCCATCAGCTTTTGTCTTCCCCAGTGGAAACTTCTTCACAATTACCATATCCCTACAGACTTATTTGGTCTGATTTTATTGGCTAGAAGTCCAATAGTCCTGTGTGTAGTACAGAGCTTTGCCTATGAGAACAAAGGAATTTATTTAAAATGCTTTCTTATAATTAACTTCCCAAATTTGCTGTCTTCAAGCACTGGAAGAAATGCCAGGATATTTGCATTTTAATGAGACTAACTCCCACCCCTTATTTTACCACAAAGAGGGTTTAAAAACATATAAGTGTTCTGGAGCAAACACAGCAGTCCCATTAAATGTCCCCTCGAGCCACGCAATTATGATGCTAAATTGAACTGTATTTTCTTCCCCAAATGAAACTGGGGACATTGACATAATTCAGTACTGTGACTCACTTGTGTAAGATACCTTTGATCACCAAGGATAACATAAAAATCGTATTTTGCAGCCTGCCCGTCACACATAGCATCCATTTTAAAAAGAAAAAATATGGATACACTATAGCTCCCCAAAAGGAAAAAGTGGAAATTATCCATTTATTAAAATGCCAACAATTTTAAAAATTAACATTATAATGTTCATAAACTAATCTCCATGTAGAATGAGTTATCCAAAGGAGCATAATAAAATGAAACCCTTAAAAACCGAGGGCTTCTGTTTTTATGCTGTCACTAGTTTGCACTAATATAATGGACCAACGCTGTTATAGGAAAAGACAGACTTTCTCATAGGCAGTTCAAGGCTTGATGATGATTGTAGTTATGCTTGTGATGTCTTGTGCTTTCTTTTTTTACTTAAAGACCTAATTCTTAAAGATTTTAGAGCTTATATTTTACTTGAATAATGGATATTTTCCTATAAAATGGCTTTGAGAAGAGAATTAATATTTGACTAGTTAGAATTAATTAAAAGGTAAGGGAAAACAGGGTATGCTTAGATTAAATAATTTATGTAAATAGAGCCTATTTTCAACTAATATGACCATAGGAGCCTTTTGAGATTCATGATATTAAACAAGTAATGAAATTTTAAATAATTAACAAAGAACTTGAACACTTTTGGTACGACAGCATTTTTGTGCCCTAAAGTATGTAATGATTTAGACATGTGCCATATATACACTACAATATAACTGTATGCATTTTGTTTCTCTGGGGACATCTTTACACCACAGTGTACATGGATTTCTAAACATTTGAAACCTTTTTTTGAAACTTGTTAATATGTATGAAGTCATAGACATTCTCTGAAAGACTCAAAAATTCACCAAAAATCTGATTATGTACTGAATGTTCAATACAGCTTTGATTTATAAGGATAAAAAGGAAATCTAAGGTTATCAGAATAGATTTATTTGGAGGCAAATTTTTCAAAACTCAAAATTAGTGGGTGACAAAGATGCAAAACTTCACAAAAGAATAAATTCCAAATTAAAAAAGAAAACATATACTTAATTCCACTAACGATATTCTTGTGTATGACAATAGGTATCCATGAGACACTGAAATATGATCATGATGAACTATGAAAATTTTTCTCCATAGAATTATATTCCTTCTGGTACCTGGTATAGTTAAGTTATACTCAATGACTTTTCCTTCCTTTCCTTACTCCTAGTTTTCCTACTCACTTTTCCTAAGAGCTTGCCTAAAACTCCAGGCTCAATAAGGCTAATCATGAAAAATAACTGAATGTAATGATATAATGAAGTTCTTCATTTCCAAAAATCTCTTAATGATTTCAAAATTCATTATGCACCTGAGCCAACACACACCCATTAAAATTAAGAATTTAAAATTTTCACACCCATTTGAGCTTCTTTCAGGTCTAAAGGATTTGAGATCTAGATCTTTTAATATAAGTATCAAGTGAAATATAGCTAGTTGGGAGTTCAATCATGTGCACATTGTACTCTGTTTTATATACTCTTAACATTTAACTTATGATGATCCTTATTTATATTGACCTTATGAACTCCAATTCATGCAATGTAAACTGAGATATATTTTCAGAGAAATATAGAACTAGCATTCTTTCAGATAATTTCCTTTTTCTTTTTTAATTACTCGATGGCAATTTTTTTATGGGTAACTGATTATACATATTCGTATTTCATTGATTCTAAGATTTCTACTTTTTCAATTCGCATCTCTAAAATTGTGATTGTATCTTATAATCATTGGCATCTTAGATGCAGTGTTTAAAGTTGTTCTTATATAACATTACACTAATTCATCTTTAAATGTTCATGGGGATAGGGACATTCCTTTTCTTATAAATATTTCAGAACCAATTTATGGTAACATGTGAAGCCAATTTTCAGTACAACTGAATCACATACAACTCATCATGGAACCTATCTGATTATGAGCTCAGATCCTGCAAACCTTTAGGTTGTAAAAGCTCTTTCATCTTCCTATTTATACTTTATGCTACTGGCTACGATTTCAGCATACCTACCTTAACTAATAAGAATGGGTGGGTTTCTCCCAATTTTGCTAACAAATTTTTAATCTCTCTATGCCTTTCTAAAGAATACTTTCACATGATCATCTCAGTTTTAAACAGAATTAACTGGAAAATATGTGAAACCATTGTAATTAGATTTTGTAGTATCTTGTATGTCTGATGTCAATAACAAAAGAAAAATATGATACAACCAATCAGTACTGTAGGAAAAAAACAAACAATTGTCCCCTCAAGTCCTCCTACAATTTTATTCTTTCTCCTTTCTGCTCTTTGGTTTGATTTTTTCTTTGGCTCTGATAAATTTACCTTCAAGCCCATGTAATGACTGTCATTAAACTGCATATTTAAGTTATTTGAATTATGTAAAACAATTGTTCAGCTATCTGGGCAGCTGTTAATGAAACACCTGAGAGTAATAACACTACTCTTTTATCTACCTGCATACTTTCCTGCATAAAATCTATCTTCATAAGCTAACTCTATTATTCAGATTTCCAACCTCTATGGCCTACTTCAGTTAAAATTATTTAACCCAACAATAAAAAAAAAAAACCCTGCAGTTATCAAGGATGGAAAATGTGTGATTTGTGTAAAGAACATTTACTAACTTTACACTATACCACAGATAAATGTGATTTTGATAAGAATTCTCCACAATAACAAAATTTATGGTACATAAATTTTATTAAGAATATTGAATATGAAATATTTTAATTCTAAATTGTAAGAAAATATAAATTTGCACATAATATAGAAATTCATTTTATGTATATTTAATACAACTTTAAAAACTATTTTACATTTACCAGCTACTTCATTAAAGTTTTTTAAAACCTCTGCAAAAATAAAATTTAGAAATGTTTTTAAATTATCAGTAATAAAACCTTATTTGTCTCATTTAACAAATCCCACCTTTGTAAAAAAAATAATATAGAGTGTATTTTTAAATTAAAATATTTGAATATAAAATAGCTCTTAAGAAAAACAAATTCTCATTAAACAAATTTCTTATTATTTCTGGCTTTAAATTATACATGAAGTTAAATTGCCTTAAATGACACAGAAAATTGGGAAATATGATATTTCACAAAATATACTATGAAACTGTTCATGTAATTCTAATTGACTACTAACTTCTGTTTTATGTATTTATTAAAGAGCTGACACTGTAGTTTGTTGTGAGATGTTTATTTTTCTAACAGAGCTTATAACAGTTATGACAAGGCATTTAATTAATGCATCATTCTGTTTAATATAGATATTAATCAATGTGAAATTTTATGTTTTAAAATAAAAACGTAAAGATCTAAGAATGCACAAAATGCTTCTTTGTTTACCATTGTGTGTTACATGACCCTTGGAGCTGCCAGACAATAGCATTCTCACATGAGGAAATGTAGTAACATCCATACATTGTCATTGGTAGAGGACATTACATAATTCCAAAAAGCTACTTGAAGAAAGTTGTAAAGCTGATGATACTGAAAGATGTAGGGCCATCCAAATTTCTCTATTTCCTTTTGATAGCTGCTCAACCAACAGTGGAAGTAGAAAGACTATCCAAATTACAAAGAACTGAAAAATTAGCTAAAAGATATATCAGGCTTTCTTTACTAGCCAGAGACTTCTACCATCACCTTGATACAAATGTAACATGTTCATAAATTTCAGTCACACATTCTGGAGAGCCATATTTAACAACTTAAATTTATGGAATACCCTTGTGTGTTTGTGATTGTGATTGTTGTGTTGTGATCTGAGGGCCGAGAGTAAAGCACATGAGGGGACAAGTTAAAAGTTAAATAAGACATATAGACAGATTGCCTGTCATTAGGAATTTTAATAGTTTGAAGGAAAATGTATATGTAGCACATCTATAAGTAGAAGTTGCACTAGAAAGATCAGATGGAAGCTGTAAGTAGGTCCCACAAGGACTTTATTTTTGAGGATACATCCCAGTTGGCTTTGGGACTAGTCTTTCAGTCTCAGAATCATGATTTTGTTGTGAGTGCCGTTTGGCCCCATTTTTTCCCTTCTATCTTCGATAATAGGACCTGAGTTTCAGTAGAGCACACAGCTAAGACTGAACTACCTAGACTCCTTTGCAGCTAAATGTGTTACAGGACTAAATGATGCCAGTGAAACGTGCAACTCTGGATCTCACTTCCTCTTTCCCTCTTTTTGTTGCCTGAAACAACTGGAGCAGCTGTCTTGGCAAAGGAAGCCCTATACTGAAATTGTCAGAGCGGCCCCTTCAATCATCTGCTCACCTCAAGACTGACACCTGGTGGGGAAACAATCTTTATAGCTAAACGACTGTATTCGATGTTCTAGCAGATAATCTGCACTCTAACAATGTATGCTTTATATAATTGTTTCACTGATTATTCAGCAATACTAATACCACTTCCCTCAATTTTTGAAATAAGAAAAACAAGGCACAGAGATATTAAGGACTTTGTATACATACACACAGCCAGCAAGTTACCAAGGCAGAATTCATACCCAGATCTGTTTTACGCTCCATAAATGACTGATCATGTTTTGTGAGGATAGATTTTACTAGTTTAATTAGCTTTACTAATTTATTTCTCTATATCACTCCCAAATGTGCAATAAATTAAGTTGGAGAGTTAATGTATGTGCAAAAGTACTACATAGGAAGGAGTGAATAGGCTTTAAAAACGAAAAAAAAAAATTTGGTAATGTACTCAGATGCTGGAGCTAAACTGGAGCAGGTCCATAGAAGAGAGCATTTGGCCTAGACTTTGAAGAAAAGATGAGTGTGGACATGCAGAAAGGCAATGTCACGGAGAGTTAGGGGAATGGTAAAGCAGACAAGACTGGGAATTCCATGTAATACCACTGAAATCTTGTTGAGATACAACATTAGATAATGAAAGGCAGTAGCCTACAGGTGCTAAGTTATGGAGAACTTGATTCCCAGGGTTAGAAGTTTGAATTTGGGGTAGGGAAAAGCAAGCTCTAAAGCTTTAGAAGAGTGATGTTGTCGGAATTATATATAGCTTGGCATATACTTATATAAAACAAATATATTTTTTAAATTAAGCATTAATTTCATATCCTTTAATACTAAATGTCAATATTCAATTCTATTAAAGTTGAATCACTATGTTGTACACCTGAAACTAATGTAACATGTGTCAACTATACTCAATTAAAAGTTTAAGTATTATTAAGTATTAATGGTATTAAATGCTTTTTATACCAAATTTAAATATTATTTAGTACTAATATAAAAAAATTGGAAGTATACAAAATCAGGAAAAAAATATTAATTCTAACTTCCTAACATCAATCACTTTCACATCTACGCATATTTTCATTTTATTTTTCTCTGTACTTTTATCACTTCTATTGTGCAGATAATGCATATTTATTATAAAACATCCAAAAACACCTAGACACTACAACTTAAATAAATATTTCTCTGGTCTGACCACCCAGCATTAAACATTGCCATATATTTTCCAGAGAGATATACCTGTTTGTACCTAAGACAGAAATATGCTACGAATAGTCTAGTATAAAAATACTTTTATTCAAAGCATTTCAAGTATTTTTCCATGTCAATATTTCAACAATCATTTTAATAAGTGTATGTTATCCCATCCATAAATGTGCCACTATCTCTTATATTCACTGAGTAAAGAATGAGCAGGATATAATACCAAATATAAAATCTTGGTTAAAAACTTCAGTATTCAACAAGAGGAGATTGGTTAAATAAGTTGCTTTTGAATGGGTGAGATCTGCATATTTATAATGGCAGAGAAGAAGGAACCAATGTAGAGAGAAATGTTTATGTTGGGAAGGTTTGAATTGGTCTAGGGTATAATAGGGAAGCATTTCGAACTGTGACAAAGAGGAGTCAGTGAAGCGAGCTTAAAAATTTTTTAAGAAGTAAAAATCTAGAGAGAAGTACAAAGGGAGTTGAATATGAGCTACTATTGCAAAGAATATTTGAGAGAATTTGGAGACTGGCTAGATAATCAGTGATAAGAAAAGAAGTTAGTCGAAGAGAATTCCAATGCCAACTCTGAAAGTCACTACAGACTTCTATCCAAATTGGATAAACCTTCCAATCTGGTCTCACAGACCACATTGTTCTTGCCAATTCATGACTTTTAGACTAAATTCTAACTTCATCAAAATATTTGGCCAGACAAAACTAAAGCTGTGAATATTTAAACCATGTCAATGATCATGTTTTCAAAATCATCAAAATAGGCCTAACTGCAAGATAGACAGGATTTCCTTAAAGCAGTTGTTTGTATATGAAAAATTTGATCAGAATTAGAAGTAATGGTAGGCTGCACAAGAAAAATAAATGATACCTTGGCTTTCAACTTGGCAGTCCTTTAGCTCTTATTTGGACTGGTGCATTATTTAGTGCTTAGGACCTGGTACTGTTTAGACTTCTTCCAGTGAATTGCTTTAAGCTTCAAAAAAATCCTCAGACTATAGTAGTGAGAGGAAAACACTGACTTCCTTTATTGGGCTTTGTCATATTCTGTGCTGTTTTTTTTCATTGTTATGACTACAAGCTACACTCTCACCATCATTAAGGTCATGAAAGATCATTATCCACATAAGAAAACCTTAATTTGACATTAGCAACAATTATTTTTTATATTTCCCCCTATTAATTATAATCTATAAGTCCATGGTTCTCAATGGGCAGTCCCCAGACCAGCAGCATCAATGTCACATGAAAACTTACTAGAAACTCCAAATATTCTGAACCAGAAACTTGGAATGGGGCCCACTGATCTGTGTTTTAACCTACTCTCTAAGTAATTCTAATGTGTGCCAAAGTTTAAGAACCATTTCCATAAAGAGTGAAAACTAGCATCAACAGACCATAAGCTATGGGTTATGCTTACTAATCAGTACCTGATAATCAATATTCAGTACAGGCACTCAGTAAATAACTGCTGAGAGAGTCAGTGATGTTCTGTTTTCTCTGAGCCCCTGAGACATGTCCCTGAGAAAAACCTGTGCTCAAAATTTCCCTGTCATTTGTTACAGTTAAAATCAAAGTAATAAAATGATTGTCTTGCATATTATTTTTAAAAATAAGGTTGACTTCAATTACTTTTTATAGGAAACCTAACATCTCCAGTGCATGTAGAGGCCCACATTAAATATTTTGATTATCTATAGCCAGTTCTCATTTTTCTGTCACTGAAAACCTCTCTCTTTTTTTCCAAAAACTAAACGTATTTATATTTGTGTGCATTGTAAACAGTGGAAGATCTCCATCATTACCCAAATTAACAGGGGAATTCCTAACATGGCCTTTGGAATTCCATCCTGGTCAGAAGACTCAATCAAATCTTCTCTTCACACCCTCATCCCCACCAAAGTATACAACATAGCTCCTTCTTCTCTGTTTAGTGACACAAGTATCCAGGTCTATTTGTTGTATTCAGGAAATACAAGGAGGACGGCCACCAAGGACAGCTAGGCCCAGCATCCCTTCTATTCTATTCCCTGGTCATTGGAGTAGAAAATGCTTATGTTCCCTCTTACTTTGAGGAATCACATCTATTTACTCTTCTCTCAGGTCTAATTCACTTCTTCCTCCCTTGCCCTAGACCTAGTGTAGCAGGATTCTCACACAGAGAGTCATGACATCGAGGCTTTTCTTCTAGGAAGCAACTTAATTCGTGCAGCACTGCTCAATTGGGTTTGTACCCGAAAAACAGAGCCTGGAATGTCATGTGACATAGTTTTTTAAACACATTTTCTATTTCTTTGTTTCCCATATACGGTAACACACAAACATGCCATCTGATTAAGTGTCTCTTGTTACAAAGTTGTGAGGGATGTTGTCAAGTACATGTATAGCCAAGTTGCCTTAAGGTTTTTATTTTGTTTTGTTTTTTCTCTCCTTAGGGAGGGAACCCTACCACACTAGGTTTATATTCTCTTGAAAAAAAGTAGATCTATGGACATGTATCGACATTTGTCTCTAGTCCACTAAATTTTGCACTTGTTTTGGTAGTATTTCTGCTTTTGTGTGGGCTTGAAAAGGGGAAAACAATGCTTATATTGCCAATGAATAGCAAAATGGAAAAGAAATACATATGTGTGTGTATTTAACAGACAGACCCAAAATAAAAAAAAAAACGGTACTGAAAATTGGTTCTGGGACTCTGGATCCTTTGAGCCATGGAAAATATAGAGAGGGCAGAGATGGTAGGGATAAAAAGATCGGTTAATTTGTTTTTTTTTTTATAGATCTCTGCTTTGACTCTCTATTTCACCTCTCTCCAGGGATAGGGTAAAACATATTCCCTCTAACTGCCAGCCTAGTGGGACTTCAAGGGACCCACCAGAGGCTCTAAAATGTGTTCCTGCATCTGGGAGACAGAGAAGTCTGATGTCTGGCTCATGCCAGAAAAAGAGGCTCCATCAGGAACACCAGCGTGGCTTAGTCGGTTCAGCATCCGACTCTTGATTTCAGGTCACATCATGATCTCATAGTTCCTGGGTTTGAGCCCCGCGTTGGGCTCTGCTCTGACAGAGCAGAGCCTGCTTGAGATTCTGTCTCTTCTCTCTCTGCCCTTCCCCCTCTCTCCTGGTCTTTCAAAATAAATAAACATTTTAAAAATTAAAAAAAAAGAGAGACTTCAACATAGATTGGTGCTGATAACATATAAGGCTATGCTCCGGGTCTTATCTTCTCCTAGGATGAATGGCTAGCACTACCTATGTCTACCTATTTCTAACTGTCTATTCTTACTCTATAGGTTAGAATATAACTTGAAACAGAATAAGTAAGTGCCATTTTTCTTCCTTTCAAATATCAAAACAATAATCTCAGACTCTTCTCAAGAATGATTTTGGATATAATTTACAACTCCCTCTCCCTGACCACAGAATCTGAAAACTACAAATAACATGTATTGAAAATTTTTCCCCTTGGGGCGCCTGGGTGGCGCAGTCGGTTAAGCGTCCGACTTCAGCCAGGTCACGATCTCGCGGTCTGAGAGTTCGAGCCCCGCATCAGGCTCTGGGCTGATGGCTCAGAGCCTGGAGCCTGTTTCCGAATTGTGTCTCCCTCTCTCTCTGCCCCTCCCCCGTTCATGCTCTGTCTCTCTCTGTCCCAAAAATAAATAAACGTTGAAAAAAAATAAAAAAAGAAAGAAAAATTTTCCCCAAATACTGTTTATTATGTTTTTTAAAAGGAATTAGAGGAGGGTGTCTAAGATGGCAGCATAGAAAGATCCTGAACTTGCCTCCTCCCACAGACACACCAAATCTACAACTATAAATGGATCAATTCCCTCTGAAAAAGATCTCAAAACTAGATGAACTGCTCTGTACAACAAAGAACAAAGGAACACATTGAGAGAGGTAGGCGAGGCAAACACACAGTCTTATTTAAAAAAAAAAAAACACCTACCCCTAATAGAGGGACACACAATAAAAAGGGATCTCACCTGAGAGGAACTTCTCTCAGAGGAGCAAGGGGTTGGTGCCCCACACTGGGGACCCCTACTCCTAGGATCTGCACCAGAGAGACAGCCCCAGGATATCTGGCTTCGAAAACCAATAGGGCTGATATCTGGAAGTCCCAAAGTGCTAAAGGAAACAGAATTCCCCCTCGTGGATGACTCACATTCAGTCTTGCTCATCCTGACATGCAGTGAAAAAATAGCAGTTTGAAAAGCACTTAGACTATATGAGAAAGAGATTCACTTCCTGATTTGAGGGCATCAGCTAAAGAGGCTGAATCAGTGGAGACAGTCCCAGAAGGGGGAAACTCTGGTGGGTGCCATTGCTACATTCTCCACACAGCCTGCTAGCACAGATGGGTGAACTTGGGTAGAGCACCCTCCTGCCACTTTGCTGGGATAGGTGAGACAAGCAATCATAATATTTGCTGAGGCCAGAGAGTGTGGGTGGTTGCAGCACTCCCCTATTCCTAACTAGGGCAGATCAGAGAGTTCTGCTCCCCAGCTAAAGTTTGCAGTGCAGCCAATTGCAACATTCTCCCTCCCCCTGGCTGGGGCTGGCCAATATGAGAGCTCAGAGCATTCTCTTGCTCTCAGCCTAAAGCTGGTGCATGTAGAATCAAGGCACTTCCTGCTGCACTGGTGAATCCCACAGAAGGGTGCACTCAAGACATTATTCCCCTGCCTTTCAGAAGCCAGCAAGCCTGCCCACCCCCATCCCCCACTCTCCAGCTGCCTTGCAAAAGCCAGCAGACACATGCAATCCACACAAGGGATATTCCTTGATTGCCTGGCCCTGGTGGCCAAGGGGGCTGGCATTCCAGAGCTCCATGGGACTGTAACAATTGGAAAGACAGTTCTTGGCAGGCCACCACACCCAGGGCACTGCACAGACAGCAGACTGAAACACAAGTCCAGTCTTCCTGTAAAAAAGGCCCATTTATTTAGCCTGGAGTTTCAGTCTGAGGGATAAGCCTCAGGATTTCCACACATCTAGATACTAAGGAGGCACTCACTCCCAGGGAACATAAACAGGGAAAAGCCATCTTCGCATACCCATTGACCTCATTACAGCTCAAGGAGACTTCCCAGAAATAGCTTATACACAACTGTCACACAGAGGACACCTCCATATCTAGTTTGCAGACCAGTAGAGATTACAACTGTAGCCATACAGAATTGTATATGTGTGCATACTTTAAAAGCTGCTGCTTAAGGGTCTGGTTTCCAATCAGCAGCAATGAAAATAGGTGCTAAATGAGATTCCTTCCTTTGGATCACTAACAAATCTTGGCACACCCTCAACAATGGGGACATATCAGGAATAAATCAGGTGGTTCAGACAAACACAAAGGTTCCAAAGACAACCAAGAGCTAGGGCAAGGTTAAAGAAGGATCATCACCTACACCAGGCCACTCTTTCAAGACTGAGAGAGGTAGCTCTTACACCTAATACATAGAAACAAACACAGAGAATCAAATAAAATGAGGAAGTGGAGAAATATGTTCCAAATGAAAGAATAAGATAAATTCTCAGAAAAGGACCTTAATGATATGGAGATAAGTATTCTACCTGATAAATAATTCAAAGTCATAGTCATAAATATGGTTACTAAACTCAGGAAAAGAATGGATGAACACAAGAGAACATTAACAAAGAAATAGCAAACATAAGTACTAAACAGAAGTCACAAAGCTGAAGAATACCAACACTGAACTGAAAAATACACTAGAGAGAATCAACAGACTGGATGAAGTAAAAAAAAAAAAATGGATCAGTGAGCTGTAAGATAAAGTACTGGAATTCACCCAGACAAAGAAGAAAACAAAAAGAATTTTTTTAAGATAATTTAAGGGATATCTAAGCTATCAAGAAGAATAACATTCACATTATTGGGGTCCCAGAAGGAGAAGAGAGAGAGAAGAGGGGCAGAAAATTTATTTGAAGAAATAATGGCTGAAAACTTCCCCAACCTAGGAGGAAAAAAAGCAAATATCCAAGTCCAGGAATCCCAAAGAGTTTTAGATAATATGAACCCAAAGAGAGCTACATCAAGACATTATAATTAAAATATCAAAAGTTATGTTAATCTGGTTTGTTTCTTAAATTCCACATATGAGTGAAATCATATGTTATTTGTCTTTGATGGACTTATTTTGCTTAGCATTAATACTCTCCAACTCTATCCACACTGCAAAAATGTTTCATTCTTTTTTATTGTTGAGTAATATTCCATGTCTTCTTCACACAGTTATCAGTTGATGGACATTTGGGCTCTTTCCATAATTTAGCCATTGTTGGTAATATTGTTATAAACATTGAGGTTCATGTATCTCTTTGAATCAGGACATTTGTATCCTTTTGCTAAATACCTAGTACTGCAATTGCTGGATCATAGGCGAACCCAGGGGAAGGGGGGGGGGGGCAAAGGGGGAAGGAGAGGCAATGCAGGAAACACATTCTTAACTATAGAGAACAAACTGAGGGTTACTGGATGGAAGATGGGCAGGGGGTTAGGTTAAACAAGTGATGGGTTTTAGGAAGGACATTTGTTATGATGAGCACTGGGTGTTGATGAGTCACTAAATTCTACCCCTAGAACTAATATTATATTGTATGCCAACTTATTGGAATTTAAATAACAATTTGGGGAAAAAAAAGAAAAAAAAAACATGTCAAAAGTTAAAAAAAAGGTAAACAGAGAATCTGTTTTTTATTTTGTATTTTTTATTTTTTTTTTTAAGAGAGGGAGAGAGTGTGCATGGGGAAGGAGGGACAGAAGGAGAAAGAGAGAGAATCATAAGCAGGCTCCACACCCAGCATGGAGCCTGACATGGGGCTTGACACAGTATTCAATTTCAGGAACCATGAGATCATGACCTGAGTCAAAATCAAGTGTCAGATGCTTAACCAACTGAGCCACTCAGGCACCCTGCCAGAGAGAATCTTAAAAGCAACAAAAGAAAACCAAATTGCTATGTACAAGGGAAACCCAAAAAGGCTATTAGAATATTTCTTAGTAGAAACTTGGCAAGCCAGAAAAGAGTGGCATGTCATATTCAAAGTGCTAAAAAGAAAAAATTTCCAATCAAGAATACTCTACATGGTAAGGAGACCATTCAGGTTTGAAGGAGAGCTAGAGTTACCAGATAAGCAAAAGCTAAAGGTATTCACCACTACTAAACTGGCCATACAATAAATATTATAGGGACCTCTTTAACCTGAAAAGAAATGGCATTATTAGTAACAAGGAAATACACAAAGGTAAAAATCTCACTGGAAAAGGTAAATATTTGCTAAAAGCATGGATTAATCCCTTATAAAGCTTCTAAGAACACTAAAAGTCAAAAGTAGTAAAAATTAACTAAAAATATAGTAATTAGCTAATGGATACATAAAATAGAAAAATGTGAAAAGTGACATAAAAAACATAGAATGTGGTGGGTGGAGTAAAAATGTAGAGCTTAGGAAAGTGTTCAAATTTAAGTTGTTATCAATTTAAAATATACTGTTATATTCACAGGATAATACATGTGAACTGCATGATAAGCACAGGGCAAAAAATGATGGTAAATACAGAAAAGAAAATAAGCAATCTAAACATAATACTAAAGAAAGTCACCAAATCAGAAAGGAAGAGAGAAAAGTAAAGAAAAAAAAGGAATAGAGAGGAACTACAAAAGCAGCCAGAAAACAATTAACAACATGGCAGTAAATACACACTTATCAATCATTACTTTAAATATAAATGTGCTAAATTCTCTCATCAAAAGACATAGAGTGGCTAAATAGATTAAAAACCAAAACCAAAACCAAACACACAAACAAAAACCAAGACACACATATAAACTGACTATAAGAGACTCATTTTATAAGTAAAGACACACACACACACTGAAGGTGAAGGGATGGAAAAACATATTCCATGCAAATTAAAATGAAAAGAAACCTGGTGTATTTATATTAAGACAAAATAGACTTTAAAACAAGGAATATAATAAAAGATAAAGGGAGCACTACATAATGATAACATAGGAACATCAAAATTTATAAAGTAAATATTAACACATCTAAAGGGAGAAATTAACAACAGTACAATAGTCGGAGATTTTAACACCCCACTTACATCAACAGATAGATCATCCAGACAGAAAATCAATAAGGAAACACTGACCTTAAGCAACATATTAGACCAAATAGACTTACAGATATATACAGAATATTTTATACAAAAGCAGCAAAATAAACATGCTTCTCAAGGAGAATATGGAACATCGTCCAAGACAGATCACATGTTCGACCACAAAAGAAATTTCAGTAAGTTCAAGAAAACTGAAATCATATCAAACATCTTTTCCAACCATAATAATCTAAAACTGAAAATCAATTCTAAGTATAAAACTGTAAAAACTACAAATATGTGGAGATTAAAAAATATGTTATGAAAACTACTGGGTTATAAAGGAAGCTAAAAAAAAAAAAAAACCTAGAGACAAATGAAAACAGAAATATGGCCTACCAAAATCTATGGGATACAGCAAAAGCAATTATAAGAGGGAAGCTCACAGTAATACAGGCCTACCTCAAGAAACAAGAGAAATCTCAAATAAACTCTACACATAAATGACTAGAAAAAGAACAAACAAAACACAAGGTTATAAGGAAAAATTAAAAAGGCGAAAGCAAAACTAAATGAAATAGAGAGTAGAATAACAGTAGAAAAGATCAATTAAACTAAGAGTTGGTTCTTTGAAAGACAAACAAAACTGACAAACCTTCAGCCAGACCCACCAAAAAAAAAAGAGAGAGAGAGAGAGAGAGAGAGCTCAAATAAATAAAATTAGAAATGAAAGATAACAGTTATAACTGATACCATATTAATATAAAGGATCAAATAAGACTACTATGAAAAATTATATTGCCAGTGAACTGAACCACTAGAAAAAAGTGGATACATTCATAGAAATTTAAAATACTCTAAGACTGAATCGTGAAGGGAAAAAAAACATGATTACAAGAATTACTAACAAGGAGATTGAGTCACTAATCAAAACCCTCCCAACAAACAAAAGTCCAGGACCAGACACCTTCATTGGTGTTCTGCCAAATATTCAAAGAAGACTTAATACCGATCCTTATCAAACTCTTCCAAAATGCTCAAGAAAAAAAAGCTTCCAAACTTACTTTATAAAGCCAACTTGGCCTTGATACTGAAACCAGACAAGGACATCACAGAAAAAGAAAATCATAGGCCAAAATCCCTGATGAACATAGATGCAGAAATGCACAACAAAATGTTAGCAAAAAGAATTTAAAAATACATTTTAAAATAATACCATAATGAAGTAGGATTTATTCTGGGGATGCAAGGATGGTTCAACATGTCTAAATAAATCAACATGACATACTACATTTTAAAAAGACCAAAGCAACAAAGACTAGAAAGTACCAGAGAACATCACCAGAAACACCAACTCTATAGGTAACACAATGGCACTAAATTCATATCTTACAAAAATCACTCTGAATGGAAATGGACTAAAAGCTCCAATCAAAAGACAAAGGTATCAGAATGGTTAAAAAAAAAAGATCCATCTATATGCTGACTACAAGAGACTCACTTTAGACCTAAAGACACATTCAGATTGAAAGTGAAGGGATGGAGGGGTGCCTGGGTGGCTCAGTCTGTTGAGCATCTGACTTCGGCTCAGGTCATGATCTCACAGTCCGTGAGTTTGAGCCCCGCGTCGGGCTCTGTGCTGACAGCTCAGAGCTTGGAGCCTGTTTCAGATTCTGTGTCTTCCTCTTTCTCTCTCCCCCCCCCCCACCCCGCTCATGCTCTGTCTCTCTCTTCTCAAAAATAAATAAACGTTAAAAAAATTTTTTTGAAGAAAGTGAGGGGATAGAGAACCATCTATCGTGCTAATGGATGTCAAAAGAAAGCTAGATATAAGATATAAGATAGCCATACTTATATCAGACAAACTAGATTTTAAAACAAAGATTATAATAAGAGATAAAGAAGGACATTATATCACGGTTCAGGGGTCTGTCAAGAAGATCTAACAGTTGTAAATATTTATGCTCCCAACTTGTGAGAACCCAAATATATAAATCAATTAATAACAAACATAAACTCACTGATAATAATACGATAATAGTAGAGGACTTTAACACCCCACTTAGGGCAACAGACAGATCGTCTAAGTAGAAAATCAACAAGGAAACAAAAACAAAGGATATGGCTTTGAATGACACACTGGACTGGGTGGACTTAACACATATATTCAGAACATTTCATCCTAAAGCAGCAGAATACACATTATTCTCAAGTGCACATGGAACATTTTCCAGAACAGATCACATACTGAGTCACAAATCAGCCCTCTCAACAAAGTACAAAAAGATCAAGAACATACCATACATATTTTCTGACCACAACCCTATGAAACTTGAAGTCAGCCACAAGAAAAATTTGGAAAGCCCTGAAATATGTGGATGTTAAAGAACATCCTACTAAATAATGAATGGGTTCACCAGAAAATTAAAGAAGAAATAAAAGAAAATAATGGAAGCCAATGAAAATGAAAACACAACAGTCCAAACACTTTGGGATGAAGCAAAGGCAATCCTAAGAGGGAAGTATATTGCAATTCAGACCTATCTCAAGAATCAAGAAAGGTCCCAAATATGCAATCTAATCTTGCCCCTAAAAATGAAAGATAAAAATGATATGGTCATCTCAATAAATGTAGAAAAATCATTTGACAAAATTCAACATTCAATTATGATAAAAACTCTCAACAAAGTGGTTATAAAAAGAACGTAGCTCAACCTAATAAAAGCCACATATAACAAACCCACAGAAAATCATACTCAGCAGAGAAAACCTTCAAGTTTTTTCTCTAAGATTAGGAACAAGGCAAGGATGCCCACTATTCCCAGTTTTATTCAACATAGTATTGGAAGTCCTAGCCACAGCCATTAGGTAAGAAAAAGAAATAAAAGACGTACAAATCAAAAAGAAAGTAAAAATGTCACTACTTGCAAATGATGTGATAAAACCCTCAATACTACATACACACACACACACACACACACACACACACACACACACACACACACAATCTGTTAGAAATAATAAGTGAATTCAGTAAAGTTACAGGATATAAAATTAATACATAGAAATCTGTGGCATTTCTATACATTAATAATTGACTATCAGAAAGATAAATCAAGAAAACAATCTCATGTACATTCACATCAAAAAGATTAATATGGGAATTCAAGCTGGTGCAGCCACTCTGGAAAACAGTATGGAGGTTCCTCAAAAAACTAAATATAAAACTACCTTACGACCCAGCAATTGCACTACTAGGCACTTATCCAAGGGATACGGGTGTGCTGTTTCGAAGGGACACATGCACCCCCATATTTATAGCAGCACTATCAACAATGGCCAAAGTGTGGAAAGAGCCCAAATGTCCATCAATAGATGAATGGATAAAGAAGATGTGGTGTATATATATACAATGGAGTATTACTTGGCAATCAAAAAGAATGAAATCTTGCCATTTGCAACTACGTGGATGGAACTGGAGGATATTATGCTAAGTAAAATTAGTCAGAGAAAGACAAAAATCATATGACTTCACTCATATGAGGACTTTAAGAGACAAAACGAACATAAGGGAAGGGAAACAAAAATAATATAAAAACAGGGAGGGGGAAAAAACAGAAGAGACTCATAAATATGGAGAATAAACTGAGGGTTATGGGAGGGGTTATGGGAGGGGGATGGGCTAAATGGGTAAGGGGCACTAAGGAATCTACTCCTGAAATCATTGTTGCACCATATGCTAACTAATCTGGATGTAAATTAAAAAAAAAAAGTATAGGGGCGCCTGGGTGGCGCAGTCGGTTAAGCCTCCGACTTCAGCCAGGTCACGATCTCGCGGTCCGTGAGTTCGAGCCCCGCGTCGGGCTCTGGGCTGATGGCTCAGAGCCTGGAGCCTGTTTCCGATTCTGTGTCTCCCTCTCTCTCTGCCCCTCCCCCGTTCATGCTCTGTCTCTCTCTGTCCCAAAAATAAATAAACGTTGAAAAAAAAATTTTTTTTTAAAAAGTATATACATTGGACGCATAAAAAAAAAATTCCCATCTCAAGAAAGCACTCAATGATTCATTCAAATTAACAGACATTTTATTAAACTTTATGAATTTGCATTTTAACATAGGACAACATCTAATTTGCTGACACCAATAAATAAAATTCAAATTAGGCAAAATTGGAGTAGATAAATTTTGGGGAAATTTAAACTTACCATTGAGCTTCAAAATCACCCAATAAATGACTACTTAATCTAAAAAAAAAGAGTAAAATAACTAGGAATTAATTTAACCAAAAACATGAAAAACTTGTACATTGAAAACTATGAGATGTTGATGAATGAAACTGAAGAAGACAAAAATAGAAAGATAGTCCATGCTGATGGAATGGAAAAACATACATTGTCTACACTATTGAAAGCAATTTACAGATTCAATGCAATCTATATCAAACTTCCAATGACATTTTTCACAGAACTAAAACAAATAATGCTAAAATTTGTATGGAACCACATAAGACCCTGGAAAGGCAAAACAATCTTAAGAAAGAGAAATGAACCTGGAGGCAACACACTCCCTGGTTTCAAACTATACTACAAAGCTATTGTATGTTATTAACACAAAAACAGACACATGGATAAATGGAACAGAACAAAGAGCCCAGAAATAAACCCATGGATATACGGTCAATTAATTTATAGCAAAGGAGGCAAGAACATACAATGGCAAAACAACAATCTCTTCATTAAAAAGGTGTTGGGAAAAATATACAGCTATCTGCAAAAGAATGAAACTGGACCACTATCTTACATCCTACACAAAGATTATCTCAAAATGTATTAAAAACATTAGTGTAAGACCTGAAACATAAAACCCATAAAAGAAAACATAGACGGTAAGCTTCTTGACATTGGTCTTGGCAAAAATAAACAAATGAGACTGCATCAAATTAAGAAGCTTCTGCACAGCAAAGGAAGCCATCAACAAAAGAAAAAAGCAACCTACTTAATGGAGAAAGTATTTGCAAGGTAAGGAATTAATATCCAAAATATATAAAGAACTCATATGCCTCAATAACAAAAAGGCAAGCAAGCTGATTAAAAAATGGGTAGAGTATCTAAATAGACATTTTCCAACAAAGACATACACACGACCAACAGGCACATGAAAAGGTGCTCAATCTCAGAAATTATTAGGCATATGCAAATTGGAATGACAATGAGATATCACCTTATGCTTGTCAGAACGGCTATTATCAAAAGACAAGAAAAAAACAAATGTTGGTGAGGATGTGGAGAAAAGAGAACCCTCATGCACTGTTGATGAGAACATAAGTTGGTGAAGTCACTATGGAAAATTTTATAGAAGTTCCTCAAAAAATTTAAAAAAGAAGTATCATGTGATCCAGCAATTCCACTACTGGTTATCAAACTGAAGAAAACAAAATACAAATTGGAAAAGATATATGCAACCCAAGTTCATTGCAGCATTATTTACAATAGCCAAGATATGGAAAGAAACTAAGCTTGAATGCATGGATAAAATGAATGGATTAAAAAGAAGTGAGATATATATTATATGTCACTGCTATGACATGAATGAACCTTGACAGTATCATGCTAAGTGAAATAAGTCAGACAGAGGAAGACAAGTATCTCATGATTTCACTTATATGTAGAAACTCAAAATCAAAACAAAGAAAACAAAAATGCGGACTCATAGACACAGAGAACAGATTGGTGATTACCAGAGGGGAGGGAGGTTGAGGGCAAGAAGTGGGCAAGAAATTTTACAACTTCCAGTTATAAAAAATGTAATTACATGGAGATACAATGTACAGCATGGGGAATATAGCCAATGTTTTATTAATACTTCATAAGGTAACAGATGGCAACCAGACTTACTGTGGTAGCCATTTCATAATGTATACAAATGTCAAATAATGATGTTGTGCACTTGAAACTAATATAATATTGCATGTCAATTGTACCTCAATAAACTAATTAAAGTTTATATTTCAATGCATTTAAAATATATGAGATTAATTTGCATAAAAATATTAACTTTAATCTGCAGATTGATTTTGCAAGTATTGGTTACTTTTCACTAGGCAATTTCCTAGCTTCCTGGTATTCGACGACCAAGGTTCTCCCCTTTATCCTTGGATAAACTGTGAAAAGACCAATTATTAAACTTCAAGATTTCATTGCCTTGTCTCCTGATTACATGGAGTCTATTTGGGTAAGTATATAAGTCATATATATATATATATATATATATATATATATATATATATGTATGTGTGTGTGTATAAGTAATATATACGTGTACATGTGTGTGTGTGTATATATATATATATGTGTATATATATGTATATATATATATGTCTTTGAATCACAATCGGATTTCTAGAATGGTAACTATATGTATCATTTTAAATTTCTTCTATTAATAAAAGACAAATATGCAATTTAAGTTTCTTCCTAGCTCCTTAGTCATTCAGTAAGAATAAGCATACATCTTAACTCTCTATTCTGGTAATGGATAGATAAGGGCCTAATTAGTCAGCAATGATTTGAAAACAGGAGCAGAATAGAAGAAGAAACCTACACACTTCCAAAGAACTGGGAATAAAGTAAATGCATTCTTAAAAATGATGGTGAGTGAAGGTGTCAGTTGAGTCTTTATGATGGGTGTGGGTGGCTCAAAAATAAAGGAGAGAAATGAAGAACAAAATGTCACAGCAGGAACAATTTCTATCACTTATCTGGCAGCTCCCCTCAACAACGAACACATACTCTCATATACACATACACACACTCATATACATAAACTCTGTATGAGTATTAACAGTCACAATACAGCTGCCCAAGGCCTCTTTTGGATGTTTTCCTCCTATGTATAATTTACATATAATATAATGCATGGATCTTAAGTTTACAACTTGATGAGTTTTGACAAATGTATACATCTATGGAACCACCAACTCAATGAAGATATAGAACATTTCTCATTTCAGAAAGTTCTTTATTCCCCTTTCCAGTCAATCAATCCCTCCTGTGATGGTTAATTTTAAGTGTCAACTTAATTGGGAAAAAGTGTCCAGATATGCGATCAAGCATTTTTCTGGATATTTCTGTGAGGGTGCTTGGGGGTAAAATTTACATTTAAATTAGTGGGCTTTGAGTAAAGCAGATTGTCCTCCATAATGTGACTGGGCCTCATTCAATTAGCTGAAGTGGAAGTTGAATCAGCTTGTTCTATCACTGAATAGAACAAAGGACTGGCTTCCCTCAAGCGAGAGGGAACTCTCCAGCAGGCTGCCTTTGGAGCAAAATCAGCAGTTTGGACTTCATCCGCAAATCAGCACTTCCTGGTTCTCCAGAAGACTGCCGTTAGACTCCAAATGCAACTCTTTCCTGAGACTCAGGCTTGCTGGCCTCCTCCATTAGATTTTGGACTTACTAAGCCTCAAAATTACATGAGCCAATTCCAATAAACAAACAAATGCTTGTAAACATAAAATATATATTCATCCTATTGGAGAGAGAAAGATGTATCTCCATCCTATTGTTTCTGTTCCTATGGAAAATCCAGTACACCCCTTTCATGCAATCACCGATTTCACTTATAGCCAAACAACTTTCTTACTTGCAGTTTTCCTTTGAATTAACAGCCCCTCTCCAGACATTTACCCAAACACAATCTTCTCATAGCAATACTAAAGTATGGAAGCTAGCATAATATTTAAATACATTATTTTTGCTTTTTTAAAAGTCAGGTTCATTATGGTATAATTTCCCTATAGAAAAATTCACTCTTTTCAGATGGATCTTAATAAATACATGCATATAGTTGTATAACCACTACAACAAACAAGATACAGAATATTACCATCATGCCCAAAAGTTTCTAATGCGGCTTAATAGTCAATTCTCTCTTCGTATCCCCAGGTCCCAACAACCACTAATGATTCCTAACCCTATAGTCTCCTTTTTCCAGAATGTCATATAAATGGAATTATACCATACAATAGCCTTTTGTGTATGTTTTTTTTTTTTTTCACTTAGCATAATGCATTTGAGATTCGGCCATGTTGACCTGTGTAAGTAATTCCTTTTATTGCTGAATTCCACTGTATGGATGTACCACAATTTGATCATCCATTCATTCATTAGTTTACAAGCCTTTGGACTATTTCCAGGTTTTAGTGATTATAATAACACTGCTGTCTGCATTCTCAAAAATGTATCATACAGGTACATTTTTTATTTCTCATTTAAATACCTAGACAGAGAATTTCTAGGGCAAATGGTAAATGTGTGATTAACTTTACCAGAAACCACGAAACTATTCTGCAAAGTGGCTGTACCATTTTACATTCCCAGCTGCAATACACAAGTGTTCCAGTTGCTCTGTATCCTTGTTAGGACTTTGTAGTGTTAGGTTTCTAAGAGCCATTCTAATAGGTGTGTACTGCTCACTGCTCTATCTTTGTGGTTTTCATTTGTACTTCCTTAATGCCTAAAGATGTGGAGCATCTTTTCATGTGTTTCTTTGCTAACTGTAGTAGTCAGTGTCTACTGATGTCCGCCCCCCAAATAATCCAGAGATATTGATATTCACATCTCTATGTTGCACTCTTCTAAATTTAATAAAGCTGTGTAACAAGTAGTATACTCTGGAACTGATGGTGTGTAACTTCTAAGGCTACATCATGATCGCTATTGCTGCTTCCTCCTTGATGTATCTTGGCTCACACTTTGAGGTAAGCCAGCTGCCAGGTAATGAGGGAATTCAAAAATACCTAGGGAGAGATCCACACAGTGAAGAATTCAGGTCTCCTGATAACAGCCAATATCAACTGGTCAGCCATGTGACTCAACCATATTGAAAGCAGATCTTCTAGCCCTTAGGTAAGGCTTCAGATGACAAACAAACAACCCTAGCTAAGCTGCTTCTTATTTTCTGACCTACAAACACTGTAATAAATGTAATAAATGTTTATTATTTTAAGCCAGCAAGTTGTTTAGTAAATTGTTAAGCAGTAATAATTAACACACCATTCATATGTTTTCTTTGGTAAAATGTCTGTCCAAACCTTTAGTCTATTTTTAAAAATGGGTTGCCTTCTTGTTACTGAGTTAAAAGTTCTTCATATACTTTGGCATAAATTGTTTACAAGGTGTTATTCAAGTATTTTCTTCCAGAGTTTGGCTTATTGTTTTTATTTTCTTAATAGAATCTTTCAAGAGAATAGATTTTATATTCTGATAAGTTAAATTTGAGTGTGTATGAGACAGAGAGAGACAGAGAGGGAGAGATTCATGCTTTTGGAAAGATTCATATCTAAGAAATCTCGACCTAATGAAAAGTCAAAGGGTTTTTTTCCCATTTTTCCTTCCAGAAGTTTTATAAATTTAGGTTTTACTTTTAGATATATAATTCATTTTCAATTTAAAAATATGAGGTGAGTTCATTTTTTGAAAGCCTAATTGTTTCAGCACCATTTCTTAAAAAGACCATTCTTTCTCTATAAATAAGCTTGGCACTTGGTAAAACAAATCATTTGATTAGGACTCTATTGAATATATAAATCAATTTAGAGAGAGAATTGACATTTTAATAGTTTTGATTCCTCTGGTGCATGAACAAGATATATTCTCTCCATTTATTGAAATGTTCTTTGATTTCTCTCATTAACACTTCATAACTCTCAACATAAAAATCTTACACATATTTTGTTAGATTTATTCTTATGCATTTTATATTTTGATTCAATATTTATGGCACTGTTTATTAATTTCAAATTTTAATTTTCCATTGTCAGTATAGACAAATGTAGTTGATTTTTATGTATTGACCTTTTATCTTGTGACCTTACTTAAACTCACTTATAAATTTTAGTATCTTGGGGTGCCTGGGTGACTCAGTAGGTCAAGCAACTGACTTCAGCTCAGGTTATGATCTTGCTGTTTGTGGGTTCAAGCCCCACATCAGGCTCTGTGCTGACAGCTCAGAGCCAAGAGCCTGCTTTGGATTCTGTGTCTCTCTCCCTCTCTCAAAAATAAACATAAAAAAAATTTTTTTAATAAGTTTTAGTGGCTTTTGTTGTAGATTTTTAGGGATTTTCTATTTAGACAATTATGTCACCTATAAATAAAAATAATATTATTTCTTCTTTTGTAATCTGTATGTCATTTATTTATTTTTTTAATTAAAAATTTTTTCAATGTTTATTTATTTTGAGACAGACACAGAGCACCAGTGAGAGGAGGGGCAGAGAGAGTGGGAGACACAAAATCCGAAGCAGGGTCCAGGCTCTGAGCTATCAGCACAGAACCCAACTCGGGACTCCAGCCATGAGATCGTGACCTGAGCCAAAGTTGGACACTTAACCGACTGAGTCACCCAGGCATTCCTGTATGGCATTTATTTCTTTATCTTACTCCATTGTACCAGCTAGGACTGCCAGTACAATGTTAAATAAGATTGATGAGAGCAGACACTTTGCATTATCTCCAATTCTTGGGTGAAGGCATTCACAGTCTTTCATCATTAAGTAAACTACTAGCTGTAGATTTTTATATTTATGCCCTTTATGAAGGTGAGGAAATCTCTTTCTGTGCCTCATTTGCTGAGAGTTCTTTAATGATGGATGTTGAACTTTTCCAAATGTTTTTACTTCATCTACTGACATGATCAATTTTTTTTCTTTGTTTTTTTCTTTGTTGATATCACTTACATTTATTTTTTTTCAATGCTGAACTAACCCAGCTGTTTTTAAACCCCCTACACAGTATAACCTCACATATTCTACCATATTTTGCACATGGTGCAATCACAAAACCTAATCTGTGGTACCTCACTACCTTCTTAACGATGCTCATCCTCTGACCCACAATGCTCTTTTCTCTTCACCTATCTGAATCCCTGTTTTCTTTCAAGGTCAAGTTTAATTTCACCTCCTCCATAATCCTTTCTCCAGTTATCTAAATTCCCTTTCCATGGGCTAATCATTGGATGTAAGCACTCTTCCAATCCATTTTTTTTATCAGCAAAAGCCATGTCCAGAAGAGCAAGAAACTGCTTGGGATCAGGGGATAGAGACAAGAGTCAGTGGAGGAGAGTAATGATGAGGCAAGGTGGCATAATATTTCAGTATTACAACTGGTGTTTTTCTCCTAGTATAATAATACAGGGAATTTCTTGTTCTAGTTATGGGGAGATTCCAGTAATGTTATGCTCATAGATAATCCTCCTCCCACCCTTACTGCTCTTGGAACAATTCTGGAAGACTGTAGCCCTTTATTTATGATGGAACTGCAAAGATAAAAAGAACCTCCTGTTTCTCTGAAAATCCTTTGTAAAAATATATATAAAAGAGTAAGATAAAATGTTACATTTATTCACTCACTAAATCCTCAGCAGTACCTTGTGTGAAACACTGTGTTAAGCTTTGTTGGAGATATAAAAACAAACTCTATTTGACGTATCTAAATTTAAATTACATGTAAAATACTGAATCTACTTATACTTTCTTGTACTGAAATCTCTATTTCTTTGTAATTCCCCACCTCAGACACACACTCAGCTTCCTTCTACCCAAGGAAAAAGGGCTATTTAATACACAAATACTAAAATATATGGTCACATAAATAAATATTAACATAAAGTTAACACTATTTTGAATAGTTTTACACAACTAGTTCCATTATCAAACAATTGTGAAATATAATATTTAATTTTTAAAAATGATTTTGAATATTTTCTCATAATCTCTGAATAGAAAACCCATTTGAAATGTAGCCAACTGGTTTTCATTAAAAATCAAAAATGAAAAGCATCGTGGTTAAAGCTGGGTTTCAGAATTAAAACCGTATGGGAGCTCTGAACAGTGCAACTTTTGGCACTGTCAGGATTTCTTGTGATGAAACTGGCACCTGTTTTCATGGAAGTATTTTGCCACCTATGCATTTGGACATTTTCAGTTTTGGCCTTAATAACAGTATCCAGATGATTATTAAATTACCTAGGTTAGGAATTTCAAGTTGTTAAATATTCCTTTTTAAAATGTATTTGTCTTCATATAGCAGACATAGTACAGAGTAATTGCCTGGGAAAACAGAAATCGCCAAATATTGGACTAGTATCACCCCCACTCAGATCAGAATCTTAAGAGACAAGAGTAAAACTTTGGTGATTTCCATGCTCCAAGATGAAAAACAAAGAAGATAGTCTTATACTGTAAATGACAGTGGGGATTTTTCTCCCTTATATTAGAACTCAGCTAATTAAAATTCAGCTAGAATTTACAGTACTCAATGGTCAAATCAATGTATGCCTTGAACTACAAATACAAGTTGAATGCAATAGGAATTACAGAGTAAAATACTGGATGAATCCCAGTTTTATGTTACCCACAGTCAAATTCTGTGCGCAAGTCTTAACTCTACCTTGAATAATTTAGGAGCCATCTGCCTGAGAATGTCTGTGTATCCCCCTTTCTTCTATCCTTTGATATTCTGATTTTTGATATGCTTTTCTAGTTAAGCCTTGTCAGCCTAAAGTAAACAATTTATTAGTTTTAGTAAAGATGTGATGGTAGAAGAATAAACAGCATAAAACAGTTTAAAAAGGAATGTTTTCAATGTATAAAGCTATATAAAGAGTATTCTTCAGTGCCTTTTTATAATCATCCATGAAAAAGTACAGTAGTGCCCCCTCCTTACCCACAGGTCACCAAGCCCCCCAGTGGATGCCTGTAACAGGAGATAGTACTGAACCCTGTACATACACTGTTTTCCCTATACATACATACATACATACATACATACATACATACATACATACATAAAATAAAGTTTAATTTGAAAATTCTAGCACAGTAATAGATTAACCACAATTATTAATAAAATAGAACAATATATTTTAATAAAAATTATGTGAATGTGGTCTCTGTCTCTCTCTCTCTCTCTCTCTCAAAATCTCTTATTGTACTGCGCTCACTCTTCTTGTGATGAGGCCAGGTAATAAAATGCCTACATGATGAGATGAAGTGAAGTGAATGATGTAAACATTGTGATGTAGCATTAGGTCCTACTGATACTCTGAGGAGAAGTTAGAAGGAGGATCATCTGCTTCCAGACTGTGGTTGACCACGGGTAACTGAAAGTATGGAAAGCAAAACCACAGATAAGGGAGGACAACTGTATAAACAGTCCAGTGTATTGGAGCTAAGAGGGAATGCAGGAAATACCCAGAGGGAAGAAGAATACCTTGTTCACCTTTTGCTAGGTCCTGCAGACCATACCAACGAACTACCTCCACAGACACACAGAAATCTTCCCTCTGTATAACCCCTGATCCTTCTTTGTATCCTTCTTCACACCCTCCCCTTTGCAAGGTGTGTTTGCTGTATTATTTGAGAATATTCAGATCTCCTATAGAAGACAGGAAAAGCAAATGGAATCAGTAAAACTCATGAGAAACATTAAACGTAATAAGTATAAAAGTAGCTTGTGAGACACAAGAAAAACTCGTAATATGTTAAGCAAAGACACTAAGTTAATAACATGTGAAATACGTTAGACATAAATAAAGTAAAAATACCACTAGTGATAAACATAGGTGGAGATGGAAAGATCAAAGGCATCAAATACTAGTATGGCACATGAGATACCAAATCTTAATGTTCTACTAATGTCCTACAAATGTCCGTAAGATTTTTAATTACCCTCCATCTCTTGGTGACACCCATTCTGGTTCATGTGTCTTCTGCCTGAGACATGCAGATTAAAATCTACAACTGTTAAGCCAATGGGCAAGCTATAGTTGTGGTCAGGTATATTTGCCCCCGTGTCTCCCATAGCACAAGCATTTACTGACTTCAAGCACCTTCCATTGGCTGAGTTCCTTGTTCATTCTCAATACTATTCCTTTTAACCACACTAACAGTGGGGGGGCTGATAACTTAGAGAGAAGGATAAGACAGAGAAGCACTGTATAACACAGAAGTCACATCATGTGGTCCTTCTAACCCCTTTACCCTTTCCCAAGTGTGTTAACGTACCCCATCTCTTTTCTCTTGCTTCTTACTCTTTGCTTTATGTTGATTCAATAAATAGTGAGCTTTGATAATTTTAGTTTAGTCTCTGAGTGTTTCTGTTCTGTGACCTTTGGGAAAGCTTCTCTGATGGTATACTTGTAGACTTCCATTATATCAAGGCAATTTTCCATGTGACACCCCATTACCAACCACCTCCAAGGTTGCTCTCAGCTTCACTGTCCTGGCTGGTAAGAATAATGACAGGTATCCAAGGATTCCAGAAGGCCCTCAATGCTTTTGAGCTCCCCAGACTTAAAACCTTTTGCTGTCATGTACACCTAAACAAGTGCCTCCCTATACTTGAGACTTCTGTGAGTAGATTAATTTTCTTTACATAAACTCTCATTTTTGTCTGACCTTTAGGTTGTCATTTTTCTCTTTTATTAGTTTTATCATGAATAATTTCTCTACTCTATACTATTACTTGAAAATGTTGTATTATTATTGAGAGTGTTCCTCTGATTCCTACCCTACACCCAGTTCCCTTCTCCACAAACACCAGATATTTTCAGCTGCCCAAGTCTGGTAAGGACAAAAGGAAATAACCAATTTCCATTGAAAAATATTTAATATATGATTAATAATAAAGTAATTATAAAAATAATTAAAAGTTCTTTGGAACTCTGAATTAGGTAAAGGAATTTTCAAACTATATTTTTTTGATAATCACTGAAACTCCTTGAGAAATAAATATAATACTAGATGTGTGACCACTGACAAGTTCCTCAACCCCCCTGTGCCTCAGTTTCCTCATCTCATAAAAATAAAAAATAACAAATGTGCCTATCCTATAGGGTTATTGTAAGTATTAAAATAACAAACTCACGTAAAGTGCTTAGAATAAATCACTAGCACTTAATCATTTCCACCTCTTATTTTGTAAATTGTTTTTTATTCTTTCTGTCACATTCATCTTTTATAAAGAATAAATTGCACTGTAAGTATTCACTATTTATAAAAAATGTAGACCAGTTTTAAAGACAATAATACTTAGAATGAGACTTTATTGAACTCTTACCATATTTCAGGCATTCTGCAAAGTACTTTATCTAGATAATCTCATTTAATGGTCAAAACAACCTTAAGTTGTTTGGATATATTTATTATGATATATTTGATATACAATTATCTCCTTTTAGTACGTAAGAAAATAGAGAGTTACCATGATTAGTTTGCCCAAGATCACACAGTTAGCAAATATAGCCAAACCTTAAACTAGTGAAATGATCCATTTCTATCTCTCTGAAGTCCGTAATGTTAAAATTGTGTTTTAGTACCTTTGCCAAAACTTCTTAAAATACCTCTCCACTCTATAATTTCCTTCTTAGTTTCGTTTACATTACTTGCAACACAGAAATATTTCATTTTTATGTAGTAATATCTAACAATGTTTTGCAGTTTCCTTCACTGTTTTTATGGTTAGAAAGTCATTCCCCACTCCCAAGACAACATAGTCTGCAGTACTTTCTAGTTGTTTTAGAGTATTTTTTCTTTATTTACATATTTAACTTATTGATGAATTTGGTATTTATTTTTGTTTTTGTTTTAAGTTTACTAATTTATTTTGAGAGAGCACATGCATGCACAAATGCACATGCAAGCAGAAGAAGAGCAGAGAGAGGGTGAGAGAGAATTCCAAGCCAGCCCTGGACTGTCAGTGCCACTATTTTTGTTTTTATTATGAGGTTGGGGATAACTTGATTCTCTCCCCATATAATTATCTAATTGTCATTTCTTTTGTAATATGTGAATTAATCATAATCACACAAACTGAAGATGTATTTTTGCTTATAAATTTAAATTATGGCAATTTGAAAACATACTCTACTATGATATTAGTAAAGCATCATTTTTGTGCAGAAAATTTAATACCTTCACTCTAAATTAAAAATCTCTCAAGAATATGTTAATTCCAAGGGGCTCCTGGGTAGCTCAGTTGGTTGAGCATCTGACTCTTGATTTTGGCTCAAATCATGATCTTGAGGTATGAGAGATCAGCCCTTCATAAGGCTCTGCAATGACCACACAAAGCCTTGTTGGGATTTTCTCTCTTCCTCTCTCTCTGCGCCTCCACCCCCCAAAATAAATAAAATAAATAAATAAATAAATAAATAAATAAATAAATAAATAAACAAACAAACAAACAAACATTAAAAAAAAGAATATACTAATTCTAAAAAAAAAAAGTAAGAAAAATAATAAACCACCCATTTCCCCGTGTTGTGCAATAAGATGGTGGCACCTACAGCATAGCACTGTATTCTAGAAAATTATACCCTTGGTCTGTGCAGCTCTGGTTTGTGAAACCTTATAGCCAGCTGCAATCTTAGCTGGTGGGTCAATTTGGACTCCTGCAGAAGCTGCCTCCTCCACCCCCAAAGATTCAAGTGGATATAATTTATTTGGGAAGTGATCTGAAAAGATCCTGATAGGGAAATAGGGAAGAGAAACAGACATGGCAAATGACCAACAAAGAATGTCCTATCAAACTCTTTACCACTGTGAGCAACTGGAACTTATGTCTGAGACAGTGTAGACCTCATTCCTCTAAGGTGTCCACACTAGGAAGGAGGGAACTGGAGATTTTAGGTAGCAACTCCAGTCAGCCTATGGTTGAAAGCTACTAGCTGTGGGCCTAATTTTCCAGGATTTCCAGAACCCTCTGGAGGCAGACCTGGCTTCAGCGGCCAGATGAGGGGACACAAGTTTGGGTGGTGTACTATAATAGGGAGGTCCAGAGGATTAGGATGGGGACTGATGACTTCTGCTCCAGTTGGTAAACAAATGTCATTAGTCAGGGTTCACCTTGAGTAAGTTGCTGATTAAGGGAACTCTTGGGGCACATTGGTGGCTCAGTTGGTTAAGCATCCGATTTTGGCTCAGGTCATGATCTCACAGTTCGTGGGTTCAAGCCTCGAATCAGGCTCTATGCTCAGAACCTGGAGCCTCTTTCAATTTCTGTGTCTCCCTCTCTCTCTGCCCTTCTCCCACTTGGGATCTTTCTGTCTCTCTCTCAAAAATAAACAAACAATCAACGAAACTAAAAGGCAACCAACAGAATGGGAAAAGATATTTGCAAATGACATATCGGATAAAGGGCTAATATGCAAAATCTATAAAGAACTCACTAAACTCCACACCCGGAAAACAAATAATCCAGTGAAGAAACAGGCAGAAGACATGAACAGACATTTTTCCAAAGAAGACATCCAGATGGCCAACAGACACACTCATCATCAGGGAAATAAATATCAAAGCCACACTGAGATACCACCTCACACCTGTCAGAGTGGCTAAAATTAACAACTCAGGAAACTATAGATGCTGGCAAGGATGTGGAGAACAGGAACCCTCTTGCACTGTTGGTAGGAATACAAACTGGGGCAGCTGCTCTGGAAAACAGTGTGGAGGTTCCTCAAAAAATTAAAAATAGAACTACCCTACGACCCAGAATAGCACTTCTAGCGATTCGTCCAAGGGATATAGGAGTACTGATGCATAGGGGCACATGTACCCCCAATGTTTATAGCAGTGCTTTCAACAATAGCCAAATTATGGAAAGAGCCTAAATGTCCATCAACTGATGAATGGATACAGAAGATGTGGTTTATATATACAATGGAATACTACTTGGCAATGAGAAAGAATAAAATCATGCCATTTTCAGCAATGTGGATGGAATTGGACAGTATTATGCTAAGTGAAATAAGTCAGTAAGAGAAAGACAGATGCCATATATTTTCACTCATATGTGGATCTTGAGAAACTTAACAGAAGACCATGGGGGAAGGGAAGGGGGAAAAAAAACAGTTACAAACAGAGAGGGAGGCAGGCAAACCATAAGAGAGTCTTAATTACACAGAACAAACTGAGGGTGGATGGGGGGCTGGGGAGAGGGGGAAATGGGTGATGGGCACTGAGGAGGGCACTTGTTGGGATGAGCACTGGGTGCCGTGTGTGAGTCAATTTGACAATAAATTATATTAAAAATAATAAAAAATAAAATAAACATAAAAAAATTAAGAAAATGGGAAATCTTCAGTCATGACTCCTTTGTGATCACTGTGAATGAATTCTGAATACTTACTAGGATGTCTATCCATCTATTCTATCTATTCTGATCTTTTACTGAAATATTTTAATTACAATAGTTATGCATTTCAAAGCAAATCCCTCCTTTTTATATTTTTCTTCAGAACATTTTTAGCTAATCTCATTTGTCCACATGAAATTCAGAATTTTGCATCAAGCCCCACATCCACCCAAGAAAAAAAATCAATTAGTAATTATATTATGATTTCAAAAAATAATTTAGTAAGAATTGACCTCTGTATAAAGAAGATGTGGTACACACACACACACACACACACACACACACACACACACACACACACCGGAATATTAGTCAGTCATTAAAGAGAATGAAATCTTGACATTTGGGAGAACATAGATGGACCTAGAGGGTATTATGTTAAGTGAAATAAGTCAGACAGAGAAAGGCAAATGCCACACGATTTTACTTACAAGTGAAATCTAAAAACAAAGCAAATAAAACAAACAAAACAAAAATAGAAACAGACTAATAAATACAAGGAACAAACTGGTGGTTGCCAGAGGGGAGAGGGGCATGAGGATGGGCAAAATAGGTGAGGGACATTAAGAGGCACAGACTTCTAGTTATACAGTAAATAAGTCACAGGGACGATAAACATAGCACAGGGAATATAGTCAAAAGGATTATAATAACTTTGTATGATGAAAAATGGTAACTATACTTATCAGAGTGAGCATTTCATAATGTATATAATTATTGAATCACTAGGCTGTATACCTAAAACTAATATAATCATATATGTCAACTCCTTCAATTCAAAATTTAAAAAAGGGAGCGTCTGTGTGGCTCAGTTAAAGCAACTGACTCTTGATTTCAGCTCAGGTCATGACCTCACGGTTCATGGGTTTGAGCCCCACATTGGGCTCTGCACTGACAGCACACAGCCTGCTTGGGATTCTCTCTCTCTCTTCCCTTCCCCCATACACTCTCTCTCTCTCAAAATAAATAAACTTAAATTTTTTTTAAAAGATTTGACCTCTTTAGAAACAAAAACATTATTCCTATACAAAAGTACAAATTCAACTCTTCTTTCATACCTTTCAGTATATTATTATAGTTTTATTCATAAGCCAAACAAATGTTTTGGGGGATTATTCCTTGATACGTTATAAGGCTTTCTCTTTTGTTATTCAATAAAGAATATCCCATGTCCTTTTTTCATTAGACCTTTTATATAGATGTAAATTTCATATAAGAAAGTTACTGACTTTTATAAACTTCTCTTATTATAGACAATCTGTTTTTCTTACTTCTAAGCATTTCTCATAATTTTCTTGTGCTGGTTAGGTTATAACTAAATTATCTGCAAAAATTATCATCATCTCTTAAGACTTCATAAAATTCTACCATTAAACATTTGTTCCTTTGAGCCAAAGCGTCGTCTGTAAGGTGCAATATCCTTCTAAGAGACTAAGAACATATGTGGCTCTTAGCAATTATTAACTTATTAGTGTGAATTCACCAATCAGATCCTCTATACTTAGTTGAGATAATGTTATTAACAGAGAAAAAGAGAACATACTGGTAAAAAGAAAGGGTTGGGGATTGTTTCTAGGCCTGGGGAGGCAGGATATGAACAAAGTTATTAATCCTGGCTGGGGAAATACCAAAGAAGACTGCTCTGTCTTCAGCAATAATGCTTAGAGAAGGCCGTGATCTCCAGTGGCCTTCCCACTTATCAACCTGGCCCTTTTCCAGATCTCATTCTAGCTACTGCTTCCACTCTACTTGATGACAACAAAGAACAGAGTGAGAAATGCTTTCACAAGAAGTTTGGCTCAATACCCACACATTTTCTGAATTGTCTAGGGCTGCATGCTTGGGATATGAACAGTAGAATATTCTGGATTTGATTATTACACAGCTGGATTATGAAATATTTTGCTAAGTTTGTAGAAGTATGTTACTATACACACAAAAATAAAGAGGTTTATTACTTTTTACTCTAGGATCCTAAGACATTAATGATTTTTTTAAAAAATACCATAATTTAACATTACAAGTAGACAACCTTGGGTAGAATATTAAAAGCATTTTAAATATGCTAGGAAGGAAGAAAGTATCTGCAAATTCTAAATCTCTCTCTCACCAAGCACCATATGACTGAAAATTCTAGGGAAGAAAGGAAAGGAGGCAGGGGAGGAGGGCAGAAAAACAAGAGGAAGAAACTTTTTTGCAGCTAGAAATTCAAGTAATTTGTCCAGTGAAAGAATCAGATCTCATTGCCATTTCTGTATTTTATTTTTCTGTAATTAGTAGGCCTTTCTACAAACTGTCTTCCTGAATATTTTTGAGGAAATATTATTTTGTGGGTTCTCCAGATGGAAGTACCTTTCTGAAAATTAGAAAAGCCTAAGAAAATTACATTTAGAAAATATAAAACCTTTGGTTGTGAAACGACTGAATTTCAAACTTGTTTTTAGATCCAGTGAGCTAAGACTTCAAAAAATTACTCAGGAATAGCTTCCATTATTATACTTTTGGTAAAAAGAATAAGATTAACATAGTCCAATGATTTGGAAATCATTAAGTAGAAAATGTCAAATCCTAAAATGTAAAGCTAGAAGCACATATTTGTTCATCAGAACCAAGTGAACACCATCTGTTATTTTCTTATCCAGCAACGTCAAAACCTTAAAATCTCACATTTTATACGATGGGGTTATTAGAAAAAATAAATAAATAAGCATTACACAAATATTTAATTATAAATATTTAAATACAAAATTCAGTGAATAAATATCAGTAAGTCTTAATCATAAGTTGGAATATATTCATTTTTGAGTAATTTTCTATGAACTGTAGTTCTTTATTTTGTTTTTTAACTTTTTATTAAAGTAATTTCTACACCCAACGTGCGGCTCGAACTCACAACCTTGAGATCAAGCGTCACATACTCTTCTGACTGAGTCAGCCAGGCCCCTTGGACCCTGGTTTTTATGTAAAATGTTAATTAATGCAAAATAAATCAGAAGTTTAATCTTGACTTGCTTTTAGAAAGCCAGATTAGGGGCACCTGGGTGGCTCAGTCGGTTAAGTGTCTGACTTTGGCTGAGGTCTTGATCTCATGGCTCAGAGTTCAAACCCCGCATCAAGCTCTGATGACAGCTCAGAGCCTGGAACTTGCTGTGTCTCCCTCTCTCTCTGATTCTGTGTCTCCCTCTCTCTCTGCCCATCTCCCACTCACACTCTCTCTCTCTCAAAAATAAATAAATATTGGGGCGCCTGGGTGGCGCAGTCGGTTAAGCGTCCGACTTCAGCCAGGTCACGATCTCGCGATCCGTGAGTTCGAGCCCCGCGTCAGGCTCTGGGCTGATGGCTCGGAGCCTGGAGCCTGTTTCCGATTCTGTGTCTCCCTCTCTCTCTCTCTGCCCCTCCCCCGTTCATGCTCTGTCTCTCTCTGTCCCAAAAATAAATAAACGTTGAAAAAAAAATTTTTTTTTAAATAAATAAATATTTAAAAAAAAAATTTTAAGTCAGGTTAGCTTACAAAATAAGGCATATTTTAAATCAAAATGAAAGCCTTTGTATAGTTTAACAAAACATTGCTATATTCTCTTTCACATAAAATCATATGACACCTTCAATATTTTTTGCTGTCCCAGTAATTCATGTCACTTTTTGCATAATGAAAATGGACACTGGGTACTTAAAACTTAAAAAGCTCTTAAAAATGGTTGTTGCTACCAGTAAGTGCAGTAAATGTCTGGCAATACCTTCACCTTGTAGTTGAACTCATTAAGTACAAATAGCATTTGTGCCGTAGAAGTGACGTAATAGCAATTACACAAATAATCCAAAAATTAATTTTTATCTTCTTGTCTTTATAATGCTACTCTTCTACAATATTTTGGTTCCCTTTTGTTTAATAATGAATTTATCTGGTATTCTCTAAACCCTTGGAATTTCCAGAGTTATAATTGTGTCTTTGTTATTCGTGGTGGGCCTTTGGAACCACACATGAGTTTATACTAACTAGGTGACTGAAATAAGATGAACACAGCAGGCCCTTTGATGATTTATGCTAACAAGATAATTCAGAATGGTGGCTGGCCATGCCCAAGAGATCAAGAATGTGATTGGAGGGTTGGAGCCTTGAGCAAGATGGTAACAGCTCAAATTCTGAGGAGGAGAGAAGGACTGGAGATTGAGTTTAATTACATGGACAATGATTCCATCAATCATGCCCACATAACAAAATTCCATGGAAAACTCTGAACACTGAAACTGGGATGAACTCCCAGACTGTCAACACATATACTGTCATACACTGATGTGCTGGGAAGGCAACCTATCCTGACTCTATGGAGAGAGGACAACTGAAGCTTTGTGTTTGGGACCATCTAAACCTCGCCCATGGGTCTCTCCCTTTGATTGGATGTGATTTGTATCCCTGGCTAAATTAAAACTATATTCATAAGTATTGCATTTTCCTGAGTTCTGTGAGTCATTCTAGCAAATTATCACACCTGATGAGGTAATGGGACTCCCTAAATTGGTAGCTAGCTGGTCAGAAGAGAGGGTAGCTGACGGTCTCCTTGCAGTTGATGACTGAAATGAAGGCACTCTTCTGGAGGCCTGTGCTCCTAATCTGTGAAGTTGGGACTAGTTGGGGTCAGAATCTACTGCAGTCCTTTTTTTAACTGAAGTCACATCACATTCTAATGACATTCTTTTAAGTTCTTCTAATCTTTTCTTTTTTGCTTTCCATCCTCTATTACTGAGTCCATTTAGTGATTTTATAGCCAAACTGTAAGACTGAGATAGTGGTTTTTTAAGTATAATTAGGTTAAGGAGGTCACAACTTTTAGTGTCATGTTTTCCTGTTATCTTCCTACGGGGTGGAATTTTGTTCTTACATCAGGATTCATTTTCCCAAGCCATGTTTCTGACCATCATCTTAACTTTGCTAGGTAACTATCTTAATCTCCCAAAAGTTTATTTCTTTTTTATAAAGCCTTGACTCCTAAGAGAAGCCACATTTCTTAGGATGATTATCAGAATAAACTGATTTGAAAAGCAGATTTTTCTTATGACTTAGCATTCTTTTGCTAGCTTATTAGATTAGTTCTATTTTAAAGAAGGAATTATTCTTTAACTGCCTGACAGTTTTCACTATATTTTTAGTTGCATTTTCTATTACTTTTATGAGCAGATCTCAATGGGTATTCACAAAGTAAACAAACAAGTTAGCAAACAGTCTAATAAACCTTGAGAATTACTCCATCTCTTTCCACTGCTAGGACAATCAGATATTACCAAGGTTAGTATTCAAGTTGTAATGGTCTCTGAGGTCTACATTAAACATCCTATACAGACTCCTGACTGTATGAAGTAATTTGCCCTTAATGGGAAATGCACTAGATTCAGTATTCCTTAGGTTATGTAAAGTGTTTCTTTGTCAAGGGACTCAGTGTTCTCAAGGAAGACCTTGAAGATAAAAAAGAGAGCCTTGCATTTCCCCACTGTTATCAAGGAAACTCATGTTTCTGATTTTGTTTTTTGAGATAAATTTCAAATAAGGAAATAAGATCAGAAAAACTTACCCTGAGGAAATAGGATCAGAAAATGCAAATGTCTTTGATATGGGTACAAGGAATAGTCTTTCAGGAATGTTAGCAGAGCACCATAGTTCACTTACCTAAGCCAAAACACAAGGCCAAAAGCTTTGCTTTCTACTTCCTAAAAACAATGAACCTATGAGACTCAAGTAAGTGAATTGAATGACTCTATCAGGAAATGTTTCTGTTATTTAATTCTCACGCTATTTCTGTGTTTGGTAACTTTGGTTACAAGGGTTTGAAAAATGAGGAACTGAGAAGCAGAGTCATACCCGCTTTATAGGAGAAATTTAACATTGCATGTTGTTTAATTTCCCAGGAGATAAATGGCTTGAAGTTGTGCAGAATCAAGACATCATGATAAAGGTTATTTAAGGACAACTGTCTAAAAGGAGAAAACTGTGGAAGGTTGGCTGAACCAGGAACCATTTGACTTCTGAATTCCCCATTTTCTTTTCTCCCAGCTTACTTCTTAGGCAGAAACTAAATTTTTAGGAAAAGGCAAGTATACTTACACCTCCTTTTTCTGTCCAGCTAATTTTTACTTCAAATGGCCATAGCTGTACCCTAATGGAAGAACACTGGCAGGAAAACAATCAAAATGCACAATATTTGGGCATAGCTATCTCCACTTAGTGCAAGAAATTCAACATGTCCCAGGTAAACCTAAATCTCTGTGCTCAGTGTTTATTTTATCTCCTCAACAGAATATTATTCCTATTTATTTGGTTTGTTTATTCACTGAAATCCTGCATTATTCATCACTTTAAAGTTGGGACTCTTTAGGGGCACCTGGATGTTTTAGTCGGTTAGCATCCTACTCTTGATTTAGGCTCAGTTTGTAGGATTGAGCCCCGGGTAGGCTCTGCACTGATAGTCCAGAGCCAGCTTGGGATTCTCTCTCTCCCTCTCTCTCTCTGCCCTTCCCCCCACTCACATGCACAGTCACACTCACTCCTGCTCTCTCTCTCTCTCAAAATAAATAACCATTAAAAAATAAAGTTGAAAACTTTAAAATCAGAGTATGTATAATAAAAATAATTACATAATATGAATAAAAAGACAGTGGACAGACAAGCATGCAAATAGACAACATAGGCCAAATCTGTTAATCTGTAGATTATGTAAGAACTTCAGCTATTTTAGATGGGTTTCTGAGTTTCCAGGTGAAGTAAAATCATTCAGTTCTCCTTGTAGAGAGAGAAAAGTTCATGGGTCAGGCTTCTAGACAGGAGACTTCTAGGAAGATTTGTATGCAGGAAGTTTACTTGTGATTAGCACCTGGGATTAGGGAAAATTCAATGGGAAGAGAGAGGAGTTGAACTATGAAGCCATCAAACAAAATCTTTCATTTGAGGAGCACTTAAATTGGGGCAGCTCTGAAGAGTTGTACCTATTGGATAAAAGAGCCTTTATACCTCTCAGTCCCTGAGAAGTGGAGTAATGTTGGGCCAAGTGGCTCTCTTTAGCAGAGGGCATTTGAGGGTGAGTGGGAAAGACCTTTCCTATAAGTCATCAGCTGTCAATTCTCCTAGGAGCTTTGTTATGTGTGCTGCAATCCTGAAGGTCATGCATTTAAGCTGCACCCCTACCGTTCACTTATCAAAGAAAGAAAACAGATTACTTTCTCTGGCAAAGCAAAGTTATTCCAAAACAGGATGAAAAATAAACTATTTTCATACTTGGTTTATAGCAAAGTGAGTAATATGATGGAAAAAATTCCTCAAAAATAGCCCTATAGGAAACAAAGTTAACAGATTTCATGGAGCTGTTTTCAATGGTATTCCTGATAAGAGGTAATATTAATATACCTCTCCATTAGAATGATTCTGTAGGGGTTATCACAAATAACCTGGGACCCGGTTTTCTGGTAGTCCAACCTCATCCATTCATCCATTCCCTTATTCTACAAATACCTACTGAATGCCCACTGGGTGCCAGCCATTATGCTAGGCATAAGAAATATTATGACAGGGGTGCCTGAGTGGCTCAGTCAGTTAAGCATACGACTCTTGGTTTAAGCTCAGGTCATGATCTCACAGTTCATGAGTTTGAGCCCTGCAAACAGTGTGAAGCCTGCTTAGGATTCTCTCGCCCTCACTCTCTGCCCCTCCCCCACTCATTCTCCCAGTCTCAAAATAAATAAACTTTAAAAAAAAAAAAAGGAAAAATTATGACATGACAGGGTAGACCTCACAGAAATTGTATATTTAATCAAAGAATCACATGAACAAATGCAAAATCATACTTTTGATCATTACACACCAGAGGCTCACTCTCCAGTGTTAACAAAACTTCTAATAGTGGAAACTGACCTGGTTATAGAGGTAAGAGGCACTTCTTGAGGAAGCAATTATTTTTCTAAGGGTTGAAGGGAGAGTAAGAGCTAGCCAACTGAAGCAGACAGGGGCAGCAGAACTGGTGTTAGAAGGGACCACAAGCCAAGAAGGCTAGTGTGGCTAGAATGCAGACAGATGCTCAGGGCAAACTTGGAAGATGAGGCCATAGAGTTAGGGAAAGCCAGCCCAGGCAAGGCCTTATAGATTACTTTAAGGAACATGGTCTTCGTCTTAAAACAAATAGGAAAATAATTCAAGTGTTTTACACAAGACGCTGAGTGAAAAGGTGCTGCCTTTGAGATTCATTTGGAGGATGTATGAGTTCTCTAGGGCTGATATAACAAATTACTACAAATTTAGTGACTTAAACCATGCAAATTTATTATCTTAAAGTTCTGTTGTTCTGAAGTCTATAACGGGTCTCACTGGGGTAAAACCAAGTTGCTGATGAGGGTATATTCCTTTCTGAAGGTTCTAGGATAGAATCTGTTTCTTTGTCTTTTCCAGCCTAGAAGCCTCTAGAATAGCTGCCCACTCTCCTTGGCTCACCACCCCTTCCATCTTCAAAGCTATCAAAGTTAGTCTTTCTCACATCACAGCCCTCTGTTGCTGACTCTTGTGCATCCCTCTTTCACACTTAAAGATCTTTTGATTACAGTGGGCCCACCCAGATCATGCAAGATAATCTCCTTTATTTCAAGGTCAGCTAATTAGCAACCATAATTCCTTTTTTTTTTTTTTTGCATTTTTTTCCCCAAGATTTTATTTAAATTCAAGTTAGTTAACATATAGTGTAGATTGGTTTCAGGAGTAGAATTTAGTGATTAATCATTTACATATAACACCCAGTGCTCATCATAAGTGCCCTCCTTAATGCCCATCACCAATTTAGTCCATCTCTCCCCCACCAACCTCCCCTCTAGCAACCCTCAATTTGTTCTCTGTATTTATTTATTTTTTTTAATTTGCATGTTTTAATAGTTCTAGCAATTTTATTTTTTTTAATACAATTTATTGTCAAACTGGCTAACATACAGTGTGTAAAGTGTGTTCTTGGTTTTGGGGTAGATTCCAGTGGTTCATCACTTATGTGAAACATCCAGTTCTCATCCCAACAAGTGCCCTCCTCAATGCCCATCACTCATTTTCCCCTCTCCCCCCTTCCCCCCCATCAACCCTCAGTTTGTTCTCTGTATTTAAGACTCTCTTATGCTTTTTCTCCCTCCCTCTTTGTAACTATTTTTTCCCCTTCCCTTCCCCCATGGTCTTCTGTTAAGTTTCTCAAGATCCACATATGAGTGAAAACATGTATCTTTCTCTAACTTATTTCACTCAGCATAATAACTTCTACTTCCATCCATGTTGCTGCAAATGGCATGATATCATTCTTTTTCATTGCCAAGTAGTATCCCATTGTATATATAAACCACACCTTATTTATCCATTCATTAGTTGATGGACATTTAGGCTCTTCCCATAATTTGGCTACTGTTGAAAGTGCTACTATAAACATTGGGTACATGTGCCCCTATGAATCAGCACTCCTGTATCCTTTGAATAAATTCCTAGTAGTGCTATCACTAGGTCATAGGATAGGTTTTTTTTTTTTTTTCATTTTGTTATTTACTTTTTTAATTTATTTTTATTTTTATTTTTTTAATTTTATTTTTTTTAATTTACATCCAAATTAGTTAGCATATAGTGAAACAATGACTTCAGGAGTAGATTCCTTAATGCCCCTTATCCATTTAGCCCATCCCCCCTCCCATAACCCCTCCAGTAACCCTCTGTTCTCCATATTTATGAGTCTCTTCTGTTTTGTGCCCCTCCCTGTTTTTATATTATTTTTGTTTCCCTTCCCTTATGTTCATCTGTTTTGTCTCTTCAAGTCCTCATAGAAGTGAAGTCATATGATATTTGTCCTTCTCTGACTAATTTCGCATAGCATAATACCCTCCAGTTCCATCCACGTAGTTGCAAATGGCAAGATTTCATTCTTTTTGATTGCCAAGTAATACTCCATCATATATATATACCACATCTTTATCCATTCATCCATTGATACGATAGACATTTGGTTCTTTCCATACTTTGGCTATTGTTGATAGTGCTGCTATAAACATTGGGGTGTATGTGTCCCTTTGAAAAGTGCACCTATATCCCCTGGATAAATACCTACTAGTGCAATTGCTGGGTCGTAGGGTAGTTTTATTTTTAATTTTTTTGAGGAACCTCCATACTGTTTACCAGAGTAGCTGTACCAGTTTGCATTCCCACCAGCAGTGCAAAAGAGATCCTCTTTCTCCGCATCTTCACCAACATCTGTTGTCGCCTGAGTTGTTACTGTTTAGCCATTCTGACAGGTGTAAGGTGGTATCTCATTGTGGTTTTGATATGTATTTCCCTGATGATGAGTGATGTTGAGCATTTTTTCATGTGTCATTTGGCCATCTGGATGTCTTCTTTGGAAAAGTGTCTATTCATGTCTTTTGCCCATTTCTTCTCTGGATTATTTGTTTTTTGGGTGTTGACTTTGATAAGTTCTTTGTAGATTTTGGATACTAACCCTTTATCTGATATGTCATTTGCAAATATCTTCTCCCATTCTGTCAGTTTAGTTTTGCTGACTGTTTCCTTCACTGTGCAGAAGCTTTTTATTTTGATGAGGTCCCAGTAGTTCATTTTTGCTTTTGTTTCCCTTGCCTCTGGAGACGTGTTGAGTAAGAAATTTCTGCGGGCAAGATCAAAGAGGTTTTTGCCTGCTTTCTCCTCGAGGATTCTGATGGCTTCCTGTCTTACATTTAGGTCTTTCATCCATTTGAGTTTATTTTTGTGTATGGTGTAAGAAAGTGGTCCAGGTTCATTCTTCTGCAAGTCGCTGTCTAGGTTTCCCAGCACCACTTGCTGAAGAGACTGTCTTTATTCCATTGGATATTCTTTCCTTCTTTGTTAAAGATTAGTTGGCCATACATTTGTGGGTCTGATAGTTCTGTTTTTAATTTTTTGAGGAACCTCCACCCTGTTTTCCAGAGAGGCTGCACCAGTTTGCATTCCCATCAACAATGCAAGAGGATTCCTGTTTCTCCACATCCTCGCCAGCATCTATTGTTTCCTGAGTTGTTAATTTTAGCCATTCGGACTGGTGTGAGGTGGTATCTCAGTATGGCTTTGCTCTGTATTTCCCTGATGATGAGTGATGTTAAGCATCTTTTCATGTGTCTATTGGCCATCTGGATGTCTTCTTTGGAAAAGTGTCTGTTCATGTCTTCTGCCCATTTCTTCACTGGATTATTTGTTTTTTTAGGTGTTGAGTTTGGTAAGTTCTTTATAGATTTTGGATATTAACCCTGTATCCGATATGTCTTTTGAGAATATCTTTTCCCATTCCATCAGTTGCCTTTTAGTTTTGCTGATTATTTCCTTTTCAGTGCAGAAGCTTTTTATTTTGATGAGGTCCCAATAGTTCATTTTTGCTTTTAATTCCCTTGCCTTTGGAGATGTATCCAGCAAGAAATAGCTGCGGCTGAGGTCAAAGAGGTTGTTGCCTGCTTTCTCCTCTAGGGTTTTGATGATTTCTTATCTCACTTTTAGTTCTTTCATCCATTTTGAGTTTATTTTTGTGTATGGTGTAAGAAAGTGGTCTAGTTTCATTCTTTTGCATGTTGCTGTCCAGTTCTCCCAGCACTATTTGCTAGAGAGACTGTCTTTTTTCCATTGGATACTCTCTCCTGCTTTGTCAAAGATTAGTTGGCCACACATTTGTGGGTCCAATTCTGGGTTCTCTATTCTATTCCATTGATCTATGCATCTGTTTTTGTGCAAATACCATACTGTCTTGATAATTACAGCTTTGTAGTAGAGGCCTCCTGCTTTGGCTTTTTTCTTCAATATTACTTCGGCTATTCGGGGTCTTTTGTGGCTCCATACAAATTTTAGGACTGTTTGTTCTAGCTTTGAGAATACCAGTGCAATTTTTATTGGGATTGCATTGAATGTGTAGATTGCTTTGGGTAGTATTAACATTCTAACAATATTTATTCTTCCAATACGTGAGCATGGAATGTTTTTCCATTTCTTTGTATCCTCTAATTTCCTTCCTAAGTTTTCTATAGTTTTCAGCATACAGATTTTTTTACATCTTTTATTAGGTTTATTCCTAGGTATTTTATGGTTCTTGGTGCAATTGTAAGTGGGATCAGTTTCTTGATTTCTCTTCCTGTTGATTCATTATTGGTGTATAGAAATGCAACTGATTTCTGTACACTGATTTTGTACCCTGCAAGTTTGCTGAATTCCTGTATCAGTTCTAGCAGTCTTTAGTTGGAGTCTTTTGGGTTTTCCATGTAGAGTATCATGTCGTCTGAAAAAAATTGGAAGTTTGACTTCTTCTTTGCCAATTTTGATCCCTTTTATTTCATTTTGTTGTCTGATTGCTGATGCTAGGACTTCCACCACTATGTTAAACAACAGTGGTGACAGTGGACACCCCTGTCATGTTCCTGATCTCAGGGGAAAGCTCACAGATTTTCCCCAATGAGGATGATATTAGCTGTGGGCTTTTCATAAATGGCTTTTATGATGTTTAAGTATGTTCCTTCTATCCCAACTTTCTTAACCTTTTTTTTAAGAAAGGATGTTGTATTTTGTCAAAATGCTTTTTCTGCATCTATTGACAAGATTACATGGTTCTTATCCTTTCTTTTATTAATGTGATGTATCACATCGATTTGCGAATACTGAACCAGACCTGCAGTCCAGGGACAAATCCAACTTAATCATGGTGAATAATTCTTTTTATATGCTGTTGAATTTGATTTGCTAGTGTCTTGTTGAGAATTTTTGCATGCATGTTCCTCAGGGATATTGGCCTATAATTCTCCTTTTTTGTGTAATTCTCCTCTTTGTCTGGTTTGGAAATCAAGGTAATGCTGGCTTCATAGAATAGGTCCAGAAGTTTTCCTTCCATTTCTCTTTTTGGAACAGCTTGAGAAGGATAGGTATTAATTCTGCTTTAAATGTCTGCTAGAATTCCCCCTGGAAGCCATCTGGCCCAGGAATCTTATTTTTGGGGAGATATTTTATAATGGATTCAATTTCTCCACTAGTTATGGGTCTGTGCAAATTTTCTATTTCTTCCCATTTGACTTTTGGTAGTGTGTTGGTGTCTAGGAATTTGTCCATTTGTTACACGTTGTCCAGTTTCTTGGCATATAAATTTTGATAGTATCCTCTGACAGATGCTTGTATTTCTGAGGGATTGGTTGTGATAAATCCATTTTCATTCATGATTTTATCTATCTGGGTCCTCTCTCTTTTCTTTTTGAGAAATCTGGCTAGGTGTTTATCAACTTCGTTTATTTTTTCAAAAAACTAGCTCTTAGTTTCATTGAACTGTTCTACTGGTTTTTTGGATTCTATATTATTTATTTCTGCTCTGATCTTTATTATTTTTATTCTTCTGCTGGCCTTGGGGTTTCTTTGTTGTTCTGTTTCCAGTTCATTTAGGTGTGCTGTTAGATTTTGTATTTGGGATTTTTCTTGTTTCTTGAGATAGGCCTGGATTGCAATGTATTTTCCTTTTAAGACTGCCTTTGCTGCATCCCAAAGGATTTGGATTGTTGTGTTTTCATTTTCAATTATTTCCATAGTTTTTAAAATTTCTTCTCTAATTGCCTGGTTGACCCATTCATTCTTTATTAGGGTGTTCTTTAACCGCCACACATTTGGAGGTTTTCCAAACTTTTTCCTGTAGCAATCATAATTCCTTCTTAAGTCTTAATTCTCCTTTGCCTTATAATCTAACATAGTCACAAGTTACAGAGCATAGGACATGGATATCTTTCGTCTCTGGCTACCACAGTGGGAAGCAGAGTAGAGGCAAAAACAAGTAGACAGGCTATTGGAGTTGGCAGTTGTCAATATGAAGAGCTGTGGAGAGCTCTTAGGAGTCACTTAGGATCTAAAAGTGAAAAGACTAGATCATAGTTGTCCTAGGAGTGAGATCTATCCAGGGATCAATATAGGACCCTTGAATGTATTCATTTATTCAATATTTATTTATGTTCAGATACTTTGTGAACAGATGCTATTCTAGTTTCTGAGGATAGAGCATTGAGTAGTTCATAAAAGCCCCTGACCTCATGGAGCTTACCTTCAAGGTGAGCTGTATATGTCAAGAATGATTATCTATACATATCCTTTTTCTCAGGCAGACATTTGATGGGCACTAGATAGACACTCCTTTCTTTTTTTAATCTTTATTTTTGAGAGAGAGAGAGACATAGTGTGAGCAGGGGAGGAACAGAGACAGAGGGAGACACAGAATGTGAAGCAGGCTTTAGGCTTCGAGCTGTCAGCACAGAGCCCAATGCGGGGCTTGAACTCACAAACTGCAAGATGATGACCTGAGCTGAAGTCAGATGCTCAACCGACTGAGCCACCCAGGTGCCCCATAGATACTCCTTTCTGATGAGGACATGATTAAAGACTTATCCTGTGTTCTCTGTTGGTTGCTAACACAGGATATCTAAATTTATTTTTACTGAAGTATAGTTTACATACAATTTTATGTTAGTTTCAGGTATACAGCATAGTGATTTGACATCTGTATGTGTTATGCCATGCTCACTCCAAGTGTAGCTACCATCTATCACCAAACAGTGCTATTATAATACCATTAACTATATTCCCTATGCTGTACCTTTCACCCCCATGACTTACTCATTCCATAACGGGAAGCCTGTACCTTCCATTCCCCTTCACCCATTTATCTCATCCCTCCATCCTCCTCACCTCTGGCAACCACCAGTTTGTCCTCTGCACTTGCAGGTCTGTTTCTACTTTGGTTGTTTGTTCATTTGTTTTGTTTTTTAGATTCCACAAATAAGTGATGTCACATGGTATTTGTCAGTCTGATTTATTTCAATCAGCATAATACTCTCTAGCTTTATTGATGTTGTGATAAATTGCAAGGTATTCTTTTTATGGCTGAGTAATATTCCATTGTATATGTTCACCACATCTTCTTTATTCATTCATCTATGGATGAACATTTAGGTTGCTTCCATAACTTGGCTATTGTAAGTAATTCTGCAAGAAACCTAAGAGTACATATACCTTTTCAAATTAATGTTTTTGTTTTCTTTGGGTAAATATCCAGTAGTGGAATTATTGGATAATAAAGTACTTCTATTTTTAATTTTTTGAGGAACCACCACACTTTTCCACAGTGGCTGCATGAATTTTCATTCCCACCAATAGTACATGAAGGTTCCCTTTTCTCCAATTCCTAGCCAATACTTGTTATTTCTTTTTTTTTTTTTTTTTTGATACTAGTCATTCAGACAAGTGTAAGGTGATACCTCATTGTGGTTTTCATTTACATTTCCCAGATGATGAGTGATATTGAGCATCTTTCCATGTGTCTTTTGGCTATCTGTATGTCTAAAATTCAGGCTATCTAAATTTAATTACAATTTTGATATGAGCTTATACCTTTATGTTAAAGAAGAAATTTATGCAGCTTAAGCAAATACTGTCCTCAATTTGCCACAGTGGAATTCTTCATCTTTTCAAAAGACATGGAAACTTCCTTCTTAATTATGATCATCACATGGCATACAAATGTTTTAGAAGGAGATGCTTTTTGATACTCATATTAATGGGCTCCACTTTAGACCAGACTTTTCAGAATTTTTATGTTAAAGAAATATTTTATACCTTGTAGGACTTGTCTACTTTCATACAGAATCTGATTTTTATAAGAAATACACAAATTCCCTCACAGATTTTGAGAGTAAAAGCAAAATTATTTATGGCTAGAGAGTTGAAAAAGTGAAATAGCACTAAACAGAAGGTTTTCTGCAGTACCGAATGTCTTCTAGGTTATCTAATGTTTATATTTTATGTGGCATGATTTAGTCCCTAGGTATTAAAGCAGATAGGGGATTAGTTTCATACATATCACCTATCATAATCCTTTTCTTTAAATAATCCTGTTATAAATTAAGAAATGATTAACATGCTTGTAACAGAAGGTTGTATTCTTGCATTATTCAAGTTTTATAAACTAAAAATACCTAACCACTAACTCAAGTAGTATAATTTTTGCTTCTCTCCTTTATAAAAAAACATATTTATGGAAAATATCAAAACTAAAACCAGCTTCTGAAATCAGCAAGAAAGAGCAAAGAGGCAATTCCTACATCTCAAGGATTTACCCTATGTGCAGTTTCAGAAAGCAGTAAACTTTCAAATGGAGTCATTAGTACTAAAATTGTACAAAACCATTAAAGTCCATGCAGTTGGATATGCCTTTTCACACATGGGGTTTGCAATTCTCTGGCAATGTATTTCTGGTAACTAGTTTGTTAACTGTAAATGATATGGGTAAACTGATTTTTCTTCAGCAAGTCAGTTATGGCAATTAATCTGAACAAAAACATGAAGTTTGTTAATCAATGCTTTAAAACACACACACATACACACACACACAATCTCATAAATCAGATGTTCTACTTTAACATGCAACATGAAGAAGTAATTGCGATAGACAGCCTTAAATATTTGTCCTTCTATATAATTGGAGCAGTGTTCTTTTCTGGAATCTTGCAACTAGTGAGGCATCTATAAGAATGGATGTCCATGCATATGTAAAGAGCAATACAGATAGTATTCAAATCCCAGTTTTTAAAGCCTCACCTTAAAAGTTATCATTGTACCATGGAATACAGAGTGGCATGGATAAGAAGGGACTGCAGCATGGGAAGAACCAATATTTTCATAAGAATGGGAAAAATTCATTCCTTGGAGGAAAGAGAAAAGGGAGGTATTAAAGAAGATTTTATGTGTGACCGTATTATATCAGCACTATTTACAATAGCCAAGAGGAAGAAGCCACCCAAGTGTCTATTAATAGATGAACAGATAAGCAAAATGTGGTATATACAAACAATGGATATGATTCAGTCTACAAATGGAAATTCTGTCATATGTTACATCGATGAACCTTAAAGATATTATGTTAAGCAAAACAAGTGAGTTAAAAAAACACAAATACCATAAGATTCCACATATATGAAATATCTACAGTAGTCTAATTCATAGAAACAGAAAGTAGAATGGTGGTTGGCAGGGAACAGGGGGAGGAGAAAATGGGAAGCTATTTAATGGGTATAGAGTTTTAGTTTCACAAGATGAAAAAGTTCTGGAGATTGTTGTTCCATAGCATTGTGAATATACTGATCACTACTGAACTGTACACTTAAAAATGATTAAGATGATAAATTTCATGTTAAGTGTTTTTTACCACAATTCCCAAAGAGTAGGATTTAGAGAGAAAGATCATTTTAAATGAACAGTAACATGAATGATGCTTGAACAATAAGTTGGCAGGAGATGAGGGCAATATTGGGGAATCTTAAAGCAAGAGAAAACCTTAGGAAAAGGCATAGATGCAGAATAGTCATAGATCAGCAACTAGTTCAGGGTGGGTCATATACCACCGAGTAACAGGTCAATGAGGCTGGAAATACAGAGTTGAGCCTAGAGTGGACATATATTTGCCTGCACAATACCACCTCCCAACTTTGACTTGTCCTCACTTTTCCATTTAATCTTCCTCAATCCATAGGGCTTGGGTAGAATTAACTCCAGGTTTCAATAATCAAAGCAACACCTCCCCCAAACATGTATATACATATAGGGATAAACTAGTTGGATTCCTCTCTAGCAATTTGTTGGAACTATCAGGGAAAGAGACTTTCTCTTCCAATGACATTTAAGAATGAAGAACCATGTAGACCAGGAGATGCCCCTGGACATCTTCTCCCACATGGAGAATCCTACTGAAAATACAAAGGAAATTAGCACTGAAATAGAAACAAAGAAACAGAGTAGGGGAAAAAAGTAAAGACAAGGAGGGAAAGAGAAAGAGACAGAAGAGGAAAGGGAAAGAGGGAGGAAGGAAGGAGGAAAGAAAAAGAGAGATAAAGGAAAGATGGGAGAGATAAAGGAAAAAGAGAGATAGGAAAGAAGGAAGAAGGAGGGAAGAAATTTTGATACCTGATAATATTGTTTAAACATTTGAATACAACTACACCTAGAATCAAATCAACCCTAGACTGTTTTGTTAACCCCCAAAATTCCCTTGTCTGGCATAAGCTGGCTTAAGATGAGTTTCTGTCATTTGAAATTACAAGAGCTCTGAATAATCCAGGGTTAGATTGTGTGGACCCCAGAATCAGGTAATTGGAAAATATTTTATGAGTATTCACTTTGTCAGACATTGTGCTACTTCTTTAGATACTGCAAGGAACAAAAAAAACTTTGGTTCCTGCCCTTGTGGGAGTAACAATTTCTTAGGTCCCTAACAGATACTTGGGCCTAATTCCCACTTATAGGCAACTCTTTGCTTTTTTAACAAGCCCTATTGTAATAGGAAAGCATAGCCAGATTTAGTAGCTACTGATCTATAGAACAGTATATCCAAACTTTCCTGATGATAATTCACCTGGCTTGCTTATTAAAAAAAGCTTAGGCTATCCTCCAGAGCCACCTAATTAGAATCTCTAAGGGTGGGGCCTGAAAGCAGTTTTAAACATTAGCTGCCTGCATGATTCTTAACATCATATAAGTTTGTGAAATGCTGATGTTGCTATCCACTGTGGATCCTTGGACCAGTCACAGTAACATCACCTGGGAACTTACTTAACATGTAGCATCCCAAACCCCTCCCCAGACTCAACAAATGAGGATCTGCCTATAATATTTTAACATGAGTAGCTTGTATCGTATGGAAATTTTAAACTGAAAATCAAAAGCAAGGAGAAAAAATCTAAAGGAGGTCACTCAAAAGCGCTTTCCAACAAAATCCTTTTATTTCAAAGTCAAGATGGCATTAATTGAAAATTATATATTACATTATTTTTTATCTTTCTTAAGCCCATTGTCAGTGATGTCCCTCTATGTGGACTGCATCAAAGTTCACATAACTCTATATCACACTATATCATACAACTCTAGAAGGGACCATACATATTGTGTGCATGTCAATGGCACCTTCAAGAATTATATAATACAGCAACCCTAGATCCAAGCACAACTGGAGATTCATTCAGAGTCAAGCTCTGAAATTTCAATCTAGTGTCTGCTTTGAAGTGACAAAGAGACCCACCTTCATATTTGATAACCAGGATGATTGACAGTGATGAGATCCAAACATAACTTTTCTTTTTTTCTTTGAGAACTGCCCGTTTTAGTCACTAACAGAGATACTACAAATGGCAAGCATACCATAAGACATACCATATAAGACAAAATATAAAGGTGATAGAATAGTTTCTACTTTTATCCCACCTCCTTGTTTTTAGTTAGTTTATCTTAAAGGAATAGAAGGACCTTATGATTTGCTTTCCAAGGCTCTCCTGGTGACAATTTGCCACATTTACACATTTGCAGATGAAGAAGCACCACCATATGGCAACTCTTAGGAACCCCAATTTTGTAGGGTTGTTGACCACATGGGGCAGTTGGTAGATATTTGAACACCCAAGGTACCTAGTTTAAACTGCTATAAAGTAATGGTATATGGTAGTAATTAAGAGCCTAGACATTGTCTGCCAGGTTTCACATCCAACTTCAATAATTACTAGCTATGTAAACTCAAGCTAATCGTTTAACCTTTCCTCTTCCCTCATCTATATAATGGGAATAATAATGCAATTTTGTCAAGAACTGTAAAAAGTCTGAGGTGTTACCTTACTTGCAAGATAACAAATTAACTTGCCACAGTTTCATGTGTACTGACAAAAGATACAAGATTTCTGAATCAGAGACAAAAGACTTTATTAGTCACAGCAAAAGCAGTAGCCAGAGTGTCAGCATTGTTAGGTCAGCATTGTCAGCATTGAATTCCCTGAATTCAAGTCTCCAGTGACACTGCAGGTTTGCTTAGATGGATGCCTGCACACACAGCGCATTGTGTTATAGAAGAGAAATGCTGGCCTGGGGGAGTTGCTGCTTAATGGAAGACTGTAAGCAAGCCTACTCTTTGTCCCAGAGCAAGATACTACCTCATTCCCAAGGCTGTCACAGCAAACACAATCCTGAAAAGTAACCCAGGTAAAGAGCTGTCAGGGGCTTGCATTCTTGGTATTCCCAGCAAGATGGGTAGCAGTACAAGAGACCCATGGAGGACTGTCTTCAACAGGTTGTTGAGTTAACATATGCAAGATGCTAAGAAAAGTAATAACTCTGTGTATTAGTTATTATCATTATTAGTAGTAGTAGTAGTAGTAATATGTTGATGTGAGCTGCCTGTTTGTTTAAAGTATATGTATGTATATCTCAGGAGACATATATCAGACAGATAGAGTAGATATATAATATATATTAGGAAATTTTGAAAATGAAAATACAGAAATCTCCAGTAATATCACCTTCAACTATTATCCACTTTTTGTTTTGTTTTGTTGTCTTTCTATGTATATACATATTTTTATTTTCTTCAACTGATATCCAAGCCCATACACTATTTGTATTTTACTTTTTCCACATTTTATTTCATCATGAGCATTTCTACTTAGTAAATATTAGTCAAAAACTAATCAGTTTTAATAATATTCCATCACAGGTAAGTATCATAAATTATCATAAATGGACATGTCTCTTTTAGCCTCTACATATTGGGAAACATTTATTAATATTGGAGAGAAGGCTAAGAAGAAAGAGAAGATCTATGAAAAGTAGACCTGACTCTAAAACCATAATCATCTTAGTCCACTTATGGTAGTGGCTGATGAGGAGCCAAAGGCAGGCTGAGGGCAAAGCACAAGCTAACACCCTGCAGACTACAGCCTTCCCCCACCCCAACCTACCCCCATCTCCCCACCCCTCTCCCTGTCCCCAGGTGGGATATGTGTGACATTCCTCAGGCACTCCTGACTACCCAAGAAGACAGAAAAGAGAAAAACAAATGGTTAACAGATAGAGATCACAGTCAGGCAGGACATGAGTCTCTATCAGTTTACAAATGACTTAGTGAATTATAAGAAAAAGGTCATCTTATCAATAGCTTAACCTCCAGAAACCCATAGACTTAGTTTCCTCGAGCCCTAACATCACCCTCCCCTCCATAGTGATGTGGGGAACAAAGTCAAGAAGAAAATGTAAATAAAATTAAAATTAAATTTCTTTATAACCTGCAGACCATTGACAAATACTTGAGCTAGGCAAAGTAAAACATTCCTCTAAGAAACTCCCAACTATCTTGTCTTAATGTTAATGCCTTAGTAGAGGGAAAAATAACTTTAGCTCAAGAACGAGGCCTCCAGTATCTTATAAGTCCTCTTTAGCATATGAAAGTCCTTTTGGAAACCTCCCTTTTTCCTTACCCATCTCTAACTCCATAGTATATAGTCAGTCACCCCTCACACTTATAATACAGCTCTTTCTGCCCATGGGTCCTGTCCCTGTGCTTTGATAAAATCACCTTTTTGCACCAGACATGTCTCAAGAATTCTTTCTTGGCCATCCACTCTGGACCCCCACCCCCACTCCAAAACCTCATCAGTGGCTACCCTAGAGTAGGATCTAAAGAGAAACTCAGGTTCATAAGTATTCCCTTGAATTATCAAGAAAATAGTTCACTGAAGTTTATACTGTGAAAGAGATGCATTTATTTAAGATACATTTAATAAATATTTCAAATAATGTGCTTAAAATAGCTCTCTTCAATTTTTGGAAAAATATATTTATGTGAAACCAACTGTTTTCTGACATTAAGTATGAGGAACTGTTAGTTATTAGTTTGCTAAATGGGCCACATATGTCATTCTTTTCCATTTTGTTTTCATTTCATCTGATGATTAGTTTCCTTCTCTGGAATTTTTACCATAAATGGAAGACACAGTGTTAGTTAATCAAATAAAATTTTAAAAATAACAAGGAAGAATGAAAACATAGATCAAAAATGATATTCTAACCAGAGGATACATACATGGAAAAAGTGTGTGCTATGAGATATCAACATACACTTCTTTTGTTTATAAGCCAGATAGGATTGAGCTAGCCTTCAAGAATTTTGGGAAAGAAAATCAAAATAATGGAATTTTATCTGATTAGTGTTTTGTTTTATGGTGTTTCTCTTCTGCTTTATCTCAGTTTACTTAGTGCTGCAAGAGTTGTGCTGGTGTAAGTTTCCTGTGCGTGTAAAAGAACCAGTTAATTCAAATTTATTGTCATTCAAATTCGTTAAGACAAAAGAAGCTTAACTTTCTTTGGGTTCTATTAAACTTCTGTTTACCCAGTACTTCCTAGAAGAGGCAATTAATTAAAATCAGACAAGTCTGTAATGGGGATCAAAGCAGAACAGCAGCTGGGAAACACAGGACACAATGACCAATCTGTGATACAAAAACTGAGGGGGCTTAGAGGAGGTGAGGACAGTACAAATTCCTCCCAAAGAAGAGTAACTTTTCTTTCCTCAAGTCTTGAAACCATAGCAAGATGAGGAAGAGGACAGCAAGTGTGCTGACTAGTGAACAAAATCTCTAGGAGTCCCCGCAGTTAGGAGAGGGAAGGCAGAAAAAGGATTATGTTGATGACGAATCAACCAAACCTTTTTGTGAGGAGGCACCAGGGATCACCCTCCCCCTGCTAGCTCCTGACAAATTATGGAGAGGCCAAGGAACAGTAGCAATGGCAGTCTCAGGATGGCCTCCAAAGACCACTTAAAATCTAAAATTCTAATGGATCTAAATGCTACAATTTTTCCAGTTAAAAGAAATCTTCATCATAAACACCAATTTGCAAAGAGAAGGTACAAGTAGCAAAACATGTACTCATCTGTTCTAATAAAAGAACCCTCTATTGTAAAATTACATATCAGCAGAAAGTCCTTAGTTTTGATAAGTAACACCTCACTCAACAAAGAGTAGCCTAATGGACTCTTTTAGCACACTATTTTAATATTTAGCCAGAAAAAAAAAAAAAGCAAGTACTCTGAGAATCCTTGGTTTAGTTTCAGGGTATGACTATCAATATGTTTTTGTAATATAATCACTCAATTCAATGGCTACAGATATCACTAAAAAGACGCAGAAATTGTAGATGACTTAAAACAAAAAAAACAAGCTATGACTGAGCCCATGAGAGTCAGGAACTTTGCAGAGGAGATCTCATTTGATTTTCAAAACAAATCAGCAAAATTGAGTAACTTAGCCCTTGCCCAACTTGATATAGCTTGCAGGAGCAGAAGCTAGGATCTGATTTTAAGATGGTATGGCTTCAGCAACCATGTTCTGTCCATTACACTTTACCACCTTCTATCACTTCCTCATAAAGGAAAGTGAAGGACTGACCCTTTAATGGGTAAAGACACGAACCATAGATTTTCACAATTGAGCCAAAAATGCACTGTCATGATACAGAGATATTAGGAAGTACTTTAAAGGAAGTGAGAAAATGCTCTATCCACTGGAAAACTTTCTTGAGATTCTAAATATTTCCAAAATCCTGGGGATTCCTCTGCCAGTCAGCAGGGACCAGTCACCAAAGAATTGATCGTACATATGACGGGGGATTCCCCAGCCATCTCCTTTATTTTCCCCATTTCAGCATGAAGAAATATTACACCATAGAAGAGACACTTACTACCTCCTGCATTACCTACCCCCAATGCAGTCTTTAAAATGTATACATATAGAATATTTAAAGCCTATAAAATGTGTGTAAAGTAATACAACATTTAGCCCAGGTACCTGCCTCCCAACTTGAGAAATAGCTTATTAGTCATATCAGATTTTAAGACATAAATATGATTAGGTGAAAAAAATTCAAAAGGAAAAGAATTTTCTAATTTTTATTACATATAGTGTGAGGGGAACCCATTAGAAAGCCAGATATATTTTCTTTGTCCCAAAACACATTAAATAATTTATGTGAAATGCTTAACACGTCTACAAAAAGGATCCCTAACAGAAAACATACAATAAAAGAAAAGGGATGCTTCTGTGTACAATTCAGTAGTATCAGAGATGCAACCATGAAACTCAGGGCTGTGAACACTCAAAGCAGACAGTAGACATAATGACACGTTACATTACCTACATAATGTGTAGCTTAATAAACCCTCTTGTGTGGAACACACTTGGCATTAATCAAGAGCCATGAACAGATTCCCTTATTTTCTCAATGTTCATCTAATAAACTGAAATTTCATTTACCCTTGGACGGAAACTTTAATAGCAGGAGACAACTGTTGATACCTTCTGTGGTATACAGTAATTAAACATAATAAATGCACATCATGAATTTTCTTCATTAGAGATTAGAATTTTTATGCTTCACAACTATTTGCAAAAAATATGCTGACGACACTGGGATGTGTAACATTTTGAATTTACCGGAAGTCTAGATTTGCCATGCTGTATTATAAAGTATCAATATCACATTCATGAAAAAAAAAAAAGAAATAACACATTACCAAAACTTTAGAATCCTTTAAGAACTGATCTCTGATCACAGGTCCCTCACTCCCTCATAGCCTAACTACCACTCTGAATTTGATGCCTATTCCCATATGTGTTTTATAATTTTACTCCATCTGTATGTATTTCTAAACAACATATATCATAGTCTTTTCATGTTTGCAAAACTGAAGGTAAATAATTTCACACAGTATGAACACCTCTGCAACTTGCTTTTTCTTTCTGTCTCTCCTCTTTTTTTTTTTTTTACTGATATATGTGTAAGATTCACCTATGTTGATATAGAAAGCTCTGTAATAACATTTGTGCTGCATAATTCTTTTGTATCAATATACAACCATATAGCCATTTTCCTATTGACAAACAGAATTGCTTAACAGAATTGCTTTGTCATTATAAGTAATACTTTTCAAAATGTTTTTATACTTGTGCTCACACATGAGAATTTCCTTAGGCTACGTTTAGAAGCAAAATTTCTGGAAAAAAAGGTATGTACATCTTCAGCAAAACTAGATATTGAAAAACTGTTTTGAAAGAGGTCAAATTCACAACCCCTTTCTCCTTTCAACTTTTTAAACAGATACTATCAAACAGAAATTTCAACTCCAAGAATGCTTGAATCTGGATGGATCCTCATTCCAGCAGGTATTTTATTTTATTTTTATTTTTTTTTAATGTTTACTCATTTTTGAGACAGAGAGAGACAGAATGCAAGCAGGGGAGGGGCAGAGAAAGAAGGAGAACACAGAATCTGAAGCAGGCTCCAGGTTCTGAGCTGTCATCACAGAGCCCGATGTGGGGCTCGAACTCACGAACTATGAGATCATGACCTGGGCTAAAGTCAGATGCTTAATCGACTGAGCCACCCAGGCACTCCCCAGCAAACATCTTAAAAAGTTTGCTTGCTTGTTTATCCACAATTAAGTTCAACCTCCTCAATCCAAGTAATTAACTAAGGTGATCAGTCAGAGTCTAAGCTGATTGTCACTGATTAAATGTGGCCTTTCTTATGTTCAGTATGCCCATTCTGGAAAAATAAAGATATCTCATCTCTTCTTAACAGCAATTTGGCACAATCTATAGATGGCCTTAAAAACAGACTAGTCTTTGATTCAGAGTATCTAGGAATTTACTCTAAGGACATATTCAGAGGTATACATGAAAATTTGTACATCAAGACATTTGCCTTAGTGTTAAATATGATGTCCATTGCAATACTGTTGGTGTAAACAAGCAAAAAGTCTATCAAGTAGGAACTGAATAAATGGTTGTATATTCACATAATTGCACACTAAGTGGAAACAGAAAAGGATGAGGTGGATGAAAATGAACTGACATATTATTATTTCAGTTATTAATTGCTACCCAACAAAGCACTCAAATATGAAGTAATTATTTATTATTTCTCAAGATGCTGTGGATTGACTGGAGGTATTTTCCTGTTTCTTCTGGTATTAGCTGGCCCCACTCAGGGGGGCCACTGAATGCCTGCTGCATTCAGCTGGCAGGTAAACTTGGGCTGTAATGTCCAAGAAGACCTCACTCACATATCTGTAATTTGCTGCTGGTTGGCACCTGGAGCACCTCAATTCCTTTCCATAAAACTTCTATTCATTCACAAGGCTAGACCATCTTCCTTACAGCATGGTAGCTGGGTTCCAAGAGGGAGTAATCTAAGAAGTCAAGCCCCATTGTGGAAGTTCTTACTAAGTCTCTGCTTGTTTCAGGCTTGCTAATGTCCCATGGGCCAAAGCCAGACACATGGCCAAGACAAGACACAGCGTGGGAGAGGACTACACAAAGGTGTGGATTCCAGAAAGCATGGTTCATCAGGGGTTACCAAAGTAACAGTGTGCCACAATTATTAAGTAAACACATAAGGTTTGCATAGGAGCGGCTGGGTGGCCCAGTCATTTGAGTGTTTGACTTCAGCTCATGTCATCATCTCAAGGTTTCTGGGTTCGAGCCCTGTCGGGCTTTGTGCTGACCTAGTGGAGCCTGCTTTGGATTCTCTGTCTCCGTCTCTTTCGGCCCTTCTCCTGCACTCGCTCTCTCTCTCTCTCTCATTACAAAAAAATTTTAATTAAAAAAATAAAAAGGTTTGCATAGACTATATCTGGAAGTATATGCTAACACGGTTTCAGTGTTTGAAACAGTGGAGTAAAAGTTACATGGGAAGTGGTAGTCAAGAGCAGACTTTTTTTTTTTTTTTTGAGAGATAGAGAGGGCACAAGTGAGTGAAGGGCAGAGAGAGAGAGAGAGAGAGAGAGAGAGAGAGAGAGAATATCCCAGGAGGGGCAGAGGAGAGAGAAAAGAGAGAGAGAAGCAGGGCTCAAGCTCACCCAAAGAAGGGCTCAAACTCAGGAACCATGAGATCATTACCTGAGTTGAAGTCAGATACTTAACAACTGAGCCAACCAGGCACCTAAGAACATTTTTTTTAATGTTTACTTATTTTTGAGAGACAGAAAGACAGAGCATGAGTGGGGGAGGGCAGAGACAGGGGGAGACATAGAATCTGAAGCAGGCTCCAGGCTCTGAGCTGTCAGCACAGAGCCTGACGTGGAGCTCAAACCCACAAGCTGTGAGATCAAGACCTGAGACAAAGTTGGACGCTTAACAGACTGAGACACCCTGAAGAACAGACTTTTTAATGCAAGTATGTGTGTGTTGCTTGAATTTTTTATAATATTAATGTATTTTATAATTTTAAAATTATGATGGAAGATGAGGTTATACAAGAATAATTACATAAGTAAATGCTCATAATATGTCAGTCGAAAAAAATGTTAATGGTGATTATTTCAGAATGAAAGAATTGTGGCAATTTATCTCCTCTTCATGATTTTCCATATCTGCTACATTTCGTATGAGAAATACACACAAGATTTTTAAACTTAAAAAAATGAAGAGGAAACAGAATAAACTCAAGCCACTTGTCAAGTCTCTTTTTTTTTTTTTCCAACGTTTATTTATTTTTGGGACAGAGAGAGAGACAGAGCATGAACGGGGGAGGAGCAGAGAGAGAGGGAGACACAGAATCGGAAACAGGCTCCAGGTTCTGAGCCATCAGCCCAGAGCCTGACGCGGGGCTCGAACCCACGGACCGCGAGATCGTGACCTGGCTGAAGTCGGACGCTTAACCGACTGCGCCACCCAGGCGCCCCAAGTCTCTTTTTTTAATGTTTATTTATTTTTGAGAGAAAGAGAGTGTGTGCACATAGGGAAGGGGCAGAGAGAGAGGGAGACAGAGGACCCAAAACAGGCTCCACACTGAAGTGCAGAGCCCGATGCTGGGCTGGAACTCACAAACTCTGAGACCATGATCTGAGCCGAAGTCAGACGCCCCGTGGTCTAGTCTTTCTTATTCTGCATACAAGTATTTCTAAATTATTGCAGCATTATTTTATCTGCATTTTACATTACAAAAATGCTCATATGTCTAATACCAATAAAATTTTCCTAGTGGCAAAGTAAAGACTTAACGTGTTACTCTATTCTGTTTCATGCTTTTCAATCTAACAAGATCATAAAGCAACTGTAAAGTGCTCCAGGATGATAGTTTTTCCAAATATGCATTTTGGAGTTCTCAAACTCAAATCCATATTGTTATCTTACAAGGCACTTTCTGCTGAAGCACTTTCCCAGTTGTTTATAGTGGCCATCAGATCTTAACCAAGTCATCAGTTCTTTGACAGCAAGGAAAAGCACATTTCTTATCTTGCTGTTGTTTAAGGATAGATTTTCCCCTTGCATTCAATTGTTTTTAAATATATGAACAAATATAATATTGGGTGTGATTTCATTTGTTTCAAAAAATGGGCATCGTTACTATTTTCTGGTCCCATTTAACTGAATGAACAGCACTCTATATGATGAAAAAAATCAAGACTATTCTCATGCTTCTTTTAATGAGGAGAAAATTTTTTTTTATTATTTTTTTAACGTTTATTTATTTTTGAGAGACAGATTATGAGCGGGGGAGGGGCAGAGAGGGAGGGAGACACAGAGTCTGATGCAGGCTCCAGGCTCTGAGCTGTCAGCACAGAGCCCGATGTGGGGCTCGAACTCACAAACCGTGAGATCATGACCTGAGCCAAAGTCAGACACTTAACTGGCTGAGCCACCCAGGCACCCCAAGGAGAGAACTTTTTAATTAAACCTTATGCTTTAAAAATATATTAATTATAATTCATGGAGAGCTCATTAAATTTAACTTATTATTTATGTAACTGTAAGATACAAAACAGATATTATTTATTATAATACATAATACCCATAGTGAAAATAATAAATGTGTGTATTCACAGCATTTTGGGGATAGTGACTCTTGCTTGGACTGAGGGAGTGGAAGGGTTTACAATGGAGGTTTCTTTAGCTGTATCTAATTTATTCATCAAAAAAGAGGGCAGACTGAAAGAACTGTTATATGTACGTGTTGGAAAAATAAACATCTCTTATATCATCTTCTATAATTGTAATTAAAATATTTTTAATTAGAAAAATAAAAAGTAATTTAAGTGCAGCTGGTGTCATCGTCAAAATGGCTAGAATGGAGCCATGGACAGATGATGAGGTGATTCCTGAAACAAGCCAGGCCCAGAAAGGAATCAGATGCTCCATAACCCAGTCATGCCAGGGTTATTTTTAGGCCAAGAATGTTTTCCAAGACATATATACAACAGGACTGCACTTTCTTAATACATCGTCTCTGGGCAAAAAATAAAGCCCTGGTTTTGGCAGCGTGTGATTGCTTTTTAGGCTCTTCTCAGACTCTCTCCTGCTTTAGGGACCAGAGCCTGGGGAGAGGTGGAGACTCATTGGAATACAGTTGAATCCCCAGGATGTGGAATTTGCTCGTCAAAGAGAAGGTATCAAGGGGTACAAACTTTTCTTCCTTTGGCCAGAGTCGACCTTTCTTAAAGATAGGGAAGAAATACCAACTGGAGATTTAAAGGAGAAGTCTGTAAGAGCTTACATTCTAGCAAACACAGAAATATGCGATTTACATAATATCACAATCTCTGGAATTCCAATTGAGGTATTGTATGTAAGATTTTCCAGGGCCTTCAGTGAAAAAAGGACACTTACTTCCACTACAGCTCATGTGAATATGGTCTGGGGAATACAGGCAAGATTCTGTACTTGGGAAAGCAATTGTAATTATAACTGAAATATGGGTCATGGTGGGTAAAGCAGTACAATTATTGAGAGATGGGATCTCAAGGGGACATGTCTTACCCATGCCTTATAGATTACATGCCTTACAGAGAAGATGGTCACCATCCCTCTGAACAAGTTGTCCAAATTTGCAATCACTTGATCTTTCTACTGTATTAGAGTCCAAATCTGATAGATGATTAGGATTTCTAGTCCCTTTTGTAATGTAATAGATTCCCTGCCTCTGCTCCCCCAACCCCACCCAAGTCAAATGCTCCCTTTTGAAATTTCAGCAATATGGCCAGCCCTGTTGCATAGGGGAGAGGGAGAGTTGGGGTGGAGGAGGAATGGTTTGTGTGTATGTGGTGGGGGTAGAGGGTGTGCATGTGGTATATGCTGTGTGTGTGCTTGTAAATTCCCAAGTGGTTCTGATACATTCTCTCCTTGGAGCTTGGATTAGAAATACTTTACTTGGGCTTAATTAAATACTACTGACACAATTCAGAGATTTACCTCACAAGCATTCTTCATCATTAATGTATCATTGCACCATTTTCTTTTCCTAGAGATGGTGCCTGGACCTGAGCAGAGGAATTGCGAAACTGCTGTTAAGAGGATAGTAAATAGCTTCTGCATTCCAGAGTAGAAACTGGTCTTGGTTCTTGGGGGGACTCTCTCATTAATCTATAAGGAATTACTGTGTTCAGCCTTTTAATTGTAAGAATGCAAGCTCTGTGAATACAGGGGCTGTATGTGTTACTTACCACTGTATCCCAAATACTTTGTAAAGTGTTTGGCACATGGTACACACTCAATAAATATTTGTTCAGTGCAAAGGAGAAGGAATGCAGAGGTTGGCCTAGTTCTCAGAAAAACCCAGTAGCAATGAAGTACCTAAATGCAGATGGTTGAGACTAAATCCATAATCCAACTGTGTTATCATGTAAAAGGCAGTCTTCTTTGAGGCCTAAGGGTTTGAGGATAATTGTGGGTTTGTTTGTTGTAGTGTGTTTGGCTATTTGTGTTAATGTTTTCCTTCCTTCAGCTTAGGCTTTCAACAGAATATTTTGGAGCTCTGATATGGCCCACAGAAAAAAGGGAAAGAAAAGGAAATTTGAAGGGGAAGTCTGGGGAAGGGAAGCTGCCCCCAGCCTTGCTCCTCACCACCACTGCCATCTCCCCACCCTGCAACCGTCGTTCCCTCCAAGCAACCTACAGGGCCTCAGGAGAAGTATGACCAGTAAGGTACACTATCTAAGAAGCCTGACCCAGAATAGTGACTACTGAGGTAGTGTTAAGTTCTTGTCTACATTGTAATTCCTTGGGTGTCCTAAGCCTTAATGAAAGCTTTGTTAACACCATACCCCAATGTCCATTTGGGATTGAGAATTAAGGTCTTACATGAACAAACATTTCTCCAAGGAAGATATACAGATGGCCAACAGATACATGAAAAGATGTTCATCGTCACTTACTATCAGGGAAATGCAAACCAAAACTACAATGAGATAACACTTCACACTGTCAGAGTGGCTAAAATCAACAACACAAGAAACAACAGGTGTTGGCGAAGATGTGGAAAAAAAGGAAGACACATGCACTGCTGGTGGGAATGCAAACTGATGCAGCCCCTGTGGACAACAGTATAGAGATTCCCCCCAAAATTAAAACTAGAACTACCCTACAACTCAGCAATCACACTACTGGCTATTTACCCAAAGAATACAAAAATACTAATTCAAAGGGATATATGCACCCCTATACTTATAGCAGCATTATTTACAATAGCCAAATTATGGAAGCACCCCAAATGCCCACCAACTAATGAATGGATAAAGAAGAGGTGATATATATAATATATAATATATAAATATATTATTTGGCCATAAAAAAAAAGAATAAGATCTTGCCATTTTCAATGACATGGATGGAGTCAGAGAGTATTCTGCTAGGCAAAATAAGTCAGAGAAAGACAAACACCATATGATTTCACTCATATGTGGAATTTAAGAAACTAAACAATCAAATGGCAAAAAAAGAAAAGAAAGAAAGAGGCAAACCAAGAATCAAACTCTTAACTATAGAGAACTGATGGTTACCAGAGGGGAGGTGGGTGGGGAGATGGGTTTAATAAGTGAGAGGGATTAAGGAGTGCACTTGTGATGAGCACCGGGTGGAAGTTTTGAATCACTACATTACACACCTGAGACTAATATAACACCGTATGTTAACAAACTGGCATTAAAATAACAACTTTTAAAAAAGAGAATTAAGGTCTGAGAATGGGGAGCCACAGCAGCATGGAGGGGCTATTCAGAGGCAGCAGAATGAAGAAAGCAAACAAAGGAGTCTAGAGCCGTCACTGGAAATGGCCCTGCTAAGCACAAATCTCAATGGATTTGAAAAATGAGTAAGTACTTCCTGAAGTACTTAATGAACACTAGCAGAGAGAAGAAAAATAAAATAACAGCTTTGAGCAGGAATTGGGAAAGAGGCCTTGGAATAAATATTTGGGGTCTTAAAGGAAAGGGTGTTTTTGGCAGGCTGAACAACTTGAAATTTGGAATGACCCCAATGGTTGATATGAGGATCTGAGCCTACTCTCCTTCTTAGATTAAGACTCTAAACTAATAATTTAATGTTTAATCATTCCATAAGCATTCAAATATTTGCTAGTAGCAAAGAACTGTATTGACCAAAAAGGGATAAAGACAAATGTGCATATGTATATTTGTCTGTGTACATATGCACCTATTCTAGACAGGTACTAAATGTATACACACACACATATATACACACATACATAATAAACATCATTTTTATAGCTATGATTCACCCTTATTAATGACTGCATATTATGTCATAGTCATGTTTTCTTATTCAGCCATTTAATGAATACTTACTGAATGCCTATAAATCAGTAAGAATGCATTCAGCTACAAGAAATAGAAAGACTCAGTGCAAAATGACACTTGCCCAAAAAATGACTGGGATCTCAGTCTACACAATAAAATATCTGAGACTAGGGATCCCCTTTCTCTCAGTGGCCTCTCATGAATCCCAAGGCGGCTCTGTTCCCAGAAAACTCCTGTAACACCTGATAACCCCAAAGCTAAGCAGCCTATGTATTATCCCACTGAGAAGGCTGTTCTCAATGCTTGCACTCTAAGGAGAGGAAGAGTAGAGACCCACATTGCATGTTCCAAAGACTGCCGGCCCCTGTATATTTGCCAGCATGATGACGGGAAGATGGGGATCAGTCCTAACCAAGTTTGGGCATGTGGGGGTGGCTTCTGGCATTTGGTTCAGTGGCTAGACTACATCAGGGCCAATGTTTCTATTTTCTTGGCCTTTTCGTCATTGCCTTGTAGTTACAAGACACCTGCTATTTGCTATTTTGATTTGTAATTTTTTAAAGGTAGGCATACAGTGCATGGGCCGCAAATTGTACTCTTGTTGTGGAGCCTGCAAAGGCTAAGTGAAAGCCTGTTTGTCCCTCCATTTGAAACAATTCATAATGCCAACCAATGATTTCCACGTTGCTGAATCAAATAATTCATAGTCCTCATTTCCACTGACCAGCAACATTTGACATAGTTGATCTCACTCTGCATTTTGAAACATTTTTTTTCATTTGGTTTCTAGGATAAAACTCTTCCTTGATTCTTCTCCTTTCTCATTGGCTACCTTTTCCCAGTCTCCTTTAGGGGCCCTTCCTAATCTTACCAGCTTCTGAATGCTGGAAAGCCCAAAGACCCAATCTTAAGAACTTTTCTCATTCTTTGGGTGATCTCATTCAGTTTCATAGCTTATTTCACTGACAATTTTAAAATTCTCTCTCAAGTTCTTGAAACCCAGATTTATTTATCCATTTACCTCTTGACTTCCTAGTTAATACTTCAATAACCATCTCAAATTAATATGAGTAAAACCGAACTCCTTATTCCTCAAACCCTTCCTTCAAAACCCTGCTCCTCCACAGACTTCCCCATAATATTGGCAACATCCTTTGTAAACTTATTCAGAGAAGAAATCTGTAGCTACTCTTGATTTCTCTTTTAATCTCTCCCATTTACTCCATCAAGAATCCTAATGGTCTAGCTTTTATTATTATTATTATTCATGTATAATTAACATACAGTGCTATATTAATTTCAGGTGTACAATATAATGATTCAACAATTCTAAATATTTCTCAGTGCTTATCAAGGCAAGTATATTCTTTTTTTTAATTTTTTTTATTTACTTATTTTTTTTTATTTACATCCAAATTAGTTAGCATACAGTGCAACAATGATTTCAGGAGCAGATTCCTTAGTGCAAGGCAACTATATTCTTAATCCCTATATTCTATTCCACCCACCCCCACCTCCATTCTGGTGACCACCAGTTTTTTTCTCCATATTTAAGAGTCTTATTTTTTATGTTTTTCTTTATTTGTTTTATTTCTTAAATTCCACATATGAGTGATATCATATGGTATTTGTCTTTCTCTAACTGATTTATTTCATTATACCCTTAGCATTATACCCTCTAGGTTCATCCATGTTGTTGCAAATGGCAAAATTTCACTTTTTTTTTTATGGCTAAGTAACATTCCATTGTATATATATACCACATCTTCTTTATCCATTCATCTATTGGTGGACACTTAGGTTGATACACATCTTGGTTATTAAAAATAATGCTGCAATAAACACAGGGGTGCATAAGTCTCTTCAAATTAATGTTCTGGTTTTCCGTAGGTAAGTAAATACACAGTAGTGGAATTACTAGATCATATCGTGATTCTATTTTTAATTTTTTGAAGAACCTCTATACTGTTTTCCACAGTGGCTGTACCAATTTGCATTCCCACCAACAGTGAAAAAGGATTCCATTCTCTCCACATCCTCACCAATATTTGTTATTTCTTGTTATTGATTTTATCCATTCTGACAGATATAAAATAATACCTGCATTTCTGTGACTATTAGTGACTTGAGCATCTCTTCATGTGCTGTTGGGCACCTACTGGCTCTATTTTCAACATAAAGTCAGGATCTTTTACAACCTCAAATGCCACTACCCTGGTCTAAGGACTTATCATTGCTCACTTGATTATTATAAAGGCCTCCTAACTTTATTTACTACTTCACTTCTTGCTCCCTATAGTCTATTCTCAACAGTCCACAAAATGACTATTTTTTTTTCAACGTTTATTTATTTTTGGGACAGAGAGACACAGAGCATGAATGGGGGAGGGGCAGAGAGAGAGGGAGACACAGAATCGGAAACAGGCTCCAGGCTCTGAGCCATCAGCCCAGAGCCTGACGCGGGGCTCGAACTCACGGACGGCGAGATCGTGACCTGATTGAAGTCGGACGCTTAACCGACTGCGCCACCCAGGCGCCCCCACAAAATGACTATTTTAAAACGTGTCAGATTATGAGCAAAAGATAAAGCCCTCAAAATAGCCTAAAACTGCTACAATTTTTCTCATGTTCTCATCTGCCCTCCTTGATGTTCCTTCTAAAACAGAAGATTTAAAGAGCTAGAAACCATCTATGACAAGTTCAGTGGTTCTCAATATATGGCACATATTACACTAATTGTAACAATTTACCATATACTTCTAATCAAATATATCAGATGCACCCCCTTCCCTCTGGCCTACTCCTTTTATTTGCATTTGCAGAATTTTAAGTATCAGGTGCTTGGCAAAGTTTCCAATTCCAAAAGTGGTTCTCCAATTCCAGAAATAAGTAATTATTATTGCCATTAATACTTAATGATTTTCTGCTGACAATAAAAAGAAGCTTATGAGGTTTGAATATAAACTGTTTGGTCTATTCATTATTGACTTAAGGTCCATGTAATTATTTAGGAGGAATATACCTATTGCTATGCCTATTTTCTTTTTTTTTTTTCAATACATGAAGTTTATTGTCAAATTGGTTTCCATACAACACCCAGTGCTCATCCCAAAAGGTGCCCTCCTCAATACCCATCACCCACCCTCCCCTCCCTCCCACCCCCATCAACCCTCAGTTTGTTCTCAGTTTGTAATAGATAATGCTTTGGCTTATGCCAAAATGCTTATGCTTTGGCTCTCTTCCACTCTAACCTCTTTTTTTTTCCTTCCCCTCCCCCATGGGTTTCTGTCAAGTTTCTCAGGATCCACATAAGAGTGAAAACATATGGTATCTGTCTTTCTCTGTATGGCTTATTTCACTTAGCATCACACTCTCCAGTTCCATCCACGTTGCTACAAAAGGCCATATTTCATTTTTTCTCCTTGCCACGTAGTATTCCATTGTGTATATAAACCACAATTTCTTTATCCATTCATCAGTTGATGGACATTTAGGCTCTTTCCATAATTTGGCTATTGTTGAGAGTGCTGCTATAAACATTGGGGTACAAGTGCCCCTATGCATCAGTACTCCTGTATCCCTTGGGTAAATTCTTAGCAGTGCTATTTCTGGGTCATAGGGTAGGTCTATTTTTAATTTTTTGAGGAACCTCCACACTGTTTTCCAGAGCATGCTATGCCTATTTTCTAATGCATATTGGAAAGCATAATGTGACAAAATTAAGGTAAAAACTTCTTCAACTGGGTACATAGTTCTGTCTTTCTAACTCTATATGAATATTGTTCTTAATTTCTAAGTCTTCTTACTGTCACTTCATTGCTAGAACTTATGGCTTTAATCTAGGAACTATAACTTGTTTATTATACCCAGGAATAATTATTTATAAGTTATTTATTAAAATAAAAGGAGAAAGAAATAAAATAATATCAACAAAGTCCTATATACATTTACTAGATATTTTATAATTAGCATCTTATTAGTTTTTATATTCTTAGAATAACTCAATTACATATTATTGTTTTCATTTTACAGAGGAGAAAATTGTGGTTTAAAAAGATTAAGTAATTGACAAAGGTCAAACAAAATCCAGGTCTGTATGACTGCAAAACCAGGCTGTTTCTACTATATCACACTACCTCCTAGTCTAAGTGATAAGTCGATAGTGGCAAATTCCAGTATCTCCAGACAATTTTCTATCAAGAAATTCAACATTAAAATATCCCATTGATTTTTTTCTGTACCAAATCCTATTTGTTTTTATCTTCTCTTAATTCTTTATTTCATAAAGATCAAAAATATCAAACCAAATCCCTTAATTCCCACTTTATAGGGGAAATAATGTGTTACTTTTCCTTCCCACAGACCAACTACTGATCCCAATACTCATCTCTACTCTTTATAGCATTTAAGTCCATATTTTAAAGTTTGCTGATGATTTTCACCATATTTCTACAACCTTTAAATCATGGAGTCCTGCATTCAACTTGCTAATTAAATAATACTAACCAACACTTAACACAAAGTATCTAATCCTAATTCATAGTCACTCTTCTCTGGTACTGCATTGGAAGCATGGTTCCAGTAGTATTCCGCCCCAAAAGACTCTCCCACCCCCTTTATTGAACTACAAGGAAGCTGTCATTTAGAAACTCAACTCCTCATTTCTTTTTCATATATCCCCTCTGAAAGTTCTCATATCTTAAGCAGAGTGTCCATTTTGAGCACTTATACACTAATATGACAGTACAGCAATTTTTCAGTTTCTTTGTAAACTGTTATCCAGGCTCTGCAGAGCTAAGAAAGAAGAAAAGCTGCCCTAAAGGGTCAGTGAGAGGGCACCAAAGACCACGTTCCCTTACATCACAATTTTGCTTCACTTCCCCTTTAACTGCCCAATAGCCTTGAAAATGGATCTCAATGGTGGTGTCATGATCTGTTTACCCTCCACCATGGCTTTACTCATGAATAAAGAGCAATCCAACTTCTTAAAAAGAAAAACTGTCAACCAAATTTGGCTGCCTAACAGCATATGATTCTGAATCATTTTCCCATCTCTGACACTGAAGTAATTTGGCATTATAGCTTTTTCTCAAAACTTTGCAATCAAAAGTCATTTAACCACGGGGCATTTACTACCCAACAACCACACCCTAGGCCCATACCATGAACAGCTTCAGAGGGATCCTGGGGTTTCCCAAGAGGGGCTGAGGGGGTGGATGGCCACCATGCAATAACAGAAAGATCACTGGCTTGAAAGTCAAAAAACCCTTAGCTTGAATCACAGCTCTGCCATTTACCATCTCTCTGACTATAGGCAAGTCACTTAACCTTTCTGAACTCCAGTTGCTCCATCTAAAACCTGGACATAATATGGTCCATCTCATAGAACTTTTTCCAAGAATGACATGTGAGAGTACTTAGCAGAAGGAACACCAACAAAGGGAAGACACTCCATAAAATTGATTATTTTTAAGTTAGACACAGTCTGTTTTTCCTCTGTGGTCATAGGATAAAAAGCCTTGAATAATTTAGGGTAATGTCTTCCCTAATGACCCTCCAAGATTCTGGAGCCTGAGCCCCAGGTTTACATGTACATGCTCCTGAGGCTATAGCAGTCAAACACAAAATGCTTAATTTCAAGAGAACAAAACAATCTCTACTTCTAAAACCACCTCTAATAACAACTCAGGGAAATTCTAAAATTCCACAATTTGAAATGAATTATTTTGGTGGTACCTATGGAAAGTACAAATGTTCCTGATGGAAATAACACCTTAACTTTATCTGTCATTTACATCTCAGTAGGAATGACTTCATGTGATAATATTTTGTGAGACATATATGCCCAAGAAAAAAGAGCCATGCAAAAAAGGTCTCTGCATGGCTCCTACAAGCTTTCCAAGGCTCTCCCTCCCTGTGTGGAGGAGGAGAAGGTGAAACTCCTAAACCAGAATAGGGTGCTGAACTTGGAGATGAGCTTCCAGATCACACAGAGCCTTCCTAGTCCTAAATAGGAAATGGCTTTACACTAGGATTACTAGCTTCAGGAAATAAAAATGCCGGATACCCAGTGACATTTGAGTTTCAGATAAATGACCAATAATTTTTTATTTACATGGAATATAACTATACTTCCTAATATACTTATACATTGTTTTTCTGAAAATCCAGTTTTACTGGGTATCCTGTATTTTTATCAGGCAACCCAACTTTATTCCCTTGAAATGTCATGGGACAGTACAATCTTCAGACTTTTCCGGAACTCAGCTATTAGATAACACACAGAAAGATGTGGTAGCTGACACAGTAACTGTGAAAGAAAGGTTGTAAAATGAGATTTACTATCCATAGAGAACAAGGCATTTTGGGGGCCCTTCCTTCTCTGAGACAGATAGAATACTGAAGCTGTGTTTCTTTATTCATCATGTATTCAATTATAGTAGATTGTATACTTACTGGGAAGCCAACATAGTCTAGCAGTGTGCTTGTCCTAGAAATAAAGTGATGAACTAGTCAAACACCATGCATGCCCTAACAAAGCTTTCAGTCCACTGGGCGCTTAGGCACTAAGGAGCAATCCTCACATTTAATAACAATAATTAAAACTGTTACAAGTGCTATGAGCTAAGACTTGAGAAACAAAATGCATGACTTCAGTTTATTCATTCATCTCATTTGTATGTAGCTCTGTACCAGGTAATGTCAGACACATAAAGATGAGGAAAAAGTACTCCTTGCTTTTAAAGGGCTTATGATCTAGTAAGGAAGACTTACACAGACATAAATAATTATTAAATAAGGCCAATTATGATAGGCTATAATATAGACACTCCTGTGTCTGTTTGTAGCAAGAAATGTGGCTGCTTCTTTATACCAGAGTACTTTATATGCCCTTTGGGAGGAAAACAAAAGTTCACATTCCTTTTAGTATTTATTCAACAGGTGTCAAAAGCACTCTTCTAACCAGATGAACAGTTTCGCTACTGATAATTTCATTGTTTAAATGTCTGTGTCAAAAGCAATTTCTGAAAACTGAGGTTATGTCATTGCTTCCCTTCTATTTGAAAATCTTACTGTCTTTAGTTTGGACTGCTATAACAAACATACTATAGACTGAGTAGCTTAAAGAATAGACATTTATTTCTCACAATTTGGGAAGCTAGAAGTTCAAGACTAGAGTGTTAGGATGGTCAGGTCCTCAGTGAAGGCCCTCTTACTGGTTTACAGATGGTCACCTTTTCATTGTATACTCACATGGTGAAATGGGAGAGAAAATGGGAAAAAAATGATCTGCTCTCTCTTCTTTTAAGGTCACTATTCCTATTCATGACCTAATTACCTCCCAAAGGCCCAACGTCCTAATATCATCACAGTGAGGACTGGGATTTCAACATAGAATTTTGAGGGACACAAATACTTATTCCATAGCACTGACCAATAGACTTAATTATTTCATTATTTTCTCTCAATTTTTATCTTTGTCTCCTCTTTGGAGGAGTTTCCATACAAATTTAGTTTGGAGGAGGGAGGCTGCATAAAAGCTTTGGATTCATCTTGAATTTTGTTTGTTAGGTCATATGGTCAATCTATAGTATAAACTGTGCAACTTGAACATTAAAATCAACATCCAGGCCAAGTTAGGTACATTTCACACAGGATAGACGGGTAAGCCAAGGTTACTTTTTTTCTCTTCTTGAAACTCAAGTGTTCTCTTCATAATAAAAGTGTACATAAAATGATTTTCTCTTTCTATATTTAATGTCATGGAGATCAAGGGACATGTGTAACAAGAGTACTGAGCAGCAATTTCCAGACTAATGGGACTTGACAGGGATAATCTATTAATCTGTTATAAGCCATTTCTATGAATTTTGCTGCCAGTTAAAGGATGAAATATCCTTATTGGTATCTAAAATGAATGGCTACAGCTATGTTATAACTAATATTAATTAGATTAAAATTTCTGTGGAAAAAATAAGATACTTGGCAAAGACTTTCCCCACCCCCCCACTCATTTATGACCTAATATGGTATACTGTAACTCAGAAAAACACACAGTCTTTCTCACTTACAAAATATACGACAGTAACTCTAGAATTAATATAGCTCCTAAGAATAAAGGCTCCTTTACAAAAATTCAATCTTTTATTTAAAAAATTTTTTTTCATCCATCATGCAAAATAGACTGGATGACAAAACACAGTTCTGTGGTTAGCTGCCTTTTATACAAGTGCATAAAAGTTAACAAAGGCAAACTTTGTTTTCTCTCTTGGCCCCTCTGTTTCCATCTTTTCTTAGTATTAGTTTCCCTATTCCTTTCTACCCATTTCTGGAGCCCTGTTGTTCTCCCCACTTTCCCTGACCCTCTCCTATGTAAATAATCAAAACAGCACAAAACAAAATATGAAAAAGATCTGATGAAGAGTTACAGTTACATATTGATTAGTAATTACTCTTTAATTAAAAGAAAATTCAAACTAATGAGCTATCTCATTGAGGACTTAACTTTTTCAAGTTTCTAAAGGAAAAAAAAAATGTTCTCCTTAAATCTGGCCTTTCAAAATTAATGCCAAAATAAGTAGTAATTAAATTTTGCCCTCATCTGAGACAGCCAAAGGCTTTCCCATCCTGATGCAGTTCTGAATTTCCTTTTTTTCAACTTTTGCCTCTTAGCTAATGGTACCACGTAGTCAGCCCATCATTTATGTCAGTGATCCAGAAATCATTCTTGAATGGTAACTGTCTCTTATTCTTCATTTTTTCTGTTATCTACTCCTGTGTATTAAACTCCCCAAAAGGGGGCGCCTGGATGTCTCAGTTGGTTAAGTGTCTGGCTCTTGGTTTTGGCTTAGGTCATTATCTCACAGTTTGTAATTTGAGTCCTCATATCAGGCTCTGTGCTGACAGTGGAGAGCCTGCTTAGGATTCTCTCTCTTTCCCTCTCTCTGCCCCTTCCCTGCTTGTTCTCTCTCTCTCTTTCTCTCTCTCTCTCAGTAAGTAAACTTAAAAAAAACTCCCCAAATGTTAGATGCTAGAAGTAACAAAGATCTGTGACTTCTCATGACTCTATGCTAAGTTGGGCATTTCCTCTAGTGACTTCTTCTGAGTTGTTGAGGCAGCTTTCAGTGGAAAGTTCAGACAGAATGTTCTTTAGTCCCATGGACAATCCTGGCTATCAGCTGGGTGCCCAGAATCTCCTTTTCCTCTGATCCTCCTATCTGCTAGACTGACTTCTTTACCTGGCCATCTCAGACAGTTCCATAGGCCAAAAGCAGAAGCTTCAAGCTCAGAAGTCACATGACATCATTTCCACAATGTGCTTTATTTATTTATTTATTTATTTATTTATTTCATAGCACTTAACATCACATTATGTAATTTGAAGATGTACATTTGTGGACTTTTTTATTTCTGTCTCTTTGACTAGAATGCAACCCTGTGAGAACAGTATCCCAAGAATCTACAACATTGTCTGGCACCAAACAGGAGCTCTATGATTAATCACTGAATGAATATAAGAATGCATCTTCTTCTTCCTTTGTCACCAGGTCCAGCCAATTCAGTCTTCCAAGAGTCAATTACCAGATTTCCATTAGCTCTCACAGGGATACTGTGATGGCCTCCTAACCCATCTTCCCTGCTCAGGTTCTTCCCCACCTCCAGTCTACCCTCCATGTAAATAGGAGGGTTACTCCTGAAGAAGACGTCTGATCATAGTATATCTCTGCTTCACAACTTCAGTGTCTCACCCACTGCCAATAGAATAACATCCCAAACCCTCACCATGTCAGAGCTTTCATGACATGATGCGAATCTCCCTTTCCTGCCCCAGTTCCTCACCAACTACGCCCCCCACCCGCCAACACACAAATCTGTCTTCCATTGTGCATTGACCTCATTCCTGTTTTCTCTTCACTAAATTCTCCAGGTTTTTTGTGCACCTTACTTTTTCTGGCTGACAAACTCCTGCCCATCTTCAAGATCTAGCATTTTCATCACCTCTCCACTAGAAACTTGCTCAACATCCCATTTACTCTGGGTTTTCTCAGAATTTTGAACCAAGCTAAATAAATTATTTTATCATAATTGTTTCCTTATATATCTGTCCCTCCCCCTCAAAAAACCATTATCTCCTATGTCTTTTCTTTTTTAAAAAGTTTATACTATACTCTAGGAATTGCTTAGCACAAAGTATGTGTTAAATAAATGTTGGTTGAAGGAACAGTCCCAAAGGTAGATCTGGGAGGAATCAGCTTTAGAACAGGATTAATGACTCAGTGAAGCTCACTACATCCCAGAATAATTTCAGATTCAAAACCAGACTGGACACAGGCATTATGAACAAAGAGAGCTGGAGAGATAACATATCCTGAGGCTTCTGGCAGTTGGTTTAAAGCTTTAGGCTTCCTCTTTTTAGTCAGCTTCATTAGAAGGCCAGTTCACAAACACTAACTGCTAAGATGTGATTTGCTATAAACTATTACAAATAAGAAATTGCAGGAAAATCTGAGAGGTTTTGTTCCAGATGTGACAGGGTAATGAACTTGAAATGTCTGAAGGTAGGAACTATAGCCAATGATTAACTGATGCTATATCTGCTCACATTAAATTGTCTGTAGAAGTGTTGGAAACAGGAGATTCCTAAAGTAAATAAACAATTCTTCCCCAGAAAAATTTTCCCTAGCCAAGGACAATCAGATACCTGAAGCAGCAATATATATTTGTGCAATGAAATACTGAAGCTTTTCTTCTTATACATTGATACTAAGAATAGTTTTAGAAACATAAACATTAGTTTCCACCACACAATAACTTTTCTTATAACCTCTTATCATGACATTCTTGCTAGGAAATGAGTCAAATACCCTGACCACCTAATCCATGATATTTCCACCATAGAGGTAGAAGCTTGCCGTATATAAGACGCTCCAGATGGTGGGCCTCAAGAAAGGCACTCCTACTGGCAATATTCTATCATATCCCTTATCTCTAGACTTCATGTTAGCAGGAGAGCTGAATACAGATCATTCTACCCTTGAATATTTTCCCTAGTCAAGGACTATCAGCTCCCAAGAGAGCAGTTTGTATATTTTTGCTCAATGAAACATTGAAACTTTTTTCTTGTACACTAATGTTGAGGAGAACTATTTTGGAAACATATCAACTAGTATTGACCTTGTAAGTACTGAGTTCCTTTTTGGCTCTGATTACATCTTTGGAGTTATAAAAGAAGGAACATTCTTTCTTTCTTCAGCAAGCATATAATTAAATGTGGAAAGGTAAATACGATTTGTTTTTTAAAGAAAATGTATTTAATCAGCATGTCTTTTGGTCTTTATTGATCAGAGTCAGGGACATAAAAATACTCCAAATAATACTGACTAATGCCAATAAGGCCCTTTCTGCTCTAAAATTATACACTCTCTCCTCCTTCTGGGTTGATACTTATGGTAACTAATAATACCACTATTATCTGGAGATGTGATATGGGCACACTGCTAATCTGATCCCATTATTACTTTAGTCCTAATATGTCAGATATGAGGCCCATGTACAGTTATCACCCCCTCTTGAATTGATGGCCTCATGGCTAATCCATCTCACCATTCTTCCCCAATGAACCCAGATTAGATTCCAAAATCCTTTTTAATCAAATGCTTTTAGTACCCATAACCTAGTGAAAAGATCCAGCACGTGAGACTTTTAAAAATGTAATTAATATTTCCATTTATCTCAAATAGAGACACCTCCCAAACCTAAAATGAAATTGGCTAAGTAAAACATGAGGAATGAGATCAGTCATACACAATCCAACTTTTAAGTAAAATATACCTTAATCAAAACAAAACAGGGGCGCCTGGGTGGTTCAGTCGGTTGGGTGTCCGACTTCAGCTCAGGTCATGATCCATAGTTCGTGGGTTCGAACCCCCTGTCAAGCTCTGTGCTGACAGCTTAGAGCCTGGAACATGCTTCAGATTCTGTGTCTCCCTCTCTCTATGCCTTTCCCCATTCACAGTCTGTCTCCCTCTCTCAAAAGTAAATAAACATTAAAAAAAAATTAAAACAACAACAAAACACAACAACCAACAATTAAAACACAAAACAGAAGGCAATAAGCTCTCTGACATTGGTCTTAACAATGATATATATATGTACATGTATAAATTGAACCAGAGGCTAAAATAAATAAGCCATCAACAAAATAAAAAACGTACATATGGAATGAGAAAAAAATGTTTGAAAACCACATATCTGATAAGGAGGTAATATCCAAAATATACAAGGAACTCATAAAACAAAATTGCAAAACCCCAAATAACCCAATTTAAAAATGGGCAAAGGATCAGAATAGACTTTTTACAAAGAAGACATACAAATTGCCAGCAGGTACTCAACATTACTAATCATCAAGGAAATGCAAATCAAAGTCACAATGAGATACTATCTCACATATTTTAGGATGTTTATTATCAAAGAGACAAGTACTAACAAATGCTAGCAAAAATGTGGAGAAAAGGGAACCCTTGTACACTGTTGATGGAAATGTAAACTGGTATAGCCACTATGGAAACAGTAATAAGGTTCCTCAAGAAATTAAAATTAGAACTACCATATGATTCAGCAATCCCACTTCTGGGTCTATGGCTGAAGGAAATGAAATTATCTCAAAGAGATATCTGTACTCATATATTCATTGCAGCATTATTCACAACAGCCAAGGAATGAAAACAACCTCAGTCTCTGCCAATAGATGAATAAAGAAACTGTGATATCTATCTATCTATCTATCTATCTATCTATCTATCTATCTATCTATCTTCCTCTCTCCCTCCCTCCCTATCTATCCACATATATACAATGAAATGTCATTCAGTCTTGGGAAAGAAGAAAATCTTACCATTTGCAACAGCATGGATGAACTAGAAGGGAATAAGTAAAATAAGCCAGACAAAGAAAGACTAATGGTTCAAGGGAAAAAACAAAAAAAGAGTCAAACTCAGAAAGAGAGAGGAGAATGATGGTTGCCAGGAGCTGGATGGGCAGTGGGCTGCGTGGGGAAATAGAAAGAGGTTGGTAAAGGGCACAAACTTTCAGTTATAAGAAGAATAACACTTGAAGATCCAATGCATAACATCATGACTATAGTTGATAACACTGTATTGTATAATTAAAATTTGCTAAGAGAGTAGAATTTAAGTGTTCTCACAGAACAAAGAAAAAAAGGTAAATATATGAGAAGATGGACTATGTGTTAATTTACTCAATAGTGGAAATCCTCTTACAATGTATACATATATCAAATCATCACATGTACACTTTAAATATATTACAATTTTATTTGTCAATTATACCTCAATAAATTGAAGAAAAAAAAGCAGAAATAGCAAGGCTTGAATGGAGCCTCACCAAAGGTTTTAATAAACTTGAGGGAAACCTGTCTAAAAAAGATGAGGCAGGTTGAGGAAGGGAAAAACAGAAGTCAGAAATATAAAATTTACTGATGTTTATTTACCATGATCTAACAAGGAGAGACACTGAAGCTAGCATTACTACTCCTAGAGAAGTGTTCTCAGTTGGGAGGCAAGGATAGTTCATTAGGCTATATCAGAACATGGATGAAACAGTTCTCTGAATTATCCAACACATTTGATCTGATTCAGCTTGGCAACTGCCGAGCAACTTTCTAATTACGGCTTCTCAGCTCAGACATGGGTAAGAGAGTTCTTTGGAAAGCTGACATCAATAATCCAAAAACTAAAAATAGATACTCCCCATTTTAAAGAAATAAGATGGCAATGGTACAGATTTTTTCATAGGTGAATGTTAATATTCAATCTGATCCATTCTTTTATTTTTACAAATAAATATGCTGGAAACTTGGTTGATACATCAGTCTCTTTTGGGCTTAGTCATACGGCTGTTCCTCAAATATCTCCAGTCCTCCACCTTCTGGGCAGAGAGCAAAACTGCATATCTTGGCTCCTTGTGGTTGGATGAAACCATATGACAATGATGCATTTGTGAGTGGAAGCAGTGTGTCACTTCTGGCTAGAGCATTTAATTGCCAGCGTGAGGCTTTCCAGAGCTTATTTCCCTAGTGTTGATGGCTTGGCAACATTTGAGATATGGGCTATCATCTTGGGTCCTGGGAGGACAACAGTGTACTCAGATTCCCCAGAGGATAATATCAAGAACCAAAGAAAAAAATGGACCAAGTAGCCCATTCCATTGGTGATTCCAACAATAATAATTCTGATGTGTTTTTCAACATGAAATACATATTGGCTTAAATTCTTAAGTAGAATATACTGGATATACTTTTAATATTTTCATAACAACCCAGTATCAGTCATTATTATGGATCATGAACTACCTTAGGATCTATTGAGTTGTGAAAGCTATGGAAGTGCATACAGAGATGTGCTTTTGGGCCTGAAAATGAAGCAAAATTAATCAGGCATTTTTCACACATTATTTCATTTAATCCCTGGACCATTCTACAAATTAGACTATATTATTTCATCTGACACTTGATAAAATGGACACTAATATTTTAAACAGGTAGATAAAGATTCTGTACATAGGGCAGATTCTTTACACAGTGTGTAAAAACCACACTTTCCATTTGACATTAAATAATGTTTTAAATTTACTTTTTAAAAATTTCTTCCTATGTTGAAGCCCTATTTCTTGCTAATAATTTGTGTATAGTAATACTCCAAGCCTTCCTTTTTAATTTGCTGGTTCTAACAAGTAGTGAGCTGAGGAAAGCAAATAAACAATTTGTTAGATGGATTAGGAGGAAACATGCTCTGGCCAAGGACCTAGTGTACCTGCTCTGTGAGCACAGGAATTTTAACACATGGACTCTGAAGCCGCTTTTTGAAGCATAAGGCTTGTACTTACAAACTCTGTGGTTTTCAGACAAGTTCTGAAGAGTGGAATTTACCAGAAAAGCAACTGTCAGATAACTAAAGTATGTCCATCCACATTTATATCTCTCTGGATCTGCCTGGAATTTTTATGAACTTGTTGTTGTTGTTTATGATAATGGGCTTTAAATATGACAGAATGGTTTTAAAAGGTGATACTTTTAATATGTATTTTTTAATGTTTTATTTATTTTTGAAAGAGAGAGAGTGTGAGTAGGGGAGGGGCAGACAGAGAGGGGGACAGAGGATCCAAAGCAGTCTCTGCACTGACAGCAATGAGCCTGCACTGACAGGCCCCGATGTGGGGCCTGAACTCATGAACCATGAGATTAAGACCTGAACCTAAGTTGGATGCTTAACCGACTAAGCCACCCAGGCACCCCAAAAAGGTGACACTTTTAAAGATATGTTGTGTAAATGTACTGAGTTTAAAGGGGTCGCTTAATGATTGAATACAACTGCCTTTAGGTTATTTGAATTTTTCCATATTATGTTCCATTAAATTAAAATTGTTTTCTAACTCCTATTTTATTTTGTAATTTTTATAAAACCTCTACTAAGCAGGCTAAAATACAATGTTATTGCCTTTATGTAGATACAAAATATAGAAGCCTAATGAGTTAAAGACAAAATAATCAAATAAAGGACAATCATTCAACCAGGCACTACCATACAACAGTCTGATCCTTTCGCCAATAGTACCAAAGTACAAAATAGCTGGTCATTGTCATGAATTATTGCTTTTACCAGCAGGAAGCAACTATGCTGTTTGTGATTTCCTTTTAGATCTTTTTCTTCCCCTTAGTTCTAAATAATAATGAATAACTATCAAAATTTCAAATGCTGCACTAAAGTAAGCAGTACAAAGTAGATTATTTTCATCAATTTTAATTGTGTTCAAGCATTACACCAGGCTTTGAAGATCCAAAAATAAGTTAAGAGATAGTTCCTTTCATCTAGACAAAAGGAAATAAAGGCAGGGCAGTTTGATGGTTATGATTTATGATCATGGAGTCAGACACATCAGACATGGGATTCTGACTCAGGTACTTGACGGCAGAGTGATGTTAGATAAGAACTCATGAGTCTCAAATGAGTCTCAAATTCCCCATGTGTGCTACTGCCTATATCACCTGAGATATGGTAGGAGAGGGGCAATATGTCTGCATGAATAATTCTGTGGAGACTAGAATCCAGTTGCAATGGTTCTCACCCTGGTTCTTCTACTCATTAGCCCTTGAAAAATTATCTTATCCTAAGATCCTTCATTTGCAAAGTAGGGATAATAATAGCATGCATTCCATAGGTTATGATGAAAACTAACAGAGAAAATGAATGTAAAACACTTAGCACAGTGTTTTCTTTATTAGTTTGCTAGGGTTGCCATAAAAAAAATTCCGTGAACTGGGGGGCTTAAGCAACATAAGTTTATTTTCTCACAATTCTGGAGGTGAAAAGTCCAAAATCAAGGTGTTGGCAGAGTCGGCTCCTTCTGCGGCTTCTCTCCTTGGCTTGTAGACAGCCATTTCCTGTGTCTTCAAGTACTCTTCTCTCTTGTGTCTGTGTCTCAATCTCCTCTTCCTATTAGGACAGCAGTCATACTGAATTAGGGCTCACCCCGATGACTTCACTTAACTTCCATCACCTCTTTAAAGACTTTTTAAATACAGTGATGTGATGAGATACTAGGGGTTAAGATTTCAACATAACTTTGTTGAAGTGGTGGCAGGTTAAGAGACACAATTCAACCCATAACACTGGACTAAAAGAAACACTCAATAAATGTTAGCTACCATTGTTGCCACTGTTGCTATTGTTATTATTACTAAAATAGTTAAATAATAATCTCAAGAGGAAGTAAGGCACCAATACTGATTTAAGTGTAGGCGGTTTTCTTATATTTTATTTCACAAACAGGGGCATTTTAATCATAATGATGTTTATAGTGTTATCTACTAGATCATGTAGCAGATACTTGGAAAATTCCAGGTACAAGCTTCTGGTAGTTTCTACATCGGTTAAAATACTATACAATCAATGTCAAAGTTTCAGTCCATATTTAGGCCAATGGCTTCATTTTGTTCTGTGGTTGCAGAATGTACCCCAACCCTGGTTAGTCACATTACAAATAAAAGCGATTATTTCACAACGGGAACAGGGCAAGAGGGTGTGCATGAATCAGCAAAAATCTATTAGCATGACCAGAAAAACAACCCAGGGTACGTGCCCTCCTCTAAATGAATAGATGATTTACCAGAACTTTTTTTTTACATTGAAATGCAAAAATGCTTAAGAAATGACAATTGTCTCCCAAAGGAGCAATGAGCAGAAAAAGAGATTTTACTTTGACTTTCCCTTTTTAAAGCACTTAACCTAGTAAAATGAAATTATTGGCATCTATAGGAACACTTAATGGCCAGCCACTTGCTTTACTCCTCACTCTTCTTATAATTTCCTTGGAAGATATTGAAACAATGTACACTGGGGCACTTGGGGGGGGGGGTGGGAAAGGTTCAATTATATTTTCAGATATGGATACACACTTTATTTTTTACCAATAAAAGTGTCAAGAATCCAGCTCCATTTTATTTTCAGATATGGATACACACACTTTATTTTCTACCAATAAAAGTGTCAAGAATCCAGCTGCATTTTGAAAATGATTTGCTCTATAATAGATATAGATGATAGACTTATGTGTATTCAATAGCTTCCCTTCAAGATTCTCAAGTTATGATATGTGTAATCACTGACATTTACATGGAACTTTAGATGACAAAAAAAAGAAACTTTTAAAGGAATGATTCTCTTCCTTTCCGTCAAAAATAAACTAAATATTCAAATTCATCTCTTCTGTCCCCATATACTTTTTCATGAAGCCATATTAAATCAAAATATAAGTACTACTTGTAAAATATGCCCTACTGAAAGGTTCCTAACTTGGTTCTGTCACTAGCAGAAAGTAACTGAGGGAAATTTGTACAGGCTACAGCTTTATTGAAAGTATTATTTTATATTTTTATGCTTCTTACATTCAACATTTAGAAATCTCGAGCTATTTGGATCACTGTACAGAATTTCTTGAGGTATGCTTGCTCTTCTCTAGCCAAAACAAAGACAAAAACAAAACAAGTCACTAAAGTGGGGTCCTGGGCAAATACCCTAAGGACCTCTTAAACTCAAAATCTGTTTGGGCCACAGAAAAACTGTCACCAGACCTCACCCCCATAGTGAACAGTAACCCTAGAGTTGGCTTCAAACATACACAGATCTGCAATACATCCAAACTCAAACAATCCTGAAATTTTCCCAGGTGGACAAGTATATCAGAGATTAGGAAATAATTAAGATATACCCCACTTCATATTAAGTGAGGGATGCCTAGCAAAAGAGTGGAATTCTAGGGGCACCTGGATGGCTCAATCAGTTGAGTGTCTGACTTCGGTTCAGGTCATGATCTCACAGTTTGTGAGTTCAAGTCCCACATCAGGCCCGCTGCTGTCAGCACAGGGCCTGCTGTGGATTCCCTGTCCTGCTCTCTTTCTGCCCCTCCCCTGCTCATGCTCTCTCTCAAAAATAAACATTAAAAAAGAGAGAGAGAGAGTGGAATTCTAAGCAAATTGCATTTGCTTTACATTGTTAAACCAACTTTTAAAGATGTCTAATGAATTACAAGCTTGCATACCAATGAAATGTATTTTTTATTTATTTTTAAAAATGTTTATTTATTTCTTTTGAGAGAAAGACAGAGAGAGAGCAAGGGAGGGGCAGAGAGAGAGAGACAGAGAATCCCCAGCAGGCTCCACAGTTGTCAGCGCAGAGCCCAATGTGCAGCTTGAATCCACAAACTGTGAAATCATGATCTGAGTTGAAGGCAGAGGCGTGACTGACTAAGCCACCCAGGCACCCCAGAAAATGTATTTTTTAAAGGCCATGAATAACTGTACAAACTCTACAGATAACCACAGTCCCTGCCCAGTGACATATCTCCATATTTAGCATAAATATAGGTTTTGGGTTTTAGTATCGACCATAACAGCTGTTTATTTTTAATTCTTATCATTTGCTAAATTCTTTAAGAAAACAATCTCTTTCTTACAATGATGCAAGCAGGTAAGGAAATGGAGGCTCAATGCGATGAGATAACTCGCCTAAAACACTACATTTAGTAATAGGCAGGGCAAGGATTCAAACTCCAGCCTGTGCTGTTTCTGCTGTGCCCAAATGACAATGCTACTGTCACATTCAAATTTTTCAGGAGAAAACCTGAATAAAGACCCAGAGGTTTGAAAAGTTAATGTTGTGACTGGGGTCTGTTTTAGCACAAAGGTTGAATTGTGCATACATTCATAACTTTAAATACAGCTATAATTATAAGATACATATTTCTGAAAGATAATTTGTTTTTGTAGTGAATCTAGTATTTCACTGGTTCCATTTGATTTTCTATTCCTTCTTAGTTTATTAATATCAGTTTATTATGTGAAAAGATGCTCTCTTTATAAGAAATTAAAGAAAATTGGAAGATGTACTCCATAAATTTATGCCTTATTTCTCAGAATAAAAAATTTCTTTCAGAGCAGTTTCTTTCATTTTTTTTCTTCACTCCCACATTTACTCAACTTTTTCTATTTTGACAGTTCATGGATTATGTACTCTCAGGTATCAGGTAGCTAGAAGAAAACGAACCTGATGCCATTTCATACCCAGCTACTGTGTGACTCGGCTTGGATCTATTTTGAATACATACAATTCTATCCCAGGTGGGGGAAAGCAATAATTGTTTACAAACTAAAGGCAAACTAGAATTTAAATATTGAAAAAAATGGAAGCACTATCTAAGGAAATTCTTAAAACTTTAGGTAGATCTAATTTTAAAAACATATAGTGTGCTTTCTATAGCATTTAGAAATAAGACTAACATAAAAATAACTAAGTCAAAACGGGGATTATGCTAGAACACAGTGAATATAGTATTTAAGTTTGAATAAATTAATCCAAGAATATTTGTTGATAAAAATAAAGCAGAACTTATTATTCAGTAACAGGCACTGCTGAAAAGTAAAAAGTATATATATATATTGCAATGTTACCAAGAAAATCCACTTTGAAATTAACCCAGCTACTAAATATTTTGATAATTTATTTACCTGATATTTTAAAATTCCCAAGTAAACTTTTATTCTTTTTTTCAGATATAAAGAAGAGGTACTGAAATTTATAGTTACAATAATAAAGCAAAAATTCAAGAAATGAGACATATAGACCAACAAAATAGACAACTCAGACTTCCAGCCTCCAAAGCTGTGACAAAATTAACTTCTGTTGTTTAAACCACTCAGTCTAAGGTAGTTCGTATGGCAGCCCAAGCCAACTAATACAGTTGCCAAAACCAAAGAGCAGTCTCTTCAACAAAGAGTGATGGGAAAATTGGATAACCACATGCAAACGAATGAGATTGTACATTTATATTACACCATATACAAAACTAATGCAAAATGGATCAAAGACCAAAACATATATCTTTAAACTATAAAATTCTTATAAGAAAACGTAAGGGAAAGCTTTATGACATTGGATTTGTTAAGGATGCCCTGAATATGACAGCAAAAGCATAGGCGACAAAAGCAAAACTAGATACGTTACACTATATCAAATTTAAAAACTTCTGTTCATCAAAAGACACAAATCAATATAGTGGAAAAGTAACCTACAAAATTAGAGAAACTATTTGCAAATCATATATCTGATAAGGGATTATTATCTATAACATATAAAGAACTGCTACAACCCAACAACAACAATATAACATGACTAAAAAATGGGCAAAGGGCTTAAACAGACTTTTCTCCAAAGATAATATATTAATAGCTAACAAACACATGGAAACAGGATACATTAATAGCTGACAAACACTAATCATTAGTTAAATGCAAATCCAAACCATAATGTGACTTCAACCTCATACCCATTTAAAAAGAAAAACAGAAAATAACAAGTATGGGCATTGTGCAGAAATTGGAACCCTTATGAATTGTTTGTGGAATATAAAATGGTATAGCTGCTATGGAAAACAGTATGCCAGTACCTCAAAAGTTAGAATTACCATATGATCCAGCAAATCCACTTCTCAGTGTATATCCAAAATAATTGAAAGCAGAATCTCACAGAGATATTGCAAGTCCATGTACATAGCATCACTGTTCATAATAGCCAATAGGTGAAAGTAACCCAAGTGTCCACTGAATGAATGGAAAAATAAAATGTGTTATGCAATGGAATCTTATTCGTCCTTAAAAAGGAAGGAAATTCTGATGCATGTTATAATAGGGATGAACCTTGAGGACTTTATGCCAAGTAAAATAAACCAGTCACAAAAGAGAAATACTGGGTCTTTCCATTTAAATGAGACATCTAGAATAGTTAAATTCATAGAGATAGAAAGCCGAACAGTCATTACCAGGGGCTGAGAAGGAGGGAAATGGTGAGTTGTTACTTAATTCAGTTTTGCAAGATGAGAAAGTTCTGGAGGCTGACTACATAACAATGTAAAGATACTTAATATTACTGAGCTGTGCACTTAGAAATGGTTAGGATGGTAAATCTTATGTTGTGTAGTTTTTACAATAATTTTTTAAAAAGAAAGAAATTCACAAGATCTTTTCTAAGAATAAAGTTAACATCTGCCTCAATAGTGTTCTAGAAAAATCTATAAAAGAAGCCACTCCATAGTGAAACGGTCAGTGGTTTATACTCCAAAGATGGATTAATCAATCCCATTTTATATAACAAGTTCCTTATGCTGGGAAATGCTCCTTTGCCTTGGTTGGAGGTGAGGAGAGAGAGAGAGAGAGAGATAATTTAAACAAAAAACAAAAGTTCTTTCAGCACTTAGAGTCAGCAAGTGTTGGCCTCTTTCCCTCTCTCTTTTTTTCCCCTAAGATATTTAACAAAAGTGTGATGTCACACAGATCTTACTGAGCTGAGTAATTGTTGGATCCCATGGTGACCTTAGCATTTGAATTCCTACTCCTACTCAATGGGTGGCTTTTTAAGAACAAAGCCTTTTTAACATATTTGCTACATAGCACAGCAAGATTTCAGGGAAAAAGTTTGTGGCAATTGAAGAGGATGTCTATGCAGGAAAGCTAATATGGCAACTTACAGAAGAAATTGACACATAGGCTGCATTGCTATAATATAATTCATGTATAACTAACTTCCAAAGAACAATGAATGATATACAATTTGCAATTGATGGGCTTTTTGTTTCATGAAACACCAAACAAGTGTGTCACCATTTTGCTTGCAAAAAGAGACATGTGATCATTTTTCCTTAGTCTGAAAGATAGTGCTGCTGGTAGGTCAAGGGAAAGGATTGAAAACAAAGATACACCCAAGGAAATGTAACCTTGAAAATGCAATCTTTCTTTTTCCTTTTCAATTGTTTCTTATGAGAAAAGTATTATCACCACCACTTAGAGAGTTCAAAAGCCTCTACTGGATTTTTTTAAAGCTTACCATGTTCTGTGTCAAAGTAGCACCCTAATAACCTGGCTGCTCACAGTGTATTCTGGAATCTGGCTCTCAGAGAATTTCGGATACCTAGGGAAGCAACAGGAATGTACATAATCATAAAATTAAAGCGTTGCAAACCAGTCAGCATGCCTATCTAACAAATGTCCACTTCTTTTTGGAGACCTGTAATATTTAGATGTAGAAGTACAGACAGTAGTCCCCATGCTTATGTGTCACTTCCAAGGAATCACTTTCAATAAAAGAAATCTCAAACCACCTTTTGCCAAATGCAAAGGCATTTATTAGCAAGCCAGCGTGACCTTTCTGAAGGTGCAGAGTTCCTATCCCTGACCTAAAAAATATGCCTTTTGCATACAATGCCCACTTCAAAGAGGACTCAGCGTTGGCTCCTGTAGTCTCATCCTCATCACTGGGGTGAAGAGACTGCAGGTCCACCAGAGTGCAAACCTGGAGTTCTGCTTCACTGACACACACTGCTAGGCTGGGGGGGGGGGGGTCTTCTCCAATATATTAGCTCAAGCCAAGGTGCTGTTGGGTCCTTTATCACCATTCCAACCAACCTCACAACTTAAATACCATTGATTTCAACATTTTATTAATTAACCCTAAGTCATTTATGTAGAATAAGGAACTCTCTACTAATTAACTCTCCCTAAGGTATCGACTACAGGTAACTTGTACTTATCCTGTAGTACAGTATTTAGGGTAAATTTTCTCACAGACAGTATAGCCAGAGGAGGTAGCGCTGGAGCTGGGGTTTGAATTAAAACTTAATTGAAGACTTTCTAAACGCTAAACCCTCAAGCTTGAAGATAAATAAGAAAAGGAGAGGAAAGGAAGGGAAGGGAAGGGAAATAGGGAAAGAAATGCATGGTTCTTGCCCTCCATACTTTATCTATTCATGAATGAGAACCAGGATGATTGTTTCATTTGGGTAAGTGGGTAGAGTGGATGCAAACGGGAAACTAAGTTAAGAATAACAAATTTCTATGGAAGCCTTATGTGACTTCTTTGAAAGTAATCAACATATATTGGGTGATTAAATAAGAGTAACTGAAAATTTCAGGGAAACTTTTTCTTTCCTTCTTCTTCTTTCTCTTCCTCCCTCCCTCCCTTTCTCCCTCCCTTCCTTATACTTTTAATTAGAAAAGTAGCCATAGCCATAAACACAGATGTTCAAGTAAAAGCTAACCAGAAAGCAACAGAATCTCAGACTGATATGAAGGAATCTGATCTGTGACTCTATGTGGACAGAAATTATTTCTTACAGACTCTTTTCTACACAGTGGCCAGATCTAGTGCTCTTTTATCAAATCCTAAAATGGTCTCCAAATTTGGTACTCAAACAGTGACAAGCCAGAACAACAATGGGAAACAAGTCATATCTGATATCGAGGGAGACCTGATCACCTCCCAGCGAAAATATTGACAATGCTTAAAAACTATAAGAGAAAATTAGAAATACGATGTTACCACAGCTAACACTCTGTTTATGAAATATAGGAATAGATTTTTTTTGTTAAGTCAGGAGATGAAACTATCTACTTTAAACCCTAAGTGACAAGCAGATGGAAGTATAATTCTCCTTTTAACCCACAAATAGCTGACTCATCACCAGAAGGGTATGGTGACATCAGTTTGTAATAGAGCCACCCACTAACACAGAAATTAGTAAGTAATAATGACTTGTAAAGGAAGCGAAATTATAGATAAAAAAGATTAGGCCTAAACTTTCATTTCTAGCAGCATCAGATACTCTGAACTACTTATTCTCTAGAAAAAATCAACTAAAATGGTGAATAAATATATATGTACAGTTTTGATTTTAAATGATTTGCTGGGTTAAAAACTAAGAAACCAACAAAAGGATTTGTGGAGTCCCTCATAGCTGCATAGGAAAGTTGGGAGACAAGCCAGTGCCAAAGGTAGCTTTTCCTTCTGAGCGCTTCTCCCCAACCCTAGACACCTGAGTTCTCTCTAAAGCCTGAATAGCATACAGGGACAGGGATAATGTTTAGCACTTGCTCAAAGTGAGAAATCTAGTAAGATTTCTTAGTAGTAGTATAAATGTGAAGAAGAAATAAAACCTTCTACCCATAAGGAGATAACAAGGATACTCATCTGCCTCAAGCCAGGACACAGATGAGGACATAGTGAAGGTGGGAGGGAATGGAGAATCTCTCCAGAGAATTCATAACGACATAGTCACCCTCATGGATTTACAGTTGAATTTTTAACACCTCTGTTGTGTGAAAAATCTTAGAGAATAAAATTTAACAACTTAATTAAAATAAACAACTTTAAAATAAACAACTTAATTAAATGCAAAGGTGACTGAAAGAAGCAAATGAAAATCTACGGAGAGAGTTGGTAAAAGGAAGGAAAGTTCAAAGAAATTATCCAGAATGTAGTAAAGAGAAAGAAAACTATGGTAAACAAAAATGAGAAGTTAAGATGGTACATATCTAAGAGCTCCAAAGGAAATCATAGAACGAATTAGGACAAGACAATTTTAAAGGAGGTAAAGATGAAGCGTTTTAAAACACACTAATTATGAAAATGAGAAACAGCAATTATGAACTCAAAATCTAGATGCAATTCCAAAAATTATTAAATTTAATCAATAAAAATTAAAAACTTTTGCATAAACAAAAAAATGAAAGTGAAAAAGCACTAAGTAGCAATAAAGAAGGTAGGGAGAAAGAGAGAAGCTGAGGCAAATAGATAGTCATAATAAAATGACACAACCAATCAAAGGATTATCAGTAATCATTATAGACATAGACAAATTCTTTATTAAAAACAATGTTCCTAGGGTACCTGGGTGGTTCAGTTGGTTAAGCATCTGACTTTGGCTGAGGTCATGATCTCACAGCTTGTGAGTTTAAGCCCCACGTCAGGCTCTGTGCTGACAGCTCAGAGCCTGGAGCCTGCTTCAGATTCTGTCTCCATCTCTCTCTCTCTACTGCTCCCCTGCTCACACAGTCTCATTCTCTCTCTCTCCCTCTCTCTCTCAAAATATAAATAAACATTAAAAACAAATTTAAAAACAATGTTCACTACACTAAATTTAAAAAAAAATTTAAAGTCCTGTTAAATTTTGTTTATGTGACCAATATATCATAAAGAAGCAAAATAGTGAAGGCCAAAGGAATAGAAAAGATATACCAGGCAAATACTAAGCAAAATAAAGCTGGAGTAACTATATTAAAATCAGATAAAATAATTACAAATGCAAAAAAAACTATTAAAGATAAAGACGGTCACTATAAAATTGAACACTGAATTCAAAAAGTATAACAATTTTTAACTTATATGCACCTTATGCACCTAGTGACATAACTTTAAAGAAAAATTAACAGAAGTATAAGAATAAAATGAAAATTATCTATTTCTATGAGATATGTTAATATATCTCTCTCAGTAAACAATATATCCAGCAGGAAAGATATATAGAGACTTGAGAACAAAAGTAACATATACTTGATCTAATCATATGCGCGCACGCACACACACACACACACACACACACACACATACACATACATATATATACACACATATACATTTTTTTTTAATTTGAGAGGAAGAGAGAGGGAGAGAGCACAAGCTGGAAAGAGAGGCAAGGGAGGGAGGGAGGGAGGGAGGAGAGAGAGAGAGAGAGAGAGAGAATCTTAAACAGGTCTCATGCTCAGGGTGGAGCCTGACACAGGGCTGGATCCCATGACCCTGGAACATGACCTGAGCCAAAATCAAGAGTTGGATGCTCAACTGGCTGAGCCACCCAACAGCCTCAATCTAATCATATTGAAAGTTCCACCGAATAACTGGAGGATGCATATCTTCTTCAAACACATAGAAGAAAGAGTCAGGGAGAAGGGTACCTGGGTGGCTTAGTTAGTTAAGCGTCCAACTCTTGATTTTAGCTCAGGTCATGATCTCACAGGATTGAGCCTGATGCGCACCAGGCTCTGCCCTGATGGTGCGGAGCCTGTTTGGGATTCTCTCTCTCCCTCTCTCTCTGCCCCTCCTCTGCTCATTCTAAATAAATCAAATAAATAAATAAATAAATAAATAAATAAATAAATAAATAAATAGTTGGACACTCAACCAAATGAGCCACTCCAGCAACTCCTAAAATACTACATACCTAAAATAAGACATGTTGAAGACTTCTGCTTTTGGGAAAATGGAATAGATGTACTTTTCCCTAATCCTCCCACCAACCACAATTAAAACGGGATATTATATATGAAATAAACCTAAGAATCTGAAGGCAGTCTGGCCAGCGACCCCAGAACACAAGAAACAATACTATGAGTTCCCTAGAGGGTTTCTTGCCACATATATCCCAGGCTAAACATTGCATAACTGACAACTAGGAAATGCCAATGGGTACAGACCAAAAAGGTCCAACCTTCTCTCTCAAATTAAAAGACCAGGAAAAAGATACACCTAGACACCTACCAAGCACCTAAACTCTTCCACCCATCGCATACTGAACTGGTGTCAGAGAAGACCAACCTGGGAGCCAGAATGTTCATCCTCCCCCCAGGTAATCACTGAACTTAATGGAAATGAAAATACATCATATCTAGATTTGTATGTAGGACACAACTAATACAGGGCTGAGAGGGAAATTTATAGAATTAAATTCTATATTAGAATGAAGAAAAGTCTTAAATCAACCATCTAAACTCCCACTTTAAGAATCTAGGAAAAGAAGTGTAAAATAAACACAAAACAAATAAAATTAATAAAGAAAACAACATATAATAACAGAAATTAGTGAAATTAAAAACAGAAAAACATAAAGGAAATCAACAAAACCAAAATGCAGTTCTTGAAAAGATTAATAAAACTGACAAGCTTCCAGCAAGACTGACCAAAGAGAGAGAGAGAACATGCAAATTACTACTATCAGGAATATAACAGAGTATACCACTATGGACTCCATAGACATCAGAAGGGAAATAAGGGAATATGATGAAAAATTCTACACCCATAACTTTGATAACATAGATGAAACAAAGTCTTTGAAAAGTACACAGTACCACTATTCACCCACTATAAAAATGGATCATTTAAAAAGACCTACAACTATTAAGAAAATTGAATTTATAATCTCCCAAAAAAGAAATCTTAGTTTCATGGAAGAACCTACCAAATGCTTAAGAGAATTAACACAAATTCAACACAATATTTTCCAGAAAATAAGAGGAGGAACTAATTCCATAAAGCCAATATTATCTTGATATCAAAACCAGACAAAGTAGTACAAAAAAATGCAGATCAATATCCACTATGAATATAAATGTGAAAGTTATTTATTTTAATGTTCATTTCTTTTTGAGAGAGAGAGAGAACAGTGGAGGGGTAAGGGGTGGGGGCGGGACAGAGGATCTGAAGTAGGTTCTGCCCTGACAGCAGAGAGCCCCATGCAGGGCTCAAACTCAAAAACCATGAGATCATGACCTGAGATGACACTTATCCGAATGAGCCACCCAGGTGCCCCTAAATGTGAAAATTCTTAACAAAACATTAGCAAATAAAATTCACCAAAATATAAAAAGAATTATATACCATAACCAAGTGAGATTTATTTTTGAGACACAGACTGGTTCAATACTCAAAAATCAATAAATGTAATTTACCATATCAACAGGCTAGAGAAGAAAAATCATATGATCATGTAAATTGATGCACAAAAAGCATTTGACAAAATTTAGTTTCTATTCATGATAAAAACTCTCAATCGCAAATTGAAGTTCTCACAGTCATAGAAGTTTTTTGTAATTTCAGTCTTACACAATTCTAGATTAAAATCTACTCCTCAAATTGTTTTATGACACTAACACAACCTTGACTGCAAACCATACAAGCAAATGAAATTTATAGGCAAATTTCAAACATAACCATAAAGGTAGTTTAACCAAATTATCCACAAATCACATCTAGCAATGTACAGGAAAAATTAAAATATTATGTCTAAATTGGATTTATCATTTGTACCTTAAGAAATTAAAAGAAAAACATACGATCTTTTTGATAAATGTGGGAAAACTTGGTAACTTGATAGGCAGCCTCTAAGATGCCTCCCCAGGGATTCCCCCATCTTGGTAGTCACATTTTATGTAAAATCTTCCCCTTGAGTGTGGGCTAATCTTAATGACCCCTTCCAACTAACAGAATATGGTGTAAGTGATATAACTCCAGACATTAGATTACAAAAAAAAACAAAAAAAACAAAAAAAAACCTGTGACTTCTGGTTTAGGGACGCTTTTAGGATTTCTCCCTTTCTCACTCTAAGACAAGTCAATTTCCATGTTGTGATCTCCCCAATGGGGAGACTTAATGATTACACCCCATGAATCTTAGTTGTGTTAAGGATCAGATACCTTAATGTTGTATATCTCCAAGACAATTCTTCCTGTTACACTCCCTCATAATACAATGAACCTCCCTTTCTTAACACTTACCATGCTGCAATTATACATTTGTCTCTATATTTGTATACAAAATTCTTTTCTTTCTGAGCACTATGAGTTGTGGGAGAATATAGACCATGTCTCTCTCTCTCTCTCTCTCTCTCTCTCTCTCTCTCTCTCTCCCTCTCTCTTTAATTATTTTATTTTATTTCATTTATTTTATTTTCTCATAGCACCTGCACATGATCCACACAGGCTCTAAATAAACTTTAGTTAACTAAATGAATGAAACTACTGTAAATATTTTAGAAAACATTTTTTAAATCTCTCAGTAATATTATTAAGGTGATGATATAACTTATCATTCAAATCAAAACAGTAGTGAACAGGTAGAAGGAGTGTTTAAAATAATGGGTATTGGGGCGCCTGGGTGGCGCAGTCGGTTAAGCGTCCGACTTCAGCCAGGTCACGATCTCGCGGTCCCTGAGTTCGAGCCCCACATCGGCCTCTGGGCTGATGGCTCAGAGCCTGGAGCCTGTTTCCGATTCTGTGTCTCCCTCTCTCTCTGCCCCTCCCCCATTCATGCTCTGTCTCTCTCTGTCCCCAAAATAAATAAACGTTGAAAAAAAAAATTTAAAAAAATAAATAAATAAATAAATAAAAATAAATAAAATAATGGGTATTGAGGAAGGCACCTTTTGGGATGAGCACTGGGTGTTGTATGGAAACCAATCTGACAATAAATTTCATATATTAAAAAAATAAATAAATAAATAAATAATAAATAAAATAAAATAATTGTGTCAGAAGGTGCCTATGTGGCTCAGTTGGTTAAGCATACAACTCTTGGTTTTAGTCATGATCTCATGGTTCATGGGATTGAGCCCTGCATCAGGCTCTGCACTGACAGTACTGACAGTGAAGATTCTTTCCCACCCTCTCTCTCTGCCCCTTACCACTTGTGCTCTTGCTCTTCCAAAAAAATAAACATTAAAAAAAAAATAAAAATAACTGTGTCAGGACAATAGACATAATCTGATATGACTTGTCACCAAACATATCATTATAATAAGAATCTTTAAAAATAAACTATAGAATACATTTTCATATGAATCTTAATTATTTTAATATCATTAGTATTTTCATTATATGAAACCAAGTAGCTATGATGCATGATACATTCTATATGCAATTATAATTTCATTTTATACAGCATCTATTACCAAAATGTGATAACAAATTTTATTTTTAGTAGAACACTTCATCTCTATTCAATATAAAATCCAATATTAATTAGTAAGTGACAGACTTAAGTGGTACCAATTCAAACATATTGTTTTTTTCTCTAATGAAAATTTGCATAGAAGCTACATTTTCTTATTTCATTCTAAATTAACTGACAGAAGCCACCCCAAGCAAATCAGTCTAACTCATTTTATAGATTTCTAGAGATTTCACAAAATTTTGCTACTATAAACCATTATAAAATGTATTTAATAAAAATAAATTTACAATTAAAAATACAATGAATATTTCATATGTGCAAATTTCAGATATTTTTCTTATGTTTTTTCACTTTTTATGTTTTTGTTGACTTATTTCCCACTTTAATACAATCATGCCTAACTATTATTATGAAATACCCACAGAGATTTCATTCCTGTATATATATAGTTCCTTTTTCCTTTAAAGAAATTTCATATTATTTCTTTATCATTTCACTTTTCTAGATTCTTCATCAAAGCAAGTTATTACCATAGAAGTGATTACATAGTAGCATTAGCTAAGATGCCTAATGTTATAGAGAATAATGAAGTTGTTTGCGGCTGTTATGGATTGAATGTCTGTGTCCCCATCTCCCTCCCCCCACACACACAAATTCATATGTTCAAGCCTAACTTCCCATGTGATGGTATAAGGAGGTAGGGCCTTTGAGAGATTAATTACATCATGATGGTGGAGCCCTCATTAATGGGATTAGTGCCTTTATAAAAATAAACACAAGAGCTTGCTCCTGCTCTCTGCAATGTAATGGTACAGTGAGAAAGTGGTATTGAATATGGTGGCACCTTTCTCTTGGACTTCCTGACGTCCAGAACTGTGAGAAATAAATGTTTGCCATTTAAGCCATCCATGGCATTTTGTCATAGCAACCTAAGCTGACTGAGACAGTAAACACAGAACACAAGGAGAAGTTATATGCTATTTATAATAGTTGTTCTTAAGAGAATACCAACAGTGTACTATGCCTTTGAGTAAGTTAACACATTTAATTCTTATAGCAACCCTATTTTAAGGACAGTTGATATTTTGCCCATCTTATCACTGAGAAACTCACTGACATTTTCCTTTCTTGAGGTAAAATGTAATTGAAGAGACAGAATTTGAATTAATATGTAACTGACAACAAAGCCTTTTTCACTTTACTACAGTAACTCATGATTACTCTCCCCTTCACCCAAACCAGGTTTTCTCAACCTTTTGTAACAAACGCCCTCATTTGATAAACAAAGATCTCATTTCCTACTTGACTATACATTAAATACCATGCATAACTAAAAGCAAGTCATAGCAATGAGAAACACACTGCAGGTGTTTTCACACTAAGCCACCTACCCACATACCCCCAACATTCTGAAAAATGCCCTTGTGCCCCCATTCCTCCCAACCCTATCCCTCTGCATGGAAAACACAGCCCTAAACTGTACCTTACATTATGCTATTGTTTGATCAGTTTATAATGATACATATGTAATTGCCTATTCTTAGGTTTATTACAGTAAAATTGACTTTTAAGAAACCTATATCTCCAGGACTTTTCGGATCATTTCATCAAGCTCCTTGCCAGTTCTTGTCGATTTTTAAACAAATATGATTCCATTGAAATAGTTCAAAAGAGTTTCTATTTGTTGGGCTATAAATTTGTCCCCAAACCTGATAAATATTCTAAAAGTCAATGGACCCTCAACCCTAAATAACTGTATTTAGTATGCTATCAAATAGTAAATGTGTTTTTATTTCTAGAATTAGAAAGCAGAATTTATTTCTAGAATTCTGACAATCCCAACTGCTACAAAACTGCCTGCTTATGTCAAAGCAGGAGTGAAAGCTAAAGCAGTTTTTAGCTACTCCAAAGAAAGTTATTGCACTTAATGGCTGGTGGAAGCCATCAAAAGAAGGCATGAATAGAAGTAAATAGTATTTATAAAGTTTTGAAAGTAGAAATGGTTTTCTTGCTAAATTTGAAATATACCTCTAAAACTGAGAAATGTCAGGGTTTCAAATAATATCATCTCCATGATCCTGGGCAATGATATCCTAAGTTATTATTAGAATTAAGATTTACTGAACACTTAACAGGGGCTAAACACTGTGCTAAGTGCTTTACAATTATTACTTCACTTGAAACACACAGTAATCCTATGAAGAAGGTATTGTCATTCTCTTCATTTTGTAGTTGAAGAAGCCAAGGTTTAGAGAGGTTAAGTATTTTATCCCAAGTCACACTGTTAAAAACTGGCCAAGACTGATTCAAACCCAGTTTGGTTTGACCCGAGTTTAAACTCTTAATAAACATATTTTCATGGACTTCACATTCTTCACATGGAAAATCAAAGAATCAGAAGGAGATTATCTGTAATATTAATTCCTGCTCTAATGATCTACGAATTTCAAGATCTCATTCTATATTTCTCTAAGTGATCTGAATATTTTATGCATCCAATTAACTTAATCTTTTCGAATTGGAAGTGAGGGGTGTAGTGAAGGAAGTGAGGGGAAGAGGAACATATCTTCTAAAACAATAATACAATTTAAATGAAGAATTTATCAGTTAAAAACCTAACTTCAGTTTCCGTAGGACCACAGAACTTATTGTTTATGAGGATTTCAACTCATGTATTCTGAGTCTTAGCCTCTTTATTTTAACATTTAAACAAGGTATCTTGGGAAGGCATAAAACATACCAAATAGAAACCATTAACACATGAGTTATTCATATATTCAGGTAACATAATTATTCAAAGGCACCTGACCTTTTCAGAGCATAAGCAGTGAAAGGAACTTTTGTTCCAACAATATATTCCACCTGAACTGTAATACAACTTCCCAGAATTTTCCTGGAGTAGTTGAGACATGTCTCATCATTGCCTTCAAATTTTTGTGCTATAGGATTTAGCTTCACTCATTCTTGCAAATAAAATGTCTCCTTCCAGGGGTTATGGGCTGAATTGTGCTCCCTCAAAATTTATATGTTGAAGCCCTAGCCTCCAGTACCTCAGAATGTGACTGTATTTGGAGATTTAGGATCTTTAGAGGTAATTAAGGTTAAAGGGGGTCATTAGGGTAAGCCATAATCTAGTATGACTGGTGTCCTTATAAGAAGAGGAAATTTGGACACAAAAAGAGACACAAGGGGTGCAAATGCACAGAGGAATGACCTTGTAAAGAACAAAGGAAGAAGATGACCACCTACAAGTCAGAGAACTCAGAAGAAATTACCATGCCAACACCTTGATCTTGGACTTTGAGCCTCCAGAATTGTGAGAAATACAATTGTGTTGTATAAGCCACTCAGTCCATAGTCTTTTGTTATGGCAGTCCTAAAAAACTAATCTACAGGGTTTTCAGAAGTAGCTCTCCAATCATTCTATTTCTCCAAGAAGATAAAACATATGGTACCATAGACTCCGCCTATATCATCCCGGCCTGTCTCCAATTCAAGCAACCTAACATCCCCAGTTCATCTCCAGGCAAACTTTCTAATTCATGCCATGATAATAACCCCATATAAGATGCATAAATATAAATACATCAATGAAAACTTAATGTGTATCTAAAATAAAAGTAATTTTAGACCTATACAGATATGGTAACTTGGAGAATACAAAACATACCAATATCCAGAAAATCTTTGTACTAAAACATTAATTAGTGCAATTACTTTATTACATTAGAGATCTATATGCTGAGATTTTGATAGAAGACAGAGCTTTTGTTTGTTTTCATAAACAATCAGTTGGATATTTGAAAATTCTAAATTATTTTATTCAAATGCAGCCAACTTTGTTTATTGATTATCTTTTATATGAATTATTTATAGGAATGCTGACTCTCAAAAACACCCTCACCTCCTTCACATTACTTAAATGCAATCATAAATAAGTCCCAAGACAAGAAAATAATCAGACCTCTTCAGAAAAAAGGAAGAGATGTGTGATTTTTACGAATTTCAAAGATAGCTTTAAGCCCTTACACACTATCTGCTTCATGCTAACTACTTCCTTATCCTCTCTTTACTGAAGTTGACTGACCTAAAGCTCATCATATATATAACAAACGTAATTTATCATTCAATCTAGGAGACTTTTGAGTATGAAAAAAGAAGCTATTAAAAATTATGCTAGAACTGCACATGAAAATCAGGTCTATCCTGGGAAAATCAGGATATATGGTCATATTTATACATACACTAAAAGGGTATACAGTGCCATAATAATCATATATCACTTAAACAAGGGATAAAAATTTGGTTGTCCATTCAGTGTAAGAATAGAATAAATTTAAGAACTGTATTCATGAAGTAGAAGGTGAATATATAGTGACTATATGGCAGTCAGCTGTCAAGCCTATCAACAAAATAGGTATTTATATACACATGTATACATCTATGTATACAGCTAATCATCTACAAGTAAAGGAGTCATGGGGGAAAAAAGAAAACCAAAGGCATTCATCTTTTGTCAAGAGTAAATATTGGACGAATATAATATGTTTTAAAATTTATGATTACATTTTTTTAAAAAATGAATTATTTTAGGGACTATATTTGCATTTGTACTAGAATAAGACCTAACATATTTTTCTTATCTCCCAACATTTATAAAGGGTTGGGCAATAAATCAGAAAACTGTAAATTTCTCTAGATCAAAAGGGTTCTTACCGACAATGCCACAGAACAAATCAAGGTTTCATTTGTTTGTTTTAAGTACACATGAAAAGAAGTTGAAGTTCTCACCTGTTTTAAGGCTTTTACACTGCATAAATGTACAAAATTCTTAAATATGGTATTAAGTCACCATAGGTGTTTCACAGCCTTAGTAGCCTAAAGCCACCACTGGCTACCCCTTTGCGAATGCTCCCACTAACCTATTGAGCATTTCTGCCTCTGCATTGCCTGTTTCCTTCTCTGCTGTCCTGACTGGATGTTAGCTCCTAGAGGTCAGAGACTCCCTCTTGTTCAGCACTGGCACTTTAACATCCAGAATACCGGCGTGGAATGAAATCCTTCCTCAATGGATTTTTGCCAATTAGCTGGTAGGAAGAAGCCTACTCTTCTTGACCTTGCTTAAGAGAAACATCTTCAGATTTTCTTTTACTGTTTTAAATTATGGCAAAACTTAAAAGAGACTCAAGAAAATAAATAGGAAAAAAGGTTCTATAAAGAAAGTTTAAAGTCTAATGAAAGATAGTGACCAATAAGCACCTGCCTAAAAACGAAAAGGAATTGGGCTTAATTTTCAACAAAGGGGCCAAATAGTGTTCACACTCTTAAGAATGAATATCTTAAGAATGAATATACTTAATCTAAGGGTGATTAAGTACTTCACTCAGGCAAGGCTGTGGTCCCTGTTTCCTCAGAGGAGATTCAAATAAGAATGTCAATTTAGAGAAGTTTGGCTAATGCATGTCTAGGCAACAGTGGAAACAATGACCCTGCAAAGTCCCTTCCAGCTTTTTGATTCATAACTAACCCTTAGAGAACAAATTTGAAACCACAAGCTAAACATTGAAAAATTATAGCAACTTTGAACTTGACAGATTTTTACTTGGCCTTATTGAAATCATGGATCTTTCTGGTTAATGAAACTATCTCAAAAAATCATTTGTATAAAGATTAGTAGGGAAAAATATGTAGGGTTACATTTACTCCCAAGCTGCCTGTCCAAGTTGCAATCATAATGAAAAAATTTGTCATGTGAAAAGCAAATGGTTGTAGACAGAATTTGTCAGTATTTTTTTTTAATTATAAATTTTTTTTTCAACGTTTATTTATTTTTGGGACAGAGAGAGACAGAGCATGAACGGGGGAGGGGCAGAGAGAGAGGGAGACACAGAATCGGAAACAGGCTCCAGGCTCTGAGCCATCAGCCCAGAGGCCGACGCGGGGCTCGAACTCAGGGACCGCGAGATCGTGACCTGGCTGAAGTCAGACGCTTAACTGACTGCGCCACCCAGGCGCCCCTGTCAGTATTTTTAAATACAATCTCCAAGAGAAATAATTAAGGTCTTTTTTTGAGAAATAATTAAGTTCTTAAGCAACACAACTCATTATTTCTATAAGAATATTAGAACATCTTGTGCATACATACTTGTATGTGCTAAATAGTTAATTATACTCCTTATAAACAAGCACGTTTGTATTTATAATATGATATATAATAAATACATATTTATGAGTGAACAAAAAATTTGATGTTTCTTATCTATTATAAACAAGCACATTCGTATTTATAATATATGACATATAATAAATACAAATTTATGAGTGAACAAAGAATTTGATGTTTTTTAGTCAGAATTTTTTTTAATTGAAGTATAGTTGACATACAATATTACATTAATTTCAGGTGTATGACACAGAAATTTGACAAGTTTATTCACTATGTTATGCTCGCCACAAGTGTAACTACCAGCTTTCATCATATAATGCTATTACAATACCACTGACCATATTTCCTATGCTGTACCTTTTATTCTTGTGCTGTTTCATTCCATAACTGGAAGCCTGTATCTCCTACTCCTCTTTACCCATTTTGCCCATCCTCTTATCCTTCTCCCCTCTGGGAACCATCAGTTTGTTCTTTGAATTTATGGGTCTGTTTCTGCTTTTTGTGTGGTTATTCATTCTGTTTTTTAGATTTCACATACAAGTGAAATAATATGGCATTTGCCTTCCTTAGTCTGGCTTATTTCACTTAGCATAATATCCTCTAGGGCTCGAACTCATGAACTGTGAGATCATGACCTGAACTGAAATCAAGAATTGGATGCTTACTGACTGAGCCAGTCAGGTACCCAAAACATTTGAAATTTTAAGACATATTTTGAAAATGTAAGGGCTTGGACCAAAAAGAAACCTGAAATAGTCTTTCCTTTAAATAATAAATTTCAAAGACTGAAAAATTAGCAGCAATTTACATATTTGTTTTCTTTATAAGAAGCCCAGACCTACTCATGTGCTATACACAAACACATCTATATCTTAGACCCAAAATAGGATCAATCCCTACATTATTTACATATTCATCTCTTCTACTAGACTGTGTTCCTTGATGAAACGGTCTTTAACTCCATATTCAGTGTCTGGTACATAGTAGGTATTCAATAAAAGTTTACTGATAACTGAATAAATGGTTAAACAAATTGCCTTATAAATGAAGAAAACCAGAATATGAGTAATTTCAGTATAATTCTCATTAGTACTATTTCTTGAAAGATGGTGGGTGGGATCAAATGAGGTCTGGAACATGCCAAGAATTAGCCATTAAGCTGCCCTGAAGATAAGCACAGAAATGCGAGCTTTCAAAGGACTACTTAGCTCTTCCATCACTAAACAAAGTCACGGAAAGCACATGGTAACTACTGCCGTCAAGATGTGGATACAGAATCCTTGGGTAAGATAGGAGATGGCAAGTGATAAGCTAAAATAGAATGGTACAGAGGATTTACATGGTTCATACTTAACTTTTTATGTCAAGCTGAGGAGTAAGCAAAGTGAAGCTTAAGGCACAATAAATATTTCTGAGCAAAAGTGATATAAATCTTGTTTTGGTAGGTGACTATTCCTTCCCAGAAGACAGACCATGATGAAGAGGGAAAATGGGGCAAGAAGGTCACAAAAAACTATTATATTAGGATAGTAAGAAAATGACCAATGAAATAGCAATGGGGAGAAAGTGTTGAAAGTAGTTAATGGAACATTTTGGAATTAAAATTGAAAGGACTTGGTGGCTGGTTAGATTTGGAAAAAGAAGTCAAAAAGTGAATCCAAGAAATAGGATTTGGGAAACTACATAAGTAGTGATCCATTAACTGAGATTGAAAATATAAGAAGTTTAACAGGAGGGGTGGTGGGAGAGAAAGGAAAATGGAACTTGGGAATGCAGAACTCGAGCAAAAGAGAGACCTGGGGCTGGGATAAAGACTTAGAAGTCGTGTGTGTGTGTGTGTGTGTGTGTGTGTGTGTGTGTGTGTGTGTGTACACACACACAGTTGACCCTTGAATAACCTGGGTTTAAACTGCGTGGGTCCACTTTTACGCAGATTTTTTTTATCAATAAATTACAGTTTAGAAAGTATTATTTTCTCCTCCTTATGATTTTCTTAATAACATTTTCTCTTCTCTAGCTTACTTTATTGTAAGAATACAATATATTATATATATATATATGTACACACATATATATATAATACATATAACATAGAAAATACGTGTTCATCAACTCTTTATGTTATTAGTTATGTTCTGGTCAATAGTAGGCTATTAGTAGTTAAGTTTTTGAGGAGTCAAAAGCTATATGCAAAGAAAGTCACATGCAGCTTTTCAATTTGTGGGGGTTCAGTGCTGCTAATCCCTGTTTTATTCAAGAATCATAGATAGAAAGAAAGAAAGAAAGAAAGAAAGAAAGAAAGAAAGAAAGAAAGCAAGCAAGCAAGCAAGCAAGCAAGCAAGCAGCCATGGGAGCAGATAAGGCTAGCCCCAACTATGGCAAACAAGAAAATAAAAGGTCTAAGAAACGAAGACTGAGGAGCCCCAACATTCAAGAAATTTAACAGATTCATCCTTTGGCTATTTTATTTGCAATGTAGGGATATTAACACATTCACTTTGTGGTGACACTGAGAGAATTATTTTACTATTGTACTTTAAATGGCTATCAAATGGGACAATTTTATCTACAACAGATATAGCAGAATAACCGTGCTTAATGTTTGCACACCACTTAATATTAAAATTATTGCCTGATAACACTCACTTTGTTGAAAAGTAACACATTTTCAGTATACCTCTACCCCATAAAAGCCTCCCTTTCTTCACCTAATTTGTAAGTGCAAATAATCTTCTGGGGCAGGTGAGGGGCAGGGATATTTGGAGGTGAGGGATGAATCAGAATGGCTTAGAGATCCTCTGCTACATACTGAGAGGGGGATGCACATAACATAATAATGAGGAATTGGGAAAGGTACAATAAGGACATTTAGAGTACATTCTATTGCAATCCTGCCCTTGTAAATACTAAACTCACAAGCACTCTGCTACACTTTGACTTTACAAAAAGTAATCATCCAGTCTATCCTAAAAGGCAGGAAAGAAGTATGATATTAAATGCAACTTGTCTTTTTTTTTGTTTTTTTCAGTTTCCTACATAAATAGAACATTACAGTAATAGATGCAACAGAAGAAAGCCAGTTCAAGATTACTTTCCTCCATACTATTTCATATGTGGTTTTGTATAAGTTAAATAGGCATACATGAAGTTTTTACATTTTTAGATGAACTATGAAAAATGTTTATTCATTAACTTGTTTATTCTTTCAATCATTCAATGTTTATTGACCGCCTACCATATGCAAAACGCTAACCAAGGCAGTGGGAAATCAGTGGCGAACAAGATAAACAAAAATCTTTGTGTTCATATCCAGGAATACAAATATTCTTAAGAAAGAAAGAAAGAAAGAAAGAAAGGAAGGAAGGAAGGAAGGAAGGAAGGAAGGAAGGAAGGAAGGAAGGAAGGAAGGAAGGAAAGAAAGAAAGAAAGAAAGAAAGAAAGAAAGAAAGAAAGAAAGAAAGAAAGAAAGAAAGAAAGAAAGAAAGAAATTCAATGATAGTTGCTACCAAAAAGAGAGCAGGATGCAGTCAGAAATTTTTCACAAGGATCTGACACAGTCTGGAGAATCACGTAAGAGTTTCTTGAGGAAGTGTCTTTTGAGCTGAGCTCTGCAAGACAATTAAGCTTTAATGAAGTGAAAAGTTAGGCAAGAACTCATCAGACAGAGGGAACAGCTTCTATAAAGAACTGAGGTGGGAGTAAGCACAGTACATGCAAGAAAACGAAAAATCTCAATATTGCTGAAGCTCAGTGAAACCGAAGGATAGTAGTTAAGGATGAGCCTGATGAGGTAGGAAAGGGTCAGATTGTGCAGGGTTCTGCAGGTCAGATGGAGGATTTGGTGCTATGGTGTACTGGTTAATCCTCATGGTATCCGCTCAGCTCTGTTCTCCCTCAGACTGACCCCCGTGGATTAAGTTATGCTGGCTCTTTGCACTTCAGTTTCTTGTTAAATTTGGCCAAAAAAAGGCACTGACAAAAGAGCTGAGACTAGAGGAGAAATTAAGAGCAAGTTAATTCTTTCTTGTTTCACTGCAATATCACTGGTATTGGTGGTCTCTCCACAACTATATTCCTTGCTGTATGGACCCTCTCAGTGAGCTCTGGTAATTAATACAACTCGTTCCAGTTGCTTTTTCAACCTAAGAGACAGTAATTAACTTCCACTTTTGTCTACCTTTATGTTCCTCAGGATCTCCTACTATTTAACCATAACCATACTGCAAAGTCGGTCTTTCATTATAATCTCTGCATTTAAACTATTTGAACTGAAGTCTGTTTCTTGTCTGAATTGTGATTGATACTCAACAGAACAGCCAAAATCCATTTGCATTTTTTCAATTGATCAATGTAGCTCCTTTGAGGAAAATCATTGTATTGGGATGAGCAAGAGTGTCATAAGGATCTATTAGGGGGTTACTGTAGAGGTCCAAGGATGCGATTCTGGGCAGGTTTAACTAGAGTATTGTTGATAGAGATGGAGAGACATGACAGATCTGAGAACTGTTTGAAAGGTAAAAAGCAAGATTTGGCCATCGATGGGATTTAGGAGCAAGAAAGATTTAATGATTAGATTTAAAGGATTTAATGATTACTCGGTAAACAAAAGAAATTAAATGCTGATTGAAAGAAATCAAGCAATGCTGCATTAGCAACATTTGCCAAATGCCATATGCCAAAAAATTGCTTATGATACTGATAAAGATAAATGGAAACATCTTGAAACCCGCATCTACCCATATCTGTAAACTCTCTAAATCTTGAATCCTACAAAAAATTTTAAAAAGTAGACAAAATAAAAAAGCCAAAAATAGTATTTTAGCATCAGTTAATATTTACAGAGTATTTATGTGCAAAGCACTGTCAAAGGTTCTAGAAAAAGTCAGCGTAGAAGAAGAGTCTGGAACTTGGGCTCTGAAATCGGACTACCCAGATTTAATTCATAACCATGGATTTATAGGGCAGAAATAGGGAAAGAAGGAAAGGAGAAAAGGGTAAGTAATAAGGAGAAAGAGAGTGGTCGATCAACATAAAATCTTCCTCTTCCTTTCCTGGCAGCCTAACTCCTTGGGATAGACTTATTGTAAAGTTGTAGTCCAAACAGTAAGTGATTTGCAAGTATTTTTTAGGTAATAGGATAAGAAGAAGAAACAAGTTTTGGGATTTAAAACCTATGAAGCGCTCTGAAATGATTTTCTAATTGCTAAAATTAATTTACTTATTAAGCTCTCTTTTTGTATCAAGTACTATGCAAGGACCTTTACAGGTACAAAAAATAATTATCTAAATATGCTTCCAGTAAGTCTATTTCCTCTCCCAGAAAAGGAATTCTACAGATACCGAAATATCTGAAATGTTTTTGGTTTAGTCCTAATGAAAGGCAGGTTTTTGGTATACTTTTATGTGCACAAAACACTTAAAAGACTTCTGTTAATCTGATGTGCCTTTTAAACATTTAGAGTTAGAAAGGGTGTTAGAAATTAATTACTCCAAATTTGCAACCCCCTCCATATTTTACAGATATGGAAACTGAGTCCCAGAATACTAAGTAACTTACTCAAAGTTAAACAACTGGAAAGTGTGTGAGGTTGCTCTTGAATTGAATATCCCACCATTCCCTTAAACATTCAGTAATATATTTAATATCTGTTTAGCAGTGTTGTGTTTATCTTTCCCCAACTTTCCAGCATCATGTTTGGAAATTTTAATAATAACCCAATTTAAGTCAAATTATAGTTTGTTAAATAATTTTTTCTTCCATCAACATTCTTTTTTGAGATTACCTAGATGGCTATGATATTTGAACATTTAATATAAAACAGCTAAGAAAAATAATATATTATAAGCCATCGGCCTACATTATTTGTAATGTCAACAACAGATAATATTCCACTTGGAAAAGTAAATGCAACTAAAGCTGAAATTAAGCAAGCTTCTAGGAAAACCAATGCATTTATTTTATCAAAGCGACCACAGATAAATTCATAATCTTTTATAAACTTCAGTTATAACTGTCCTTTTAATTTTATTACAATTATTCATCTTTGCTATAAGGATAGACTTGAAATAAATCATTTTTTAACCATATGTTATTTGTATCTGTGTGATAGAGACAGCTGCATATTAATTAAATTACCTTTCTTTTTCTTTGTAGGCAAAGAGCTCCCAAGGAATTTTTTCCCAGCCTCCCTTGCAGCTGGGCTAGGGCACAAGTAACTAAGTTCCAAATAAAAGAATGTGGGAATTTTTCAATATTGAATCTCTCATTTTCCTGCCTCCAAATTATATTTAGGCCATGGATAGAGACTGCTAAAGGCAAAAGGTCCTATTTTTTAAAGGATTATTTGCTGCTGCTTCTTTTCTCTTAGCTGTTATAAACAGCTCCAAACACTGCTCTTCATATTCTGTCTCTCACACTCCCTTCCTTTTCCTCTCTGATCTCTTCCTCTCTTCATTTTTTCTATTGTTTTTGAGCAACTTCATAATCCATCTCCATGGTAACAGGCATTAAGGCTGACCCAGAGCCAAATGAGAGAATAAGTAGCTTTTATTTTTGGTGCCACTCCAATTCTACTTTGTTCATCTCTCCTATCTATGTTATACCACTTCCCTTCTCTCTCAAGCTATCAAAACCACCCCACACCTTTTTCCTCACTCCCAGAGGTCCCATTTTGGATCTTCCTTCTTTTTCGGGGAGACGTGAAATCATATGGATCAATTATTGTGTGGTGTTCAGTGTTCTTAAGGTTTTGGTAAGTGGTTTTCAGAAAGCTAATGAAGTAAATTTATCTCTGCCATAGTTTTAATGTTTGCTTATGTTCTTCCTCTCTTTTGAGTAGTTATCTTCCAACACTAAACTCTCAGATTTGAACCCAAATAATGAATCGGTAATAGCAGAACTCCTGTATGTTTGGTTGAGATGAGAATTTGGGGGATTTAATCATACTTCCACCCAATTCTTTTGACTAATTGTATGGCCAGTAGGCAGTATTACTTTGCTTTACATTACCGCTTACTCTTTTACTTCTGATGGATTCTATACCAGCACTTCTCAACTTTCAGTATGCATAAAAATTTCATAAAGAACTTGTCAAAACCCAGATTCCTGGGACAAGTACACAGATTCTGATTCATTAGTTCTGAATGAATGAAGTCCATTAATATGTACAGTAGTTCCCCCTTCTATCTGCAGGGAATAAGATTCCAGACACCCAGTGGGTTTCTGAGACTGCAGACGGTACCAAATCCTATATATATATATATTATAGGTTTTCCTATATATACATAATTATGATAAAATAAGTAAGCTCTAGGTACAATGTCTAAGAAAATTCCGAGTCCCAAGAATTGTCCCACTGCTACTGTGTTTGGGCATGTTGCACCTGACACTGGAGAAAGTTGCTGAATCAAGAAGCTAGTGACTTGGACCCATATTGTCACTGACATCATCTGAACAGCCGAATTGTGGTCTCTATCCCAACCAACTTCATTCCAAATTCAAGTCTCTCATAAGTTTACCAGACTGGAGGAACACAAACCACACCTGGAAACTTAGCAAAAAGGACATATGTGGCATGTTTTGTTCTGCAGTTACTGTAGTAATGGAAGTCACAGGAGGAGGAAGTTGGAATTCGTGTTTAAGAAAATAACCATAGGATCTACCACAAAGGCTTACTATGATTTTACCAAATAAAGAAGTTAAAGTCTCAAACTAAAGAAGTCATACTTATCCTCACTCAGTCATGAACATTGAGAAGGTCAGATTGATTTATCTGCTGTGTTAGTGAAGATCATGTGTAGGAACCATATCCAAAACTACTAGAACCAAGGGAAACATACATTTAATTCAAAATATACATTTAAGGGGAAACTGGGTGGCTCAGTCAGTAAAATGTCTGACTTCAGCTCAGGTCATGATCTCGCAGTTAGAGTTCAGGCCCAGCATCAGGCTGTGTGCCAACAGTTCATGGACTGGAGCCTGCTTCGTATCCTGAATTCTTCATATTCTCTCTGCTCCTCCCCCCACTCATGCGCTGTCTCTCTCTCAAAAATAAATAAGCATTAAAAAAATTCAAAATATACATTTAATACTAAATATGTTGTTAAAAAACTATGAACATAATTCTTGAAAATACAGACACAAACACATATTCTACTTCTTTAAAACTAACATAATGCTTCAATCATTTCCTCATCTATGTTTACCAAATTGCTTTTTGTTATAAAATTTGAATCTATTCTGATATGTGTTTGCCAGAGAAATATTAAAATTCTTGCTTGCTGATGTTATTTTGCAGTCTACAATTTTAATTAATATATACATATTACATATGTGTTACATATTATATATATGTTACCTATTTTGATAATATAAGTGTATTATTTTAAAATAGAATACTTCAGAGATATTAATCAGAATATTTTAGGTACCTTACTTCTTGGTTTGAACCAATTGTCATTTTCCCTCATATTGTGCTCACATAACATACAGAAAATTAGGTAAGTGCAAGATGAAATAATACCCATAAATACTCCTGAAACAGTAAAAGTCAATTTTGGCTTATGTGGAGCAAAAATTCTAGAATAAGACATATTGGGGGAGTTTCTGTCCTGCATAAAAAATTATTTTAAACAGGAACATTTCTCTGAAAATATGAAGAAAGTACTTTCCCAGGGAAGGTATATAATATTTCCTAAATGTGAATCCTAGCAAACATTAAAAACAGTTAATTTTTTAAGGTCTAATCTTTTCTAAATAATGTTTTTTTCAAGTCCATGAATTTTGTTAATTTTAAAATGTTCATCCAGAAAACTGAAAAGTTGAAATTTTATCAAAAGATTAGCTGAGAGGAAAGGAAGCTCTGTGGTTCAATGAAAAGTCAGATGTTATTAACAAACGTGGACTGCAGCTGTAACACATGAATCATTATAAGGAGCTGAAAGTCTCACTGTTCCGTGCACAAAACTATTAGTCTAATTCAGCCTCAGTTAAGTGTTAAAGAGTTGGCAGTGAACCAGATGGATAACTGAATGTAGTTATAGTGATAAATTGAATTTTTCCCTTATAAAATGCAGGCAGCTAAGTTTCATTCCCACAAGGACAGACTAATCACGCTTAAGACCAGAAAGACAGGATTACAAATGTCTAGATTAAAATTTTGCAGACATTTTCTACTGTTTTCAAAAAACAGATCCAAAAATTCAGATTTAAAAAACTAAAAAACCCTCCATGATGTTTACATGACAGCACTTTGGAAAATATGTTTCATACCCCCCAACCCCAAACACCACCTTAAGTAAAACCATGAGTTATTATTATTTCTGAATAGTGGGCTATAAATATTTTTTATAAATTATTCTTATAAAATAAATTTCTTATCTATATTTTCCATAAGTGAACATTCTTTCATAAAGAGTTATCTATAAAGTAGGAAAAAAGTTATTTGCACTCCTTTTCATAAAAGCAAGTCTTAAAATAGCTGTGGTAACACTGAACAAAGATGTTTAAGAAATAATGTTTTTTTTTCCTAATTTAAATTGTAAAAAAATATTTAAATATAAATTCAAAAGATTTTCCCTTAGAAATAAAATATTACAATCTATGGAATATTTTTACTCTCAGTAAGTCATCTGGCCATCCTGTCAAATAGGTGGAATGTTACTTTTTTCATTTTACAAAGGTAATCATAAAAACTCCTAGAGAAAAAATATTTTGTTCAAGGGTAAAACAATTTATAAATAGCAAAAACAGATTTCCAAAGTCCCTGCTCTATGTTATTTACGCATTTTCTTTTTTTTTAAGTTTATTTATTTATTTTGACAGAAAGCGTGAGAGAACATGAGTGGGGGAGGTGCAGAGAGAAAGAAAGAAAGAGACAGAGACAGAGAAAGTGAGACAATCCCAAGAGGTACCATGCTGTCAGCATGGAGCTCTATGTAAGGTTCGATCCCATGAACTGTGAGATGATGATCTGAGCCAAAATCAAGAGTCAGACGCTTAATGGACTGAGCCATCCAGGGACCCCTCATTTATGCATTTTCTAAATAAATTCTAAATAAAATGCAATCTCAATTCCTCTCCTACAAAACAAGAAAAACGTACAAAAGTATTTTAATTTTTATAATCACAGAACATAATGGAAAAATGTTTTATCCACTCCCTGAAACATTCTGGAACTGTTTTTAAAAGAGAGAGTACTCCCAAAAGAAGATTTAACAATCTAGGCAATGATAAAGGGTAACAGGGGAGATTTCTCAGTACTCTCCTCCTCTCCCAGGTAAACAATGAATTTACTTTACCAGGATGCTGGACACAGATCATCTCTGCTTTGGTTCTACCCAATGCAGTGACACTAAAGAAGGAAATCTGGCCAAGTAAGAGAAGATCTGAAGAACTAAGGGGTGTGGCATTTTGTCTGACTGGACTTTTCAATCCTCCTTAGAGCTCTGACCAGCCTTGACTAATGTGGGAGAGCAACTAATCACAGTACCATATGTTGACTTAACCCTACCTGGTTGATAAAGATCCAAAATACTAAAATTCTCAAGTAATATTTAAAATGAACAGACATGAGTTTATAGGCAAATTCCTAGTGCATTCTGTTTCAAAAGTGAGAATTAAAGGAAAGCACAAAATAGATGAAGTATTTTAATAAAGACTAGAAATTATACATCTAAGTGTTGAAGTTGAACACTTAGTAAAAGTTTAATATTTTTGCTCTAATAAAACAACTCACTGAATTGTGCCCCATCCTGCATAATACTATCCTATGCTCAATTGAAATTACAAATGGATTCTTTTCAGGATATCACTGCTTCTAACCTTAAGACAAATCTGACATTAAATTAAATTTTAAAATGAAAAATCTGGGGCCTCTGGGTCACTGCTTCTAACCTTAAGACAAACCTGACTTTAAATTAAATTTTAAAATGAAAACTCTGGGGCCTCTGTGTGGCTCAGTTGGTTGAGCATCTGACTTCAGCTCACGTCATGATCTCATGGTCCATGGGTTCAAGCCCCACATCTGGCTCTATGCTAACAGCTCAGGCCCTGGAACTTGCTTTTTGTCTGTGTCTCCCTCTCTCTCTGCCCCTTCCCCATTCATGTTCTCTCTCTTTCTGTCTCTCTTTCTCTCTCTCTCTCTCAAAAACAAACGTAAAAAAAAATAAAATTAAAAATCCATTTCTCCAATGGCCAAAAGGTTTCATATAAATAAAATATATTGTCTATCAACAGTTAAGCACAGTCAAAAAACAGCATCTATGTCAAGAAGGCTAATTTAAGATTTATTTCAGGAAAGAACACATTTCATTTTGTTGTGTTTTTCAAATCTAAGTAATTGAATATTCCAAATAATGTGTATTACATGTAGCTTCTGAAAATGGCTATCTTCTTAATAAAATAAACAAGAGCAAATAGAAGTTATTAAAAATTATTAATGCATTAGAAATATAAAGTGCTATGGGCAGATTGAATTGAGATATTTTAAACCTCAAATTAGCAATCAAATTAGCAGAAACAAAAAAAAAATCAGGTAATTTCCAAACCTACTGACAACATGACAAAACAATTGTTCTCATATATACTGGTAGGAATTTAATTTGGTCCTATCCTCTTGTAAAATAAAACTGACAATATTCACCAAGAGTCTCAAAAAGATTTATGTGCTTTGGCAATGAATTCTTGAAATGAGAAATAAAACTTAGACATTTTATACATGAAAATGATCACTGCAGAGCTATTAAGAAAAAGAGAAGGAAAGGAAAGGAAAGAATAGGGAAGGATAGGAAGGGAAGGGAAGGGAAGGGAAGGGAAGGGACTCCCAAAAGTAGATAAAATATACCCATTAAAGATAAAATGGGTATTAAAACTATGAAACAACATTGGGAAAAATACTTCATAAACAAACATAAAGTTAAACATCAGGATCCAAAATGACACGTACACACATACGCACATGCGCACACACACGTGCACACACACACACACACACACACACACACACAATTACAACTTTATTTTAAAAATACAGAAAGGAATATGTCTGAATCTTAACAATAATTGGCTTTGGATAGTGGTAAGGCTATAGATAAATTTTATTTTATTACTTCTGTTTATATTTTCTGTATTTTGTTTAAGAAACATGTTAACCTTCAGTTTAAAAAAATAAGAAACAAAAATAAATAAAATAAAGGAAGTAGAATCATAGAAACTAAGTTTCAATGTAGCTATAAATTCAATTTATTTTCTCTTATAGAAGCAGTATCACTATTCACTCTTAGGTCTTATATACCACATTTAGAAACTCTTAACATATTGGTTCATTTTATAGAATTGATCAGTAATTAAAAAGACAATATAAATTGAAAAGTCACACAAGGTCTAATGCATTATCAGAAAGGAAGTGACTAATTTTGTTTTGCATTTCATGCATTACACTGAAAAGTAGTGAATATTTGATAAATTCAGTTGATAAAATACAACTTCGAAGAAAATCAGCATATGGTATCTCTAACAAGAATGTTTGCTTTTTAAAAGAATGTTTACTTGTTTACTCTTCAAATACTGACTAAGCCCTGTTCCTTTTAAACTCTGAGATTTCTTGATGTTGCTTAAAAAAAACAGTCTATATATTTTAAAAATTGAATGGTACTAAAAAGAAAGTTATTTGATTCATTTCAAGTCCACAATTGATTTTTTTTCTAAGTTTTTATCTAAATTCCAGTTAGTTAACATATAGTGTAATATTAGTTTCAGGTGTAGAATTTAGTGGTTGATTCATCACTTCTTTACAATACCCAGTATGTAACATAAGTGTACTCCTTAATACCCATCACCTATTTAACCTATCACCTTACCCAGTGACTATCAGTTTGTTTTCTATAGTTGAGTGTGTTTCCTGGTTTGCCTCTCTTTTTTCCCCACTGTGTTCATTTGTCTTGTTTTTTAAATTCCACATATGAATGAAATCATATAGTATTTGTCTTTCTCTGACTGACTTATTTCACTTAGCATATTACACTTTAGCTCTATCTACGTCATTGCAAATTGCAAGATTTCATTCTCTTTGATGGCTGAGTAATATTCCATTGCATGCATATATATATATATATATATATATATATATATATATATATATATAACATCTTCTTTATCCATTCATTAGCCTATGTACATTTGGGCTCTTTCCATAATTTGGCTATTGTCAATAGTGTTGCTATAAACATTGGAGTGCATTTATCCCTTCCAATAAGTATTTTTCTATCCTTTGGGTAAATACCTACTAGTGCAATTGTAGAGAAGCTCTATTTTTAATTTTTTGAGAAATCTCCATGGTGTTTTCCAGAGTGGCTGCACCAGTGTGCATTCCCACCAGCAGTATAAGAGGGTTACCCTTTCTCCATGTCTTCACCAACACCTGTCATTTCCTGTGTTGTTAATTTTAGCCATTCTGACTGGTGTGAGGTGATATCTCATTTCTATTTCACTGATGATGAATGATGTTGAGCATCTTTTCATGTGTCTGTTAGCCATCTTTATGTCTTCTTTGGGAAAATGTCTATTCATGGCTTCTGCCCATTTCTTAACCAGATTATTTGTTTTTTGGATGTTGAGTTTGATAAGTTCTTTATAGATTTTAGTTACTAACCCTTATCCAGTATGTAATTTGCTAATATCCTCTTCTATTCCATTGGTTGCCTTTAAGTTTTGTTGGTTGTTTTCTTCAGGGTGCACAAGCTTTTTATCTTGATAAAGTCTCAATAGTTTATTTTGGCTTTTGTTTCTTTTGCCTCAGGAGACAGATTTAGTAGGAAATAGCTACAGCCAATGTCAAAGAGGCTGCTGCCTGTGTTCACTTGTAGGATTTTGATGATTTCAGGTCTCACATTCAGGTCTTTAATCCATTTTGAATTTATTTTTGTGTATGATATAAGAAAGTGGTCCAGTTTCATTCTTCTGCATGTTGCTGTTTCCCAATACCATTTGTTTTTGTTTATTTATTCATTTAAATTCAGGAGTAGAACCCAGTGATTTATCACTTACATATCACAACCAGTGCTCATCCCAACAAGTGCCCTCCTTAAAGCCCATCACCCATTTAGCCCACTCCCCACCTATCTCCCTTCCAGCAACCATCATTTTGTATCTCTGTAAGGGATAAGGAGTCTCTTATAATTTGCCTCCCTCTCTGTTTTTATCTTAGTTTTTCTTCCCTTCCCCTACGATTACCTGTTTTGTTTCTTAAATTCCAAATATGAGTGAAATCATATGATATTTGTCTTTCTCTGACTTATTTTACTTAGCATCCAACACCATTTTTAAAGACACTGTCTTTCTTCCATGGGATATTCTTTCCAGCTTTGTCGAAGATTAATTGGCCATAAAACTGTGGGTCTATTTCTGGCTTTCCTATTTTCTTCCATTGCTCTATGTGGCTGTTTTTGTGCCAGCACCATACTGTCTTGATCACTAAATTTTTTTTTTTATCACTACACCTTTTTAATATACAAGTATACACATAACTGTGATGTCTCTAGCTTTGCTTTGCTTTTTCAAGATTTCTTTGGCTATTTGAGATCTTTTCTGGTTCCATACAAATTTTAGGACTGTTTGTTCTAGCTCTGTAAAAAATGCTATTGGCATTTTGATAGGGATTGCATTAAATGTGTAGATGGCTTTGGGTAGTATGGACATTTTAACAATGTTTGTTTTTCCATCCATGAACATGGAATGTCTTTCCATTTCTTTCTGTCCTCTTCACTTTCTTTCATCATTGTTTTCAGGGCCAAAATTGATTTACATCAATTTTTATCGTTAGAAATTTCTGTAGATTAATATAGTTACCTAATGATAAATACTTTTTTATATTTTTTCTTAAGCTATACTTGTAATAAACTGATAATATTACACTTATGTTCTTAGTCAGGAAATCAAAGAAGAACCCTTTAGAATATGATTAATAATTATTTCTGCTAAAGACTGAAAATACTAAGCACTGGAATAATAATTATGGCATAAAGTGTTTGAGGCCAAGATAAGAATCTTCTAATAAAATTGAATAGAGAGTTAAAGAGTTAAATTTTCTAAATTATAAAATTAAGATGATTTATAATCTAATGTTTGTATCTACTGGAAACTCTTGCTACATTTAAAATTCTCTTTCCAGATTTTGCTTGCTTATTATTGAGCAATTAATCTAATGTACATAATTCTTTATTGCAATCTTTATCTCTACCTCTATTACTCTCTCATCCCTTAGCTTGGAATTTTTGTCATTAGTTTATGACTTCTTTTTTAAGTTTATTTATTTATTTTGAGAGAGACAGTGATAGCATGAGTAGGGGAGGGCCAGAGAGACAGAGAATCCCAAGTAGGCTCTGCACCATCAGCGCATAGCCCGATGTGGGGCTCAAACCCACAAAACTGTGATGTCATGACCTGAGCTGAAACTGAGAGTTGGATGCTTAACCTACTGAGCCACCCAGGTACCCCATTTTATGACTTTTTATAAGGACATTTAAGTAATATTTTAAGGCTGAATTTTCCTTTGTATAAAAAAGTAAGATTTTACTACTTGATTTGATTCCATCTTTACAACTTCTTAAGGTATCACATAGATTCCTCTGCTGATGGCATTTTTAAATGTTTTGTATATCTAACTAGGCTTAGGGTTTATTTAATGAAAATGCAATAGTTTTCAGGATTGACCAACCATGATAATGAGGTTGGTAAAAATGATTTTCAACTCTTAAGCAAGTCACTGAGATCCTGAAACCCAAAGGAGGAGTGAAACACAGCTCTGGGAACAGGAGCAAGTTCCACAAATAAGGTCAAATTGCCACGGTAAGGGATAAGGAAAGGTAAGGACACAAGCAGGAGAGAAACTTCTGTGGGTCCTGAGAGGATACCTTAGTGCAGTGTTGAGGAATATACTGGACTGTCACACTTAGGGGTGGTCCTCACATGACCAAGTATTGAGTGAGTGGTCCATTATCTGTGTTGTTTATACTTGAACGCATAGTCTATGAGCTCCATTAAAGGAGAGGCTCTGGTGCTTTTTAGTCCAGACCCTTGCATCACAGTATAACCTACTGAGGTGGCCACTACTCTACTAGCACTCAATAATATTACTGAGCAAATTGATTCCACTTCATTTTAACATTTTGCCATTATATTTGCTTTAAAATCTAGAATGTTTACATTGGTTCGTATCTATTAGTGCATTCCCATTCCCAGGATGGTTATATCTGGCATTCATCTGCAAGTGGCACCTGGAAACAAATACATCTACCCCAACACACATACCTCTAAAATAGCTTTGTCAAACTCCCAGCCCAAAAAAGCAATTAGATTAAAAATCATTTTAAAAACTGCTAAAGGAATGGGGTGCCTGGGTGGCTCAGTCAGTTAAGTGTCTGACTTCAGCTCAGGTCATGATCTCATGGTTTGTGAGTTGGAGTCCCGCGTCGGGCTCTGTGCTGACAGCTTGGAGCCTGGAGCCTGCTTCACATTCTGTGTCTCCCTCTCTCTTTGCCCTTCCCATGCTTATGTTCTGTCTCTCTCTGTCTCTCAATAATAAATAAATGTTAAAAAAAAAATTTTTTTAAATACTGCTGAAGGAAAATAGAAGGGATCTTGTTTTCAAGTTAATCAATCCCCTCTGTATTATAGTGTCATGTATTTATATTCAAATTTTACTTCTTGTTTGTAATAGTGATTTCAAATTGGCCTAAATCCTTGGTGAGGAGCAATTCTTAGCTATTCTCTATTTTCACATGTTAAGGATTAACTTTAAGTGCCTAGAGGTGGTGAGAATTCATCCAAAAGTAAGATTCTGGGATTTTCAACCAGAGTGTGGGCAAGGGCAATAGCAGTTTGCCATATAATCCTACATATAACTACACTTGCCTTTTTTTTCATTTGAATGTTAAATTTCTAATATATATATTTAATATAGTATTAATTAATTATAATTAATATTATATTAATATTATATTATATATAAACATATATTACACATATAACATATATAATATAATATATAATATTATATTATATATATTTAATATATATATTTATATATACATATAAATGTTTAGGATATTTAACATGCAAAGGAATGATGAGACAGAGTAATACACTTACTTCAATATTACCTTTAATGTAGGTTCACAACCAAAAATATAATTCTAGTGCTTTCATAAAAAGTACTGACCTTAGGAAAAACTATTTGAGGATAAAGAAATGTCTACAATTTAAATACAAGAAAAGATCACTGGAGGTTGAAATGTCTAAAGTGTTATGGAACTGACTACATTAGTCAGCATGGGCTAATGGTTGTAACAAACAGCACCAATATCTCTGAGACTTAACATAATCTTTTTCTTACTTATGTCACATTCTTTTGCAGTCATTCAAGGACCCACATTGCTTCCAGTTAGTGACTCCACCATTCCCTATTGCCTCAAAGGTCTTCATTTGATCCATGTCTCCCACTGCTAAATGATCAAAGAGAGCAAATGTGAAAATGTATATCAGAATATCAGAAGATATTTTCATCGTACTTTGAATTCTAATTCAAAATACATTTTTTATTAAGATGTGGCCAGGGGCACCTGGGTGGCTCAGTCGGTTAAGTGTCCGACTTCGGCTCAGGTCATGATCTCACGGCTCCTGAGTTTGAGCCCCGCGTCGGGCTCTGTGCTGATAGTTCGGAGCCTGGAACGTGCTTCGGATTGTGTCTCCCTCTCTCTCTGCTCCTCCCATGCTCACTCTCTCTCTCTCTCTCTCTCCCTCTCTCTCTCTCTCTCTCTCTCTCTCTCTCAAAAATAAACATTAAAAAAAATTTATTAAGATGTGGCCAAATCTAAATGTTTTTTATAGAGTAAGTCAATATAAAAAGAGACATCAAATGATTAACAATACTAGCACTGAATTTCACTGACACGGTAAAAACAAATTGGAAGGAGGTTTTTGAATGACTGAAGTGTGATACCTAAGGTCCCTTCCAAGTTAAAATTCTATCACTTTATGAAATGAGTCTGATTTCCCTCAAGTTCCTCAGTGTCAGGTAAGCCATTTATAGTTAAATAACCACGTATGACCCATGTTTTTGCTGAGGAAAAAGCTATGGGTATTTTGAGATAAAGATCCCCTCAGGCTTCAATAGTCACAAGCATCTGTTACATGGATCCCAGTGTGAAGGACCAATATTACCATTTCCTACACATGCTCTGACCTGAAAATATGAGAAATACTAACATCAGTATACAAATAATCCTTAGACCTGATTTTTTTTACAGTATCTTATAGTGCAGCTCACAGTTCCCTTTTCTATAGATCATCAGATTTGCAAAACTCTAGAGAAATTCATTTAAAAGCAAAGTGAGGCTTAAACATCATATATAAATATCCATGGACCATAAAAATTTGCAATATTTTTGCTATGAAATTTTGCTGGTCTCTGAGATGTTCTTAAAATGTTTAGCCTAATGAAATACACTCAGAAGATTGTTGGAAAAGGGCTATTCATTGTTATCAACTAAACTGTCTCCTCCAGTTTATATGTTGAATTTGAATGTGACCTCACAACGTGACTCTATTTGAAGACCTCCAAAGAGGCTAAATTAAAGAGGCTAAATTAATTAAGATTAAATGAGGTCATTAAGGTGGGCCCTAATTTCATATGACTGGTGTCCTTACAAGAGATTAAGACACAGATATGCAAAAAGGAAAAACCATGTGAAGATATAAAGAGAAGACAGCCATCTACAAGCTAAGGAGAGAGGACTGAGAAGAAATCAAGCCTGCTAAAACACTGATCACAGACTTTTAGCTTCCAGAACTGTGAGAAAATAGATCTTTATTGTTTAAGGCACCCAGTCTGTGCTGCTTTATTATGGTAGCCCAAGCAAACTAGCATATACCACGTTTACTAAAATCTTGTATCTCAGTGTTTTCAATAACATTCTCTCCCAATTCCTGAGAAAATTTTGGTTTTCTTTAAAATGGATTGAAGAAATTTATTGTGAGCCAAGACTGTCAACCTATCCAAGGGACTTTTTTTTTCCCAGTGGTTAAGAGATCACTCAGGATTATAAATAATTCATGGTGGGGCCTACAATTTCCCAATTAAGATGAACTCTTTTAGCATCAATGTAGAAGCAATCCTCTAGGGCAGACTCACAAGACAAAATTCTTACTTAGAAAGCCTTTGTGCCAGTAACTCCTTCTCTTGAGGAGAACCCCTTTGAGGAACTTGATTTCAGAGTACATATGGGTCCATATGGTGTTATGCTGGGACCCCACCAATTTACAGAATTCCCCTAAGCTAAGAGGCTGCTTCTCAGGGAGGCAAAGGTTCCAAAGCACAATTTGGTAAACCACACTATTTACTATGAGCAGAGAAAGAGGAGGAGCAGGTGCCTGGGAAAGTCTGAATCTATGTCCCTTAGGAGGGATAATTTATCTTATTGCTACTCAAAAATCCTAAAGAAGGAATAAGTCTTGAATGAAAGGCACTTTAATGTGTTGTTGAAGACCACAGGGGTGTTTCCCAGAATGATCTCCTTGGAACACTAGCTTCTGTAGATGTTCCTCATTACAAGCATTTCTTGACCATATGGATTTTGAAAATATTGCACTCTCTATCATATACTGAGGGATCCAAAGTTTACATAAATATATAAAGGCCCTAATAAATCCTACAGGTAAAAAAAAAATTAAAAACCACAACTATTTCATTCTATCAAATTCACCACTTCTCAAAACTATCTGACCATGAAACCCTTAGTAGAATTATTAGCAAGTATGTTATGATATAAAGTTTGGGACTATAATTTTGAATAGGGAGTCACAAAGAAACCCTGCTACATAGTGATGAAACAGATATATATGCCAAAGGATATACAGAATGCCAAAGAATTCCCTTCTCTTAATAACATTTTGATGTTTTGAGCAAAACAGTATATTTAGTCATTGTAATATACCACCTCTTAGAACTTAATTGATTATATATTTCTCTAACTGCATGTACTATACTAAATGCTATAGCACATACACCAATTTACAATTCAGTCTTATTGTTAATTTCCAAAGAATGTTTGGCATTTATCTATAATGGAGTAATAACCCTCCTGAACTAGGTTAAGAGGCAGCATGAAGAACAAAAAAGGAACTTCTGTCAGCATGACTTGACTCTAATTACTCCTCATTGAGAAAGGTGAGCAGTTCATCAAAAAGATGAAGGACTCAGAGAGGTCTGGCCCCTATCCTTTGGCAACATTTTAGCTTTGTGACTGTTTATGCCAAAAACAATTAGCACAAACTGTACACACTTCAGACAGAAAAAAGTTATCCAAATGGTATGAAGTCAAGTGAGGCGTTCACCCTTTCAAAGGAATTGGTAGTTTTACAGTTTTATGTGGTATATTTTCCTACCAGCCTTCACTCTAAAGTGTAGCAGAGCAAGATATGTGAGATATGAAGTTAATTTGATTTAATTAGTCAAATTTTGAGGTGCCTGGGTGGCTCAACCAGTTAAGCGCTTGACTCTTGATTTTGGCTCAGGTCATTATCTCACAGTTCCTGAGTTTGAGCCCCGCGTTGGGCTCCATGCTGACAGTGCAGAACCTGCTTGGGATCCTCTCTCTCTCTCTGTCCCTCCCCTGCTTGAGCTCTAGCTCTCATTCTCTCAAATATAAATAAACAAACTATTTTTAAAAACTGGGTTGATTTTGTTTAATTTAAAAATATGTAACCTGCATTTTTTAAAAGAAATTTGCCTTCAGATAGTTATTCACATTTGTCTAAAAAAAGAAAAAAATTGGTAATGTCAAAGCAGGAAAATACACCCAGAGTGATTCATCGCAATGGAGTAGGTGAATGCTAACAGTTTCTGCCTGGCAGAGACCAAATTGTTTCATTGATTCAATTAACTTCTAAGATTCACAGGCAAATGAGCCATCTACCACTGTTGTTTACATGAAATTTTCAAAGGGTTCTGAGACAAACAGTCTGGCCTATTTCTTTTCTTTTTTTTTTTTTTCTTTTAATGTTTTATTTATTTTTGAGAGAGAAACAGAGCACGAGCAGGGGAAGGGCAGAGACAGAGGGAAACACAGAATCGGAGGCAGGCTCCAGGCCCTGAGCTGTCAGCACAGAGCCTGACGTGGGGCTCAAACTCACAAACCATGAGATCATGACCGGAGCCAAAGTCGGAGGCTTAATCCACTGAACCACCCAGGCGCCCCTGGCCTATTTCTTGATACATATGTCCCAATTCTAACCCACCAATATAACCAAATCAAAGGAAATTCTTCCATATCTATCATTGCTGAGAATGAATATTATGATTAAAGGTCCAATTAATTCTAACTATTAAATACATTATTATTTTGACTTTTTTAGAAATTGTGCCACTTATAAAATGAACATGATCATTTGATATGTTCCTTTTTTTCACCAGTAAATATTATAACTGATGACATCTTAAAATCAAAGATATAGGGTTCCATTAATATTTTTTTCTCTTTAGGGGCACCCATGTGGCTCAGTCAGTTGAGTATCTGACTTCAGCTCAGGTCATGAACTCACTGTTGATGAGTTCAAGCCCCACATCGGGCTCTGTGCTGACAGCTCAGATCCTGGAGTCTGCTTTGGATTCTGTGTCTTCCTCTCTCTACCCCTCACCCACTCACATGCAAGCACTCTCTCTCTCACACTCTCTCAAAATGAAATAAAACATTTAAAATTTTTTTAAATATATATTTTTTTCTCTTTAGAAATTTTTTTTATATTAAACATAATTTATTGTCAAATTGTCTTCCATACCACATCCAGTGCTCATCCCAACAGGTGTCTTCCTCAATGCCCATCACCCACCTTCCCCTCTCCCCATCCCCCATCAACCCTCAGTTTGTTCTCAGCATCCAAGAGTCTCTGACGGTTTGCCTCCCTCCCTCTCTGTAACTTTTTTGTTCTCCCCTTCCCCTCCCCATGGTCTTCTGTTAAGTTTCTCAAGATCCATATATGAGTGAAAACGTATGGTATCAGTCTTTCTCTGCTTGACCTATTTCACTTAGCATACTACCCTCCAGTTCCATCCACCTTGCTACAAATGGCCAGATTTCATTCTTTCTCATTGCCAAGTAGTATTCCATTAAATATAAACCATATCTTCTTCATCCATTCGTCAGTTGATGGACATTTAGGCTCTTACCATAATTTAGCTATTGTTGAAAGTGCTGCTATAAACATTGGAGTACAAGTGCCGCTATTCATCAGCACTCCTGTATCCCTGGGGTAAATTCCTAGCAGTGCTATCACTGGGTGATAGGGTAGATTTATTTTTAATTTTTTTGAGAAACCTCCACTCTTTAGAAATGTATTGAACAGAACTGGATTAATGTTATATGTTAGTTCATGACACAAAGCCATTAATCTATATATAAGCACCTTAAATAACAAAGCACCAAATACATGAAGCAAAATTGATAGCAATGAAGGGCAAAGATGACAGTCAATAATAATATCCCACTATAAATAATGGATAGAACAGCTAGAGAGAAGATCAACAAGGAAACAGAAGACTTGAATTAAAGTACAAACTTAGTACTAGCTCTAACAGAATCTATAAAACATTCAACACAACAACAGAATATATATTCTTCTTAAGTATACATGGAACATTCATTAGGATAGACCATATGTTAAACCATAAAGCAAACATCAGCAAAAAGGAAAAGGTAAAAACAATACAAAGTGTGTTCTTTTGATCACAGTGGAATGAAATTAAAATCCTTTAGCAGGAAAATATTTGGTAAAATCACAAATATGTGTAAATTAAGCAAAGCACTCTTGAAAAACCAATAGGTCAAATGAGAAATCAAAGGAGATATCAGAAAATATATTGAGGTAAAAAAAAAAAAAAGAAAACATACCAAAACTTATGGGATGCTAAAGCAGAGCTTTAGAAGGAAATTTCTAACTGTTTATGTCTATATTAAGAAATAATAGAGAATTCAAATGAAAACCTAGCTTTCCTCCTTAAGACACTAGAAAAGAAGGACAAACAAAGCCTAAAGCAAGCAGAAAGAAGGGAATAATAAAGATTATAGGAGAAACAAATGAAATAGAAAATAGAAAAACAATGGAGAGTATCAATGAAACCAAAAGGTGGTTCTATGAAAATAACAAAATTGGAAAATGTTTAACTATGTAGACCTGGAAAAAAGACATAATCTCAATTTACCAGAATAAGTAATGAAAGAGGGGACATTACACACATAAAAAGGATAATAAAGGAGTACTACAAACAATTAGACACCAATAAGATAACTTAAGAGGAAATGGACAACTCCTAGAAAGATACAAAGTAACAAAACTGGCTCAAGAAGACTGCACTGAAAAGCACAAAACATTGTTGAAAGAAATTAAAGACAATAAAAATAAATGGGAAAACATCTCATGTTCATGAATCAGAAGACTGAACACAATTAAAATGGCAACACTCCCCAAAGTGATCTATAAATTCAACACAATTGAAATCCCAGCTGACTTTTTTGAACAACTTAAAAAGTTCATTTTGAAATACATACAGAATTGCAAGGGACCTAGAAAAGCCAAAACAAAACTGAAAGAGAAAAACAAAGTAGAAGGAATCACCCTTCCTGACTTCAAATTTTAACTACAAAGCAATAGTAATCAAGACAATGTAGTACTATAACAAAGGTAGACATATAAATCAATGGAATAAAATGGAGAGTGCTGAAATAAACCTATACATCTATAGTCAACTGTTTTTCGACAAGAGTGCCACAATCGTTAAATGAGGAAAGGATGCTTTTCTCATCAAATACTGCTGGGACAACTGGATATTCACATGCAAAAAAAAAAAAAAAAATAAGTTGGACCTTTACTTCACATATTCACTAAACTTACTTCAAGATGGATCAAACATCTAAATATAAAAGAACACTATAAACCTATTAAAAAGGTATAGGGATAAATCTTCATGACCTTCAATTTGGCAATGGATTCTTAGATTTGAAATCAAAAGCATAAGTTTAAGAATAGATAAACTGAAAAAAGTAGCTGTGTGCAAGCAACTTTAACAGAGATCAAAACCACCCCAAAGTAAATTCTGCCCTAGGGAGAAGGGAAGGAAACCACACGTACCAGTTTGACTGCAGGCTGTGGACAGACATCTGGTCTGACTACGGTCCTCACCCACCAGAAAAAGCTTCTCAGGAGACAATTTAGGGAGAGTGCCCTGCAGTTTGGTGCGACCACAATATGGCAAATGACTGGTCTGACCCAACCCAAGCCCAAGGTGGCCCCAGACAACTGGAATGAAGGCAGATGTGACTCAGCCACGAAAGTAGTGGTGTGCGCATAACACACACAGGAGACATTCCTGAAGTGCTATGTTCCGGTGAACAGGGGATGTTGTAGTACAATGCACCACAGGACCTCTTCTTCATAAGGTCGTTACTTTAAAGAGCAGGAGACATAGCTGACATTCCTAACACAGAGAAACAGATAGAAAGTTAGACAAAATGAGGAGACAAAGGAGTATCTCTCAAACAAAAGAATCAGGCAAAATCACAGCAAGGGACCTAAAGGAAATGATGATAAGCAGTATGCCTGATAAAGATTTTAAAGTAATGGTCATATCTCAACAAGATACTAGCAAATCAAATCCAAAAGTACATTAAAAGAATTATTCACCAGGAACAGGTGGGATTTCTTCTTGGGCTGTGAGGGTGGTTCAATATTCACAAATCAACCAATATGATATAACACATTAATAAAAGAAAGGATAAGAACCATATGACCTTCTCAATAGATGCAGAAAAAGCATTTAACAAAATACTGCATCCAGTCTTGATAAAAATCCTCAACAAAGGAGAGATGGATAAAACATACCTTAACATCATAAAAGTCATATACTAAAGACCCACAACTAATAGCATCCTCAATGGAGAAAAACTGAGAGCTTTCCCTCTATGGTCAAGAACAAGACAGGGATGTCCATTCTCACCATTACTATTTAATATAATACTGGAAGTACTAGCCTCAACAATCAGAAAACAAAAAGAAATAAAAATCATTGAAATCAGCAAGGAAAAAGTCAAACATTCACTATTTGCAGATGACATGATGCTCTATATAGAAAACCTGACACAAAAAATTTGCTAGAACTAATAATACGTGAATTCAGCAAAGTTGCAGGATATAAAACCAACAGTGCAGAAATCTCTTGCACTTCTATATATCAATAATGAGGCAACAGAAAAAGAAATCAAGGAATCAATCCCACTTACAGTTGTACCAAAAACTGTAAGATACCTAGGAATAAACCTAACCAAAGAGGTAAAAGATTTATAGTCTGAAAACTATAGAACAGTTATGAAAGAAATTGAAGAAGACACAGAAATATGGAAAAACATCCCATCTCTGGGATTGAAAGAACAAACATTGTTAAAATGTCCATACTACCCAAAGAAATCTACACATTTAATAAATTCCTATCAAAATACCAACAGCATTTTTCACAGAGCTAGGAAAAACAATCCTCACATTTGTATGGAACCACAAAAGACCCCAAGGAGCCAAAGCAATCTTGAAAAAGAAAAGCAAACCTGGAGGCATTATGATTCTGGACTTTAAGTTCTATTACAAACCTGTCATCATCAAGACAGCATGGTACTGGCAGAAAAACAGACACATAGATCAATGGAACAGAACAGAAAACCCAGAAGTAGACCCACAACTATATGGTCAATTAATCTTTAACAAAGCAGGAAAGAATATCCAGTGGAAAAAAAAAAGTCTCTTCAACAAATGGTGTTGAGAGAACTGGACAGCAACATGCAGAGAATGAAACTGGACCACTTTCTTACACCACACACAAAAATAAACTCAAAATGGATTAAAGATTTGAATGTGACACCTAAAACCATCAAAATCCTAGAAGAGAACACAGGAAGCAACCTCTTTGACATTGGCCATAGGAACTTCTTACTAAATACACCTCTAGAGTCAAGGGAAACAAAAGCAAACATGACCTATTGGGACTTCATCAAGATAAAAAGCCTCCACACACTGAAGAAAACAATCAACAAAACTAAAAGGCAACCTACAGAATGGGAGAAGATATTTGAAAATGACACATCAGATAAAGGGTTAGTATCCAAGATCTATAAAGATCTTCTCAAACTCAATATCCAAAAAACAAATAATCTGGTTAAGAAATGGGCAAAAGACATGAATAGACATTTTTCCAAAGAAGACATACAGATGGCTAAAAGATGCTCAGCATCACTCATCATCAAGGAAATAAAAAATCAAAACTATGATGACTGATCACTTCACACCTGTCAGAATGGCTAAAATTAACAACACAGGAAACAAGAGATATTGGTGAGGATCCAGAGAAAGGGAAATCCTCTTACACTGTTGGTGGGAATGCAAACTGGTGCAGCCACTCTGGAAAACAGCATGGAGGTTTCTCACAAAGTTAAAAAGACCACTGTCTTATGACCTAGCAATTGCACTGGTAGGTATTTACCCAAAGGATACAAAAATACTGATTCAAAGGGATACATGCACCCTGATGTTTATAGCAGCATTAACAAGAGCCAAATTATGGAAAGAGCCCAAATGTGCATCAACTGGGGTGCCTGGGTGGCTCAGTCGGTTAAGTGATTTCGGCTCAGGTCATGAACTCACCATTCGTGAGTTGAAGCCCCGCATGGGGTTCTGCACTGACAGACAGCACAGTGCCTGCCTGGGATTCTATTTCTCTCCCTCCTGCTCCTCCCCACACAAAATAAATGAATAAAATAAATTTTAAAAAAGGTACATCAACTGATGAATGGATAAAGAAGTTGTGAACTATATATATATATATATATATATATATATATATATATATATATGAAATGGAATACACATACATATGAAATGGAATATTACTCAGTCATCAAAAAGAATGAAATCTTGCATTTGCAATGCCGTGGATGGAGCTAGAGTATATTATGCCAAGCAAAATAAGTCAGTGAAAGGCTCATATGTGGAATTAAAAAAAAATAAAGCAAATGAACATGGGGGTTAAAAAGAGAAGAAAACCAGGAAACAGACTCTTAACTATATAGAACAAAGTGATGGCCAATGGAGGGAGGTGGGCAGGTGGATGGGTTAAATTGGTGATGGGTATTAAGGAGTACACTTGTTGTGACGAGCACTGAGTGCCGTATGGAAGGGATGAACCACTAAATTCTGCACCTGAACCTAATAGTACACTGTGTGTTAACTGGAATTTATTTAAAAACTTTAAACATTAAAAAAAAATCAGTTACAAACACTATTTTAGTGTCTACTATGTATCCAGAATTTTACATAAATTATTGGCACTTTAAATCTAATTAAATGTATTATTTGATTCAACAAATATTTATTAATCTCCACTATGTGTCAGGCATTGGATAAGTAACAGAAAGCAGAATGAACAAAAAACTGAGTTTAAAAAAAATGGCAAATAAGCACATGAAAAGATGCTCAACATCATTAGTCAACAGAAAAATGCAAATAAAAACCACAACGAAATACCATTTCACACCTACTAGGATGGCTAAAATCAAAAAGTTATATGTTAACAAGTGTTGGTAAACATTTGAAAAAATTGGAACCCCCATATACTGATAGAAAAAATGTAAAATGGTGCAACCATTTTGGAAAAAATCCTGACATTTGCTCACAGAGGCAACATATGTCTCAGCAATTTCACTCCTAGATAAATACCCAAGAAATGAAAACATATACCCACACAAAAAGGTGTACCTGCAGCATTATTCATAATAGCTGAAAGGTAGAAACAATCCAGATCTTCATCAGTGAACAAATGGATAAGCAAATATGACTTCATTTACATGAAAGTTCAGAATAGAAATAGAAAGTAAACAGAAATAGAAAGTAAATTAATGGCTGCTTAGGATAGGAAGGAAGGAGTGGTGGGTAGGCAGGCTGGTGATAGATAAAAGGTATGGAGTTTCTTTCTGAGATGAAAATGTTCTAATATTGACAGTGGTGATGTTTGTATTTATTTCCAAATATACTAAAAACCATTGAATAGTACATTTTAAATAGGAGGATTATATATTAATTGTATTTCAAGAAATCTATTTAAGAATTGATAATATAGCAAAAAAGTTGCTAATACAGCAAACAAAAATTAATAATATAGAAAAAAAGTACCAGGGGAAGAATTAGACCATCTTGAAGAATTAGACCAGGGGAAGAATTAGACCATAAAAGGAGATTTTAACATCTCTTCCAACTACTTACAGATCATGCAGATTAAAAATCAGCTACTATAGAAATTTCAATGACATAACTAATATTGAATGAATGGAACAAATAATGAGTCCACATTTTTCTCAAGCACACATGGAACATTTACAAAATCAATCATGTATAAGGCCATAAAACTACTCCCCAAAGTTGAATGTGTCATACAAACCCCCTTCTGTGACCAGAAAGCAATTAAGTAAGAAATTAATAACAAAAAAAATTATAATCCCACATATTTAGAAACAAACTCATTAGTCAAAAAAGAAGTCATAACAGAAATTTTAAAAACATTTCCATATATTTTTACCCATTTTTAAGAAATCTGAAATGTAGTAAAGACATAATAAGTGCTACTTATAATAAAAAATGTCACAAATAAGTAGATTGAGGCCTTGCAGTTTCTCAAGGATTGTTTGGCTTATACAATCACAATCAAAGCAATGAATAAAAAGAAATTTTTAGCTGACAAGATAAGAGACTTTACTCAGCTATACACAAAAATTTGGATTTTGCTGAAGACTCCCCTATGAATGATTTTATGTAAAAAGCTAACAAAGTCAGACTTATTAAGCTCTTCTCCCATAAATACACAATTTTCAGTATCCATTTTCATGGGAGAAGTGTCAGAGAGTTACTGATTTTTGTCATCACTCACCCAGCAAAAATTATTCCAATTAAAAAGGTATTCAGATATGAAGAGCCTAAATAAACAGAGCCTTATAAACAAGGGTTTTTCCTAAGGTTTTCCTTTCCCCACCTAAATCATTCAAAGTTTAAATACATCCATTTTAATAGGCCTCCCAGAAACAGTATCATAACTTCAACAAACAAAAACATACCCACAAATTTATTTCACAATTTTATCAGCACTGGCTGATACGATAATTGCATAAATGCTATAGATATTTTATTGACCCAACTTAAAATAGATTTTTCCTGGGAAAAAAATGGTATGTTCCATACAAGAAAAGTTGTACAGAACTAACGATTTAAGTATAGGTAGTTAGGAATACCATCAAGTTAAAATATTCTATGTTTTTTTTTAACTTATACACCTATAACTTACAAGTTGTTTTTAGAATAAGAGTGATTGGCTAAAATATGTCAATCATATATCTGATAGATACAACAAGCTACCAAACTAAAATTTCTAGAGTCTAAATTGTCTTTTGACATTTAGAATAAAACTTTAAAATCTAGATGCTAAAACTTAGCCATGGAGCATGATAGGATTTTTGTTCTATACATGTATCAGAAATATGAAGTATTATATGGAATAAAGATTTAAGAAAAGTTTCAACAATATTAAGATAAAATTTCAAGATTCTCGGTAATGTTTCTTTTTGTTAAATTTTTTTTCAATATATGAAATTTATTGTCAAATTGGTTTCCATACAACACCCAGTGCTCATCCCAAAAGGTGCCCTCCTCAATACCCATCACCCACCCTCCCCTCCCTCCCACCCCCCATCAACCCTCAGTTTGTTCTCAGTTTTTAAGTATCTTATGCTTTGGCTCTCTCCCACTCTAACCTCCTTGTTGTTGTTGTTTTTTGTTCCTTCCCCTCCCCCATGGGTTCCTGTTAAGTTTCTCAGGATCCACATAAGAGTGAAAACATATGGTATCTGTCTTTCTCTGTATGGCTTATTTCACTTAGCATCACACTCTCCAGTTCCATCCACGTTGCTACAAAGGGCCATATTTCATTTTTTCTCATTGCCACGTAGTACTCCATTGTGTATATAAACCACAATTTTTTTATCCATTCATCAGTTGATGGACATTTGAGCTCTTTCCATAATTTGGCTATTGTTGAGATTGCTGCTATAAACATTGAGGTACAAGTGCCCCTATGCATCAGTACTCCTGTATCCCTTGGGTAAATTCCTAGAAGTGCTTTCGCTGGGTCATAGGGTAGGTCTATTTTTAATTTTCTGAGGAAGCTCCACTCTGTTTTCCAGAGTGGCTGCACCAATTTGCATTCCCACCAACAGTGCAAGAGGGTTCCCGTTTCTCCACATCCTCTCCAGCATCTATAGTCTCCTGATTTGTTCATTTTGGCCACTCTGACTGGCGTGAGGTGATATCTGAGTGTGGTTTTGATTTGTATTTCCCTGATGAGGAGCAATGTTGAGCATCTTGTCATGTGCCTGTTGGCCATCCGGATGTTTTCTGCCCATTTCTTCACTGGGTTATTTGTTTTTCGGGTGTGGAGTTTGGTGAGCTCTTTATAGATTTTGGATACTAGCCCTTTGTCCCATATGTCATTTGCAAATATCTTCTCCCATTCCGTTGGTTGCCTTTTAGTTTTGTTGGTTGTTTCCTTTGCTGTGCAGAAGCTTTTTATCTTCAAGAGGTCCCAGTAATTCCTTTTTGCTTTTATTTCCCTTGCCTTTGGGAATATGTCGAGTAAGAGATTGCTATGGCTGAGGTCAGAGAGGTCTTTTCCTGCTTTCTCCTCTAGGGTTTTGATGGTTTCCTGTCTCACATTCAGGTCCTTTATCCATTTTGAGTTTATTTTTGTGAATGGTGTGAGAAAGTGGTCCAGTTTCAACCTTCTGCATGTTGCTGTCCCGTTCTCCCAGCACCATTTGTTAGAGACTGTCTTTTTTCCATTGGATGTTCTTTCCTGCTTTGTCAAAGATGAGTTGGCCATACGTGTGTGGGTCTAGTTCTGGGGTTTCTATTCTATTCCATTGGTCTATGTGTCTGTTTTTGTGCCAATACCATGCTGTCTTGATGATTACAGCTTTGTAGTAGAGGCTAAAGTCTGGGATTGTGATGCCTCCTGCTTTGGTCTTCTTCTTCAAAATTACTTTTGCTATTCAGGGTCTTTTGTCGTTCCATATGAATTTTAGGATTGCTTGTTCTAGTTTCGAGAAGAATGCTGGTGCAATTTTGATTGGGATTGCATTGAATGTGTAGATAGCTTTGGGTAGTATTGACATTTTGACAATATTTACTCCTCCGATTCATGAGCAGGGAAGGTCTTTCCATTTCTTTATATCTTCTTCAATTACCTTCATAAGCTTTCTATAGTTTTCAGCATACAGGTCTTTTACATCTTTGGTTAGATTTATTCCTAGGTATTTTATGCTTCTTGGTGCAATTGTGAATGGGATCAGTTTCTTTATTTGTTTTCTGTTGCTTCATTATTAGTGTATAAGAATGCAAATGATTTCGGTATATTGATTTTGTATCCTGCAACTTTGCTGAATTCATGTATCAGTTCTAGCAGACTTTTGGTGGAGTCTATCGGATTTTCCATGTATAGTATCATGTCATCTGCAAAAAGTGAAAGCTTGACTTCATCTTTGCCAATTTTGATGCCTTTGATTTCCTTTTGTGGTCTGATTGCTGATGCTAGAACTTCCAACACTATGTTAAACAACAGCGGTGAGAGTGGGCATCCCTGTCGTGTTCCTGATCTCAGGGAAAAAGATCTCAGTTTTTCCCCATTGAGGATGATGTTAGCTGTGGGCTTTTCATAAATGGCTTTTATGATGTTTAAGTATGTTCCTTCTATCCCGACTTTCTCAAGGGTTTTTATTAAGAAAGGTTGCTGAATTTTGTCAAAGGCCTTTTCTGCATCGATTGACAGGGTCATATGGTTCTTACCTTTTCTTTTATTAATGTGATGTATGACGTTGATTGATTTGCAAATGTTGAACCAGCCCTGCATCCCAGGAATGAATCCCACTTGATCATGGTGAATAATTCTTTTTATATGCTGTTGAATTTGATTTGCTAGTATCTTATTGAGAATTTTTGCATCCATACTCATCAGGGATATTGGCCTGTAGTTCCCTTTTTTTTACTGGGTCTCTGTCTGGTTTAGGAATCAAAGTAATACTGGCTTCATAGAATGAGTCTGGAAGTTTTCCTTCCCTTTCTATTTCTTGGAATAGCTTGAGAAAGATAGGTATTATCTCTGCCTTAAACGTCTGGTACAACTCCCCTGGGAAGCCATCTGGTCCTGGACTCTTATTTGTTGGGAGATTTTTGATAACTGATTCAATTTCTTTGCTGGTTATGGGTCTGTTCAAGCTTTCTATTTCCTCCTGATTGAGTTTTGGAAGAGTGTGGGTGTTCAGGAATTTTTCCATTTCTTCCAGGTTGTCCAATTTGTTGGCATATAATTTTTCATAGTATTCCCTGATAATTGTTTGTATCTCTGAGGGATTGGTTGTAATAATTCCATTTTCATTCATGGTTTTATCTATTTGGGTCATCTCCCTTTTATTTTTGAGAAGCCTGGCTAGAGGTTTGTCAATTTTGTTTATTTTTTCAAAAAACCAACTCTTGGTTTCGTTGATCTGCTCTACAGTTTTTTTAGATTCTATATTGTTTATTTCTGCTCTGATCTTTATTATTTCTCTTCTTCTGCTGGGTTTAGGCTGTCTTTGCTGTTCTGCTTCTATTTCCTTTAGGTGTGCTGTTAGATTTTGTATTTGGGATTTTTCTTGTTTCTTGAGATAGGCCTGGATTGCAATGTATTTTCCTCTCAGGACTGCCTTCGCTGCATCCCAAAGCGTTTGGATTGTTGTATTTTTATTTTCGTTTGTTTCCATATATTTTTTAATTTCTTCTCTAATTGCCTGGTTGACCCACTCATTCGTTAGTAGGGTGTTCTTTAACCTCTATGCTTTTGGAGGTTTTCCAGACTTTTTCCTGTGGTTGATTTCAAGCTTCATAGCATTGTGGTCTGAAAGTATGCATGGTATAATTTCAATTCTTGTAAACTTATGAAGGGCTGTTTTGTGACCCAGTATATGATCTATCTTGGAGAATGTCCCATGTGCACTCGAGAAGAAAGTATATTCTGTTGCTTTGGGATGCAGAGTTCTAAATATATCTGTCAAGTCCATCTGATCCAATGTATCATTCATGGCCCTTGTTTCTTTATTGACCGTGTGTCTAGATGATCTATCCATTTATGTAAGTAGAGTGTTAAAGTCCCCTGCAATTACCACATTCTTATCAATAAGGTTGCTTATGTTTGTGAGTAATTGTTTTATATATTTGGGGGCTCCCGTATTCGACGCATAGACATTTATAATTGTTAGCTCTTCCTGATGGATAGACCCTGTAATTATTATATGATGCCCTTCTTCATCTCTTGTTACAGCCTTTAATTTAAAGTCTAGTTTGTCTGATAAAAGTATGGCTACTCCAGCTTTCTTTGGCTTCCAGTGACATGATAAATAGTTCTCCATCCCCTCACTCTCAATCTGAAGGTGTCCTCAGGTTTAAAATGTCTCTTGTAGGCGCAAATAGATGGATCTTGTTTTTTTTATCCATTCTGATACCCTATGTCTTTTGGTTGGCACATTTAATCCATTTACATTCAGTGTTATTATAGAAAGATACGGGTTTAGAGTCATTGTGATGTCTGTATGTTTTATGCTTGTAGTGATGTCTCTGGTACTTTGTCTCACAGGGTCCCCCTTAGGATCTCTTGTAGGGCTGGTTTAGTGGTGACAAATTCCTTCAGTTTTTGTTTGTTTGGGAAGACCTTTATCTCTCCTTCTATTCTAAATGACAGACTTGCTGGATAAAGGATTCTCGGCTGCATATTTTTTTCTGTTCATCACATTGAAGATCTCCTGCCAATCCTTTCTGGCCTACCAAGTTTCAGAAGAGAGATCAGTCACGAGTCTTATAGGTCTCCCTTTATATGTTAGGGCATGTTTATCCCTTGCTGCTTTCAGAATTTTCTCTTTATCCTTGTATTTTGCCAGTTTCACTATGATATGTCGTGCAGAAGATCGATTCAAGTTACGTCTGAAGGGAGTTTTCTGTGCCTCTTGGATTTCAATGCCTTTTTCCTTCCCCAGATCAGGGAAGTTCTCAGCTATTATTTCTTCAAGTACACCTTCAGCACCTTTCCCTCTCTCTTCCTCATCTGGGATACCAATTATGTGTATATTATTTCTTTTGAGTGCATCACTTAGTTTTCTAATTTTCCCCTGATACTCCTGGATTTTTTTATCTCTCTTTTTCTCAGCTTCCTCTTTTTCCATAATTTTATCTTCTAGTTCACCTATTCTCTCCTCTGCCTCTTCAATCCAAGCCGTGGTTGTCTCCATTTTATTTTGCATCTCGTTTATAGCGTTTTTCAGCTCCTCCTGACTATTCCTTAGTCCCTTGATCTCTGTAGCAATAGATTCTCTGCTGTCCTCTATACTGTTTTCAAGCCCAGTGATTAATTTTATGACTATTATTCTAAATTCACTTTCTGTTATATTATTTAAATCCTTTTTGATCAGTTCATTAGCTGTTGTTATTTCCTGGAGATTCTTTTGAGGGGAATTCTTCTGTTTCATCATTTTGGATAGTCCCTGTAGTAGTGCGTACCTGCAGGGCACTTCCCCTGTGCTGTGGTATATAACTGGAGTTGGTGAGTGGGGCCACAGTCAGACCTGATGTCTGCCCCCAGCCCACCGCTGGGGCCACAGTCAGACTGGTGTGTGCCTTCTCTTCCCCTTTCCTAGGGGCGGGATTCACTGTGGTTGGCGTGGCCCATCTGGGCTACTTGCACACTGCCAGGCTTGTGGTGCTGGGGATCTGGCGTATTAGCTGGGGTGGGTAGGCAAGGTGCACGGGGGAAGGAGGGGCAGGCTTAGCGTGCTTCTCCTTCAGTGATCCACTTCAGGAGGGGCCCTGTCGTGGCGGGAGGGAGTCAGACCCACTGCTGGAGGGGTGGCTCCACAGAAGCACAGAGTTGGGTGTTTGCGTGGAGCGAGCAAGTTCCCGGGCAGGAACTGGTTCCCTTTGGGATTTTGGCTGGGGGATGGGCAAGGGAGATGGCACTGGCGAGCGCCTTTGTTCCCCGCCAAACTGAGCTCTGTCGTCTCGGGGCTCAGCAACTCTCCCTCCCGTTGTCCTCCAGCCTTCCCGCTTTCCGAGCAGAACTGTTAACTTATGACCTCCCAGATGCTAAGTCCCGCTTGCTGTCAGAACACACTCCGTCTGGCCCCTCCGCTTTTGCAAGCCAGACTCGGGGCTCTGCTTGGCCAGTGGACCGCCCCTCCGCCCCGGCTCCCTCCCGCCAGTCCGTGGAGCGCGCACCGCCTCTCCGCCCTTCCTACCCTCTTCCGTGGGCCTCTCATCTGCACTTGGCTCCGGAGACTCTGTTCTGCCAATCTTCTGGTGGTTTTCTGGGTTATTTAGGCAGGTGTAGGTGGAATCTAAGTGATCAGCAGGACGAGCGGTGAGCCCAGCGTCCTCCTATGCCGCCATCTTCCCTAGAATTCCTCTCAGTAATGTTTCAAGACAGATGATGAAGAATAGAATTATTTATAGAATGTACTGATTTCTTACGGACAATTTTCAAGACTAGGTATATCTCTCTATTGAATGGTTTACCATCATATACTCTAGAGGTGATTCTCTTAAAGAGTATACATGTATGTAATGAACACATTTCACTTCTATTTACTTGATAACAAATGTCACTAATAATGATGATGACATAGGTTATCATTAACTATTTTCTTTTACCAGACTCAGTGTCATGTGCTTTACATGTTTTATCTCTAATCCTCATGGCAACATAATAAGGTTCTAGTTGCTATTATTATTTCATTTTAAAGATAACAAATTTGAGGCCACAAAAATTTAATTAGGTCATCTACTCAGTAAACATTCAATCCCAAGTCTGTAGTTCTCGAAAATCCAGGATCTTTCCTCTATTCCATGATTCCAATTGCATCTCCTTGTTGATCAGTCAGTTAAAAAACAAATTCCAAATAGATATGTCTATACCCCAGCATGTAAAAAATAAAATATATAGTTGACAGTCTTTCGGACAACAAGAATTGTGTTGATCTTGAGCAAAAGATTTCTTGTCTGGCATTTGGCTGACTGTACCTACCAGCAAATATCCATGTATTCCCTCAGGCTTCCTTTATAGCATTGGGGCTGTTGGCATATTTACAAATTGCTTCCCAGTCACAAGAACCTGTGTGTTATACTTGGTTTTGAATAACTTTAATAGAGGAAATTGTTCAAGTACCATTTGCAATTTGTATTATTCCAGTCTTCCATACCCTCTTCTAGAGCAGCAGCTCACAGATTTTAATATGCATGATAAAGCACAGCATGGGACCTATTATACTTGCCACATCCCAGGCCCTTCTCCAAGATTCTGGTTCCATAGTTCTGGAATGCGACTGGGGATTTCCAAATGATTTTGATGCAGGTGACACTCAGATGACACTGAGAAAAATGAATGGATTGTTCTTCACCATGATAAACTGATTATGTTTATAAGAAGAGTGGCAAGATGACCTCCATGTTTGGATTAACATATAGCTATATTCTACTTCTGTTGCTTTCTAGCTCTGATCTAGGACAAGTCTCTTAAGCTCTTTAAGTCCCAGTGTTGTGAGGATTTAATGAGATAAAACGTGAATACCCTTAACTCAGTGACTATTGCTTACCAAAGTCCTCAAAAAACATTTGCTCCCTTTCTCTCCCCTTTTAAAACTCAAATCTTTGTACTCCAAATCCAGTTTTCTTTCTCTTCCACAACATTACTAAGAAAGAGCAAAATGCTGCCTTCTAGCAATGCTGTAGCTGAAAAATGCTGCAGGTCAAATATGCTGTCTTCTTAAACTCCTATGCATTAAACCAAGGCTACTCATTTCCTTGATGATTAATCTTCTATTCATCACTAGTTGAATTTTCCACTGGCACCAGTTCGTTTTGGCGTTTCAAACCTTCTTTGGGCAATAATGCGATTTATTCAGAGAAACTAGAATAAGGATAGAAATTCAACACTTTACAAAACAATTTATAAGGTCCTGTGTTCCAGGGCAGCAAGAATTCACCTGAACCTTGTCATGGAGACTTACTGTTTTTCTGCTGCCTTTGAAAGTGGCTGGCAGGTAGCTTGAGCTATCCTGGCCTGATCAGCTTTTACTCTGGCTTCAAAAAGAAGTAAATTACCTTCTATTACTGGACACACTTCAGGAGACATAAGTGTCTTGGAAGAGGCTAAAAGAGTACGTTCTCTACATTGGGTAATAGCTGTGCCGTGGAAGAGGACAGTAAAGAAATGTAAAAAGTTGGATAATTTATACTTTAATCATATATTTATGTGTGTATATATATATATATATATATATATATATACATATATATACATTTTTTTCAAGGTTCAGGTTGGTGAAATACAAAAGAATATTCTCTCATTTATTAGCTTCTTACAGCCTATGGACTTTTCATTTTAAAGGGGCTCTTAATTTAAAATGATTTTCTAATGGAAAGCAAATGGTAGTAAACTTTAAGAAAGGATAGAATGGTATAGTCATTAAAACATTATTGAAGGAATATGAAATACTTATTTGAACTGACTACTGAAGTAGCTAGAAAGAATCTTTAACCTTTAAGTATCTTTACAGCTCTGATTCTTGTTTCCAAATTTAGATTTCATCAGCACCACAACCACCAACAACAACAAAAATAGAAGAAGAGTAGCCTTACTGCAGGTTTGGATTTATTTTTAGGATTTATTTTGCCATCTTTCACTTACAGTTTTCTTACAAACAAAACATAAATATATGGAAATAAAAATGAGATAAAATGGTATTTATTAGTGCTTTATTTTGTAGTTTACTTCTTTTAGACAAGAGGCTACTTTCACTAATCTAATTCATAGTACTTATTTCATCCAGAACTAAGTCTGAAACTTAGCTAGCTTTGTTATTTCTAGGCTGTGTGACATTGGTGATGTTACTCAACTTCCCTGAGCCTCCATTTTCTTATGTGCAATACAGGAATAATTGCGAGGATTAAACTAAGTAAGCATCTAGGACAGATCCTGGAACATAGTGGGCACTCAACAAATAAGAATTTTTAACATACTATGAATATTTAAAAATAAATAACAATACAGGTCATAGATCCACAAAGAAATACAGGCAGGGCATTTCACAGGATGTCTAGCTGTTTGGGGCATAAAATCATAAAAACTTACTTGCCACAGAAAACTCAGGAAGTCAAAATGTTTGCATTTCTTTAGAATCAAATGGTCGAGCTCTTGCTATTTTGAGGTTGGGATCAACACATTAATCTTTGGTTTTAATGAATTTATTAGTGTTTGTTACTAGAACCACTGTATGTGTCTGAAGCTCTCCCCTATGGGTTTAGCTGTGGAAAAGTGGAGAGTACTACCACCTTATTAAAGAGGAGGTCTTCAGAGTTAGAATATAGCCTACTACATAAGAATACCTAAGATTTGAAGGCAAATTTCTTTAAAAATAATTTATTATAATTTTAATAACTAAGAGAATAACTCTTCCAAAATTTTAATTGTCTATAGGCAAAATTACTGAAGCCCCAAAATATGCAACAGCTTGGAGTTTAATTGCAACTGGAAAACTATCCTTTGGAAAGTGTATGTGGATAGAAATATTTATGAGTTGGCACACAGAGCTGGCACAGTACATTTGCTATGGAATAATTTTAACTGTTACCTCGTTTTACAAGCTGGATTTTATCTGGTGCCTTTATGAGAAGGCTGAACAAGTCTATACATTCACTCTACATGCTGAGGTTGCTGTTTTAGTTTCAATGCCAGATATGCTTGAGAAGGTTTTAATAAATTTTTTATAGGAAAAATGATCAAATGAAACAAACTGGAGACATTTTCCATATAAAAGCAACATATTTCACATGCTCTATTGTTTCATATATCATCAATTTTGCACCAGATTTGGGGGAAAAAAAGGTCCTGCTTGAAGAATTTTTATTTTTTGGACAATAAACAAACAAAAATCCAAAACCAAACAAAGACCAAACCATTTTTAATTAGAGAAATTAGAACTATGATTTGCACGTTAAATGGAAAAGCAACCATATAATGTTTTCTGCTCATTCCAATTATAATTAAACTTTGTCACAACAAAGTGGTCTTCCCCACAAAAGATTCAAAATCCCTAAGTTTACTGTTAAATATGAAAATAGCTGCAGTTTGGAAATATTATTAATGCTATGTGTCCACCTCTGAGTTCATACCTAAAAAATATTAAATTTTAGGAATATATCTTATAGAAATATTGTGGGCCTACCAAATATGTATATAAAATAAATAATGTCATCCTATTTTTATTTAAAAATTTGTGCTTATGCTCTGAAAAACTGGTTTTTAGTTCTATTCACCAGTGTTTTTCTATATGATATAGATTTATAAGAGTTTTTTTGCTTTGAAATTTAATGTATTTTCTAAAACTTCTAGCAATGTATATATTTATTATCTTTGTGATAAGAAAATATTTATTATAATAATAATATAAATGGAAAAAACCATATATAAGTAGTAGCAACTGCCTTTTTACAAATAAGTAGACTACTTCTCTATTGACATTTTTGATTTCAAAGTCATGTCAGAGTATTCAGGTATGTCCAACCAGATCAAATCTCTAGAAGGACCAAGTCTTGAGTCAAGGAAGAAACCTTAACAAAGGCCAAAGTAAGTTAAGAACTAGTGAATGAGAGCAAAGTCGGAATACAGGGGACCCAGAGAACATTACACAGGTCATCCCAGATATCAAAGGGCCAGAAGCCAAAGCCCAAGCAGTGAAAGGCAATTGTTTCTTGCCCAGCTCCACCCTTCATGTTAAAAAGTCTGTATATGAGCGTGTGTCTGCCTGTCTGTCTGTCTTCCTGCCCGTCAGAATTTAACAGAATTCTAGGGAACTCTAATTTTTCTAAAATTATACCAGGAAAGGCAACTTTAAAATAAAATGCCTTAAATTCTAGAGAAAACTGATGGCCTAAACCTAAATTCTGAACTCCAAAGCAAAACTTCAGTCTCTAAATCCAGAATGGTTTTGGTGTGCATGTTATGAGGCACAGATGAGATTGTACAATGCCTGAAAATGCCCTGTTAGGGGCCCTGGGTGGCTCAGTTGGTTGAGTGTCCGACTTCGGCTCAGGTCACCATTTCACAGTTCATGGGTTCGAGCCCCGCATCAGGCTCTGTGCTGACAGCTCAGAGCCTGGAGCCTGCTTCAGATTCTGTGTCTCCCTCACTCTCTGTTCCTCCCCCCGCTCCTGTGCTGTCTCTCAAAATAAATAAAAACATTGAAAAAAATGCCCTCATAATGTGCTCCCCAAACTAAGAAAGCTCTTCCCATTTTACTATAGCTATAGCGGGAGATAATTACTTGATTCATTTTATATCTTTACCTCTACATTAAAATAAACTTTTTATACTGACTGGCAAGTGGTTTTGTTTTGTTTTCGCCTCTGAATTTGCCCAATTTTTCTGCAAATCAGATGTTCAAAAGTGAACCTAGCACTAATATATTCAATATCACAAGGATTCCAGTCCTAGCACTTTCATAATAATTAATCTCAGATTATGAATAGGCAAAACCATTAATAACAACCTGTGTTGTAGTTACAAAGGTAACATAAAAAATGTAAATCAGATGATAATTTTAACTAAGAATAACGTTATTTGTTAAGTTGGTAATCTAATGACTTAGTTTTATTTCATTACACCTGTGATAAAGACATGACCCAAGGGCTGGCTCTTCAAACAGAAATTTTCCAGCTGGTTTCCCTAGTAACTCCAGATTTCCAGAGTCCTATCATCTCCTACTAGCAACCCAAAGGTCAGAGTTTCCTCCTCAAGCACCTTACCCCTGGTCCTAAGAGTCTTTCTTTGCACTTCTTATGGGACCTGTCCTTCATAGTTCATTTCAGCAGAGCTAACCAAAACAGCTACTTAGAAAGCAGAAGCCACTTCTCCCCATGCATGAAGATCTCAAGGTACAAAATACCTATGTACAAGGTATCTATTCAACTCACCTTAGCATACCTGGCGTAACATACAAATCCGGGATTTACAGACATCTCCAATCCTACATCCTAGTTCACTTAGTATGACATATGAGCACTTTATATACCGATGCTTAACCAAGCACCTACTGAGCCAACCTGACAGATTTCATATGGTCCACTAGGTGGCAGAGATGTTTACAGGGAAGTGACGATGAACAATGCCTAAGTCTCAAAGAGTTCACCAAGTGGAAAATGAAAGAGAACAAGAACCTAAATAAAGTAATACGTGGCATTTATAAGTTACATAATACATACATAGTAAACTGTGAAACCAAACATACATAAACAGAAGCTTGAATTTTTAACAAGATATAAAAGTCCACCACAAATACCAACAGTTACCTGACTCAGCCAATACTGTTTATTTTAAATAATTTTAATAAAGTTTGACTCTCTCTTTTTTTTTTCATTTCTATGGGAGATTGAACTTTAAAGGAAATCCTAGGGGCACCTGGGTGGCTCAGTCAGTTAAGCATCCAACTTCTGCTCAGGTCATGATCTCACAGTTTGTGAGTTTGAGTCACACACTGGGCTTTGTGCTAATAGCTTTGGATCCTCTGTCCCCTCTCTGTCTGCCCCTCCCCTGCTCACGCTCTCTCTCTCAAAAATAAGTAAGCATTAAAAAAAACTTAATAAAGGAAATCCTAGATTAATGGTATTTCACTGACACAGTAATTTTATTTCCAGCCTCTACACTCAGAAGCTCTGGGTCTCTTCCTGTTGTCTGCTCTCTACTGAATGTCAAAATTTGTTACTTAATCAGAGTTAATATATCTCTTTTAGCTATACAACTCAACTCTGGAGTTGATTTGTTGGCCAAAGTTTTCAGGAAGCTGTTTCTCTCTTCTCATCTTACAGTCTTTGTTTAAACTACCTTATGAGTTATCCTCTTGGCTTGACAATAACTTCATCTCTATATATGGTCTATATGATAATAAGATATCATATCTTATTTCATGGTGGAAAGAAATTGAGATTTTTAAACCAAAGACATAGATTTGAATCCTGATTTTACCACTTATTAACTACATGATCGTGGACAAGTTTCCTGATGTAATTTCCTTGTTAATAAAATGGGAGAAAATAGCTAAACTCACATTAGCATCAAATGACAGTATTTGGAGAGTATTTTAGTATATGTGCTGCCGAAGCGAGCACTGGAGAGTATTTTAAAGTATTGTACAAATATAAATGATTAAATATATGTGGACATAGGGGCGCCTGGGTGGCTCAGTCGGTTAAGCAGCCGACTTCGGCTCAGGTCATGATCTCACGGTCCGTGAGTTCAAGCCCTGTGTCGGGCTCTGTGCTGACAGCTCAGAGCCTGGAACCTGTTCCAGATTCTGTGTCTCCCTCTCTGTGACCCTCCCCCGTTCATGCTTTGTGTCTCTCTGTCTCAAAAATAAATAAACGTTAAAAAAATTTTTTTAAATATATGTGGACATATATAAATATACATGTAAATATACATTATCATCATTTAGTAATAACAGACCAAATTTGAAAGAAACACAGGGCTGAAAAATATCAATACTACAAACCTAAAAAGACTAGTTGTAAAAGTTACTCAAGGCCCAACTTTCAATTTTCTAGAGAACAAAGACTTGTGTTAGCAGAAGGCCATGATTATGACAAGGGCACATCAATTTACCTGCTGAAGAAATTTTATGAACCTTGGCAGGCAGGACAACATGAGAAAACAAATGATTCAGATTCTCTTCTCTAGAAGTGTAAACTATTTATAAACAGGATGTATGCTGTTTCTGTTTCCTTTGATGGAAATGCAGTGGCATATTCTCTAGAACTTCAAACCTAATTACTTTCTTTTGGATTCTTATCATCTTAATTGAATCCTTTAAAATGCATATTTAACTGCTTGATTCTCCACATCTTTCCTTCTTTTTAATCTAGACACTAAAATCAGAGTATATTCGAAGTTATTTAAAAAGTTTTCAAATAAGGTCTTCATGTAAAATGTTTATCTCAAAGCAAAAAGATTAGGGTATTCTAAAACCTTGCTACTCAAAGTGTAGCCCATGGTCCAGGAGCAACCAGCATCACTTTAGAGCTTGTTAGAAATGCAGTGTCTCAGGCTCCACTCTCAACCCACTGAATCAGAATCTGCATTTTTAATTAGATTCCCAGGTGATCTGTATACACTTTAAATTTTGAAAAGCATCATCGAATATTTATGTTTAATTCAACTGTTATGTCATTTGATCTATCCAAAATATTGACTTCTTCTATAATTCCATTTGATGTTATGAGGTTTCTCCTTTTAGCATTTATACTTTTTTTTTTTTAACTTCCAAGGAACAAAGCATGTGAGGCTCTTTGAGATTCAGCCCCCACACTGCCTCATCAAGCTTCTGTTCTCTCTCTCTTCTTCATTTTCCTCCCTCTCAAGCTTTTTTTTAGAAGTGCAGCAATACTTGAAATGGACATTAAGAGGCTAAATGTGTACTACATAGGTTCCCAGTTGGGCATTCACTTTGACTACAGTATTGCCTGAAAAAATAAATATGGGGATGTTAGGATCAATAGCCAGGAAAAGGCTGAAGATGCAGTTTAAACCTGAAAATATTGATGGTTTCATTAAAATTGACCTGAGTCACCATGGAAACTTCTTCTTCCTAATGCTTTTCATTATATAGCTGTTTATGAAATTCCCAATTCTGTGTGACCCATTACTGTGAAGAAATAATAGAAAATATATTCACAGTGAGATGGGGCTCTGCTTATGGATGTAAAGATGGAAACCATATTAAAACCTATTTTAAAAGAACAAAGATGAAAGAGGAGAGTGAGGAACAACAGGGTTCCATACAGTAGGATAATGGCAACTCAGACGATACAGGAAGGCACAGAATAGAAACAATAGATTTCAATACTCAGAAGGTTTGGGGTAGCCAAGAGTAAGGAAATAGTCACAAAGATATGACAAGACTGAACCCTGTAGACCTGCATCCAGAGAGATATGAGGAATCAAATCCTTTCTTAGCACACAAAGTAGGACATCCAAAGCTCCCTGCAACATCGGATGAGACTGCCACTATTATGTGAGTATCATACTTTGATTTGAAAATGAATCAGTATTCAAAGTGATGATCTTTTAAAGTATTTCTAAATGGGAAGAACTCAGAACAATTTTGCTAGAGGCAAAAACATAATGTATAAGATATCATAACAATTAAAATATCACAATACTATTAGGGCTCCACAATTTGACATCAAAATATTTTACCATTGGCAATTACAAAGCAGCTTGGATTCTATAGCTTTCTATTGCAAAAAATATTGGGTCCTTTAAATTGAAGCTTAGTACAAACAAATAGAAGGAATGACCAAGGATGACAATATTATGTCTAATTACAAACTCATTATAACTAAGAGAATTCATAAGCCTTATAAAGAATTCTACTGCTTGATGCCATAAATTACAATATAAACTCAAATACTTATTACTTTACTTAGAAAAAGTTATTTCAGTCCTCTGCATCTCATTTTTCCCCATTTGTCTAATGCTGATTACTAACCCTCATATTACCTGGCTTAATTCGTAGGAGCTAATGACACAATGGTCCTATTTTCCAACATACAGACTAATGGGGATTTTTTCCCTCATTTCTGAAAGTCTTGCAAAGGTGTAAATATTAAATATATTCATCAAAGCATGTAAGAAATTATCTTTATTGGAAAGCATAAAACTACGTGAAATAAAGGTTAACAAAAACTAAGATTGTTAATCACAGTTAATCCTATTTTTGAAGTCAAATAATTGATGCATAGCTGATTAAAAATGTTTGATATCATTATGTGCAAACACTAATTTAAATGCAAAGTTTTTATATTTTATTAGAAAAAAAATCGAGATTTTTGAGTATTCAGAAGAGTATAAGGTGCTTAAGGTGTTCCACTTATTTATTCCTTAAGATTACAATGGTGTATGAAGGAATTTGATCAGCACATTCACATAATTGATTTCTTACTAGAAGGAAGAAACTAGAAATAAATAAAACCCCTACCTTCTCCGCAGAATTGAGTTGAAGAGGCAGCTCTCCAGGGTTGCTTATTTTCAGTCCTGACAGGAAGAGCTCATGGAATCCATTCCCTGCAGCTACTATCAGCAGTCTCCACAGCCATAATGGAAGTCTCTCACCTGTCCTTGCTTTCAGATGTCCTAAAAAGTCATAGATATGGTTTCTCATTATTTTAAAATACAAAAATAAAATGCACAGATTAGAAAGAAGGGAGTATGGCTCTTTGGTGACCAGAAACATACATTCATTTTTGCTTAAATCTTAATTTGAAACCACATATATCTTTTTGTTCTAAAGTAATTTCACACTTACAGAAATGTTGCAAGAATTATACAAAGCACTCATGTACCCTTCATCCCCAGTGCATTGTCAGCTTTTTGCCACATTTGCCTTATTCCTCTTATGCTCGATTTATATGTATGTGTATATATATGAAAAAAATTTCCAGAACCACTTGAGAGTGAATCAGACATTGTACTTATTACCCTCTTTAATACCTCAATGTGTATTTCTTCAGAAATGGACATTCTCTTTCATAGCTCCAACATGATGAACAATTTTAGGAAATTTAACACTGATGCTGTCAACTAACCTGGAGTCCATATTCAAATTTCAGTAATTATTCAGCCAGATGACCTCTTATTAGAAGTCTTAATGAATAAATTGGAGGGGTGTGTGGGTGCCCCAGTCAGTTGAGTGTCTAACTTCTGCTTAGGTCATGATCTCACAGTTCGTGAGTTCGAGCCCCACATGGGGTTCTGTTGCTGACAGCTCAGAGCCTGGAAGCTGCTTCCAGTTGGGTCTACCTCTCTCTCTGCCCCTCCCCTGTTCACACTCTGTCTCTCTCAAAAATAAATAAATATTTTAAAAATTTTTAAAAATAAACTTGACATTCTATCTTCTTTAAAGGCAGTAGACAATCAGAAGTTACAAAAAGTTATTTCATTTCTCAGAATGCATATAGGTATCAACATAGATATGTAACCGATTTGTTGAACAAATGTAATAAAATGTCATCTACTATCCACACAGGGGAAAAAAAAAACCTGAACTATAGTAAAACAACCTAGCAACCTGCTAGAAATGGGTAAGTAGGAGAGTATATAAATAACAGATGCATTAATATTTAATGAACTCTTTTACCATATTCTAATCACAGAAGAAAAATGGAAAGAAAGGTCCTTTTTTTTTTCCTCTTGCAGTCTCATTGAATGAGTTTAAACACATTTAGAGTCTATACATTTTGACCTCATAGATTCATAAAGTCAACTCACCTATTGCTATTTTTCAAAATTTAACAGCGTGAAAATCTGCCAGTAGCACAGCAAAGACTAAAGAACAAGTATTTTCTTAAAGTTTGAGTGCAGTACTCGGGGGAAAACAAGACTTCTTTCCCCTGAAGTTTTCTTAGGGTTTAACTTAAAACCTAGACTTCATAGCCTTCACAGTTTACAATGATATCAACCAATGTGGGAGAAACTAGATTAACAATTCAGTCAAGGGAACTGCTGGGAGCAATCTGAAAAACCACAATATTCTTTGCATGGCTGTACAGACTGCTCAGAAAAACTTGGAATATATCCCAAAAGATAAAAGTACTCATGTTAAGACTAATTCCTGGACAACTATACAAAATACAAACACCATAGGCACTTCTCTGAATAGAAGACTGGGAGAACAGGAAATTCCAGCAGCTTTCAGTAAAAGACAGTTAATATTTGACTTTGTAAATGCATAAATGCCATATTTGATAAATCCTCTCAATAAAGTTAGAGCATTCTAGTCAAATAAAAATAATACTAGAATAAAGTTTAACTTAAAGTATAATAGTATTGGGACACATGGGTGCCTCAGTTAGTTAAGCATCCAACTTCAGCTCAGGTCATGATCTCACACCTCAAGAGTTCGAGCCCTGTGCTGACAGCTCAGAGCCTGAAGCCTGCTTCAGATTCTGTCTCCCTTTCTCTCTTCCCCTCCCCACCCATGCTCTGTCTGTCTGTCTCTCTCTCAAAAATAAAATAAAACATTAAAATTTAAAAAAAGTAAATACATACATACATAAATAAAAATAAAGTATACTAGTATTGAGAAAAGCATAAGCCTGTGAGGGCCAAATGTGAGGGGAAATGTCAGTTCTCTTCTTTATCTGGATAAAATCTTTCATTTCTGGTGAAGCTTTCAGAATTTTAGCCACTAAAATACCAAATTTCTTCATACCTGCATTAGAATATCTTATATGTTTATAAAGAAAAATAACTGAGTCTATATCTACTGACTGCATCACCAATATATTCTATAATATGTATGTTATATAGTTTAATAAGCTTTATGTACAGTGAACTCCCAAATAGTTCTAAGAAAAATTAATTAAAGAATATATACATACCAGGTATTTATATCTGTTCAAGGAACTTTCACTATAACTGCTACTGTACTTTATTTATTTAAAAACTTTTCTACCACTTCAAAATGCAAAAGTTTATTTATTTTGAGAGACGGGGGGGGCGCATATATGGGGGAGGAGCAGAGAGAGAGGGAGAGAATTCCAAGGAGGCTCTGCACTATTAGCACAGAGCCCAATGTAGAGCTTGAGCTCATGAACCTCAAGATCATGACCTGAGCCAAAATCAAGAGTTGGGCGTTCAACCGACTAAGTGACCCAAGCCATCCCTAAAAGAGTAATTTTTAAAAATAGATGTCATGCCTTCCCTTAAAAATGAGATTATGTATGTTTTTCAGCCAGTTTTTTTTAAATTCAATTATAAAGTTCTTATCTATTTCTGACTCAATTTAAAGTTAGTTTTTTTTTTTTCTTTTTAGCGGTTACTTAGGTTTTCAGGGTTTTTGTTTTGTTTTGGTTTTGTTTTCATTTAGAGACCTCTTTTAAAAAAATTTTTTTTCTTCAACGTTTATTTATTTTTGGGACAGAGAGAGACAGAGCATGAACGGGGGAGGGGCAGAGAGAGAGGGAGACACAGAATCGGAAACAGGCTCCAGGCTCTGAGCCAGCAGCCCAGAGCCCGACGCGGGGCTCGAACAGAGTTCAGCGAACAGAGTTCAGCGAACAGAGTTCAGCGAACAGAGTTCAGCCCCGCGTCGGGCTCTGGGCTGCTGGCTCAGAGCCTGGAGCCTGTTTCCGATTCTGTGTCTCCCTCTCTCTCTGCCCCTCCCCCGTTCATGCTCTGTCTCTCTCTGTCCCAAAAATAAATAAACGTTGAAGAAGAAAAAAAAAAAAAAGAAATACTCAAACAACACTCATAATCATTTCAATCCCCTCTGTATGGATATGTAAAGAAGTCTTCTATTTATATTGTGTAATTATACATATTTTTTATTGGAAATATTTTTTAACAAAAGTGCATTTAGCCAAGTTACAGATAAAAATGACAATTTAAAGGGACTTGGCAGAAGAACAAAAAAAAAAAAAAAAACAGCAAAATATCCAAACCAGATCATGTATGCATCATGTTCACATAAAAAAATGTGGAAGAAGGAATTTAAACGCAGTACATAAATGTTAAGGCTTACTTCATTCTTAGTTTTATTTTTAAGGATAATTAAGCCAGGTTTCAATTTAAAAATTATTTTAAAAAAATATTGTTTATTAAAAAACTAAAAAGTAAATAAAATAAAACAGTCTGCTGATGCTGTTACCAACTCTGGATTAAAATATTCATAGAGCCATCCTACCTCCCAGCAGCCTAACCTACACCCTCCCTGCGTAACTCATCCAGCCAATCCATATTTTTAAATTGTAATATTTAATCCTCAAGTTAAAAGTTTTAAAAAGAATGGTCACTTAGGGAAAAAAAAAAAAAACAAATTCAAAGCTCCTTATAATGTGAAATGGTATAAGGTATGTGAGAGCATAGTAACAGCTCTTAGGCCCAGATGAAGTTTTTTTGTTTTTTATCCAGAGTAGAAAACCACTAAAGATTCCAAGAAGAGTCAGAGACACCCGTGATTTTCAGTGCTGTTTAAAAGCTTTACTGCATCCCCCATGAAGGGAGCAGCTGCCTTTAACATTTATTTGGTGTCTATTTACTGGGAGCAGAAATTAAAGACCTTAACAAGCAGAATGGACTAAAAGTGCTACATTCTCTTAATTTCTCCTCAGATTTCAAATCCCTAGTTCTTCCTTCAGCTTTTCAAACTTGTATCAATAAGAACCATCTGAGGTAGAAGTTGACTTCACCATCAACTAGAGTGGCTTAGGAGCAAACACCCTAAATAAAAACAAGATGAGTTTTCTGTTTCCAAAGCTACTTAAGCTTCTCTAACCAATTCTTTTCTCAAAAAAGGACCTGCAATTTAAAGTAAACTCATGTTGATTACTGTTTGTTTTCTGACTCATAAAATAAATTCCTAATCTAGATCATCACACCTCTGCTGTGCACTTTTCTGAAGATTGAGAGTTTTTATAATTTGTTTTTAAAGGTATAAACTGCATAAATGTGGGTAACTTTGTCATGGGGCCTTTTATGGAGGAAAACCCCAATGATGAAGGTGCTACTGCATTTAGACTCCATAACAGGCATAAGTGTGTATGAATTCCATCAGAGTGTTTATCAGAATTATGTGCTAGAATCTGACAACTTGATTTTGATTCCAACTCTAATTTGAGAAAGATCACAGAAGAGCAAGTAACTTAACCTTTCCCCATTTCTTTTACCTCATTAATATGTAATACTTAGGTCACAATGTTGTAAAGACGAAATTTAGTATAATGTATGCAACTTTCTTGACATATAATAGTATTCAACCATGGTTTTAACTTCAGGTACCAGGATTCTCTGAATAACAGCATCTTTAACATGTACACCACGTTGCTAAAGGTGAAGAGGTGCACACATGGTTCAGTGAGTATAATCGGGACCACATCAGTATTGGTCTCTTGGCTTTTTTCTCATGTTTGTAAATTCATGGTGACAAGATGGCTTCCTTAGTTTTCATGGTTACATTAGGGTTCTCTAGCCAACCCCACCTCCCCACTCCCAGGTTTCATTAACTGGAAATATGTCACATGCTTAGCTTTGAGAAAAGCTAGAGAAATAAGTATTTAGCTTTTGCAGCTTCTATAGTGAAAGTGCCCAAGAGAGAGAGGGGTGGGAACGGGTGTTGGAAATAGTAACCAACAGTATCTACCATATTTCCTTTGAAGAATTTTAAACAGTATGTTAGTAACGTTATTAAATCCCCCTATAACAAAATATTCTGTTTTTACTCTACATAGTGTCCATTTATTTTTGTCCTGAGGTTGCTTATTTTATCAGCTCTCAAAAGCCTCCCTCACACTGATCTCAGTAGCAAGTGATTGCATGTGTTTTTTCACAAAAGCTGATAAATCTGCCTTCTGTAAAACCTGGCACAGCCATCAAAACAACATCAAAACAGCATGTCCCAGGATCACCCTAAGAAAGAAAAAAAAAAAATATATATATATATATATGCAATTATTTTATTTAAAGCAATTTCTTAAAATTTTAATTTTTAATAACTTAATTATTAAATTAATTAAAATGAAGTAATTTACATACAGTGTTTCCTTTAAATAACTACGCTGTAATTAGTTGAATGTGGTAAGATGTGCTGCCTGAGGCTGCAAAACCTGATTCTATGCCTTGCATGTTACTTCTGCTAGCCCACACATGCTTAATCTTTATTCCCATCTTCTGGAGGATTTGCTTTTATATTCAAATAGGCAACACTAGGCCAATAAATACAGCTTCTTTCCTAAAGGGATCCTAAAGGGATCTAGAACCACAGGCCCTTTTCAGTATCTCAAATGAAAACATACAGGTCAAATCCCATAACCACAGTGTACCTTAGCCTGGGCCATGGAAATTAACACCTCAGAGTGCATTTCAGAAATAACATGAAAGCCACCTGCCCAGAAAAACAAGCCCTTCTTACAAACAGAGAGGCCTGTATTTCCACTATTAGGGTTCCATTTTCATGATATAAGACTGAACCATGTCAAAAGGCAAGTACCACTGAAAATAGTGATCTTGTAAAATAATATTAATCAATTCCACTTTAGTGTGAATAAGTTTAGAGTGCTTTTTTACTATGACAGATCACGAGTGGAGTACAGGATCAAATAGCCAATACATGGATAACACAAATGTCATGTCTGAACATCACCCCACACAGCCCTGCTGCCCAAAATGTAGACACGAGCAAACCACAATTTGAAGGTGATACTGCCTAGGGGGAGAAAAGACCAAGCCGTGAATACAGAAAGAATGATAATTTGGCAGCCAAGGCACAGCAGCCAAGGGGATATGGCAACTACAGTGTGCAAGCAGCTCACATTCAGGTATCTGACTTTTATTTACTGGCCATCCCTTAAGACATACTGAACAGTCATGGAAAATCCAGTGATAGCAGTGGTGAAACTTCAGGCAGAAAGGCTGACAACTAGCATTAGAAAAGTCTATCAGCAGAAAGTAGGACCCCACCCATCTAGCCAGGACTCAAGAGTAGGTGCTAGTCTCTGAGTCCAGGCCTATGAAAAGTAGCACCAATATTCAAACATAGAGTTATTGGGCTTTGAAAGCTTACTATGACAGGAAACAGACTTAAGACAGTGCATTTCAACCTTCTTGACTCTTGGTTTACAAAGAAAATGGGTGCAACTGCTTATGGACTTGGCCTTGGGCATTCAGCACGCCTGTAACAAACTAGATGGGAAGCTCCAACAGAGAAAAAATACCAAAGGCAGGTTCTTTCAATGGGGCCCAAGGTCAGAGCCACAGGGAAGGAAGGAAGTTGGACTTAAAGCTCAGACTCAGAAGGTTGGGGGGGGGGGGGTACCTAGAGTTGTGGCTGAGATCTAAATGGAAGGCAGATGACTCGTGTTACACAAAGAAAAGGCCCAATACCTACAGTATATCCTTTTTAAAAATATATAATTATATTGTTCAAGTATTTGTTCCTGAAACAAATATTTATTGAACCTGCACCATATGACAAGCCTAGGATTCAGCACTACAGATACACCCACAAACAAACAAACAAAAAAAATAGACATGATCTGGGGGCACGTGGGTGGCTCAGTCAGTTGAGCATCCAGCTTTAGCTCAGGTCATAATCTCATGTTCATGAGTTTGCACCCCATATCAGGCTCGTTGCAGTCAGCACAGAGCCCCCTTTGAGCCCTCTGTTCCTCTTCTTTCTCTACCCTCCCCCACTTGTGCGCATTCTCTCTCTCTCTCTCTTTCTCTCAAAAATAAATTTTAAAACATTTAAGAAAAAAATAGACATGGTCTGCTCTTTAACCTATGAGCTTAAGTCTACAGAGGATGCCTGACATTAAGTAACAATTCCAAATCTTTTCTTATCTATTGCAGTAAGTACTATAAGGGAAAAGAACAGAGTTGTAAGAGAGAATGACAGGGCCAGATGGCCAACTAGATAGGAAACCAAAAATGACCTTTCTACTGGCACAAAAACACTCAGATCAATGGAACAGAATACAGAACCCAGAAATGGACCCATAAACATATGGCCAACTAATCTTTGACAAAGCAGGAAAGAATATCCGATGGAATAAAGACTGTCTCTTCAACAAGTGGTGCTGGGAAAACTGTACAGCAACATGCAGAAAAATGAACCCCGACCACTTCCTTACACCATACACAAAAATAAACTCAAAATGGATTAAAAACCTAAATGTAAGACAGGAAGCCATCAAAATCTTGAGAAGAAAGGTCAAATCTTTGACCTTGGCCATGGCAACTTCTTACTCAACACATCTCCAGATGCAAGGGACACAAAAGCAAAATGAACTATCGGGACCTCATCAAAATAAAAAGCTTCTGCACAGCAAAGGAAACAATCAGCAAAACTAAACGGCAATGAATGGAATGGGAGAAGATATTTGCAAATGACATATCAGATAAAGGGTTAGTATCCAAAATCTATAAAGAACTTATCAAACTCAACACCCAAAAAACAAATAATCCAGTGAAGAAATGGGCAAAAGACATGAATAGACACTTCTCCAAAGAAGACATCCAGATGGCCAACCAACACATTAAAAATGTTCTACACCACTCATTATCCAGGAAATACAAATCAAAACCACCATGAGATACCACCCTACACCTGTCAGAATGGCTAACAGTAACAACTCAGGCAACAACAGATGTTGGTGAGGATGCAGAGAAAGAGGATCTCTTTTGCACTGCTGGTGGGAATGCAAACTGGTGCAGCCACTCTGGAAAACAGTATGGAGGTTCCTTAAAAAATTAAAAATAGAACTACCCTCTCAGGTATTGATCCAAGAAATACAGGTATGCTGTTTTGAAGGGACACATGCACCCCAATGTTTATAACACTATCAACAATAGCCCAAGTATGGAAAGAGCCCAAATGTCCATCGATGGATGAATGGATAAAGATGTGGTGTGTGTGTGTATATACATACACAAATATATACACATATATGTGTGTGTGTGTGTGCGTGTGTGTGTGTATTACTAGGCAGTTAAAAAGAATGACATCTTGCCATCTGCAATTATGTGGAATGAACTAGAGGGTATTATCCTAAGAAAAATTAATCAGTCAGAGAAAGACAAATATCATATGACTGCACTCATATGGGGACTTCAAGATACAAAACAGATGAACATAAGGGAAGGAAAGCAAAAATAATATAAAAACAGGGAGGGGGACAAAACATAAGAGACACTTAAATATGGAGAACAAACAGAGGGTTACTTGAGGGGTTGTGGGAGGGGGGAAGGCACATTAAGGAATCTGTTCCTGAAATCATTGTTGCACCATATGCTAACTAACTTGGATGTAAATTGAAAAAACAAAAATGACCTTTCTAAGGAAGGTATCCCAACAACATGTTACAGAAAAACACAAGCAAGTCTTTTTATAATATAATACAAATTTAAACTCTAATATTATATAATATATATGTAGTACTACATGATAATATAAAAACATACATTACTATAGAGGGATGACTAATGGCAAGAAACTAAAATCAACTTTTCTTTTTAACTGGTTTTACTATGAAATATAACACACTAGTGCTAAATTTGTAATGAACTTTCTTCCCATGTGATAGAAATTAACCTTTCACAAAAACAACAAAGACCCAGAAGATATAAGAAGAGAAGGTCTCAAATATTACTTACATATCGTATATGTATTTCTAAGAAAGCAATATTTAATCTTGGTTACTACTAATGCAATCCAAATATAATAGCTGAAATCTGGGCAAACAAAATCAAATAGGCACCTATGTTCAAGATCAGAGACTTAAAAGATGACAGAAGAATGTCAAGCATTAGTGGATGCAACCAGCTCTGGGAAAAATCAAACTAATTTCAAGTATTTAGAGAATAAGCAAACTTATTGGGGTATAATGCATAATCACATTTGAAATGTCAATTCCTAAATGAGGGTGAAGTTGAAAATTCTGAACTGTGAAATGACCCAATTGGAAGTTCACATGCCCCCAAATTTTGCTTTTGTTTACAAAAGTTTGTAAGCATATGGAAGAGAAAACTAAGGGGTTTCTGGGGTGTAGGCTATACGGTGTAACCTATTTGTGAAAATTTCAGTAAGTGTATACTCGTGACTTGTACAAACTTTTCTGTTTGTATATCATATGCAAATTAAGTTTGTTTGTTTGTTTTCATCTTGTGAGAGAAACAAATCAAGTCCAGAAAAATATACAGACCTTTTATAAGGGACACTAGAACAAAATCTTAAAAAAATAGTTTAGAGCAGCTTTTACACTGGTAATTAGTAGCTAAGTCATCTCCATGTGTGTTACTTATTTTAAATAATAGGGCAACAAACATTCAAGAGGTGCACAAAAGCTAATAACATCAGAGATCTTTGTATTCACTTAAAACAAAATTTGACCTTAACTGTACATTTTAAAAATCAATGTCATCCTTTAATCTGTATTCTAATCATAGCTTTATCTTCACATATGGTTTTCATTTACACACACCTGGAAAGTTTTATTTTGCTCTTTCACAATTTCAATCACTGGTGCCTGAGGCAAGCGCTCATAAAACTATAAACATTGCACTGCCTCTTTCAGCTATCAAGTAAAAAATAAAAGAAATAGGATGCTTACTCTATAAGAACAATGGAGGAAAATCTGAAGTTACACTTATTCAATATTCATGAAACAACCTAAATTAAAAAGTATTTCTCTTTTTTATTATTCAATTTGCTGTTCTTTACTGTTTGTATTTTACAATTATTTTGAGACATGAAACAAGGTCTACCAAGTGTTCCTCCTAATTCTTTTGGATACTTCCCATTTATTAATGCATTTTTTAGATCTTAACCCCCTTGAAATTTTGGATCTTCAAATCACAGGTAATTATATAAGAATAAGACTCTCCTCCGTTCTGTGCTCCACCACCATTTGATACCATGGATTTTCCTTAGATAAGATTGATGGTGATCACTCCCTCTGACTGTATAAAGTCAATGAAGCTCTTGATAAGAACTGGGGTCAAATTTACCTCCTAAGTGATACGTCATAAGTCCTAGAGAATTATCAAACAATATCTTAGGACATAAATTATACAGATTCACAATAGGCATTTATTTGTGAACAAAAAAATAAAAGAGCTGAGTTTGTGTACTATGGAAAATTATAGTTTTCAATACCCATTATTTTCTTCATGAATGGAGCCTTAATTTCTTCACTGGAGAAAAAAAAAATCCCTAAGCATTTGCTAATGTTGTGGTTTATCCCAAAAGTTGCCTCAGTTCAGATCATACAATCCTTCATTCACTTTGTGAAACCAGTTACTCATGGTCACTCAATTTCTTTCTCTTTGGATCCTAACAAAGGCATTCACTAGGTCCACTTTTCTCAAAGGTTCAAATACTCCATGAACCACTACATCATTGTGAAAGTATGTCCTGGTCATATGAACAAACTCAGCAACATGACCAAAGACCCATAAGGAGCGAGTGGGGAGACCTGAATTTTAATCTGATCACTACAACTAACTAGATAAGAAAAACTCAGCCAATTGTTCCATCTCAGATCTCTACTCCAGATATATATATATTTTTAAATAAAAGAACAATTGCCTAATGCAGCTGTTCCTAAGATGTGTTCCAAAGCACCAAGTTGCTTCACAAAAAGGGCAATTCTGAGTTTGATAATCCTACACAATCATCTTGGAGATTCACGAGGAACATTAACATAGTAAAGGTTCTGAGAATTCTTGCAGTTCTGCTTAACTTTGTGCAACCCACACATAATGTATAACATTTTTTTGTAACCTAACACCCCTAAACATCTGTAGAGACTGCATTGAAAAATGCTGCACTGGTGATTTCAAACTATGTTCTGCAAAATCATCTTAGGGTTTGTCAGGAACCACAGTGAGGGAAAGCAAGGAAGCAAAAAGAAAGCAGTCAGCAGGTAGGACATTGGTCTCCCCACCCCCCACTTCGATCATTTTTACTTTGGGGCCTCAACATACAATATCACTTTGAAGAAAGGAATCCATGGCTTAAAAACAACAACAAGAAAAAACCTTTTGTTTCTAAAAATCTCTGATTTAGAAATGATTTATTCCTAATCTGAATTGACATATTAAGCTTATTATGGGAATACCCAGAGAGGGGTCACAGTATTTCCAAGATAGGTTCTTATGGTAGGTTGAATTACTGTTCATGTCATTCCCTCCCTACCCTTGCTATGTCTTCCTGGAGACAGAATACACTTCTCTGCCCCACTGACTGGGGCTGGGCCATCTGACCTGCTTTGGTAAAGGGGATGTGAGGGTCTAATGTACTTGTGTGGTTTACTTGTATCCCCCTTGACTTCTCTTCACCACAAGGATAGCATGCCCTAGAAAATGGCTGTTAACCAGCCAACGCCCAGGAATTAGTAGACATGCAAAGCTCAGTTGATACCAACAAAGCTATGGCCAACTGACAGTTCCCATGTAACATGAGAAAGAAATTAATGTTTATTGTTGTAAACCTCTGAAATGGAGAGATTATTGACACCAAAAAAGATAAAAAGTTCTAAAGCAAATATATACTGATCAAATTCCAAAGCAAATGTCTTCAATATTACCCTTGAATAACATTAGACTAGACAATTAGTTTTAAGATAAGAATTGGTGAATTCGCTAATAGTTTCCCAATTACTTTGTATAACTTTAGGAAGGTACAGAGCACCTGAGTGGCTCAGTCAGTTGAGTGTCCAACTCTTGATTTCAGCTCAGGTCATGATCCCAGAGTCCCAGGATCAAGCCCTGCATCAGGCTCTGTGCTGAGTGTGGAGCCTGCTTAAGATTCTTTCTCTCTCCCTCTGCCCCTCTCCCCTGCTCGTTCTCTGTTAAAAAAAAAAAAAAAAAAAAAAAGTACAACAATGTTCTATTGCCTCTCTATACCCAAATCCCATTCTTTACCCTCCATGATTTATAGGACAATCAATAGTTAACAACAATGCCAATAAAACTGTGTATATAGTTTTCCACAAGGGGAATCAAAGGATTTTCCCTTTGTTCATAAAGCCAAATACTGCTTTGGGGTTGGTATTTAATAAAAAAAATTTGTATATGCATTAACCATGCCTGTAATTGTTTTCAGAAAGCTTAATCAGGTCAAAATTAAAAGTCAGCTATGTTTAATAAGCTATAAATCAAACAAGAGCCTTCCCAACCAACACATGAAACGCAGTCCAGAAAGAAAAAAAGAAAAAAGCTAAATTTACTTCTATCCTAAAAATTAAAACCACATCTACTAAAAACAGGTACACAGGGAATTAATAAGTTTTCACTTGACTCAAGTTATTTAAATTTATAGAACAGCTATATGAAAACAGTATCCCATAGTATATGGAATGACCATGGAATTACTCTACTTAATAGAAAATACAGTTGGAAAAATACTTACCTCAGAGAAAAATTCTACTAGTTAGGTATCAACCCATGGTTATGTATAAGGAAGTGAATAGTGAAAGACTTCTGGAAGTAATGTATCCTTACTGAGTTAAATATGTGCACAGAAGGGCCATACAATCAAAAGGAGAATTGCAGAAGAGTAGTAAGAGACAAAACAGCAGCAAGATTCAAAATTCCTAAGAAATGAATGCTAATAATATATGTGAAGCTTAGAGTTCATGATTCTTTTGAAAAGGAATGAGAAAGGGATTTGTGATCTACAGAGGAAGAGGAAATTCTCTAACTTAAATAATGAAAAATAATACTATTATTTATTAAACACCGACAATCTGACAATAAAGAGTTGAATGATGCCTGCAGAGCTGCAGGGCCCAAGGGAAGGTCTGGATCCCAGGGAACTGAAGCTTTTTGCCTTTACATGACAAACTCATCTACGTAAAGCATCAAGTAATCCACAAGGAAAGGGGGATACACATCACAGCATCCTAGGAAGGCACAGACCTAACTTCTCCAAGAGCCAAGACACCCTGGGGAAGATCCCCGTTTCTGCGGTTCCCTCTCCCCAGCTTTGCTGCCAGGCTGCCAGTGTGGACTCCTTTTCCAGGCATCTTTGATTCACACTGAGCCCTGACACCACTGAGAGACCAAAGGGAGCCTGCTGTCCGGCTATCCCTGGACTATAACATATTTAAAATATGGGGCATACAGGTGGGGTGCCCCAACTGACAGAGTCCTCAACCAGACTTCAGTCAGGCTACTCCAAATCCTCCTTCCAACTACACCTCAACTTTCAGGTTTCTACATTCATCTCTGCATTATCCACTGTTAGCAAGAATCCTGCTAAATCAGTTTAGCCAGAAATCCCCCCCTACAACTTGATATCTGATCGAGGTCCTCATCCGCCACTGTTCCCCAAATGATATCTGATCACATTGGCCCACCTTCAGCAAGAATCATGGTAAATTGATTTACCCAGAATCCTCCCTTATCTTTGATGTTTCCTCAGTGATTTCCCATCCACTGACCTCACCCTGCTCTTTGGCTGTAAATTCCCACCTGTCTTGTATTTGGAATTGAGCCTTGTTCTGTACGGAGATCTCTTTTTCCCCAACACAACCATCCTGAATAAAATTTGCTTTTATCACTTAAAAAAAAAGAGTTGAATGAAATAATGTTAAGTAGGGAACAGCACTCTGGCACAGTACATAACATGCCCATTTTACAGATGAACAGATGAAAACTCCAAGAGTTTAAGTAACATGTTCTCATAACTATTAAAAAGTGGATTTTTGGGGGCGCCTGGGTGGCTCAGTCGGTTAAGCGTCTGACTTCGGCTCAGGTCATGATCTCGCAGTCCATGGGTTCGAGCCCGGTGTCAGGCTCTGTGCTGACAGCTCAGAGCCTGGAGCCTGTTTCAGATTCTGTGCCTCCCTCTTTCTCTGACCCTCCCCTGTTCATGCTCTCTCTCTGTCTCAAAAATAAATTAATGTTAAAAAAAATAAAAATAAAAAAATAAAATAAAATAAAATAAAATAAAAAGTGGATTTTTAATGTAAGAGAGGATATTATAACCAATGCCACACAAATAAAAAAGATAATAAGGGACTATATCATGAATAACTACACACCAACAAAATGGAAAACCTAGAAGAAATGGATAAATTCCCAGAAACACAAACCTACTAACACTGAATCATGAAGAAATAAAAATTATGAACAGGGGCGTCTGGGTGGCTCTGTTGATTAAGCTGAGGTCTTAATCTCAGCTCAGTTCTTGATCTCATAGTCATGAGTTCAAGCCCCACATTGGGCTCCATGCTGGGCATGAAGCCTACTTAAAAAACAAATGAACAAACCTTTAACTACTAAGGAGAATTAATTAGTAACCAAAAGCCTCCCAGCGAGGAAAAGCCTAAGACCAGCTTCACTGGTGTTTCCTACCCAACATTTTAAAAAGAATTAATACCAATCCTTAAACTCAAACAAATAAAAGAAGAAGGAAGACTTCCAAAATTATTTTATAAGGTCAATTTCATCCTGATACAAAGGCAGAAAACACACTACAAAAAAAGATAAGTAAAAATGAATATATCTAATTACTATTGACACAAAAATCGAATAAAGGACAAAAACCACATGATCTCAACTGATGCAGAAAAATCATTTGAAAAAACTCAACACCCATTCATGATTAAAAACATTCAACAAACTAAAAACAGAAAACAACCCCAACATAATAAAGGTCACATATGAAAAATTATATACGAAAAGTTCTTCAGATTCATTGCATAAAAATGTAAATATACCTAATATTACTGAACTGTATACTTAAAAATGGTTAACATGGTACATTTTATGTTATGAGTCTTTTCTCATGATTTTTAAAAGGTGGAGACAGAATTCAAATCCAGTTTAGTTTTTTGGTTTTTTTTCCCCCCACAGATGTTTTCCTGCAACATACACACTTGGAAGTGGATGAAAGGCAAGCAGCCCAGGTGGATGAAGGAAATGGTTAGATGAGCAAGTGTCGACAGTTATATGTGTTAAATGAGAGTAACATGATAGGAAGCCTGAACTGTTACGTATGTACCAGTACATACAGGAGCATGTAGTTCAAATGTCAGGATATGCACTTTTATAAGAGATTTAAATGACTCAATCCTTTCTCTTCAAAGATTTAGCACTTACTTCATTATCACTGTATTAGTTTGCTAACATTTCAGTAACAAAATAACCACAAATTGGTAATTTTCTCACAGTTCTGAAGGCTGAAAGCTAAAGATCAAGATGTCAATAGGTTTGGTTTCTCTTGAGGTCTCTTTCCTTGGCTTGCAGATGGCCTTTCTCTGTGACCATGCATCCCTGATGTCTCTTTTTCTATGTCCAAATCCCCTTTTCTTATATGGACACCAGTCAGATTGGATGAGGGCTCACCCTAACGGCTTCATTTAACCATAATTACCTCTTTAAAAACCCTATCTCCAAAAGGTCATGTTCTGAGGTAATGGGGGTTTAGGACTTGAATAAATGAATTTAGGGGGGATACAATTCAATCCATAACAATCACAAAAACAATTTAATTTCCTAGTTACTTGTACATGTGGTTTTTACTAAAGAAAAATGGAAGAGCTATGGATAAATAGTTCAGGTCATACGCTAAACCAGGGAAAATAAAAGAATGTAATTCTTTCATGCTCTCAGCATCACAGCCACTTATGCTTCAACTGTATTTTCTGAAGCATTCACTATCGGCAATTTCACAAATTATACATTTCTCCAGACCAAGCCTTTTTTGTTTGTTTGTTTGGTTGGTTGGTTGATTCGTCAGCTGTTCTGAGTTTTACTCAGTAGTAGGAAAAAACATAAAAAATCAGTCTGTCAGGCCAAGTGAAAGTTTGGAAGAACATCTCTATAATTCTGCAAGTTTGTTCCCAAGAGATTTCACAACATCCTTGGGGAAGTCTGAAAGCAAAACTTTTCCTCAAAAGGTTTTAATATTCTGGCCTGCAGGCTTACTCTGGACTGGTAAATCCCTAAGTATTATAAAATAAAATTTAAAAGACATCAACAAATATTTCAAAAAAAAATTTTTATATTCTAAATGAAAATGTGGTTTAATTTTGTCCCCTGGGAACCAGATATGCTTTCTTTTTTTCCAGGTTCATTTTACAGTCATTTCTGTAATACACTGAACAGCCATTATTTTTTATCTGAATTTTTACCTGATTTAAATTCTTATGAAAATTATATTCTTGTACACACTAATTTTCTCAGTTGTCACTAACATCTGTAAATATTTATAAAAGACCAGCTGGATAAACTGCATTAACTAAATACATACATATATTATATTCTTGACAAAACACAGCTCAGGAGCTGTTTTTAATTCAAGGACCTAATTGGTGTGTTTAAGTGCATTTTGGGGTGTGTGTGTGTGTGTGTGTGTGTGTTTGCATTTGTCAGTTTAGGTTCTCTTAATGGAAATTCACAGAACTGAGGGGAACAATTCAATTAAAAGCTTTCTATAATTTATGAGGATCTATGTATCAAATACATTCCCTTTTCAATAGTATGAGATCTGGCATGTCTTTTAATCTGTAAAATAGAAAAAGTATAGGACAATTTAGAACTATTTCTAAACAGTTAAGAAAATTATATTGTTCAAATTTAAATAGCATTTCAGAGACTGGTTCACCATACTATAAGAACAATTTTGTTTATATAGGTTTAATGTTTCTAACTACTATAATTTTTTAAAGTACAAATTCATAAAATTTACACCCCAAATACTGTGTTTTTTTAATGTTTATTTATTTATTTTTAAGGGTAAGAGAAAGGGGCAGAGAGAGGGAGACAAAGAATCCCAAGCAGGCTCCACACTGTCAGTGCAGAGCCTGATGCGGGACTCGTACTCACAAACTCCAAGTTCATGACCAGAGGCAAAACCAAGAGTTGAATGCTTAACTGAGCCATCCAGGTTCACCCCCAAATACTGTAAAAGGCCCAAGTTTTTTCTTCCTTGAATATTGATCTACTTTAAAAAGTTACATATTTCTACTGTAGGTCAAAGTACTGATTAAATATTTCATTTAATTTCCCTACTATCAATAACACTCTTAAATACCCCTTACTACATTAAAAGAAAAGTTACTCTACTTCAATGGGAATATCAGCTAAAGAATTGAGGATCAATAATAGTCATATAATATTCAGATGTGGTTATCAGACTGCTAAATTTCAAATAGACTGATGTAATATCAAATTTTCCTCTACCAACCTGCAGATGTTGGCACATAATACTGTTCTACTTCCCTGAAAAGTCCAGAAAACAAAGCATTGTCATTTTAGGAATTTAAAAAGATGTATCAAGGAAATACTGATGATGATCCATAGGTTGCTTTTTTTAAAAACATTCCTGAAAACACATAATAACCAATATTTTAGGACTCCCAGGTTAGACTGGGACCCTTTGTACATTAAAATAGCATCAAATAGAGGAAAGGGTAAGCTGGAGATAAATTGTGTTTAAATGTCAACTTCCATGTAACATTTGAAATATCAATGCCTTGTTGGCTGCCAGGGTCTTCCTAACAAAGTAAAAATAAGAGTGCTAATACCAGGAAATATTCCTGCCAGACAGCCTAAAAACATAAGAGAAGCTCACGACAGACATTAGAATAAGTTTTCATTCTTTATGTAAGTCAAATATCTTCATTTCCTAATCGCTTCTCTGCCACACAATGTACTTCTGGACTATCTTTTATTGTCAAATTTATGGCCTTATAAAATGTAAATTACTATTAGCATTGATTAAGATGGAAATATCAGAATGAGATGAAAATATGGAGCCACATACATGGTCCATAAAAGGGTCAAATAAAAATGTTTTTAGGTGGTTTTGACATTGCTTTCTTTCTTAACTGTATTTTATAACTGACTTCTGTGATTCTATCTCTCCATTAAAACATTACCAAGACATCAACGATTCTGCCTTTGGTTTAAAAGCCTCTCCTACTGATATCCCTATCTAATCTTAAAAAGAAAAAATGACATATTTATGTATAAACGTTAGTGTTCTGACTGTATTTGATGACTGGCAGGAATGGGAAAGGAAACACACTATCCAACAACAACATTACCAAGAAAGCAAGCTCCTTTTGCAAGGTTTATTCTTAATTCTTTCAGCTTTAGAGAGGAAAATGTGATAAGAAGGAGGATTGCTTCTGACACCAGTAATGTTCCACTTGCCTCTCTCTAAAGGCTCTCCGGTTACCTCAGCAATCACATTTATGTGGATGACTCTAGCCCAACTCCTCCCTGCCCTTCAGATCAACATTTCAGTCTAATGGCTGACACTTCTACCTGGATGTTCAGCTAACACCTCCAGCTCCAAAATGTATTCAAAATGAAGCCTCTCAGCCCTGCCCTCCATCTATTTCCCTTCCACCTACCTCAATAAATCTCCCATCTTACTTTTCTAATTCCTATCTGTCACCACTATCTGTCACCATCTTTGAAGTCCTGTATGGGTCCTTCCATTGCCTCCCAACTAGATTCTACATCAGCCTATCTTTTCCAAGTTAAGCTCCTTAGTGTTTACTTTTGTCAAAGCCTCCTGTCTTTCCTTGAAGTAATACATCCTATCTTCTGCTTAAAGCTGTACCCACTTACGCACAGCTGTCACAAGCTATCATTAGCCCATATGTGCTTTTGTACAAATCAAAAAAGGCATCTTCACCTTCAAGATGAAGTTGACATCCGTCAGGTAACCTGCCATAATGTAATATATTAAACATGATCATAGATCTAAATACAGAAATATAATAGTAGTACATATAAAATATAAAGTTACCATGTGAGTGACAACCTCTATGATTTGCAGCACACAATCTTCACACAACACTGAGCAGCCCTGTGACCCTGCTATCCCTCAACTCCACACATTCTAATGACCCTTCATCACCTATGAAAACATACACACACACATACACACACCCATCAACCTAATACAGGAAATTTACCATGCTTGGCTTCAGCCAGCCCCTCCAGTATTTTTCTTATTTCTTACCTCTTCACATACCTATGCTCCACTCTATCTGGCACACTTTCTCAAAACTGACTCACACTTGCCTCTCATCTTCCCTTAATCATTTGTCTGCCTGGTACGCCCTTTCTCCTTTTTCCAGCTGTAAATATTCCATCCATTTTTCAAATGTAATTTCTTCCAAGAAGTCGTATCTTTTCCCCACAGCAAATAAGAAGTGAGCCTTCCTTCCTTTGAACCCCACTGTATTTTGTTTATACTCCAGTTATAATACATGTGATATACTGCATTCTATTAATGTTATTGATTCATTTGATTGATCCTGTACCAGATGGTAAACTTCTTAAAGTGGATATTATGTCTCATTTTATGTCTTCTGCAAAGCCAAATCTAGGGGTTTTTGCAGAATAATTTCTTTAAGTTTATTTATTTTGAGAGAGAGAGAGAGAGAGAGAGAGAGAGAGAGAGAGAGAGAGAGAGAGAGAAAGTTGGGGCAGAGAGAGAGGAAGAAAGAACCCCAAACCAGCACAGAGCTGTCAGCAAAGTCCAAGGAGGGGCTGAACTAAGCCGAAATCAAGAGTCAAATGTTTAACTGACTGAGCCACCCAGGTGCCCCCACAATAATGTTTTGTAACTCACTTAACTGAACTAAATCAGTAGGTATCACTCCCAAAGGGGATGCTTTTGATTTTTGTGGTTAAAAGCCTTCCTTATTCCTTAGGAAGCTTATCAGTAAGAAATTTTCTATTTTCTAGCTACTTGCCAAAAACTAGAATTAATAATTACATTTCTAACCTGCAACGTATTCCATTTACTTTGCTTCTCCATTGCTATTAGGTGTATAACCCATAAGACATATGTTCACTCTTTCATTTTGCTCAACCTAGCAGGGTTAAATATGATTCCTTTTGTCTTTTGTCTTACAGAGTTAGTCTATACCTCATGATATAGGTCTTCATTTCTCCAACATCTTCAGCGTAAGTAAACAAGAAAAGTCTTGTGGAGAAAGTAGGGGGTGTTTTCTTATTCAAAAAGTAGTAGATCCAGCTGACAAATAATTATAAAAGAGGAAGCTTCGTTGGTCTTCCACCTGCTGGGACTACCAGGCTAGTACGAATTTTATCACTTTGCTGTTAAGACTATATTTAAATAGTGCTAATGAGAAGTCATTACCATATGTGATTAAATTTGGATAATGTATAAATATGTGACAAATACATAGTTTTTAAAGATTATCCATGTATATTTCTCAGGCCCACAAAATCATAGACATGTGTCAAACACTGAGCACTGGATGCCAATTAAAGATGGTGATGATCAATGATACAAAGATACAAATGCAAATGAGACTGACAATATTTATAATTTAAAATCATTTAAAGCCCCTGCTTCATTGACTGAGCCTAACAACCAAACACAGATACTTGCATTCTGCCCCCTGAGAGCAAAGAAAAGGTTTATCCCCCCCAACCAATAAACTCATTTTCTACCTTTTTATTGAAATGAGATTACATTTTCCCTTCTTATTTTTGCTACCAGAAAAAGCAGAGTTACCTAAGACTGAATTCTTACTTTCTAGGCCCCAAAATACCTAAGAATGCTGATGTTAAAAAGCTCACAAGATGTTAATTTTCAGTCACAAGGACTGAAAGTTTTCCTGGTTAACCATTCCTACTCACATCTGAAATTCCTTTGTAGCTTCTCTAACATATGGACATATAATCTCCACTTTAATGTGTCTGATATTAGGAATCTCACTATTTTACAATGGAGTCCTTTTTCCCTAGGATTAAACTTCAGAAAGCCCTTCCTTACAATGTACTGAAATTTACACTTTCTTTTAACTTCTCATTCATTCCTACTTCTATCCTCTAGAACTACAAAACACACCATGGCCCCCCTTTGAATATATAATTAAAATTATTTTGCCCTTCCTTAGGTTTCAAACTCAATTCTGCTACTTGCCAGCTTTATGTATCATTCTGGCTTTAAATGCCCTTAGAAACAGGGGCGCCTGGGTGGCGCAGTCGGTTAAGCGTCCGACTTCAGCCAGGTCACGATCTCGCGGTCCGTGAGTTCCAGCCCCGTGTCAGGCTCTGGGCTGATGGCTCAGAGCCTGGAGCCTGTTTCCGATTCTGTGTCTCCCTCTCTCTCTGCCCCTTGCCCGTTCATGCTCTGTCTCTCTCTGTCCCAAAAATAAATAAACGTTGAAAAAAAATTAAAAAAAAAATGCCCTTAGAAACATTAAAAATCCTGGGAAAGTTACTATCTTTAAGCCTTAATGTCTTCCCTTATAACATGGAAATGGAAAGAGTATCTATCTCATAGGGTTTATCTTAAGTATTTCATGAGAAAAACACTTATAGAAGTGCTTAGCATATTGTCAGTGCCCCCCTTGACTATTATAAAGATCTCCTTTCTTCAAGTATCCTCTCTCAGTATCGTATATGAGAAGTTTTCTTTCTCTGAGTCCATCATCATCCCTCCATTTTTGTTTTTGTTCAAACTATCCTGTCACAATGCCTTTTTCACCTGCCTAGCAAAAAGAGAGAGAGACAGAGGGAGAGAGAGAGAGAATGGCAGTGATGCTGCTATAATTCCAAATAGTTCTATGACTTGTGATAACATACTCAAGTTTCACTTATTCCTTTGCTGACGTCTACCTTCTCTGTAGGCTGGAGCTCAACACAGTATTAAAGAAGACTACAATGCTGATTGCCACTGTCCATTTCTCTCCTGGAATTTCTACTTTAGGCTCCTCATCCCAGACTTTAATCTCCTCTCAGCATTGCAAAATCTAGATTGTTACAGCTACTCTTCCCCCCACACCAGCTTCCCCTAAGCCCCAACAGAAAATAGAAAAAAAAAATGCATGTAATCCATCTTCTTTTTTGTCAGTGCCCTTGTCTGATCAGGTATTGGATAGCTAATGTGACAAAGTACTTTTGCTGTTGAGCTAATGGGAACTAATGGTTTAATTTTTTACCCTTCCAAATAGCAAAAAATGTTACATTTGAGACCAACTTTAGAACCCTGACACATGCTGGAAATGACCTGAAGTCTTTAAGAACACATGATTTTTCCCTGTAGGTATCTTAATAACTATGCTTATTAGTTTAATTAGCTTAGTTCTTTATATTTGCCTTAATTCAGTGGGGTGTGTGTGTGTGTGTGTGTGTGTGTGTGAGTGTGTGTGTAGGACATCACAGACTTCCATGTCTGTTAATAAGAAGACATGCCAATGATGGCATTGCCATCATTCCTTACAATGTCAATGATGGCAATTTCAGACAATGGAGGATGTTGGTGTGATATGCGCTTCTCAATATGAAATCGTGTGACATATCTTAAGTAACGGTATTTACCCCCAAAAGCTCACACCATCTGTGGCTGTCTCCAATTCTAAATACAAATCTATTTATGATCTCATGCTATGAACATACTTATACTAAAGGATATATTTCACAAATGCTGCTGCTGCTTTTTTAAGGGTGATTGTTCACTGTCAACAGATGAGTATCTAAAGATTAATAAATTAACTTTTGAAAAGAGAGAAAAATAGAGGGAAGTCAAATGTCATAAGGCTAGATGTAACAAGCCTCTCTTTCCTCAGTATTTTCCTAATGCTTTCTTAGTGCCAGACTTCAAAATGAATCCAAAAAACTGAAAAGATCCTTATAACCAAATAGATTTTTCAACCAATGTCAACAAAAGCACAACTTTCCTGCATATTTCATGTATCCCCAAAACAGGAAATTACTTAAATTCCTCTAAAAGTTAGGCTATTCTCTAAACAGCATATCAACAACCATTCCCATTTAGAAGTTGTTCATGCTAACTATGAGATCACTCTTCAAAAAAAATTTAGAGTAATATGTTCAAGTTGATTTTGCTCACACTAGTGTCAGGCTTTACTAAGAAACACCTTCTATTGGCTTGTTTCTACAGTGAAAGATATGACAAATTTCAGGAGGACTATCTTGTACAAATTTAAATGGAAATAAAATTTAAAAATCAATCAGTGACTCAAAAGTGAATCAAAAGATTGTTTCAGCTATTAAACAAGACATTTTTGGTCTTCTGTGCCACTCACCATGAAGCAACCATCTTGAGTGGATGAAGTTAAGAAGTTGGTAAAAAAAAATAAATAAATAAGGCATCAATGAAATCCACCTTTTGTTTTCACAAATATCCAGAATTCTCATTTATAAAACAAGGAACTTGATTATTACTCTACATAAAAATTATAGAAACAACACAGACATGTCATGAACAAAAGACATTGCTGAGTTCTCTTGTGGACGTTGGTGTGTGGTTGAGAGAAATGATTATTATATATAAGAATATATAATAGGGTTCAACCAGTTAATCAGTTAACTGGGTTTGCAATCTGATATCAGAGATATTTCTTAAACTAATGGAAGAAGAGAATACTTAACAATCTCACATTCTTAAATACTTTTATTTTAAAGATTAAGCCACTTTTGGGGCGCCTGGGTGGCGCAGTCGGTTAAGCGTCCAACTTCAGCCAGGTCACGATCTCGCGGTCTGTGAGTTCGAGCCCCGCATCAGGCTCTGGGCTGATGGCTCGGAGCCTGGAGCCTGCTTCTGATTCTGTGTCTCCCTCTCTCTCTGCCCCTCCCCCGTTCATGCTCTCTCTCTCTCTGTCCCAAAAATAAATAAAAGTTGAAAAAAAAAATTTTTTAAAGATTAAGCCACTTTTTAAATCCATATTCTACACATTCCAAATGTGCCAATGTTTTGAAGAATATAAAAGAGGGGCGCCTGGGTGGCTCAGTCGGTTAAGTGTCCGACTTCAGCTCAGGTCACAATCTCGCGGTCTGTGAGTTCGAGCCCCGCGTCGGGCTCTGGGCTGATGGCTCAGAGACTGGAGCCTGCTTCCGATTCTGTGTCTCCCTCTCTCTCTGCCCCTTCCCCGTTCATGCTCTGTCTCTCTCTGTCTCAAAAATAAATAAACGTTAAAAAAAATTTTTTTAAAAAAAGAAGAATATAGAAGAGTTCCCTAATATATGTATTATCTTACTCTGCAGAAGCCTCTCTAAACCTGAATATTCCCTTCCTTTTCCTCTTTGGGACCCATATCATGGGACTTTGCACAGTTATACTCCATCCTCATGGTCACTCCCAAGGTGTTTAGATTTTATTTCTAACAAGGTATCACACATTTTCAGTGACTTATTCTGCAGCTCGTCTTTTTATCCCTGGCAAGTAATGTATTGAAAAAGTCCTAGGACAGGGAGTCAGCAGCCTTGAGTGTCATATCAACTATACCACTTATTTACTGTTTGACTTTGGGCAAATCACTGAACCTCATAACACTTTGGTTTCTTGAGTGCTAAATGAGAGTAATACTTTGCTCATTTGCTCATTCAAGTATTTACTGAGGGCCTACTAAGGCCAGACATGGTCTTATAGGCTGGAGACACCTCTTGAAACTAGACTTTGTCTTGGCCCTTGAAAAGTTTATGGTTTAAAAGAGGAGAGACATATTTAAATTGACATGTAGAATACAGGGTAATAAATGGAAAAGGGAAGACCCAATGACCTTTCCAAAAGGTAAACATTTCCCAGCAGTACTGATAAAAGAGATCCCTGGTACTTAAACTTGTAGCAAAACAGATACAAATATGAGTTAGCTAACATAGCATCAAAATGCATACAAACCAAAAAATGAATTGGAACTTGTTTATGGTTGCTAGAGGGGTATCCTGTGGATATATGGCTTCATTTCAGAAGATCACTAAAAATATATGCAAAATTTGGTGGGTATGTTCATTTTTAGAAATAGAGACTTTACCTTTTATCATATTTTCAAAAAGTTGAATGAACCCCAAATTCTAAGAATTAGGCTTTCTAAGGTAGATACATTTTGGTGAAGTTATACATGAAATGCTTAGAATCAAATATAAATAATAGGTATATATGTATGTACATAAAATCTTCTGCCACTAATTTACATGTTCCACAAATTGCTGATATTTCAGTACTTACTATTATTTGACTCTTTAAATTTTTTTTTAATGTTTAGTTTTGAGAGAGAGACAAAGTGTGAATATGAGAGGGGCAGAGAGAGAGGGAGACACAGAATCTGAAGCAGGCTCCAGGCTCTGAGCTGTCAGCACAGAGCCTGATGTGGGGGGCTCAAACCCATGAACCACAAGACCATGACCTGAGCCGAAGTCGGACACTGAACCGACTGAGCCACTCAGGTGCCCCTATTTGACTCTTTAAATACGTTAAATACTTACACCTTTATTAGGTTGTTCAAAATGTTTTTTGAGATTTGCAAGTAAATGAGTATCTAGCTATGTTTCACACAAAGGGAAGCTTATATAATCACTACTACAAATATAAAGATAAATATAAATTAAAATGGCTACTTATGGAGATGTCCAGCAACTTTTCTTTTACGAGGACATGTATAAAGAAAAGGTAGGCTCATTTGTTCTATAACTGATTTTATTCTATAACCGATCTTATTTTCAAGCCATCCACTGCTCGTTATCAAGAGAAAAAAAATTAACGTTTCCAAGTGAAAGTATTAAATTCCTTCTGGTCTAAAAGAATAGTAATACAAGCTATACACACATGAACACACATTCATATGCACACACAAACATGAGATTCATGAGGATTCCTCATACCCTCATTCCCTCTGAATCCTTTGCATGCCAGCGTAAACCATGAATAACTAGGAGACTTTACCTCCAGTTCATATATCTAGAAATCTCCTTTGCCAATGTTGCATTTTGGTTCTGAATCAGGATATGTAACTCTGGGGTAAATGTGTAGAGTATCCTGAAGGCCCTGCCTGGGAAAGCAGGCCACCATCCCAGACATCTCAGACTTAAGCATATTCATCTGAATGTTACAATGGCACTCCTCATCTCCATGCCACTACCACAATATTCCCCAAGAAAGGAAAAAGCAAAGATACTGACTGCCCTTTGCTCCATTTCAAATCATTTATAGAAAAAAATCTCATATTATCTAAATTAAATTCTAATATGAAAATCACACAATCCAAATACAGCCCACCTACATCACTTCAAATAAGTCAGAATCAGAATCTCAGTGGAAAAGTAACACCAGACCTATATGTCTTCCATTTGCAAGTTCATCATTCTTTCTACAGTGCTTCCTGCCTTCTTAAATATGTCTTTGATACTTCATGAATCAGACCACAATCCGTATTTTAAAAACACTGGAGTTGAGGGGCACATGGAATGTTCAGTTGGTTAAGCATCCAACTCTTGATTTAGGCTCAGGTCATGACATCACAGTTCATGAGTTCCAGACCCCATCGGGCTCTGTGCTGACAGTGCTGAGCCTGTTTGGGATTCCCTCTCTCCCTCTCTATCCCTCACCTGCTCTCACACAGGCTCTCAAATAAATAAATAAATAAATAAATAAATAAATAAATACATAAATACATAAACACACAAACCTAAAATGCTGGAGTTGAATGTTATTTACAGAGTCCTTTCCATGTAACAGCATATACATGATAAATAATCCATACCACAAAGTGATACTTTTTGAAATACCTTAATTCACATAGCAAACATTTCCACAGCATTTTGTATGTACCAGGAACCACTCAGAGCATGTTACAAATATTAACTGTTTTGGTCCTTATTCTAATCTCACATTGCAGGTGCCATGATCATCCCAATTTATAGGAAAGAAAGCACAGACCCTAACAAAAAGCAATTTGCCCAAAGCCACTTAGCTAACAGGTCAGGGAACCAATCCTCCACTGAAGCAGTCCAGCTCCATGGTCCATGAGCTCAGACAGTGTCATTCCTCCGCCTGAAAACATCCATTGTCTTCCCATCTCACACAAAGTAAAAGTCAAAGTCCCTACAATGCCTTACTATGGCCTACATATCGCTAGTCTACCTCAGAGAAACCAAGCAGTCGCCCCCTCTCAGGGTCTTTAAGCTGTCCCTCCACCTAGAGCATTCTTCTTCTATACACCACTTCATCTTGCTCTCTTACTTTCCCTATTTCATACTCAGACATTGTCCATCTTCCCTAGTCTGCTTTTTCTCCAAAGCACTTATTATCACCTAAATATGTATTTCTTTGCTTTTGTCTATTTCCCTCTACCCCTGTTTCAAATGCAAGCTCCATGAAGAAAGGGCTTTGTTTGTTTGTTTGTTTGTTTGCTGTTACATACACAGTGCCTAGACAATTGCTGGTATGTAGCTGGCACTCAATTACCATCTGTTGGACAACTGAGTAACAATGTATGAATGTGTAGAAGATTCATCCCTGTGTGGGGGGAAAAAAGGAAGTAGAAAATGTTGATTCTACTCTCTCTAGATTGCCTTTTTAACTCCAGTGCTATGTGACCTGAAATATTTACTCTGCTACTTGCTTTTCACTTCAGAGGACCCAGACTACAGTGATTCAAAGTATACAGAAAGTTATACTTGTAATACAATAGACCAATCTTGGACATAGAATAATCCTAAAATATTTGTGAAGAATGATTCAGTTTTCACATGGTTTAGCTAAAATTTAAATATAACTTTTAAAATAATTTATAACATATATCACTAGTAACATTCATACATGATATTCTATTCTTGGTGAAATTTTTACAGATTAAAACCAACAAAAACTAACATCTTGTTGATAGAATTTACAGCCACAAGAACAGAGCAAAAACGAATTATATTTTGTACAAATAAACAAAAAAATAAGATAAAATGGACACTAGTTAAGCTTGTACATTTTATTCACTTAAAAATATATAGTTTTTAAATGCTTAGCACCATTCTAAGAGTTTTTGAAAAGTGATTTATTAACTCTCATCAGAAAATTAATTATACAATTATAATAGGATATTATAAAACACCCTATGAGTTAGATGCTAATATTACCCTTTTTTATAGATGAGAGCAGTGAAGCACAAAGAAGCAACTTATCCCAAGTGACACAGAGGCCATGGCAGAGACAGGTTTGGAACCTATCAATTTGGTCCTAAAGTCCTTTCCATGTAGCTGCCTTTTTAATAAGCCTTCATTATTGATTAGAAAATTACAGAATATCTACCTCTTCTTATTGGAATTTAGATCTGCAAATTTTGACAAAAGAAAAGTGAGCTTGTTAAAAAAAAAATAGCCACAAAAGAAAACTCACAATGGCAAAAGCTAAAATGAGTGCATTATGATAAGAACAAAACAATTATAAACTAATAATTTCTGGGAATTTGTACAAAAAAAGTTGATTGTAGTAAACATAATTTCTGAAAAATAAATTAAAGGATACTGTACAAAATAGCTATCAAAGAGTAAAACAGGTTTTGTGAAGTTTATTCTCTATACCAGCTAGGATGGGCTAAATAAAGTTATGGTAACAGATGACAGCTAATTATAATCATTTCAAAGGTTTGAAGCTGGAAAGTTTTATTTTTCACTCATGCTACATGCCTATCATATTCTGACAAAAGTTTCTGCATTAATTGTCTTCTCTTGGGACTTTTATTATCTGGAGTGCCAATGGTTGAAGTGACAAGCATCATCTCTTTTATTTCATTGGCCACAGCAAGTCACATGGCAGTGCCTGCCCTCAAGCAAGTGAGGAAGTGCCATTCTCCTGTGTGCCCAGAAATAGAAGGGAATCTATTGTTAGTGAGCAAGTTTTCAGTCAAAATTTCACAGTATGTAGCTTCTAGACAAATACACAAAATCAATACTCAGTTTACAAGAAAGATGGGGCAGCAGGAAACGGATGCAGGGTAGGCAACCAACATTTCCTGTCAACCATCAATGCCAGAAATAATAATAAACATGACAACAGTAGTCAATGTTCATTGAGAAGTCACAAAATGCCTGGCACTATGCTTTGTAGGCATTTCTCATTTAATCCCCAAATACCACAGGGTAAGTGGGTATTTTTGTCTATTACACAAAAGAGAAAACTGAAGAACAAAGAAGTAAGATACCTTTCTGGGCCTTAGAGCTAGTAACTGTTGGAACCAGGACAATAACTTAGACCATCTGATAAATATCCCCTCTTAGAATTGCTCCTCTCTTCTGTTTCCCCTGTTGTGCTTCTCTTCTGAATAGCACATGATTCAGAATTTAAAACATTTTATCTCTGGATATTGCAGGTTTTGCGACAGTATTCATCAGTGGATCTTGTGTACAAAATAGAATTTGACCCTGATGGTTTAGCTATAACTGGAAAAGACAACTTCCACAAAATTTTCTCATAAAGCCTGTTGCCAAGATTGTTGAGAACAGCATGTGCTTTTCCAGATTATAGTGATAAGAAGCTCGATGTTGCTGAGAGCTGCAAGTCTTGACAAGGCAGCACGTCTCCAGGAGAGGAATATTTTTGCTGGCCTCCACAAAAGCCTGTGCATTGGCTTCTTGGTGGGGAGAGCTGGCTGAGTGTACTGGGAAACCACATTGATGAGATTCATGCTGTTGGAAGGGCTTTCAACAGGAAATAGTCAATAGATTGTCCTAAATCCACTGAGTTTGCAGTGGGGTGCTGCTTCAATAGTCTGGACATCACCATGCTGTCCATTCACTTGAATTCTAAAGGGGGATTAATTGAAAAAAAAAAAGGAGTCTCTGCCTAAATGAATTAGTTGTATCCAAATTAGTCATCCACACCTTGGAGTTTATACATCATACCAGGAAAAAAATGTAACTACTACAGTGTTTGGTATCTGCTAAGCTGTAAATCTCTTCGACAGGAGCTTACTGTCATGGGTTGGTAGGCCCTGATGATAATGGCCTCTAGCCATTGTGCCCACCACACACACACACACACACACACACACACACACACACACACACACACATATACACATACTCCATATCTTTCTTGTCTTGAGCCAGGTTCCTTCAAGTTAACTGGATCTCTTTCAACACTATGTACCCTCATTGGATCTTTTCTCTCACCCACAGGGTACAAAGGATTCTGTGAAGAGGTCCTCAGAGCTAGTAGCTCAGGTTATTCATCAGGCCAAAGCTGGTCTGCTAACCAGCCCCCTGATAACCAAGGGGCTTCTAACAGGCTTCCAGAATACCATAGTTACACATGGAAACCTGGAATAGAATGCACCAATTCCCTTCTGCTTGGGAGGTGGGAGTGACAGGATACAAAGCAGGATTTGGATATCTCTCATTAACCCTTATATCATCATACATTCTGTTGATTTTGGCATAATCTCCATGTCTCATTACCTGCAGGAGTTTGGATTCTGATATCCAAAGCCAAGCTTTTTTGCCTCAAGAACTTGGTATTCAAGACTTTTGTTTCTTTTATAAGTTTTGAAATCCATTCATCAGTCCAACTGATATTCCTTTTCTAAGCTGTATACCTACCCTCCCTCTGTGAGCAGTGTATAAAGAAAATCATATTGTGGGGAAAGGTAATGGGTTCCAAGCTGCTCAGTGGAAGAGCAGAAGAGTGGGGTTAAGAACTCTCACTAATGTATATCAGAATATTATTTGTTGGATATGCTTTCTTGAATGCTGAGTGTTTTCTCCTATTTTGAGGTTATTTTAATAATTGTAATAGCTACATTTATGTAGTACTTACTCAGTGCCAGCAGCTTAGATGACTTTATTCTCCAAAATTCACAAAATTCTACGAGTTGGAACTTTTATCTCCTTTCACAGATAATATAAGGGAGTCTTGGGTAAATTTATTAACTCAGCCAAGTTCACACAGGTAGCAGATCGTAGAGCCAGGCACTTTGTTACACCATGGGTGTACAAAGATTAACGATACAAGGATGAGTAATACAAAGATGAATGCACCAACAAGTGTAGACATTAGACAATTAAATGGATTCTGAAAGTCCTTGTGACCAAAACTGTTATTAAGGTTTAAACACATTGAAGAGGTATTTGACCAAGTACAGAAGACTCACTAAATAAATTAACACTGAGCTGATTCAAGAAAAAAAAAACAGGAAGATTAAACAAGTGCAAGGAATGGGAGAGGAAGGAGAGGAAGGAAAGGAAGGGTATTTTGTTCACAAGAAATAGCATCAAAAAAGGTTCAGAGGCAAGCTGAAATGGAATGGTTTGCTCCATGTTTAGGACTATTTTTCTAGCTATCCACTGCTGTTTAACAAGCCACCTGAAAATTTAGTGTCTTACACCAGTAGTTATTTTGCCTATGAACTTGTATTTTAGACAAGGCTCTGTGGGGACAACTTATCTCTGCTCTACCTGGCATCATTCATAACAGCTCAAAGGCTGGGCTAGAATCAACTGAAAGTTCATGCATACATGAATTGATAATGGCCATAGGCTGAAACCTTAGCTGGGTCTATGAGCTGATAAACCTACTCCTGGCCTCTCCCTATGGCTTCAAATTCCTCACAACATGGTCACTGGGTTGCAAAGGTGAACATCCTGAGATATAGTAAAAAAAAGTGAAAGCCACATCACATATTTTTACCTAGCCTTGTAAACCACGCAGAGTTACTTCTACCACATTCTCTTTGTCAGTACAACCACAAAATGCCACCCAATTTCAAAGAGTGGAGTAAAGACCTCAACCCTTGAATGGGGAAGGTTTTAGAAGAGCATATGGAAATGGGAAACATGGTTGCAATCTTTTTTAACACATACTATCCAGGAGCACTGGGGTGGTTCAGTTGGTTAGCATCCAACTCTTGATTTCAACTCAGGTCATGATCCCAGGGTAGTGGGATCAAGCCCCCTGTCAGGCTCCATGCTAAGTGTGGAGCCTGCTTAAGATGCTTAAGATTTTCTCTCCACATCTGCCCCTTACCCCATTCATGTGCATTCTCCCTTTCTCTAAAAATAAATTAAAATTAAAATTAAAAAATAAAACATATAATCCAATGCAATTCTAATCATAAAAATATATATAAAAATACAGATAGTCATCTCCTGCAACCATGCTCTTCCTAATCTAATCACACTATTAGCTGCATGAGGTCTTCATCAGCTTATTTACTCATTGCTTACTAGGAGACGGTTACCAGCATAATGTCAAGAATATAATTTAAGTCATTCACAAGGCTTTAACATGGCTTACCCACACAGTAGACTGGACACAGGGAAATCCTGTCATCACTACACAAAATGCTTGTTGTGTTACCTTGGCCACGTGGCAAAAAATATATTTATGAACTGTCTGCAACAAAGACTTACCTAGAGGTGGGGTTAAGATGGCAGAGGAGTAAGGCACCTTGCTTGGCAAGCACCAACCCTGCTTTCTACCTCAAACACAGCTAGATAAATATTAAATTATTTTTACCTCCCAAGAAATTGATCTGAGGACTGAGAGCAAAGCTACACGTCTACAAGCAAAAAAGAAAAAAACAAAACAACCACCTTATGGAAGGTAGGAACTGCGGAGAGTTGATTTGGGAGAGAAAAGAGCCAAAGGCATTGCAAAGGGATGGGAGCCATGATCGCTGAGAGAGAAAGCGTGAAAAAAGAATGAAAACACACGAGGAGAAATTCACAGGAAAACTCTTCCCCAAAACCACTGACTGGGAAAAAGGAGAGGGTTTAAATACCGCAGTTTTTTATAAACAGCAGAGCACAGAGTCTGAAGTCTCAGATGTCAGCGCCTCAGTGTCATGTGTCACTAGGGTCACACCTGGTGGTGCTCTGCTGGGGAGGGAGGGCAGAGGCCTGGTAGCAGGCAGAGGTGTCTGAGAATCCCCTAAGTCACATGGGGTAAACAGTTCCCCTGCTTGGAGTGCTTTTGGTAGAGGCGATATGGCCTCTCCAGGGACAAAAGACCCAGCAGGCACCACAGAGCTGTGCCATTCACCAGCATAGGAACAGAGACACCAGCTGAGGACAGCAAACCTTGACACTGCCTTTGTGCTATGATTTACCATAAACTCCAAGCTGCTCACACAACTGTTTTCTGGGACAAGCCAGCACCATCACAGTGCAATGAGACCCTTTCCTAGAAGATCAACATGGGGCCCTGCTGCAGGGGTCTCCAAAGTTTAGAGTGTAGAAACACAGTCAAGCCAGAGATAAAATACAGAAGGGCTATGCCGCCTGGCAGGCATACAACTCAGACACAGACAGGGTGCAGGGGATCTGAAGGAAACTGAGGACACAGGAAGGGTGATTGTTTGCTGGTCTGTGAGGGCTTCTTGAGGACTGGTGGACACAGCTCTCCAATCCTGAGACAAGAGAGCAAGGCAAAGTGATTTTCAACCTTCCCCCACCAGTAGTGACCTACCTCAGTGAGTTTAACAGTGCCACCAAGTGGAAAATGCAGCAGCTACACGAAGCCACTGCCCCGCTGCCCACTTCCTGGGCATCTCCACTACAGCAAGTCCACCTGAGAATCAGCACAACAAGCCATTCCCCCAGAAGACCAGCACAAACCCCTCACACATATCAAGTCTACTGATCATAGAGTGCTGCAAGCTCCAACTCTAGGGGAAATAGGATTTAGCTTCCTTTTTATTTTTATTTTTTAATGTTATTATTTTATTTTTTAATTTTATATATATGTATTTTTTTTACTGTTATTTTTTGGATCTAGCTTCATTTAGCAAGCAGACCAAAACACACCCAGGATCTATTTTGGTTTTTTTTTGTTTTTGTTTTGTTTTGTTTTGTTTTTTTCTGGACAAAATGACAAGGTGGAGCAATTTACCCCAAAAGAAAGAACAAGAAGTAGAAATTACAACAAGAGAATTAATCAATACAGATATAAGATGTCTGAACTAGAATTTAAAACAACAATTATAGGATACTAGCTGCACTTTCAAAAAAGCATAGAGGACACTAGAGAATTCATTACTAAAAAATAAAAGAACTAAAATCTAGTCAGGTCAAAATTAAAAATGCTATAACCAAGATGCAAACCTGAATGAATCCCATGACAGTGAGGATGGACAAAGCAGAGGAATGAATCAGTGACACAGAAGATAAAATTATGGAAAATAATGAAGCTGAAAAGAGGAGGAAAAGACAGCTTTTGGATTACAAAGGTAGACTTAGGGAACTCAGCAACTTAAAATGTATCAACATTCATTTCATAGGAGTCCAGAAGATGAAGAGAGACAAAAAGAGCAGAAGTTTTATTTGAGCAAATTACAGCTGTAAACTTACCTAGACATCACAATCCAGGAGGCAAAGAGAACTCCCATTAAATTCAACATAAATCGGCCTACACCTAGATATATCATAATCAAATTCACAAAATACATGGCAAGAAAATAATCTGGAAATCAGCAAGGGAAAAAAGTCCTTAAACTACAGGGGAAGATAGGTCAGTTTTGCAACAAACCTGTCCAGAAATTTGGCAGGCCAAAAGGGAATGGCAGAATGTATTCAACGTGCTGAATGGGAAAAATATGCAGTCAAGAATATTTAATCCAGCAAGGCTGTCATTCAAAATAGAAGGAGAGATAAAGAGTTTCCCAGACAAACAAAAACTAAAGGAGTTCATGACCACTAAACAAGCCCTGCAAGAATTATTAAAGAGGACTCTCTGAGTGGGGAAAAAAAGATGAAAGCAACGAAGACTAGCAGGGAACAGAGAACTTCACCAGATATAACAACTCTACAGGTAACACAATGGCACTAAATTCCTATCTTTCAATAATCACTCTGAATGTAAATGGACTAAATGCCCCAATCAAAAGACAGAGAATATCAGAATGGATTAAAAAAAAAATCCAAAAAATGAAAACAACAAGATCCACCTATATGCTGCCTACAAGAGACCCATTTTAGACCTAAAGACACCTGACATTTAAAGTGAGGGGATGGAGATCCATTCATCATGCTTATGGATGTCAGAGAAAGCCGGAGTAGCCATACTTATATCAGACAAACTAGATTTCAAAACAAAGATTGTAACAACAGACGAAAAAGGGCATTATATCAAAATTGAGGGGTCTATCCATCAAGAAGATCTAACAGTTGTATATTTGTGCCCCAAACTTGAAAGAACCCAAATATATAAATCAATTAACAACAAAAATAAAGGAATTCACTGGTAATAATACAGTAATAGTGAAGGAATTTAACAACCCACTTACAGCAATAGATTATCTAAGCAGAAAATCAACAAGGAATCAATAGCTTTAAGTGGCACACTGGACCAAATGGACTTAATGAATATATTCAGAACATTTTATCCTAAAGCAGCAGAATACACATTCTTTTTGAGTACACATGGAACATTGCCAAAACAGATCACATACTGGGTCACAAATCAGCCCTCAACAAAAAGATAGAAAACATACCATGCGTATTTTTAGACCACAACACTATGAAACTTGAAGTCAACCACAAGAAAAAATTTGGAAAGTCACAAAATACATGGAGGTTAAAGAATACTCTACTAAAGAATGAATGGGTTAACCAGGAAATTAGAAAAGAGGTAAAAAAAAAAAAAGTACATAGAAGCAAATGAAAATGAAAGCACAACTGTGCAAAACCTTTGGGATGAAGCAATGACAGTCTTAAGAAGGAAGTATACTGTAATACAGACCTACCTCAAAAAGCAAGAAAGGTCTCAGAAACACAACCTAACTTTACACCTAAAGGAGCCAGAAAAGGAATAGCAGATAAGCCCTAAAACAAGCAGAAGAAGAGAAACAATAAAAATGAGAAAAGGAATAAATGATCTAGAAACAGAAAAAATTAGTAGAATAGATCAATTAAACTAAGAGCTGGTTCTTTGAAATTAATAAAATTGATAAAATGCTAGCCAGACTTATCAAAAACAAAAGAGAAAGGACCCATGATAAAATCATGAAGAGGAGAAATCACAACCAACACCACAGAAATATGAACAAATATAAAACAATATGATGAAAAATTATACAACAAACTAGGTGATCTGCAAGAAATGGAAAAATTCCTAGAATTTCACAAACTACCAAAACTGAAACAGGAAGAAATAAAAAATTTCTTTTCTAGCAATTAGATTGAGCCAGTAATCAAAAATCTCCCAATAAACAAGAGTCCAGGGCCAGATGGCTTCCCAGGGGAATTCTACCAGACATTCAAAGAAGAGTTAATACCCATTCTTCCCAAATGGCTCCAAAAAATATAAATGTAAAGAAAACTTCCCAACTCCTTCTACAAAGCCAGCATTACCTTGATTCTAAAACCTTTTAAGACCCCACTTAAAAGTAGAATTGCAGGCCAATATTTCTGATGAACATGGTTGCAAAAATTTCTAACAAAATACTAGCAAATTGAACCCAACAGTACGTTAAAAGAATTACTCACCACGAACAAGTGATATTTCTTCCTGGGCTGCAAGGGTGGTTTAATATCCACAAATCAATCAATGTGATACACTACATTAATAAAAGAAAAGATCAGAACAATATGATCTTCTCAATAGATGCAGAAAAAGCATTTGACAAATACAGCATCCATTCTTGATAAAAAAAAAAAACTCAACAAAGTAGGGATAGAAAGAACATACCTCAACATCATAAAGGCCATATATGAAAGACCTTAAGCTAATACCATCCTCAATGAGTAAAACCTGAGAGTGTTTTCTCCACAGTCAGGAATAAGATAGGCAGCCCTGTCCACCTTCAACATTACTATTTAATATAGTACTAAAGTCTTAGCCTCAGCAATGAGACACCAAAAGAAATAAAAGGCATCCAAATTGGCAAGGAAGAAGTCAAACTTTCGCTATTTGCAGATGACATGATAGGTAGAAAGTGCGAAAGAGTCCACCAAAAATTTGCTAGAACTAATACATGAATTCAGCAAAGTCTCAAGATATAAAATCAACATGCTGAAATCTGTTGTATTTCTATACATAAACAATGAAGCAGGATAAAAATAAATCAAGGAAATGATCCCATATGCAATTGTTCCAATAATAATAAGATACCCAGGAATAAACCTAACTAAAGAGGCAAAAGATCTATGCTCTGAAAACTAAAGAACATTTATGAAAGAAATTGAAGAGAACAAAAAAAAAAGGGAAAAACATTCCATGCTCATGGAAGAACAAACATTGTTAAAATATCCATACTACCCAAAGCAATCCACACATTTAATGCAATCCCTATCAAAATACCACCAGCATTTTTCACAAAGCTAGAAAAAGCAACCTTGAATTTGTATGGAATCACAAAAGACCTGGAATAGCCAAAGCAATCTTGAAAAAAAAAAAAAATCAGGAGGCATCATGACTCCAGACTTCAAGCTATATTACAAAACTGCCATGATCAAGATAGTATAGTACTGGCACAAAAAACAGACATATAGATCAATGGAACAGAGCAGAAAACCCAGAAGTGAACCCACAGCTATGGTCAACTAATCTTCAACAAAACAGGAAAGAATATCCAATGGAAAAAAGACAGTCTCCTCAACAAATGGTCTTGGGAAAACCATACAGCAACATGCAGAAGAATAAAACTAAACCATTTTCTTACACCATATACAAAAATGATTTCAAAATGGATGAAAACCTTAAATGTGAGACAGGAAACCATCAAAATTGTAGACAAGAACACAGGCAACAACCTCTTTGACATTGGCCCCTGCAATTTCTCACTAGACATGTCACTGGAGGTAAAGAAAACAAAAGCAAACATGAACTGTTGGGTCTTCATCAAGTTAAAAGTCTTCTGTACACTGAAGGAAACAATCAACAAACCTAAAAGGCAGCCTACAGAATGGGAGAGGATATTTGCAAATGACATATAAACAACATATAAAGGGTTAGTATCCAAACTAGAAAGAACTTATCAAACTCAACACACAAAAAATAAATAATCCAATTAAGAAATGGGCAGAGGACATGAATAGACACTTTTCCAAAGAAAACATCCTGATGGCCAACAGGCACATGAAAAGATGCTCGCTCATCATCAGAAAAATACAAATCAAAAACACAGTAAGATATTACCTCACGCATGTCAGAATGGCTAGAATTAACAACATGAGAAACAATAAGTGTTGGCATGGATGCAGAGAAAGGGGAACCCTCCTACACTATTGGTAGGAATGCAAACTGGTCCAGCCACTCTGGAAAACAGTATGGAGTTTCCTCAAAAAGTAAAAAATAGAACTACCCTATGACCTAGCAATTGCACGACTAGGTATTTACTCAAAGGATATAAACATATAGATTTGAAGGGGTACATGCCCCCTCATGTTTACAGCAGCATTGTCAACAATAGCAAACCTATAGAAAGAGCCAAAATGTCCATTGACTGAAAAATGGATAAAGAAGATGTATGTATACGTATATGTATATGTATATGTATATGTATATGTATGTGTATATGTATATATGTATATATGTATATATACAGTGGGATATCATTCAGCCATCAAAAAGTATGAAATCTTGCCATTTGCAACAATGTGGATGGAGCTAGACTGTATTATGCTAAGCAAAATAAGTCAGAGAAAGACAAATACCATATGCTTTAACTCATATGTGGAATCTAAAAAACAAAACAGATGCACATATGGGAGGGGGAGAAAAAGGAAAAAGAGAAAGAAAATTGTAAGAGAGTCTTAAAGATAGAGAACAAACTCAGGGCTGATGGAGGGAGATAGGTTGAGGATGGGCTAGATGGGTAATGGGTATTAAGGAGAGCACTTACGTATGTAAGGGATGAATCACTGAATTATACTCCTGAATTATATTATCACTGAATTATACAATACCAATATCATACTGTATCTTAACTGACTAGAATTTAAATACAAATTTGAAAAACAAAACAAAACAAAAAAACAAAGACTTAGCTAAAATTTTTGTGTAAAGTTTTGAATTGCATTCTTGCAATTCAAAGACCATCTCAAGTTATTTTTTCTACGTTGCTACAGATGCCTCTACTTCTGTAGGCAGTAATCTGTGAAGTCTTAACCAAGAATCCCTAATGATTTGGCAGAGTTTCAGGAAAGGTCTTATTGTTTGTGGAAATGTTCTCAGAATGGCTTAATGCTTTTAGCTTTATCTCACTTACTGGATATAATATTTAATTTTAACAGTCAGATTTTAAGACCCTATCATTTCCATGCCCTACAGGTCTCAGAGTGCAAGTGGCTCAGTAATGAAATATAAAGTTACTTTACTTTGGCAACGTGGAGTGAAGCTAAAAGGATTAGAGTTCTCTTATCTAGAAAAATTTAACTTGCCTTTTCAGCTTCTTAACCACCTCACTTCTCCCCCCTGCCCAACGCACACAATCATGAAAGACACAGAGAAGCAATGATTTTTATTGTTTCTCATAGTGATGACAACAGAAATAATGGTGAGCAAATGCAGACATGGACCCTGTTACCAAAGGACAAAGGTTTATCAAATAGTCACACAAAAAGAGACGTAATTGAGAAGGGGCGGGGGGGGGGGATGCGCAGAATGCTACAAAGGAAAAGCACATATAAAAGTATTTATTATAAAAAAGCTGGCCCAGGAAGGCCTCTCCAAGGAAGTGACAGTTGAGGTGATGCTGAGGAATGAGTATGAGCTAATCTTCAGTCAGGGGTGAGAGGGGCAAAGAGATAGACGGGGAGTTCTGGAGAGAACAAATGAGCAAGGGGCTTACAGGATGAGCATGGTGAACTCAAGGAAGTTAAAGGACAGAAGGCCCAACACACAGGATGCTTAGAGGTGTGGAATCAGGTGAGGTTGGAGAACAAGAAGCCATTAACAAGTTTTAAGCCTCTAGGGGTGCCTGGATGGCTCAGTCTGTTAAGAAGCTCAGGTCATGATCTCATGTCTTGTGGGTTCCAGCCCGCTGTCTGGCTGCATGCTGACAGCTCAGAGCTTGGAGCCTACTTTGGATTCTCTTTCTCTGCCCTCCCCTGCTCACACTCTGTCTCTCTCTCAAAAATAAATAAACAGTACCCACAAATGTATGCCCAACTCCTCTTTGACAAAGCAGGAAAGAGTATCCAATGGAAAAAAGTCTCTTCAGCAAATGGTGTTGAGAGAACGGGACGGCAACATGCAGAAGAATGAAACTGGATCACTTTCTTATACCATACACAAAAATAAACTCAAAATGGATGACAGACCTAAATAAGAGACCTAAACCCTAGAGGAGAAAACAGGCAACAACCTGTTTGACCTCAGCTGCAGCAACTTAGTACTCAACATGTCTCCAAAGGCAAGGGAAATAAAAGTAAAAATGAACAATTTGGACCTCATCAAGATAAAAAGCTTCTGCAGCGCAAAGGAAATAAACAACAAAACTAAAAGGCAACCTACGGAATGGAGAAGATATCAGCAAATGACATATAGGGTAAAGGGCTAGTATCCAAAATCTATAAAAAAAACTTATCACACTCAATATCTAAAAAACAAATAACCCAGTGAAGAAATGGGCAGAAGACATGAATAGACACTTTTCCAAAGAAGACATCCAGGTGGCCAAAAGACACATGAAAAGATGCTTGTCATTGCTCATCATCAGGGAAATACAAATCAAAACCAAAATGAGTTACCACCTCTCATTTGTCAGAATGGCTAAAATTAACAACTCAAGAAACAAGAGATGTTGGCGAGGAACATCTGTGGAGAAAGGGGAATACTTTTGAACTGTTGGTGGGAATGCAAACTGGTGTAGCCGCTCAGGAAAACAGTGTGGAGCTTCCTCAAAAAATTAAAAATAGAACTACCCTACAACCCAGCAATAGCACTACTAGGAATTTACCCAAAAGATACAAGAGTGCTGATGCATAGGGACACATGTACATCAATGTTTATAGCAGCACTTTCAACAATAGCCAAATTATGGAAAGAACCCAAATGTGCATCAACTGATGAGTCGATAAAGAAGATGTGGTTTATATATACAATGGAATACTACTTGGCAATGAGAAAAAATGAAATTCTGCCATTCTGTCATTTGCAACAATGTGGGTATTATGCTGAGTGAAATAAGTCAGTCAAAGAAAAACAGGTATCATGTTTTCACTCATATGTGTATTTGAGAAACTTAACAGAAGACCAACGGGGAAGGAAAGGGGAAAAAGTAGTTTCAAACAGAGAAGGAGGCAAACCATAAGAAAGTCTTAAATACAGAAAACAAACAGGGTTGATGGTGGCGAGGGGCAGGGAAAACAGGTGATGGGCATTAAGGAGGGCACATGTTGGGATGAGCACCGGGTGTTCCATGTAAGCAATGAATCATGGGAACCTACTCCCAAATCCAAGAGCACACTATATACACAATGCATGTTAGCTAACTTGAAAACAAATTATATTTAAATAAATAAACAAACATTTTAAAAATTTGAAAAGTAAGCCTATTTTTAGGCTCATTCCATTCAGGATCACATAATCGTCAGCTAGAGGAAACCAAGAGAGGTTAGTGGAGTTTTTGCGTTCCGTGTACAGTTTGCTGCCATAGCTCGGCAAACAAATACTACCACTGCCCGCCACCCCGTTTAACAACCCCGTTCTCCTTACCGTGAACTCCTCCCCCAGGCGCTTCCGTCCTCCACACCACGTGCAGCAGGAACCCAGCTTCTCCCCAGGCTGTGACGGCTCACTCAGCTGTGGCGGGAAAGCAACGCCACGGGAAGCGAAGATATCGTGCGGGAGGACCCGGATGTACTGGGCGCAAACCTCCGCAGGAAGGACTCAGACTCCCGCCACAGGGCTGCGACCCCGTCGTTGGCCCTCTGCTCACACAGGGCGGCGGCGTGTTTGGAGTCTTCATCGTGTTGGTCCTTCCAGCACCTTTAGGGCTTATTTACTTGAGGACAGGATGCAGCAGTGGGGCTGCCGGGAGGCTTGTGAGACGCGGAGAGGCAGATGGCCTCCAGATGGTGGAATCCCGCTACCAGACCGACGATGCGGGCTGACCCTCTAAAAGCGCCACGCCACGTCCTCCAGCCTGTGTCTGCCGTTCTTCCCTCCGCAGAGCACCTCATTAAAGAGCCTGACAATCTGAAAGGCTTGTTTTCCTTGCTCTCAGAACTTTATAATGTGGACTCCCAGCAAAAGAGAAAACCTCGTGAAACAGTCACCCACTTGTTTTAGGACATTTGGAAGAGAGGAGCCTCTGGAGACGTGCTCTCCCTGAGGTGAAAGCATATCTTTGATGCTTTTCAGAGGGAGCTGCCTGACTGAACGTCCCTGAGAGCAAATTCAGATGATTTTGTAAATAATCAGCCAGAGGAAGGCAAGTCTCTGGCGACAAGACCAGACCAGAAGCAGAAGCCTCTGCTCTAGATGAAGACCAACAGGTACCAGTGTTATTCCTAAACCCGGATCAAGATTTGGCGGGAGGGGAACCATAACAAATGACCAAGGGACCAGGATAAAGTAATTACACAGTGAGGAAACCTCAAATAATGATTTACCAGGGAATGACATAAATTGTGATTCTTAGCTGGTACCCGACCCCAATATGCAAACAGTTAATCTTCCTCCAATGGAGTATTTTTCATATCACTTTTCTGCTCAGAAAGTTTTAGAGGCAAATTCAGGAGGGAGGATAAATTACAACGCTCCCCTTGGTTGTTTCTGGTCCTGTACAATCAGTCTCCTCCACAGCCAACTCCCCCTCTTCCACTTTATTCCAGCTCTCTATTTCCACCTCCGTGCTTCGGCTCAGACCATGCCTCTTTGGAATGATCTTGCTCTCTTCTTACCTAGGCCATCTTTTATCCCTTAGAACATCACCCAAGTCCCACTTCTGTGGAACCATCCACAGCCACTTCTGTTTACATTTATTACTGAGATCTTACAGTTCCTACTACCTCCACCCAGTATGTGTATCTGTAAGTATACACAAATGAATGCCATTTTTTGTGATACTCTGTAATTATTCATATGTTTGCTCTCTCTCTTCTTCCAAGGAAAACACAAGTTCCGCATCAGGGCCCATATGTTTGATCTCTTTTATATCTCTCATAGCTCTTAGATGAAGGGTAAACTTCAGGGAAGATGACAGGAGGCATTCCTCAAACTACTTTGGGCAATTCTATTTCATGAGCAACAGTGACATCTAGTGGTTAGAAGGTTTCATGGCTTCTGACTTTTTAGTAATTGGACATTTATAGAGAAAATGTTGCAGATTATTTAATAAATCAAATTATTCCCATAACTTGTGCTTGCTTAAAAAGATATCTCAAATACATATTATTTTCTCTGCCTTCCAAGTGCCTTCCCCTAACCTTCTGTGGTCCAACGGCCCACAAACTGCTGTAAAGGGTCCCTGCATGTGCTTCTTGCAAACCACAACTTCCCTTTCCCGTAGGAAGATCACCAGAGCTTTCATGGCGATTATGTGATTTTTAATTCTCTGCTTCCTGTTAGGATAGAATTTTATGTGCATAAATATTTATTTTGGAAATAAAATATGTAATTGAGGAAGACACTTGAGATGATAAATATGATAGCCAGAGTAGAAACTCATTTCAAAGCCAAATGGGAGAAAGGCAATGTGGTATAAGGAAAGCTTGCGGGCTTTGGCTTCTGAGGGACTTGGGATCAAATGCCAATTCTTCCCATTAAAGTTACATAGTAGTTATAACAGACTAACATCCTTGGGAATCAGTTTCCTCATCCCAAACAGTGAGAGTGACATATACCTTGCCAGGCTGCTTTGGGGAGGATTAGAATCATGTACAATAAAATTTTGGTCCAGAGTAGGTAGCCAATAAATGATAGTCAAATAATGATGATTATTTACATTTTACTAAGAATAATTGTCCTCATGTTTCCAATTCGATATTTTGAAATACCAAAATCCTGGCTTTTAAATTTTGAGTTGTCAGTAATTAACTTTGATTCTGATTAAAATTATTTCTCCATCATCTCTCTTAGTTTCAGATACTAAAACTTCAAAATAATGCATTTGGGGAAAATAAGTCTATGAAAATGAAATAGGAATTCTGATCTGTAGACATCACAATTTGAATTGTAATGAAGGGTTTAGAAGAACTGGAACAGACTGAAATTTTTATATAGAAAACTTGAAATTTTTTAACTCAAGTTATAAATTGTAAAGTTAATCTGGATTTGTGGAGGGAGAAAAAAGCTGTAGGAATGAATATGTAAACCAATTTATTGCAAGAAAATATTGTGAAGTGCTAACTTCTGTGGCCCTCCTGTGGGCAGAATGTGAATCACAATCACCCTTTTAAAATGTATATATTTTGTTGGAAAAGATCATCTGAGTATTCTCTATTTTATCTGAAGCCTGAAATAAAAAAGCAAGAGCTTGTTTCAGAAGTTCACCTTTCGTGCCTACTATTTGGAACTTGGCAAACTTGTTTCCATATAAGGAATGTTATATACCATGGTTTATTTCCCAGCCAGCCCCACAGATTAATGCCAGTTAGGATTCAACTACATACCTCCACAAATATTACTAGCCCAGGTAACAGCAATGGGCAGTGATATTTTATTGGGAATGTCAAAGAGCAATACAATTTCTGAGTTGGAAGAAATTTGAGATCTCTATTTTAAATTCTACTTGAGTATACCAAAAACACACTTCTCCCCAGTTTCAGCTCTAGCAATGGGAGCAGATAATCCCCTCCCCACCTAGGACAAATGCAGTTATCTTCTCCTTTTGAGTGCTATAGAAACAGCAAGGCATAGGCAGGAGACCTGGGTTCTAATTCTCACTCTTTCATCTGTTACAGAAGAGGGAATAGGGGATGGGGGTGAGGGTTCCAAAATCTAAGGGAGTTAAATAAGCTCTATTTTGTACTCACATTAGCAATCGTTGTAGATTGGCTAGAGCTCTGTTCCAAGTCTTTGTATTCAGTGATGCAGGCTGAAGTAGCAGCCACTAACAACATGCTAGTCTGGTGGCAGAGGGAAAAAATAAATTGACTGCGATGGCTCAGAGTTTCTTGGAAGAGGCACAGGCCTCTTGCACTCACATTTCTCAGTCAAAGCAAGTTATAGAATCAAGGCTAATGTCAGTGAAACAGTAAATGTACTCTTCTGTACTTCTCTGGGTGGGCTCCAGAGAAGGGCATAGTAGGGAGGCACAGCAAATATTTTGAACAAATAATGAAATATACCCCCTTTTGTGAGTATAAACAGACCACTGTGGTCTTCTAAGATTGAATCCAAAACTTGAAGATAATAATTCTCTCTAGCCTAAGCTCAGGATTAAGTAAGACTACTATTATATTATATGTGTGTGTATGTTAATACATACATGTTGTTATATCCTTTCCCAGGCATTTAGTCCAATAGGTCTCATGTGGAGCTCTGATGTCTGTATTTTTTTTAATGCTCCAGTATTAAGAGGCATTCTGGTAAAATTCTGATCAGTCAACTCCAAACCCAGCCACACATCTCAGAAACCCAGAGAGCTTTTAGAGAATACACACTTCTGGGCATTATGCCAAAGATTGCCAAAGATTCTGATTCAGTAGAGCTGAGATAGAGTTTCAGATTCTGTATTTTTCAAAGATCCCCAGGAGATACTCTGATGTAAAACTAAGCAGGGAACCCTTGAGCTTTAGGATCCTTTTTTGGCAGTAAAATTCTGCAATCTATAGTCAATAACTTCCCCTTTAGCAGGGAGAGGCAATTGCTGTTGTATTGTTTATGTAATAAACTTTGTTTTAAGCTTTATTGCTTGTATCTCCATCTAATACAAATTTAGTTCACTGATTTTAACCAGGGAGGAACAGGTACTGATTTACTCATAAGAAAACATAATGAAAGTTTGCTCAGCTAGAGAAAGAGATGTGTAACATCTCAATCACTTTTAACCTAAACAGTCCTAGTTAATATACTTCCCTCGGGAAAAATTGTGTTGTTGTTTTTGTTGTTTAATACATCAAAATTTGAAGAATAAGCCAAGTAGGTAACCCAGTTCAGACTATCAGTGCTAAAATAATTCACGCCATACTACTGCTGTTCCTCATGCTGAAGTCTTTCAGTCTTCTGCAGAAGTTTCTGTAGTACCAGAATCCAGTCTTCCAAGAAACATAGAATTGGTCATAGATGTTCCAGTACAGTAAAAGGAAAACTACCTTTCTGACCAGACAAGGAATGAACTCTGTAGGAGAAAGTATCCCTTTCGTCAACAGACCAGTGCAATCTTAGCTAATGCCCTGCCTTAGCTAATGCCTATAGTGGCTACTGTTGAGATGTAGCTGTTCCTCAGATTTACAAGTTTTCCCAGGTCTCCTCCTTCCTTAATTAGGATAGTCAAGTGTTTGGTGCTGCAAGGAAGAAAACCAATTAGTACTTCTCTTTGGCCACACATAGAATTTCAGAACAGATGGACCGGGATACCAAATACTGCTGGAGATTTTAATTTTTTTTCTTGCTAAATTTAAAATGCTATTACAATACTAAGTTTGTTAAGAATTTAAAGCCAAGTTTTAAAAAGTGCCCTTTCACTCTTTGAGAAGTAATAGAACATTAACACATGACCTCAGAATAGAGATGGTATGTAGGAAACCACCCACCCACACATGCTACAAGTATATCTAACATTTGAATTCAGTAACTTTCCTGTTTATAGCAACAGCACAAGAACTTCTGCTGTATTGATCATGCTCTTTTATTTTCTGTATTTTCTGATGCTTTGAGGTCTTGGGGCCTTGCTAACCCTGAAGGAACTGCCCCTCCCAGTGTTAGCTAATTCCTAGAGATAGCAAAGAATTCATCCTGGAGTGCTCCTTTCATGTGTGAACAAATCCAGAGCCCATACCTTCAAACATCTCCTTAATTAGGCTATCACATGCTGAACAAGCCACTATCCCCCTGCCCTAATTACCCCAAGACCAATACCAGACAACTAGAGACAGCCAGCCCCTAACCCCCAGAATCTGATGAAATTATTCAAACTAGTCAATTCTAAGCCTACTTATCCTGTTTTGCTATACCTTTCCCATGGAAACCACGGTGAAGTCTCTTGTGCAGAGTTTCCCCTGATTTCTCTGCCTCCTGGCCAGCTTTGGTACTTCCCTGTGTCCCCTGAGTGGAGTGGCATGCCTCATTTTTCTGGGGATCTATGAGTATAAATTTCTTTCTTCATGACAATCATTTCCATATCTGGATGTTTCACCATACCTGATTAAAACAAATCCTAGGTACATTTTGAGCTGCAGCCCCCTCCCCCCAATCTCGTTAACTGTTTGGCAAATTAGCTTCCATTAGTAAATGTATTACTGATCTAATACTTTTTGACAATATTCAGAGGTTTCCTTGAGATACGTTTTCCTTTTAAGGTGAAACTTCAGGAGAGAGGAAAATTCAACTCCATTGAGACTGTTTTGGAATGAATCACTCTATATTCCTTAGGAAAAATTCAGTAAAATCGAAGTACATTAAGCTAGATTCATGATATACAGAAGTCTCTATAATCTGTTTTTGATATGAATAAAATACTGTGAGTCATCTAAGGAAAAGTAATTTTCCCTCTTGTGAATTAAAAATGATTTCAGAAACCTTTATAAAACTCAGAAGGAAAAAGTATTGCTTCTATCAACTTGCCTAATTGTTCACTTAGAGATCCTGTGATTTAATTGTGTAATTTATTTACAGAAGGACCTATTAACAAGCAAGTGGTCCCCACGTGTGACTAGCTGCTGTTTCTTTGCATGGAGGAAATTAATCTTGTGGTCAATTATACCTTTCCTTTTAACTGATGTTTAAATGAAAATGGAATTGATGGCCTATTGATGGATGAAATACATTTATGAGTGCCTGGCTGTCTGACTGGGATATTTTACACACCAGAGCTACATTAATGTAATCTTTCTTTTTTTTTTTTTTAATTTTTTTTTTAATGTTTATTTATTTTTGAGACAGAGAGAGACAAAGCATGAACGGGGGAGGGTCAGAGAGAGGGAGACACAGAATCTGAAACAGGCTCCAGGCTCTGAGCTGTCAGCACAGAGCCTGACGCGGGGCTCGAACTCATGGACTGCGAGACCATGACCTGAGCCGAAGTTGGCCGCCCAACCGACTGAGCCACCCAGGCGCCCCAATGTAATCTTTCATAAATTCATATTATGAAACAAATTTATATTTTGAAGTAAAAGCATCTTTGTCCCTGAGAAGTTATTTTTCCTCCATTTAGAAGAGAAACTTAAAAAAAAAGTTCTATATATAAAACAACCAAGGATAGAACCACAGTGCTCATTACTTTATGCAATGGATCTCAAACTATAATTTGCATTGAATCACTTGTAGATCTTGTTAAAATGTATATTCATGGTTCATACTCTACAGAGACTCCAATTCAATAATCTGAGCAGAGGATCAGGAATCTGCATTTTTATCAAGAAGCCTGCATCCTGACACAGGTGCTGCAAGAATCATAGTTTAATAATCACAGAGAAACCAGTAGCCTACATTACGTCCTTCTAAAGACTCATCGTTGAGCCATGTCTACAATCAGCCATCAGCTTTTGGGTTGTAAGGTATCTTCTAGTAGCAGCTTCTCTCTAAATGTTGGGCTGATAATATTTATTTTATATGTAGATAAGTATATACATGTATCTCCATATAGATGTATCATTAATACCTCCTCTTCAAATGCATACATAAATGGATAAAAACTCCTAATCAGTCACTGAATGACTATCCAAGTTAAGGCAAACTAAATACTTTGAATCTCAGTTTCCTCATCTTTAAAATGGTTTACAATGCTGCCTCATAGAATTATGGTGAGGATTGAAGGAGCAAATATATATACAATGCATTTAGCTCAATAGCTAGTGAAGAATAAAAAGTTCAGTAAATAATATTAGTCTTAAAGTGTAGGGGTGAAGACAGTACAATCCTGTGATGCTTTCCATTTGTAAAGAAGTTGCATTATGATTTCTAGAGCTCTTTCACCTACATTATGCCATTATATTCTCACAATGTGTATGTGAAATAGAGGGTATAGGATATGTTCCGATTTATAAGTAAGATTCAACTTCTGACTGCTGTCATGAGTGTTTGCTCACAGACTGAGTAAAACAAAATATGAGCCTTATGCAGCTGAAAGAGTAGGACTTTCTTTTGCCTTTTGAATCCAAGAAATTAGTGTGCCCCAGAATGCCGCTGTAAAGTCAGAGTTCATGGTGACTTTCAAATTTATAGGATGACTTTCAAATTTATAGCTCACTGGTTAAGAGCTTAAGGTTTTAAGGGCACCTGGGTGGCTTAGGTGTCTGACTCTTGATCTTGGCCAGGCCATAATCTCATGGTTTGTGAGATCAAGCCCCATGTCAAGCGCTGCACTGACAGTGTGGAGCCTACTTGGGATTCTCTCTCTCTCTGCCCCTCCCCTGCTCACTAGCTTGCACTCTCTCTCTTTCTCGAAATAAATATTTTTTAAAAAAGAGTTTAGGTTTTAGAATAGACAAATTTGGTTCCACCACTTTAATAGTTGTGTTAACAATGTTATTTAAGTCTTCAAAGCTTCAAGTCCTCTTGTAAAAATAAGGCTAATAAAGCAATGACTAAATAAGATCATTTGCATAATAGTAATAATATCTAATATTTATTGAAGCTTCCATAAAATACTTTTCACAGTGCATAGCAGGGTAATGCTCAAAACAGAGCTGGTGTATAAGCCACCCACTCACGTATGCTACAAGCACCACTAATGTTTGGAGCTCTTATTACAGTTGCCAACTCAAAGAGTAAAACAATAAATTTGTTCCTAATGTGAAAAGATAGCTAATGGACAAATGATTAGTCACCATTATAAGTACTTACTTTATTAGAAAACAGAGTAAACATGTAGAGTCCCAGATCAGAAAATAACTCTAGGGCAAGGTCAGCTTTCTGCCCTGTGGAAGACCTTGTCTCTTCTCTAGAGATTGCTATGATCCTTTCATTTTACTCCAAAGAAAGACTTTCACTTGGGGAATTTCTTTGTAGAGTTCCATGGTTTTATCCCAAATGCTCTTAGTCTGGAAAATTACTTTGTATTCTTATGTTTAATATTCTGAGTTTCTGTTAAAGATGGAATTTTTGCTGAGTTAAAGGATCACACAGTTCTTACAGGTCCCAGTTTGGCACCAAACTTTAATCTTTTGTGGCTTTGAGTTAGTCTTGGCAGAGCACTTCTAGAGTAGGAGGATTTTTAATGTTGTTTTTTTTTTTTTTTTTTAACAAGGCACTTTAAAGTGTTCATTTAGGCTCAGACCAAAGTAAACTGACCACTCTATTCCCATGAATTTTAGAGGGACAAGGGTTAGAATTCACGGGAAAATGTGGTAAGCAAACCTACTGAGAATTTAGTTGATATTGTGGGTTGATACTATAAAGCAGAAGGAAGACTATGGTGTTACTAAAAGAAACTTTCTCACAAACGCTTTTTTTTTTAACTTTCCACTACACTATGCTCCCATAATACTAGAGGTGTTTTGAATATATAAATATACATGTTTACATAAACACACACACACACACACACACACACATACATATATATACTTTGTACCAATGCCAAAAGTTGAGTGATAAAAATTGATACTTTCCTAAATATGAAATCATAAAATGAACTTCCAGTATAAAAGAATAATTCTAAAATTTTTATTGAAAATGGCAGTGAAAATTTTAAAGTCTAACATGGCAGTGAAGAACCATAATTTTCCAAACACTGTCAGCTGCTAATAGGTCCTACAGTGACTATACAGCATATTTGTCTTGCTAAGTAGACATTAATCTGAAGTAAGTGAAAGTAATATTTTCTCACAATACTTTTTTTCTCTTCTACATAGCTTTTCTTATTATTTATTATGTCTGAAAACTATATATGATTTTGGAACTTTTCATCATCAGGAATATTTGAGATGGAAAACTGATATTCTGCTTTTAATTCTTGCTCATAAGTTGTGATGAATTTCCGATGAGACTTTTTCTTGAGAGAACTCATATCTCAAATATAGTTTAAAGGTTAAAAATTAAATATGTCTTATATTGGTAACATTGTTTATTATTATGATAAATTTTAGTATCCAATAATTCTATAAAGATTAAAAGAATAATACTACTTTATTTCTACTGTATTCTATCTTTTGAATCATGTAGTCATTATTTTTCAAAATCTTCTTAAATCTATCTAGCTAGGGTAGCTTTTCTACTATTAACACCCCAGTGAAGTTTCTTATTTTGTTAACTATTCTTTTTTATTGAGACATAATTGACATATAGCATTGTATAAATGTAAAGTGTTGATTTGATACATTTATGTGTTGCAATATGATTCCCACTATAGCATTAGCTAATACCTCCATCATATCACAAAATTATAATTTCATTTTGTGTTTAGAACATTTAAGATGTAGTATCTTAAGTTTAATGACTGCAGCTTGTTACATTCACTTATTAAGTATTTACTATAATCCTTAAAAAAAAAAAAAGCTAATTATCCCATCTGGGCTTCAAATAAAGTGATTTTAATGAGTAAAAAAAAGTCTAGTCTCTTAGCAACCCTGAAGTATGTAATACAGTATCATTGACTATAATCACAATGCTGTGCATTAAATCTCAAGAATTTACTCATCTTCTAACTGCAAGTTTGCACTCTGTGACCATTATCTTCCTGATTACCCCACCTCCCAGCCACTGGAAACAACTCTTCTATTCTGTTTCTAAGAATTCAGCTTTTTTGGGTTCCATTTTTTAGTGAGATATGTCCTTCTTTGTCTGACTTATCTCACTTAGCATAATGCCCTCAAAGCCAAATGGCAGGATTTCCTTCTTTGTCAGAGTTGAATAATATTACATTTTATACATTTACCACATCTTCTTTAGGGATACTTAGATTGTCTCCATATCTTGGCTATTGTAAGTAATGCTGCAATAAACATGGGAGTACAGATATCTTTTCAATATACTGTTTTCATTTCCTTTGGATATATACCCAGAAGTAGAATGCTGGATTATTAGGTAGTTCTATTTTAATGTTTTCAGGGAACTTCATAATGTTTTCCATAATGACTGAACCAATTTACATTCCTGCCCTTGTCTTGTTCTTGATCTTAGAGGAAAAGCTTTTAAACTGTGACCATTGAGGATGATGTTAGCTGTGGGCCTAACATACATGGATTTTATTATGTTGAAGTACATTTTCTTCTACATCCAATTTGTTGAGAGCTTTTATCATGAAAGAGGTTGAATTTTGTCTACTACTTTTTCTATTATGCATCTATTGAGCTGATCATATTATTTTTATCATTTGTTCTATTATTGTGATGTATCATATTTATTGATTGGGATATAATTAGCCATCCTTACATCCCACGGATGGATCCCACCTGATCATGGTATATGATCCTTTTGTTGTTGTTGTTTTATTGTTTTTTTTTTTAATTTTTTTTCAACGTTTTTCATTTATTTTTGGAACAGAGAGAGACAGAGCATGAACGGGGGAGGGGCAGAGAGAGAGAGGGAGACACAGAATCAGAAACAGGCTCCAGGCTCCGAGCCATCAGCCCAGGGCCTGACGCGGGGCCAGAACTCACGGACCGCAAGATCGTGACCTGGCTGAAATCGGACGCTTAACCGACTGTGCCACCCAGGCGCCCCAGGTTTTTTTAAACATTAATCAAAATGGCTAGCATTTATTAATCATTCATATTATATCAGGTTGAGTGTTTAACATGGATTACTAGGGCTTATAAAAACCCTGGTATATGATCATTTTAATGTCCTGTTGAATTAGGTTTGCTAGTATTTTGTTGAGAATTTTCACATTTCTATTCAAAAAGGATATTGCCCTGTAGTTTTCTTTCTTGTAGTATCCTCATCTAGCTTTAGTATCAGGATAATGCTGTCGTGTAAAATGAGCTTGGAAGTGTTCCCTCCTATTTAATTTTTTGAAATAGTTTGAGAAGGATTGGTGTTACTTCTCCTTAAGTGTTTGGTAGAACTTACAGGGAAACCATCTGGTCCTGGGCTTTTCTTTGTTGGGACATTTTTGATTATTGATTCAGTCCCTTTGCTATTTAATTATTCAGTAGGTTATATTTTTTTCTAGAAATTTATTCATTTCTTCTAAGTTATCCAGTTTGTTGGTGTTCAATTATTCTTTATTTTATAATTGTTTCTTTTTATCTTTTGTATTTCTGTGGTGTCAGTTATAATATCTCCTCTTTCATTTCTAATTTTACACATTTTTTTTTTAATTTTTTTTTTTTTTTAACGTTTTATTTATTTTTGAGACAGAGAGAGACAGAGCATGAACGGGGCAGGAGCAGAGAGAAAGGGAGACACAGAATCGGAAGCAGGCTCCAGGCTCTGAGCCATCAGCCCAGAGCCCGACGCGGGGCTCGAACTCAGGGACCGCGAGATCGTGACCTGGCTGAAGTCGGACGCTTAACCGACTGCGCCACCCAGGCGCCCCTAATTTTACACATTTTAATCTTCTTTTTTTTTTCTTAGTATAGCTACTGTTTGTCAACCTTGTTTATCTTTTCAAGAAACCAGATTCTAGATTCTTTTGCCTTTGCTACTGTTTTTCCCGTCTCAATTTCATTTATTTTCATTCTGATTTCTGTTATTTCCTTCCTTCTGCTAACTTTGGGTTTGGTTTATTCTTTTTCTAGTTCCTAATAGTGTATAGTTAGGTTGTTCATGTGAGATATTAATTTTTCTTGTTTTTTTTTCTTTTGAGAGAGAGAGAGAGAGCAGAGGAGGGACAGAGAGAAAGAGAATCCCAAGCAGGCTCCACGCCATCAGTGTAGAGCCTGACGTGGGGCTCAGTCCCACAACTGTGAGACTGTGACCTGATCTGAGACCCAAGAGTCAGATGCATAACCAAAGCAACCCAAGAATCCTGAGATCTTTCTTTTTCTTAATGTAGGCATTTATCACTTTAAACTTTTCTCGTAGAACTGCTTTTGCTGCATCTTATAAGTTTTGGTATATTGTGTTTCCATTTCATTTGTTTTAGGATATTTTTGGATTTCTCTTTTGATTTCTTCTTTGATCCATTTGTTGTTTAGGAGTATGTTGTTTAATTTACACACATTCATGAATTTTCTAGTTTTTCTCCATTATTAATTTCTAATTTTATACTATTGTCAGAAAAGATGCTTGTATCATTTCGGTTTTCTTAAATTTGTTAAGACTTGTTTTATGAGTGTACATATGATGTAACCTGGAAAATGTTTTATGTGCACTTGAGAAGAATATGTATTCCACTGCTATTGTGTGGAATATAACGTAGATGTCTGTTAGGTCCATTAGATCTAAAGTTCCAGTCCGTTGTTTCAGTATTGATTTTCTGTCTGGATGATCTATCCATTGTTGAAAGTGAAGTATTAAAGCGTCCAACTATAATTGTGCCATTGTCTATTTTTCCCCTTACATTTATTAGTACTTAATATATTTAGGTGTTCCAGTGTTGAGTGCATAAATATTTACAGTTTTTATTCCCTCTTAATGAATTGACCCCTTTATCATTATATAATGATCTTCTTTATTGCTTGTTACAGTTTATGACTTAAAGTCTATTTTGTCTAATATAAGTATAGCCACCCCTAATTTCCAAATGCATGGAATATCCATTTTCATCCCTTCACTTTGAGCTTATGTGTGTCCTTAGAGGTGAAGTGAATCTCTTGTAGGCAGCATATAGTTTGGTCTTGTTTTTTCATTGTTTTTTCATTCAGCCACTCTGTGCCTTTTGATTAAAGAATTGAAAACATTTAAGTAATTATTAATGGGTACTTACTTCCTGATGCCATCTTTTTAATTGTTTTCTGGCAGTGTTTCAGTTCCTTTGTTCCTTTCTTCCTCTCTTTCTTCCTTCCTTTGTGAAGTAATGATTTTTCTGTAGTAGTGTGGTTTCATTGACTTCTCTTTGTCCTTTGTATACTTACTGTAGTTTTTTGCTTTGTGGCTACCGTGTGTTGCAATTAGGGAAGACCAACATAAAACATCTTCTGGATATAACAGTCTCTTTGAAACAGATAGCAACTTTGATCACATACAAAAACCCCTCTCCCCAACATTTTATGTTTTAACATCGTAATTTACCTCTTTTTATAATGTGTATCTAATAATTATTACAGCTATAATTATTTTTAATACATCTGACCTTAAATTTTACACTAGAGTTAAGTGATTAACAGACCATTGCATTACAGTATAGAGTATTCTGAATTTAACTATATACATACTTTATCAGTATGTTTTATATTTTTATGTTAATTTTATATATTTGCTTCCTTTCATTTCAGTTTTAAGAATTCCTGTTAGCATTTCTTGTAAGGCAGATCTAGTAATGACAAATTCCATCAGCTTTTGTTTGTCTGGGAAAATCTAACTCTCCTTCATTTTGGAAGAACAACTTTGCCAGCTCAAGTATTCTTGGTTGGCAGTTTTTTTCTCTTCCTGTACTTTGAATGTATTATCTTACTCCCTCCTTACCTGCAAGATTTCTGCTGAGAAATCCACTGATAGCCTTATGGGCATTCCCTTGTATGTGAAGAATTTGAATTTCTTCACCTCATGAACTTGGATGTCTAGATCTCTCCCTAGGTTTGATAAGTTCTCAGTCATTACTTCTTAAATTTGCTTTCTGTCCCTTTATCCCTCTCTTCTCCTTATAGGGCTCTAATAAGACCTATATTGTTTCTATTAATGATGTCCTATTATTCATATAGGCTTTCTTCACTCTTTTTCATTCTTTTTCTTTGTTCTCCTCTGACTGGTAATTTTATATGACCTACCTGTCTTCTACTTTATAGATTCTTTCTTCTGTTTGATACAGTGGTCTATTGATGCTTTCTATTGCATTTTTTTTTTAATTTTATTCATTGTATTCTTCAGCTCCAGAATTTCTGTTTTTTGTTTTTATGATTTCTCTCACTGTTATACTTCTCATTTTGTTCAGGTATTTTCCTGATTTTATTGAACTTTCTTTGTATCTTCTAATAATAGGTTACTTAGCTTCCTTGAAACAACTATTTTGAATTCTTAATCAAGCAAATTGTAGCTCTCCATTTCTTTGGGAAATGGAAAATCATTGTGTTCCTTTGGTGGTGTCATGTTTCCTTGATTTTTCATGCTCCTTAAAGTCTTGGAATACTATCTGTATATTTAAAGTAATAGTCACCTCCTCCTGTCTACTGACTGGCTTAGGGATAAAAATACCTCCATCAGCAGTATTAGAGATTCGGAGGCATTCTCGGGCCTTTTCAATGGATATGCCTGCTCCCTACTTCTTGTCCCCTTGGAAATTCCTAAGATTGTATGCCTTCTCTTGCAAAGCCAGATGCTGACAGCTTCTTGTTTGCTTGCTTTCCCTAGAATAGTGCTCAGTTTTGTGTGTTGTCTCCCAGTCCTACAGAGTCAGGCAAGCTTTTTATGCATGTATATGCTCATTAGCTGTCTGCAGAGACTTGTTTTCCACTACCCCTGGGGTTGGTGGGTGTGGGTAAGTCATGCAGAATGTTGGGGTGTCCCTGGGCCACCTAAGGGGAGATCTGCAGGCAAGATGTCCCCAGCAGCTCATGAGTTGGCTTCCTGCCATGCAGTTAATAGAATCTGCATTCCTTTTTTTATGTTCCATTCCAAGCCCTGGATGTTGTTCTCCAAGCCACTCCCTGCCCTGCAGTTATGTAGCATGCCTCAGTATTGTGGATGGGGTAAAAAAGAAATAGGTATCTTTAGCAGCTTCCGACCCAGCTGAGAAAGTGACACTGTTTCTCTTACTTTCTTCAATCCATCCTATCTTAGAATTTTTTTGCTCTAACAGTGTGCTGGAACTTTTCCACTGGACCCTTGGACTTCCACAAAGGCACTCTTATATATGAATGATTGTCTAGATTGGTGTGCTTTGAAAAGAAGATGGTAGAAAGCTCCTATTTCATCTTTTTGATCCCTGTCTAACTCTGACTTTGCTTTTTTTTTTTAATAGTGATGTTACAATCACATTTTGTGTTAATTGGTGTGGGTTGTTTGCTGAAAAGTGGCAAAATAAAACAAGTAGTTATGTAATTTTAAAAAGGACACTAGGTGTTAATTGAGTTGTAAACAGTGTTTAGTGCTGTTCAGTAAGGATTAAATGAGTTAGCCAAAATTATAGGTGTAGTGTGAATGGGGAATCCAGAATTTGAGTCTAGGCAGTTTGATTCTAGAACTATGCTTCTGAGTATGATAGCCTTTTGCCATATATAACTACTTAAATTTGAATTAAATTATATAAATAGAAAATCATTTTTATCACTGCTATATTGCAAGTGCCCAATAGCTACACACGCCTACTGGCTACCATATTCTGTTTGAACAGTAAACAGAATATTCCCATTTTTGCAGAAAGTTCTATTAAATGGCACCACTCTAGAAGGAAAATTCTGAGCATCTATACTGTACCCTGTCACCTGTGCTTTTATATACCATTGTCAAATTATTAAAGCAAATTTATTCTCAAAGATTTAATTTTTCCTTCTGTGCAGATAACCATTACAAGTATCTCTCTAGCTTGGCAATTTTCCTAATTATCAGTACCACATTTCCATCTGTATGCCAGGTATGTTCACTTGGACAGTCCAGTATCAACCCAAACATATTTTTAAATTGAATATCACCTGTTCCCCAAAATCACCTCCCTCTATTGACTTGCCCATTTCCATCTTTGCTTCTCATTTATTTCAGATAATGAAGCTTAGTCATTGAATTTTTATTTTTTGTTCCTTCTTTATCATTCTATGAATCTATATCCTGTCAACCTTCCCTTAAAAATGTCTCTCAAATATGACTTTTCTACTGCTATGACACTGCACCAAAATGAATGTACTTGAATCTTGTTTTTCCCCAAGTCCTTCCAGTCTACCCATGATATTAGATCAATAATACCAAATACCATATATATACAATGGAGTATTACTCGGCAATCAAAAAGAATGAGATCTTGCCATTTGCAACTACACGGATGGAACTGGAGGCTATTATGCTAAGCGAAATTAGTCAGAGAAAGGCAAATACCATATGACTTCACTGCTTTGAGGCATTTAAGATACAAAAAAGATGAACATAAGGGAAGGGATGCAAAAATAATATAAAAACAGGGAGGGGGACAAAACATAAGAGACACTTAAATATAGAGAACAAACAGAGGGTTGCTGGAGGGATTGTGGGAGGGGGGATGGACTAAATGGGTAAGGAGCATTAAGGAATCTACTCCTGAAATCACTGTTGCACTATATGTTAACTAACTTGGATGTAAATTTAAAAATTAATTAATTAATTTTTTAAAGAGTAATACCAAATACCAGTGGCTAAGTCCCTCTCATTGTCAGAAAATTATACTTGCCCTTAAAAATTGATTAAATGCCTTCTACAATCTTATCTACCTTATCTGTTTATCCATTTGTGCATAAACTGTTCATTCTAACCAGACTGGTCTGATTCTGTGTTGTTACATAATTCACCTTTGCAATCCTAAAATATTCTTGTTCCTCCTCCACACATCTTCACTTATTGAAATCTTAACCATACTTTAAGGACTAACCTCAGGGCCCTTCTTATCCATGGAGTGAAACCATTTTAAGTCATAATGTTCTTTTCACTTGCTAGAGTAGTCACTCTATGTACTAGTCATCATATAAGCTCCTGTCTTACTAGGTGGATTAGGGTTCTTCAGAGTAACAGAACCAATAGGTTATATATATCCCATTGGGTTTATCTGTATATATAGGCATCTGTATATCTGGCTGTGTGTGTGTGTGTGTGTGTGTGTGTGTGTGTGTGTGTGTGGAGAGAGAGAGAGATTGATTTTAAGGCATTGACTTACATAAGTATGGTGACTGGCAAGTCTGAAATCCTCAGGGCAGGCTAGAAGGATGGAAATTCTAGGAAGAAGTTGATGTTTTGAGACTGAAGGCCATCTAAAGCCAGAATTGTTTCCTCTTCAGAAGACCTCAGCCTTTTCTCTTAATTCCTCTAACTGATTGGATGAAGACTACCTACATTATGAAGGGTGATCTGCTTTACTAAGGCTCTACTAATTTAAGTGTTAATTACATCTAAAAAGTACTTTCACAAAAACAGTTAGATGAGTATTTAATCAAACAACTAGGTGCCATTGCCTAGCCAAATTGATACATAAAATCAACCATCTCTTTGGATTTACATATTTTTAGAGCTCTTAACTCTACGGTCCAGCTAGACATATGGAGGGGGAAAAGGAACAGCATTTGAGAAATTGCAGTATATAAATATTACAGGATATGAAAACAGTTGGAGCTTGTGAAGAGTATAAAACACTCCTCCATTTCAGAAAGAAGAGCATTATGAAGAAAAAGGAAACAAAAAAAATTTTCTGAAATTTGTTCATATACAACAATAATCTCCCTACTAATACTTTCTACTACTAGTAGTATGTTCCTTTCGGTGTTTCTATAAAGTTCATATCTTCTTTTATCTAATCAGAAATCCTGTGTTTTCCATCCAACCAGTCTCTTTTAGTTGTGCATCAGATTATTCTAATCCAGCCTGCTTAATTAAGTGCCACTCAGAAAATTTATTTCAATAGTGATATTTTGTCATATGACTTTCCCTCTTGGCATATGAAGTCAGAATTTTTTTTAAAAGCAAGATCCCTTGTAAACAAAATATTTCTTTCTAATTTTATATTTCTTTGTATCCTCTGTATTACTTGATATGATAACCTCTGCATAGTCATTAATCAGTAAGGACTGGCTGACTGACAGGTTCTGCTTTGGCTATATAAGGTGTTCTGAGTTCTATTCTCACATTACCTGTTGATTCTTGAACATTACTACTTGATTATCTCATCAGTATCTCACACCTGACATGTTTCAAACCAATCCCCTGTTCCTTTTGAAATATTGGATGATATGGAGGAACAAAAGGACAGCCATCATGCCCATCCTATATCTTCCCATATAATGATGACCTCCACACTGTCCTGTTATTTTCTTTCATCTTGTATTCCTTTGCCTCAGTGCACTTTTTCTCTCTACCATATAAATCACACTCTGTGTGCCTGGGATACTCTTCTTGATCTCTATATGGCAACTTCCTTCTTGTAATTCACCTTAAACATTATCTTCTATAAGAGGCTTTCTCTGACTAGACAGTATATCTACTACATTATTCTTTACGATATTGCCCTGTTTTAATTCTATGGCTAAAACTTACCAGTATGTCATTTTTTAAAATGTACTCCACGCAGGGCACCTGGGTGGCTCAGTCGGTTAAGCGTCCAACTTCAGCTCAGGTCATGAGCTCAAGGTCTGTAAGTTTGAGCCCTGCGTCAGGCTCTGTGCTGTCAGTTCAGAGTCCGGAGCTTGCTTTGGATTCTGTGTCTCCCTCTCTCTCTCTGCTCCTCCCCAATTCACGCTCTGTCTCTATCAAAAAAATGAATAAACATTAAAAAAACTTTTTTTCATAAATAAATAAAATGCACTCCATGCGATTCTGATACCAGAGGTCCTTTGTTCACACTTTAAAACCTTGCTGTGGATAGTAGATAAGAACAATGTGTTACCATCACAGTGCATTTTTAACTTTATTTTTATAGTCTTAGTTTTAACAGAAAGAAAACTTCCTCTAGAGAATTAGTGCCTTCTATTTACCAAGACTTTTTGTTAAATACTTTAGAGTTGTGCTTCTCCAAATTTTACATGCACACAAACCACTTGGAGAATCTTGTTAAAATATTCAGTAGTTCTAGAGTGGGATCCAAATTCTGCATTTCTGGAATGGATTTTATTTTTTTTAATGTTTTATTTATTTTTGAGAGAGAGAGAGAGAGAGAACGAGCAGGGAAGGGGCAGAGAGAATATTAAAAACAGAACTACCATATGATCCAGCAGTTACCTTTCTGTGTATATATCAGAAGGAAGTCAAATCACTATCTTGACATATCTCTACCCCCATGTTCATTGCAGCATTATTTACAGAAGCCAAGAAATGGAAGCAACCTAAAGGTCCATCAACAGATGAATGAATAAAGAAAATGTGGTGTGTATTCACACACACATAAACACACACGCGCGCGCGCGTGCGCGATGGAATATTATTCAGCCATAAAAAAGGAAGTCCTCACAAAAGGAAAAACCAATTTATGATGAGTCTTGAAGGAACTATGCTAATGAAATAAGTCAGACAGAGAAAGACAAATATTGTATGATCTCATATGTGGAATCTAAAAAAATATTAATTGCTTTTCTACCCACTAACAATCAGGAAAGAAAATTAAGAAAACAATTCCATTATAATATTATCATAAAATACTTGGAAATAAACTTAGTCAAGGAAAGAAGACAGAAATGAATGAAAAGGCATTTTCTGTTCATGGACTGGAAGACTTATAATATTATTAATATGACTGAAAATGATCTACAGATCTAAGAGGACTGAAAGTATTACTGAAAGTGACCTACAGATTCAATGTAACCCGTATGAAAATCCCAATAACATTTTTTTGCATAAATAGGAAAACCCATCCTAAAAATCCTATAGAGTTTTAATAGCAAATAGAAAAACAATCTTTAAAAAGATAGCAAATAGCAAAAATAGCAAATAGCTGAACAATAGCAAAACAGTAGCAAAATGGCAAAGAGCAAAGATAATCTTGAAAATAGCAAAAACAATCTTGAAAAAGAACAAATTTGGAAGAGTCACACTTCCTGATTTCAAAATATATTACACAGCTATAGTAATCAAAAGAATGTAGAACTAGCATAAAGACATATAGACCAATGGAATAAAGTAGCCCCAAAATAAGCTCTCACATATATGATAAAATGATATTCAACAAGGATGTCAAGACCATTCAGTGGAGAAAAACAGTGTTTTCAATAAATGGTGCTGGCAAAACTTGATATCTACATATAAAAGAATGAAGCTAGACCCTTTATTTTACACCATGTGGAAATATTAACTCAAAATGGATTAAAGATCTAAATGTAAGTGCTAAAACTATCAAACCTTTAGGAAAAAAAAGAGAAAAGCTTTATGACATTGGATTTGGTAATAATGTCTTGACTATGATACCAAAGCCCAGGCAATAAAAAGCAAAAATAGATAAATTTAACATCATCAAAATAAAAAACTTTTGTACATCAAAGGCTACAATTACAAGTCTGAAAAGACAGCCCACAGAATGGGAGAGAGTATTTGCAAATCCTATAATCTGATAATGATTTAATATCCAGAATACATAAGGAACTACAAGTTAAGTATAAAAAAAAATGTTTAATGGGCAGTGACTTAAATACACATTTCTGCAAAGAAGACATACAAATGGCTAATAAATACATTAAAAGATGCTAAATTTCAGTAGTCATTAAGGAATGCAAATCAAAACCATAATGAGACCACTTTATACCTGTCAGGATTACTATTATCAATAAACTAGAAAATAAAAGTATTGGTGAAGATATGGAGAAACTGGAACTTTAGTGCTTTGCTGGTAGGAATGTAAAATGGTACAGCTACTGTGAAAAGCAATATGGCAGTTCCTCAAAAAGGTAAACAGAATTGACATATGATTCACTATTTCCACTTCAATTCCAAAAGAATTGAAAGAGGGCTCCAATATTCATATACCAATGTTCATAGTAGCACTATTCACAGTCACCAATAGGTGGAAACAATCCAAATGTCCATCAACAAATGAATGGGTAAACAAACTGTGGTATATGTACATATATACTATGCCTTAAAAAGGAAAGAAACTTTGGGGCACCTGGCTGGCTCATTCAGTTAAGCGTCCGACTTCGTTTCGGCTCAGGTCATGAGCTCTCAGTTCATGAGATCAAGCCCCATGTTAGGCTCTACAGCTGCAGTGTGGAGCCTGCTTGAGATTCTCTCTCTCCCTCTCTCTCAAAATAAATAAATAAACTTAAAAAAAAAGGAATGAAACATTGATACATGACATATCATGGATGAAACTTGAAAACATGCTGAATGAAGTAAGCCTGACACAAAGGGAAAAATATTGGTACCATTCTACTTATCTGAGATGCCTAGAATAGGCAACTTCATAGAGACAGAAAGCAGAATGGTGGTGACTAGGGACTGGAGAAAAGAAAAAGTGGAAAGTTTTTTAATGGGTACAGAGTTTCAGTTTGGCATTATAAAAAATTTCTGTACTGGTGATGCTTGCACATTGTGTATGTATTTAATGCCACCGAACGGTAACTTAAACATGGTTAAAATATCAAGTTTTATGTATATTCTGCCATAATTTAAAAAAATTAATTCTGCATGTCTAGTAAAGCCCCACGTGTTGCAGATGCTACTGGTCTTGGGACCACACTGAGCAGCAAGGACATAGTATAGAGAAAAAAGTGGAGGGGGGCATGTGAGTTCTTCAGGAGAAGGGAACATATGTTTTTAGTTCTATAAACTAGCAGCTGATACATAATGCAATATTAATACCTTTTTCAAGGAATTTATGAAGGAGTAAGTAAAGAAATACAATCTAATAGGGTAACTAATAATTGTAATATAAGAATGTGTCAGTGGGGCGCCTGGGTGGCTCAGTCGGTTAAGCGTCCTACTTCAGCTCAGGTCACAATCTCGCAGTCCGTGAGTTCGAGCCCCGCGTCAGGCTCCAGGCTGATGACTCAGAGCCTGGAGCCTGTTTCCGATTCTGTGTCTCCCTCTTTCTCTGCCCCTCCCCCGTTCATGCTCTGTCTCTGTCTCAAAAATAAATAAACGTAAAAAAAAAATTAAAAAAAAAATAAGAATGTGTCCGTGAACATGATACAGATTTGAGAAAAGCACAAAAGAAAATTAAAGACACTACATCTTTAAAAAGTATTTCTTTGGCTCAGTGGGGGTGTTTTTTGCTCACTTTGTTTCCCATGTGCAGTATGGCATGAAGAACATTGTGTGCTTTACCTGGAAAGTCACCATTGTCATAATCAGATATTACAGCATGATCAGAAAATAAGCTTAGTAAAGCACAGTTTAAGAGTACACTTAGGTATTTGCTGAGGAGAGAAACCACACACAATTTTGGTTTAAATGAACAGATCATGTACTCACTGAGGTAAGCCCAAATTGTTTTGATTTCTTTTTATGAATTTGTAAGGTTTTTAGTATAGCTGTTAATTTCTGTAAAATTCAAATGATTGGTAGAGTCTATTTTATTATTTCCCTTACATATATGTCAAATAACTGGAGATAATGTAAAGTCAAGTATGGCAGTTGTAAATATTTCTTATGTGAAATTATGACCATTGATTTATGAAAAAGGAAAAGTATGCCAATGTATTCATATCATGCTTTATTTATCAGCCACTAAAAATTGACTCATTGAGCCTTATTCCTTCATGGAGAAGCTTACTATTAAAAACGGTACTGTTTGTTTGTTTGCTTTTTTCAGACACGGGTAATATTTCATTAATTAGTAACTCTACAATTTAAATCCATACTATTTATAATTATATCAATATAGGTAATATGGTATATTTCCTAACAAGTAAGATTCAGTCAAAATATCTCTACATTTGCAATGAAATGAAAATTTATGTACATAATTCCAATCTTAAGACAGGCTAAGATTCTGAAGTGTCATCCCAAGGAAGTATACATTATTCTTAATATAATTTTAATGATGAATGGGTTTTCAAAATATTCTAATTTTTTGATAACTGTACATGAGAGAAGCTCTGACTTGCTTATATTTGGTAAATTAGATACCGTATTCCTTCAAACTGGTGGCTAATATGGGTGCCTAGCTGGCTCAGTTGGTTAAGAGGCAGACTTTAGCCCAGGTTATGATCTCACGATTCATGAGTTTGAGCCCTGCATCCGGCTCTGTGCTGACAGCTCAGAGCCTGGAACCTGCTTTGGCCTCTGTGTCTCCTTCTCTGTCTCTGCCCCTACCCTGGCTTGCGCTCTCTCTCTCTCTCTCTCTCTCTCTCTCTCTCTCTCTCTCTCTCTCAAAGATAAATAAACATTAAAAACAAATTTCAAACTGCTGGCTAACAGAAACAGTTGCCTCAACTTTTTAAAAAATGTTTATTTATTTTGAGAGAAAGAGTGCTAGTGGGGGAGGAGCAGAGAGAGAGAGGGAGAGAGAGAATCCCAGGCAAGCTCCATGCAGTCAGCAGAGCCCAACGCGGGGCTCCATCTCATGAAATGTGAGACCATGACCTGAGCAGAAATCCAGAGTCGGTTGCTTAACTGACTGAGCCATCCAGGTGCCCCCTGTTGCATCAACTTTTTATAGAGAAAACTAAACATGAGATACATTTAAAAGTGACATGAATTACAATCAAATCAGTGGCAGTGTAGGAATACAATCCAGTGTCCTGAAAAAACATGCATTGTGCACAGGATCTGGCTTTCCTTTTATTTCATTTCTAGAATTTTTATTAGCTTCAAATCTAAGCTGAGAATAAAGCAACAAAACTGTAAATTCAATGATAAAATCTGAATAAATGAGCTACCTAACCAGATACTTCAATTAGGGTGCAGAGTGGGATGGCAGGGTGAAACTCAGCATCATACTTTTTCAGAAGCTGTTAGGGATGTAAAGAATGCATGATCATGATATATTTATTAATATTTCAGAAGAATTAAATTGTGAAGAGATGGCAAATTCTGAAAGAGCTGAAGAGATGCAAGAAAATTATCTGAGAAACGGGTAAGCTTTGTCTAGATTCTACTGAAAGCCTTCTGCAATTTCAGATATGCTTTATCCTTTTCAAAGCTATGGCAAAAATGTTTGTAATTTTTTCCAAAAATAGCAGTGCTATTTTTGTGCTGGAATTCAACATAATCAGTGAATGTCTTGTAGCTTACCAGTACAAGAGAAGAAATACCTGAATATTTTCAATTCCGTTCTCTAGGGATCCTTCAGTCCATGTGGTACATTTAATGCACGAAAATACTGGATTCTGATTATTTTTTTCACTGAATAGATGTCTGTGTGTTTATGTATGTTTGTATGTTAGAAAAATTTCCTATACCTATAATCCATTAATTTACAGATTTAAAATTGAAATAGCTTAAAGTCTATTTGTTTCACTTTTATTATAATAATGGCCTTACATTTAGATGTATAAGCTGTAAAAGTCAAGAGGACCTCTTTTGATAGCTTGTTTCCTTAATGCAGGGCTACAAATAGCCAGAAAGGCAGTTCCCACCATATCTGCTCATGTACTATTTTCTGCTTTAAATTCTGGTAGAAAAGAGACTTTCAAAAGACTACCCAAACCCTCCTTCAGAGGCTTTTCATGAAGGTCAATGAAAGACAGAAATATTTCCCTGAAACAAATTTCAAAACAGAGCTTACTGAGTCTTAGCTAAAATCAGCATTTGTTGGGGGGATGTGGGGAGTTCATGGCTGGCTCAGTCAAGAGGAGCATGCCACTCTTGATCTCAGAGTCATGAGTTTGAACCCCATGTTGGAGGTAGAGATTACTTAAATAATAAAATAAAAAACTTTCAAATCAGCATTTGAGGTAAAGGAAGGGCTTTACAATCTTAAAGCACTTGTTGTCATCTGTGAAACATCTCAGAACAAAATGGCCCAGTATTTAAATGAATTTTTAACCTCAGAGGGAATAAAATTAAGTGACTTGACATTTATCAAAGTTGATGGAGCTATGTTACAAAGCTGGAGAGGAGAGTCAGAAGTTCATCCTTCTGTGATGTCTTTTTTTGAAAACTTAATGTTGCCTTCCAGTCTTCCTTTAATGTATAAGAATGTTGTATGTGTATGTATCTTTAATTGACAGATTTCTGTGAAAGCTATGAATAAAACCTATAGTTTTCATCTGGACTTGAAATGTGAGCTAAGAAAGGAAATTTTCAGTGGGGGACAAAATTCATGTTATACTTATTTAATGCATACTTAATAGTACTTCTTTCATTAAAAGTTTACATTTCCTCTTGTTACAAATCTTAAAAATTCCAGTCTACCACCTTATACCCATTAAGATGTATGCTATTAAAAATAATAATTAAAAAACAAAATATAACATAGCAAATATTGGTGAGGATGTAGAAAATCCTTGTGCATGGTTGATAGGAATATAAAATAGTGCAGCTGCTATGGAAAACAGTATGATGGTTCCTCAAAAAATTAAAAATAATCATGTGATCCAGCAATTTTGATCTTAGTTATTTACCCAAAATAATTGAAAGTGGGGATTTGAAAAGATATTTGTATACCCATATTCATAGCAGCATTATTCATAGTAGGCAAAGAGTAGAAGCACTCTGAAAGTGTTCATTGATGAGTGGATGGATGGATAAATAAAATATGTTATATACATGCAATGGAATAGTAATCAGCCTTAAAAAGGAGAAAAATTCTGACATGTGCTGCAACATAGATAAACATTGAAGGTATTTAACCCTACAGAATTGGGTGAATAAACCCTACAGAAAAGAACAAGATACTATATAGTCCTACTTACATGAGGCACCTAAGGTAGTCAGATTCATAGAGAGAGAAAATAGAATGGTAGTTGCCAGAAGCTAGGGCCAAGAGAGAAGAAGGGGAATTACTGTTTAATGGGTATAGAGTCAGTTTTTCAAGGTAAAAGTTCTGTGGATGGATGGTGGTGATGGGAGCACCATATGAATGTACTTAACCAACCGCAATTTAAAAATTTCTATTCCAGAGGTTTGCCTTCAGTTGTTATCCTAACTAATGTAGACATAGCCAGTGACAACTTAGTTTTCCCATTGATTATGATAAAAATCTTGTACTGTATATCCTTAAGCGTGTTTTTAAAATTTCATTGTTGATGCGGATTTGCTATCAAGAATGAGATTTGATAGTTAGGAACAATTTTAATTGGAAAAATCTGCAGTTATATTTACATTGTAACCTTTCCATCTTCAACATTTATTTTCCAGAAAACTACAAGAACTCCCCAAAGTAAGAAAACAAATTGTTGGACCTATTGAGATAGTAAGTGAAATCAGTTAAAAAGTACATATATCATACAATTTTAGGGAATTGTCAGTAGTGCTTAAAATGATTGATAGTTCACATCTATTGTGGGGGGAAGAAGGGGAATTTTATAAGTAATTACAATATTACCTCTCATAGGAAAAAATATAATTAACCCAACGTTTCCATAATAAGGGATAAGAAAAAAAGCACAATATTTACACAATGATCCCAATTTTGCAAAAAAAAAAAAAAGTGTGTGCATGTGTGTGTGATGCATACATTGATAAAAGTCGCTTGGTTATTTTCAAAGTGTATAAATTCTTTTAAATAAAAAATAATTATGTAAATATTTTATAAAAATATACCTAAAAACAGTATGTTAGCATATGTCTTTAGGATTATGTTCAAGGACCATTTTCAGGAATGTGTTCCCAAAACAATTCCTCTACCTACTCTAATCTGTATGTCATTCTGGCTATCAGTGTCATTAGAAATTCACACAAAACAGTACCTGCTTTTTCAAAAGTCAAATTCTAAAAAACCTGGGAAGTAGCAGAACATGACAAACTTTATCAAAGACATAACACACTGTTATGGAGGAAGGTGGATGAACAGATGCCCTCTTATCATCTGTAGTACCAAGTACAATGCTGTGGCAGTTACTCCATAAATATTTATTAGCTATCATATGAATAAATGGTAATACATTAAATTTTTTCAGTCTCCACTCATAAAATATGTACTAAGTTCCTCTTGCTGTTATACAAATCTAATTTCATTTCAATACCACTATACATTTTATCTTGACCTCTCAGTAAGATAAATAATCCATATTTTCAAGTTTTGTTCATGTTTTTGTTTTGGAATAGCATTGTTGGGATCTGCTATAGAATAGAATATAAAGCATTCAGTATTTGGCTTTCAATGATTTCTTTCTTCTTTTTTTCAGTTATCTTTTTCTTATTCCAAACAGACTTACAAATTATTATTATAAATAAGTTTATAGAATAGATACTGCCCCAGCTAGAAAAAAAATCAAAGGAATTTAAAATAAGAATGAAAAATATAATTTATTATATTTGGTGAACTAATTTTTACCACATGGTTACCGTTCACTGCACTTACTTTTATCATTGCTATGATGTTGATAAACCTAAAGAATTGAAAGTTTGAAGTTCAACTGTCCATAAGCCAAGATATTGTCATTGCAGTGTTTCAAAATATATTAATTTATTTTAGAATCAACCAAATGGAAGGAAGTTTCTGATTCATACCCACATCTATCTGACCTGTGTCACAGATGCATAATTTGTACAGATTTTGCTACTTTTTTTTAATTTTTAAAAAATCTTTTAAATGTTTATTTTAGAGATAGACAGAGCTACTTTATAGCAACTTCTTCAACAACCAGCAACAACTTCTTCAAAATACATTGTAAATCGCTAATATCAGGGATCCTTTTTTTAATTTTATATATAAAATACTTTTCCATGATTTTATACATTTATTGAGTCTCTTAATTTATGAAATAACATTTACTTGATGGCAAAAACTGTAGGTTGGTTTTATTTTTGTTTTTTACAGCTGTAATGCTACTATGTTTTGTTTTCCTCAGTTTCGCTTTGCTGACAGACTGGACATCACACTCATGATCCTGGGATTACTGGCATCACTGGTAAACGGAGCCTGTCTTCCTGTAATGTCACTGATTTTAGGAGAAATGAGTGATAACCTTATTAGTGGATGTCTAGTCAAAACCAATACAAGTGAGCACAGTATTTACTTTTCTATGTTTCTGGGGACTCAAAAGCATTAAATAAAACAAACAGAGAGCTCATAATACAGATTTGTATATTGTCAAACAATATCTACGTGATATGTATATAAGTCCTTTATTCTTCCATATTGCCAGGGACTAAGGAACCAAAGTCTGTATTAGTATTTGTCAAAGAAACAGAACCAAAAGGATGTGAGTGCATGTGTATATATTTATAGAGAGAAAGAGAAAGAAATTTTTGTTAAGGAATTGGCTCATGCCATTATGGAAGCTGATATATACAAAATCTGCCAGGTGGGCCAGCAGGCTGAAGTCCCAGAAGAGAACCATTGTTGCAGTTCAAGTCCAAAAGCCATTTCCGTTCACAGTATATAAAAATCATCTGAGGGGCACCTGGGTGGTTCAGTTGGTTGAGCGCCCAACTCTGGATTTCGGCTTAGGCCATGATCCCAGGGTCATGGGTTCGAGCCCCAAGTCAGGCTTTGTGCTGAGCGTGGAGCCTGCTTGAGATTCTCTGTCTCTCTCCCTCTGCCCCTCTCCCTCACTTGCTTTCTCTCTCAAAAAAAAAATCATCTGAGACTGAGTGTACCTCAACTTGTCTTTCCAGGAAATTAAATAATTTCGTATCAAAAGTGATCATCGTATCGTGATTTAATCAAAGGCTTGAGCCATTTCAGGGCACTTATTTATAATACACACTTTATTATTTTTTTAATGTTTATTTTCGAGAGAGAGAGAGAGAGGAGAGAGAGCATGAGCAGGCGACAGGCAGAAAGAGCCAGAGACATGGAATCTGAAGCAAGCTCCAGGCTCTGAGCTGTCAGCACAGAGCCTGACAGGGGGCTCAAACTCACCAGCCATGAAATCATGACCTCAGGTGAAGTCAGACGCTTAACTGACTGAGCCACCCAGGAACCCCCATAATACACACTTTAAAAAGAAGAAATCAAAAGTGACAAAATCTCTCAGATAACTGCTTCGAGTTTCATTAATAGTATATAGACATGCATGGGATTGTAGAGCATAATGCAGCAAGGAAGCCAAAATGAGCATGCAGAAAATTACGATACTAGAGACAAATACCCTGAATAAAGATAGGAGGGAAATCTAATAATCAGGCATAGGGGAAAAGGTGTTTTTATATTTCCCATAGTTATAGATGTCTTTCATGTATCATTACCTTTGTAGTATCCTATTTCAGGGTCGTGTTCTTCAAGGTAGCATTCTTTAGAGGTAAATCCAGTAATTTTATGCACTGACATAGTATCCATAGCCTTTTTTTTTATCTGAAGGATATTAAAAATATTAGTAATTCCCTGATTTTATGTTTTCCACAAATTATACAATAAGAAGCATCCTTGTAGCTGTTTATTATAACTGAGATAAATGTGTCATTAAAACTTGGACTGTCTTTTAGACATAAGCCTAGCTTTATATACTGTACTCCCCCTCTCTGTCCTATTTAAATTTAAATACTAACATATATCCTCTTGTTTTCCACCTAAGGGCTAATCTTTTAAGTGTCCTAGTCTTGTTTGAGCAGGATAAAGCCATTGCTTCCACTTCTTTGTCTTTTCATGTGATGATCTCCTGTCTACACAATTAATTTTTAGTATTTTAATGATAGAAGCTAAATTAAGGATGCTATTCTGTTTGTTAAACAAATGAAGCCACCAATTCACTGAGTAAATATTTATTGACTGCCAACTGTGTCTCTCTCCAAATGAATGAGTGAAGGAAAGAAGGAGGGAAGGAACAATCTAGCAACCTAAGCCAATATGCTTAGGAATATTCATTTTGTTAGAGCTACTCTATAATTGATTCTCTTACCAGCTTTAGACAGGATGGGCAGAACATAACTACTAATATTGCTTTGAATTTTGACTTTTGATTTTGGTTAGGCCTTCTCCAGGTTTTTTAAATTTCATTGTGTTGTTTGTCAAATGTGGTGAACATTTACCAAACCATACCAAAAGAGGTTTGGTAAAGGTTTAGATAAATACATGGATACTATTGGTACAACATATTATTAAAGAGAAGTGAGGACATTAAATTATATACCTCAACTTAACATTGATTTTCTGGAGAAATGTAGAAGAGGATTATTTGCTCCAACAAATGAAAATATAAATAATAACTGTCACTGATCAAGGGCCCATTTTTGTGCCAGCACTTAACTTTTGCACATGCTACCTCTATTACTATAATCTCCAAAATGAGAATATGCCATTTTTATGTGATTTTAGGTACCATTTTTACAAACAATGTTTATTCTCTTAATTAGCTCAGTTAATTTCATTAAAACTTTCCACCAGATGGGGCGCCTGGGTGGCGCAGTCGGTTAAGTGTCCGACTTCAGCCAGGTCACGATCTCGCGGTCCGGGAGTTCGAGCCCCGTGTCAGGCTCTGGGCTGATGGCTCGGAGCCTGGAGCCTGTTTCCAATTCTGTGTCTCCCTTTCTCTCTGCCCCTCCCCCGTTCATGCTCTGTCTCTCTCTGTCCCAAAAATAAATAAACGTTGAAAAAAAAAATTAAAAAAAAAAAAAAAAAAAACTTTCCACTAGAGTTTAGTACTTCAGTATTAATTCTAGTATGTGGAATAAATTGCTTTAAAATGTTTTCTTACCATAATTCCATAAATGGAATAAGGAAAAGATTATTGTTCGCATATAAAGATCATAAACATTATCATATGTGATGATGGTGCAGTTATGTAAAAGATGAACAGATGAGATGTCTAGAATTCATTTCAAATGTTTATTGAAAAAGTTTTAAGAAAGAAAATTATGATAGTGGATAGTAGATATTGACCACTGTTTTGTGCTTTTCGTGAAATCACAACCTTGATATAATAATTAATGTATGGTGTATTTTTTACCAGAAGATGTATAGAAAAGTGTACATGTAGAGTCGCCTGGGTGGCTCAATATTTTGGGCATCTGACTTTTGATTTCGGCTCAGGTCATGATTTCATGGTCATGGAATCGAGCCCTGTGTTGTGAATCCCGTGGGATTCTCTCACTGTCCCTCCTCTGCTCATTTTCCCTTCTCTCTCTCTCTCTCTCTCTCTCTCTCTCTCTCTCTCTCTCTCTCAAATAAATAAACTTTAAAAAAACTCTTAGAAGAGTTTACATATAAAATTTATAATCCAAAGATTATTTTAAATACTGTTTTATTATGTTGCTATCCTTGTTTCACCCAACATATTTCAATGAGTTTCACTTAAATTTTTACCATGACTGTTACTTCTAGAATTTTTCATATGTGTTCCTGCTTTTCTTGGACTTTCTAAATTATTCCCTGGGATATCTCAAACTGAATTCTAAATGCATAATCTCAGCAGGAAAGGTGAATTCTATTACTGTTACTTACACAACTTTTGTCTGGAATCAGAGATGTCCTAAAGAATTTTTCCAGATATGAGATACATAGTTAATATTTCTTTATAATTTTTCACATTGCATGAGTTCTTTTTGAGAGGAGCAATAATAGTTTCAAACTTTAGGTTAAAGAATAGAAAGTTAAGATGATCATAAACCGTAAGATATTAAGTCCATTTTCTTGAGAATGCATTATATTTCATTTGGAGGGCTATGTATGAAACAGTGTGGCCAATTATAAATTAATTGCCTTCATAATTTAAAAAACTGTGTTACAGCAAATCACCAGAATTGTACTCAGTCTCAAGAGAAGCTGAATGAAGATATTACTGTGTAAGTAATGTTAATGTGTTACTGTGTAAGTAATGTAAAATATCAGTATCATGTTTATTGCACGCTGCTTTATTCAGTACTTACAAGAAAAAAACTAAGGTTTCATCATTAATATTACATATAAGTGATTAAAGCAAATGTGTCCTTTTCTTTTTTTTTTAATATTTATTTATTTTTGAAAGAGAGAGAGAGACAGACTATGCGTGAGTGAGGGGTAGGGAGAGAGGGAGACACAGAATCCGAAGCAGGCTCCAGGCTCCGTGCCATCAGCAGAGAGCCCGATGCAGGGCTTGAACCCACAAACCACGATATCATGACCTGAGCCTAAGTCAGACGCTCAACAAACTGAACCACCCAGGCACACCCCATAAATGTGTCCTTTTCTTTCATTGGATATACAAAATAGAGTTATTATATCATTTTTCTTCTATTTGAAAGTCACTAAGTTCATAAGCCTTAAATTGTATTTGACAGAATTGTCATCAGTAGAAAATTCATTTTTAGATTTGTATTTTTAGACCAATTTTGCCTTCTAGAACTGAAGGTACATATCCTAAAGACTAAAGAACTTATTTTTTTCTTTTTTTCAAATTACTTGCCTTACAAATCTTAGAGAAAAATGCTACTTCTGTAAACTTTAAACACCAAAAAGTCATGTGCAACAAATACTAAAAATAGTAAAATAATTGTTTAAATGTTTATTTATTTTGAGAGGGAGAAAGAGAGAGAGTGTAAGTGGGGGAGGGGCAGAGAGAGAGAGAGAGAGAGAGAGAGAGAGAGAGAGAGAGAATCCCAAGCAGGCTCCATGCTGTCAACACAGAGCCCAATGCAGGACTTGAACTCACGAACCATGAGATCATGACCTGAGCCAAAATCAGGAGTATGACACTTAATCAACTGAGCCACCCAGCTGCTCAAATAATGAAATAATTTCAAAAACAATAACAGTAAAGTTTCATTGACTAATTTTGGAGACTAATTATTGAGACTATTATGGTGATGTTGTATTCAAACTAAAAATTGTAAAGTCTGAAGTAAATAATCTATAAGGGCATTCAGTTTTTGTGTTTTATATATTAAATGGTATCATTTCCTCTGTTATGTGTTGAGTTTGTTAAAGCGAAGCTGTTTATTGAGTATATTCAATGGACTTATGAGAGTTTTTGCTACAGACCTAAGTGATCCCTCGTTTTACTCCCAAAAGTGAATCCTACATGTTGCACAACCCAAGGGACACCTATCACATTGCAGTGAAACTCTCTGGGCCATAATCCTTGACCTGCCCTGTCCAATATGTTAGCCACAGCTACATATGCCTATTTGAATTTGAATTAATTAAAATTGAATAAAGTTACATATTTAGTTCCTCATTTTCAGTCACAGTTCAAGTGTTCAGTAGCCACATTTGGCTGGTGTCATCTTGTCTATCACAGATATGGAATATTTTCTTTGACACAATAAGTTGTATTGGACAGCATGCAGTGTAAATGGCACCCCCTTCAGTTGTACTTTGCTGCAGCCTGAACTCTCTTTGAATGTTGATTCTGTTTTTTAGCAACTCTTACATAAAATTTCTTTATAGTGGGTCTTTTGAAAATTCCTTGTTGAGATCCAGTGTATTGCCTTTTACTGAATTCTATTCTTACAGTATTAAACTGAGGTTCTGATGTATAATGATGAGGTTTGAGCTTTTTACAAAGAATTTTGGAATTTTGAAAAATAGTAGCATCCATTTAAAGAACAGATAATAAAAGGGAGAATAAAATGAAGAGATATGTCTGCATACAGTTATTAAAAGATTTTGAAATTTACAAAGAAACATTCTTAACATTTTTGATCTGTTGTATTTGTTATGCTATTGTTCCTCAAACCGGTGTTCTGTTTTGGGATATTTGAGATACATGAAGAGAAAAGATTTCATGGTCAAACTGATTTTGACAATATCATATGACAACCTCCTTTTGGATATACACAGGACAGATAAGTGTAGTAAAGCTCCATTTATTCCCAGTTATTACTATTTGACTATAAAACCCATTTTTCCCCAAACACCTAGTAACATCCTGTGGAACTAATGTTTTGATGAACACATTTCTGAGAATCATTACTTTATATCCTCTTTTTTGGATGAGGATAAGGTAAAAATACTTCTTTCAGCTATAATCATCAGGAACCAAAGAATTTTATTCTACCTATGTTATTATCTACAGATAATGACTCATAGCTTTATATAAGTTTAATGGTTTTGATGTTCAGCCTGTATCCTTATTTTATTTACCAAATATTCTGAAAATAATTGAATATTTTCTTGTCGAGGCCAAATCATAATGATTAAATAGTCCCAAGATGATTGATGGTAAATATGATGCCCCCTCGTCTGTCAAGGGTTAAATAATTAATTCTGTATGAACTTTTAAGCAAGTTGTTCCTTCCTTTTTGCTACTTCTAATATATATTTCATAATCTACTTGAAAATGAAGGGGCAAACTAGATTACCAAGGCTGTGTTAGATTTACTTCAGTTGCATTTAATGTAAAACCATGGTAATAGTTGTTTAACCATGATAGAAATTTATTTCTCTTACATGTAAATATCTGAAAGTTGGTAGTCTAAGGATGAAATATGGTTCAAAAGGCATTAGGGACTCAGCATCTTTCTGTCTTTGTTCTAGTCATAGGACCACATCCATTTTAGCTGGGCATATTGCCACTTCAAATAAAATGAAGGTTCTCTTATTTAGGAGGAAGATAAAATCAGATATTGGCTGATAGATTAAGTAGATAGCAAATTCTGCTGCATCAAGTAAGGACCTAGAATAATTCCTAAATTGTGTAAAATGTGACTGTTAATATGTGTTACATTTTAAAAGGAGGTGAGTATTCATAGTTAATCGGTCTGAGACATCCTGCATTGAACAAAGTTAATATCTTTAGTTTTTGATTTCTTGATATGTTCACATGTTTCCAAGGAGGAATGACACTAGGTATACAGGGTTTCCCGAATCTATTTGAGAATGCTTTCTCCTCAGAAATATTGCTAGAGTGATTCAGATCATATATTCAGGATTCATATCATGGGTTCAGGATTAAGGTGATGGATTTTTAACCACTTTTTAACTATGGAACCTGTTGGGGAGCTTCTGTAAGCTTCAGTTTCTTCATATGCAAAATGAAATATTAATACTTCCTGAAGATTCAATGATACTCAGATATGTCAAGGGCCTGACATAATATTTAACACAAAATAAATGCTCAATAAATGAAGCTATTAAATCAGCCTTAATTTGCAAGTGGTTTTGAATCAGAAGACTTAGACCATGAAGGTAGTTTCATTTACTGGTGCAAAATAAAGTACCTGGACTTTGGGACTACTGGGGCTTCTTCTTCTGGGTCCCAGGTAGTTTGGAAGTTTGATTACTAGATAAATGAGAGGTAATAACTATAGTATCTTCAATTTGCAATAAATTGAATGTGTTATTTTCTTTGTTCTTAAGGAAAAGTCTATTAAAAAGTGAATCAGGGGCGCCTGGGTGGCGCAGTCGGTTAAGTGTCCGACTTCAGCCAGGTCACGATCTCGCGGTCCGTGAGTTCGAGCCCCGCGTCAGGCTCTGGGCTGATGGTTCAGAGCCTGGAGCCTGTTTCCGATTCTGTGTCTCCCTCTCTCTCTGCCCCTCGCCCGTTCATGCTCTGTCTCTCTCTGTCCCAAAATAATAAATAAAAAACGTTGAAAAAAAAATTAAAAAAAAAAAAAGTGAATCAGTGCTTCTGTAAAAATTATTTTAATTACCTTTTCTGATTAAATGCTTATTATTTTCATTGCACATAACATGAAAAGAAAAAATGCACAAAGAAAATTAAATCACTTATAATCCTGCCACTAATGGATAATAAACATTAGTTTTGTTTTTATTATTATAATCTTTTTACATGTATGAGTACACATACATAATTTTAATATAATTAGAATTATACTGTTTATATTATTTTAATAGCTTTATTGAGGCATAATTTACTTATCATAAAACTCACCAGTTTTAACTGTACACTTCAATGATTTTTAGTAAACTGACAGAGTTGTGCAACCATCATGACAATCTATTTTTAGAACACTTCCATCATTCTGTAAAGATCCCTCCCTTACAGTCAGTCCCCATTCCCACACCCAGCCCCAGCCAACCACTTATCTGCTCTCTATCTCTAAAGATTTACATTTAAGACATTGCATGTGCATGGAAACATAATATGTAGGGCACCTGGCTTCTTTTATTTATTAGCATAGTGGGTTTTTTTAATATTTACTTATATTTGAGACAGAGAGAGAGGGAGGGTGACAATGCATAAGCAGGGGGTGGGGGGTAGAGGGAGATGGAGACGCAGGATTCTGTGTCATTAAAAAAAAAAAAAAAAAAGGCTTGAGTCATTCCAGGGCACTTATCTATAATACACACTTCATTTTGTTTATTTTTTTTAATGTTTATTTATTTTTGAGAGAGAGAGACAGAGAACAAGCAGGGGACAGCCAGAGAGAGCCCGAGACACAGAATCTGAAGCAAGCTCCAGGCTCTGAGCTGTCAGCACAGAGCTCCACGCAGGGCTCAAACTCACAAGCCATGAGATCATGACCTGAGCCAAAGTCAAATGCTTAACCCACTGAGCCAGCATAGTGTTTTTGAGTTTCATCCATGTTGTAACATGTATTAGTAGTTTATTCCTTTTTATTGCTTAGTAGTAATCCATTTCAGGGGTACACATTTTTTTTATCTGTTTACCAGTTGATGGGCGCTTAGATTGTTTCTGGTTTTTTGCTACTTAAAAAATAATGCTTCTATTAACATCAGTATAGTTATCTTTGTGTGTATATATGTTTTTATTTCTCTTGGGTGTTTACCTAGGTGGAATTGCTGGGTCATATGGTAAGTTTATGTTTATCTTTTAAAGAAACTGCCAAACCATTTTCCAAACTGGCTACACCATTTTGTTTTTTCACCAACAATGTATATGGATTCCAATTTCTCCACATCCTTGTCAACATTTGTTTATTGTCTGTCTTTTTATCATAGCCTTGGTAATAGGTGTCAAGTGGTATCATATTGTGGCTTTAACTTGCATTTCTCTAGTGACTAATAATGAGAAGTTTTTTTTCAATACATTTTAAGCATTCATATATTTTCTTCGGTTAAATGTTCAAATATTTAGACTATTTTTAATTGTGCCTTTTCTTATTATTGAATTATGAGAGTTCTATTTTATAAATTCTGGGATACAAGTTTTTTGTCATATGTATGATTGGCAAGTTTTTTCTTCCAGTTTATGGCTAGCTTTTTCATTTTATTAAAGGTTTCTTTTGAAACACAAAAGTTTTAAGTTTTGATGATGAGGTACAATTTATCAAGTTTTTTTCTTTTATCGATTGTGCCTTTGGATTTGAGAATTTTTTGCCTAACCCAAGATCTTGAAGATATTCTCCTACGTTTTCTTCTAGGACTTTGAATATTTTAGCTTTTATACTTAGGTCTATGGTCCATTTTCAGTTTATTTTTGTGACTGTTATGAGGTAAGATTCTAACTTTTCTGCATGTGACTATATCCATTTGTCCCAAGCACTAAGTCCTTGAAAAACTTATCTATTCTCCTTTCTCAATTTCCTTGGCACCTTTGCTAAAAATCAGCTGTCCAAATGTAAAGGTTTCTGTTCTGTCAGTTTTGTTGCATTTATTGATATGTTTGTTCTTATACTATATCACACTGTTTTGATTAGTACAGTTTTAGAGAATGAATGGATAAATAAACAAACAAACAAACAAATAAATAAAATCAGGAAATGTAAGTCCTCCAACTTTGTTCCTTTTAAAAATTATTTTGGCTTGGGGCGCCTGGGTGGCGCAGTCTGTTAAGCGTCCGACTTCAGCCAGGTCACGATCTCGCGGTCCGTGAGTTCGAGCCCCGCGTCAGGCTCTGGGCTGATGGCTCAGAGCCTGGAGCCTGTTTCCGATTCTGTGTCTCCCTCTCTCTCTGCCCCTCCCCCGTTCATGCTCTGTCTCTCTCTGTCCCAAAAATAAATAAACGCTGAAAAAAAAAATTTAAAAATCATTTTGGCTCTTCTGAGTTCTCTTCATTTCTACATACATTTTAGGATCATCTTGCCAATTTCTGCCAAATAGCCTACTGGATTTTTGAGAGGGATTGCATTGATCAGTTGGATTGCATACATCAGTTTGGGGATATTGTCACCTTGAAAACATTTTTAAGTCTTCTAATCCATGAACATGGATTACCTCTCAATTTTTTTAGATCTTTAATTTTTCCAAACAATGTTTTATAATTTCCAGTGTGCAGATCTTGCATTTCTTCTTCTCATTTGTTTTTACAACCCATTTTTACTTATAATATTATAAACATTTTCCCCACAACAGTAAAAAAATTCAGTAAGGTGATTTTCATTAAACCTCTTGTGTTTTATGCTGTCCTTATAAAGCCTCTCTTATTAGAAAACATCCAGTTCCGTTTATTTGCAATATTTTTGTTTTATTAAAGTCACGAATACTGAATTAGAAATATTAAACTGTTGTTCCTAGGTTAAACACAGGGTTAATTAAGTTCCCGTGAGCCTCTGGTCACAACATTTTCATCAGTCAACACATAACCTCATTTTGTGCGTATTAACGTTTAAAGACATCTTTTCTAATATATATTGTTGACTCATTAACATTGAACTGATAGTCAATAGCACTATAACTCATGCCTACACAACACTTATCTAACACATATATTTTCTCCATAGGACTCACCACATCCTTCTTACACTTAGAAACACTAGATAGCCCTTCAGCATGCTGCTTAAGAGTCATTTTAAATAGTGAAATCATCAAGAAAAAATACAAAAATTAGAAAAACGTGGTACTACATATGCCACAAAAAATGACACTTGTTTACAATGTGAGAACTAAAACAAGCAGGCAGAGTGTTGCCTTGTTCAACTTCAGCTGGGATCATCTTTGTTGAGCAACTCAAATTTTTTGGCACTCTATGCATGTCCATGAGTAACAATGAAAACATCTGAGTATTCATTTCAGGGTTAAAAATAAGCCTTAGTGAGCACACAGATTTGCCAACACAGAATCTGGGAATAATGGGGATCAGTTGAATGTTTCTCTCTGTTTTCCTTAGTACTTCACTTTCTTGGCTTTCCACCTACCTCCTTGGCCACTCCTCAGCTTTCTTTGCAGGCTTTTTCTCTTCACCCCAAACTATGATGTTTGGAGAGTACCTGAGCTCATTCCTTGGTCCTCTTATCTTTTTTATCTGCATTTAACTCACTCACACACACACACACTCTCTCTCCCTCTGTGGGTGGTCTCAGTCAATCCTTTAATTACCACTTGTAAGCTGATGCCTTTCAAATTTACATCTCTAGCCTAGACCCTGTTCCAAGTACTCCTAACTCTCATTTTCAGCTTCTTACTTGATCTCCACTTTGATGTTTACTAAGCATCTCAGTCTTAAAATATCTAAACCAAAACCCTTGATATCTCCTACAGATCTGTTCCATTCCCAGCCATCAATGGCTGTACATGGCACACCTTTCACCCAGTTGCTCAAATCAGAATCTAAGTAGTTATCCTTAATTTCTACCCTTCCTACATTCCTCGCATCCAATACATTGGCAATTCCAGTTTGTTGTATTTCAAAAATGTAACTAGAATCTTTCCACTTCTTTATACTTAAGCTGCATCTTTATCCAAGGCCCTATCCTTCTCACGTTGGCCATTGCAATATCCTCCTAACTAAACTGCCTGCTTCCATTGCTTTCATTTCCATTCATTCTCCATAGAGGGGCCAGCTGATCTTTTTAAAAGTTGAACTGATAAGGTCATCCCATGCTTAGATCCTCCAATGGTCTACTTCTTCTCTTAAAATAAAATCTGTGCAATGCACCATGGTCACCCTACAATATTTGCTAAATTCTCTGGCCTAATCATTTCATACCACTTTGGAGTTCTTTTGTTCCTGGAACATGCTAAGCTTTTTTTCTGCCTCAGACCTTATTCTTCTTCTTTTCCCTAGAATACACTCTTCTTGCTATTTTTATGTGTGGCTCCATTTTACCTTTTGTATCCCAGCTCTAAAATCACTTCCTCAAAAAATGTTTTCTTAACCACTCTATTTGCACCAGCTCTCCCGACTCACCTTTACCCATTGGTTAGTCTGTGACTTATCACCCTGTTTATTCCCCTCATAGAACCACCTGAAATTATTTTTCTATATGTATTGTCTGTCTCCTCCCACCAGAATGTAAATTTTTCATGAATAGGGCCTTATCATCTTGCTCATGACTATATCTCTAAAACCTCACAGATAGAAGGTACCCAGTATACATTTTTTAAATGACTGCATTTATCTGGTCTACTGTTAGATTGTTTTCAGCTTTTCTTTATTGTTGTTAATGCTAACATGACCATCCATCTAGATTAATCTTTTTTATATATTTCCTTATGGTAAATTCCTAAAGTTGAATTTTATATTTAATAGTATATATATACATATATATATATTAAATATTTTATACACTGTTTTTGACTACTTTCATTTCTTTATCTACCTGTTCCACATACAGCTATCTTAATTATGTCAATGTAACTTTTCAAATGAAAATTTTAAAAATTACTGAAAGAAGATATAAATAAATGTTTTAAAATACTAATTTCTACTAGTAATATAAGAGAGACATATTCTAGACTAGGGAAACCTAAATTTTTATATTCAGTGTATTTTATTTCTTCTTATGGAGGTTTATTTTTAGTTATTTTATAGGCTACAGCACAAATTCTCTCAATCAAATATTATGGTAGATTTCTTTGGTGTTGTTGATAACAAAGGGAAAAAACTGCACTTGAGTCTCACTAATGTTTCCAATAATCTTTTTTCAGGTTGACCCTATATTATATTGGAATTGGAGTTACTGCCTTGGTTTTTGGCTACATGCAGATTTCCTTTTGGGTTATGACTGCAGCACGACAGACCAAAAGAATTCGAAAACAGTTTTTCCATTCAATTTTGGCACAGGACATCAGCTGGTTTGATGGTTGTGACATTGGTGAACTTAACACTCGTATGACTGAGTAAGAGGATGGATTTGTAGTATATCAACTTTGTTTCCATATATGATATATCAATGACTTAAATGCATTTATTTATTTGTTTCAGTGACATCAACAAAATCAATGATGGTATTGGAGACAAGATTGCTCTGTTGTTTCAAAACATGTCTACTTTTTCTATTGGCCTGGCGATTGGTTTGGTCAAGGGCTGGAAACTCACCCTGGTGACTCTCTCCACCTCACCTCTTATAATTGCTTCAGCAGCCATGTTTTCTAGGGTAGGCAAGATGGCTAATGCAGTGTTGACTGGAAGCAAGAATATGAACTAGGTTTTTTATCAAGTTTGTCAAAAAAGTCATTTCTATTCAGTTCCTATGTCTAAAAATAGGGATGTTATGCATCACAAATACTTTTGATTTTGTTCGCTATTAATCACCCTTTTGTCTTCAAGTTATTTGGTTACAATAAGGTTAGTTACTAACATTAAAGAGGTTACTAACATTAAAAAACATTCCTCTTGGGGCACCTGGGTGGCTCAATTGGTTGAGTGTCTGACTCTTGATCTCAGCTCAGGTCTTGATCTCAGGGTCATGAGTTGAAGCCCCACATTGGACTATGCATGGGGTGTGGAGCCTACTTACAAAACAAAACAAAACAAAACAAAACAAAAGCATTCCTCTTCATTTGGTAGCCTAGTGCAACTTCAAATGATAGCATGGATAAAGAATTATGCCATTATACATTGGATTTTGGAAGAGACTTATGTGTTCTAAATGTCCAGATAAATGTGTGCAATTCATTTCATTAAAACAGAATAAGAAACTGCTAAAACTGTAAACATTTTTTATGTCAGCCATTTCATGTTCATATTTTTATAAGACTTGAATTACATTGAAAATGTCTGCTTAATGTCTACTTTTATGTACTATATAAATCTGATACAATTTTTAAAATAAATTATGCATTTTCATGTTAAATTATGTTTCTAGTGCTGGTGTGAGCATAGCACAAGATATTAATCATGTATAGCCTGGATTTGAAAGCAATGCTCTTTGTGAAGTCCAAAAGCAACACATATGTCCCTAATATCTTTCTCTAAATCAAGCCTGACAATTCAACCAATGTATATATCCATCTTCCTAGATTGGAGGCACCGTGTATTCTTAGGGATAGATGGGGTTTTTAATTTTGCAAAGCCAATTGTTCTTTATTGAAATCAAAGCCATAAAATTCAGAGTTTATTTGGTAGCAATATACAGATCCAATCAAACAAGAATTTACAGCAATAAAAATATTCTATAGTTGAATGATTTCTTGATAGACTTCAATGTTTAGACAAGAAATCTTTATTTAGTATGACTTTTAGGATTGACCTTGTAACCCTTGTCAAAATCTTCATCCCCAGCATATTTGAAATTAGGACCCACTCAGTAGGATGATTACCTACTATGTGTTACTAAGATCAGAGCCTAAACTTAAAATTGCTCAGGGAAGCAAAGTGGACAAGAAGTTTCAAAGGAACAACAGTGGGAAATACAGTTCTGCTACTGTATGAACTGGTTGTAAGGAAGAAGCAAATAAGGTCAAAGTTATTCAAATGACTGAAGAAGCCAGGGTGGGTGGTTTCCAGCTTCCTTTGGTTCAATTTAATTTGGCAAACATTTATTAAACACTCACTATGTACAGTGGTTATTGCTAGGTGCTGCTTCCTCTCCAATGAGATAGGAATAATTATCTTTAAGTGAATTCAGAAAATAAGTATTATTCAGTTTATGCTACCTTCTGACTTTAACAACTGTCCAAGCATGTCTTACATAAAATCATCTCCAATTATTTGGAATGTGTTTTGAAAATGGATAGATTTGTTATTTGAGTAGGTAATAGTTTAAGACTCACAGCTCAGTGGACAATTTTCCTCCTATTCCATTTCATTGAACCATTGTGCTAATTACTAAATGAAATCTGTTACTAATTAAAGGAGTATTAAGTGGAATGTATAATAGAGAAAAAGGCACATTCTGATTTTAAAATTTTGAAAAATTTTAAAACCTGCCTAATAACGATAAGAATGATATTCTCTTTCCTCTCTGTCTCTGAAATCTCACCTCTTAAGTGCTGGAGATATAGCACTTACTAGGTAGGCTGTGTTATGCAATAATAGTTTCAGGGGTCACACTCCAGACATATGCAGGATTATCTTCTTCTGCCTGGTACTGTGATCCATAGCCTCTGGAAGACTTGCTTTTTACATGATAATAAATCAAGTCAAATCAGGCTCACCAGTTTCCATAGTACACCTGAAAAGGTCTATGTCCCTAAAACCCATCTCCAAATCGTCTTTCCCAATTGTGTTAGCATAAGTACACATATTCTAAATTTTTAAAAATGCAGAGAGAAAACAGGGAAGCTCTGCTTGTAGAAGACAGAGTAGAGATTTAGATTGAAGATTATGTCACACTAAATTCTTTCACTGCTGTGAGACTTTAAAAAGTCACTTAATATCTCTGGCCATTGCTTTCCCCGTTTGCAAACTGAGAAAATTAGATTAAATGATACTAAGTACCTTTTCAATAATAAAATTCTGCTATTCTAGATTCCACCTGAATTAAGTTCTCTGCACATTGTTACTGCCTCAGGGTCATCTTTTGGTTAACTGTGGTCATGGTTTGTTACAGATAATGATCTCATTGTCCAGTAAGGAATTAAATGCCTATTCCAAAGCTGGGGCTGTGGCAGAAGAAGTCTTGTCATCCATCCGAACAGTTGTAGCCTTTGGAGCCCAGGAAAAAGAAATTCAAAGGTCTGTTCCTTTAATTATGATAATATTTTCTTGGTTTTATTTTCCCCAAAGTCTATTACATTGTGTCTTGTCTTTTTAAGGTATACACAGAATCTAAAAGATGCAAAGGATGTTGGCATAAGAAAGGCTATAGCTTCAAAACTCTCTCTTGGTGCAGTGTACTTCTTTATGAATGGAACCTATGGACTTGCTTTTTGGTATGGCACCTCTTTGATTCTTAGTGGAGAACCTGGTTATACCATCGGAACTGTTCTTGCTGTAAGTCTTATTTAAGAACAAAGGTAACTTGCCTATGTAATCTCTTCTTATCTAGAGTTTAGACAAAATCTGTCTTTGAATAATTATGAATATTCAAAGATGAATGTTTTTAACAAACAAATACTTGTTTCTTTGAAATTATCTGGGTATGTCTTTAAATTATATCCATGAACCGGCAGGATTTAGTCATCCAGCATATCTTTAAAAGCATCATACTTTTAGAAGAATCATAACTGAATTCTCCCCTGGGATGTAGAGTTTTCTTAATCCAGCAGTCAAAAAGGCCATTCTCTCGTGAGACTTTCTCCTTTCAAGCTTGCTGAGGTAAGACAAGACTCTACATTCACCTTGCTGAATGGCTTCCTCTGGTAATATTCTGGAGATAAAACTCTCCTGACCTTCCTCTGTCCTTTCAGCATATACTAATGTTAAAAACAGAATTATCATCTACAGCTCTCTCCAACATCACAATATAGATTTTTTTTTTAACTCTTAGGGTTATGCATTGAATTTGAGTTTATTCGGTCATCCTCCCAAATTTCAACAATAAACAATTCAGTTCAGGATTAAAGACAGTTTGTCTTGCTGAACTGAATTGATCTGGTCTATATACTTCAGTTCTCATTTGGTCTTCCCATTTTATGTAGATTTCTGTCAACTAAAGTCATCTTTTAGATTTGAGACTTTCATAATTAAGACTTTTATATAAATGAAATTTGAGCATGAGGAATTTGGGGCACATCCTTACTCCTCAATTTATATGTGACTTTAGGCCAATGACTCGCTAAGCCTTAGCTTCCTCATTTGTAAAAATAGGGAAAAAGCACCTGGCTTATGGGATACTTTATTTATTTGATTTTTTGCCGAGATATATGTGTCTGAAACTGAAAGATGTCCAGTAATATAAGAATTCAGAAGTTTGGACAGAAATAGTACAATGTCTCTATGTAAGTGAAATGTATCCCATCCTTCTCTGTAAAGTTTAAGGAATTGACTGACCAGCAGGGAGGGAGTGCAGCTTACCTCCTCACTCAACCAGTGAGCCTTCCTCAGTAAACAGATTTTCATGCTCAAGCTTCCCAGCAGGTGATAATGAGACTGTGAGACAATCAAAAGTTGTTCCACATTAAGAAAAAGCCATGTAAATTGGATTAACTTGTGTTTCCTTTATGTTTGGCAGCAGCTTGCATTCTTCCCTACCTAATTTCTCTAATATATCTCTCTGAGTGTCAACCAAATATACACTTTATTCTATTGTGTCTCTTATATATTTGAGGAATATTAAATATTATTTTCTTGTTCCTATAGGTTTTTTTTAGTGTAATCCATAGTAGCTACTGCATTGGAACAGCAGCCCCTAGCTTTGAAACCTTCAGTATAGCCAGGGGAGCCGCCTTTAATATTTTCCAGGTTATTGACAAGGTAAGGCTTCACATTGCTTTGAAAGATAACTACAATTACTGCAAGAAAGAAACCAAAAAAATACATACATTCATTTCATTAAAACAAAAGATGGGCAAAATCCACGTTGGATAGTTAGATATGCAAAGAGATTGTTTTAACTCTTCTACAAGGGCATTGTGTTTTATTGAAACCTTTATGTCTAACTCAGTGTAGTTTGGAAGCAGAAAAGAAAGCATTGTAAAAGTAAACCATCTTTAAATTGTTTTTAGGATGTAGAATGTCAACTTAGTCCCTTGAAGATTTGTAACATTCTCTTTGTTTTTCTAAGAAACCTGCTATAGATAATTTTTCAACAACAGGATATAAACCAGAATGCATAGAAGGAACTGTGGAATTTAAAAATGTTTCTTTCAGTTATCCATCAAGACCATCTATCAAGGTAGGTTAATTTAATTACAGAATTGTACAGTACTCTGATATTGTCTTTTATTGGCTAAGATCTCTTCTTAAGAGAGTATTTAGGATCATTTTGACCAAGATTTTGCTACTCTTCTTTGAAAAGAGAGAGGAGAAAGTAAGATAGAGAAAGGTGGGGAGGGAGGGAAAGAAGGAGGGAAGGAAGGAAAGATAGATCAGTAATGGACAAATAACTCTGGAAGAGCTAGTTACATTTCACAGCCTCTTTTTTACATTCAGCTTACTAAAACATTTTCAACTCCCTGAAATTCCTTCACTGCATTTGGGAGCACACCAAAATGTCTTGGATTGATGGCATCACCTATTGGTGGTCCCCAAATATTATCCCACTCAACAAAGGTAACTCATTTTAACCTCAGAGTCTCTAACCTGAGGAATTATGCATGTGTTGTGCCTTTTCCTTCTCCTTTTCCTAAGAGCTTTACTGGACCAGCATTTGTGTCTCAGGTACTTTCTTTCTCACTTTTAGATACATGCAGACAATCACACATGTGCACAGGTGCACATGCAGCCCAGAGTTTATTACCCTCCATTGTTCAGTCTTTGACAAGTTCTAGTGAAAACGTTTGTCTCTTCTGTCCTCCTCTTTTCATGTTATTAGTATATTTATCCAAAAAAGTAGTTACAGTTAAAAATTGCAAAGAGTAATTACTAATAAAACACTTATTTTATACAAAAAGGACAATATTATTTTAAATGAAATTGATAAAAATTACTCTTGCCATCAACTTTTAATGCCTATAAAGTGCCCAAATGTCCCCTGCATAATTTGCATTCAGAAAAGATCTACCTACTCCTACTTCTTTATTTTTCCCTATGTCTTTGAAATTCTCTTTTCAAAGCTCTTTTTTGAAATCTTTGTTACTTAATCACCATTGTTGACATAGTGTTGCCTTCTACCATTTTTCTCAACAGAAACACACACTTGCAACTACATTTGGGTTGGCTCTTAGAGATTTAAGTACCAATTGTGCCATTATATTGCATGGTAAAGTGTTCTCTGGGTTTCAAACTATTTTTCAGTGAACATTTGAAATATATCCCTTTTTACTAAGCTAAAGAGTGAATAATTTCAAACAAAGAAATTCGTTACCACTTTAAATAAATAAAACATATTCTTCCAATGAAAGTACAGAAACCAACTCCAGGGTAAAAGTGGAGATGATAGAGGAGGTACTCCTACCAGGAGTCCTGAATTTCTCACCTCCTTCAAAGAATTCTTCTCTGCTTGACCCTTTGCAAGTTTTATGTTTAAGTTATTTAAAGGGTCTGTTTATTTACAAACAGGGAGATCAAAGTGAGAGCCCAAAGAGAGATTCCCATGTTTTTAAGCTGGGTACATAATAAATGCAAGCAAAGATAGATGAGAGTTTCTCAACGAGATTGCTGTTGTCATTTTGGTAGGGCTTCTGCCATTCTGTCATTATTTGTCAGGCTTCTCTCACACTGCAAGTCCCTAGGACACTAAAAGCTGGTAGCAACCTCCAGGCATTGAGAAATATTTTAAAGTGCTACCCTGAGTTTCAGTGTCCCCATGAGATCCAGCACTAGAAAAGGAGGGTTTCTAATAGTGGAATTCATTCATGGGAGCACCTAAGGAGTCTTGCCAGTTGTCTTACTTTGCAACAGGAAAACCTTGGATTGCAAGTAACTTGTTCTATGAGTGTTCTGCAAGACAAGCAAACCTTTGTAATAAATTTTAACTTGGTAAATGAGCAGTGTCTTGCAATATGAATAGTATGTGAGGCCAAATGTCACGTGATCACAATGAAGCCAATGGTTTCTCTCTCTCTCTCTCTCTCTCTCTCTCTCTCTCTCTCTCTCTCTCTCTTTCTCTTGCGGGATGCAAGATTGTGGGTGATCATCTCCCATGCTTGGATGCTGAGTGCCAGGCTGTAGTGTTTGGCAGAAATCAGTGATTTTTCAGAACATTGGAAGGTGCTCACAACTGGCGCTAGTGTATTTTTTTGTCACCTCAAAGCCCCTATGGATAGCCCTTTGCTTTTTCATACAAGAGTAAGCTTAGGAATGCTTTGCTTCATTCTAGGTCAGGCTGCCTGCAGATACAGACCCTTTCCTCTGCTGCCTTATTGCCAGTTACATTAAATACAGTATGACAAGAGTTTATTAATACTTTACTGTAGTCGACATCCGTGTAAGTGTAACAGTGACCCCCATGCAGAAAAAGATTCCATTGAGTCCATAGATAGCAGTGATTCCATTAGTGATAGTGAAAGTCGTCCTGCACAATAAGCCTCCTCTCTCTCATCTCCCCTACACCAGCCAGGTAAGTGCAGCTTAATTTGTTTATTTTTCTTTCTATTTTGTATTTACTTTGTTATTTTATATTATATTACAGTATTGTAATCATTTTCATGTAAATATCTTTGGGGTGTGGAACGAATCATCTGAGTTTCCAGTATTTCTTATGGGGAAATTAGCTTTGATCAACAAGTACTTTGGATTACAAGCATGTTTCTGAAATGAATTATGCTCACAAGCCAAGGTTTTACTGTATTTTTCAATAATGTTAAATATATATTTTTTTAAGAAAGAACTTCCTTAAATAGCTCATGAAGATATCTGGCAAGATTTCATTCAATTGTTGCAAATTAAAAGAAAAAAACTTTTACTAACTTAGTAGTCATGAAATTGATATAAAGTATTTCAGCCGAAAATGTGAGCAGTTTGCTATGGCTAGTTAATATTCTTTGTGTACTTTTTTTTTTTTTTTAATTTTTTTTCAACGTTTTTTATTTATTTTTGGGACAGACAGAGACAGAGCATGAACGGGGGAGGGGCAGAGAGAGAGAGGGAGACACAGAATCGGAAACAGGCTCCAGGCTCCGAGCCATCAGCCCAGAGCCTGACGCGGGGCTCGAACTCACGGACCGCGAGATCGTGACCTGGCTGAAGTCGGACGCTCAACCGACTGCGCCACCCAGGCGCCCCTCTTTGTGTACTTTTAATCTAGATCTCCTCTTTATAGAGAGAGATGGTAAGACATTTTTAAATATTATTTTCCAAAATTATGTAGATTTTTATTATACATGTACATGAAACAAAACAAGGTCTAAATTTGTTTTTAAGTGTCACAGAATTCTTTTTCTGTTTATAATTCTACATTAAATTTCTGAAAATATGTGAATCATATTCTCACTTATCCTAGTTACATAGAATTTTTCCCCCTACATCCCAATAGATCCTAAAAGGTCTGAATCTCAAAATTAAGTCTGGAGAGACAGTAGCCTTGGTTGGCCCCAACGGCAGTGGGAAGAGTACTGCAGTCCAGCTTCTTCAGAGGTTATATGATCCTGACAACGGCTTTGTAAGTGTACCTAGCAAAATCATGCATAGCCCACATGATGAAATTGGGAAATACCACCTACTATAGGGAACTTACAGCTATCTCAACTTTGATTTAACAGTGGACCTGAGAGAAGCCATATCATTTTCTTTCCTGCATATTCATTCATCCACCAAATATTTATTGAGCACCTATTGCTAGGCACTGTTCTGGGTACTAGGGAACATAGATGAGCAAAGCATAAAAACCTCTACCCTCATCGAGTTTACATTGTAATAAGTAGAGAACCACAAATAAGTAAATTATATAGTATTTTAGAAGGTGATGAAAGCTGTGGAGGAAAATGACATAATTTGTAGTACCCAGAATTTACAAGTTTTTCCATTTCTCAAAACATCCCAGCAGAATATCTGCAGAAAATATGCTCTCTCATTTTTTTCTGTCATCCATAATGTTGCACTTGACTTTGTTACCCTTGTAAATATCATAGAGAACAAGACTATGATAGTCACAGAAGCATAAATCTTAATGCTTCTATTCAAATTTTCAACTGTTATTTTTAAAAGAAAATCTATTCTCCTAGAGCCTGGTTCATTTAAATTTGACTTCCTAAGTTTTCATTTGGAGTATACTAGATTCATGTATCCATGTTAATATTAAATAAATAAATTATGGTTAAGCATTCCATATATAAAGCAGTTGCATAGAATACTCATGCCCAGAGAGAATTCCAGAGTTGGTGATAAAGAGAAGCTCCGGGAGTTATAATTATCAAACCTCGGCTTCTGTCATTGGAATATGTGGGGTAATGGGTAATGGCACTATTTATGGAGAAGACAGTATTCTTTTACTATTATTTATGTGAAAGAATAGAAGACACTTTTGACTTTTGCAGCAGAGTGAGGTGTTGAAGAAAGGGTATTTCCTAGAAAAAAAAATGCAAAGGTCACATCAGTCTTAAGTTAACAAAACTGAAGTTTGTTACATGTGTCTACATGACAACATTTGTGGCTCCTATAGCCAGGGATCTATGTAGCACCTAATTTGTGGATCTTAAAATAAGGATATTCAAGTGGTTTGGCAATATTTTAAGCCAGCGTTTTTTTTTTTTTTTTTTTGAGGTTTTATTGGTTCACATCTACCAGAAAAGGCTGTTGACAGTACACATGCTATAAATATTTTATCAAAAGAAGCCAATCGTTGATTCCTGAAATAGCCTGCTTCTCAGCTTATACTTTGAACTAAAGAAAAAGACTCTAAACCCAGTGCAGTGTAAGGTATCACCACATGATTTATTCCTTTGGATTGGCAGATCACAGTAGATGGGAATGACATCAGAACTTTAAATGTTCAGTATTATCGAGAACATATTGGAGTGGTCAGCCAAGAGCCTGTTTTGTTTGGGACCACCATTAATAATAATATTAAATATGGACGAGATGGTGTGACCGATGAAGAGATTGAGAAAGCAGCAAAGGAAGCAAATGCTTATGATTTTATAATGGAGTTTCCCAATGTAAGTACACTATGTAACCTGTGTCCTTATTTAGAGCTAAAGCAGTTCAATGTTCCAAAATAAGGTAACAAAACAATAACTTCTACAGAGTAGGAGGAGTGTGAATAACTGCTGAATTGTCCTAGATGAAACACCTATGAATGAGAAAGCATGGCAGCAACCAAAAGAAGAAATGCATCATTGAAGGTCAGTTTTTTAAAGCCATATTTAGTTCTTACTGGCTCTCACTGTAAATGGAAAAGAAAAATAAATGAAGGATATATTAAAATATAACAAAGAAATATGAAACAAATTCATCAGTCCAAGCTGAGAATTGATGTCTGCCAAATGTTGATTTGCAAGGCCATCTTGTGGCTAAGAGTGGGACTGTCACAGACAATGGTAAGGCAAAAGGAAAACTATGACCATTTTTAGAAGCACATAGATCCAATATTGGACAGGAAATGTATTATCATACTTGGAAAGAGATATAGTAAACTAAGATTCTTGATATTAGGACATATCAGATCCTAAAAGGTATTTAAAATTGATAGCTTATAAAGCCATTTATTTACATTTCCCAAAGTATTCATTCCTCAGTATCACGTGAAACTATTGTGGGGAGCACCCTGTAAAATATGAAAGGATGAGATTTGAAATAAAAGTACAGAATAAAATTCTACTATATCAAAAAGCAACAATAACAAAAAAACTTTATTTTAGTGTATATGTTTTATAAACCATACTCCATGGGTCATAATAATTTTTGCTCTTTCTTTTTCTTTTAATAAAAACTTTTGTTATATCAGTAATTACCTTTTATCCCCATTATTTATGGTCATAATTGGAATAGCAAACTCATTAATGGCTTAAGCTCATCCTTTGCCTTGTAGTTTGCGAAAACAAACTTCCTTTCTTTGACCTTTCTTTTGGCACTTTGAATGACTTCCCTTCGTCAAACACCAAAGATCTTTAGTTTCCCACTTGGAATTAGGAATTTTCTGGGACATCTTAAATCACACTCTGTAAGTTACTACTTGCCTTACTAAAAGTCCAGTATTTATACAGAGATGCCCCTTGCTATATAATTAATAATAAATCTTAAAAATATAATCCAAAGAACAAATTAAAGATACTGGCTCACGATGGAAACTAAATTTCACAGCCATGGTTGAGCAGAGAAATAATAGTAAGCACGGGAATAAATAAAAGTTCCAGACGTCCCCAATGGAAAAATTGGGGAAATAAGTGTTTAAATAAATGCCATTATTTCTATGATATACACATATTTTAAAATTAATATATTAGGATTAACTGATACTTGCTAGCGTTTTCCCATCAACAACCAGAAAAGCATAGGATGTATGTTTCCAAGCATTGGACAAGAGGTAGCACAAAATTGTGATTCCAGAGAGAAAGGAAACCCATGAGGAAACTCCATGAATTTGCAGCAATTCTGCAGAGGAACACACCTCTCACCCCCATCTCTATGAACTAGAATCCAGACAGAACATGGCACTTCACTAAACTGAAAGACAGAGATAGAGTTTCAGGACAGCATAAGCAACTGGAGAGGCAATGAGAGACCTGTGGAGTGAGGTGTGGAGGTAGAAGTCCCTGTAAGCACCACTTGGAAATCCTTGTCTGAAGATAAGACTTCCCAAGGCTTACTAGAGAGCAGCTGCTACAAAGCTGAGAGTAGAATAAAGATACTGGAAGTCTGTTGAAAGCACAGCCCAGCCAGAATGGAGAGATTACATTAACATTTTTTAATACCCCAGACATATAGCTGAGCCACCAAAAAAAGCCACACCTTAAGAGTAAATCCATACCTTAGAGTAGGCTGACTCTAGACCTACCCTAACAAAATCAAGCCATGACAAGATCCCCAGAGGAGACAGAACTTACCGGTTGGGTGCTGCCAAATTTTGAGACTTTCTACAGATTCCCTTAACAAAGCGTAAAACCAGAATTACACATGTTCAAGATGATCAGGCAATATTTGAATTGCTTACTAAAACAAAAATTAACTTTGTTTTCAGAAGAAAACAGAATTCAGACTTTCTGCAACGTAACATTCACAGAATTCAGTGTACATTCTGCAACAATTAGATATACAAAGAAATAGGAAACTATGATCCATAAGCCAGAAATTATAATCTAAATGGTTAAGCACTTAAGAAAAGCTTCAAAATGCATGAAGCAAAAACTGCTGCTCCTGAAAGGAGACCCAGACAAACACACAATTTTAGTTGAAGCCTTCAGTACTTGATAGAACAAGTAGGCAGAAAATCAGTACAGCTGTTGATGACCTGAATAATACTACTGACCATCTAGATCTCACTGACACTTATGGAACACTGCCCAATAGCAGCAGAATATATTCTACTCAAGTACACATGGAATGTTCACAGAAGTAAACAATATTCTGGGCCGTTAAAAAAACAACTTTGCAATTTCAAAGAAAACATACAATATATGTTCTCAAACCATAATAGAATTAAAGTATAGAAATCACTAAGAGAAATATATCTGGAAAATCCACAAATATTTGAAAATTAAATAACTCACTTCTAAATCTCTGGCTGAAAGAGGAAGTTTCAAGGAAAATTAATGACTTTTTTAACTAAATAAAAATGAAACTGCTATGTATCAGTATTTGCTTTTAGAAAAGAAAAAACCTAAAATCTATCAACTAACTTTCCAACTTGAGAAATGAGTAAGAAGAGCAAGTTGAACCCGAAGCAAGCAGAAGAAGGGAAATAATCGAGATTAGAACAAAAATCAGTGAAAGCAAAAAAGAAAAATATTAGAAACAATCATTAAAATCAAAAGCTGTTTCCTTGAAAAGATTAATAAAATCAGTAAATGGTAGCAAGGCTGATGAAGAATCTGAAAACAGAAGAGAAATTACCGATGGGAAGAATGAAAGATAGTACATCACTATTAATCTTAAAGACATTAAAATGTTGTAGGAATACTATGAACAAGGCTATGCCTTTATATAAATTTGACAACTTAGCTGCGGGTCAGTTCATTGAAAGACACAAACTACCAAAAGTCACTCAAAAAGAAGTAATATTAGGAGCACCTGGGTGGCTTAATCAGTTAAGCATCCAATTTCAGCTCAGGTCATGATCTCACTGCTAGTGAGTTGAAACCCCATATGGGACTCTGTGCTGACAACTCAGAGCCTGGAGCCTGCTTTGAGTTCTCTGTCTCCCTCTCTCTGCCCCTCCCCCCCCCCAAGCTCGCTCGCTCTCTCTCGCTCTCTCTCTCTCTCTCAAAAATAAACATTAAAAATTTTTTAAAACAGAAATAATCTTAGTAAGACCTATAACTATAAAAAAAAGTCAACTAGATCTCTAAATCATAGCAACAATTACAAATGAAATCAAAATTAAAAGCGGCATCTACAGAGCACCTGGATGGCTTAGTTAGTTGAGTATCCACTCCTCATTTTGGCTCAGGTCATGATCCCAGGGTCATGGTATCAAGCCCCATGTCAGGCTCTGCACTGAGCATGGGGCCTGCTTAATATTCTCTCTCTCTCCCTCTGCCCTTCCCGTTCTCTCTCTCTCTCTCTCTCTCTCTCTCTCAAAAAAAAAAGTGGCATTTACAATAGCATCAAAAATATTCAAAGAGACTAAATTTTATGTAAGGTGTAAATCTTCTGTATAAAAATTATGAAACATTGCTGAAAGAAATTAAAGATCTAAATAGAGTGTAACTTATTCATTGATTTAGAAATTCAGTATTTTTAAAGATACATGTTTTTCCAAAATTGATAAATTTGATGCTATATCAATCAAAATCCCAGAAGTCTTTTTTGTGTCTAGAAATCAACCTGCTAATTCCAAAATTTGTTTGAAAATTTAAAGGACTAAAAATAGACAAAACAGTTATGAAAAAAAAAACCAGCAAAGCTAGAAGACCTACAATATGTAATTTTAAGACAGCATTAAGAAAGTAGAAATGGCACAATGTAGATCAGTGGAAAAAATAGAGTCCAGAAAAAGACCCACACATATCTAGTGAAATTATTTTTGACAAGGCCATTGTTAATTTGTTGGGAGAAAGGAAAGTCTTTTCAACAAATGGTGCTGGGAAAATTGAATATCCTTCTGGAAAAACAAATAAAATGTGACCCTTCCCTCATACCATGTATACATATTAATGTGGCATGGATCTTAAATCAAATATAAAAACTGAAATTATCAAACTTCAAAAACAAAAACTTAAGTGAAAAACATTTGTGACCTTGATGTAACCAAGCCAAGGTAGCTTTTCTTAGGTAGAAAAGCATTTACTATTTAAAAAATGATAAACTGAACTTTATTGAAATCAAAACCTTTTAAAAGACACTATATAGAAAGTAAAAAGGCCAAACACAGAGTGAAAGAAAATATTTACAATACACAGGTCTGACAAAGGACATGCACTCAGAATATATACAGAACTCTTATAACAAACACAATTATAAAACAGAAAAATGGACAAAAACTTGAATAGACATTTCATTTCACACACACAAAGAAATGGACAATATACCAATGAAAAATATTCAGCATTATTAGTCACCAGGCAAATGTGAAGTAAAACCACAATGAGATACCATTTCATACTTGTTAGAATGGCCAAAATTAAAAATAATAGCAATTATAACTTCTGATGAGAATGTAAATCAATTAGATCTCTTATTCATTCTGAATAAAGTGAAATTGGTACAGTCATTTTAGAAAGAAATTTGACACTTTATTATAATGTTAACATAATAACCTTATAATACATTTATGACTCAGCATTCTATTCCCACATATTTTTCCAAAAGAAATGAAAATGTGACCACAAGAACATTCTGTACATGAATGTTCATAGCAGCTTTATTCATAATATTCAAAAATTGGAAATAATGCAAATGTTCAGCAGCAGCTGAATAGATAAATTGCAACTGATATAAAGTTGGATAGAATACAAGATTTTCAGTTCATTTTGAATTTCAGATAAACAATGAATAATTTTATCATAAGTATATCCCAAATATTGTATGAAATGTACTTACACTAAGAAAAGTATTCACTGTTAACTGAAAATCAGAATTAACTGAGCTCTTTGGTTTTTTTGTGTTTTTATGTGTTTTTGCTGAAGTTGGTAGCTTAAGGTAGATTCACATTGTGTGAAGCACTACTCAGAAATAAATAGGAGTGAATTGCTGATACACACAATATGAATGAATCTGAAAACTATTATGCTAAGTAAAAGAAGACAGACCAAAAAATACCCACTGCAATTAGAGCAAAGCTCCAGGATACAAAGTTAATATACAAAAATCAATCATTTTCCTATATATATGCAATGAACAAGTGGAATCTGACATTAAAAGCACAATGCCATTTACATTAACATCCAAAAAATGAATTACTTAGGTATAAATCTAACAGAATATGTACAAGATCTATATAAAGATTGAAATCAAAGAAGAATTTTTAACATGCAGTGCTATTCCATGTTCATGGAAAGAAAGACTCAGTATTGCCAGATGTTAGTTCTTCCCAACTTGATCTATAGATTCAGTGCAATTTCAATCAAAATCTCAGAAAGCTATTTTGTGGATATCAACAAACCAATTCTTTTTTTTTTTAATTTTTTTAATGTTTATTTGTTTTTGAAAGAGAAAGAGAAAAAGAAAGAGAGACAGAACACGAGCAGGGGAGGGCCAGAGAGAGAGGCAGACACAGAATCCAAAACAGACTCCAGGCTCTGAGTTGTCAGCACAGAGCCCAATGCAGGGCTCAAACTCACGAACCGTGAGATCATGACCTGAGCCGAAGTCGGAGGCTTACCGACTGAGCCACCCAGGTGCCCCTATGTGTTTTTTTTAATGTAAAGGTCAAACTCTAGAAATCAAAGGTTTAGAAAACTATTTAAATTTATATCCTTGAAGAAATGAGCTTTGGGTCATGGACCTAACCCAATACAATATTACAACTATGCTTCATTAGTTCTAGAAATTACCTCCAACCTCAAATATCTCATTTGTTAAAGAGGTATATCCCAAAAAATAAAAAGTAAAGGAAATAAAACACAGGTCCAAAAGTGTCCCAAGACTGAAAAAAATTTTGAGAAGTTTGTTTTGCATTAATCTTTTCATACCTTTTTTCAGAATATCCAGGAAGGAAATTATGAATAATATATTAAATTGCTGTTAAACATTTCAGATAGTTAAGAATGTGTTTGTATTACAGCAGTTCTTTTAAAGATATCAGTACATTTTAAATTGTCTTTAAAAACTTTCAAGATTGGTTCAAATGTTATTAATCTCCCTAAAAATCCTGACTATCATACATTCTCATTTCTTTTAGTCCTAGCCAAATTTTCCTTTGGTCATCTCTTTATTGAACTCTTTTTTTTCCAACAGTTGTTTGTTTTCACAAAGGACAACTCAAAGGTCAAAAGCAGCCAGGCTGAAGTAGTGGTTAAGGTGGTATTAAAACACAACTGTTATTGCCTGTCATTGCCTATTCTAATAATTTGATCATGCTGCCTTCTGTTTCTGTGCTCTTTTCCTATTTTTCATTAGAAATTTAATACCTTGGTAGGAGAAAAAGGAGCACAAATGAGTGGAGGACAGAAACAGAGAATCGCAATTGCTCGAGCTTTAGTTAGAAACCCAAAGATCCTGATCTTAGATGAGGCTACATCTGCCCTAGATACAGAAAGTGAATCAGTTGTTCAAGCTGCATTGGAGAAGGTAAGTGAGCAGATCATTTCTTATTTCCATATTCCTGGCTCAACATTGTTTTTAAATACAAGAAAGTATGGCTCTGCACTGGATTATTTCTTGAGTTCAGAGCCCTCTTTAAGGTATTGATGCAGAATGTTCACCCTTGTAAAAACTTATACATGATAGTTATAGGAAGTGATTTGGATGAAAGAAGAAGATGCTATAGTTGGTGCTAAAAACATACAGGGCTGATATCCACGCAGTCATCCCATATATACTTCCTTTCCAATGGTCTACACTTTACACCTCCCCCTAGTAACCCCATACCACTACCACTATCACAGTTATAACCACATCCATTCTTAGCCTCTTGCATACACACCTGTAGGATTCTCTTCTCTGACCACTTTTCCTCTTTAGGGCAACCCCAAAGTACTCATTTTAACTTAATTTTATTTCCAGGGTGGAAGCATACAGTGTGGTTTGCCCTACCCTTGAATCATTCTCCTGTAAGAGCCTTTGGCCCTCTAACTTCATACTAACCTCCTGCTTACTGCATGCTACTGACTTGCTTCAGGACTTCAATTCAGTGATGGTCCTTTATGAAACTGCATTACATTTGGGACAGTAGTTGGTGGCAGTGACATGAAAAACCATGAATATTTTTTTCAATGGCCAACCCCTCTTTTAAATCATGGCCTTCAGGGATGCCTGGCTGGCTCAGTAGGTTAAGCATCTGACTCTTGATTTTGGCTCAGGTCATGATCCCATGGTCATGAGATCAAGCCCTGTGTTGGGCTCTGCACTGAGCATGGAGCCTGCTTGAGATTCTCTCTCTTTCTCCCTCTGCCCCTCTGCTCCACTTGCATGCATTCTCTCTCTCTCTCTCTCTCTCTCTCTCTCTCTCTCTCTCTCTCTCTCGCTTTCTCTCTCTCTCTTTAAAAAATCAATCAGTCAATCAATCATGGCCTTCAAACCTTTCAGAAGGCTTAATGACACAAATTACTTTGAACTTGTTTGAAAACATGTTGTGTTTTTGTGTCTAAGAAAATTACAGACTTTTCTTGTTAAATACTAACTTTGTGCAACCAGAAATGGATACTGGCAGCCAGAGTGCACACTGCTTATTGAATAATCTGTTAGTTACTATTATCAACTTGCAAATTAAATTGTATATGTTTTTACCCTTGTTTTCATCCCACAATGAGAGTGCCACCTGTTGTTCGTGATATTTCTTATTTCCATAAAGTAAGGAAGTGATATGAAAGTCCATGTTTATTGTAGATACTTTGCCAGTTTGGTTAATTTTAGTGGAAAAGAAACAATGATTCCCTCAAGGGTATGGCTGATGCTTTATTCATTTTTTTAAATTTAGTAACTGGGACTGGGCTCTACGGAATGCACTCAAATTGTATTCGGTAATGGTGATGCTTAGTTACTTAGGGCTTGAATGTACCAAAAAATTATTACACTTAATATAACCAACCATCTTTTAACGTACATAAGATTTTTCTTTCATTTTCTTGAGATACAATTGACATATATATATAAGATATTTAAAAACATTGTAATAGGTTCCAGAATTGTTAAAGGTTAAGTGTCTATTATCTTTTCAACCAATGTGTTAATCACTTCAGGTGATCAGAACTTGTTCAGACTTTTAAAGTAGTTGATTAGTGACATAATAAACTAATAAAAGTTTTTTTTACTAATGGTTAAAATTAAATCTGTATCATGATAAAAACAGAAGAACACAAATCGTTTGTAAACTATGATTACAATTATATATAATAGGTGTGCATGTGCACAAAAATGAAGACAACATATATGAAAATACCAGCAGTTGTGTGACAGAATTATGAGGGAATTTAAGTTTTTAAAACTGTATTTACTCTTATTATTTTTCACTTTTTAAAGGTGAGAGAATTATTGACATTGTAGAGACATATAGGTGTGAAACTGCTTTAAGTTTGGTTTGCTGGTCTTTTATGGGATGAAGGTAAATGGTAACAAAGGGGTGACAAGTAGCACAATAAATGGAATTAATTATATATGCATCAGTTTATTGGAAAGTGACTCATAGCAAAGAGGAGAGTTCAAAAAAGGCCAGGTAATGAAAGCTCCAGTGCCCTGAGAGTCCTCTGTACATTCCACACAGAGGGCGATTGTGGAATCAAACCTTTGGAGGGGTTCCTACCTAAGGAGGGTAGGGCACACAGCACATCTCATTTCTGCTCCTCTAAGAACTCTCAGACCTGCTGCATGATATGGCCTAACCCACAGCAGTTAACAGTTTCAGCTCAAAATATCTTCCAAACTACAAAACGAACAAAGAGGGAACAATAAAATATATCTCTTCTTATTGGTGAATGCTGTATCCACCCCCTCCATGCCCAGCCTTCACTTGTTCCTTCCCACCCCTCCTCTCCATTACCCCCATTGTCTTCCACTTATATCGAGTTCTAGAACCACTAAAACTAATCTATAGTGATTTTTAAAAAGAAATAAAATCAGTAGTTTCCTGGAGCAGAAGGTAGGTTTTGACTAAAATGAGCATAAGGGAACTATCACTCTTGTCCTCAGTTGGATTTTTTTTTTAACATTTATTTATTTTTGAGAGAGAGAGCACGAGAGAGGGAGGGACAGACAGAGAGGTCACAGAGCTTCTGAAGCAGGCTCTGCGCACAGCAGTCAGCCCAATGCGGGGCTTAAACTCAGGAACCGTGAGATCATGACCTGAGCCAAAGTCGGAAGCTCAACTGACTGAGCCCCCCAGGCTCCCCTCCTCACTTGGAATATTGCAACAGTTACTCCCTGCTTCAGCCCATGCCCAATCAATCTGTTTTTTATCACATCAGTCAGGTGATGCCACTAAAATGTAAACCTGATCCTCCAGTGGCTTTTTAACTCACTCTTCACTCTAAGTAAATACCAAATTCCTTACCAGGCACCTAGGTGGCTCAGTGGGTTAAGCGTCCAACTCTTGATTTCAGCTCAGGTCAGGATCTCATGGTGAGATTGAGCCCTGCATGGGTCTGTGTCAGGAGCCTGCTTGGGATTCTCTCTCTGCCCCTGCTCTGCATGCATGCAAGTGTGCTCGCACTCACTCTCTAAACAAACAAACAAATAAACTTAAAAAAAAAAAAAAGATCTTTACAGTAAGTGACAAGGTTCTATGGAATCAGGCTCTAAGCTCCTGGAACCTCACACCCCATCATTCTCCTCCACATTTGCTGCTCCTTAAACATGCCATAGTACTTCTTATCAGCTCTCATACTGTGTATGTATTTGTTTATTTTATTGTCTCTGTTCCCCTACTGGAATGTAAACTCAGTAGTGGCAAAGGCTTTGATTGGTTAACTGCAGTGTCCCCAGCACTAGAATGAGGCCTGGTCCTTAGACAGCCAGTAAGCATTTGTTAACTGCATTTTGGATGAGTTTGATACAGAATAGTTCCAAGGTCTAAAGTTCTCTTTTCTGGAATTCTTAAGTTAGACTTACTGCAAACTAGTTTTGCTTCACTTATCTTATTCATGAGGAGGATCAAGTGTCAGTGGATAAAGATTTATGCCACAGACCATGTGGTACCACTCTGCTACTGGTTTGGACCCAGCATGCCAATGCAGCAGGTTTCTATTCTGTCCCAGTACAGAAGGCATGGCAGTAAAGACCTGTAGGCCCCTGTGGAAGCAGGGGAAGCCCACACTGACTTTGGGATAAAGCCTGTGAACACTCTGAGATGTTAAAAGTGGTATGCTAATCTAGGCATAATTATTATTAAGGGAGGTTCAGCTACACCACATCAATGGAGAACCTTTAAAAAGACCCTTTGCTAATTATGAGGGAAGGGTTTCCATCACAGTTTTATTCTTTAAAGAGATAGAGCTGCTTTGTTGCAGGCTTCATGGGCTTTTCTTTATCATTACTGCTCTTTCTCACTATGATGCATCCCGTTGATCTTCCTCAGAGGATCTTAACATACTTATATAACTTGAAGAATTGAACAATAAGAAAATTGGTATGCTGCATTAAGCTGTGGGCTACTTTATTAAGTTAAGCCCAAACAAGTGGTTATCCAAAGTTAGGTTAATTATTACACATTTTGGTGCATCTATGACAATTAAATATTTTACTTTTTATATATGAAATTAGGGATTTATTCAATTTTTTCTTCTTTCTTTTCCTTTCTCTTTTTCTTTCTTTTGTTTTTTTTTTCTTTCTTTTCAAAACCATTTGTAGCAACATGATAATAGTTGAGAACAGAAAGGGAATTTCTGCAAGGGGATTTCCTTGGCTGGAATTTAGCCAAAAGAACAAAGGTAGCATAGAGACTATCTCATCCTAAAAGCATCATGGAACATTTTATAAGCCTGCCTAATCAAGCTCACATTTGTTAGGCTTGGTGTTAAATTATAGACCACTAATTTATTTTAGGGCAGTGCCTCTTCCCCTTTGATGGATCAGGGCCCCATCTAAGAATCTAAGAAAGGGAAAAATAAACCACTAACTTTTTCAGAAAAATCTACAAATGCTCTTGTACACAAAAATTTACCTAAAACATTGAGAGGTTCATGGATCCCTCTAAAGCCATTCATGAGTCATTATTGTAGGCATAATAAAGGAACAAATGGGTGATAATAGCTAATCCTTATACGAACCCAGTGAGATCAGAACACTTATTTTCCTATTACACAGATTTGCACACTGAAGCACAGACAGGCCGAATAACAGCTAGGCAACAGTGAAGCCAGGATGTGGACCCAGACACATTTCTTGAGCTCATTCACATAACCACCATGCTATATTCCCCAAGATTATGCATCTGCTAGGGATTTAGCTAAATCTGAAACTGGATCATTCTTCAAAACTAGCCTCTTCTTAAGGATAGTATTACCATATGATCCAGCAATTCCACTTCTGGGTATATACCAAACAAAATTGCAAGAAGGAACTCAAACAGATATTTGTATACTAGAGTTCACAGCAGCATCATTCACAATAGCCAAAAGTTAGAAACAACCCAAATGTCCTTTGACAGATAAATAGATAAGCACATTATATGTGTGTACAGTTCATAGTATTCAATATTAAAAAGGAAGGAAATTCTGACACGTGCTACACGGAAAACCTTAGAAGATATTATGCTAACTAAAATAAGACAGATGCAAAAGGACAAATATTATGTGATTACACTTATATGAGATACCTAGAATAGTCATCTTCATAGACAGAAAGTGCATTGGATGATACTGGGGCTAAGGAAATGGGGAAATGGGAAGTTATGGTTCAGAGTGGTATAGAATTTCAGCACACGATGAAGAAAAAGTTCTGGAGTTAGGTAGTAGTGATGGTTGCACAAAAATATGAATGTACTTAATGCCACTAAATTCTACACTTTAAAATGGTTGAAACTGGTTAAAAGTTTATGTTATGATTATTTTACCACTAAAAAAAAAAGAATAGCAATGTAAGTCTGAGTATAAAATAATAGTGACACAGAAGGAATTGGCCTCTCTGATCCAGGAGAACACTACCTTAAAAATAACTAGAATGATAAATCTCATGTTATGTATATTTTACCAGAATTAAAAGAAAAAAAAAACACCATCCTTTTTCTAAAACCATATTGCCTCGTTGGGAAAGAAACTCAAACCATACCCCACTGAAATTGAGGATCCCACGTAGGCTTGTAATAGACTCACTTTTGTCCCTTAAGCCACTTATTTTTATCCTATTGTATTTGTAGCTAGTGGGTTTTCCTTTCACGAATGGATTTAAATCATTATTAGTTAGCAGGAAATTTCAGAGTCTTAAAAAAATACAAGAAAAGCCTCAAACATATGGTAAAATATTTTTCCATTATACAAGGGTGGTTTCTTTTTTTTTTCAATATATGAAATTTACTGTCAAATTGGTTTCCATACAACACCCAGTGCTCATCCCAAAAGGTGCCCTTCTCAATACCCATCACCCACCCTCCCCTCCCTCCCACCCCCCATCAACCCTCAGTTTGTTCTCAGTTTTTAAGAGTCTCTTATGCTTTGGCTCTCTCCCACTCTAACCTCCTTTTTTTTTTCCTTCCCCTCCCGCATGGGTTTCTGTTAAGTTTCTCAGGATCCACATAAGAGTGAAAACATATGGTATCTGTCTTTCTCTGTATGGCTTGTTTCACTTAGCATCACACTCTCCAGTTCCATCCATGTTGCTACAAAGGGCCATATTTCATTCTTTCTCATTGCCACGTAGTACTCCATTGTGTATATAAACCACCATTTCTTTATCCATTCATCAGTTGATGGACATTTAGGCTCTTTCCATAATTTGGCTATTGTTGAGATTGCTGCTATAAACATTGGGGTGCAAGTGCCCCTACGCATCAGCACTCCTGTATCCCTCGGGTAAATTCTTAGCAGTGCTATTGCTGGGTCATAGGGTAAGTCAATCTTTAATTTTTTGAGGAACCTCCACACTGTTTTCCAGAGTGGCTGCACCAATTTGCATTCCCACCAACAGTGCAAGAGGGTTCCCGTTTCTCCACATCCTCTCCAGCATCTATAGTCTCCTGATTTGTTCATTTTGGCCACTCTGACTGGCGAGAGGTGATATCTGAGTGTGGTTTTGATTTGTATTTCCCTGATGAGGAGCAATGTTGAGCATCTTTTCATGTGCCTGTTGGCCATCCGGATGTCTTCTTTAGAGAAGTGTCTATTCATGTTTTCTGCCCATTTCTTCACTGGGTTATTTGTTTTTCGGGTGTGGAGTTTGGTGAGCTCTTTATAGATTTTGGATACTAGCCCTTTGTCCGATATGTCATTTGCAAATATCTTTTCCCATTCCGTTGGTTGCCTTTTAGTTTTGTTGGTTGTTTCCTTTGCTGTGCAGAAGCTTTTTATCTTCATAAGGTCCCAGTAGTTCATTTTTGCTTTTAATTCCCTTGCCTTTGGGGATGTGTCGAGTAAGAAATTGCTACGGCTGAGGTCAGAGAGGTCTTTTCCTGATTTCTCCTCTAGGTTTTTGATGGTTTCCTGTCTCACATTCAGGTCCTTTATCCATTTTGAGTTTATTTTTGTGAATGGTGTAAGAAAGTGGTCCAGTTTCAACCTTCTGCATGTTGCTGTCCAGTTCTCCCAGTACCATTTGTTAAAGAGGCTGTCTTTTTTCCATTGGATGTTCTTTCCTGCTTTGTCAAAGATTAGTTGGCCATATGTTTGTGGGTCTAGTTCTGGGGTTTCTATTCTATTCCATTGGTCTACGTGTCTGTTTTTGTGCCAATACCATGCTGTCTTGATGTTTACAGCTGTAGTAGAAGCTAAAGTCTGGGATTGTGATGCCTCCTGCTTTGGTCTTCTTCTTCAAAATTACTTTGGCTATTCGGGGCCTTTTGTGGTTCCATATGAATTATAGGATTGCTTGTTCTAGTTTCGAGAAGGATGCTAGTGCAATTTTGATTGGGATTGCATTGAATGTGTAGATAGCTTTGGGTAGTATTGACATTTTGACAATATTTATTCTTCCAATCTATGAGCACAGAATGTTATTCCATTTCTTTATATCTTCTTCAATTTCCTTCATGAGCTTTCTATAGTTTTCAGCATACAGATATTTTACATCTTTGGTTAGATTTATTCCTGGGTATTTTACGCTTCTTGGTGCAATTGTGAGTGGGATCAGTGTCTTTATTTGTCTTTCTGTTGCTTCATTATTAGTGTATAAGAATGCAACTGATTTCGGTACACTGATTTTGTATCCTGCAACTTTGCTAAATTCATGCATCAGTTCTAGCAGACTTTTGGTGGAGTCTATCAGATTTTCCATGTATAATATCATGTCATCTACCAAAAGTGAAAGCTTGACTTCATCTTTGCCAATTTTGATGCCTTTGATTTCCTTTTGTGGTCTGATTGCTGATGCTAGAACTTCCAACACTATGTTAAACAACAGCGGTGAGAGTGGGCATCCCTGTCGTGTTCCTGATCTCAGGGAAAAAACTCTCAGTTTTTCCCCATTGAGGATGATGTTAGCTGTGGGCTTTTCATAAATGGCTTTTATGATCTTTAAGTATGTTCCTTCTATCCCGACTTTCTCAAGGGTTTTTATTAAGAAAGGTTGCTGAATTTTGTCAAAGGCCTTTTCTGCATCGATTGACAGGGTCATATGGTTCTTATCTTTTCTTTTATTAATGTGATCTATCACGTTGATTGATTTGCGAATATTGAACCAGCCCTGCATCCCAGGAATGAATCCCACTTGATCATGGTGAATAATTCTTTTTATATGCTGTTGAATTTGATTTGCTAGTATCTTATTGAGAATTTTTGCATCCATATTCATCAGGGATATTGGCCTGTAGTTCCCTTTTTTACTGGGTCTCTGTCTGGTTTAGGAATCAAAGTAATACTGGCTTCATAGAATGAGTCTGGAAGTTTTCCTTCCCTTTCTATTTTTTGGAATACCTTGAGAAGGATAGGTATTATCTCTGCTTTAAACATCTGGTAGAACTCCCCTGGGAAGCCATCTGGTCCTGGACTCTTATTTGTTGGGAGATTTTTGATGACTGATTCAATTTCTTTGCTGGTTATGGGTCTGTACAAGCTTTCTATTTCCTCCTGATTGAGTTTTGGAAGAGTGTGGGTGTTCAGGAATTTGTCCATTTCTTCCAGGTTGTCCAGTTTGTTGGCATATAATTTTTCATAGTATTCCCTGATAATTGTTTGTATCTCTGAGGGATTGGTTGTAATAATTCCATTTTCATTCATGGTTTTATCTATTTGGGTCATCTCCCTTTTCTTTTTGAGAAGCCTGGCTAGAGGTTTATCAATTTTGTTTATTTTTTCAAAAAACCAACTCTTGGTTTTGTTGATCTGCTCTACAGTTTTTTTAGATTCTATATTGTTTATTTCTGCTCTGATCTTTATTATTTCTCTTCTTCTGCTGGGTTTAGGCTGTCTTTGCTGTTCTGCTTCTATTTCCTTTAGGTGTGCTGTTAGATTTTGTATTTGGGATTTTTCTTGTTTCTTGAGATAGGCCTGGATTGCAATGTATTTTCCTCTCAGGACTGCCTTCGCTACTCCCAAAGCGTTTGGATTGTTGTATTTTCATTTTCGTTTGTTTCCATATATTTTTTAATTTCTTCTCTAATTGCCTAGTTGACCCATTCATTCTTTAGTAGGGTGTTCTTTAACCTCCATGCTTTTGGAGGTTTTCCAGACTTTTTCCTGTGGTTGATTTCAAGCTTCATAGCATTGTGGTCTGAAAGTATGCATGGTATGATTTCAATTCTTGTATACTTATGAAGGGCTCTTTTGTGATCTATCTTGGAGAATGTTCCATGTGCACTCGAGAAGAAAGTATATTCTGTTGCTTTGGGATGCAGAGTTCTAAATATATCTGTCAAGTCCATCTGATCCAATGTATCATTCAGGGCCCTTGTTTCTTTATTGACCGTGTGTCTAGATGATCCATCCATTTCTGTAAGTGGAGTGTTAAAGTCCCCTGCAATTACCACATTCTTACCAATAAGGTTGCTTATGTTTGTGAGTAATTGTTTTATATATTTGGGGGCTCCTGTATTCGGCACATAGACATTTATAATTGTTAACTCTTCCTGATGGATAGACCCTGTGATTATTATATAATGCCCTTCTTCATCTCTTGTTACAGCCTTTAATTTAAAGTCTAGTTTGTCTATGGGGCGCCTGGGTGGCGCAGTCAGTTAAGCGTCCGACTTCAGCCAGGTCACGATCTCGCGGCCCGTGATTTCGAGCCCTGCGTCAGGCTCTGGGCTGATGGCTCAGAGCCTGGAGCCTGTTTCCGATTCTGTGTCTCCTTCTCTCTCTGCCCCTTCCCCGTTCATGCTCTGTCTCTCTCTGTCCCAAAAATAAATAAAAACGTTGAAAAAAAAATTTAAAAATAAATAAATAAATAAAGTCTAGTTTGTCTGATATAAGTATGGCTACTCCAGCTTTCTTTTGACTTCCAGTGACATGATAAATAGTTCTCCATCCCCTCACTCTCAATCTGAAGGTGTCCTCAGGTCTAAAATGAGTCTCCTGAGGACAGCAAATAGATGGGTCTTGTTTTTTTATCCATTCTGATACCCTATGTCTTTTGGTTGGCGCATTTAGTCCATTTACATTCAGTGTTATTATAGAAAGATAAGGGTTTAGAGTCATTGTGATGTCCGTAGGTTTCATGCTTGTAGCGATATCTCTGGTACTTTGTCTCACAGGATCCCCCTTAGGATCTCTTGTAGGGCTGGTTTAGTGGTGACGAATTCCTTCAGTTTTTGTTTGTTTGGGAAGACCTTTATCTCTCCTTCTATTCTAAATGACAGACTTGCTGGATAAAGGATTCTCGGCTGCATATTTTTTTCTGTTCATCACATTGAAGATCTCCTGTCATTCCTTTCTGGCCTGCCAAGTTTCGGTAGAGAGATCGGTCACAAGTCTTATAGGTCTCCCTTTATATGTTACAGCACGTTAATCTCTAGCTGCTTTCAGAATTTTCTCTTTATCCTTGTATTTTGCCAGTTTCACTATGCTATGTCATGCAGAAGATCGATTCAAGTTACGTCTGAAGGGAGTTTTCTGTGCCTCTTGGATTTCAATGCCTTTTTTCTTCCCCAGATCAGGGAAGTTCTCAGCTATTATTTCTTCAAGTACACCTTCAGCACCTTTCCCTCTCTCTTCCTCATCTGGAATACCAATTATGTGTATATTATTTATCTTTAGTGCATCACTTAGTTCTCTAACTTTCCCCTCATACTCCTGGAGTTTTTTATCTCTTTTTCTCAACTTCTTCTTTTTCCATAATTTTATCTTCTAGTTCACCTATTCTCTCCTCTGCCTCTTCAATCCGAGCCGTGGTTGTCTCCATTTTATTTTGCAGCTCATTGATAGCATTTTTTTAGCTCCTCCTGGCTGTTCCTTAGTCCCTTGATCTCTGTAGCAATAGATTCTCTGCTGTCCTTTCTACTGTTTTCAAGCCCAGCGATTAATTTTATGACTATTATTCTAAATTCACTTTCTGTTATATTGTTTAAATCGTTTTTGATCGGTTCATTAGCTGTTGTTATTTCCTGGAGATTCTTTTGAGGGGAATTCTTCTGTTTGGTCATTTTGGATAGTCCCTGGAGTGGTGCGGGACTGCGGGGCACTTCCCCTGTACTGTGGTGTATAACTGGAGTTGGTGGGTGGGGCCGCAGTCAGACCTGATGTCTGCCCTCAGCCCACCACTGGGGCCGTAGTCAGACTGGTGTGTACCTTATCTTCCCCTCTCCTGGGGGCGGGATTCACTGTGGGGTGGCGTGGCCCGTCTGGGCTACTTGCACAGTGCCTGGCTTGTGGTGCTGGGGATCTGGTGTATTAGCTGGGGTGGATCGGCAAGGTGCACAGGGGTGGGAGGGGCAGGCTCAGCTCGCTTTTCCTTCGGTGATCCGCTTCGGGAGGGGCCCTGCGGCACCGGGAGGGAGTCAGACCCGCCGGAGGGATGGATCCACAGAAGCACAGCGTTGGGTGTTTGCACGGAGCAAGCAAGTTCCCAGGCAGGAACTGGTTCCCTTTGGGATTTTGGCTGGGGGATGGGCGAGGGAGATGGCGTTGGCGAGCGCCTTTGTTCCCCGCCAAGCTGCGCTCTGTCGTCCGGGGCTCAACAACTCTCCCTCCCGTTGTCCTCCAGCCCTCCCGTTCTCTGAGCAGAGCTGTTAGCATATAACCTTCCAGATGTTAAGTCCCGCTTGCTGTCGGAACACACTCCGTCCGGCCCTTCCACTTTTGCAAGCCAGACTCAGGGGCTCTGCTTGGCCGGCGGGCCACCCCTCTGCCCCGGCTCCCTCCCTCCAGTCCGTGGAGCGCGCACCACCTCGCTGCCCTTCCTACCCTCTTGCGTGGACCTCTCGTCTGCACTTGGCTCCGGAGACTCCATTCTGCTGGTCTTCTGGCGGTTTTCTGGGTTATTTAGGCAGGTGTAGGTGGAATCTAAGTGATCAGCAGGACGCAGTGAGCTTAGAGTCTTCCTACGCCGCCATCTTCCCCTCAAGACAAGAGTGGTTTCTGTAAATTTAAATTATTCCTAAGCCTTGTCCTCCCCCAAAATAAGAAAACCTTCTATATATCGATTTTTCTAATTGCTAATTTTCTAATTGGCAATGTGATTTATTTGATACATTCAAACACTAATCATTCTATAATAAGTTAATCAAATGTTTAGAGTTTAGACCATGAGCTTAGCAGAGTAAAGATGGTAGACATGAGTAAGTGCAGGCCATTCCAGTCTGAGGGAACATCAGTGCTCACTGAGGAACAGCTGCAGAAATATCATCCCTTACTGTCTTATCTGGACTAGATAAGATATTATTCCCTCTTGGAAGAAAGATGAGCTAATTATTATAGGCTTTTCTCTTCTTGCCCACCATTGACTTCATCTATTACTTGTTATAATTTCTCCACAGTGAAGGAGAAAGGTATTAAATGACTGGAAATAATTTTATTACTAACAACTGTTAGCTTGTTTGTTAGCTTATTCAAAAGTAAGAATATCTTCAGGTTATAAAAAGAAAACATTGTACTATAGGGTTTTATTCCATATTCCTAATTAGGTATTACATGTGTCCTCATCTCAGCAAAGAGTTTAGATTTTGAATATATTTTACTCTCTAAAGAGTCTTAACTTAGGTGTGTGTGTGTGTGTGTGTGTGTGTGTGTGTGTGTGTGTGTACTCATGTGAGTAGATCCCTGAAAGTTGAAAAGAAGAGGTCAAGTAGGATGTGAGTCACTTATTAAATATGGCTTCTAAGGACCTGACATTTTGCTATTTGTCACTCCATTTTACAAAAGAGAAAGCATTTTCTTTTTGTATTATTTTATTTATTTATTTTGAGAAAGAGCAAGACAGTACAAGCAGGGGAGAGGCAGAGAGAGAGGGAGACAGAGAATCCCAAGCAGACTCTGGGCTGTCTACACAGAGCCCAACACAGGGCTTGGTCCCACGCACATGTGAGATCATGACCTGAGCCAAAATCAAGAGTCAGATGTTTGACTGAGCCACCCAGGGACCCCTGACAAAGCATTTTCAAACGGGTGAAGTGACCTGACAGTAATTCTACATTGTTCAGCTATGGAGCCAGTGTTGTCCCACAGGAATGGCAAGCCAATTGGCTTTCAACATCATAATAAAGTAAAGACACCAAAACTCCTGTGTTTCCCATAAAACTACCATAAAGACCTTCTTATAGCAGATAGTCAATTAAAATTCGGTAGCTAAAAGAACTGAAAATTTGTAAAATGGTAGTGAGAGGCTTTTCAGACTGTATTCTTGGAGTACTAGTGTTCTAGAGTTTTTTAGGAGTCTGGTGAAGAGTGAAGGAGGGTAGAGAGATGGGGTGGATGAGCAAGTAGGGCTGTGCACCACCACCCCCAAAAATTCAAATGCCAACTAACCATTAACCTGTATGGTTTATTTCAATCTGTTAAGTTCCCATATGTGCTATCTTTTGATAAAAGGATTTTGCAGCTTAAGAAAAAAAGAATTTGAAGACCACAAGACTGCATTGCATCATGGAGTATGTGTCATCAGTGAGGACCAAGTTCATCTAAGCCTACCTGCTAGCAGGCAGTCAGTGGGAACTTGCATTCTCATTGGTCTCCCATCCCATGCTTGCTGTGAGACATGAGAACTCTGTTTACAGGCTTCTCCAGAGAGTATATTACCCCTGCTAACTGACCCATCAGTCAAATTCAGGCTTTCTCAAATGCTCACAACTTTACATTATTCTTTCTTTTCCTTTTGCCCACCTTTATTCAAAGCACATGACTACCACTGGTGAGAGGATAGCTACCTTCCTCAGGCCCTTATCTCTGCCCTGGCAATTCTATGAGGGATGTTTTAAAGCACCCTCTCTTTCAAAGTGCAAACTAATTGCTTGGTGATTTATTGTTGTGTATGGAATTGCAAAGTAATCTGAAAAATGCCAGCAAAGTGTCAAATAGAGACCTACCTTCCTGTTGACCTTTTTTTTGGTCAAATACCTAATTGTTTGGCTCTTAGCTGTGTTTAAACTATAAAGGACAGAAGATACTAGGAAATTCTTTCAAATTGGTACTACCACATCTACTCTGAGACATCTGAAAAATGGATTGCACCTCCCTTATTTTTACAGTAATTCTTGCTAGAAAACAAAGCATCAGCTCAAATTTCTTTGACCAGTTTTCTACGAGGGCTTGGCTTCCATAATTTCTTCTGTGTTTTAAGGTCACATGTATGATGTAGTGGAGTAGTATTTTTGTAGTGTACTTTATAGTACCTTGAGTATGTACAATACTTTTAGGCCCATTTTGTAGGCTTTTAGAGCATAGAGCATTTTTCCCTTTTAAAGTATTAGGCATTTCTGTAATTTATTTGATACACTCAGACATTAATCATTCTATAATAAGTTAATCAAATGTTTAGAGTTTAGATTATGAGCTTAGCAGAGTAAAGATGGTAGAGATGAGTAAGTGCAGGCCATTTCAGTCTGAGGGAACATCAATGCTCACTGAGGCACAGCTGCAGAAATGTCATCCCTTACTGTCTGTTTTCAGATGTTTTCAGCATGAACTTTTGCAAAATAAGTAAACTTGTTCCATAAGTAATGCCTAAGAAGTGAAGAAATATTAGTAGATAGGTCTGTAAAAATGCTTGCAAAGTGAGTCTCCCATGAAGAAAAGAAGGTCTAGAATAATATAACCTGCTTCAGGAAACCTTATATTCTGATTATGTCACGAGACTGCATACTATTCTCAAACCTTTTCTAATTGCAGTCTCCCCATTGTTTGATTTTACAAGTCCTTCTGTCCTACATTCTCCTTAGAGTATATGTGTTATATGTGCCCTTTTATATTTTTAAGTAAATTTCATACATATTAATTTGCTATGAGAAATATTTAATAGTATTGTGAAATCATTGAGCTAATTGGTAACATAGCTTCATCTGTAAGTTTTGAGATCTGGTTGCTTTTAAGAAATAACATTTGTCACCTCAAGGAAATGTAATTGAATAATTGAGAGAGATATGAGTCAGGAACCTGGGTGTCTTGAGTGTTTTCACCTTTGCACTGGTAGTCCTAATGAATGCCCACTCAACAACAGCATTCTTACATTCATTCCCCTTTAAGGTGCTGTAGGCAAGTCTCAGGTCTCCAAGATCCAGAATACAATTCAGACTTGAAGTTCAAATGAGAAAAGTGGGATTAGTATAGGCTGAATGTCTTAGCTCTAAAACTTAGGCACATCAGACAAATGCAAATTGAGAGACATTTTACAGAGTATCTGACTGGTATTCCTCAAAAATACCAAGTTCATACAAAATAAGGAATATCTGAGAAATTGTCACAACTAAGAGGAGCCTGAGGAGACATGATGCCTAAGTGGCAATGTATTTTGAAGGGGATCTGAGAGCAGAAAAAAGATAATAGGTAAATATTAAGGAAATATGAATAAAGTATAGAATTTAGTTGATAAGATATTGGTACTGGTTCATTTGTTGTAAAAAAATGCACCATAGAAATGTCAGGTATTGACACTGGGGGATACTGTGTGCAGGGTACATGAATACCGTAGTATCTTTGCAAATTTTCCCTAAATTGAAACCATCCTAAAATAAAGTTGATTTTAAAAAACTAACCTAGGGTTGCCTGGATGGCTCAGTTGTTTAAGCATCTGATTCTTGGTTTTGGTTCAGGTCATGATCTCATGGTTCACAAGTTTGAGCCCCACATTAGGCTCTGTGCTGATAGTGCAGAGCCTGCTGGGGATTCTCATATTCTCTCTCTCTCTCTCTCTCTCTCTCTCTCTCTCTCTCTGTCTCTCTCTGTCTCTCTCTCTCCCACTCTTTCTGCCCTTCCCCTACGCACATGAACGTGTGCTGCCTCTGTCTCTCTCAAAATAAATAAACTGAAAAAAAATTTTATTAAAAAATAAAACAAAAAAATTTGCCTGTTGTATTATACCATTCAAAGCAAGACTTAGAATTACCACATAAAAATAATAGACTGAGGAAAACAAAAAACAAACAATAAAAACTCTCTCCCCAGTTATCATTCACCCATGTTTATATAGGACCACTTTCTTACACCATACACAAAAATATACTCAAAATGGATGAAAAACCTAAATGTGAGACAGGAAACCATCAGAATCCTAGAGGAGAACACAGGCAACAACCTCTTTAACTTCAGCTGCAGCAACTTCTTACTAGACACGTCTCTGGAGGCAAGGGAAACAAAAGCAAAAATGAACTATTGGGACTTCACCAAGATAAAAAGCTTCTGCACAGCAAAGGAAACAATCAACGAAACTAAAAGGCAACCAACAGAATGGGAAAAGATATTTGCAAATGACATATTGGTTAAAGGGCTAGTATTCAAAATCTATAAAGAACTTATCAAACTCAACATCAAAAAAATAAGTAATCCAGTTAAGAAATGGGCAGAAGACATGAACAGACATTTGTCTAAAGAAGATATACAAATGGCTAACAGACACATGAAAAAATGCTCAACATCACTCATCATCAGGGAAATGCAAATCAAAACCACAATGAGATATCACCTCACATCTGTCAGAATGGCTAAAATTAACAACACAAGAAATAACAGGTGTTGGCAAGGATGAAGAGAAAGGGGAGCTCTCTTACACTGTTGATGGGAATGCAAATTGGTGCAGCTATTCTGGAAAACAGTATGGAGATTTCCTCAAAAATGTTAAAAATAGGACTACCCCCACAATTGCACTACTAGGTATTTACCCAAAGGATACAGAAATACTGATTTGAAGGGATGCATGAGCTCCACTGTTCATTGGAATGGGCTAAATGGGTGACGGGCATTAAGGAGGGCATTTGTTGTGATGAGTCCTGGGTGTTATATGTAAGTTTGGAATCACTAAATTCTACTCCAGAAACCAATACTACACTATGTGTTAACTAACGAATTTAAATAAAATCTTGGAAGGAAAAGAAGTCTATATTTGCACTATGAAAAATAAAGGGAGCACTACACATTTTAGTGTTTAGACTTGTCTTCTTCAGACTATATCACATAAATATCACCTAGAGAAACTCACATATTCTAGTAATTGCCAATTAACAATATAATTATGTGTGCTTCATCAGACTTTGCCAAAATTAAGAAAAATAAATCTTTCTACCTACAATAGTTAGTTGCTCCTCAATCTACTTTATCATTACATTTGCATAACATTCATTAAAATGCCTCAGTCCCATTCAGGATTCTTACAGAACTTCAAGAATGGCCACCTTGGGTGGTATAAATAAGCTGGTTCTTTTGTTTGAGATTCTTTTTCCTAACAGCTTTTTTTGAGGTTTAATTGACTTACACTGCACATATAAAAGTATACACTTAGAAAAGTTTGGGCATAAATGTACACCTGTGAAACCACCACAATCAACATAGCCAACCAATCATTCCTCAAAACTTTTACATGCTTTTTGTAAATACTCCATCCCAACCCTCTTTCTTTTGCCTGGCTCTTGACCACCCCTGGTTTGTTTACTGCCAGTATAAATTAGTATGTATTTTCTAGAACTTTGTGTATATAGAATCATACATTATGTATTCTATACTTTCTGACTTCTTGCACTCAGCATACTTGTTTTCAGACCTGTCCTTATTGTGGAATGTATCAATAGTTCCTTTTTATTGGTAAATAGTATTCCATTGTATGGAATGTTTGAGCTTATTGGTATCGATGCCCATTTAAGTTATTAAGTTTGTTTGTAGTTTTGGGATATTACACATAAGGTTGCTCTGAACATTCATATGTAAGCCTTTCTGTGGACATGCACTTTTATTTCCCTTGAATAAATATCTGGGATTTAAATGGATGGATCTTATGATAGGAGTATGTTTACATTTTAAATTACCAAATTATTTTTATTGGTCTTCCTAATCCATTTAAGTCCAAATTTCTAGATTCAAGGATTCCTTAATATTTAAAATAACAAGCTTTTTTGAATATTTCTAAGTTTGTTATTTCTATTAATTTCATATTTGTTTTCTATACTTACTGTTTTGTAGGCAAGCAAAGGTCGAACTACAATTGTCATAGCACACCGACTTTCCACTATTCGAAGTGCAGATCTGATTGTGACCATAAAAGATGGGATGGTGGCAGAAAAAGGAATACATGCTGAATTAATGGCAAAACAAGGTCTATATTATTCACTTGTAATGTCACAGGTAATGTTTATGTAACATAATGCTATGTTAGCAGGGTTGTTTTTTTTTTAACCTTTCAGAGATCATACCACAGAGGTCCTGAATCATAATCTTAGATTTCACAAAGGAACCAAGGCTTATTCATAATTCCTCTGTGAATAAATGCAATGTGACTAATATCCCCAGCATTGTGCTAGATAATATGATGAAAATTAAAGAATTAATGGTTACCTAGCACCTAATATTTGCCAGGCACACTGAAAACAGGCTTCCAAAGAAGACATCCAGATGACCAACATGAAAAAATGCTCAACATCACTCATCATCAGGGAAATTCAAATCAAAACTACAGTGAGATATCACCTCACACCTATCAAAATGGTGAAAATAAAAAACACAAGAAATGGATGCCTGTATGGCTCACTTGGTTAAGCATCCAACTCCAGATTTTGGCTCAGGTCATGGTCTCATGGTACATGGGGTCGAGCCCCACATTGGGCTCTACACTGAGAGCCCTCTCTCTCTCTGCCCCACACCTGCACACGCACTCTCTTTCTCTCTTTCTTTCTCTCAAAATAAATAAACTTAAAAAAAAGAAAATAAAAAAGAAACAAGTGTTAGTGAGGGTGTGAAGAAAAACCCTCATGCACTATTGGTGGGAATGTAAACTGATGAAGCCACTGTGGAAAACAGAATAGAGGGTCCTCAAAAAGTTGAAAGTAAAACTGTCCTATTATCCAGTAGTTGCACTACTTGGTATTCACCCAAAAAATACAAAAACACTAATTCAGAGGGATACATACACCCCTGTATTTATTGCAACTTTATTTACAATAGCCAAATTATAGAAACAGCCCAAGTGTCCTTTGATTGATAAATGGATAAAGAAGATGTGGTGTATATATACAGTGGAATATTATTCAGCCATAAAAAATTATGAAATCTTACCATTTGAAATGACATGGACAGAGCTAGAGAGTATAATGCTCAGTGAAAATAGGTTAGTACGTAGGTCAAAATGTATGGAATTGTTGAATCACTATATTGTATGCATGGAACTAATATAACACTGTATGTTAACTGTACTGGAATTACAATGGAAAACTTAATTAAAAATATTATTTCACAAATTATGAAATGTAGAAAGTTATGAGCCTCCATGTCCTCCTCACACTTAAAACTTCACATTCTGAACCCTAGCTTTCTCCACAATGCTAGAATGAATTATTTTTAAACACCTTCTATAAAGCAGTCATAGTAAAAAAAAAAAAGTTTGAAAATGTAATCTTATATAGATTCAAAACCTGCCAGTTTCAATTTTATTTCATATTAGGCCATATTTTTCTTTAAAAATAAAATTAGCCATTATATGACAGTTGAATCTGTATGATTTTCATTCCAGAGTACACTTAACAATTTATGAAATTATTAAGTTCCATACTTTCAAACTAATAAGGATACCAATAAAAGCAAATAGCTATGGTTAAATTAACCCTATTTTGATGTTTTTTAAAGCTACTACACTCGTATCTTTCTTTGAAGTAACGTGCCTTTATTTTTCATTATAACCAAACTAAAACTCCATTATTAGGTCTTATGTTAAAGAGTTTCACAATGTAAGGAAAACAAAAATGGAATGTTTATGGTATAAATGTATAAGTATTTAAAACACCTTATTCAAAATGGATTGGTAGTCTCTGATTACCAAAAATAAGGTTCATTCTGATAAAACAATACCATTTTTAATACTCAGTGAACAACTACAATATTCTGGGTACTGCATAGCAAACATAACATCTGTGGTATCTACATAAACAGTGACGCATTTCTGAAACTCTGGAAGTGCTTATTTGCCACTATACCTGTAATGTCCAAATGAATCAGTTTGTTAGAATTCATGATGCTCATAAGTGTTGTAAAGTTACTGTTGTTAAGAGAATCAATCACAAGAAGCAGCATAGCAGTGGTTAGGGTTATGAGCTCTGGAGACACTGTAATTTGAAATTCTGACTATGCCACTTAATAGTTTTAGGCCCTTAGGCAAGTTATTTAAATTCCCTGTGCCTCAGTTTTCTAATCTTTAACATGGAGAAAATAAAAGTAACTTAGTTATGAATTTCTGTAAGTCTTAAATGAGTCATTCATGTAAAGTATTTAGAGTTACTGTTGGCATACTAAATTTTATTATATTACTATTGTTAGTATTATCCAATCAAACTTTTTAGAAAAGTTCAAACCAGGAAGAGTAATGCTGTAATTATTTATCTTAAACATATATGATTACTTACAGACATATTCCTTTAGTGATTTTTTCACATGAAAATGAAATAAAAACTGGTAGATAGATACATACCAAAACTTCCTATCATAAGTATTTTGTCTAGCAGGCTTCTCAGGAAAAGAAATTGTCTTTGACCTGTTAAACACCTTCTTAGAAAAATTTATTATGAGAAGAGGTCAAAATTTCATTTTAAGCCTGCCACAAAATAAATAGCTCCTGAAAAAAGCCAAGTAAATGATTTCTTTCTTGGTAGAGAAATTTATAGAAAAAAAAAAAAAAAAAGAAAGTGATAGCATAAAAGAATGTCTGATTAAAGATGTTAAGATACTATAAAGCTGGTTAAAGCTTACCATACTTTGAAATGACTGATTAACAGTTGTTAAGCTTGTCAAAGAAGCACAGTGTCTGGAAAGCCTTCCATATGCATATGCTCTTTTGCACCTAAATCCACCTAAGACTGTCTGTCTCTGCTCCAACCTGGTCTGGGACACCATCATCCAAACTGGGCTCCTCATTTCTGTCTTGTCTCCCTCTTCATCTCTTCGTGGGAAAGTCACAAATTTACTCACACCATATTCAGTTGAGCAGAGAATGTGTAGTTTTTCTTTATTTCACTAAATCTGATCTCATTTCTCTGAGTAGCCAAAAAAACCCAAAAACTAGACTTAGAGCAGTCTGATTTAGAACTTCCTCCTTGCCCTATCATTTAAACAGTGTCTTTAAAGTTAACTTGATGTCTCTGCGATTTCTTATTCTCTAGGAGCTGGCCCATTGAGTTGCTTTCCAATCAGTTTGGAAGGGGCAGCAGTTGCAGGCCTAGCAAGTGTTATTGTCTCCTGACATCTCTCTCAAGCCTAGAGCCAGCATCACATTTAAGTGCCTAGCTATATGTTATAAATTTATAAGTTTCATGAAAGGCTAGGAATAAGGAATCAGAAAGAGTATCTTTGAAGTCTTCTCCGTCACAAAGTTCTTTTTACTAAAATCTGTCCCTTCTAGTGGAATAGTTGTTTTCAACTAAGGCATTGTTCTCTCCAGTTAATTATACAGGTCTTTGGAAAAGAAAGCACAAGAAGCTATTGTCATCCACTAACATTTTAGTATAAGTTGGACTTACTAGTCCTCTATCACGCCTGAAAACTTCAGCAAGAACTGCACAAGAATATATCACTTTCAGTATCAGTTGCAATACAGTTTTAGAGGGATGCTTAATAAAATTCTTTTGAATTTTGAAGGCATTATTCTAATGGTGACATGTATATTCTTCATTTAAGGATATTAAAAAAGCTGATGAACAGATGGCACCAATGGCATATTCTACTGAAAAAAATACCAACTCGGTTTCTCTGTGCTCTATGAGTAACATCAAGTCAGACTTTACTGGCAAGTCTGAGGAATCCATCCAATATAAAGAGGTAATGGTTTAACAAATATCAACAAGTTTTACCCACATGTTCTCCAATTAATTTTCATTTAATTCTTATAATATTTAGAATATATGATAAAATATTACTTTAGCACTAAGTGTATAAAGCAAATCTTTCCCAAACTTCACTGTAGTATTACAGTAATGCTCTAAGAAAGAGGTCCTCAAATAAGACTGCATTTATGTCACAGGTCATTTTGGAGGCAAGAAATCTCTTAAGAATGGGCTTTGCTCTTCTTTTTCTGGTTCCTTTAGACATAGCAGTATTTGGCTAGTGAAAATTAAGAGAATTCTAAAGAATACAGAGGTAGCAGACAAAAGTAGCAACCACTAGTGAGGTTGAAATAGAGACCCAAAGAAGAGCCCTGATTCTTCCCCAGCCAAGGTTGAGATTCATGCCTCACTTCAAAGGGCACAGCTTTTGTTCACTGGATGGCAGAGAAGTTGATAAGATACCTCACTGGTGGGGTTTGCTGGAAATCTGTCCTGTGGCATGCCAGAATCCCTAGGTGCCAGGAGAAGCTACAGGGCACTGTTGGAACCAGGAACTGGACAGGTTGCCCTATGCAAGAGTCAAGTACAGCCCCATGTGTAGTAAGGTGCATGCGTTAGTGACCTGGCTGAATCACAGGCCAGTGCTATCTGGGTCCCATGGTTAGGCCTCTCCTGGCCAAGCCAAGAGCTGGACAAAGCACTTGGTGGCCAAACACAAGAGAAAACTGCACTCAATTAACTCTGAAAAAAACTGTGCAAGCAGAGTAGCAGAGAGAAAAACTCATCCTGCAGGAGTCTTCCCAGTAAGCCACCAGAAAGAAAAATTCCCCCCTGTAGTGTTTTTCCAGTACCCTCAACTGACACAGCTTGACATCTTACTATCTGATAAAGGAAAAATATTTATCAGGTAAAAGGGTGCATTTGGACCCAAAAGGTAATAAATCAGTAGCTAGGACAGAGGTGGTATTATTTTAAATAGGGGGAACAGCTAATATAAGGGCCTGGAGTTGGGGGTCACAGTGACTAAGGAGAAAGATGGGCAAAGAGTTGTGTGAGATACTCAGGGGCTGGATCAGGCAGCACCTTGTAGACCATAGTAAGATTTTGATCTTGTCTTTTAGATTCTTTTCTTACTCTGTCAGAAAGCCATCAGAGGTTTTTAACCAGTGGTCCATGACCCACAAGGAAAGTCTGGACGGAATTCAGAGGCAATTAACCTGAATTAGAAAAAATATCATAACTTTTTTTCCCGCCTACCCTTGATGAAAAATTAATTTAATTATGAATATGAACAACAAACTACAGTATTATGACCAGGGCCTATAACATCACCAATGAAAATCACAGAAATGTTGATATCTCATTACAGTTGTTATAGACATGTTAGAATATCTTTACACTCATCACTATTATATCTTGTTATTTAATATGCTAATAATGAAACACAACCATAACTGTATCACAACTTTAAATTTTTTGTTAAATATTTTGAATACTGTATTTCAATTTATTTGTTTTCTTTGAGACCCATGGGTTATTTAGCACATTGTTATAAATCCTTCTGGTAAGGATTCCTCAGATTTCATCAATCTTCCAGAGGAGTCCCTGACACAAAGCAGGTTAAGAACTGTTGCATGAGAGGGTCTTATTCAGAAAAGTGCATGAACCAGTCTGTTTGATTTGGCTGCTGTGTGGAGAATGGTGTTTGGGAACCATGGCAGGGAAGAGATGACAGTGGTTAAGCAATGGACCTGATGGACCTGATTAAAGCTGTCCAATTAGAAATAAATTATAGATAGAGAAGCAACTAGGACAGGATATTGAGAAGCAGGACCCAGCAAAATTTAAATTCAGGTAGAAAAGCAGTCGCCAACAAAGGAATCTAGAGAATGGCTAGAAAATAAAAAGAAAGCCAGGAGAATATGGTATCATAGAAGCCAACAAAGGAAAGTGTCACAAAAGAGGAAGAGATCATTTGTGTCAAATGCTATGAAAACCAGATGAAATTAGAGATTTCTGCTTTCAGCCAAGATAGGTTAACAGGAACCTGGTTTACCTTTCTGCTTGAAACACCTAAGAAACAGAACAAAATATGTGGAACAATTTTCTAGCATTGGACATCGTGATCCCTGAGGAAAAAGAAACAAATGAAATAAATCTTATCACTGATCCAGGTTACTGTCTGGATAGTTTCCAAGCCTCAGAGCTAGAAGGGGAAACCCATGCAGAGCCCAGGAAGCCAAACTAGGCAGCATCCTTAGAACAAAGAACTAAAAGAAGAGAGTTTCTCAGAGTTTCAGAGATCTTCATAGGTTCTCCACTGAGTCTTCATCTGGGTACTGATCAGCACATTAAGAAAACTGCCAACAGCAGAGGAAAGATGTGCCGGAAAGGAGGAAAGAGAACAGTCCTTTCACAAAGGCTTACAAAGGGTCAGGAGTAGTTCTTATTCTTTTAAGTTTTTATTTTAATTCCAGCTAGTTAACATACAGTGTTATATTCGTTTCAGATGGACAGTATAGTAATTCTACACTTCTGTACATCACCCAGTGCTCATCATGATAAGTGCACTACTGAATCCCCATCACTTGTTTAACCAACCCCCGCCTCTGGTACCACCAGTTTAAAAGTAGTTATTAGGGCACCAGGGTGGCTTCGTCGGTTAAGTGTCCAACTCTTGATTTCTGCTCAGGTCATGATCTCACAGTTTGTGAGTTTGAGCACTGACTGTGCACAGCCTGCTAGGGATTCTCTCTTGCTCTCTCTCTGCCCCTCTCCCACTCTCTCTCTCTCAAAATAAATAAATAAACTTAAAAAAAAAAAAGTAGTTCTTATTAAACCAGCTCAAGTGAGCAGTCTCTAAATTCATGGGTCATTGAGTTGGATATTAAGGAATGTATTTCCTCAGAGTTTGGGGGAAAAGGGGGAATAGTCCCATACTAAACACAGCTATGAGCCCAACTAACAAAGCTTAAAAGCAAACCTCAAAGGGATCAAACTATTTCCAAGTAATTTAAATGTGTTCCAGTACAAAGCTCCATAATAAATATTTAAGAATTCAAAAATACCAGGGCACCTGGCTGGCTCAGTCAGTAGAGCATGCAACTCTTGCTCTCGGTGTTGTAAGTTCAAGCCTCATGTTGGGTGCAGAGATTACTGAAAAAATAGAGTATTAAAAAAATGATAATTCAAACATACCCAAGAAGTAAAATTTATAGTATTTGTCATCCAATCAAAAATTACCAGGCAAGTAAAGAAGCAAGAAAATAGTTCCCAAAATGAAGTAACTCAATCAATAGAAATAAACCCAGAAATGACACACTTGGTAGAATAAGTAGGAACATTAAACAGTTACTGTATTTCATATGTTCCCAAAGGAAGAGTAAAAAACATTTGAACAATGAAAATTTTTTCCAAATTTGGTGAGAACTAAAAACTACAGATCCAAAAAGCTTATTAAATTCCAAATACAAGAAATATAGGGTACACTATGCCAAGGCACATCATAACCAAATTGCTTAAAACCTGCAATAAGGAGAAAAATTTTAAGGCAGCCAGAGAATATCAGCATAACATGTGGAAGGGGAAAAAATAAGAAAATCACAGACTTCTTATTAGACACAATGCAAGCCAGAAGACAATAGAGTAGTATCTTGAAAGTACTAAAAAGAAAAAAATCAAAATGCTACACAGAAAAATATTTTTCAAAAATAAGACAATGTACAGAATTTTTCAGGAAAAACAGGCTAAAGTAATTTATCACCACCAGACCTACAGTACTAGAAATGTTAAAAGAAGGTCTTCAAGCAGAAAGAAAGTGATACCACATGGAAATCTGAATCTACACAAAGGAATAAAAAATATTCAAAATAGTAATAAATGGACTAATATAATAATAGTAATGATTAACAATTTTTTTTAAGTAGTCTCCATGCCCAACATGAGACTTGAATTCATGACCCTGAGTTCAAGAGTCACATGCTTGGGGCACCTGGGCGGCTCAGTCGGTTAAGCGTCCAACTCTTGATTTCGGCTCAGGTCATAATCTCATGGTTTGTGAGACAGAGCCCTGCGTTGGCTCTGTGCAGACAGTGCAGACCTGCTTGGGATCCTCTCTCTCCTTCTCTCTCTGTCCCTCCCTCACTTGCATGCATGCACACGCACGCTGTCTCTCAAAATAAATAAAACTTAAAAAAAGGTCACATCCTTTACTGAATGAGCCAGCCAGGCACCCCAATAATACTTTTGTAAGTGTATTTCAAAAATAATTTACTTTTTTAAGAAAAAAATAACATTGCAGTATAGGGTTTATTACAGAAGTATAAGTAAAAATTTGTAAAAACAGTATCCAAAAGACTAGGAGGGAGAAATGGAAATATTCTATTTTAAGGCTCCTAAGTGGTATGGAATATTACTTGAAGATAGACTGTGATGTTAATAGTTGTCAAAGTATATTTCAAAGCAATAAAATATTACCAGGGATAAAGAGGGTTTTTTTTCATAATTATATTAAAGGATCAATATATAAAAGAACCAAAAAGAGAATAAAAATTTATAGTTTTACCAGAGATTTCAATACTTCTCTTAAATATTGACAAAACAAGTAGACTAAAATTCAGCAGGGGTATAGATGACTTTAACAGCACTCTCCACCAGCTTGAACTAATAGACATTTATGGAAGACTCCACCTATCAACAGAAGAATACACATTCTTCTCAAATGCGTCTGAAACATTTATCAAGACAGACCATATTCTAAGCCATAACACAGGTCTCAATATGTTTTTAAAAATTCAAGTAATGCAATATATATTACTTCACCAAAGTGGAATTATATCAGAAATCAAGAGCAGAGGGACACCTGGCTGGCTCAGTTGGTAGAGCATGCGACTCTTGATCTTGGAATTGTAGGTTCAGGCTTCACGTTGGATGTAGAGATTACTTAAAAGTAAAATCTAAAGAGAAGAGAGAAGGGAAGAGAGAAGAGAGAAGAGAGAAGAGAAGAGAAGAGAAGAGAAGAGAAGAGAAGAGAAGAGAAGAGAAGAGAAGAGAAGAGAAGAGAAGAGAAGAGAAGAGAAGAGAAGGGATCAAGCACAGAAGTGGACTGGAAATCTTGAAATATTTGGAAGCTAAGCAACTCACTTCTAAATAATGCATGGATCAAAGAAGAAATCAAAAGAGAAATTCCAAAGTATTTTGAGCTGAATGAAAATGATGCCAAACATAATTAAAATGTACCCTATAATCCAGCAATTGTACTACTGGGTATTTACCCAAGGAATACAAAAATACTAATTCAAAGGAATATATGCACCCCAATGTTTATAGCTGCATTGTCTACAATTGCCAATTTATGAAAACACTGCAATTGTACATTAGTAAATGAATACTACTATGAATACATACATATACATACAATGGAATATGACTCCTCTATAAAAAAGAATGCAATCTGCCTTTTGCAATGTCATGGATGGAGCTAGAGACTATTATGCCAAGTAAAATAAGTCAGAGAAAGACAAATTCCCGTATGATTTAAGAAACAAAACAAATGAGTAAAGGGGTGGGGGGGAAGGAAAGCAAGACAAAGAAAGGCAAACCAAAAAACAGACTCTTAACTATAGAGAACAAAGTGATGGTTACCAGACAGGAGATGGATGGGAGGTGGATTAAATAGGTGATGGAGATTAAGGCGTGCACTTGTCATGATGAGCACCAGATGATGTATGGAAGTGTTGAGTCACTATAATGTACACCTGAAACTAATATTACACTATATATTCACTAACTGAAATTTAAATAAAAACTTTTAAAAAATAAAAATAACTCCAGTTTAAAAAAATGTGAGATGAGGCTTAAAGTATTACTGAGAAAGAAATTTATACATAAAAAGAAAGATCTCAAATTAATAAACTTACGCCTTAAGAAACTAGAAGGAAGAAGGTAATTATAAAGAAAAAAGTTGGGGCACCTGGGTGGCTCAGTTGGCCAAGCATCCCATTCTTGATCTCAGCTCAGATCATGCTGTCATGGTCATGAGACTGAGCCCCAAGTCGGGCTCTGCTCTGAGCATAGAGTCTGTTTTGAATTTTCTCTCCCCCTCTTTCTGCCCCTCACCCCACTTGCATGTGCTCTCACTCTCTCTCTCTCTCAAAATAAATAAATTAACTTTTTTTTAAATAAGAAAAAAAAAATCAGTGAAATCCAAAACTGGTTATTTGAGAGCCTCAGTAAACTGAAAAACCACTGGACTGACTGAACAATTTAAGAAAGAAGATACAAATTACCAATATCAAGAATGAGCATGTTCTACCTATATTAAAAGAATAATAGGGGTGTCTGGGTGGCTCAGTCATTTAAGGATCTGACTCTTGATTTCAGCTCAGGTCATGATCTAAGGGTTGTGAGAGTTCCTCTCTGATCATGGAGCCTGCTTAAGATTCTCTCTTTCCCATGGAGCCTGGGTGGCTCAGTTGGTTAAGCGTCCAACTTCAGCTCAGGTCATGATCTCACAGTCTGTGAGTTCAAGCCCTGCATTGGGCTCTGTGCTGACAGCTCAGAGCCTGGACCCTGCTTCAGATTCTGCGTCTGCCCCTCCCCTGTTCACATCTCTGTCTCTCTCTCTCTTTCTCTCAAAAGTAAATAAACATAAAAAAAAATTAGAAAAAAAAGGAGAAAGATTCTCTTTCCCTCTCCTTCTGCCCCTCCCCAACTTACATGCATGCTCTCTCTCTCTCACATTCTCTCTCTCTCTCTCACATTCTCTCTCTCTCTCCCTCCTCTAAAGAATAAGATGATCTTATGAAAACATTTATGAAAATAAATCTTACAACTCAGATGAGATGGTCAAATTCTTTAAAAGACACAAACTACCAAAACCCGCTCAAAAATAAATTAATAACTTAATCTTATATCTATTAAAAAGAAATTAAATTTGTAGTGAAAACCTTTCCTTAAAGAAAACTTCAGGCCTAATTGTCTTAACTGGTGAATTCTACCAAATAGAAAATTGAAGAGACAAATATTCTATGAGACCAATCTTCTATGAGATTCTAAGAGATTCTCTCTTCTATGAGACCAATTCTATGAGACCAGTATTACTCTGGTATCAAAATTAGACAAAGATGTTACAAGAAAATAAGTTTATAGATAAATTTACTTCATGAACATAGATGGAAAACTTACTAACAAAATTTTAGGAAGTCTAATCAACAATGTATAAAAAGAATACTATATCATCACCAACTAGGATTTATCTAAGGAGTACAAGTATGGCCTAACATTAAGAAATTAATGTGATACTTCTTATTAAGAAAAAAATAATCATCTCAATCAATGTATAAAATTCAGTTGACAAAATGCACTGTCTATTCCTGATAACTCTCAGCAAACCAGGAATGAAAAGAAATTTTCTCAACCTGATAAAAGGCATAAACAACAAATCTATAGCTAACATCACTCTCAATAGTGAGGTAACTAAAATCAAGAACAAGGCAAGGATGTACACTCTCACCACTTCTATTCAACATTGTGCCACAAGTTCCAGCCTGTGCAATAAGGCCAGAAAATAAAAGGCATCCAAATAGGAAAGAAAGATAGAAAACTGTCTTTCTTCACAGACAACATGACTATCTATATAAATAATCCTATAGAATGCACCAAAAAGAAAGTACAAAAATCAAAAAATAGGAATTGAAATTTTAAAAATAATTTCATGTACAATATTGTCAAAAATATGAAATAGGGATAAATTTGATAAAAGATTATAAGATCCATGCACTGAAATATATAAAATATTACTAAGAAAAATGAAAGGAGACCTAAATAAGTTGAGGAATATACTGTGTACATAAATAAGAAGAGTCAATATCATTGAGGCATCTGTTCTCTCCAAATTGATCTATAGGTTCAAGGCAATACCAATCAATATTTCAGCAGGCTTTTTTGTAGAATTTGACAAACTGATTATAAATGAAAATTCAAAAGGATAAAATAATCAAAACAACTTTGAAAAAGAACAAAGTTGGAGAATTTGTACTACCTAATTCCAATTCTTAATATACAGCTATATTAAAATAGATCAATAGAGCGGAATAGAGTTAAGAAATAAACCCACACACAGATGGTTAATTGTATTTAGACAAAAGTACAGTAAAGGCAATTGAATAATTAATGTATGGTCTTTTCAAGAAATGATGCTATAGCTGTATCAACAATATACAAAATAATCATCTTCAATCCTTGTCTCAGATCACAGATTAAAATTAACTCAAAATGGATTACAGAATTTACTATAAAACCTAAAATTCAAAAACTTCCATAAGAAAATCCAGTAGGAAAACCTTAGCAAAGATTTCTTAGATGCAACACCAGAAGCACAATTCATAAAAGAGAAAAAAAAATATGATAAATTAGACTTCACCAAAATCAAGACCTTTGCTATTTGTAAAATGCTTTTAAGAGATGAAAAGATAGGCCATAATCTGAGAGAAAACATTTATAAGTCACATATCTAATAAAGGACTTGTGTCCAAAATATACAAAAACTCCCAAAGCACAATAATAAGAATACCAACAACCCAGTTGAAAAAATGGGCAAAAGGAGCATTTGGGTGGTTTAGTCAGTTGGGCGTCTGACTCTTGATTTCAGCTCTGGTCATGATCCCAGGGTCATAGGATCGATCCCTGCATCAGGCTCCACATTAAGGCTTCGTGCTGAGTGTGGAGCCTGCTTGAGATTCTCTCTCTCTCCCGCTGCCCATCTCCCCTGCTCACTTTTTCCCTCTCTGGCTCTTAAAAAAAAATAAAAAAGAGAAAAGAAAAAGAAAAATGGGCAAAATATTTGAATAGACATTTTACCAAAGAAGATGTGCATATGGCAAACAAGCACACAAAAAGATGCCAAACATCATTAGTAATTAGAGAAGTGCAAATTAAACTCATAATTGAGATATCATGACACACCATTACAATGGTGGAAACTAAAAAGACTGATTCTAGCAAGTGTTGGCAGTGATATGAAGCCAGAAGCATTCCATATTTTGCTAGTGGGAATACAAAATGGCAAACTCACTTTGGAAAACAGTTTGGCAATTTCTTAAAGAATTAAACATACATCTACTATCTGATCCAAGCATTCCTCTTCTAGGTATTTACCTGAAAGAAATTAAATCATGTGTCCACACAAAGTCTTGAATATGAATATTCATAGCAGTTTTACTTGTAATAGCCCAAAACTGGGAATGACCTAAATTCATATCAAGAGGTGACTGAATATATAAATTGTGGTATATTCATACAATGGAATACCATTCACCAATAAAAATAATGAAATGTTAATTTATTCAGTATTATGAATAAATCTCAAAGCAATTATGTTGAGCAAAAGAAGCCAGAGGAAAAAAGAATACATACTGTATGATTTCATTTATATAAAATTTTAGGAAATGAAAAATAATATGTAGTAACAGCATGTCCGTGATTATAGGAGAAGAGGGTTGGCAGCTGAGAGGTGTGGGAGAGGGGGATTACAAAAGGCTGTAGGAAACTTCTAGAAGTAGTGGATATGTTCATTATCTTGACTGTGGTAATGGTTTCATGGGTGTGTAGTTATATCTAAACTTACCAAGTTCTACATTTTAAACATATACAGCCTGTTATATGAAGACTATAATAACTCATTATAGCTCTAAAATACATGAAATTAGGGGTGCCTAGGTGGCTCCTTTGGTTGAGCATCCAACTCTTGATCTTGGCTCTGGTCATGATCTTACAGTTTGTGGATTTGAGCCCCATGTTGGGCTCTGTAGTGACAGTGCAGAACCTCCTTGGGCTTCTCTCTCTCCCTCTGTCTCTCTGCCTCTCTGTCTCTCTCTCTCTCTCTCTTTCTCTCTCTCTCTCTCTCTCTCTCTCTCTGTCTTAAGATAAATAAATGAACTTATAAAAAATAAAATAAAATGTATGAAATTTAAAATTCTTTAGGAAGGTTTGTTTAACTTTTTAAAGCCCTTCTGTATCTCTTTACAAAATGCCTATAATTTCATATATTTTTATATCAGATTCTCTTAAAACATGTAATAACCTATAACATATTTACATAACATAGAAACTCATGATCTTACTTTTATTTTGTCCTTATCTTTATTCTTTTCTATCTTTATAACATTATTTCAGTAACACTCATTTAACCTGTTATTGTATATTTTTCAAAAGGTAAAAGATACATTATTCTGTAGGAGTGAGATAGCCCTCCTACATTTATTGTCTCTAATTTACTGGTATTATGTTCTGGCACACACTAAGTCTTAGTTTCATTGCAAAATGAGGCAATTTTATAAAGAATTTGACAGAAAATCTGTGCTCAGTGCTTGACAGAGTTGGTATGCAACTTTTTAAATTTCTGTATATTCTGAGGCACCTGGGGGGCTCAGTTGGGTAAGCATCCAACTTCAGCTCAGGTCATGATCTCACAGTTTATAAGTTCAAGCCCCCCATCAGGCTCTGTGCTGATAGCTGGAGCCTAGAGCCTGCTTCAAATTCTGTGTCTTCCTCTCTTTCTGCCTTCCCCCCTGCTCACACTCTGTCTCTCTCTCTCAAAAATAAACATTAATTTTTTTTAATAAAAATTTTCAAAAAATAAAAAATGAAATACATTTCTGTATATTGGACAGTCACCTAACTGAAAAGTGAGGCTTTTTGTGATGATGATCTTCAGAAAACTTCAGAAAGGAAATAGATTATTCAGTAACCCAATATAATTGTGGTTTACCCATCCTAAAAATAGACCATAAATACCTTAGAACTTTAAAAGTTCTATTGTTCAAACAAAAGAGTTTACATTATAGTTTCGAGACTAAGATTAACACAAGAATTACAGACTATTTTATAATCATTCCCGAAGAATTCTCCTGTTATTAGGTTCACAAATGTCATTACTTCTAGAGTGAATGCCAAGAGACAATTTTAACATATGAAATGCCTAGGGACACCTGGGTGGCTCAGTCAGGTAATTGTCCAACTTCAGCTCAGGTCATGATCTCACGGTTCGTGAGTTCAAGTCCTGCATCGGGTTCTGCGCTGACAGCACAGCTTTAGATTCTCTATCTTCTTCTCTCTGCCCCTCCCCAATTTGTGCTCTCTCTCATTAGGTGTCTCAAAAATAAGTAAACATAAAAACATTTTTTTAATTAAAATAAAAAAGAAATGCCTAGTAGTTTGCTGTCTACTTTCCTATTCAAAATAATTACTCACTACAAAACCGTAAGATATTTATATTTCTGAAATAAATCCACTATGCATGCTGGACAAGAGTAAGGAGAAATCATTATCATATTATTTATCCTCTGATCATTGTGACCGCTACCTCTCCACTGGGAGGGCTGACAGAATGGTTACTTGCATTGTGCTTTCTCTGTATAAAACCTAGGATTTTGCATCATATAATCCTTCTTCTGTAATAATACTGAGTTAAGCTTAATTCTAAAAACAATCCAAGAAGATAGGAAATGATATCATCCCCCTTGGAAAGATGAGGAAACTGAGGCTTGGTAAGTTTAAGTGATATGCTCAGATATTGCAGCATTTTATTTACAAATGGGAACCCCAAAACAAGCTTTAAATTAAGATATTAGATAAATGTTTCTGTCAATAAGTCATGAAACTAGAAAACTTTCAAGCTTAAAATGCTAGCTAGTAAAATTCTTGCTTTCTGTCTTGCTTCATTTCTACCTAGATTTTTGTCTTATCTTAGGGTATAATATTCCATCTAGTTTAACAGGAATAAAGAAAATATGACTGTCATTTCTTCAGTGAGTCTTAGCTGTCAGAACTTGTGAGTTAATCTGTAATTTTTAAATGATAGTAACAGTGAAATACCAAAAGGATAAATTGCTCAGAGAGTCACTTTGGGATAAGATTCCTGTATGTGTTGAGGACATCAGGTAATATGGGTGGTGAAATTTTTCTAAGATATATTCTACTTTTACTCTTGTCTCCTAATTATATTTGATATTTTACATTATTGGTTCTGTTTAAGATTGGTTAACTTCTCTAGGTTCCATTACGCTCTCAAACTGAGGTTTTAACCAAAGTATTTTATTCATAGACAAGTCTTCCTGAAGTTTCTATGTTAAAAATTTTTAAATTAAACAAGTCTGAATGGCTTTCTGTGGTCCTGGGGACATTGGCTTCTATTCTAAATGGAGCTGTTCATCCAGTATTTTCCATCATCTTTGCAAAAATCATAACTGTAAGTAAAGCTAATTTGCTAATATTTTTAACAATTTTAAACAAAGTGTAGCCTGAGAGAGCAGACCTGATGTACTTTGACTCAGCAATGGGGAAATTGGGACTTGTGGTGGGTCACCCATAGTGTGGGATCCATGATAGGAAGGTTAACTAATGTTCTCAGGGGATAAGCCAGCCTCTATTGTGAAGTCTTGGCTGGGCCTTGTTGACTGGGCAATCAGTAAAGAAATTACTTTGTTTTCTAATTTTGACTCCACTGCCGTATCAGCATTCCAAAGCACTGAAGCAATAAAATAGACAAAGACGACTACTCTTCTTTCAACTAGTCCAAACAATGGCCATTTTTTATTACCAGTCAGCTCACAAGGGAGAGGAAATAACAAGAGCTTGGGATTGTGCTGAGGGACTCAGGAGAGTTGCTGGATTCAAGGACTGAGCCACGTTGTCTTCAGTCCCAGATTTGCACAGCTATGCTGTGTCAACATAGATGCCAATATATGTATAATTACTAATTATAGGAACAATTTCTAGGGACATGTATAAAGACCTCACACTGCAGGTTAATACCTTAAATAAAATAATATTAAGAAACCTAAGTTATTAGCAGTTAATAGAAATAGTAATTCAAACAAACTGGTAGTTTCTTTGAAAATATACTGTGATAATCTCATTGTCTGATCTCATATTTACATAGCCTAAGTGAGAAAATTGACAGCAAATCATTTTTTTTATCATATGTAATGAATGTAGTGAATAGAATAATGGTGCAGTTCTTTTCCCCAGGAAATGTATATATAATCTTTTTCTTATGTTGAAATCCAGTCAAAAATTCCTGATGGATAGACGTTTTAGTTTTTTCTCTTTCTTTTGTATTTTCTTCCAATAACCTGAATAAAAAAATATGTTTTTTCTCAGATGTTTGAAAATGATGATAAAACCACATTAAAGCATGATTCAGAGATTTATTCCATGATATTTGTCATTTTGGGTGTTATTTGCTTTGTCAGTTATTTCATTCAGGTAAGCTTTTAATGAATTAAACAAGTTTGAACATGAGTACTTTTTATGTCATCCTCTCTGAGTTGAAAATAACAACAAAATATAATAAAGTATAAATAAGTAAATATAGTAATTAACTGTTACAAAGAAATAGAAAAAAGAGTTAAGAATAAATAGACCTTTCTTTTGTTTTCCAGGGATTATTTTATGGCAGAGCAGGGGAAATTTTAACCATGAGATTAAGACATTTGGCATTTAAAGCCATGTTATATCAGGTCAGTGTTTCATTTATCTTATTTAAAATGTGTTCTTAAATATTCTTGTAGTTTTTCAAGTCAATTTCTTCACATAATCTTTCCTTTGATCCTTTGAAAGCGTGCTTTTTATGCTCCCATCAACACCTGACATTAGAATTCTTAGTTTATTTTTCTAATAGAAGCAAGTCCAAAATTGTTATGTTTGAAAATACAACTTACAGAAAACAATATTTAGAGTCCATTCCTTTTTCCTTGCGTTTATCTTGACAAATCTTTTTTTTTAATGGATAATGTAGTGTACTAGGATCAGACTGAAAGACCAAATGAAAACTGAAAAGAAGAATTAAGAGCTACAGTATATTGGGGAACATCTTTTAAAAGGAGGAGTTAATTCCTCTAGTTATCATCCATGTGCACTGCTTAAGTTTCCTCACTCCCCACTTCTGAAAGCAGTTAGTCTCTCTGTCCTCATCAGAAGAGTCCTGAATTCAGGTAGCAGTCCAGCTGGCGGCTTGGCCTGCCATATATAGATGATCAGTCATACCTGTGAAATAACTAAAAATAGGTAGATCAAGTAGTAATCTTGAGAAGTGAGTCTTAGTGGCAAATGGCAGGAATGTCTCAGATTGGCACTTCTAAAATTCTTTCAGGAGGCTGAGATGTATTGGGTTCCCTGAAAGCCGGTAATCATTTGGAGCCCTTCATCATACTTTCTGTCACCAGAGCTCCCTGTGCAAGAGCAAATAGCTTCCTGCCAAGTTCATTTCTTGTCAGAAATAGAATTACTGTCACACCAGCTGAGTTGTCAAAACCAGTTTTTACCTCTTGTGACTTTTAGCAGTAGCGCTCAGAGGACTGCCGCGTAACAAAATGCCCAGGCCTTTGTGCTCTTGGGAAACTACAAGATACAAAATTCAACCCCACTAGTGCAAGGTTTCCCATAACAACTTGATGCTCTGAAGAGGTTGATGCCTGACATTCTGGTCAAAGGCCTATCAGAGATAATTGGAGACTCTCCTTAAGCCAGAAAAAAATCTATTTGAGGGATTATAAAACCAGTGAATGCCTGCACAACTCACTCAAGCTAAACTTGTACTTTAATTTTTTTTTTTTACTTCTGAACATTTTATGTCTTTACCTCAAATCTTTGAAATAAGGTGGAATTTTAATTAGCTAATTAAAATTTCATACTTATTGACAGTTTCTGCTCATTTTTGTTTTTCTTTATGAGTTTATATGTTTCCATATTCAAGGAAATTTATTTTTAATTTCTAGGGATTTTCGACAGTGTTCTCTGAATGTCTGAATGTTTTGAACAAAAGAATATATAACTTAACCAAACATTACTTTGAACTGCCTTTCTAGAGATTCAGTGTGCTTTTGGTAGAAGAGTCTCAAGTCCAGCACCCAGTTTAATTAGTGGTTATTGTTAATCCAGTGTCTTGGTGGTTAATACTAGACATTAATCCTCTTCTTAATGTTAGTCATGTGAATAGCTGGATAGTAACACTCTAGGCTAAAGTAGCTTCTGCCCATAAGAAGCCCCCAGTTTTTAAGCCAAAAACTCTGGTCCTGCAAAAATACACACAAAGACACACACAGAAACTCTGCACTATTCATCAGATGTTATTATATTCCCCCATAAATTCAACTCAGCCCCTTCCAGCTGATTGTTTGTTTTCCCTCTGTATCCTTCAGCATTCTTTTTTGTTTCTTGTCTTTGCTTTCTTAAAATGGAGGGGGAACAATAGGATATTTGGCCTTTTCTTTATAAATATCTTCCCCATTTCAGTTTTGTCTATAGTAAGGGGTGCTCCCAATGTGCAGTTTAGCCTAACTCTTATTACCTTTGTTGTTGTCCTAAGGCTTTCTAAGGCTTAAAAAGCATGCTGAGACTTGTGTTGTTTTTATAACTAGTTTGGAACCTCATTTGAGGTAGAAGTATTTATGGAATCAGGTGTGGTCTTTTTATAGGTATAAAATCTGTATTTTATTTGATTAGTTGACATCCTTCCACTTGAAAAGAATGTTCTAAGTGTTGCTGACTTCAATGGTTGTAAATAATTCATTGTTCAAAGCTAAATTTATATTTCCTAATGATAAATATTGACCTGTAGATCTGTTGGGTTTGTGAACAGATACGTATTTTTGCCTGTTTCTCTTTACATTAGATTGGCTAGGGCTTCTTTGGGGGGTCTTTAAATCATGAGATGATAGAATTAATGGTAAGCACTAAGGGATCTCAAAAAGCTACTTCCAAAAGCTTTTGAGGTATTAAGTCCTGACACAGGAGAAACAGGTAATGAAACTCAACTGTAATGCTTCAGTTCAGTGGGAGATAGAACAGGATAGTTGAATAAAACCTCTGGCATTTGGTTGCATAGGTTCAAATCCTGGCCTTAGCACTTGCCAGCTATGTGGCCTTGGACAAGTTATTTAATCTCTCAGTACCTCGGTTTCCTCATTTATAAAATATGGATATTCATAGTATCTACCTCATACAGTTATGATGATTGATTGAGAAAATACATACCAAATGTGTAGGCATCATAGTGTTATTGTATTTTTTACTTCTGGCGTATTACTGACAGGGAAAAAAATGGATTTACTACTATCAAAAAACCTGATAGCCTTACTTACAATCATTTTACCATCAGAAAAAGAGAAAGCAAGCCAAATTTTATTTGACACCAGCTATGTTCCAGAAACTCTTAAATGTTTTAGCACATATGGCATATGCTGGAATACAGTGCCTAGAGTACACAATACTGACTTGTTGGAAAGTAATTTTGGACATTTTGCTGATTGAAGATCAGATAATGACTAAGACTAGTCACATATATATACTATACCTAGTGTGTTTATAGGAAGATACTCTAGAGTCAAGAATGTAATATTCCATAATAAATTATCTTTCTACATGTTTACTTTATATTGTATCTAAAAATTCTTTGTGTGTTCCATACCGTGTTTAAATAAAGAAATAATTAGAAAATGTAAAGTTTATCTTAATTTTTTTTAGTATAACAATAAAAAAAAAACAGGTAATGTCTTCCAGTTCAAGAATGCTATAGTTATTATCATTGCTGATGTATGTTCACAATATGTTAGGCTCATGAGTGGGGCTGTGTTTTCAAAGGGACAATTGGTAGTGCAGATTGTGATTTCTGTAGGATGCCCTCTTGGGCATCTTGGACCCTCAACTCTTTGGGACAGCTTCCCAATGCAAGGGCTTACAGAGTAGTGCTGTCATGCTGGGGTTGTGCCCACCCTTGCTCTTGTCATATTCCTCCATGGGAACTTTCTTCTCACATAACTGTATGATTAAGGCACAGCCTTCTATCTGTTATGCTTCTTTTTCCTTAGTTGCCTGAAACATGTAACCTGGGTGTCAGGGCTCTGGCTGAGCTGTAAGCCAACAATTCTTTGGCTTTTCACTTACTAAAAATAAGTCATTTTTCAGAGACAGGCTCCATATGATTTTAATCCACAAGAGATCTAAGTGGTTTGAGTAAGTGGGAGGAAACATTCAATAGCTAATAAAAGGAAATCAGAATGCCTCAGGTTGAGAACTGCTAAGAAGTGCTATCTCTATTTGCTGTTGAAAATGAAATTGGCTATAATGTTATGCTTTTATTGCTTGTATTTTTGACCTATCTCCTTCAGATTGCATGCTTCTTGGCCACAGGGGTTTTACATCAGCCTCTTTGCCTCCTTAGCCTCTCGCAATGCCCAGTGGTTATAGGATCTCAGGAGTAATATGAAGTAGCAGGGAAAATCTTGCCTAAGTGGGTCCTAAAGAGGAGATAGACTTTTTATCATTAATCAGTTTAGAGAGCTTTGGAAATATTTCTAAATCATGTTGTGCATTACCTTTTTAAGTAGTCTGCTCTTCACTGAAATTACAACTTACTTAGTGGTTCAAAATGACCATTTTTGATGTTGATTATTACACAGTACTGTAGCATTGGTAATGGTTCCAAGATATTGGGCTTACATTCTTCATTTTGTATCTAAGTATAGATCTTTGTGAAGTAAGAAACAAAAGTCATTTGATCCATACTATTTATAAGAATTAAATACCTGTGAGTGAGGGAGAAGGTAAATGCCTTCTGACTTAGAGCAGAATCATAAATCAGAGAACAATCTTTTTGATAACAATGTTTGTTTTGTTTTGTTTTGTCTTGTTTTTGATAACCATATATTAATTCTCCTTTTTCTCTAGGATATTTCCTGGTTTGATGATAAGGAAAACAGCACAGGAGCCTTGACAACAATATTAGCCATGGATATAGCACAAATCCAAGGAGTATGTACATTGTTTTTATTTTTAAATGGAGTGTGTATTCTGTGTGTATGTGTACACACATACATACCTGTACACACACATGTGTCAGTGCGTATTTGTGAGCTATACTAAGATTACCCACATCTTTAAGGGGACCAGGCTAGTCTCAAGACTAACTGGGAGCTCTCAATAAAGGAAAGAGGGAAACCTTTAAGTTCTGGATATTTTTAACAAAACAAAACAAAACAAAAAAAAGATTGCATTGAATCACTACATTGTATACCTAAAACTAATAATAACATTGCATGTCAACTATATATATTCATATAAAAAATAGGAAAAAAGGGGGAAAAAAAGATTTAGCAATTGTAATAGGATAACCAGAGGACTAAAGAAGATACTACAAATGAGTTAGAGAAAAGAGCTCTGAATTAAATAGTAACACTAGAAAAAGTAACAAAATGAAAACACACACACACAATTTAGAAGTTTTAATAAAAGAAGAAAGTGTAGTTTTTCCTTCTAAGGGTAGATTTGTATTACCAAATAATAGAACAAGTTGGTTACAATTAATATTCATGTGCATCCATAATGGTTTGCAAAACTAATGTTTTGATGTAGAAAGAGTTCAAGAAGAAAAGTGGCATCATCTTTTTTTTTTCTGAATTCTTTTTCATTATTTGGAAGACAATGCCCTAAATTTATTAGATAGAATTTAAATTTTAAAATAGGGGCGCCTGGGTGGCTCAGTCAGTTAATCACCTGGGTGGCTGAGGTCATGATCTCCTGGTTCATGGGTTCGAGCCCTGCATGGGGCCCTGTGTGACAGCGCAGAGCCTGGAGTCTGCTTCAGATTCTATGTCTCCCTCTCTCTCTGCCCCTCCCCTGCTCGTTCTCTGTCGTTCTCTGTCTCTCAAAAATAAATAAACATTAAAAAAATTTTAATTTTTTTAAATAAGGCTAAGGAATCAATTTTGCTCGCATAAGTGGAAAAAATCATGAATAATATTCATTTAATAAGTAAGGAGCGTAGCATTAATCTTACATAGCATAATAGAATGACAATTTCTATGTTTAGGAATTGTAGGGCTCACATATTAGGCAGAAATATCCCTATAATTCCAGTAGAATCCCCATTCCACAAAATTTGCCATTTTTTTTTTCTTTTTCTTTACTGTGCTCTTTTTTTCTTACTATCATTCAACATTTTTACAATCCCAGTGAAATTCTGCTAGCAGCCATATTTTATATATATTATATCATCTCTTTTAGCAAGTATTTGCTTCAGCCAAAAGAACAAATTAGAACTGAAAGACCAACATTACTTTCCTTACATTCATTAGTTGTTTTTAACAAATAGTGTTGTCTTTCATCGAGAAAAATTAATGAAAACATTTGTCAGCCTGATTGCTTACAAGCATCTGACTAATTCTGTTTGATCACTAGAAACTTTCTTGTTCCAATTTGTAAATGTTGGTCTCATAATAATTTCTGGGCAAGTAAGACCATTTGCATTGAATAAAAAGTAATAGCTAAAGAATAAATGATTGAATTACTGATGGCAGATTTTAAAGCTGTTGAATTTAGAAAGCAGAATAAGAAAAGAAGTTTTGTAAGAGTAAGTCTATGTCTACTACCATGTAATTAATTCACACAAACACTTGCTTTGCAATATAAAGGTAGGTTCATATCTAACTTGAATGGATACTCTTTCTGCAAAAGGAAGAATTATTTACCAATCCTGTTTATCTACTATGTATTTTCTCACAAACACACACTAGACTAGAGATGAATTAGGAAATAATTATTCGGGGTCATATTTCCTATTGTATCAATTTAAGGCATATTCCATTTCAGTTTCTTCATCATGTAATTTCAGTTAAATTTTATTTTATCATACATATTAGCATAAGTGTCCACAAACTAGCTCCTTAATAATAGTAAATATTATTTTGTAACCTTTACTAATGGCCAAAAATATATACACCCTTAGCCATTTTTAGAAACTCTGGTACTTTGAGAGTCATGAGAAAAACATGTTAGTAAAATAAAGTCATGGAACAACATGATTCCTGAAATAGTTTACTGAATACAACCAATTTAACTGATATTATTTCAGCCCAAGGTTATGGCTTATTGCCATACATCTGTCAACAGACTATTTTCTGTGTAACATATAGTGTTATTAAAGGTACAAAGCCATTTTAGATTCCTTGGGAATCTAGGTTCCACAAAATTACAAGGTATTATTTCTGTATATTTTAGCAACCCCTTTTCATCACCCAAAAGTGTTACCTCATTTTTGTCCACAAGAAAGTGTGTTATTCGTGCCACAATGTGCACTTGATATACCACTGACAGATACAATGTTAGTTCCAAGAATTCTTCTCATCAGAACTATAATTATATAGCCCCAAGAAATCATAAAAACTTCATTTATTAATTCCAAGAACCAGATGAATTGATTAGGTAGAACTAGAATATCATTCCCTGGACAGGGGTGACCTCATTTCCTGATTTAACTTTTTGACATAGGAAGTATATAAAAACAGTTTGATATTTTTTGTGATTCAAAAAATGTTAGCAATCATCAAAATGACTTTACCATAGTATAACATTGGCAAGTAATTGTTGTTTTGCCTTACCATTCTAGGTTGAATTCATTAAGAAACATTACCAAGTCTACAGCAAAAGTTAATATCCAAAGCCAGAGTGGTTAAAGGTAGTTCTTGTAAAGGAAAATTTCAGTCTCAACCCTGAACTCAAAATATTTCAGTGAAACCTTATCATTGCTAAACCCTCAATCTGTTGTGTGGTAAGACAAGTCAAGATATTCATCTTCCATATTTCACAAAAATAGAAATAAAAATAGTTAAATCTATAAGAGTAAATGAACTTCACCATTGACCATACTGGTTCAATAAAGTGTGATGTTATTTTCCACAAAATACCTGCTGATAAACAATACAGGAAATAAACTTAGGCTTTAAACATCTTACATTTTCACAGTTTGTAAATTTGTCCAACTAAGCTTTTTTTTCTACTCTATAAATCTTACCACCATCAGTTGTAATATATCTTAGTAGATTCCACTTCAGTTTATACTGACTTCATTTTTTCTTAACTTCTTTGAAAATATTATCACCTGTAGTTGCTCCACACAGACCATTAATAGTAACAAATCTTTTAGTCACTTCAAACTCAGCATTGGCTCCTGATTTACCAGTACCAGTACCAGTAACATATGTCAACTCATCAAGAGCCAGGGAAAACTATTCAAAAAAGCTACCTGGTTTTTTATTGCTGTTGGTGTTGCTGCAGTGTTGTCCACTTTTTGAGCAACTGTTCTTACCAAAAGGTTAGTCATCATCTGATAATAGGTTTAAGCTCACTAAACACATTTCTACCTCTGCTGCAATTAAACATGATTTAATTAACTCATTATCCATAACTGATTTTCTTTGCCTAACTAATGAATGAGTCACTCAGAAACTTACTTTGGTGTCAGCTTCATTTTCACTTTTCAGTTTTATGAAGAAATTCTACTGAAATCAGATATTCCACTTAAAATTTTCCAAATTTTCTGAATGTTGGTTTCTTGTGAATTAAGAATATAATGATGAGTGCTTCATCTGAAAATGTTGACCTATTTTATATATTTTAGTACTATGTAGTACTTTATAGCATAATAAAAACAACACTGTGATATCTGATCAGAAAAAGTAATCCACAGTCCATTATGCCTTAAAAGGACATTCAAAGTCTACTCTTCTCTTCCTTTCTTATTTTTAGATGATGTACATACAATGGTAATTTTTAAAACTCAGATAAAATGTCACAGTACAGCAATTCATGTGGCATTCAACATGCTGTCAAATTATAATTACATCACAGATTTGTAGCACACTGAGCAACAGTACAAAGTGAGGAGAGTGGCACATATGGTTTCTCTAGCAACTACTCAATTCCATCATTATAATTCTAAGATAGCCACTGACAATAGGTAAAGAAAGACCATGACTGTGCTCCAATAAAACTTTATGGACTCTGAAATTTGCCTTTGTAAAATTTTGATGTGGATCTTTTTTGTATGTTCCTTATCTCTTAACTTCTTGAATATATGTTATACCATGATAACTTTTAATATCATTATCTACTAAGTCTAACATTTGTGTCAGTTGTGGGTTAGTTTAATTGATTGATTTTTATGCCATCATGGGTCCTATTTTGCTGTTTTGCATATCTGGTAATTTTTTACAAGATGGCACACATTGTAAATATAACATTTTGGGGTGCTGGATATTTTTATATTTCTAGAAATATTCTTTTTTTTTCCTCTGGAATTCAGTTACCTGGAACAGTCTAATCCTTTTGGGTCTTATTTTAAGGTTTGTTAGGACAAGAGCCTACTGAGGTAAGACCTTTCTACATACTCTACCCAATGCCCTATGAGGACATGAGGTTTTCCAGTCTGACTGGTGTGACTGGAAACTATTCCCAGCCCTCACACATGCACTACTTAGCTGAATATTCAAGAAGGACCCTCTGCAGATACCCATATTTCTCTTTCTGTGTACCTCTCTCTTCTCTGGTGTTCTATACTGCAAACTCTAGCTTCCTTGAGATTCTCCATGCCCTAGATTCTCAGTTTTACCTACTCAATTTTGGGAGTCTGTTAGGCTCTGTCTTAGTTCACTTACCCTCCACTTTAGCCTGGAAGCTCTTTCAAGGGCCAAACTGGGGCAATCATAGGGTTCACCTTGTTTGTTTCCCATCTCTGCCTTTGTTTCAGATGGGAGGATAAATCTATTTCCTGTTACTCCATGTTAACCAGAAACAGAAATCCTATCATATGGAATTTTATTTCTACAATTGCATACTGAGTTTTCTGTCATTTATTTTCTTATGCTAGCCATCCCTCTTTGTACACTATCATTTTCTTACAAAAGTTGTATTTTCTACATTTAGCAAAATTCCATAGATATAGTAATAATCCATAAATAATTCTTATCTCAAGAATTATTTAATCATGACTTCCTGTTTTTAATTTCCAAGAAAAATTTGTATATTCATGCATGTTGCTAAAGAATCTATGGAAGCTTAACTAAATTTCCTCTGATTCCAGTCCTAAATTCTTTTCAGAGTTACATTATCCTCTAGGTCTTTAAGACTCTGTTCTATTTTCCTTCAGTTCTTGTAATATTTTTCAAGGCCAAATGTCTGTTTTTTCTGTTAATTCTTCCTGGAACAGGAAAACTAAATTCAGATTCTTCTTATTCTACCACCATCCCTAAAAGGCAGCTAGGTGGGAGGAGAGGAACATGTTAAGTGTATTCATTTGCTAGGGCTGCCATAACAAAAGTTACCACAGACTGGGTGGCTTACACAACAGTAATTTATTTCCTCACAGTTCTGATTGGAAGTCCAAGATCAAGGTGTCAGCAGGATTGGTTTCATTTTGAATCCTTTGTGCTTGACTTGTAGATAGCTATCTTCTTACTGTGTCCTCCTATAGTCCTTCCCATATGTGAGTACATACCTGCATTCAAATTTCCTTTTCTTTTTTTAAATTTTTTTAAAATTTTTATTTACTTTTGAGAGAAAGAGAGAGAGGGCGAGATAGAGTGTGAGCAGGAGAGAGGCAGAGAGAGAGGGAGACACAGAATCTGAAGCATATTCCAGGCTCTGATCTGTCAACACAGAGCCCAACATGAGGCTCGAACTCATGAACTGTGAGATCATGACCTGAGCTGAAGTTGGATACTTAACCAACTGCACTACCCAGGTGCCTCAAATTTCCTTTGTTTATAAGGACATCAGTCATACTGGGGTAGGGCTCACACTAGAGACTTTATTTGAACTTAACTTACTTTACCTCTTTAAAGACCTCATTTCCAGGGCACCTGGGTAGCTCAGTCAGTTAAGCATCTGATTTCTGCTCAGGTCATGATCTCACAGTGTGTTTGATGCAGGGTTTGAGACTGCATTGGGCTCTGTGCTGACACCACAAAGCCTGAAGCCTGATTCGCATTCTTGCACTCACTCTCTCTCTCTCTCTCTCTCTCTCTCTCTCTCTCTCTGCATCTCCCCCTACTTGTGAGCACTCTCTCTCTCTCTTTCTCTCTCAAAAATAAATAAATAAACGAAAAATAAAGATCTCAAATACAAATATAGCCACATTCTGAGAAACTTGGAGTCAGGACCTCAAAATGTAAATTTGGGATGGGGGGAAACAATCCATCCCATAACATACAACATCTCAACATCTTTTATCTCCGGCATCATCCTTCAACTGTCAAGAGACAGAGTGTAAATCAGTATTAAGTAGCATATGAAATTCATATTTCAGCCTCATAGGTCTTAGAGTTAATATATAACATGCTAAGACACTTAAAATACTTTATGTGTTGTCTTAGTTTTCATTATTTAATGGTTTGTTTGATGTTTGCAATTGTTACTTGTTTTTACATTTTTGGAGTTTTCTTTAATAGTTTATCAAGAAAAGGGGAAATAGCAGATTACCAAATACAGTCTTGAAGCTCAAGCCAGAAAAAAATTTTTTAGGAATAAGACAGAGCCTTTAGGGAGGTAGGGCTTTTTATTGTTGTTATTTGTAATGATGATACTAATTTGGGGGTACTTTAGTAAAAACTGATATAATCTTCTAGAGAAGAAATTTGACAATATCTATCAAGAATGTAAGAATGTATACCCTTTAACATATACCTCTAGTCTAGGTTTTCAACATTAGGAAATAAAAAATGAGCATAAAAATTATGCACAAAGGTGCTCATTACGTCTCTATTTTAGTAAAGTTGGAAGCAATCTAAATATTTTTTGAAGACTATTCAGTGACCCAGGAAAAAGCTTACAGTATAATGTAAAGGGATAAAAGCAGGATACAAAGCTACATATACACAATAATCCAATCTGAATATGTTTGTGTATTTGTTTGAAAGGATGTAAATTTTAACATAATCCAAACCTTTTCCAATGGTCATATTTTCATGATCATAACAAAATAAATCTTTTAAAATATGAATTGATATCTTTGTTGATTATACCTGTTTTTCTAGGTAAATGGGGTTCTCATTTTTTCATCCTAGCACTAAAGGAATTTAACATTTCAGTTTATTACTTATAATGTGTCCCACTGAAAGTTGATTCATAAGACATTTAGTTCTTGTAAAATAGTTATAAAGATATTTCTACTTATTTTGAGATTTTCTTTTAGAATTTCTTTAAGTTACCTTTTACCATGATGTTTCCAATTCCTTTTCTATCTTGATAATGCTGCTTTAGACTTTTTCTCAATGAAATCAAATTATAAAATGCTCAAAATGGAATACAAGATACAATATCCAAAGCATACCTCTTAATATATAGTATCAATCATTCAATTCAGCACTACTGTGGTATAGTGACCAAGAGTGCCAGCTCCTCCATCATCGTAGGAGAAAGGGGAATGTTGGGTTTTGGAGTCCACATATGGTGAGTTACGCTTCCTTGTGTGGTGGCAGCCTGGTGTGGGAAAGCCACGCCAGACCAGAATGAGAAGGGTATCCCTACAGGAGATAAATAGGGGCCATGATGTCAGATTGGTTATCTACAGAGAGCTTGATCACATAAATCTATTAAAGATGGGAGCCAGGTTTATCACTGTTGCAGATGGGGGTAACAAATATAAGAAGGCACAAAACTGAAAATAACTCTGTGGTGTTGGATTAGTATTGGCGATATTGATGTGAATTCATGGACTTCAAGATACATAAACAGAAAAATACAGATTTCAGTTTGTGCATACATCTGTACACACACACATACACACACACACACACACACACACACACACACACACACACACACACCAGTTCTGTCCACTGATACTCCATTAATAATTAGCACAACTAACACCATATATTTACTTCTAAATAACTTTGTCCACCGAAAGAAACTAGGACATCTTGAAGAAATGTTAGATTCCAGGGATAGAGTCTGGAGAACCTTTTTGTGTCAGAAAGTAAGGACATATTCAGAGAATGACAGGGACATGTCAAAGGACAACGATATCCAACATAAACAAAGCATAATCACTCCTTAGTAGAGGACAGTTTTTAAAGTATGGGTATTATTTAATCTCTAAGTACAAGCTCAAAATAAAAATGTAATTATAAATCCTAAAAAAGAAAGCCTGTCTTGTTTTGTAAGAAACTATAACAGAAATTCTTGTAAATATAAAATTAATTGACTTTTTCCCCCCAAATCTGTCTGATTATAGGTAACAGGTTCAAGGATTGGTGTCTTAACACAAAATGCAACTAACATGGGACTGTCAGTTATCATTTCCTTCATATATGGATGGGAGATGACACTCTTGATTCTGAGTATTGCTCCAATACTTGCTCTGACAGGAATGATTGAAGCCACAGCTATGACTGGATTTGCCAATAAGGATAAGCAAGAATTTAAGCATGCTGGGAAGGTAAAATAAAGACTTGTTACCATCATAACATTTTAAGAGGAAAACAATGAGAGTTCCCATTTTTACAGTATGTTAACTTTCTTTCTTAGGAATCTGTAAAGTACATTCATTGAAATGCATACAGACTAGTTTAGGATGGGGTGTAGACATGCTATAGTAGTAGGATTCATGATTTAGAACATAGTCCCTAGAGTCAAATGGGCTGAATTAGAATTTAGATTCTATCACTAACAAATGAATCATATGAGCAAGTTATGTCAACCTTTCTGAACTTCAATTTCTTTCTCTGTAAAGTGGTAATAATAATAATACCATTTTCAGATTTTTGTAAGTAGTACATTTAGCATTATTCTATGTAAGACATTTTAGGATAGTGTCTGGAAGACAGTAAGCACTCAGTGGTGCCAGCCATATTACCATGGGGGAATTTGCTAACATCATGATTCCCCATTCTCTGATTGTTGGGTAATTAAATTTTCTTAAATGACTTTAGTTATTTTATTTTTCAAAATGAGGAGGAAATATAACAGTTACTGAAAATAAGGCAATTTGCTACTATTGATAGTGCCTAAAATAAGGCTTTAGAAACAAGGACCATCTTTATACCGATTAAAATGAACAATAATTTAAATACTGGGAAAATGCTTCATCATATTTAAGCTTCTCAGGATCAATCATTATTTATAAAAATAAATCATTCTATTGGAGATTTAGGGAAACATTAGTATTATAATATCATAACATGTAAGAATTAAAAGAAATATCATTTAATCCAACCACTTACCTAAAGAAGGAATCCCTTGTCTGTCTTTTACCTGTCCTTTCCTTCCAGTGGTAGGCAGTGCATTACTTTCTCAAGCTGCCTACCTTTGAATAGCCTTTGGCTCGTAGGCAGTTTGGGGTTGTTTTGGGGGGTTTTTTGGAGGAGGTTGTTTACTTATTTGTTTTTGGTGGCCTTCTACATTGCTTGGCTTTCATCTCAGTAGAGGTCCAAAGCCTGTTTCTTGTGGCAGCTTTTAGGAAGCCACATCGTTAAATGCCAAGTCTCCTCTTAGTCACCCATCCCCAGGTCTTTAAGCTATTCCTCTCATGATATAGTTTCAAAGACCTTTATCACTTGGGTGAACATCCTCTGATTATAGAAATGATTTTAATACCAGTTATGGTCTATATCACAGTGACTATCACCATTGGCACACTATAAATAGCATGAATATTCATGAATAGGGATGCCAAGCACATGACTCATCAAAATTCGGTTTGTGTGACTCTTGGACCTTTCTACCTTTCTTGACTTAGATGAGGACACTTGGAATCTCTGGGCAGTAGAGACTGAATTATTTAGCATACATTTGCCTCAGAGACAGTGAAAAGTTGTTTGGCCCTCCCTGTGGTGAAAATTATCACAAATTCCAAAATTAATGGGGCCCTAATTGATTGTATTTTACTCATCCTAATTTTTAGGTCATGAGCTTTAATTGTATATGTATCCTTAATTTTTCCTTTTCATATTATTAAAATAACTTCAGACTATACAATCAGTAACTCTAATCAAACAAACAGTCTGTGTCTTCCTCAGCAGCTTTTAATCTATTTACCAAATACCAAATAAAGCACATTGGTCCTTCTTCAGTTGCATATGTAGATTTGGACAAATCATCAAATGTTTTACTTTTCAGACTTAAAGATTTTTTTGTTCATTTTTTTCCTCAAGGTTTTAGCACTTTCACCTATTTTTCTTGCATACTACATAGTATTTTACAAATGGAGGTTTCTTTGAGTTTACTTTGAAATTAATGAGAATTTAGAACAACTCAAAGTCAAAATTGAGAGCAGAATCTGGATGTCCTGCCCACCTCCAGAAATCTGATTCTCTCCTGTAACCCAAGCTATTCTTTAAATAACACTGGGCGTCCATCCAGGTCTTCCTCTGTCCCTCAATCCACTCTGCCATTCTAGAAGCAATGTGAAAGCAGGAAGTTTCTCTTTCAAGTCAACGTGTGTTCTCATGTCCAACAAGCTATTCTAAGCCAAAAGTCTCTTCCATTTTGGATCCCATGTGATTAAAAGAAGGAATCTTCTTTTCAAAAATTATATAAATATGGAAAATCATTAATTATATATGAATTAAATATCTTTTAAGTTCACAAACATCAAAATGAGAAATGGCTGTATCTTATGCAGCATTTAATAGTCATACCCATATTACTTTACTGCAGTGTTTCTGAGTTTTTTGGGGGGTTGCTATTTGCATTTCTGTGCTAGAGTCAGACAATTTCTCAAATAATTACAAGTAAGTAATTATTTGATTCTTTTTACTGTCTTCTTGAATTATCTCATAATTCCTTTGCACAATTGCAAATGACATAATGCTAATGTTTGATCTCTCTGACTATGGAACCAGTTTTAAAAAATTGTTTTTAACATTTATTATTTCTGAGAGAGAGACAGAGACACAGAGACAGAGTGTGAGCAGGGGAGGGGCAAAGAGAGAAGGAGACACAGGCTCCAGGTTCTGAGCTATCAGCACAGAGCTCGATGCATGGCCCAAACCCACGAACTGCGAGATCATGACCTGAGCCAAAGTCGGACGCTTAACCGACGAGGCCACACAGGCACCCCTGGAACCAGTTTAAATAGAAATTCAGTGAAGACCTGAAGGGGACTGAATTTAGATCAGCCGACTAAATCTTTTTAAAAATTGTCCTTGAGCCTATTATCCTAAAATGTTATTTTCCTGTATTGTTTTTGGGAAAGAAAAAAAGAAGCTAAGAAAACTTGTCAGGAAAACTTATTGACTTAATGCTTTATTTAATATGCCCCCAGTATAAGTGACTGGAATTCACAGACAGAGAAGAGAAGTTAACCATTACTAATCTTATTTCTCTATCTTATTGTCCTATTTTATAAGGTAGCAACCGAAGCTGTGGGAAATATTCGGACTATAGTGTCATTAACAAGAGAAAAAGCCTTTGAGCGAACATACGAGGAGATGCTTCAGACACAGCACAGGTGATTGCAGATTCATACTGAGTCCATTCACTAACTATAGTTGTCCCTGTGAAGGCAGCCTTCCTGGATGACTGCAGTGGTTTGCCTGCCAATTCATTTGCTCTGGAATCTTTCCTAATAATGGCATATCAGAATTTCTCATATGACTTCATCAAGAGGAGAACTGAGAACAAGCACAAGTAGAAAATTTTAGGTCCTCCCACATTGCTATGAACTATGCACATTTTTATTATTTTCCTGAAACAAAATTGAGGAAATAACATATTCAAGAAAGAAAATAAGATTGCTCAGCCCTTTATACTGAATCTCTAAAATAGTTCATATTTGAAAATGAATGTATACATAACAAATGTGATCACTCCTTTTAATTTTAAACTAGTCCTCCTTATCACATTTACTTAATGATACTATTTGTATTACTTTATCAGAGAGATAGCTTTGTACTATTTTATTTTACACTCATGCTTGTGATTGATACCACCTTTTAATTTCCACTATTTATTGTGCTAGTGAAAGATTACAATAGAAAATATTTCTAAATGCTTCAAAACCAAATCTCTTCAAGTCTCATTAGCTGTTCATTCACAGACTTGTCCTCTCATTTGAAAGTATACAGAGGCAACTGTTACAATGAGCTATAGAGTGTATAGCTATAGAGAGAATCATTATGTTTTCTGTTTTCTCTATAATAATTATTATTTTAAAAAACTCACTTTCTCTCTCATTCTTAGAAAAATGTATAACATGGCTTAATGATATATAACATGGCCTTAAATGATAATATGGCTAATCTTCTGTATTCATTACTCTACATTTATTTAAATTACCTTGCTATACCTCATGTCCCATTATTTAGTAAATTTTATGCTTTTCAGAAATACTTTGAAGAAAGCACAGATCGTTGGAAGCTGTTATGCATTCAGCCATGCTTTTGTATATTTTGCCTATGCAGTGGGGTTTCGATTTGGAGTCTATTTAATTCAAGCTGGACGAATGACCCCAGAGGGCATGTTCATGTAAGTTGTGCAAATATTTAAACCCTGTAAATGGGTTATGTACTTAAATTAGCCAGAAAGATGCCTAGTTTATAGTACATTCTCATCTAAATCACATGGTGGGAAAGACATGCTGGGAAAATTTTTAAATGTTTTTTGTTACTTAATATTTCTAAGTGCAGTCTACCTGGTAAAATACTGATACTGATACAGTACAGGCAGTCTAAGTTAAACACCCAAATAAATTTCTCCCTACTTCAGTGTACTGAATGTGGGAATGTAGGGGTAAAATATGCCTTCTTGTCATCCATTCCTTTGAGAATTTGTAAGCCTTCATGGAACTCCCAGGATGGAGATGGCATTATCAAATATGATGTAAAGGTTGAGTTCTTTGCTAAGCAAATTGCTCCAGAAGAAATACACATAAATATTTCCCTTTAGAAAAATCACATTTGGAATTAATCATGGCATCCCATTGAGGCTGCCTCTTCCCAAAGCACTTGTTGGAGCTTCCATTTTGGAATTCTGTTCACACAGTTATGAGTTGCTTTACTTTCTAGGAACACCTAACTTCAACCTCTGAAATCAGAAAAATTAATTTTGAATGTTAATTCTGAACTTCTTAAGACTCTGTAAAATAACAGAACATTGCTAAGTTGTATCATAAATGCCACTGCTAGGAGCACCTGGGTGCCTCAGTCAGTAGAGTGTCAACTCTGATTTCGGCGCAGGTCATGATCCCAAGGTCATGGGATCAAGTCCTGCATCGGGCTCCATGCTGAGCAGGGGGCCTGCTGAAGATTCTCTCTCTCTCTCTCTCTCTCTCTCTCTCTCTCTCTCTCTCTTTCTCTCTCTCTCTTCCTCTGCCCCTCTCCCCTGCTTCCATACTCTCTCTCTCTCTCTGTCTCTCTAAAAAGAAAAAATAAAATAAAATTTTAAAAAGCAGCCAGAGTGAAAAAGCTTCCCTGAATACAGACTATTCAGTAGTGATCCAGGAAGGATAAAACCTCAGAAGAGAGCTAAAATATAGCTGTAGTAATAACTACTCTAGATCGACCTTAGCAAAGCTTAAAAACCTACAACTGATAAAGCTGCTCCACAATAAACCTAATGGCTGCCAAAACAAATTCAGTGTTCTTTAAAGAGGGACAGCAGTATGCAAGACACTTACCAATATAATATTTATAACATCCACTATGCAACACAAATTACTATAGACATTCACAGCAAAGGGAAAATGTGATCCATAAATAGAAAAAAAAAACAGTTATAAAAATAGATCTATTAATGACAGAGATGATGAAATTAGGGGGCAATCACATTAAATAAGTTACTATAAAAATGTTCAAGGGGCGCCTGGGTGGCGCAGTCGGTTAAGCGTCCGACTTCAGCCAGGTCACGATCTCGAGGTCCGTGAGTTCGAGCCCCGCGTCGGGCTCTGGGCTGATGGCTCGGAGCCTGGAGCCTGTTTCCGATTCTGTGTCTCCCTCTCTCTCTGCCCCTCCCCCGTTCATGCTCTGTCTCTCTCTGTCCCAAAAATAAATAAACGTTGAAAAAAAAAATTTTTTTTTAAAAATAAAAAAAATAAAAAAATGTTCAAGGATATAAAGGAAAACATAAATATAGTAAGAAAAAAATGGAGAAAAAAAGGAACTACAAAGAAAGGAAAAATAAATGTCACTGCTAAATATTTAGAGCTAGAGAAATCTATACAATATTTGACTCCAAATGTAATGTTATGTTTTTTTACAAGCCTCCCAAAATATACACATCAAAGCAAGGATCAGCCTCTTCAGAACACTGACTTGGGAGATGACACCTGTACAAAACATGCTGCCATTTGGCAAAATATGTTGGGAACTCCTCTTTGGGGTTCACCTCCCAAGACTCAGGCACATTCTTTTGAATTCCTCAGTGATGGCACATATTTGTATTTTGAGAATATATATTCAATATGAGGAGATGACAAAAAATCATTTGAAGCCAAATAATTTCAGAATAAGTTGCAATATTTGGTTTCCATTCATATGATTATGTATGTATTTATCAAATATTAACTGAGTTCCCAGGAAGCTTTTTTGCTTGGCACTCAGAAGAAAATAGTCCACAATTCATCAACCCAGTATTCCTGAATCTTACCTGACTATAAGTCCACTTAGCAGTTTCCTGGAAGCAGATCTCCTGGTAAAATGGAATATCTGTATTTAAAATTTCAATACAAAGTGTATGCTCCTTGTTCTGTGTTTTCCTACACTTTAAAACAGTGTACAGTATTGCCTGTATAAACATATAAACCACAGTATAACATTTAGTATTGGGCTTCATTCTGATTACACAGACTAATTTACTTAGATTAACAAGAAACTAAATGTAGAATCACTTACAGTAATTTATTCAGCTTGCCAGCCTGTTAAATTAGCATTTTTCCCTTGGTTCTAATGTGATACAAGCAATCACAAGCTTAAAAGTTGGTTGTATTCCAGAAGTTTGTTTGCAAGCCAAGTGTTTGAACATATTTTCTTCGTTTTGCTCTGAACTTTCTGCAGCCATCTTTAAATTCACAGGGTCTCATTTCTTCAGGGTTACTGGTCCTTAGTATTAGTAGAGACAAGCCAGTTAAGTATATCCATACTAATGTAGGATGTCTGATGGTTTTACCAATTCTCACAGAAGAAATTTAATATTTGAAAAACATTGTAACCCTAATTAATTTCCAGTGGGTTTACCTGAAGGTAGTATAACAAAGCAGTCAAGGGAGAACTACCTCATCTTTCCATCACCAAACTCACCACTACCATGTGGTCCACCATGCCAGCCATCTCCATGGAAGAAATAACTGTCCCTGCTTATGATGAGTTTCTGCAATCATCTTTTCACACTAGTTTTTCTGTCACTACTATTTTTTGTTTTTGCTTTATAATCATCTGTCTTGAGAAAAAGAAATCTCTCTCATGACCCTAAGTTCCCTTCTACCTACTTCTAGTGACTCTCTGGTCTCCTTTGCAGCAAAACAAATTCCAAAGAGTTGCCTATTTTTGTTCTCTACACCTTCTCATCTCCAATATCTTTTAAATTCATTCCAGTCAAGCCTTGGTTCCCACCATGCCACTAGAAAGATTTATCAAAGTTACCACTGACCCCCATCTCACCCACCCAGACAGTCATCCAGTGGTCATTCTCCCATCTACCTAATTTGACCCCCTCAGCAGCATTTGACACTCTCCTTCCTGAAACATTTTCTTCTCTAGGCTTTTCTCCTTTTTCACTGACCCTTTCTCCTCTGCTCCTTGATTGGCTCCTATTTTTCTGCCAGGCCTCCACATGTTGGCGGGCTTTAGAGCTCTCAGCATTCTTCATCTACACACTCTCATTACTGATGTCATCCAGTCTGGTAGTATCACTTGTATCCTGAGGACTCCCTTCTGTTCATTTCCAGCTCCGTGAACACCACATGCTTATCCAGCTATCTGTTGGACATCCCACTTAGATGTCTAATAATATCTTATTATGTCTAAAACAGAACTCTAGGTTTTTTCTTCTCAAGGGTTCTCTTCCCCAAGATTTCCCTATGTTAAGTAAATAGCACCACCATTGCATTTGCTCAGCCCAAATATTGGGGTCATACTTGTTGCTTCTCTCACTTTTACCTACCACATATGGCAGCAAGTCCTGAGAGCTCTAACTCCAAAATACTCCTCACCATCTCTGCCCATGTCACCCTCATCCTTACCTCCTAACCTTGTGACTGGCTCACTCCAACAACCTGCTCACTAATGTCCCTGTGTTTATTCTTGCTTCCCTGTAATCCATTATTGGCACAGTAGCTAGGCTTATCTTTTAAAACACAAATCTAATTCCATCAATTTATTGAAATATTGTAATGACTCCCATTGAAATTTAAATAAGGCCAAATTCCTTACTTTAACCTGAAAGCCCTACAGATCAGGCCTCTGCCTTCTTGTCTAACCTCAATCACCATTCTTTTTTGTGAACTGTCAGCCCCATACTTGCCTCTTTTTTTTTTCATGAAAATTCAAAAGTATTCTGGTTTAATTTTAAATTCAAATAACTGAGGGCGCCTGGGTGGCGCAGTCGGTTAAGCGTCGGACTTCAGCCCGGTCATGATCTCACGGTCCGTGAGTTCGAGCCCCGCTTCAGGCTCTGGGCTGATGGCTCAGAGCCTGGAGCCTGTTTCCGATTCTGCGTCTCCCTCTCTCTCTGCCCCTCCCCCGTTCATGCTCTGTCTCTCTCTGTCCCAAAAATAAATAAACGTTGAAAAAAAAAATTTAAAAAAAAAAATAAATTCAAATAACTGAACACTAACTATATCACACATCCACAACCATAAATACAGTTAGAAGATGTCCCTGCATTAATTTGCCGAAGTTTTTTTTTTTTAATGTCTTTTTCTCTTTTCAAATTTTTATTTAAATTCTAATTAGTTAACATACAATGCAATATTGGCTTCAGGAGTAGAATTCAGTGATTCATCACTTACATACGACACCCAGCCTTATCATAACAAGTGCCCTCCTTTGGGGCACCTGGGTAGCTCAGTCGGTTAAGCGTCCGACTTCAGCTCAGGTCATGATCTCGCAGTCTGTGAGTTCCAGCCACACATTAGGATCTGTGCTGACGGCTCGGAGTCTGGAGCCTATTTCAGATTCTGTGTCTCCCTCTCTCTGTGACCCTCCCCCATTCATGCTCTGTCTCTGTCTCAAAAATAAATAAACGTTAAAAAAAAAAACCACAAGTGCCCTCCATCCATCTAGCCCATTATCCATCTAGCCCATCCCCCACCTCCCTACTGCGATCAACCCTCAGTTTGTTCTTTAAGAATTCTTAAGAATCTTTAAGATTCTCTTGTGGTTTCTTTCCCTCTCTCTTTTTTCTTTTTTCTCCCCCCCCCATATGTTCATCTGTTTTGTTTCTCAAATTCCACATATGAATGAAATCATATGGTATTTGTCTTTCTCTGATTGACTTATTTTGCTCAGCATAATATACTCCAGCTCCATCCACATCGTTGCAAATGGCACACACTTGCCATTTCTGCCCCTAGAACTCCCATCTCAGTGTCTGTACTTGGTTTTCCCTCTTCCTGCAATGTTCATTCCCCAGGTCTTTGCCAGGCTGACTCTTTGTCACCACCCTGCCCTCTGCTGGTAAGTCCACTCCCTGGAGAGACTTTTGTTAAGTAGTCTCTTTACCCATCCGCCTTATCACTCTATATCCCATCACCATGTTTTATTTAGTGATAGCACTTATCACTACATGAATTGATCTTTTCTGTTGCTGTATTGAGTGCACAGACTGTAAGCTCTGTGGGGGCAGGGCTTAGCCTGTTTTGGTCATTAATATTTCCCTAGAGCCAAAAACAAGAGCTTGGCATGTCGTAGGCATGCAGTAAATATTTATTGAATAAATAAATGAATCAAAAATAAAGAGGGGGTGCCTGGGTGGCTCAGTCAGTTAAGGGTCCAACTTCAGCTCAGGTCATGATCTCGTGGTTCTTGGGTTCGAGCCCTGCGTTGGGCTCCGTGCTGACAGCTCAGAGCCTGGAGCCTGCTTCAGATTCTGTGTCTCCTTTATGCTCTGCCCCTCCCCCACTCATGCTCTGTCTCTCCCTCTCTCAAAAATAAATAAACATTAAAAAAAATAAAAACAAAAAAATAAAGAGGAAAATTTGGATTGGTGCATAATTAGGCAGTCCAGGTTTTCCTGGAAATGTGCTTCCAGAGTCAATACATTACTCCTGTTTTTCACGGATTTTTCTATTTTTCTTCCCTTCTACATTGATATATCTAATACCAGCTGCTTTGGCAGAAGGACTGGGTCTAAGTCAAGGACAACCATTTATATAAAAACAGGATGGTTGTAATTGGGAGTCCACTTCTTTACTGAGATTTGTTTAGGTTAAAAATAAGCAAAGAATTTTCTTAGCTGAAGAATGATGCAGCCTCAAAATCATGTTAAATATAGTCATGCCTGCAATTGACATCATTCCGTTTCATACAATAATCACTGTAACAGCAAATCTTGACTGAGTCCTTACTCAATATTAGTGATTTGTCATATATTAACTGCTTAATCCTCTCAACTACTATGTGCAGTATGATTCCCAGTTTACAGATGGGGAACATTAAGCCTCAAGACAACAGTTAGCTAACATGCCCAAAATCACAATTCAAGATGCCACAGGCTTTACTTAGCAGACATTTTTTATTGTATTGTCATTATGATCATTATTATTACTAATTCTGTAGGAAAAGCTCATAGAATCTCCTATAAACTTTTCTTTTTATTCTTTTTTAGTTTTCCAACATGTGAATACCCAGAGCTGGGTTGTTTCTTAATGTAAATGGAACAAGTAACTTGCTTAATGTTATTTTATGACTCTGAAATAGAGGGGAATCAAAAGGCTCCAATACAAAAACTCCTCCTACTACTAACCTATCACACTTCCTGAATCTCTTTTCATTAAATTCATTAAAAACGGTCATTTCTGGAACCATGGAGACATTTTTAGCTGTCAGAACTTACGTTGGACTATTAATATAAGGGCAGTGGTTAATGAACAGTATCACATTGGTATTCCTCTCTTCCTGAGGAAAGGAAGAAATAGGGAGCTATCTGAGCTAGGGTCACTGGTATCATTTTTCATTTCAGTTTCATTCAACCAGACTACAGGCAAAGTAGGGATACCCATACTTTTATAGTATGGACAAAGGAGAGTATCTGGGAAATATGGATACCGGTCTATGCAAAATGTGAATAGATGAGATTTGCCATCAACACCAAAGTCTCCAGCCTTCGCAAAGACCCATTGTGGCCCCCAACTACCATGAATATGTTACAAGTGTCCTTTAGACACACTGAATTATACCTGGCCTAGTAGACTCTATGCCTTTCAGAATCTAGGGTGACAGACAGCTTTCTATCTAATCAACTAACTGAATGGAAGAAGTTTACAAAGAAAACTTCCTCCTCCTAGAACCTCCTTAAGTGAAAAGAACTTTGTGTGTTCTGTAATCAGTGGTTTCCTAGCTCACCAGTCAAGAAGCTGGTTAAAAATGCAGATACCCGCATCTCCCCTCACAAACTTAACCCAGAGATTTGTCGATTTGATATAGGGCCAGGAAACTACATTTTAGGAAACATCCCAGATTATTCTGAGGCACAGAATTTGAGGACCACACTTTAAGAAATACGAGCATAGGGACTAAATCCCAGGCTGCTCTCCTTACCTGCTTAAAACCATGGGGTTTTCTATTGGCCACTACCAGAAACTTTTCTAGAATTGTATAAAAATTAGCGAAGTCATATTTTAGTTTATTGTTTAAAAAATAAAGATATGTTATTCAGCCAATAAATGTGAATGTATCTTCATGATTTATAGCTACAGGAATGGGTGAGCTGTCTCTGTCAGAAATGACAGTGTGCCCTTTAAAGGAAAATGCATAATTGTTAACAGCAAAATCCTTTTGATGTGCTCATAATATTAGTTTATCAGCAAGGCTACTATAAGCGTTAGCTGTTTCCTCTTAAAAGAAGGCAACATACAATTCTTATGGTAGAAGCTGTCTTCCTCCATCTCGGTTACTGTAAACGTTTCTCTGAGATAAGCATTTTAAAAAGGTGAGAGCATTTTCATTCTGCTGCCTTGTAGCACTGTGTAGGCATTTGGAAAATCTCTTGTTTAGGTTTTCACACACATATGTGTAGTAAAATTCTCCCCTTCTGCCTGTTAACCATGGCAACACTTTCAATTTACTTCACTTTAAATGTGCACATTTTGAGAAATACAAAATAAGTTTATTTTCTCCTGTCTGACTTTCCATTAGCACCTTTAGGTTTGTTTCTAGCTGACTTGCCCTTTGCAATATAGCTCAGAAACTTTTAGTGTCCAGCAGAGGGTTTCTGTAACTTTCCATACCTCCACTTCAGAACTTCCCTCTATCTCTGTTTCCTCCTTCTTTGCTCTACATATTAGCAGGAAGCAGATGGGCATGGTAACTTTAAGTACAGTGATAATAAAAACCACAGCTTTGAAAACTTGCTGAGAAGCAGAGCCAGGTATTTTTTGTGTTGTGGCCTAATCCTCCAAAAGTCCAAATAAAGTTTTTGACAAGTAATCCTTTAAACTTTGAATATTAAATGTGACTATTGGCCAAAAGAGCAACATAGATGGGTTTTCAATGAATATTAGTAGTTAGTTGATATCTTGAAATACTAAGGGATAGAAGGAAGCAAGCCAGGCCTCCACCACCATCTTTACTCAGGTAGACCAAGCAGCCATGGAAGAACTGTGTGTGTCATCATTATAATTGTGTAGGAGAGCAGCCTTAATTAGCCAAAACAAGGAAAACAGGAAAGTCTTCTCTCAGTGTTATTGCCGTGGCAGCCACCCAACTTGTACCAGGCTCCTCCCCAGGGATTATCCAGAAGAGAAGAAGACAAGATAAGGAGAGTAGATAGAGGGATCAACCACTGAAGGTATCTAAAGGAGACAAATCAAGGCAGGTTTGATATCTAGGACCCTCTGAAGATTCTGAAATGGGATACAAGTGGTAACGAGCCCCAATATGCAGGGAGAGACAGTTCGGGCCAGCTTTCCACTGGAACGAACACCAGGGAAGGGAAAGTACAGTGAATAAGGAGGTTCCAGTCCCAGCCCTACAGTTTTATAACTAAGTGATCCTGGACAAATTGTTTAATTTCTCTGAGCAAGAGTCTCCTCATTTGTTAAGAAGTGATAAGAGTCCCTGCCCTATTTATCTCCTAGGTGATGAAGTGGTAACAAGTATATGAAAACATTTTCTAAAACCCAGAGTGCCAAATGAATATAAGTTGTGTATTTTTCTGTCTCCCATGTGTTGAAGAAGGGATTTAGGGTCAGAAGAAAAGGATCTTTGGAGTGTTATATGGATGTTAGGGGAAAAGAGTTATGAGTATGGGTATAATGATAATGGCCACATCTGTGAGGAAAAATACTCTGCTTTCCAGTAAAAAAGAAGAAACTTACTGAGCGAGGACTTTAGAAGTTGTGCTGGTGTGCTAATGTATCTCTATAGAAGTGTGAGAGCTGATTTTCAACAGAAAGTGTCCCATTAACTTTCAATTCTATGAGAGGAATAATAATAATTTAAACATTTGTTGAGCACTTCACTAAGCATCTTATATTATTAATGTATTTAATTCTCACAACAATGCTGTAAGATGTAGCTAGCCCTATTATCTCCTGTTTGCCAATAAGGAAACAGAAGCACAGAGAACATGCCCAAGGTCACAGCTAATAAATAAACAGTAGAGTTTGGATGCATTCCTGCTGGTCTGACTTCAGAGCCCAGGCTCTGAACCTCCTAGTATACTTCCTATTAGAGTAAGTCACCAAAGGTACACAAACTGGGTATGGAAGCAAGATTAAGGGGAAACAGATTAGAGCTAGTAACTATGCAGGGTATTCCTATTTGGATCAGTTGTGTTAAAATTAGGATTAATCATTTCTATACTTTTTTGTGTTATTCCTAGACAAAGGATCTTTGTAAAATTCCAATTTGATTTCAGCAGCCATGATGGGCAAGGGGATTTCCCCATTGTTTGGACATGCTTAAAAGAATCATTATAGTGAGGATGTAGTGTCAATGGCCCCATGAACCCAGGAGAACCCATAAAACTAAGGAAGCAGAAGCCCAGCCCCTGAAAATCCTTCCCAGACCTCTTCCTGCTCAATATTGTTCTCACTCAACCCTAGCCAACCCAGAGAGTTGCAATAAATTGTGCAAAAAGTTATGCAATAAATACATTTTGAGTAGAGATGAACTGCAGGTTAGTTCATTCTAGCTAATTGGGCCATAGTCAGCTAAGGCATGTTCTGTGGCAGACCAGCATTGGCCTATCTTTATACAGAACCCCCCTGGGGAAAAAATATATGAGATGAATGTCCCTGACTCACCCTGATTGATGGTAAGAGTTCCATCACCACAAAATTAGGTTCCTCAGTATAATCCTCATCAACATCAACCCCTATCTGGAGTTATCCTCCCCTCAACACATACACAATTAAGAAAGACAGCATCAGGGCTTTTAGCTGGTACTCTCCCTCCCTTTTCGACTGAAATTTTCCTTCCTCTACTGTGCATCCCTCAGGTCATATATCTTTCACAGATAAAAGTTCTGAATGGAATGCCCTTCTCCCCATCTCAGTAAACTTCCATTTTAAGAGGGATGTAACAAAGACATTGCCCTGTTTATATTTATTCCTAATGCTTAAACTGACTTTTTTGGTGGAAATTTTAGGACGGGTAGATATTTTGCCATGTCTGAAATATTTTCTGTATTGTTCTGAGAAGCCTGTATCTCTTTGGGACTAGAATCCAGGTCTCCTGACTCAATCCAATGATCTTTCCATCTCACCTGCTGACTCTTGCATCAGATTAAGACTTAAGTCTGACTCAGTCAGATTTTTCCTTGCATTAAAAAAACAAAAACAAGGTGCAGCTCTCCCTTGAGCCATCCCACTCTCACAGAGCGTATTTTCACTTTAATAAATTTTCCTGCTTCTACCACGCATCCACTGTGTCTGGTCCGACCTTGAATTCTTTCTTGCAATGAGACCCAGAACTGCCAGGAACATCCTTGGAACAGGCTGGGTGGAGGCCTCAGGGCCCAGGTCTCCCCACTTCACCCTGTAACACCTTTTTGGTGAGCCAGCCAGGAGGAGGTCAGGGCGTGTTGAGCAACCCTCTTCATTGGAGTCAACTCTCTCCCTGAAGACAATGGAAAATTTCACCTCATCCCCAAAGACACCCCTCAGGGATGTATTTTGAGACAGTGGGATCAGCTCCCATTAGAAAGTCTAAATGTGGGGGAGGGGACACCTGGGTGGTTGAGTCGGTTAAATGTCAGATTCTTGTTGATTTCAGATCATGTCGTGATTTCACAGTTCATAGGAGTGGCCTCTGAGTCGGGCTCCACGCTGATGGTGCGGAGCCTGCTTAGGATTCTCTCTCTCCCTATCGCTCTCTGCCCCTCCCCCCCTCACACACACAGGCATTTTCTCTCTCTCTCTCTCTCTCAAAATTAAAAAAACAAAAAACAAAAAACAAAAACAAAAACTCTGATGGGTTACCTAAACTCAGTAATCACTTCTGATATTTAGTGAGTATTTTGAATGGCATTTTGAGCTTTAAACAATTTCTGTAAACATTAGTACTAAAAATGCCTTGACATCACAGAACAATAAGCATCCAAGTAAACTGATTGTTTTTATATTTTATACTGTGCTTGACCTTTCAAAGGCAACAAGATTCAGGATCTGAGGTCTAGGTCACTGAAGAAAGTTCATCAACATCCACCAGAGAAATTCACAAGGAGATCAGAACATGTTTACCTTGCTATGATCCAGCATAGCAAATAAGCAAGTGGGTTCCGTGATGTCCTTTTACTTACCAGTGAAGGGAGAGGGGTAGGGGGATGGGCAAAAGAAGTGGAAGGTGATTATGAGCTACACCCTTCTAGTTATAATATAAATGAGTCACAGAGATGTAAAGTACAGCATAAGGAATAAAGTCAATAACATAATAACTTTATATGGTGACAGATAACATACTGATCATTTTATAATGTATATAAATGTTGAATCACTATGCTGTACACCTAACTAATGTAACATATAATAATATGTTAACTACCCTTCAATAATAAATAAATAAATAAATAAATAAATAAATAAATAAATAAAGCAAGCCACTAGAACTTGTCCAGTCTTAGCTGAATTATACCTTTAGTTCTGCTATGGAGATACGTTATTTTTTATTCTAGTAAAATGTTTTCATGGCTAAAATGAACATAGAAAAATATTTAACCACGGCCACATGATATGCCACATATCTGTGAATATTCTGTATGCTTCCAGACATCATTTTCATACTTGCTATTTTATAATTAAAACAGATCATAATCTGTATAGCTACCTAAAAGATCAAAGCTCTTCATCCAGATTTGCTAAGGTATATTTTAGTCCTATTTTGTTTTGAGGACCTTAAAAAGTGCAGTCTCCATTCTTTGCTCTCTTTAAACCATGTAGTACTTCAGGCAGATAACCAATCATCTGACATCAATTATCTGTTCTAACTACATTATATGCAAAAAAAGAAAAAAAAAGGGAAAAAAAACATTCATATCTACTATGTAAATTCAGATCTCATTACTGCAGACTCATTCTTCCCATTGTCAGTTGAATTCTCTGTCAAATCTCCAAGCAAGTAAGCCTTGTATCAAAGTGGCTAGAAAGTTTTATATTTACTTGTTAGGGCCTTTGATCTTGGTCTCTAATAGGAAGAGAAAATTTTAAGATTACCTGAGCTCCAAAGGTTATTTTGATGTACAACGCTACAGATGATCACTGTCTGGTAGAAAATTATAAAAGACATATCATGGTTGGGGCTCTAGCATTAGTGGTATTGTCTGGACCAAAAGGTTATATTCCTGTGCCTGATTTTTCCTTTATTTTTTAGAGTCCTATTGTTTGAAAATGGACCTAAGATTCAAATGTTTTATCTTTTGACAGAGTTTTTACTGCAATTGCATATGGAGCTATGGCCATTGGAGAAACACTTGTTTTGGTACCTGAATATTCAAGAGCCAAATCTGGGGCTGCACATCTGTTTGCTTTGTTGGAAAAGAAACCAACTATAGACAGCTATAGTCAAGAAGGGAAAACACCCGTAAGCACAACTATGATTTTAAATGTCTACATTATTAATTATCTGTATGCATGATCTCTAGAGACTTAAATGAAGGCATTATGTGATAACTTTTCAAAAGATAGTGCTATAAAGAATTAAAAACTTGTATAAAGTAACTGTTATGGCTACAAAGGGAAAAAGGGGGTTTTGTCTTAAGCAAATTTTTACCTCTGCTACTGAAACCTCTACATATTTTATATTGAAAAATACATACTTCTAGTTTATTTGCTTGATGCCTTGAGAATGTTCTTGAACAAAGAATTAACATATATTTAATTTTATTTAGACAACGGAAGCTTTAGTCTTGGATGAAGATTTGCAGTAGAGTTAATTCGTTTTTTTCTCTGATAATATATACAAAGTGAACAATGCCTCCTGGTTCAGACCCCATATTTTATAGTTTACATATGCAAACAGAAGAGGGAAATAAAGGAAGTATATTTATTAAATTCATATATACACAGACACACATATTTAGCCACAAACTTTAAAAGACCATGAATATTAAAAGAGAAATAATAGTGAGATTATATAATTTCAAAACAAGCCTCTTAATAGTATCTTATATATTAAATATATATCATATATTTATATAATCCAACTTTAAGATTTTTCTAGACATTTTAATTTTTTTAACATTTATTTTTGAGAGAGAGAGGGAGCGAGCACGAGTAGGGGAGGGGCAGAGAGAGAGGGGGACACAGAATCTGAAGCAGGCTCCAGGCTTCGAGCTGTCAGCACTGAGTCCGACGCGGGGCTCGAACCCACAGTGAGATCCTGACCTGAGCTGAAGTTGGATGCTTAACTGACTGAGCCACCCACACACCCCCTGGACATTTTAAATTTAAAAGTAAGAATAACCATTAGGTATATACTTAAAAGAAATTTTTCATTTAAAAATATTTCCCACTCGAATTTTAACAGTCAATTTTACGTATGATAGCTTAAAATAGTACATTACTACTAAAGCTACATAATTATTAAAAGGGATGCCAATGCCAGTCATTAGTTAAAGAAATAAAAAGATCTTGAAATTCTCAAAATAGAATGCTCAACGATGCATCACAGTCAAAATAAGATTTCATACTTGTCTTTTGGAAAGTAAAGGTTGTAGAAAACTTCTTTTTAATTTTAGGATTTAGATGGATAATAACATTGTTACTCATTTCTTTCAGAACCTTACAGTAGAGGATTTGAGTATCTATTCCTAGAACTACATTACATGGCATGGAATATGGAAACGTTTCTAATAAAGACTGTAAAATTAATTTACTTAATCTTCATTTTATTTAATATACAGATACTTCTAAATTTCACTCACTGTGCTTTTAAAAATTAAAGCCTACTAAAACAAAACTGGCAAATGTCAGAAATTATTGAAGCTGGGAGACAGTTCATTACATTATTCTCTCTACTTTTTCAGTTGTTTGAAATTTTCCATAATAAAGTGTTTAAAATAGTAAGAATAAATTTTAAAATGTATTAAAGTATAGAAGTGTAGAATATCTCTATGCCTTTCCCAAAGGCACAGAACATACACAAAATAATACACTCTTCATTATTCTCAATTTCTGGGTTTATTTTGTCAAACATTATTACATATATAATATTCATTTTGGGGCAAAACAGAAAGCACTGAATAAGCTAAAAATAAGCTATTACTACTACTGCACTTAACTTTTTGGCATATCGCCTAACAGTTCTTTGACAATAGAATATCATTTTCAAACATTTTTTGATGCCCCTGTCCTCCACCTACCTCTCCCTTCTACCTGTATGCTGCACTCAGAATATGCTGAGCATGACTATTAAACCTATTTAAAATGTAATTGATTGAGGGCAAACATAAAGTTCAAAAAGAACCTAGATTCTATGAACCAAATATATAAAGGGAAAGTTAATCATTTAGTGATAGTTCTGGAAAGTCTTTTATAAACATCCCTGGTATATAGAAGTATTGGTTTACAAATTATCAACCCCTAAAATATCAAAGCATACAGAGAAAAATAAATAAGCTTTTAGGCATCACTGTCAAATAATAACCAGTCAAAAACAAAAACCCAATTCAAAGTATAATGTATATTAACTGTAAAACATGGTCCAACTTACAAAAATAACATTTGTACATATAGTTTATGAGGATGCCAGCTATTATGAATTAAGTGATAAAGGTCTGTAAAACACAAACTAAATTTATGTATATATAAATATATAAATATATTCATATATATAAATATATGTGTATATATATACATACATATGTATGTATATATATATACACATATATTTATACACACATATATATGTATGTATATATGTATATATTACATATACATATGTAATTATTTTGTCAAACAGTGAATCTGCAGATTAGACTATGTCTAGGTAGTGAAGCCAGAGGAAACCAGTGCTTTTTAGGAAGCTGGTGAAGTCCGGTAATGAAGACAAGAAGTACAGATATAAAGATCCATACAAAAGTGAAAGAAACAATCATGCAGTCAGTAGCTCTTCAATAGGAATACCATTTAAAATAAAATGATGTGGAAACATGCATAATTTTCAGAAAACACTCGGCCAGTGTGCTATAATGTGTTACAATCTTTTTAAGTCATCATTCTAAACCCTGCTAACTTTCTTTTCCAGGATACATGTGAAGGGAATATAGAGTTTCGAGAGGTCTCTTTTTCCTATCCATGTCGCCAGGATGTTCTCATCCTTTGTGGCTTATCCCTAAGTATTGAGAAAGGAAAGACAGTAGCATTTGTTGGAAGCAGTGGCTGTGGAAAAAGCACTTCTGTCCACCTTCTGCAGAGATTTTATGACCCTATGAAAGGACAAGTGGTAAGACTGATTTTAAATACAGCTTATCTCGTTTTTGGTGGTGCTATTCTTAAACATTCCCTTGGGCTTAATCATCCTTACTGGTTTGAATAGGGCAAACAGGGCAGTAGTTTAAAAAAAAAAAATCTCTCCCTTAACTAATCAGACAAGCAAGCCAGTAACAAAAATGATGGATAAGACTTTGAGGCTAAATAGAAAATATAAAGACTCAAAGATTCTTCTGTCGTGATAGTGGCAGAAATTTTGATCTTAAACTGAAGATGATACAAATGGAAAGATATTCCACGCTCATGGATTGGAAGAACACATATTGTTAAACTACCCAGAACAATATACAAATTTTTTTTCATTTTTTTTTAATGTTTATTTTATTTTTTGGGAGATGGTAAGACAGAGTGCAAGCAGGGGAGAGGCAGAGAGAGAAGGAGATACAAAATGTGAAGCAGGCTCCAGGCTCCAAGCTGTCAGCACAGAGCCCAACATGGGGCTCGAACCCACAAAGCATGGAACCATGACCTGGGCCAAAGTTGGATGCTTAACCAGTTGAGCCACCCAGGAACTCCACAATCTACAGATTTAGTGCAGTCCCTATCAAAATACCAACAGCATTTTTCACAGAACTAGAACAAACAATTCTAAAATTTTTATGGAACCACAAAAGACCCTGAATAGCCAAAACAATCTTGAAAAAGAAAAGCAAAGCTGGAGACATCACAATTCCAGACTTCAAGTTATATTACAAAGCTGTAGTGATCAAAACAGTATGGTACTGGCACAAAAACAGACACATTGCCCAATGGAACACAATACAGAGTACAGAAATAAAGCCACACTTATACAGTCAATTTTTGATGAAGGAGGCAAGAATATATAATAGGGGAAAGACAGTCTCTTCAATTACTAGTGCTAGGAAAACTGGACAGTTACATGTAAAAGGATGAAATTGGACTACTTTCTAACATCATACACAAAACAACTTAAAATAGATTAAAGACATACACATGAGACCTGAAACCTAGCAGTCCTAGAAGAGAACACAGGCAGTAATTTCTCTGACATTGGCTATAGCAACATTTTTCTAAGTAGGTCTCCTAAGGTAAAGGAAACAAAAGCAAAAATAAGCTATTGGGACTATATCAAAATAAGCTTTTTCATAGTGAAGGAAAACATCAACAAAACAAAAGAAATCTACTAAATGAGAGAAGATACTTTCAAATGATATATCTGATAAAGGGTTAATATCCAAAATGTAGAAAGAAACTCTACAATTCAACACCAAAAAAAAAAAAAAATCAATTTAAAAATGGGCAGAGGACCTACAGAGATATTTTCCCAAAGAAGACATACAGATGGCCAGCAGACACATGGACAGATGCTCAGCATCACTAATCATTAGGGAAATGCAAATCAAAACCATAATGAGATATTACCTTATACCTGTCAGAATGACCTGAATCAAAAAGACAAGAATTAGGGGTGCCTGGGTGGTTCAGTCAGCTGAGCGTCCGACTTCAGCTCAGGTCATGATTTCATGGTTCATGAATTCAGGTCCTGCGTTGGGCTCTCTTCTGTCAGTGCAGGGCCCACTTTGGATCCTCTGTCCCTGTCCCCCTCATGCTCTCTCCTGCTCATGCCCTCTCTCTCTCTCTCTCTCTCTCTCTCTCTCTCTCTCTCTCTCTCTCTCAAAAATAAATATTTTTAAAAAGATAAGAAATAACAAATGTTGGCAAGGATGTGGAGAAAAATGAACCCTCATGACCTATTGGTAGGGATTTAAATTGATATAGCAGCTGTGGAAAACGGTAGGGAGGTTCCTCAAAAAATTATATATACAAATACCATATGGTCCAATAATTCCATTACTGAAATTTACCCAAAGAAAATGAAAACACTGATTCAAAAAATATATGCACCCCTATGTTTATTGCTGCATTATTTACAGCATCAAGATATGGAAGCAACCCAAGTGTCTACTGGTAGACAAATGTATAAGGAATATATATGTGATATATATATATATATATATATATATATATATATAATGGAATATATGTATATGGAAGATATATATATGTGATGGAATATTACTGAACCATAAAAAAGGATGAGGTCTTGCCATTTGTGACAACATGGATGGACCTAAAAGATAATATGCTAAATGAAATAAGTCAGACTGTAAAAGATAAATACATATGTGGAATATGTGGAATCTAAAAAACAAAACAAATGAATAAACAAAATAAAGCAGAATTAGACTTATAAATACAGAGGAATAAACTGGTGGTAGCCAGAGGGAAAGGGAGGATGGGAAGAATGGATAAAGGGGGGAGTGGGAGATGCTTCCAGTTGTAGAATGAGTAAGTCATAAGAATAAGGGGCCAGCATAGGGAATATGGCCAGAAATACTGCTGTAGCCTTGAATGGTGACAGATGGTAGTAACACTTGTGGTGAGCATAGCATAATGTATGAGAAGTTAAATCACTATGCTGTACACCTGAAACTAATACTCAAAAAAATTTTTAAAAGGTCTATTTGGCTCAGGTCACAATCTCATTGTTTGTGCGTTTCTGCCCCGTGTCTGCGCTAACAGTGCAAAGCCTGCTTGGGATTCTTTCTCTCTCCCTCTCTCTCTGCCCCTCCCCATCCCTCCCTCCCTCTCTTTCTCTTTCTCTTTCTCTCTCTCTCTCTCTCTCTCTCTCTCTCTCTCTCTCTCTCTCTCAAAATAAATAAATAAACATTAAAAGTTAAAATTAAAAAATTAAAAGTTTACAAATTAGAAATTTTTAAAAAAGAAAACAGGAATTTTGATCTTACAAGGCATAGAATTCTTTTAGAATACAGATGTTGGAGGAGGGGTCTAATATCCATACCTGGGCTCTTTTTATACCATTCTGGTTTAAAACAGAGATAAGTTTCCTCTGCCAGCTGATTCAGGCTTCCTGCTATTCCCACCGGCCTTTTCTACCGCCCACCTCTCAAAACTTTATGCGTGGTTAGGGCTTATCTGAATCATTCCATTAAGTCCTGCATCCTGTTTTCAAAAAAATGCAACCTCTTCATCCTTAGCATTCCAGTGACTTATTCTCACTAGCGCCTTTCTTACTGTCCATATTTTCAGGTTTTCAATTATCCTTTCCCAGCAACACAACAACCACCACATCCACCCCCATCCCCTGCCACACACACACACACACACACACACACACACACACACACACACAGACTTCCTGTTCTGCCTCCTCTTCTAATCCCCAAAAGTCAAAGAATGTCATATTAGTCCTCATTCTCCTCCAATTTACAGGGTTGGGTTTTTTTCCCATCACAGATTCTTAATGACTATTTGCAAAATAAAATGGTCCAGAATGGCTCCCTATTACCAGTGATAACAATGAGTTAACAGTGAGTCCCACAATAGGTAACAGTCATCTATTTGCACATAGCATAGCACACCCTCTCCTTTAAACCCTCCAATGATTTCCTCCTGCAGTTTGTATAAAATGGAGTCCATCCCATGATCTGGCCCCTCCCTCTCTCACTAAACTCCCCTATCACTCCCCACCTCATTGTATACTATGTGTCAGTCTCACTGGCTTCTTAGTGTTCTTTAAACTCACTTAGTGGGGCACCTGGGTGGCTCAGTTGGCTGAGCATCCAACTTCGGCTCAGGCCATGATCTCACAGCTTGTGGGTTTGAGCCCTGCATTGGGCTCTGTGCTGACGACTTAGAGCCTGGAGCCTGCTTCAGATTCTGTGTCCCCCTCTCTCTCTGCCCTTCCTGAACTCACGCTCTGTCTCTCTCTGTCTCAAAAATAAATAAACATTAAAAAAAATTAAACTCACTTATGGCCTTTGTTCTCGCTGTTCCCCTGCTTGGAATTTTCTTGCTTTAACCTCTTTGTGGACTCCTTCTTATCACTCATGTCTCAATCTAAATGCTACTTCCCTAGGTAAGCCTTCTTAGATTACTCTGTAGAAAATAATGCATCCACCCACCTGCTTCCCACACTCTCCCCACATCCTCAGTCAGTCCCTATCCCATTATTCAGTTTTCGTGACACTTTCTTTTTCTGAGTTGATTATTTGTTAGTATGTTTATTGTCTGTCTGTCTCCACTAGAATGTAAGCTGCAGGAGGGCAAGAGCTTTGTCTTGCTTACTACTATTTCCCTGGCACTTGAAGAGTCCACATCAGCTAGTAGATACGCTTATCAAATGTCGGTTGAATGTTATTATATGTTCATGTGAATAAGTACGGCTATGTACAAAATGACATACACCTATATGCAGACTACTGTATAGGTCCCTACCTTCTCTCTCTGGGCTTTAATAAAGTGGGGTCCTATTACAGTGGAGGTTGCTCATTTTCCATCAGACTTCAGCACAGAGCACCAGCCTTGACTCTAGACTCCAGGCAAGTCTCTAGAATATGCGGCCATTCACAGCAATGTCAAATAAGTTTAGGAGCTGGCATTTTAGGCAGTTACACTATGCTTCTATACAGCATATGATTTATGATCCATCCTTGGGTAGCATTTTACTGTGAAATACCTTGAATTCCTATTTTTCTTGTTACAATTTGTACATGTCTGAATACAGTGAACTGCAACAGAATACGGTTGTTGGATCTTCACATGCCACTCTCCATTCTGCTTTTGGCAGCTATTCGATGGTGTGGATGCAAAGGAACTGAGTGTACAGTGGCTCCGTTCCCAAATAGCCATCGTTTCTCAAGAGCCTGTACTCTTCGACCGTAGCATTGCTGAGAACATTGCCTATGGTGATAACAGCCGTGTTGTGCCACTCGATGAAATAAAAGAAGTAGCGGATGCAGCAAATATCCACTCTTTTATTGAGGGTCTCCCTGCGGTAAGAAAAATATCTGAAATCTTGAATTACAAAACTGCCAAGTAAGCCTAAGTGGTTGTCTTTATGTGCTCCTTGAATTATACAATTTATTTATTGCCAGTATCTAATCAAGTTATGCATAAAAAGTGAAGATTGAGATTTTTCTGTGACCAATTTTTCCAAGACCAAACTGTATTAATATTCACCGAATTCGTTTTCTTATTTTGATTGCTTACTTTCTATCCATATACACTCTACTTAGGTCTACACCACCATCATCCCCCCGCTGATTATGTAGCATCTTAATCTGTCTTCCTGCTTCGAGTGTGCCGCATCATAATTCTTCTTCCTCATAGTACCTAGGGGGACCCTTTAAAAACATAAATCAGATTCTGTCCCTTCCTGCTTAAAACTTCCTAATGGCATCCCTTTGCACTTAGAATAAAGTCCAAATTTCTTACGTAGCTGGCAAGGCCTTCTGTGACGTGGTCCTGCTCGCCTCTCCATCTCCTTCCTCACCCCATGTTCATTCTGTTCCAGGCACACTGTCCTCTTTTCTGTCTCAGAAGCACACCAAGTTTTTCCCTACCTCAGGACATTTGTACTTGCTGTAACCTCCCTTCCTCTGTCTCTTTGCAGAGCTATCTCCTTAACTTTCAAGCTCTCTGAAATGCCATCTTTGCAGAGACTCTCCCTGGCCACCTTATCAAAAGTGTCCCCACCACTCCCATCACATACCATATAGTCTTCAAGGTGCTTATCACAATCTAAAGTTACCCTGAGGGATTATAGACTTATTTTAGTGTCCTCTTTCCCCACTAGAATGTTAAGTCCTTGCCTGCCATTTTTGTCACTTCTCTGAAATGACAAACACAATGTCACTTCTCTGTGACAGCTGACACAGGAAAGTTAAAATCTTGGCTAACTGTAGAGAGAGCTTTAGTATGGCAAGCACTAATACAAATCCAGAAGTCGTGAAGAGAGATGAGTAATTGTAACTTAAAGTGCTTACAATATCTGAATGTTTATACCTGCAAAATTAAATTAAAATATACATACCTACTTTTAATTAGAAACAAACTTCTACAACGTTATTTTCTAGCTCACCTTAAAAGGGAATGCCTAAGTTTAATAAACATTAAACAATCTAGTATCCTGTTCTTTGGGGGAGGGTAATGGTCACCATACTCTCTGACTTTTATAAAAGTAGATCTTCCCTCACCATCTCCTGTCCACACTAAATGGTGCCTATAAATAAATGGTGCCCATAAATAATACAATTTCTCCTGCTCCAGTAAGATTCTACACTACTAACTATAATGAAAGGATTGATGTATTTTTATAAATATTGTGACCCTATGAGTATCTTTCCATGGTAATTCTCCTTTTTAACCAAGGCATTTGCTGTATTGTCAATTTGTGGTCAGATTGTTATCCCCATAATCCTGATAGGTTTGTTTCTTTAATTTATGTGTGGTAAAATGTTAACCATTTTATATTTATACCATTTGACTTTTATTCTTAAACTGTTTATTATCTTTCATTATTTTTGTTGTGCTAGTTCCCACATTTACCCAAAACTACATATTTCAGAGATTCAGTGCACTAACTTTTTACAGTAAAAAACTTTGAGAACCAAGATGATATTATTTCCTAAAAGAAAGAATAACTAGTTTCTCACTGTTTTTGTTTTTTTTTTCTTTTATGTTTATTTATTTGTTTTGAGAGAGAGAGAATGCAAGCAGCGGACAGAGGGAGAGGAAGAGAGAGAATTCCAAGCAGGCTCTGCACTGTCAGTGTGGAGCCCAACACAGGACACAATTCCATGAACATGAGATCATGACCTGAGCCAAAATCAAAAGTCAGACACTTAACTGACCCACCTAGGCACCCCTCAGTGTTTTTAATTTTAACTTTACTTATCACTGTTACTCCAAAAAAAAAAAAAAAGTAGAGCCATGGTACCAAAATATCATTTTGAAATAGGGCATTGGGCATTACATCCAGCAGTAATGTAAATGATCATTTGTAGTGAAGAAAATACAGGGAGTTGGGAGACCACTTAGGAGCTATTTCCAGTGTTATGAATGCCTGAATTAGTAATTATAAAGTGAAATAAAGCAAGGAACAGGATTTAAAAGATACTGTAAGGGTAGAATTGCCAAGACTTGGCTGAGGATTGTGGAAACTGGGTGAGAAAGTGCATGATACACTGGACAGCCTGCTGGAATAAAAACACACGGAGCATATGATGAGAGTACAAAAGAAGGAATGACAAAGTCTCTAGGAGCTCAGAGAAAACCATACAGAAGATGTTGTTTTAAACTGGGTTTTGAAAGGGTGCCTGGGTGGCTCAGTGGGTGAAGCATCTGACTTTGGCTCAGGTCACGATCTCACGGTTCATAGGTTCCAAGCCCTGTGTCAGACTCTGGGCTGACAGCTCAGAGCCTGAAGCCTGCTTCCGATTCTGTGTCTCCCCCCACCCCCCGCCCCTACCCCTCCCCCACTCGTGCTCTTTCTCTCAAAAATAAACAAACATTAAAAACAAACAAACAAACAAACAAACTGGGTTTTGAAGAATGAGAGGAATTCACCAGGCTGAGAAGGGACAAATACACTCTTAGAAGACAGAATAAGCTTGTGTGGAAACATATACACATAAAACAGTTTTAGGTGTTTGGAGGGAAAGAAATTTAAAATCCTGAGCAAAAGGCATAAACTAGGGAATTGAGAAGAGGCCAAAATATGAGCAGAGACTGAATGTGAAGGTTCTGATATACCAGGCTAAGAAGTTTGGACTCTGTCTTATTGGAAATAGGAAACCACTAGACATTTTTAGGCAAAGAAATAACATGATCATTTTAAAGAAAAAAAATTGCTGCTGAGCTCAGCCTTTTGTTTGCTCATCCAGAAGCCATTGTGGCCTTTGAGGTATGGCAGAGACTGGCATTAAAAGGACAAGTCCTGGTGCTTTACAACATTCTGGATGAGAACAATGCAAGTCCACATTTTCTTTTCCCCAGTTCCAATTTCCAAAAGCTCTTAAACTCCATGCCTGACACACAAATTTTGCATATTTGATGGCCAAAATGATATGAGGCTATATGTAGCCTTTATTAATCCTACTTAGAATGAATAATCCAATATTTCTGCATAAATACTCATATATTTGATTACTACTTGCTTCCCCAGACGTTTCTGGGGGTGTTAATACATGTCATGTGTTAAATATATATAATACATAGTATATACAATTTATGATATATTTTTTTCTAATGTTAAACAAACAGGGGCTGGATGGCTCAGTTGGTAGAGCATGTGACTCTTGATTTCAGGGTTGTGAGTTTGAGCCCCACTTTGGGCGGGGAGAGAGAGAGAGAGAGAGAGAGAGAGAGAAAGTCAAACAGACAAATAAAAAACAGAATTCTTAAGTGGATATATCCTTAAGGGTTTCTAGTAAAGGATTGTGGACCTGTCTGGCAACTCAACCTAGGAGGGCAAACAGCAAGTCAGTTTGGAGTGTGCTAAGGGTAACACGTCTATTCTATATGCCATGGAGATGACCTACAGATACTTGGAAATATTGGCCTAGGAGGGGAGTTGAAGCAACCCCACCTTGGTCTTAGGGATCCTCTGAGAAACACACCGAGTGTAGCTGCAGCTCTCAGTCAAGTCACATCGTGACTCCTTGGGTAAGACTTCAACCACTGAAATCACCCTGAAGTTCCTCCCGAGAGCCTGCAGGGATTCTCTAGAATGTAGTTGGTTTAGGATCAGACTCTTTTTGGATATTCTCTCCGAGACCCAACTGGCTTTTAGCCCCAGGTTCTTATCAAGGAGCCATTGTTCCTTGAGCATCTCATAAACAGGTTGAATATTCCAGGACACTCACCATTCATCCCACTGATTGCCAAAAACTTGATTGAGATTTTCAGTTTAAACGGGAGAATAGAAGTCTATAGTTCTTCATTAAAAAATAAAAACCTCCCCTTTAAGTATCTGAAAATGTTTTTAGGTTGGTATTGAGACCATGTGTATACCCCCATTTATAATCTGTTCTGCTTAAAGATGGACAAAACCATCTGAATTTAATTTTAATCCAATTCATTCTTGAGACTAATATCTTTCTGTAATCCAGAGAAGGCCAAGAAATGCAAAGTGACCTCTAAGCTAGTATTGTGTCTTCTTTAGCTACACAAGAAGAATCTATGTACAATTTAAGCTAGACTGGCAGAAAGAGCTACAAACCATTATCATTCCCACCCAATCCTCTCTCTGTTTTTGGTTTAGGATTGGATTCTCTAATTTGAATGGGAACTATGTGGTGTATGGAAATGAATGACATAGATTTATCTGTTATCCTGCCCTATGGTTCCAAATTTCATAAAGTGAATTTTTAATATTTATTCATTTATTTTGAGAGAGTGTGTGTATGCATGTGAGTGGGGAAGGGGCAGAGAGGGAGCAAGTGAAAGAGAATCCTAAGCAGGCTCCACACTGTCCAGTACAGGGCTCAATCTCAGGAACCATGAGACCATGACCTGAGCTGAGATAGAGAGTTGGACGCATAACCAACTGAGCCACCCAGGCGGCCCTAAAATGCATTGTAGAGGGAAGAGTCCCAGCCTGCTGACAGTCCTAAATAAAATTACAGAAGTGATAAAGTCTGTTTTCTTTGGGCAGCATTCACTTCAGAAAAGACACTTTTACTGGGCTGTGGTAATTGAGACACCCATTGTTTTATATGAAGCAAAAAATCACATTTTAAATTGAAAAATGAACTTTGAGGTGAAGTAGACACGTTTATCATAAAGCTGTGTCACAGGCTCTCTCAATACCCACTCTGCCCAAATGGTACCCCTTGAAGGCAGTCAGATATGGAGGGAAAGGCAGTTAATTCAAGCTTCTCTAAGGCACTAAGACAAAATGAATAGCATATTAATCACATGCTGCATGTTTTCAATGATGCTGCTGTAGGATCCACCTTTAGAAGGTTGTATAATTAGGGGCGCCAGGGTGGTTCAGTTGGTTAAGCATCCAGTGGTTTTGGCTCAGGTCATGATCTCACAGTTTCCTGAATTCAAGCCCTGCATGGGGCTCCATGCTGACAGTGCAGAGTATGCTTGGGATTCTATCTCTCCCACTCTCTCTGCTTCTCTCCCACTTACTCCATCTCTGTGTCTCTCAAAATAAATAAACTTTTAAAAAATTAAAAAAAAAAAAAAGCAAGTTGTATAATTAGCCTTGCTTTTCCAGTGGAGCAGATCCATCCACACATTCTTGTCTGGATACCAGGAGTATATATTTGTTAGACAACTAGCAAGAGCTAGTAGAAAGCAGTGTCAAACCTCGGAGGGAAGTAGAGTCAATGGGACAATCTAAAAAGCAATCGGGAGCCTGCTTGCACCAACTGAACTGACAGTCATCATTTGGCAGACTACAACAGCCTCAGGATACTCCTCCCGTAGTTTCTTTATCCTTCTGTGGAGGAAAACACTGGAGAAGAGGACATTAGTAAATAGGAGGGCTGTAGAAACATTGGGAGTGCCAGATGTCACTATTATGGGCTGAAAAGGTGAACAGACTGTCTCCAGACATCAGCCTTATTTATTGTCAGGAAGTTACCTGTACCATTGAGAACAGCATCCCAGTACCTGGAGAGATGCGCCCATAGAGGTTTGGCAAGAGGCAGTGTGAGGAAACCCAGTGATTTCCTTTAATTGTTTTGACCTGAAAATAGAAGGTAATGTAATTTAATGGAAAAGATTTGTGTTTACTGAGAACTTTTTTTGCCAATAATTTTTTTCTTATGCTTTAATTCGAACAATTCCTTTGTAGAAGCATAATGGCAAAGGTCTGCTGTTTGCGATCAGATTAGATATGTAAATGAGATGGTAGTGCTTACTGCTGGTTTAGCATTTATTTGCAACAAAGGCCAAGAATAGATTTCAGAACTTGTTGGGACACAAATTTTTAAGAGAAGCAAAATTTGAAATATTTAGATGGTTCTCGCCCACAGTTGCCATGCTAATTTAAATAACCAAGCCTTGCTTTCTTAATTGCATGTTCCTGTAATAGAAATACAACACACACATTGGACTAAAAGGAACACAGCTTTCTGGAGGCCAGAAACAAAGGCTAGCTATTGCAAGGGCTCTTCTCCGGAAACCAAAAATTTTATTGTTGGACGAGGCCACTTCAGCCCTTGATAATGAGAGTGAAAAGGTAACATTCTCTTTATTTCATCTCAGAATATAATATCAAATAAGAGAGTGGAGTACTGTGGAAGAAATCAAGGTCAGCTTGAGGAAAGAAAAACCTGGAGAGAACTGCAGTCATAGGTCACGAATTCTAATTAAGGTTTTGGCCTTTAAAAAAAAGTTAGACGCTGGTGGGGAGGTGGGAAAGAGGTGGGACATAGGGCAGCTCATGTTCTACAAAGGTCTTCTCACCTGAATGGGTTTAGCAAAAAGGCCCAATTCTTGAAATGTTTCTCCAGTCAAGGTAAAAGCCCAAGAAAAATAACCTTCCTATTTTATTATTCTTATGATACCAAACAAATTCATAAGGCAATCTGCATGCATAAAAGAGTAATCTACACTGCAGTGTCAGAACCTACAGTTAGTCCATCTTTAATAGACTATTAGTTACATTTGAGAAGGAAACAAGAAAGCAAAGAGACACATAACAATAGACCTACACTGCAGGCTCCTTCAGATGTTTAATTTTGCTATGTCCTTGTCCTCTAGTAGTTTCTTGCACATACTAGGCACTTACTTGTTAAATGAACACTGGTTGAATGAATGACAATCTTTAATATTTACCAAGTGTCCATTATATGCTATTATCTCAATCCTCACAACTTAATGAATTAGCTTATTTTATTAGCATGCTCATTTGATAGGCTAGCTCAGTAAGGCTTAGAAAAGTTAAGTAACTTCTCTGAATTGTAAGAGAGGATGTCTGATCTAAGAGCTCATGTGGTTGACCACCACATGATTGCTATTTACAAATGATTATCTTTGATTTCTAAGGAAACAGTCTGTTATGAAAGAGAAAAACATAATTTTTAGAATCAGACATGCCTGAGTTGTAATCCTGGATTTATCAGTTACTAGCAGTGTAACCTTGGTCAAGTGACCAGGACTTTTGGAATCTCAGTTTATTTATCAGAAAAATGAAAATACATAAATAAATAAATAACCCACCTTATAGAGTTATTGCAAGGATTTAAGTGAGATATCCATCACTGGAATGAACATTTTGCATGTTCAACAAATTTTGAACAAATTTGTTGAATTTGTTCAAGAAAGTTTGGTTTTCACCCTCCACTCCTATTTCCTCTATACAACATTATAACCCATTGCATCTGAGATTTTTGCTAGGACAGTTTTCTAGCTAAATTCTACTAAAATAAATGAATGCTATGAGAAGAAATGAAGTAAGTTAGGCATTCTGCTTAGGTTTAGAAATACTACTTTCTGACTCTGAGTTTAGAACTGCTTACATATATATAAACAACCATCTCATTTTTATTCATTATCACAAAAGCTTTTCTAGTTAAAAGTCTTAATGTGTCTATGGTTACTTTTGCTAGATTCCTATTGAATACGGTGAATATTTCACAGAGCTGGGCAGTTTTCCTTGGGGATAAGCAAATACAGAAAGAATGTTATTAGATTACCTTTATCAATTTGATTTGGATAAGTATATTAGCATCTAACTCAAGCTAGCAATCATGGGCCCTTTTCTCTTCTAGGTGGTTCAGCACACCCTTGATAAGGCCAGCCAGGGGAGGACTTGCCTAGTGGTTGCTCACAGACTGTCCACAATACAGAATGCAGATTTGATAGTAGTTCTGCAAAATGGAAAAATAAAGGAACAGGGAACTCATCAAGAGCTCCTGAGAAATCGAGATATATATTTTAAATTAGTAAATGCACAGTCAGTGCAGTGATACTGTTAGAATTAGCATATATTTTGATCTTTGTGTAATGCAAAGAAAGAATACTTAGTAATTATTTGGCCTGCTTTGATCTCTTTTATTACATATATCAATAACTAGAATCATGTTATTCAAGTACAGACATGTTCTGTGTACACACCATCTTCTCTTCAGATTTTTTAAAGGAAACAAAAATTTGCTAAACTCACGTAAGTGAGATAATGCCTGCAACCCTCCTTTATAAAAATGTTCTGTCACATTTGCTTATAAAACAGTTTTCTGCAAAATCAACCTATTTTCCTATCAACTTCTACTATAAAACTGGGAATATATTCCAACAGGGAAAAAATTATCCAGTTAACTTAAATTGAAAGATTTTAGTAAAGAGAAAGATGTCGTTGGGCCAGACATTGTAGAGAGAATGATTATAATTTGGAACTTTCAGCATTTTGCAGCACATATCAAAGTACTTTGAGTGAGTCCTGTTCTCCAAACCATAGGACTTTCTCTCATAATCTCTCTCTCAATGTTTCTCTTAATGAATATCCACTGTTTCCCAAAACTCCATTATATCCCTTTGTTAGGGGGATAAGAAGGACTACAATGTAAAATTCCCAGAAGGATTAGGTAGTTATCTTCTAATTTGCCAGTAAGTGAAATGCTTCACATGATCCATTCTGAAGATTTCATTATTCCAAGGTTTGAGTTTTGCAGAATAAATTATAGGCATATCAGTGTATGACCACTTATTAAAATAAAAGCTAGTTTTATTATGGGTGAAAAATTTTTAAAGCCATTTTCTGTTATTCAATCAAGTAATTTGTTTAAATTTTATATGTACTTCATTTTATGTAATGTATGTATTATCTAAAAGTTAAGTGTAAATAACAGTGTTGGTAAACTGAGTCACATTTTCTCTTTACTTAAATATGTAATTTCATCTAGTGATTTTATCTCTATTTCTAATTGTATTTTCTTCCATTTATTGACACAGCCACCTTCTCTAAAGTACACAATGCCAATGATCAGAGTATTATAAAAAAAAACTGAAACCATTTGTGTATTATGCCTCTTTGTTTTAAGTGGAAAATAAAAATAGGAGTGGGGGGTTGGGGACAGATGTATTGTTTAGAAGCATTAGCACTGAAAGCCTTGTGGCTACTTTGCTATTATACATGGATATAGAACTCTTAGTGGTTTCTGTTTCCAGAGTAGAGTGGGCAGGAGGAAAAGGGCAGTACCATATGGATATGCTTAAAAGCCTCAGAGCAGGAGAACCTCAGGCTCTAATTCCGTAATCCCTCCTAGATTAGCAAATATGGGCATACCTCATTTTATAGTGTTTTGCTTTATTGCACTTCAATATTGTATTTTTCTAAACTATGCTCCACACCCAGCATGGGGCCTGAACCCACAACCCTGCTATCAAGAATATGCTGTACTGGCTAAGCTAGCCAGGCACCCCTCGATACTGCATTTTTTACAAAATGAAGATCTGTGGCAACCCTGGCATTTAGTAAGTCTATCGGTACTATTTTGTGAATAGCATTTACTCACTTCATGTCTCTGGGTCACATCTTTTTAATTCTCACAACATTCCAAACTTTCTCATTATTATTCTTGTATTTGTTATGGCAATCTGTGATCACTGATCTTTGATGTTGCCATTGCAATTGTTGCGGGTCACCACAAACTGCACCCATTAAGATGGTGAATTTATTTGATAAGTGTTGTGTGTGTGTGTTCTCACTGCTTCACCTACTAGCCATTCCCCCATCATTTTCCCTCTCCTCTGGCCTCCCTATTCCCTGAGACACAATATTGAAATTAGGCCAGTAACCCCACAATGGCCATAAGTGTTCAAGTGAAAGAAAAAGTCACACGTGTCTTACTTTAAACCAAAAGCTAGAAAATATTAAGCTTAGTGAAGAAGACATGTCGAAAGCTAACAGAGGCCAAAAGCTAGGCCTCTTGCACCACAAAGTCAAGTTAGGAATGTAAAGGAAAAGTTCTCAAAGGAAATTAAAAGTGCTACTCCAGTGAACACACAAATGATAAGAGAGTAAAATAGCCTTCGGAAGGAAATTTTAGTGTCCTGGATAGAAGATCACACCAGCTACAACATTCCCTTAAACCAAAGCCTAATCCAGAGCAAGTTACTAACTCTCTTCAATTCTGTGAAGTCTGAGAGGTGAGGAAGCTGCAGAAGAAAGGTCTGAAGCTAGCAGAGATCGGTTCATGAGGTTTAAGGAAAGAAGCCATCTCCATAACATAAAAGTGCAAGGTGAAGCAGCAAGTGCTGATGTAGAAGCTGCAGCAAATTCTCCAGAAGATGTGGCCGAGTTCATTAATGACAATGTCTACTAAACAAAAGATTTTCAATGTAGATGAAACAGTCTTATATTGAAAGAAGATGCCATCTAGGACTTTCATAGGTAGAGAGAAGTCAGTGTCTGGCTTCACAGACTGACTCTTATTAGAGCTAATGAAGCTAATAGGTGACTAAGTTTTAAGGTGAATGTTCATTTCGCATTCTGAAAATCCTAGGGCCCTTAAGAATTATGTTAAATCTACTCTGCCTGTGCTCTGTAAGTAGAACAGCAAAGCCTGGATGACAAGAACATCTATCTACAACATGGTTGTAGCCTTATGTGGGGTTCGATCCCACAACCCCTGGATCATGACCCGTGTCAAAATCAAGAGTTAGATGCTCAACCGATTGAGCCACCCAAGTGCCCCTGACTCCAATTTTGAAAAAAGTTCTACTATGGGTAAAATGCTACAGAAAAATCGTTCATAAAAGGAAGAATCCATCTATTCGGCAAAATTATCTTATTTTAAGAAATTGCCACAGCCACCCCAACTTCAACAACCACCCACCCCCCTGATCAGTCAGCAGCCATCAACATCAAGGCATGAACCTCCACCAGCAAAAAGATTGTGCCTTGCTGAGAGCTCAGATGATGGCTAGCATTTTTTAGGAATAAAGTATTTTTTTAATTAAGGTACATACATTTTTTGGAAATAATGCTATTACACATTTAATAGACTACAGTATAGTGTAAACATAACTTTTATATGTACTGTGAAGCCAGTATATAATTAAAAAATTCATTTGACTTACTTTCTCATGATATTTGCTTTATTGCAGTAGTCTGGCACCAAACTCACAATATCTCCAAGGTATACCTATACCTATACCTGCAGTGCCCACTTTCCCCTTGAACCTATCAACACCAATCTTATGGTCATACCTACAGATGTCAATAGAACACTTTCCTTTCTAATTAATAGTGCCGCCTAATTTTTATTTGCATTTTATTATGAAAGATTTTAAAGGATGCTCCACAGGCAGCATTCTCTTAAACTCACTGCTCACCAGAACAAGCAACCATGCTGAGAACTAGTGTCTCAAACAGTTTATAAGGATCTGTGGGCTTATCAGCTAATAAAGGCAGAAAGTAAGTAGAGACTAGCTGCTTTGGGACTGCCACAACTTAAAAGTTTAAAATTGAGTCTTAAAATAATTGAGATACTAATGACGGTACCCATGGAATACAAACAATTTAACAAGGATAAGGTATGGCACAAATGTTAGTGAAAAGAAAAAAACAAACAAACGCGATTTACGTCTGTTGTATAACCCAACCAATCTACTTTATATCCTACTATTTTAAAATAGGCTGTAGTGTGTTTCTGTGTTAAGTCAACTTAGGTCATAGCTACTAACCTGGTTTTTAGTCTGTGGTTTCATAATATACACAAAGTTCTTTGGGTATTACCTATTGTATGAAAATAGTTCCCATTAGTGTCCACCTGTGTATTCATTGTTTTAATTCTGAGCTCTTACTATAAAACATTTGTGAGGTGGAATCATAGGTTAATTAGAAAGCTCACTCATAAGAACTAGTGAAGGGAGGAAGCTGGAAGAATTGGAAGTGAAAGAATAAGGGCAAGAGGTGTTGGGAGACACAGTAGTTTTCAAGCCTTTATTAATTTTTCTACCATTAGTAAGAATTAGCAGAAACTTCAAAGTTCATTTAAAAGCCAAAATTATATATATAATATAATATATATGTATATGTGTATATATATATATATATATATATATATATATGTATATATGTATATAAATCATGGATCACCAAATGTCTCTAGTACAAGTAACACAATTTGCCTCCTTTTAGCAAAACCACACTGATAAAGTTTGTATTACTTTTCTATTGCTGTTGTAACAAACAAACTACCAGAAACTTAGTGGATTAAACAACATGGATTTACTACCTTACAGTTCTAGAGGTCAAAAGTTTAAAATCAGTTTCTATGGGCTCTGGGGACAAATCTGTCCCTTGTTCTTTTCCATCTTCTGGAAGCTTCCTATGTTCTTTGGCCTACATCTATCTGACCTCTGCCTTCCGTTGGCACATCTCTCTCTGCCTTTGACCTTCCTCTCTTCCCCTTATAAGGTCCCTTGTGATTACATTGGGCTCACATAGAAAATCCAGGATAATCTTCCCATCTCAAGATTCTTAGTCACATCTACAGTCTCTTGTGATAAGTAAGGCAGCATATTCACAGGTTACAGGAATGAGGACACGGACACCTTTGGGAGGCCATTACTCAGCCTACTACTTAAACTACCCATTTAAATATTTAAATACTATTTAAACATTTATTCCACATAGAAGACAATTCTTCAGATTTGCATTAAGTAACACCCCAAAGAGAACCCTGAAAACATCCAGCCCAACATCATTATATGTTGATGAGAGAGCAAACACTCACATATCTTGCCTCCAAGCACTGTGCTTTGTCCATTGCAACATGTTAAGTATCCTCATTGCTAGTCCGGGATTTGGGATATATTTGCCCTTCACTCTTTACTTTTGCTACTGGGATTCTGCTATTGCTGCTATTTCCTTTTATTCTAAGACTAGATTTATTAAATAGAAGTTTATACTAAGTTCTGCTTTCTTAACCTTATTCTCTTTCCACTGAATAACTTTATGTGCCAGAAACTAAAAACAGCATCCTTAATACTGCAAATATATGAGCTTTCACACACTTCTGACCCAGTGCACTGTGGATTTTCCTAAAACCATTTTAAACCACTGCTTCTAGTGAGCTGACATTTTTTTTTTTAATTTTCCAGGTAGGTATGAGATAAGCACTTTATGTATATTATCTCATTAGTCCTCATATCAACATTATAATGGTATTTATTATTAATATTATCTCTCTTTAAAACAAAGAAAACTAGGGGCGCCTGGGTGGCGCAGTTGGTTAAGCGTCCGACTTCAGCCAGGTCACGATCTCGCGGTCCGTGAGTTCGAGCCCCGCGTCGGGCTCTGGGCTGGTGGCTTGGAGCCTGGAGCCTGTTTCTGATTCTGTGTCTCCCTCTCTGCCCCTCCCCCGTTCATGCTCTGTCTCTCTCTGTCCCCAAAATAAATAAACGTTGAAAAAAAAATATTAAAAAAAAATAAATAAATAAAATCAGATACTTGTGAATTATAAGTTGATAAATATTTAAAAAATAAATAAATAAATAAAAATAAAACAAAGAAAACTAAAGCATAAAGAAATTCAGTAATTTGTTGAGACCTGAGCTCTAGGGTTCATACCCTTGTCTAACTCCAGTCTCCATCATCACCCTGAGAACCTCTGTCCACAATTTATTCAGGAAGATGACTAGCTGAATTGAGTTGCAGTCACTGCTTGCAGAAGTACATTGGGTCATTGTGAGAATCAAACCAAAGTTTTGGCAGCAGTTACCTAGTCTAGTAAAACTAACTAGCCACACTCTAAAAATATTTTCTACATCCACACCACTGGAAGAACACTGAATTCAGCCCAAGGTAGGAGATCTGTTTTTCCTTTAGTGTTTACTCATATATACAGGTATGGTGGATTTGGATGCTTTTTCATGGGCAAAATTACAGAAATATTCCAAGCAAAAAAAAAAAAATTTTTAAGAGACACACTTCTTGGACAGAAGCATAGTATCTTTGATTAAAATGTCTGTGGAAATATGCCAAAAAGCATCACCAATGTAACTGAGTTTGTTGGGCATATTTTATTAATGATTTGTACTTAATTATCAAGGTTCAGTTTAATCATACTAAAATGTTTTTCTTTTTAAACTGCTTGAGGATCTATTTTTTTAAGATTTTATTTATTCATTCATGTATGTAGGTAGGTATTTTTGAGAGAGAGAGAGAGAGAGAGGGCAGGGGAGGGGGACAGGGAGAGAAGATCTTGAGCAGGCTCCACGCCCAACACACAGTCCCACACGGGGCTCAATCTCTGGACAGATCATGACCTGAGCCAAAATCAAGTGGGACACTTAACCGACTGAGCCACCCAGTGTCTCAACTTGAGGTTCTACTTAAAGAAGTTTACTGAGATTTCAGAAAAGCAAAAGTTAGACAAGTAGGTGTGAAAAATTATAATGAATGCAATTATTGTTACATATTAGACTGAGGGAAATATATGATCTAGTAAACTCATTTGTATTTTTGTAGATGTAAGTGACAGAATGATGGAATGCTATTCTTTACATGCCAAGTAAAATTTGTTATTGAATGGAGGTACTTTGTTTGATCATCAACTTTACCTACATCACAGTAATATAATACATGACTAAAATATTTTCTGCCCAGTTGAAAAGTCAAGAAAAGGTTCTGAGAAAAAGGTTGAAGTCATTAAATTCCTAGCACATTGTGGACAACTGTGAAGCAGAAATGAAAACAGAGAGAAAGAAAAATAAAAAAGAAGAAAAAAATATTGGAAAACACTCAAACAATAAAGAATGTAATATGCCCTTAGCAAACAGTTTAGGATGGAAGGAAAAAATATTCCACCATCATATCCTCAGAAAACCTCAAAAAGAGATACAAATTTAAATTCCTAGTTCCATGGCCCCATTCAGGCAGAATTATATTTTTGCCCACATTAGTTTCTTAAATTCCTATAGTCCCCAGTTTCCTAGAGCTAAGTGTCCTGAGGAGAGAAGGGTTAATAAGAGACATGGTAGCCAAAAAGAAAAAGCCTGACCCTCACAGATGGTTCGTACAGGACACCAAAGGAAGGCAGGAGCAAAAGTAAAGTCATCAAGAATAACAACAAGGTCATCAGGATTCCCAAGTATAGGGAAAGGAGAAAACCTCCAAAATAACAAAGAGAAGGTAAATGTCTTCCATTATAAAATGGAATGGGCGCCTGGGTGGCACTGTCAGTTGGTCGTCAGACTTCGGCTCAGGTCATGATCTCAAGGTCCCTGAGTTCGAGCCCCGCATCGGGCTCTGTCTGTGCTGACAGCTCAGAGCTCAGAGCCTGGAGCCTGTTTCGGATTCTGTGTCTCCCTCGCTCTCTGCCCCTCCCCCACTCTCTGTCCCTGCCTCTCTCAAAAATAAATAAAGATTAAAAAATAATTAAAATAAAATAAAATAAAATAAAATAAAATAAAATAAAATAAAATAATAAAATAAAATAAAATGGAATGCTCCTGTTAGCAGCAGTAACAATAATATGATCAAGAATAAAAAGAAAGCTAGAACTACTAAAAAGAAGTTCACACTCATTGAGCACTCACCTATCAGGCACTGTGGTTGAGCCTCATAGGTGTTAACTTACTTACTGACATTAGGATACATTCTATTATTATTCAGATTTTACTGAATGAGGTAAGTGAGGCACAGAGTAATTAAAGAAACTTCCCAAGGTCGAACACCAATGAAACAACAGAAATCAATCTGTTTGATTCCATAGCCCACACTCGGCTAACCTATTATCCCGCTAAAATGGAACTGGAACTGGAAATGGTTAAGATACTTTTGAGCTGTTCACATAGGAAACAACTTGCTATTTGCCTCCTCCTAACACTACAAAAATACATAGGTACATGGTTCCTCGTTCACATCCTGATATGAAGCTGGGTTTTTTCTGCCCACCCACACTCAAAAGTTCTTGTACGCAGCCCAGTTACAACGTGAAAGAGTTAGAAATACAGCTGCTCCAGCAATAGCACATTTTCCCCACAGCCCTTGAGTCTTCCCCTTCACACCACACACACACACACACACACACACACACACACACACACAGTATATGGGAAGATTAGACCCTGGCTGGTATCTACACAGATTGTCTCTCATTGTTGAATCATCCCTGCTATCTTTATTTTCAGGGTGTTTATCATAACTCTTTTGTTCCATTTGCAACCCACTTACTGATGCATCATTCCTTTCTTTGGTTAAGATAAAAAAAGATCTTGACAGCTGTATCATGCAGAAACCAAGACAGATTTACAAATGTTGTAACTGAAAAAAGGAGTAACATATGTATTGGGTAATGTGCTGGCTAATGTGGAGTCATTAAAAGTCATTCAGGTATGCTTAACCCAGGCTCCCATTCATACAAATGACTTCCCAAATATTCTAAAATAAATACTGCTTCAAGTGATGAAATTGTTTTAAAACTGGAGTTTTTAAATTTAATTATAAACTGTAAAATTCTATATATATTTTCATATTTGCAGAAGGCCTTGTGACATTAACCTAGAAAAAAATTAAAACATTTGGAGCAACCAGTACTAAATTATACCACAAACCTAGCATATGCCAAACAAGCAAGAGAAATGCAAACATCACAAAATTTTGATCAGATTCTTGAGAAATGTGTGGGACAACACCCCCACAGTTTTTCTCATGTATTTCAAGTTGCTCCTCCAGTAAAATTGGAATCTTCACAGAAACTCCACATTCTGATAGCCAACAGTTAGTTAACCCTTCTCCTTTCTCCATGTTAATTTTTACCAAGGTAGATGACAGAACCAAAGATAAAAGAAAGACACTTTCTTTGATTTACTCAAGTAAAATTCTTCTAAAATGTGTAATATGCTAGTCAAGCATACAAAGGACTCAAGAGTACACCTCTACCTCTAAATTTAAGGTCCATTTATAGTCATCAGAGAAGTGTTGAGATGAGTACTTTTTAAAGATAAGATCCATAGCCTGCATCAGAGTCTCAAAGGAGTTTGTTAACCAAAAAAAACAACCAAAAAAGAAAAAAAAAAAAAGTTGAAAAATACTGTTCTAGACAAAGAAAAAAAGTCTCAAAAATCAATCACTTTATGTACAGAATTTATGAATACTAGTTATAAGCTTGAGCATGGATAGAACTATTAAAGATGTCAGATAAGTATTAACTTATTTTCTCTGTTGCACTACAGTTTTAAAAAGGCACAGGCTATTGTCCTCATGTTTTGGTCTCTTTTTAGTGTGTTTAGAATTTTCTGTATAGAGTGAAAAGAAAGAGCTGTTACTTTTCTAAATCTATTTAGCACCATCAGTGAGCTCTCTTAGTTTGTTATACACAGCAGAATATTTAAATTTACTTAATAATCAAGTAACTTTATTTGGAGTACAAACAAAATTAATCTTTGTCCCCTAGTAACAATGTGAGGATGAAAATAGATTGGCTTAATTCCTGGTAAATACATATACGTTCAAATTCCAAGGTTTAAGTTATTTTAATACACTCTGAGCATGTTAAAATTATAACACTATAATGCCTACGTATTTTTAAATTTTTAAGTAGTTAATTTTAGAGTCATAAGGGCAGGAAGAGGGGGTGATTATTTTTTTCAAATTATAATTTTTCCCTTAAAGAACTCAAGAAATATTTTACTTTTGTTTTACAATTATAAGTAAGTTCTCAAATTATGACTGTGATTCATGATCATGCTCAAGGCATATTTTTAACCCAAAGTACTGCACACAAAGTTGGCATTTAATATTTGTTGATTTGATTTTTAAAATTTTTGAACAAAAGCAAATATATCACTTAAAGCATCACTATAAGATACAGTTGTCTGTCCTATAAGTTGAAGCTATATTAGAGATATATACATCCAGTCTACTCATCTTCTTCTTCCCTTCCTTCCTCCAACAACTCAAGAGTTTAAGACTCTTCAGTGGTTGTCTATGTCACCTAGGTATTACAAAACTTCAAGCTTTCTAAAGAATAACTCTCCTATAGAATTATGTAAGAAACTTAAAAAAACTTAGAATTAATTAGTAATTGAGTAGAACAGACTGTACTCTTAGACACTGTTTCTCCAATAGCCATAAAAGATTAAAGTTTTAAAATAGATCTTTTTGTACAGCTATCATGGCTCCTTCAAATCAGAGTTATCTATGATGACCATGAAAAATGAATTTGCTTTAAAGGTCAGTTCTGTGGCTCTATGCAGCCAGATGCCAAAACACCTGGCTAACTCAGTTAACAAATTACAAAAACCTTAATTTATTTTTTTGGTTATTCTATAAACCTATTGATTCTTTTTTTTTTTTTTTTTTTTTTTTACTTTTCAACCAGTTACAGCTAACATGTTCAACTGAATCTATATTTCTGTACCATATGACAGTACAAAACAATGTCCATTCTTTGGGAAATAGAACAGGTTGTTTTCTCAAAATTCTTCTGTAAAATGATAGCATAAATAAGGTTCTATTCTGCCCACTTCCTGTTGCTAATCCAGTAACTAATAAAAGGAAAACAATTTTCAAATTCCAATTTAAGGAAACTGTATGGTACCAAGGCTTGAAAAGAATTTCTGCTTCCAGAGGCAGCACTCTTTCCCCAAAATGTTCTCTATTGGCCCAGATCATCTGTTTCATTTTGCAATCAAGTGGACTCTCATTCAAAAAAGGACATAACTGGGGTGCCTGGCTGGCTCAGTCAGTGGAGCATGTGACTCCTGATCTTGGGGTTGTGGGTAGAAATTAGTTAAAATTAAATCTTAACAAAAATATTATTTTAAAAAGTGCATAACCACAGTAGGACAATTCACAAAAGAGGAAAATAAAATGGCAAATAAATGGAAAAAAAGTTTAGGAATCTAAAATTTGCAGCTTACAACAGTAATGAGATTCAGGGGAGCCTGGGTGGCTCAGTCGGTTGAGCATCTGACTCTCAGGTTTAGCTCAGATCATGATCTCATGGTTTCATGAGTTTGAGTCCCATGTTGGACTCTGTACTGATGGTGTAGAGCCTGCTTGGGATTCTCTCTCTCCCTCTCTCTCTACCCATCCCCTGCTCACACTGTCTTTGTCTCTCTCAAAATAAATAACTAAAACTTTTTTTAATTAAAAAAAAACAGTAATGAAATTTATTTCTTCCTTATTAATTCAACAAAGATCAAGAATTCAGTGCATATAGGGGCACCTTAATGACTCAGTTGGTTAAGTGTCTAATTCTTCATTTCAGCTCAGGTCATGATCTCAGAGTTTGTGAGATGAAGCCCCACCTTGGACTCTGTGCTGGGTATGGAACCTGCTTGGAATTCTCTCTCTCCCTCTCTCTTGGCCCTCCCCCCATCAAAATAAATAAATAAACATTAAAAAAGTAATAATTCAGTGCATTTAAAGCTGGTTCTCTCAATCCGTTTCCTGGAGTATAAACTTCTACATAGTTCCAGGACAGTATTCTGGTCATCTCTATCTAGAACCTTTATTTTTTAAGTTTGTATTTATTTCTTTCAGTAATTTCTACACCTAAATGGGGCTTGAACTCATGACCCCCAGATCAAGAGTCGTATGTCCTTCCGACAGACCCAGGCAGGTAGCCCTTTATCTAGAGCCTTTAATATGTTCTTATTCTTCAAGAATTCCTTTCTCCTCTAGCATCTAAGGAGATAATCAGAAATTAGAACAAAATGTGCATAAGGACGTTCAATAATTTGGAAACGACTAAATGACCAGTATTAGGGAAGCAGGTAAAATTTTGATATATATGGTCAATACAGTATTTTATACTCATTTAATATTATGTTTGCTTATAATTTTTAATAGGGAAATTTATTTTAATATTAACGGGAAAAAGGGTTATACCCTTGTACATATATATAAGAAAAAAACCACATAAAGACAATTATTACATGTCAGAAGTAGGGTTAAGATAATTTGTTTCCTCTGCTTCACAATTTCTTGTACTTTCTAGAATATCTTCAGTGAGCATCTAATTATCTCCAAAAACAAATGATTTTTAAAACTTCTATTGAAATGGAAAGTATTTGGATTAGAATGCATATAATATGATTTGACAAATTTGCACTTGTATGTGAACGCCTCTCTTAGAATTCGGAGGGATAATTATAATTTAAAAAATATTTATTAATCCAAATGAATTGGTTTTATAAAATAAGGGGGAAAAAAAGTAGAACGGTTTGTGGGAACCTACTTACAATTTAATTTTCCAGGGAACACTCATCAAGCCAGCCTCCAAAACTTCCTAAACTTCCCACTTACCACTTTCTCTGAAGCCTCACAGTAATAACTGTGTTGCCTAGTGAAAGCAGAACCGAAGAGGCGGTTACTCTTTACGCCTGGTCCTTGATAAATTTCCTGTTTGTGGATGAAAAAAAACTGCATATGCTATTTCTAATGGTTTATCTGATTGGTATACATGGCCCGGGTTAATACTGTTTTCAGTTTCTGAGTTGTGTGAAGGCAAGATGGATAAACCTTAGATGCCAGTTTCATTCTCCCCCTCACCCCTTATTAGCCTGTATTATATATAAGCCACACAGACTTTTACCCATTATTTCTGAGGATAATCACAAACAATAATTATCAAAAGATAAGAAAGTATTAGAAAAATTAACAGCAAGATGAACCACAAGAAGAAAACTATTATATTAAGAGAAAATACCATAAATGAGTAAATATTACCTCCATTTCCTATAGCAATGCTTCCACAGAAGGAAAAACAAATTCTCCTAGGATAGAGAACTCTAACATCTTATTATTTAGTTATAATTTTATGGAATACCTAGCAAGTCAATTTTATTATTTTTTTAAATGTTAATTTTGAGAGAGAAAGAGCACACCTGCAAGCAAGGGAGTGGGGGAGGGGCAGAGAGCGAGAAGGACAGAGGATCTGAAGCAGACTCCATGCCGACAGCAGAGAGCCTGATGTGGGGCTCAAACTCATCAACCATGAGATCATGACCTGAACCGAAGTTGGACACCTAATTGACTCATCCACCCAGGCACTTCTAGCAAGTGAATTTTATATACAGTACTGCTGTTAAAACTTATACATGACTTTTAGAAATACAGGTGTCCATGTTTGTGCAGTTCAATGAAGTAAGAGTGAAACCAGGAGATGGCTGTAAAATACCTGCGGAATAGAATTTATATGAACAAACCTCAGTATAGCTAGCTTTTCAACTGCATGAATCTAAAGAGTAGAAATTAGGATTTTTTTTTTAATGTTAATTCATTTTGAGAGACAGAGAGAACAGAGCCTCGGGGCAGGGAGGTGGGGGGGGGGGGGTGGGCAGAGAGATAGGAAGACAGAATCTGAAGCAGGCTCCAGGCTCTGAGCTGTCAGCACAGAGCCCTATACGGGGCTTGAACTCACTGACCGAGAGATCATGACCTGAGCCAAAGTCGGACACTCAACCAACTGAGCCACCCAGGTGCCCCAGAAATTAGGATTTTTTACAGATACTTCCTTTTTTCAGCATTAATATTACAAAGAAGTGTGGAGATACCAGCAAACATCAGCATAATAATACTTTCTTGAAATGCTAGCTAAACATACTATCTTGGTGCACAGGATAGCACTAGTATTGTAAATGTGTAAGGATAACTCAGAATGAAGTCAAATGAGCTGAAAAGTAAGAAACACAAAAGAGCAATAGGAAAATCAAATTTATATTTTCACCCTTCAGGTAACAAGTAAATCTTAATTTCATTATGTCCGTAGCATTTTCATGAATAGGCACAGGTTATTTTGTCTTTATGCATATATAAATTTCATTTGAAAAGAAGAGAATTAAAAATCAGGACATCCAGTTAAAGTTGGATTTCAAAAACAAACACAACAAATCATGTTTAGTGTAAGTATGTTGCCAATATTGCATTGGGCATACTTATACTAAAAAATCATTTGTTACAGAGAACAAACTGAGGGTAGATGGGGGGCTGGGGGAGAGGGGGAAATGGGTGATGGGCACTGAGGAGGGCACTTGTTGGGATGAGCACTAGGTGTTGTATGTAAGCCAATTTGACAATAAATTATATTCATTAAAAAATCATTTGTTGTTTGTCTAAAATTCAAATTTAACTATGTATTCTCTATTCCTCTGGCAATCCTAGGTATAGTAAAAATATATTCTAAATAAAGAATACTTTCCTTTTTTTAATGAAACTCCTTATAATCTTCCTTAGGACAAAAACCCATGCAAATGTATTACTCCTACAGGACATACATTTATCTGTGCTTAAAAAAAGAAAAACAGACAATCATTAGGTTTTAAAGCTTTCTATACTGACAAACTAGTTCCTTCGTAAAAATAACCCTAAAATTTAACTTGAAAAATACGGTGGGAATAAATAAAATTATTAAATTATTTGTATTTTGTAGTTACTACATTAAGGACAATAATAATGAATAATTAAATCATTTTAAATTGAAGAATTAAAAAATAGGTCTAGGCTGCAAATAAAACATTGCTAAGAATACATTTTTGATAATTTGAAGTGAAACTGTCAAACTTTCAAAATTTAATCTGATGCTTCTATATGTGAAAAAAAAATTGAGCTAGATATATTTTCTTAGATTTTAATTAACTATGAAAGAAATAAAAACTATACTTTAGTTTTATACTATACTATAAAGAAACTATACTTTAAAGGGATATTCCTGAGGAACAGCTTTCTATATAACTTACGATTATTAGGTCAGCATTTTTCTAAGCTACAATCTGCCACTGACTGATGTGCAATGAAACATATGTTGCCTTTCATTCTTCATTTTAAAAAATTACATACCAATATTGATTTCTTAGGTTTGACAAATATACCATAGCAATGTAAAATGCTAACAATAGGGGAAACTACCAGAACTCACTGTACTATTTTTACAATTTTTATATAAATGTAAAATTATTTCAAAATGAAAAGTTTACTTTAAAAAATGAAGTTAAAAGAATGATGCACTGCTTTTGGACTATAATAAAGGTAGTTCCAAAACAGCTTCACAGATATAAATCCCATTTCTTTGCAACAGAGACCACTAACATACCCCTCTTATGAAACTAAAATTTTCTCTGCAAAACAACAGATGGAATTTTAAGAATGGAACACTTCACTGATTCTGATTTTCCTGGATATACATACTAAAACACTCAAGTGAACATGTCACTAAGCAAAGTATATTCACGTTTAATAATTACACCATATACTAAATAAATTATATCATATGCTTTTTACAAAGTGCATGCAACTGAAGAATATATGATGTCATGTTGCCAAAATATTTATTGTTTTTCTGCTCTCTCTTCATTACTATCACAACATTTAATTGTGATAATGAACTAAAATCTGTCACTAGTAAAGGCATAGGAAATAAAATATATGTGTACCTTACTCAAAACTACTACAGTTTTAAGCAAAATAGTTATTTATTAGGAGAAAGAACAAAATTTAATCTGCATCACAGTATAAAAAGTACTGAATTGTCACCCACAAGAACTTCATTTTCTTAAAAGTTTTGGGAAAGATATAATTTAATGTTACTAAAATGATTCTCTTCCCCAAAATAGAAACTTTACTTTTTAAAATAGAAACTCTATATATCTCTAGACAAATTCTGTTAAAGAGTATATTTATAACTTAATATTTTTAAAACATCACTAAATTAATGTGATTATCTTTTAAATGCATTTCCACCTGCCACCAGGTTCCCCTCCCTTACAAAGGCCATTGTTTGTTAAATTGAAAGGGGAAAGAAACTACTTATGCAAAGGAAAAAAAAAGCCAAAATAAGGGATAGGTATGTAGGAGAGAAATGAAGCATTGATCAGTGTAGAAGAATGAGCACAAAACTTCCTGAAATGATAGGAAACCTGATGATAGGGTACCTGCATAATTAGGGACATTAAATTGGGTGCAAAATTGCACAGTACAAATCCTTTACTTTCAGTTGAACTACACAATCATCTGAACTCTAGGGGGGAAAACATCTACTTTCTTCCTTCTATGTCATTGCTTAAAATGGAGTGGCTAAAAACTTAAAGCTTGAAGGATCAGTTGCCTCAAAGATATAAAGATAACCCTGGGTGAATTATTGAGTTTTCTTTTTTTTTTTTTTCAACATTCACATAGAGTACAGAGTGAAATGAGCATAATGTAAATCAACTCATTGTTTGGGCCCTTTCAAATTAGTTGCCAAAAGAAAAGTGAAAACTTGATAAGCAGGCTCCAATTTCTATGTGTTGATTTAGAAATCTTAAAGCTTGTGGGAGCTTAATTCATTTAAAGAAAGAAATGTAAAGGGAAGAAAAGTAAACAAGGAAAATGCTATGCAATGAAACACTGATGAGAATGGGGCATAAAGTCTTTTCTGAAAAAAAAAAAAACAATAAAGAGTTCCATTGTGCTTTTAAATTACAAATTTAGATTTCTTTGATTTAGGTTGAGTCTAATTTCCTTTTGAGCATCAAAACGTCATCACCATTTAAATATTCAAGGGTTAATGCTGTTTCATAATACCTTGGGGGGAGATTAAAAATCTTAAAAAATTAAGTCCACATTTTCTAATAGTAGATGACTATTTTTGAATAAAGCAGCAAAGGCATTTTTTCTCTTTTAACCTACCCCTCTGTGAAAAGTCCATTTCTGAATTTGCAAACTAGGTAGGTTCAGAAAACTGATTGTGGCAGCTCCCAGTCTTGACCCTTTTTCTCAGGATTGAAGCAAAAAAAGCCTAATTCACTAAAATAAGCGAAGAGAAAAGGCAAAACTAAGTTCAGATATTCAGAGACAAATCCCAGGTGGTGACTCTTCCCTTTTTCCAGGAAAATGTGGCCCCCCTTTCAGTAATGTGTGTGCCGTCTCAATAGGAATGCATATTTAATCAACAAAGCAATATTTTCTAACCGTCAAATATAAGATCTTTAGAAAAGTTTTTTAAATTATTTTTAAACCACAAACTTAAATGGAAAAATGTAACGACAAACTGCTTTGCAGGAGGAAGAAAGGTGAGAGCAGGGAAGAACTATCATCTGCACCGAGATCTGAAAGACACTTGTAGCTTACTTGAGAAGCTTCATTTAGCAGAGAGCGTACCGGGGACATTCTGTTCCTGGTGGCAGCGCAGTGGGAATCCCCACTCCAACAACCCATGAAATGTTACTGCATAATTATTCACCTTCTGAGGCCCAGTAGAACTTATCAGTAAAGAAAGAAATTTAATTTAAACTCACCCCTCTGTGCTAAAGAATGACTGGGACGTGAGATCAAAGCGCGAAGCTCTGTCCTCCAGTGGTTTGCAACACCTAGGCACAATAGGGTGAGAGAACACGGCATTCCAGCGCTTGCCGGCTTTCCGGACCCCGGAGAGAGGGGTGGGGGGCGGGGGCTCGAGTCACCGGCTACTCTGAGGGAGGAGGGTGGTGGCGGATACAGAGGTGGTCGCGGCAAGTATATCCTGGAGCTTCTGGCGATCAGAATTTTTATTTCGGGGGGCTGCAGGGGCTTGGCACTCGAGGCCCTCACGGCAGGTCTGATAGGTCATTCCCCTGCCTTACTCGACTCGCTACGGGGATAGGCGTCAATAGAGCTCCTGGATTTAGCCGCTGGCGCGACGAGAATGGAGCCCTATCGTGCGCAGGTGTGCTGCCCTGAGAACTCCCTGGACGCAAGCGTGGTGCAGCAGCATCACAGGGTGCCTTAAACGCATATAGACGGTGCACGCATAACCATCAATAAGCACCAAATTTAATCCTTGGCATACCTCCATAGTACAAAGCGTAGCCCATGAATCCAAACCTGTACAATGAACTTCCAAGACGAGACGGACTAAGTCCTAGAGAAGCCTAGGAGAGCAGCGGGAAAGACGCTTACGAGCCAGCTCCTCAGGCTGCCCAGGGAGAGGCAGGAACATTCTCCAGGAAAGACCTTTTAAAGGGTGCCCTTGTCCTCCCCTTACTTCAAGTGTCACCCAAATATGGGCCCCGGAGAATGTTGCTAGCGCTCCCCAAATACCTAGGTGCCAAAGGGTCAAGAGGCAAGGTGGGAGAAGAAAGCCCAAGTTGCTGGGTTTTAGCACGAGGCGGTAAGGAAAAGTTGAGTATTGTTCAACAGGTACAGTGATTCATATTCTCTCTCTCTCTCTCTCTCTCTCTCTCTCTCTCTCTCTCTCTCCACACACACACACACACACACACACACACACACACCTTCGTTCTCTCCCTCTCTCTTTCTCTCCCCATCTATAAAATGCTCCCCTAAGTAGTCACTGAGGTGGCTATACTGTTCTTTGATTCCCAAAATCAAAAAGAGCAGTTTTTTCACAGCCAATCAGACTTGATTTTTGCTTCCTTGATGACAGCAGTGTGGTTAAAGGTGCGGAAGTTCCCTGATTTGAGTGTGGCAAACCAATAATAAAATGACAAGACTAAAACTTCCCGCCGACGGAGGACGCTGTACTTTGTGGAACGCCGCGAGGGATGGGGGCGGGCGCGAGTGAATGCAGCAGTCTGGCCAGAAAAGAATACCGGGGGTGAAGGAGGGCAGGGAGTCGTCGCTAAGAGAAATCCAAACAAGTTTGGGGAGAACGACCTGGTCCCGTCCATGCCGGGGAAGGCGCGGGTGGCACTGGCAGGATGCAGTGCAGGGCGTGCCACTCCGGGACAGGGAGGGGGACAGAGAGGCTCGAGGTCCAGGCGCTCGAGGATGCTGAGAGTTTGGAGAGCAAGGAAAGAAGGGAAACCCCCAACCCTCTCCGGCCCTGTGTCTTTGGAGAGCCAGGAGGTGAGCTCCGGCCCTGTGTCTTTGGAGAGCCAGGAGGTGAGCTCCGGGAAGCCTCACCACCGCGATTCCCACGGGCTCGAGCAGGGCCGGTGTCTCTGGGAAGCTCAGGCCCGGTCCCGCCCGCAACGCAGGCGCCAGGCGCGCTGCAGAGCGAGCGCGGGCGCATGGTGGCGCTCGCTGTCCGCGCAGCCAGCGGAGGCGCCCGCGAAGCCTTTGTGTGCCCCGACGCTAGGTGGGCGGCTCCGGCAGGCAGCACTTAGGGGGACAGCGGGCGGGCGCCCGGGCTCGCGGGGAGATCCCAGACCGTGGCCCCACCCTTCGCTGCAGTCCCCGAGTGGAAGACGTGGCCCGCCCGATCGGAATTCTTCCCTGGAGGTCTCGGAGTGTCTTTCTGAGGAGCAGCCGGCACGTCAAGCAGCAGAGAGAGGAAAGAGGAAGTAGAGTTTAGAAAGGCTGGGAAATTCTCCGGGGCTCAAACCTCCCCGTGAATTCACCGAATATGAGTATTAGGGAAACTTTGGGCAGCCCAGACCTCAGCTAAGAGTCCTGCAAGGGAAGCACAGGGCGCCTCCGCCGTTCTCTCCCGCGCAGCAAGAAGTGCTTGCCTGAGAAGCAAAGTTAGGGAGTGGGCTTAAAGGAAGCCCCCCTAGATGGGCGCGAAAGAATTGCTTTAGAACAGCAGTGAAAAGCGGCAGCTTTGAGCGGGCGCTTTATTCCTGGCTCTCAGTCACTGCAGGCTCTCCTCGCTGTCCCTAGAGCTCTGGAAGCCCCGACTATCCTTAGGAACCAAAGCTAAATATATAAGGCTGCTTCCTCACTGCCAGGAGACTCCGCAGAAAATTAAATTAAATTAAACACGCGCCTAGGGACCAAAGAAAATAGATTTCCCCCCTCCCCCACGCTACAGCAAATCAACACTTTTGCGCACCGGGAATGCAGCGAACCTAAAGAGATGGCCACTGACGCGCATCCCCTTAAACCGCAGCGATTGGAGCCCAGGACAGCGAGGAATTACCGGCTTTCCTTTAATCCGGAAGTAGGGAATAAATAGGGCGTAAGGAAATTCTGAATCTTATTTTTAAACAACAGCAACAATTGTATAACAAGCAAAGTCCTCAAAAAATGCCGCCCAGAACCATAGTCCTAACTTGAAAATAAGTACACCATTACTCCACACCCCACTCCTTTTGATTCCTTACTTAACACGATTTTCTTTAAATACAGTGATAGAATTAATCTGCTGGCCTATGTTGAAAGAAAGAAAGAAAGAAAGAAAGAAAGAAAGAAAGAAAGAAAGAAAGAAAGAAAGAGAGAGAGAGAGAGAGAGACGACTGTGGAAATCATATATATTTTTTTTAACAAAAAGCATTGATCATACCGGAGTTTTTCTTACAGATGTAGGGAGAAATAATAATGCCTGTTTGGACAGAAGCAGCAAAAATCAGCAGGAATATAAAAACCCCAGTTTATTCAAAATACCTACATCAAATTAACCTCTCTTTGAGGCTACTCATATGAAAAATTGAACAAAATGTAGAACTTCTTTCTTTATAATATCTCTCTCTACCATTTTAGGCAACCAGAGAATAGTCATATCTACTATTTTGTTTCTTTAAATTTCCTGCCTTAATTTACCAACCTAAAATATCATTTAACCTTTGAAAGCTAATCCTATAAAATAAAATATTTATTTTAAAGAAATTCCTTCACAGGCCTTCTGTAACATTCCATTCAGCAATCTCACCAAAAGATCCACTGGGAGATGAAAATATTGATGGCAGGATTATTGATCTGACCACTCAGGAGTCCAGTCTCATCACCTGTTTGTTTTTTAATTTTTAATTTCAGCATTCTCTCCCCAAGGGAAGCCCAGCTGTGAAGTTATATCAAAACTGGGGTAAGAGGAAAGTCTATGGAAGGCAAGACCATCTAAGAACTTTTTCGAATATCAGTTGATAAGGGAGAGTAACTCATCACATTGGCTTAAGTTTCTAGCGTAAAATATTTTTGTTGATAGTCCAACATCAACAAGTCACAGTCATGTCCCTAAGATGAAGAGCACAGAGAGAGACAGAGAGACAGAGAGAGAGAAAGAAATTGAACCAGCAAAGGATAAAGAAAGCAAGGGAGGAAAGATAGTTTGGGGAAGAGATAAAGCAGATCAACTGAAAGGCTGGGTTCAGCCATAGCCCTGTTCCGGTCTCTAGAGGGTGGACTGATATAAACTGGCCTGACCTCTGGGTCAACAACTAGTTTAACTCTACCTTGATCTGCAAGCCTGGAAGCTTGTCCCTTGGTTCAAAGTGAGATCCAGCCTTTGGCTTTATTTGAGTGAGCCTTCAGGCACGGTTAAAAGGTTCTTTACCACAGACAAAGCAGAGAGAAATCACAGTTTTGCACCTTATCTTCTGTCCTCTGAAGAGGATGTTCATCTCCCAAACAGAATACTGCCCACCCTCCACAAAGGAAATCTAGAAATACTCTCAGTAACCATCAAAACAAAATAAACCAGAGCTAGAAGGGGGACGAGGAGGGGATGAAGAAAAGTGAAAGTTTGTAATCTGTCCCCCCTCAACTAACCCAAAGAAACCTTTCAGAAATATCTCTTGTCATTAACCACTTCTTAAATCAAATGGGATTCTGTATGCAATGCAAGTTATATTACAAATGTACCAAGCAGCTTTCTTCTTACCTGCCACTACATTTAACTCCTTCAGAACCGTTTTCTCCGAATCCCTCAGCATTGCAACTTTCAATAAAAAAGAAACAACACTTAAACTGTGTTCTGCATATTATTCCTAGGAAGAAAGTGACAGAAAGAGACTATTTTACTTTTCAAAACCATTATTTAGAGCTATAGCATACCAAAAAATCAGGGCTAACTTGCTTGCCTAAAACCATAGGGAATGGATGGCTCAAAGTACCTGCATAGAAAACAGGATTAAGGCAGTCTTCTCCTTGGGAACAAATTGCATTATTCTAAAATATTGTATCCCTAATTGTTTTTTCTTCTGGATTTACAATATTCATAGTATTCTGTATTTTCACTTCAGTTTCTATGGATAATAATGACTTTACAGAAATTTCATTGGAAAATTTTCAGGTCCAGATGTACACCAAGACTGAACTTGGCGGGGAGAGAATGCAAAGAGAAAGAAAGAAGCTAAACTTAGAAGAATCTGAACACACTAACTTTTTATTCAATTTGATTCAAAATAATAATATTAATCTAATAATGAAATAGTTTGATATAACATCAGTCAACATTTAAAGTATTTTATGTTTCAAAGTATGGCTCAAGGAACACTCATTGCTTAAATGCACTTAGACATAACAAGACAATATTTTTTTATTGGCATCATTGACACCTATGAACAATAGCCTAGTAAATAGATTAAGGTTTAACCTTCCTTTTCTTTGGTGGCTGTTTAGAGACTTTAAAAGAACAGATAACTCATTTCAGCAGGAATCTACTACTGATATTTACTTCTACATAATCTTTAGCTAAGACATGGAATGCCAAAAACAAGCTTTTGTTCGCTTGACCTCCTCCACCCCCTAACAACAAAAGTTATCCCCAAACCCATGTTTTTATTTTAGATGTATTGATCTTCCAATGTAAGGCTTGGCCTTTTAAATACCAAATACAATCAATGGCCAATAACCTGATTCCTTCTGGAAAGAAGAAAGCAGAACAGGGAAATTTCTTTGAATTGTTTGGTGACTTAGTACAAATTTTAAGAGGTCAGTAAATCCTGATGCTTTGAGCTAAATCTACTGGTAAATAATTAATGACATTTCTTAGACACTATAATCTTAATCTTGGTAAATAGAGTAACACAGCTTTGCCAAATAGATCATTCCATCTAAGTAATATCTTAAAGGCAATTATTTAAATATTCCTACAAAAACAGGGTTATACTTTGCTTAAATTAGACATTTAACTGAGATAAAATGCAAATGTCCATATTTTAAAAAGAAAAAAAATACAAATTAACTGGCCTAGTCTTTTATCTGAGTTTATTAATACCATTTAAAATATTACAAATAAATCAATTACATCTCATGCATTTAAAATGCAAGTCTAAAATGTTCCAGAGAAAGGCTTTTCATTTCAATGTGAAATATCCAAATTATTTCAACATTACAATGAGCAATTAGTTTGCAAAATCTGCAAACATTTAAATGTAGTGTCAGGAGTGTTTATTAACAGTTAACAATATTACCTTCAGGAAATACACAAAGGCCAAAGTTAGTTGAGTTTCACTTGGACAATTTATTTAATACATGGGTTTTGGCAGACCCAGTTATTATGAAATATAGGAGAACTCTCACTTTAACTATGCCTGAACTGCCAGCAAATGCAAATAAGTACATGCTCCATTAAATTAAATGTCATCCCACATTTATCAAATATTGTCGTAGTTACAGTTTGATACCTATCTAAATTCATATTCGAGCAAAACTAAGCCCCGAAAGTGCGTTTGTGGCTCTGCACCTCCAGAAGTGAGTTCAAAATACCTGCAGCTCTTCAGCACTGCAACAATAACTCTTAATATTTTTTGTGACAAAATCAACTTTACTTCAATATATTTTCAAATATTTACTGGAAGTAATGTACAAGAAAAATACTATACAAAATCGTCTCCTGGACAGCTGCACCTCACACCCATACACTGGTGGAGTTATAATTAATTGGTAACTAATCTAGAACGATTCTCCAGTTGTACAAACCATTAGGTTCAGATATATTTTACAAAGGTTTTTTTTTTCCTATTTTCCCTCTTTTGGCATTTAAACTACAGCCTCGTCTTAAATAAACGATAGCTTCTTCACGTGTTTATAAGTTTAAATCACACACAAAAAAGTTTAACCCTAAGAATCTTGAATGAATTCCAAGAATTTACAGAAATGGGTACAATACAAATTGATGGCTGGACTACCAAAAAAAAGATTGGGAGATTATGCTCAGGAGCGGTGAAAAACGAGGTAGAAAAGGACAAACACGGAGATAGTTAATCTGGTCTCACCGGAAAGGGGTATTTTTGCATAAGAAAAAGACACCTACCCTCACCCCACCCCCACCCCATAAGTTAAGTTAATGCAATCAAAATAACTTTGGGATCGATATTAGCAGTTTCGAGAGAAAGACTTGCTCACTGCTTAGAGGAAAAACTATCTAGAAGGGAAACGAAGTGGAAGAATGCTGTCATTTTTTTCTTTAGTTTTTTAGTTAAAAAAAAAATGTTATAAAGATGAAAGAAGGCTGCTGCAGCGATTCGCCAAGACTGCCCTTAGCTGAAACTTGAATCGGTTCCACCTCAGGGAACAAAGGAAAGGAGGCAGAGCTGACGTTGGGAGAGCTAATTCCGCAAACTTCGGGTCTTGGTGCCGCCAGATGGGCACCCCGACGCAGTTGCAACAGCTCTGCGCAAAGAGGGCAGCGGCACGCAGCGGCCAGGCTGGACTCTCCGATGCCGAGCCCCCTGATACTGAGGTTCCGGAACCCAGTGGGCGGCTGCCCCAGCGGGAATGCCCTGTCCGGGCCTCCTGCCTTGCCCTCCCCACGGCGTCGCTCCACCTTGCTCAGCGGAGTTGTTCCCGCTCGTGCATAGGCCCCCGGTCTCCCAGGCACTATGCTCGTCCAGCTCTACCTCCACCGGCCGCTTCCCTCTAAAAGATATGCCCGTCACAACCTGGGGATGGCAGAGAGAGGACGAGGAGAGGATGAGAAATAAAGACCCAGCGGTTACGGCTTCACGGGGCTCTGACAGTGTTACCTGGTGGAGAGGGAAAGCCAGGGCCCAGGAGAGCATGTTACTTACATGTCCATATGCCCTTTACAAAGTAAAGTCACAGAATGAGTTAAGTGAGAGAGAAAGAGACAGAAAGAGAAAGTGCGAGCAGGATGCAGTGGAGAGAGGCTGGAACAGAGGCTGGGGCAGACGGGGCCCAAGCGGACCGGGACGGGAGGGGGTCGAGGAGATGGGCAGCCACGGAATGGGCGTCACTCTAGGCCATTGCGGTGCCCGGGCTCCGGGGGCTGCAGCAACTCCGGGGAGTGGCAGGGCGGGCTGCCAGCGGCACTGTGCTCGCTGTCGGTGTCGCTGCCCTTCTTGCCGCCGCTACCCGAACCGGCCGAGCCGCCGCCGCCACCGCCGCTGTGCGTCTTCACGTGCTTGCTGAGGTGGTCGCTGCGCATGAAGCGTTTGTTGCAGACAGGACAGGCGAAGCGCTTCTCACCGGTATGGGTCCGCAGGTGCCGCTGCAGCTCATCGGAGCGCGTGAAGCGCTTGCCGCAGAAGAGCCAGTTGCACACGAAGGGCCGCTCGCCCGTGTGCCAGCGCAGGTGCGCCTTGAGGTGCGACGTCTTGCCGTACACCTTCCCGCAGCCCGGTATGTGGCAGCTGTGCAGGCCCTTGCGCCGCAGGCTGGCCCCGGCCGGGCCCAGCCGCTCCGCCTCCTGGCAGTTGGGGCAGTCGCAGGTGGCGCGACCGGAGTAGCGGCGTGCGGAGGAGCGCGGAGAGCCCCCCAGCGGCGCCGACGGCCCAGCGCTCAGCATAGAGCTCCCAGCGCCGGCCAGCGGCGACGGGGCCGAGTCCGGGTAGGAGCCAGGCAGCACTGGCTTGAAGCCGTCCATGAGGTGCTGCCCGGCGGGGCTAAGCAGGTGCGAGGAGGCGCCGCTGCTGAAGGCTGAGTGGCTCAGGCCCGAGTAATCCGAGTTGTAGCCTCCGAGCGGCGAGTGCAGCGAGGTTTGGAGCCCCCCGGCGGCAGGGTGCAGCGAGCCGGGCAGCGCCGCCGCGCCATTCGGGTTCTGCACGTCGATCCAGCCGGCGCCCACGTCCCACCAGCTGGAGGCGCCGGCCGAGCCCACGTCGCCGGCGGCTCCCAGGCCCGGGTGCGAGGGCTTGAACCACGACTCGTATGGGTGCGCCATGCCCACGCGCGGGTAGATGCCCTGCAGCCCGTCCACCGAGGTGTGCACCTTGGAAATGAACACAGGCTGATGGGAGCCGTCCTGCGAGTGCGCCGAGGAGCCGCCGCCGCCGCCGCCGCCCCCTCCGCCGCTACCCCCTGATACACCAGGGGCCTGGAACACCGAGTAGTCGTTTGCGAAGGGCGAGCTAGAGGCGGCGGCGGCGGCCGCGGCGGCGGCGGCCGCGGCACTGCTGGAGGTTAGTGAGAAGGCGCTGGAGCCCGGCGAGCCGCCGCAGCTGAACGAGTCGGACACCAGGGCCGCGGCCGCCGCTGCGGCCGCCGCGGCCGCCGCCGCCGCCGAGGACGTACCGCCGTTCCGGGAGGCCCCCGACACGCCGAAACTCGAGAGACTGGAACCCACTACGTTGCAGCTGCCGGAGGAGGAGGACGAGGAACGTTTCCACGGGTGGAAGCCTTTGCCGAAGGAAGAAGAGCTGTCCGAGAGGGAGGAGGGAGACGGGCTGGGGCTGCCGATCTTATTACAGGTAGCAGCAAGCATGGCCAGAGGAGTGGATCCCAACCTCGGTTCTTCCTGCGAGAAGGAGGAGAGGAGAATGGGTGGGGGAGGGGGAAGTGGGCAAAAGGCCGGTGGGGGAGGGAGGAAAGAAATGTGCATCAGTCCTCCGGAAGCCTCCAAAACGCCCCACGGCACCCCATCTCTCATTGCGGCGCGCCGCCACCAACTCACCTGGCTCCCCCAACAGCCCTGGCGCCCGGCTGCTTCCTACTCTACGGGAGGGGACAAGTTTGGCTGCCGGCATCCGATTCGGGAGCAAAGCGCCATGCTAAAGAAGAGTTTGACAAGTATTCTCACCTAAAACAACACTCGTGCACACAAGGCCCCAGGCACCTCGAAACAAACAAGCAAGCAAAAAGTCCAGATTGGGGAGAAAGAAGTTTCCTCTGCCGAGAAGCCTGGGGAAAAACCATTGGATTGCTTTTAAGAGGGCTTCCCCTGTAATCCAGAGAGACCTTTGAAAATCCTGTTCCGGTCCCCAGAAACCCATGCTGGGTCGCTTCTCCCAGGCCAAAAGAGGTCACACTAGAGGGCTTGCTCGCTTGTCCTGCTTTCCTTTTTATTTGCTTAAAAAAAAAATAAAAAAAAAAAACTACAATAGTAAAGAGAGAGAGAGAGAGAGACGGGTTCAACGTACCTGCAAGACAAGGCGGGCTGCGGTATTTTTTAAGGGGAAGAGGGAAAATCTGCAGTTTGCTCAAGGAGGAAAAACTTGCTCTCTTTACCCCCGAAATCGTCGCGTATAAAATGGGCCGGGCGCACGTCTCCCGGGCAGGGAGCGGCCGGGCGCTGCGAGGTGGCTTGTCTAAATGCCCTTCGAACCTTTTCCTGCGCTGAAAAAAAGTGACTCTGCCCCCCTCTCCCCCTCTTTCTTTTCTCCAAACTCACTTGTATTTAAAGGAAAAAAAAAAAAAAAAAGCTCTCAATAGAGACTGATAGCCCGTGGCCTGGCCGGGGCGACTTTAACCCCCTCCGATCGGCAATAAAAGGAAACTAATTAAACCAGCAAGAGAAAATCCTGAGACTCACCCCTAGAAGTGAAGTTGCCATCACACAAAAGTGCCCTCCTCCTCTCAGAGGATCTTTTTTATATTGATAAATCAGAGGCAGTGTTTTTTTTAGAGGTGTGCAATACAATGATCAGTTCCGCCCATTCCACCACAATTGTAGCTCCCTCTCCGGCTTTGAAGTGCCGCGGAGGCGCGGCCAGCCAATCTGCGGCCTCGCCGGGCCGCGCCGCGCGCGCGCCGTGAGGTCATCGGCGCCGCCGCGGGCCGCCGCGGGGGGGTGGGGAGCGAGAGCGGGAGGGGCGCGAGTGGCTGCGCGTGTTACAAAGCGTGTGTGTGAGTGTGTAACAATGTAACTGTGTGACCAAGCTGAGAAGGAGAAGACAGTGCAGACCGGGGGCGGGGGTAAGGGGTAGTGGATGTGAGTGTAGCAGGGACACTGGCGGAGGGGGAGGAGGGCAGACAGTGCTGAGAAGAGAGAGGGTGTTATGGGTGACAATATAACCATGTGTGACAGGAGGGTAGAGGGACAGATCAGTAAAGTGTTGGGGAAGGGTGTGAGTGTACTCTTGTGTAACTGTGAGTGAAGAAGGACAGGGCAGTAAAGTGCGGGGGGAAGGTGGCGTGAGTGTGCTTGGTGTAGGGGTAGAGGGAGGAATATTAATATGTGGTTTGCGCGTGTGAAAGAGGAGGGAGGGTGGATGAGTGTGTGTGCGGGAGAGGAAGTGAGGGAGAAGGCTGTGTGAATGTGTGCGAGAGAGAGAAGAGGGTGGTGTGCGTGCGTGTGTGTGCAACGAAGCTGGGGTGGAGAATAGGAACGGTGCAGGAAAGTGTACCTACACAGAAAGAGATTGACGATCTGAAGAGTGAAACTGACCGCGAAGTTGAGTGAGACTGAGTAAATAAATACTCACAAACGCTATCTCTGTCGCCAACTGCCTCTGATTCCTTGTACCTAAAGTCTTGAGTGATTTTTTTTTTCTTCTTGGACACTGTCACCACATTTTTGAAGGAAATTATATGACTACCTATCTTTATACTTTCACAGCTCTACAACGGAAGGGTAGAATCTTAGGGTAACTAAGGAGTATTTTTAGGGGTGAGTTAGGGCTTGTGTGCGCCTGCGTTGTTACTTTGATTCAGTGGCTTTTTTTTTTTTTTTTTTTTTTTTAATCTCCTGAGAGGGGAATCGGCTTTGGAAGTGCAAGTTTCACTCTAGGGAAGGGGCGTGTTTGTCCCGCGAGGAAGAGTAAATTTCAATACAAAAGGATTAGATAGAGATGGGAATGGGAGAGTATTGGTTTTTTCCTTTGGGTGAAAAAATGAGGAACGTTTTATGGAATTTAGAAATTTTTACAGGAAACCTCACTGACACTATCTGAGAAAAAAATTAAGATTTTGACTGAAATTTCTGGGTTTTATTTATTAGAGCATAGAGAACCCTTTTGGCAAATCGACCACATGTATGGAGACGTCTGTGTCTAATGGCGTTTGGGTCTGAGAGCTATGAGTATGTGTGCATGTTAATAGATACACTTAAGTCGAATTCGGTGGGTTTTAGAACCTGCTTTCCATTTGTGTTATTAGTTGCCTTCAGAAATATCATTACAATTTTACTGCCACCACAAGGGAACAACTTAAACCACGGTAAATACCACAACACTGTAGCAAGGGAGTTCACAGCCTTTTGAGCACCACTGAATATTTGTGCTTTTTGAAAAGTAATTCATAGTTTTAGGCAGTTTAGCAATGCTCTAAGAAATCTAATTTTTAAGGCAGAATTGATTAAAATGTTCCCAGCTGGAAGAAATGTCTTGTTTGACTGGGGAAACTATTTTATTGTTTTTGAACCCTCCTCAAGTGCATCAAGAGCGTCTGGAGATGTTTAAAAAAGAAAAAAATTCTTTCCTTCTTGGGTTTACTAAACTCCAGAGTCAGGTTGTATCATTTGTGTAAGTTTCACTGAGCAAGGTTGAGGCTGATGTTTGTCGTGTGAGAGTGTGTGTTTCTGACCCCTTTTTAACAGTGTTGGGATATTGACTGTACATCATATCTATTGATTAAGGGGGTAAGGTACATTCTCATACTTTGAAGTAAGTGTGAAGTAAATTAATGAACTGCTTTCTTTCTCTGAAGGCTGACGCTTACCATAAATGTCGTGTTTCTCCCTGCAAGCCACTCTGAATGATTTTAGCGTGTTGAGAAGGCGTGACAGGCCAGCCCAGAAGGAGGAAGGGGTGGGGGAAGGAGGGAACTCCGTTTAACAAATAAAAGAGAATTAACTTCATTGCTTTGGTCTCTTTCTATAATGATATTCATTTTAAGGACCTAATACACAGTTGTTTAAATTTGGGGGTTAATTCTAATCAATACCATCATCCTCAAAGGTGGAGGGAAAAAAAGCTTTGAAAGAAGACTCCCTTCTTTAAGTAGTTATTTATTTTATCTCCTATCTTCTAGAAAGAAGTGAGGCAAGACTATTAAAAAGTTAAATAAGTGCTGATTCTGAGAGTAGAAGCATTAACCACTGTTTCCTCAAAAAATGCTAGGAATAAGAACAACTCAGCATCATGTGATTACAATTTTGAGCTCCCTACTTCTAAAATTTTTTTATTTGTATAAATTCACTTTAGAATCATATGTAATTCTTCCCATGACAATGGGTGACAACATTGGTGTGGATTTAATGAACATACTGGATTCCTCAATTTGTATAAGGTTGTTTGCAGCATTTGGGGATTTTCACAAAGGATTGTATGTGCATCTTTCTTCATTAGAAGATACACAGAGATATAGATGTATGTAGACACACATATATGTACGTACATGTATATTCCACTTACTCCCATTACAAAAGTTAGGTGTTTATTTCATGTTAGTATTGGTCAAAGGGCATTTTTTTCTCATACTACGCTCCTTCTACTACTCCTCCCCAAAAGAAGTGTTTGTCATAAGGCATAAGACCACAGAGTTAAAAAGTAAAAACAAAAAAATCTATAATTGACTAAAAATTAAAACAGCAATAATCTTACTTCTGGTTTAAGGGGAGTGGGTCTCAATGGCAGCCCTTTCTCCACTTTAGAGAAGTGACTCAATCATTCTTGAAACCTCCCCCCCCCCCCCACAGGAAGGAACATCTGTAATCCATGGTAGATACAGCCTGTCCTGCAAAGCATTCCTAAACGTGTACCGTTCGGTTTACCCTCTGTGATTTTGATCATTACTCTTGAGTATTATGCTATGACAATACAGAGGTTTTGAAGGGAAGGAGGAAGAAAGGTGGAAAGTGCAGACTTCCTAACATTAAAAGTTTCCCCCACCCCATGTGAAGTTTAACCTGCTGGCAAGGAGAGTAGACAGATATTCTGCTGTTTCTTGCAAACCTGTGGGATCCACTTTCAATAAAGCTAAAATCTATTAGCATTCTGTATGCATCTGCAGCATAAATTTCATTTGAATTTCAAATTTAATAAACCAGGAGGTTTTTAATCATCCCTGGTTTTATTTGTTTGATATTAACATGCTTATTGACCGGGTCTGGTGACCAGTTTGATCATTACAGGACAGCAAAAAGTTAATTAAAACGACCACAGCCCCTTAATCATATCATCTGTCTCATCCATGTCGCTCTCTTTATTACCGGTGATGATGGATAGTCTCCCAGATTAATTTCTCTGTTTCTTCGATTTGGACAACAGCTTTTGGGACCTAATTTACATCCTGGGAACAACTTGCTCGAGTATATCTAACACCTTGCAGCTACAATATACATCAACATCTCCTTAGATGGAGAGAAGAACGGGGGGCTTTTTTTGCAGGCGGGTTTGAAGACTAATCAATGCTGTGATTTGGAGCTCTTACGCTTTCACAACCAAAGAAATAAAAGGTCCTAAAAGCAAATTAGAGGCCTCGATCTTTGCTTTTTCCTTTTCAGGGAGTGGGGAGTGAAATATGCCTCCGCTGTTTGGTTAAGTAGATTAAAATGTGTAGATACAACGACAAGTAAATAAAACCATTTGTAACCATTAAGTACAATTAGGGATTTATAGTCGAAAACATCAAAGTTATCCAGGCTTTCAAGTGTCCGGCAACACATCTACACCAAACACTGTTTGCGGACGTAAGTGTGGTCCAGTATACACAAAGCGCTGAAAAAGGCTAATAGGGGGGGAAAATGCACATGAACTATTGTATGTAGGCGCGTACCTCCGTTGGGTACGTTTAAAGCGGGCTCTTCGCATCTCGGTTTCCGGAGCGTTGGCAGGGATGCGCAAGCTCGGGAAGCTGACCCGCCGGTGCCCGCTGCGGACCGAGCGAACGCCCAGCCGGCCGCGAGTCCCTGGCAGGCGCTTCCGAAACGGGAAGGCAGCCCCCAACCCCTGGCCACTGTGAGGGGACCTTACGCGCGGACATGCTGGCTACTAAATAAAGCGTGAAGAGGGATGGTGAGGCAGCCGAGCGCCGCCGCCGGCTGCAGGGAGGAGCGGGCTGGGCCAGGTTGGGGGGTATCTCTAGGTCGGGAGCTCTCTGGTCAAAGTTACTTTCCTGCTGCACAGAAAACCTGGCCAGGCGTGAACCTGTGGATTCCTGAGGGGTGCCCTTTTGCTGTCCACTCCTGCTTTGGGGCGGCTTTACTAGGAAGTTGCCTAACATTTCCTGGGAAGGGAGGCAATAAAAGCCCCTTGCTGGTGGCAGATTGTTGAACCGTAGGTGGGAAGGGATCAGTCGTCCAGAGCCCAGAGAGGGCTGTATTTTCCTGATTGGAAAATGGGAACTTTCACGCTGAACAATAGCCCCTATTAGTGAGGTTATTCGGTTTCAAACTGTCCGGCCACATTTACAGCTGAGTCCTTACTTTCCTGATACTGCTTAATTGGATGTATTTGCTGACCACAGTGAAGCAATAGTGACTCTACATCTAGTTGCATTGGATCTCCTGGTGGATGCAAAGCATTGCCTTGGTGACTCTTTATGAATAAATGGGACCACCTGAGAAAACATTCCATCTATTTTCTTAATTGACTCGATATTTTCCTTCTGCATTTCACTGCTTAATATATTTTTCTTCTCTGCCACTTCAACACATTCAAAAGTTAGGTACGGTTTAATTAAAAGAAATGTACTCATCTAATTTGGGACATTACATACTTTGATTCACTTTAGCTAGGGCATTCAAATCACTTATAGTCAGAAGACAAGGAGGACTGTTCCCATGTATGAATCATATGAATATGTAGGTAAGTTCATTGGTAGGACAATATGAAGATATTTACCAAAATAGGTATTTCTTTTTATACTAAAGGAACAAAAAAATCTTATTTCTTTATTTGTTATCTACATGCATAATGTTCACATTCTCATAGTATGTTGATATGATTGTGTGCCAGTTTTACAGGCAGGCGTGTACTCTATGGTATATTTCATAGTCATCTCTCTGCCAGCCCACAGATGAAATTGATAATTAATTCTACAGCACTTCGTATTCCTCCTTCATCATGTAAATGAAGGATACAAACATAGGGAAGAGAGTTTGCTCATTTGGGGTGAATGGGGTGTGTGTGTGTGTGTGTGTGTGTGTGTGTGTGTGTGTGTGTGTTGTGCAAGGCAAGAGAGAGAGAGGCTTAGACATTCAAACGAGTTCGTCCTTGATTTTTTCCTAGAATGGATTTGTTTCAGCTGTTTTCTCTTTTGGTATTATATACCACTTTCTCACAGCTAACATGCAGAGTTAAAAACTACTAAATTCTTATCCTCAACGTTATTGATTTCTTTTCATTCTGTTCTGTTACTAGAGGAGGTAATGCTCCCAGATTACCTCGTCGTCTCCTCCAGACGGTTGACAATTGCAATCGTAGTTTCGGGAAGATAAATGTTACTTTGGGAATTGTGCTTAATTACAAATAATCTAGAAGCTGCGCTGGTTTCTGGATTTAACCACACATGTGTTCAAACCATTGTACAAGGTTTACAAATGGGTGATATTTATGAAAGGGGATACAGTTCGTTCTTCTGAAATCATGGGATACACTAGGATGCTCCCACTTGGGGTTTGTCAACAGACCTTCAGAGATAACACAGATCTAAATAATGCCAACAAAAAGTGCTAAGCCTCAGAGTACTTGAAAGCTTAAGACAAAAAAAATCCACTGGAGTTTACCTTCAGGTCAATTTTATTAAATGAAAACCTGAGACTAAACCATTCTTCGTTAAATTCTTAAAATCTCTTAAGTAAACCCCTTTTTTGTAGAGAGCATTTTTGAACTCACATATTCTGATTTTCTTTTCTTTTCCTTTTTCTGACAGAAGTCTTGTAGATTTTCCCTGAAATAGCCCAATGGTTATTTTTTACAGTTCCTCTTGTAACTCAGCTGCTACCTTTGTGTGTCTGATTCTTTGCTTATATGGCAGCTCAATTAGTGTTGTTTGTGTGTGTGCGCTCGCTTTTTTTCTAATAGTCTTATTAACAAGAAAAAAGGTGGCGAACAGGTTATTCTCTTAACCTGACCTGGCTGTAAGAGTAAGATGAGCAGCACTGAACAGATGTCCCCATTTAAGCCGTTCTTTTCCCACATGCCTGCTGGATATTGCAGGCGCGCAGGAAGCTCGCTTCAAACCTGGCCCATTTCAGGCCATAATGGCCACGTTATTTCGGCCCAGTGAACACGAACAAAATCGCGTGCTTTAGAATCATTCGACTCCGAGTCCAGGAAAAGCAGGGGGTGTGGTGGCAGTGGGGGTGGCTAGGGAGGGGTGTGTAATGGGAAGGGGGGGAGAGCCGATTTCATCTCGGATCGCAGGAAGAGAACTTGCTCAAAAGAATTTTTCTCCAGCAAATATGGTATAATTTACAGCGCAACTTAATAATCCAAGGGGCAATGCAAAAGCCCTTTGCGTTGTAAACCGCTTCTAATTACCTGCCAGAGCAATTAGCTGACTATCACGAAGAAATTAGATCGCTCAATGTAGCATAAATAATGCGAATAATTTTGTAAGAAGAATGGAAAGCGAGACCTGGTGTTTCTTTATAAGGAAATAACACCTCGTACTGTACGAGCCCTCCATGAACACACATTAATGTCTAGGCATGCATGGCAATGAGTCCGAGCAGGAGCCCTCTGGCTGCGGTTCAGCACTTTTTCCGTTTACGTATGCGGGGTGAAAGTCGGCTTCCAGGCATTCGATCTCCAGCCTTCCAGCTCACAGTAATTAACACAGAGCGACTTCAATGGGAAAACCTGTTTTCCAGATGATTTTTACAATGCAGCTTTATGTCTCATTTGGCAGTTTAAATAGCTGGAGTTGTTTTCTGGCTTCATCTCTACTATCATCTGTTGAGCATATTTTGCTTAGAATATTGAATCCCACCCAAAACTTGGGTGCAAGCTTTTGCTAACTTTCTTTTTTTTTTTCTTAAGAAGTGGAGATATTAGAAACCACTTTGAGGACACTAGGGTAAAGAATTCCTTGTGGGGATGTGAAAGATATCTGCTTTCCTGAATGAGGCTATGCAATATATTGGGCTATTTTTGTATACTTTACATAAACTTTATAAAAAAATTTACCTCTGTTATATATGCAACTCACTTCTCTTGACGAGTGTTTCTTATAGGGGAATTCAGATAGTGAGTTCACACATTTCTTAGCAAAGGATTTCAAGGGGTAAAGCGAAAATCTAATTTTGGAGGAAAGCTGACAGTGCATTGAGGTGTCTGATAACACTATCAGGCTCTTTGAAATTTACTGGGTTTGTAAATTACAAATGAGAAGACAGCTTCAAAAGATGTTTGGAAATCGAATATGTGTGCCCACACCTAACCCCTCCACACACACACAACACACACACACACACACACTACTGCCCAGAGCTCCACGTTTTCAGGTAACGCCAAAGTGAAGTGCCCCCCCCCCCACTTTCCCCAGTAAACGAGATGGGTCACACATTTAGGTCAAGTTGAATTAGCCCGGAGATCTTTCATGGTAATCGAACTGGACGTCTCTATCGGTCAAAGCAAAGGGGCGTCGTGTGAACCCGGCATTTGCCTGGACGGGCACAATCGTTGGGGTGAGTACAATCCCTGCAGCCTTAGTAGTTTAGGGTTAGCGCTCTCACACCCCCACAACCCGTTCATCCCTACACATCAAAAGCTTCGGGCCAAGTCATTTCTGAACATCTTTTACCCCTGATTTCAGTGAATTTTGCAGGATTTCACAATGGTCTTGGCCCGACCCGCCGCTCACGCTCAGCTTCCTCCACCTGCAAAGACAGAGATGATTTTGCTGGTGACTGGAGAGTTCCAGGTGGAAACGGAAGGAAAGGCAGTGATTAATTTCACCAACCCAGGCTACAGATTGGGTTAATGCTCTTTATGGCGTCACGTCTATGCAGTCCTTCTCCCCTATTAAACAGACAGGCGCCAGCCGCCTTAGCGTCCTTCCCTGGCAGCTCAGGGCTGCTGGGTCAGGAAACAGGGTATACACCTACATACAAGGGGCCCCACTTAGCAGATTACACCCTCATTTCAGAATGTATTAGAAATAAAATACCTACATCAGCTCTAGGAAATTCATGGCGTGATGCGCTAATCACTGGGTTCAAGGGCGTCTACCTTACCCCAGAGCGAAGACCCCCTTCACAGAAACGCCCATCTCGACGGAACAAGGAACGGGTTTCTAAGGCTTGACAAGCATTGACTCTTGCACTTCACTTTTTGAAAGGAAATACAATCTTTATTCTTGATCATGGACTCTGGAAAAGTAATAAAGTCTGCTCAGATACGAAAACGCAATTTTCCTCAATCCTCTCACCGGAACATTCTAACTTTCTGAATTGTTTCGCAGTTTCTTTTCTCCCGAACACTTAGCATCACCCCTCCCCCCACCTTGCCTTGGTGGTTCTCCATCTTAAATAACAAGGACCTTGCTGGCCACCAAAGAAGGCTGTCCCATTTTAATTCAAAGCAAGGGCCAAGACTCCAGGACTTAAAGAGTGAGAGAGTGAGGATCAAACTCCTTCCTCTTGAAGTGTTTGCACTTAACCTGCAGTAGCCTATGTAGTCCCTCTTTCCCTCTCCTGTTTTTATTTAAAAGTTTCTTTCTTAATTTTTTGCATCGTTTCTTAACATAAAAGAAACAAGCTGATTATTGTCATGTGTGTAATTGCTCTAAAAACATTTTTCAGTGGGGTGTCATAAGGCAAACACATTGATTTTTGAACAAAACTGAAGAAAGCCAACACCGGAAGAACCAAAGCCCTCGACTTTGGGGTCTATGCTCAGCATTTACAGTCCTGTAATGAAATGTCCATTACCTTCTAAAGGGCAGTATTAACAGAAAGTTTTCATTTTTCTGTACATGATGTTTCAAGTAGTTTTCTAGACGATACCCATTCTAACATAGGCATAATCCCCACACTTCCCATACACCCCTTTAAACTAGAAAAAAACCAAACAAACAGTTGTTTCAAACCCAGACTATTTGGTACTGTCCAAGGTCAGTTTATTTGAAGCTTTCTGGATAAAAATAAAAATGTTAGAAGGACTAATGAACCCACTTCAAACCTTTTTTTCTGCTTGGGTTTAAGAAGTCCTCTAAGCTTAGAGAGCAAAAAGACAAATGATTTCTGTAATTTTGGCATACTTACCAAATGGGACTCTAACAAGAGCCAAAGTTAAACCAAAAGAAGTATTGTTTGTTGTTGCTAAAAGACACCTGCCTATGGATTTTATTGATGGACTGGTATTAGGGAATTAAAGAGTGTTTTGCTCAATTTGTGTTTTAATAGATCTTAGCAGATTTAACTGAAACTTAGCCAATTAATATATGGTATTTAAATTTTCAACACAAGCCTTAGGTATCACATCTAGTTTTGTTAGGTTGTTTTGCTGTTGATTTACCAATCGAGTCAAAACTAATTTTTTTCTTAAGCTTCGCTAATTCGAATTTCCCACCCGTAGGTTACCTAAGATTTAAGACTAGAAATTCCAAAACGGTTAGAAATAGGTGGGAAAATTGTAGGTTTAGAAGTCTGCGGGAGGAAATCACAACCCGATGTTGCCTTTTAAAAGGCCTGGTGTATCCCAGTTCATAACTCAGTTGGAGACAAGAACCTTGCGGACCGAGTGTTCCAAGCAGGGGCTGGGCTCGCTGAGGCCGCAGCGGACACAAGAACCAGAGAAGGTCCGCCGGTTCCCGTGATTAATCGTCCTGACAACTTCAGAGATGCTCCTGCTTTCGGCTTCTAGTATACCCGGGGTGTTTTCACCTACAGAGTTTACCATTCATCTTGTGTCCCTTTTCTGTTCTATGGCCATCTAAGGGATCAGGTCAGGAGACTGGCAACGAAAAACGCAAGGGTACAGCAGAAGGATTGGGTGGGGGCATAGAAGGGAGACAGGGTCGCCCCTTACTTCAGCGGGCAATAGTAGCTGGCAACCGCCCAGGAGCCGAAGCTTCCCAAGAAGTCAGTTTAATTAATACCCTGTCCTTGAGAAAACTAGAGTAAAAGGTGCCTAATGGACAACTTTCCCACCCGTCGCAGGATCGGGAAGAAATGAGTGACGGTGGTCTTGTGGAGCCTTGTAGGCTGTCTTGCAGGGGCCGTCGGGCGTCCCGGCAGTCTTCCGAGAGCGAGGAGTGGGGATCTCCGACAGCTCCACGGATAGCTTCCGTACCCAACAGTCACAATATTTGCACTCCCCTTTCTTCCCGGTTCGCCACTCCCTCCCTTCCCTTCCGTCCTCCTCTCGCCCCCCACCCGCGACCGCCGGCCGTCCCGGGGCCCGCTCGTCAGCCGCCGCAGCCCCAGCGCGCAGGCCCGCGCAGCCTCGCACCTTCCGGCCCCGGGAGCAGGCCGCCCGCGGGGGGGCACACGCGTCCCTGGCCGCCCGCCGGCGCGACCCGGAGCTGCGGCGGGCGCGGGCGCGGGAGGCGGAGGCGCGGGCGCAGCGCTCCGCCGCCGCCCGGCCCAGCCCCGCCCCGCCCCACCCTCCGGCCCTCCCCTCCGCTTAGCCGCGCTCTCCCGCCGAGCACCGCCGCCGGCTCCGCTCTCCGCCGGCCCGGACGCCGTCGGCTGCCGCGCTCTCGGGCCGGGAAGGCCGCGCCGGCTCCCGCCAAGGGGGAGGCGCCACCCCGCCTCCGAGCGGTAGTTTCGCGCGGACTCCCGGGCGGGCCACAAAAGCCCCTTTCCGAAGGCCGGCCGGGCCGGTAGTCGGGTGTGCGGCGCGGCTCCCCACCCCTGCACTCAGCAGCCCGCCCCGCTCCTCCTCTTTCCCTCCCCTGTCCCTCCTCCTCTCCCACCCCCCGAGGGCTCGCACACCCAGCGGGCGGGAAGGTGCCGCCCTCGGGGCGGACAAAGGGGCAGTCCGGGCGGGAGGGGGCTGCGACCGGCACGCGCGGCTGCGGGAGGGGCCCGCCGCGTCCCCCGGCCCCCGACCCGACTCTTGCTGGGCGGCCGGCGCAGCCTGGGGGGCGGAGGGAGGCGGGCGGTGGGAGGGGGTGCTGCGACCGCGGGGGGCGTGTGTGCGGGAGGGGGTCGCGGACAGGTCAGGCGGCCTGGGACCCAACCCACCCCGGGTAATAGTTGAATCTCCTGTTCTGCTGGTCTCCCCCTCCAGGTCTTGACTGGACTGGAAAGCTCTTTTTAGAAATTTATATTCTTGTTTCTCTGTCAGCGGGAATATATCAGAATCACCCAAAGGGCTAGTTAAAACGCAGATTGCTGGGCCCCATCCCCAGAGTTTCTGCTTAAGTAAGTCTAGGGGTGGGAACTGATAATTTGCATTTCTAACTAGTTCCCACGTGATGCTGAAGCTGCGGATCCCCGTACCACGCTAGAGAGTCACTGCAACTCCTGCCTGCCTCCCCACTCCCTTACTGTAGAAGTGGGGAGGTCTCCCACAAAGACCCTAAGTGCACTGCTTGTGCTCTCATTCCCAAGGTAGTTTCAAATCTTTTGAAGGTAAGCTCTATATCGAGTATGGACTAGATTTTATGAAGCTCTAAATTCGAAACTCACCAAATGCTGGAGTATAACCCCAGCGCCAGTGGTGCTTGAGAAAGTGAGTGGATCCGAGGAAGCCCCCGCTCAGCTGATCATTTCCCCTCTTTCAGAGCGGGAGCCAGGGAGATGGGTCTCAACGCTCCAGCACAAATTCAAAAGGAAATCAAGTAATTTTCTTCTGATGTAATGACCATCTCCTGCCTCTTTTCTTTATGGGTTTTCATTTTGTTCAGTCCTTTGTTCTGGATATTTTTATCGTTTATATTTTACTGAGGGACCTCCTTTTTTTTTTTTTTTTTTTTTTTAACCAGGGAAAAGAAGTGGATGACAAGCAGAGATTTGATTGAAACTTTTTTTTAAAGTCACATTACATATGAAAAATTCTCTGATGTTTTAACACATGTATTTAAAGGGAACACAATATTATCACTTTAAATGCACCCCCTGCCCTCTCAAATTTGATTCCTCCAAAAAATTATTTGAAAATCTAATGTGAAATATATTTTGACATTCAAATCCAGTGAGAGTTAGTTGAGGAAAACTACCCCAAAAGAGACAAGCTAAACTTTTCTTATCCCCAGTGGGCGTTGTTAATCATCTGGTTTGAGCCTTGTAGTTTTCATTGTCAAATACTTGGGTTTGCTCAAAGGAAAGAAAGTTGGAGACTTGCATTCACTGTTTTTCAAGAGGAGATTAAACACAAAATCGATTTAATGGAGCATCTGTAATCTTAAATACAAGAAGTCAAGAGCTGAGGCTATAATAGAAAGGTTAGCTTTCCTCCATTGTTCACACAATCTAACTCATATTTTTGGAACTTAATTATCAATGAAAGCTACTACATCAGTGCAATACAGTATAGGCAAATTACAAGAACCTTTTACTTCTCCCAACTGGGTTTAAATTGCAAATCTTAACACTGAACAGTGTGCTTTTGGCATTGAATATTCAATACAGTGAAATGTGTTTTAAGTGAACCACCCAAGGGCCCAGGAACATTTGCTTAATAATGATACTTTGCAATTCTATAGGGCCTTTCAGGCAAGGATCTCAAGTGGAATGCTCTTTAACTATACCCTGCATGGGAAACCTTGGGAATATTTTAAAGTGCTCACTTAAGGCCTATTGGAAAGCATCTTTAGTATAGATTTCACAGTATGGTTTTAAGAAATGAGGTACTGTAGAATTTTCAATCTCAGGGGTATCATATTCATGGGGGTTTGATGGGTATTGAATATTTATTAGTTATTTCATGTGAAGCTTAAAATGTGTATTTCCCCCAATTTTATATTTTGAAATTTTTCAAACCTACAGAAAAGTTGAAATAATAGTAAATGAAACATTTAACTTTAGTGAACACCCATATTCATCTAGGCTAACATTGTTTAACATTTTTGGGGCAATTGCTTACATGTTCTCTCTCTCTCTCTCTCTCTTTCTTTAGGTAGGTAGATATTGACATACTATATCGGAATAGATACGTAGATATAGGATATAATTATTTGTTTGCTTGTTTGTTATTTCATGTACATGAATATACTTCTGTCCCCCACCCGTTTAAATTATGAACATCATTGTACTTCACTTCTAGATGCTTCAGCACACTTTTGGTAAAAGAGCGTTCTACTTAACTATAATGCCAATGTAAAGAATATATTCTTATTGTTGCTTTTTAAAAAGCATTCCAATGACTTTATTTTTGAATTCAGAATAAGTGTTATCAGTATTGTCTATGAACTTAGGAAATGAGTTTTATACCAATGCTGGTACAAACAATCCTAAAATGCTATTTATTCTATTACCTAGGTATCTTGGGAACTTAAGAACCTGAGATTCTGATTAAGGAATTGATGTAGAAATAATATATACTAAGCGTTTTGAAATCAGATTTCAAAAACAATTTTAAAAAGACAAAAAGCATTTCGACACGCTTGTGGAACACAAAAGGAACATTTATATTCCAATCCAAGCTTGTCCCCCCCCCAAAAAAATTAATCTGCTTTTACCTTAATTAATGTTTGATCTAAATTATCAGAATAATTGTCTTAATTATCCACTTCATTTTGCTAGCTAGTGTAGACTTGACCAAAGTGAAAAGAGCATTGGCAGTTATGTACTTTGAGAAGTGTATATAGACCATTTACATAATTTAGTCAAAATGGCCAATTAATTGGTGTAATTATGAATGTCTAGACCTTGCTTTAATGGGTACGCAGAAGTAAAACCTCTCCTCTTTCCAATGGTTGCCTCTAGCTTTAAAGATCCATATTTTTCCTGTATTGAATGTTTTTACATTCCTAATTTAAAATATTCTCATATTTTAATAATATAGGCATGTTAATTAAAATTAATTATCCAAAGACTATCAAGTACATCATCTTGCCTCTTACAAGTCCTTGAGTTATGACATAACTTAATGTGTGATTTATCCCACTTTTGGAAATGTATATAATTATATATTTATGCCTGATGCTTAATATTCACTCATTAGCATTATTCTCTCTTCTATAGAAAGTCAACTTCTAACTGCATGAAATTCCTGGAGCTTAAAACCATTTTACGAATAAATGTCAATGAATTTATGCAGGTTTTTAGGTGCGAAATTCATACAGCTTTATGTAAAAATTAGCAGGAACATTAAATTTTATACATACAATTACCTCCTTGGGTCAGAATCACTGTTACTTTGATTATTTAAATGTAATTTAATGTTTTCTTTTATTCTTATGTAGTTCACATTTTAACATGTCTTTTTACTGTATTTTAATAAAGTCTTCATCTTCTAAAGCTATTTGTCAAGGCAAAACAAAAGTATTGGTGGTTGTGTTAATCCTATTAAACGAACAACTGCATTATAAATAGTTTTAATCAGAATTTAAGCTTCAGAAATGTAGGACCTAAATTACAATACATGTTTTTTGACAACTACTAATGGTTTATTGTCTCTGCCCCTGGCAAATTTGTTTTTATTGATCAACTGAAAGAAGTTGAGAATAAAAACACTTACGTAATTGATATACTTTTCCATACATTTGGAGAAGCTATAAATATAATAAATATCGGATTATACATTGAAAACCTGGTTTCTATTTCCAGTTTCACTATAATTCTCTATATTAGATTAGGTGACATATCACTTAAACTCTGGAGCCTCAGTTTGTTCATTTATAAAATAAGGATATTATTTGCCCTACCAACTCCACAAGATGGCTCTGAGGATCCAATGAGATGAAGTATTTGAATTGTCCTATTAATCAAACACCTACTTTAGACAAACATAAACAATAGATGACTGATTTCAAGATATTTACAGTCCCAGAGTAGGAGAGCAAAAGTTCAGGAAGTCACCAACACAACATATGGTAAAGAATTGAATATGTGTTTAATGAGGGGTACAAATCCTTACTTTGGGTCAATAGGGAATTGCAAGAAGACAAAACTAGGGGTCTTTGGTGGATTATAAGAAGATACGTGTAACAGATATGGAACATTTTGCAAATAAAAAATTTTACTTTTCAGATTTTTGATGGGTAAATCTAAGATAAGACTAGAGCAACCCTTTTTATTTGACACATGATAAAGCTATAGATGGAGCAATAGCATACAATGTATATCTAGTAAAGTATAGATAGGATTAAAAGGTAATAATAATGAGTTAGGGAAAACTATTGTTGCTGTTTTGCTTGGATTATCAAGTAAAATGGTGTTCTGAGACCTAATCAGCAAATACTGCCTTGTACCAGTATCTTAGATAGATCTATCTATGTTTTTATCTATCTGTATTTATATATATAGATATAAAATATAGTTAAGTAAAAAAAATAAATAAAAATAAATAAAAATAAATAAAAATAAATAAATAAATATATATATAAATATATATAAATATATATAAATTTATATATATATATATATATATATATATATATATATATATATATATATATAAAGACAGCTGGTTTAAAAAGAAAGTTTTATTGAAGTAAATGGGGCTCCAGGACTGTCATCCTCTTTTGTTTGTCAGGGATGAGGTCCTGCCCACTTTGGGGCACTGTCTCTACATCTGTCATTCCATTCACCAGTAAGTCTCAAAGTCAGGACACTACAGCTGTCCTATTCTTTTCAATCTTTTCTGGGATAGAAGAGATGAGACAACTGGCTGGCTGGTCAGGGATTCATCGCATATTCAGCAAGTCTGTACAAGCACTATCATGTAATTGTATTGTTCTCCCTTTAATTTGTAAAGCAGAACATTTCAGTCTAACGGTCACTGGAATGTTTATTTTACTATATGTCCTTATTTAATTACTTTACTTTGAGTTATATTTGTTAATAAAACAATGGTGTCAACCTTTTAGCCACCCTTTTAGCCTTTATGTGTTACCCATATACATGTGTGCATTTGCATACCCAAAAGTAGTTAGTGAATGGAAGAGGAAAGGAAAATCCAGTTGGAAGGTTCCAGTTAGGTTTGTTTCCAAATAAGGACTAATCTGTTGACTTCCCAAATAAGACATGTGGACATAAGCAAAGAGTCTTTTTGTTTGGAAGTAGCAAATTTTACCAATACGGTATTCATGGCTTGGATCTGTCACAGAATTTGAATGTAGAGAATCAAATGGTTTTTCTAGGGGTGCTTGGGTGGCTCAGTTGGTTAAACATCTGACTCTCGATCTTGGCTCAGGTCATGATATCATGGTTGGTGATTTCAAGCCCCGGGTTGGGCTCTGTACTGACAGCATGGAACCTGCTTGGGATTCTCTCTCCCTCTCTCTGCCCCTCCCCCTTCCCCACACACTCTTTTTCTCAAAATAAATAAATGAACATTTTAAGTTTTTCTATTGGTTGGTGACTGGGCTGGTTCTGGTTAAACTCTGCAGCTTTGAGTTGGATAAATTGGTAGAGACAAAGTCAAAGTTCTTTTGGGTTTTCTTTTCACTGGCTGTTAAGTGTGTGTGTGTGTGTGTGTGTGTGTGTGTGTATGTGTGTGTGTGTTTGAATTAGTCTTTAATCATCCTAATAATCCTAATGGAAAAGTACTAATTTTTATTTTTAGCACCAAAAATTTAGGTCATTCCACAGGTAGGTTCGGAGCAGTTCCAGTGAAACAGACTTTAAAGTCAACAAAAGAAAACCAAGTTCCTAGTAAAATACTCAACATACAAGTTGTGGAAGAAACGCATAAATTCTGAAGATAGTTTCCATTTGGAAATCCAAATTTACTTTCTAGACCTAAGGGTATTTTGCCAATGACCTAAGGGTATTCGTTGTAGCCTAGCTGCTTACCTTAGGAAACTTAGGAACATAAATAACCAAAAATGTAAGATTTTTACACACTAATACGGACACAGAAGTTTGAGCAGAGTAGCTAGAACTGAAACTAAATAAAATACTAGAAAAGAAAAATGCAAAGACTTTTTTATTAGTTCTTTTTAATTGTTGCGAAAAAAATTAGAAGTTCTTTCGTTATTTGGAAGATTGGTCTATCAGCTATTAGTACTGGACTGTAGATTTTAGCAACATGGGAGTTATTAAACCTAAAAAAAAAAAAAAAAACAACAGCTGTGTCTACATCAGAACTTCAGCTTCAGGTAAATCTTGGTTTGCTCATTCCTTTTCTTTCAGTTTAGTTCCTATTCTAAACTGTTAAGAGTTCAACAGCAGAGGAAATCAGAAAAATGCCTTAATTACTCCACAATTGTACCCAGACACCCAGGTAGCATTGTATTGAGGCATCTCTAAGGGTACTGTCTGGTAGTTCTTGCTCCATTGCCATGAATTTCCATGCATAATCTCGATGCATGACCATCACATCCTTTGGCTTTTCCCTTGACTCTCAGTTGTTTTTCATCTTGGCTATACTTTCATATTCTCTTGAGAAGGTTTCAGAAATCCTGATGTTTGGGCCCAACTATTAGAAACTGGTTTAGTTGTGCACTGGGATTTTGAAAGCTCCCTGGAAGCATTTTGACAAAGGATTCTAACCTGCAGCTGAGGTAAAGAAGCACTGACTTAAGGATGCACTATGTGGAGGGTGCTCAAGAGCTCACAGTTTAGCAGCTCCTCTCCAGGTCTTTCCTGCAAGGTCTTCAGTACAGGGAGATCATCTCAAATACCTGCAGGGGAGAAGCAGGTAGGGTAAGTTACATAAATTCAAAATGAGAACAAAGTACACAGGATTCAGAGCCCTGTAATTATAGAATGTTTTTTATTTAATCCTGTACTAAATGCCTCCATTTTTGTTGTAACTGATGTCTTATATTTTAACCCCCCCCCCGTTTTTTTAAATTTATTTATTTATTTTGAGAGAGAGAGAGAAAGAATGCATGTGCAAGCAGGAGCAGGGGAAGGGCAGAGAGAGAGGGAGAGAGAGAATCCCAAGCAGGCTCTGCACTGTCAGTGTAGAGCCTGATGCCTGGCTGAAACTCACAAACCATGAGATCATGACCTAAACTGAAATCAAGAGTCAGAAGCTTAACCAAATGAGTCACCCAGGTGCTCCAGATTTTAACTCTTAAAGGACTTTGCTGTTTCCTTATACCATTTACCTAGAAGTACTTGATAGATTTATTTAAATAATAGTTATTTCTGGGTTCGCTGGGTGGCTCAGTCAGTTTCAGTGCTCCACTCTTGATTTCAGCTCACATCATGATCCCAGGGTCATAGGATGGAGCCCCATTTCAGGCTCTGTGCTGAGTGTGGAGCCTGCTTAAGATTCTCTCCCTCTGCCCTTCCCCATGCCGGGCCTGTTCTCCTGCTTATGTGTAGGCACCCTCCCTCTGTCTCTCTCTCTCTAAAAATAAAAAAATGAATAAAAATTAAAAAATAGTTATTTCAGTTTCTTTTCTTCATAACCCTTCCGTGACTCTTGTACAGTAGACTCAACCTAATGTTATTATTAGGGAAAAAAAGACATGAGTTGATTATTTCTCCACTGATAGTTACAGGAAAGGAATCCTTTCTCAAAGCTTTACCTGTAGAAACTAAGTCTCCTCTTATTTTGATTCTTATTTGATTCTTATAGTGATTCTTATTTTTTGCTCTATCTTTTGTAGTCACCTTTATAAATTCCTATTATAATTTTCTAGTTAATCTTCTGAGGTTTTGTAGGCAGACAGTCTACTGGTAATCATAATTTGGTGTCTCCTTTAATCATAGTTCATGATCTCTTACCTGCAATTAAGTTTGAAACTGGAAAGTTTGTGAGTTTGGCACTAAAACCTAACTTGAATGGATGTGAAGCTATTTACAGTCTCCATGTTTCCACTTTGTGTTAATATTCATACATTTTTATGTAGAAATATTGCTGATTACAAAGTGCTGCATCAGTTTCTGTTATTATATGATATACAGTAAATTCTAAATTATGAAAACTTCTGAATTCTTGAATATATACAACCCCTGAGTCAGAAATGAAATGTGGACTATATTTATTGCTTTATCTTAATGTGTTTCATTTTTGTCCTATTTATACTCCTATTTAATGTCTAAATCCCTACTTAATTTTTGATTGAAAATCTGATATAAAATTATAACTACTTTGTGAGTTAATATGGCAGCAAGTTGTTTTCAGTAATGAGGAAGCTACTTTTGCTACTTTCAGTGATAATGATGTTGATTCCACCATATTTCTTCAGCAGAGGAAACAGCCACTGATTGCAACAAAGCTTTATGTATAGGAGAAAAAAAATTGTATTGGAAAGAATAAAGTTGACTAGAGTTTGCTTTGCTTTTCTTCTCTTTCTTTTTTTTTTTTTTTTTGAATAGAGTTTGCTTTTTACCCAAACATTTCAATTCCTTATATAGACTCTGAAAAGTAGCATGAAATATTTTGTCTTCACTTCAGCTAACTTCAGGGCACTCAGAAATTATATAACTGTATAGCATGTTGCTATAATGATCATATTATACAATCTATTCACTTAGATGTTAACACTGCTGGTGATTATGTTAAATTGTAGTTACACTCATGATTTTTTCTTTTTTTTTTTTTTAGTGAATGAAGACAATAAGTCTAATCCCATTATAAAAAGCTAACTCAATGTAAGTAGTCTCCGAAGAAAATGTGATTTAAGGATTTCTAGTTAAATATAACAGATTGAAAATGTGGGTACTTTCCTGTCCTCTCTCCAGAAACCTGTCAAAATCAAAATCTTTCATCATGACAGAGCAAAAGAACCAGAAAGCAAACCAAGAGATAAATAATCATGGAATCCAGAAAACAACTCAACCAAAGAGAAGAGGTGAAGGAAAGAGTGACCAATAGATATTAGGTTTGGAGAGAGCAACTAATCCAGGTTGAATCAGGAAGCTGTGGGAGGGAGGCCTTTAAAAAAATGTAAAAGTAATGGATTTTTTGATGTGCATAAACCTTTAAAAAAAATTAATAAGCAGGATGCCTGGGTGGCTTAGTCAGTTAAGCATCCAACTCTTGATTTCGGGTCAGGTCATGATCTCACAGTTCATGAGTTTGGGCTCTGCTTCAAGCTCCTCACTGACAGTGCAGAGCCTGCTTGGGATTCTCTCTCTTTCTCTGCCCTTCCCCTGCTCATGCACACACTCTCTCTCTCAAAATAAATAAACTTTTTAAAAAGTTAATGAGCATTTGACAAATCTGTTACAGCTTCTGGAGAAAAAAATATCCATAAGTACATAGAAAACTAAACCAATGTGAAATCAGTGAACTCTAGGAAAAACTCTAGGAAAACAAGAACTCTAAGAACTCTTAAGAACTCTAGGAAAAACAAAAAGGTTAATGAAAGAGGAAATAATTGGAATATACCATTTTGCTCAATAGTAAACAATATTTATGTAGTTATAATATAGTAAATGCCAATTATTAATCCAAATAAAAATTTTGATATAACCATATTGGTTGGATGGGGGAGACAAATGTGTATTTTTTTTTTAAGGGAGGTAAGTGGTATAAGAGAGTCAATCATCATACATATCATCCATAATAAAATCATTGGGTAATATTAAAAAAGTATATATTTACAATTTGAAAATATGTGTTTAATGTTTAAAAGTGGTTGCTTTGGCCTATAGGATTTGGAGGGGGGGATGGTAGAGAGAAGTGGGAATGGGAAGAGGGGAGCATTTTTAATAGTATTTGATTTTTATACCATGTGTACATATTACATAGAAAAAATTAAAATTGAATAAATAAAAAAGGAAACGTGGGGCATCTGGGTGCCTTAGTTAAGCGCCTGACTTTAGCTAAGGTCACAATCTCGCGGTTTGTGAGTTCAAGCCCGGCGTCCAGCTCTGTGCTGACAGCTCAGAGCCTGGAGCCTGCTTCAGATTCTGTGTCTCCCTCTGTCTCTGCACCTCACCTGCTTGCACACACACACACACACACACACACACTCTCTCTCTCTCTCTCTCTCTCTCTCTCTTTCTCAAAAAATAAAAAATAAACATTAAAAAATTTTAAAAATAAAAAAGAAAACATGATTTGAAGAAACACCCTCAAACTATTCCTTTACTTCTGAAGTGGTTAACATGTACATATGTGATTTCTTTTAAGGCTTCTCAAATCAATATTATTTTTTTCAGGTTGTTACTTGGGGGAAATGCTAAAGCTAAAGTTCCCAGAGACTCAGTTCTATGGGCTCCAAATTCCAGTCAAACTATTAAAAACAAAACCAAGTTGTAACAGTGAAGGAAATAATTCACATGTTTTGTTATTTATTCCATCTCCTTGATTTCATAGTGGCAAAGTGCAATGGAGTCAGCATTCCTGGGTTTAAAAAAGCTCTATCACTTACTCATTCTGTAATCTTGGGCCAGTGGCTTAACTTCACTAAATATTGGTTTCTTCTGTAAAATCGGATGATAAGTGTTTCTATCTCATAGGATAGTTGAGAACTCAATAAAAATGCAATTATATTACTTAGCAAAATGTTTGGAATGTCACAGGCTTTATTAAATGCTAAGGTATTATTCTTCCTTTCCTTTCCCTTCTTCCTGGAAGATAGGATATTCTCCAACAACTCCATTAATATGCGTTGTCTTCACCACTGGATAACTAGATGCTTTTTAACTTGCCTATTAGATAGTTATCTCATTATCTCTAACTACATCTATTTTTATAAACCAATGAATTATGGGCCATTATATGCTGTACAAGTGAACTAATTTCTTACTAAGTGTCAATTACGTATTATGCAAGAACAGGTAACTAGTTTCTGATGTTCTGAGGGAGTACATTTAATACTAATTATAATTATATAGAATTTTCATTTGTCAAGTTTAAATTGCTATATATAAAATCTGATAAACCTTTGATGAATTATGAGTAATTTGTTATCTCCATTTGGCAGATGAGAAAACTGAGGTTTGAAAAGGGTTGCTATAGGCTATATAGTTTATGTTTTTAACAAGGATTTCATTCTGTTGTACTATAATACATGATATGCCTCAGTTCATTTTAACTTTATCATTTTAGTACAATCATAAGTGCTGCTTAAAAGGTAATAAAATGTTTCAAAATTTGAAAATGTAGTCAATGATAACTCTGTGCCACAAATTGGATGGCATTTTTTAAATTATTATTTTAGAGAGAGAGAGATAGTTCAAGCAGGGGAGAGGGCCCCAAGGGAGAAAGAGAGAGAGAGAATCCCAAGCAGGCTCCGTGCTCAGTGGGGGAACTGTAGCCTAGGGCTCAATCCCACAACCTGGGACCATGACCACAGCCGAAATCAAGACTTGAACTCTCAACAGACTGAGCCACTCAGGTGCCCCTGGGAGGCATTTTTTGAATCCTAAGTAGCTATACGTTACCCTTGGTTGCCATGTTCAGTAAGACTTTTCTCCATTGATTGCTTTGATTGGTTTATTTTTGCATTTATTCATGAAATAGCTACAGAATGCTCACAGTGCAGTAGGCACACTGCTTGGTGCTAGGCATCAAAAGATGAAAAGGTGTGGTCCTTATCCTCAAGCAGTCCAGTGGGTAGATCTATCCTTACGTATTTTTAACACAGTATTAAACACAGTATGTCCTTGCATTAAGGACATAATGCAAAAGTGAACAAGGTTCTTAAAAAGCATCTACGTTATCCAGAGAAAGTCAGGACTGGTGTAGGCTAGTCCTAGACAATCTAGGAACAAAGGACCTCTTGTCTGGAACTGGCTCTCCTCTCTCTGAGAGGTGACCCCAGGCAGATTGCATTGGCTTTACCTTTTTAAAAATCTTTCTCACTGAAAAGGCAATGACATTTCCCCATCCTTTTTGTCAGTAGTCCTCTTGAGGCCCCTCACTGTCTATAGACTCCTCTACCACATAGGACAATATTCTAATCTCAATCTTAACCTTTTTAAAAAGTGTTTATTTATTTTGAGAGAAATATAGAGAGCAAGCAGGGAAGGGGCAGAGAGAGAGGGAGACAGAGAATCCCAAGCAGGCTCTGTACTGACAGCCCAGAGCTGGACATGGGGCTCGAGCCCATGAACTATGAAATCATGACCTGAGCTGAAACCAAGATCGGAAGCTTAACCGACTGAGCCACCCAGGTGCCCCTGAAACTTAATCTTAATGAATGGGACCCTATTGCTAGGGCACTTTGCTATTGGCTTTGGATACCAATTTTCAAGTGAATAGTAGACTGGGATTGATTTTCTGAGTTCCACATCATGGAGGCACTTGCAAAATATGATTATAAATTCTATGCTCTATGTAGTATAAATTCTATACTACACTACCTCCGACCCCATATTTTCAGTATCTCTATAAACAGGAAGAATATGGGATCTCCATAATGATCCCATAATGACTCTTCATTAGTTTGTGTTGCCCTGTCTGTTCATTTTCCTTGTGAATTCCTGACACTGGAATGCCACAGAGACATGTAGTATAGTGTGACCATAATGGCTGACACATCCCTGAAAATTTGAAGGTGGAATGTGCTGGCTAAGAGTACAGTGATTTGAATGTTGGCTCTTGTTCATGGTCACCTTGGGCAAGTTACTTAACTCTCTAATGCTTTGTTTCCTCACCTGTAAAAGGAAAATACAGTAGTATCAAATGCATGCAGTTATAAGCAATAAACCATCGTAAGTAACTAAAACAGACTGGCTTTACTGTTTGCTCTGTATATGCTAGGTATTAATGTTTAAAGAGAATACAGTATGCAGAGGTTTCCAGCATGTTTCTGCATCTTCCCTTTGGTGTGGTCTCTCAGACGATCATGCTGTTTCTTCAGCATGTCTCACTTTGGTATTTAGCTCACTTTCAGAGTCTGGATTGCAGATGGTAGTTTTCTTACCATCCCTCTATTCCTGAAATTGCAGCTACTGCGAGAGTTTTATTGGTAAGTCCAGGGCATATATTAATTGGGACACTGGAAACTGGTTGAATTTCACTAGCCTGGTGGTTTCTTCCCAAATGTCCTTTTATGTTTTTATTTCAACTTATACCCACAAATATATGGTAGCACCAAACAAATATTTATATAGAGCCTCAAAAACTGGGAATAAGTTAGGGGCAGTTGGCTGGATCAGTTGTCTCAGAGCATGCAACTCTTGACCTTGGGTTTGTAAGTTCAAGCCCCATATTAGGTGCAGAGATTACTTAAAAATCAAATCTAAAAAAAAAAAAGAAAGAATTAAAAACAGGTTAGTAACATCCTTCCCCAAAGTGTACATTTACATGTCATTTTTACATAGAATGGAACATTTGATAATTAAGAGTATGGAAAATATTATTTTTTCTCCATTGTATAAACAGAGTAATAGATTGTTGTGACTCTAAAAGTACACAAGTAATTTTTTGCAAGAACATAGAATATGGAATATTTTTTAAAAAATTTTTTTTCAACGTTTATTTTTGGGACAGAGAGAGACAGAGCATGAATGGGGAAGGGGCAGAGAGAGAGGGAGACACAGAATAGGAAGCAGGCTCCAGGCTCTGAGCCATCAGCCCAGAGCCTGACGCGGGGCTCGAACTCACGGACGGCGAGATCGTGACCTGGCTGAAGTCGGACGCTTAACCGACTGCACCACCCAGGCGCCCCTGGAATATTTTTATTGAATCATAGTATATATTTTAATCATGACTCCATAAGAATCCCAATATTTTAACTCTGAAATATCAGTTAAAAATGATCCAACTTCAATTACTTATATTTGATAATAGATACTTAAATTGCTTTAAGAACTTTTTTCTTAAACTTAATTTTTTATTAATAATATAATTTTATTAAAGCCTTAATTGGCAAACAGAATTTTCTAAATGTCTGCTTAGTGTTTTTTTTCTGGTTTTATTGAGAAATAGTTGACACACATCACTGTATAAGTTTAAGATGTACAGCATGATGATCTGATTTACATATACTGTGATATGATTACCACAATAATTTTAGTTAACATCCATCAGCTCATATACATACAGTAAAAAAAAAATTTCTCCTTGTGATGAGAAAGAACCCTTAGGATCTACTACTATCATAACAACTTATTATATCTGAGGTACTTATTATTCTTGCAGCTGTGAGTTTATTCCTTTTTGACACCTGCCTCTATTTTCCCCTTCATCCTCCCTCCCACCTTTGGCAAGCACAAATCTGATATCTTTCTCTAGGAATGTAGTGTTTTTTTGTTTTAGGGTATTTTTTGTTTGTTTGTTTAGATTCCATATGTAAGTGAGATCATACAGTATTTGTCTTTCTCTGTGTTATTTCATTTAGTATATACCTTCAAGATTTATCCATGTAGGATATCCTGCAAAATGTAGGATTTTCTTGCCTTTATTTTTTTTAGTGGCTGGATAATATTCCTGTGTGTGTGTGTGTGCGTGTGTGTGTGTGTGTGTGTGTGTGTGTGTGTGTCCATTCATCCATTGATGGACACTTAGGTTATTTCCATATCTTGGCTATTGTTAATTAATGCCACTATGAACATGGGGGTGAGCTATCTTTTCAAGTTAGTGTTTTTATTTCCTTTGGATATATTCCTAGAAGTGGAATTGCTGGATCGTATGGTAGTTCTATTTTTAATTTTTTGAGGATCCTCCCTACTGTTTTCCACAGTGGCGGCACGAATTTATATTTTCACCAACAACACACAAGGGTTCCCTTTTCTCCACGTCTATACCAGCATTTGCTTTCTCTTGTCTTTTTGATGATGGCTACTCTACGAGGCATGAGGTGATATCTCATTGTGGTTTTAAACTTTAGGAATTTTTTAAAACAGATTTTGTCATAAGACAACTCTCAAAGGAAGAATATTTGGTGGAAATTTGAAATATTTTCTGCCCTTATGAGTAAATCTGGAATCAACGTGAGGGTCCAAAGTAGGTATACAAGTATGAGTCAAAGATGGTGTTTGCAGCATTACTAAGAGACTAGAGTTAATCTTATGTCATGGAATTTTGTGTGTGTGTTTCCCCTATTCCTTTGAAAGTTCTTTGAGAACAATGACTGTACCTTAGGTCTCTTTATTTTCTTCCCAGCTTACATTATCTTGCTTTGAACATAGAAAATACTAAATGAACACTCAAAAAAGGACGCCTGGGTGGCTCAGTGGGTTAAGCGTCCAACTTCAGCTCAGGTCATGATCTCACGGTTCCCAGATTCAAGCTATATGCTGAAAACTCAGAACTTGGAGCCTGCTTCAGATTCTGTGTCTCCCTCTCTTTGTGCCCCTCCCCTGCTCATGCTCTGTCTCTCTCTCTCTGTCTAAACATAACATTTTAAATGAATACTCAAATGAGTTAAATGAACATTAAACATTTGATGAACTTGAGATCTGAAATTTTTACAATAAACTCTAACTTAATTTTTTATCAGCGTCTAATTCTTACCCATATTGTTTTTAACTTCTGTCACTCTAGTTAGGTTGTTAGATCAGGCTTTGAGTTAATTTGCAAAATTAGGGTTTATCATGTCACTTTAGAAAAAGACTAATAAAACACTGGGATTGTGGACAAGACATGCTCAAGAAAATATTTTGATGAAGAGCTTTTTCTTTAAATAATCACTTTAAATAATCACTTTAAATAATGGTTTGGATGCACATATGGAATCATTTGTGTAAGGTAAACTGCTTCTAATTCTTTTGTGTTTTTTTGAACACTAAATATTGGACATAAAATAGAAATAAATTATAAAATTCAAAACACATAGTGTCTTTGGTTCTTTTAAAATCATGATTTCTTTCTTTCTTTCTTTCTTTCTTTCTTTCTTTCTTTCTTTCTTTCTTTCTTTCTTTCGGTCTACTGTAGCACTTGAAAAATCATATACACTTTAATCCCAGGAATAGTAGTATTGCCAAAGCAAAACATCTTCTATTTACATATAAATATCCTCATTCAGCATGACTGAATACCTTTCTCATTTATAATGATGTGGCAACAACTACAACAATCAAATTCCAAGACATAGATACTAGATTAAAGTGACTGAGCATATCCTAGGATCAAAAAACAATCTTTCAAAAATTCAGCCTGGTCCCAATGTATAATCCTTCTTAAAGCTATTTTGAATTACGGCCAGATTCCTGGCTATGATTTTGCAATCTCAACCAAATAATTCATAAGACCTTTGGAGGAGAATATTGGAACTTCCTGTCTCATCCAGTGACACAGAGGGAGTGTTGATCTATTTTCACTATACCATCTATCTTTTGCTGAGAGACCAATGGTTTGAATTTATAAAGTGACCTATAGAAGTCAATGAACATTGTGGTTTCACATTAACCACAATATTGTCATTTCAGATGGAATGCACAAGTTCATCACAGTCCATTTTAACTCTTTTATGTCCTCAAAGCTGCAGGAAGCCAGCTTATGTGGGCAGTTAAACGGCTATTGACTTTGACTAACATACTTTTTGTCATACTCTGATCATTGAAGCTGAAATATCTTGAAAAAACAAATCAGGACATTTAAAAAACTGAGCACAATTTATTCTGCAATTGTTCATTTTTAAATTTAAAATAATAAATTTATTAACTTATTATTTAATCTTTGACTAAATATCACTTAAATGTCAATCTCACTATCAGTTTAGCACAATAAGTCATTTTCCTCCTCTCAAATGTATTCTTATATCTTCCATTTTTGTCCCTTTATCTCCCCATTGATGAAGAAGCATGAGTCCACAAAATTGTTAAAGATCTAAAAGCATCTCAAATCATATGACCAAGAGGAAATAATGGTAGAGCTGATTTTCATGAAGTTTACAATACTTCAGCTAATGCAGTCAGTGAATTATTTATTTTTAGAAAGGATTCTGTAAATCTTTGACTTCTACATGTGATGATTTCTGTAGAAGGAAAGATAAATAACATGATTGGGGTATAGAATTTCCTGACTGGGAAAGGAACTATTTTGCATGTTTGAATCAAGTTCATTTCTGCAGAGTATTAGAAAAATTAATAAATTGAATTAAACAATCTATCAAGATTGTTCATTTAATATTAATACTTATAATTATTTGTTTTGTGTTAATATTCAATCACTATTATATTTTAAGAATCTAAAATATATGAGTTTAATTACCGGTTAAGAATCTACCATCTGATCCAGTAGTATAGTTAATAAGAAGGTCCTTGGATACAGGTCTAACCTAGGCATCCTCAACTTCACCAAACAAAATGACCATGGAAATGGTTTTGCTTAAGCGAGGATCTTTGGGGGAGTGCAGGTAGAATTAGTGCCAACAAGTTTACCAAAGAACTGAAGACGGAGGCCTCAGGGTTTTAGGTAACCCAATTCCATTGCCCTGATGTTGTTGAGGAATGCTCGTGAAGAGCGTGGCTGCTGCAGAATTAAGGTCAGCATATGCCATCTCTAACTGAACAGTATGCTGGGGTATAAGCAGAGGCTGTGGCCCTATCCCACCAGCTCTAGCTTGAGCTAAGAGCTGCCTCAGCCTTGCCTTTACAAGTTTCCAGCAACCATTTTAGGCTAACTTGTTCCCCATACCAAATGCCTATCTGGGACCCTTATAAAGCCTATGTGCTGAATGGCAAAGCATCACCATTGGTTAAGTTTTGCCATCTCTGATTCCCTTACCCTGGAGCTGGACAGATGGCAGGAATGGAATTCCTCTTAAGTGGAATTGCGGGTGCATGAAAATGAGGAGCCCATGAAGTAGAGCATGCAGCCATTTATAAAGTTCTTTTTTTGAGTTGTTTGATATGGGGTAAAGGGCAAGGGTAGAATATGGACAAGGTAAATACGCATGGAAGAGGGTGGTTGAAACCATCAGATCATTGGTAACTCATGTTATCTTGTAGTAGATCACACCAACAACCCAAGTCCTGACCTATGTTCTTCTCATATTGGAATGTCTCACTTCCTCTCTTGCTTAGTGGAATCCTATGTATATTTTAAGGCCCTGCTTATTGACACCCTCCTCAAATTGCCTCTTCCTTCTGTCATCCTCTTCTTCCATTGTCTGGGGGTTGCCAGCCCTATTGTCTGGGTTCTTCTTATTATGGTACGTAGAGTTAGTTCATGGTTACTTTCTTTTCTGAATTAAGATATCCTCACAAGGATGTCCGGGTGGCTCAGTCAGTTAAGTGGCTGACTCTTGATTTCAGCTCAGGTCATGATCTCACAAGTTTGTGAGTTTGAGCCCCACATTGGGCTCTGCAGTGACAGCATGGAGCATGCTTCAGAGTGTCTGTCTCTCTCTCTCTCTGCCCCTCCCCTGCTCACGCTCTTTCTCTCTCTCTCAAAAATAAATGTTAAAAATTTTTGAAAAAAAAAATCCTTGTGGAAGAGACCTTATCTTTACAATCTTAGTACATAGCACAGTGAGTGACAATCTACACATGACAAATGTAAATGTTCTTATAGTGAATTGGTAACTCAAGGTAGCTGTTTAAATGACTTGGAAGAACACAGAAAGGTCTGAATTACAGTAGGTTTTTAGCTAAACAGTTGAATATAAATATGAACTACATAGGCTCTGTTTGTTTAATTTCCCAGGGGAAAGAATTGGCCAATGTCAAAGTCATCAGATTCTGTTGTCAATTCTTAAAGAACCCACTGAATATCAACAGTCATTCAATTAAAAACCTTTCTACCAAGGAAACTGACTCCCTGGGATTTAGAAGCTGTCAGAGAGAGGTCAGAGGAAATCATATTTACAAGAGATTGCAAAATAAAGGAAAACAAATCAGGCATTTCTTCAGAAAAGAGATCTCTTAAAGGACAGCCAAAAAAAAAAAAAAAAAAAAAAAAAAAAAAAAAAAAAAAAAAGGAAAGAAAGAAAGAAAATAAGAAAAGAGAAAAAGGAAGTTTTCTACTCCTACTCTTTTTACTCTGTACCAGAAATTTCTTAATCAACTCTTTTTAAGAAAATAATAAGTTTATTGAGATATAATTCACATACCATAATATTCACCTATTTAAAGTATACAATTCAATGGATTTTAGTACATTCATAGGGTTGTAACAACCATCACCATAACAGATTTTAGAACATTTTTATTACCTCCAAAAGAAACCCCATATCCTTTATCTATCATCTTGCAAATGTCCTTCCCCCCTCCCCTAGGCCAAGTTAGTCACTAATCTACTTTCTGTCTCGTAGATCTCCCTTTTCTGGACATCTCATATTAGTGGAATCATACAACATGTAGCCTTTGTGACTGACTTTTTTGACTTAGCATAATGTTTTCAAGGTTTACCCATGCTGTAGCTTGTACCAGTGCTTCATCCTTTTTTTTATGAATGAATAATATTCCATTGAATGGATATATGATATTTTATCTATATCTTAGTTGATGGACACTTGAGTTGTTTTTACCTTTTGGCCATTGTGAATAATGTTCCTCTGACCATTTGGGTACAACTTTAGGTGAGGACATATGTTTTCATTTCTTTTGGGTGTATCCCTAGGCCTTTTTTCTCCACAGGCTCAGCAGGCAAATAGCTTTCACATATATAGGCCAAGGCCCTTCAGAAAGTTCTAAGGGTTATCTCCCTGAGCGCTTGACCTCAAACCTGACAAGTAAAGCCAAAATTCTACTCAGCCTTCAAGGGTCTACTTTATTTATTTATGCATTCATTTTATGCATAAATATTTGTTCATTCCAACTATGTGCCGAGCACTGTACTGTGTGCTGGGAATGCAACAGGAAAAACAACAACAACAAATAGCTATCGGAAGAACTTCTTTATATTTTGGACTAATAAAATTCCGAGAATTTGTTGAAATAAGTGGTTGAAGTAGGATTAGAAAATTTAGGTTCACATCTTATGCCCTTAGTCTGTCAATCTCTTGTTGTGTAATATTGGGTAAGTGATAGAATTTTTCAAATGTTTCCTAATCTGTGAAACAGATATATTTTCTACCTTATGATGCTGTGACTATTCAGTTTACTAATATACATGAAAACATTTTGTAATGTACAACAGGTTAGTAGTTCTTATTCTTTAAAAAAAAATTTAATATTTATTTATTTTTGAGAGAGAGAGGCAGGCAGAGCTCGAGCAGCAGAGGGGTGGATAGAGAGGGAGACACAGATTCTGAAGCAGGCTCCAGGCTCTGAGCTGTCAGCACAGAACCTGACATGGGACTCGAACCCACGAACTGTGAGATCATGACCTGAGCTGAAGTCGGACGCTCAACTGACTGAGCCACCCAGGCACCCTAGTTGTTGTTCTTTTTACTATTCTAGACCCTCTGAGACAGAGTAGGGTTGTAGTTAAGAGGGCTAGACTCTCTTGGCTGGATCATAGCTCTGCCACTTATTCATAAGGTTGTTGTGAAAATAAAAGGAGTTAGTGCATGTAAAATTTAGAATAGTACCTTGCACATAATAGGTACTCGATAAATATTAGTTGTTATTATTTATGAGATAGTCTTATATGGTAGAATATTTCTCTTTTAAGTTTCTAGGGTTTTTTTTTATCACAAAAAAAATTTACAGGAGGGGTGCCTGGGTCCAACTTTGGCTCAGGTCATGATCTCATGGTTTGTGGGTTCAAGCCCCACATCTGGCTCTGCACTGACAGTGTGGAGTCTGCTGGGGATTCTCTCTCTTTCCCTCTCTCCCTGCCCCTCCCCACTCACACTTTTTCTCTCTCTCAAAAATATATAAACTTTGAAAATTAAAAAAACTAAAAAATTTACAGTACTTTCCCTCTCTCTACTAACTAGAAACAGATTTCATAAGTAAATATAAACATTTCTAGTAGATGAGCAGGCTCAAAGACTTCCCATGTCACAAAATCAAAGCTGTCCTTCATTGCAGAGCTGGCAATAAATGAGTGAGGATGAAAATTACCTCAATAAGTGCATGAATATCAGATTTGAGATATAAAATATGCTTTATATCTTCTCAAGCTACTTTCTGGATAAATGTGGAGGTCATTGTAAAAATCCCAGGACTGAATATTTAACTCTGACACTTATCAAATACTAACAATGTTGAGGTAAGACCCAAATATCTTCAATATGTGAAAAGCCAATGGCATTTCATTTCCTTTGTTTCTTAGATACCTTGAATACACTATGTATTTAATTGCTCAAGATGACCAGAATTTATATATCAATATTACTAAAACTTATAAGCATTCATGGATGGTTAACTTAATTAGTTAACATTAATCATGATTGGATACCACTGTGGATGTATGAACTTTGCCCCATTTAACAGTTGTGTCCTGAACCCTCTCTCCATTACCTATGTCTTCACAAATATACGACATTCGTTATCATGAGAAAACTCTGCATCTTCAAGGAAAATGTTATTAAAGATAATCCAATAGAACAAATAGATGCTGAATACATGACTTAAAGAACATAGAGGTTTATATTTCTTTCTTATAACAAGAACAGTTGAGGGCAATTTGGCTACGTGAGATCATTTAAAGACCCAGGTGCCTTCCTTCAGCTTGCATAAACATCCCCTAGAGCATCATTGCCATCTGTTTGGTCAAAGTGGGATTGCCCTCTATCCAGTTTCCTGCAAATGGAAAGAGAAAAGAAGACTCGAGAAAACATGGCCAGTGTCCTAAGGCACAGACGGAGTAGTGCCATTTGTTATTTCTCTTCACACTCTGTGGTTATACCTAACCACAAGGGATCCTGGGAAATGTGGTCTAGCTCAGTAGTCATGTGCCCAGAAAAAGAAGGAAAATAGGTTTTGGTAGACCACTAGCGGTTTCTACTAAATATACTATTTTGTTGATTTGCAGAATTATATCTCCAAGATAAATAATTTGTTATTTCAATAAACTTTTTTATTTCACTGATTCATAGCAATTTAAATCTGCTTTCATATTGCACTGGACTGCTATTTTATCATGCTACATGCAGTGCAAAACTTTGGCTTGGGAGGAAAGCATTCTCCAATTTGGGCCGAATTTCCTCAAACACAGTCAGATAGTCCAGCAATCTTATGAATGATACGTTTCCCTCAGGGGCCAAAGACAAATACTTTCTATTTGGGGATATCAAAGAAGTTAGAGTAAATGTAAAAGCACTTTGGAAAGTGTAAACCTTGCATAGATTGTTATTATTGTAGTAGTATTATCATGTTAAGTGTTAGTGGTCTCTTCTTTATGGGTTATTATGTGTATTGGCTCAGTAAGGAGTTGAACTCCACATAGAGACACTTTGTTCTTTACCTTTGCAGTTCACTTTACTACTCTGTCCTTCAGAGTTCTGCACACTCTGCAAGGAGACCAAAATGTGATGATAAATAGAGCAGACTTGGTCACAGAAATGAATAATATAGTGAAACCCTGTTTTCATGATCATAATCTACATATTTTTGCAATTTGACCTTCTTGTTCTGAACTCGTAAAATTTCCTGTATTGTTAATATACTACTTTTATTTCTTATAATTTGCTCTTACCTTTCTACAAAAAGCTTCATTAACATTTACCTTTCTTTACTGTTATACTGGCTTTTCTATCTAAGATTCCCATAATTGTTTAGAAGGTCCTTTGAAGAAGTAACCCTTAATTTTCCTACAGTAATTCCATAGACTGGTCTCCCAACAAAAGGAGCTTATTTGTCCTGTGGGCTGTGTGTCTTTTCTGCAGGTAAGAAGAAACCTGTAAACATCTCGCCTCTTAGGAAAAGAAAAAAATAACTCCTTTATTTTAAAATAACCAATTTATTTTTTCCTGTAATATGCTCTGTTACCATTGTTGAACGGTATGATTGTTGTCAAACAGTAATGACTTCTTATAATCACCTATGACTTGCATTTCTGTACTCTTTATGTGGAATTTTCTCCAAAAACAAATGGAAAGGAGCTTTACAGCAATCACCATTCCTTAAGAGTGCCCAAGAATATGATAGTATTAGATGAGTGAATTATTTACTTTTTATTAATTAGGTAATCCCTGCATATTAGAAGCCATGAAGCATGAAGGAACCCTTGCCTTCAAAAAGCTCACATTCTAATCTTAGAAAAACTGGACCACACTGAACAGAAAAAGTTAGTTTTGTCCCTCATAGAAAAACAGATTGCTTTTAGAAAGTATCTATTCTGACTCACCAAAACATGAGTTTAGATCTTACTTGGGTTAATTTTATACACCGTTCCTATTGTTTTAAGAATGTTTGTCCTCTACAAATGTCTCTTCTTTCAAAAGTAAGCCCATTTGGGGATTATGGTAATCTTTGTTCCTGATTAAAATTTCTCTGTCCTGTTGCTTTGTATTTTACCTTTCACAGTAGCTTAACCCACAGTTCTATGGTTTTGTGATTAACTCTGAATATGGAACCTTAGTGTCGGTTTCATATAAGCCTCATCTGAACATAAAGCACATCTCATTGTTTCATTTAAAATTTCTGCAGTAGCATTGATTTACCTCACTCTAGTTTTGTTCACTAAGCAAAGAATTTTCTTTTGAGTCCCTCCCCCCACCCCTTTCTTTCTTAATTGGTCTGATCTGGTGGGTGATTTTGTGGATTTTTTTTTTTTTTTTTTTGGTTCAAAGCACTGATCTGTGATTCATAAAACTGATTTTCTTTTTTTCCTTACAATTAAAATAAGCAGTGACATTTAGCCATCTACAAACCCTGGCTCTACTGTCCTTAGTGTTAAGATAACTGATTAGTTCCGCAGCCCTGCTGAACACCTCCCAGCATTCACCTATAATGGGCCATAAACTTGAAAGCCTCCTAGGCCTCTTTCCCGGTTTCTGGGTGAGGCTTGCAGGGTGGAGGAGGGGCACCAAACCCGGCAGAGAATGAGTGAGAAACACTGACAGAATCGCAGGGGGAATGGAAAAAAAAGAACTTAAGAGGATTATAACAAGAAAGGAAGCATTTGGAGTCCTGGGAGGTGATGCCAGTCAGGATCTCTGAATGGCTAAGAAAAGAGAAAATTTTCCTGTTCAATGTAGGGCCTTGGGCAGGGAATTTCTTTTTTTCCCACTCATACCTCCTTCCATCTTTCTTCCTGAGAACTGATGATCCTGTATGTCAGGAGAGAAGGGACCAGGCCAACTTCTCCAAAGAAGGAAACTTCTTGAAAAGATGCCTTTGACTTTACATTTTCATTGGGTAGCAAGGGGCAATCAGGAGAGGCATGAGTTTTAGCCAGACAGGCTGATGACGTCTGAAAAAGGCAAGCTAACATGACTCTGAGTGGAATGTAGAAAATTGCTATTCAACTGTGGCCATTCAATTTAGGGCGTTCTAAGAAGGGCTTTTCCACAAAAAGCCTTGAACTTTCTGAAGGAAGGTCAGGCAACATGGATCATTTAAATAAAGATTTTAATCTTGAAGTGTGCTTTGACCTTATTAGATTATAGATCTTTGTTCATGAACATGTAAAAATATTCAGCGCTAGAGAATCCTGTAGTTTTGAATTTTAAAAAATATTAATAGACCTGGTACTAATCACATAATTTTCAATCATGGGCCTATTTCTAGTGCTTATAATCTAGATAACAGATTGTCAAAAATACTCAAAATTCTAATTATGTATAATTGCTGATTGTAGAGGTGAGAACTCTATTCCTTTTTTAAACAACATAAGAAATTTACTTCAAATTGGTTTAAGAACACTTTAATGGAAGCCAATTCATAAATACTTGTGGTATGTTAGTGTCCTACAAAATAATTTTGAGGGACTGAAACGGCAGCCAAGAGGTAACTGTTAAACACAGTCCTTTCAATAACTGTGGCTGAGAGCAGTTCCACTGGTAGCCAACAACTGAAAGACTCTACAGAAAAAAAAAATCTTTATTTGGGATCATTATCACCAACAGACACATATGTCTTTGCATATGACTGTCTTTCCTAGATTTTCTGTTAATTAAGACTATTTTTTACAGTAATATTTTAGGTTAACAGCAAAACTACAAGGAAGGTACAGGGATTTCCTATATAACCCGGGTAGAGACTCCCCCCACCCCCTGTCAACATCCCCCACCAATGTCGTGTCTGTTACAACTGATGAACCTACATTAACACATTGTAATCACTCAAAGTACATGGTTTACATTATGATTCACCTTTGGTGTTGTACAATCTATGGGTTTGGATAAATGTATAATGACATGTATCCATCATTATGACATCATATGGAGTATTTTCACTGCCCTCAAATCCTTTGTTCTCCACCTATTCATCCCTCCCCTCCCCATTCAATGGCTGGCAGCCACTGAACTGTTTACTGTTTCCATAGTATCGTCTTTTTAAGAATGTCTTATAGTTGGAATCATAAAGTATGTAGCATTCTCAGATTGACTTCTTCCACTTAGTAATATGAATTTAAAGTTCCTCCATGTCTTCATGACTTGATAACTCATTTCTTTTAAGCACTGAATACTAGTCCATTGTCTGGATATACCAGTGTTTACTCATTCACTTTCTGAAGGACATCCTGATTGCTTCCAAATTTTGGCAATTATCATTAAAGCTGCCATAAATATTTGTGTGCAGGTTTTTGTGTGGACATAACTTTCTTTTTTTAAAAAAAAATTTTTTTTTCAACATTTATTTATTTTTGGGACAGAGAGAGACAGAGCATGAACGGGAGAGGGGCAGAGAGAGAGGGAGACACAGAATCGGAAACAGGCTCCAGGCTCTGAGCCATCAGCCCAGAGCCTGACGCGGGGCTCGAACTCACGGGCCGCGAGATCGTGACCTGGCTGAAGTCGGACGCTTAACCGACTGCGCCACCCAGGTGCCCCATGTGGACATAACTTTCAATTCCTTTGGGTAAATACCAAGAAGCACAACTGCTAGATTGTACATTAAGAGTATGGCTTAATAGTATACCAAACTGTCTGCTATTTTGCATCCCCACCAGCAACGTTTGCTATTCCACATGCATTGTTGAACATTCATTCTGTTGTTCCACATGCATTCTCTTGTTCCATATCCTTGCCAGCATTTGGTGTTGTCAGTTTTCTGGATTTGGGCCATTTTAATACAAGTGTAGTAGTATCTCACTGCTGTTTTAATTTGCATTTCTGTGATGACTTATGATGTGGAGCATTTTTTCATAAGCTCATTTGCCATCTGTGTATCTTATTCGGTCAGGTGTCTGTTAAGGTCTTTCACCTACTTTTAAAATAGGATTATTTGGGGGCACCTGTGTGGGTTAGTTGGTTAAGCCTCTGACTTCGGTTCAGGTCATGATCTCACAGTTTATGGGTTCAAGCCCCTCACTGGGCTCTGTGCTGACAGCTGGGAGCCTGGGACCTACTTTGGATTCTGTGTCTCCCTCTTTCTCTGCCCCTCCTTTGCTCATGCTGTCTCTCTCTCAAAAATAAATAAACATTAAAATTTTTTTTTAAATAGGATTATTTTATTTTCTTATTGTGGAGTTTTAAGAGTTCCATGTAGATTTTGGATTACAGTCCCCCATCAACTGTCTTTTTGCAAATACCCTCTCCCACTCTGCAGCTGCCTTCTCATTCTCTTGACGTTGTCTTCCATGAAGGAGGAGTTTTTGTTCTAATGAAGTCAGTTTATCAATTACTTCTTTCATGGATTGTGCCTTTGGTGTTGTACCTAAAAAGTCATCACCATACCTGAGGTCATCTGGTTTTTCTCCCGTGTCATCTTTCGGGAGTTTGATACTTTTGCATCTGCTTATAGCATAGGAGTTTGTAGTCTTAGGTCTGTGATCCAGTGTGGGGTCATTTTTGTGAGGGGTATAAAGAATGTGTCAAGATTCATTTTTTTGCATGAGGATATATACATAACCATATGTAACTGAGTACACTTATTATGTTAGTATTGTGAACAAACTTATCAGTTAGATCAATTAAGATTAAGAAAAATAGGGGCGCTGGCTGGCTTAGTCGCTGGAACATATGACTTTTGATCTTGGGGTTGTGAGTTTAAGCCCCAAGAGGGGTGTAGATATTTCTTTAAAAAAAAAAATCTTGGGGCGCCTGGGTGGCTCAGTTGGTTAAGCAGCCGACTTTGGCTCAGGTCATGATTTCGCGGTCCGTGAGTTCGAGCCCCGCGTCGGGCTCTGTGCTGACAGCTCAGAGCCTGGAGCCTGTTTCAGATTCTGTGTCTCCCTCTCTCTGACCCTCCCCCGTTCATGCTCTGTCTCTCTCTGTCTCAAAAATAAATAAACGTTAAAAAAAATTAAAAAAAATAATAAAAAAATAAAATTTTTTTTTTAAGTTTTATTTATTTACTTTGAGAGAAAGCATGAGAAGGGGAGGGGCAGAGAGGGAATCCCAAGTAGCACGGAGCCAGACACGGGGCTCCAACTCACAAACTGTGAGATCACGACCTGAGCCGAAGTCAAGAGTCAGTGCCCCTAAAAAAAAAAAAAAAATCTTTAAAAAAAATCATAAGAAAAATATACGTTCTTATTTTACCTTTGCTTATTCTTTCTTTGATGCTCTTTCTTTATGTAGATCCCAGTTTGTGACTTGTATTTTTTTCCTTGTCTCTAAAGAACTTCTTTTAATATTTTTTGCAAGGCAGGTCTACTGGTAACAAATTCTTTCCATTTTTGTTTGTCTGAGAAAGTATTGCTCCTTCATTTTTGCAGGATAATTGAAAGGGACAGAGTTCTGGGTTAGTGGTTTTTTTCTATTAACACTTGAAGTATTTCATTCCATTCTCTTCTTGCTTACATGATTTTTTAGAAGTCGGATGCAATGCTTATCTTTGTTCCTTTATAGGTAAGGTTCTGGCTTCTTTCAGGACTTTTTATCTTTGGTTTTCTGTGGTTTGAAAATGGTATGACTAAGTGTGGTTTGGGGGCCATTTATTCCGACATTCCTGGATCTGTGTGGTATGGTGTTTGACTTTAATTTGGGAAATTCTCAGTTGTTACTATCCCAAATGTTTCTTCTGTTCCTTTCTTCTTCTGGCATTCCCATTTCACATATGTTATACGTTTTCCAGTCATGCCATGGCCCTTGGATACTCTGTTCTGTTTTCTGTTTGCAGTCTTTTCTTTGTTCTCTGCTTCAGTTTTTGAGAATTCCATTACTATAGCCTCAAGCTCAGAGATTCATTCCTCAGCTGTGTCTTGTCTGCTAATAAGCCTATCAAGGGCGTTCATTTCGGTTACAGTGTTTTTATCTTTAGCAAGATATTTTATTTGTTAGGATTTCCCTCTCTAGGCTTAAACTGCTGGTTTGTTCTTGCATGCTGTCTTCCTTATCCATTAGAGGCTTTAGCATATTCATCACGGTTGTTTGATAAATCTAGCCAGCATCATTGCCATGTCTGGTTCAGATGCTTGCTCTGTCTCTTTAAAACTGTGTTGTTTTGCCTTTTGGTATGACTTATCATGTTTTTCTTGATAGCCTGACGTGATTTACCAGGTAAATGAGCTGTTATAAATAGGTATTTAGTAATGTGGTGGTGGGGTATTGGAGAAGGGAAGGATTCTCTATTCCTATTATTAAGTCTCAGTCTTTCAGTGAGCCTATGCCTCGGGACTGTGAACTCTACGAGAGTTTCTCAGGTTTTTTTCTCTCCCCTTAGGTGGAACAGGATAGCTAGAGTGGGCTGGAGCTGGGTATTTCCCCCAGGTCAGTTAGGCTTTGATAATACTCCCGCAGATTAGGCTCTGGTTAACTAGTTCCCCCTGAGCTCAGGCCTTGTTTAGAACGGAGTGCTCTGGTGTGTTTCCGAACTGTTCCTTTCCCCGTTCCTCTGCATGAAGGGATTTTTCTCCGGTATTTATGGTGGGAATCTGGTGGAGCTTCCGGAGGTAAGTCTTAGAACAGTGTGGGACCTTACTTATGAGTAGGTCCCCCTGAAGTTTTTCATTCTCGGACTTGTCCATGCTGAGCTTCCAGCAATTTGTCAATGACAATTCCGATTTTGCTCCCCCAGCACTGGTTCCCACCTTGATTTCTGCTTATGTGTCTCTGCTCCCAGGAAGGTGGGACTCGTCGTCTGTCCCAGTCTTGGGGGCAGCATTTTGCCCTGGGTCTTCCTTTCTCTTATGGATCCAAGAAGAGTTGTTGAATGTTCAGTCTGTTCAGCTTTTTACTTGTTGTTAGGATCAAATGGCAACTTTCACTTGGAAGTTACTCGCAAAACCAGAGCTCTCCTAGAGTTTTTTAGCCCATTAGAGAAGTATGTATTTGTAAAACTGCCCACCGGGTGTGAAAGTCCTGTGACTACATTAAGCAGTGATGGGAGACAAGGAGAACCTACTTCTTCCTTCTGCTTCTGTGCAGTCCCCAGGAAGTCTGGTCAAAAACAAACAAACAAATGAACAAAAAACCTGCCTGGGAAGTCGAGAGGTAGTGCATCAGGTGATTCTGTGTGTCCCCGTGTCTCCCAGGAATGAATACCTCGAGAGGGGATTAACAGGGCAATTTGATGCTAGCATATCAGCTGTGCACAGCTGTGAAGTCTCATACCCTCTAATCATAATGAGAGAAGTTCCCAGCCAAAATTAAGTCTTAAGGTAAAATTTCTTAACAGCGTTCAGAGTATATTCTTATGGAGTCCTGGCTCTCGATACATTTGGTTAGGCTGGTGGCAGACTTTCAGGCAGAGTCCTCGTACTTAACGAATGGGACAGGCTTCGGTGGATGGACACAGAGGAAAACAGCCTGGCAAAGCTTCTTGAGCAGTCATCTAGCAAACCTGTGTTGGCTCATCCTTAGGGGTCTGCAATGTCCTTTTATACTGATTAGCTTAAAGGTAATACGGTTTGATGGTGTTGGTTCCCATGGGCTCTTGCCTGCAAATTCATCAGTTTGGTTGCAGTAACTGTCAGAAGCAACAGGACATCATCATCACTGAATTGCACTTAATCAGCATCTAGGCTGAAAGTTGCAGCTAAGGTTTGAGATGGAGCAGGGAGCACGTCCTATAGTGAGATCTGGCACCAGACTCTTACATGTCTCCTTTCATCTTGTATGATTTCCTGGCTCACTCGGCTCCAGCCTTGCCACCTTATGTTTCTTAAACTGGCCAGCATTATGCCTGCTGCAGCTATTTTGCACCAGCTGTTTGCATTTCTCCCATATTCTCTCTGTGCATCGCTCACGCCATCCCAGCGTAAGTCTCAACACTAATGCACCTTTCCAGGGAAGTCTTCTGCACCTAGCATGGCTGTCCTCCTCTCTCTCACCCTCAGTTATGATCAAAATACTGTTTTATTTTCTTCATGGCATTTATCACTCTTTGCAGATTATTATCTTTTTTTCCTTGATGGCATTTCCTACTAGGATGTAAGTTCCATGAAAGTTGGACTTGCTACTTACTTAACATTGTATCCCTAGCACCCAAAACTCTAACTGGCACTTAGTAGGAACCTGCTAAATATGTGTTTAATGAGTGAATAAAAATCTCCATCCAGAGTAACCCCCATGAACCCCAGGTCAATGTCCCATCCTTACTTTTCTCAGCTGTCATATTGGATCTTACATGCTTAAGACATTCATTTTACAGACCAATATGAACGTCAATGAGTATAATGTAAAGAATTCAAGATTCCCCTTCACATGGAGCAGTGGTCACCAGCCCAGCCCCAGGTCCTGCAGACCCCACTCCTGATAAGGAGAGAGAGTCTTGTAGGCTGCTCTGAGATCTGGACCGCTATGTCTCCAAATTATCTTGAGACTTAGGAGTGGTCCCAGGTCACAGTTATGCCCTCCTTCATTGGTCGCAGTTTCCAGGAGTGCTGCTGCTGGTTTTCTAACCTCCCTCCATCTCTGCAGTATGGGATCTAGCCCGATCCTTGGTGAGGATCTGGTTCCACATGGACAAAATGCCTAATGACAACCATCTGCCATGCACTGGCTCTCTCTCTCTTTTCTACTACGTCCTGCCCACCTCCTCTCAAGTTAATTACTGCTTGGCAGTTCAGAAAGTGCCTGTAGGCTGGGGAAAGCAATGTCTTTACTCAACCCTCATCAGAATTGCTTGCCTTTGGAGAGAAGAAAAACAGTAGATAATGAATAGTTTCAGTACAGCTTCAACTTCTTGCTTTGCTTTTGGAATAAACAGTTCTTGTATTGCATATACTGTATTTTATTTTTTAAAATTTTTATACATTTATTTATTTTTGATAGATAGAGAGAGACAGAGCACAGTGGCAGAGAGGCAGAGAGAGAAGGAGACACAGAATCTGAAGCAAGGTCCAGGCTCTGAGCTGTCAGCACAGAGCCCAATGTGGGGCTCGAACTCATGAACCATGAGATCATGACCTGAGCCAAAGTCGGATGCTTAACCAACTGAGCCACCCAGGTGCCCCTTATTTTATTTTAAAATTTATTTATTTATTTTGAGAGAGACAGTAGGAATCAGGGAGCAGCAGAGAGAGAAGGAGAGAGAGAATCCCAAGAAATATCTGCACTGTCAGCACAGAGCCTGATGTGGGGCTTGAACTCACAAACCATGAGATCATGACCTGAACCGAAATCAAGAGTCAGAAGCTTATTTGACTGAGCCACCCGGGTGCCCTACATATACTTTATTTTAAATGCACTGAATACATGCAGCAATGATCTGATCAGAAAAATCTAACAAATTGACACTGGAATTTCTCATTTCTCTCTTTCTCTTGCTTATTTTTTATGCTTGCACCTTAAGAATCTAAATGTAGGGAATGCCTGGGTAGTTCAGTTGGGTAAGTGTCCCACTTTTGATTTCAGCTCAGGTCATGATCTCACAGTTCATGGGATCCAGCCCTGATCATAGTCTGTGGTGACAGTGCAGAGCCTGTTTGGGATTCTCTCTCTCCTTCTCTCAAAATAAATAAACATAAAAAAAAAAAAAAGAATACAGACATAGGAATTCTGATGCCTTTCCTAAAATCCAACTTGAGTTGATACCATGCCCTTTATGAACTACTGCCATGCGTCTGGGGCAGCAGGGAGGAAGGAAGAGAGAGAAGTTCAGGTATGTATTCTAGCTCCATCCCTGCTAGGTTGCCAGGAAAGCCATAGCTCCTTCCAAGAGGACTCCACAGCTATGGCCACTCCCTTTGGGTCATAATATCTGTTCTCCCCTCTAGCCCCGTCAGGGGTGGTAAGGGTGCCCCAATGTTGCCACCCTCTGGAGTTCTTCACCCTTGTTTTTTCTCTTCCTACAACTTTGTAAATGACTCTTTATTAAACTTCTCTAATTATCTGTTCAAGTGGGTCATTTGTTTCTGCTGAGACCCTAGGTACCTGGGATATGAATTAGGATAAAATATTAGTACGTTGTGGTGGTGGTGGTGGGTGCTGGTTGGCTCAGTTGGTAGAGCATGTGACTCTTGATCTCAGGGTTCTGAGTTTGAGCCCCACGTTGAGTGTAGAGATTACTTAAAAATTAAAAAAAAACCATCTTGGGGCGCCTGGGTGGCTCAGTTGAGCATACAACTTTGGCTTAGGTCATGATCTTGTAGTTCATGAGTTCCAGCCCTGCATCGGGCTCTGTGCTGACAGCTTAGAGCCTGAGCCTGCCTGCTTCAGATTCTGTGTCTCCCTCTATCTCTCTGTCCCTCCCCTTCTCATGCTCTGTCTCTCTCTCAAAAATAAATATACATTTAAAAGAAATTAAAAAATAAAAATGAATACATTTTTTAAAATCTTAAAAAAAAAAGTATTAGTACAGGGACACCTGGGTGGCTCAGCTGTTTAAAGCGTCTGACTTCAGCTCAGGTCATGATCTCATGATTCATGGGTTCAAGCATCAGTTCAGCTTTTGCACTGACAGAGCAGAACCTGCTTGGGATTGTCATTCTCTCTGTCCCTCTCTGACTTGTGCTTTCTCTCTCAAAATAAATAAATAAAAGTATTAGTGCACTGGGTATATGTGTACACATTAGAAGAAAACAAAGGAGAAAATCCCCAGGATTAAGGCTAGATGAAATGTTTTAGACATGATGCTAAAAGCATGGAATACTACTCTGCAACAAAAAGAAATCAGCTACTGGAGTATATGTATAACTTGAGTGGACCTTAAGACAATTATGCTGAATGAGAAAAATGAGATAAACAAAATTATGCTGAATGAGATAAACAAAAGGTTATATATTAAATTAATCTAGTTTTATAATATCCTCAAAGTACCAAAAATTACAGAGATGAAGAAGAGATGAGTGGTTGCTAGGAAACCACTTTTTGCAACTTCCTATAGTTGCAAAGTCCTATAGTTCTATATTTATTTTAAAAAATGAAAAGTAAAAAGAAAATTCAGTCCCCAATGGGGATGATTAACTTAGGAAATATGCTATTTTGATCTTTGGGTTGAGGCAGCGGAGGAGATGGGGGTAACTCCAAAAAACGCTTTGCTGTTAGCTGTATGCCAGTGTTAAGCTGTGTCAGTAATTGTTAAATGGGCGAAAGGACTAAAATTAAGATCCCAGTATGCTCAGTGGGAAGATTTTATTTCTAATGGCTTGACTTAAAACTTGAACAATGAGTTTTCCATACGTTATCTCTTTGTGGAAGCATTTTACAAGAAAGAATATAAAATGTACAGAAGTTTTTCTCACTATACAAATCTAACACTTCTACTTTTAAATGCTAATAATTTGCACTTTCAGAATAATCAGACTTGTACAGAGACCTCACCTATCTTCAAGGAGCCCAGGACACACTTACAGAGACTTTCTAAAGGGATGTCAACATTCGCAACATGTGAATGTTCAACACTCCTCTGCACAGTGAAACCAGAGTTCTCTAGACCATGATCTCAAAAAAAATTCCCCCAAAAGTGTCCCCAGAGCTTGGGGTGCTCGTTTCATCTATACTTCCACATTCACGGGTGCTTCTGCTGTGCTTGATACCAATGTGCTTTCAAAGAACATTAAATATTTCCCTTGCAATCTTTTCTTTGCCTTCTACAGACACATAAATTCCTCTTTTTACATACCCATGTTTTGATCCATCCTAGTTATAGATAACACATTTTCTGAATGAATAAACAGAATCTAAAACTTAATAAAGAGTTGTTATATTTTCATTGTATAGATTTAAGAGATTTATGACATAGTGAAAGAATAGCTGGATATAGATAGAGGCATGTTTATAATCTCTGTGACTTTAGGTAAGTTACAAACTCAGTGAGTCTTGGTTTTCTTACTAGTTACACGATGTCACAGATTTGTTGGAAAATCTTAACTGTTGAGATGATTTGAAATGTAAGGTACTTTATATTAGGGCCAGAGTTAGTGGGCTAAGTCAAAGATTGAAGTTAGTGGTATTGGCAGAGATTGAATTTAGATCTTCCCAAATGTGGTTCATTTCTTTATCCTGTAGATTTGGTTCATGTTCAATGTTGTTGCTCATCTTTGAACTTTTTCCAAGGCTGGTTTGAGAACAGCAAGTATAGTTTTCTGCTACATGACACAAAGAGTTCTGGAGCGAGATTATATCTGTCACAGATGAAAATACTCTATTTATGTGTCATAGTAATCTATTCATTGGTTTATGGACCCAAAATTCTCCAGGGGGACTCACAAATCCCCATAATGTTTCTAGGTGCCAGATTTTTCATTTGGAGCTCTGATTTAGTTGACAGATGTGTAAAAGTCACATGTAGCCAAATGACTCTTCAGTCAGTACAAAGCTGATAGTGCTGAAGACTGGTTATTTCAGCTAAGATTCACTGGAAAGTCTACCCAGACTACGCTTTTCAAATCTTATACTAGAGTTTAATGTTTTTTTATGGTAATGCCAATGCTTGCTCCCCAAAGCATATCTTTATAATACCCTGCCATTTTTAATGTTTATTTATTTATTTTGAGAGAGAGAGAAAGAGACAGAGAGAGGGAGGGGCAGAGAGAGAATCCCAGTCAGGCTCAGCACTTGTCTGCACAGAGCCCAACGTGGTGCTGGATCCCATGAACTGAACCGTGAGATCATGACCTGACTTGAAATCAAGAGTCAGACGCCTAACCGAGCCACCCAAGCCCTTTTCTAATAAAACACTAACTTGCAGAGAAAACTTTGTTTGAGGAAGTTAAAAAAGATCAATAACTGCATTCAGTTCCTCACATGTGAGTGAAAGTGTGTTTTGGAGATTCATACCCAAATAAGACCGGGAGAAAGTTTCTATTTAGAATAATAAATTATAGTGGCACCTGGCTGGCTCAGTCAGTTGGGCGTCCAACTTCAACTCAGGTCATGTCTCACAGTTCGTGAGTTCGAGCCCCACATGGGGCTCTGTGGTGACAGCTTGGAGCATGGAGTCTGCTTCAGATTCTGTGTTTCCCTCTCTCTTTGCCCCTCCCCCACTAATGCGCACTCGTTCTCTCTCTCTCTCTCTCTCAAAAATAAACATTAAAAAAAGAATAATATGTCATAAAATCTTCAAACATAAGAATTAGCTAGGTATTAAATATTGAGTCCCCAACTGTGTCCTGTTGAGTCCCCAACTAATAAAGATCAATAGAGGAAAATTGATTAACCCAAGGTCTTACAGACAGTAATGAGGGCAGCCACTGCCAACTTTGCCAATACATATGGCTGGTTTGGTTTAGGTAAAACCATGGCATTGAAATAGTTGGTATTTTCTTTCATTAATAAACATTTTTTTACCCAAATCATGTATTTATTTATAATTGTTTTTGCAAGGATAAAACCGATGTTTTAGGAAAGAATGGTTAGAAAAGTAATTATTGTGATATAATTTAGCATCATGAGAAATTCCTTTTCTAGAATATTCTATTGTGTGTGTACATATATTTTGATCTACGGTTGTTGCTCTCACCAGTAACAGCTAGTTTGAGGCAAAAGCTAGGTAACAACCTATTATGAATACAGAAAACTTCTCTTAGGTTAAATTCAGCAGTCTTTGCTGGATTTATCACTTTATAAGAGCTCAAATTTTAAATATAAGATCTGTGTAAATGCTTATGTCCAATGGTGACTAACAGTTCTTCCTACCTCTATACATGAATGCTGCTCCTTCCTTCAAGAGGTAGAATATTATTTCCCTTCCCCTTGAATCTGGGCAGTCCATGTGACCAGTAGAAAGCAGAAGAGTCTCTGAGTTCTATGATTAGGTTTTAAGAGACCCATCAGTTTTTGCTTCTATGATCTTGGAAACCAGCTGCCATGGCAAGAAACTCAGGTTAGCCTATGACTAGTGAGGGACCATGGGAGAAAGATGTTCCACATGAAGGAGGACTAGGATGCCCCATCTATGACCAGCACCACATCCCCAAACAGCACGAGACTTTGGTGGATAATTCAGACCAATGGAGCTCCCAGCTGAAGGCAACAGTATAAGCCGAACCTGCCAGATACCATGTGGGACACAAATCAGCCAATCCACAGAATTTTAAGGCAAAAATCATCATTTTAAGCCACTCTGTTTTGGGATGGTTAGTTATCAACAATAAATAACATACTTGTTATTAATTGCTAACAACTTGGCATCTTTAATAGAGTTTCAGACTCAAATGGTTTGGATGAGGCCCAGGATCTCTATTTTCACAAGATCCTGGAGTAGTTCAAATGTCAGGTAGTATTTTTCAGAACCATTCATTGGGATCATTACTCTGAAGTACGCCCAGGAATGCTCAAGAAATTTATTGTCAAATATGAAGAAAATGTTCAAAGTTTTTTTTTAAGGTTTAAAGTTCATTTGTTTATTTGAGAGACAGAGGGAGGGATAGAGACAGAGTCCCAAGCAGGCTCCACACTGTTAGCACAGTACTTGATGTGGGGCTTGAACTCACAAACCATGAGATCATGACCTGAGCCGAAATGAAGAGTTGTACTCTTAACTGACTGAGCCGCCCAAGAGCCCCCACATTTTCAAAAATTAGAAAAAAAATTTTTTTTAAATTTACGTCCAAATTAGTTAGCATATAGTACAACAATGATTTCAGGAGTAGATTCCTTAATGCCCCTTACCCATTTAGCCCATCTCCCCTCCCATAACCCCTCTAGTAACCCTGTTTGTTCTCCATATTTAAGAGTCTCTTATGTTTTGTCCCCCTCCCTGTTTTTATATTATTTTTGCTTCCCTTCCCTTATGTTCATCTGTTTTGTGTCTTAAAGTCCTCATATGAGTGAAGTCATATGATATTGGTCTTTCTCTGACTGACTAACTTTTCTTCGCATAATACCCTCCAGTTCCATCCATGTAGTTGCAAATGGCAAGATTTCATTCTTTTTGATTGCCGAGTAATAGTCCATTATATATATATACCACTTTTTCTTTATCTGTTCATTAATCAATGGACATTTGGGCTCTTTCCATACTTTGGCTATTGTTGATAGTGCTGCTATAAACATTGGAGTGCATGTGTCCCTTTGAAACAGCACACCTGTATCCCTTGGATAAATATCTAGTAGTATAATTGCTGGGTCATAGGGTACTTCTATTTTTAATTTTTTGAGGAACCTCCAACTGTTTTCCAGAGTGGCTGCACCAGTTTGCATTCCTACCAGTAGTGCAAAAGAGATTCTCTTTCTCTGCATCCTCGCCAACATCTGTTGTTGCCTGTGTTGTTAATGTTAGCCATTCTGACAGGTGTGGTTTTGATTTGTGGTTTTGATTTCTATTTCCCTGATAATGAGTGATGAGCATTTCTTCATGTGTTGGTTGACCATCTGGATGTCTTCTTTGGAGAAGTGTCTATTCATGTCTTTTGCCCATTTCTTCACTGAATTATTTGTTTTTTGGGTGTTGACTTTGATAGGTTCTTTCGTTATTTTGGATACTAACCCTTTATCTGGTATGTTGCTCGCAAATATCTTCTCCCATTCTGTCCGTTGCCTTTTAGTTTTGTTGATTGTTTCCTTCACTGTGCAGGTTTTTATTTTGATGAGGTCCCAGTAGTTCATTTTTGCTTTTGTTTCTCTTGCCTCCAGAGACTTGTTGAGTAAGAAGTTGCTGCGGCCAAGATCAAAGAGGTTTTTGCCTGCTTTCTCCTCGAGGATTTTGATGGCTTCCTGTCTTACATTGCGGTCTTTCATTCATTTTGAGTTTATTTTTGTGTATGCTGTAAGAAAGTGGTCCAGGTTCATTCTTCTGCATGTCGCTGTCCAGTTTTCCCAGCACCACTTGCTGAAGAGACTGTCTTTATTCCATTGGATATTCTTTCCTGCTTTGTTAAAGATAAGTTGGCCATACGTTTGTGGGTCCATTTCTGGGTTCTCTATTCTGTTCCATTCATCTGAGTGTCTATTCTTGTGCCAGTACCATACTGTCTTGATGATTACAGATTTCTAGTATAGCTTGAAGTCTGGGATTGTGATGGCTCCTGCTTTGATTTTCTTTTTCAAGATTGCTTTGGCTATTTGGGGTCTTTTCTGGTTCCATACAAATTTTAGGATTATTTGTTCTAGCTCTGTGAAGAATGCTGGTGTTATTTTGATAGGGGTTGTATTAAATATGTAGATTGCTTTGGGTAGTACCAACATTTTAACAATATTTGTTCTTCCTATCCAGGAACATGGAATCTTTTCCCATTTTTTTTTTGTATCTTCTTCAATTTCTTTCATAAGCTTTCTATAGTTTTCAGTGTATAGATTTTTCACCTCTTTGGTTAGATTTATTCCTAGGTATTTTATGGTTTTTGGTGCAATTGTAAATGGGATCGATTCCTTGATTTCTCTTTCTGTTGCTTCATTGTTGGCATATAGGAATGCAACCTATTTCTGTGCATTGATTTTATATCCTGCCACTTTGCTGAATTTATGGATCAGTTCTAGCAGTTTTTTGGTGGAATCTTTTGGGTTTTCCATATACAGTATCACGTCATCTGCGAAGAGTGAAAGTTTGACCTCCTCCTGGCCAATTGGGATGCCTTTTATTTCTTTGTGTTGTCTGATTGCAGAGGCCAGGACTTCCAATACTATGTTGAATAACAGTGGCGTGAGTGGACATCCCTGTCTTGTTCCTGACCTTAGGGGGAAAGCTCTCAGTTTTTCCCCATTGAGGATGATATTCATGTTGGGTCGCTCATATATGGCTTTTATGATCTCGAGGTATGCTCCTTCTATCTCTACTTTCTTGAGGGTTTTTATCAAGAAAGGATGCTGTATTTTGTCAAATGTTTTCTCTGCATCTATTGAGAGGATCATATGGTTCTTGTCCTTTATTTTACTGATGTGATGAATCACGTTGATTGTTTTATGGATATTGAACCAGCCCTGCATCCCAGGTGTAAATCCCAGTTGGTTGTGGTGAATAATTTTTTTAACGTATTGTTGGAGCCAGTTGGCTAATATCTTATTGAGGATTTTTGCATCCGTGTTCATCAGGGAAATTGGTCTATAGTTCTCCTTTTTAGTGTGGTCTCTTTCTGCTTTTGGAATCAAGGTAATGTTGGCTTCATAGAAAGAGGTTGGAAGTTTTCCTTCCATTTCTATTTTTTGGAACAGCTTCGAGTGAGTAGGTGTTAACTCTTCCTTAAATATTTGGTAGAATTCCCCTGGAAAGCCATCTGGCCCTGGACTCTTGTGTTTTGGGAGATTTTTTATTATTAATTTGATTTCTTTACTGGTTATGGGTCTGTTCAAATTTTCTATTTCTTCCTGTTTCAGTGTTGGTAGTGTATATGTTTCTAGGAATTTGCCCATTTATTCCAGACTGCCCATTTTATTGGCATATAATTGCTCATAATATCCTCTTATGATTATTTGTATTTCTGTGGTGTTGGTTTTGATCTCTCCTCTTTCATTCTTGATTTTATTTATTTGGGTCCTTTCCTTTTTCTTTTTGATCACAGTGACTAGCATTTATCAATTTTGTTAATTCTTTCAAAGAACCAGCTTCTGGTTTCATTGGTCTGTTCTACCCAAATTTTCAAATTTTTATTTATATATTTGCTTGGTCTAAGAAATTATAAAGAAATTAAGCTTGACTATTAATTGGGTGGTCATTTTATTCTCAGGGAATGCTATTCTCCAAATAGGGGGACCTTGGAACACAAGAAAATGCTTTGTTTTCTTTCATCTCTTTTGGAGCACTGAGGTTTACATATGTCCCTCCTTTTTTTTTAGATGTTTATTTATTTTGAGAAAGAGAGAGTGTGTGTGTGAGTGGGGCAGGGGCAGAGTGTGAGGGAGGGAGAGAGAGAATCCCAAGTAGGTTCCATGCTGTCAGCACACAGCCTGATGCAGGGCTCCATCCCAGAAACTGACAGATCATGAACTGAGCCGAAATCAAGTCAGTCGCTTAACCAACTGAGCCACCAAGGTGCTACTATATGTGTCCCTTCTAAGCAGATTTATGGATCATAGCGTCTTACCCTAAACAATAGAATCTTCACGGTATTTAGTAAGATAGGGAGTCACCATGGACATTTCTTATGTCTTACAGAAGTTCAGTGTTTATTTCAAGACAGAACATTTGAAGGAACTGTCAAATTTTAAGATGAATAGTGTATTTTTCTTTTACAAAATGCATGTTTCCAAATTTCCTGACCTTTCTGTGATAAGTAACTATGAATAGAATGCTACCTAGTAGAAATTCACATAGACAAAGACATTCAGTTACTATGTACCAACAAGATAGAAGCAGTTTTCACAATTAGTGGGAAAATTCCTTTTTTTAAAGAAGTATTTTAAAAACAGATATGGGGAAATATTTTCACTATTACATAGTATTGCTTAAAATGATTTGCCACACTTAAATTTGGAAACAATTGAAAAATTCATTTTAAAATCTTCCAACTTGAGTTTCCATGTGTTTGGATATTTGTGACCAGTTTGCAACTATTGTTGGACATTAGAGAAGGTAGACATTTTTTTAAAAAAATTTTAATTTTTATTTATTTATGAGAGAGATGGAGAGACAGAGTGTGAGCAGAGGAGAGGCAGAGAGAGAGGGAGACACAGAATCTGAAGCCGGCTCCAGGCTTTGAGCTGTCAGCACAGAGCCTGAAGTGGGCCTCAAACTCACAAACCATGAGATCATGACCTGAGCTGAAGTCAGGCACTTAACCAACAGAGCCACTCAGGGGCCCCAAAGGTAGAAATTTACTAGCTAAGTTTCACCAAAAGCCTTCATATAATTTTTGGGTGATATTGAAAAATGAGCATCACAAATTAGTAAGTGCAGCCAAATGACACATTTCTTTCATTTGAGATCTTCATATCTTATGAGAAATCTTTTTCACTTATAAAATACATGTCTCAAAAGAATCTGAACTTAGAAGCAGACTTTGAAATCCTGTTGCAAGGTATTAAACCAAAATTTATGAAACTATTGAAGCATATTATTATACTATGAATGTAATTAATATTATGTTTTTAGTGAGAATCATATTTTTTAAAAATACTGTTGACCAATAAAATATTTTAAAATATTGTATACTTCAATACCTGATTCTGTAAATTTTGCTATTTTTGTGTTTTAGATGTACATAGTATGACAGTATATAATTTAAAAGTAAATTTATGACTGTTTGCAGTTCATCCTTGAACATTTTTTTAATGTTTATTTATTTTGAGAGAGAGAGACCACATACATGGGCAGGAAAGCAGGGGAGGGAGAGAGAGAGAGGAAGAGAGAGAGAAAATCCCAAGCAGGCCTCGTGCTGCCAGCACAGAGCCTGATGTGGGGCTCTATACCATGAACTGTGAGATCATGACCTGAGCCAAAATTAAGAGTAAGTTGCTTAACCGACTGAGCCATCCAGGTGCCCCTGAACATCTTTTATTGATGGACTGTGGTACCCAAAAAATAGTTTGGAAAATGACATTCCAAAATATCAAGGATATTCTGTAATATCTCCCTTGCATGTTATTGAATAGGAAATAACATTTATCTTATTGTCCACTGATAAAAAGTCTACAGAGGAGGAATATAATTTTCGGCCTTCATAGATAAGAGAATGGGGTCCTGGCTTAGATTTATCACCTAGAAGATCACTTTCATGTGATACTTTTGGAGTCTATTTTAAAATAACATAGATTTGCATGTATGGCACCTGATGAGAATTCTATTTACTGTACATTGCAAAGGATAACACACTTCTGGAAAGGTCAGATACTTGTATAGTCTAGAATTGATGTTTAGTTCTCTATCTTGAAAATAGACCATGGGACAATGAATACCTGACAAAACTGAATCTATTTTATTCTACTTTTCTCTACCCCCCACTTTAAAAACATTTTTTTCCATTTTATTGATTTTAGAGAAAGAGAGACAATGAGCAGGGGAGAGGGGCAGAGGGAGAGGTAGCGAGAATCTTAAGCAGGCTCTATGCTTAGCCCAGTGTGAGGCTGGATCCCACGACCCTGGGATCATGACCTGAGCAGAAACCATGAGTCAGAGGCTCATCAGACTGAGCCACTTATGGGCTCACCCCTACCTTTTTTTTTTTTTTTTTTTTTTTGAGCCTGATGCTGGGGGAGGCATTACTGGCGAGAAGCTAAAGTTCATCCAGCAGAGTTTCCTGGTCATTTTAGCCTTCAGGAAGGGAACCCACTTTTGTTTCTCATTTTTGCTTTCTGGGAAAGCAGACAGGGAGCATTTCGATATAAGCACTTTTCACCCTTGCAGTGTGTGATAAGTGCATCACTTAACAGTGGTACGTGCTTGTAGGTAAAAGTGTACTTCGAAAAGTAGAATGAAACCTTGCTGAATTGTGCTGAAGCAATTTAGGCCTTTTATTCCACTTCACTATTGGAGAATTTCACTATAAGCAACTTCACAAAGGGGATACCATAGAAAAACACCCTCTGTGGTAAGCACTCTAGATGGCTTATATGGTCTCAAAATGCAAGCCTGCTTTCTTTTAATTTATCAGGAATTGTCTCTTAATATTATAAGTGGTATAAAATTGAAAACCACCAATGCTAAACTAATATGGTGGAGATACACGTTATCTTCATAGTAGATAATGTAATGCAAATAAAAAGAAATACCTCTAGAAAATATTTCTCACTCACATTTTATGACCTTTGTGTTTTTCTATGATATTTTTAAATAGGTGTTACAGTTCATCCTATATATATTTTAAATTATTTAAATAATTTTTTAATGTTTATTTATTTTTGAGTGAGAGAGGCAGAGCACAAGCAGGTGAGGGGGCAGAGAAAGAGGGAGCCACAGAATCCAAAGCAGGCTCCAGGCTCTGAGTTGTCAGCACAGAGCCCAACGCGGGGCTCAAACTCACGAACATGAAATCATGTGCTGGGCTGAAGTCGGATGCTTAATCGACTGAGCCACTCAGGCACCCCTAAATTAATTTTTAATGTCGTCACCCACATTATCCTATTACCAACTAGATGTGTTAAGTTAGTATTCATTTTTTATACCCTCTACTTATCTCAGGGTCTTTTTAGGCCAAGGAGAATAGAACATCCCAGGAACATATGCATTATTTGCTTTGTGGAGGGGCTGATAGGTGAAGATGTAAATTGGAGAAATTTCCTTAAATAAGGAAGGGACAGAGATATTAAAGGGCAGATCAGAGTATGAGGAGAAAATGGAAGAAGATTCAGGTGCCAGGAAGAGGGAGGAGAGTCTGAGGGATTTCCAAAAAAGAGAAAAGGGATCAGGGATGGGAGAGAAAGAATTTTAAAGATCTGTGTTATCACCTATTATGTATTTCCTCTCTCAGCCACCCCACAAAACCTCGAGTAAAATTCAGTCGTTGATCAGTGCTTTTGCAGGGTTTCTCTTTGTTGATGATTCTGGATGTATGTGTGAGGCTGGCTCTGAAGCGTCAACGGATATGAAAGAATGGAAACCAGAGTTTTGATGAAAGTGAGCAGCGGTGTACTAAGGCGGAGGGTGGTTGGGTGGCTCTTTCAGGTAGGAAGGAATATTTATCATGCACATCATTTAGGATTTTCTGTGCACGGTGATAATAAAAGCAGACTAGTTTTTATTAAACCTTATTATGTTGTTAAATTTGCTATGAATGTGCCCCCTGATTGCAGACACCCAGGCAGAATGCTCCTCCCACCCTCTTACCTTGGTCTGTCATTAGAAATAAGCAAACGGGTTTAATTTAAAGTCAGGCAAAGGTTGTAGGAATTGCCATCAGAGGCTTATCACTCTTTTTTTTCCAGATGTTGTATACTAACTTAGAAGACACTGAAGGTACCTAAGTGGCCAATGCACTTCAGAATCCCTGGTCACTTTGGTTCTCATCTGTAGCCATTTGACTGTGCTTTCAGACTGAAAGACAATTATCGAAATGGGGAGGATAGGGACTAATATTCCTGCTTTTCTTCTGATAGCTGAAATTCCTTTGTACTATTTCTGATCATGTATAAAGAGATCAGAATAGGTTTTTGGCTTTGTTTTGTTTTAGTTTTTGTCTTTTCTTTCTCATCTCCCTCCTCTTTTTCTCTCTCTCATTTTCCGTCTACCTGTTGTCTCTTGCTGGCTCTCATTCCCATTCCCCAAAATGTGGATTGTCAGAGACCAGGGAATGTGTGAAGGGACGTAGAGCACCCACTGGTAAATATTCTGGTTTCTTCTTCATCGCTGGTCAAACTCAAGTGTAATGAGTTTCAATTCATCAGTTTTGTTCTGTTGGGACAACCAAAAGTAAGAGTCGGGAAAAAAAGAGAACGTAGGGGGAATGAGTGAGCAAAGACATGGAAATAATGAGAGTAAGGCCGTAGGAGCTACATTAGTCCTTTGTTTCCAGTCCTCTCTCACCCTATCTACACTTGCAGAATATTTATTTTTATTTATTTATTCACTTTTTAAAAGTTTATTTTTGAGATTGCACGAACAGGGGAGGGGCAGAGAGAGGGGAGGACACAGGCCCCACCCTGACAGCAGGGAGCCTGAAGCGGGGCTGGAACTAATAATGAACCTCAAGATCATGACCAGAGCCCAAGTCCGATGCTCAACCAACTGAGCCATCCAGGCGCCCCACTTGCACAGTATTTAAAATGAGATTAGAATCTTAGTCACTTGTTTGTTTTGATGTAAGCTTGGATTTCCTCATGCAGGAGCTAACTGTTGAATTGCTACAGTTGGAGTTCTGCTAATAACTAATTGTTCAGCTGCAATAACCATCAGGCAGCAAAAAGAGCCAGGGACAGCACACAGTTTCTTCTCTTGGACTCTTAGGTCACTTGTGCCGTGTTACCACCTTTCCATTCACTCCTGAGGGTTCTGGTCAACGGTAGTGCTCTCTGACTTTTCTGATAGGATCTCACTGAACTCATCGATGGATGGCCTCATGTGGGAGTGGATGGTGGCTTGAAGCCCATGCCTGGGCTGCCCAGATGTGGAACACCCACTTTCCTTCTTAATGCCAAATATCAGCTATGCTATTTTTGATCACATGTAAACATCGAACAACTAGAGCTGGAACAGGGGTCATCAAACTTTTTTGAAGGTCCGGATAATAAATGTTTTTGGTTTTTGCTGGCAAGAGAGTCTCTGTTATAAGTATTCAACTTTGCCACTGAAGGCGAAAAGCAGGTCTGGGTGATATATAAACAAATAGGTGTGGCTGTGTTCCAATAAAATTTATTTATGGACACTGAAATTTGAATTTCATATAACTTGCATATCTCATAAAATATTCTTTTGATTTTTTTTCATCCACTTACAAATGTAAAAACCATTCTTAGTTTGTAGGTTGTATAAAAACAGAGGGTGGGCTGGATTTGACCTGAAGTCTCTAATTTGCTGGATGTACTAGAACATTATTCTTTGCTATGCTACAATGCACCACACATTTAGTGGTTTAAAACAACTATTTATGTATTCACTTAGCTTACCATTTTTTTTTAAAATTTCTTTTCTTTTAGAGAAAGAGAGCATGAGTGGCAGAGGAGCAGAGGGAGAGAGAGAATCTCAAGCAGCCTCTGTGCTCAGCACAGAGCCCAACACAGGGCTTGATCCCATGGCCCTGAGATCATGACTTGAGCCAAAATCAAGGGTTGGCGCTCAACTGACTGAGCCACCCAGGCCCCCAGTTTACTATTTGTTGGTTGACAATTTGGGATCGGCTCAACTGGCTGCTTCTATGTTTTTGTTTGTTTTTTTTTGTTTTTTTTGTTTTTTTTAGCTTAAGTTTATTTTACTACCACATATGAAGAGCCAGTCATCAGTTTTGTTGTTGCTGTTTTTTTAAAATGTCATTTCTTTTTAAAACTTCAATTCCAGTGCAGTTAACATACAGTGGGTTATATTTGTTACAGGTGTACAACATAGTGTGTCGACAATTCCATATATCAACTGGGTGGTTATTAACTATTCTGACGCATGTATTTGTGGTCAGCTGTTGGTCATCTAGTTAGTTCTGCTTGTAGGGATTACTCGCTGTTGGCTGGGGTAATCAATCTTACTGGGCGTCAGCCAGCAGGCTAGTCTGTGCTCTTTTACCTGGTGGTTATAAGAGCAGCAAAAACATGCAAGTTCAAATGTATGAGTACTTTTCAAGGTTCTGCTGATTCCATTTTGCTATTGTCTCAAACAAGTCACATGGCCAAGTCCAGTGTGGGAGAGGACTAAGGTATGCATACAGACAACTGTGAATAATTAGAGTTGGTTACTGCCACAACCTACTGCAGAAGGCCTCTGCTGTCATGATTTATATCTCTCTCACATGTCAAATGTACTCTCTCCCTCCCAAGACCCCCTAAATTTCATCTAGTCACAACATCGGGTTCCAAGTCTAAGATTTCTTGATAGACAATCATGTCTGGAAGTGACTTTTTGGATGCAGCTTCTCTTGATTCAGTTGCACTGGAAAGATGAGTTACAACACGCAGTGATAAGACAAGAATATGATAAGTGTAGTAGAGAGAACCAGTTGAAAGGGAAAGAATGGGGGACACTTAGCAGTCACCTGTCCATATAAATTCTGAAATCCAGCCAGGCATCTGTGGCCAGATTCCCATACTCCAGGGTCATACACCTTGGTTAGGCTGGGAGCATTTGTCCAATGTATTGTTTTCTACAGCTCTCTGGGAATGGTACCCTAGTCCATTGTTCTTGTTTTGGCTTGGCCTTCTGAGGTGTCATCCTGATTTATTAGATAAGGCTTTTGTGTGCAGCCAAATAGCTTCCTCAGCCTTCTTCTTCATTCCTGTAGAAAGTTGGGGGCCCAGAGTCCTCTTTTTGTTTTGCGCTGACATGGTCTCTTTCAATCCAAGATGGCGGTGTTTTTATCAGTATAGTTAAGTCCAACACGTTGAGAGCTTTCTGTGAATCTGATTCCGATCCGGAAACTATATCCACAATTCTAATTGAGACAAGCTTCTTTTTACTTGAGTGTGTCAGGCTGCTGGGGGAAAATACCCTTCAGAATTTTAAATGCCATGTTTTCTTTGAGAGTGTCTATTATGCATGTTCTTAAATTTTTTACAGTTCTTAACAAAGGGACTTACAGCTACACTTTGATTTGATCTTTACCCTGAAGCCATTTATTACTTTGACAATTTTTTGCTGGGGAGACTGGAGATAAGGAACAGTTTACTTCCCAGCCTGTCCTGGTCCCTCTGTATTCCCCCTAAGTTCTGCTTACAAACAGAATTTTTTGAGCTCATCTTTCCTTTCCACTACCTTATCATAGGCAGCCAAAAGAAGTCGATGGACAAGTTTAATTTTCTGTGAGGCAGTCTCCCTAGCCAAGTCCAGACGTTTATTAGTTACTGGCACCATTTTTACTACTTATTTCAGAACTACCTAACTCAGGTAGGTAGCCTGCCATAATAGTTTTCTCATCACTTTTGTAGCATCTACTAACAGTACCCTCAAGTTTTTCCAGTCTTCATAGTTTCTTTTCAGCTTTTTCAGCCTCTACCAGCCATCTCTTCCAAAGCCAATGCCTCGCATTTTTGGTTTTTGTTACAGACACATCCCACTTGTAAGTACCAATTTCTTTATCAGTAATTGTTGCTGCAAAACGGAGCATCGCAAAACTTAGCGGCTTAAAACAATCGTTTGTGTCACTTAAGACTCATGACACGTGTGTTGGGAAATTTGAGCTGAGCTCAGGGCAGAGATTGACTGGTCTTGGCTGGGCTCACTTATGCATCTGTGGTCTTTGACAATTAGAGAAGAGGCTTGACTTCAGAGGTTGGCTGGCTACTGAGAGGCCAACCAGGACACAGGGCCACATGTCTCTCATTATCAAGCTGGCTAGCCTGGGCCTGTTCACATGGCAGTGATGGCAGGGTCTCCAAGATCGGCCAGAGAGGGCAAACCCCAATGTGCACACCCTTTTAAAGTCTCTCTCATGTCACATTTACTGTTGTCACATAATTTAAAGCAAATAATATGACCAAGCCCAGACCAGTGTGAGTGTGGGAGGGAATTATCCAAAAGTGAGCTTTTGGGAGGGAGGTGATGGATTCAGAACTAAGAATTCAGAAAGGTGTGAACAAATTTGGGGCTATTATTTCAACAGTCTGCTAATCTTATGCTAAATAGAGTAGAATAGAATCTGACACACAGAAAGCCTGCCACGGTGCTAGAGGAGTCATATTAGCAAAAGACCTGCCAGCTTGCTAAAAAAAAAAAAAAATAGTCACTTAGTTTGATCAAACTGCGAGTTTCGAGTGACTGGTTATGTAGCTAACTGGTACAAACATGGAAAATCCAAGTTATGGCTCTAAATTGGGTAAATGGAACTTGCCAAATATCAGGACTACATAGATTTCTGCAAGGTGCTTTTGGAGCCTGAGCATCAAAAATGCAAGTGATGAGGGGGCGCCTGGGTGGATCAGTAGGTTAGGTGTCTGACTCTTGGTTTTGGCTCAGATCGTGACCTCACAGTTCTGCGACTGAGCCCTACGTCAGGCTCCATGCTATGGGCATGGAGCCTGCTTAGGATTCTCTCTCTGCTCTTCCCATGTGCATGCATACTCTCTTTCTCAAATAATAAATAAATTTTAAAAAAATTTAAAAAATGCAAGTAATGGAAAGAAAAGTCCTTTGAGGGTAGGCAGACACAGGACAAAAAATAAAATTAGATATCTAACATTTGCAGGGTGTTGTTTATGTGTCAGACACTATGCTAGTAGCTTTTCATGGATTATGCCATTATCTCTTTTAAAAACAGAAAAATTAACATTAAGAGAATCTACAATTTTTTATTTTAGATCTGGTGAGCTTGGCCTGCTCTATATAATGCAAAATTTTACGTTATAGTGTTGCCAAGGATGAGGGGATCTCTTTTCAAACATTGCTGGTTAGAGGTTGGAGTTTACAGAATAATGTAGACTTCGGAGTCAACTCATCATTTGTCCAGTTTCCTAATTTCATGAATATTACTGTTTGGGATAGTTTCATAGTTTCCATCTTTGTAATAAGTGCAAGCCAAACTGAGGTCTTTTCCCATTGCCTTTACAAGTAGAACATCCTAGTGTAATAATTGGCTCTCAGGAAGAGAGAGCATATTTTGATCCTCTTTGCATATTTCTCATCTGTTCTTTATTGACCCTAAAATTCTAAAGCAGGAAAAAACAGAGATTTTCCTAGAATAAAATATTTTCTTTTCATAATTAAGGCAATTTATAGGTATTTACAGGCAAGTAAAGCAATGACAGTAGTTAGACTTGAGGACAAGAGTCAAGAAGTAAAATTATTAAAGGTATCTTTCTTTTGAATCTTAGGTCAAAGTGAAGATTTAAAGTGGAAGAATGAGGAAGACCAGGAATGTGTCATTGGCTTCCTTCTAAATGTATAGAAAATAATAATGTTAAAACTCTCTGAAACACACACACACACACACACACACACACACACACACACACACAATTGGGATGGTGAAAGAAGAGTCTGTAAAGACATACAGTTAATAACCAAACTTTATTTTTATGCTTGAACTCATTATTTTGAAAGCAGTACTTGCCTCTGTGACATCAAAAGGATTTTTTTTAAGTTTAAACTAAATTATAAGTGAGAAAAGAAAATTTGAAATGTGTTTCAGATATTCAAGTTTGTAACTCTAAAATTCAACCTATTACTGGCTAATTATGGCAAAAGTAAATGAAAAACTTCAGCAATTAAAATAGTACCTTAATTTAGACAAGTAGGCATATATACCAGACTGGACAAATGGAAAATTCTTAAAGCCTTACAGAAAAGCTAACACATTAAAAATATTCAGTATGAATAAAATAGTTCAATGTTGAAGGATGGGTAACAAGTCCATTCAACTCTAGAACGCTTACTTTTTTTAACCTTGATTTTTTTCCTCTTCTTTAAGAATATTTATGCATTTGTTGCTGTGGTATCATTTATAGAAATTTTTCTCGGTTTTATGTTTTAAGTTTGAAAAACTTCAGACTTTCAGAAAACTTATAGAAAACTTTACAGAATTTTAGAATACCTATATACACTTCATCTAGATTCTCCATTTATCAATATTTTCTCACGTTTGTTTTATTTCTTTATGAATATATATACCTTATCATTATCTAACATGCTGAATTTTTGGAGAATAAGTTGCAGATATCATGATTCTTCACCCCTAAATACTTAAAGCATATATCCTCACAGTCTCCTATATTAATTTAATACATATTAATTATCAATTAATTAACTACATTTCACAGTTATAATTTGATTTAATATAGTCTAATCATCAAATTTAGGAGCTTTAACATTAATACAACACAAATTACCTAATATACAGTCCATATTCATATTTTTTCCAGTTGTCCTAGTAATGTCATTTAGAAGAAAACAAACAAAACCTTTTTTTCCTACCCAGGCATCAATCCAGAATTACACATTGTGTTTAGTTATTGTGTCTCTTTAGTCTCCTTTAATCTGGACTTGCCTGTCAATATTTTGTTTCTTCATGACATTTTGAAAAGAACAGGTCAGTTATTTTGTATAACATCCCTAAATTTGTGTTTGATTGTTTCCTCATGATTAGATTCAGGTTATGCATTTTGTCAGGAGTCCTAGCTACTCTGCGCTGTGTCCTTCCTGCATTATGTCAACGCAGTGTCAGTGTATCCCATTATCAGTGATGCTAACTTTACTGCTTTCTTCAGGAAGTGTCTGCTACTGTCTCTATTTAAAGGTATCATTCCCTTGGGGCGCCTGGATGGCTCAGTTGGTTAAGCATCCCACTTTGTTCAGGTCATGATCTCACGGTTCATAAGTTCGAGCCCCTTGTTGTGCTCTGTGCTGACAGCTGGGAGCCTGGAGCCTGCTTCTGATTCTTTGTCTCCCTCCTTCTCTGCCTCTCTCCCCTTGTGATCTCTGTCTCTCTCAAAAATAAATAAAAAAGATCTCATTCCCTTTGGTAATTAACAGGTAAACCAAGATAAGATACTTAGATCCTGTTCCACAGCTGGTTTTTGCCCAGAGGTTGTAATGTTTACCAAAAAATTTTGCCTAAATTAATTATTACTATATTAGCTACCAAATATTTTTTTATAAATCTGGTCAAGCAGAAATTTTTACCAGCAATTTTCTTTTATTGTAAAAGAGGGGATTGTCCTGGGGTTTAATATATCCGTAGACAACCAGAAGAATGCAATATTATTTCAGGTAATTAATCTGGAGAGACAAAAGTAAAGAATAGCCCCATTGAAGAACAAAGATATTGCAACAAATGCTCTGCATTTTTCATCAAGCAGCAGGATGGTAATAAGTTAGGTATATGAAGTAAAATGCGTGCATCAACCATTTCTCCCTGCATAATCTTAAACTGCTTTGCATTTATACACAATCATGCACAGTAATAATCAGGAAAATGTTTGGACGGCATGGAAAAAAAAGAGTTTGGCACCAAGTGTAATAGAAGAGAAATATGAAAACAAGGGAACTGGCTAAGGCGTTTAAGATTAGAAAATGTCTATGTAAAATTTTTAAAGCAACTGATAAATTATACTACTTATATTACGAGTTTTTCTTTCTCCATATCTGGCTAATTTTATTAATATACTATAGCTTTGGATTATTCTCAGTTGCATCTAGTGAATTTAAAAAAAAGAACAACCGTGCCATAAAGTATCTATCATGTCTTGCTGAATAAAATGTGTATTTTGTGCAACCTGAGATTGAAGGCTTTCTAAGCTCCTTGGAGTTTTAAATCAGACAACCCCCCACTTTCTGCAGACACGGTTGCTTACTTGTCAGTTTGAGTTTGATTTATCTCAAGCAGCAGCTAAAACTGTATTAAAATCTTCTGTTAAGCATGTAAAACTCCACATATATATAGTCAGTAAGTTAAACATCTCTAATAAAAGACAGCTGCGTTCTCATTGGAAGCAAAAATAGGATAGAGAGAGATTTGTTTCGGTCAAGGATGATAGGAAAGGTATGAGAACCTGGGAGTCTTCTCTTCACTCTACAAAATGGCGCTGATATATAAGGCAATAAAAATATTTTTAATGATTTTTTTAAAGTGCACATAAAGTAACCAGTGAATCTGTGTATTCAGCTATTGATCAATTTAGTGATGGGCTGAAAAATCTTTGAATTAACCAGTGCCCTCTGCTTTATTCATTGTTTCACCATGTTGTATTTTTTCCTTTTTGTTTGTATCTGTGTGAGAATAACCCAGAATATAAAGTTATATATAACATTGATGGATCTATCATAATTGTTTCCATATAATTTCTGAAATTATTTTCAGCCTCTTGGCATTTTTGGAATTTTAACAATTTTATTAGATAATTTTGAAATGAGTATGGATTTTTAGCCTTAACAATATGCAAAAAAAAAAAATGCAACCCAAGAGAATGGCCAATTTACACTAGAGTCAATATAAGATATCTAATTAAGTATCTTGTAAATTTTTCTTCATATTTATACCATCATGTACATGAAAGGAAACAAAGGTAATAATTGATGACTTCTTGTCAAGAAACTTAAGCTGAAATTAGGGCAGCATCATGTGATTACAGCTTAGTCTTTGGAATCCTGATTATGGTGGTGCACTGAAATTCCAGGATGGATTCATTCATTCATTCATTCATTCATTCATTCATTCATCTACATTTATTTAGTGCTGGCACATAGAGGTATTTCAATAAACAGTCATAATGTTTTTAATGGTTTTTATACATCCATATATGTCTAAGTATACATATTGCTAACATGGACTCGTCATAGACTGAGATTTAAATTTTGTTTTTATAATATATGCAGTCTGGTTTCATTTTATGTCATGTATTTAGTAAATATTTGAGGGCCTTCCATGAGCCAGGCACTGTACTAGCCTCCAGAAATACATCTGTGGATAAGATAGGTGAAGTCTCAGCCTTCAGGGAGCTTCTATTTTTGTGGGAGAGATGGAAAAGAAGTAAACAACATAATTAGATATTTTGATGAGTGCCATGAAGGAAAAATGCCCAGAATCATTGCTCTTGGCAACTAAGTGTTATGTGCATATGCCCCTGTTTGTGTGTACATATGTGTGTTTTCTGTGTGTGTGTGTGTGTGTGTGTGTGTGTGTGTGTGTGTGTGTGTTTAGGTATGTGGTACTGTAGATTGGGTCATCAGAGAGGGCATGATATAGACCTGAAGAATGAGAAGAAATCAACCACGTAAAAAAGCCATGGACTGTTGTTCCAGAAACAATCTTCAGAGTTTAATATAATTTTTATGACAATTTTAAATTTGAGATTAACAAATAGCTCATGTAGTCCACCTGACGCCCCCAAATCTCAAGTTACTTGGCTGAAGTTGCATTAGCCAAGCCCAGAACACAGGGATGGTGACCACTCCTTAAAACAGAGTCAATTAAATACGTAGAGACATAAAAGCAGAAAATGATCATGTGGGGCATTAAGGGAATGGAGTTGGAAGCTTAGAAAAACAGATCTCTTGCATCTTCACATTTTCCATTTCATCTAAACTCAGTGAAGAGTTTAAAATTGAATATAGGTAAGTTGGCTAAAAAACTGTAATTCTGAGTCATCAACAACGTATCTGAAAGGAGCAACACAGCCCAGCCTGGCAGCTCCTATTTTTCAGATTAGAAATTAACTGCTATGTTGTCAGGATGAAATGGTATGTTTTATTATTGAAAAGGCAGCTCTATTAGCTTCTTTGGGCCACAAGGGCCCATTTATTTAATTACTTCTTCCAGGACACTAAGTGGATCCCTAGTGACCAGGCCAAATTATTGCACCTTAAAAGGTGAGCGACGTTCACTTTGATGGAGAGTGCGTTTTCTTTCCTTTCCTTTATTTATTTTTTGACTAAGTATACAAAGAATTAGAGGAATCCAATTTCCTTTCACCTCTTCTGAAGACAGTTTTAGGGCCAGAAGCATTTTTTATTCACTGTTTTTAATTTATAATTTTTGTTGTTGTTTTTTTAAGTCAGCTCAACACCCAACGTGGGGCTTAAACTCATGATCCCCGAGATCAAGAGTGGCATGCTTTACCAACTGCTTTACCAAGCCAGGTGCCCCTTTTTAATTCACCTTCAATAAAATAATACAAAAGTGAGATAATTCCTCTGAACAAAGAACATAGGACTGGTTTTAGATTCCTTTAAAGTGTTTTTTAAAAAAAGATTTTATTTTATAGAGCAGTTTTTTGTCCACAGCAAACTTGAGGGAAAGGTACAGAGAGTTCCTAAATACTCTGCCCCCTTCTTCGCAGCCTCCCCCACTATCGACATCTCCTGCCAGAATGACCTATTACCATCAGTGAACTTACATTGACACATGATTATCAGTTAAGGTCCATAGTTTACCTTAGGGTTTACTTTTGTTACTGTACATGCTATGGGTTTTGACAAGTGTATAATGACATGTACCCACCATTAGAATATACCTAATAGTTTCACTGCCCTAAAATTCCTCTGTGCTCTGCCTAATCATCTCTCCCTCCCCAATAACTTCTGGCATCCACTGACATTTTACTGGCTCCATGATTTTGCCTTTCCTACAATGTCATATATTTGTAATCATACAGTATTAGCCTTTTCAGATTGGCTTCTTTCCCTTAGCGCCATACATTTAAGGTATCTGCATGTTTTTTCATAGCTTGATAGATCATTTCTTTTTGGCACGCACTTGTATTCCATTGCCTCGGTCTAAGGTTTCTTTTTTAGAGCTCAAAACTTCATAGAGGTTTTAAATAAAAAGATTTAAAACCAGAGAGGAAAAATAAGTTAAAATTATTATTTTTAAGTTAGTTTTTACAGGAAAGCATAAAAGAATAGTCATAGTCTTCTAATTAAGTATGCAAGCATACGAGTATAGAATGCTCTTCTTTTGTTAACAAAGTTAAGAAAATGCTAAAATCTCAATAGAGTCAACTGTAGGAAGGACAAATAAAAGTTAAGACATCTTATAATGTAAATATAGGTCATGGGTAAATATCATAGTAGGAAAAAATCTATATCTTGAGGATATTTAATTGTAGCAGTGGACAGCTTTACAAGCAGATTTTTTTTTCAGATTTTTTAATGGATGTGGTTGATATTTAAGCTTTGCTAGCCCAGCATCAAGCACCTCTTACTGATGGATTATAACTTTTATCCTTTAATTTTTAATTTTCAATTTAACATACTATAACACAGTGATGGTTCTAATCCTTTAAAAGGAATTTTCATTGGTATTCACTTTGATTGTTTGGGATAAAAAAAAGTTTTTCATTGCATCTTTCTTAAGAGCTATGAAAGCTTTTTGGATTTCACCAATTTTGAGAACTTTCCTATAAGGTAAGTTGGAGGTATTTATCACAATTCCTACTGGGTGAATGAAAAAACATATGCACAGACTAAAAGCCAAACTCTTTGAGGTTAATTTATAAATCAGTAGGAATAAGTGAGAACAGAAATTCTGTGTTTTGACACTTGGGGTATGGTGTTTTGCCTTATAAACTTTCCCTTGTTGATTTTTAGTTATGTAGCAAATTGGCGTGATTTGTGCTTCGTTAAATCATAATGTAGGACAACTTAGGTAGCCCTCTAAATTCGATTTGATTTTCTTTCCTCTAACCCTACCTCACAATGGTGGGATGGAGGTGATTTGGTACATTGCTTTTATGATTAACAGGCCTGGTTTTGGAGGGGCATCTACGTGGCTCAGTCGGTTAAGCATCTGACTCTCCGATTTCAGCTCAGGTCATGACCTCAGTTCGTGAGATTGAGCCCCGAGTTGAGCTATGTGCTGACAGAGCAGAGCCTGCTTGGGAATTCTCTCTCTCTCTCTCTCTCTGCCCCTCCCCAGCTCTCAGCTCATTCTCTCTCTCTCATGAAAGAAAGAAAGAAAGAGAGAAAGAAAGAAAGATAGATAGATAAGAGATCTGGTTTTGGAGACACAGATACAGGCTGGAATCTTGACTCTGAAATTTACTAAGGGTGTGATTTTGGGAAAATGACTTAAATCTGCCTAAATCTGTAAAAATAAAAGAAAGAGAAAGATCTATATTATATGATACCTACATAATAAGAGTTTTTATGGAGATAAGACCAAATATTAACTAAAGTAGAAAGTTGTTCTTGTTTTAGAGATGATACATTCCTTCAACAATAAGGATTTAAACTTTAGCTTAAATTATTTAATTATGTATTTTACTGTTATTTTTGGATTTAAGTTGAAAATTTCCTTCTCTTTTTCTCTTTACACAGATTCTTGAGATTTCATCTTTGTGAGGAAAAACAAACTTTTGTCTTCTTTTACTATATTCAAGCAATCTAAGTTTTTGCATTGGAAAAAGGGTCTTTGTTTTCTCATTATCATGGAATAATTAACATTTTAACTGAGTATTTGTGGAAATATCCACATTTTAGAACATATATATTATGACTTGTATAACTTGCTGCTTGATTGGTCTTGACTAAAAATCAAAATTATGATTCAAGTAAAATGGGCCACAAGTTTTATTAAGTATTTTAAACATTGGGGTCACAGAAAGCCCTGGCCTAAGTGACAAAAATTGACATGTTAATTTTAACACCATATTGGTGAGATTTGTTGTTGTTGTTGGGAACAAATACACTTGTGTACCACAAAATATATTAATGTTCTACTTATCATAATATATGAGCCTAAAGGCAGGACTAATTCACACCTTCCACTATCATTGACTATAAACTCCATGAATATTTCTTGAGTTGGTTTAATATCATTTCTTTGTAAATGAATAGCCTTATTTTAGGGATACTAAAGTTTCTTTAAAATACATCTTATTTGTTTGGTGACATAGTTCAGATTTCATTGGTTTGGAGATAGGAGGAGTCTGTCAGAAGGAGACCTCTTTGGGGACATGACAATTGAAACTGAGGTGTGAAAGCTGAGAAGTCTAAGAAGGAGGAAAAGAATTGGGTGCTTGGGTGGCTTAGTCACTTGAGTATCTGACTCGGTTTTGGCTCAGGTCAGGATCTCCCGGTTTGTGAGATTGAGCCCTGTGTTGGTCTCTGCACTGACAGTGTGGAGCCTGCTTGGGATTCTCTCTCTCTCTCTCTCTCTCTCTCTCTCTCTCTCTCTCTCTCTCTCATTGTGCCTCCCCCACTTGTGCGTGCTCTCTCTAAACAAACAAACAAACAAACAAACTTAAAAAAGAAAAGAGCAGGGGCAACTGGGTGGCTCAGTCAGTTAAGAGTCCCATTTCACTTTGGCTCAGGTCATGATCTTGTGGTTGGTGAGTTTAAGTCCCACGTTGGGCTCTTGGCTGTTAGCGCAGAGCCCACTTCGGATCCTCTGTCTCCCTCTCCCTCTGCCTCTCCCCTGCTTTCTCTCTCTCTCTTACAAAAATGAATATGTTTTAAAAATCTGTAAAAACAAAAAACAAAAATGATTCAGGCAGAGAGAATAGCATGTGCAATGACCCTGAGGCAGAAAAAGATGGGTATATTCAAGGATATGGGTGAAAGCCAGATACTGGACTCTGGGAGCAGGCCAAGTCATGAACCTAAGTGGCTTATGGTAGACTGTTTGCCTGTGCCCTGGAAATCCATGATTTGTCTTATATGAAGTCTAGATGGGTAGAGGAAGAGTTGTGTGCCTAGATGACAATTTCCATACACCCTGTTCCATCGCATTTGATTCAGGTATTTCTACTCTGAAGGGGATTTCTGATTAGAATCTGACTGGCATATGTGCTGTTCACATTAAAACAGAATGACTTTGTATCCTAATAAAAACTTCCTGGGTTCCACCAGTGATGTGTTTTCTTTTTAGTAGCTTAGGAATTTGAGGCACAGAATGAAAAGTTAGTGAAAGTACTGTGAAGACGCCATCGATCCAACTCTAGGTTTTCTTCCTTTTGCATAAAGAATGACAAAAAAAATCTCTCTCTGGAATAGCAGTTGAACTTTAGACGAAAGTTGTATTCAGTTCTTTGTAGTCTTCTGAATATTGCCAACCAACCAGACACAGCTTTAAACAGAGGCACAAATGATCTAGGTTCTGAGCGGACGTGTGAAATCAAACACCGAACAATGGAAGTCATGTTGCTCTTGGGGAGGAAGTTCGGACTCTATTATGGGGCATTCGTCTCTTTCACAATAAGGAAATGTACCTCTCAACTCAGACCCAAATACTTTCACAGGAATTAGTCATGGATCATAGACTATAAATCACAGGAAAAAGCTCAAAGATGGCAAAATCCTATTCCCCTCATTCTAGACACATGGGGTCCCAGAGAGGTGAAGTGACTATCTACGTATAGACATGAAATGACTTGCCAAAAGTCACACAGATGTGAGCTAAGTCTAGAACCAAGTGACCTAATTTCTAATCTGATGGTTTTCCCTCTAGGCCTTACCTACCCCCAAATAACCAAATTCTTGTATTAACATGAAAAAAGGAAAAAAAATTACTGAAAATAAAACAAAATGATTCATAAGATTATATCTAATCTCAGGTACTTATTAAAAAGTTATCATTTTGAACACCTTGTAGCCACTGAGGCCAATTTCCAAATTTTGAAAATACTGGCTATATCACACTGATTGCCATGAATATTTTCTCAAAAAATAGAGGATTGCATATGTTCTGTGACCAAGTCTGTAACCTTCCTATGCCCCTCTCCAGCCCTACGCCGCTCATCATACTCTATGTGCCTTTGTCTCATTAATTTTCTCCTTTCAGAGGAAAAGAAATATTGTCATTGGTTATCCTTTGATGAACTTTGGACTCTTAATCCAACCTTTTACTGATGTTAGAGTTGTGACAAACTCTTAAAACAAAACCACATTTGAAAACTCCACATAATCTAATTTCAAGAGAATTGGCTGTGGAGAAATGTCTTAGCATTATGGATCATCATGTGTAAAGAAAATGGCCTAATCATATTTTTCATCCAGCTGTTGTTTTTAAAATTTAGGAAATGGACCAGCCATCAGATATGTTTAGCAAACAAATACATTTAAGGTCAAGGAAGGAAATTGAAACTGGATGATTTTGTTATATTTAGCAATCCATCTTTAGTCAGATTTAGTCATATTATGTAGCCATTACATGTGCAGTTTTAATGAAGGGAAGACATCACTCACTTCCCAATTGGACCTAACGGGAAGATCTGCCCATTTGTTCCCAAGTAACTGCAGGGTGTATCTTAGGTACATGCGCTAGGTATTTGGGGGGGGGGGTTGCTTCAAAGTTACTTTGACTCTGAATTTCTTCCTTCTGCTGCTTCTGTCCAGGGCAGGGGTTATTTGGAAGGAGTCAAACAAACACATCAGTAAACATGCTCATGGATATGGTATTAATTAATATTTTCTAACTTAGTGTGGCAAATCCTGACTTCAGATAAATGCAAATCTCTACACATCTCAGTGTCTTCAGCATATTTTATGCAAATAGTTGTTAAGAATAAAAATTCTAATTTCAAATGAAGAAAATTCATGACATGCATCTTGGGTTGCGGTTTAATCACTGTATACCCAGGAAGGTATCGACAGTTGTCCCGTGGAAGCTATTAAAGTTGCTGTCCAAGGTTAAATGAAATTGCAGTTTATCAGAGCAGCATTGAGAAAATAAGGGAATCTGTTCATGGCTCTTGATTAATGCCAAGCGTGATCAACACAAGGGGGTTCATTAAGCTATACATCATGTGGGTAATTTAACATGTCATTGTGCCTGCTGTCTGCTTTGAGTGTGCACAGCCCTGAGTTTCAAAGTTGTATCTCTGATGCCACTGAGTTCTGCACAGAAGCATCCCTCTCCTTTTGCTGTACACTTTCCATTATGCATACTTATTTTTTTAGACATGTTAAGCATTTCGTAAATATTACCTAATATGTTTGGGGACAAAATATGCCTTGGCTTTTTAATTGGTTCCCCTTACACTATATATATATATAATAAAACTTATTAGGAAACTCTTTTCCTTTTGGATTTTTCCTTTCCCCAATCCTATGTATGTCTTAAAATCTGATATGCTGTGGAAAAAGCTCTTGAAATCATTAACTCAATCCATGTTAATTTTTAATATTCTTATTTACTTATGTGTTGTAGTTAAAATATCACTTACACATTTCAGAGATTTATTTTTCAGTGATCTTAGTTTTTCTAGATGTGATGAAGCCTTTATCTAAAAGTATGAGAACTCTGATTTTGGCTTCTAGTTTTACTTAATTTTTCCCTTTAATTTACCTTACAGAATTAAAGTTGACACTGTTATTCACATTGAATGGAACTTGGCAGCTTATTAAAGAAAAAATATTTTTATGTAAAAGACTAAAAACTTATGATTTATCATTCCACATAATTTATTTATTTATTTATTTATTTGTTATCTAATACATGGAATTCAATATAATCATGCTTTATCACTCTCACTTAAGGTTGACTCTCCCAGTCACCAAAGATTTATGAGATGCAATGAACTAGAGGCCAAGATCTCAGCCATAACATCAATGGTTGTTGCAAGGAAGGACATGGCAAGGGAAATGTGACCACACTGAATGCAATCTTAATATCAACATTTCTGAGCAGTAATTTAGAGAGTAGGTTCCATGCTGTGTGTCTTTTAGAATCCTGTGAGCACATAGGCCAGTTGGTAATATGGACGGGGTCCTCAAACTTCCTAAAATATCCCAGTATGACAACTGTATACAGATGGCCTTGTCTTGGAATTTGGCTAATGTCTCATTAAATTAGAATCTTTAAGGGTTTTTTTAAAAATGGGACTCCCATATGATAGTGTGATGATTTTTAAGGCCAAAAAAATACCACATAAATAATTGATAGGACCTAAATACACATATGAAAGAAACTTCCATCACTGATTTGCAAGATATTGAGCTAGTTTGTTGGGGGTGATAGCCTTGTTGGCATCTACCATTCTTGAGAGATTAGAATGATGTTTAAGAGCTGAAGAAATCAGGTGCTAGCTTTTAAAGGCACACCTAAATAATGGAATGTTATTTTCATATCTGTATTTTGTGTGTGTGTGTGTGTGTGTGTGTGTGTGTATGTTTTTGGTGGGTTGTGAATTCAATATCTATAATATCCTCAAAATGAACTGTTTGATTATTTAAATTGGATGTTTGAAAATGTATTTTAATTAGGTTCAAGATCAAATTAGAATGGTGTCTAGTGAATACCAAACATTTTCAAAAGCAACACAACATAAAGTGTTTTCCTTCCTGGTATGTAAAGTAGAAAGGATGTGTTTTCACTTGTCAGCTTTCATACACAACTCCCAGTAACTATAAGATGGGTCTCCCTTAAAAAAATAACGCAAAGGTCATTTGTATAGTCAAGGTCCTCTCCTTGAATACTTTTTTAAAAAAAGTACTGATTGTTTTCTGCTTCCATTAATTGGCAAGAGTTTATTTACAAGACAATAATTAATTACACCTCTGGGAAGCCCAAGAGTCAACATGAATCAAAGCAGTCTTGGTAAGGAACATGGAAGTCTCACATAATTAAGCAGGGCGCTGGAGACCAATTGTTTATAGAATGATTTTGCTGGAGCTAATTGACACTAATTATTTAATCTGATTTTCTTCTTCCTAGTTATTCTTCTACAGAGTCGCTGCTTTCTGCTAATGATGTGCAGGGAACTATCAAGGTGCTCTATGCCTCCATTCAGTGTAGCCAGCCTTCTTTATAGGTAAATGATATTGCTTAGGTCCTTTCCTAGCAGGCTACAGAGTGTTATACAAACAAACCAGTTAGGAAATCAACAAATGATCACTAGTAAAATCTTTACCAAGCAATCATTTGTATTGATGGCTGTTATCTTTTTCTCATGTAAGAATAGTCCAGTTTTCAGTCAGATTTAAGTTAAATTCATTTAAAATAAAAAGAAAATGAGTATGCAATGAACTGACAGTTTCCACACAATATTTTTATGCATGAGATGAGGGGAAGACTGGAGTATGATTGAAAAGAAAAGCAGAACGTTTATGCAGCTGCCTAAATAAAAAGAAATATTCCAATTGAGCATATAGTGAAACATAGGGTACCAATTACATGGAAAAATGCTACTTTCTATACAGGACCTATGCTGATGGGTAAATGAACTTGGGAAATGTGCTAGCTAATTAAGAAGCATGCAATATGAATTGCATTTTCTACTACCAAGTGTCTCTGTGGTTTCTGCTCATCGGCTGCTCCCTCCTCTGAATATCACTGTTCCCTGACAGATTTCGTAGTTAAGATAATCAAAGATGGGCATTAATTTACTGGCTGTATGTTTTGATTCATTAGGTTCTTGATTCTCCACCATATTTAGGATATTGTATTTTGTGCCAGATTCAGATTCTAGCTAATCTTCTGGCTAAGAAGTTAGGAAAAATGGAATCTCTGCCCCCTTTGTAGTACTGTGAAGAATAATAGGTGTATTTTTGGATCTCTGTTACCCACCTCACCCTCTCTGTGTACACCCCCACCCACCTCTCTGGTGATGTCCTAATCTAGTCTGTACTAATCCCTTTCCTAACTCATTCTCTCCTCCCACTTTATTTTCTTTTTCTGCCATAACACGTCCTGTAATTTATCCCTCAATCTCTCCATTCTGTTTCCAGTGTGACAGGGTAGCTAAGGAGTCCATGGTTAATTTTAAATTGCTCATTTCCCCACATTATTTCCTGTTTTGGATGTGATCAATATTTTCCTTGCTGTAGAGTGCCCTCAAGAACTTGGTATAGTGGGAGGATTTAGACACGAAAAGAAACATTTTGGGGTATTGTGAGATGTGTAAATGGCAGATTGCAGAATCCAGACTGCAAGGGCATTCAGCCAATGTGAGACCTTAAAGGCAGTTCTCTTTTAGAAAATACTGTGAGATATAATAATTGCTATTATTTTATGCCAGGCACTGTTGTAAATGCTTTACATGCTTAAATCAGTGAATCTTCTCAAAAATCATGGGGGGGGGGGGAATGTTTTAATGTATTTATTCATTTATCCCCATTCTACAGATGAGGAAGCTGAGGCATTAAGGTTATATAACTTGTCCAAGATCAGATGACTGCTGAGTAGTGAAGATGAGATTCAGCTGAAGGGGTCTGACCCCAAAGCTGAGCTCTTAACCGTAGTATCTGAAGGAGATGGGCTGGAACTTTTATTTCTAGTTCTTTGGTCAGTGTGGTTCTCAATTCTGGCTTCTCATTACAATCACATGACAGGTATTTCAAAAGAAAACTTAATCTCTGGTGGGTAGGGCCCAGCCTTGAGTGCCCCCTGTGATTCTCATGTGCAGCTAACCTTTTAAGTCCGGTTCCAGGCTCTAAAGTGGGAGCTGTTTAACACCCATCTCCTGTCTATGCGCATTGCGCACCATTTGCAAAGGTTGTAAAATCATGTCAACAATCCTTTGTCAGGAAGCAGTTCCCAAGGTACCAATTCTCAGTGTCAAAGAGTCAAACTCAATAGATCCCAGGTCTCTATATTTGTAAATAGATCTAACTGTGACTGTTTGTTCAGCCACACCCAGACGGAGGGCTTCCTAAATGCCTAGTCTGTTTTTACCACTGGTGTTATTTTAATGCTTCTCTTATAGAATTATCTACATTTTAGATTTGGCTGATTGTGTTTTGTTGTTTAGCACACATTCTTTTCCTTGTATTTCCTGTAAATGGTTTTTAAGATCTAGACCCTTGATTGCATATTGACTCTGATTATTTGTGAGCATACTTCATAAATACGTATATTGCCTAATGCAACACAGCAGGAGGCATGTAACGTCTGGTTGCCCTACTTTTAATGGATGATAAGATTGATCAGTGAAGTCACATCTTGCCAATCTGAAACCTCCATTATAACGTCCCCCCTTAATCTTTTATCTAATGGCTTTTAGCCATTGAAGATTGTTGCGAGATGGGTTATTTCATCAGAAGTTGCAAAATGGTGATATTCTAATTCAACCATTCCTTCTGCATTTGTTAACCACATTTCTTCTATAAAGGAGAACTTTTGCTCATCAACTATTTAATTAATCTGAAATCAATTTGTATGGAAAATGCAGTTAAATGCTTGATTTTTTGCCTATTAATTTTCATAGTAGGGACGCCTGGGTGGCGCAGTTGGTTAAGCGTCTGACTTCAGCCGGGTCACGATCTCGCGGTCCATGAGTTCGAGCCCCGCGTCAGGCTCTGGGCTGATGGCTCAGAGCCTGGAGCCTGGTTCCGATTCTGTGTCTCCCTCTCTCTCTGCCCCTCTCCCGTTCATGTTCTGTCTCTCTCTGTCCCCAAAATAAATAAACGTTGAAAAAAAATTTTTTTTAAATTTTCATAGTAATGAATTTGATGTTCTGGTAATCTTTAAAGGAAACTCATGTTATTTTTGGTTAGCACTATAAGCTTACAGCTTTCAATGCATTGTAGTGATGATTCTTCTTGATACCTACATTGTCCCATTTTCAACTGGAAGAATGATTTCAAATTTATTGCTGTGTTCATTTGATATGACTCTGGTAGACATTGATAGCAATCATATATCCTAGGCACCTTCTCTGTAATTTCTGCTCCAGCCCTGGAATCAGCCCTGGTTCCTGTTTAGTGGGAAATGGTATTTAAAGGTCATGATATGGGGTGCTCAATACTACTGGGTTGTCACTGGCTCTAAATCTTTTTATTTGGCAGGTATGATATGCTTTTTAAGAAAGAGAAATAAATTATGAACATGCACTGAATAAATTATGAACATGCAAATATAAAAGTACCCCTTTTTTTACTTAATGCTTTTGATTTTATATTTGTATCTCTTTTCACTTAACTGAAAATCTGACTTCCCAATAGCATGAACATAATCCGTAATCAATTGTTTGCTTTATTCTCTTCTCTTTCTCTCCATTTGTATATGAATATGCATGTTTATATGTGTGTGCATGTGTGTGTGTGTATATGATATTTTTACCAATAGCTCTTCATAAGAGACTCTTAAACTGAGTGTAGTTTAATATTTCATCGTGGCTCCTTTTCTCTTTTTGATCTATACTGCTAGAATAGTCAAATTCTTTGTTTCAAAGTCTTTGAAATATTAATATTAATATTATTAATATTAATACATGGCCATATTCATTTTAAGTATGTTTTCAATTTTATTTATTTTTTAAATGTTTATTTATTTTTGAGAGAGAGAGAGAGCATGTGTACATGAGCAGGGGAGGGGCAGAGAGAGGGAGACAGAACATCCGAAGTGGGCTCTGCACTGACAGGAGAGAGCTTGATGTGGGGCTTGAGCCCATGAACCAAGAAATCATGACCTGAGCAGAAGTCGACCACTTAACCAACTGAGCCACCCAGGCACCCTGTTTTCAATTTTAAAGGATTCCCTCTTTAAAAATTTTATTTTAAATTATGTAAAACAGCTACATAGTTCTTGAGTCAAAACCATAAAACAACTCAGAGAGATCTAACTTTTGTCTTAGTTCTCTTGTCTCTTTTTCTTTCTTATCCCAAGTAGGTAACTATTTTCCTTTTTTTTGGGGGGGGGGGGCGGGTGGAGTGATCCTTCCATAGTTTCTTCTGTAAACACACACACACACACACACACACACACACACACACACACACACAAAACATAGCATGCCCCTGTCTTCTTACACAAAGGTAGCCTGTAAACACACGTATTCTTCTGTCTCTTGCTTCTTTACCTAATGATAGATCCTGGGCTCATTTGCTCCACTACAGAGTTTAGAGGTCTTCCTTGTCACTTGTCATACTTGAATGGTATGGGTGGCCACATCAGGCTGCTGAGTCTCCTAGTTCCTTTTTTTTTTTTTTTTTTTTAAGTTCGAGGTCTTTTTCTTCTCATATAGGCCATGTCTTGCAAGTCTATGTTTGGGTTCATTTTCTTTGCATAATCCAAGGAATCCTAAATTATGCCAAAGCTGGCTGTCTTGCCACCACCAAAATGGGTTCTGAATTCAAATACAAAGATGACATCTGGTGTGGTCTTGTACATTTTGGCTAGTTTTTCCCAAATTTTTGTCTTAGGTACTGTTGCCTTTCTAGGATGAAGAATATCAATGACTATTTGTTTTTGCTGAAGTAGTCAGTTGGTCATGAACTTCCTGGTCCAGATAGTTACTGTGTTGTTCATGATGGTGGCCGAGCTTCAAACAGCCAGGGAGGAAAAGAGCTCTCCTACTTCTTTTTAATTCCAACATGATCTCTCACATTCAGCTCTCTTAGCCTTTGAAGAAGTCCAATCTTTTTGGTCCACCTCCCCACTTCTTGTCCATATTGCTTTCCATCACACACACAAAACTCGAGCATTTGGTCTTGTTTGGAATACACATTCAGTAAGTGCTGGGTGACTAGAACATATGCAACAATGAGGTTTCCTTCATTTCACTCACAGAGAATCCCTGAAGTTAAGACTCAGCTTTTCTTTCTTGAGTTGCCTCTTGTTTCTCAGCCTGGATGACTTTACAATAATCTTATCTTTTCCTGCTCTAAATCTGTCTCTTTCTGAATCCAGCTTCTTTTTGATCTCCCCTCCTCATAGGGTTAACCTATCTGATCCAGTCTCTCCACAGTCTTGGATGGTAATAGTGTTGAGGATATGGAGATTTTTCTATCTTAACAGTTCTCCCACTTCTCCAGAATCATCCCTCTCAGGAACTCATCCATTCTCAGTTACAAAATGAGGATATCATAAAAAAAAAAAATTCTTTTTGTGATTTACTTATACTCTACTTCATTCCAGAGGGGATTCGAGGCATTTAACAGGGACGATGTTATATTTATTTAGTAACTGACCAGAATATTGGAGAAGGGTTTTAAATTATGGACATAAAAACTCCTACATATATGCAAGACAAACCTATCAGAAGCATTTTGGTGCTGAAATAATTGCTAAAATACTGTGTGTGTTATTACTAAATTAAAAAGTCTTGTTCAGCAGTGTAGATAATCATAGCATGTGGCTTCTAAAATTTTACATGCCTCTTTATAGGACTGTAACTCCTAAGGTTAATCAGAAGCTCCTGCAGGCTGTCTTTATCTTATCATGGTTACAAATCCATCTGAGTTTGGGAATGTGAATTATCTCAAAAGCTAAACTTTAACTAAATTCTTCAGCGGACTTAGAAAAGACATTCTTGAGAGCAGTTGAAATTTTACTTTTTCTAAGGAAGTTGGGTTTTTTTGGTGGATATAGAGACATGAAACTTGAAAATACATTTGCTTTATTTCCCTGTGTGTAAGGGAATTTAAGAAATCACCAACGTTAAGAATATTTGCTCATATTTTCTCCCTCCTAAGTTTTTTATTCCGATACAAATATAATACATGCTCAGATTATAAAACATAGATCAGACATACATGGAGTAAAAAGAAAAGAATAAAATCTTTCTCTCCCTAAAAAACTGTGATAAACAGCATTAATATTTTGATATATTTCTTTATAGGATTTTTCTAAATATAATATAAAATAGAAATTTATATAATCTAAAATATAGTTGAAATTGTATCACATGTAGTCTTTTATGTCCTCCTTTTTTCTTTGCTTGTCATTATGGTTATTAAGCATGTTTAAGACAAATCATTAAAAATTCTTTGTACTATAATTTTAATATTTTCATGGTATTCCATCATACAGAAATTGCAAAATGTATGCAATCATTCCTCTATTGTCTCACAGTTAAGCTCTTTATAGGTTTTTGTTTGTTTGTTTTTTCTGAGTATAAACCACTGTTTACATTTTAGGTAACTTCCTCAGGCTCTATTCCAGGAGTGAAATTACTAACAACTAATTGGCTCAGTGTTTGGTCTGTCACCCCTACTCTTAATCAAGATGATCAAGTCTGTCAGGAAGTGTAGGAGATAGAACTCCTATCCCATTGGGACTGAAATGTTCCAATTTCAGTCATGATACATAGAATGCCTGTGAACAACAGTCATCATTAGTTAATGAGAGCATCCTTCAGCATGGGTAGATCTGAGTCCTGGCAGGTAAGGACCCTGAGGGGAAGACAGGATTGCTGGGTTCTAGTCTCAGCTTTTCCACAATCCACTTGTAAGACCTCAGCAGCATTAATGTCTCTGTGCCTTAGTTTCCTAGTCTACAGGAGGAGGGAATTGTACTATATTTACTAAAGTTTCTTGTTGTTCCCAGGTTGCCCGATTTTATGTTTGGAAGTTTAAGGTGACCTACCTAGGTCCAAGGCTACTGTCTAAAGATGTGGCTGGTTGGATTCCTGTTTTGTCAGCATCCCATCAAATCCATGTTTTATTAGCAAATGAAGAGAGCACAGCTTTGCTTGTTCATTGGCTCAGTCCTGGTTGTCCTAGTTCATGCAACTTACTCGAAGTCCCAAGTTACCTGACAGTCTTGTTTGAGTCTGCCTCTCACCCTCTGGCAAACTCTTTTAGCTCTTCATGTCACAGTCTTCAAGAATTCTTCTAGAGACAATTATCTGGAAGTTTCTGCTCACTAATAACTCAGGCCGTTCATCTGCTTATGTAAGGAGACCTTCAAATCAGGAGTGTCAACTCTCCCCGAAGGCTCACCACTTGTCGTCCATCCTCTGGCAAATGATACCTAGTAGAAAAAGACAAATTTGCTTCAAGAAGTTCAAAGTGTGCCGTGAAGCATGGGATAGAGGAATGTAGTATTAATCTGCCGTTGACCTTCAGCCTAAAGTCAAGGTTTACACAGTGGCGATTGTAGCCAACTTATCATGTGGCTATGGCATCGAGGAACTGCCAACAATATCTCTTTTAAGAACAAGAGCAGTACCTACCAAACCATCCACACTCACCCTCAAATGGAAAGGGATGGTCACTGACAGAAAGATCTCAGTGCAAAGTTTATTATACTGCAGTGGTTCTCAGATTTGAGCATGCATCAGAGCCATGTGTCAAAACATAGATTGCTGGACCCTATCCCCAGTGCTTCTGGTTCACTGGGTCTAAGATGGGGCACAAGAATTTGCATTTCTATCAAATTCCAGATATGCTGCTGATGCTCCCAAGACCACACTTTGAGAATCAGTGGCCTACTGGATTTGAAGCACTCTTCACTGTAATTACACTGGTGTCTTCCATTTGAATGAAAGGTGAGGTTGCAATAAGATGTTAAGTAGCATTTATAAGGTGAAGGGTAGTGGCTGCAGGTAGGGCTGGCAATAGATATTCTATAGAGACTAACCCAAGGAGAGTCAAAGTAGTACCATAGAGAATATGGAAGTTAAAGCGTAATGACTGAAGGTGTTCCTAGTGGAATTTGGCTGTCAGAGATGAGTAGCTAAGCCTAGAGAAGAAGCCACTAGGGTAAGGAGCTTAACTGGCAGCAAAATTGCGTCTTTACAGAGTAACCATCTGTAGGTCAGTTACACATTGAACTTAGTCAATTATCGGCTCCTATCAATTTACACTTTTCTCAATTAGTAATGCTACATCTAGTTTTTCTCTGAAAATATGAATAATAGTGATAGATTACTAATAGAGTAGTCTATTATGGAATATTGGCTTGCAGGAAACTTGTTCTTTTCTTGCATTTTTTTCCACATAAGAATTTTTCACATTTAAATGATCTGCATCTTCCAGTGCTTGCCCCTTCCAAAGGGAGTTCAATATACCACAGCTCCCAGGAATATGGACAGGAGGAACTCTACTTTATAGTTATTGTCTCCTAGAGGCACTCCCTCTTGTCCAAGTTTCAGCCAGAGAATCAATGGGGAGCAAACCAGGATCAATTTTAATTGATTGTTCAGGTTTTTTCTTTTTTTATAATTGGCATTCTTCCCTGATGCTTGACAGAATAACAAGTAGACTGTGATGCCCTGTAATTTTAACTCCCATTCTACATGCATATCACTGTATAGCTACTATTGTACCTACAGCAGGACACTGCCCCCATGCAATGTCAGAGGAAATAGGGGAGCAGAAGGTAGGAGAAATGTGACAAAATTGTGCTTATATGTGTTTGCCTACACACAGACACAAACACATGGGCTCCAGTTGTCATGGTTTTGGCCAAGACGTCCATTTCTGATAACAAAATAGTGTACAGGGAATAAACTTTTGCAAATATTAAACTGATATGGTTTCATCTCCTCCTTAGTACACATTTGTAAACTTCTCCAAGGTTATATCAAGAGATTAATTTTTCCAAAGTAGGAGAGAATAGGATTAGGAAGACTCTTGAAAACCAAATTTGGATACTAGAGGACATTGGAAATCTAGCAAATGTGGAAGACAATGTGGGTTGCTTCCTTAGCATCTATTCCCCCCTTGTAATCTTGCTAACAGAATCCAGACTTTGGGGTGACACTTGTACCCAGCCACAAGGGATGAAACTTGAAGGTTTAAGTAAATCATAGTAATCTAAAATAACTGAAAAGTACCCAAATCAACAGTTGTCCAACTTGGTGACATATTACATTCAACTGAGGAGCTGAAGAAATACTGAGGCTTGGCATGAATACTGATTTAATTGGTCTAGAGTGAGACAGAACGTTAATATTCCTAAAACTCAACAACAGCTATGGATGAGAAGCATTGGTTTAAAATTTTAAAATCACTATTTTCTAAAACAAATTTGACCATATTTAGTTTCCCTTCATACTTGCTGTTATGAGAATATTTAAAGACAAAATAATGAAGCCATGTTCCCCCTGTACTTCTGAGTTAATAGTATTAGAAAGCATGGGGATCTACCTAAATATTCATTTTTGAGTCCTGTCCTAGGTATTTTCCATACACTTTCATTAAATTCTTATAACACTACAGAGAAGTACAATTAATATCCTCATTTTGTAGATGAGAATATTGAGGCTAGGCAGAGAGGTAGTGAGGGAGTCAAACCCAGATGTTTTGGGCTCCAAACTTCATCATCTTTCTACTGTTTTTCAAAAGCTTTCTCTTTTCATCCATTTCCCAGTAGCTGGTTCCTACCCCTTGTTTCCCTGGTTCAAATCCAAGACAGTAACTTGACATTTCTGACTCTCCACTCTAATCTTCCAGCTCCTCCATTTAAGATTCACTCCAGTCATGACCCAAACTTATTAGACTACTTTTGGGGATCAAAATTGTGTCTGTCAGTCCAAGGCCTGAAGCCCAAATACTTGCACTCTTAGGAGCATTCCAGTGCCTCCAATCCTAGAGAAACAAAAGAGATTCCCTTGAGCTTCCTGATGCGCACTTCTAGAAGCTGCTTTCTTCTTGTGCAAACATTTGCTGTGAATCATCAGGAATTAAATTCATCTGTACATTGTGCTTCAGTTGACTCTGGGATGTTAATGATCAGAATTTGCTATCTACACTAAGCAGTCTGGATAAAAAATCAGATGTCAATTTTAGTGTAACATTTCTTGTAATGAACTCTAACTCTCAATGCATCTTGTAAGAGAGCTTAAGGTCTGAATTCCTTCTTTCACCACCAGTGGCCAAAAAACCCTAAGTCATTTGTTTTTAGCAGTATTTTGCTTGGCTGTCAACCAAATATTCTTTACTCATGATCAGTGTATATTTCTTTCAAAAAAAAATTCTCAAGCCAATACTAACTGACTTGATTTATTTTGTTTCTGATATTTCTCTTACTTTACTCACGTTTCAGTCCATTACATCGAAGCTGCTGAATTCTATTAAAAAGGCCCGTTTTCCAAATGACCAAAGTAGTTGTGAAAAATATCATTGTTAACTTTCTGAATAATTTAGTACCTCAGTTCATGTTGGTTTGCACTCACTGAACATGCCATTTTTTTACTGTGTAAATATGACAGAAGTATATTGATCTTGTGTCTTAAGTGCTTAATCAAACTCTATTAATACTGCTGGTCATAAACTATCTATCAGTAAGACATGGCTTTGAAATGTTTGCATCTATGAATCAAACTTAAATGAAATAATATATCATAAGACTATTTTTCTGGGCCTAAGGGAAGTTGATCCTAAATTTCTCATGTTGTGTTATTAACCTGCGTGTTGGCTTTGTCTACTTCTATGTAAAGTATGCTGATTTATTAGAATGCTCACTCTACAGTAAACTGTAATTGGATGCTCTTGAAAGAATGAGTTTCATTGATCTAGGCAATGACCACAGATATTACTGAAGTAAACCTCTTAACAGTGTTGGGGCGTATTTTGGCCATGATCAATGTTTCTGAATCTTCCCTTGGAATTTTTTTTGTTTTGTTTTGTTTTGTTTTGTTTTATTTAGTGCTATCTGCATTGATTTAAATCTGCAGTAAATGGTAAGTACTAAATTTATCTTGACACAAATTTCATTACTTTTCTGGAGATGCAAACTTTTCTTTGTTTACTATAGATTAAAAATCTTCCCTGATAGCTTTTGAAAATAATCTATTTGTACTTATGTCAGTGTGCATCAACAGCTGACAATAAGTAAAGTGAAAAATGAAAGACATTGCATTTAAATAGTTAAATTGAATTCCTTCCTTCCTTCCTTCCTTCCTTCCTTCCTTCCTTCCTTCCTTCCTTCCTTCCTTCCTTCCTAAGGTTTTCAAGTATCTACCTTGGTGGTTTCTAAAGAAATTCTGAATTTTCTAAAAACTAAAGGTCAAGTTCAACAGGTTTGACTCTCCTTTATGCCTGTGACTAGAAATTGACAAGTAATATGCTAGAGGATGAATAATGAGTCTGATTTTGATACAGTCCTAGCCCCTAAGCTTTTATCTTGACGAGCGCGGGCTTTGCAAGTAACTTTCCGCCCTACTTAACAACATTACGCCTAAGGGAAAAAAATCAGGAACAGGTTCTAAACTACACGTGAGCTATTTATCAGTCTTCTGAATTAGACATCATGGAAAATGTAGAAAATACAGTTTAGTAACATTTTATTAGAATTAAAAGACAAAGAAGGGGAAAACCCCCAAGAGCAGATATATGCATGGTACAATTTGGGGTTAGAGTAGAAATTACTTGAGGATGTTAGATTTTTATGTCCTTCATTTTAATGTCTACAATAAAGTTAAAATTCTCCCTGGTGTAAAGAAAATACAGGGCACTATGTTTATTTGGCTTTCTTTCAAAAAGTAGTATACACAAAGCTATACATGCACATATTATAAAGTTCAAAAAGTAGCAAAGGGATTTGGGGTAAAAAGTAAGCCATCCTTCTACTATCCAGTAGTTAGCTACCTAATCATCTCCCTGCAAGCAACCAGTTACCTGTTTTTTGTATATACTTCTAGAGAAACATTCAGTGCACTTAACAACTATGTGTGTATGTATATATGTGTGCATGTATACACAAATGGTAGCACATTGCAGTGTTCTCCATCTCGATTTTTTTCATTTACCAATGCTTTAAAAGACTTTTCCATATCATTACACACTCTTGTCTCATACTTTTTTTTTAACGTTTATTTATTTTTGAGACAGGGAGAGACAGAGCATGAATGGGGTGGGGGGGTCAGAGAGAGAGAGAGGGAGGCACAGAATCTGAAACAGGCTCCAGGCTCTTAGCTGTCAGCACAGAGCCCGACGCAGGGCTCGAACTCATGGACGGCGAGATCATGACCTGAGCTGAAGTCGGACACTTAACCGACTGAGCCACCCAGTCGCCCCCCCTTTTTTTTTTTCTTGTCTCATACTTTTAAAAAAGCTGTGCAATAATCTATTCATTAGATGTATCATAATTTATTTAACCAGACCTCCACTGATGGAATTTAGGTTTTTCCAATTCCTTGCTGTACATAGATTATTTGTTACATGTGCAAGCATATCTACAGGTTATATTCGTGGGTGGAATTGCTGGGTCAAAGGGCACGTTTAACTAAAATTTTGGCAAGCATTGCCAGAATGATGTTTTAATCTTTAACAATTGGTCCAGCACAGGCTCTCATCGCTCAGAATGGATGCCAGCTGTCAGGCAACTGGTCAAGGCTGGGTATCAGATGAGAGAAAGCACTGTCAAATTGCCCTCTAAACATGTAACTGCTTGGTTTCCTTTAAATGATATTTATGGGACCATACTCCTCCATAATTATTTCCATTTATAGAATTTGCTAAATCTCAGTGGTTTTTGTATGAACATTATTGCCCACAAAATGTTACTTGGAAACCACTGGTAGATTGCCTAGTAGTAAATTGCTATATTCAAACTATGTATTCAATGTAGTAAACTATTCATGACAAAGACAAATTCAGCATTGCCTGTCAACATTAATACCATGCAGGGTTCCCTGCCCATGTGACTGAGTAGGTGACTAGAGCAAAGAGTCTATCTGCCTCTTTCTCTAGAAGGTAAGCCTCATGGGGCCAGGAAGTTGTTTTTATTTCCTATGACATTATCTTCACCACTTAGAAAAATGCCTGGTAGTAGTCAGAGTGCTCAAAATGTATTTCGCTACTTATTAATAAATGGGTATTGAACTGAGAATCAAGAAGATAATCTTCCCTACAAATATGGTGAAAAGTTGTGAATATTCACAGAGTAACACTTTTCTGGTTATATATTTTCAGTTTCCTAACATTTGGAGATGAGTCACTTAGTAAAGATACATCCTGATGTCAGAATTGTTGAAGTAAAGCCTAGATTTCACCATTAGGTCTTTTAATTCAGCTCCTTGAGGAAGAGTATCTATGTTTAAATATTCTTAGACCATGGTTATTGCTAAAATTTGCACATTTTATAATATGGTAATTGTATCTAGCTAGCTGATGTCTTTTGTTTTGGAGGGCTGGGGTGTAGATACTTTCGAATGTAGAATTTAACACCTGAAGTAGTAATTATGTGTACTTAGAAATTACAGGGTAGAAATTGGAAATTGGAATGGAAAAGGCAGGTTATAGAAAATAATATGCAATATATAGATTTATGTGTTGAGTACTGTGGGGACACATAGCAAAAATTGCTTGTGATACCTTAAAACAAAGTTGCTAAGTTTCTTAATTCTCTCCGCCTCCCTTCCACCTCCAATTCATGAGAAACAATGAAGCAAAGTCATGTAACAAGATGATGGTTCCAAAACACTGCAGTAGTAACATGGAATTCAGTGCTGTCTCATAAATTCAGATCATCTGGGAAAAGCATGTTCTAGAATTATTGTTTGACATATAATACAATGTCTTCCCAACAAACTGAATTATTTGGACTCCTTCAGCCTTTTTCCCACATAAATAGATACTGTATTTAAAACACGGGGAGTTGAGATGATTTTAAAAAAAAAATCCCAGAATTTCAGGCAAATGAAAACTAGGTAAATGTAGTAGGGAATCTATACAAACTTTAAAAGACCATGAATGCTAGCCAGTTTTCTCGAAGGCTCTCACTGTAAACTCCATGAGGAATGGGTTTATTTGGTTCACCCTCATATTTTAGGACCTGGCACCCACTAGGACTCAATAAATATGTGTGGAATGAGTAGAAAGAATGTTCTGCTTTTGTGAGGCTAATGAGGTTCTTAGCAAAAGCAACAAGTGGTCAGTATTTGTTAAAATGTTGAACTTTGTAAAGCAAAGAGTTGGAGTGTTGAGTTATTAAATAATGCTCATGATATCAAGCCTGGATCCCATTAAGTCCCAGGGTAAGGGGTGAACAGTTAATTTCATAGCTGTACTAAATAGTTATATCGCATATCAGTCAAGGTGATATATCCCTCTAAATCCCTTGGAAAGCACCCAAGGGCAGAGGCCGGAAATCATTATAAACTTGGCTTGGAAAACTGCTAATAAATGGGTCATGGAACTTTTTTTTCCAGTGCAAAGAAAATAATGTAGTGATGGGATTGTGTCTTTTCCCCTTTTCTTTTGAAAACGCTTTTAGTGTTAGGATCTGTTCAATAGATGATTTAGGGATATTCTAATAATAAATGTTTCTGTGTTTTATATTCAGCACTTATGAAAGTGGATACTTGCTGAGTTGTATTATCAGATTAAAATCTCCATCAATCAAAGGGGGAGAAGAGAGGAGTTTATTGGGTTTGTAAAGATCATTTTATTAGGAAAACTGAGAATTACTAAAGTTTTATTTGAGGGTGGTAAATGGGAAGGTTTTCTGTGTAAGAACTGAATGTAGTTAAATAATAATGGGAGAATGTTTAATAGATAAGGCTTTAAGAGATAAGGCTTCAGAATTTTACAAAGAGCTTTCAGTTATAATATGCAATTAAGCATATTGGAAAAGCTATTGAAAATAAAGCATAGTTCTACATTGTTAAAGAAATGAGGACTGGAAGCAATATTCACAATTAACATCAGGTTAGTTCATCATCCCTTGATTTACAGTGATTTAACAATGTAGCATGCCACACATTTTTCAAAATCCAATTGCTAATCTATTTCAGGTCAGAATGAACTGGAACACTATTAGAACTTCATCTTGGTGGTCTGACCTAAAATGGAAATGCATGTACCCGTGCTAACAAGTTTGCATTACTTCTGGGGACTACATCATGCTTCCAGGATTGTTTTTCATCATGACTGTGCCTCATTGCCTTTGTATTCCTGGAAAACATGGAGTTCCCGATGAAGTAAAAGTGAGCTCTGCACATGAGGTAAATGTGAATTTCACCGCGGATGTGGTACAGTCAGGAGGGATTGGGATAAATGTAAATTGCTATTCCCATCCCTTTTGTCTTCCCGCTCTTTTACCCAAAAATGTCCTGCTGAAGCCCTCGTCTCCCCTCCACTCCTCTGCCCACTCCAACCCCCAAAGAAATAAAGCTGTTAGGTAAATCAGATTTCCCCTTGTTAGTGAGGAGATAATTTCGTAGTTTTCAAGGACTTTTGTAGAATGTATTGAGAAAAGTATTGAATTCCCCACATACAGTTTCCTTTGGCACCATGTGGCCAAGGTGCTGCCTCGCTAATTGGTGAACTCTGCTGATAGACTGAAGTCTCCTTGGAACACGGCATCCAAACTTGACTTGGTCTGCCCAGCTGAAGATTACTGCCTTGTGCGATGCTACAATGTGAAAAGCAAAGGAATAAACACTTAACAACTGGCCTGCACATGACTTCTTAGATATTTTTTTTTAAGTTTATTTACTTATTTTGAGAGACAGAGCAAGAGAAAGAGAGTTCAGGAGGGCCAGAGAGCATGAGAGAGAGTCTCAAGCAGCCTCTGTGTTGTCAGTGTAGAGCCTGACGTGGGGCTCGAACTCACGAACCATCAGATCCTGACCTGAGCTGAAATCAAAAGTCAGACTCTTAACTGACTGGGCCACCCAGGCACCCCAGATTTTTTGTTTTTTAATGGCATCCATGCTTGCTCCTTTAATAAACTGAATGAACTGTACAGGCCCATCATAGCAATGTCTCCTCACAGCTGCTGCACAGAGGTGACCTGCTTTAAGGAAACCCAATTCATGAAAATGCAAATTTAACCTGAACTTTACAATACAATGATCCTTCAAGACACTATGAGGACACTATAGGTATGAAGAACTTATACCTTTGCTGAGTGCTGAAGGCTTTTCTGTACTTTAAAATGTGTAAGGGGGGAAGGGCGTGTACTTCAGTTTGTTCAAGCAGAGTGTGGCCAAAAGTGGGTGTGTGGATTTTCCACACACCAGTGGGAATCCATCACTTCTGGTAGGAGGTTATTTGTAATTCTGTGGGGGAAATGGCAGTTGTGAAGATTTGAGAATGAACTAGAGACAACTTCCCTGGGCTGGGCCTTGGGCCAGAAGGGATTCCACAGACTTTTTCTGCTATATAACAAGACAAGTGGTACAATTTCCTTGATGGGACAAAGTAGCTCTTAAGAGCCCTGGACACTGGAAAGGTGACTTCCCTGAGGGGTCTGTGCTAAGAAAGACCCTGAAGCTTATGATATGATTTAGAATACAATGTATGACTTACCCCTCCCTATGTAAAGCAAAACACACATCACTCCCGAGTAATAATAATAACAGCCTGAGCTCTCACTCTGTGCCAAGCACTGTGTGAAAACCTTACTGAATTAATTTCCTGTGGCTGCTCTAACCAAATACCATAAACTGGGAGGCTTAAAACAACAACAAAAAATATTTTTCTACAATTCTAAAGACTCAAAATCCAGGTGTTGGTAGGGCCACATTTCCCCCAATGTCTCTTCTGGCTCCTGTAGCTGCACACAATTTAGCTCACGACAGCTCAACACCCCTCTCTGCCTCTGTCTTCCTGTGGATTTCTTCCCTCTAAGTGTCTCCTCCTCTTAGAAGGACACCAGTCACATTGGCTAAAGACCCACGCTAATTCAGTAGGACATCATCTTAATTTGGTCATGTTTGCAAAGACACTCTTTTTCCAAATTAGCTCACATTTTCAGGTACTGGGAGTGAGGGCTTCGACATATTTTGAGGGGGAACAGAGGTCAACTCCTAGCACTACCAGATGACTCCTTTAATCCTTGTAACAATCCCGGGAGGAAGTTCTTGTTATTGTCCCCATTTTGCAGTTAAAGAAACAGACTCAGAGAAATGGTATTATTTGCCTGAGGTCACTGAGCTGGATCGACACTAGGATTCCATAATTGCAGCTGAGACCTGACGATTCCTAAACCCGCACGTTTAATTCTGATGGAAGTGAGTTAATCTATTTCATTGGTCTGTAGCTATAATTATAGCTAGAGCTTTCTTTAGTTGGAATCAAGATAAGGGACTTCCATCACCCATTTCTTAATTCTCCTTCAAGATGTGCTTGAACTGCTTTAAGAATATCATCTCTTAAACCTTATTTGGTGGTGGGTGACAAAGGGGTCATTCTGAAGTGTTTGATGGTAGATTCATGTGGTTCTAATAGTCTCATTAATCTCCTATTTGCAGCTACAAAAATTCTCCTGGTTCAGATTTCCTATATGCAAAGATTGTGTGTGAGTAGTTGGCATCAGAGCAACACGGCTAGAATTTTTTGGAAGTTCAGTGGCCATGTGGTGCTACCATGTATTTTTGGAAATAGAGAAATAATTGCTTCCCCCCTGCCACTCATGATTTACATGTTATGAAAAATAAAGATATCTTGATGAGTTCAAAGACAATCAAAATATTACAGTCAGAAATTTTCCAACTGCTTGGAAAAATCATACACCTTTATTTCCTGGGCAATAAAAAGAACTCCTTGCCAGAGAAAGGCTTGAGTAAATGGTGAAAGGGAGAATTGCATTCCTAACATTAGCACAAGTTATTTAACCCCTCCAGGCCCCAGTTTCTCATTCATAAAATGTGGAAACAAGTAAAGATTATTAAGATACTTTCTGTGTCAAATTACCGCTCTAAAAAGCTTTCACACAGGTTGATATTTAAAAAAATGTTAGCCATGAAAGCAAATAAACAATTTAGAATAAACACCTACCATTATTCTCTTTAGCTAATTGTTGTTGTATCGGTGGTAGAAATTTTTGGTTAATAATAATACATTTTAAAATAATGTATTTAATGCCATTGATGAATGGATATGTGGAGTTTCTGTGGCTGTGCATCCTTTTTCTCTTTGAAACACATAGCACAGATTGTTGACGTATCTCAGATCTGGAAACGTTAATGTAATTGGGGTGGGTTCCCTGATCAGCTGGCCTCATCTGGCACCTGGGGTATGTGCTTTCGCCTTCACACTATCCTGCCTCACGCTCTCCTGTAGGATGCTTGCTAGCTGTATACAGGCAGTCAACATTGGAGCCTAGCAAAGTCTCAGGGTAGGCGTGCAAGCCTTTCTACTGGACAATGCCCGATGTAGGTGGGTAGCTGGGAAAACGGGTCCTCACCCCACAGTGGTGAGAACTTCCGATGAGCACAGCGACTACTCCCCAAGGATGGCCAGAAGAATTGCCTACAGCAAGGCACTGAGAGTGCTTATCAGTGCTGTTGGTGATAGCGCTTAGTCCGGTGTAACTGTCCCAGGTAGGCCCTCTGAGCAACATCCCTTCTCCTCCAATCCTCCAAAATCATGCCCTAGCTTCCAGTTCCTGCCAAGGTCAGGCTGGGAGAAGATGACCTTTTAATAACAAACATACCAATGAAGCCACATAATAGAAGCCCATTGAGCTAGCGCTGTGGGCTAAATATTTGCTCTCCTGCCATCCCAAATTCATATCACAAAACTCTAATCCCTAGTGTGATGGTATTTGTAGATGGGCCTTTGGAAAGTAATTAGATTATATGAACAAAGCCCTCATGATGGAATTAGTGCCCTTATAAAAAGGGACATGAGAGAGCTTTTTCTGTTCTCTGCCGTGGAAGGATGTGCTGGGAAGATGGCATTTCAGGAATAGGGTCCTTACCAGTACCTTGATTTTGGACTTCCCAGCCTCCAGAACTGTGAGAAATTGATATATGTTGTTTATGCTACTCAGTCTATGGTATTTTGTTATAGAAGTTCTAACTGACCAAGATAGGTAGGTATTCTCATGTTCCTTGTGTTAGTCAATGAACAGACAAACTCTGTCTCTTAACTTCTGTAAACTGGCCTCAGTAAATTATACTTTCACTGACTATCTTTCTTGCTGCATAGGGCCCTAAGAGACATTGAATTGAGATATAAAAGATCGTGTTACTTTATGTATGTATGTATGTATGTATGTATGTATGTATTATTTATTTTCTTTCATAATTGAGATTTTATTGTTTATTTTGAGGATCAATACATAGATATTTCAATTTATACACAATTCTCAACATTCATGCTGATGATCTCCAAAGTCCTACAGTTGTGACTCTTTTCTAAGCAGTTATTCTGGTGACTTTCCAGCTCAAAATTCACAGGCAGATCTTCTTTAAGAGGATGTCAGTTACCAATATCTTCAAATATTGATTGGCTGTTACATTATAGGTCCCACTAATTCACAATATAATATATATGCTACATACCCCAAATTTCAGGCTTTCACGGCACATTAACAAAGTTATTAGAAAAGTTGGGCTACCACGACCCCTGAATGATGTGGCAGAGGACATACAATTCTGACAGGGAAGAGCCAGGATCAAGAAGTGGTTTTCTTTTGGGAATGATTTTACTAAAAACATGGGAATAAAATTGACTTAAAATGTTGAAGACCTATTAAATGCACAACCTTGACTCCAAATTGCCATTCAGCATGTTTTGTGTTATAGGTGTAGAAACTAGCACTCCCCCAATCTATGGAATGTTAAGCCAACACCCAAGACACTCAAAACCTGGAATAATTCAATATTTCACTATTTTCTGGTTGTACCAAAACATAAACAATGAGCAAATGATTTTGCCCCTTCAAAAAAGCGCTTCCATGTAAAAAATAGGAAAGGGGGATACCCTCCCTATTAAAAGTGTTTTCACCAAAAAAATGCCTGTTTACAAAATAATTGGTAAAAATATTCCTCTGGATTGTTCAGGAAGGGAGACAGGGACCATTAATAAGACATGTAGGTGGTGTGAATCAGATTTGGCTTCTTCCTCTGCTGCTTCTTCGGAGGCTACACTCTCCTCTTGTCTAGTTTCTCCATTTTCTGCAGCTTAATCTTGAGATTCTTGGATAGACCCTTGACCTGTTTTCCCTTTGCTCTCCTCTCCCCTTTTGTTTCATCCTTTTGTCCAAAGATTTAACCTCTCCTGCTGCCATTTTTGGTTTCCGTTTCCACTCTTGCAGAAGCAGTTTTGGCTGATAACCTTGCCGATCTCTAGAGTTCTCTAGAGGAACTGAGGATCTGAGCTGCCCTTCCTGTTGGGCATGTGGGCAGTGGGGAGGGCACATGTCAGATGCCTGGTGCCCAGAGCCTTTGTGAAGTTGGGATGCCTGGAGGCTGCTCTTCTTCCTGCTCCCATCTCCACCTCCCCGCCCCACCCCCCGCCATTTATTTAATAATGCCTATTCATTCATTTATTTGTCCAGTCAACACATATTTACTGAGTGATCATTTGGTGGGAATCACAATTCTAGGTGTACAATGGTGGGAAGCAAACCAAACAGACATATCTCTTGCCCTCATGGAGCTTCCATTATATACATAACTGAAAGTTGAATTGTGGCTTACATTTTCCACTATTCATTTTTATTTGAACCTTTAACATTCACTAGATTTAACAGGTATGTCATATTTGTTTATTCCTCTATTTCATGTTTTATATGTGTGAGTTATTGGTATTTACTTTATATTATTGGATCCTTGAGAACAGAGATTTGTTTTTTTGTCTCTCTTTGATAGAAGACTTATTATAACAAATGTATCTTAATCAACATTTGTTAATGATTTTTTTTTCCATTTAGATTCACACAATTTTAGCCTTGGAAGAAGTCTTAACAATCATATAATTTAATCCTCCAGTTGTATAAGTGAGACTATGGAGGCTTTAGGTGATAGTATCTATTTATTTATTTTTTTAAATTTTTTTTAACGTTTATTTTATTTTTGAGACAGAGAGAGACAGAGCATGAACAGGGGAGGGTCAGAGAGAGAGGGAGACACAGAATCTGAAACAGGCTCCAGGTTCCGAGCTGTCAGCACAGAGCCCGACGCGGGGCTCGAACTCACAGACCGTGAGATCATGACCTGAGCCGAAGTCGGACGCTTAACCGACTGAGCCACCCAGGCGCCCCTGTATTTATTTTTTTTAAGTAAAATACTAGAAAGAGTTGTGGTCAGTACTACTGTTGCCAGGTTCACATAACTAGTTTGGTCAAAATGGGCTGGAATTTAGTTTTTCTGAATTACTTAATTAACTATATGATTCTTAAGTCTTTATTAAAAAATTGGTGTTTAAAGAGCTTTAATTTCAGACAAATGTCTTGAACTTAAGGTCTATTATTTCCTAGTTCCACAATCTTTGCTAATTTCTTAATTTCTCTGAGCCTTGAATCCAAATATGCATTCTTCTGTGGGTTTTCATTAGGATTAAATAAAATATGATATGTAAAGTACTTGGCATATAACTCATTCTGATAATGTGGGTGGCCTATTTTCAACATGCCTGCCAAATCCTGGAGACAGAACAAGCAGAGGTGAAGAAGGACCTGAGGTCAGTTTAGCATATTCTCCAGCTTTGTCTTAGAGATGACTAGAAAAATTACTTCCACCTTCAAACTAAGAAATCTGATGTTTGCATGTCACAGGAGGGAGGCAATTGTAACCCAGATACTCTAAGAACTCAAGTAACTGACTTGAATATTAAAAATAAATATTTGACTTTTTATGTTGTTTCTCAGGAAGGTGAGTTGGGTCATACTGCTTACAGCCTGCCGTTGGTGGTTCATTCAAGCACCTTTTACCACATGACAGAGATCATATATCTGTCCTCTAGTGGAGCAAAAAGTAAATGTAAGAAGCATTACATGAAACTATGAAAAGATAATATTATTAATTCTTTCTCTTCACTGGAAAGTTTTATTATATATATTTTTTTTAGTTTATTTATTTTGAGAGAGAGAGAAAGAGAGAGCAAGCATGAGCAGTATAGTGGCAGAGAATCCCAACCAGGCTCTGCACTGTCAACACAGAGCCCGATGAGAGGCTCAAACTCCTGGACCATGAGATCATGACCTGAGCCAAAACCAAGAGTCACTTAACTGACTGAGCCACCCAGGCACCCCAGGAAAAATATATTTTAAAAATGTGTGGGAGAGATGCTCATCAACTTCAGTATAGTGGTTTCCACGGGTGGTGAAGGGATTGTCTTGAAAAATGGGACAAAGAGCCTTCAGTATACTTTTTTTGCATTTAAAAAATGTGATAAAAAGTACCTTAAAATATGATTAGAAGAAATGGCCTTAGAATAAAAAAAAAAAAAAAAAACACACAAAAACTGAAGGTGTTCATACCAGACCACATATTGGTCATTGTTTCTGTTGTTTAGACTAACACTGTCCCACAGAACTTCCTTCCATGAAGGAGATGTTCTATCTCTGTGATGTCTAACCAGGTAGGCATTAGCCACATATGGCTGCTAAGCACTTGAGATACAGCTAGTGTGACTGAGAAGTAGAATTTTTAATTTTATATAATTATAATTAATCTAAATTTTAAATTAATTTAAATTTTAATGTGGTCGATGGTACCATATTGGACAGCACAGACCACAAAGAGCATTATAAACTTTACACTTGATTTCATTTTGGGAAAACCCAATCTCATTTTTCTTTATGGTGAATATGAGTGTGTGTATTTGAAGAAAAAAACCAATAATCTCTTGCTAATATCAAGTATGGCAAAGGACAACTGAAAGTTATTGGGGTATTGGGGGAAGGTAGGAATAAAAAAACCATCCTGACTATTTACATTTGTCAAGTGGAATGAGTAGAAAGGTCACTATACAGTTCCGTTGGGTGTCTATAGAAAAGAAAGAATCAAAAGCCTTCCAAGTACTCATGGGGGGTACTTCGGATTTGGTAACAGATTTGATAACTGAAGACTTAATTTCCCCAGTGACTCAACTGATACAGGAGGTTTTATCTTTTTCAGAAAATTAAGAGTAAATTGGCTAGCTCAATAGACTTACTGAATCTAGTTAGATAAGTATTTGCTGTGTTTATTAAGTTGTTTATGTAGTGCAATAATACAAGTGATTTAATAAAGATAAGACTTCAGATAAATGTCAACACACTTCCCACTCTGCAGCTGGTCCATTTCAAGCAGTTAAAATAAATTAAAAGATAAAATACTGCTCACAAAAAAATTGATCATTGTTCAAGGAAAACATTTAAAATTGAAAGAAATCTTCCACTTTCAGTGCACAAAGACATATGTGCATATATGTGTAGGAAATGACCCTCTCTGTAATCTAGAGATTCTTTACCTAGAAGCAAAGGGACAGGAAGCTGTGTTTTGTAGGTATTTGCTATAATGAGATAAAATTAAAAAGTACTTACAGTATTAATGACCGGCGTTATTTATAGTACAAATATTGGAGATGTTTAAATTAGATAAAATAAATACTATTAATTATGTTATTTATCTATCTTTACATTCATCAAGGCATAGCTAGTGAAAGCTTACTAGGTTGTGTCATTTAGATGCTGTCACTGGAATTTAAATAATATAAAGTAGATCTGAATTTTAACCCATCTTCTCTGTTTACATGGCTTAAAAATTTTTTTTTATGCTTTTCTTGTAGATTCTGTAGGATATAATCTGACATTTGAAAAAACATAGTGCAGGGCTGCCTGGGTGGCTCCATTGGTTGGGCATCCAACTGTTGGTTTCCACTTGGGTCGTGATCTCAAGTTTATGAGATCAAGCCCCATGTTGGGCTCCACGCTGGGGGTGGAACGTGCTTGGAATTCTCTCTCTCCTTCTCTCTCTGCCCCTCCCCTGCTCATGCTCATGCTCTCTCTTTCTCTCAAAATAAATAAATAAACATTTTAAAAAAGAAAAATACAGTACAAAAGGTGAAAACAGAGATGTATCTTTATGGTAGTCAAATCATTATTTCAGCTGTCTTCCAGGTTAAGGTGGATGAGATTCCTTTCCCCTATTCTCTCAAATCACTTGGAGTGAATCTCTACCATTTCAGTGTGCCCTTACCTATTTTTTCTATCCAAAGCCTATCTTATATAGGCCTATCTCATATCTCTTGGCATATAGTATTGTTCAAAAGAGGATTTAAAACACTATTTAGTTTAGAAATGGTGACCCAGTTGGCCTATCGTGAGCTGAATTCTGAGCCACTGTATTGTCTTGTAAGACACAAAACAAGAAATATTGGATTGAAGTATGGGAGTGCCTGGGTGGCTTGGTCAGTTAAGCATCCAACTCTTGATTTTGGCTCAAGTCATGAACTCGCATTTTGTGGTTCAAGCCCCGCATTGGGCTCTGCACAGCCCAGTGCAGAGCCCACTTGGGATTCTCTCTCTCTCTCTCTCTCTGCCCCTCCTCCGCTCATGCTCTCTCTCAAGATAAATAAACATTTGAAGCATAAAGCATGAGGCTTACGACATCAAGTTCTTGGCTTAACTGGGAGAAAATTATTTACCATAGTTTTAGATTACTCTACTTGAAAATTGTGTGGGATGTTTAATATTTATAATATTGGACAACATGTTTTTCAAATGCTTGACACATATCATATGTGCTATAGTCCATATCTGTATGTGCCACAGTCCAGTGTCCAGGATAGATGTCCACCTGCCCTATGAACTGGGAAATTGGCCTTTCTAACCAGGTGTGGTAGATTATTTAATGACCACAGATTCCTCCAACCTCTGTACCAGGCCCCTTCGCAATATGACTTTAGTGTTCCTTCCATCCAGAAGTGGAGTCTTTTTCTCTACACCTTGAATCTGGGCTGATCTTATAATTTGTTTGACCAGCAGAAAACGTGCCAGAAGTGACACTGTGTGAATTCTCTTCAGAGAATTTGTGGTTTCTGTCTTTGCATTCTGGAAAGGCCACCCTGAGACCTCCACATGAAGAGACTCACTTAATGAAGGATGGGAAGCCATTTGGTGAACTGAGGCTTCCCAGGTCACAACCAGAACCAAGTATCAGACTTGTGAGTAAAGTCAGCTTAGATCTTCCAGTCTCTCATCTTCCAGCTGATTCAGCCACATGAGTCGCAAAATCAGCACAGGAATTGTTTTATTAAAGCAATCCACTAGTTTTCTGACAATTTGTTGTGTAGCAAAGGGTAATTGGGGAAACAGCTTCTCAAGAGAGGTTGTTGAGATAGCATGTAGAAAGATAAAGAACAGGGATGCGTTATTTTCCCAGACCCTTTTGGGTTTGGGAAGGATCTGTATTCCCTGATACAGAGTGACATGAGTAACTTGGAAGTGAATGACACACATTTTGATCAGTGCAGTGTTTAAATGTAAAATTGCAAGATTAATGTCCATACATCATTCCTAACTTGTCCATTCTGTTCATGCAATTGTATTTTGTACAACATATTTTTTTTAGTGGTAGAAATTAAAAGTATTTTCTTTGCAAATTATGAGAATGAAATCTCTTGATGAATGACAATAATAGTGATTGGGATTTCCAGGGATTTTGTAAATAGGATGACCCATCTCTGTTTCCTGACTTACACATATATTGTTCACTTGTATGTTTGTTAACCATGGGACAATAAGTGTGCTTGGAAGGCTTGATATACATTCATATCTACCCAGTTTTCTTGTCATTTTTCTGTGTTTTTTGTTTGTTTGTTTTTTGGGTTTTTTTTTTTTTTTTTTTTGTGCTTCTGGTCATATTTCAGATTGCTTCGGGCCTCTAAGCATAAAGTTTAGTTTTTTCCCAAGTGAAAACATTTAGAAAAGATTTAAAAATAAAGGTAGAGGAAAGGTGAGGAAGTAGTAGCAAAAATCACTCCTTAGTGCATCTTTCGAGGAGACTGCAGCCTAAAGAAAGGTTAAAAGTTGACTGGTGAACTAGAAGCAGTTTTAAAATATGCTCATATTAATCAATATTTCTCCAAATACCGTAACAGTGCAGAAATTCAACAACAAGAGTAAGTATCTTTTCACCAAGTTGTAGGCAACTGAAAATGCTTCTCGATAAAACATTTTCCAATCTCAGCTCAGAGAAATAATAATCTTATAAAAATATAGTGTTTAGAAGGTTGGAAGAAAGAGCAGAAGATTGCAAAACTAGGCACAAGAAGTCTACCAGCTGTTAGAAAGTTCAAAAAGTCAATAAACGAAGCTAAATACTAGTCTTCTAAAATCATTTTTCAGGTAAGATAAATAGGGTCCTTTTCACCTTAAATTCTCATTTGACAGCATCCCAGCACATGTCTTGGCTATTAATATACTTGGGTAGCCTCAGGGAGGCTTTCAAAAAGTGGTTCTTAAGATACTGATATTCTTGTCTGTAGACTCATGAGTCATTTGGACACAAGCATTGAATTTAAGAGGTACTCACTCCTCATCGTTGAGGAGCTGGTAGAAAAAACATAATTATTATATTGAAGATTCAATAAACATTCTTTCATTTTCAAAGTAGATTCTCACAACACTATTCTAAAATATTTCATGGCTAGGTCTTCTGTGAGGAAGAAATAACATGTCTTAAATTTGTCCCTAGACCTGTGGTTCTGGTCATCGCTGTATACCCCTCCACAAATAAACAGGCAGGGAAGGAGAATATAGAGTAGCCAGTGGCGCTCAGTTTTAGGAGGAGATAAGAAATCCCATTCACCAGAACACGGAATCTGTTCCTTTTTTTTTTTTTTTTTTCGCATTAAGCATTAAAATTTCAGTGGCATTGGGACTATTTTAATGACTGACGTTGGACTGAGATGTTCCTCAGTCTTGGTTTGTTTAGGGAAGGTTAGCTGAAACTGAGACAGGGAGTATGTTTTTAAATATCTGGATCTAATCAGGGCACCTGGGTGGCTCAGTAGGTTAAGCGTCTGACTTCGGCTCAGGTCACTTCAGCTTAGGTCACGATTTCATGGTTCGTGAGTTTGAGCCCACCATAGGGCTCTGTGTTGGCAGATCAGAGCCAGGAGCCTACTTGTGATTCTGTGTCTCCCTCTCTCTGCCCCTCTCCCACTCATACTCAGTCTCTCGCCCTCTCAAAAATAAACATTAAAAGAATGTAATTGTATTTCCTCTTCCAAAGGGGCATACGTGTGTGAGTGTGCATGCATGTGTGTGCACACTCACGTGCATGCACATGGTGAGCTTTCGAGAACAGGTCCTTCTGTACTAAACATTCCATCATTTTTTAAGATTATACACATTGCGTGCCTGGTATGTGTGAGGCACTCTGCTGATGTGGCCAAGAAAGAGTCTTAGCCCTTATGGATCTTACAGTGTACTGGATTTATATTGTCTGTTCTTATTTTTTACGTTATTTGTACCCTAAGAATAGTGTTCCTTATTTGGAGGTACATATAGTTTTGAACAGTAACTAACTACAGAAGTAACTTGGTAACTTGGAAATGCCATGTCTGTGACCAGTTCATAGGCTGTTTGTGCCTAGCTTCCTTTGACACAAAGGAATAAGTTAGTGTACAAGCCAATGTTTAATGAATGAACAAAGAGAACAGAATATCTTATTAAACCAGTATATAATTTATGCATGTTTCTCACAAATGATTTTTTATTTATGCCAGAATAGGTAAGAGGGAACTTGTGTTTTTAAATCTTTTGAAACAAATAAGAGAAAACTATGTTAGATCTCTAATAGTGCCATTAGGAAAACAAATTTTGGCATACAACCGTGGCATTTTAATTAGTTTTTTATTTCCTATTCTAATGACTCCTGTTTCGCATCCATGGATTTTGTGCTGGCGGGTTAAAGGACTCAAGAAACAGTTTTGTGATAGTATAATAGTTTTGTTTAAACTATAATATACATAATGTGCTAGGCAATGTCTAATTTAATGAAATATACTTTATGGGTGAAAGAATCCATGTAATATCCTAGGGTACCTTAGTCAAATTTATGATAGTCACTTGATGGGCAGGCACAATATTACCCAATTAGCAACCTTGGCTTTATGAATCAATTGCATTATGTATTTTTAGATTTCAGCATCTCTTGTGGTCAATCATCTTTCAACATTGAGCACTCAAATGCAATTTCAAAATGAAGGAGCCAGAATCATTGAACAGCATAGGTACTTGGCCAGTTGTTTTATGATGCTGGTTGAGAAAGTTAATATGTCTCTGTTGATGGCAATCATATATTTCTAACAATGCTATCATCAAAATAAATACTATAGAAGTTAGCTAATTTGTTTGAAATATTATTAGGCAGTAATTGCTGGATACATAAGCCAAAGGAAAATATTCCAATCCAACTGTTTTATTAATTATCTTCTTGTGGGGTTTCTCAAGTAGCTATTGTATTTGGTGAAGAAAATGACACTTGTTATTCAGTAGAAAGCTGAGCCACACCCACATGTCATTCAACCCAGCTTAATTGTACAAATTAAAAAAAAACTGAGATAAAAGTTAATATAGAAAGAGAGGTAACAGAGATCTCTGTACAGTACAGCTCTGTGTTAATTCACCAAAAACCATATTATCTAAAACAAGTTTATCTTATGATCCATTTGTCTGTTGAACAGTTTATTTAGAACTCAATCCCTTGTTGAGTGGCTCTGTAATTTTTAAAAAAAAAAAATTATTTATTTATTTTTTGAGAGAGAGACAGAGCATGAGCGGGGGAGGGACAGAGAGGGAGAGGGAGTCACAGAATCCAAAGCAGGCTCCAGGCTCTGAGCTGGCACCAGAGCCCAATGTGGGGCTCGAATTCGTGAAATGTGAGATCATGACCTGAGCCAAAGTTGGATGCTTAACTGACTGAGTCATCCAGGCGCCCCGAGTGGCTCTGTAATTGTTTGAGTGTTTTCTCTCTCACTCTCACTCTCGCTCCCGCTCTCGCTGTAGCTCTCCCTCTCTCTTCATTTCTATGGCTTTCTTAGAATTAAAAACAGAGAAACATAACCTAATTCACTTAGGTAATTCTGTTTAACTTTATGACTTTAATAATAAAATTGTTTTGTACAATTATGGGTATCTTATTTTTAAAAATATCTACTATACTTTTCAACATGTTATGAGCCTTTTAAAGTCCAAAGACCCATTCTTCAAAGCTTAACTTTAAGGAGGGTCTTTTTAAGGCGGACTAAATATTTGGAGAAATTTTCCCAATATAGACCTTTCAAGAATGGTAGATTAATGTAAATGCATGACTGAATCCAATGGAATGTAAGGGAAATTCTTAGAGGCCAGAAATAAGGAGAAGGTGAAAATGTGGAGTTTAGCAAGCATTGAAACCCTAGAATGTGAGTTCTATCTGTAGGGAGACAGGAAGCAAAATCCAAGGCCAGAATAGTGTGGGAGTTTGTTTGGAGATTGGTGAAGAAGGGACATCAAAAAGATGCTCAGAGAGTGACCTCGAACTGCCCGCCTCCCCCCCCTCCACCAAAGGGAGACAGTATACAGATACCTGTCCATATTGACCTTAGCTCTGGATAAAGAGCTTTTTAAAGTCTCCTTTGCGGATTGATCCTTAAAGCCAGTTCATCCTTAATTTTGGGTCCAGAATTCATGCTACTGTACTAGCATATGGAAAAACAACTCAGACTGATAATATAGTTTAAAAGTATCCAGGCTAGATAGTCTGTGGTTCCTAGAAAAGTACAAACACAAGTACATTTGGAACCACACAATTTAAATGAAGAGGCTGAAGTGATAAGTTTGAAGATGGAAAAGTGTTCATAGATCAAGGAATGCAGGCAGCCAATAGCTGGAAAAGACAAGGAAATGAACTTTGCCTCAGAGCTTCCAGAAAGAAAGTAGCCCTGCTGATACCCTGAGTTGAGCCCCATAACACTCGCTTCAGGCTTTTGACCTCTACAGCTGTAAGATAATAAATTTGTACTGTTTGAAGCCACTAAGATTTTGGTAATTTGTCACAGCATCAATAGGAAACTAATATATAGTGATTAGACAAATTGACTAATGTAGCAATGGTTTTAAGTAGGGATCTAATATTAGTCAGAACCACCAGAAGACAGGGAAAGGGTTTTGTACTTGGATTGAGACTTTGAAATATCTGTTTAGAACTTAAAATTTCTATTTAGAATGTTGTTTTACGAAGTGCTACTGATTCTTCTAACTCATTTGGAGTCCACATTTTTCCATTTTGTGCATACAGAATGCAAAGCTTGAATTTTAGGACTATGCCAATGTGTCTCAAAATGTACTAAATTGTGACCAGAACTTTGATCTTACATACTTCGGTATTGAAAAGAGTTTTCCAAGGCAGCTAAGGCAAAGGCCAATTAGGGCAACTGAGCCCAAAAATATGATTTTGTGCCTGATTTTTAAAGTACATACCAATGACACAGAGTGAGAAAAAAAAGTAAAAATAAATGAAAGCATTGAGATGTAAGAACTCACATTTTAGTCACTGACACAAGATACTGTAGCTCAGTTATTTTTAGTGTCTGTCCCCTTAATCAGCCACTTTGTCATAAGATGTAAGACCACAGACATACCAAGACACCTCTCTCGCAATTTTTAGACAATGATGCCAAAACATATTAAGCTGCCTTTGCTACCTGTTTTTCAGGTGGAAATCATGATACATGAGCCTGACTGCTGACTACAGACATCCTGCATTAAGGTTCTCAATGGTGAAGGTTGGTGAGTAAAAATAAATCTCTCTCCCAATCAATACAATTGCACAGTATGATTCTGCATAAAAAAATATTTCCACCTCGGGGCACTTGGGTGGCTCAGTGGGTTAAGTGTCTGACTCTTGATTTTGGCTCAGTTTCTCACAGTTCATAGGTTCAAGCCTCACATCGGCTTTGCACTGACAGTGCTGAGCCTGCTTGGGATTTTTCCTCTCTCTCTGTGCCTCCCCTGCTTGCGCTCCCTCTGTCTCTCAAACAAACAAACAAACAAACAACAACAACAAAAAAACCTGGAGAAAATAAAAACTAAAAAAAAAATATTTCTACCTATCAGAAGATCATGTAGTATCATTTCCTCATAGTGTTTAGTGTTTTTAAAATACTTTATGTAGATCTTGAACTTGAAATATATGAAAATCTCCGTGTTAAGAGAATTAAAACTATCTCAAGATTCAAAATTCTATAGAAAATTTGGTTGAAAAATGGCTAATTCCAAAAATCAATATTGCAAATCCCAAGAATTTAGGATTTCCACGTAGAATCTTGCTTCCGATTTATCTTTATATCCCCAGAGAGTATCTAACGCAATGTCTGCACCTTGATAAGTATTCAGTGTGTGCTCCAAATATGTAGTCACTATGCCCACAGTCGCTGGTTTTAATTCTGAGTTCTCTTTGAGATTCCTGACTAGCTGACTTAAGGGAGTTCCCAGGATGTTTCCATAGGAAGTCCCAGGAAGATAAGAGTAGGAATATAAACTGGAGAAGAGCAGGACATTTCTCAGTCCTTGCCTCTTCACACTCAATCATTGTCTATCATGCTGGGGGGTGGATTAGGAGGGATGGTTATGTGGGCCATCTGATGAAGACGAGTGAGATCATTGCAAGAACAGGGCTTGTGTGACAAAATAGCTGAACAGGTATGTGCTGAAATATTAATGCAGTTACAGTTTAAGAAATGTGGACAATTATTTCATTCAACACTAGGAACAACTCTTAAACACAAAAGAACTTTTAACGCGAGGTAGTATGTTGATGCCCAAACTTCTTAGCAAGCTGTAATGTGCATAATTAGCATCATAACCTTCTGTATAAAAGTAACCTTCCTTCTCCTAAAAATATAATCCAGACCACAGAGCCTGACTCTTCCTTCTATAGGTATCTTAATGTTCAGATGAGCATAATAGCAATGTGAAAAGTAAGGCAATTTCAGGAAAGAGTGAAACGTTAAATTAAGGGTGAAAGTGCTATTATCTTTTTAAGATTAAGAAATTCCTTATAGGCGCACCTGGCTGGCTCAGTTGGTGGAGCATATGACTCCTGATTTGGGGTTGTGAGTTTGTGTGTAGAGGTTACTTAAAAATTGAAAAAAAAAAATCTTTAACAAAAAATCTTAAAAAAAATTCCTTACAATGGTCTATTGAAGAGAAAAACCATAGCCACATGGTAACAGACCACGTCCTTATTCCCTAATTCAGTGTGGTCTTTATATCCATCAGACTATAAAACTGCACGTTAAAAAAAGTAGTTAGCCAGAAAATCAGTCAAATGAATGAGTTTAATTTTTCTATTATCCAATAACAAAAATGTACATGCCTCACATCAATATTTAAACCATATGATCTCCTCAGTCAGTAAATTTGAAACAATCCAGAATGATCTAGAAGGTAGTTAGATTCTGTCTAGCTCTTAGGCAATTATTGTATGGCTGTGTGCCTGAGTCAGAGACAGAAATGGGGAATCTGTATAGGTAGGTGTTCCTTAGAGAGGAGCATGGTCTGCTTTCATATTAGTGATGTGTGTTGATTGAGAAGTAGCTGGAGAATATATTACCACTTTTCCCAGCTGGCCTTGTTGCACGGGATCCAGACATTTTATAATAAAATGTTCATTTAGGATGTAGATATATAAGTCTTATGGTCTCTGTATAAATTAGGATATAGGTGAACATGACTATTCCCCTAATCTTCATGTGGAGTGATAAACTCATAAAGATTGCATTAAATATTGTTTTAAAAATTAAGGGATAAACCCTTCGGAATCTTTATCTCAGGACAACACCTCCTTTTTTGTTTTATTGTCCTGCTGGGTAGGCAAGAGTTTCCTTAAGTCTAGCAGAAATGTCCACAAGGCTCATTTTAGAATGATATTTTTTCTTATTTGAACCTCCATTGTTAGAGTCACCAGCCAGAATTATCCTGAAAATCTACAGATACTTAGAAACAGCTTTCCTGTCACCCTAGAGCCACTTTTTGAAAGCGTTTTCACCTCTTCTGTTCAGACTCCCTTCCCATCCCTTTACCTAGGTGGCTCTCTCTTTTTGAATGCTGTTGGCTTTCTCACAGATTTTTGAGTGTGCTGTCCAAAACAGGATACTTTCCTCCCTCTGACTAATGGGGAGGAGAGAAGAAGAATTATGTTTCAGCCTTGCCGACTCTACTCCTATTGATTTGTGCTGGTATCATATTGACTTTTATCACAATAGCACTGAATTGCTGATTCATATTCAGCTTGTGGCTGTCCCCTAGCTCTCTCTCTGCTTTATTTGTTCATACTTGTTTTTCGCCATTATATATTCGTAGTGCCTGGTAATTTTTCCAGGGTATATTACTCTGTACTTGCCCTACTAAATAGTTTTTAGCTGCTCCTAATAATCTAATCAAGTATTATTTTCTTTTTACAGCAAGATATGGGTATGTTTTATAAAGCACTATTATCTCTTTGGGTTGTTAGACTGATCTGAACACATAGCTGGTATTTCATCGCTGTTTTTCAAAACCACATAATGTCCAATTGCACATATATGTAAAATCTCACCATTCATTGCATGTTATATATATATGTAGTGCTTGGATAGTAGATGCTGAATAAATATTTACTAATAGTTAATGACCACAGAGTGTTGTACCCAGAATCCATTCCAAGAGCTTGCAGGAAACACTGATTTTTTTTAAAAAGCATGGTTTGGCCTGTCTTTCTTTCCTGTTTACATTTAAACAATAAGGATGAAAAACTACAAGCCAGAGGGCTTCTGTTGTTCTCAGTGAATAACAGAGATGGTGTTTGGGTAGCATGCTCGCAAGGTTTGTGGAAATTAACTTCACACCAGGAACTCCGTATTGAAATAGATTGTTTAAGAATAATTCTTCTCTTTGAGAAGGGTGAGGGATTAATCTGCAGAAATGTTCATGCTAGCGCTGTGCATGTGTTGAAATTTGTCAGGGGGAAGATAAATGGGCCCTCCTTGAAAAGTAAATCGCACCATGGCTAATCCCTTGGGAAAGCTGGAGAATTGTTATGGTAGAAAAGCAACCTCAAAAAAGGAGGCACTGTCACTGTTTACTTAGGAAGGGGAAAGATGGGAGAAGACATGATTGGAAATTGAGATGAAAGTACACTTGACTTTAAAAATGTGTTTATTCAAATATATACACAGGATGTAATTATATCTGTGTTTGGATTCTTTGGAGGAATCATCTGGGTGCTTTAAAATGAGAGGCATTATTAGGGCTGATATTAAAACTATTTAATGGCAGTGTGTCCAGGCACTGACCAGTGAGAACAGATGTCACAGTGAAGGTACCTGAGCCAGGTCTAGGAGACCCCAGCCAAGGGCTGGATGTTAACTCTTTAGTTGCTGATTCAAAAGAAGGTGGAAGGAGGTTGGAAAGTCACTTAGGAGGCTCAGAGGAGTGCATATTTTCTAACATCTATGGAAGATATTGATATTTTGGCAAACAATGTGACTGTTTTGGGTATACCATTGAACTGTCAGCACTCATTCTAATAGAAAATTATCAAGTAATTGTATCGAAAATATTTAAATTTCCTCAAAGAGATGATAGATAGATATATTAAAAGGTAAGTCATGAAATGCCTGTGAAATTTAAATATCATATAAACAACAAATACTTTTTAAAGTGTAAGTATGTCCCAAATATTTCCTGGGAAAAAAGGAATGGAATCATTTCCCAAGAAATATTTGGGACATACTTCACTGAAGTATAAGTGTTGAATATCAGATAAACAACAAACACTTTTTTAAGTGTCAGTATGTCCCAAATATTTCCCAGGAAATATTAGGAAATACTTATACTAAAACTTTATTAATTGTCCATCTGATATTCAGATTTAACTGGGAGCCCTGTATTCTGTATGGTAACCCTAAATAGAATATATTTAGCAGGAAATGTATCAGTATCGTATTGAAGATGTTAAATGAAAGAGAAGGGAAATGTATGCTTACAGGGAGCCCAGCACACTGAGATCGCTTGAGCATACTTGACAGAGAGCTGCTCTGGAATTTCAGATATATGGGAAGAACTGTTAGCTGCAGAGCTCTAGAACTATAGGATACAAAGGTTGCACATAATAAAGTGATTTTGAAATTATACTAAGAGGAAAAAAGGTGGCACTGCATTTAAAAAGTTGCATTTTGGGGCACCTGGTTGGCTCAGTTGGTTAAGCATCTGACTTTGGCTCAGGTCATGATCTCATGGTTCATGGGTTTGAGCCCTGCATCGGGCTCTGCACCGACAGCTTGGAGCCTGGTGCCTGCTTCAGATTCTGTGTCTCCCTCTCTGTCTCTGTCCCTCCGCTGCTTGTGCTTTCTCTCTCTCTCAAAAGTAAATAAACTTTAAAAAAAATTTTTTTAAGTTGCATTTCCCAGCTAGGAAAGGCTAATTCAGTCATCATCAAATAGCATTCATCAAGTGCCTTCTACATGGGACACTGTGCCAAGTGTTTTCACAAAGTGAGAAAACAAATATGGCAGATGGCCTTGATTAGCCTATAATGTAGATATCTATACTGCAATGGAATCATAAAGGAAATAACTTGAAAAAATGTTGACCAAGGATCCATCATCTCCTTCATTTACATGTGGAGGAGAAAAATTAGTCTGATTTATAGGAAAGGGTTTTGTAAAGGGTTTTGTATAGGAAAGGGTTCAGAAATATATGCCACTGAGCAGGGTTTCTCAACCTTGACATCATATACAGGGTAATTCTTTCTTGTGAGGAGTTTCCTATGCACTGTGGGGTGTTTAGTGGCATCCCTGGCTTCTTCCAGTCACTAGATGTCAATTACACACCCTTTCTCAGTGTTATAAACCAAAACTGTCTCCAGACATTCTTAAATCTTCCCTGGGGGACAAAATTGCCCTGAGTTGAGAACTACCATTCTAGATAGCTATAGGAGGGAGATACCTAGTGATGTGGGTGAGTGGGTGGGGGAAGGTCTCCCTAAACTCACAAATGTGTCCATGAAAGAGTTAGTTTTAAACATCTGCTCTGTACAGAAAGCCCTCATATTCAGTCACCAGCAACAGTATTAAAAATACTGATATGTGGCCCCACCGGAGAGATTCTGGTTTATTTGGTCTGGAGGAGGGTCTGGACAGCCTGATATTTAAAAAAATCCTCAAGGGATTCTGTGTTGAGATTTACTCTATGGAGTAGTGGTCCTCAAACCTTTGTGAGCATCACAATTACAGGAAAGCCTGTAAACGCAGATTGTTAGGCCCAAGTATGCCTGTTCAAGCCAGTCAGGTATGGGGCCTCAGAATTTGCATTTCTCATAGGTTCCCATATGCTGCTGATGTTGCTGGTCTTTGGACCACACTTGGAAAACTGCTAGTTTAGAGGACACACTCCTGGCCTCTCTTGGCCCATTCACTTCCACCTCTCAAGGGAAGGAAGCGTGGCTAACTAGGACACACAGGAATGCTGAGCGATAGAGGAAGAGAAGACCTGTGTGGTTCCATTCCTGTTAAGCCCTTTTTTGAATTCTCCCTTCTGTATGCTGGGTGCATTCAGCTGTTCTCTGTAGTACAGCAAAGTAGTCAGCTCATATGCCAGAAACTGATGGTGAGTCTAGCTAAATTCTAGACTGTTTATAAGGATCCAAAAGTCCTCACATATGTAAGCATTGTTTTCCAGAACTTAATCAAGCATGAAACTGACTATTTGCTCTTCACCTGCCAGACTGCTACGTCTATCTTTTTATTGGTTCTGACTTTGGATGGGAAAGGGGAATAATTCATTAGACCCCTTTCCTTACTGAGCATGCCCTGATTCAATCCCTTGGACTTCTGTCTTATTCTTTAGCATTGGAGAGGGAAGGTAGGACCAAAGGGTCCATGTATAACCTCTTCCTGGTGTCTTCATGCAAAACATGTAATTGTGGGAAACATAATAAAAGTACATACAATGTTAGGAAGCACAAATCTTAGTTTTTGGGGGTTGTGGCAAGGTTGAGTTTGTAAATGTCCGTTCACATAGAAAATGAAAACAAAGAAGTCCCGAGAACTTCCTGGAATGGCCAATCAATATCAAGGCTGAGTTCACTGTATGTCTCCCTTCTCGACTCTCCTCTCCACTGAGCTAGGTCTGCAAACATCACTTGGTTACGGCAGTTGGGCTTCTGGCTCATACTTGCTTCTCTAACTCACTGTCTTGTTAATCTCTCTTATATTTTGCTTCCCTACTATTGCTTGCCAGGTGATATTATAATTCCAATTAATCAGGTTAAAAGTTAGCCTGGAAGAGGGTCACAAGAACCCACTGAAATTTGTTCACAGAACACTGCAGTAGTCTTTAAGGGAATTGCCTGCTAAAGTGTTATACATATTAGAGCTACACATAAATATTCATATATTCATTGATGATGGATTGCATGAATAGAATAATGGACAAAGGTGGTTAGGAGAGCTAGTCTATTAGAAAAATTTAAAATACAACCCTACTGTCCTACAAGTAGAACTTGAAAATTGCTATGCCAAGGGTATTTCTTATCCTCAGCCTTGTCATTCTATGCAAATTAAAGACCCAAGGGGAATGCTAACCCTGCCTCTCCACAAGGGAAACTAATTCAGTATAAGTTCTCTTCCTCTATGAGAGGTCCATAGAAGTGAAGCATAAGACACAAACAGTAAAAGATACTATTTTCAAAAATAGTAGAGCTGGGAATTTATGTGGTTTGGGCAATGCATATAATCATTTCTAAATATGCACGGCCAGTAATAACAATTTGTCTGAGTCCTAGATTGTTATTTATATGAGTCTTTCCTTGTTTTAGCTTATATTAAATTCCACCTAGGTCTAATTTCTAGAAGTTCCTCTGGACTTATGAATAGTCAGATAAACCCATCTTGGTGTAAAAAGGAAATTTATGGAGTGATTCAGCCCAAATTCCACCTCCAGGCAAGATCTCCCCAGGTTTCAAGAAAAATGGCTATTCATCCTCTTCTCCAAGTTCTGTCAGAACTGGCTTCTACATCCATCCTCGTTACTTGGTTGTAGTCCTGAATCACCCTCACTGTCAGGTCTCTCCTTTCTGGCCAGCCTGTGGCATTTATACTCATTTTCTCTGCCATATGGCACTTACCTGCTCCCTATGTGTGCCCTTCCCTCTTCTGTGTCCTACAGGCAAGTCCACCTGTTTGTTTCCTGGGGATGTGTTTTCTACCAGTTTTCACAAATAACTATGTTAGTCTGAGTTCTCCAGGGAAATAGAACTTTTAGAGAGAGAGAGAGAGAGAGAGAGAGAGAGAGAGAGAAAACAGCTTACTGTAAGAAATTAGGTTGTGCGATTATGGAGGCTGAAAGGTGCCAAGATCTGTAGTCAGTAAGCTCGGTGGTGTAATTCTAGTCCACGTCTGAGTCTAAAGGCAAAAGGCTAATGTCCTAACTCAAAGACAGTCAAGTTAAAGAAAGAATTCTTTCTTATTCAGTCTTTTATTCAGGCCTCCAAAGGATCGATTGAAGCCCACTTACACTAGGGAAGGCAATATGCTGTACTGAGTCTATGATTCAAGTGTTAACCTTCTTCCAGAAACACCATCAGAGACACATACAGAAATAATGTTTGACCAAATATCTGGCCCCATCAAGTTGATACATAAAATTAACCATCCCAATGGCAAGTTCCAACACTTGAACTAGCATGGGAGAATGCTGTGTGAAGACAGAGAATTGGAATGATATGTCTAACAAACCAGGGATGCCAAAGATCACCAGCAAACCCCCAGAAGCCAGGAGGAGGCAAGGGAGATGCCTCTATAGGATTGAGAGGAGCATAGTCCTGCTGACACCTTGATTTCCGTCTTCGAGTCTCAAGAATGCTGAGGCAATAAATCTCTGTTGTTTTAAGTCACCCAGTTTGTGGTACTTCATTATGGCAGTGCCAGGCACTAATATACTAGGCTAGGAGATAGATATTACTAAGGAAAATATAATGATATGTGTGCCTGCATAAAGATATACACAAAGGAATAGAGAGGTGCCCATAAAGGCCTGTTGGAGGCTCTGATGACTGAGGAGAGAAAAGGACTTAAAAGGGAGATAAAACATAAGTTTGGTCATTTAGTGTCCTTTGTGTTAAGGCTATGAGGATGAATACTGATCTTCATCTCTGATTTAGAGTCCCCCAAATACTCTCTGGCCAGGAATAGTGTTGGTGATATGCACAATGATTATCAGAAGTGATACCTGAGTTATTTAAAAATACTTAAAGCATAAATACATTTCTACTTGTCTTACACATTTTAAAGGTTTTCATACTCTCTGTTTATCAAGCCCTGAAGCTGGTCTAAGTTTGGTTGGAATATTTGAATATCCTCATTTCGTGGTATTTGTGCACAAGGTTACAAAAAAAGATCCATATTGAAGTCTCTGTGCTCCTGTGCCTACTCAAAGATCAATCTGGAAAGCTCAAGGGTGGCTTTCTCAGCAGACTTTGGTAGCCTTGATTTCTGAGTTTTCACTGACAGGACAAGACCACATTCTAAACATTTTAGAGCTTATATACCATAAGCTCTCACATCTTGCTTTTTTGCGAGATTCAGTTTCAGTATCCACATTCATACACACACAGCATCACAAACTGATGTCGCACACAAAGTCAGGGGCATAGGATTCAGGGTAAGTGAACTTTCTAACAAAAATGATTATATGTACAGAAAGTTATCCTTGTGAGAAGTGATTAACTGGTTTAAAATTGATTTGGTTAACTATTACATATGACAAGAATTCTACACAACATTGCAAAAATGAAAAGTTACTTTGGGGTGGAAATATTTGTCTCACCATATATTTTTTTTAGAGAGAGGATGGACTTTATTTTTAAACACATTCTGCCATTTTCTCACATGTTTTTCTTTGAGTCCATGGAAGAAAGTTAGCTATACAAATTCAAGTTATTTTTATTGACTCTTATGTTACAGTGGAACTAGATGAATAGAGTTTCAAGTCAAGGGTTGCTAGGTATATCCAGGCCACTTGGAACTTCAACAGGTAAGCACTTTTTCTCAAAGAGAACTGTGTTGTATTGATCTTACTCTGCTCCAGTGTTTGGCAATTATATGAAATTTTAAGCATCTCTTTAGAATTCCCAGCTTTTTGAGGGCCAATTTCTACTCAAGGTTTTTATAGCTGATCTCTTATGACATCTATCATTCCGAGCATTTGAACATCCATATTAACACCCATATGTTTCTCTGCCAATCATTTTTTTCATTTGTTTGTCCAAGCTTATTCAGATTGTACATTTTTTAAGGTCAATGACAGAGGGAGAGAGAATGAGTGAGAGAGAGAGAGAGAGAGAGAGAGAGAGAGAGACATTTTCTTTGTCTCACTGGGCTTTGTCCACATCGCATGCTCAACTCACGTTGCTGTGGTGAAAATAAAGCCCAGAAACAACCTTACAGCTCTCTCTGCCAAAGAGAGAACTTTCTCCTTCTTTCTCCTTCTTCTTGCCCCAAAATGATACAAAAATTCTAGATGTCTGTTCTCATGAAATCTATGAAATTCTTTCTGTTTCATCCTCTTTTCTTTCCAAAGGAATATGTGGGTTTTTGTTTTGTTTTGCCATTTTTATCCTATGCCTCATCACAGAAGCAGAGAAGTGCTTGACTCTTTGTGAAGTTACCTCCAGTCCATCTGGCCAAGTCCTCTTACCACATTAGCATGTGAGCAGGAGAGGAGGGAAGGAAAGGGTGACTAGGGGAAGAAGTTGGAGGGATATTCTGCCTAGTATCCTAAGTTCAAATATTATCTCCCAATGAAACAGACCATGAGACAGAACAGAGTTCTAATGTAGATAGGCCATTGTGTCACTGGTGACCCTGAGTTGGTTGCCTAATATCTTGGAGCTTTAGTTTCCTAATCTGTAAAATGGAAATAATAATATACCCTCCTTACCTTGTGGATGTATTCATACAAATGGAAGGTGGAATGATTTAGAGGCCAGTATGGTGGTCATGAAATAATCTTTAAGACAGTCAAAAATTTTTGTATGTTCAGATCATTTTTTCTTATTGACTTCCACATACTTGGGCCCAGGATGGTTGTCCTTTACCAGCCATTGATGCTTCTGGGACTGGGATGGGGCCAATTCTTCATGGAAGAAGAAAGGCCATGAAGGATTTAACAGACATCTGCTCTTTAGAGCAGAACATGTGCTTATCAAGTCTTCACTTCATGAAATGATTTGGTAGACTATGTTGAAATTAAATAAATATCATATAATGGAGTTTTACCAATGTTAGGAAATAGTTTTGGGGATGGGGGGAGCATCTCTATAGCATTTTCATGAGGAGATCTATCTTGCAGAACTTCATATGAGGAAAGAGACTATATGCAGCAACTATTAGTTTGAACTATATGAAATTGCAATATTTCACCATTTTTGACCCACAAAATGACAATGTCATATGGCTTAACCTAATTCATCTTCTTTTTTTAAAAAAACAACAACATTTATTCACTTTTGAGAGGCAGAGAGACAGAGCACAAGCAAGGGAGGGGCAGAGAGAGAGGGAGACACAGAATCAGAATCAGGCTCTAGGCTCTGAGCTATCAGCACAGAGCCCCACGTGGGGCTAGAATTCATGGACTGCAAGATCATGACCTGAGCTGAAGTTGAACGCTTAACTGACTGAGCCACCCAGCTGCCCCGTCATCTTCTTTTTTAAAAAAAAACAAACAACAAAAAAAAGTTTTAAAATTTATTTTTGTAAGTTTATTTATTTATTTTGAGAGACAGCACGAGTGGGGGAGGGGCAGAGAGCGAGGGAGAGAGAGAATCCCAAGCAGGTTCCCCACTGTTAGTACAGAGCTCAATGTGGGGCTTGAATTTATAAAAACCCGAGATCGTGACCTGAGCCAAAACCAAGAGTTGAATGCTTAACCGACTGAGCCACCCAGGGGCCCCAACCTAATTCATCTTCTTAAAGCACCACGTTCTATGTGGATTATGGAGTCATACCCTGGTCCCAGGGCTCTGTAACCATGATGGGACTGCTGAGTCTGCTGATGAGAACATCTAGCTGTTACCAAAAAATTGTTTCCTCCTATTTTGCAAACCTTCCATATGTCTTTCCTTAATTTAAAAACAAAGACATCAAGTGTAACTGCTATGTGTCTGGCAGAAATCTGTTTACGTCTGGAATTAGTAAATATCAAGATGCCTCTTTATGCTGACTGGCAAAAGCTGCACAAGTAAAATATGTAACCAAAAGAGAACTGGGTGGCTAGGCAGGTACATACTCCAAAGAGTATTAATTTGCATAATAAATAGTTCAATAGTCAGGAGATCATAAAATAGCAATTATTGCTGAGTTGCTGTATTAAGGTTTGCTAATAAAAAAAAAAATAAAGACACTTAAAATGCAATGGTTTGCTTTTACAAAGAAGTTCTCCCAAAATCTTTATTCTGAAATACGATTGTATTTATTTTTTAAAGATTTTTAAGTGCTTGGCACATTTCTTTGAAAGAGAAGCAGCAATATCCTAGTTCAAAAAAATAACAATAGTGAAAAATAGTCTATGGTTAAAAAAGGAAAATGAGCCATTAATATGGTTTTATCTGTTAAAAATAAAAAGTACCTGCTGGAGAGTGTGTTTCCCTGTGTGAGGAGAGTATGCGAGACCAGTGGGGAAGTGTAGTCAGACTGCTCAGTAGTAGGCGGTATAGTCAGGCAGGGGGTAGAAACAGAAGCCACATTACGTTTGAAAAAACCCACAGCCTACCTATGCTAATAGAAAGGTACACTCTTTCTAAAATGCCATCTTTGTTTTTTTAAAATGATTCAAATGTTCCAGGTATTGTGTATCCAAGTGCACTCTCCATTTTCTTGACATACTATAAGCATTTACTATTGGAAAAGAAAACATCTTTTTTTTTTTTTAATTTTTTTTTTCAATGTTTATTTATTTTTGGGACAGAGAGAGACAGAGCATGAACGGGGGAGGGGCAGAGAGAGAGGGAGACACAGAATTGGAAGCAGGCTCCAGGCTCTGAGCCATCAGCCCAGAGCCTGACGCGGGGCTCGAACTCACGGACTGCGAGATCGTGACCTGGCTGAAGTCGGACGCTTAACCGACTGTGCCACCCAGGCGCCCCAAGAAACATCTTTTTAAGTTAGTGTATTTTTGCAATAAATGTCACAGTTTAAATGCCCTTACATAGAACGTCTTCATTTTTCAATAACATTGGATTTAGAGATTTATATGTGTACATCGCATTCAGCCATTTGATTAAATGTGCATCTACACGGAGAAAACTGTTTTAAAAATCTTTCTTTCCTGCTGTGAGGAAAATGTGGTGACATCAAGGAAAGGTTCTGTTTATACCTATTTATCTGAGAAGATCCCTATTAAAATGAAGCTCTTGGTGTTGAGATGGCTTTATTTGTTAGGCTAGTGGTTGCCCCAGCAAGGTTGAAAACTGGATAGATGGGAAATGAGACCGTGAAAATTAACCCTCATTGCACACCGATTAGCTGCCAGGAATTGTGCTGAATAATGGAAGGCTGAGTTAAATAGTGCTGAGCTTACATTATGCCCCAAAGTTAGAGACCTCAGTATAATGTTCCCCAGGGTTGAAAAACTCCCAGAGTGCAGGGATGTCTGGGTGGCTCAGCTGGTTAAACGAATGACTCTTGATTTTGGCTCAGGTCATGATCTCACATTTCTGAGATTGAGCCCTGCGCTGGGCTCTGTGCTGACAGTGCAGAGCCTGCTTGGGATTCCCTCTCTCCCTTTCTCTCTGTCCCTCCCCTGCTCGCCCACTTCTTTTGTGCTTTCTCTCTCTCTCTCTCTCTCTCTCTCTCTCTCTCTCTCTCTCTCTCAAAAATAAAGAAATAAACCTTAGAGAAACCCTCCCAGAGTGCCGCATAAAGGGACAATTTATTTGTGTGTGGAAGAAGCCTCCTGTAATTAAGATTGCGTAATCATTCCTCCATCTTATAAGGAGATGGTTTCTAATAAAATTTCATTTTTATATTCAATAATATTTATAAATTATTTGAAATACTTATATTGTTTTGTTAAATTGAGTATTACCAATACTTTAAAAAAACTTTATCCTGAAGAATGGCTTTTCATACTTAGTACCATATGATAACAGCATATTTTTTAAGTTAAAAACTTCAATTTATATGCTTTTTGTTGTTGCAGAGAAGTATAACATAATCAATAGAGTGCTTTCAAATATTAAACACTTACTATAGGTAGATAAAATTGTGTGAGAAAAGAGGAATAGGAACAATTTCAGTGAGACAAAAGAATCATGTAAAATTTGCAACTCTTTGAGAAGACTTGGTTGAATCTATTTTTCAATGGATGGTGGTGGGTGTAAAATCACTATGGCATTTATATCCCATTGAATTCATTGAAAAGAGTGATATAAAGTTGCATTTTAAAATGTCGATATTACATCCTTTACAACTATTTTCACTGACGATTAATTTAAGATGTCAACTCAAAATGTATGAGGGGCACATAGTTTTTCAAATTTGTAGGCATTTTCTCCCGCCTGCTTATATGTGTAAGTCTCAACGAAGACGCCCCTTGAAGTCTGACACTTAGAAGTTTAGAATTCAGTGTATCTTCTTTTGACTATTACAAAAAACTCCCCAGACTTCAATTTTCGGTGCATTGTAAGGCAGATTAAAGATATACATGATTTCATTACCCACTGTCACCACAAACGCCTGTACTTATTCTGTATTTGCTTATTGGCTTCCCATGGCACCTGAATCAAAGACAGCGTCCAGCACAATGGTGGCACTTTCCCAGTGTTTAATAACTATTTGAAAATTTGAGGGGTGCCTGATGATTCAGTCTGTTCAGCGTCTAACTCCTCATCTCAGCTCAGGATCTCACAGTTCATGGGGTGGAGTTGTGTCAGCACAGAGCCTGCTTGGGATTCTCCCTCTCTGTCTCTCTGACCCTCCTCCTCTCACCCTCTCTTCCTCTATCTCTCTCAAAGTAAATAAACTTATTTTTTTTTAAAAGGAAAATTTGAATCCAATATTCATCTCTTCGTGGCCTGAAAAACTGGTTTTTTTCTATGTCAGCTTACCTGCTTAGAAGTTCAGCTCATGTTATTTAATATTTCTTCTAGATATTTCTGAGCGACATTCCAGTCTTGTGCATTGTACAGACTGAGTGTCATGTTCTTCCACCACCACGCATCCTGGCTTTTTCTTGATGATTAGGCATCTCTTTTACTTTACCAGGATGGGCATTTCCTCCACTGTCACATGTGGGGGAAAAAATCTGGAGAAGTCAGTGCTTTTATTATAGCTTCTCTGTCTTTCAGGTGTTTTAAGATCTTAGTTACTGTCAGCAGAATCACTTTTTTAAAAAAAAATTGTTTAAGGTTTATTAACTTTTGAGAGAGAGAGAACACGGTAGGGAGGGGCAGAGAGAAAGGGATGGGGGATTCAGAGTGGGCTCCGTGTTGTCAGCACAGAGCCCGATACAGGGCTTGAACTCACTCAGAGCCATGAGATCATGACCTAAGCTGAAGTCAGATGCTTAACTGACTGAGCCATCCAGGTATCCCTCCCTTTTTTTAGTAGAATCATCTTAAAGTGATCACATTTACCCTATATTAGAAGGTAACTGGGGTGCTTGGGTGGCTCAGTCAAACGCTTGACTTTAGCTCAGGTCATGATCTCACGGTTTGGGGGTTCGAGCCCTGCATGGGGCTCTGTGCTGACAGCTCAGAGCCTGGAGCCTGCTTCAGATTCTGTGTCTCCCTCTCTCTCTGTTCCTCCCCTGCTCATGTTCTGTCTCTTTCTTTCTCTCAAAAATAAGTAAACATTAAAAAATATGAAAAAAGAAAAGAAGGTAACTAACATTTGGTCTTTGTGTCCCTTTGAAGTCTTAATACTTCCAAATCTTCATTCTAAATCCCATTTGCTAATGTTTCACATTTTGTTATTTAAAATTACTATACTTACTAAACAGATAAAAATTAACTATAACTGCAAAGTCATCAAATCTCTAAACATTGCTAGGTCTGGTCTAACCTGTTCAAAATTACAGTTCTGCTTTCTTGCCAAAAGGGAAGTCTAGAATGCCATCGTAAAAATCTTCTGAGCTCCTCAAATCAGGAAATCAGGCATCATCATTATCTAGTGAAATAAACTTCATTAATTCCCTTAGTGAGTTGAGCACATCTCCTGTCTCACTCAGAGACTCCTGGGTTATAAGTGTGAGGATGATCTCGTAACATAATGGCAAAGGGCATGAAATACAAAAGGGCCATCACATATCGAAGACAAGTTTCAGTTGGCCCCGTTAACAAGCTCCTGTTCCCCTGCTTTACGCCACACGGTTCTGTGTGACTAGGCCTGGCAGTATACTGAAGCAGGGTTAAAGAACAGCACGATGGGGGAGCCTGGGTGGCTCAGTCGGTTAAGCATCCGACTTCGGCTCAGGTCATGACCTCACGGTCTGTGAGTTTGAGCCCTGCGTCGGGCTCTGTGCTGACAGTGCAGAGCCTGGAGCCTGTTTCAGATTCTGTGTCTCCCTCCCTTTCTCTGACCCTCCCCCACTCATGCTCTGTCTCTCTCTGTCTCAAAAATAAATAAACGTTAAAAAAAAATTAAAAAAAAAAAAAAAAAGAACAGCATGATGAGCTTGGTGACCTCTAGGAGATGCTCAAATATTGAAATAATTTTGGACCCGTCGGCTAACAACCACTGACCCAGCCCTTAGTGCTACCATCCCAACTCTTTGCCTGAGCTGCCTTGACTTCTCTCTGGAGCCCCAGATCTACCCAGGATCTGGGAATCAACATTGTCCCTGGCAGAGCAGCAAGCCTCTCCTCCAGCACCTTGACCAGCGTGCGTTCTGATCAGTCAGTACCTAGACCATCTCATTGCTAAGTATTTAAAATATTATCCTGGTGAAAAGTATCGTTTTAGGTGCTTGAGCTTAATGTTTGGCCCTTTTCCTTTTCCTTTCTTCACAGACGTATTGGGCCAATTTTCCACAGTTTGAGAAGAGGGATAAACCCAGGGTTGGTGGCATATATTTGATTTATGCACATTTTAGTGCATTTGCTACTTGTTCCTTGGTTCTGTTTTATGATGGTGGTGTCACTGTTTTCCTACACCATAATTTCCTGGTGCACTTCACTGCTCCTTCATCGCACAAGAAACTGTAAGGGTCAGTGATCTTCGGCGCCACCACTTCCATTTCCTCATTACAAAAATTGACCTTCTTTCTGTTGTTTGAAAGGGCTCAGGCCACTGTCATTCAGATTTCAGGACTGTTGAACAGTAATAACAGTATAGGAGGAACAGGCAACTACCGCAGCAGCTGGGCATTGTACTCTCTTCCTGGAATCCATTTTGGATTTCTTAGTCCAGCCAGCAGGGGCTGTTTGCTGCCTTTCTCCAGCATTATATTTTACAGTAATTCCCTACTTGTCATTAAATCATTTAGTTGTATTTAAGCATCGTGCTCTACTCTGTGAATATTTGCCAAGGTTCTTGTGCTTTGTAGGCAGTTCCACGTTCGTCGTTCAACTCAGTGTGTACAACTGGCATCACAGAAAAATAAGCTAGTTAGTACTTCCTTTTAAACTACCGATTGCCTTCTCGTTGTCTACGAATTTGTGTGTGGAAGAGGGATCCACATGAAACATGTTCAGGCAAAATAAAAGCACTGGCAGAAATTAAAACCGGACCTCTCGTCTTTTCATTTAGGGTGCTCCATCTAGTCCTTTTTTCATTTCGTATCTTCTGTAATCCCTCTGAGTACCGTGTTCTGTCTCTAGTTGCTCTTCGAAGAGGAATTTTATAAACTGGAAGTGGGATATGGGAATTCAAAATGATCATTATTAACTTAAAAACAAAAGCTTTTGTTAGGGAAGCATTTATCTTAACAGTGCAGGTAAGTTTTATGATAAAATGCAGCATCATCACTTAGATATACCATTCCATTCAATCAGAAGAAGGCAACTCTGTGTTGTAAGAGGAAGTCACGTCATTTCTCCCATTCAGGCAAATGAAAGTCGTAAGCATATAGTTTAATGCTGTTGTTTTAAAACTATGAATTCTTTAGATTTTAGAATCATGGGCTCAGGAGCTATTATGTTCTTTGTTTCCATTTTTTTAAAAAAAACATTTATTGAATATCTGCTGCCTGCCATGCAGTGCATAGAAGATAACACAGTAGGAAACCACTTCTTAAAGGATTCATAGAAGATGTTTGTGCAGTAATCTTCTTCTTAAGTGTTAACTTTAAAATTTATTTAAAAAAAATTTTTTTTAACGTTTATTTTTGAGACAGAGAGAGACAGAGCATGAACAGGGGAGGGGCAGAGAGAGAGGGAGACATAGCATCTGAAACAGGCTCCAGGCTCTGAGCTGTCAGCACAGAGCCCGACACGGGGCTCGAACTCACGGACCATGAGATCATGACCTGAGCCGAAGTCGGATGCTTAACCGACCAAGCCACCCAGGTGCCCCTTAAAATTTATTTTATTTTATTTATTGTATTTTTATTTTTATTTTTTAATTGTTTTTTACATTTATTTATTTTTGAGAGACAGAGAGAGAGAGAGTGTGAACAGGGGAGAGGCAGAGAGAGAGGGAGACACAGAATCTGAAGCAGGCTCCAAGCTCTGAGCTGTCAGCACAGAGCCCATGTGGGGCTCGGACCCATGAACCATGAGATCACGACCTGAGCTGAAGTCGGACGCTTAACCAACTGAGCCACCCAGGTGCCCCTTAAAATTTATTTTAAATGGAACACAATAGCTTTGGGATTTAATTAGATCATAAATAAGAAGTCTCCATTATGGAATGTTGTGCATTTAAAAGCCACTGGACGTGTCTTCCTGCTTGTGGAACAGCAAAGCTGTGATCCTAAGTGAAATATAATTCAACCAAAAATTAGTGTGGAAAGAATTCTAACTTTTTGTAACTTTCTGAGTCTTTAGCTGAAGGCTTAGAAAAATGGCTTAGGGATGATCAATTGCAACTTGTATTTGTAGGTAACTAATTTCATTTCAGGTTCTTTTCATAAAAAATCTTAAAGTTCTACAAGGAAACAAAACGGAAACTTTTGATGTCTGATGTCATAAAAATATGTGAGGTTTAAACCATAACATTTAAGTTTCTAACCATGTTGTATTAATATATTAGTTCCTTTTTTATTTAAAAATATTTAATAATGATAGAGTTTATTTGAATAGCACCCAGTATAATGATTTGGTGATAATTATCCAAATATCACCTCTAGCAAAGAAACCCCTTTTATATATGCATTTTATATTGCTTGTGTTAAAGTGCATGAGAGCTCAGCTTAGGCAATTCTGAGCGCCATTAGCATCTCTTATTTGAAATGGGGTTTTAGAATACAAAAATATAATACTTTTCCTGAGTAAAAAAAAGAATTAATTATGCAACCTGAGGAGAGAAATAAGGAGCAAGCAGGTGTAACACAGGCTCAGGAGGAGACAGGCACGTGTGCAAATGTAACCCAAGCGTCTATGTTATTAAGGAAGAAAAACAAGTCATACATTTCGTACTTCTAGGAGAGCAGTTCCATTTATCACGAAAAGGAAATCCAGTATATCTGTGCATCCAGATTTTGTGCTTGGCCTAACCGTAGCCCCAGATAACTTATAGGAGGGGAACGTGGCATTGCCAGAACAATGGTGGAGAATACTTTGGTTCCTCAAAATGGAGGAATTAACTACATTACTAAAGGTACTTTAAAAATGGAAAGGCAGATTAATTTTTTCCTGTCATGCATGCCCAGAAATTTAAAGTGATAGGAAGGAATACCTTGGGTTACATTATCAATTCTCTTGACATAGCAGCTTTTGTTTAGAGCTAGAAATAAAATGTAAGAAATATCTTCTATTTTCTACTTCCACTGGATGGAAAGAGAACCCCACCCCCAACCACAGAGGAAGGGAAGTTGTCTTATTTTTACGTCCATTATAAAAAGAATGGTCCCCATCCTGCCCTTGTTTTAGGACTGCTAATACCCTCCTTCCCAAAAGAGGACATTGTCCAGGGGAAAGAATTCAGTCAGTTTGCTTTCTTACCTAATCAGACAAACTCGAATACTGGGTTCTTCATTTTTGCTAGCTCTGACCGAGAGTATGTATTTATTGCCATAAAACAGTGATTCACAAGTCTTTGTTAATCTGTAAATTGAATACGACAAAAGACCTTATGCCACCCTGTCCTTTACCACCATTAAAATATCTCTCTAGGAAGGAAGAGAATAGTACTGCCTCTGATGGCCCCTGCTCATAAATGAGGTGATCCCCATTTTTGTCACTAATGATGGCAAAGTTAGTAGCACAATGACTATCATAAAAGACTGCCTAGAGTCAAGTCGTACTCGAACCACCACTGTTCCAAAATAGATGTTTCCCATTTATGGATTCAACCCCTGGGTCCCTGGTATTCTGCATGACTTTTGTAGGGAAGCAATGCCACTTTAAATAAAGACATCCCCCTGCAAAAACAAACCAAAAATCAGAAATGCTGCCTTCAGATGGCTTCATCCAAGCGTAAATACAATTGGGGTAAACACAGATAATTTGAATATTCAGAGAAGGGAAAATGAGCAGATGAAGGGAACATTCACTAGTGATTTGGGGCCGGGGGGTACACGTGTACCATGCCGTCTTATTTAATCACCCACAAACTTATCAAGTTTCAGACGAGACACCAAATGTTAGAGCTATTCAGAATGTTGCCCAATGAAGTGGCACTTGAACCCATTTCCTTTTGAACATAATTGCCCACCCCCTTTCATTCTTGTCCAGTACCTCTGGGCTAGGGGGAACTGCGAATAAGCAGAAAATGCAAGATTGCCATATAAAGGTACTTAGAAAATGACAAAACATGAAAAACTAAAATTTTTTTTCTCCCTTTCTCACCTTAAAAAAAGGGCAAGGATCCCATGTTTATCCTCTGAGATATGACGAACAGTCTATTCAGTAACTCGCACATTTGTGAATTTGCTTCCCTCATTAGGTAAAAACAAACATTTCTAGCCCTCTCATGGTGTGGCTGTTAAATCGTTTCCTGCCTGTAAGTGTTCATGGTCAGTCTGATGAGGGTGAGACAAGCACAGGCAGAAGGAATCCCATCATAATGACTGTGAGGCTTATCAAATTCGCAGGGCCACATGCTTTGGGTGAATGCAGAGAGCACAGCAACAGGCAGTCTGACAGCTCAGTGAGCCCCCGCTGCCCCACTTGATTCAGCTTCCCTGAGTAACTTGGGCCCCATCAACTGTCTCCATTCCTCGTTTTTATTTCAACTTTATTCTTCCTCGCTCATTCATCAGTCATAGGAATATTGCACAAATTGTGGAGATATCTGTGAGTGCTTTGGGCCTCTTAGAAGGAATAGATAAATACAAAAAGTGGCATCTTGAGACAGAAGCCTACTTTGGGAAGGTATGGGAAAGAAGGAAGGATGCTCTGCGATTATGACTGTGAGATCCTAGGAAGTCCATGCTTTCCTTTAATGTGTGGATAGTAATGAAAACAACCTCTTTATTTAAGGGAATGCAGCAAAATGCATTTGTGGTTTGATTCTGATTTTCGTGAGAAATGCAATGGGAAATCCATTATATAAACAGGTCAAAAACAAGCAATTGTTTTTCTCCTGGTAAACCAGAGTTTAGGATATATCCCTTTTAATTGTTTTGTCCTGAGCGAACTTGGAGCTGACCCAGACCTGAAGCACCACTGTTCCAGAATAAAAATTTCTCATTAATAGATTCAACACTTACTCTATAGACTTGCTCTCATAGGCCACTGGGAAGCTGTCCAGTTGATATCTGGAGAAGTCTGAGCTGTTGAGCATATTAATGACATTGCTTTCTACTCTGAGATTTGAGAGCAGAAATATGGGCGTCAGGTTCAGGATCAGCTTTACTACTGATAAAACTGGATTGGAGAATGTGGCTTACACTCAAAGGCAAAATAGGCTTCTTCATCCTCTCCTTTCATTACTACCCAGACAGGCCCACCAAGAAATCAATAGACAAATAAAAACATGGGGAAATGTAGGACTTTGGTTCACAAAATTCAAATTTCCATCTTGTCAGAATATATTATCTTTGTTTCTCTGCCCTGCCTTCAGGTTCACCCCACCGTAAAGGAGACACAGCTTACTTGGTTGGGAAAATTGGAAAGAGGCTCGGTTGTACACAGGTGGCCTCATCCCCTTTGACTCTTTTGCCCAGAACTTGCCTGGCGGCAGCGATGCCCATCCTCTCCTTTGTTTCTTAAGCCCACTGGGGCAGGCGTGTGCCGCCCGAGTTCTCCAGACTCGCTCTAATGCCGCTAAAGCTGACGTTTTCATCCCTGACTGCTTTGTCTTCCCAATGGTTCACAGCTTGAAGAGACCAAAAGAAGAAACCATTACTCTATGGGCACTTCTTTCAACAACTCCAGCAGCCTCCAGAGACACTGAGTACACTTTCCATTGGGCAGGAGGGTTGCCTGATGTATCAGGAGTGAGAAAATGTCACCGAGTTAGCCTCACATAATTCTTATGCCCTAAGACCAGTCATAACTAGTATTTGTTCTGTATGTGGCTTCCCTCTTGAAAACGCTCCCCTCTCGTACCCCACAAGAACTGTAGTGAAGGCCCAGCCCCTCAACCCTGTGGCTTTCAACCCCCAAAGAAAAGCAGATCTCTTTTGATAAGGGCCAAGTTCCCACTGCCTCACAAAATCTATTTCACTGTATCTTTTACTTCCCTAGCCTTTATCTTTCTTCTCCCCGAATACCATTATTTGCATGTTTTATTTTGAATGTGGTAACCAGATACATTTAGAGAAATCTAGAACAACTCTTGGTCTGGAAGCCATGACAGGACACATCCTAAGAACGGTTGGCAGCCCAGAGCTCCCGACTTGCCACAAAGAACGAACGTATGAACTCTTTGTGCCTGACACTTTACACAATATGCTCCCTGGCTTTAAGAAAACATTATTTCATGTTCTTGCTCTAATCAGTCTTGTCTGCCAGCCTCAAAAACTGAGAGGTTCATTGTTATATGCAGCTGTCATTTGTTCCATCTCCTGGCTCTCTCTGCCTTCAATATCTTTGTGGTATTTAGTGAAAGTAATTTTCAGTTGGAAATCTTCTGCCCTTTCAGTAAGTGCAAGTATAGCACTTCATCAATGGCCAAAGAATTCCGAGCTATCTGGGATGTATCAGGACAGTTGATAAAACCTCACGGAGCAACCTATGATAGTACATCCCATCATAAATTAAAAAAAAAAAAAAGGCAGAAAGGGCCTTTGTCAGTGTTTATCTGAAGCGCTTTTATTCTTTGCCCTTGATTTCCTCTTCAGAAAATTGATGCGCCCTTAAATTGAAGCAAGAGGCTTGACAGGTGATGGTTAGTGTGATAACTGCTCAGATTTCATCAGCCAGTGTTTTTCTGGTGGTGCAATTGTCGGAACTTTCAGCTAGATTACCTGTCATCCACTACATCAGATAAAAGAGGCAGAGTTGAAAGATGCAGTTTTGCCACTGTACCTTATAGGAAATGAAAAGTGCAGGTGTGGTAACAGTAGCGGGGGAGAAGTACAATTATTTTCCAATCAGGCTATTTCTTCGAGAAGAGTTGGTGCCCAAATTGGCAACTGTTGGGCAAAACCATTGCTAAATTTGCATTGTTAAATTTATGAGGAAGGAAATGAAAGGAGTAGTCAGTCACACTGTAGGTAGTGCTACGAGCTCTCTCTTCCCGCTCCATTTTATTTGTCCCACAAATTGAAATAGTCACAGATTATTTTTAGATACAAGAGAAATGTTCCTATTTTGGATACATCTCGATATGCTGATGTTAAGCCTGCATTTTGGTCTGCTGTTAAGCTGTTTGAAACCATGAAGGGAGACATTATTCTACACAAAGTTTTACGGAGAAACTTTGTCAATTAAAAAGACTGGAAAAAGCCCATTTTGGAGGAGTTGTGCCATACAGTCAGAATAATTTTGTAACAAAATTTTCCCCAGATTCCAAAAGCAACAGAGGTGATAAATCAAAATAGGAAGGACTCTGGATAAAGATGTGTTTCTATTCGTGAGATTATATTGTGCCCTATTTCCTCAACATCAGATTATACAGAATTAACTAATTCTGTCCCTTTTAATTTGCCACTTCTTCAGAAGAAAAATAGGTATTTCAATACAGTTGTCCCGTGAAACATGGAAATTAGTTTTCCCTGAAAAGTAAAAAAGGTGCCTTTCTTCTTGATAGGATGAGAGTTGTACCCGGGGATCTTACCACATTAGACAAGGCCCCCTTGAATCCCCACGAGAAAAGACTTATTTTCAGAGTTTCTTATAATTATCTATGATCATTTATTTTCCAGAGTGAAATTTAGCATCCAAATCTGGCTCTCATACAAGGAATAATTGTTTGCTATTGGGACAAAGTAATGATTGTCCATAGCACAGTCACATACACAGTTAGACCTTCCCATTTCAGTTTAATTACACATATTCGTCAGAGTAAATCTTACCAGAAAATGTTTATCCCTACATGGAGCCTCCTGTTCTGGTGACTTTAGTACACTTTGATATCAATTTAATAAGAGCAGCTAATGCTTATTTACCATGTCATTTCTAAAATTTCCCTTCTCATTTTTTTTCATTTGGAGGTAGTTTTCGATCCTAGAAATAAGACTAATTTAGGGTAGCCACAAACACAACGGTCAAGCGTTTGGGCATTGTTTAGAGAAGAGTCTAAGATCTTAGGTACCACACTGGAAACTTTCCTTACCCCAAGGAGAATGGTTGGGGAGCAGCCTCCCTCCAATAATCTGGGAGGCAGATTATTAACTTTTTCTTTATACATCTCTATATTGTTGGACTTCAATTACCTTTGTGACTAAAAATAATAAAATAGAAGTGTTGAAAAAATGCAGTCTCAGAGATTGATAGCTTTATTTATGTATTTATTATATTTATTGAACTATAGTTGGTATACGATATTACATTAGTTTCAGGTATACAACTTAGTGATTTAATAACTCATTTCCTTATGCTCTGCTTACCGCAAGTATAGATACCATCTATCACCATACAATGCTATTCCAATGCCATTGAGTCTATTTCCTACACTGTACCTTTTATGCCTGTGACTTATTCATTCCATTACTGGAAGCCTGTATCTCCCACTCCCATTCACCACTTTTGATCATCTCCTCACTTCCGGCAACCACCATTTTGTTCTCTGTATTTATGGGTCTGTTTCTGCTTTTTGTTTGTTTTGTTTCATAAATTCCACATATAAGTGAACTCATAGTGTTTGCCTTTCTCTGTTTGACTTACTTCACTTAGCATAATACCCTCTAGGTCCATAATATGTTGTCACAAAATGCAAGATCTCATTCTTTTTTATGACTGAGTAATATTCCACCGTACATATATACCACATATTCCTTATCCATTCATCTATCAGTGGACACTTGGGTTGTTTCCATATCTTGGTTATTGTAAATAATACTGCAGTAACATAGGGGTTCATATAGCTTTTCGACTTAGAGTTTTCATTTTCTTCGGGTAAATACCCAGTAATGGAAGTACTAGATCATATGATATTTCCATTTTTTTAAGGAACCTCCATGCTGTTTTCCATAGTGACTGCACCAATTTGTATTCCTACCAGTGGTCCACATCTTCACCAACCCTTGTTATTTTTTGTCTTTTTGATTCTAGCCATTCTGATAGTTTAGCTTTAAATCCTGGCTCCTCTATTCTCTAGCAATTTGGGGCTAGTAATTATTTTTGAACCTTAGTTTTCTCATATGCAAAATGGTGTTAATAATAATACCCAAATTATAGAATTATTATGAGGGTTAAATATATCATCCATATGAAGTGCTCTGCATATGAAAAGTACCCAATAAACACCAACTTTTTGGAATAAGGAGGCTTGACTCTCTATCATTAATTACATATGAAAGGTGTTTCTTGAGTGAAAAATGTGAACTTCTGTGAGTCTGCTTTTTTCCTTTTTTCCCCTTATAAAGTGGGTAGATTAGAAGTGGTTGTATCTGAGGCCCCTTTACTTCTAACATTTTATTATTCCATTTAAATGTAGTTAGAAGAATACGTGAATGTTGATTCCATGCAATAAACCTCAAGTTGAGATCTCAGTCTACCATGTATATTTTTATCACAACCATTTGGTTGAGTCTGTGTATAGAAAAACACTCCTTCAGACAGTCACAGTCTAGATGTGACCTAACAGTTGATTCCGAGCTAGGAGACATCTTTATTTTATTAAAAAAGTTTTTTTTATGTTTTTTTTTGAGACAGAGAAAGAGCATGAGCAGGGGAGGGGCAGAGAGAGAGGGAGACACAGCATCCCCAACAGGCTCTAGGCTCTGAGCTGTCAGCAAAGAACCCAACACAGGGCTTGAACCCACTAACCGTGAGGTCATGACCTGAGCCGAAGGTGGATGCTTAACTGACTGAGCCACCCAGGCACCCCTGGGAGGCATCTTTAGATGATACTTCCCTCCACCCTCCCATCCAAAAAAATCTCTGCTTCAACCAGATAGCTTGCTATCTTTCCTTGACCAACAATCCCTACCTTCATGTGTTTAAAGCACAAAGCCACTAACCATTTAAGAAACATAAAATGCCATCTCTACTCTGTGAAATCTTGCCTAACCTCTCCAGCCTATAAGAAAACCTTCTTCCAGTAAATTCAAAGTTTCTAATCCTGGCTATAGACTTGTGAGGTCATGTGGGTTGACCTCTCATTATAGCTCATGCAATTTTATCAACAGGGAATTCACTGTATTTTGAGGTACATTATTCCATGTGCATATTTGGAGCCACATTGTAACTTACAATTAATTAGCATAAATTATTAGAAAGGTTTTCCTCATGTTGAGCTGAAATCAAGATTCAACTTCCACCCCCTTGTCCTAGCTCGTTCTCCCCAAATCCGTGCATAACACACCTCTCCTTTTGTGAGATGGCCTGCCGAACATTTCAAATTTGCTTCGTTTCTTCTTTAGGCTTCCTATTTTCTAGGCTCATTATCCACTGTCTCACTATCCACTGAAAGTGAAATAAGCAGTACCTAGTCCTTTAGCATTCCCCAAAGTCACGGCTGCAGACCTCTTATCATTTGGCCCTTCTTCACACACACGCCTGCATGTGCTCTTAAAATGGATAACTGACAGGCAAAGCTCTACTCCAGAAATGCTCTGACAAATATCAAATATATTGGAACAATGATCTCTCTGTCTCTCACTGAATATTGTATTTTCATCTAGGGCTATGTGTGTTAAGTCTGTTTTATTTTGCCACCATCCTCCAAATTGCCACTCATAGAAATTGTATTTAAGTTTAAAAGAGAAAAGAAGTTAGTTTGGCCTACCTTGGTTTTAATGAACCTGTTTTCTTCCTTGTTAATCATCTTTTTCTTTTTTATGTGTGGACACCGATCTGTTTAATGATATCTTTTAAAATATTTTCTTGTTGGGGTGCCTGGGTTGTTCGGTCAGTTGGTCGACTGACTGCAGCTCAGGTCATGATCTCATTGTCTGTGGGTTGAAGCCCTGTGTTGGGCTCTGTGATGACAACTCAGAGTCTGGAGCCTGCTTCAGATTCTGTGTCTCCCTCTCTCTCTTCTCCTACCCACTTTTATGTTCTATCTGAAATAAATAAACATTAAAAAAAATTTTTTTAAATAATAAAATATTTTCTTGTTGAAGCAATTAGACATCCATAGGCCAAAGAGAAAAAAGAAGCTTGATCTCATTCTCACAACATATACAAAAATTGACTCAAAATGGATCATAGACTTAAATGTAAAATGCAAAGCTATAAAACTTTTAGGAAACAGCAACAACAAAATCATAGGAAAAGATCTTTGGGTCTTAGGGCTGGGGAAAGTGTTCTTAGACTTGACACCAAAAGTATGATCCAAAAAAGAAAAAAAATTAGTAAGTTGGACCTTATTAAAAGTAAAAATGTTTGCTCTTTGGAAGTCTGTGTGATGTGGATGAACAGGCAAGCTGCAGACGGAGAGAAACCATTTGCAAACCAGACAATTGACATATGGCTGTGTCTAAGACATATTAAGAATTCTCAAAAGTCAACAATAAAAAATGAATTAAGACAATTAGAAAATGGGCATAAGACATGAAGTGACATTCATTTCACTGAAAAAGTATATGGATGGAAACTAAGCACATGGAAACTGTTCAACACCATTAGCCATTTGGGAAATGAAAATTAAAACCACAGTGTAATGTCACTATGCATCTATCTGAGTGGCTGAAATAGAAAATAATGATAGCCTTAAAAGCTGGTGAAGGATGTGAAGAAACTGGGTCACTTACACATTTCTGATGGCAATGTAAAATGGTATAGCTACTCTAGAAAAAGCATGACAGTTTCTTAAAAAACTGAGCAAGTGCTTATGTGTGAGCCAGCAAGTGCACCCTTGGAAATTTATCGCAGAGAAATGAAAACTTGTGTTTATACTAAAACCGATAGGTGAATATTAATAGTAGTTTTATTTGTAATAGAATCTAGAAGAAACTCAAATATCCTTCAATGAATGAATGGGTAAACACTCTATGGTATGTCTGTATGTGAAATACTACTCAGCAATAAAAAGGAACTATTGATACAGTTTCCCTTGGAAGTATGATGTGGCCATGGCACAGAGTTTTAGCTAATGGAATAACAGCATGTATATCCATAAAAGGCAGAAATATGCCTTTTAACCTTCCTGCTAGCTGAAATCTTAATGTGATGGCTGGGGCTCAAGCTCACATCTTGGATAATTTAGTTTAAGCCATGTGTAGAGGATAACAGAGCTACAAGATAGAGGAAGCCTAGGACCCTAATGATTACGGAACTGCCATACCAACCCTGGACTACTTGTGAATCTCTTTTACTTGAGAGCATAATAACCAATAAGTCATCTTTATGTTGGGTTTTCTGTCTCTTATAGATAAATCCAAACATAGCAGATGCAAGATGCATAGACAAGGAATAGGAAGAAGAGCAGTATGACTGGAATATTGTAAAAGGAGAGAGTTGTCAAAGATGAAGTCAGGGAGGTGACTGAGCTATGTAAAGGGTAGAGTTCTATTTAAAGTGTGATGGAAGCCATTTTGGAAAGCCATGTTTTGAGTAGGAGAGCACATGATCTGATTTACATTTTAAATATTTACTTTGCTGCCATGTGGCAAGTGTGAAGCCTGGAGTCTACTTATAAGGCTGTTGACATATTCTAGACAAGAGACACTGAGGGAAGTCCATAGATTTGGGATATCCTTTAGAAACACAGTTAATCAGACTCACTTCAGGGTTAGATTAGAGTGTTAAGGAACAAAAGGAATAAAAATTACCCTAGATTTGGACAAGTGAATGGATAGTGGGGAAAGAATTCTGTTTGGGATGTATGAAGCTTGAGTGGGGCCTATTTGACCTACATGCAGAGGTGTCAGATTGGCAGTCAGACATCTGAAAGAGAGGTCAGATAGAGATTAGGAGCCATTGACACATAGCTGGATAAACTCATGGTGGGACCATGTATAGTGAGAAAAAAGAGGGAATCTCAAAGCACAGGCTTGAGACGTAGGAGTGAAATGGAGGCTCCCAAGAGCTAGATGTGGGGGTACAAGGGGAAGTGATTATGGAAGCTTTCCTCAGAACGGCCTGTGGTGTGGCCTGAAGGGTGAATGGGGATAAGTCAGGCAAATGGGTAGAGGGTAATAATGAAAGTGTTCCAGGCACAGAGAATAACATGTGCAACAGCACAAAAACATTCAAGGAATTGACTGTAAGAAGTTCATAAGTGATAGAGCAAAGGGTAAGGGCGAGGAATGTATGGGTGGGAAGGGGGTGAGGGTGGCTCTTGAAGTTGAAGATAGAGATGGAGAGATAAACAAGATTCAGATTTTGGTGGGAGTAGTATGGAATTTGAGCATCATCTAAGAGTAATGGATTTTTTTTAAGATTTTATTTTTAAGTAATCTCTACACCCAACATGAGGCTTGAACTCACAATACTGAGATCATGGGTCATATGCTCTAACAACTGAACCAGTCAGGTGCCTTGGGAGACATTAACGTGTTTAAGCAAGGGTGTAACTTAATAGAAAGAAACTAAGTAAGATAGTGATAAAGAGCATGGGGTCTGGAGCCAGACTGCTTGGTTTTAAATTTCAGATCTACTGCTTTGTAGCTACAGGACTTGGAGAAATTACACAGACACTTTGTGCCTCTGTTTTTTATTTCTAAAATGGGAATAATAATAGAACCTATTGTATAGGATTCCTACGCGGTTTCAATGGATGTTAAGTGCTTTGAGTGCCCAATAAAGTTAACTACTTTTATCAGATTTGAATAACTAGGTGGCAAAGTAAGGCAATAGTTACACTATTCAAATGGAAGATAGTAGTGGCCTAAAAGGGGATGGTGGAAATGGGGACTGGAGAAAGTGAATGGTTCAAAAAAATACTGAGAAATTTACATTGGTAGTCCTTTGTGGTTGATTGGGTAAGTTTGGTTGAGAAAGAAGTCAAGAGTGACATCCATATTGATGATTGGATCATCTGGCAAGGCTATCATGTAGTTCTCACAGAAAGGAAACTGGAGGAGTAGATTTAGAGGAACAGAAGATGAATTCAATAGTGACGTGTTGAATTTGAGGTACCTGCAAATCATGGGAGTGGAAAGATCCAGAGGTATCCAGATACCTTCAGGAGACAGCTCTGGGCTAGAGTTCCTCTCAGGTATCATTTGAAAATAGACTTCATATTATGGATGAAAACAGAATTCAGGGCAGTACATAAGGCTATAAAGTAAGAATGTGAGAAAAAGAGAGAATCACAGTCCAAACCCACTGGATCTCAGGACATGTTATTTGGTGGTAGATGTGGGGGATGGGCAGCAGTTTGCAAAATATAAGGCAAGTCTACCCTTGCTTCTTACCAGGTCATTTTTACTTGACAGAACTTAAGATGCTTTTGTTCCATAATTCTGTGACTATTTTCTTGATACCTAATTTGTGCTAGGCACGCCCTTCCTTCATGAATTTATATTCTAGGAGGGATAGACAAAACAACTTGGTACTTTATGTAGTATATTAAAAGCTGTTATGTACTATGAAGAAAAACAAAGCAAGGAAAGTAGACGGGTAATGCCAAGGGCTCAAGGGCAGCTTACGATTTTAAATGAGGGCAGGAAAGTGCTGTCTGTGGCTTGAAGGAGGTAAGGGAGTCATAGAGCTGCCCATGGAGACAGTATTCCAGGCGGAAAAAACAGATGCAAAGCCTCTACGATAGGAGTGTATGTAGAGTGTTTGAGGAATAGCCAGGAGGACAATGTGGGAGGGGAAAAATTATTTAGGGGAATAATAGTAAAAGAGGAGATCAGAGAAGTGACGAGAAGCTAGATTATGTGGGGCCACACTGACCATTGTAATGTCAATTTATACTGTGTAAAAATTGGATACCATTGACAAGGGGCTGGAGCTGGAGGTTTGTGCAGAGGACAGACATGATCTGACATACTTTTATTTATTTACTTTTATTTTTGTTTTTTAAAGTTTATTTATTTATTTTGAGAGAAAGCAAGCTGGGGAGAGGCAGAGAGAAGGAGAAACAGAATCCTAAGCACCCTCTGCATGCTCAGCACAGAGCCTGACAAGGGGCTCGAATTCATGGAACTGTGAGATCATGACCTGAGTCACAGTCAAGAGTCGGATTCTTAACAACTGAGTCACCCAGGTGCCCCCTGACATACTGTTAAACAAGATTACTCCAGCTTCCATATGCAGACTAGAAATATTGGGAATGGATTGTGAGAGAAAGAGAAATCCTTGAACGGTTCCACTTCCGTTCATGACACACTCTCATCTTTGGTCCATGTAAAGTCACCTATTTACTTTATTTACGCTCCTATTTCTTTTCTCATTCCCCTCTTTCCATTAGACATCTTTTGTAATATAGTGTCCCTCAATATCTTCCTTCCTCCTTCCCCTTCATCTTTTCTTTCTTCTCCTAACATTGTGTGCTTACTAAAAGGCAGCAGTTGGTGTTCAAAGTCTCAACTCTAAACATGGACAACAAGCCAACAGTTCACTGGAGTGACAGGCAAATGATAACACCAAAATGTACAATATGCTTCCATTTTGAAGTTTGTATGATGTGCTGTATGAACAGAGCTGACGGAGCCTTTAATTGTTGCAGAGAATAGAGTAACGGTGAGGGGTGCTACACAGGGGAGATGATATAATATTGACATAAAAAATTCTCTCATAGTCTTTTATTTATTACATTGTTACACTGTTAATTTCATTGGACAGCCAAGATAAATTGTCTACATGCCATTCCTTGAACTGTATGTTTAAAAACTGAATACATTGCTGTGGTAAAAATTCAAATAGTAGAGAAGAAACACAGCAAAAGGTCTATCTCCTTTCCATCCTAATTTGACAGTTTCTCTTCCCAGAGGCAACTACTCTCGTGACTTCTTATTTACATAGGTACATAATATCCTCGCCTCAAACTTGTAATTATAGTGGTGTTTTCTGCTCCTCATTTCTTTGGAACTGTGATGGTTTATCTGGGTCTTAGCAGACAAGGCAAAGTTTGCTAGATAGAGAGGGGCAAGGCGGGCATTGCACACAGGGTGAACAGCACAGACAAAGGCATGATGGTAACCGGGATGCTCCATTGTGGAAGACCTTAGAATGGAAAAGTGAGTATTTCAGAGCATGGATGATTAGAGAAAAAGCAAGAAACTTCTCTCTAATTAAATCCAAAGTGAGTATATAGACCAACAAAACAGAAAGTTGTATGAATAAGGAACTTATCCTTTGCTAATGATAGAATCTCAAATCGGTGGGAGAAAAGATGCATTATTTCAATAAGTAAAGCTGCAGCAATGGTAAAGCCATCCATAAAAGTTAAGTTTAATTCCTTCTTTTTATCCTACTGCAGGATTATCTCCAAAAGTTTCAGACTTAAGAAATGAAGCCATAATAGTAGAGAGGATGACATGAGAGAATCCCTTTATAACTTTGGAATGACAAAGGTCTTTTGAAGTATGACAAAAGTCTAAAGACCATAAGAAAACATTTAGATACATTTATAGAAAAATAAATTTTAAACTTCTGAATGGAAACAAAACAAAAAGAATTAGCAAATCCAGAGAAAAACAACAAAACAGGAAAATGATTGCATGCCAATTAAATAGCTAATTGCCTTAATATGTAAAAAGATTCCTACAAATGATTAAAAATCCAATAAAAAATAAGCAAAGGATTTGAACAGTATTTTTTATTTATTATTTATTTATTTATTTATTTATTTATTTATTTATTTATTTATTTATTTATTTATCTTTGTATAATTTATTGTGAAATTGGTTTCCATACAACCCCCAGTGCTCATCCCAACAGGTGCCCTCCTCAATACCCATCACCCACCCTCCCCTCCCTCCCACCCTCCATCAACCCTCAGTTTGTTCTCAGTTTCTAAGAGTCTCTAGTGTTTTGGCTCCCTCCCTCTCTAACCTTTTTTTTTCTTTTCTTTTCTTTCCTTCCCCTCCCCCATGGTCTTCTGTTAAGTTTCTCAGGATCCACGTATGAGTGAAAACATATGGTATCTGTCTTTCTCTGCCTGACTTATTTCACTTAACATAATACCCTCCAGTTCCATCTACATTGCTGCAAATGGCAGGATTTCATTCTTTCTCATTGCCAAGTAGTATTCCATTGTATATATAAACCACATCTCTTTATCCATTCATCAGTTGATGGACATTTAGGCTCTTTCCATAATTTGGCTGTTGTTGAAAGTACTGCTATAAACACTGGGGTACAAGTGCCCCTATGCATCAGCACTCCTATATCCCTTGCGTAAATTCCTAGCAGTGTTATTGCTGGGTCATAGGATAGATCTATTTTTAATATTTTGAGGAACCTACACACTGTTTTCCATAGAGGCTTTACAAGTTTGCATTCCCACCAACAGTGCAAGAAGTTTCCCATTTCTCCACATCCTTTCCAGCATCTATAGTCTCCTGATTTGTTCATTTTAACTACTCTGACTGGCGTGAGGTGGTATCTCAGTGTGGTTTTGATTTGTATTTCCCTGATGAGGAGTGATGTTGAGCATCTTTTCATGTGCCTGTTGGTCATCTGGATGTCTTCTTTTTTGTTGTTGTTTTTTAAATGTTTGTTTGTTTTGGATGTCTTCTTTAGAAAAGTGTCTATTCATGTCTTCTGCCCATTTCTTCACTGGATTATTTGTTTTTCGGGTGTGGAGTTTGGTGAGTTCTTTATAGATTTTGGATACTAGCCCTTTATCCAATATGTCATTTGCAAGTATCTCTTCCCATTCCATCATTTGTCTTTTAGTTTTGTTGATTGTTTCCTTTGCAGTGCAGAAGCTTTTTATTTTGATGAGGTCCCAATAGTTCACTTTTGCTTTTAATTCCCTTGCCTTTGGAGATGTATCCAGCAAGAAATTGCTGTGGCTGATGTCAAAGAGGTTGTTGCCTGCTTTCTCCTCTAGGGTTTTGATGGTTTCCTGTCTCACATTCAGGTCCTTCATCCATTTTGAGTTTATTTTTGTGAATAGTGTAAGAAAGTGGTCTAGTTTCATTCTTCTGCATGTTGCTGTCTACCTCTCCCAGCACCATTTGCTAAAGAGACTGTCTTTTTTCCATTGGATATTCTTTCCTGCTTCATCAAAGATTAGTTGGCGATACATTTGTGGGTCCAATTCTGGCATCTCTATTCTATTCCATTGGTCTATGTGTCTGTTTTTGTGCCAATACCATACTGTCTTGATGATTACAGCTTTGTAGTAGAGGCTAAAGCCTGGGATTGTGATGCCTCCCACTTTGGTTTTCTTCTTTAATATTACTTTGGCTATTCAGGATCTTTTGTGGTTCCATACAAATTTTAGGATTGCTTGTTCTAGCTTCGAGAAGAAGGCTGGTGCAATTTTGATTGGGATTGCACTGAATGTGTAGATAGCTTTGGGTAGTATTGACATTTTAACAATATTTATTTTTCCAATCCATGAGCATGGAATGTTTTTCCATTTATTTGTTTCTTCTTCAATTTCCTTCATAAGCTTTCTATAATTTTCAGCATACAACGAGCAGCATTTTACAGGAATGTCTTTTAAACGTGAAAAAAATGCACACTTTTACTCCATATAAAAGAAAAGTGAACTAAAAACACACCAAGACACTATAATTTACCAGTGTGTGCAGTCAAAGTCCAGATTCTCCAAAGTACAGAAATTTATTAACATTTTGTTTTCAAGGCTCTGGGAAAAGAGGCCATTTCATACATTGCTGATAGCAGTGTAAACTGATGTACTATCTATGGCATTATCTTTCAAAGTAACAAATGCATGTGTCCTTTGACCCAGCAATACTGCTTCGAGGGGTTTTGCCTGTAGATAAACATGTACACGCGCAAAGTCACATATGTTCAAGGTTATGTACTGTTGCATTGATTTTCATAGCAAAATACTGTGTCAACCCAAATGTCTACCAATAAGGGACTGGTTAAGTTAATCATGGTCTATCTATGCAATTGAATTTTAAAAATTGAGCAATCTCTGTTTATCAATATAGAGTTTTAAGATACATGAAATAAAAACAAAAGAAATGTGCTGTACCATGTGTATAAATTGCTACCTTTTTTTCTAGGAGAGAAAATATAAATGTATATTCATCCTGCCTAAAAACATTATTTATATAAATAATTATACAAAGTAACTAATACAATTTGTAATATTTAGCAGGTTGTGGGAACCGACAAATGGGAACAGTGGTAGAAGCAAATGCTTTTACTGTTTATGTGTTAACACTTGTTGATTTTTAAATTATGATTTTTAAATTATGTAAATTACCCTTACAATATTTTTTTAAAGGGTCTACCTCCACCTCACTCAAAATTGCAATACTTTAATTATTATCTATTTATTCATTTCAGCCATTGGAGTTTTGCATTTAGTTTTTTTTTTTTTTAACCAATGGTTTACTTTGTAAGTTTGATCCTAGAGTAAAATCACTAAGAAAGCCTCTGCCCATAGGATTTTTCCATGCATTGCAATATAGGGAGGATTGGAAATCACAGGAGGAATGGTGTTTTGGATGTGCTCTCTGGGCTATGGTCAAAGTTTTTTGGTAACCTTAACCTGACACTTGCTAGGGTAAAAGGCAAGTTTCAGGACATAAAAATGAGTTCCTATTCAGGGTTAATATGCTTTGCTTTAAAACAGTAGGAAGTATTCCTAGAAGACATACAGGGAAATAAAACTGAAAGTAGATTGAAAAAGAGAAGGAAAGAGAAACTTGAAGGGAGTGAGATGGTAGAATGAGATGCCCAAATCAGCACCCATATGTAACATCAGCACCCACACATGGATAGACAGGGTCCAGGAAAATCTAAAGGCTAATGGAGAAGGAAAGGGAGGAAACTCGTAATCAGAGAAATGCATATCACATGAGACTGTTAACAATGATTTATCTAGAGGTCATGATTGAGAAATATCCCAAAGATCCCCCCCCCAAGAAATACAATTGAAGTCTTAGACCTGCAATATCGGGATGTCCTAATTTTATAGTAAAGGAAGACAAGACCCTGCACTGTGAAGACATCAATGTATTATCACATAGAAACAATGTCTGAGGTTTCCAGCCTGGTGTTTTGTCATGTTTTGTTTTGTCCTTTACTTGCTTGTCTATTTTCATTTAGTATCCGTTTCTAATTCGCCGTTTTGTTTCACTTGGAGGCTCTCATTTTCACACCAGCCATCATTGTTGACTGTTTCCAGATAATAAGAGGAGGTAAGGTAGAGGGGATGGGGAGACAAATTAATCTTGTAAAGGAAAGTAAAGTGATAACAGCGAGTAATGGGCCTGCAGATGAAATAAACAAACATAAAATATCATTTGTGCTGCAAGTGGACCCAGAAAATCCTGTTCTAAGAAGTGAAGGTCAAAAGTTCCACGGCTTTACTCGCTTCTCATTGCAAGGCTTTTATGTAAAATGGTGGCAAACCATTTTTTTTTTTTAAATCATCATCTCTTATTGTCTATAAACCATAAAGTAAAGAGTTTTCCCCTCAGGGTCTTTATTTTTATTTCATTTTTATTTCATTGTCATTCCAGTGTTGTTAACATACAGTGCCATAGAGCCTCAGAGTCTTTAGGTCTTTAATATATTATGTATACTCTACTGTAGGTGTCTTAACAACAACAACAGAAAACTCTTCTAGAATATTCCTCAATATGTTCTTTTCTCTTTTTTTTTCAATATATGAAATTTGTTGTCAAATTGGTTTCCATACAACACCCAGTGCTCATTCCCAAAGGTGCCCTCCTCAATACCCATCACCCACCCTCCCCTACCTCCCACCCCCCATCAACCCTCAGTTTGTTCTCAGTTGTTGTTTTTTTTTAATTTTTTTTTCAACGTTTTTTTTTTTATTTATTTTTGGGACAGAGAGAGAGACAGAGCATGAACGGGGGAGGGGCAGAGAGAGAGGGAGACACAGAATCGGAAACAGGCTCCAGGCTCTGAACCATCAGCCCAGAGCCTGACGCGGGGCTCGAACTCACGGACCGCGAGATCATGACCTGGCTGAAGTCGGACGCTTAACCCACTGCGCCACCCAGGCGCCCCTGTTCTCAGTTTTTAAGAGTCTCTTATGCTTTGGCTCTCTCCCACTCTAACCTCTTTTTTTTTTTTTTTCCTTCCCCTCCCCCATGGGTTTCTGTTAAGTTTCTCAGGATCCACATAAGAGTGAAAACATATGGTGTCTGTCAATATGTTCTTTTCAAGGCAGAGTTCTTCCCCAAAATTTCTGTTTAATCAGTTTATTCTTCATATGTATTTTTCTCTATGGTGGGCTAGGAAGTGTTTGATATTTTACTCCAGAAATAGGAGAACACCACATGAGCATAAACTCTTTCCCCCTGACAGTTAGTGCAAAAATATGTTCTCTATCCCAGGACCCACATCACAAAGGTTTACATTAAAGATATTCCAAACCTTAATGTGTGACTTAACAGTAAAATTGATTCCCTAATGATACTGACCAATTCTAAACAGTTGTAATGTCGAGCATTCTGCTTATTTTGGGCTTAAGTCTCAGAAAAAGCAAGCAAACAAAAACCAAGATGCACTCACCATAGAAGAACAGGAATTCTCACGTGTGATTCAAGAAAACATGTAGCATTCTATACTTTTGTTCAAAACTAAATAACTTCCAAATAGTCCCAAGAATCCAGGGTATTTAGGAGTGATCACTTTTAGAGTTTTAAGGCAGAATTCACTTCGGCTCCTTTCCTCAAAGATCATGCTTGAAGGTAACAGGGAAATTATAATGAAAGAAACAAAAGACACCCCCTCCCTTGGAAATGTAGAAAATCAGCTAAATACACTGCTAATGAAAATTCTTATTTTATACTCATATTCTGATTTAAAATTTAATCCTTCTCAAGTTTGTACCATTTCCCTTGTGGTTGTTGTTGTTTATAGGCTTAAAAGGAAAACTGATTCTGATAACTTCAGACTGATCCTCTATAAACCTTCTCCCTATGGGAAACTGTAAGAAGGGTGATGGACTTTCATTGTCTCTGATGACATTATAAAATTGCCCTTTTGTTTTAATCAACAGAAAAACACATATAACTAGGACCTCCTCCCAGTTGGTGTCTTGGGATCCATCTTTTGTGTTTCCTAAGCTTAAGGGTAGCTACCTGACTCTCTAAAGTAAGTGATGTAGTGGATACTGTATATAATGATTGAGCCCCAGAAATCTTTCATACTTTCAGAGATTAAAAAAACATGAAACCATTAGAGTCCATGTCAAGAGCTGTCTGGTAAGTAGCTGTTTCTGTTTAGCATGTTTTCTTTTGCCCACAATCTTCATCCATGGCCCTGATACTTTTTAACCTCATCCCAAGACCTATGCTGATGACAAGCCTTCTAAGAGTTCATGACAGTATTTATGGGCACAGCATTCTAAAATTTCTGAGTCAAAGAACAGTGCCAGCGAAGGAGTGATACAAGATGGACCCAGGTTTCCAAAGTACTAATTACCGTCATGCCATTAATTCAAGGAAATTTATAATGGCATTTACCATTTACTGTAAGCCTACAATAAACCAAGCATCTAATCTCAGAATAACCCTGTTAAGTTGGTACTCTTCTTCCATTTTACATATGAGTGAAACAACGTTCAGGGAGACTAGATAAATTCTCCAAAACAACAACAGCAAAACACACAAAAAACTCAAATAGTAAACATCAGAGTTAGGATTTGAGGTGGCATTTACCAGAGTACAAACTCCTGCTCTTTCTACTCTTACCATAGCTGTGATCTAAAGCCTAAGGCTTTTTTGATTCTAAAGGAATCTTTATGGTCCTTGGTCCTATATAATAATTATGTAACTATGTACAGTAACCACTAAATCATTTAATTTAGAGAGCTCAGGTCATGGAAGTTACTTTCAAAAGTACTTTCAGAAAAGATGAAATCATATTAGATATACTTTAGGGTCAATATACTTTATCTCATCCTATTAAAATAATATTAGGAATAGAAGATTGAATAGAAACCATAGTATTACATTAGATGGAATATCATACTTCTCAATGATTATGTGTAAATGTAAGTTCACCCATCCATCCACCTATCCATCCATCCATCCATCCATCCATTTAATTGGGAACTATTGTAGATCGATTGCTACTCTGGGCACTGGTCAGAGCTTTGTCTTGCTCTCAGAGATTATATTCTAGATTAGCACTGTCTAATAGAACTTTCTATGAGATGAAAATGTTCTCTATCAGTGCTACTGAGACCAAATGAGGAATGGAATTTGCAATTTCATTTAATTTTAATTAATTTAAATAGCCATATGTGGCTAGTGGTTACTGTAATGGACCTCACAGTTCTAGAGGGTTTGAGGATGTGGGGAAACAGAAGATAAACAAATAAGAAAATTAATTTTTTATTTTGATGAGTGCTATGGAAAAATAAGCAGGGTGATGTGGTGGTTGAATGAGTGGCAATATTTTAAACAATTTTTTAATGTTTATTTCTGAGAGAGAGAGAGAGACGGAGAGCGTGAGCAGAGGAGGGGCAGAGAGAGAGGGAGACAGATTCTGAAGCAGGCTCCAGGCTCTGAGCTGTCAGCACAGAGCCTGACGCGGGGCTTGAACCCATGAACCGCGAGATCATGACCTCGTGAGATCATGACCTGAGCCGAAGTTGGGCACTTAACTGACTGAGCCACCCAGGTGCCCCTGGATGAGTGGCAATATTAATTAGGATTCTCATGGAAATTTTCATTGGATAGGTTCCATTTAAATTGATTCCTGAGTGAAGATAAGGAGTCAGAGATGCCAAGCAGAGGAAGGACATTCTAGACTGAAAGAAGCAAGTAAACCTAAAGACAGAAAGACTTTGGTGTGCTCAAGTATCAGAAAGTAAATCAGTGTTGGTTAGATGATGGTGAGCAAGGAGTAGTGACACGCAATGTTGTTGGGTGGTAAGAGAGACCAGGTAAGGTGAAGTTTTGTACGTTGTGCTAAAGGGTATGGATTTTATTCTAAGAGAAATCTAAATCTATAGATAATCTTTTAAAAATTTAATTATCCTATAAAATACTTATGTGCAAAATTAAATTATTTCAAGATGAAGTAGGTGATAACCCGGAGCTTTCTCATTTTTCAAAAGTTTTATCTACAATGTAGTTCAAAATGTGCCCCCTGTTAAATAACTGCTGGTGGTTGTGAAATTGTCTTAAAGATTCAAAGATTCGTGTCCTCAAGATACCGGGATTGAAGACAGCAAAAAACCTACTTACATAGGATATCCACAGGGAGAGTGATAGAATCAAGGCATTTTATTTTTAACCTTTTATGAAGTTAATTTTGAATACTTCTCAGGGCTAATTTGATTTGGAACACAGATATGAAAACTCTCTCCTCTAGGTGTGGTATCATTTGTCATCACCTGGAAATGTGACTCTTTAAAACAGTTGGTCTATAGCCAGTTTCCATTGGATAAGTCATCACATCAGAAAACACACACACACACACACACACACACACACATATCCTAAAAATAGGATACTCAAGTCCTAGCAGAGAATACTAGGCTCCTTTATAAGTACTGAAAATAGTTCTTTAATTCAGACTGGGTTTTAAAGATACTATCCTTGAATTTGCCAGAAGATCTGAGCTCCAGGTGCTATTAATTCAACATAGTACCTTTTAGGAGTCACAAATCTACTTGGGCCAGCACATGAAAATGAGGGTCAGTAGTAACCTAGTCACCATAGAGACTACATTACCTTTCATTGCTCTCTTGCCAGATAAAGCATAATTGATGATACTGTTAACATTATTGGTTGAAAATAATGTACACAAGTTTTGAATCATAATGTGGTGGGGGAAACTGCTAAAAATGTTACAAAAATTAGCAAATTGCTAAATTACGCATAAAGTACAGGTTACTAAAGCCTACAACTTGTCTTTATTGTAGAATTTGAAGTCACCAGCTTATATTTAACATCTACTTCAAATACACACTTCTAAGACCATCTATAAATGAGGTGAACTTGTCAATATTCTTAGAGTATTAAAGGTTTTGCTTTACCATTTATTTATTTAAAGTTTACTTATTTGTTTCGAGAGAGAGAGAAAGCACGAGTGGGTGAGGGGCAGAAAGAGAAAGGGAGAAAAATCCCATTCAGGCTCCGCCCTGACAGCGTGGAGCCCCACACAGGGCTCGATCCCATGAACCATGAGATTGTGACCTGAGCCTAAATGAAGACTCAGACGCTTAAATAACTGAGCCACCCAGGCACCCCTGCTTTACCATTTAAAAGATACAAACAACAAATTATAAAGCTAAACTGTCAAAAGAAAGAAAATAAAGTTGCAAGTTTCTATTTAGGAGTCCTTTCTTATAAGAGGTCAGTGCAGAAGGTGCAAAGAGGATGTGAAAGAGAGAAAAATCCCATTTCTTTGTTAACCAAATTAGTTTGTGCTTATGAAGATGTCAAACCTTCATTTTATCCAATAAAACATTGCTGGTGTGGTAATGATGTTCCCCCTAGTGTATCTCCATAAAACTAAAACGATGAAAAAAAAAAAAAAACAGCTTTGTAAACAAACGGACCTATGATTGTTTTAAACCTTTACACCAAAAGCAAGGCACAGGCGTGATTTTGTCCTAAATTTAAAATAAATCGAAAGAATACATTGATGTTCTTTGTTTCAAATACATTTTGGAACCCAGCAGACCACATTCAACCTAGTTAAATTATCTGAATGGATTTGGGGGGAAGAGAAAGAACTCTGTTCAATTTAATATACCTTCAGAAATATTTTACTTCTGATGATGACAGCAGCTCTTGCTGACAACTATTAATACATTATAAACACCCCATCAGAGTTATATAAAAACATGTCAGTTTTAAAGAGAACATCTTTGACAGCAAATTTTCTGATTGTGAAACAGCTGTGCCTTCAGTACAATGCATTAAGTAGTTTATTCCTTTTAGATAGTTAAATTGTGCATGAAATGTTGCTGGCGCAAGGGCTCCAAATCTGGCCTGATTAGCGAACATCTGTTACATTGGAAAAATTCATGTCTACCCTAATTAGCTGTCAGGCTGATGTACATCAGGCCTGATGGTGAGGGATCCTGTGCTGTTTAAGTCAGACCAGGTTCCTCTCCTCTCCCGTCACCTGCCCTTTCAAATCTCTTCCTCTCGTGTGGTGCTGTAATTAGAGATGGTTGGACATACAATAGAGCAGGCTACGGTCAGTTATAGCCCCATCTGTGCCATATTTTTATTCCCACCAAACTTGGGAGCTGAGAGAGAAAGTCGTTCAACAGCAGTGAGGCTGTTAGACCTGTTAGCTCTATGACATTTGATGATCCGGGTCCCAAGTTCCTCATCAAAAAGACTCTTAGCATCCATCTGTGGCAACTGAAGTGTAATCTATAGGTTCTGAAGAGTTGATCTTTGTTTTGTTTGTTTTAAGTTGGGGTAGCTCTCTGCTGATCTGGAAACATGCCAGTGTAGTGTAGAAGGGATGTGATACTGCAGGACTGGGCATTAAAAAGGAGTCAAAGAAAAAGGAACTGAGTGTTTTGAAAGTGGAATTTTCATAACTGAATGTCCTGTGGTTATAGACGGTGACAGGAGACATTTGGAAACCAAAAGCTCTGATTTTATTGGGTTTATTAGCCCAGTGTACACAGGGTTTTCCAATGTCAATAAAAACTTACATTGACCTGTGGATGGGCACAAATCATAACTTCCTGTTCAAACTAGCAATAAACTAGAAAGCGCAGTTTGTTCTTGAGCTGGTGAAATCCTCATTTGCTCTGTCACGGCCTTTTATATAAGAGCTGGATTGCCTGGGGCCAAGTTCAGATTCAACCTGAAAGATTAAGAATATATATGATTACAACATCAGATTTTATTAGAGTGTGATTTGACCCAGGAAGAATGAAAAATCAGCCTTTTTCTGACTTGGTATCATCCTTTCAAGATAATTCAAGTACAGGATTATTATTCCCAAGCATACGTGAAGTATAATTACAATGTACACTGAAATTCTGTAATTGAGGACATGCTTTATGAAATGCTTGATGTGTAAGTTAGAAATGGGAAAACTCATTTACCTGGAGCATTCAGGATTTTTCAGGTGAACTCAAACAAGATCACACGTAGAATTCTGAATGCTCTTGCTATGGCATTCTAGCTAAAGTAGACTTGAATTTTCTGGCCTAAGTGGGGTCCCTCCCTCCCTCTCTTCCTCCCTCCCTTCCTTCTTTCCTCCTTCCTTCCTTCCTTCCTTCCTTCCTTCCTTCCTTCCTTCCTTCCTTCCTTCTTCCTTCCTTCCTTCCTTCCTCCCTCCCTCCCTCCCTTCCCTTCCCTTCCCTTCCCTTCCCTTCCCTTCCCTTCCCTTCCCTTCCCTTCCCTTCCTTTCCTTCCTTCCTTTCTTTCCTCCCTCCCTTCCTTCCTTCCTTCCTTCCTTCCTTCCTACACCCTTTCTTTTACCTTAGAATAGTTTCCCTATCCATCCAAAGCTTGCCTAGTAAAGCATTTAAGTATGATCTCAAGCACCAACTTTTCTATAGAACTGTCAATGTAGTTAAAAGGTAAGGGCAAAATTTAGTGAGATGACTACACTCTATACGACGGCTTTACTTGCATCACCTCCCTCTTCTCAACAGCTGGCATTTTGCATTTCTTTTATTGTACCTGCCATTTCTATCTTCTATTTAAATATTTATATGCCATAAAATACCTCTTACTTCTTCTACTAGACTGTAAGCTCCTTGGAGACAGAGGCAATAACTTATTTCTGTATTCCATAAAGGATAGTTCATAATAAGAGCTCAGGAAATGTTTGTTGAGTGCATATTATTTGGCTCAGATCAGAGGTATTCAAAGTAGTGAAAGTGTCCACTAGAACTCACAGGGTCCATGAAGCAGCTGAGGATCCACTGGTATCTCCAGCCGCCTCGAGGCAGCCATCACAGGCCAGGTGGGAGTCCAGAGTGGCTGGTTTCAGAGATTTAAGGGTGTCTTTTTTTTAAAATGTTTACTTTTGAGAGAGCGAGAGAGAGAGAGAGAGAGAGAGAGAGAGAGAGAGAGAGAGACCACGCACATGAGCCGAGGAGGGGCAGAGAGAGAGTGAGACAGAGGACCCAAAGCGGCCTCTGTGCTAACAGAGATCCCAATGTGGGGATCGAACTCAAAAACCTTGAGATCATGACCTGGGCCGATGTTGGATGCTTATCTGACTGAGTCACCCAGGCTCCCTGATTTAAGATGTCTTATAGGTACCGGCTGGTGTCGGAAACATCTGCCAGTATTCCACTACAGCTAAGGATGGCCAGACTTCTCTGAACAGAGATAATCAGAGTTCCCAATGTGTTCAGAATTGCCTGATTGCCCCAAAGCAGGGATACTCGGAGCACACCTCGGGTCCTGCTTATCTAGGCCTGTTCCCAGCTTGTTTGGAACGGCTCAGAGATGCATGGAGGGCACTGGGCTTTGTGTTTCACTTCTTCCCCTCTCCCCAGGATGCTTCCAGTGAGATTCTGCAGTCTTCTGCACTGGGTTCTCCGTTTATCAAGAACCAAGAGGGTAGGAAATACTGGAAGAACACAAACTTTCTGCTTGATTTTGTGGATTTTAGGGAAATTAAACAATTTACATTTTTCAAACGTATGCCAAGCTTTTGGAATTTTGTTTGTTCTATCTCGGAAATTACTTTGTAGCAATTCACCAAAAGACACGGAATTGAAATGTGGTTTTGCTCTGACTTGAAAAATACCTTTTGAGAAAGTTTTTTTTTCTCTTTTTGAAAGAGAAATAGTAAAATGTTACTTGAGTTTTATTGCACATTTAAACATTTTTAATATAGGTTACCTCATTTGAATGTAGCAGCTATTTCCATTTTTATCCCTGGATACACTGTCTGCATTTGAACTGCACAGAAAAAAAACACTAAAATAGAAGCTCTTAAATGTTTACCAGGTAGATTCCCAACCCGCAGCAGCATCATTCACAACAAAAACAACAACCACGACCATAATGGCAGAAGATCTTTATTTAAATATCTAGTATAGGCCATATCTCATGCAACACTCTTACTGCTCACAGACTCTGTAAGATTTATTTTCTCCGTTTTACAGATGACAAAATTTGGGCTCAGAGAGATTACGAGATTTGCCGAAGGCTACCCAGCTAATAAATAGACGAGTCAAAATCAATCCGTATCTGGCCTTAAAGTGATTGTATAACTGCCATTTGAGGCGATCTTTTGTCATATTTTAAATACTTTTTTATTTAGAAGTACTTTTCATTTCATTGTCTTCTAAAATACTTTGAGGGCTAAAAATGTTTATTTGGATAAGTGGCAGTGTTCCCCAAAAGGGGCTGTGGTTTTTATGTATTTTGCTTGCTTAATGGTAGCAAGTCCCACTGAGCAGTTTTATAAGAATTTATATGATATAGGGGCGCCTGGGTGGCGCAGTCGGTTAAGCGTCCGACTTCAGCCAGGTCACGATCTTGCGGTCCGTGAGTTCGAGCCCCGCGTCGGGCTCTGGGCTGATGGCTCAGAGCCTGGAGCCTGTTTCCGATTCTGTGTCTCCCTCTCTCTCTGCCCCTCCCCCATTCATGCTCTGTCTCTCTCTGTCCCAAAAATAAATAAACGTTGAAAAAAAAAATTAAAAAAAAAAGAATTTACATGATATATTGGGCAAGTCTAACCAATGTATATATTTACTTCAACCCAAACTAGCAAAGATTTTGAATCTCTTCTTTGACAAATCTTATCTTTTAGATTCAAGTCTCTGAGGACTAGATTATATTAAATTCTGATCGTTCTCTGAGATAGACCATGGGGATTATAATAGTGATTTTGAAATAGTTTTGATAATTCTGATACTATCTGCTTTATGGTCATATGGTTGCTGTGTGTGATTTTTGACTAACTTGATAAATAAAATCCAAATGCCTTTTCTGCAGTTAATAAAGAGTGATACAACAAAAATATTTACTGTGCACTATGCCAGCAACTAAATTAACCAGTAATAATTGTTTTCATGGCACCAATCAACAGCTGAGAAAAAAACCCCACAGGTCATTATATTTATCAAAATTAACTATAGTTTCTCCTCACCCTCCTGTATACCACTCTCTTGATCGTGCTGCATTACACACACACACACACACACACACACACACACACACACACACACACTTATACACACGTACACGGAGGGGGGCGGTACGGGGAGGAAAGCTAATTCTTCTCACTGTTTGTTTCTCTGGAAGCAATCTTACAAACTTTTAAGTATTTTGTATTGGTGAGATAGCAAATGTCTTACTGCTGTTCCCAGCCTGTAATTTACTCTTGAGACTACTGATGTCATCCTTCCATAGAATCATCCCTGTCATGTTGTAGATGGCAACAGAAGGTCACTCCCTTCCTGTGGTGACTTACTCTCTGAATCTGTCAGAGAATAGGTATCAAATGCACACATACTTTCAGAAAATGTTTGCAAACAGGCCACCTAAAGCCGGGGAAGAAACCATTACCTAATTCTGCCAGCTTCCCTTCACAGAAACTGTAAACCCTTCTCAGAGGATAGTGCAGCTCTCACAGAGGCTAAGCCCTCAACTTTCAGCCAAGCAATGAACAACTTCCTGAAGAGCTGGCATTGCCAACATTGAGCCCCAGCCCTCTGGACAATGCCCTCAGTGTTTAGGGATGGTCTTCATTGGGCAGCATGGATGGCAGAGACCCTGTCCACAGAGTACTGCTTACTGATGCTCATTAAGATGATCATAGCAAAAGGCAGCTGATTAAACCTTTCCCTGGAGTCGATGCTGTTGCTTAGTACAGGGTGTCAGGAGTAAGGTATTTGGGGGAAAGTAACTCTTGACAGAATGAGAGGACTCACTAGTGATGACCTGAAGGGTCATCTAGGGAGGGCTCCCAGAGATATGTGTCACCACCATACATTAGATCCCATAGCTTTGGACCAACCTGGGTTCCACAGGCCAACTCGGAGTTCTCTTTTATTTAAGAAATGATTTTTGATAGACCTAGAAGGAGTGAAAGATGAGCCCTGTTGTGCAGTGAAAGTAAATGGGGGTGGAGTAGCTGTTACTACAATGGATCTTGTCACTAAGCTCATCGTAGAATTGTTTACTCTTAATTGCACGCATATCACACGCATGCATGTGTGACACTCTTCCTTCTTTTCTGGCATGGAAACCATAGTGCTCAAACTCAAGCAAGGAGGAGATGTTCAGGAGGGGGAAAATCCAACTTTCTTCCTAAGCTGAAATAATCAGTTAAGTCCCTCAAAATGGAAGATGGGCCCTCTGTAGACACAGCCCTAAAATAACTCCCACAGTCAAGCCAATATAGAGGTGAAAATTAAACTTAGATTTTCTGACACTCCACTCTTGTTCTCTCCCCACTGGATCCCTCCCAGTTCACTGAGAAATCATTAGGTTTACACTATAAGCCAATTCTCCTCGAAGCCTGACAAATTTATAGCTTCCCAAAACATGGACGCCAAAGCAGAAGTTATCAATTATTTTTGAGGTGTCTAACTTTTAGCTGGGAATACATTGATATAGATATGTGATGGCATCTGTAATTCCAGCCAGTCCTCATGGGAATAGCCACAGACGCTTTTTTGGAGCCCTCTCTGAGATAATAAAACAGGCTCTGGTCAGACACACTGTACCTCACACAGTATAACAGCTTTCGACATAAATCTGGAACATGATTTACATTTGAAAGCACCGGATCAATATTTGAGGAGGGATTATTTTTTATCAACTTGGCTCTAATTCTCTGAAATATAAAGTTATTTTTTAAATGTCAAGACCAACTACACCCACACTGGCACAAAATGGCTTTGTCAAAAAAGTTGAAAAAAATTAAACGTAAATTTTGTGTTGACATAATCCAGGTTAAGTCTAAGAAAGAAAAATACTTACTTTTGTAAAATGAGAGGCTATTTTATCACTCAGAGAATGTCACATCAATTGTAAAGCCATCAGCCCCAAGGTTTGGTGGTGATTGCTTCATATTTACTGTTAGTCCGGCAATGGGGATGGTACTTTTACAGTCTTTGGACAGACTAGTGAGTGTGACATTTAAAGTGTTGATTTTTGCAGCACTTATGTTAATTGTTGTAATTTTCCTGATGAACCACCATTCTGGTTTCCTGATGCAGCCAAGATAGTTTTACATTTTCTATGCAGGGCCTCTTTGCCATTTGGTCTGTGTAGTGTCAGCTTCGAGTGCTACTGAAAGCAGACAAAATTGCAAGCAAATTGCATCAGATTGCCAACATTGTGAAAAGGTAAATTGCTTGCAAATCTATTTAAACCACTGCCCTATTTTCATCAGCTTCAGTACTTGGTATTCATGATTGCTTAATTGGCGACCTTTCCTATTGTGTAGTGCTTTATGGTGTAATGGAAAGCGATCTTTACCAAACCAATTACCCTTTTTTTCTCAGCACTACATTATTGCTGTGATTGCAACTGCCAGTCCTTTGTAAATGAACTTTCTGATTTCAATGATGTTTTTAAAATGTAAGATAGAAAAAAGTGGCATTCATATTGTGCGATGTTCTATTTTGAAGCCTCTTTGTAGCCACTATTGTCTGGGAAAATGGACTGAAGGGTTACACAGTACCTACAAATATCCATGTAACTATTATTAATATTATTATAATGTCCTCCTTTGTACTGCGGCTCAATTAGGAAAGGATAGGAGAAATATTTTGTCACCCTGTCAAGTGCACAGGAAGTGCATTTGAGGCTTCTTTTTTGACACATACATTATCTCTAGTAGTAAGACAAGATTCTTTTTAAGGAGTGGTGATGAAGATACAAAAATCAATTAAAATAAAACTCACATTACTGATTTTATGGTCACTCAACATTTCAAAAGGAGCCTTAAATGACTCAAATATTAAGACTGGGAATGAAAGCTTAATTTTATAAGAGAAAGTTGTGAGCGAGCTGAGAAATAGTGAATTTTTAAGATCTCGGGTTCTGCATACAGTTGCCAAAACACAGAAAAACATGACCATTCTGCACATTCAAAGCTTAAAACATGTACAATACAGACATGTAGGCTGAACTAAGATAGTTCACGCAACAGAACTAAGATAGCCTCTTTTTAAAATTCTCTTAAGAAACAGTCTATAAAATTAGTACCCATCTGAATTCTCATAAAGATGGGGCACAGAATTGTACTGAGTCCTGTTTATGTATTTTTATGTGATTTAGAAAATTATATCATTACTCACAAGGGTACGTGCAGAAAGGGAGCTACACGTAATTTAGTCGTTCCCTAATACAGTAAGTGGAAATGGATGCATCGTTCTACCCCCTACAGTTAGAAACTCTATTGTATGAGGGACATTTTGCAAAGATTTCTTTTACTCTCTTCTCTCATTTAATTAGGAAAAAAATGGAGTTCAGACAAGGCCTGCCAATGATGATCAGGTGATTGTTGATTTTAGTACCTTTGATGTGATGTAATGATTTATTTACAGCACAGCATCTCATTCTTTGAAAGCAACGAAATGTGTTTATTATCTGCTGCTTCTGAAAGTGTTCATAACAACCAATTTCACTGGGATATTGAGGTCTAATACAGTTCTTATTTTATATGAGCAGCATATATTCTTTCGGAATAATTAGTACCCAATTCAATTTCCTAACTTTAAATGTGGTCATATATGTAGAGATGAGAGAGTGACGTTTGCTTGGGTGTTTAATTGGTTAAACCTAGGATTTGAAAATAAGTGTCCCATTAATTGGGATCAGGACCCAGAAAAACTCTCACTTTGTGGAGGGACTTTGTTAAGTAACTTTTGTGGAAGACTTAGGACAATTTTATCTTTGCTGGATGGGGGCAGTGGATATTTACGAAAGGGGAAAAACTCATGGGTTAGCACGGACTGCAGTCATTACTGTCAACATTACCATCAGAGGTTGGTCGTGAACTGTCACTCACATCATTCACCTTTCTAGACAAGTACTGAGTCCCGTGATGGGGAAATGGGTAAGAATTGCAACAGCTAAGGTAGCCCGGGCTTATGAGGTGCCAGATACTATGCTAATCACTTTAACTGGCTCATTTAATTTATTCCTCTGAACAGTCCTATTGGGAAGGTACTGTTATTATGCCCATTTTATAGATGAGGTAACAGAAGCTGAGGAGATTTAGAGGCTGACACAAGGACATGCGGTGAATGAATGATGCATTTGGGATACAGATCTGGGTGATGCCTCTGGGACTCATCCCAGTCAGAACCTGGGCATTCTGGCCCTGGAGACTGCATTCTGCTACCGAAGAGCTTCATTTCTCAGCTTCTACTTTTTCTTTCTTGAACTATGGAAGGAAAGCTGGTTGGCTGGCAGGTGCTTTATATAGAATCTAAATATTTGATTTTCCAGAATATTTTAAGTAGTTATTGAGGAAATAGATGGAGTGTGCCCAATAGTCACTGACTCTTTCACTCTTTCTCTCTTTATATGTGATTTGGATCTGGCGTTGATATTCATGTTTTACATACAAGACTCTAAGAAACTCAGATGTTCAGATTCAACTTCTCCTTGCAGAGGGAAGAATTCTTATAAATGCCAGGGCTTACACAGGGTCCTGCAAATATTTCTCCTTCTCTCTCTCTCTCTCTCTCTCTCTCTCTCTCTCTCTCTCTCTTTTTTCTCCTTCCTTTGGAAAGACTCCTGCACACTGTAAGTACAGTAAATATTCATTTAGTCCATCTCATCTCTCTGTTCAATAACATACTCTAGGATTTGTTGTTGGAGTTTGTTTGTTGATGGTTGGAACCGTGTCATTCTAGTCCAAAGCTCTTTCAAAGTAATTGCAGAAAGAATAATTAACGGATTTCTTCCTGTAATGAGTAGGGCTGGGGGGTGGGGGGGTGAGGGCGTGGCTGGAATAAGGTTGGGGAAATAGGAGTTGTTGGTTCCACTTCAAGTGATCTGCAAGTAAATTACCGCACCAATGAAATGTTCTTGGAGATTGTACATGAGATGTTTGACACTGATTTAAGCAAAACCTAGGTGTTTTCTTGCTTGATATCCCAATCCTTGCTCCGCTATGATCGGTTGTTGGACACTTGTGCATATTCCCTAGTCTTTTAAATGGCAGTTAACCACATGTTCTGTCCCTGAGGGTTTATATATAAGGCCCAGCACCCAAAATGTAGGGAAGACTTGGGAAAAAACAAGAAGATGGAGAACACCTTCTAGTTCCCTTTATACACACTCATATACCAATTTCTGGATTTGCTGCAGAGATTAATATAGGATTTGAGATGTTGGGGGGATATCAGCTTAGAAAAGGATCATTTATTTCAGAATTTATGATATCTTTATTTAATAAATATCTTGAGTAGATTTAATAGGTTCGTTCATTTATGAACAAAAAATAGTGTATTTAAAGTTTTCAGGCTGCCCACAGTTTTAGGAAACTACCTCTTGTTATGTGTCCTCTTGTGGCTGCTGCCCTTCCTTGCACTCCTGCAGGGTGTGAACCCTTGAGAATCATTCATTCTCTCTCATCACATACTACTTATAACTAACAGCATCTGTTTACCGCAAACAGGAATAAGGAATAAACTAGATTGGCCATACAGGTACTAACTGACCCCTCATAGATAGTGAGTTTGTTTGTTTTAATAACTTGTGTGAAGCAGTTTGCTTTCACCCACCGCTGATAATATTGCTGCTAAGGAAGCAGAAATTCTCTGAGCTCACTTGGCCTTCATTCCTTCCTTACAAGAAGATAAACTGTTAAATATCGCCGTAAAAAAATAGCTCACATCTCTTATTTCCAATTATCGAATGACTTTTTCACCGTGATTCACCTTGGAATGGTTGTATAATTTAAGAACAGATGGAAATAGCATGCCATAGAGAAGTCTTAACAAAATGTGTAGAACAGGATCAACAATCTGAGATGGGGGAGCCTGGGTAGGTCAGTCGGTTAAGCTTCCGACTCTTGATGATCTCACGGTTTGTGAGATCGCTTACCGCGTTGGGCTCTGCCCTGACACCATGGAGCCTGCTTGGGATTCTTTCTCTTTCTTTCTCTCTCTGCCCTTCCCTTGCTCCCTTGCGTGTGACGTGTGCACACACGTGCTCGCTCTCTCTCTCTCTCAAAATAAATAAACTTTAAAAACCCAGTTCTGAGATAAACAGTTCATTGGTTCATCTGTTTGTTTTAGGGAGAATGTGACTATTTGATATACTAGTAATGATAAGAAACAATGTTTAATATTTAGTTGGTTAGGCTTTATTATGAGCCAGGTACTGCCCTAAGTATTTGGCATTATTAATCCATTTAATAGTCCCAATAACCGTATGAGGTAGATACTGTTATCAACCCCACTTAATAAATGAGGAATCTGAGGCTCAGAGAGATTAAGTAAAAATTTTAAATCAGATGGTTTATAAGTGGTGGATCTGGGATTCTAACTCATATAGTCTGCAAGTTATTACTGTCTTCCCATTGAACAAGGAAGAGGATGAGGAAGAAGAGGGATGAAGGTAGACAGGGAGGGAGAGAAGGGAAGAAAAAGGAAGGGAAGGGAATGCCCAAGTGCCTGATTGTGCACAACAGGGTTTAGAATTCTTCATAGGTTTCTTTCTTTTTTCTTTAAACAAATTTTTTTTTAATTGTTTAAATTGTTTCTTTTTTTAAAATTGCCTGGTGGCTCAGTTGGTTAAGTGTCTGACTTCGGCTCAGGTCATGATCTTGTGGTCTGTGAGTTTGAGCCCCATGTTGGGCTCTGTGCTGACAGCTCAGAGCCTGGAGCCTGCTTCGGTTTCTGTGTCTTCTCTCTTTGCCCCTCCCCTGCTCATATTTCTCTCTCTCTCTCTCTCTCTCTCTCTCTCTCTCTCTCTCTCTCTCTCTCTCTCAAAAATAAATAAACATTAATTTTTTTAATTATTTATTTTTTTAAAGTAATCCGTATGCCCGACATGGGCTCAAACTCATGACTCAGATCAAGAGTTGCATGCTTTTCTAACTCAGCCAGCCAGGCGGTCCAGAATTCCTCATAGGTTTCTGTGAGATCACTTCTTACACAAGTATGTCCCTGCCTGATAATCAGTATAATTCTTCTCTTTACATTTTTTTTTTCAGTTTACTCTTCAACAATGGTGGGTTCCTTACATTTCAACTTCTGGGTGGAAAACATTATTGCCAATCACATAATGGAATGGTAGATGGCACTGGTATCTCGATGTAAGCAAATTTCCACCCAATAAGACACTACTGATGGAGACCCGTACATCGCAATACCTCCTTTCTCTCTCTTAAGGCAGATTTCTCAAGGGCTCATCCTAAATTAGCTGAGCAGCAGAGAAAGAAAAGACTAGACTCAGGAGGGAGAATGGTGTTAAAATCTAGGGAGATGGACCCTAAAAAATTTAACCTACTACTTCTGCATAAGTCCTGAATGATGCAGACACCCATTCTATTTAACATGTACCGTACAAGAGGATCTTGAAGGAGAGAAATGTTTGATGTGGCTTCCACTCATGTTTAGCTATTTGGGAAGCCATTCCAAAACCAAAATGCAGAATTACTTTTCCTACACCAAAAAATGTCTGTGAGCCAGAGTGATGATTTCTCAGCAAGGAGACTCTCTAAATCCTGGAGGCCTGGCTGGAGGAATCCAGTCAGTCATTCAGTGAACATTTGCTGGTAACTTTCTGTGAGTCCAACCGTGTGGGGACACATGGTGAGAACCACAGTTCCTCTCTAAGAGCCTCATAGTCTGGTGGCATGCATTGAGGTCAGCAACAACAGAGACTTCTTTTAGAATGCAGCATTAAAATTATTTTCTTTTAATTAAGTAAGTTCATGTGAGAACAAACCATGTTTAAATAGAAGTGGGAAAAAGCAGAAAATTGCAGACCCAAGAACAGAATTTTGCATTAAATGCAGACTTGCTCTACCTAAAATGGTCCATTATAAAAAGTGTGCCAATACATTTAGTCTGTTAAATTTTATGCCAATACTTATTTTTACTTGCTTTAATAGATGTAAGGGAAATTTCATAATAATGACTTGTAAAAAAAATATAGTTAATTTGGCTTTGGTCCCTAAGCTGCATTTTGATTTTCAGTGAATACTTACCCTGAAATTTCAACTGGCCTGTGTTTAATATATTTGCAATTTAGAATAATATTTCTAAAATAAAAGATGGAGACTTCTTACTCATGAGATCCTTCTAAGATAAATACCTGATTGTTTTCATCATTTTAGGATAAAATGATCTTATTTTGGTTTGTTTATTAAAATGAAATAGACTTTTCATAGCGCTCTTTCTAAGTAATATCATAATTAATCTTCACGAAGTATGGGGTTTTCACAGATTTGCTGGGATTTTTTACAAAACATCTATTTTAGGGATATCTTACCAACTTAGGGCGTTTTAATGAGCAACTCACTATTTGAACAGAGCATTTTTGAGATAAACTTCATAGCCAGGCATGATGCCATGTCTGGAACCCTGAATGCCACATAACTCATGGGTCTGGCTACCATGAGATTGAGCATGAAATTTCACATCAAAGACCTCCATGCCTGAGGAGCAGAGATGCAAGGGGGTGGTGTGGTCAGGACAAACGAGGGTGCACAAAGCAGGCTGAGTTCTTCCCCATGTGCTAGGAGACTAGCTGGAGTTTCTGTAGGCAAGGGACTTTTGTAGTCACTACTCACCCTGGAAATAACAAACTCCTGTGGTCAGAGCTGGGATAATAGAGGAGTGGTTCTTGAACGACCAGCGGCAGAAACCCACAGCACCTTGTGAGAGGCAGCCTGTACCTCGAGGCAGGGCCAGCTTCATGGGCATCCTACCTGTGTAGTCACACAGGGCTCAGTGCCCATATGGACTCCATGCTTGGCTTAATGTTCTGCACTCCTATTCTGAAAGTCAATAATTTTTGAACAGGAAACTCCTTATTTTCATTATGTAGCTGTTTCTAACAGGAGGTTTATTTTACATTAAGGACACCTCATTCTAAGAAAGCCATTGACAACATCCAGGATGGAGAAAGGTCTGGAAATTATCACAGGGCAACCTACTGAAGAAATGAGGAATGGTTAGCAGGCAAATATAAAATTAAAAATAAAAAGTAATAATAATAACATGATCAAAGGATGATGTTTTATGTCTATCTTGATCTAGTAGAACTAGAAGCAATTGCCTGGGGGAGGAATAAGAGCTCCGTGGCTCTGTTATTGGAGTCTTCATCTTAGAGGAATGGTAAAGGGGTTCCTATGTATCACTGGTATTGGAACCTTTTTGACCATGACCCACAGCAAGAAACACATTTATTCATGACTTTATATGTACAAATATATATATATATAGATATAGATATAGATATAGATATAGATATATAGATATTTATATACATACACACCCACATGTACTTATACATATATATATATGTCCGTGTATGCATTTTAATATGTGTGTGTATGTGTATATATGTCTTTTACACATTTATGTACAGGTTTTATAAAACAACTCTTAGTCTTATCCCACACAGTATGCATTCCGATATTTACTGTTCTATTCTCTTTCACCTTAAAAGACAGATACGCTGGTTGCCGCCCACTAAATCAATTTCTTGACCAACTAATGATCACAGTCCACAGGTTGAAAAACTCCGTTACATAGCATGGGGGTTGCATTAGATAATTCGACATTTTTCTAGCTCTAAGATTATAATTTTCAAAAGCTAAAAATTGCAAGTTACTCCACAGGCAGCTGAGTACATGCCTAAGCCAACTGAAGAGCAAAGTACAAAAAGGCCTACATTAATTCTTCAGGGGCCTGGGTTCCAACCCTTGGTGTGCTATTATTTCAACACCCTCCACAAGTCTATTTATTACTCTCTTTCTCAATAGCCCTATCTGAATGATAAAATATTTTTTTTTCTAGAGAGTTTCTTCTTTTTTCTAACGAACAGCAAAGTGTAGTCATCCCCTAAGTAAAGTTAAAAGTGAAATTGCAGGGGCGCCTGGGCGGCTCCGTCACTTAAGCGTCACACTCTTAATTTCAGCTCGGGTCTTGATCTCATGGTTCCTAACTTCCAGCCTGGCCTCGGGCTCTGCACTGACAGTGCACAGCCTACTTGGGATTCTCTCTCTCTCTGCCTGTCTCTCTGCCCCTCCCTAACTTGTGCTGCGTGCACTCCCTCTTTCTCTTTCTCAAGATAAATAAATAAACTTAAAAAAAAAAAAGTAGAGTTGTGATGTTGGTATCTGAGGTGGATGGTCAGGTTCTCGTATACCCTGCTCATTACTCTCCACTCCTCCCACATATCTCACCCACAGGGAGGTAGGACCTCAGCCAACAGAGCTGGCAAAGCACTCAACTCAATAACCAAATCTTACTTTGATCTGGAGACTACTGGTGAGCAATGGGGATCAGAAATGAAACCAGACACTCGATGTGTTTCTCAGCTTTTCTCTCAGTTCAGTGTTTTGGTCTCAGTTTTCCTTGTCAGAATGAGCCTACGTCTGCCCAGCTCCCTGCTTTGGCTTCAACTCAGCACAGTGCCTGATACACAATGGGAGCTCAATACCTATTTTCTGAATGAATGAGTCCCTTTAAAAATTTTTATCAAAGGAAGAAGTGTGTGTGGAGAGATTTATGAAAATTCTCAAATTATTAGTAGGTATAGGTTTTAAGGCTCAGGGTTCATGCCTCTTCAGGTTGATTTTAGTAATATGTATTTTTTTGGATGAAATTGGACATTGCTATCTTCATTTATAGATAAGAATACCAGGACCCTATGAAATCCTTGGAAGTGACTTAGCTTTTTGCAGGCAAGAATTGTGATCCATAGTTATTGGATTTCTGATCTGTTTATTGGTGAGCTCTAAAATGAATCTCCATGAGGACACCCTCGTGTTCAGTAAATGAGGTCCATCTTAGTTCATAACTCTGTAGGACTCTTTCAAACATTGGTATTTTGTTGAGTGGTGTAATTGATAAAAAGAAACTTGCACTGTGCCAATCACTTGCCTCTCTGGGCTTACCCATTTCATTCCTGAATATGACAGTCTCATGGTTAATAGCAATTTGTTTTATAATATGGTGGTATGATTGAAAGCAGACAGGAAAGAAATAAGGTCATATGGATTTTTTTCCCCCTTAATGGAATTAATACTCGGAAAAAATGGTGGTTTGGTTGGGTAAGTCTTTATCATACCAAGTGAGCTCTTCAAAATGTTATGTCCTATTTGTATCACTAACTATATTTTTAAGATGACAAGAGATGAATGAAATATAAAGCTTATGGTTATACAGGGTACTCATCTTCATGCACAACTTCAACATTAATGTAACCTTTAAAATGTAACCTTTAAAAAGGGCGGTAGTTATGAGCTGCATGACCCATATCAAAATGGAACTGCCTGTCAAGCCTTGCTCATTTGATGCATGAAAGTTCTATATTTTCTTTCACAGGAATACGTTGCAGTATCTTTATGTTGGCCCGCAGAGCATGCCAATGTAGAATCTTCGTAATTGTAAATTCTGGGCCAATGGTATAACTGCTGGTGTGTTTCTTTTTAGGTGACTTGGAACACCCAATACTACTTTGAAATACTTTCTTCCTTAAAATGAAATCAGAACATCCTCTCAACTAACATGTACATCTTCAAACTAAGTTTGAGCATTCTTATTATTCTCCTTTAATATAACTTATGATCATGCAGAACGTACAGAGAACCTATGTACATTTGGGGGGTGTATTTGGCTTGATTTAGTGCATCTACTGTACAAAATCAGTTAACTACTTTTGGCATGATAAACAATGTTTTCTATCACAAGCCCCCAAATAAAAGTTTCTGAGGATACCCAAACACACAAGAGTAGCAAAACACTCTAAATGAGGTGGGCCAGAGAAAAAGCCATTTGTACTATTACATTAAGTGTCTTAGCTTTGAGCGTTGTAAAGTTGCCAATTTCCAGTCAATTTTGGCCTAGAAAAATGGCAATTTTACATAGCTCAATCTATTTATCTAAGCACCTATTACTTGTTCTGCCGTTGTGATCTCTCAAGAAAGTTAGGGCCGCCCTGCAGGGAAGAAAACAGGGAGTCAAAAAGTTCTCAGGTTTTGCTCTCCCTTCAGAGGAAGAGAAAATACTCCAAAAGATACTTAGAGGATCAGTTTTTCATTGCTTTAGCTATTCTTGAAGAAAAGGTGGAGAGAGAGTCCCCTGAGAAAATAACCAATATTTTTCTTTTATCAAATATTTTTACTTTCTAGAAAAGTGCACTTGAAAAATAATGAAGATTATGGGCAAAACTTACTCTACAATGTTAATAGTTTATCATACCAAAGACTTGAATATAACCTACAAGACCAACAACAGGAGTTTGGCTCAATAAAGTGTAGCCCTTCCATAATAAAAAAAAAAAAAAAGAATGTGCTTATCAAATAGGAAAGATGTTAATGTGAAAGTATTTACTTTTAAAAAAGGATGCAGAGCACCTGGTTAGATGGGAAGTTTTATGTTTTTGGTTTTGTTTCTTTGTTTTCTACCATAACTATTAACTCAGTGGGTTAAGCGTCCAACTCTTGATTTCAGCTCATGTCACGATATTATAGTTCCTGAGATGGAGCCCCCCTGTCGGGCTCTAGGCTGAGAGTGTGGAGCCTGCTTGGGATTCTCTCTCCCCTCTCTTTCTGCCCTCCCTGGCTTATTTATTGAAGTTTATTAAATAAATAAACTTAAAAAATATTTTTAAGTTTTAAAAAGGATACAGAGTAGCTTTACATGATTATTTCATTAAGAACAGAAATACAGATCTATTTAAACATACGTAAACATAATAATAAAAAGACCAGAATTATATACCCTCTTGTCAGTGATTATTTCTGGGTAAAATGTTAAAATTGTAGAGGATTTAGATCCTTAGTTTCTTCTTCTATATTTTCTACAATGAATAAATATTGATAGGATGATAGGAGAAAAATAGTATAATAAAGTAAGTTAGAGTTTCTCACTTCACTCATTTTTTAAAAAAAATATCTGATTCATAAATTAAGGCAATTCTCGAGTATGGGCCACCATTAGCACAAATCAAATCAAATGGGACATTACTCATATGGGAGTTTCCCTGGAATTCCAGGAGAGTCTGAACCACCAAGAGAACAAGTGGCAAGAGGTGCAGAGAGATGGAAAGCAAACTTCTGGGAAGGAACTTACAGCAAATTAGTGAATTTAAATAATTTTCTACATCTCCTCTGCTTTTTAAAAGTTTTTTTAAAATGTTTTTTTAATTTATTTTTGAGACAGAGACAGAGCATGAGCAGGGGAGGGGCAGAAAGAGGGGGAGACACAGAATCTGAAGCAGGCTTCAGGCTCTGAACGCTCAGCACAGTGCCCGATACAGGGCTCGAACTCACGGGGCTCGAACTCATGCAGTGTAAGATCATGACCTGAGCTGGAGTCGGACGCTCAACCAACTGAGCCACCCAGGTGCCCTGACTCTCTCCAGCTTTTTAAATCCATCCATTTTGGGTTGTTTACCTTAAATCAATTAAGTTGCTAAGGAAGGAAAACAAACTTAATTGGTAAACAGGAAGCATTTTACACAAAAGAAAATTGAGTGGGGTTAGTTGAACTTAATATAGGAGATATTTCAGAAGCATTATTTTTTTTCTGTTCTCTCTTGCCACAGAAAGAATGCTTTAAAGAGTCAAGGGGAGACTAAAATAGTAGAACGTCATTCTGAAGAGAAAATACATAGATCAAATTGATAAAATAATGATTTAATAAGACAAATGAGCATAATAGGACAAATGAATGGAAATAGAATTTTATGGGGAAGGGTAATGACCAAATGGAAATATTTCTTAAGATGAGAATAAAAAAAGGCTCCAGCAGCTGACTCAAATTGAGAACACATGTGGTTATCAATATATATTGGTTAAATTTTTAAAAAGAATGAATGAATTAATATAACTTTATCTCATCACCTAATGGACAAGATTTTTACAATTATACGCAGTAGCACTGAGTTAAACTAGGAATGATTACATGGTGCACAGCAAAACATTATTAAATGTTGTGATTGGGAGACAAGTTATGTTTACTTTAGCACTGCCAATTTCTCTGTTCCATAGTTTTTTCTCCTATGCAACTCCATAATATTTAACCCCGAAGTTAAAAAATGAAACTTGGTGTATATAGAGTTTATAAGTATGGAAGATAAAGCCAAAATCTGTGAAGTTAGAATGAAGAAGAAACTATCAAACATCCACTTATTCACCACAAACTATGCAGTTTTCATTAATGCAGTGTTAATTGATTCGAACAATGGAGATGCTCCTTAATATTTCTTATGAGACTAGGTGAGGAAAAAAGAGTCACTCCTTGACCAGTTAGGTGGGAAAATGAAAATATCTGTGTATTCCTTTTACACAAATGCAAAGTTGAAAGGTCAGATAAGTACTTGCCTTCCTTTGCCTATTTGTGCCTTCTCCAGTGTCACTATTTCAGGAGCATACAATTCATTTGGCATCCACAGCAACCTCACCTATGGGTGAAGGTGGCCATGGTAGCAAAAATCAGTTCTCATCCTCAAGGGTGTCCATGTCATAGCATGTGTCAGAATTTCATTCTTTTTAAAGGCTGAATAATATTTCATTTTACTCTTGTACCACATTGTGCTTGTCCAGTCATCAATTGGTGGATACTGGAATTGCTTTCATTTTTTAGCTACCGTAAATAATGCTGCTATGAGCACAGATATATAAATATCTCTTTGAGTCTCCCCGCTTTCAATTCTTTACAGTATATGCCCAGAAGTGGAATTGCTATATCGCTATATGGTAATTCAATTTTTAATTTTTTGAGGAGATGCCATACTGTTTTCTACAGTGGATGTACCATTTTACATTCCACCCACAGTGTGCAAGTGTTTTCAGTTTCTCTGCATCCTTGTCAACACTTGCGATTTTCTGGTTTTTGAGAGTAGCCATCATAATGGGTATGGAGTAGAATCTCCCTATGCTAGGTGAAAATAAGCCTGGCACTCACACACAAAACCAAATACTGTATGACTCCACTTAGATGAGGTACTTAGAATCATGAAAATCATAGAAACAAAAAGTAGAATGGTAGTTGCCAGAAGCTGGCGAGTGGGGCAAATGAGCAGTTATTGTTTACTGGGTATAAAGCTTCAGTTTTGAAAGACTAAAAGAGTTTCTTTAAAAAAATGGTTATTTATTTTTGAGAGAGAGAGAGAGTGAGAGGGGGAGGGTGAGAGAGAGAGGGGGACAGAGGATCTGTAGCAGGCTCCATGCTGACAGAAGTGAGCTTATGTGGGACTCGAACTCACAAACAGTGAGATCGTGACCTGAGTCAAAGTGGGATGCTCAACCGATTGAGCCACCCAGGCTCCCCAAAAAGAGTTTTGTGGATGGATGGTGGTGATGGTAGTACAGCAATGTGAATATACCTAACAGTCCTGAACTGCATACTTAAAGATGGTTTACCACAACTATAATATGAATGAATGAAGGTAAGGATACCACCAAGGTAAAATGTATACTAGGAAGGATATAAATATGCTCCTATATAAGAAGAGACTGAACCAAAATTGATGAGTTACATGCCTAAGAGTTACATCATAGCAAAAGTACCGGTTACCTAGCCATCACTTTGGAATGATAATATAAATTAACATTTGGGTTTTTGAAACTGAACACTTCTAGAAGGAAGACTGGGTCTTTGCACCTCACAAATCTAGAGGTATAGATACTCATATTGTTGTACCGTCCATTTTATTAACATTAGTTTTATTCCAAATGATAGTAGACATCGAGCTATTTAGTTTTACATTTGGTATGTGTTCAATTATACTATTGGAGACCTTTTACTTTAATTAAAAAGTAAAATAACTAAACATTCATAATGGAATTGCTATTTTAGAAATCAGAAACATTCATTCAATAAATGTTTATTGAATCCATACCACGTATTAAGTGTGGACAGTTATTATTTCTTAGTTTCACTTTTAAATCAAACTTCAAAATGTGAAATCCACTAATTCAACTCGTTTTCAAAATAAGAATGAATTTGAAAAGCAAGTCTCTTGATTTCAACTTAACTTTCCTCACAGGTGTCATGTGACTTGCACTTGCATTTCTATAGTTTGAAAGTTTGTAAATCACCTTTACTGCATGATGTGCTCCGTCACCTATAGATGACAGAGGTTGAAGTTCTCAAATTACCTGGGAACTAAATCCAAGTTCACTTACATCCAGGGGGAATCATTGTAATATTCTAGAGAACAAGAGAAGTGAGTAACTCTGCTACAGTCAAAAAAATTCCTCTTCCAGGCTTTGCTTTCACAGACACTTATTGACACTAAGTGAATGCTGTTGCCCTTTTTTTGGCCAAGAGAAGGGGCTGGGGACAGGAGTAGGTAATATAATAAAGACAGTCTGCATGCAGAGTTGGAAACACAGCACTAGACTAGGGTACAGAGAGTGGAGATGAAAAAATGTGGTACACTTTTCAGAATTCCCGGTCAGATGAAAAACGTAAAATAGCACACCTGAGTAAATCCGAAAAAGAAAAAGATAAAAACTTAGAAATACAAAAGGTTGGTAGGGCTATTTCTTAACACTCTCCTGTAGGGAAACCTTTTAGCGTTACTACTACAGGGTCTCTGGTCCCTCATCTTGTTGTTAAAGTCCCATGTTTAAATGCCACATTCACATGTTTGTACTGATATGATGAAACCAGATGTCTTTCTCGCCTTTCAGAAGTAATCCACTTTGACTCTGTCAGTGTCTTGTCTTCTGGAATATGTCCTCTATAGGGAATCTCCAGTTCTCTGTAGCAGTATCTTTGCTGGGTTTTCCGACATTGGGGGGAGGCAAATAACAGCGTTGTGGGTGCCCTGACATTTTTTAATTACCCCATTCATTTTCTTTTGTTTTTTAAGTTTATTTATTTATTTTGAGAGAGAGAGAGAGTGAGCACAAGTGGAGGAGGGGCAGAGAAAGAAGGAGAGAAGAATCTCAAGCAGGCTCAACACCATCAGCGCAGAGCCTGATGCGTGGCTCGAGCCCATGAACCTGAGTAGGAGCCAAGAGTCAGGCCCTTAACCAACTGAGCCATCCAGATGCCATTCATTTTCTTTGGGTCTCACTTGTCATGACTCAGCATCCTCACTTTTTTGACCAATGGTACTTTATAACACCTCTGATACATATGAAAATGAGTCTGAATAATCATGTAGAGTAATATTTATAGCAAGATATTTAGATATACCTGGAAGGATGCCAGCTAGGTATCAGAATATTCATCTTAAGAAAGAACATGATTTGAAACAGTTTAAGAGACCTCCCTGAAATCACAGGTCAACGTATTTGACCATATTACAATATTCAGGTCTAGATCATTTTTCTGTTATGCCAGTTTTGAAATCCCTTTTCACATTTGACAACAGGGATCTGGCAATTGGGATGCCCTTTTAAGCACTTAATGCATTGACTAACTTGATCCTCGCAATAAGCCTAAAGTGTAGGTGCTTGTATTGTTGCCATTTTATATGGGATGTCACCCTGGCATAGCAAAGCTCAGTAACTTGTCCAAAGTCAAACCATGAATGAGAAGCAGAGCCAAGCACTGAATCATTAGGCATTCAACCCCTGCACTCCATCACTGCTCCCAGGGATTATGGACCTGTTACCTAGAACTAGCACAACAAAATTAGTCACAGCAACAAAATAGGTATTTATAAAATTTTGAGCAGGAGAAATTAATGTGACCTGATAGAGAAAAAGCATTTGGGGGACATATAAATGTAGCAACCATCCTGCAGGTGAAAGCTGGGTCATCGCTTGCCTGAACTATCACAGCTTTGCCTAAAGGACCCATCCAGCTTCGACACTTTTGCGTTCTGGGAAACAGTCATCCTAAGTTACCGCTAGACAAGCTCGTGTGTGTGTGTGTGTGTGTGTGTGTGTGTGTGTGTGTGTGTGTGTGTGTATGAGAGTGTGTCTGTCTGTGCTTGTGCCCTATTATCCCTCTTTCTGTAGCTCTCCCTAAGTACTTACCATTGCAGGACCTTGGCACACATTCTCACACCTCCATACCTCTCTTTGCTTGTGCTGTTCACACCAACAAGGACACCTTTCCTCTCCATTCCTCCTGGTCACCTTGGAGAGTTTCTGCTAATCCTTCCAGGTACAAATGAAATGGTATTTTCTCTTGGTTCTTTTTCTTGAAAGCCTCTTTCTTCCTGAGGCAGCTTTGATCCCTCTCAACTGTGTTTCTATAGCACTGCACACTTTTATGGAACACTTATCACAATGAATTAAGATAATTGTTGACCTGTCCCTTTTTCCTACTACATTCAGCCTAGGAAAGTGGTCATAACTTTTTCATTTGTATCCTCAGGGTCTATCAGAGCCTGGCACCGAGGCATTTTTCAGTAAGTAGTTTTAAATTACATTGCTGCTTTTGAATATTTATTATCTCCAGGCAAAATAAAATTTCATAGTCCAAATGTGGGTGGTTTATAGCAAAAAAACAAAACAAAACAAAACAAAAACACTATCCTTGAAATATCTGGATCTTAATACAATGGTATTTTCTTTTATAAGAAGAGAAGTCTTTTGTAGAATTACCTTCTTAACAATTTAAATATTTCTAAGATTGATGTGTTTGAGTGGGTAGATTTTTTTTTAAAAGATAACTTTAAGAATCAAATTCTAAAAGTTATGACATTGCTTCCTATAAGAGAGAATAAGTATGTTACTCTCCATGTATGTTTTAAAGTTAGTTTTCTTTTTTCATTTTTTAATGTTTATTTATTTTTGAGAGAGAGACAGAGCATGAGCTGGGAAGGGGCAGAGAGAGAGAGAGGGAGACACAGAATCTGAAGCAGGCTCCAGGCTCTGGGCTGTCTGCACAGAGCCCCACGCGGGGCTTGAACCCATGCACCGCGAGATCATGACCTGAGCCAAAGTCAGATGGTCAACGGACTGAACCACCCCGGTGCCCCTAAAGTTAGTTTTAATTGTTTTGTAATATGGTCAAATACCTCCATTGGTGATTTGACAGAAGTCTCCCAAACTGCTCCAAATCACTTTCTTTGCTAAAATGGATACTCTAATATCTAAATGGTTTCATTTCCTTCCAGATAGCAACATAGGGGAACCTTGTCTTAATATATGGCAACTAGTTGTAAGGGAAGTGTGTCACTGGACTTTTCCACTGGTTTGTTCTGTGTCTGCCTCTGCGGGAGGTTTAGCTATGGAGAACCTTGCATGGAGGCAGGTCTCGCATCCACCCAGCCAGCGCTTTCCCTGGAGCTGAGCTGTTGGCACACACAGCCCCATTCCAGTCAGATCCACACACAGAATGCATTTCCCCCGAGCAACTGTTTTCATGCTTTTCCTCTGTCCCTGTTGAACAAATGCCTCCCAGAATAATTCTCCCCACTGGCACACTGTGAGCCAGAGCCTCTGGTGGGCTTGGGAGGAGAAGCTCCCTAGACATTCCCTCCAGTGTGTCAAGTCAGTGTGCAGCCCCAGTTACAAGATAAATGGTGGTGTGGAAACAAGTCAGCTTAGCCAACAACTGCCTGAGCGCCACAGTCAGTGTCTTTTCTGTAATTATTGCGTTTAATACAGCTAGTTACGTGCACAAAAGAGCTTCCGGATACAGCAATTTCCACTGGGGGCTGTTTAGGAATGTACAGGCCCATCATTTAGCCCTGATATTGTTGGGTTGTCAGAATTGATCATAGCTCTTGACGGAACACCTCTAGCTTTTTTTTTTATGGAGTGCCTCAGAGTGACATTTCACATTGTTTAAGTAGGAGTGATCTGTTAGTTTATATTTTATCTAAAACTGCAGATCAGATGACCTCCCTCAGGGCCTAAATGCATGAATCCTTTTCGCATGTGATAATTAATAGTGGAGCCGGGAGAGAAATTCATAACAAGGGGCCGAAGAGCTGGGCAGAGCAACTTGTCAAAAAGAAGGAAATTCCACTACAGATTAGCTTATTTTTAAGCATGTCAAGCTCTACATACAAACATGATCTATTGCTTCCTTGTAATGTCTGTTTGGGCCCACATGCTCGGGGCGGTGTCAGAGACTGCTGTAAATTTTGTCTGAGTCAGGGCAATTCTGATTGATCTCTGAGTGTAAAATCGATAAGAAGACACTGTCATTTTCTTAAAGGATGAGCTAGAAAAGGAAAATAAATTAAGACTCCACTGAATGTCTATCTCCAGTGCTCATTAATTCAGTGTGGTCTGTACTTTGTTAATGTTATGGCCACAGCTTTAATCTTCCAGGTGCTCTTCCTGTGGCTACTTGCCCATGGCCCTTTCTTATGTTATGTATATTTCATCTGAATGAGGATGTGGGGGGGGGGGGGCAATAAAATGGCTACCCTCTTTTTTAGCTCCTGCTTAATCCATTTTATTATTTTGGAGAAATACATCACCATGGATACTGATTAACTTTAAAATGGACAGAGCCATTCTCTCTTCCTCTCCCTCTCCCTCTGTCTCTCTCTGTGTGTGTCTCTCTCTCTCCCTTCCCTCTGTTTCATCAGAAGATAGACTCATTTGTCTTGAAGAGTTTGGGCAAATAATAACTACCAAGCATTTTGCCTTACATAATAAACTCTGAAGATTAAATCTCTTAGTTCTGTCCCTTTTTTTCTCTCTCATTCCTCCTCCACCCTCCCTCTCCCCTTGCTTTCTCCCCCTCTTTTCTCTCTCTCCCTCCCCACTCCCTCTCTCTCTCTTTTTCTTCCTTAAGGCTTTTCTGTGGACATTTTAAAATCATCTTTGTAGACTTCCTCAGTTTTAAAACTTCTTGCATGTCAGGAGTTTTCCCACAATGTTTTGAGAAATCATAGGTCTCCTAAATATCCTAATGAACACATACACACACAAAACTAAAGAGTTAGAGGTTTCATGGTGTTGCGTTTGCCATTATAGACTCCCATCTTGCAGGTTTTGCATTTTGCTCCTCATGAAGAGACCAAGAGGAGGACAAGGCAGGTGGGACATCTCCTCACCCTTATGTGTATTCTGCATTAAGTATCAACATATTTACACTTTATGTTTCCTTCTGCTGTAGAAGCAGAACATCTCATTTTGTCTGTAGCTCTGTCTTTGGCTTCTATGAGTGGGGGTGGTAAATCCAGTGTTTTTAGACATTGCTCATTTCTGACACATTGTGAATACCTTGCACATGAGTTATAATACACTGTGGTCACATGTCCAATAATTGTTCAGGGAAACCCATGAATAGAAGACGACTTCTGGAAGCTTTTTGTTTGTGAAAACCTATGTGACTATATAGAATTTTATTAGGTTTCTCAAAATATGCAGAGTCCAAAAAGAAGGGAGAGGTAGTTAAAAAAAATCTCACTCTATTTGCTTCAAAAGGCATTAAATTCATATTCATGAAGGGTGTTTGCTTTCTTTAACAAAGCACAGCACATGCCAATTAATTATTTCTCAGGGAAAGGTCACTTAGGGGACTAACTCTGTATCTCTCGTCTTCCCAATCGAGCATACTAAATGAATAGATTTGCAAATTTAATCTACAAGTGACACATATTTGGCCTTGAAATTATTTGTCTTATTCATCTTCTTTTAAACATTAGTCTTTATTTATTACGGAGACCATGATACAGGGAGATAAGATCTTGAAATTTGTAAATAATATGTAATTATTTTAGGATTAAATTTGAGAGAAAACTACACTAAGATACTATATTTCCTGTGTACATCCCCCTCCCACCATCAGTATGACACTGTTATAGTTCTTGACAAGGGCTGATGGACACAGGATAATGACGGACAGTGATCACTTGTATTTTTTTCCTTTTGTTTCTTAGGCCTGTAAACTCAAGAGATTTTTTTGAAAGAGATAAGAAGTTTGATGAGACAATTAAATGGCTGTTTTGTATGTCTCTGGAAGCCCATGGTTTGCTGAGGGCCACTGCTACTCATGTATTTATTCACTCAGGCGTACTGTGTGCCCGGCACTGTCTTAGGTGTTTAAAACCAGAGTAGGGAGTGGGAAATGCTTTAAGTCTGTTTTCCCCCACATGTTGGAGATCACAACTACCTCGCAGGGTTACTATGAGGATTACATGGAAATGAAAAGTATGTAAAACAACTAGAACATAGTGGGGTTTTTAATGATGAGAGTTCCTTCTCCCTTCACTGGTTGGGTGGTGGCCTTGCCCAAATCATTTATTGAAGAAGCCCTCGTCTCTCATCTCTAAAAGTGAGATAATTCTTACCGTGCAGAGTCGCTGTGAAGATGAGTGGTAACGCATTTTTGTGGCAGCACCTGATGCATTAGCACGCACTCAAGTAGTGTTGTAGGCATAACTTGCTTCATTGCGCTTCACTTTATCGTACTTTGCACATGTTGCGTTTTGACAAATGGAAAGTCTGTGGCAACCCTGAGTCAGGCAATTCTCTTGGCACCATTTTTCCAACAGCATTTTCTCACTTCGTGTCTCTTTGTCACGTTTTGGGGATTCTTGCTATATTTCACACTTTTTATTATTCTTTATTATGTTGATCTGTGATCAGTGATATTTGATGTTACTATTGTAATTGTTTGGGGGGGGCGCCATGACCTGCACTCTCATAAGACGATGAATTTAATTAATAAATGTTGCATGTCTTCTGACCGCTCCATTCACCAACCATTCCAGGTCTCTCTCCCTCTTCTCTGGCTTCCCTGTTACCTGAGACACAGCAATATTGAAATTAGGCCACTTAATAGCCCTACAACGTCCTTTAAGTGTTCAAGTGAAAAGAAGAATCACACATGTCTCACTTTAAATCAAAAGCTGGAAATGATCAAACATAGCAAAGAAGCCATGTTGAAAGCAGAGACAGGCCAAAAGATAGGCCTCTTGGGCCAAACACCTAAGAATGCCAAGGTGTCAATGCAAAGAAAATGTTCTTAAAGGAAATTAAAAGTGCTATTCCACTGAAGACACAAATGATAAGATAGTGAAACAGATTTATTGCTGAATGGGGAAAGTTTAGTGGTTGGAACAACAGATCAAATCAGCCACCACTTTCTCTGAAACCAAAGCCTAATCCAGAGCCAAGCCCTACCTAACTCTCTTCAATTCTTTAGAGACTGAGAGAGGCGAGGAAGCTGCAAGAAAGTTTGAAGTTAGTGAAGGTTGGTTCATGAGGTTTAAGGAAAGAGGCCGTCTCCATGACCTACAAGTGCAAGATGAAGCAGCAAGTGCTGATGGAGAAGCTGTAGCAAGATGTCCAAATACCTAGCTAAGATCATTAATGGCGGTGGCTCCTCTAAACAACAGAATTTCAGTGTAGGCTAAATAGCCTTCTATTGGGAAAAGATGCCAGCTAGCTGGAGAGAGAGAGTCAATGCCTGGCTTCCTAAGGCGATTCTCCTGTTAGGGGGCTAATGCAGCTGGTGACTTGCAGTTGAAGCTAATGCTCATTTACCATTCCAAAAATCCTAGAGCCCTTAAGAATACTACTCATCCTCTGCCTGTGCTCTAAAAATGGAACGACAAAGCCGGCTTTACTGTTTACAACAGTACTGTTTACAACAGAGTTGGTTTACTGAATATTTTAAGCTTACTTTTGAGACCCACTGCTCAGTTAAAAAAAACAACAACATTCTTTCCAAGATATGACTGTTCATTGACAATGTACCTGGTCACCCTTGAGCTCTGATAGAAATGTACAATGAGATGGATGTTGTTTTCCTGGCTGTTAACACATCCATTCTGTAACCCATGGATCAAGGAGTAATTTTGACTTTCAAGTTTTATTACCTAAGAAATACATTTCGTTAAGCTATAGCTGTCATAGTTAGTGATTCTCTGATGGATCTGGGCAAAGTAAATGGAAAATCTTCTGGAGATCACCATCCTAGATGCCATTTAGAACATTCATGATTCATGGACGTCAAGATATCAATATGAATAGGAGTTTGGAAGAAGTTGATCTAACCCTCATGGATGATTGGAGGGGTTCAAGACTTCAGTGAAGGAAGTAACTGCAGATGTGGTGGAAACAGCAAGAGAACTAGAACTAGATGTGGAACCTAAAGATGTGTCTGCATTGCTGCAACCTCATGATAAAACTTGAACGGATAAGGAGTTCTTTCTTATGGATGAGCAAAGAAAGGGGTTTCGTGAGATGGAATCTCGTCCCAGTGAGGATGCTGGAAAGATTGTTGAAATGACTACGAAAGATTTAGAATATTACAGAAACTTAGCTCATAAAGTAGCAGCAGGGTTTTAAAGGATTGACTCCAACTTTGAAAGAAGTTTTACTGTGGGCAAAATGCTGACAAACAGCCTCCTGTGCTGCAGAGAAATCATTCATAAAAGGAAAAGTCCATCTATGTGACAAACCTCATTGTTGTCTTGTTTGAAGAAATTGCCACAGCCACCCCAACTGTTAGCAACCACTGCCTCGGTCAGCAACCATCAACATCCAGGTAGGACATCCCTCCAGCAAAAAGATTATGACTCATCGAAAGCTCAGATGATGGTTAGTACTTTTTAGAAATAAAATATTTTTTTTTCAACGTTTTTATTTATTTTTGGGACAGAGAGAGACAGAGCATGAACGGGGGAGGGGCAGAGAGAGAGGGAGACACAGAATCGGAAACAGGCTCCAGGCTCTGAGCCATCAGCCCAGAGCCTGACTCGGGGCTCGAACTCACGGGCCGCGAGATCGTGACCTGGCTGAAGTCGGACGCTTAACCGACTGCGCCACCCAGGCGCCCCAAAATAAAATATTTTTTAATTAAGGTATGTACATTGTTTTTTTAGACATAATGCTATTGCACACTTCATAGATTTTTTAATAGCTTTTATATGCACTGCTAAAACAAAGAATTCATTTGGCCTGCTTTAGTGTGATATTCACTTTATTGCAGTGATCTGGAATTTAACCCACAACATCTCTGTGGTGTGCCTGTATTTATTGTCATTCCCATGTTTGATTGGTTCCAAAGAGTCTATAGAACATCCAAGGGGAGATATCTGGTAAGGTGTTGAAAATGAAAGATTACACAATTTTAAGGCTTTAAATCACATAAAACAAATATTTAGAACATATTGTTATGGACTAAAAGTTTGTGTCCCCCCATTCATGTGTTGAACCCCTAATGTGATGGTGTTGGGAGGTAGGGCCTTTGGAGTTAATTACATCATGGAGGTGTGGTCCCCTTGATGAGATCGGTGTCCTTACAAGAGGGAAAGAGCTAGCCCTTTTTCTGTCATGTGGGGATACAACAAGAAGATGGACTTCTGTAAATGACACCGTATCTGACAGTGTCTTCATCTTGGACCCACCAGACACTGGATCTACTGACATCTTGATCTTGAACTTCCCACCTTCCAGAAACTCATCAGAAAGAAACATTTGTTGTTTAAGCCACCTAGTCTCTGGCATCTTGTTCTAGCAGTCCAAACTGACTAAGACACATATTTACAAGCAATTATGAGGAGGGACAATTTAGAAGAGGCTAAGCCATCTCCTGTGAGGCAATTTTCAGATTGCTAATGATATTTCTGCATTTACACCTGCATTAATTTGATTTTGATAATTCAGTAAGCCCTTAGGAAATCAGGACTTTTGAATATCAGCATATGCACTGTGGAGAGAAATTTACTTGCAATGTAAATGGTTGTTGATTTCATGCCACAGCCAACATCAGAGACTTTATACTGCCTAGGAAACTCACAGAGGTGAGGTGTGTGCAAAACCTGTCAAACTCAGTAGCTGCACCAGATTAAATTTTCTTTTTTTTAAAAAAATGTTTATTTATTTTTGAGAGAGAGAGTGCACACTCATGCAAGTGGGGGGAGGAGCGGAGAGAGGGGGACAGAGGATCTGAAGCAAGCTCTGTGCTGATAGCAGGGAGCCAGATACAGAGCTCAAACACATGAACCATGAGATCATGACCTGAGCTGAAGTTGGTTGCTTAACCGATTGAGCTACCCAGACACCCTCAGATTAAATTTTCTTAAGGCCATTTGACTGGCTTATGAAATTATTGTGTTTCTCATTATCAATCTAAAATTTAAATGTGTATTCATTTTGACTCAACAATAATTCTCTTAGGAATTTAATGAGAAAAGATAATCCACCAAGTGTGCCTGGATGTCCAAACATGGTTATTCACGACCATCTTGCTTATAGGAAAAGATCTAATTTTTTATAGGCAATTAAAAATAAATTACGACTTGTCAATCTTGTGCATATATTCAAAATATTTATTTTGCTCTATAGTTGTTGATATCAGAGCATATTGTTGAGTTCATCTGGAAGGATGACCACTCAGATGCAAGCAGTAGATGTCTGTCATGAATGAAATTTGGAGCAATAACCTCTGTGATTCTCCATTGAATTTTCACAATGATAGCATACAGTTTTTATAATCAGAAAAAATAATTTTATTATTTTTGGGATAAAAAGATGTAACTCTGTCTTGTTGAGTAGATAGTTTTAATCTAGGTCAGTGGAAATGTGAAGAGGATTTCCTTTGGGATAAAAGGACAGACATTACACCCCGGGATTCCTCTCTTTCAGATTCTAACCCAGCAACTTATCCTGTTTTTGTTTTTCCTGTACTTTAAGCCAACTCAATGTTCTCTAAGGGAAAACAAAGCTAGGAAACTCCAGCATTCTTCAAGTCCTGGACTCTTTTCTATTTTCTCACCGCTTGCTTTTTCTTTCCTGGCTCTCCTGACTCCTGGCCTGAGGATTTCATTTCACACTTAAGCTGTCACCTTCATTGTCTTGACATGGTTGTGTTACTTACAGTGTAGATGAGCATTAGATATATGTCTTAAAAAATAGAATAGTAATATGTGGTATAAAACAATTATTACTTTAGATTTTCAAATGCTAGAGACTTTCCAGAGAAGGTAGGATTGATCTGGGTCTTAAAGTATAATGCTAATGGGTTTAGCTAGTATTCATTGAAAGAACATGAAGAATAAATCAGATCAGCGTTTCTCAAGACATGCATCAGAATCACCTAGAGGGCTTGTTAAAATGCAATTTACTGGAACTACCCTCTAGGTTTAGGATTCAGCAGTTCTCAGATGGGCCTCAAGAATTTGCATTTCTAACAAATTCCTGGGCAATGCTTATACTGCTGGTCCTGGGACAACACTTTGAGAATCTCCAAGGTAAAGCATTATAAAAGAGCACATTGGTTACAAAGGAAAGCACATAGTTTGTTTCAAAGACTGTTTAAAGCAGTCTGGCAAGAATGAAGGAAGAAGTGAGACATTTAATTGCAAATATAAGTTGAAACCAGATGATGAATAATTTTGAATACATGATTAAGAGATGTAATTTTTTTTAGTTAATAGAATATCATGGAAAGTTTTAGAGTAGAAGAATATAATGATTGAAAGATTAATCCTAAAGTGATATGTAAGGTCATTAGACATAAGGCATCACAGAAACAAAAATCTTTTGGAGGACTTGGCATCAACCCATGAATTAGAGGCTGAAGCTCTCAATTCTTTATCAACTCCTATTCACCTCCATCATAAACTGACCTCGGTCAAAACAGCTGCTCAAAACCCAGATTCTTTTGGTAAAAATTGGTAGTTACTGGTGTCTCTCCCATACCATTGTTACCAGGTACATAGCGCAATACAAGCAGATCTTAGTCCAATGCCAACTATATATCCATTGTTGATTATTATCAAGAAGACACAGAAACAGGTTTTAAAACTTGTTATTACAGGATGATGATATCTCTACTTTCTATCCTCAAACATTCTAAACAAACATGTTGCATGGAAGATTCACTCTAAGATGACTCAAGAATATTCTCTGGAGGACTTGCTGGACTTTTATAACCTGTTTTGGCCCCTGCATATCTTGAACACCACTCGTTTCACTGCATTCTACCAACAAAAATTATCGCTAGCATTTCTTTTTCTAATAAGCCTCTGGTGCAGATGTCTATAACACCTAAAGTACAAGTTATAACGATTTCTAGAGTGTGTATTCATGATTAGATTACTTCAAATGGTAATTAATTGCCCCTAGGGTGTGGATTAAAGGTATTTCACATATAGAGCCAACTTATATTGATATACCTCAAAGTAAGTAACTATGCAGAAAGTGTAACCACTCCCATTTTATAGTTCTCAGATTTTGTCTCTAATCAGTGGTGTGCTGGTAGACTACTTTTTGAAGAGGGAGGTGGGGGTGGGGGGGACCAAAACCTGATTTGTAGCCTTTGCCAACTTCTCTGGTATAAATACTCCCACTTGAAACCAGGTGGTTTCAAGCTACAGTGTTTTAACAATCAGCACACAAAATTCCTGAATATTTAACAGTCAAATCTAGTAAGCTTGGAACAGCCTCTACCGTATCAGTCTCTAGCTCCAGTTCTTTTCTGTATCAAACCTGAACTTGCAAAACCTTTCAGTGACATTAACTAAAATGCAGAGTATGTTTACTATCCCGAAAATCCTCTGCATTCTTCTATGCATCCCTCTTTCCCCTGACCCTTGGCAATCAGTGATCCCAATCAGTGATCACTGATCCCTTGATCCAGTGATCAGTGATCACAGTGATCCCAGTGATCCCAGTGATCCCTCCTTAAGTTTGCCTTTTCCAGAATAGTCGAAATGATATAATAATATGCCTTTTTTTTTCAAAGGTGGCCTTTTTAGGTTGGCTTCATTCACCTAATAATATGCATTTAGAAACTGCAGTTAAGATGGCAGAGTAGTAAGGGGACCCTTGGCTTGTCTCATCCCTTGAACACAGCTAGATCAACATCAACCTGTTTTTGAACACCTAGAAAATCAGTCTGAAAATTAATAGAACAATCTGCCTAATTTGAAGGAGAGAATACAGCAGCTTCTCTTAACAAGCAGACCAAAACACACCTAGGATCCAGCTTCCTTTATTTGACTTAAATTGTTTTTAACTTTTATTTTACTCTATTAATATTATTGTTGTTCTTTTTTCTTCCTCCAAAATGACAAGATGGAGGAATTCACCTCAAAAGAAAAAACAAGAAGAAATGACGGCAAGGGATTCAATCAGTGCAGATATAAGGAAAATGTCAGAACTAGAATTTAAAACAATTATTATAAGGATATTACCTGGGATTTAAAAAGGCATAGAAGACATCAGAGAATCCTTTTCTGCTGAGATAAAAGAACTACAATGTTAGGTCAAAATTAAAAATACTATAACCGAGATGCAAACCCAAATGGAGGCTATAAAAACGAGGATGGATGGTGCCCGTGGGTGGCTCAGTTGGTTAAGCATCCTACTTCAGCTCAGGTCCTAATCGCACAGTTTGTGGGTTCAATCCCCATGTCGGGCTCTCTGCTGACAGCTCAGAGCCTGAAGCCTGCTTTGGATTCTGTGTGTCCCTCTCTCTCTGTCCCTTCCCTGCTAGTGCTCTGTTTCTGTCAAAAATAAATAAACATTAAAAAGAATTTAAAAATGAGGATGGATAAGGCAGAAGAGTGAATTAGCAATACAGAAGATAAAATTATGGAAAATGATGAAGTGGAAAAGAAGAGGGAAACAAAGGTCACAGATCATGGAAGCAGACTTAGAGAACTCAGCTATTTATTAAAACTTAATAACATTCCTATCATAAGAGTCCCAGAAGACAAAGAGAGAGAAAAGGGGGCAGAAGATTTATGTAAGCAAATTATACCTGAAAACCTCCCTAATCTAGGGAAGGACACAGATATCAAAATCCAAGAAGCACAAATAACTCTTATTAAATTCAACAAAAGCCAGCCATTACCAAGACCTATTACAGTCAAATTCACAAAATACACAGATAAGGAAAGAATCCTGAAAGCAGAAAGGGAAAAAAAAAGTCTTTAACCTACAAGGGAAGACAGATCAAGTTCACAGCAGATCTATCCAGAGTAACTTGGCAGGCCAGAAAGGAGAGGCAAGATATATTCACTGAATGGGGAAAATATGCAGCCAAGAACACTCTATCCAACAAGTCTGTCATTCAGAATAGGAGAGATGAAGAGTTTCCCAGACAAACAGAAACTAAAGGAGTTTGTGACCACTAAAGCAGACCTACAAGAAATTTTAAGGAGAACTCTTCATGTGGAGAAAAAAGAAAAAAAAAAAAGACCAAAAGCATCAAAGACTAGAAAGAACCAGAGAGCATCACCAGAAACACCAACTCTACAGGTAACACTATTATACTACATTCATACCTTTCAGTAATCACTCTGGATGGAAATGAGCTAAATGCTTCAACCAAAAGACATAGGGTATCAGAATGGATAAAAAAATAAGAGCCATCTGTATGCTGCCTACAAGAAATTCATTTTAGGCCTAAGGACACCTGCAGATTGAAATTGAGGGGATGAAGAGCCATCTATCTATCAGGCTGATGGATGTCAAAAGCCAGAGTAACCATACTTATATCAGACAAACTAGATTTTAAAACAAAGACTGTAACAAGAGATGAAGAAGGACATTATACCATAATTAAGGGGCCTATTCATCAAGAAGATCTAACAATTCTAAATATTTATGCCCCAAACTGGCAGAAACCCAAATATATAAATCAATTAATCACAAACATAAACTCATTGATAATAACACAATAATAGTAGAGGACTTTACCACCCCACTTACAGCAATGTATAGATCATCTGAGTAGAAAATCAACAAGGAAACAGTGGCTTTGAATAACACACTGGACCAGACGGAGTTAAAGAATATATTCAGAACATTTCATCCTAAAGCAGCAAAATACACATTCTTCTTGAGTGCACATGGAACATTCTCCAGAACAGATCACATACTGGGTCACAAATCAGCCCTCAACAAGTACAAAAAGATCGAGATCACACCATGCATATTTTCAGGTCACAATGCTATGAAACTTGCAATCAATCACAAGAAAAAATTTGGAAAGCCCTCACATATGTGAAGGTTGAAGAACACTCTACTAAAGAATGAATGGGCTAACCAGGACATTAAAGAAGAAATTAAAAAAAATAGATGGAAGCAAATGAAAATGAAAACACAACAGTGCAAAACCTTTGGGATGCAGCAAAGGCAGTCCTAAGAGGGAAGTACACTGCAATTCAGGCCTATCTTAAGAAGCAAGAAAGGTCCCAAATATACATCCTAAACTTACACCTAAAGGATCTAGAAAAGGAACAGCAAATAAAGTCTAAAACTAAGAGAAGAAGTGAAATAATAAATATTACAGTAGGAATAAATGATATAGAAACAAAAAAATTAGTAGAACAGATCAAAGAAACTAAGAGCTGGTTCTTAACAAGTAAACCCCTAGCCATACTTATCAAAAAGAAAAGAGAAAGGACCCGAATAGATAAAAATGGAAGAGGAGAGATCACAACCAATACCATAGAAATACAAACTATTATAAGAGAATACTATGAAAAATTATATGCCAACAAACTGGGCAATCTGGAAGAAACGGACAAATTCCTAGAAACTCGCAAACTACCAAAACTGAAACAGGAAGAAAAAGAAAATTTGAACAGACCCATAAGCAGCAAAGAAATTGAATTAGTAATCAAAAATCTCCCAACAAAGAAGAGTCCTGGGCCAGATGGCTTCCATGAAATTCTACCAGACATTTAAAGAAGAGTTAATATCTATTCTTCTCAAACTGTTCCAAAAAATAGAAATAGAAGGAAATTTTCCAAACTCATTCTATGAAGCCAGCATTACCTTGATTCCAAAACCAAAGACCCCACTAAAAAGGAAAATTATAGGCCAATGTCCCTGATGAACATGGATGCAAAAATTCTCAACAAGATACTAGCAAAATGAATCCAACAGTACATTAAAAGAATTATTTACCATGATCAATTGGGATTTATTCCTGGGCTGCAGGGCTGGTTCAATACCTGCAAATCAATCAAGGTGATATACCACAATAATAAAAGAAAGGATACAAACCGTATGATCCTGTCAATAGATGCAGAAAAAGAATTTGACAAAATACAGCATCCATTCTTGATAAAAATTCTCAACAAAGTGGGGATAGATGGAACATACCTCAACATCATAAAGGCCATATACGAAAGACCCACAGCTAAAATTATCCTCAATGGGGAAAAACTGAAAGCCTTTCCTCTAGGGTTAGGAACAAGACAAAGATGTCCACTCTCACCATTACTGTTTAACATAGTACTCGAAGTGTTAGCCTAAGCAATCAGATAACAAAATGAAATAAAAGGCATCTCAGTTGGCAAGGAAGAATTCAAATTTTCACTACTTGCAGCCAACATGATACTCTATGTAGAAAACGCATAAGACTCCACAAAAAAATTACTAGAACTAATACCTGAATTCAGCAATATCACAAGATATGAAATGAAGGTGCAGATATCTGTTGCATTTCTATATACCAATAGTGAAGCAGCAGAGAAAGAAATCAAGGAGTTGATCCCATTTGCAATTTCACCAAAAACAAGCTACCTAGGAATAAGTCTAACTAAGGAGATGAAAGATCTATACTCTGAAAACTATAGAAAACTTATGAAAGAAATTGAAGAGGACACAAAGAAATGGAAAAGTATCCCATGCTCAGGGACTGAAAGAACAAATATTGTTAAAATGTCTATACTACCCAAAGCAATCTACACATTTAATACAATCCCCATCAAAATACCACCACTATTTTTGCAGAGCTAGAACAAATAATCCTAAAATTTGTATGGAACCACAAAAGACCCCAAATAGCCACAGAGATGCTGAAAAAGAAAAACAAACCTGGAGGCATCACGATTATGGATTTCAAGCCATATTACAAAGCTGTAGTCATCAAGACAGTATGGTTCTGGCACAAAAACAGACACACAGATCTTATTTCTCCTTCAGTTTGGAAAGATGGAAGGATAATTTCACAGTATAAAGAGTTCTTCATCAATGGTTGTTTTTTTTTTTTTTCTCAACACTTAAAATATTCCACTACTTCCTTTTTGTATGCATGGTTTCTGAGGAGAAGTTGGACATAATTCTTATCTTTGCTTCTCTATAGCTAAGGTGTTTTTTCCCTCTGGCATTTTCTGAGTTTATCTTTGATATATTTCTGACTTTCTTTATCTTTGATTTTCTGCAGTTTGAATATGATAGACCCAGATGTCTTTGTTGTTGTTGTTGTTGTTGTTTTTCTTTTCACGTTTATCCCACTTAGTGTTTGTTCTCTGAGCTTCTTGGACCTGTGGATTGATATCTGAAATTAATTTAGGGGTATTCTCAGTAAATATTGTTTCAAACCTCTCTCATGTCCTTCCTTTCTCCCTCCTCTTTCTTTCTTTCTTTCTTTCTTTCTTTCTTTCTTTCTTTCTTTCTTTCCTTCCTTCCTTCCTTCCTTCCTTCCTTCCTTCCCTCCTCCTTCCTCCTCCTTCCCTCGCTCCCTCCCTCCCTTGCTCTCTCACTTATTTCCTCCTTCCTTCCTTCCTTCCTTCCTTCCTTCCTTCCTTCCTTCCTTCCTTCCTTCCTTCCTTCCTTCTCCTCTTGGTATTCCCATTATGCAAATGTTATACCTTTCGTGGTTGTGCCATAGTTCTTGGATATTCAGTTCCTTTTTTTTTTTCCAGACTTTTTTCTCTTTGTTTTTCAGTTTAGGAAGTTTCCATTGATTATCCTCAAACTCAGAGATCCATTCCTCAGCCATGTCCAGACTACTAATGAGCCCATGACAGAGACATTTTTCATTTTTGTTACAGTGGTTTTAATCTCTAGCATTTCTTTTTGATTCTTCAATATCAAAATTGTCATCTCTTTGCTTACATTATCCATCTGTTCTTGCATGCTGTTTAGTTTATCCATTAAAGTCCGTAGTTGTTTTACATTCCCAGTCTGATAATTCCAACATCCTTGCCATATCTGAATCTAGATCTAATGGTTATTCTATCTCTATAAACTGTGTTTTTGCCTTTTGTTATACCTTTTAATTTTTTGTTAAAAGGAAAGAACAATATACTACACACAAAATAATTTTAAAAAATTAACAGATTTTTAGTGATGTGGTGGTGAAGTATGGCAGGGAGGGGAACAGTCTATATATAGTCCTGTGATTAGAGATTAGTCTTGTTGTGAGCCTGCCTCTGGGCTGTGAACTTCACAAATGCTTCTCAGTTTTTCTCCCCCATTTAATAGGGACAGGATAGCTAGAGGGGGCTGGAGGTGGGTTTTTCCCTTCTCTCGGGTTAGTTAGGCTCTGATAAAAATCCTGACAGATTATGCTCTGGCAAAATAGTTTCTCTTGAGGGTAGTATTTTTGAGAAGAGTATTTACTTTTCCCCTCCCCCTGTGAGAAGCAAGAAGAGATTTTTTTCTCTAATATTTACTGTGACAACATGGTAGAACTCCTAGAAGTAAAAGCCACAAAAGTGTGGGGGCTGCCCTATGACTGGACCCCTTGGAGATTTTAATTGTCAGACTTGTCCATGACAAGCTTCCAGCCATTAGTCAAGTATAGTTCAGGTTTTCTTACCCTCGCACTGATTTTTATAAGTGGTTTCTGCTTGTGGGTTTCTACTCAATGAAGCTGTGATTCTAGTATCCTCTTGTTTGTGTCTCTAATATTTGGGGCAGTCGTTTGCCCTGTGGCCTCATTTCTTTGGCAAATCAAAGAAGAGTTGTTTGTCTTCCAGGCTGTTCAACTTTTTTTAATTACACATTTTTATCAGGAAATTTTAGTGCACATAAGTACCATACCAAAACCAAAACATTAAAAAAAAAGAAAAGAAAAAAGAAATTCTCCATGGGTAAAAATCTGTAAGTATATATTTTTTTCTTAAAAATTTTCTTTCAGAGACAAATGGTTGTGTCCATATCAGTAATTTTGACTTAATAGACAATATATTTAGGCCATAGATATATTCTTAGTTTTTAGAGTGATAGATGTATTAGTCAGCTCAGGCTGCCATAACAGAATACCACAGACTGGGGGGAGGTGGGGAGGGGTTAAACAACAGAAATTTATTTATTTTTCACAGTTCTGGAGGTTGGAAGTCAAAGATCAAGGTGCCAGCAAGGTTAGTTTCTGGAAAGACTCCCTCTTGGCTTGCAGATGGAGCCCTTGAAAAGGTTTTTCCTCTGTGTGGGGGTAGTATCTACCTCTTGTTATAAGAATGTCAGTCCTATTAGATTAGGGCCCACCCTTATGACCTCATTTAACATTAATTATGTCTTCAAAGCCTAAATCTCCAATATGGTTATGTTCAGAGTTAAGTCCTCAACATATCAGTTTGAAGGGGATGGGAACACAACTCAGTCCACAATAGTGGATCTTATTGCCATCTGTTGAGAAAGAATGCTAGAGTGGTTTTCAGTACTTGGGAATCATGGTTCTAGTTCCCAATGTTAGAAACATAGGAATGTGTGTATATATGTGATATTATTCTCCAAGTCTTAAAATCGTGTTTTGTGATTCAGTTATATCTTATTGGATTTTTTTTTAATTGACTGGAAAATGGCTTGTAGACTTGTTTCTCAAAATAGACTTTGTAGATCATGTACTTCAGAATCAATTAGTGGCCTTATAGAATATGTGAATTCCTGAGTCTCACCTTGGAATTATTAATTCAGAATAACTAAACAATCTGGCCTGGGTTCATGTTCTTGAGATTCTTGAGGCCAGAGATATATTTCTCAGCCACCAAAGGGAAGAGCCATGGGATATGAACTTAAGTGCCATGACACTTCCTATGTGTAGTACCATTCAACATCCCCCAACAGCAATGCCTGGGAAGTATTGTTATTTCCTCTTCAGAGCCAATAATACGTATAAATTCTGTCACAGAGAATTATGCGTTGGCTCCAAATACTCATATTCTTAAAATTTTTCTTTTGTTTTTGCATTCACCAAGTTATTATCATTTCTGAATTTCCTATAGCGTTATTATCTTCTCACTTTTGTGTTCTTATCTTCAAGTCTACTATTGATAATTTACCTCAACCTTGGATTTTAGGTAGTAAACAAATATTTAAAGAGTGTGTTGAAAGTAGAGTTTATCAGGCAAAAAGTTAGTTTTTTTTTTTGTACCAACTCAAGGAAGCAAGAAAGAGTTTGGTGTATTGGGGACCATTAGTGGTTAGACATGACTAGGAACTGAAGTCTTCATGGCATTCTGGAATTATGGGCAGCACTCTTTAAGGGATGAAAAGACTTAAGGTAACACTAAACAAGCCATCAATAACCATAACCCAGTTGGCACTACACTGCAAGAATATATCCTAACATGTATAAAGTACCCGTAGTTATCACACTACTCAAGCAGGCACCCTTCAGCTATATGATTGTGTTTGAGTAGTTTACTCCCCTGCTCATGTATGTTCCTAAGGTATAATTGTCACATATTTCTGTAAAGCTTACTTTAGAATAAATTTGCCTCAACTTCTTACTGGATACCCTATGTCCTCTTAGCTGAACACTCCATTGGCAAGCAGTGACAAAACCCAATACACATTCAATTGTACAAACAACAAAATTTGCATGTTTTTTAAAACTTGGTGTCATACCTTGCATATGGTTGGCGGGATGCCTGTTAAGAATTACTGGGCTTGAGGAAAGGGATTATGTGATGGAATAGAGTAAATGTGGTGAAAAAGGCAACAACAATAATAATGAAGATATCCACCATTTATTGACAGAATAATATGATAAATCTTCTTTCTCCTCATTTCTACTCCTCACAACTACGTGCAAGTTGTTGTTATTAATCTCTTTCACAGGTGAGAAAAGTGAGGCTTACAAAGGTTCAGGCTCCAAACTCAAATTTATCTGATTCCAGAGCCCAGGATTTTTGTCATCATGGTTCTAAAATTACATGGAGCCAGATCACAAAGTTCCTCATATGATATCACACTGGAAAGTTTAAATACTATGGCCAGTATTTCCTAAAGTACGTCCTGTGGAATAGTAATTCTCCAGGATGGGAAAAGTTCTTACTCTAAATGAAGGGCACTGGTGCCCAGATAGGCTTATGAAATGCTGGATTTCACCAACCACATATACTCTGCGACACCCATTTCTTGAGTAATGGTGCATAAGTATGAACCACTCTTTGGAGTTGAGGGATATTCTGGGGCCATGGGGTAGAGCTTTTGCATGTGTGGTGCTAAATTCATTCATTCAGGGATTGAACTCAGACTTAATCTCATTAGCAACACCATTCTAGATCGGTGTTATACCTTCCCAATCAGTCACAGTGAGACATCTTTACTTTGATGACATGTAGCAAATTCTTTGCGAAGTGTTTTTATTTTGTCTTTCTGTTTAAAAAATCTCATTAGTTTAGCCAAAGTATTCTAGACTGTTTAAAAATTGCTTAGTCTACAGAATTTTAGCTACATATTTAAATGTATAGTTAAATGTGTGTGTATATACACAGACACACAGAGAGTAAGCTTCCAATTTTGTTACTTTTAATTTGTGTGTTTATACATGCATATGAACAGACAAGGAAAGGTTTGGAAGGAAATATAGCAAATGGTGAGAATTGATTATGGCTTTTGTGGCAGCATTACAGGGGTTTTAATTTCCTTCTTTATATTTCTGTATATTTAATGAATTTTTGAAAAATATATTTTATTTTTATAAGGAGAAAAATACATGCTCTCATATGTATCCTCATCTAATTTAAAATTTTGTTGTATTGCTTTTGTTTTCCCATCTACTTGGGTATGTGTTTGTTTTGAATATTTTATTTATGGACTAAAATCCCTGTCTGACTGTCACAATGAAATCAGCTTCTTAACGCTGGGAAGAAATACTAAAAATTGCCCTGAGACTGAATGAGTGATCTTGAGAATGGTGGAAACTCTTTGAAATATTTGTCTGTGTGTCTGTATGTGTGCCTGTGGGTCTGTGTATATCTGTGTGTGTTTGTGGTGTGTGTTTTGACTACATGATGGGATTTGAGTGAGCAACAAGGCAAAATAAGAGTTAGCTCAAGCACTGATAGAAGGGAAAATATACAAAGGAGAGGGTGAAGAAAGAAGCCAGAAATGAGTAAAATACAGACAAAGGTTAGAAAAGAGATGGAGACAAATGGCCAAAGTGAGCGTAAGGCTTACACGTTCAGAACATGCTATAGGAATCCCAAATTACTGGATGCTAATTACAGTATATCTTTAATAGAAATTGGTACTATCCTTTCTAGCCTGTATTATTTATTGTTGTCTTTGTTGCTAGTGTCCATGATCCTTTTTAAATAGAGTTTCAGTCTCTGTTGCTGTTAATATGAACTATAGGTTACTGCTTTAGACAATTACAGTCCTACACATAAGTTAATAATAAGTTTGTATTAACATTATTTTCAAAGAAGTCCATTTTCAAGATACCCTGGTTGACTTTAGCTCACAAACATTAAAAGGAAAAGAAATGAAGTAGTCATATTTCCAGAACTGTGGGAAACTCATTAGCTATGGTTTACATAGATTTGTATTACCTCTTTTTATTTTGTTGGTGGTGATCCTTTTCTCCATTTGGGGAAACTCATGCATCCACAGTCTTGAGCCCATATGAATCTGAAACTTGGCCTGCGGTGCCTTGAAATTACCTAGACTTCCATGGCTTTCACTTGAAATAAAGTTCCTTTGTTTCCCACTAACCTACCTGAGATGTCTAGACTTAGCACTATCCTGATTGCCCATTATTTGGTTTGCATGCATAAGTGCTTCTTTTTTTGTGTATGAAGAAGGTAGGCTCTTCAGACTGAAGAATGATGGTTTCTGTTCTTATTAGTTATTACCATAAAGGGAAAGCCTTTGTAGTATATTTCTTTCTGGGAATTTCCGGGGGCGGGACGAGGGGGGGAAGCTTTTTATCTTTCTGGAAACTGTTGTCTTGGTCTCAGACAACAAATAGGTCTTCCAAAGAAGGGGGAAAACAGCTAGAGTATTTAATGTTGTTCAGATTCTATGTGAAGGCAGAAGTATGACAATACAAAATTATTTCAGGTGTTCACCAATTTAGTTCAACAAACATCCCACTAAGGCCTTCGCAATGTCCCTGTCACTGACTGTTTTAAAAAGTTGAACAAGACCAGGTCTTCTAGGAGCCAAGTCTTGCAAAGACAGATGAGTACACATGTAACTGAAATACAAAGTTATCTGAGCTCATTTGGGCTGTAACATGGATGAGGGAGCAACTGAGTCTTCTGAGAAGGGTTTTGCATGCAACATTGTGCTGTTTACTTTCCTTCTGTCTCACAGAACTTTTCATGGTATGTTTATTCCAAAAAGTCAAGTGAATTAAAAATATTTTGAAAATATCTTTGAGGGTGCATATGTGTGTGTGTGTGTGTGTGTGTGTGTGTGTGTGTGTGTGTGTGTGTAAAACCTTGGTTTGTGAGCATAATTCATTCTGGAAACATGCTTGTAATCCGAAGCGCTTGTATATCAAAGCCAATGTCAAGGACCATTAGCTCAGTTGTGATCGTGTGATGTTTGGCATCATGTGCTACTCATATTGCAAGACATCATTTGTTTATCAAAATTAGAAATGTTTGGGGGCACCTGGGTGACTCAGTCGGTGGCTCAGTCGGTTGAGCGTCCGACTTCGGCTCAGGTCATGATCTCACAGCTTGTGGGTTCCAGCCCGGCATTGGGCTCTGTGCTGACAGCTCATACCCTGGAGCCTGCTTGGGATTCTGTGTCTCCCTCTCTCTCTGCCCCTCCCCTGCTCGTGCTCTCTGTCTTTCTGTCTCTCAAATAAACGTAATAAATTAAAAAAAAAAAAGAAATGTTTGCTCATCTTGCAAAACACTCACAGAAGTTACAATCCAAGGTTTTACTATATATGTGTGTGTGTGTGTGTGTGTGTGTGTGTGTGTGTGTGTGTGTGTATATATATATATATATATATATATATATATATATATATATATATACTTTTTTTTCTTTTAAGTAGTCTTCATGCTCAGTGAGGAACCCAATGTGGGGCTTGAACTCACGACCCTGAGATCAAGACCTGAGCTGAGATCAAAAGTCAGATGCTTAACTGAGTCACCCAGGCGTCCCAGGGTATATACTTTTAAAGTTTTCTTTGGGGGCGCCTGGGTGGCGCAGTCGGTTAAGCGTCCGACTTCAGCCAGGTCATGATCTCGCGGTCCGTGAGTTCGAGCCCCGCGTCAGGCTCTGGGCTGATGGCTCGGAGCCTGGAGCCTGGAGCCTGTTTCCGATTCTGTGTCTCCCTCTCTCTCTGCCCCTCGCCCGTTCATGCTCTGTCTCTCTCTGTCCCAAAAATAAATAAATGTTGAAAAAAAAATTTTAAAGTTTTCTTTGTAAACCCCTTGGAGCAGTTCTTTTTCCATTTTTTTCCCAACCAAATCCGTTTCTGTAAGAGCTTTTATATGAAAAGTCATAAAGGTAGAGCTACGTCAGCTGGCATCTCCCTCCTTCTCATGCCTCCCCTGGCATAACTGAAACCCAGGGCTCAGCAGAGGCATTTTGACACCCACTGCCCCAGACCACAAATATTTGTATTACATATATTTGATTTATGTGTTTTTCCTTTGTAACTATGTACTGATTTCATATTGATTCTAATTTTAACATTTTATATGTTTTGTATATGTGTTTATATAGTTATATGCATATTTATTACTTGCTACTTATTACATATTACAGAATAACATCCTGAGGCAGAAGAGCACAGAGATTCAGTATAACTTGTTTTAAACAGCAGTCCACTTGGCATAATTAAAGGAGCCATTCAGTGTTTTGATTTTGATAGAGATCTTGAAAAGTAAATAGGATTCTCTAATATATTTTTGGAATAATTTACAAGAAAACTGACATAGCTACTCTTTTTATCAGAATGGTGATGTTACTAGTATTTAGAAGTCTGTTATTCCAAGATGGTTTGTAGTCTGTGAATGACTGTGGTCCCTTTATATGTATCCCTTCCCCTGGTAGCAGTTCGGTAATACCACACCCAGTGTTATTTCCACAGTTACCGAGATCTATTCTTGTATGGAGAAAAGGGTTACTCATATGGAAGAGGCACCACCTGTAAGCCCCCCAAAGTACTCCCTCAAATGAAAACTTTCCACTCTAAGCCCACTCATGCCTAGATTCCATCACTAGAGATTTATTCTTTGTGATCTGTCATGTTTTATTGCCTATGAAAATATTGCCGCTTTTAAGAGAAAATGCTCATGAAATGGGAAGCCATTTTGTGTTGGGACGGATGTTTGTTAGAAATTTTCTCGAGTAAGATTTTACTCGTTGATGAATACAGACATCACAAAGAACACTATACCTAATCAGATTTAGGATGTCAGAGAAGATTGAAACAGCAGAGGCAAACTTGATCTGTGGCCCAAAGTATGCTTATACTCTGTAAAGTTTATTCACATGTGGTTCTCCCTTTAATCACATTGATTAAATATCACCCAGCTGGTTTCAGAATGTTCTGCTCTAGTCTGGTATTTCTCAGTCTTGGCACTATTGCTGGACTTTGGGTCGAACAGTTCTTTGTTGTGAGCAGTTGTCACGTGTGTAGTAGGATGTTTAGCAGCATCACTGGCCATCCCACAAGATGCCAGTAGCACACACTCCATTGCCCCAGTTGCAACAACCAAAAATGTCACCAGACTACCCAATGTCTCCTGGGGTACAAATCACCCCTAATTGAAAGCCACTGGCCTAAGTTAATCTGTGTTTTTCCTTTTTCTCCCTCTGGCTGAGATCTAATCAGCATTCCTTCAAGTTTATATTTAGCAGCTATATGTTTACTTTAAACTACTCTTTCCTCATCTCTAGTGTATTCTTCAGCTCTCAGTACAATGACTCCTTTGTTCACAAAAGCTTGTAATTAACCATCCCACTTAACCATTTTTACTAAGCATGATGTAGAGATAATCATTTTTTTTTTCATTTGAAGTATAGTTGACATACAATATTATATTCGTTTCAGGAGTACAGCATAGTGATTCAACATTTATAGACATTACAAAGTGATCAGCACGACAAATCTAGCTACCATCTGTCACCACACAAAGTTGTTGCATATTATTAACTCTATTTTCTAGGCTGTACATTGTTATCCTCGTGTCTTATTTATTTTATAGTTGAAAGTTTGACCTTTTAATCCCCTTTCCCTGTTTTGCACATCCCCAAGACCCTCTCCCCTAGAAACCACCAGATTGTTCTCTGTATCCTTGAGTCTGTTTCCATTTTGTTTTGTTTGTTCATTTGTTTTGGTTTTTTAGGTTTTACATGTAAGTGAAATCATATGGAATTTGTCTTTCTCTCTCTAACTTTTTTCACTTACCATAATACCCTTTAGATATATCCATGTTGTCACAAATTATAAAACATATTTGTTTTTTATGGCTAAGCAATATTCCATTGTCTATATAAGCCACATCTTCTTTATCCATTCATCTACTGATGGACACTTAGGTTGTTTCCATATCTTAGCTATTGTAAATAATTCTGCAGTGAACATAGGGGTGCATATACCTTTTCAAGTTTTTGTTTTCTTCAGTTAAATACCCAGAAGTGGAATTACTACGTTGTAGTATAGTTCTGTTTTTAATTTCTAAATGTTTTCCACAGTGGCTGCATCATTTTGCATTCCCACCAACAATGCCTGAGGGTTCTCTTTCTTCTACATCTTCACCAATGCCTGTAACTTCTTGTCCTTTTGCTAATAGCCATTCTGACAGGCGTGAAGTGATGTTTCATTGTGGTTTTGATTTTAATTTCCCTGATGTTAAGTGATGTTCAGCATCTTTTCAAGGGTCTGTTGGCCACACGTCTGTCTTCTTTCGAGAAATGTCTATTCAGGTTCTTTGCCCATTTTTAAATTGGATTGTTTGTTTTTTTGATAAGGAGTTGTGAGTTCTTGATATATTTTGTTATTAACCCCTTATCAGTTATATTATTTGTGAATATCTTCTTGCATTCAGTAGACTGCTTTTTCATTTTGTTGATGGTTTCCTCTGTTGTGCAATATCTTTTTAGTTTGATGTAGACTTATTTAGTTTTTTTTTTCCTTTTGTGCTCTTGCCTGAGGAAACAGATCCAATATATATTGCTCACTTCAACGTCCAAGAGCTTATTGCCTAAGTTTTGTTCTAAGAGTTTTATGGTTCCCAGTCTCAGATTTAAGTTGTTAATCTATTTTGAGTATATTCTTGCATATGGTGTAAGAAAGTGGTCCAGTTTTATTCTTTTGCATGTAGTTGCCAAGTTTTTCCAAAATTATTTATTGAAGATACTATCTTCTCCCTATTGTATGTTCCTGCCTCCTTTGTCAAAGATTAATTGACCATATAAATCTGGCTTTATTTTTGGACTCTGTGTTGTGTTCTCTTGATCTATGTGTCTGTTTTTGTGCCAGTACCATACTGCTTTGATCACTATAGTTTTGTAGTATAGTTCAAAATCAGGGAGCATGATAAATCCAGCTTTGTTCTTCTATCTCAGGATTGCTTTGGCTATTTAGTATCTTTTGTGATTCCATATATATTTTAGGATTCTTTTCTCTAGTTCTATGAAAAATGCCATTAATATTTTGATAGGGACTGCATTGAACCTATAGATTGCTTTGGGTAGTATGGATATTTTAACAATGTTAACTATCCAATCCATGAGCATGGTATATGTTTCCATTTATTTATGTTATCTTCAATTTCTTTTATCAATGTCAAGCGTGATGTAGATATAATCTTTATAAAATTGCTAATGGCAATTTGAATAGGAAATCTCTCATATATTCAGTTCTTTGGCCATACCGATCCCTTATTTTTAACTAGTCTCCCAGATGACATAATAGCCATTAAAATAAAGTTTTCTAGGGTGCCTGGGTGGCTCAGTCAGTTAAGTGTCTGGCTCTTGATTTTGGCTCAGGTCATGATTGCACGGTTTCTGGGATCAAGCCCTGTGTCAGGCTCCATGCTTGGCATGGAATTCTCTCCCTCTCTTCCCTCTCTACCCCTCCCCCCCCCACACTCTAAATAAATAAGTAAATAAATAAACATTAAAAAAGGAAACAAAATCAAGTTTTCCACTTATTCGTCACGTGTGTGTGACGAAAGAATAACCTGATGATAAAAGATGACTTATTTTCCTTTGACGATTTTTGGACAGTTTGTGTCTGATTTATAATAAGGTGCTTAGTTTATGCTGTTGAGTTCAGGATAACTTTGGCCTACTATCATCATCCTAATTATATATAGCACACCTAGGTTCTGCTCAGAGGAAAACATAAACCTAGCAGTAGTGCTACACTTATGGAATGTGTTTGAGAGACTAAATCAAAGTGTTTGAGAGACTAAAATGGGCCATGCTAAACATCTTCACGCAAAGAGACTGAAGCCTGTCTTGTCAGGGGAAAGCCTAAGTCATGAGAGGAAAGCAAAAGAAGTTTTAACGGAAGAAGCAGTGTTGCAGAGCAAGCATGAGAGCCAAGGTGAGGGAATAAATAGAACGAGGTCACAAAGTCAGAAGCCAGGAAGATTAAGACTACATAGAGAAGTGTAATAAAGACAGAATAAGGCAAATGGTTGTTCATTAGTATAGGGAACAATGCAAGGGTTATAGAATCCCACTACTATTTTTGCTGGCTGCATGATATGCAGAAACACTCAGGGGTTAAAGTGCACAGTAGAACAGGACTGTTCTTTAAAACCTGAATTATTAACTCATGTATTCTACATAAAATTCCTAGACTATTCACTAAAATTCCTAGACTATTAGAATATATTCTAATATTTGTTTCTTGGTCTCTTACTACGTACTAAATGATGATGCTACAAAAAAGCACAAGATGGACATAACATAGATGATCAAATCTTTGCTACATTTTTGGCCTTTAGAGAATAGCCTTGATAGGGTGACTTCATCTCTAAATCACCTATGAATATGAATTCGCCATATGAATATAGGGAAGTTTTCAGAACACCCTATTTTTGGAAAAAAATATCCAAATATTAGTCAAAGTTATTGGCAAACACAATATGTGCCCATATTGTGCATTGCATAATAATTTGAAAAGAATTAGCTAATTCTGAAATATATTACTTAAACATTTTTAAGATAAATGCTTTTAATGTAAGAAAAATTCGAGGAGTATTGTTGGTTAATTGTACATCATAGTAGTTTGTTATGTTAACAAAGTAAGTACTGAAAGGGGCACCCGGCTGTCTCAGTTGGTAGAGCATGCAACTCTTGATCTTGGGGTTCAAAGTCTGAGCCCCACATTGAGTGTAGAGATTGCTTTAAAAAAATCTTTAAAAAACCAGTGACTACTCGTGTATCAATTTTCACAGAGGATACTATCACATCTTTCATGCCTGCTAGCTATGCAGAAGAAAAATAACAAAAATTAGGTTGAATCAATTAGACGAGATAATGCATGTGAAAATGGTTAGTACAGGACTTGGAATAAGAGATACTCAATGATATTTTTCTTGGGGAAACTAAGACAAAGAATGCCTATCTCAAGTTATCCAGGGAAAGAATTTAGAATTCTTATGGAATATGTTGCCTTTTGTTTGCTGTGTTGGACCTAGAAAAAGAGGCTTGCCTGACTATAATTTTTCTCTTTGTTGTATTGGTTAATGTAATGATTACAAAATGGCACATATACTATGTCCACATTTTTTGCTGTTAAATGATAGTCATACCTTAATGACAATGAAGCTTTGTCTATTTTGAGCTTCAGTGAACACACTTAACATCTCTGAGCCCCAGCTTTCTTACAGTGTGTTGGGTTTACTACTCCCTGCCTCATGAGACTGTTCTCAGAGTTAAGTGAAAGACATACTGTGCTAATACAGGGCCTGACCAAGAGTATCTACTCCATAGAGGAAATTATCTGTAATTTATTTTAAGAGAACCTAAATATTTTTGGCAATATTTTAGTCCATTCATTAGGAAGTCTCTTCCAGAGGTGCCTATGATATATTCAGACTCGAGAATTTGGTTCACCTTTTTAGCTTTTCTGATTAGACGCTTTTAATGGCTCCATCCTTGAAAAATATATTAAAAGGATTTTTACTCTATTTGCTATAAGCTTTCTTGTTATTTGGCAGAGAACATTATTTTACACTATCCCTTAAAGGATCCAAATGGGAGTTGAAATGGCTTCTGAAAGTCTTGGGTATTTTTAATCTTCTAAGTCTTCAACCAATTGTCATTTCATTAAGGTGCCCTGCCGAGATGTTCTTTCACATACCATCATTAAGATGAATTGTAGCTCTGCTCTATAATACACATATTAGAAGCTCAGTTCACATGTGCTGAAATTATAACTACAGACACGATTCCAGTTCCTGGAGAGGAGCACAGAATCACAGCTGCTGTTTCAGGGAGCTTTGCTGTCAGTTTCAAGTTCAAAAACTACCTTCCTAATGATGACAACAGAAGTCCAAAATAAGAATAAAAATGTTAGCTTTTTGGCAAAAAACCCCCACGAGGATTGAAGTGATATCAAAGATTATTTTTAATTACTTTTATTTGGTAAAATATACATAAAATATAGCATACATTTATCATTTTAACCATTTGTAAGTATACATTCAGTGGCATTAAATACTTTCACAGCGTTGTGTGATTGTCACCACTATATATATCCTATGCCTTTTCATCATCCGCAACATAAATGCTGTATCCATTAACCAATAACTTTTCCTTCTCCCTTACCCCCAGATCCTGGTAACCTTTATTCTGCTTTCTCTCTCTATGAATTTGCCTATTCTAGGTGCCACGCATAAGTGGAATCATATGATATTCCTTACGTGTTTGGCTTATTTCATTAATCACAATGTTTTGAAGTTCCATAGTGTTGTGGCATATATTAAAATTTCATTCATTTATATGGCTGGGTAGTATTCCATTGTATGTGTACCACCTTTAGTTTATCCATTCATCAGCAAACACTTGGGTTGCTTCTATCTTTTGGCTGTGGTGAATAATGCTGATATGAATGCTGATGTACAGATATCTGTTCAAGTTACTGCTTTCAATCCTTTTGGACATAGACATAGAAGCGGAATTACTACTGGGTGATATTGTAGTTCTGTGTTTACCTTTTTGAGGAAACAACAAACCATTTTTCATAATGCTAGCACCATTTTATATTCTCACCAGCAGTGCACATGGGCTCTAATTTCTCCACGTTGTCACCAGCACTTGTTATTTGCTGGTTTATTATTTTGATGATCATTACTATTATAGCCATCTTAGTAGATGTGAGGTGGTATCTCATTGTGGTTTTGATTTGCATTTCTCTAATGATTAATGATGTTGAGTCTGTTTTTATGTGCTCATTGGTCATTTGTATATATTCTCTGGGAAAACATCTATTCAAATTCTTTGCCTATTTTTAAATTGGATTGTATATGTTTTGTTGTTGAGTTGTAGGAGTTCTTTATATACTGTGGATATTAATCTCTTGTCAGATGTATGATTTGCAAATATTTTCTTCCATTCTGTAGGGTATCTTTTCACTTTCTTGATAGTCTCTGCTAAGACACAAGCAATTTTAATTTTGATGAAGTTCAATATATCTATATTTTGTTGCCTGTGTTTCTGAGATCATAGCAAAAGTTGTTTTTTAAAGTTTCAAATAGAACTTTAACATTGACTTTCAGTGTTTATTTTTACAACTTGCTTCTTGTCTTGTTATCTGTTACTATTAAAAATGTTTTTTTAATTTTTATTTAATTTATTTTTTAAATTTACATCGAAGTTGTTAGCATATAGTGCAGCAATGATTTCAGGAGTAGATTCCTTAATTCCCCTTACCCATTTATCACATCCTCCTTCCCACAATCCCTCCAGTATCTCTCAGTTCTGCACATTTAAGAGTCTCTTATTTTTGTCCTCTTCCCTGTTTTTATATTAGTTTTGTTTCCCTTCCCTTGTGTTCATCTGTTTTGTCTCTTAAAATCCTCGTATGAGTGAAGTCATATGATATTTGTCTTTCTCTGACTAATTTCGCTTAGCATAACACTCTCTAGCTCCATCCATGTAGTTACGAATGGCAAGATTTCATTCTTTTTGATTGCCAAGTAGTAAGTACTCCATTGTGTGTGTGCATGTATATATATACATATAGACATGTGTGTGCATGTATATATATATATACATATAGACATATAGATATGTATATGTCTATATGTATAGATATATGTCTATATGTATAGATATGTCTATATGTATAGATATATGTCTATATGTATAGATATGTCTATATGTCTATATGTCTATATGTATAGATATATGTCTATATGTATAGATATATGTATAGATATATGTCTATATGTATAGATATGTATATGTCTATATGTATAGATATATGTATATATATATACATATAGACATATAGATATATGTCTATATGTATATATATATATACATGCACACACAATGGAGTATATATATATGTATAATGATATATATATATATGTATAATGGTATGCATATATATATACATACACACACACACACACACACATACATACACCACATCTTCTTTATCCATTCATCCATCAATGTACATTTGGGCTCTTTCCATACTTTGGCTATTCTCAATAGTGCTGCTATAAACATTGGGGTGCATGTGCCCCTTCAAAACAGCATACCTGTATCCCATGGATAAATACCTAGTAGTGTAATTGCTGGGTTGTGTTTTTAATTTTTTGAGGAACCTCCAACTGTTTTCCAGAGTGGCTGCTCCAGTTTGCATTCCTACCAGTAGTACAAAAGAGATCCTCTTTCTCCGGATCCTCGCCAACATCTGTTGTTGCCTGAGTTGTTCATGTTAGCCATTCTGACAGGTGTGAGGTGGCATCTCATGGTGGTTTTGATTTGTATTTCCCTGAGGATGAGTGATGTTGAACATTTTTTCATGTGTCAGTTGGCCATCTGGATGTCTTCTTTGGAGAAGTGTCTTCATGTCTTTTGCCCATTTCTTCCCTGGATTATTTGTTTTTGGGGTTTGATAAATTTGGGTTTGAGTTTGATAAGTTCTTTATAGATTTTGGATACTAACCGTTTATCTGATATGTCATTTGCAAATATCTTCTCTCATTCTGTCAGTTGCCTTTTAGTTTTGTTGATTGTTTCCTTCGCTGTGCAGAAGCTTTTTTATTTTGATGAGGTACCAATAGTTCATTTTTGCTTTTGTTTCCCTTGCCTCCAGAGACATGTTGAGTAAGAAGTTGCTGCGGCCACGGTCCAAGAGGTTTTTGCCTGCTTTCTCCTGGAGGATTTTGATGGCTTCCTGTCTTACATTTAGGTCTTTCATCCATTTTGAGTATTTTTGTGTATAGTGTAAGAAAGTGGTCCAAGTTCATTCTTCTGCGTGTCGCTGTCCAGTTTTCCCAGCACCACTTGCTGAAGAGACTGTCTTTATTCCATTGGATATTCTTTCCTGCTTTGTCCAAGATTAGTTGGCCTTATGTTTGTGGCTCCATTTCTGGGTTCTCTCTTCTGTTCCATTATTCTGAGTGTCTGTTCTTGTGCCAGTACCATACTGTCTTGGTGATTACAGTTTTGTAACACATCTTGAAGTCAGGAATTGTGATGGCTCCTGCTTGGGTTTTCTGTTTCAAGACTGTTTTGGCTATTCGGGGTCTTTGTTGGTCCCATACAAATTTTAGGATTGTTTGTTCTAGCTCTGTGAAAAAAAAAATGTTTTCTTGGTTTACAGGGTGCCATGACTGGTGACTAATCCCTTTTGTAGTCATGAGAGGGGACAAGACAAGGTAAACTCTGTCCATGATATTCAATACCCAGGCTCACAGGTAGGACTGGATCTGTTGTTGGGACACACTCACATATGAAGAACTCTGTGCCTGAGGAACATGTGTTCCGCTTTGCCTTTATAACATCTTTGTCAAAATCAACTCTATTTACTGCTTAGCTTGCAGCCAACTGAAGATATGACCCAAAAGTCATGTCTACTCTCCCAGTGTACCAAATACTTGTAAAGTCTTCACTAAACCAAAGCTGATCTCAAAATATAGAAGTGCCCAATTATTACCTTGTTTCCAAATTCTCATCTTATTCTCTCATATTTTGGGCGCAATGGGGGGAATAATGGGAAGAAATGAATAGGAAGGAAAAAAAGTGAGCAAAGTGCCAAGCTAAGAGGTACATGAGGACCTAGAATACCAGAAAAGTCAGTGCCGGCCTCAGAAACAGTATAGTCCCACTGCCATTTGTGGCTCAGGAAGACCAGGCCCAATAACCAGTTTATCCTTTCCTTGTGGGTTTTTATCAAACTCTGTCCCTAAGAAGTTTCTGAATATCAAATGTCTTAAAACTTAGACTGAGGCTTCATCCAAAGTTGACAGATCAGAAAAGTAAAACACCATGTGAACATGAATAAGTCAAAACCACCACACCCATTGCTTATTCACTGACTGTAAAGACTAGTAAACATCTCTAAGATGTGTCATAACTATGCTTTTAATCCTTTTCTCTAGTACAAATAAAACAGCCCAGACACAAGCAATATATACAGTTAAAAGTACACGTTAGTGTGACTATCTCAGCAATTGTACAATGGCTTGAAGATCCGAACCTCAAGAGGAAACAAAGAAATATCACTCGGTGAAGCCATATTAAAGGTTAGACTTTTTTTCTGGGAAAAGTATAGTTAAGACCTAAGAAATCATCTAACTGAGAAATCAAATGGACATATAGAGCACCAGTAAACTTACCTTTTTCTGTCAGGTGTGTTAGGAATCTTAGCATCAGGATCTTTCTTGATAGTGCTCTGGGATGGTTCAGGGATTACCCATTCTGCTTACCTCCTACTGTCAGGCTTTCATGTGTGTGTCCTATTCTCAGTAGTAGGGGTTGGCAAACTTTTACAGAACTGTGTGGTAAATATTTTGGACTCTGGGATCCAAGAGGCAAAATCCAAGATATTATTTAGGGAATTATAGAACTATTTTACACACATAAGTATTTAAAAACATAAAGACCATTCTTATCCAGATTTGGCCCATGAGCCACAGTTGCTGAGCACTGGTGGGAGGACTGCTCAGTATATTAGGCTCCACTATGTGAAAGAGCACAGTAGGATGCCATTAGCAACTGGAGTGAATTTGCGCATTTGGGGGTTCTCCACTGACAGAATGCAGAGCATTGTGTCCTTAGAAGGAGGTGCCAAAACCATGAAAAGCTTCCTTTCCACCAAGTACATGTAGTGCTTTGTGTCTCATTACTGATGTCTAAAGTGGCATAATTAACACTATTCAGAAATAGCTGAAAGTTTCCACCAGAGTCTGGGAAGTATAAAGGTTCCCCTTGCCATTCTGGCTTTATGAGTGCATAGAGAAGTGGAACATGACCAAGCTGTTACTATGGCCATGCTAGTGACCGACAAGCAGCACAGAGAGATTATGAGAATGAATGAGATAATGTCTGTGAGGTGCTCTGAGCCCTTCAGAAGAAATTTTCTTTGTAATTAGAAAGTAATGCTCCATTATTACAGTTATTATGATTATCACCATTATTAAAGGTAGAGCCAGAAGACATGGCCCTTCCAATGAGAAAAGTTATGAATAAAGCCGAGCAACTCATAAAGGAAGTGGTTCATGCACCAATTATGAGTTTCCAGTTTGTAATTACGGTGTACTGGGTGGTTTTGCATGCACCAGTTTGTTATTCATCCAGAAGTACAACGCTTTGCATGTGTAACAGCTCCTGAAAAGTGCCCAATATATGCCAAAGACAAAAGGAACAGACGAAAAGCTCTGTGTGACACTGAGTTGCAACTTTCATATTCACTTACTTATTAAGGATCATCTTTAAATTTATACAGAAACCTGGTAAAATTTGTCAGTGAAGACCTTTTGTTAAAACAAAGAAAAAAATGCAAGTAGGAGTCTTACGTGTGTGGACAAAAGGCTAACAAAAGGAACTATACGTAATCACTTCATTCTCCCATCATTAAACATTGATACAACCTTTATTTAAGTACCGCTGATGCCAAAAAGTTAAAGTTCAATATTACCCTCTTTCTTTGGTTCCAAAATGCTCATTTTATTCTGCCACGTCTTTGATCCCACAGATGGTAGAATGGGAAGGAATGAAAATGAAGGATAAGGAGTAAGCAAAAAGTCAAACTGAGGAGTTCCTAGAGTCCTTGCTTGGCTAGTCTCAGTCTCTGATCCAAACCCAAATGGCTATTGGGATTCTAGAAGAACATGTCCAGCCGCCACCTTCCACCCTTCTCCATTTGTGTTCTTCCAACTCTGCTCTGAGGGCGTTCTGAATGTGGAATTTAAGCTGTGGCTTAACTCTAGAACTCAGAGATCTGAAGTGGGAGACAGAACACATGACTGAGAACATCCGAATCTTTTCTCTCCCTGCTTCTTGGACAGGGTGTTCTATACCTTCTTTGTATGGAAAGTGTTGGTTATTTACCTCTTTCACACTCTGAGTTCCTGTATCTTACCTTGTAGAGAGCACACAGCCTTTTACATTCCCTTTCCAGGTTATTTGGTCCAAATCCACAGTTGGGTAACTGTGTTCTCTTACACGTCATCACTGATGGAGAAATAGACATTGGGTAAGGTTGGTGAAGGGTGGCAAAATATACCACTTTGGCATAAGGATTATTTTGAGCTAAAGACACTTGAGAAAACAGCAGATGCAAAATGGGTGCTCTCATGAGAAGGAGATAAAACCCCTATATGAAGATGTCCATTCTCTTCCAGGAGGAAAGTAACATTCTCATTGCCGAAGATGGGAAGTTGAAGCAGAGGAAGATCTGTACTCACAAGCCTTATGAAACTAGCCCTTATCTTCCTAGTCACCTGTGACACTAACTGCCCCAGCCCAAGCCCTTTGATGTGTCATGTTCTCATAATGTAAACTCTTTGTCCAGTTCATTATTTAAACATTCAACTCTAACTGGGTCTTTGGGTCTTCATTTCCTTATGAGGGCTCCCATGTAATGCAAAACTTACATTTAATAAATGTGTATGTTTTTCTCACCTTAAACTGTCTTTTAAGTGTCTCCCCCAGCCAAGAGCTAACAAGTGTGGAAGGAAAGGTTAGTTTTCCTCCCCTACACTGTGGTGAGCAAACATTTTCACCAAGGCTGATGCAGAAAAATAAAAATTAATGGGTTGTATTTTTTTCCATTCAAAATAAATGTAGTTTTATTAAGTCCTAGAAGAAAAAAAGTTTGTATATATATTCTACAAATTATGTTCCTGACCTTATTAAATAAATGAAAGTCAATGAGAAAATTGCCAGAGCCTTTTAGACAATAAAATGTTAAAAAGCCAAACATGTCTGAGGAGGAATCAGAAATTACATTTTAATCTTTCAACCCCTATATTTATAAGGTGCCTTAGAGTTCACAAATGATGGCCACATGTCCACTGCCATTTAATACTTGTAACACATGAGGTACATATTATTATCATTTCTGTTTTTCAACTAAAGGAACCAAGGATCAGGGAGGCAACCTGATCTATGTAAGATCATATATCCATTTAGTGGCAAAGCTGTAGAGAGAATGAGTTTGTTCTACTATCAAGTTGATACGTTGAAAACTACATTAGGATATGAGTTTGGCTTCTCCAATAAAGACCCAAATAAGAAAGAGATTTATTGCTCCATAATTCAATTGTCTGAAATAATCTGAACACAAACAGTGCCAAGCTGATAGGATAGTTCCACTCTGTCAGAGACCCAGGCTCCATTTGTCTTGTTGGTGCTAGCTCATGGCTTCCAGCTCACGGTCTTTTCCAGTGGCTTCATTTCCCATTATCACATCATAATTCCAGTCACCAGGAAGGAGAAGGACTCACTGTTTTACTCTAGAACCTCATTCTGGAAGTTGTAAACATCTCTTCTGTAGAACTTGAAAATACCTAAAAGCAAGTAACCTTGTGCTCAACTAAACCAAGGCATTCTACCAACAAAGGACAAAGTGTGACATGCATATTGGGGGACAACTAGCAATCTTCCTCATTTTGAGTACCTATTGTGTGTCAAGGGCTAGAAGAAGAAAATGTGTCTACTTCCTGTCAGTTGAAGCCAGTCTGAACTTTCTTTTCCTCTGTTTGGCAGGTTCCCTCTCATCCTCAGCTAGGCAGGACAGCTTGAACTAGGCACCCAATAATGGGAATAATGGTACCCAAAGACGTCCACCTCCTAATCTCAAGAATCTGGGAATTTTACTTTATATGGCAAAAGGGACTTCACAGATGTGATTAAGGACCTTGAGATGGGGAGATTATCCCACATTCTCCGGGTGGGTCCAATGTAATCACAAGGATCTTTATAAGAGAGAGGCAGGTGAAAGTGAGTAATAGGTGAAGGCAATGTGACGACAGAAGCAGAGACTGAAGTGATGTGACACAAGCCAAGAAATGCTAGTAGGCTTCAGAAGCTGGAAGAGCCACGGAGTTGACTCTCCCTGGATCCTGTGTAAGGAATCAGTCTTGCCAACATCTTGATTTTAGCCCTTTTAGACTCATTTTTAACTTCTGAACTTCAGAATGGTTAGAGAATAAATTTGTGTTCTCTTAAGACTCAGTATGTGGTAATTTGTTAAAACGGCACTAGGAAACTAATACACCAGGTGAATGGTAAGCCCGGATGTCCTAACTTCTCATAAGACTGAGATGCTGTGACTCAGCCCTGTATATGAGTGAATAGCCCTGGCACTCTCTGGCTGAAAGGCCCATGTCTAGCTTTCTTAAAAATGATGTGGAGACACTAGGAGACTTTTCCCTCTTGAATCCTTTTGCTTTGACATTAGCCATGAGTCTTATAAAGCTGGGTAGGCCATATCTGGCCTGGTAATAACTACTCACCTATCCTTGGTTTAAATCCTCTTTGGAGGCTCTGTTCTTTGCATTTCATTCATTTTGTACTAGAAAGGACAAGGTTTAGTATAAAGCTGCCCTGTCCACGTGTACCTTGCTTTCAGAGATAGGTAGCCCTGTGATTCATTTTTTTGGAAATTATTAACTCACATGTTCTTAAATATATATAAAGTAAAAGGTAAAAAATAGGGGCACCTGGGTGGCTCAGTTGGTCAAGCGTCTGACTTCGGCTCAGGTCATGATCTCGTAGTCTGTGAGTTCAAGCCCCGCATTGGGCTCTGTGCTGACAGCTCAGAGCCTGGAGCCTGGTTCAGATTCTGAGTCTGCCTCTCTCTCTGCCCCTCCCCCGCTCATGCTCTGTCTCTCTCTCTCTCTCTCTCTCTCTCTCTGTCAAAAATAAATAAACATTAAAAAAATTTTTAAGTAAAAAATGTATATTTCATGTATATTTCATATATATTTCATATATATTTCATATATATTTCATATATATATATATATATATATATATATATATGTAAATATGAAACTTAGAGGAAGATAGCTGACCAGAAAAGTGGGACCCATGCTAGGACTATTTATTATTGAGTCCATTGCCGTGGTCTTTGGCTACTGTCACAAGGAACATTCCTGCTGCAATCCTCCTCCCTCTGACTTGGACAATGAATGATGAGTCAGGAATAGCCACAGGCTCCATCGGAAGCAGAAGTGAATGAGCAGAGGTGTGGCTCAAATATTTCTAACATGAACTGCCTAGGGCTGAATGGAATCATGCCCTGAATTTGTATATAGTGCATTGGATAAACACATCACCCAAACCAAGAAATTGAGAATTGATTTGTCCTTACAGAGAGAAGCCAGAGTCAGATGCTTCATCTAAAGATGCCGGTCCACTTTTCTTGGTTTGCACTTCATTGGGCACGAAAGGATATAAGGCTGGTGTTTCAGAACATGGTCATTCCATGTTGGGGCCGGACTTGATTCAGGATGAATAAATTCCGTTGACAAATATTTGCATTATGTTTTGGAACTAACAAAGCATTTTTGTAGGTCTTGATCTCTTACCATCATTGCAATTATTCTGGGATCTTGGTGTCATCCTTCTGGTTACATAGCTTGAAGATGGTTAGGTTGAAGAAGGTTACGTAGATGAAGAACGTAGCTTGTCTAAGTTTACTCAATTTTGACAGGTGGAGCTCAGGCCTACATTCATGTCTTCACACTCTGGATCTGAGCTCTTTCTACTAAAACATAAAGACCGTAGTAACATTCAGTGTGGTTGCATTGGCAAAGGTATTTGAATGCACTTTTAGAGCTTCAGAGTCACATAGGATTCAGGGATTATTTTAGCTCTGCATGTTCCTGTCAGGACAGAGCTTGGGAGTGTCTCTGGGTAGGTTGTCCTCAGACATGTTATCAATGCAAGGGCAATGCTGACTTTGCACAATTTCTCTAATTGTCTTTCTCCGTTGATTCCAGCACATCCATTAGCATATCAGAGGCTATAGGACTTCCCCAAGAAAATTACTGACAGTTGTTTATATGTTTAACAGTGACCTAGAAGTGAAATAAATCACCCTGTGCTACTGTAACCAGCATGTGCAAGGCTTTGCAGAGCTGTGCAATTGTTTCTCTTCCCGTCTTCTCTCTGTTGCCTGCTTCTCACCATTTAGGTCTGCAGAACAGCCCAGCCAGCAACCGTGGCTGAAAGACTATTCCAAGCATTCCTTGTGCCTTTGCCATTTTATTTTTTCATTAAGCCCTTTTCCTTAACTTACCTATTTGTTTTCAAGTTTATATTCTCTTTCTCCACCAGAATGTAACCTCTTTGTTTTTGTAGTTTTTTAAATTTATTTTTGAGAGAGCGAGTGAGCAAGCAGGAGACGGGCAGAGAGAGAGCAAGACACAAAATCCAAAGCAGGCTCCAGGTTCTGAGCTGTCAGCACAGAACGCAATGAGGGACTTGAACTCACGGACCATGAGATCATGACCTGAGCTGAAGTCGGATGCTTAACCGACTGAACCACCCAGGCACGCCTAGAATATAATCTCTTTGAAAGCATACCCCTTCTCTCTATTATCCACTGCTATCACCCCAGGGACTAAGTCATGTCTGGCGTGAGAACAGATTCTTTGAGGAAATAGATGAGGTGACATTTACATGAATGCTTCCAATTTTGATGTTCTGATCCCTTCCATTGAAAGACAGCCCAGTCTTTTCTCATGGTGACTCTTCCCAAATATTTCTGGTAATCTCTGGGGGTCCTTATATCTGCTTGTGAATCCATCTACATAATCTCTGATACCTGCCAGACCAAGAGGAAGTCACGTCAAATCTGGACTCCATATGTGGTAGTTGTTTTCCTGGTTTTGAGCAGGAAATTCACTATTTTTGGCACCATCTTGATATTCGTAGCTTGTGTCAATTCAGTTGTTCCTTTTAAAGTGAAATAGTGGGTACAGTTTTCTTTCTCTTTCATGATCAACAGGGATGTCCTTTAGGGCTCTAAAGTGTTACTAATGTTCCATTTCATATAAAAACTGCCAGAATTACTGGGTCAAGATTGAGTTCCAATATCTAGAGTCTTCCATGCTACATGATCTATATTTTTTATTGCTTAAACTCATTATGTTGTTACCCTACTTGGATATGTTGGAAAATAATTAGTCCCCACACCTATGTAAAAACATGTTTAATACTATGAATAGCCTAAATATGACTATAACATGAAGATGTATATAGTTCCAGGGGCACTTGCTAGCTCAGTTGGTAGAGCATGCAACTCTTTATCTCAGGGTTGTGAGTTCGTGCCCCAAGTTGGGTATAGAAATTACTTAAAAATATAATATTTTTTTGGTTGTTAATAAAGAAGATTTGTTGTCAAGAAAATCCTCCCAGGTATTTCCTGATGCTGTACCCCCATGATCCCTTTACACAGCAGAGATCCTTTGCTGGGTGCTTTGGTGTTAGCCCTTCATACAAGGTCGACACTGGAATGTCATTCTTTTTTTTTTTTTTTTTAATTTTTTTTCCCAACGTTTTTATTTATTTTTGGGACAGAGAGAGACAGAGCATGAACGGGGGAGGGGCAGAGAGAGAGGGAGACACAGAATCGGAAACAGGCTCCAGGCTCCGAGCCATCAGCCCAGAGCCCGACGCGGGGCTCTAACTCACCGACCGCGAGATCATGACCTGGCTGAAGTCGGACGCTTAACCGACTGCGCCACCCAGACGCCCCTGGAATGTCATTCTTATACCCACTCAGTAGTTTTATATGTGGTAGCCCTAAATCCCCATGTATACTGTTAGCTTTTTTGAGGATTTGACATCTTATTTTTTTCTTCTATTTTCCCAGTGCCTGTATATTTAGAAGCCAGTCATTAAATACTGGAGAGCGCTTGATGAGAGCATTTGCAGATTATGGTCAGGAAGCTCTAGCAAATAAACCTGCAGTTGTGTACTGTGACGCAGCTACATTCATACCCATCCTTTAAGGATATGACATACATGAAATGTGTAGGTGTATTAAGCCAGCCAATTTAATCATGGGCCAGATTAGAGGAAATAAGAACACAGATGAAAATGTATTGATCATCAACCCTTGGCAAGGCTGGAACCCTGACCGAACATGTTGACTCTCTCTTGCCTTCCTCACACTATGGGCCCAAGTCTCTTCTCACTCTTGTTGAAATTTAATCCTCTATTTCTCCTGGACTATTTCAGACCACTACCAGCCCCCCTCCCATCCCCATCACCCCTGATCAAAGTCTTCCTGGATTTGAGGAAGGATTCTAAGAAACCTGTTCAGCTTGTTTTTCTTTCATACACGAGCCAGACAAACGTCACTCACAGTCAGCCTGTGGGCACTGAGCTGCTCCTCACACCGTGTCACAGCACATGCTTTTGTCTCTCCATTATTGATCTATGTCCTTTTCCATTTTAAAATAAACTCTAGAGGCACCTAGCTGGCTTGGTAGAGCACACTACTCTTGATCGCGGGGTTGTGAGTTCAAGCCCCACGATGGGTGTAGAGATTACTTAAAAATAAAATCTGGGGCACCTGGGTGGCTCAGTTGGTTGAGCCTCTGACTCTTGATTTCAGCTCATGCTCTCTTTCTCTCTCTAGAATAAAAATAAATTAGTAAAATCTTTTTAAAAAAATAAAATAAAGCAAAATAAACTTTAAGTATGACATACTTACAAAGAATTTCACAGCTCTTATTTGCAAGCTTTAATGAATTTTCACAAAGTGAGTACCTCCACGTAACGAGCGTGTGGGTCAAGAAAGACTATTACTGGCACATGAGTCAAGCTAACCATTATCCACCTCTAAAGGTAATCATATCTCACCATCCTGACATCTAGCACCATAGATAAATTGACCTGTTTTAAAATTGTATGTAAACGGAATCATGAAGTGAGTATTTTGGGTGTCTAGACTCTTTCGCTCAAAATTGTGTTTGTTGAGATGGCTTTTTGTTGTTGCATGCAACAGTGCCTTGTTTATTCTCATGTCTTATAACATTCCATTGAATATATAAACCATAATTCATTTTTTCCTTCTATTCAATCCATTTTATACCATGATTCATTTATTCATGTTCTCCTGTGAACAGTCATACATGTTAAACATACACATTCATTGTATTGTGTCTATAGCTAGGAGCAGAATTAGTCTGTTTTAAGATTGTCAGAAGAGGACTTGTCGATTTGAAGAAGAAAAGGTGTTTATTTACAAAGTGGTGCAAAGGATTCAGGCTTCAGAAGACTTACAAAAATAGAAAACCAGGAGATTATCTAAACACACACACACACAAAACCCTCAAGATTTCCAAGTTCATGTTAGTTGATCTATTCATGGTGGGAAAGAACCACTTTCTCATGTCATTATCATATCCACAAAGGTCATGGCTTATTTCCAGATACCAGCGCCGCAAAAGTCAGTGATAGAGTTGTTTTAGCAAGTCACGCAAGGCTTATAGGAAATGTTCAAGGTTTCCATTTATTTTGAGTCCCAGACCTGCGCAGGTGGGCTGTTCCTCTTGTAGTATCTCAGGGTACAGACTATTTTGTCATTTCTGTGTGAGCGATATGTGTGCTTATTCATATGGTCACAGGACAAAGTGCTGGTTATGCTTTTATAGGAATGTACGTATTCAACTTCGGTTGATACTGACAAATAGTTTTTCAGGGTGATTGTACCACTTTGCACTTCTGTCAGAAGTGTATGTTAGCTTCAGTCTCTGCATGTCCTTGTTGTTCTTCGGGTGGCTTGTGTTCCCATTCAGCTGTTCTGGCGGGCATGAAAAGGTCTCAATGCAGTTCATGTTTGCATTCCCCTGTTTTCCAATGGCCATTTGGTTATCTTTTGTTCATTGCCATGCCGTCTTATCCATTTTTGTGTTGGACTGTTTGTTTTCATTTGTTATTTTGTAGGAGTACTTTATATCCCGGGCATAAAATTCTTTGTCTGATATGTTACTGCAAATAATTTCTCTCACTCTGGCTTGTCTTCTCTCTCCCTTAACAATGTCTTTTGATGACCAGAAGTTCTTAATTTTAATGTAATCCAATTTATCCTCTTTTTTTTTCTCTTATGATTAGTGTTTTTGTGCCCTGTTTAAGAAATCTTTTCCTGTTCCAAGGTCATGACATACGCTCCTAAGTTTTCTCCTAAAAGCTTTATTTTTTTACCTTTCACATTTAGATCTACAATCCAACTAGAATTGAATTTTGTGGATGGTGGGAGATAAAAGGTTCAACATTCGTTTGTTTCCAAATGGATATCCAATTGACCCAGCACCATTTATTGAAAAAAATAATTGTCATCCTTTCCCCATTGCACTGTCGTGTCAGCATTGTCAAACATCAGGTGACCCTCTGTCTTTGGATCTGTGTCTGAATTCTAGTCTATTCCATTGGTTTATTGTCTATCCTTGAACCAATCCCAATTTATTAGTCATTACCACGTCTGGTAGTGTAAATCTTCAAGTTATATTCTTCTTCAAGAGTGCATTGGTTATTTCCTAACCCTTTACATTCTGCATTCATTTTAGCATCATGTTTTCAAATTACACACATGCGGTACACACATATGCACACACCAGCTGGGGTTAGTCATTGAAGTTACATTGACTCTATAGATCAGTTTTGGGAGAATCAATATCTTTATCCTATTCAGTCTTCTAATCCATTGGTATGGTATATGCCTCCATTTATTGAGGTCTTCTCTAACTGATCTTAATAGTTTTTTGTAGAATTTAGCATAGAACTTTTAAATATCTTCTCTTTGATTTGCTACAGAAGACTTATTATACTTTATTCTTTTGTAGATAATATTTTTAATATTTTATTTCTTATTTTTTTGTTGATATTGGAAATACAGTGGTATATCTTTTCCTATCCTTTTAGCTTTTCAGTGTCATTATATTTAAACTGAGTCTTTTGTAAGAAATATATTATTAGGTTAATTCTTTTTTTTTTAATGTTTTTATTTTTGAGAGAAAGAGAGAGAGAGAGAGAGAGAGAGAGAGAGAGAGAAAGAGACATAGCATGAGTGGGGGACAGACAGAGAGAGAGGGAGACACAGAATCAGAAGCAGGCTCCAGGCTCTGACCTGTCAGCACAGAGCCTGATGTGGGGCTTGAATCCACAAACTGTGAGACATGACCTGAGCCAAAGTCGGATGCTTAACTGACTGAGCCATCCAGGTGCCCCTTAGGTTAATTCTTTAAATTCAATATGACCACGTGTGTGCGTGTGTGCATGTGTGTGTGCGTGTGTGTGTGTGTGTGTGTGAGTGAAAGAGAGAGAGAGTGAGAGAGAAAGAGACAGAGAAATGGAGTTTTGAATCTTGTTTATTTTTGTATGAACAATAACATGTCAGGACAGTACATATAAATATACATAAATTCTTTGACATGACCATAGTTAAGTGAGAATGGAAATGCTCTCTACTTCATAGAGGTTTTGTGGGAAATAAATTATTAACTTAAAAATCTTACAATAATACTTAGAATACAGTCAACACAATAAGCTAGTAATTATAATTTTTATTAGAAAAATTTACGTTTTTCCCAATCTTCGCTATTTCAAATAATCAGCCATGAACACCCCTGTACTATTGCGGTACACCTGTCATACTGTTATCTCCACAGTATGCCACAGCTCTGTTAAGAGGTGCATGTTTACGGTTTTCATAAAACATGACACATTTCCTTCTTTCTCTTACAGAATGCATCTCTTTCATGAATTATCCTGGAAAACTTTTATTTATAGTAACAAGCTCACAAATTTCTTGGTACTGATATACAACTCTCTGATTAGTTTGTGTTTAATAAAACTGATCTGTAATTCTTATTAACAATGGCTACCATTTATGGAACACTTCTACCTATCAGGGACCATAGAAAAGTTAAATCATTTGCCCAAATCACATGATTAGTAAACATTGATGAAGAATCAAATGTAGTTTGGTCTTGATCTAAAGCCTATCATCTTAAACATTATGCCATGATTCTTCTAAGAGCAAATCTCTCTTATTTTATTCTTGCAACAAACAAAGATTGAAAAGTTAGGTGGTCTGCCCACTGTCGCACAAGAGAGCTCCCTAATTTATAGTCTAAGATTTAATTGTAAATTTCTTGTCAGCAATAACTATGCCTCTGACTTTCTTTCTCCCTCCCAAACCAAAGACATAGAGAAAACTCCACAACTAATTTATCTGAGCCAATAAAAGTTGGCTCTTTAAGGGTAACCACTCGTATCCTTCTAAAAAGTGATGGATCAGTTCTTAACGATGAGCAAATACTGTTACGTCTACCTATCAAAACTGTACTGGATGAAAAAGGGCATGATCCCCAAATTTTTATGGAAAGCTATAAAGGAGAAGTAACATACCTGTGTCAATCAACCTATTGCATATTCATTATATTCCTCCTCGAGAGAAAAATCAGCAACCTTTGTGGATACTTTATCAGCAGGGTTCTGCAGTACCCTGGCTGTAGACAGCTCAGATGTTGTCCCTGACCAAATACCTCAACATTTCTTGAATCTCTTAGTTTCTTAACAAAAGTCAACCAGTCTGTGACTGTGTTTGTGAAAAAAATAACATCCATTACCTATAAATAAATTAGTTCATTAAATAAGAAGGCATGTCACAGCCTAACTCTATCAGTAGCTGCTACTTTCTTACATTATGGGGGATTTGCTTTCCCCTCACCATGACCTAGGCTCTCTTGATACCATGGCTGGTAGGACAAAGTAAAGTTGTGACATCGCCCCAGGAACCTTATCACAGTTCTTTATGGGCTTCTTTATTTCATCCAGGCTATCATCTCTACCAGACACATTGGTTTTCAATAACTTGCTTGGTCAGAAGTCTGAAGTAACTCAATCAACAAAAACCTTCTTCTGTGTCTTTCCCTGAATCAGTAGGGTTTTCCCATTCTTATGACACAAACCTACTCAACATCACCAAATGCCATATAACATTTTAAGTGATAGCATTTGCCTTCAAATAAGCTTTTTTAATCAGGTCAGGAGGCATTATGCATCTCAAGTGGTGCTGAAAAATAACATTCACCAGCTTTACATAGGTGTAGCTGTTGGATTATAAATTCCTGCAGTACAGGAAGATGGTAACAGGAGTATCGAGTCCCACCCATTTTTTTTAATGTTTATGTATTTATTTTTGAGAGAGAGAGAGAGAGAGAGAGAGAGAGAGAGAGAGAGAGAGTGTGTGTGTGTGTGTGTGTGTGTATGTGTGTAAGTGAAGGAGAGGCAGAGAGAGGAGACAGAGAATCCAGAGCCGGCACTGCACTGCCAGCTCAGAGCCCGACCTGGGCTTGAAACCCAAGAACTGTGAGATCATGACCTGAGCCAAAGTTGGGACACTTAACTGACTGAGCCAGCCAGACGCCCCCTACCTGTTCTTTATCATGGACAGAGCCCTTTGTGTTTCTTGCTTATTTATAATGGTATTTTTAATTATTGTGTCCCTCAAATATGGCAAGTATTGATTTGTAATCTAAAATATTTCCTGGGGCGCCTGGGTGGCGCAGTCGGTTAAGCGTCCGACTTCAGCCAGGTCACGATCTCGCGGTCTGTGAGTTCGAGCCCCGTGTCAGGCTCTGGGCTGATGGCTTGGAGCCTGGAGCCTGTTTCCGATTCTGTGTCTCCCTCTCTCTCTGCCCCTCCCCCGTTCATGCTCTGTCTCTCTCTGTCCCAAAAATAAAATAAAAAACGTTGAAAAAAAAATTAAAATAAATAAATAAATAAATAAAATATTTCCTTATTCTAGAATATTTTCTCTATTTCAGAAGTATCCACAAAGGTTGCTAATTTTTCTCTCGAGGAGGAATATAATGAATATGCAAAAGTTGATTGACACAGGTATGTTGCATCTCCTTTATAGCTTTCCATAAAAATTTGGGGATCATGCCCTTTTTGATCCAGTACAGTTTTGATAGGTAGACGTAACAGTATTTGCTCATCGTTAAGAACTGATCCATCACTTTTTAGAAGGATATGAGTAGTTACCCTTACATTAAAGAGCCAAGTTTTGTTATTAGAATATCAACTCAATTCACACCTTGATGGAGGCATTAGACATACAATTTGAGCAAGGGCAAGAACACTGGAATGAATGCCAAAATACGTGAGATCAAAACTCTCTTCTTACCATCAACCTGGTTAATGTTGATTTTGGGAAATTACTCAACTTCTTTCACCTTTTGCATCCTCACTTGTGAAACGACAGGTTAAATTACAGAAGTCCCTTCCAGCTGTAAGAGTGTATACCATTATTTATGATAAAGAAGTAATTCCTATAAAAATCTGAGAATTTAGATTTCTACCTTTTAAACATTTGATTGTTCTATAACACCAGAAATTAAGTAATTGTTTAATTGACATCCCACTAGCTGTTACCTTTACCAGGATTAACAAGTATAACATGTTTTACCAAAGCTATAGCAGTCCTCCTATGGTGCTTCTTGAAATTTTGCCTTAGGCTAATAAGTTACATCTTCTAATTAAACCTTAACAAGGTACATGCAATTAAGAGTCATTAAACATTCACTCAACAAATACAAGTTTACTTGTATGTTGAAAAAAGTATATCTGTAAAGTCAATTTGACCTAATTTTAGAGTCAAGTGTAAATCTGTCTTGTTTCCAATCTATCTATTGTATGTTGTGCTTGTTTATTCAAGTTTTGTTTTATTTATTTCGGTGAAAATTATAGAGGCTTTCGGCATTTGATTTACCCACCACCCAAGATAAAATTGGCTGCAATGGTATTTTCTTTCTTGGTCCACCCTCTCCACTGAGGTACTAGAAAGAATAGAATCATCAGAGAACTGAGGGTGTGATATCAGCTTTCCTGTATCAAAGGCAATTCACTAACTTCTATAAACTTTAGGTCTCGTCTTTTAGAGAATAATATGTGTCCCCTTGGCCCACCTCACAAGATTATCAGGATAATGAATAAGATAAATGAATTTATTTTGCAAATTGGAAAGTGTTAAACAAATGCCAAATAATATAATACTAATTGTGAATTCCTCACTCAAGCTATTAATTCATTTACACATGCTCTGCAAATATTTTGAATACCAGGTATAGGGTTGGCACTGTTTTCAGCATTGGCAATCAGCAGTCAAAAAGGCAGACGAGGGGGCGCCTGGGTGGCTCAGTCAGTTAAGCGTCTGACTCCGGCTCAGGTCATGATCTCGTGGTTCATGAGTTCGAGCCCTTTGTTGGGCTCTGTGTTGACAGCTCAGAGTGTGGAACCTGCATCAGATTCTGTGTCTCCCTCTCTGTCCCTCCCCTGCTCATACTCTCTCTCTCTCTGTCAAAAATAAATAAACATTAAAAAATTAGAAAATTTTTTTAAAGGCAGACCAGGAAAATTTGAGAAACTGTCACAGCAGAGACATGAATAAACATGAAAGCCAAAAGTGTAACAAATTACTACTAAGTGTAATATGTTATCCTGGATGGGATCCTGGAACAGAGAAGAATGTTAGGTAAAAACTAAGGAAATCTGGATAAATGATAAACTTTAGGTAATAATAATGTATCAATATTGGTTCATTAATCATAACAAGTGTGTTATACTAATGTAGGTTGGGGTTAATAGGAGAAACGGTGTGAGGACGGGGGAGAGAGAGGAAGGATACATAGGAACTTTGTGCTCTCCGCTCAGTTTTTCTTTTTTTTTTTTTTTAATTTTTTTTCTACGTTTTTATTTATTTTTGGGACAGAGAGAGACAGAGCATGAACGGGGGAGGGGCAGAGAGAGAGGGAGACACAGAATCGGAAACAGGCTCCAGGCTCCGAGCCATCAGCCCAAAGCCTGACACGGGGCTCGAACTCACGGACCGCGAGATCGTGACCTGGCTGAAGTCGGACGCTTAACCGACTGCGCCACCCAGGCGCCCCTCCGCTCACTTTTTCTATAAGCCTAAAACCTAAAACCACAAGTATGAAATAAGATCCTGTGACAATTGAGGGACAACTATAAATGGACCTCTCTCTGAGGAGTGATTTTCCATCTGATGAAAAGGCAATGCCAGCAAGATCACCTAGGCAAAAAGCATTCCCCTCCACAAAAATAGCAAGCGCCCAGATCCTAAGGTGGGGACCAATTTCACATGTTTGAGGAACAGAAATAATCCACGAGGCTGGTGTGCAAAGAGCAAGAACAAAGGTAGGGTGAGATAAGTTCAGAGAAGTAGGACTTGGCATTTTTCAGAAAACTACAGAACGTGCTAGAATTCTGGTGTAGTGTAGACCAAGGATGTTGTTCACATGAAATGGTGCAGCTTCGCTGCCCTAAAAAAAATGTAGCATAAATCCCGGGGGCCAAGAGCTCTATACAGGTTAAGAAAACTTACATGACACCTACATGCTATTTCCTGAAGTCTAGTTTTGGGGAAGTTGGACTTCAAAGGAGAAATCATAACCCACATGTTTTCATTATTAGCTGAAAGCCAGTTTCCTTTGTGCAAGTACCATAGAAGAAGCTTCAGATTTTCTGCCCATCAAGTTTCTCAGACAGCGTGTCTATTCATGAGAAGGTAAACTACCTAGTGCCTAAAGTTATCACCATTATGACTACATTCCCCTGGCAGGTGTTTGGGTTTTCTCAGTAATAGGTGTCACTAAGAGGTAGTTGGGGGCTCTAAGACCTACTTGCTTCAAAGGACCCTCGAGTCATCCAGTCCATCAACCACAGTGCTGTTCTACTCCCCGCATCCCCCGCCCAGCACAGACTTAGCCCCGGTGTTAAGAAAGACAATATAGCGGCAGCTTTTTTCATCACTCCCTTTGCCTCAGACTCCCCCCAAACTCTGCCTTAGCCAGTATGTAGGTGCTTTTTACTTCTTTAAATTCTGATGACTCAAAACTGTGTGAGACAGGCACCAAAGGGAGAGGCAACATGAGAGAGTAGCAAGAGCACTGGATTGGGAGTCGACAGAGTTCAAGTTTGGATGCTACCCCTTTCAGAGTCTCAGTTCCTTAACGTGTGCAGTCAGGATAGAAGTCTTTCCCTGCTGTTCTAACCAGGCAAGAGTTATCTGTGGAAAGTGCTTTGTAAACCCAGGCTGCTATATAAAAATGGAAAGAGGGAGAAATAGAATAGTTTCAAATCAGTGAGTTTATTTCAATTGACCATCAGTTATGGGAAGAGCACTTAGGAAGTGTGGCAGAGGGGTGGGACTGAAAAATAAACCCTTTGGTGGTGCCTGGGCGGCTCAGTCAGTTAAACATCAGACTTAGGCTCAGGTCACGATCTCATGGTTTCTGGGTTCAAGCCCATTGTCAGGCTCTGGGCTGACAGCTCGGAGCCTGGAGCCTGCTTCAGATTCTGTCTCCCTCTCTCTCTGCCCCTCCCTTGCACATCTGCTCTCTCTCAAAAATAAACAAACATGAAAAAAACTCTTAAAAAAAGTATTTTTAAAAATAAACCCTTTGTCATCAAGGAGGTAGGAGCTATACTATAGAGACCACTCTCTGTATTCAGGGGCCACTCTCCTATACAACTCTAGGGGCGCTGCTTGCATTGTAACCCATCATATATTTGAAAGTCGCATAATGGTGCAAGTACACATTAATTAAAGAATAAGCAGTAAGTACTGTAGGAATTCAGTGGCGGAGACATTGAAAAAAGATGCAGAGAAGGCATGGGACTTCAGCTCTTGGGTAGAAGACAAAACATTGTCAGGGGAAAGAGAATAGAGACAAAGACCTTTACTACAATTAAGAGCACGAGAATGATTGTTTGGGTATATTTTCAACAGGAGTAAGAGAAAATGGCTGACTTTCTTGTTTTCTTAAATTTCTTTTAAAAATATAGGAATAGTTTGGAGACTTAAAAAAAACATCATGACTCCCATGTTTTCTTTCTCAATTCAAACACAATTCTAAGTATCTGTCCAAAAGCATCTGGAAAGGCTAAAGAGGAGAATAAAGTACCCTACACCTAAAACCTTTGTGTTTGCTTTGTCTTTTTATTGACTTGTCTTGTATTTTTATCTGTTAACTTCTATTCCTCATCCAGTGGAAAGGATGACATAAATGTCTTTTGGGAACTTTGTATGTATTCAAACTCAGAACAAGCCTTTTGGTTGCTGTTGAACTAAGGGATTAAATATCCCTTAGAACATCCTCTCCCTCTAACACTGACCACTCGGGACGCATCTGTGTGCATGTGTGTGTGTGTGCACTCTTGGTGTTCCACATCCACTGTTCATTACAAATGTTTTACTCTGCAACAAAATAAAAACATTTAGGGTTTCTCTAGGCCCGACATTTCTTAATAGTACAAGACATTAAAGTAATTTAGATAAGAGTTTAATTAAATTTGTAATTCTCAAAATTAAATTTGCCTCTAGGAATGTTACCTGTACTTGAGTAAGTAAATGAATGTTAAAGCCCTAAGCATTTCTGTAAAACTGGGTCAGTCAAGACCAGTTTTTGCTGTAGTCATTTTTTTGGGCCCCTATTTTATTATATGGCACTTGATTATTTTTTTAATGCCCTCCTTCTCCCATTTTGCGCTTGATGTTTTATTTCAGTATCTAATAACAGTACCCATGTGAATTAAAAAAATTTTTTTTAAGTTTTATTTATTTATTTTGAGAGAGAGAGAGAGAGATAAAGCACAAGTGGGGCAGGGTGAAAGAGGGCAGGAGAGAGAGAGAATCCCAAGCAGGCTCCATAATGACATTGCAAAGCCTGATGCAGGATTCAAAGTTATGAAGCATGAGATCGTGACCTGAGCCAAAACCAAGAGTCAGATGCTTTACCCATTGAGCCACCCAGACACCCCTCCGTGTGAATTTTATAGAGAAGTCTTTCTCTCCTCACAGTTTCTCTGCATCAGTGCGTTGGCTGGGAATTTTTTTCTTCTGATCATCATCATATCACCTATGAGAGGAGAGGGAAACAGTGTGAACCAACATTCTAATATTCTGAGGATAAAGATTTGGATTTGGGGTCATGTCCTCACACTTCTTTCTCTTCCTCGCTGGAGTTTTTTTTTTTTTTTTTTTTTTTTTTGCAAAAGCTGAAGCAGTGACTTTATTCAACACCTGCATCTTTAACAACCAGAGCAGTGTAATTACCTTTCTTCAATATTCTATAGAATTGTCAAACAGCAATTTTCTTTTAGAAGACAGGCTTTTAAATAATGTCGTTTACATACAGAGTTTAACATCTCTTAAGCTAAAAATCTAATTACAAGAATCTGAAATTTACTGCATGTTTATAATTTGATCTTTATAAAATTGCTAAATCAGGGCACCTTTAACATGCATTATGAGGCAGGAAAAATATATATAGTGAGACAAAATTAAATATTTTGGAATTTCTTGAATGTATGTTAATTTCTATTAATATTATTATATTAACATTATTTGCAATTTTATTTCATTTCTCTTGAATTCACCCTGTTTGTAAAGAGAGGTGGCTCTTAGTGACATGATTTATCAAGATCATCTGATGTCATCATTTCCTCTTTGTTAATGAAAAGTACCAATATTTTAAAAAGGACTGACATCGTACCTTATGTATAGAGGATAAATGGCATATTCAAGCAAGCTGAGACAATTCTTTCAATGGACATAGTAGATAGGAATGCCAATACTAAATAATAAGATTAGAATTTAGGTAATATACTGCCATTTGATAAAGTGGCTTGTGCCCGGATTGTATAAACACTTATCATTTTGTCATCCTGACTTTATAATTTTTGAAATGCAAATGGGATTGTCAACCATCAGAAGCAGTGGTACGTCAGTGTTCTACGATAAGGTGAATGTTAAAGTAGAAAATTTAACGTATCACCACATTACTTTATTCTGGTATAAACTCTAAATTGATGTTATGAAATGTAGAAGCGCACTTATGAAACCATCACTTACAAAAATTAAAGAGTTATCTTTTATAATCTTAAAATTGTCACCGGCAACTCCTCTGTTGCCTCACATTCTTCTCAGAATGTCTAGTTGGCTACATTTGCCTTCTGTGCTTCTGTTGAGGATTTCCGTTCTTTCTGCCAGTTTGTGTCCAAGGATTCTGCAAATCTTTTGTATCTTTTTCTAAGCATGATCTCTATGACAAAGCTATTCAGCCTGAAGTCTAATGTACAGCCTTCCCAAGCACTTCCTCAAAAGCGCACCATTCTAAAAACACACACACACACACACACACACACACACACACACACACACACACACATTTTAAAAAGAATTTTAATAGAGTCTCACATGGCATTGTTTTGAACTTCCATCAACTGTCTAGATAACTAGTATTTGTTTATACCATTCCATTTTATAGAAATATAACTGTCAAATAAAATAATTTTTGCACTGTTTGTATCTTGGTCATATACAATATGATTTTTGTGCCTGGAATCTTAAATATGCCAGTAGGAAGAATCAGAAAGTCTGAAATGCCGGAAATGTATTCTTTATGCGACGATCCCAAGTTTAAATCTTGACATTTCCTGTTAGGAAAATAACATTTGAAAAAGGAAATGATACTCCAAATATTCCACCTTTTCAGGAACAATTCTCGATAGCCATATTTTATTATGTAAAACATGTTGAAATCCCTGTTTCTCTCTTATATTTCTAGGTCCTCCATAAAACGTGTGTGTATGATGGTACATCTCTTGGTACACAGAGGGTGTGTGTTTCACACGCAAACACCAGAAAGCGAGAGTAGCATTTTCTTTCAACTTCTACATGGACATAACATCGCTGAAGTGACCAGTGATTCTCTCTTTTACTTTGCTTTCTCAAGCCGTTGCTCTATATTTTATAGGGTCTCTCCCATACTATCTTAACTGGATTAGAGAGTAGGGACAAGCTTTCTCCATTACAAAATTCTCATTTAATCCTTATCCACACTTAATTTATCAAATTAAATCAGACAAGACTGATGCCGGGGCTTTTCAAGCCGGACATCGCGTGTAAAATCGGCAGACAAGGGCTTGTAAAGGGTGCCCACCATGAATTGTCATACCATCTTGCCTCAGCCTCAGCTGCCCTCGCGTCGATCCAGGCGGGGTCAGGATGCTTCTTGGTGTTACACTGTGCGCTCTGCGGGGAAACAGAGCCGCTACACAGCCTCCAGCAGAGTTACTTATTACACCCTCGGCCCCCTTCACCTGCCCCAGCCATTCAAAATAACATCACACCATAAAATATTCATGAACCGCGCAATGCTGCAGCCAGGCCTCGCTACTGCAGGTGGCTGTTACATCAGTAATTGCCCAATACTTCCCTCCACAGCGTAAAATTGTTTTCATTATGTGTCATGAACACAGAGCCAAGCAAAGCCCTCTTGAGTGGTTTCCCAAGGGCTGGAGGGAGGTGGTACTTAACTTAAACAGGCGCTTTTTGGCTTAGATTTCAAAAAAAAAAAAAAGAAGAAGAAGAAGAAGGAGAAGGAGAAGGAGAAGGAGAAGCAGTGAAAGCTCATCATTAACTCTCCTTCTAAGTGCAACAAAAAGCAGAAGCTGGTGCAAAACTCTCATAAAGATTATCCTAAATGTCTCAGTTACGAGGAAGAGCTTTAGGGGCTTTAGCGGGTCTTACGATACTTCAAGCTGCTTCGGCGGAGAAGAGAATAACTTTCCACCTGACTGAAGTTCCCATGGAGTGCGGAGCTAGGGGATAAGCAGGTTTCAGCAATAAACTCCTGCATTGTGAGGCAATAATGCCCAGCCAGGTCCCCCCATTTTGATTCAAGGGTGTCTTTTTCTTTCCCCCCTGTGGAGGACTAATCACAGCTCCACTTTGTTTAATTGCAGCAAAGAGAGAAATGTGTTTAAGAAGTCATTCTGGACCCCTTTAAATGAATGCTGGTGTTCTTCAAGGACAACAAACAGGATGCATAATAAATAAGATTTAATTTTCAGATCAAAATAGGCAGAGTTAAAGATTTTTAGCGACTAGGATCTGGGAGAGATGCTGCCGAAAAGAGAATAGAAACTGGGGCCGGGGCGGGGTGGGGGGGGGGGGGATGAAGAAAGGTTGGGGGGGAAGCAACAAGTGGGATTAAAGACTTGGTTTTATACAGCACAAGCTGTTTCTGGAGGTGGGAGGATCCTTACAGGAATAAACTCTTTACAGAATTGGGAGCTAGTAGTTTTCCCTAGCATTTTGATTCTGATTTGGAAAGAGAGAAAAAGGAGGGAGGAAAGGAAAAAAGAAAGGCCAGAAAAGAAAGGCAAAACGAAAGATCCTGATTATAAACCATGTCAGACCTTGATCATTGACACAGATTTGCCTCCCCTCACTTTCCAGCTCAGACTCGGCAAATGCTGGGTGCCATGTGTGCCTTGAGATGGCCCCAGGGTCGTGAACTCCGGGGCGTGGGGGAAAAGCATTTATCCATCACATGCTTTCTTTCTGAGTTTGACAAAACTAAGCCACAGACCAAGTGATTGGGAAGCATCCCTTTTCAACAATGTAAATTCTATTTCTTCCCGCTCTGGCCTTCAGAACCTCTTCTTAAAGGAAAGCTAACTATTTCTCTCTCGTAAGATGTGTATTAGCTGACCTTTAGCACTTTCTTTAAAAATTGTTTACCATGGATATGACATAATCATCCAATTAGGCAGCTAGCTTCCGTGGTCTTATCAGACTTGAAAAACATGTAATACGAATTCCCCGTGTTCAAAACCATGACCTATACATTCCCAACCTGTCTTTTTTCTTTTCCTGAAAGGAGTTCTCATCAACTCAGCTAGAGGCAAATTATTAAATCTCCTTTTAAAATTTTATGGTGCAATTTTGATGGTATTTTCTTCTACTAACACAGTATCCATTGGTAACAAATTGACCATAGGTAACTGTCAGTGTCATAAATTGAAGAAGGCAGTGGGCATAAAACTTCTCATGAGCATCTGCTGCGGGGGTTTTCCTCTGGGCAAAATGGAAGATGTGAGGTTATTTAGCATCCTGCAAAAACAATATAGAGGGAGTGTGTGTGTGTGCGCGCGCGTGTGTGTGTGTATGTGCGTGTGTGTCTGCCATATACATATGTATCATGAATGATGGATTTCCTTTGCATCTGGTAACTATAGACTTTTTTTTCCTGAATACAGCAAATGACTGTTTCAAAATGAAAAACCACTATGTGTTTGAATGTTGTATTATGCCTAGTCCCTCTTTGAGTGAAAGGCGGCTTTAAAAAGTTAGGTATATCATTGCCAAAAAGGGGCTAAATAGTATTGTCAGCATTTTGAGAAGGAATAGGTCCTTTTTCTCCATCGTTCTCAAACTCCTTTCTGGACAGCTGTTAGTGACTTACCGAACTTTTCATATGGATATGTATGTTAATGGCAGGCAATGAACTGGAGACGAAGAGGCCCAAACACAGGCCCAGCTCTTCAGTACACATCAAAAGCCTTTACAAAAGGAGCAGTAAAAGAGGCAGCGATCGGGGGAGCCTTCACTTTTGTACCCTGAATTAGTTCTGCAAGCAATGAAACTGATCTTTTCTCCTTGCCAGAAAAGTCTGCTGATTTTTGTGAGTGCTCATTAGCACAAGAGGCATTTGTGAAGATAATTGACTGACGCTGATACCTCTGGCTGTCACAACAGTGCCGGCTAGCAGTGTATGTGCATTTTAATAGTTGTATTTTTTTCCTGTTTCTTAGCCTTCATGGTTTCTAAAAGATGCCCGTCTTCCAAAGGTTTACACTCTTATCTGAAGCGGGTTTTAAAAATCTTTTCTTTGAAAGCTGATGGCCCAACTTCCTTTAAAAAATGTTATACCTCTTGACATAGTACCTGCCACCTACATGTGTGCGTGATTTAAAAGGTCTTGTCTATTACACGCACGCAACTGGGCAGAAATTAAGCAGAAGTAGACTCAACGTATTTGAGACAAGACGGACATTCAGGTAATGGTGTATATTGCAGGGTTCCTGGAATATAAATGTCATCCTGGGGAAATAATAAGTAACAATGATGTTCCATTTTCATCATAAGCAAGTTCAATAATTTTGTAAATTTTTGAACTCCATATGGTTTCCTCTTTGGAGACGTGTTCTCCAAATTAGGGAATTTCAAAAGAAGACATGCAGTTGGAGAGCGGGGAGCAGTGTCCTCGGAAATCCTCACTTGGTGATGCTTTGACATGAGGCTATCTTCTGGCTGGTGGTACTATCCAGAATGGAATTTGAAGTACCGAAGTGTAGATTTCAGAGGACAAATGAGTGCATGTGTTCAAGGTGCAAAGGGATTCAACATCAAACATGATGTGAATGTTCCTTTCACTGAGTTCTTGCTGACAATTCATAGCATACTGTCTAAACCTCTGTTACTTGGTTGACATACACCCTCTCTCTTTTCTAAAGAAACTTCTAAAACATTTACTTTGTGTAATTATACATTTATCTGTTCTTTGTGTAGAAGAATGTTTCTGGGAATTCATGTGTCACTGTAGCATAATAGCGATTTCTCCAAGTGTCTTGTCCCCAGTGAATGGTAGATCATAGCAATATGCTAAATCTTCTGGATTCTATACATATAGTAAGTTGTTTAAGGACTCTCTATATTGAATATTCTCAGAGTACTGTTTTTCTAAAGCACTTCAGAGGCCTACCTACTTGTAACATGACACGGAGAGGGTATTATCTTTGAGAGAGAAATAAGTTATTTTCTTACGTTAAGGATGACAGAATGAGTTGCGTGAGTGCAGGAGTCACTTCTATACTATCACCACGTTAGAATGAAAATGAGTTGTCTATTTCAGCCTCCAGGATATATGTTCCTGGCAGCTCAGCTCACTGATAAGCTAGGTTGCTCTGAAAGGACTCCAGAGAAGGGTAAAAAGCTTGGTCAATTCACTGAACTTGCTTTGAATCTGCTCCCTGATGTGCTCTTTAGACATAGGCTCTTGATTTCTCAAAATGTCGCCATTGTGTCAACATTTTCTGAGAAGTTAGCCACTGAATCCTTGATGTTTCGCCTTAATGGGGTTGGATATGTTCACACCACAGACAAATACCAAGTTAAAGCATTTCAGAAAAAGAATCAAAGTTCTCTTGGCATTCTTGTTCACTGCCTGGCTTTCCTTGCATGACTTTCTGATAAAGAGGAGGCAGTCATCCTAGGTGAAGGCTGTCGTGTGCTATGATGTGGTGTGTTTGGGGGTTGGGACTCTTCCCTTTCTGTGCTGATAAATGCAAAAAGGAGATCTGAATGACACATAGATGTTTTCCTTATAAAACCATCACATAAAATCATATTTGAAAAAAAAGTGCTCAGAGAATAGGATTCCACATTTGGTTCGTAGGATGATGCAGTGTGTCCAAAAACAGACAGAAAATAGAAAAAAAAAAAAAACGCCAACAAATAGAAGACAGGAAAAAATGCCCACTTTGTGGGGTTATTACGCTTCCCTCTTCAGAGATGCCTGCCCTCAAGTGGGGAAATGTCATGGGTATGTGTCTATAATGATTATTCATTCCCTTTCAAATGGTGAATGTTAGAACAGGAGTAACAGAATTATAGTTATTCAGAGCCATACAGCATCATTCATTCGTCAGATCTTTCCTACAAAGTTCCAGGCACCAATCAAGATCCTGGAATAAAACAGGTCCCTTTCTGGGGTGCCTGGGTGGCTCAGTTGGTTAAGTATTGGGCTTCAGCTCAGGTTATGGTCTTGCAGCTCGTGAGTTTGAGCCTCGTGTCAGGCTCTGTGCTGAGGGTGCAGAGCCTGCTTTGGATTCTGTCTCTCGCTCTCTGCCCCTCCCCCGCTCACATTGTTTTTGTTTTTTTCTCTCTCTTTCTCCAAAATAAATAAACATTAAAAAAACCCAAGTCCCTTTCTTCATGGGGGCTAAGGGACATGGAAAGGGACATGGAAGTAGAAACAGATATTGGTAAATGTATGTCAGGTGGTAATACATGATACTGAGAAAAATAAAGCAGGTTTCGTTGAAGCTAGTGGTTTGGCTGCTATTTTATGATGGCTCGGCCAGGTCTGTCTGAGGAAAAGACATATGAATAGAGACTGAGAAAAAGTATGAAGGTAAGCCATGTGAATATCTGAGGAGAGAGTGTGCCAGGGCAGGAAACAGCAAGTACAAATGTCCTGGGGAGTGTGTGCTTACATACTCCAAGAGGAGTCAGAAGGACATACACTTTCTAAGTAAAGTTGAATTTAGCTGTATCCAGCATAACGTAGTTATGTGTTGGGTGGCACTGCCTTCTTCCTTTTACAAAGCACACATAGCATGGAAGTTGCCTAGCCATTGGTGGAAAGCATTTTCATAAAAAGACATTGTGGACCAATGAAATCCAGTGCCTATAATGAAATCATTTATGTTGGAGAAACATGATGAAGCCTTGTAAACTTTCTAATATTGAAAGGTATAATTTTCACCACCGATTTTCGAAATGAGTTTCTATTTATCATCTACTTCCATTAAGTGTTTTAATAGATAGAAATGCATTTGTAATAGAGTGTGTGTGTGTGTGTGTGTATACACACTCCATTATAAAATAGAGTATATATATATTTTTATTTAAAAAAATTTTTTTAGTGTTTATTTTTGAGAGAGAGAGAGAGAGTGTGTGTGTGTGTGAGAGAGAGGGAGGGGCAGAGAGGGAGGGAGACACAGAATCGGAAGCAGGCTCCAGGCTCTGAGCTGTCAGCACAGAGCCCGACGCGGGGCTCGAACTCATGAACGGCAAGATCATGACCTGCACTGAAGTTGGATGCTTAACTGACTGAGCCACCCAGATGCCCCAGAGTATACATATTTTTAAGGGAAAAAGATGAGGCTGACCAATTGAGAGAAGTCAAATATGAAGGAAATTAGTATCCTGCTCATTAGAACACATTTGCAGATAGATGAAAAGTGGAAGAGCATCTTTTCGAATGTCAAAGTAAACAATATATCTGAAGATATTTTTCAGCAACGAATATATTCTGGGAAAGATACGTGTTTGATGAACTGACATAATTCAAATCAGAACATAAATCTATAAAGAGACATTACTATGTAATGTAGGATTTGCAGACCCCCTTTCGAGAGAAGGGTAATGACATCAGTGGAAAGTGCACATCTTGTCTAGAAGTGACAACCTCTCCTAATTCAGTGAGGGTCGGAGGACCCAGTAATTCAGGATTTTCTAATTTTTCAAGAGGACTTATATATCTGGATTAATGTTTATGTGAAATCACCCTATTTTTAACTGTTGGCAAATAAATGATTTTAAGACACATAAATAAAACATGCCTATGGACTGAATTCTGCTTACTTCTGTATAGTTTACAGCTTCTAATTTAAAGAAGTCTTAAAGATGAATTTTTTCATGTAAATGAATTTCTATAATGGAAATAAATATGCCCCAATTCTTCTTTAAAAAAATTTTAAATATATCGATCTTTATGTATTTTTTTAAGTGAGCTCTATGCCCAACGTGGGGCTTGAACTCATGACCCCCAGATCAAGAGCCACACACTCCACCAGCTGAGCCAGCCAGGCTCCCAATATACCCCAATTTTTTTATTTTTGTATGTATTTTATAAATAAACATTTCTTACAAAGGGGCGTTTCCACCCTGGTGCTGCAGCGTTTTCATGTTTCATAGTGCTCGTGAAGACTACGAACTAATAAAGTGATGAAGACTGCAAGTAGAATATGGAAAGTTGATGTTTGACATAAATCATCAGCACTTATTCCATCATTTCAAAATGTTTTAGTCCAAATGGTTGAACTACAAAAATCTCTTGTGATTAATCACTAAATTTTCTACAACATAATTTTCTAGAACAAACTATATAGTTCCTTACTGCTCGTCAGCTAGAGATGAATATGTCACAGTCCCTGCCCTCAGAACATGCGGAGTGTGTGTGTGTGTGTGTGTGTGTGTGCGTGTGTGCGCGCGCACACGCGTGTTGCCATTTTGCTATTCACAGCATGGTCACCTGAGAGCTTGTTAGAAATGCAGTATTCCAGGGACACCTGGGTGGCTCAGTCAGTTCAGTATCTGCCTTCAGCTCAGGTCATGATCTCACAGTCGGTGAGTTCAAGCCCCTCGTCGGGCTCTGGGCTGAGCCTGGAGCCTGCTTCGGATTCTGTGTCTCCCTCTCTCTCTCTGCCCCTCCCCCGCTCGCACTCTGTCTCTCTCTCTCTCTGTCTCTCAAAATAAATAAACATTTTAAAAATTTTAAAAAAGAAATGCAGTATCCCAGGACCTGCTCTAAACCTACTGAACCAGAACCTGTACCTTAATGAGATTCTCCAGGCGATTTGTGTGCACAATACAATTTGACAAATCTGCTGTGGCAAAAGTTGTAACAAAGGGCTAACTACTGAAGGGAGAGATCACTACCAGCGGCAGGGTCTCAACATGTTAAAAGAGAAAGATGACCTTGAGTTAAGAAATGAAAGTTGCTAAAGATCAGACAAATGTCCTTCCTTATGCGGATTCACATAGCACTGAGGACATTTGATTTACAGGTGCCCTCAACTCCAGTTCTGGCCACCTGTTTAGGCTATGTACTGAGAACCCTTCCACGGACCACAGCCCTTCTTCCTCTGGTGTCAGTGCATCAGTCTGGGCAATAGTGGTTTGATTTTTGATTCTCAAAAAGAGATTTGGTCAATTGACAAGCTGGGCTATTGACAGTATCATTAAATGCTTTAAAATTCCACTGAATGAATGGTATGTGTTAAGCTTACAGATGCATGAATATATTCTCGAGCTATCAGATTTTCAAGTAATGTTAAAACAACTCTGACACAAATCATGAACTTCAGGATATGTTTAAGTGATTAGCTATACCAGTGGCTTTCAAACTTCTCTCTCTCTCTCTTTTATAGATACATCTATATGTATATGTATATATACTAATATATATGTATTAATATCATGCTAGAATATAAGTTCCATCACGACAAGAGCTTTTATCTGTTTTGTTCACCTGATTTTAACGTCCATTATATAGGCATTGAGTATTTGTTGAATATAACAATTTTGCCCCACAAAATAACACGTATCTTTACTATGCATGGAATACTCTATTTTTTATCCTGTTTTATTTCATTAAAATATTCTGCTTGTGGCCTACTAAAGGCCACAAGCTGAGGTTTGCAAATATTGATCTACAGATGCAGGCCATGGATGCCCGGAGGGAAGGGAAGGCATCACAGCCAGAGGAGCTGTGGTTTCATTTACTGGAGTTCTGTGTAAGATTTCACCAGAAAAAGATTCCGATATTTACAAAGAAGAGGCTTGAGAACTACTACTCAAAATCAGCCACCAAGTTGAATGAAAGACTCCATGAACACAGGGTCGTGTCTTTTCCAAGATGCTAGGGAAGGGCTGGGAATGAAAGAGGTGTGCCTGACGTTTGACGGACAGCTCCTGGGACGAGCCCAGAGCCTGGCTTGTTGGTTTCAAGTCCTTCTTCCATCTTTCCCCCTTTGAATAAGATGAAGTTGTCAGATCCCTATGAGAGCTGGGAAAGAAGAACCACACAAACGTAAGAGGGAGGCATCACCACGCCACCCAGCCTCTACATTTGTGTCATACCGAGTTTATGGTTTGCCATTTTTAGTTGGTACCTTTCATTTGGAGCAGAGTGCGGTGTGTTCATTAGAATTGTTGCTCAGGTTTGTACCTTGAGTATGCCTTTAAATATTTTATTTACTGACATCTGTAAATCCTCACTTGAAGTGTAAGTTAAAACTATGTTAGGGACTAGTATCTTTTTATCCTCAGTGGTAAAAAAAAAACACACTTAAATATTTTCCAACTACTCTCAGAAATAACAGCCCAGCTAGACATTTTAGATCTGGATAAAAAATATCAATATATCATATTACTTGGCTTAGTTATTGTTTCAATAAACCAATTTACCTTTCTTGGTACCACCTGTTTAGGAATCTAGCATAATTTTTAGAAGAGAGAAACAGGGGTGCTGATCAATACCATCTCCTTGTGTTCTCTTTCTTGCTCTCTCTCTGGATATCTCCATCATGGAAATCATATTTGTTGACAAGGGGAGAAGTGGAATAACATTTTAGCAAGCAAGTAATTAATTACCAGTTTTGATTCTTAAAAAAATTGCCCAATCATATGGGTTGGACATAGCTGGCTTGTTCTTCCTTGAAGTCCTCGCCCCTTGTGCCTAGAACATGTTTGACCCAAGTCTTCCCCCAGTTTCTTACCATTCTTCAAATGTCACCTCCTTGGAAATATCTTCCCTGAGCATTTCTCTGAGGTAACTCTTTCTCACCATTACCAGTCCCAAATCAGTGTCTTTTCTGAACTGTTCATCCTGGCATTGACTTGTGTCACTCTCGCCCTAGACTAGAAGATGCCTGAGGCCAGGGTTCCCTTCTCTATCCCCAGTGCTTGAAATATGTCTGGCCTGCAGCACACATTCAATAATATTTGGAATGAATGAATTTTTGTAGGGTTTATGACAGATTTGAGGTTTCTGATAATGTTCTGCGAGTCAAATTTAGTGAATTAGCAAAACTGTCTTAAATAGTGTTAGCTCCTTTGCAGGTGCTTCCACAATCACAAGTGGTTTCTCTTCTAAAGGACCATTTCTAGATCAGTTGCTTAACACTCAAAATGAACTTTCCCATTAAATCACTGTTTTCATGGTGGTTCTGTGGGTGTATTCTTATTACCCAGAATGTAGGGAATTATCGCTGACAGTAGTGTTGAGCCCAAGTCCCAACCTGAGTTCAGGTTGCTGAGTTTGAGTTGTTTCTGGACCAGTCTGGTCACTCTGAGACCTGAACTCTGAGTTCCCACAATCTGTCATTTTATCAAGGCTTTCAGGCTTTCTGAGCTTGGAAGGAGCAGAGCGGTGAAGGGAGGTTGGTTGAAGGCTTAGGGGCTGAACTGGTAGCAGAAAAGAACATTGACAGCATCAGAGGAGGAAAAGAAAGTGGCGGTCTTGCAGAGGTTGGGGCTGAGTTCAAGTTCTGATTGTTCCCCCCCTGGGGGATGATAGTGGGATCAGGTGCCAAGGAGGGTCATGGGTGCAAGATGGGCCTGCTGGCAGGAGAAGGCTAGGAAGAGGATCTGCGTCAGGGGGAGAGAAGGCCCCACAATTATGAATAATCATGTCTTAAGCATTTGCCAGGTATTTTGCTTATGCTACTTCATTTCATTCTCAAAACATGGTTTTAGGCAGTTATATTGTCATCCATTTTACTGATAAGGACGCTGGAGATCAGAGACGTTAAGGAATATGCCTCCGGTTGCCAGTCAGTGGCAGAGCTAGATGCGAAACCAGGTCCCACAGGACTGTAAAAGCTGTTCTTATCTGCTTCGTGACTCACACTCTCCCCACCCTCCACCTCTTAAAAGAGTGGGTAGAATTAGAGGCAAAAACAAACAGCAGTATGGCAAAGTTTTATTCATTTGGGAACCAGTTACATGTGCCATATTCTTTGAATTTTATGATTGTTGTCTCTTAGATTGACTCCCCCACCCAGCTTTAGTAAAGTATAATTGACAAATAAAAAATTGTATACATTTAGTGTACCATGTGATCATTTTAGATAGATAGATAGATAGATAGATAGATAGTCACGCTAATTAACACATCTGTCACCTCATAGTTACCATTCTTGTGTGTGTGTGTGTGTGTGTGTGTGTGTGTGTGTGTGTGTTTGTGTATTGGGGCGCCTGGGTGGTTTGGTGGGTTAAGTGTCCGACTTCGGCTCAGGTCATGATCTCACGGTCAGTGAGTTCGAGCCCCGCGTCGGGCTGTGTGCTGACAGCTCAGAGCCTGGAGCCTGTTTCAGATTCTGTGTCTCCCTCTCTCTCTGCTCCTCCTCTGTTCATGTTCTGTCTCTCTCTGTCTCAAAAATAAATAAATGTTAAAAAAAAAAATTAAAAAAAAAAGAAAACACTGAAGATCTATCTACTCGTTTCACAAATTTGAAGTACATAATACAGTATTATTAACTATAATCACCATGCTGTACATTAGATCCTCAGAATTTACCCATAACTGAAAGTTTGTACCCCTATACCAATATCTCCCCAGTTCCCCCACCCATTAGTCCCTGGCAACCACCATTCTATGGTTTGTTTCTGAGTTCTACTTTTCTAGACCTACATATAAGTGAGATCGTACAGTATTTATCTGTCTGTGTCTGGCTTATTTCACTCAGCATAATGTCCTCTGGGTTTATCGATATAGTAGCAAATGGCAGGATTTCCTTCTTTTTGTAGCTGAATAACATTCCTCTGTGTGTGTGTGTGTGTGTGTGTGTGTGTGTATCACATTTTCAATCCATTTATCCATTGACAGACGCTCAGGTGTGTCCATATCTTGACTACTGTGAATGATGCCGCATTGAACACAGAAGTGCAGATACCCCTGAGGTACCAGTTTCATTTCCTTCGGGTATATATCCAGACGTGGTTTTTTTCTGGGGCACATAATAGTTTTATTTTTAGTTTTTGGAGGAAACCCCATACTGCCTTCCGTAGTGCCTGCATCAAATTCCATTCCCAACAACAGGGTACATGTGTTCTGTTTTTTTCTAAACGCTCACTGACACTTGTCATCTCTTTTCTTTTTGGTAACAGCCTCTCCAGTTGAGTTTTTAAAAATAGTTTTTCTATTTATTTCTTATTTTGTCATTCTCTCACATGCTCATTTCTTATGCATAAATCCAGGTTTGGGAAAGGTGGGATGGAAGTGTCTAGCCGCTAGGACAGAGAGGGAAACTGGATTGGCGCTTGTCATTCCTCCTTCCCACTGCTCGTATTGCCCTTGGATGAAGCTGTTCTTTACTCCTGGGTTCATCTAGGCCTTGTCTTCAAGAGAGATGATACCTTGCAGAAATTTCCAAGCACAGTCAAAAGGGTAATTATGGGTCTCATCTCAGTTCAATAAATAAGTCCACAAACCTTTGCAGAGAACGACTGATGGTTTGAGCAAGGCGTGCAAAGATGAACACGATGTGCTTCCTTGTTTCAAGAGCCTTAAGAAGAGGCAGAAATAGAGGCACCTGTGGCTCAATCAGTTAAGTGTCTGACTTTGGCTAAAGTCATGATCTCGCAGTCCGTGAGTTCAAACCCTGCGTCGGGCTCTGTGTTGACAGCTCAGAGCTTGGAACCTGCTTCAGATTCTGTGTCTCCCTCTCTCTCTGCCCCTCCCCAACTTGCTCTCTGTCTCTCCCTGTCTATCACAAATGAATAAATGCTAAAAAAAAAAAAAAAAAAAAAAAAAAGAAGAGGCAGAAATTTCACAATAAATGTGAAAAATAATAGAGTTCACCGGAAGGAACTCTTACCTCTTTTAAATTAAAAAAGCAATGCAAATTTGTGGTAAACATCCAAAAATCCAAAATATTAAAAAATTAAATGCACTCTTTATCCTATCCCATTATCATCTGTACTGGTAAATACCATTATCCAGTTTAATGTCTATCCCTCTAGAACTTTTTCTATGAATGTACAAACATATCTATAAATACCTCAACAGTCTTTCCCTTTTATTATCTCCTTGCCTTCTTTCCATGAAAAGATCATTCTCAGTATGTTGCAATTTACTGTTTACTTTTGTCCCATTTATAGATTGAAATTCTTTTCTTGACAATATTCAACAATCTTAGTTCTTTTTACTGGCTATAAAGTATTCTGATACTTAGCTGCAATATAATTTGAGCATTTCTCTATTGATGAGCATTTATATTTTTTCTCTTTTTGGCAAGTACTAACAGTGCCACAATGAACGTTCTTTTATGTACAAGTATATTTTTCTGGGATGGATCTTTGAAGTAAAATTTCTGTGTTATGGTGTTTAAAAAGGTTTTCTAGAGACCAACAAAACTGCCCTCACGAACAACCATGATAATTTACAGAATGAGTAAATTTGGTGGCGAAGAATCAAAGGAAAATTGATTGATTTGGGTCCTGAGGGATAGGTGGGATTTCTCCCGCAGAACTGGGGAAGAGAAGGGTGGATGAAGGAGCAGCATGAGGAAAAGGAACAGAGGCTGTGAAGCCTACAGCCCACACTTACAAAGGGGAGCAGGACACTTGACTGGAGGATGAGGTGTTGTGTGGGAAGAGGGAGATGAGGCTGGAAAGCATGTTTAATGAGTCTAAATTTATTCTTCAGACACTGAGAAACCAGTAAGGTTTTTGTTGTAATTGCTGTCATAATTAAATCAAATATGCCTTTATTCAAGCGTTTGATCATTACCATGGACCTTAGTCACTTTTCCACTGGCTATAGCCACCATATTGGCTTTGAAGTGTTGCTCTCCTGTTCCGTTTTTAATTTCTATTAGTTATCCAAAAACAAAACTCGGGATTGTTCCAACGTGCCCTTTTGTATCAGCAAAAGTTAAAACAACTTTACTTCCTTTATTTTTGTTATATCGCAAGTTTCTAAAGAATATAGATTTTTCCTCTGGCTATTTATTTACTTACAGAGGCAAAGAGAATTTCTGATTATTCTTACTATATTTAGAATGAAACGAGTGTATTTTTATATAGCAGGGTGAACTGGATTGGAGCCAACCCCCTAGATGTTAAAATCACTTGACTGTTCTTGGTGTAGCTCTTAGACAAGGAAGAAACGGGTTTGCACCTAGAGATTGGCATCCCTGCTCTTCAGGTCCTTTGGCATTTCCTCAGCAGTAGACATACTGGGACCTTCTAGTGATTTCTCTGCTACAAAGTCTTCTAAGCACCAATAGTCTTTCTCTAAACTCTTGAAAAAATTAGAGAGTCTAGGAACATAGTTTATATCCAAAGAGCTGGGATAATTTGGAGAAATCCTAAGGACAATTTCTTTAGGTTAGACTTGACTAGAGTTATATTCTTTTGCCATAAGAGTTCTTTTGCCACGAGAACTTCTGACGTAAATGGCAGTGGGTAGAGCTAGAAAATTATCACTGTAATAACCATGAGAGTTGGGAGGGGAAGATTTGACTTTTTTGCCATAACTTAACCGAACACCCCCTAGCCAGCATTTATTACATCCCTATCTAACGATGTAGTTATTTATATCACACAGCTATTCTCATATTAGGTAGGAAACTTCTTGGGTGCCCGCCGGTGTGTAGTATCTGTCTTTGTGTCCTTCTAAACAACCGGGCACCGCGTCTTGCATATTGGAGAAACCCCATAAAGATTTTGAATGGATGTTGAATGGATGATTGACTGACTAAATGAATGGAATCAAAACCACATTGTTGTTTTCATCTATTCCATCAATTCATATGCTATCACATTCATTTCCTCTCTAGGATAATTTCCTTCCTGGGAAATGGAAGCGTCTGAGAAGTGGCTAAGAGATAGGCTCTGGGTTCAGAGGAGATGGGCTTTTCTGTGCTGCTGTCTTTGCTGTTGTTTTGGCTTAACAAGCGCACTGCACCTTAATGAGCTGAATGCCAGGGTATTTACCTCTAATGTTTTGGAAAACAATGTACCTGATAACTGCAGTCACCACTTATGTAAATGTATGCATGCAAATGTGGAAAAGTATAACTTCATTAAGTTAAATCTACTTTATCACAATCAAATGATTGAGGTAATAAAGGGGCAAAGAAAGAGAATGCTGAATTTTAATGGCTGAAACCTGTGAGTGGAGCATTATCTTGCTGCTGTTGTTTCAGGACCAGTAATTGCCCATTGCAGCAGGTCTAGACATAGGAACAGATGCAGAGTAGAGCTTTATGATATCAGACATTTGCCCTACTACGATCCAGTCTAATTGCCCAGAAAATACATTTCTACATGAATTATTCGTAACTTGATTTGATTTGAAATAGGCCGATTGTTGTGTTGTATGAAACTTTCTCAAATAACAACACGGAGCATTAAATTTAAGAATAGTTTCTCTTCAGTGCCAGTGCTTTGAAAAAGCAAACGAAGTCCCCAGGGACCAAAATATGCAAACTTCTCAAAGGTGTAGGCTATTTGCTTGGCAATGCGGTTAGAGCTGTGGGCATCATGGTCCCCCACCTGGCTTTCCAAGTTTGCAAAGTTACTGCTTCAGGTAGTCACTTGCGGTCCATCTGAGTATGTCTTGTTTGAAACTAAAGAGAAATTCACATTCCCTTATTGAACTTCAAAGTTCACTGAAAGCAAAATCTGCCTGTTAAAAAATACAGCATGTCTTTGGATTTATCATTTACTCTAAAAGTGGTTGGTAAAGGCAACTCCCTTCCCAGCTCAATTCTAAAAGATTTTTTACAACTTTCCTAAGCATTAAATGTGAGTGATTTTTCTGAAGGAAATGTGACCCGTATAACCAGTTCTCTTTCTCTCATTTTTTAAGGTCCATTAGAAGTGAGTAATTCTGTGTGTCTGTAACTTTATGCCAGTATTTTTAAGAAATTCAATTCAATTTTTTTTTTCTGCTGGCAGTGAATTTTAAAAGTCTTAAACATGCCCAAACATCTCAGAGGATTTAAAGAAAATTATAATAGTAACTAGTTTCTCCCCCCTCCCTAAAAAAAATAGAGCACACTACTGAAATTATTTAAATTGACTGAGCCTTTTAAGCAAGTAAACACATTTTAACTAGGTTTTTTTCCCAATCCCTCCATTCATGCCAACTATAGAAATTAGCCTTCACTCTTCCTTCACTTACACATGGATACACACACTTGCATGGACACAAGAAAAATTTCTTTTCTCCTGTCAGCATTCCTCCCTAACAATGGTTAGATTAGTGGCATGAAGGCGGCCGCAGAGAAAGGACATTCAGGCCAGAAGGCTCCCCACAGGCACAGCTGGTAGGGGTTAATGGCGGCTGAACCTCCCAGCCAGGGCCTTTTCTCTATTGTGTGTTCAACTCCTGGGAAGGAGGGAGACTTGTGACAGCCTCTGGGGTGCAGCGGATCAGAGGTATAGCAACTGGGTCACAGAAGCAGTGTTCAAGGGGAAGGAGAGTTTAGGACTGCAGGAAAAATGAACTCTGAAATACAAATGGCCGTGTCTCTCTCTGCACACAACTGCTGCGGGAAAATGCAAAGCATTGTTTAGTAACACGGCTTATAGCCTTTTAATTCATATCGTATCCTTACAGGAACAATTGGGCAGGGCCGTTGAATTATTCATATTGGAAAGTGGTTGAAATTTGAGTCAAACCCGTACATGTATGGCTAATGTATGTTATTAAAGTTTGTGTGTTAATGTCTGGGAGTTCTATTTTCCACATGGCATAAAGGCTCCAGAGCTCAGACACAATGGTGGCGGGGGTCGGTGGAGGGGTGGGCGGGGGAACTGGGGGCCTCTTGATAAATAGCAGGTTGAAATTTAAGGAGAGGGTGATGAATACGTGTGCATTTCCAGATAAAGTAGGTGGGCTTGAACACGTACCACAGGATGGGGAGTGGCATGGAAGTAGGTTCAGGCTACTGATTTATCTTTTGAATTAAAAACAGGACAAAGCAGTAACAACAACTAGTAATGTCAAAACAGATCTAGACATCGGATCTCTTTCATAGATTTTTATGTATTCAACTCGATAAATGAGGCTTTGCAGGCAAAATGTGTCTTTTACAGAGAAGCCAGATTTCTTGGATAAAGAGAGCTTTATCACTTGGAGGAACACTTATCTGTTGGTGCCACGGAAGTGAGTTTTGCCACAAAACCTGATCCTATGGCTCAGGGCCTGGCGAATTGGGGGTCCCTAATAAATATTTGCTAAATAAATGAGGACCCCACAGCCACAGAAATTGGCTCTGCTGTTCATTTTAGCTTAAGAGGTCTCCTTGTTTGTAAATCAGAGTAAGGCCTAAGGAGGATGCTTTTTATGCTGCTGAAGTGAACTTGTTTCTTTTCAGAATAGCTGAACATCTCTTGCAAAGGATGTTAAAACAATTCACTTCCAAATTAACACTGGCCTAATTTCTTTTCAATAAACCTGGCCTTAAGAGCTGTCTAATTGGGGACCCGGTTTTTTGCCGCATCTAGGCATTGAATGCTGGAGGCATCCTTATTCTAATGCTTTTGGCTTGCTTTATCTAATTTAAAATTTTAATGCCACTTGAGGAAAATTTGCCCTCTGCTTGAGTTTGTTTTGACTTCTCCTACTCTGGGAAAAGGAAGCAGAGGGCTGGAGAACTGATTAGGGCCCTCGGAGCCTACCTGCAGCAGCAGCCTTTAATACTTCCTACCTCAAGTCACAATAGTTTTTTGGGAGACAATACAGCCCAATGAGCTCATTCAAGTTGGTCTCTTTATGTTGCAACAGGGGAGGGAAAGCAAATGAGTCAAAGCTCCGGGTGTTACAACAACACTTTCAGGCAAACTGAAGAGGGTTCTGCTTTACTGATCCTTCACGTGTCTTCTTGGAAAAGATTGGCATTCAGAGTGCACATACCTCCTTGGGGACTCCCAGTCACGAACGATCAACAGGGTGACCGCCTTATTACAATCATCATTACTCGTGCCTGGAACCGGCTGGAGGATTTGTACCCATGCGCTCATGTGGGGCAGCTGGAGTTCAGTCACCAGCCCAGGGTATTTTAATTTTAACTATTTTAACTATTTTAACATGCCAAACTATGCTTCTGTGGGGAGACAATATTCCTGGTCAGGGTTCCTTGCAAAATTCACAGATGTAAAACACCAGGCACTCTCTGATTGGCAAATATTCATTTTATCCCTATTATTTTGTTATAAGCATTGAGGAGTATCCTATGATTTTCTATGTATACAGAAGCGAAAATACCCAGCTTTTCTGGTGTGCACAGTGAGTCAGTGGGAAGACCAAAAATGCGTCTCTGAACGCATCCACACTCCACTAGGAAAAGTTCCTCCCTCTCTAGAAAGCGCTTCATTTCCTTTTCTTTCTAGCTTTATTTGGTGGTAAGGGTATGGCCAACACAACCAATCAGACGGGGGCACATTTCTGTTCTCGCTGTCCACCCAGGAGACATAAGACTTAAAGTCCACTCTTTTTGAAAACCCCAGTCTGTTTGACCCCAAACTTGAAAGTCCGTGCGTGCGGGAGCGTGTGTGTGTATATACGCTTACATTGCTTTGTCATTTGAAAGAAGGAAAACAAGTCACACCTGGACAGAGGCTTTTCTCTCCTGCCCAGTTTCAACTCACATTGCATTTTTATGACTGCATTATTAGGAATCCCAGAAAATAAGACTAATACAAGCTTCTTACAACAGACCTTGCAGGTGCTGGAGTAATAAGATACATTTGCGTTCCCTGTTTTTATGAACAAAAGAGAAGGTGAGACTAGGGGAGTTTGTTGACCTTATTGCCCTGGTATGTGTGTTAAGCACGCAAAGATACAAAGAAATATTAAATTAAGAACTCAGAAAGAACTGATTCAAATGACAGCCTCACACATTACGGAAGGTTTGCATCTAATAAACTCCTGATCTCCCTGGGGCGAAGCAATTGATTTAAATAGTTTGTTGTCACATTTTTTAAAATGTAGGTAATTCCATTTTCAAAAACAAATTCAACAGAAGATGCTGTTTACAAAATCACAGTGCTGTTTTTAAACCGCTCCCTCCAAAATGGTGTGATACGAGTACACAGGACGTGCTAGGGAAAGGGTTAAGCTTTTCTGACTTTCAGATACAATGAAATTATGACAGGAAGAAAATTGTGCCATTTTAGCATGAAAATGCTTGTACAAATACTGTCGTTCCTTCCTTCTTACTTTCTTTATAATGCCTCAGCGATAGCTAAGATGACAGACATTTGACAGGTATCTGTAAGCATACGGCCCAGGCAGCTCATTAAAGTTTTTCTTTCTATGCATCAGCTTTCACAAAGGCAAAAACCCATTAGCATTGACTATTTTGCAGATTAGAAGAATTAAGGGCTTCAAACGTTGGCTTATACCAAGCAATGTCATTTGTGAAGTGATGTTTGCTTTATTATTTCCCTTTCTCTCCCTCTGAAACCAGACTGACATGACTTTAGCTCAACGTAGGGCGTAATGTGCAAACCAAAGGCCTGGCTCATCGATGAAAAGAAACACATTCCCTTTTATACATGACTGGAATGGCAAAAAGGGGAGACTTTACATGTACTATTTAGGCTCATTAGAGGACTGATTATGATAGTTCTCTGGTGTAATCTTTAATCGACTTTGACACTAGATTTGCCCCGTTACAAATCCTGTCATGCAAATTAAGTCATTTGTGTTGTTTGATATGGAAAGATCTGCTATGAAATGAAAGATTAGCTCACAGATGAGGCACAAGAGACCGCTGCCCCCGTGCACTGTGCAACTGATTACAGGGATGAGAGCGTCCATTTCTACACTGCTGTTAACGTTTAGGAAAGGAGATTAAATTAACATGACTTTACGTCTTCCTGCATGAAGATATTCAAAAGAGATGTTCATGTTTTCATACCTATTATTCTCGGACTCGACCAAACAGGTGCTCTGAAGGCAGAGCCCTAATGTCTAGTGATTTTTACCTGTTTTCCATCGGGTGGGATTGCACATGTGTACGTTCATGGATGAAATTCCTTTTCTGTGCAGGCGATTGGTGTTGACTGACTAATGGGTGGTGTGACAAACCAGGCGGGAGCTGCCATTGCCTCAGCAAGCCCTAATTTCATTTGGGCCCCCGACTCACATCCCAACTTCCATTTTAAATGTTGGATGGCCACACCGTCAGGTTTTTGACCTAATTGACTGTAAAATGGAGAAGGCAGTGACATAAAAGACTTAAGGAGAGTTTTTTTCAAGGAGGTTCAAGTGAAAAACTAAATGTTGTAAAGGAAATGATACTATGAATATTAATGCTGTGTAATGACTTCAGAAGCTGGACTCTTAAAATTTCTATAATCTAGTGTTGCTAGATATCTTTTTTTTTAACTGTGTACTTTTTTAAATTTCAAACATTTTTTTAAGTTTATTTATTTTGAGAGAGAGAGAGAGAGAGCGCGCGAGCACAAGCTGGGTTTGGGGCTGAGAGGTTTTCTGTCTGAAACCCAAGCAGGCTCTGGACCATTAGCGCAGAACCTGATGCCGGGCTTGAACTCACAAACTGTGAGATCACAACTTGAGCCAAAATCAAGGCTTGGTCATTTAACAGAATGAGCCACCCAGGCGCCCCTTTGCTAGGTATCTTTGGCCCTGAAAATATAAGGTAGATAGTAGCAGGAGGCGGGGAGAAGACAGTAGATTTAATTAAAATGGCTTCATCCTGTAAGTATGTCACAGAATACAGTAGTTTTGGGCTCTTTTTTTTTTTTTTTTCCTTCAAAAATCTCTTCAGACTAACAGGAAGTTCACCATATTCCCACCAAATCTGGCATGGCTGGTAAGCAAAGACATAAACCAGTGCAGAGTGTTCTATGGTGAGTTGAAAGTAGGCATTAAGAATGGTGGGCGCGAAGGAAATCATAAGCGACATTATCCCCACGGGCACAGAGAAGCTTTAAAAATAGAGTTTGATTTGCTGTGCATAATGGTCATTTAGCATGACTGTATTCAAAGACCAGAGGTAAAAGCTGAACTAATTCTTTCCTCCTATGATGCTTCAGCCAAAACTGATCAAGAAGCTTTGTCTTCCTGAGACGACTTTAGGACATTTAAAGAGAGTACCACTTTCCTATATATGCCTGGTAGTCTTGTGATTGTAGTTGATGAGGAATTATTATAGGTTAAATCAAATCTTTGGAGGTATATAAGCATATAAGTGGCTATATAAATGAAAAAAGTTTTAAGAACTGAATGTTGAAACCTTAGCCATATTAAGTATGAGGCCTCATCAGCTTATGTTTTTAAAAAGTGCCATACATTCGCAATGGAAATTAAAAGTTACAAAGTTACTAGGCGTAATTTCGCTTCAGTGAAAATTACAGCAGTAACAACAAAGTGGCACAATCAAGAGAGCCCAAGGCAAACATAATCCAGTGGTCTTTACCTTCCATTTTTTCTTACTTATAATCTATGGCTTCCATCCTATTTATTTTCATAGTTTGTTAAAAAAAAAGGGGGGGGACAAAATATGATTATAGAGTTGCCATTAAGTGAAAGGTCAAATGCAACACAGTAGTAAGCTGACTGGAAAGAACGTAGATGCTCTGTGTTTCAGGCACGGGATAAATATTCCGTGTAATTCGGGGGCTGTCATGGAAGGTACCTTTGATTGAATACTAACGTAAATAGTCATTTAAAATCCCTTTTAAATGATCATAACACAAGTTAGAGTGGCCTCCAGCAGCTTCATCCGTGTATCTTCTTTTGGAACATTTTTAATAGGCATGCTTTGTCTTTTGAATGAGTCACACACCTCTGTTTTGATTAACTTTGATCAAATTTGGAGATTTCATTTCCCTGGTAGCTAGGTAGAGAATTAGCCACCGAGATAGCACTGCAAGGAATTTTAATGAATGAATAATATGTAGGTTTTCCTTGGCAATACCCAGGGGAAAATTAGTCCATGGTAGAATTTAGTTAAAGATTTGAGGAAGTTTTCACAGTTTCCCACACTCACCTCACCAAAGTGTAGGAAATAGCCACGAATATTTCATTTCCCTTGATATTTGTGAAAGACCTAGACATATATTTTTAAATACTTTGTTTTATTTTTGAAACATTTTTTTAAAGTTTATTTACTTATTTGAGAGACAGACAGAGAGAGAGAGAGAGAGAGAGCAGGGGAAGGGGCAGGAGAGAGGGAAAGAGAGAATACCAAGCAGGCTCTGCACTGTCGGCACAGAGCCTGTTGTGGGGCTTGAATTCACAAACCATGAGGTCATGACCTGAGCCAGAATCAAGAGTCAGACGTTCACTTGACTGAGCCACCCAGGCACCCATAAGGACTTTATTTGTAAGTAATTTCTATACCTAACATGGGGCCGTACTCACAACCTCAATATTAAGAGTTGCATGTCTGTCGACTGAGCCAGCCAGGCACCCTGTAGGCATATTTTTAATAATGTGAATTTGTACGAAATCATAAAAGTACAGAGGGACAGATCCAAAAAAAAAAATAGATAAATGAAGAAAAATTCAAATGAGTTCTGCATAATAAAAGAAGTTGGAAAATCTGTAAGTTAAAAATGATCAAATACTGTTGTTTTTGTTACTACTACACTGACATTTATGTGACTGAGAGTCCCTGCAGTTTATGCACAGGGTTTCCTTCATAAGACATAATCCTTGCTATGAAAGTAGTACTTTTAATTTAATTTTATTGCACTATAAGCTAAATTATCACTATCCCTCAGCTCTCCCCTGGGCTTTGAGACCAAGACTAGCACATTTATTATTATTATTATTATTATTATTATTACTACTATTTTGTATGTCTAACAAGTTGGTTGATGCTGATGATACTGTTCCAGGGACCACACTTGATAAACCACTGAGACAGGGTATCACAGAGATTATTGAGGGCATGAGATTTCCACATGGGAAAATCTCTGAGCACAAGGGAGAGAAGGGAAACTAATTGTCCAAGTGACTTTCTTTAATATTCTCTGTCTCTCCTTTCTTTTTAATGTGGGCAAGATCCAACTTTAGTTCCCAGAATACATTTTTCAATTTTTATCGCTACTCTGATATATTTTTTTCCCGCAGAAAAAGAATACATTGTCTAGGACATCATAAGTCCTCAATAAATGTTTTCAACTGTGTTTTGTTCTCAGGCAAGGCTAAAGAACATGTTTGACCCATAATATTTTTGAGACATAGGATTGTGTCATCCTGATGAATAAGGACATTTTAATGTAAACACCTAAACTCCGTAATCTGGTGGTAAAATAGATTTTGAGTTGTGATGGATACTGTAGCAACATATGAGGATGTGCTGGTGCTGGTGATGGGCTCTCTGCTTCCAGCAAGAGCAAATGAGACACTATTATGAGGGAGGAAGTCAGGAGCTAGCACACCCCTTGATTGGAATCTTGTCTCGGTGACACGCCCTTGTGTGGCTTTGGGGATGTCACTCTAATTTTTTTGAGCCTCGGTTTTGTCTTTAGTAAGAGGGGGTATAAAGGAAATCTTTGAGCTCAGTGAAGGTAAAATGGGCTGTTGAGTGTGAAGAGCTTACTAATAATAAATGTAGCTGCTTCGCAGAGTTAAGCACTCCAAAAATGTTGACTGCTACTAAAATGATAATGATATGTACACCAAAAACTTGTAAGAATACAATCTTATAGCCTGTAAATGTCCTCAGGTTAAGGACATTAAGCTTAAATACAGGAAGTATCCTACACCCACTTCTATAGAGAGAGAGCAGCCTAACTTCCTTTTGGCTATCCCTTTATGTCTGAAAACTCTGATATCCACATTAATGACCCTTCCAATGCCCATGACTCCTTGTTCCTTGATTTCCCAAGATTTGACAAGTGTAGCCATCCACCACCTGCAGTATATCTTTTGTCTTGCTGTTCTTTATATCTTCATATCCAGAACTCAGACTTTCAAATCCTGAAATGCTACTGTCTGACCTCTTGTACTTCTAAATCCCCCTACTCCTGTCTTTACACATTGCCTTCATTGCGATCTACTCCTCCTCTTCCCATATTACTCTCCCTGATTTTGTTTGTTTGTTGGGTTGCTTACTCTTCTGTGTCTACAATGTGCTTGGTCCTGAGCTAAGCTCTAGACAAAATACAGTCTGCCTTCAAGGGGCTCTTGACCTACCTGGGAATGCAGTCTACTAAACCAACAGGGATGAGATGATGTGGGGAGCGTCATGGTGGAGGTATGTACTGGCTACTCAGAAACTTAGTGAATAGACAGCTTCCCAGAGAATATGATGATCAGGTCTTAAAAGACAAGTAGAATAGGCCATTTATGGATGCAGAGAAAAGATATAAGAGTTAAGAGAAGTGTAAGTGCTGGCATGAAGATCTAGAGGGCTTTGAATGCTTAAGGAAACTTCAAGAAGTTAGGACTTCAGCATAAAGTGCAGGTGGGAGATGCGTGGAGAAAGAAATGGGGGCCTGGTAATCAGGGGTCAGATAAGAGGTGCTTTTGTGCTTCACCAGGGAGACATGTGATCTGATTTGTTGGATCCTATCACAGTTAGAAAGAACATTCTGGCCTCAGGACTGGTGACAGGAACACCACTTGGGTGCCATTGCACTTGCACTTGCAGGAAGTGGTAAGGGTCTGACCCAAGGCAGAGACTGACCCAGATCCTGGGTTTCCCTTCTCTCCCATGCTGAACTCTGTCATCAACCATGGCAAACCTAATTTTGCCAAACCTTTTTAAAGTCTTTAAAATATACATATTCTTTGAGTCAATAAATTTTACATCTTGGAATTTAGCTGAGAGAAGCTCTTAAAGATAAGTGTATAAAAATGAAATATGACGATAAAAATATTTCTAAATAGCCTAATTGTCCACTGATAGAAGATTAATTAAGTACATTTCACTACAATATTCAGTGATATCTGAGGCAACCATAAAAATGATTGTAAAACTGGATTTGACTATGAGATCCTAATCCCCAAATAGTAAACAGCGTTAATTTGCAAGGATTCTCAACTTCTCAGCACCTGGTATTTTTTTCTCTCATAACTTCGTTCTCCACCCCCTTGAGATTCTTTGTTAGGATATTGGCATTGGCCTGCAGACATCTCTTGCTATCTTAATTTTCCTACTGCAGTTTTCCTGAAAGGCTGCCTTACTTTGGAAGACTTGCTTTAGGTATACTAAGCCACCAGTCTCCTTCTCGGCTTGAGGCGGGACTGGCCTTTTCTTCCATGTGTTAATTAATCACTGTAAAGGCAAGAGCTTTAATTCTGGCTTTGCAGCTGGCCACACCGGATTTGTGGTTATAGTCTGTGGCCTAATGGAAGTATTTTCTACTACATTTAGTCAATCACTGACTTAAGGTGAGCACCAAAACTAAACAACAGTACACATTCATCATTCATTCATTCATTTGACAAAATCTTATTGAAGAACATTCTGGGCATGACACTGTGAGATGGGATGGGGGGAACCATATAGGTATTTATGGCCTGAATCCTATTCTTTAAGGGTTTGTACTCATGTTGTAAGGGATTCCACAAAAGAACATATCAGAAGAATGTCAAGTGAGAGATTGGCTAGGAGAAAAATAGCAGTAACAACTTGAATAAGAGTAAATAACATTTGTATATATAGAATATTTGACAGTGTACAACTTATGTTTCATACATTAGAGTGCTCTTGTAAAGCAGGTATCACCACATCTCCTATATATACAATATATGTATATATACAATATATGTATATATGTATAATATATATAGTATATATATGTATTGTATATATATATACATATACACATATATTGTGTGTATCTATATTATATATATACATATTTAATTTGTAATAGATATACAAATATATTTGTATACATAATATATATACATATTTATATGTATATGTACACATGTTAATATATATGTATACATGATATATATATATATACATATATACACACACATACACATATTTAATTTGCCACAATCATTGTGAAAATGGAAACTAGGCATTACCTGGAAGTAAGTTGCTCATCAAATGTAGAGAAGGGCATACATAGAGGGGCTAAGATCACTAAAAAATTTTATGCCTTATTATCAGGGAGAAGAGCTCTCATATCACCTGTCCTTGCTTTGGCTTGGTGCCTACTTAACGTTTTGTAAGTGTTGCTTCTTTGCCTCTATCCACCTCTGTGCCCTAAGGGCAAAGATTGGAACACAATTATTTCCCTTATATTTCCAGCATCCAATTCAGGTCTTGGCATATAATAGGCATTCAAAAAATATTAGTTAAGCAAATGTGTGATTGAGTCATTATCAGGAGTAGGTTAAGTTAAGAGGAATGGCTGATTTGGAAAGGAAAGATTATCTTTAATGTTAAATAAGAGTGTAGGATGCCAGGGATAGTTGGAAATTGCCCTCCATGGCTGAAAATATGGACCTGGGGTTCAGAAAGATGTAAGTAATGGCATAGATTTGTACACATGTACAGTGTGGCTTGTGGTCAGGCTGTATGAGTTCTCCAAGGGATGCAGAAGAAGCTTATGAAGATTAGAAACTTAGCCAACAGCTATTATTCCAGAAATGGGAGAAAGAAAACAGCCAGAGGATGATGGTTTCCTACTTCCAAAGGTGAGGAGGGCCTTAAGAGCAAGATCATAATACATGTGAAAAGCCAATATTTATCACAAAATCTTGGTAATTGATTCCTCAAGTGTTCATGTGCTTTGATCTAGGAATATGGAGAAACTTTCCCCCCAAATTACTTAAACAACCTAAAAACTATATAAGCAAAGAATTTCCTTACAGAATTACCTATAATAAAAAGTCATATTCTCCAGAGAAGTCAAGAAAGTTAAAGACTGAGAAAAGACAAGTGGATGTAGAATACTTGCAGATTAAAAAATAAAAAATCTGTAATATTTTTAACAAAAATATTTACTGTGGGCACCTGGATGGCTCAGTCAATTAAGTGTCTGATTCTTGGTTTCAGCTCAGGTCGTGATCTCCCGGTTCCTGGTTTTAAACCCCACAACAGGTTCAGCACTGCTGTGCGGAGCCTGCTTAGGATTCTGCTTGCCACTCCCCTGCTCTTTTCTGCTCTCTGTTTCTGTTTCTATCTCTCCAAAACAAACAAACAAACAAACAAACAAACAAACATTTTCAAAAAGGGGAAATCACAATATAGGTGATCTGGAATATTTGGCCAACCAGTACAAATGAAAAGTGTGACACTTCACTGTTTGGGGGAAAAAGATTAGTGTGAAACTTCCTTCCTTCTATGCTATCTCATTCAAAACAGTGTTAAATGACATCTTGTTTATACAGAAATTTAATGCATCTTCACTTTGCCTCTCACTTTGTGCCCCATGTGGTTTGGATTTCAAGATTTCAAAGCAAAAAAGAAATCTCCAAACCCTTGTTCCTGCTTTTCCACCTGAGTTCAGGAGGGTCATTTAGATTTGATGGGCTTTAGTCTCTTACCCATAAAATGACTGGCGGGAGGTACTAGGAATTTAAGTCCTTTCCAGATCTAAAATTCTTTAATTCCATAGTTCTGAAGTCAAAAGTTTGGAGTCTCCTGTCTGACATCCATATAATTAGGGGGAGAGAAACTTCCGCAAAATGCAGCCTTGGTAGAGTGATGGGTCATAAGGGTGCAATTCCGCCCTCCTGTGCAGTGACTGCAAAAGAAGGATTGTTCATAACAAGCATTAGGTCTTACTTAGCACCAGCTGATAAAAACCACCTTTTTGGTCCTGCTACTTAACCTCTCCCTCTGATACTCACTATACCTACGTGGTCCATGACCCTCTCCCCCAACAATTGGCTCTGAACTTAATTCTCAGTAACCTAAAGCTAAGACTCATGGAGGGCTTTGAATGACCTGACCAGCATTTCAAACCTCCAAGAAAAATATCACAATGCCAAGAACAATGTGTAGAAACACTTACCAAATATATAGGGTGACAAATAAATTATAAATAAGAAAAGAGCATAAATATTACCAAGAATTTATTTCTCAGCCACATCACACTTTCTCTAATACATTAGAGTATCTGACCATTTTAGTAAAATCAGAATGTTACAAAAATGTTATTCTACCAAAAAGAGATCAGTGTGCTTGAAAATCAATTGTTTACTACCAAATAACCTTAAAAGTACTGAAAAGATGTGGCTCAAAGCCACCTTGGAAATAAATATACACAGATACAGAACTAAAGACAAAATACATATGTTTGGAAAATTAACATTTCCAGGTTACTGTTGTAGTATAGACAAAATGGAGTGTCATGAATCAAATTTGCCCTGGACTCAATTTATTTTTTATTTATTTTTAATGTTTTTAATCTTTATTTATTTTTGAGAGAGAGAGACACACACACACACACACACACACACACACAGTGTGAGCAGGGAAGGAACAGAGAGAGAGAGAGAGAGAGAGAGAGAGAGAGAGAGAATCTGAAGCAGGCTCTAGGCTCTGAGCTGTCAGCACAGAGCTCAAGGTGGGGCTCAGACTCACAAACCATGAGATCATGACCTGAGCCAAAGTCGGACATCCAACTGACTGGGCCACCCAGGTGCCCCTGCCCTGAACTCAACTTAATATAAAATCCTAGAGGAAAAAAATTGGCACATAGTTTTAATTTCACTTTAGTATGATTCTGTCATGATGATGACAATTACAGTAGGACAACAAGTACACTTTGCAAAACATCAGGAGACCTAGCACAGAAGCGTAGCACATTGCTCCTGCAAAATAGCAATAAATATTTGTTGTTGTAATTGACCATAAAGTGGTATTTTAAGGTGATTTAGTCTAGTTGGCTTTCAATCAACTATATATAGGCATACTTCCAGCAAACTAGACCTTAGAATATGTTGATGTTTTTGAGACATTTAGAAAAGATGTCCACAATTTTTAAAATTTGACTGAATTAAAATAGCATAGTTCAGTCAAAATTCAGCCTAAAGAATAAATACGATCTAAGTTTTGTCCATAGAAAGTTTAAAAAACTGTAAAAAATTATATGAAGAGTATAGATAGTAAGCATAAGGAAGTCACAAATATAAAATACTGTCAGTAAAAATTAAATGGTTCTCATTATGTGCTATATGTGATATTCAGTTCTCTGGTCACTGATACAATTTCAGTCAATTCCTATAACAGTCCTGTGAAGTAGGAGCTAGTACTCTATTTTCAGATGAGAAAACAGAGTCAGAGAGGCTTGGCACACAGCTCAAGTCTTCATTTGAACAGCTAGTCTGCCTAGTTCCAAAGCTCAAGATTATAACCACTGTGCCCCTCAAAGAGTATGAGATAAACAGCAACAAATAGAAATCATGGAGACAGGGACTTGTAATAGTGAGCTGCTTTTATTTGTCCAAGGGAGTAGGTATCCTCAAGTATAATTGGGGAGCCTGGGTGGCTCAGTCGGCTAAAGCCACTCTTGATTTTGGTTCAAGTAATGATCTCACTGCCCGTGACATTGAGCCCCCCATCAGGTTCTGCTTTGACAGCACGGAGCCTGCTTGAGATTCTCTCTCTCTCCCTCTCTCTCTGCCCCTCCCCCACGCATTCTCTCTCTCTCTCTCTCTCTCTCAAAATAAATAAACATTAAATAAACAATTAAATAACACATAAAAACAATAAAAAAGAAATGAGTATGATTTAAAGAAAATTATGCACACAGTATGCTTCATTTACTACACAAAATAAGCTTTCATGGGTAACGAATGAAGATAAATCCTCACGGTAAGGAGTTGTGCTTGGTAATAATTTTCAGATGCAATATATTATATAAACTATAGTTTATATAAATGCAGGGCATTGAGTCCATATTTCCCATGTTTTGTTACTCAGTACATGTAGTTATAAATAGGTAACTATGAAAGGTACATTTAATGAAAAATGCAGGCTGGTGATCCAGCAGCTGTTACACCTTTCAGGCAAATGCATTTTTCTATAGGACATGCAGGTTTTTGAAGTGGTCCCATCTTCTAATTTTGACACATTATTGTATGCAGTTACTTTGTATCTATAAGTCAGAGTGCTTCTTAACCCCTCAAAATTCACATCTTATCTGAGTTCTGTCTCCACTTCTCACCCAGGGACCCTGGCTGCCTCCTCTAGGCAAGAGGTGTGGGAGGGCGGGGGGGGGGGGGGGTGGTGGGAAAGGGAGAAGTGAGATAAGCATTTTGCACCAAAGTCTCCTTCAAATCTCCCCAATAAATCTGTAGGACCTCCCCCAGAAAGAATGCTAAAAAGAGTGTGGGAGAAGGGAAAAAATGTGCTATACATCCACAGCATCCACGAAGAGCGTCCAGAATTCTAAAATGTCCAAAAGAGCCCAACTTTTTTGATTCCACAAATAAAATAACACGAAAAGAAGGAAGGACTAGAATCATCATACACCACTTTTAAAAAATATGACTTGCATTGTCTTTGTCTCTAGCATATCCTTCTTGTGACTTGATGATGATCAGTCCAGAGACACAGACAGGAGGCTTTTCATAAGGGGTGACTCATTACTAAGGAGAGCTGTCCGCTGCTCCCAGCCTCCTTAGCATTGCAAACTAGGCTGCTTGTGGCTGTGGCTCTGACCGTGACCCAACTCACAAGGCTGCACATTCTCTGTCTCCTCTGTCCTTCCTCCTCACTAGCAAACATTTAGAGATTTCTCCCTAAGAAAGCGCCAAAAGTTCCTCAATCTGGGAAGACTGATCAGTCTCTGGGGGGAAACTTCCTTCCAATTTGGAAGCCCCAGCACTACAGGTACAGTGCTCTAAGCTTTGCTGCTGAGTCTCCAAGGAAACCATTGCTATTTGTGACTCTGTTTGGAGCTCAAGAAGTAATTCTTACCTGCTTTAGCAAGACTGACAGTGTCATGACAGCTTCGAGAGGCTGTCGTTTCCACAACGAGAGATTCTGTAAATCGATTATTAATGAAGCACTGCCATATTTTAAGTGACTCTGTTCCTTGAGGGAGCGTGTTTATATTTAATTATTGAAATGTGAACTGTGCAATGGCACAGTAGCACAAAAGTCAGCTATTATCCCCCCCAAATGGTTCAAAAATCAATCTTCATTCCAAAACCCATAATAAAAAAATAAAAAAATAGCAATTTATTGAGAAAAACTAAAGACATCCTGTGTCAGAAAAGCTATCATTAGTTGTGCTAAAACTAATATGTACATATTTTTAAAGAGAGATGTGCGTAATTATGCAAAAGAATTTTAAGTACTTAGTGAATGGAGGACCCACTGAATTGTCACTATCATTGGTAGTTTGACATTTGCCCTGTTTCTGCCTGTCACACCAACCGTGGAAGCAGCTGTTATTAGAGATGTGTATGAATAGCAATAGAAAAAAAAAATCCACCGGGTTACCATACTTCCATACTTTCTTGAGGGTGATCAGCTTGTGCTAACAAAGTTTTGACCTCTTCTGGCCTCAAGAATTTTGCCTTTAGGGCTGTTTCTGAAATTCTATGAATATGGAGCAGTATCCAGTAGAGAATGAGAGAGTGGGGTGATGGGAGGTCCTTCCCGGTTGACAGTAGTAGCCCCAGAATTTCTATATACAAGGGATGGGGCAGCAATCTCAATGGAAGATGAGTGAAGAATGTAAAGTAGCATCCATCACAGAGCATTTTACGTAAAGGTGAAAAAACACCAATTGTCTTTATGAAAGAATGGATGGGTGCTGTTGAAGCTTATGAGAAAGCTCACCCTCCTTCCCAAACTACCCACCATTCTATCACAGGCTCTTCACTCTTGGTTCTGATGTTCTATGTGAATGGTAGGGCCACTGGAGTCTCATAAGTCGTGTGTGATGTGATCAGATCTGTGTTTTATGAAGATGCCCCTGAGACTGGGCAGGAGGAGACATACCACTGTTGTCCAAGGAAGAGAGACCAATGGCTTAAATTCGGTTCTAGTGGGATCCAGAGGACGAAGGTTAGAACAATAACCACAACTGTCATTTACTACTGTCATTACTGTGAATTAAATGCCTCGTTTTATTTATTCCTCAGAACAACACTGTGTGATAGCGTGACTATGCCCATTCTAAAGAGTCTTAGAGATATGAAGTTAGTGACACAAGTAATATCTAATAGGTGGTGGAGCTCCAAACTGAGATGTGCTTTAGTTTAAAGCCATGATGTTTCAACAGTTCAGAGGCAGATAGCACTAGATAAGTAAGAAGCTGTTAGGAGGTAATGGACAAGTAATCCAGGTTGACTCTGGAGTTTGTTTATAGGTGGATGATGTTGCTGCTTACAGACAGAGAGAAAAAAGAAGAGTGACAGCATATTTTGAAGGATATATAATGAGTTTGTTCAGGAAATAGTCTTATTTTAAGTCATTGCAAAACGTGCACAGAGAAGTTAGCAGAATGTGCTAAGGGGTATTGGAGACTCCACTCTGGAGATGAGATTTGGGGATATCTAGAGATTACAGGTAAAGCTGGAGCCTTAGGAGCTGATAAAAACCACCCCCAGATATTAGGGAGAATGAGAAGAGCAGGGGGAAACTGAGGGCAGAGTCTTGGGAAAGTCTATTTGTACATTGGAACAAATAGGGTCGTCTCTAAGAAGTATAGCTGCCCTGCATTTCCCCCCAAATCAATTAAATCAGAATTTCTAAGGTGGATCCCACATACAGGCAATTTGTAAACCCCCATGACGGCTCTAATGTGTAACATAGACTTAAATCATGGTCTCAACAGTGAGAAAGGTGAAAGAGTGAGTGAGGTCTGTGTACCCTCCTGGTAGCAGCTTGTAACAACTAAAAGAAGTCTAGTAAAACAAGGTCCCAGAAGAGGCTACTTTCAGGAACAACATTATTGGGATAGTGAAAGAGTAAGGCTATTGCCTGGATAAATGACTGGAATGGAAGCAGGGAGTATGGCTTTTCCTTTAAAGGTTTTATATGGCAAATCAAAGTAGAGATTAAGGAATATTTGTGTATGGGGAGGTGGGGAATGGCATGGCTGGGAATGACTTTATAATGTTTACAGTCTGTGTGGAGCAATCCAATAGAGCTGGAAAGATGAAGGAGGACAGAAGAGAGAAGAGACTATTGAGATCCTGGAGGAGAGGAGTGTGTGGGAATTGAGTCAAGAACACAAGTTGATCTTGAGAAGAAGGAGGCACATTATTCTGTAACAAGATGAAAATAAGTAAGGATAGATTGAGTTGGAGGGGGAAATGGAGGGAAGATAAGGTTGGAGTTCATACGTGTCTTTATTTTTGTGGAGGTGAAGGCTCTTAGTTCTTCTTTCCCTATAGAGTTGCACCCAGAGGTCTCCCAGCACAGTCTAGGTTGGGCTGGGTGCTAGCGTGGAGATTTGGGGAAGCCCCAGCCTCATGATTGTGGTATTTGCAACTGAAGGCAAATTGCTCAAGTCACGTTTAAAGAAATCAAGGGTTTAAAGCCAAGAAATCTAGATGGAAGTAGGAAGCTGAGGTATAGCACTAAAACAGCTTGAGAAGACAAGAGACCTGATTAAATAAGTGGCCAAAGTGGAAAATAGGCAAAGGGCAGCCAAGCTAGAGGAATCCAGGGTCAGGTGCCCACAGCAGTTGTTTGTGCCCTGAGTCTATACATCAACTTAAGGAATATTGCCATCCAGAAAGTACTAAGTCTTCCACTCCACTGAGAACTATTGAGGTAAGTCACGGCGCTGTGGCTTTCAAGATTCTTTTTCTGCTTTTGGTTTTTTACGGTTAGATCATGCTGTGCCTAGGTGTGGATTTTTTTTTTTTTGAGTCTATCATACTTGCGATTCATTGAACTTTATAAATGTGTAGATTAATGTTTTCATCAAAGTTTAGAAGTTTGGGCAATTGTTTTTTGAAAAAATCTTTCTGCCTCTTTTTTTCTCTCTTTCTCTGGGTCTTTTGTTATGCATATATTGGCACACTTAATGGTGTCCTACAGGTCTGTGAAACACTGTTCTTCTCCTCTTTCTTGTTTCTTTCTGTTTATCAAACGGGATCATCTAAATTGACATATCTTCAAGTTAGCTAATTCTTTCTCTTGCCAGACATTGGTGATGTCTGTTTCTCTGTTATGTGAGGCTATGAAGTCTGCTTGGCTAGTTTAGAGGGCAGCTAATAGTTAGAGATTTCATTAAATGCTTGGAACCAATAAGTGTCCCAGCTTTGGCTGTGAGGTTCTATGCGAGTGTTGGGGTATGCCTTCAATATTAGGCAGGCAGTTTACAACTCTGCCTTAGCTTTAATTTCCTACTTGTGCAGAGCCTCAAAGTCATGCAGAAAGAGAGTTTTGGGTCTTCTCAATTTTGTTTCCCTGCATGCACAAAGTTCTGGGCATGATTTCAGTCCTGTGCATATGCGTGATCTTCTGGATTCCTAGATATATGTGAGATCTTTTCAGAACTCATGTTCATCAAATTTCCCACGTTTTCCTTCTGAGTATTTTGGGTAGCTTCTTTTTGGCCCCAAAGGCAGCTTTGTTGTGAAACCATTGCCATTGGCTGTTTTCAACAAATGCCTCCACAGAAAAGTCTATTTACACCAGATGAGCTCTGAATCAGTTCAAATAAAGACAAGCCCTACAAGTAGAACTTCCAGATAGGTCAAAGAATAACGATTTTCTAGTAATGGATTTGGAGGAGATCCAACCCCATTCTGCCCCCTCCTATGGCTGCTGGCCTACTGGTTTTCATTGTAATTGCACTGAGGGCTTTCAAAGCTGCCACAGAGCTGTGGCGGGGGAAATGAAAATAGCACAAGTTCAAATGCCACAAAACAACCTGCTGTGACCAAGATTTCACCATTTTTTTCTTCAACAAATGCTCCCTAACTGAAATGAAGCCTTTGGTTTATTTCAAGTTCTGAAAAGGTTTATTTTGACAATTTTTACCAGCATTCTCATTGCTTTTATGAGAAAGAAGATTTTTAGAGGTCTTGAGTCCATCTTTCCTCCTGGTGTCACTTTCTTATGAGGCGAGTAATCTGGGCAACTTCTCTAAGACACAGAACTCAAGATGAAATATTTTTGGATTAAGTAACCAAAAAATGGTTAGGAGAAGCTTGATAAATGAGGGTTTCATGAGTGAGCTATTGAAATGGAGTGGAAGCTGGTGTTTAGGTTGTAAAGAGGTCAAAGAATGTGCCTGAATCCACCCACCCCAACCTTTATTCTCTTATATGGTCTGGGGAAAGAAGTGGTAATTTGGCCTAGCCAGAACAAGCCAGATCCACAGTCACTATGGAGAGCCCTAGGACTTGAGATGTAGTGAAAACTCTCATTTGATCTACAACGGTGGTAAGAGACAGAAAATCAAGCCAAATATGCCCTGCGAAGCTACAGTTTAGAATCCTGGAGAAAACTAGTCAAAACCCCAAATTTCAGGCCCTGAGAAATGACTAGGATAAAGGTCCCAAGACTGGGCTAGAGGAGTTAAGTAGAGACTGGTGAATGCTAGTTTAGGTCAAAAATAGGGACTAGAAGGTTAGATGGGGAGGGCAAGTGACAGAAAAGGGCTCCAGCATGATTCCTAGGTCAGTACACCTGGTAGGCTGCACTGAAATGATAAGGCCAAGGAGGCTTCAAGGCCCAAGATGAGAGAAGAGACTGTATTATATGGGGCCTCAGTCCTGCCTGGAGCACTGGGGACGGATGAGACCATTGTGGGGTTGGCCAGGCCACCAGAATGATCCCAGATCACACAGATAAGCCACAGTTAAAATTTAATGTTGGAAGGGAGATGGAATATTAAGCCAAGGAGAAAGAGGCTGCTTTTTTATATTCTTCCTGCACTAACAGAAAGTTGTTCTCTGCACAGTAGAAGCAGGGGAGGTAGTTATCTTTCCTTCTTGCCAAAAGCCCCACCAAAATCCTTTCATCATCTAATAAAGAGAGTCATGAATTAGTGAGAAAGGCACACTGAGGCAAAATTAAACACAGAACTTAACGATAGCAAACTGCCCTCACTAAATCCATGATAAGCATTTCTCGGTTACATGCAACATATTCAGAGGTTGCCCCCCTGGATTCCTCAATTGGTATGGCTCAAAGAACTTACACTAATTGTCATGTTAGCCAGAGAATGAGCCTGATGAGGCAGATTAGAGGCAAAAATGAACTTCATGGATGAATTTTAAACTAATCATAGTTTGAGATTATCTTGTTATGGCATTATTTAAAATCATATCAATGTTTACTGAGTTCTTTGCAATTGGTCAGGTGTAAGGTAGGACCTAGGGAAGGAAACAAAGACAATTCAAAGAACTAATTTGAGTGGTGAGGGAGAGAAGGGACACTCGTCAGTAGCCAACTAAAATATAAAGTAAAGAAAGACCCCTAAGTGTTAAAAACAGATGTAAGCAATGAACTGTGGGAATATGTGGAAATATGAAGGAAGGAAGAAACAATTAAACGATATTTTCACGTAAGTGGCAGAGAGCAAGAGATATGGGCATTGAGGGTTTTAAAAGGAAGAATGTTAATTGGTAGTGTTCTGCTTCCATCAGAAACTAACTTCTAGAAAGTGAGAACATTATTTCTTATTTCACGTATCACCCATTAATGTGTACAAGTTTATCCTTGATATAATAATTAAAATGAAGAATGTAACGCTTCCTTTAAAAACTAAAGTTACTGAAGTTTTTACTTTCATAGAAGAAGTTACATCAGAGTTGACTTTTAAAGAACTTGCTAACTAAATTATAAATATTTTCCTGTTGTTGACTACAATCAAATCTTAATTATCCATAAAATTTACTGGCATGTCTATAAAATAGTATTCTTTTTCTCTTTTAATCTAACCTTTTGTTTTACAAAAAGCTCTGAAAAAAACAAGCTACCGACTAGGGAAAGTATTTGTAAGCCATGTAACTGACAAAAGACTCCCATCTAGAATATATAAAGAATTCTCAAGCTCAACAGGGAAGAAAAAAAGCAAACAAAAAAACCTCATCCAAATAGAAAATGGGCCAAAGTTGTGAATGGATATTTCACAAAAGAGGATATACAGATAGCAAATAAGCACATGAAAATACATTCAACATCACTAGCTGTTAGGAAAACACAAATTAAGACCTGATGTGATATCACTACACAGCTATTAGAACAGCTAAAATAAAAAAAATAATGACAACACCAAATGCTGGTGAGGATGTGAAGAAACTCAATCACTCATCTTGCTGGTGGAAATATAAACTCCTGGCAGCCACTCTGGAGAACAATTTGGCAGTTTCTTAAAAATTGAAACACATGCTTACCATACAGCAAAACAATCACACTCCTGGGCATTTGTCCCAGAGAATTTAAACTTAAGCTCACACAGAAATATGTACATGGATGTTTGTAGCAGATTTATTTATAACTGACAAAACTGGAAACAATTCAAATGTCCCTCATTGGGTGAATAGTTAAACACTCTGTGATGCATTCATGTGATAGAAAGGGACTCAGCAATAAAAAGAAACAAAGTATCGATACATGAAACTACCTGGGTGAATCTCAATAGAATTATACCGAATGGGAAAAAAAAAATCTGAAGAGGTTACGTACTATATTTAATCTACGTACCATTCTCCAAATGACAAAATTTTTAAAATGTAGAAGAGATAAGTGATTGCCAGAGGTTAGGGAGGGGATTGGAGATCTTGAGGAGAAGATAGGAGAGGGTTAGGTTGGACTACAAAGGAGTAAGTAGCAAGAAGGGTCTTTATGGTGATGGAAGCATTCTATATATATTATGTTTATGGTAGAGATTACGTGAGTCTACACAGAGGCTAAAACTGCATGGAATTGCACACCAAGCATACACACTTCAATGAGTGGATGTAAAGCTGGTGAAAAAATTTGAATAATAAAATTGAAACCAATGTCAGTTTTCTGGTTTTGATATTTTGCCATAATTATGTCAGAGCCTATATAAGATGTTACCTTGATGGGGGAACTGAGTGAACGGTACAGGGAACCTCTCTGCACCATTTTTGCAACTTCTTGGACATCTATAATTATTTCAACATATAAAGTAAAAAAAAATATTGAGACCAACAATTGGCTAAATGTGCCTTTTTGTCTTCAGTCCTCCTGGGGGGCATGAAGGTATAATGCAAGTGTAATGCCACACAAACACGTTGCTTTTTGTCATCTCTCATTGCTTAAATCGTGTCATGAATCGTTCACTTGACAAAGGGCTAAAATCAAGGTCTCATTGCAGGTTGTGGGAAACCACTGGGAAAGTTGTGTTTTCAACTGCTGTTTCGCTTGAAAATATGGATTTAGAAACAGATTTTGGATACATTGTCTTTATGAAAGTATTTATTTCAAGAGAAAATGTTTTAAAGGAGAGGCAGGTGCATGAGTATTTGCTAGAACACCCCTTGCACTTCTCATTGTTAATGTTTCAAAACCCAACAGACTTTAGGACTGAAAGGCACTGGACCAAGGGGTGCCGGGATGGCTCAGTCAGTTAAGTGTCTCACTTTGGCTCAGGTCATGATCTCACGGTCCGTGAGTTCGAGCCCTGAATTAGACTCAGAGTCTGGAGCCTGCTTTAGATTCTGTGTCTCCCTCTCTCTCTCCTTGCCCCTCCCCACCTCTGTTTCTCTATGAAAAATAAATAATATTAAAAATAATAATAAAGAAAGAAAGGCACTGGACCAGAAGCTAGATTCTCATCCCTGCAGGTTCCAAAGTCCACCCTAAGAAGTTCTGGACTGACGCCCTTTCAATCTGGGATTTAAAAAGCGTCCTGTGTGGATTCTGATAAGCAGCCAAATTTGTAGACTCCTAGACTAGGAGGCGCTGAAGTTCTCCTTCTAGATATAAAATGACAAGGTGTCTTAGAATCTATGTATAAGATTTTATTTTTGACTTAGATGGATTTCTTCATGAGGACACTTAGGATTCTTGTGAGACGGAGTTTGTGTGACCCACCCAGTCTTATTTTCTTTTCCTGTCCTGGTGATGCATGTGTCTCAGTCATGACTTCTCACCTCATTCCCACCAGTGCTACTGCTCTTTACGAACAGATGTGCTGTCATCGTTATCTGTGGTTCTTTCCTTACTTGCGCCACAAGGTATGGACTTCTGGGTATGTCTTTGTTCTAATTCATTAGTTTAAGTGGTGATTATTAAACAGTTGCATTTTTATAACCCAATTTGCATCTCTCGTTGGTGAGAAAACATTTTAATTGAACAGTCTACACTAGCTCCGCAGGTTAGTCTAGCAGGAGATGGTGTGAATCTTCTCAAACAGTGGGTTATTGTAAAGGACTCTCGAGTTGTAGCTATTTGTTGTTTGATTTGGAACATGGTTGTTTGGATAATGACCTCACAGGCTGTAGAAAAAGGCCATGACCTGGAATACCTGCTATGGGAACATGAGGCAATGACTCAGCAGTTTTTATATTTTTTAAAATATGTTTTTATATTTCACCTTTTACATTTTATCACCTATTCTTCCTTCCTCTTTCTTGGAAGCTCCCTATTCTTTCTCCTTTTGCTTCACAAGCCCAGTCGTTATGCCATTTGGGCTTTCAACTGCCTGCCAAATAAATCGTAATAAGGTCTCAACCGAAGACCATATCTAATAATGTTGAATACATGATTCCATCCAGAGATGGATTTTTAAAGGGATGCTGCTGTGATCTGCTATTGGGTTGGAGGAGGGAGGGAGAATGTCTGCTTTGATTGCCCCACCTCTTTCTCATTTTGGCTCTTAAAGGTCAGGGATGTTTTGAGCTGCAGCGACCTCCAGGAAGTGATCTCTAACATCCTGGTATTTATCTCTTTGATAAAAGCAAATAAATTTAGGGGCTCCTGGCTGGCTTAGTCAGTAGAGCATGTGACTGTTGATCTCTGAGTAATGAGTTTGATGCCCACAGTGGGTGTAGACCTTACTTGTTTCAAAAAAGTGAATATATTTATACAGGGGTATTTTCTCAGAAATTTTGGGAATGACTGAAACCACAGCATGGGGTCAAGGTATATATATTCACTTTCTATACTGCTAACAAAACTGCAATTTTATTCAAGAAGCTACAAAAGGTTTTCTGTGGAATTTCCTGTCTCAGTGCTAAGAATTTATTTTTATTTATTTTGAGAGAGAGAGAGAGCATGCATGAGTGGGGGAAGGGCAGAGGGGGAGGGAGGAAGAGAGGGGAAGAATCCCAAACAGGCTCTGCACTGTCAGCACAGAGCCTGAAACAAGTCTTGAACTCACGATCTGTGAGATCATGACTTGAGCCAAAATCAAGCGTTGGACACTTAACAAACTGAGCCACCCAGGTGCCCTTATCAGTGCTAAGAATTTAATAGAAACTTCTTAACAGTATGAGTGGGGGAATAGCCTTGGTTCTAATTCCGTTCAGAATCTTTTTTATCCCATTTTCCAAATTTATGCTGATCCTTTTCTGTGTGTCTAATGCCATTCTAATTCCATTACAGTCTATGCTGGGATGTTATTTTCTGGTGTCTAAGCTGTTACCCTCAAGCTTAAAAATAACACAAGTCTGTGCCAAGTACTTTCCATTATGGTCTCTTTTAACCCTTAAAGAACTCCAGTGAGGTTGTTTCATACATTTATACTTTCATACATTTTATAGGTGCTGAGGTACAGAACATTTAAGCAGTTTACTCAATGTAACAGTAATCGAGCTAGAATCCAAACCCAGTTCTGTGTTATGTAATAGTTAAAATATACTACATGTTCCATATATTAAATATGTATTTAATAAATGCAAAATAATGAATGCAATATATATGCATAATAATAAGTTGAACATTGTAAAAGCTTCATTCAACCTAGGAGCTGAACGCTAAGGATGCTGTTAAAAGAGTTTGTGTTCTTAAATCATTTCTCTAGGATGCCTCTTTTTCTGAATGTGTTCAGTATTCTCTTTAAGAGAACTTTTTAATCAATTTCCAGAGTTTTGCTTGAGCCTGTAGCTCTGTCTTTCTCCCTTGTTCTGAGTTTGTGTGGTTTGCACATTTTGCCTGTCTCTGCTCCATCTCTGACCCAGGATGGCCATTTCATAGTAACGTAATGGGTGAGTTTTGAAAATAAAAACTCCATTGCGCGGAAGCGTTAAGTGCATGATGCTACTCCAGCATGCTGGGAGCTGCTCCCTGACGGGCCAGTGTCCCTTATTTGTCCCTTATCCCTTTATTTGCCATCTTATCAACTACTGTCACATAGATAACACAGAGTTCCTCTCTTACACACATAATGCCATGGTCTTGGGTTTCACCATCCCCCATGTCCTTGGAGATTTGCTTGTTTTGGCTTGTTTGACATGCCCAGTCATCAGTGGTCCATAGACATTCAATGTTTCTACCTGCTGTCCTTTCCTTAGATGTTTCATTCCACTCCAGCCATCAGCATCCAAGGCAGCATGCTTGTTAAGTGATTAAACTCATTTTCTTCATTTGCTGTGGCGCCAGATTTCTAGCTTCTTTATAAAAACTAGCTCAGTCATGTGGCAGGTTCAACTAGAGATTCCAGATACAGATCATTTTCTCCACCATAAATTATCTCAGTCTTACTCAGAGTTTGAACCGTGAAGTTGGCAGAAAACAATTTTTTTGTAACTTGCCCTATTATTGTGGCCTGTAAAATGAAAGGATTAAAAAAAATACCCAGTGATTTTTATTCCTCATATGCAGGCAGATAATATAGCTTTTTTCATAAATTAAAAATTTGCATAGTGCTAAAGAAATTTTTCTATCAGCTTTTTTCTATATCAGTCTTCAAAGTATTAGGCCGGATTTCCAAAAGACACTATATGTGGAACATTTTAATTTTTTAGTTTTTCTGAATCCTTTTCCTCATCTTCAGGTACTCGTTTTTCTAATTTTAACATCCAGTTCTGTTTGTAATGATTCAGTTTCTATATATTAAGAAAAAACCTGGCACTATATACATGTGTTTCAAGAAAAATGGCTGATTCATAAATAGAATAATAATATGATATTTATGGACTGCCAACATAATCTATTAATATGAGAATTCTACAATGATCACCAAACTGTTCTTTGAAACTTTAGAAAATGGCAAAAAATAAGGGGGCCTTACTAAATTTCACAATTAAAATTCCAGAGTGGAAAAATCTGATTATTTAGATACATGTTCCTCTGTATTGACAGAAGTACTGGAAGTATGAGCCTTCACTTTCAAACTGAATATCCTGTTTAAATATCAAGCTGCCAAGCAATGACAATTTATGCTATAGACTCCTACATACAGTAGACATTCATTTGTTTATTGAATGAATGAAGTTGTGTGATCAGATGGGAGATACTTTGAAAGGAAAACAGAGAGACAGGATAAACATTAAGGAAGTGATTCTACATCATGTATGTTAAAAGAGATATGAAACTATGTAGAGAAACTATGTAGAGAAAATGACATCAATGCCTCCCCATTTGTTCTGGTTGCCTTTGTTGGATGATAAATCACACTAAAACATAGTGGCTAAAAACAATTCTTCATTTATTTTGCTCACAAATCTGCAATTTAGACAAGGACAGCTCCTCTCTGCTGTATGTGGTTTAAAGCTGTGGCCCTCCTGGGATCTCCTTTCAGGAAGCCTCCCTCACACGGCTGGCAAGTGTGTGCTGGCTTTTGGCACCCATGTGGGGCTCACCCTGCAGACTTTCCTGTGGGCTGCTTGGTCTTCCTGACAACATGGCAGCCAGGTTTCAAGCGACACAAAACAGAAGCTGTCAGTTTCTTGAAGCCTGAGTCTACAGAAGTGCACAGTGTCACTTCTTCTGTATCCTATTGGCTGAAGAGTCACAGAGCCCAATTCAAGGCAAAGAGACATAGACTCCTCTCCAAGAAGGAAGGAATGTCAAAGAACCTGCAGATAGCATTACATTAAAATGAAACTCCAGTCCATTTCCTCAGCCCCAAGACCTTAGAGGTTAATACATTTTTTCTGTAAAAGCCAGATAGTAAATATTTGAGGCTCAGGAAGTGAAACAACAGTCTCTCTTGCAGCTACCCAACTCTGCTGTTGTGGTGGGAAAACACCCTTAGGTGATATGTCGACAAATGGGCATGTTTGTATTCCAATCAAATTTTGCTTACCAAAACATGTGGCAGGGCAGATATAGGGCATGGGCCATTTTTTGCTAACCCCTGCCATATATAACTTGCTTCCTCTTACTTTTCCATTCCTCCCTCCCCTGCTTCCTAAGTACCAATCACACAACTTCCTCTTAGCCCCTCCAAGACAAAAAATCTTGTTTTCCCTTGGGGCCTGTGCACACTATATTTCTGATAGCATTTGTCTTGGCCTAAATGTTACTTCCCCAGCGAAATCTTCACTAATTGTACCTTGTAAATCTCCTCTTGCTATTTTCCATGCTAATGTTCTCTTTCCTTAGTAGCACCTTACATCTTATAATTAACATGTGTATTTGTTTTCTTCAGCCTCCCACCAATATTTGAGCATCTACTGTGATCCAGATGTGTTCTAGACATGGTGTTAAACTGATAAACATAGCTGACAAAGTCCCTGTCCTCATGGGACAAACATTCTTTATGGAGAGACAGACACTAAACAAGGAGGCGAATAAACAAAAGTATCAGATAGTGCTTAGTGCTATCATGAAAATAAAACAGGACATTGAGAGACAGGTGAGGGAAGTCTTCAGTGACGAGCAGGCATATGAGCTGAACACTAAACCTAGGAGCTAGCCAGGCAAAGATTTGGAAGAAGATATTTTCATGCAAGGAGAAAAGTCCATGCATGGGACGTGTGGGGTGGGGTGAGTGGGTAGAGCTTGGCATGACCCACAAAGCAGAGAGAAACCAGTATGGCTAGAGCAAAGTGAGGGGAAGGATGCTAAGAGGTATGGTCAGGAAGGCAGGAGCCAGATGTTGCAGTCTCACAGGCCAAAATAAGCCACTTAGATTTTATTCTATATGTGTACATGCACTAAATTTCAATGAGCCCTGATGGAGCATGTACATTGCGCTGGGCCCCATGTTAAGTCCTAAGATGTAGCAGTGAGCATGTTGTGTCTCCCATTAGACTGCATGCTTCCCAGGGGCAGGGGCTCTTTCTGTTTTCTGATCTCAGGGCTCCTGGCATTTAAGTGTTCCTGACATTTAAGAAGCACTCAATAAACTTTTGGTGAATAAATTAAGGAATAAATGCATGAATGAGAATATTTTTTGAGATTTTTTGGTATTGTAAAGGTATCCTCAAGCTCAAAATGGTGGGAACCCTGATGTAAATCTTCATCAGTTCTTTATCACTAAGATATAATGCTTTTTCAGAGCTGAGATGGAAAAAAAATGATGTGAAGGAAGCAATATTTTTTTTTAGAGTAAATAGTTATTCAAGTTGGACAAAGAATAGTGGGAAATTTTCCTGGGTCTTGAAACAAGAGCCCTAGCTCTGAACAAGTCACACCCCCAATTTCTATGTATTTCTTGAATAACATATTATTTTCCTGCTTTGAGCCATGGATACCAGGGACAAGGCAGCTGTAAGACGTTTTAGTGAACATAATACACTGTCACTATAAAAAGTGTTTTCTGTTATAAAACATTGTTTCTCACTTCATTTCACATAATCATAACCCATTAGGCATCTCTGTCTTTGACCTTCAATAAATATCTGAGGACACAAAGAAAGCTACACATGATATAATGGATTTCTCCACTTCCAATTTGTTGGAGAAAAAAACTTCCCTTAGGTTCTTTGATTCTCATTTCCATTTCCTCCTTTCTAGTGTGGTCACCCTTTTCAAGTACACCCTATTTTTATATCCATATTTTAATTCTGTCAGGTTCAATGTAAATGATTGCACAAATGGGGTATTTAACACACGATTTCTTAGTAACAGCACTTCATGGGACTTTTCCTTTTTTCTGTGCGTGGTATAGGGAGGTCATTCCACAGACATTTTTAGCCTTCTTTAAAATAAAGCCCAACTCACTCTCATTCCCAAACTCAGCATCTTTTACTTTGACTCTTTTCCTTTTTCTGCAGATAAAAGTAGTTTTGTTCTCTTTAATGTCATGGTTTTTATTTACATGTATTTGATAGGATTGATCAACGTGGTTTTCAACCACCGATGATTTTGCCCTGCAGGAGACATTTGGCCATGTCTGGAGACATTTCTGGTTATCACAACTTGGAGGGATAGGGAGGAGGATACTAGCTTCTAGTGAGTAGAGACCAGAGATCCTGCTAAACATTCTCCAATGCACAGAACAGCCATCCACAACAAGAATTATCTGGCCCCAAATGTCAATAGTGCCAAGTTTGAGAAACCCGACTGTGATTAAGATCTTGCCTCCATCTTTTTGAACAGATGGAGGTTTACAATTGTTTATAAGCTTCATGGGCACTCAGTAATTAAAATCAGTCTTTAGGTTTCCATGCAGTGATGAGCAAATCAGCTCAAAGAAGATCAGTAGGGCTTGGCTCCCTCAACCTTCTACCATGTATGGAAGTCAGATACCTGTCCTTGAGCTTATGAGAGGAAGCCTAAATCTTAGGGCTCTGTACCCTTAACACCCTGGGCCATGAGTGGGGTCATGGTAAGGTGACTGAGCCTCTCATCGCCTCCTCAGTAGATGATTAATTATGAGAAAGGTCTCTGCATGAACTCAAAATTTCAGCTGTCTCCCAGAGCAAGTTGTCTGTGTTCAGGAAACATCTCTTTTGATTCAAGCCACCAGAAACTGATTATGCTTAACCCACATATGTTCTGCAGATCAAGCCTTCTGAAGCAGATAAAAGCCATGAAATTTCATAAGTACTGTAAAGTGCCAAAAATTTGGATGGCAAATGCACAAACACTGCCATCAATGTCCACAGGCTTAGAACTGCTATTAACATCAGGCATACATACTATGACTTTATTTCCTAAACTACATAGATAGTGCTTAAATGTATGGATTTATTATCACATTTGGCATATTTTATTTATAGCATAAGAAAGGTGAAACATTCTGCAGCATTGCATGTTAAGATTAGGATTTATTGTCCAGGAATCCTTGAACAATTTTATCAAAAGCCCATTTCTAGGTGGTGTTTTTCTGCAATAAATCATACAGCAAGAATCTATCAGTGGACACCAGGAAGAGATAAATGAGTGTAGAGGAAAGAGGGTCATCACAGATTTTTTTCTGTATCATGACCTGTCATTGGCAGAAATCCATTTATTATGGTTCACAGATGATTTTTTTACCTACTTGCTGTGTTTTCTGTTCGGGGTGTTAGCTAAGATAAAATGAAAACCTGGCAAAACATAAGCTATCAAAATCCATGAAGACAGACATAACTTACAGATCGTGAAACACAAAGAGTATCAATTTTTTTTCTCCTCCCATGTACCTACAACTTTTATGGGGGGGGGGGTGATATCTTTTTTAATGTAAATATTTTAATTTTTAAAGTAACGGCACCACTCAGGTAAATAAGGTCTGCTCCACTCAAGTGGGTAGTACATCAATGAAAAAGCAGATTCCATTGCTGACTAAAATTTTGCCCCAGAATGTTCTTTTAGTAGAAAAGCAATATCTAATAGTTGTTGAATAGTTGTCAAGCATCCCTGAGTTTCCCGTCCTTTTTTTTACCTACTCTATCTTATTGACTCTGTCATCAGGAGTCTGTGATTTGGAATGAGACAAAGTACATGAAGAACTACATGCTAAATGCTGGGCTAAATATGAGAATAATCTTTGTGAGGTTGTCACCATAACTACCATTGGATTTATGTGTGATAGAAAGAATTCAATAAAATTTGGTATTTCAGGTTTTTTTTTTTCATAGATTGACTTTTATGCTGCCTTTCCCCCCTCAAGTTGTCTAGGCTAAGAAAAAACTTGCAAAATGTGTTTCCACCTTCTTAAAATGAAGCACTGATGAGTATATATTGAATGAAGGCTGTATATCCATAAGAATACGTAAACCAGGTTTGTTTCATTAAAAGGGAGGCTGGGGGGGCTCTGATATCTACAAGATCTGGGATGGAGGGCCTGTCAACTTGAGATAATGCCACATGACACCCTAGAGACTCCTTCTTTCTCCCCATCCTTCTACATTCCTAAAGAGCTCCCAAATGGACACTAGCTTTAAGCATAATGTAAATGAGCAATAGAGAATATATGGGTGGGTGATAGTTTCCTGGTGTGACCCTGACCAGGTCCTAGACCTTTGGGTAAGGAATCCAGAGCAATCGAGATTCCCATCATGCTTCCTCCCTCCCTGGACAGGTTAGGACAAACCCGCCATCTGGGGTCACATAAAGCTGAACACCAACCTTAAACGCCCAGACAGAAGCCAATAGCAAAACAGAAGTGATGGCTTCCTTCATCTACTTGCTCAAAATAATATTTTAATGAAATTTTTAAGAATTAAAATTACTGGGGTCTCCTGGGTGGCTCAGTCAGTTGAGCAATAGACTCTTGATTTGAGCTCAGGTCATGATCCCAGGGTTGTGGGATCAAGCCCTGTGTCAGGCTCCATGCTTTGTGTGGAGCCTGCTTGGGATTCTCTCTTTCCCTCTTTCTCTGCCTCTCTCCCACACTTGCGCTCTCTCTCGAAAAAAAAAAAAATTATGAAAAAAAACTCCATGATAACTACCATGTTTTATTTTATTTTTAAAAAGATTTTATTTTTAAGTAATCTCTACACCCAACACAGGGCTCAGTCTCACAACCCCGAGAGCAAGAGTTGTATGCTCTACCGACTGAGCCAGCCAGGTGCCCCACAATATCAATATTTTAAATAAAGACAAAATCAGTATAATTGCTTTTCCTTTTACTCCATTGCGGCTCAGCATGGTACTCACAGTATCCACTAAAATAAGTGGAAAGAAAAGTTAAAGAAAACCAGTCGTTGTCTTTGACAGCAGTGGTTCTACTTTGACAAGGTGGACGTCTTAGGGGAGCATCAGCTTATCACATGTTGTTAATGCTGTGAAGGGCGGGCTTGGGAGTAGCACCAAGAAGCTTATGGAGGGAGTCGATTCACAGGTTCTAGTCCTGCTCTACGGCTCACTGGCTGTGCAACATTGGGCAAGTCACCTGACTTCTCTTGTGACAGTCTGATCCATAAAAGGATGTTGGAAAGAAAGAAAAGTTTTGCGATGTTTCTGGGAGCGACTGTATCAATGAAAGACACCTACATTGAAATAGATGACTTGGTCATTGAATTGAGTTTATTCAAGGTTAATCTGAATTATTATTCTGTTTATTCTCCTAATGAAAACACTTCATTAGATCAGTTTTTAAATCCTTTAATTGGGGCACCAGAGAAGCCCAGAAATTAACTCTGAGAGCTGGCAGTAATTTCTCTTCCATTCCTGCCAAGGTTATATCTACCTTGAGGATCCATAAAAGACTTCCAAGTTTATCAGTTCTATGCCTTTAATAAACATTGTGATCATTTTGGTTCTTTTTTAAAATTTTTAATGTTTATTTATTTTTGAGAGAGAGAAAGAGAGAGTGAGAGACAGCGGGAGAGGCACAGAGAGAGAGGGAGACACAGAATCCAAAGCAGACTCCAGGCTCCAAGCTGTCAGCACAGAGCCCGACGAAGGACTCGAACCCACAAACTGTGAGATCATGACCCAAGCCGAAGTCAGATGCTTAACTGACTGAGCCACCCAGGTGCCCTGTGCTCCTTTTGGTTCTTAAAATGTGCTGTAATAGCAGATGACTTGTTCTTTCTCAGTTCCATGGTCCCTTCCTGGGCCTGGAGGTGGTGGCGGTGGGGGCAGGTCCAGGTAGAACTGAAACTGGGGAAAGTGGTCAGAGACACCAATCATTACCAGTCAATCTTTAAAGTGAAGCCCATAAAAAAAGCTTCATAAAGGCAGCAGTTTTACGTCACATAAACTCAGGCTCCTCTACTTGGCTGTGTTAATCACATTTTGCCCTGATATTAGTAATTAGAAATTCGAAATTCGAAATTTCATTTAAATCTTTTGCCCAATAATTATGGTGTCTTTCCCTTCAGCATATTAAGGCACTTCACTTACCAGGGACTTAGACAGTCTCTTCTTTAAATGTTAGCCAATATTTTGAAAAAAAGGAGTATTCCCAGTGTTTCGGCATGGGATCTTTTTTGAAAGGAGTACCTAAGTATAAATGACAAACGATAGAAAGCAGAGGTATTTCATTATTTTTTGAGAAGACTACAGTGAACTAAGAAAACTTGAAACATCATACCAAATAATCACACTTAAGCCATCTGTTGTACTGATATCACAAAAGAAAGTCTCATCATGTGAGTGTACACGTGAGCGTGGATGAGAGAGAGGTGGCACCTGTGTGTGAAAATCGAACTTACTTTTCCCTTCTCCCGTGGTTCCCCAGAAATGTGTCCACTGCCGTCCTCTGGTCGTGACCCCTGGTCCCTGTCTACCCTCTCCTAAGCCCTGTCATCAGCACAGGCATAGCTGAAGCCTTTACAGTCTCAGTCTGAAGACAGTTAATAATCCATGGAGCTGATAATCCATGCGGTGGTTGACTGTAGGACTACTGGAAAGAATGTAAATACTTTTAACATCCAAAATAACTTAGTTCAATGATTATAAAGAGAGTGACTGATAGAAACAGAAAAGACTGACTGGACTCTTAACCCATTGCAGGGTGTAAATTAAAGGCTGTCTTTGGCTATTTTAACTTAGTCCAGACATTTTACCCAATTATTGTCTCAACAGGGCAGAAGAATAAAAGGAGCTTGCTTCCTTTGCCACATCTTTTTTTTCTTACCATCTTTGATATGCGGGGGGAGTAGGGAGAGGAAAGGGGGAGCAGAGAGAGAGGGAGAGACAGACAGAGACAGAGATAGACATAGAGAGAGGGGCATTTCACTTTATTAGTTTTATTAGTTATTTTATTAGTATTTATTCGTTAATTAGTTAATTTAGTAGTTAATAAATAGTATTTGTTAGTTAATTTAGAGAATTAACCTGAAAAGGAATCTAAGTTACATGGCTACTTAAAGCATCCCTCATGTTAATTAGCCCAGAAATCTCCGATTAGCAATGAAACATTATGAATCTGGAGGCACAAAAAGTTCCCTTTGTTCCCGAAGAAATGAATTTGTGTCTTGGGAGGTAACAATAACAAAAGGAATGTTCTTTTAAAATGATGGTTTGAGGGGCACCTGAGTGGCTCAGTCGGTCAAGCATCTGACTCTTGGTTTCGGTTCAGGTCATGATCTCATGGTTTTGTGGGTTCAAGCCCTGTGATGGGCTCTGTGCTGACACCATGGAGCCTGTTTGGGATTCTCTCTCTCTCCCTCTCTCTGCCTCTCCCCGACTCATGCTGTCTCTGTCTCTCTCTCTCAAAAATGAATAAATAAAAAAAAAATTCTTTTAAATGATGGTTTGACCATTCTGACCTATGAATTGTCTTTAAGACAAAATTACAAGCTGAAGAGATACTCACCTGTCTAGTTATATTTTTCGTTACTTTGGCTGCCTTCTTGGGCTGGTGTTTAAAGGATTAGAATAAAGCTTACCTTCTGTGTGTTTTTGAAACTCCCCACTGATCAGCCTGCGAGAAAAATGCCCTGGTGTATCATATTTCTAACACTTAAAGATCTAATTGGGATATTGTTCTGTACATGCTGTTAGACACTGTAGTGACAAGAAGAGTCCTAGCCCACATTGGCTGCGAGCCAACACATACCTGCCCCGAACAAAGTGCAGGATAATTAAAGTTCAACGGGAGACAGCCCCGCAGACCAGACCGTGTGCACAGAAATAGCCAGCAGGAAAGAGCTACGGAGCACGCTTCTTGGGAACCTCAGCGGCTCCTTGCTACATTCACTTTCCTTTTCTTTTCAAATAGAGGCATTTTCTTTTTTACCATCTGAGGCATTTTATTCTTTTTTTTTTCTCCCCACTTATTGACTATTTTGTGAGAAGTTGCAAATTAAAAAAAATTAAACTCCTATCTCCCTCAATCACTTACGCGAAATTACCTGAAGAACAACGCCCTTAGGAGACCAAAGGTATGATTTCCTAAAAATTTAAAGGAAAGCGGCATTTTCGAAGCTTCATTTCAATTACAAATGGAGAACTAAGCACTAAATAAAATGCAGGGGGTATTTTCACATCAGTCACAATTCCTATTCACACAGCCTTTTTAAATGTGTGCAGGCCTTTCACGCAGAGCCACTCAAATGCCCTCGCCTAGCCGGTTATGCAAGTAAATCAGGAAGGCGTTGAGGTTGCAGAAGATGGCAACCTGACCCCCGGGGAAGCTCGGTTACCTTTCCAGCAGAACCATTTAAAAAATAGTTTTTCCATTCATTTTTTTTAAACCACAATTTTGTGCGAATCATCAAGCCCCGGGAGCCTCTGAATAGCTGGTACCCACAGTGAAATCTAAAGGATTTACACTGGAACTTGCCGACACCACGAAAGGGAACAATGCATATAAATCCCTTTCGTGGTGATGGGGAAATGGGATCCTTAGAAAGCTCCTTCCCTATTCAATGAAACCTGCCAATTTTTTACTCTTAAAATATGATTCCGTCCATAGGGCAACTTCAGAACAGTTTCTGCACATTTCTTTAGATCATGTGTAAATCAAGTGCTGTTCGGCAGATACCACGAGTAAATCATCCCTATTTTATTCCTTCTTTTTTTTACAGAAGTCATTTGCAAGATCAATTTCTGATTCTGCAGAACTCCCTTGACCAGGTTAAACTCTGGCTGGCTCGCTTTCTTTCTTTCTTTTTTTTTTTTTTTTTTGGCTGGCTTTTCCCTATGTGACCCTCAGGAAACATGCTGATAGTCTAAGTTCAGTGCACAATCGCCTGGCAAGGTCAGATGGAGAGTTATAACAGACAGGCATCTATTTATTTATACATGTTGCCATGCTATGCTGAGTTAGTCTCAGCACATTCAAGTTTTTAAATCATATAACTTGCTTTCAAATCAACTTGCTCAAGACAGCTGAAGGATTCGAGTCAATAGATACCCTAATGTTTTTTTTTTTTAATTAAATCTCTTTATAGGTCACTTAATGATTGTTAGGAAGCTTGACGCAGCCCCCAGGTGGAAGACTGTCTGCAAAGCATAAAGAATGAGCTGCTCTCGTTCTGCCACAGCCTCTGCTGATTTACAACCACTTTGTGTTTGATGTTGGACAGGATAATTTCATCAGTCTCCAACCCTTGTGATCACGTCCCAAAATGACTCGTCAGGTGAAGCCCCGGCGGAAGATTGCTTGTCACCTGTAGGAAGTAGCTGTCTGCTCTGAGTACTCTTTCCTCATAAATGTAATCATCTGTTAGTTATTCATTGAGCTATACTTCATGGGCTCGATGGAGTGGCGAGGGCAAGGGACCAGCCGCTCACGGGGAAAACGCGTAGAAACAACGCTCTGACCCATTGCGTTTTTCTTCCTCCTCTCTCTCATCTCTTTCTAATGTTGAGAGGAAGAATGTGGGATGTGGGTTTGTTGCTGAAGGTTACTATGGAAAACATCCATTTAGGTAACACTTAAGAATTTGTTTTTAATTTTTAGAAATTTTACAAGTGAGGAAATAGATTTAGAGATGGTCATTTGCTGAATGTCAGATGGTTTGTCTGGTATGCCTGATTTTCGACTCTATTCCTGACCAATAGCAGTATTCCAGAATAAGTCGTTATATTTAGTGAGGTGGCATAATTGCTACTCGTATACTTTTAAGCCAAATCTGGAATGGAATAATTTATATATTTAGGCATCATATTTAATTTCATCCAATTCCTAATTAGCCACTTCATTCATTCATTTTTTTTTAAGTTTTTAAAAAGCTTATTTAAGTAATCTCTACACCCAATGTGGGCTCAAACTCATGACCCCGAGATCAAAAGTCATATGCTTCTTCAACTGAGCCAGCCAGGCACCTCTCATTCATTCATTTTTTTGATCCAACACCTATTAAGCTCCTACTATGTGCCATGAACAGGGGATAGGCTGATAGACAAGGCAGATATGGCAACTACCCTTGTGGAGCTCACCTGAGGAGCTAACCTGAGATTATACTATAAATCACTCCAGTGGCTGTATGATTGTGAGGACTCAAAGAAGTCGAGGGTGATGAGTGTGTTTAGTCAGAGTGACCGGAGAAAGCCTACAGAGGCTAGAACACTTGGGCTGGGCCATAAATGTCTGTATCTTGAAAGTGAACAGATTTTGCCACCCCAAAATATGCTTCTTTGGCATATTGATTATTTGGGACTCATTATCTTTTCATTTTTTATCATTTTTTTTCTTTTTGAGAAAAAGAGTGCAAGTGGGGAAAGGACACAGAGAGAGGGGAGACCAGAGGATCCAAAGCAGGCTCCGTGCTGACAGCAGAGAGCCTGACGTGAAACTTGAATCCACAAACCACAAGATCGCGACGTGACCCCAAGTCGGATGCTCGACCAGCTGAGCCACCCAAGCACCCCCTGGGCTGATTATTTTTAAGAAATAGACAAAGTAAAAACTCTGAAAAACTGAGGAGAAGTTACCTTTTTGTAAGAGACATTTACATGGATAAAGGAAATTTCCTTTGTCCCCCTGCTGTATCAGGAAGAAGAGGATGACTCAATTTCTAGAAACTCTTATCGATGAAGAAGCCAATAATTTTTATCTGCATAACAACCTAACCCTTGTTTACTGTGTTTTTTCCTGGTGACATCCCATAACTCACTCTCCACCTCCAATCTTCTTTTGTCTTTAGCTACTGATGGTATTAGAGGTGACGACTTCAGACATTTTGGTCAATTACTCAGTTTCCCTGGCTCTCATTCATGTATACAGGAGGTATACATGTTATTAAACTTCTGTTTGTTTTTCTCCTGTTAATCAATTTAATTATTAGACCAATCAAAGAACCCAGAATGGAAAATCTTTCTGCTCCTTCAGGTTTAGTGACCCAGATGGGACCTCACTGGCCGGACACTGCTCACTCTGAGACTGCTAGAGGTGAGAGGTGCTGGGACCCTTACAAGAGCCTGCAGGAGGTGAGAATTCTTACCATGTTAGTCCCTGCCTCTAAGGTCTGTTGGAAGCAAAATGCTGAGAGTCCTTCTCTTTTCCCAAATTTAGATTGCAGGAGAAAATAATTTTGTGAACTAGTTCCTTGGGTATAGAAACTCTGGTAAGGATTTGTTATAAGTACTCTGTTTTCTGTTGGACCCTTTCCCCTCAGAAATGGTCACTGTTGTCTTTTCTGTTGTTTGTCATAAGGAGGAAAACCATAATCTGAAGAGATTTTCCTTTCATCTTGTTCTATGTTCTAAGCCTGGCTTTGGGTTCTCTCTGGTCTCTGCTGTCCAGAAGGTACATGTACCATTGTGCATCTTGGTAGTCAGTTGAATAGACGGGGGTTCTGAGATATAAAGTCAATAAGCAGCATTCTCTTTGTCCGTCTGTGCCAGCTTTCAGAGGATTTGGTCATAAGGGGCCCCAGTCCATAAGGGGCCTTGGTCATCTCTATTTTGCTGTCTTGTTAGTGCTGGAAAAGTCCTATTGCCGTAGCACCTGCCAGGCATCACAGGTTATTGGATCTGTGACTTAAGGTGTCTCATGTTCCCGTGAGACCGGACACACTGTTTTTACTTCACAGTTCTTACCATCTGTGACGATGAAGGCCTTTGCTTACTTAGATTAATTCTGGGAGTAAATTTTCTGGAGCTTGTGCAGGTGCAGGCTGCATTTTTTTTTTTTTTTGTATTCTCTTGTGGGATGCCTCTTGCATCCTTGGTTTAGCCATGCAGAGGCACATGAGATTAATAGACCCTACTCATCAATGGCCAGAATGAAAAAACTTCTATGTTTGATGAAATTTTTTTTTTTTTTTAGAAAACTCTCATCATAAAAGATTGTTTCATTGGTATGTAGGAAAAGAATAAATTAAAAAATAAACACAGGGGTGCCTGGGTGGCTTGGTCAGTTAAGCATCCAACTCTTGGTTTGGCTCAGGTCATGATCTTATGGTTCCTGGATTGAGCCCAATGTGGGACTCGGTGCTGACAGCATGAAACCTGCTTGGGATTCTCCCTCTCTCCCTCTCTCTCTGCCACCCCCACTCGTGTGTGCTCTCTCTCTCAAAATAAATAAATAAATAAACTTAAAAAAAAAGTGAACACAGAGGAATATAATGGCTAGCCTTAGGAACTCCTTTAGCAAGGTGAACTGAGATTAGAGCAAAAATTAATGTCCTCATCCAGTGTAAATCCCTCTTCTCAAAATTGGGCCCCATCTGCCTATCTTAGCCTCCCCTTTCCCACAAGTTTACAGAGAGCATTCCGGCCCGATGTCCAGGCCCAGGGTGCGTAGGCCACTCATGTAATACTGAAAGCCAGGAAATCCGTTTAGCAGAAGCACCCAAGATAAGCTGTAGGGCTCACTTTGCTGTCCCTTAAGATCCCTCCTGTTTTCCCGGGCTCTGCAATTAGGCCCAGACAGCTTCAGGCTTTCCTATGAGATATCCTTTGCTATGAGATGTATCCTGGACTCCCATCGCAAAAAATTCATGTCCCCTGGACGGCAGCAGGTCTTCTAAATTATAAAGCCCTCTGGTTGGAAATCTCCCTGATAGAAAGAAGCAAGTTTAATTGGAAAGGCAGGTGAGTCCCTCAACATTCGGGCAGTGATCCAGTTCTTTGGGGAATTGGAAATAACTCCCGTTGTCTTACAAATCTGCACAAAACCAGAAATGTGGCTCTAGAAGCAATCCAAATCTGTTCTATCCTGATCAATCCCCAAACCTGCCCTATTCACCTCAGAATGCTTGGAGATATTGTAAAAGATAAGAACATTGGAAACAGAATTGTCTTGCACTTAAGAAAAGGAAGAATTTTAGTTGTAATTACTTTGCACCTCCTATAGCAGGCAAACATACTCCAAAACTCCTTGGTGAAAAATTGGATACTTTTTCTGTGCCTTTGTGATGTAAATGTTAAACGCTTATCTTCTCTAGGACCAAAGAATCAGTCTTTAAGGTGCAAACTTTAGAGTGATGATTCTCATAAGACAAAAAAAAAAAAAAAAAAAAAAAAAAAGGAAGAGGGAGGTATTTGGAAATTGGGCTAATGAAAAAATCTTAAATGTTTTCTCCACAAATACTAGCACAACAGGCTTTTAGCTAAGCAGGTAACCTTAATTTATTCCATCTGCCAAAAAAAGTTTGGATACAGCTACTCTTTTATAAACCAGTGAATTTTGTATTCTCATATCCACCTCAGGGCGAAAATTTAAAAATGAAGCTATAAAATCTGATCTGTCTGTATGTTTATGTGTGTAACAATAAATTATACGTTATATAATATAATTTATATATAAACATATATAAATTAAATATAATATAGATATGGGATATTTTTCTACCTCTGAATAGTATTGCCAAAATTAATCAATAAAGAGCTCTACTTGATTGCCTTAAAATCAAGCGTTTATAAATTAACTATTTGTTAAGTTCTCAGAAATATAAAGAAACTAACCCAAATGTTTTTCGGGTTCAATGTTATCTGAAAAAGGATTTGTTATTAAAGCTAGTTTAAGTTTCTTGGTTTAGTTAAAATAGACATGTCTTTAGAGTTATCAGCATTAAATATAATACTTTTATTCTACATAGACTAGGAAAGATCAAATAACTTCATGTTATCTCCTGCAAAGTTTGACAGCAAGAAAAATTGCTGATGTAATAGCTAACTGTGTCTGAGTCTCATAAAGGTTTCATGAGTAGTCTAAACCTTATTGTTGGGAGCAATGATTTAGGTAGATGCAAGCAGGATAAGAGTTTTTAGGTGAACTTTTAAGCAAAAATTATATTTCGTTGTATGTGTACTTAAAAATAGCTTCCAAAGTCTTTTTGGTAACTTGGAACTTTAGCATGTTGCTCAATTAAATTAGAAGGTAAAAATTTATTGACTGTCTAGATAATTTCCAATAAAATAATGAAACATTAATTACTGAATATAAGTTTACCTACTTTTGGCTTTCTTCTTACAGAGAAATTAAAGATATTTGGGTCTGTTCAACACACTTAGTCTGACACTGAGAAATTGTACTATGGGGAAGCACATGCTTCTAGAATTTATGAAATGCATTCATAAATTTGCCAGCCTAAAAGAAAACTGGTGTGACAGGGAGTTCACAGTTGCTTACTAAAATGAAAGTCATTTTCACAGGAAATTAAAGTACCTAAGGGTTAAGAATTCTCACATATGCGATTAAAGCTGCCAGAAATAATGAGGGAAATAACTGTGCGCAAATAAGATGTGTTTTGGGCTAAGAAAAGGTATGAGAGGATGAAAGTGCATTTTTGTTAAGGGAAAAGAAAGTAAATTTGGTTCAAAGTGAGCTAGTGACTTCAAAATAGGCAAGGGGGAAAATAAAGGACAAATTGAATAGAAAGTTAGGAAGAGAGAAGGAATTTTATTTTGTGCAATGAAGCTGGCTAAAATGGAATTCTTATTATGAGGGTTTTAAAAGTAAGCTTTAATATTAATTGTGTACTTCTATTTTTAAAAAAGTTAATTTTCTTTGATTTGCTGAACAGAGAAGTTTTCTTGGACTATTGGTCTGCCCCTGTGAAAGGTTTGTCTTTACCTTTTAAGCAATCTGCCCAGAAAGCAGAGATTTGGTGTTTTAATAAAGCGAGTTCCTGTGCTCATTATCACCAAGCAGGTCTTTGATTACTCGGGAAAACTAAGTCTTAACATGAAAAGGGCTAAGTTGTGCTCATAGCTCTATAACCTTCTGTATTTGCCTTTGAAATCTTTTATTGTCACTTGGGTTAAATGGATAATTAAGTATTGTTTCATAATGATCTGTGACCCTGTTTAGTCATGTCCAAATTTTTTGATATTTTTGACAGACTTCCCGTGGATGGTCAGGGGATTTGGGGCTGTGCCCAAGCATCCTAATCACAGAGTTTGTTCTGGATCAGTCTCTTTATCTTTAGGGCCTGAGTGATGGGTAGGATACAAGTACAGGAGGCTTGAGGCAGTGTCCATGTTTGAAATTAGAATTATTGGGGGAATTGAAGCAAGATCTCAAACAGCCTGGTGGGTTCTCACCCAGGTGACTCAGAGTGCTAGGAAGCATTCCAGGTCTAGGCACAGTCCCAAGAGCAGATCTGAAATACATTCAAGATGTACTAGGAATCTTATTGGTTGTGGTGGTGCAGATTAAATCATGCCCTGTGAGCGTGGAAACTTCTAGAGCCCTTATCTATTCCAGTGGCTAAAATGAACTTTGCCAATGCACGTAGGTTGATCCTTGTACCCTGACAAACTGGACCAGAATATTCTTTCCATTCATAGCTTTGCATTGATTGAATTCCTGGAGCACAAATTTGCTTTCTAGATCAGCAAATACATCTTTGTCAGGGCCTCCTGTCTGTCCCCAGGACTGCAGGTCCTTTGTTGGCATTTTGTTCAAAGTCTTACTTTAAAAAAGTGAAAAGTGGCTGTTCCTAATGAACGACCCATTCTGATATTCTCTGGGAGAAGGAAGACCTTCTTTTTACAAAACAATATAACCCCATCAACAAATGGTTGTTAAACACCTACTACATTATAAAGGCATAGTGTACTAAAGGCATGGTGTCATAAACGTGTGAAGGAAGAGTCACTGGAGACATGGTATGGACTTTCCTCTGAATGCTGCAGAGTATGGAACTTACTAGAACTTTTCCCCCATATAAACCCAAATATGCCTCTGTGATTTGATGTTGTTCACTTTGTAGTATGAGAACGCAAAGTAAATTGCTTTTAATTATTGGGTTCTGAGGCATTGAAAATTGGTACTTTTGTCACTAAAGACAGCAATGAAATGGGGAAGAATGGCACAGGGGTAAATAATTTCCTCTTATTTATGTTCATTAGAAATTGCCAAGTAGATTCACTTTTTACTCAAAAAATAAAAGTGTTCCCAAGCTGGGAGGTGTCATGTTCAACTAAGAAAAAAATTTTTATGATCAAATTAAAACATGCAACGCTGGGAAAAAGATTTATTATAGATGTGATGAGTGACTCCCAACCATAACATTCTTGGTAGGCACCAGGGTAAGGATGGATTACTTTTATTAAGGTTGTATCTCTTTAACAAAACCATATCAAATAATGATAGAGAGAAATGAGTAATGTCAGTGTCAATGAAACACCCTTTGTGGCATCACTGCCATTGGCCATAAGCACAGACAAAGTAGAATACTGGCGTCAGTGATCGTCTGAATGCAGCTCTGCAAGGCATACCTTTGGCACAAGACAAATCATGCACTTCAGAATTGCCTTCTGTAGTTATGAAACAGGTAACCTAACTGCTTCAGTTCCATTTGGAGAGCACATGACTCCCCTGAAGCATGGCAAGTATCCCAACCTTCCCTAGAGGAAGATGGGAAGGTCCATTGGGAAATGGAAATGGTCTTCTAGAAAATAGGTCCAATGGCTGCTGGTAACTGGAGATCTGAAGCTCTGCAAGACAGAGGGAAGATAGTCTTTGCAAAATAAACCAAATATCAAGAGTTCTTGGGAAATCACACTTCTAAAATAAAACCATGATCCTACTGCAAAAGAGATGTAGGGCCTTCTTTACCCTAACAAAGCTCCATTGTTTTCTCATGATTTTGCTTTATGGGGTTTAAATTAAAGGGAAGCCACTCTCTGGCAGAGCAAATCTTTGTTTTAAGATATTTAAGTAGCACCTCTATTGGTGAACTCCCTTGAGGGCCAGTGCTTGCTCTGAGATGAATTTTTTTTTAACTGGAAATATTTCAAATCATTATCATGAAAAAACAACCATAAGGCAAGGAGTAAACTACCACAATACCATCCAACTCTACTTAAACACTGTCCCAAGAGTCTTCGTGAAATCCCTCAGACATCTAATGTATATAATGAATTGATTTCTCTTTTAAGCACTCAGGACTTACTAGACATGCCCATCCTTGGGACAAGAAAGAAGACAGTAATTCAAATTCTCTTGAGGTTTCTTGGAAGAAGCTAACCTGTCCGCAAATCTTCAAGGTCTAGTTCACCCAATTATTCTGACTCTGGGATAGAGAAACTTTAAGTAAAAAGTTGACTTCTTTGGTAGGGATTGTAGCCTGGTACTTCCAAAGTTGTTTCATTAAGTTTACCACATAATTACAATTGAAGAAAATATAGGGTTCATCTTTTAACCCATTATTACAAAATCCTTCACTTTAAAAGCTATTATTAAAAAAAGGAAAAGTAGCCTTTCAGCAAAAACTAAGTTGGAAAGCATTATAACATAGAACAGACAGAGGACTTTTTGATCTACTGTGTTATAGGAAAGACAAATGAGGCTTTTAATCTTTTATTTTCTTTTAGTTATTTTTTTTTTGAGGCTTTTAATCTTTTAAGCAATACCTCTGGGTATCTCTATTTCCATTTTCATGGAACTTCATGAGGACATCAATATTATAACATGAGAACTCTGAGCCACTATTTCAGCAATGTGTAGACTGTTTATCTTTTTCCTCTTTGCTTTTTAATTTTAAAATGAAAGGTATACTGAATGCAAAAAGTAATTTCATCAATTTTGTAAATCTTCAAAAATGTAAGGTCATTAGATGGAGCTGATTCAAAAGTGTACACACATTGAGTCCAACTGAGGGTGATAAGCCCTAAGCTCCTATAAGCACAAGTTGTAGGAGCAAAGAGTAAAGTCTCGTTAAAGAGATAAAGATTAAGCTAAGATCTGAATGATTAGGAGTCAGCCAAGAGGACTAAGACACAAAATATTCGGGGCAAAAGAAATAGCCTGTACCATAGCCCAGAAGTTAGATTTAGAACAGTTTATTGGGAGATTAGAAGCCATAGAGTGCTGGGAGAATGGCAAAGAAAAGACTGTAGTGATAAATGGTTCAGAATGTGGACTTTGTCTCAAGGACAACTACTAAAGGGTTTTGAGCATGGGAATGGCAAGATCAGATTTGTATTTGAGATCCATTTCACAGCTGCTCAGGGGATGAATTGTTATGGGACATTTGGATAACCAGTTAGGAAAAAAAAATGCAAGACACTTGATTTAAAGGATAGGTTAATGTAAAAGAAACATTACAAAAATTTTGATAGGGTCCAGATCCTTCTGGGTTGTATATATCATACTTGGGAGTTGTATGATATCTGTTGGGAGAGAATGTGCTGAGAGGTTCAAAGCCTAGAGAAACATGATGGCTGTATCATTACTGTTGTCGATTATCCTTGTAGTGACTTTTTTTTTTTTGCCAATTATCTATGACAACTAGGAAAACACCCCATAGTTTAGAATTTAAAGTTACTATTCTAGAGATTAGGACACAGATATGCACATAGGAAAGACCATGTGAAAATACAGGAGGAAGGCCATCTATAAGCCACTGAAAGAACTCTCCTAAGAAACCAGCTCTGCTGATATCTGACCTTGATCTTGGACTTCTAGACTCCAGAACTATGTGAAAACAGATTTCTATTGTTTAAACCTCAAAAAAAAAAGTTACTCTTCTATTTATTAATTTCATAGTCTGTTGGTCAGAAGTTTGAGCAGAGCTCACTTGGAAGATTCTACTGCCTTATGAAGCATCAAGTGGGTCACTTGGTAATATTCAATTGGTGACAAGTCTAGTCTGGAGAGATGAAAAAGGCTTCACTCACATGTTTGATGTCTTGGCTGGGATGGCTAGAAGGCTGCACTAAACTAGGCTAGTCTATGTATATACTTTCAGGACTTCTCTACATGGTATCTCCAGTTGAGTGTTCAGACTTCTTACTTTGTGGCTCATTTTGGACTTTCATTTTGACCATTTCAGTTTCAGCTGACATAATTCTTTCAAAAGCTTTGTGGGACTCCTATACAGGAAATTATATTACATTCCCCAAAGCCCTTCAGGATAGGTCCTTCACTTTCTTAGGCTCTCTGAGAAGCTGCTGCAGGACAATGCCTCTTCAAAGTCTTTTGTTTAATCAAGAAAGCCATGAGGACACATTCTTTTTTTAAAATTTTAGCTAAAATACAGTGCAATATTTGTTTCAGGAGTAGAATTCAGTGATTCATCACTTACATATAACACCCAGTGCTCACCACAAGTGCCCTTCTTAATACCCATCACCCATCTAGCTCATCTCCCACTTGCCTCCCTCCACTAACCTTCAGTTTGTTTTCTATCATCAAGAGTCCCTTGTGGTCTGTTTCCCTCTTTTCTCTCCCTTAGCCTTCCCATGTTCATCTGTTTTGTTCTTTAAATTCCACATATGAGTGAATGAGTGAAATCATAAGGTGTTTGTCTTTCTCTGATTGACTTATTTCACTTAGCATGATACGTTCTAGTTCTCCCATGCTGTTGCAAATTACAAGATTTCATTCTTTTAAATGGCTGAGTAATATTCCACTGTAGAGATATATCACATCTTCTTTATTCATTCATCAGTAGATGGACATTTGGTCTCTCTCTATAGTGTGGCTTTTTTTGATAATGCTGCTATAAACATTGGGGTGAGTGTACCCCTTCTAATTTATATTTTTGTATCCTTTGGGTAAATACCTAATAGTACATTTGCTGGATGGTAGGGTAGTTCTATTTTTAGTTTTTTGAGGAACCTCCATACTGTTCTCCAGAGTGGCTGCACCAGTTTGCATTCCCACCAACAGTGCAAGAGGGTTCCCCTTTTTCTGAATCCTCGCCAACACCTGTTGTTTCTTGTGTCAATTTTAGCCATTCTGGCATGTGTGAGGTGGTACCTCACTGCGGTTTTTATTTGTATTTCCATGATGATGAGTGATGGTGAGCATCTTTTCATGTGTCTGTTAGCCATCTGGATGTCTTCTTTGGAAAAGTCTCTATTCATGTCTTCTGCCCATTTTTTAACTGGGTGAAGACACATTCTTAATATCTTTTGAAAGCCTTTTGTCTGGTTGAAAGTGTCCACAAGTCTCATCTTTCTGAGATCTTAACAAAGGGTTTATAATTTTATCCTTGACTTTAGTATACCATGAAACATTTTACTACCCTAGATTTGATCCTTGCCCCAAGGCCATTTCTTACTTTGAGAATCTTTTGCTGTCTTGAGAGCCTATTCTGGGCCCTCTACATTTCTTTTAAATATTGCTAAAAAACTGAACAGTTCTTTTGACTAAGGTTTTTATCTTATATTTCATAATAGGATTCACTTCAGTTATTTTTAAAATTTTTTTAAAATTTATCTTATTTTATTTTTGAGAAAGAAAGAGAGACAAGAGTGTGAGTGGGGTAGAGGCAGAGAGAGAGGGAGACACAGAATCTGAAGCAGGCTCCAGGCTCTGAGCTGTCAGCACAGAGCCCAATGTGGGGCCTGAACCCGTGAACCATGAGATCATGACCTGAGCTGAAGTGGGCGCTCAACTGACTGAGCCATCCAGGCACCCCTGATTCACTTCAGTTTTAAAGACACATCCAGGCTTACAGTGAAGGTATGGAAAAAGATATTACATGCAAGAGGAAAACTAAAAGGAGCAGGATAGCACACTTACATCAGACAAAATAGACTTTACCTCAAAAGCTATAGAAGAGAAAAACAGGATCATTATATAATGATAAAGGGATCACTCCATCAATAAGATATAGCGCTCATAAATATACACATATCCAACATCAGAGCATGTAAATATATTAAGCAAATACTACCAGATCTGAAGGGAGAAATAGACTACAATATGACAATCATAGAGGACTTCCATATCCCATTTTCAACAATGGATAGATCATCCATACAGATAAGCAAACATTGGACTTGAACTATACTTTAGACCAAATGAATATAACATACACACAAACATTCCATCCAATAACACCAGAATACACATTATCTCAAATGCACACAGAACATTCTCCAAGGTAGATCATATGATAAGCCAAAAAACAAGTGTCAGCAAATTTAAAAAAGAACAAAACTTACCAAGAATTAAAGGTAATAAGTACCTTTTCTGACCATAGTTCTATACAAATAGAAATCAGTAGCAAGAGGGAAAATAGAAAATTAATAAATATTAGAAAATTAAACAGCACACTTTTGAACAACCAAGACATCAACGAAGAAATTTTTAAAAATCTTGAAACACGTAAAATGGAAACACAAAATACCAAAACTTATGGTGTGCAGCAAAGTATTTCTAAGAGGGAATTTTATAGAGATAAATGCTTACATTAAGAAAAAAGAAAGACTGCAACTAAACAAGCTGACTTTACACCTCCAGGAACTAAAACAGAAACAATCCCAAAAGTTGGTAGAAGAAAGGAAATAACAAAGAACAGAGCAGAAATAAGTGAAATAGAGATCAGAGAAATCATAGAAAAAAAAAATCAAAGAAACTAAGCTGATGTTTTGAAAAGATAAATAAAACTTACCAACCCTTAGCCATACCTTAAGAAAAAGTAGAAGACTCAGATAAATAAAATCAGAAATGAAAGAGACAGAGGTGCCTGTGGGGCTCAGTCGGTTAAGTGTCCGACTTCAGCTCAGGTCATGACCCCATGGTCCATGGGTTCGAGCCCCATGTCGGGCTCTATGTTGACAGCTCAGAGCCTGCAGGCTGCTTCAGATTCTGTGTCTCCCTCTCTCTCTGCCCCTCCCCTGTTTGCATGCTGTCTCTCTCAAAAATAAATATTAAAAAACTTTTTTAAAAGAAATGAGACATTATAAATAATACCACAGAAGTACAAAGATCATTAGAGACTACTATGAACAATTTTACAAATTGGATAACTAGAAAGAATAAGTTCCCAGAAATATACAACCTACCAAGACTGAATTCATAAAGAAATAGAAAATTGGAACTGACCAATAATAAGCAAAGGGATTGAATCAGGAATCAGTAACCTCCCAACAAAGAAAAGCCCAGGTCCAGATGGTTTTCCTGGTGAATTCTACCAAATACTTAAAGAAGAATTAACACCAGTATTTCTCAAATTCTTCCAAAAAATTGAAGAGTAGGAAATACCCTGAAACTCAATTTATGAGGCCAGTATTATCTCAAGTAAGGATACTACTAGAAAAGAAAACTAGAAGCCAATATTCCTAATGAATATAGACATGAGAATTCTAGAAAAAATGTATTAGCAAAACAAACTCAACAGCATATTAAAAAAGTTATACACTGTGACCAAGTGGGATATTTCCTTGGATGCAACAATGGTTCAACATATGCAAATCAATAAATGTTATTCATCACATTAATAAATGGAAAGATAAAAATCATATGATCTAGTGAGATGTCAGTAGATGAAAGAAAAGCATTTGACAAAATACAACATCCTTTAATGATAAAAAATTTCAACAAATTAAGTATAGGAAGAATGTACCTCAACATAACAAAGACCACAGATGACAAATCCACAGCTAACATCATACTCAATGAAAGGTTGACACTTTTCCTCTAAGATCAGGAACAAAACAAGGGTGCCTACTCTCACCAGTCCTATTACACAAGTACTGGAAGTCTTAGCCAGAGTAATTAGGCAAGAAAAGGAAATAAAAGCTATCCAAATTGAAATGGGAGAAGTAAAATTGTCTCTATTTACAGATGATGTGATCATACATATGATCATGTATAAAGAAATCTTAAGGACTCCACTAAAAAACTGTTAGAACTGTTATTGTTAACAAATTCTGGAAAATTGAAGGATATAAAATCAACATACAGAAATTAGTTACATTTCTAAGCACTAATAACAAACTATCTGAAAAAGCAAGAGAACAATCCTATTTATAATAGTATCAAAAACAATAAACTATTTAGGGATAAAATATAACTAAGGAAGTAAAAGACCTGTACACTGAAAACTATATAACATTTATCAAAGAAACTAAAGAAGACATAAATGAATGGAAGATATTCCATTTCTATGAATCAGAAGAATTAATATTGTTAAAATGTCCTTACTGCCCAAAGCCACCTATAGATTCTATGCAATGCTTTTTAAAATTCCAATGGGATTTTTCACAGAAATAGAAGAAGCTGTCCAAAAATTCATACAGAATCGCAAAAGATCCTGAATAGCTGAAGCAATTCTGAGAAAGAAGAACAAAGTTGAAGGCATCATACTTTCTGATTTTAAACTATATTACAAAATGATAGTAACCAAACAGTATGATACTGGCTAAAAATAGATAAATAGACTAAGAAGAGAATTGAGAGATTAGAAATAAACCTGTACATATATGGTCAATTAATATTTGACAAAGGAGCCAAGGATACTCAAGGGGAAAAGAGAATCCCTTCAATAAATGGTGTTAGGGAAAAGTGGGTAATCTCTTGCAGAAGAAGGAAATTGGACCCTATCTCAAACCACTACAAAAATTAACTTGAAATGGATTAAAGATTTAAAAATAAGACCTGATACCTGGAAAAAAATAAAGGAAAAATACTCCTTGATATTAGTCTTGGCAATAATTTTTTGGATATGACACCAAAATCACAAGCAACAGAAGTAAAAATAAATAAGTGAAACTACATCAAACTAGAAACCTTCTGCACAGCAAAGGAAATAATCAATGAAATGGAAAGGCAGCCTGCAGAATGGGAGGAAATATTGGCAAACTGTCTATTTAATAAGGGGTTAATATCCAAAACATATAAGGAACACACACAACTCAGTAACAAAAAAAAAAAAAACCCACAAAAATTCCAATTAAAAAATAAGCAGAGGACCTGAATAGACATTCTCCCAAAGAGAACATACAGGTGGGAAACATACATATGAAAAGCTCGGCATCATTAATCATCACGGAAATGCACAATGTGATATCACCTCACACCTGTTAAAATGACTGCTTGCAGAAAGAGAAGAGATAACAAGTGTTAGTGAAGATGTGGAAGAAAAAGAACCCTTGTGCATTATTGGTAGAAGTGCATCTTGGAACAGCCACTATGGAAAACAGTGTGGAGCTTCCTCAGAAAATTCAAAACAGAGCGACCATATGATCCAGCAATACCACTTGTAGGTATATATCCACAGGAAATGAAATTGAGGTCTCAAAGAGGTATCTGCACTCGCATGTCCATTGTAGAATTATTCACAATAGCCAAAACACGGAAACAGACTGTCCATCTGCAGATGAATGGATAAAGATATATTACACACACAGACACACACACAATGAATATTATTCAGCCGTGAGAAAGAAGGACATCTTGCCATTTGTGACGGCATGGATGGAACTTAAGGCATTCTGCTAAGTAAAATAAGTCGGACAGAAAAAGACAAATGCTCTATGATATCACTTACATGTGGAATCTAAAAAAGTCAAACTCATAGAAACAGTAGAATGGTTGTTTCCAGGGACTTGTTTCCAGGGGTTGTTTCCAGGGTGGGGAAAATGGGGAAATGTTGGTCAAAGCATACAAACTTTCAGTTATGAGACGGACAACTTCTGGTGACCTAATATACAGCATGGTAAGTAGAGTTAGCACGTCTTATACACATGAAAGTTGCCAAGAGTGTGGATCTCACCACAAAGAAGAAATGGTAATTATGTGAGGTGATGGAGGTGTTAACCAACCGACGATGGTAATCATCGTGCAATAAATAAGTCTGTCAAATCATCACACTGTGCACTTTGATCTTACACAATGTTATATGTCAATTATATCTCAATAAAGCTGGAAAGATGTTAAAAATAAAAACAGCTTTGTGATGATTTTAAAAAACAGACATTTTAACCTGGGGGGAAAAAATTTGAAAAGTGAAAAAAACAAAAAGCAAACCAGTACAAGGAAATCGACCTGCTATTTTGAAAGCAGTGCATTAATGGGACACTCTGGGGCCAGAACAGGAGAGGTCGCAGCTGCTGGCCTCTAAGGTGTGATTGCTATTCTGACTGCACCCGCTGAACTATGTCTGCAGAAGACAGATTTCCACATGAAATTCCTTTTCGTTTGCCTGGGCAGTTGTATATACAATATATCTGCAGTGCATCTATCATTCAAATGTGCACCCTTGGAATTTAGTGTCCCCTATTTTCCCAGATGTTATGACTGCTTTATCTTACTACATTATGTGGATTTCTATATGTCACCTCACATTCTTTGAGAAATGAGTCAGTATACACATCAATAACCGAATAAAATAGAAGCGATTTTGGACATACCTTTATTATGATGTTTAGAAACAAAAAGAATTAAGATGGAGAATTACACTCTTGTTTGTCTTCTTTCATTCCAAATTGTTGCTGTTCAAAACAATCATCTGAAAACCAAAATACGTAGCATAGCATCATTAGTGTTACCATAGGAGATGTGGGAAGTGTTTAGCTGATGAGCAGGCACTGTGCCAATCCAGTCTGGTATGGGCCAATTTGGGATTTGACTCCCATGTTTTAGGTGGTGGCCAGAGAGCAGATAGCTACGTTCAAAGACAAAGAGCGGGAAAATCATGCCATTGACTCTTGAGACTGGCTTCAAAGGTGGAGTACTGGAGTGCCTGTCACCAGGAAAGGGGGTCTTCAGACTGTGTCTCTGCCATCCAATGACTGAGTGCCCCTTGGCAAGGCACACGGTCCATGTGTCGGTTCCTTCCCTTCCCACAGTCCCACCCTCCAAAGCTGAAGACTGGCTTCCATTCCTCTCCTCCGGCTCTCTACCATCACATCTCTTTTACTCCATGTGGGTTTACAACAATTTGTTTATGCGCCTCCTCCCTCCAAGTCAACTTCTGAGTGTGAGCAGTTGTTACTCAGCCCTGAGTAGCTGGCACAATGTTGGGCCTCAATAAAAACAGGAAGAATAAATGTACACATGAAACCACTTGTCACTTTACCTTTCTTGGCCTTCATTTCATTTCCACGATAAAGGAAGCCTTTAAAGTGATCGCAAATTACCTTCTTTGATTTTTGCACACAAGTATCCCAAAACATTTTCTGGAAGTTAGAAACCACATGACTTTTCCATCTCCACAGGAGTGTTGAGACATCTAGAGGGTAGTCAAATCCCCTTAATGTGAGTGTGAGCACCTGAGGAAGGGGGACAAAAATGGACATAGTCCTTTATACTCCGGAGAGACGTCAGTGCTTCCTGTATGCCATTGTATCGCATTATGCCGTCGAAAAAAGTATTCATAATAGAAAGAAGTACTAGGAGGCTAGTATTTGGAAAGGAAAATGGACAGGGTGGAGAAAAAAGGGTCAGAAGTGACTGAGAGAAAGGTGGGTCTAAGAGAAGGGAATTGTGGTCGAGGACACAGCTCTGAAAATGGAGGTAGGCTGTAAGAGGCATTTGATCTACACTTTGACTCCGAGAGTAAATTCAGAAAATGTCTAAAGCTTCTGGGCTTTTTGTCACTAATACTTTATTGGAGCTGCTTCAAAATGAGAGTTTTAACAGAAGCACTTTAAAAAAGATTGAGACAAAAATGTAATAATTGCACACTCAGGCTTGCAATTTCAGGAATTCATGATGTTAAGGGCTCCAAGCATGCGACTTCAAATTTGGATTCCTTTTCACTCTTCATGAAAGACTCGTCTAGTCAGATTGGAGCTGATCGCTATTTTTGAGTCATACCCGTAAATGGTGGGAGTCCATTGTCAAAGTGGGAAAACTGTACTTTTTCCATAATTCAAAAATAATTGAAAGAATGTAGCCCAACAATTTTGAAATAATGAATTTTTTTAGATAATGGCTAAGTTCAGTCCAATCTCAGAAAATTCCAGTCCCAAAGGGTTTTTTTTTTTTTTTTTGAGAAAATAAAGAAAGGAATCGATGAGCAAAAATGGTGTATGGGAGCAAAACTATCGTTTTGAGCTGTTATCTGTCACATTCCCTAAGGGAATATAGAATACATTTTTAAAGGTATTTCTGTAGATAAAAGTTAAGAAAAAAAATACACTCACATGGTCAAAAGGAGTCACCAACGAATTGTGTTATGTTTAATTTTTCAGAGGAGATTCTTAAGTGGTTGAGGAGGGGTCAGGGAGTAGGGGCTCTATTCTCCCTGAGGCACTGAGGATATTTGTTTTTGTGTATTTTGCAAGTGTTTCATGCCAATCTAAAGCATAGTGTGTGCGGACATTTACCTTGCCTCTCTCTGGGAAAAAGAAGGGAAAGGGAATGCAAAAAAAAAAAAAAAAATCATCTGGATGGTAAATAGAAGAGGCACTTGTGCGGCCCTGGCCTCCTGTCATTGTCTCCTTTGTAAGCGATGTCAGAGCCATCACATTAGGTTGCCACCACAGGGTGCATGCAAATGGGAGAGAGAGCGAGGCAGTGCTTAGCAGCCACCACCTGCACATTTCAGATTGTTGGCAGGTACATTGCAGTGGACTAAAACAGAATAATTACTGGAGATAGAGTTGGCAAGTATAGTGTACGGGAGAGGCATTCAATTGCACACGAGTACGATAGGTGAACTATAAAAAAAAATGGTGGGGAGGGAGGGGGAAAAATTCCCCATTAAACACCAGACAGCTGGCAATTCCAATCTTCCATTTTGTTTTCTATGAAATAAGAAAGGCTGAGCTACAAAGTCAGATGCTAGCAGATTTGGGACCATTGATTTAAGCAGGGGACATAAAGAGTAAAACTGGGGACTTCAGAGGGCCTCAATGAACACCAAATGGGGTAAACCCTCAAGGGACCGGAACATGTAGGGAACTGTGTGATAGCCACACATCTGTGGGTTTCAGGTAGACCATTTCTTTGTAAACACTGGGGTGTTTGTTTTATCTAGCATGCATGTAGGATATTGGGCCATTCACTGTTCTAACCACTTCACATTTAATTCTCAGACCAACCTTATCATTGCTCTTCTTATCATTGCCATTTTACGTGTAGAAGAGGAAACTGAGTCACAGAAAGTTAAATGACTTGCCCAAGACTCTTTAGTGTTAGTGGCAGGCTGGAGGGCTCAGCTCAGGGCACCTGGTTTTCAAGCTCACACTCTAACCCATCTTGGTGAGCTGTCTCTCAGTGAGAAGGTATGTTAAATGGGATCTTGTCAGAGATTTACATAGAACGACAAAAAAATGATCATTTTTTCCAATTTACCCAAACTGTTCAGAGTAAACAGCATCATCTGCCTGAACATATAGTTATTAACATAAAAGTTATTATTTTCTTTGTAAATCTCTGACAACATCCTCTTTATCAGAGTTTTGCCAGTGAAATGCCTAAAACATTATGACTCCTTTAAAAAGCTAAAAATATGTACATATGTATGTTACATACTTTCCTGAATTGGAGTTGTGGGTCAGGGGGATCTGCCTCAAGGCTATACTCCACTTGGTCACTCATGAGACCATTGGCATCAACCTAATTATGTTTATCATTTGAGCACCTCTAACAATGGCACTTTAATGTGCACACTCAGAGTCTATCGTCCTCTATCTTCCTAACAGAACCCCCCATTTTCTCAGATATTTACCTCCACGGTAGTACATGGCTTTCCCCTGGCAATTATTATTAATCCAGGAATAGGCATGTGACTTAAATCACCCTAATTAGACTGAAGGAAAGAAATTATATTTTTGGATTCCTTCCCCTTTTTCTCTCTCTCTTTCTCTTTCTGTCTCTCTTGAAGCTAAGGAAACATCCAGTCTCAACTGCTCCTGGCATCCATCTTGCATCAGCTACAAGAGAACAGCTGAGAATGAAACCTGAGAATGACAGATGGGAGAGACAAAGAGAAGTAGGTCCTTGATGGCAGCATTTGGATAGCCGATTATAATGTGCCTGCAACTTACTCTACCTTCACATTTCCTGTCTCATGAGACAAATTTCCTCATTGTTTCCTTGTTACTTGCAGCCAAAATCATCCTAGCTCATGCAAGCCCTAAGACCTGCACTTCTAAGTTGAATACTTCCTTGAAATTTCCATCTAAGCCCTTAGCAGCTTTAACACTGATCTCCAAATACTTAATACATCTAGACTTTTAGCTGTGAGCCTCTTTGAATCCAGAAACCTCTTAGATGCTGATGTCTTGAGCCAGTCAAGACTGGCTCTGAGAGTCTTGTAGCGTACTCTGGCAGTAGTGACATCATGGAAAGGAGCAGGGAGGGAAGTCAGCATGGCAGGGATTAAATTGGTAGCAGAAACTTGTTAGAGATTAGAATCTGCATCTTCCTACTAGAGGTGTTAGTTTTCCCCCTACATTGTTGGTGTTGTAGGGAAAAAAGAGTTTTTTCAGTACGAACACTAAAATCAAATACTGATACTATCATTCATTAGCTGTGTGACCATTGACTATGTGAGCATTACCTAGCCTCACTAAACCTCTGTTTCCTTACCTTTAAAATTAGGAGTAATAATTCTATTATCTCTCATCGTGTAAGGATTATAGGTCATATAGAGAGTTAATAACATGCACTAAGTACCAAAATGGTAGTCATTATGATCTTGGTTCTACATCACTGTTGTCCAATACTCTCATGTGTTCAATAAATAATTACTACTATGTTTCCAGGTATGGTTATAGGCACCAGTGCTTAATAACACTTATATTGCACATCAGTGTCTTTTGTAAGGAAAATACTAATGTATGTGTTCTGAACAAGTATGTGCATACCTCTATTCAACATCTTTCTTTCAAGACAAATTCTCCTTCTTTTCCAGCCTTATTATAACTTACTCAAATGTACTTTATCTCCAACAGTACAGAAACCAGGACTTCTTTTTAGAAAAATCACATTGTCGTCTCCTTCCAGTCTAAATGTTATGGTCTACTTTGTTAGGGAAATGATATGCTGAAGTTTAAAATGAATACCAAGAACTCCATGTGGGAAGAATGAGGGAAAGTCTATTCTCTTCTCTGTTATGAAAATATGACTTGAGATAATCATTCTGATTCATTATATTGGAGTTTAGCTCATGTCTCCGATATGAGGAATCAGTATCCCTACATGCTCACAAGAGCCCTTCAGGATGTTTCTCTCTCTGCATACTTCTCAGCATTCCTGAACATCAAGCCTATTGAAGTTGATGCATTCCTTTGCATGTGGTGGGACAAGAATGACCATCAAAGGAAAGAAGAACCTCTGAGGCAAGAACTCACAGGCTCCATGGGCACCTGGGTGGCGCAGTCAGTTAAGCGTCTGACTTCAGCTCAGGTCATGATAGAGTGGTCTCAGAGTTTGAGCCCTGCATCAAGCTCTGTGCTGACTGCTCAGAGCCTGCAGCCTGCTTCGGATTCTGTGTCTCCATCTCTCTCTGCCCCTTCTCCACTCTCGCTCTGTCTCTTTCTCAAAAATAAATAAACATTAAAAAAAAAAAAAGAATTCACAGGCTTGGGTTAGTGGTTCCTGCCCACATGAAGATCCATCCTTCAACTTTACAGAAAAGAGCATTATCGATGGATAAAAGAGTGGTTTATTCTTGCTTGAGCTAGAGCTTTTAAAAGGGGAGCATTCTGAGGGCATTCTGTTGGTGGAAGGAATAATCGTTTCCCAAGGGAATGGGAGTCCGAGTTTTAGGACCACAGATTTTATTTGCCCCTCCCTGGTTGGCCAATTTTTCCCTCCATTGCCAACTCTGGAATTCTTAGTGTTACTTTGTTAAGGGATTCTGCAGGTCCTGTTTACACTCAACCCACATGGGTGACCTCACAGAACTTCTCTCGTTTCCCTCCAATAGGACAACTCTCCTTTGGAGACCCACGGAAATTGGTGCCAATGCAAGTGGTAACGTAAAGAGCTACCGCCACTTCTGCTGTGTCTCCAAATAATATGTAAATCTTTCCAATGCTTGGTCTATGTGTTTAATAACTGAGCAAGTATATATAAACCAATGACCAGGATGGTGAGAAAGAGCCCACTTTGACTTTCTGAGGACTGTTACTATTGCCCTTCTACTTGACTAAACATTCTTAGAGTCTTTTCCTAACAATAGACCAACTGGTTACTTTAAAAAAATTATCAATGTAAAAAAATTTAAAAACTACAAACTCAGCAAAGCTCCTATTTTCCTAAATGTTTGGAGACTAGAAAGGAGTATAATTAGCATTATATCCATATCATTAGAAAGTATAATGATGGTTTCTGACCCCATCGGAATCAAGACATAATCCAGATAAAGAAAGTTAAATAGAAATGTAAGAGACATGAAGATATAGGAGAGGATGACTTTTTACATGACTGTGGGGAAAATGTATGTCTTGATGTTGCTGCCGTCTGGAGGAAAAAGGAGGGAGATTTGAAAAGACCTATAAAGAATGGGTTGGGTATAAAGAATGACAAATGAGAGAAGAGATATTCTAGGCAGGAAAGAACATTGATGAAGTTTCCATGTTGAATTCCCAGCTTTACTGAACCAAAGGAAGGCTGAACTGAGATGCTGGAACCAGTTAGTTGAGCATTGGGTATGAAATCCATGTGTTTTAACTTGTGTCTTTCAGGTATTGAGGAGACACTGAAGACTATGCAGGTGAATGTTATGAAGAATATGGAATTTTATGACTGTAACCCTGGCAGATGTGGGGTGGGAGATGCTTAGAAGGGGAAAACAGGAAGTGCTTGCAGAGGTCCTAGAGTCCTAAATCAGGATGCTAGTAGTAGGAAGAGTGAGAAAGGGGGTAGCAAGATGCTGACAATCAAGTATTTTCCCTGTGGAGACTCTTTGAAGTTTTCATATTTCTTTACTGTATTTCATAGGAAAAAATTGCTATATTGTCTTCAGCAAATTCAAAATGTAGAACATGATAAGTCTCTGATATTTTCAAATGTTTTGAAGAGTAATATTCAAAGCTTATGAGTTCTATATTAAGTATAAACCAGCATCCATTCTCTTCATTGCATGTAATATGAATAAGTAAAATAGGCATCCTTTGTATGATTTGTGTATATCAATAATAATGTATAAAGAAAACATATCAAAAATTTATTCAGAGTTTCTGATTATAAACTCAGTACTGATTATAAAATCAGTAACATACTTGGAGTAGATCTTCAACATCACAAATCTCAATGTACAGATGTCAAGCTTTAAATTAAATTTTCGTCATCAAATCAGATGAAAAATGCCATAGCCTAGTTCTCTCCTTGTGACTGAGAGAGTAACGCGGAGAGAGAAATGATTTCCCACCTTTCATACTTGCTTCTCCCTTCACCCATTCCATGATTATGGCAAAGCCATATTGTGAGTTACGTGGCTGAACGAGACTTTCCTCATTGTTTATTTATTACCATACATATAAATTAGAATGAAGTGAAAGCATTTCAAAAGGCAACGTCACTAACTGCCAACTTTCTCCAACCCGCTGGCTCCATACTCTTCTCCCTGCCCTGATTGGGATCATAAAACCCAAAGAAATATGGGAAGAATCATCAAACTTGACAGGTAGGGAGAGAGAACAAGGAGGGATTGTGTCCTTCCTCCCTCCCTTCTACCCCTCAACATCACTTCCATTGGGCTGGGCTTTCTTCGTCTGCAGGGACAATTCACTTCAAACCTTAAAAATATGTATTTTAGCCAAGTTTCAATTTTGAAGTCTTAGGGCTCTATAGTTGGGAAATCGAACTGTCAACTTCTCTAAGCAGATATCATGTTTTGTTCATTTAAAATCCTTTGTCTTTGCTCTGTCCTCACAATGCCTACCTTAGACCCCGGCAAATGGCAGGTATTCAATTAATATTTATTGACTTGAGTTTTTGAATCATGCTTTCTTAAAGATATAGACTGAAAATATAGAAACCAAGAGGATTATTCAGGAGTCAAGATAATTTTAATAAATTATACTGTTTAGCCTGCTGGAAAGGTCCAGTGGAAGAAAGCACTGGGCCATGTGTTTTAAACAGTAGCCGATGCTGATATATCCTTATATCCATTACAACACGGATCTGTGGACCTGACAGAATGCAATAGCGGGTGAGTCCTTTGTTGAATGGCCTTCACATGGTTAATTTTGTTTGCTGATGGCAGATACTGAAGCTACAGAAAAGCTGCTCTTGTTGTTCAAAGAGCCTTTTCAATTTTTAATTTGACATGAAGAGTAACATGGTCTACGATACATGCAGACCAGCAGTTATCTCTCATCATCAACCTGTTTGGTTGGTTTCGACCCGTCTTGGCTGAAAGCAGCTCTATTGTAGGTACTTTTTGTGGCTCTAGCTTACATGTGTGGTTCACTGACAAGATTCTTGATAAACTGGAACAGAGAATGAGGAAATGGGCTTTTAAATGGTCAACTGATCATTCGCTTCTTTTGGTTTAGTTTCTGCCTGACAGACTTATTAAAGAAAAGAGTTATTACACAAAGAAGACCCAGAATTTGTTTCCCAGGTCCTGGTCAAATGAGAGTCATGGACTTTGAGAGTCAGAAGGCATCTTTGAGGTCATCTTATTCATCCAGGTTTGCCATTTTAATATCAGGGCACTGATGCTCTGAGAATTACATGACTTACCCAAGGTCTTGCAGCTCATGCTGGCATCAGGGCTCTTACCTTGCTCACTCTTTTGCTGATTGATGTTAGGGAAATCTAGAAGAACCCCGCCCCCCCCAAGATACCCTAGTTTTTCATGGACTTGTCCCAGGAATACCATTCTGTGGGGGATTTTCTAGGTTTCCTTAACTGGTCCACCACTTTAAATGATGCAGTCTGGAAAGAACACTGGCTGGGAATTTGGACCTAGGCTTCAGTTCAGTATAGAACTATCACTGTCATGTATCAAGCACCCATCATAAGCTAGATCTTGTGTGTATTTTATTTTCATCTACAATGAATCTGGAAGAAGGTATCAATAGCCCTATTTTGTAGATGGAGACACTGAGGCTTAGGAAGGTTAAGCATCTCTCCCTCTGTCCTGCAAGTATTTAAATCCAGTGTCTGATTGATTCCCAAATCCCCATTCTTCCCATATACTTCCCTGCATTTATTATTGAGTCTCTTCAGGTAAGTTACTTAACATCTCAAAAGCTATTTCTTCAACTGTCAAGTGAGTACATTCACATTCTTCTTCGCACTGATGTAGGATGAAATGATAGATCTAAAGTACCTGGCACGGGACTTGATGTAGAAGACACTCAACAAAAGTCAGTTCCATTCTAAGCCTATATTCATCTTCCCCTTTGAATCTTTCAGTAGGATTTACATCCTGAGCTATATTGACTCATGTTGAAAAGAGAAAATGGAAGGATTCCCAAGGTGTCAGAAGTAGATTAAACATTTCACCTGATAATCCCAAATTGCCAAATTAACCTAATGGCAAAATTTAAATTGCAGGGAATTGGGCTCCAAGCCTGTTCCCTTTGAGTGAAATAATTGAATCCATGACAGTGAGAGAAAGCACTAACTTGAATGTAGCATCCTAGGTTTAAAATACAGGTAAGGTCTCCAGAAAAAAAATGTGTTCAATATTCAGGTAAATTGTTAATGGATTTTTCTGTGTCCCATTATTGATCCTGCCTTGTATGGTCTATAAGATGTGAAAAGATGCAGGCATATTCATTTAATAATTCCAGGTAGGCATCAGAAATTATTCGACCATTTCTTGAAGCAATGTATATTCTTTTGTACTACACTTCTAAAATTATAGTCTAAATATAAATATGATTCAATTTAAAAAAATTCAATTTGCATGAAATGCTTCAGAGGTACATCTATTGTATTTAGCCAGGAACACTTTTTACAGCTGATAGCAATCAAAGAGTCTTATATTAAGAGGATGACAATGAAATGAAAATACAGATAAAAAGAATATCATGCTTGACTCAGCCCTGCAAAAGAGAGTGGAGGACTGATAAGGAAAATCACAATGGTATAAAACAAGATCAGTAAGTTTCAGGTTTAGTAACTGACCTTAGGAAAAATCATTATGAAAACTCTTGAATGAAAATGTGTGTGTTTAATGCCTGAAGTATAAGCAGACTGCTTCATTTAAACATTCCATCACACAAGACTTGAGAGAAAGATGTTGCTTTTGTCTGCAATATAAGTTGCAAGGGGTGGGGCCCATTCATACTTATATTTTGTTACTTTTTCTGTTGCTTATCCCAGTGCTTTGCCCATAAAGAATATTCAATAACTATTGAATGAGTGAAAATAAGGAACAAAGTCTCATCTGTGGTATTAGAAAAGTTTACAGGTCACCTGGGTGGCTCAGTCGGTTAAGCGTCTGACTTAGGCTCAGGTCATGATCTCACGGTTCGTGGGTTCGAGCCCCGCATTGGGCTCTGTGCTGACAGTTTGGAGCCTGGAGCCTGCTTCGGATTCTATGTCTCCCTCTCTCTCTGCTCCTCCCCCACTCATGCTCTGTCTCTCAAAAATAAATAAACATTAAAAAAGAAAGAAAAGAAAATAAAAGTTTACCAGAGGGCTACTGAATGAAAATTTGACCCAAAATACCTATGGAGCAAAGTTAAGAATTCCAGAAGGTGCTAGTATAAGTTAGTGTCATCGGGCTGGTTTTTCAGTGAGTAAAAAAGATAGAGAAATCTGTCTGAATGCATTTTATGCCACAGCATGGCCTACTTAATGAATAGCATCCTTTTCCATTGGGTATTATTCCAAAGTCTGCCTAGCATTCTTCCCCATGGCAGGAAATAAATTATAGCTGTATCCTGTGTTTCTAAATAAATTGTCTATATAATACTCCAAGACGGTGTCTACGAGGTCTCAAAGGCATCAACATAGACTGAATCTTGGACAAGTCACAAGTCATTTCTAATCAGTAGAAATAGAAGGTGCTCTAGAAAACTAAGTGGTGTTCCAATTTTTGCTTAAATAATTTTCTGATTTTGAGGGCTTTTAAAACACTCTATTAACTTAATCAGTATACATTCTTTAATTGAAAATACTTTTTATTATACTGAATTAATTGGGTTGAGTAGCACATATACCAAAGGATTTGTCTTTATAAACAAACTCTCTGTTCAGTGAGACTCAGTTTAGCGTGGTCAAGCTACCCCACCTCAGAAGCACGTTGTCAGTTGCTGGGAATCAGGTTAGCCTCCACAGAGCTCCAGACTGGATTGTGATGGAAAATCTGAAATATTTTTTTAAGTTTATTTTTTTGAGATATACAGAGACAGTGCAAGTAGGGGATGGACAGGGAGAGAGAGAGAGAGAGAGAGAATTACAAGCAAGATCCGAACTGCCAGGGCAGAGCCCAGCGTAGGGCTTGAACTCGTGAACCCATGTGATCATGACCTGAGCTGAAACCAAGAGGTAGATGCTTAACCAACTGAGCTTCCCAGGCATCCTACAAAATCTGAGATCTTTAATGTGAACTTCTCCATCCTGGTAGGTCCCCACTTCCTCTCTTCCACATTGAAAGTCATTCTCATTTTTACCACTTAGAAATTTCCTTCATTTTCTGAGTATTTAGCATGACATCTCTGGAATGCTGCAATTTTCCCTGGTCTGGCAGTGGAGTTCTAATCCTGTCCCAAACCTGCCTCCTTCAACTGCTAGATGAAGTCTCTCTGGTGATGGGTGGCTCCCAGTCCTTCCTGGGCATCAATGAGCAGGTGCACTGTTTCTTTCTACCTATACTCTACATAATGGTTGTAGAGAGGGGCAGCTGCAGACCAGAAGCAGAGGAGAATACCATCACTCAGCTTCCTTTGGAGGGTTCCACAGGCCTGGACATAAGGAAGAGGAAGAGGTAAGCTTTTCCCCTTTTAAGTTATAAAAATAGAGTAACCTATCACATCAGAGTAGGTAATTTATCCTAAGCTATCTGGTAACACAAATGACTAGGTTATTTACTTACTGTTGACCTCCATATTGGCATAGTGCTTTATAATCACTCCTTGGTTAATGTTTATCAGAATCATTAAAAGACAGGTGGAGGGAGGCCTGGGTGCCTCAGTAGGTTAAGCGTCTGACTTCGGTTCAGGTCGTGATCTCACAGTTTGTGAGTTCAAGCCCCGTGTTGGGATCTGTGCTGATAGCTCAGAGCCTGGAGCCTGCTTCAGATTCTGTGTCTCCCTCTCTCTCAGTCCCTCCTCAACTTGTGCTCTGTCTCTCTCAAAAATAAATAAACATTAAAAAAATAAGTAACAATAAATAAAAGAGAGATGGAGTGGGTGGGGGTGGGGATTTCTTCCTGGAAGCCATAGAAGCATTTAGTTTCAGATCTCAGTGATTCAGAAATGTTAGTCTTATCTCCCCAACTACAATGCAAGCATGCTCACCTTTTCTTGGATGTGGTAGGCAGAGAACCCCGTTAAGCTACACCCAGACTCCTGCCCCGCAAAAATTGAGTTGATAAATGAATTTGTGGTAATTTGTTATGCAGTCATAGAAAACTAACATACCGCATGTGTCTTATCCATCCCCCTTCAGTCATCTCCCAGGATGCTGGGTACATCATAGGTGCTCAATAATTAAACATTATCTTGATTTATCCATCAATCATCCTTAAACTTTGTCCTTCAAGGTATTGGAGTTGGGGGCTTTGAGATCTCACTAATTTTCTGCACATTTGTTTTAGGTAAGTAGGGGGTAAATCGTCTCTTATCCTCAGAGGAAAAAAAGTTACCAAGAATTAAAATACTCTTCAACAATACTTACTGCTCCAGAAATAAACATTGAGACATATATTGAAATGTAAGTGTGATGGGAGAACCTTCTACTGCTGTTTTGTCTTAGAGGGATGTCCAAATGTGTTCTGGTCATGTTGTATGGAGGTTTGGTTAGTTTCTGTCACACCAAAGAATGGGTTAGGGAGTAAGGATAGCTTTCCTTTCCATATAACATTTGGGGCCCAGTGGGAAATGAAAGTGTCACCTGTGTTCAAAAGATGGGGGGAAAGTACTGTTAAAGATACTAATATATAACCTTCTCCACTCTTCTACAATTCTCTCTTGTCCTGTCATGATGCATAAGATGGGGAGATGTGAGGAATGGTCTCTATACTGATTGTGCTCCTCTTTATACAGACCTTCTGGGTCTAATCCCTTCATGTCCCTCCTCTGCATTCCCTCTAACCCATGAATTTTTATATGCCCTTGGGAATGGGCATGGGACTGGGAGAGAGGCTTCTTCTAACTCACACTTTGAATCTTCTTTTTGGAGTATCAGATACTTTTTATCTACTTTACTATGGTAAGACCTCCTCGGAGGAAATGATTCCTCATAGTCTAGCTAAAATGGGAGAAAAGCCCCAGGGTAAAAAGAAAATATTTGTAATGCAACACATAAATTGCTTAACATATTAAAATTATTTTTCCACCTGCAGGGTTCCTAACACTTTACCACAAAAAATCATTGTGTGTGCGTGTGCGCGCACATGCATGTGTGTGGCAGGCATGTGTGTTATGCAAATGAGTTTTGCTCAACAGATCAAGGAATGCATGATAAACACCATATTTAGATGCAGACTTTAATGTCACACAGGGTATCCTTTATTGATAGTTACTACTCTTGGAGAAGTTTTTGAGGGAATCCAATGAGCCACGTTGCAGTCTCTCTAATTGGCCATAATAATATATTTCTTTAACAGACACCTAACCTTAACAGAACGGAATTCTGGGTCTCTACCTGCAACTTCACTTCAAGCATAAAGGTTTGATCCATAATCAGATCAAGATGGGGAAGACAGTCCACAGAGTAATCCTGCTAATATTTCTGCTATTAAGATATCTATTTCCTATATTTGGAATACCCAGAAAGAATGGAATCTAAATATTTAAATGTCTCACAGAAAAATATCTGACAACTGGAAAATGTCTTAAAAGCCTAAAAAGTCTGGCGCTGGATAATCAGAATCAGCTAGCAGAGTTCATTTTTATTAAAGCATTTCAAATGATCAAGTCACTGATGCGTTTTAACATTATAATGGCATAATACCCTTGCCTCAAATCTTCAGAGAGGCAAAATGATCACAGATTAGGCAAGTTCAGCTGCACACAATGTTTTCATAAGCACGGGAATATTACCCCATAAGAAATACTTCTGAGGTGGTCAAAAGGTATAAACTTTCAGGTGTGAGATAAACAAGTACTAGGACGTAATGTACAACATGTTGACTCTAGCCCACTGCCGCACAATATGTAGGAAAATCATTAAGAGAGTAATCCTGAGAGTTTTCATCACAAGGAGAATTTTTTTTTCCATTTCTTTTTTTCTTTCTTTTTGTTGTGTCTATATGAGAAGATAGATGTTAGCTAAACCTATTGTGGTGATCATTTCACAGTATATGTAAATCAGACCATCATGCTATACCCCCTAAGCTTACAACAGCGTTGTATGCCAATTGTTCCTCAATAAAACTAGGACACAATCTTTCTGGTATGAATGATGAAATTTTGAGGAAGTTCTACTAAATTATTGCATGCCCAGTCCTCCTGCCCCACTTCCCCAGGTTCCCTTTCTGCCTGACGACAGAGAGAGTTCTGAGCTTGGAAGAAGTGAACCAAGTGATGAGGTGAATGAGAATCTGACCCTACACAGGTTTTTCCTCTTCCTCCCCCCCCCCCCCAATTTTGTCGCATGTAATAACTGAGAGTGTGGCAGGAAATAATCAACAGGGAGGGCACAGATACTTGAAGCCAAAAGAGAACAACATTTGCTGCCAGCAAATAATCTTAACTTTCAGCTTCCATCCCAGCCCTAACACGCATCCTCATAAGGATGAAAACAGACCTGAGCAGCCATGTTTCATCCTCTGTGAGAACTCGTTGTCCAAGGGCTGGATGCATGTCCATATACCTGTGGACATGGGATGCTGGGGCAATGTAATCATCATTATCCAGAGGAGGTATCTGATTTGTGCACCCTCCAGAGGGCAATCTCATGTGGAAGTGGGTGAAAGAGACTTATTTGCATGGGAAATGCCAGAAGAATGGCTGTCTGTGCTCCACTGTTCTATCAGACCCTCATTGTATATTCAGAATATTGGCAGGTTACAGAAACGTTTTTAGGCTACAGAGGTCTGACCTAGCACAATCTCATGGAAGGCAGTATAGCAGAGGTTAAGAACACAGGTTTTAAAATATGATACAACCAGGGGGTGCCTGGGTGGCTCAGTCAGTTGAGCATCAGACTCTCGGTCTCAGCTCAGGTCATGATCTCCTGGTTCATGGGATACAGCCCTGAATCTGTCCCTGCACTGACAGTGCTTGGAGCCTGCTTGGGATTCTCTCTCTCTCTCTCTCTCTCTCTCTCTCTCTGCCCCTCCCCTCCTGTGTGTGTGTGCACATGCACTTGCTCTCTCTCTCAAAATAAATAAATAAATAAACTTTACAAAATATATGACATAACCTGGATTCAAGTCTCACCTCTCTCTCTAACCAGTTGTGGGGTATTGAGCAAACAGCTTCATCCCCTAAGGTCAGATCACTCATTTGCAAAATGAAGCTGCCGAGAATACCTTTCTCATGGAGTGTTGTAAAGCTTAAAATAAAGGGTTTATGTAAAGACCTCACTTGGTGCCTGGCACATGGTAAGGACTTGATACATGGTGGCTCAATATCATCACCACAAATGATTTTTAAAATAATTGATGATGTGTTGTGTGTCCATATATATATGCACACATATACATATATGATTTTTTTTTTTTGTAAGCCTAAAAACCTAGTGGGATAGAGTCCTAGTCTTTATCAATGTTTTGTAAATCGTCCTATCCATTTCTGGTGATTTATAAATAATAAAAACAATAAAAATGCATGTGTAATCACTTTCAAGCTGAGCAGACATCTTAATATTTTCACAGCATCAAAGTCATGACGAATGAATCGGAGTCTTAATGTTATCTAAATGCCAGCTCGCCGATCCTTCCAGCTGTTGTCGGTGCTCTCCTAATTTTTTTCTTTTTCATTTTTCCCACATTATTCCACCTTTAGGAGCAGGACTCAGCAGCTGGAGTCACCACAGGACCTGACTGATGGCTGCAGGACCCAGATGGCAGAAGCCCGAAAATGTTTCTGGCAAATACCTCTACAAGCTGGAGTGTGTGTGTGTGTGTGTGTGTGTGTGTGTGTGTGTGTGTACTCTTCCCTTTTATTGGCACTTGAGCTAAATGCCCAGCAGCCGCTTCTTGGCTGGGTTCCATTCAAACTACAGTTGGCGCCTGTGAAAATGGCTTTGGCTCCAATATCTTATGTGTGACTGTCTATCATGAAGAATTTTCCCACTGCTGATGATTTCTATTTTTATGAATACTTGAAAATACATGTCTCACATAAGAGTTCTGACCTCCTTTTATCTTTCCAGTGGAAATTCTTTCATAAAGAAGTGTCATCTCTTTTATACAATTATGCTTTGTGAGGGGCTATTTATAGCACTGTGAAAATTAGGGAACGTAGTACTCCTTTTGACTTTCAGAAAAATTGTTAAGCATCAAATTGCATGTCAAGGGAAAAAATGATCTCATGAAAAAATTAACAGGCCTCACTATTTCCCGCTGCCCCTTATAGCCTCCATTCCCAAATACATAGAGGATGGGTAGTCATTACCCTCCAATAAAATAAAACTGGCATCAAAAATGAAGCCATGCCTTATCGTATTTGATGCAATAGGTGGCTGAAGGGGGTCATTTTAAATGCACTGGAAGAACTGGAGAGTTTGCTTTCCCAGTGGAAAACCAAGGCAAATGCTTTCTGAAAGACATGGTGATTATGGAATGACTACCCAGAACCTGATAAACATAGTTTTTTAATTGGAATTTTCTCACACTGCCTTTTCTTAAAGCTCTAAAGAGGCTAGATAAATTCTTTGACCTCAAAATTTCCCCATGTATCCATGAGCACTCTCTGTAGACATTTTCTCTTTCTTAGCTGTCATTTATGTGATTTTCAGACACAGTAAAATGTTCATACTACCTGGAACTTGAAAACACACTAAACCAAAGTAAGAACTAATGTCTCTCTCTGGATCCATCTATTTAAGTGTCAAGGGCATACTCTACCCCATGCCGCATGTGCAAAGGAGGAAAGGCAAGCTCAAGCTGTGGGGAACCTCAACAAGTAAGGAAGAAATTTCCTTTAAAAATGTAGCTAAGGCAATGAGCAAATACCATAGACTTGTTCATATCTCTTTATTCGTTAGTATGTAGAGACTTCAGCCTGGGAAAACAAAAGATAATGAGATTTTCTCTAATGTGGATTTTAAGCTGTGTGCAAGAAATAAAGGAAGTTTCTCCTGGAGACCTGGAAGATTCAGTATCCAAGGAAAGCAGAGGTCAGGGGCTGAGATGATTCATTCCGTGGGAAGAGCACCTATGAAATTGTTAGCACTTATTCTAGAATCAGGAATCTCTGATGAATCCTGATTCAAATACGTGAATGCATCGAGTGGCCAAAAACTGCCAACAACCCTAATGTCCTTCAGTGCATAACTGTCCCTTTAGTCCATGGTTCAGCAATGCACCAGAAGAATACTCAACTATAGAAAGGAATGAATTATTGCTACACATAACAAAGTGGATGAAAATCAATTGCATCATGACAAGTCAAAAAGGGTAGATATTATATGATTCCATTTACATGACTTTCTGGAAAAAGCAAAACTCCAGGGCCAGAAAACAGATCAGAGGTTGTTAGGGACTGGGGATCAAGTAAGGGATTGACCACACAGAGACATAGGGGAATTGATATAGTGATAGAACTGTTCTATATCTTGATTGTGGTGTTAGTTATATAATTATATATGTTTGTCAAATATTATAGAACTATACACTTAAAAAAATGAATTTTACTGTAAGTAAATTATATCTTGATAAAAAGTATTGAGAATCCACTCCATTTAAAAAAATGATAAACTAATGGTAAGTTTGACAAATAGATTCGTAAAGAGGCTTTATAGCTTTCTAAATATTAAAAAAGGAAAGAATGGATTGCTTTAAAAAAATGTCTTGATCCAGACTCTTTGTAGCTGGCTGGTTTTCCAGCAGAAAATCTCACTCTGATCTCAGCCATGGTCATGGCTCCTGGCCTGCCCCGTGTTGCTGGAGATTTAACCACAAAGACACTTCTATATTCTGTGTAGTCACAGGTGTAAGAATCTAGGCACAGTTCCAAAGACTCAGAAGGGTTCCAGACCAACTGCAGAGATGCCTGAGATTCCCCATTTAAGGCTGACTGTGCCTGGGTGTCTTTTTTTGTGGGGGAAGTGGGTGGTAAATTTGATCAGTTAGGTTTGGGAACTACTTGTTCTAAGCAATTAATTGAATACTTATCCTATTATGTATCCCAGGAATATGCACAAAAACTTTCTTTTTCTTGGGGAAATCAGGTTAAAATAAGCTAGGAGGGTAGCCCTGAATAGGAAAGGAGAAGGGGCGCCTGGGTGGCTCAGTCAGTTAAGTGTCCAACTTTGGCTCAGGTCATGATCTTGCATCCATGGGTTGGAACCCCATGTCGGGCTCTGTGCTGACAGCTCAGAGCCTGGAGCCTGATTTGGATTCTGTGTCTCCCTCTCTCTCTGCCCCTCCCTTGCTCACATGCTCTGTCTCTCACTGTTTCTCAGAAAAAAAAAAAAAAAAAAAGGAAAGGATAATATACAGTCTTCCAAATACATGGAGAGTAGAAATATCCACTTAGGACATGGTCGGATATAAGGCAATACATATATATATATACACATGTGTATGATTGTGTGTGTGTGTGTGTGTGTGAACAGTCAAGTCATCTCTTGATTCCTGAGGGCCACATCCTTAAGCCACTGCCCTATTAACACAAACTGCATGGCCCTGCCTTAATGTGAGGGGCTAAAACAATTTTCCTGAGTTCTCCAAGTATTTCACACTCTGGTACCAAGTGCTACCACACTCTGATCTGAACCTCATCTTAAGACCTTACCTGTGAAGGGACATACGGGCATGTCCTTGTCAATGGAGTAAACCAATTACTCCTGCATCTGGTTTGGTATTTCTTGGCCTCAGTACATACACATTCAAGTAAGAGAGGTCACAACTGATACCAAAGTTCCTGAAATTGATTCAATCAGTACTCTCCTTAATTTTATATCTGACTCTTCTCCAGAAATCCAGTTGTCAGTGGTCATTGGGATTCTTCTTTCAAATAATCTTCCTAATATACTTAGCTATAGGTGTCCCAACTTTTTTGTACATCTCCCAAGTCAGTGCAATAAAAACAAGAATTTGTAGTCTTCTGAAGATCTTCTAAGTGCTTCAATGAGTACACCAGAATAATTTGTAATTAGGCTGGTAATTTGGGGGCATGCATGCAAAGTGGACACTGCTGAAGTGATTTTTAATATACTCGAAAAACAGTTTGCCTTTCCTCTGAAGTAGGTTGAACAGTTTTCTCTTTGGTCCTGTTGACACTTAATTTGCTTTGCAATTTCTTCCCCTCCCCATTTTTCTCTCACTCTTGCAAACAGAAGCGAGGAAAGCAAGGTTTGAGAGCCCTTATGGAGAGAGCCATTTGTGCTGGTTGAAGCCAGCAGCAAGGCCAATCAGACTGAAATCTGAAGTTTTCAGACACATAATAGACCCTTGGCTTATCAAAGACTCTCATCTGATTGGAAAAATTCAAAGGTAAACTTCAGGGCTCATGGAATTAAAAGACAAATGAGATGTCATAATTATCAAAGTGGCTAATTTAGAAAATTAAGCTGTTCACATAGGTGACATAATTGCTTGTCACAATCACTTTTTCTCATTACCTTCCTCCATTCAGCACCTACAGGCTGCAGAACAGTCTTTGGCCTTGCTCAACGGTATGGGTGTTGTTTTGTGGGTTAATGTCACATTGTTTTTCTCATCTCCTGTAAGTAATCCGTATTTATTAGCAAGTTTATTTGAAGAACAATTCTAAAAATTCCAGTCTTTCACAATTGGGTATTTGGTCATGTTTTAAATTTGTTTGCAACCAAACATTCTCTTAAAATAATAAATTATCAAGATAGGATTTATAGAACTGATGTAACATATCAATATTCCATGGAAAACATTAAGGGTTTTGATATATAGCAATATAAAAAAAACCTCCTAGAGGTTAGATAGAATTTTTATTTAATTGTCTTCCCAAATTCTGAATAGAAAGAAAAGAAATCTATTTTGAAGGCATCGATTTACTTGCCTAATATTTTGTTATTTGATTTCTGTATCTCCATTCTAACATAAACAAATTCTCTATAAGAGAATTATTGGTAAGACTGACAGTAATACTGTTTATGTGTCAGCAAGTTCAGAAATTATTAAAGATGTCTAAGAAAGGAAATGAGTCTTGTTTGCTATGTGCTCCTAAAGCGTGGCATTGTAAATGGGCAAGGTTAAACATTTTGGATTAAAAACATGAGTATGAGATTGACTCAGATCCTACTGTTTTATAAAGTTGTAGAACATGGCTGGCATAACTTACAGAGAGACTATATTATGTTATTCATTTGAAGAGATAACTTATCCTGAATGCACACAATGAACCTGTCATCTGTATATTTTTCTGGAATATTCATGTAACTATGGTGTTTTGATTTCACTAACATTTATTATATATATATATTATATATATATTATAGTGAGGTTATTGTGTTACAAGAGCTGTTATGGTTATATACTAAAAGCCAAGAGCTCCGAAAGAAAAAGAAAAATTTGATCAAATCCCTAAATGCATGAGGTTTCTATAAACCTTGCCTTTACCCATAACTGTACCTGAAGTGGTTAGTGTATACTCTGAGGACCTATAGACCTAGAATTTTATGGAGACTTTATCCCTCAAATAAATAGATACAAGTCCAGTCATTATAATGTTATGTTTATTCTCTTGATGCAGGAACAGTCGTTGGCAAGAGGAATGCACCTTAGATGCTCCAAGGAGACAAGGCTGAAGACTAAGACAGGAAAGAGAGAAGGTATACAACTTGTCAAACCTTTCTTGGTCCACTATACCCTTCAGGCTCTAGTAATACAGCAAAGCACTTGGGTTGAGTTTGTTTTGGGTTTTTAAATAAGAAAGTATGCTAATTTGTGGCAGAGTGGACATTGAGGGTAGAACGCACAGAGACGAGGAAAGAGACAGAAGAGATGGGGAGAGATGGTCTTGTCCAGGGTGAGGAGGCAGTGGACTGCAATGAGGCAGGATCAATGAATGGCAGTACCTTGGAGATGTCTCATTGGAGAACTGAAAGCTAAGGCAACAGTGCAACTTGCTTTTTTTTTTTTTTTTTTTTTTTTTTTGCCTCATTGTTTGGAATTTCCATGGAATGCAGTAGAATTTTAGTGCCAAGATTTTCAAATCGTGCTTTGTTTTGTCCTTTTCAGTCTGGAAGACAAAATAGGAAAAACGCTCATTCTTCCACCTCTTCAACTCACACGAGTGTGATTCCATGTGTTTTATACAGTGGGCTCTCAATTTAAGGTTGCATTTCAAGATAGGTTTCATGGCTAAAAGTATTTGGAAAACAGCTGGCCCAGGGAGTGGGCCGATGTGTATGATAGTACATTTGAAGATAACACGCTTGAGACGGTAAAATAATTACAGTTTTGCACAAGAAGTAACATATCACCTATGTTTCCACCCCATGGACACATCTGTTGTCTACTCGGAAAGACTCTTCCAGAATCCATTTTGCGAATATTTATTGAGTTCTTCACTACCAGTGACCCACCCCTTGGGTCAGCCTGAGGTAACTTTAGACATCATCTGGGAACTCGAGTCACTCATTTTGGCTACTGTTGTGGTTGCAGTTAGACTTTTTCCAATCTCCCAACCCAAAACCATCATTCTTCACTTTTGACTTTTCCTGGAATGCATTGTTAGCAAGCATCGGCCTCGTTAGCATCTGCGATGAACTAAAATGATATCTTAACAGAAATGGGGAAACCTAGAGAGGGTCTGTCTTCTGATAACAATTTCAGGTGGCAGCAACAAACGCAGGAATTCAGGTATCAACGTATTTTGACATTTATAAAATGGATCTTGTACATGATCCTAGTAAGATTAGGAACGCATGCTAATTCTGGGTTTTATCCTCTTATACATAGTTAAACAACTTCCTAAGTTACTCAGATAATAAGTGACAAATGGGAACTTAACAGAAGTCTGTCTAAAACAAAAGTCCAGGGGCGCCTGGGTGGCGCAGTCGGTTAAGCGTCCGACTTCAGCCAGGTCACGATCTCGCGGTCCGTGAGTTCGAGCCCCGCGTCAGGCTCTGGGCTGATGGCTCAGAGCCTGGAGCCTGTTTCCGATTCTGTGTCTCCCTCTCTCTCTGCCCCTCCCCCGTTCTTGCTCTGTCTCTCTCTGTCCCAAAAATAAATAAACGTTGAAAAAAAAATTAAAAAAATAAATAAATAAAACAAAAGTCCATACTTCGCAGTAGTTTCCCACCCAGTGTGGTCCGTAGGCCCTTGCTGGTCTGCAAAGAAAGAACTCCAGGAATTGAGAGTCAGTGTTTATAGACATTTCAGAGTAACTGAACATTAATTTTACACCTGTTGAATATAATAATAAAAGATTGAGGCTTAGAAGTCATGTGTCTTTGTTGTTTCCTATTTTAGTAATACACTTCTATGGTATTTTATAGAAGTATCAGCCATGATAGATTGGAAAGCCAAGCAAGACAAAAACTAATCTGCTCCACATATCATTTGAGAGGCATCACACTGCACCAAAATGTCCCTAAAGTGTTAGCTCTCCAAATAAAATGGGTGCAGTACAGGAAAGGCATGCGTGGCCCCACTATTAGCTCGCACCTTCTTTCCTTCTGATACAGAGAAGGACACGGGTTCTCAGCGGCTTGGCTCAGTTTCACTATTGAATCATTTTTATGTCCAAACCTAAGAACTTCCCCGTAGCTTTCTCGCCACAGGATGTCTGGGATGGCTCAGTGTTTCAGTCTCTGTCTCCCAGCTACAAGCTCTTCTTCCAGACTAATCAACTTTATCTGGGAGTGGGTTTAATTAGTTTCCTCTCTGGGTGGATTGGATTGAAGAGAGGCTTTCTAATGGCCTGTTAGTTGGGGGGACACCCCTTGAAAAGAGATCAAATTTATTTATGATGCCCTTTGGCTAGGTGTTTGATTTCCTTGACAAAACATCATTTGAGTCTTTAAAGGTTTGTCTTTGTGTGTTCTATAGCTGGCCCGAAGCCATGTTCTCTTAAATGGTGATCAAAAGTGCAGACAATACAAGTGAGTCAATACAAAGTGTGTTCTATTTAAACATATTGCTTGAAACTTCCTGTTTAGTTTTTAAAGGGCCGTGGATTGGAGACTATTACAAACAATTCTATTGTATTGTAATTATGTGCATTTTAATTTATTTGTTTTATTTTCTCTCTTGAGACTCAGAAAAGACTGCCCAGATTCAAATTTATTTGCTTACTCAAATAGCGAATTCATTAAGGAATTTAAGTCATAAAAATGGTAAGATATATTGTCAAAATAGAAGTGAAACTATATCATAATTACATTGAAAAATTAGAATGCATTTATGAGACTTTTGTTTATCAGCGGTCACATTAAAGATAGGTTTCTTAGCAACTAGAAATGTCTGTTTCTTGAAAAACTCTTAGTTTGCGAGAAAACAGTTAAATTGTCTCTTGGGTCTCCTCTTAACGGAGAACCCTGTGAAGTTAACAATGATCAAAAGTCATTGTTTTTAAAATTGTACTACTGGGTGCCAGGGTAGCTCAGTCGGTTAAGTGTCCGACTGTTGATTTCAGTTCAGGCCATGATCTCAGGATTTGGGAGACTGAGCCTTGTGTTGGGCTCCGCCCTGAGCATGGAACCTGCTTGGCATTCTCTCACTCCCTCTCTCTCTCTTCCCACCCCCCCCCATCCCCGCCCTGCTCTCTGTCTCTCAAAATAAATAAGTAAACATTTTTAAAAAAATAAAATAAAATTTTACTACCAAGATACATTTAGTTGCTATCAAAAGTCAGACCGTTAAGACCAGAAATAAACCTACCATTTTAAAAGGATCAATTGCTTCTGCAAATTATATCTATCCTAACTAGCATTTTCCTGGCTGTTGTTTTTATTTGGTGTACAGTTAGTCCTGCCAAGGCATCTGCCCCTGTGTTACTTTCCAAATAGAGTACTCAAGATCCTCATAGATAGAGTCCTCATAGATAGGGATGTCTTTAATTCAGGGCTTAGATTAGTTAAGTAAATGCACTAACAGAGCAGTTGACTAAGTTCACATACATGTAATAATATCTACCTAATACCTTCTTCTTAAATTGCTTTTCTCCCCTGAAACCAAAACGGACTGTAGTCAAAATCTCTAGTCTCTTTTGCATAGTTCTTTGTGTGGATTCTATACTTGCATCATGGGGATAAGTGATTCCTCCTATAATAATAACGCCTCTTAAAGTATGGGAGCTGGGCTGGGCTCTCAGGCTTACTAAATCGCATTCTATTGTACAAGACCACTCAATTGTCTATCCTCAAGCTTGTCGTGGTGGGTCTTCAGCTGTTGTCATCTTTCTTCTTGTACTTCTCTCTCTGCCTCTGTGCCTTTGTTCCCTTTAATGGCCTGCAATCTATAGCTGAAAAGCACTGCTCTTTGCCTTTTTTTTAACCTCTTGTCCCCTTCCCTTGCACTCATCTCTTTGAACCCATTGTTAAGTAACCACTAGGCTGTGGTAAGTTGAGCAACTTTTTTTATTACCCAAAATTTGAATTTATTTCGTGAGGTAACCACTTTTCTCTAGAGCCATCTGTCTCCCCTAGGTTAGGCATCATGCCTGTGAACACCGTGGTAGACAGCATGACACATTCACCCAAAGATGTCTGTGTCCTCATTTTTAAGACCTATGAAAATTTTACCTTATATGATTACATTTAAATACCAGCTGTGATTAAATAAAGGACACTGAGATAGGAAATCATCCTGCATTGTCTGGGTAGGTCCAATATAAACACAAGGGTCCTTAAGTGGAAGAGGGAGCCAGAAGAGAAGGTCTGGTGTGATGTGAAAAGGACTCAGTTCACCTTTCTTAGCTTCAAAGATGGAACGAGGGGAGTTAGAAACCAAGCAATGCTCATGGCCTCTAGAAACTGAAAAGAGGCAGCATGGCCTCTAGAAACTGAAAAGAGGCAGGGCGCTTGGGGGGGGGGGGGCTTAGTCAGTTAAGCGTCCAGCTCTTGATTTCGGCCCAGGTCACGATCTCACGGTTTGTGACGTCGAGCCCTATGTCGGACTCTGTGTTGACAGCATGGAGCCTGCTTGGGATTCCCTCTCCCCCTCTCTCTCTGCTCTTTCCCTGCTCTCTCTCTCTCAAAATAAGTAAATAAACATTTAAAAAAAGAAGAAGAAGAAACTGAGAAGAGGCAAGAAAAAGTCTCCTACCCAGAGATTCCACAAGGAATATAGTCCTGTCAGTGTTCGATTTTAACCCAGTAAGACCTGTGCCCAACTTCTGACACACAGAACTGCAATATAGTAGATTTGTGTTGTTTTAAGCTAAGTCTGTGCTAATGTGTTATGGCAGTGAGAGAACATTCGCACGAACCCTTTAGACTCTCCACCCAGCAGCATGCTGTCAGGGCCTCACTGTTCACATGCTGGTTCTAGTTCTAGCCTTGCTGAGCTCAATGGCTTCCCCAGGCAAGGGGACATCTCAATCCCTGGGGACATTTTACTAGATCTACTGTTTACCTTTACCTTTGGATTTCAGATGGGAACAAAAAAGTTTCCCAGCAAGATTCTGTCTTCCCGAATAAAACAGACCTCTTTCTAAATAAGCTTTCTGTATTTTCTCTCAAAAGTCTCACCCCTTCTTTCCACTGTGGCTGTGAACAAATGCTCGTGATTGCTCTGTGAAAGTCGTGGCACATATGTAAACTGTAGCTGGCCTAGCAGAAAATTGTGTCAGAACTTTTACATCATTTACTTCCTTCTCTCTCCCCCTATGCATATGTCATATAAGGCAAATGATTTGTTGGAAATATGAAAACATGCAGCATATGCATTGGCGTTATTAAAAATGGAATTTGGAGAATTAATACGTATTAAATAAGTATTAAAGTACAAACTGTGTCTTGTAAAGATGAGAACATGTCCACATGCCCTTAATAATTTTCTGATGTGAGAAAGGAAATTCTGTAATGTTTCTTATCATATCATATATGAGGTGACCATATACATTTAATGCATATATACAAATACATTTATTAATATTATATTTAATATTTATTCATAGCAAGTATTTATTAAGCACTTACTTTAAGTGTGGGCATACAACACGGTCCCTGCTGAGGCTTTGGGTGAAGGACTCCTCCCTGAAATATTGTGTATAGTCAAGGTTCTTAATTTTTTTTCTCTGCCGTGGACCCTTTTGACAGTTTGGTGCCGCCTATGGGCCCCTTCTCAGAATGTTTTAAAATGCATAAAGTCAAATACATTTCCTATAAAGGAAATCCATATTAAAACTACATAATTACAATACAGAAGATACATGCCTCTTTACTAACACATTTTATAACAAGCTCTAAGGAGGTTTTCATCAGCAACATCACAGGTACTACAAATACGACCGTGATTTGTTGTCTACACTTATAATTGAAGAAGAGGATAAATTTCATTGCAGGAAAAATAAAGATGTAATTGTTTCCCACTCATGTTTAGGACTCCCCAGTTTTAGTTAAGTATCCCTGATCTAACGTAATGCCACAGAGCAGCTCCAAAAGAAATAGATCTTAAAATGTTCTAAGTCAGGATACACTTGCTGTATGTTTTTTATGATGATTAATTTTAATTTTGATGGGTCACTTCAAGTACATCACATTCTTCTCTGAGAGAGAAAAAAAAGGAATCTTTAGAGGAAAGAAATCATATCAGTAAAAGGGACAATCTGCTCTTGTCTGTTTATTTATTTATATCCTGCCTTGTTGCAGGAAGGATTTAAGACGGCTTGTTCCTGTCTAAATTCCTAGAACTTGGTTAATTAAATCTTCTAAAAATGTAAATTAAAATGCAGTAACATTATTTGACAAATGGGACAAAATTATTATCATCTTTTGAATAATTATGTGATTGGGAATGTCTACATCATATTTATCTAATCTGCAATTAAATCATTTATATATGCAATTAAATCATTTATATCTGCAATACATAAATTCGCATCATCAATAACAGAAAATGTGGCCAATGGCCAAGTTTGTAGCAAGAACAAAATAGCCTGTGTCAGGAGGAAGGGTCACCAATGATGTTTTAATTGAAACACTGACAAATTAAACAAGGGCATAACTCACCCCTTCAGCAAGCAAGTGACACAAAGATTGCCACACTGAACTGGCACTATTTTGTTTACCCTTTTCTACATATTCTATAATATACACTTGCCTTGTGGCAATATCACTGTTAATCACCAAAGTAATGGCTTCCTAGATAGTTTCTAATCTCTGTTGGGGCAAGTGTCTACATGATTGTGTAAACCTCAATTAACACTGCTACCATAAATTTCCACCGACAGTGTCTCACCGATTCAAAAAAATTCCCTAAGTGCCTAATATGTGTAAAGTAGTGTGCTAAAGCATACAGGCTGGTAGCCTACAAACTAGAAGTTCTGCAAGACCAGCCTCTTTCTTTATGTTCTCTAAAGAAACCCCAGTCTGACTCTGAGCCCCCTACCTTAAAAAAGCAGCAGTAGGGTTCTACCTCCATCTCTCTTGAGATCACCCAAAAGTCCTGAAGACTTACATGGAACCTAGAACATCAGGAACCTCTGGGCCATCAAGTTACCAGCCACGCTGAGACCAATGCAGCGCTTGAATGCTGGTGGCTCCTTGTTGTCCTGTTTTTGTGGGACACAGGAATCTTTGCAGAAGATGGAAGTCTGGGTTTGGTGCCTGGGTCTGGTTTCCTGAAGTTCACACACAGCCGTTCCCTTGAGAGCTTGCCACCTCCCTGGGGTGCTGACGCCTAGCCGTATGACTGTCGTAACTATTCCTGCACCCTACAGACCCCCTCCCTCTTTCCATCCCAGAGAAAATCTCTTCTCAACCCTTCTCTTCATCTGCAACTGAAGGGACGCCTTCTTCTCTCTTCTTGCACTCCAAGACCTCTAGTGCTGTCATGATGACTTTAGGCTTGTACAGAACAGAGGTGCTGTTCATTCCAGCGGGCTTCAGCTTTCTCCTTGCACAACGATCACCTTTCCCACGAAATAGGTCCTTTTCCTTTTGCCATCCTCCAGAAAAAAGAACGCAAAACCTGCTTGAAAGGGGAGGAGGATAAAAAAATAGAGTCAGAATAAGCATAAACCAGTATCTCAATAAATTAGTCTGCCCTCTTAAAAGATGTGACTTTAACTCTTAAGGAGCCAGTGAAGTAGGCTTTTAAATCCAGATATTCTGTATTCTGGTGAGGATGAAAAAAAAAATAGTAAAAAGAAGGTTTCGTGTTCCTATAGGTTGCATTAATATATATTTCTTTCCATATAGTGCCTGGTACTTATTAAATTCTTAATTAAATTAATAGGTATCTAATAAGTGTCCTTTGAGGCTAATAATGAAAATTTAATAAACTAAAAATCTATAGTACTATAATTTTATTACTTTTGTTAACAATCTTGAATAGGTAAGCCTGTGTAAATTCGAAAGCTTAGAAAAATATTTTATATACCAACTTCATTTTAAAGACATTGTTTTTCCACTCTTTAATTAGGGACATGTAACAAATGTCACTATATTATAACCCCACCCAAAGCAAAGAAACTTGGTGTTTCTGTCAATACAACCTTCTGAAAAATAAATGTGTAATTTCCAGTGACTTGTTTGAAATACAGATGAGTGTTTGTGAATCCTGATTATTCACTCGTAGATGGAACCCAGGTGGTAATAATTGTTTACAAAATGCTTACTGTGAGTTAACTACTGTACTAACTGATTTACATAATGATTTTACTTCACCTTTCCTGAAATTCCCATTTTTCAGATGTGGAAACTGAGGGTGAGATAGGTCAGACAACTTGCCCACCCTCAGTGGTGAATGGGGCTGTGGAGTAGTGACTTGGGGAGGGTTTGGCAAGGCAGTTTTGTTGGGAGGAGTCCTAAGGATTACGTGGGAGCCAGGAGAGTCATCCTAAAGCTTCATTTGTAGGCAAATATTCAGTTTTCACCAACGAGTAGAGACTTATTTAGGGTGGCAGTGGCTGATGGAGTTTATAGGGCTATAACCACCTGCCAAAGGTATCCATCGATATCATCATAACCCATGGTCAGAATTTAAGGCCAAAAGAGTCTGATTCTGGACCCCATGTTCTTTTTTATTATTATTTATTTATTTTTAATGGTTTTTAAATGTTTGTTTATTTTTTTGATACAGCATGCAAGCAGGGGAGGGGCAGAGAGATAGAGAGGGAGACTGATAATATGAATCAGGCTCTGCACTGACAGCAGCAAGCCCAATATGAGTCTTGAACCCACAAATCTTAAGATCATGACCTGAGCCAAAGTTGGACGTTCAACTCACTGAGCCACCCAGGCTCCCCTGGACCCCATGTTCTTAACCAGTAAGCTGTGCTGAGAGTCTTGGCCCATCAGAGATTACAGGTTCCATAGCCTCAGCTCCATACCACAGAACATTAATAATCCCTTCTACAGTTCCAGGCATTGTGCTTGGCTGGGGCACAGAAATGGAGAAGGTTTGCCTGAGAGACAGACCTTTGGTGAGGCCCTCTGAGAACTCCCAAACCCCTAGATGGTATTCAAGTAAGGGTCACCTTTTCCTGAATTCTGAATCATGCTGAAATGTATTTTAACACAAGCCACTTAAAGTGGTTTATTTTTCCTTGTTGAGGCAGCATCATATGGTGTTTAATAGAAACTCTGGAGCCAAATTGCCTGGGTTCAAATGCTAGCTTATTAACCAATTCGTGATATAACCATGGGCAATGGACTTTACCTCCTGGTGCCATGGTGTCCTGCTTTGTAAATCGTGACTGTAGTCCTGCCTACCTTGTGGGGTTTACGCAGATTAATTCTATTGTGTATATCTGATGTCTATATTTTACATGTAGATATGGATACTTAATATAGCTGATAAACCTGACATCTTAGGTTTACCTAAGACACACGGCTTTAGAGTCTAGCTGAAGGAATATGCATCTCAAAGTCTTGATTATTTAGCAATCTACACACTGAAAATGTTAGATGCAGCATAGTGAGACCTTAGGCTCGCCTTAGCAAAGCAGCACCAAGAAGCTCTTCATTCAAGGCCTCCTTTGATTCCCTTGAATAATAATAATTCATTGTTGTTAGCAGTTACTTGACCAATCAAATACACCTAAGTGACTTGAACACTTCCCTATCTAAGTTCTTTTTTAACAAGTAGAAAATGACATCCTCCTCACTGATGTCTGTTGAAAATATTGGCACAAACTTAGAAGGACACCTGAGCCAAACCACAGACCAGAGAAGGATCTAGGGGAGAAGAAGATGCACGTTAGCTTTCCGGAAGCCTCGTCCAGCAGGAACAATAATGTGCCGACAGTCGCCACGAACCAAAACTAAAACTGCAAGGGGAGCCCAGGCCGGGCAGTAACTGCTAAGTCTCTTCTTCTTCATTTTTTAAAAATGTTTATTTATTTATCTTCAAGAGGAAGAGTGTGGATAAGGAGCAGAGAGAGTATGTGGAGTACAGGGGAGGAGCAGAGAGAAAGAGGAGAGAGAGAATCCCAAGCAGGCTCCACACTGTCAGCGCAGAGCCCAGCACGGGGCTCCAACTCACGAACCAAGAGATGATGACCTGAGCCGAGACCACAAGTCGGACGCTTCACCAACTGAGCCACCCAGGCGCCCCAAGTCTCTTCGTTCACGTACTCATTCTGTGCCCAGCACCTACCGCTGATTTCCACAGCCATCTTTGGTCTTGGTTCAACATCCAGCATTCATTTTTGAAGTGCAGACTATCTTGCCAACTACATCCCGTCCCACAGCTTTCCCATTAGAAAACAGGTATTGGAACATGACGATTCGAAAAACTTACAGTTGTTGCTCTATTTGTACATTTTTAGAAGTTTTAAATTTTAGAGGTAATACCCAAGAGAACAGTGCATATTTTTAAAATTAGCAATTCAGGAAACTTGTCGGAAAATATCCCATCTATTCTCTCTCACAGTGAAGTGAGGAACAGATCAGAATTGAGGAAGAGGCTTACCACCTCATGTGGAACCAAGGGGTAATAACTCCAAGCCACTGGAAGAGCTTGCAGCCAGAATATGCGTGAAAACTCATGACCAGTGTAGAGCAGTGGAGGCCAACCCAAACGTGTTGTCAGTTTTGAGTATCAGACAATGAAAGTCAGAGGTGAGGAGTAATGGAGTAAATGATGAGTAAATGGAGAAAGTGACCAGGGGATGTGAAGTAAGGGGAGAAGAAATGAAGCTACTGAACGTTTTCTGTAAAAGGTAAGGGTTGAGCTGTGATCAGAAAGAGAGGGCAAGAAGAGAAAAACCATGTCTTGTGTAGTTTTGTTTAAAAAGCTGTTTTGTGGTAATTTTTTAAAATTTTATTTAAATTTTTTTAAATTTTTTAATCCCAGTATAACTAATATACAATGTTGTATTCATTTCAGGTATACAATATAGTGATTCAACAATTCTATACATGGCTCAGTTCTCATCTTGGTAAGTGTACTCTTAATCCCCATCACCTATTTCAGGCATCTCCCAACCCTTTCCCCTCTGGTAACCACCAATTTGTTCTCCCCATTGAAGAGTCTGGTTGTTGTTTTTTGTTTTTTTGGTTCTTTGTCTTTTTTTGTCTTTGTTTACTTTGTTTCTTAGATTCCATGTATGCGTGAAATCGTAATGGTATTTGTCTCCCTATGACTGACTTATTTCACTTAGCATTACACCCTCTGGATCCATGCACGTCATTGCAAATGGCAAGATTTCATTCTTTATGTAGTTTTGGTCAAAGAAGTACCATATGATTTGCAGTACTCAAAACCTGTCAACATTAGGTCTGCTTCTAAAGAAGCACTGCCTAGAGAACTACGGTTAATCCTTAACACCAAGCCTCTTGCATATTATGATGATGTGACAATGGAAAGGATCAGGATCAATGGGTCCAATGGTTTCAGGTGGGTAGCATTGTAAGGATGTTCTGAAGGATAAATTGGTCCAGAATCCGGGACAGAGTGAAGAGAGATAAGAAATGAAGAGGAACAGTTTGCTTATTTGGTTGGTTGGTTGGGGGGGGGGGTGGTGGTGGTGAGGGGACAGTTGTGCAAATGGTAATCTAAGCATGTATTTGTGAGAACTTCTGGATTGCCTCTTTCTCTGATACTATTTAGGCAAGTGTAGATCTTGGGAACTGAGACCAACATAACTCCCTATTTCTGAATTAAGCAATGCTGGGGCCAGGCGTAAGAAACCTTAGCTACTTGCTTCAGGAAATACTTGCGCGTAGAAGGTAAGGTTGCCATCTGACCAAAGCAACCTGCTAATCACAACTTGCTTCAAGACTCCTAGCCACGGCTATCAGTCCAAAGCTACTGCGTCATAACTGATTCCCAGTCTCAATCAGGCCCCACTTTGCAAGTCCTGCCTGAAAATCACTCACTTCAGGCCCTAAAATCCTGTAAACATTCCTCCCTTAGCTTGCTTCATTAAAACAAGTCAGGGCCGAGTGTACTTTCCTGGTTTTGGTGTGTTGATCTGGGTTAGAGGGTCAGATACCAGACAGAACTGTGGGGCTGACTCTCCTGTCAGTGTGGCCTTTGATGGAATGGAAATGGGCTTGAGAGAAGCTAAGACAAAATAATTTCACACTTACTCTGGACCTTAAAGATAAATAACTCTATCTTTACTCTTAATTAGTTTTTAGGGTTATTGGATAACAGTCAAATTACTATCTGGGGACAGGACACTTGATCACTAAAGTTTTGACTTTATGTCAAAACGGCTACATCAGAATGTCACATTGTCCTGCTAGGACAGAGATTTCATTGTGTCTGTAAATTGTTTTAGATGCTAGTGATTTTTCTTACAAAGGGCTTGTAGAGATTTTCAAAACATCATCATATTCACATTGGAAAGTCCATAATGCAGCAATACGATGTAAAGCATCTACAGGGAACTCTGTGAGCTTCCCACCAATGGAGGTGTGAGTCAAGTTCCAATTATGGGACAGGGGCCTCTATGACCTTCAACTATGCATCTCTAACAAGTCAGGCTGGCTTGGCTAAATCTTTATTTGGATTTGTCAAAAGTCGTTTTTCTTTGTGTTTCTCAACATTTTGCATACATGCCTTTGATTCATCATGGAGCACTACATGCCTTAGAAAGGACAACCTCATGGGATCACTTTTCTCTTTAGAGGTTCTAAAGAAAAGTTAACTTCCTGAGTTAAAAAGGAAAAATGGTTCCGGCAGGGAAGAAGGAAGGGGCTTTTTCAGAGTAAAATTGAGAAGCCACCCGGAGGACAGCAGGTGGGGAAGCATCAGGCAGTTAAGACGGTGGCAGTCAGCAGGTACACAGCATGACCCACGACGCTAACTGATAGGAATTACACCTGTTGTTTCCATAGTTTTAGGAACAGTTGATCTAAAAGATGTGGGAACCTGCCTTTATATTAGGATAATTCAGTGAGAAACGTGCCACTGAAACTTAGGCCAAGTGATACCCATGCTTTGCTGCCTTCTGGGGCTCTTTCTCTGAAGAGCCACAGGCATGTAAAGGCACAAACCCAAAGACAAAAGCACTCCATTGTTCATAAAGAAAAGACTTACATAGTGTTTTCAAAGAAGTGCATCAAAGTGCATGGTAATGAGAGATTTTTATTAAAAATGAAAAGTCAGCTATACATATATTCCTTGAGGCAAAAGATAATGTCTGTTTTGATGCCTAGCATAAGACATGGCCCATAGTAGGTATTCAATAAATTCCTGTTGAATACTACAGTTCATCGTTACAACTCGGCCTCCTTTTGGCTGACTGCTAAAACCCTAAGGGAAAAAAAAATTACTGTGAAAGAATTGCCTGTGACTCGTTGGAGATACATGTATCAGCACTGATTGCCTGTAATGTTTTCAATCGGGCTCGTTAAGATATAACAGGCAATAGGGGGGCCCGGGTGGCTCAGTCAGTTAAGCATCCAACTTCAGCTCAAATCATGATCTCACGGTTTGTGAGTTCGAGTCCTGAGTCAGGCTCTGTGCTGACAGCTCAGAACCTGGAGCCTGTTTCAGATTCTGTGTCTCCCTCTCTCTCTCTGCCCTTCTGCCGCTCACACCCTATCTCTCAAAAATAAATAAATGTTAAAAGAATTTTTTTAAAAAGATATAGCAGGCAACAGAAACATTCCAACCAAGGAGTATTAAAAACCTGGACACAGGAACTGGTAATGTCAGGCATGACATGGGAGTGTGTGAAGGGTTTATAGAACTGTCAGTTGATCATAGATTTCACCTGTCATTCAACTTTGAGCGAGAGTTCTGTGACAGGTAGGCCAGATCACAGACAAAACTATGAATGGTAGACACGCAAAAGGACGGAGCACACTGCTTGGCCACGAGCGGACAAGCGGGTTCTGCTGTGTTGGGTCCAGGATGGTGAGGGGAGACAGGAGCCATGTTTTATACAAACAGATACATGGGGATACTTGAATGGTGAATTCAGCGAATTGAGTATGACATACACCCATTACTATGACCACAGTCATCCGTTTAGGGCTCTAACCTATGTGGGTAACAGTGTTAGGCTTAATTAGAAAGAGACCTTACTCTTTAGAATTGAAATGTTCAGGAGAGAGGAATCGAAAATGGCAGGCGAAAGAGTGGACCTACTAATACAAACATAAAAGAAAATAAAACGTTGACAATTAAAGGTGTTTAAAGCTGAGAGAAGATCTGCAGATCACGTACGTTGAGGCTTTGTGTTGGGAGAGGGGCCAGCAAGCCAAACAGAGAACTGATTTGTCCCAAGTCGTCCTGGTGGTGACCCACAGTGCTGACAGCTGAGCCAAGAGCCACCCAGACCAAAGGGCGCTGGGAGAAGGGGCCATGAGTACGGTATTTGGATGGAAAAATGCTGCCTATGTTGCACACACGGTGTTGAGGTCAGCAGCATTTTAAATCTGGGAAAATTCACTTTTTAGAACAGCCCCTTCCCTCCTGCTTGCTTAAAACTGTCGATGTTTTTCTTATTGCTTAGTGTTGATTCTGCTGTACTTAACAACGGCCTACCTTACACGATAAACTCCTAGAGATTAGAGGTTTGTCGATTTGGTGTCCTTTGCCATAGTCTGGTAACACCTCACCCCCATGCAAAGCCATGCTTAAAATAAAAAGCCTGTGTTTGGACAACAAAGGCACCCAGCGAAGAAGCTAAAATGAATATGGTTACAGAAATATGGGAACATTTGGTTGGTGTTTTTACTTTAAGCGATCTCTATTGATGAGTTATGAAGAGATATTAATCTCCCCTGAGCTCACAAGACACAATGGCCAACACCAGAGCTCCACTTTACAAATCATTTTACCATTAGCCTGAACAGCTCTAACACATCAACAACCAGGGCAAGTGCATTTGCTTTATTTTAAGGTAGAATATTTATTTTGGATAATGGATTATTAAATAGATATGTATCATTTATCTCTGCAAGTCGTTTTATTGAGAATGATTTATAGCACATCAACAGCCATTGCAAATGCATTTGCTCTCTTTTGAGGGCCGCTCATTTTATTATGAATGGCTTACTGAGCAGAGAGAAGCCAATTGCAGAAAACCTGCTTTCTCAGAGCTGTGATGTTTTATCAGGGTTGCCTTACACATATTTCTGCAAATTACTTATAAAGCTTTTCCTGGCAAAATATTCGGAAGCCCAATTAACGTTCCAATTCCATAGGGCCATTCTGGGAAGGAGGGCGTCCACGAAAGGGACTCTGAAATCTGGCATCCTTTGAGTTAAGTGGCAGCAGCATACTCTGACACGATCCTATCAAGGAGACTTTGATTCCTCATCTGAAATGCCGGTATGAATTAGACATTTATCTATTAGAATTTGGATGACATTACAGAATTCACAGCTGAGAACGTGAAGGAAAGAACACCTCTAGCTGATCAACTTTTCTGTTACTGCTGCCCGAAGAGGTCATAGTGTTTGCCATTCAAGTACATGGTGGTTTATTGTGTGTGAAAATTACAGAAATGGACATGAGATGCAACCTTGGCACTAATGGCTCGGATTGTTTTTTTAAAAAAAAATTCGACTATTAAGTGTATCTTTAATACTCTAATGTACACGGAGACAGAAAATACAGATCCTTGGCTACAGTGTAATACTGTCAGATTTTTAATTTCGGAAAAGGTAAACACTGCCAAGTTTTGAAGGTCTGTATCAAGGATACTGACATAATTTTCAAAGTCACAGGGTAATACCGCGGCACCTCCCCTCAACATAAAACCCAGGGGGTTGACACCAGCACATCTCTCCTTAATCTACCCCGTGCATAACAATGTTGCCACGGAGCCTTCCTGAATATTTGCAGCCACACAGGCAGCAGTGGGTTTTGCAAATGAGGTGGGGGTGATGTATTTTATTGCTGATACTGTTTCACCTGTATTTAGTTCCACTGACACGGCAAACCCTGCGGCCAATTGTCCTTATTATAGCCCCTGTGTATTTCTCCCAGTGCACTTGCACAGGGGGAAGATGTGAGCACGGAGCGTACTTAACTGCCAAGCTGAATGGCTCTGTAATGTAGCTTCAGTGTGGCATAAATTAAGCTGTCATTTTTTTGGCAGCAAGTGCAGAGAGGCGATTTTCCTGTACTGTAACATTTGAAACAACAATTTTCTGGCTCCAGTACTGACTGACAGTTCTGTGTGATACATTCTCAACGTGTGTGCTTCAGGGCTGCAGCTGGAGACTGCCTTCAGGGCAAGGTATTGTCTCTATTAGCAAATCCTGGCTGTGGATGCCCTAACTTCATCGCAGCATCGCTTCCTGACTCCCGCTGCCGCTCAGCCCAAGGAGGCTGCCAGCAGGCCAGCAAAAAATGGCACTGGAGATCTATCGACCCCCGAGCAAGGATTGTAAGCTTGTTTCTCATATGCAAAATGGTCTTTTGTCATGAAAATCAGGTTGTGTGTTCCTGTGTGTTGGCTCTAACTGGGCAAAGCCTTTTAGGAATAGGGAGATTTGCTGGAGCTGAGTGGCTGGGCTGAGGTCTGGAGGGCAGGAAGCACTGTTGGGTGCTCTGATGGGCTTCCAGGCGTGGACTGGGAGGGGACTACTACTGTTCCGTTTCCCGTGCTGCAGGTTAGCTACAGTGCAAAAGCAGAATGTTGAGAAAGGTAATGAGGGGTGTCGGCAGGAGGGTCTCCGGAGGGGCCACGGCAAACTGCTCTTTCTTTAAATGTCCTCTATCCCCCTCCCCACCCCCAACCCCCACAGGTGACTATAAAGCAATATGGCACCACTACCTGCCAACCCTCTTGAATACACATAAAGGGCAGCAAAGGTTACCTTGAAAGCAGTTAAAATAAAACTGTAATCACATCAGTCAGGATGCAGCAGGGAGAAATAAGTTATGTTAGCCCTGAACTTGTACGTAGAGTTGTTGCTGGTGGACTAGAAGAATGAGGTTGCCCCCGCTCCCCCCGTGAGATCAAAGGCTTTCACCAGCTCAGTGAGGCAAGACTTCACCTACACTTGCCCCCAGAGTGGGCCGTGACCATATTGGTCATGGGAGGAATGGCCGACTTTCCGGAGTTGGCATAGTGAAGCTATTTGCTGAGTGACATGTTCCCCAGTCAGTAAGTTCTTTCCTATAAAGAACCTAAATCTTTTTCTGTTAGTTTCCCTTACTGTGTTTGGTGCTATCATCAGGGGAAGAGGAAGAACATGCCTTAGCAGTCTTCATAAAATAACCTTTAGAGGCTGTCTGCTCTCAGGTTCAGATATCTTGGTTTCTATCATATTCCCAAATAAATACACAATGTTTGCAGTGGCTCAACTACTGTTCAAGGGATACAGAGCTAGATTACGGATTAAAATTCAAGCCCTTCTTTTATGGCCCGAGACATACTTTCCTCGCCTGTTTCCCACCACTGTCTAGGCTCACATCCGTGATGCTGATACCTCCTAACTGGCTAGATAGAGCTGGCCACGTTTCCTCTTGCTTTTGTGTCGTGGCTAAAGTGGATTTATTTATGGGACGTGACTACCCCACGCCTCCTTTTCCTGATTAACTCCCCCTCAGACAGGAAGGCTTCTCTGACCAAATCCTCCTGCAGCCAAGTCGGGATTAGACATTTGTGCTCTCTGTTACTTGAGGATCTCATGTATATCTCTCTTTCAAATTTTAATTGTCTTTTATCTGCCCATCTGTCAAGCTACAATTTATGGCTTTTATATGGGGACTGTACTCTACTCTGCAACCCTGCCACAGTACATAATAAGTATGTAATAGGTATTTAATAAATATTTCACTAAATGGTTATTGTTTTCCAGATACATCCACAAATCATAAATCCCCAATTACAGAAAACCAGTTCTCTGATAATGGCCCACTTCTCTTTTCTTGAGGAAAAAAAGAATTACTATATAGGTAATTCATGCTATATTTCTTTTATCACATCCTATCAAAATCCATCTTTTAACCATTGCATCAAGTTGCTACATTTCTGATCCACATCCAGCCCATGGTCAACTAGCTTCTAAATATCTTCCTGCTGTGCATAATAGTCTACGATTCCCTAGAGCTTATTTCTGCAATTTGCTAGGCTATGATCATTCACATTGAATTTTCATTCTGCTTATTCTAAGCCATATTACAAGCTTGTCAAAACTATTTTAAGTCCTCAGGCTAGATTTAAAGATTCCATGTTTTCTCTGCCCATGACAGGATAAGACAAGGACAATATATATGAAAACAAAAGGTTCAAGCCCCAAATTGATAAATACTCCTCAGGATCTGAAGTCAGCCTACGACAGCAACTGTTCTAAAAACGAGAAACTGGGGAGAAAACAGACCTGGGTTCTGATCTGGGATTCAACACTTACAGGCTATGTGATTTGGAGTAAGTCACATAATCATTTAATATTTACCCTACATAAAATGTGTTTGTGCAAATATGAGTACTGTGGCAATGCATATCAGAAATGATCCGAGGGGTACCTGGGTGGCTCAGTCGGTTGAGCGTCCTACTCTTGATTTTGGCTGAGGTCATGACCCCAGGGCTGTGGGATCAAGCCCTGTGTTGGGCTTCACACTGAACGTGGAGTTTGCTTAAGATTTTTCTTTCTTTCCCTCTGCCCCCTCCCCTGTTTGTGTGATTTCTCTCTCTTGAAAATAATAATAATAATAATAAAAAAGATTTAGAAGTTGGGAAAGATTAAGTGAGAGTATTTTCTGTTACTCTTGAGCCTTTAAAAACCATACTGATTTGCAACCAATGGGAAAATAGTCTCTGCTGATTCTCCATTTTCTCCATATCCTCCTCCTCCTCATCATCTTCATAAAATTTATTAATTACATACCTACTTTATAAAAGTCTCTAAACCAAGTTCTGTAGTAGCCTATTAACCAACCGAACAGTGGGAAATCTTCCCATTGTATCTTTCCTTAAAAGGCTTACAACACACCCACATAAAACAAAAATGGAACCCGAGGTGTTCTACATGCTAAATGCCAGTGAGTATTTCCCAAAATACCTGCTATCACAGGTGGCTGGGACAGCTGCAGGCAATGTTATTTCAACCCAGTCCTTGACGTTTTGTCAGAATTCTAGTAAGTGGAGAAGAAGAGAAAGGATAGCTCCTCAGGGGAGGAGATAGTATGAGCAAAGCTTCAGAGGTAAGATGTGTGCACCCACTTTCAGAGCAGTATGATCTGCCACAGGCAAAATGTGGAAACAACCCCAGTGTCCATTGACAGATGAACTGATACACAAAATGTGTCATCGGCTTACAAGGGAATATCGTTCCGCCTTCAAAAGAAAGGCAATTCTGGCACATGCTGCAGTATGGATGAGACTTGGTGACGTCATGCTAAGAAGCCAGTCATAAAAGGACAAAATACTGTACAATTCCACTTATATGAAGTACCTAGAGACGAATTCACAGAGACAGAAAAGTAGAATAGAGGTCACCAGGGGCTGGGGGCAAGAGGGGATAGGCGATTGTTACTTAATGGATGTAGAGTTTCAGTTCTGCAAGATGAAAAGAGTTCAAGAAACGAGTGGGGGTGATGGTTGCCCAAAAATGGGAATGTGCTTAGTGCCACTGAACGGTACATTTAAAAATGGTGAAGATGGCAAGTTTTGTGCTGTGTGTATTTCAGCACAATTTTTTATTAAAGTTCAGGGTTAGAAAAGTGTAATTTAGAGAAAAATGAATAGATTTGACTGAAGCATAAGTTTATGTAATAGGTTAGTTGAGGGCAAATTTAGAAAGAAACATTCACAGATGGGATCACAGAAAGTCTTCACGAGCCCTGAGGATTTGTTGATGAAGAATCACCACGGGATTTTGAGCATGGGAAGGATGTTGTCAGAACCGGGCTTTGGGAAGTTTGGACAGACAGTGCTATGTAGGTTGGCTTTGGAAGCCTGAAGGTGAAGGCAGGAGTCTAATGTCACTACATTTCGCTACTTGAAGAATGAGATAAACCCAAAATGAGGGTGACGAAGAGGGCATGAAAAGGATAGAAGGGACTTGGTGAAGAACTGAGAGCACCAGGCGGCTGGCTGACTGGGGGCGGAGAATTGAGGAGGTAGGAATTAGAGGTAGTTCAAAGACTGTGCTTGAGAACCTTGGAAACTAGAACTATTATGCAAAATGACAATATTAACAGCTTGTTAGAAGGTGGTGAATTCAGCTCAAAACATTGAATTTGAGAAGATGGGGAATTATATAAAGGAAGATACTCATCAGGCAATAGGTGCTCAACAAAAGATCAGGACTTGAGACAAGTATCCAGAGTCATATCCTAAGGAATAGGAAACGGGCCATCACAAAAGAGAAGAGGAGAGGGAAAAATATTATTGGATGCCCTCCACCACACCTCACGAGAAGCTTCCCCGACCATAGCACAACCCTATGCATTAGATGGCAATATCCTCATTTGCAGAGATGGAGACTGAGACGCAGAAAGGTGAATTAGCTTGCCCAGTTTCACAAGTAAATAATAAGGGGCAGGGCCAAAGAGCAGGCACGATGACCTAACTTCAGACCCCATTCTCCTTCCTCACGATTCCATACCTTCTCTCTTGGAAGACATGACTTCTAGCTTTGGCTGTCTAAGGAAAGATCAAGAAAGAGTAACCAAGAGTAAGGACAGAGTATAAATAACAGAAGGTAGAGGTAAGGAAGCTCTACAGTTAGGAGAGAAAGTGAGGAGAGAGCAAAGGCACAGAAAGGTGGTGATCAAAGATGTAGAAAGAGGGTCAGGGTAATGCTGCTTCCCAAGGTCATGAAAGGAGCACTTAGGCAAGATGCAGACTACAGGGCCAGAGGAATCAAGGCTGGGTTTGGCCACGATGGGGCCAGACCGTAAGAATTTAGGAGGAAAGCGAATGGTCAGAAACGGAAATAGCATCACTTGCTTGAAAACCTTGACTGTGAATCATATTTCACCTACCTTTATGATTTTTAAGTTGTTGGAAAACTTCGGGAAGTATTTTAAGAGTTAAAAGATAAGAAAAGCTTTTCAACTGGAGATTGGAACTTGGGTTCTAGCCCGGTTTTTGAATGTAGCTGTATGCACTGGTCAAGAAACTTATCCCTACCGGCTTCCCATTCCTCCATCAGAAAGGTTCCCAACCCCTTAACATGAAAGTTGTGCCCTAGCTATGAAGATTTGGTTTACCTTTCTGAACAAGTTGGAAAAAAAAATTCCTTTGTTTTTCTTAAAAACCAAAGCCATAGCACTACAAATCTGCACATCCAACAATAATACTAACCAATGCAGAGTACCCATTTGTGCTCGGCCAGGTACCTTTGTAAGCTCATTATACATATTAACTCACTGAATCCTCCCACAATCCGGCCAGGTAGGTTTTATTGTGAGTCTCTTTTTATAGATCGTGGGACTGAGGTAAAGAATTCTGAAATTTACTGAGGGCATATACTTAGGATGTAGTAAAAATGGACAGTCTGAGGCCAGATCCCCGTGAGTTATCAACCGGGTACAAAGTCATTCTGCATTTTCATTTACCTGCCATCTTGTTCTGAATAAAATAAATACCCAAATACCCAATGTCACTGAAGCTTTTTGAAACCAACTTGGCTTCCATTTTTTGCCTTCAAAAAGACCTGGGGAGCCAGGAATCCTATACTGGGAATTCTCTAAATCCTTGCACCTCGAAGTGTGGCCTACAATCCGGCAGCATGGGAGCTTGTTAGAAATTCGGGAACTCGGGCCTCTCCCCAGACCTACTGAATCAGAATCTGCATGTTCACAAGATTCTCTGGGATTCACGTGCACACTGAAGCTTGAGGAGCATGCATCTTCAGTGCTCTCTCTAATCCCTTCCAGCACTGGTGTTCTATGATTCTATCCATTTCCTCTCCTGCTGTCTCAGCATTCTTATTCATCCAGTAGTGAGTTCTGCAGAATTAGTCCAGGATTATTTATTTGCCACCCAATATCTTATGCTGTATTATCAACTGAGGAAGTTAAGTCATTTCCATTAAATGAATGTGACCTCTATTGATTTTTACAGCCCTCCAGTTCTGAACTTGACTAAATGTTGCATCTTTCACCCATAATGTGACACACATGTCTCTAATGGCAAAAGTGTAACCCACTTCTTTCTTTTTTAACGTTTATTTTGAGAGAGAGAGAGAGAGAGAGAAGCAGTGAAAGAGAATCCCAAGCAAGTTTCCCACCAGCAGCATGGAGCCCGACACAGGCCTCAAATTCAAGAACAGTGAGATCATGGCCTGAGCCAAAACCAAGAGTTGGATGCTTAACCTCCAACTGAGCCACCCAGACGCCCCTCCCATTTCTTGAGGTCCTGACCGACATGTATGGAGAGTGCTTCTCTGTCACTTACCTTCAGATATTTTGACACGTTCTCATAGCATTATTGCCTGCTAACAGAATTAACTACAAATTCCCTTCCAAATTCCCTCTGCAAACTTCTATCAGTAGGTTTTACTGTATTCAAATGGCTACTGCCAGTCAGACAGCATCACCTGCTCAAATGCTCACTCCCAGCAGCCTCTTCGGAAGGTACCAGCTTTTATTCGAACCAAGGGAGGACACAGTTAAGACTCCATGCTGCTGAGAGATGATGTCTTGTTGCTCTTCTGTTGGAATGTAAGGCCCCATGTCAGGGAGCTGTGAGTCGAGGAGCAGCACCGAGTGGAATCCGTGAGACATTCTCCCTTCTCGCTTGCTTTTCAAGGGAATTCAAAAGACATGGCCATTTGGTCACTGTTCGTGTTACAGGTTTTCAGGCTGCGTCAGGGTGTTTTATGAATAAGCTTGGCACATTTATTATATCCACACTGAGTAGCATCGTTATAATTAAGTGCCTGTCACAATTTCCATTACACACACCCCTGTTTTAAGGGACTGAACACACAGCCATAAAATTTACTTTTGACTGAAACTTGGCATGCCTGAATCCAATGCCTAATCACACTTTTCATAAAAAGCATAAAATCATATTATATTTCCCAAATACTAACTTCCTCATAATACCTTTTTGTTCCAAGGAACAAAGATGCTACTTCTCCATCTCAATATAGTCAACAATTGTTTTTTTTTTTTTAATTTAAAACATAGATATGATAGACTGGAACAAAAGTATGCTATAGGGCATAAGAAATCTCATAACATGACTGATTTATAAACCTGATGCTATATTTTCAAGAATTAGCAGTAATGATTACATTAAATGCTATAAATTATGTGCTCATGTAATTGTATATGAATAGCCTAAAGAATCATATAATACAACATATCTGGGGCAGTAACATCCAGCAACCTGCCATACACATGGCTCTTTCTCAGCTGTGCTTTGAGTGGGGAGGGGGTGGGGAGAGAGAGAAAGAGACAGAGACAGAGGTAGAATATGAACATGTCACTTTTGTGGATGAATTGCCAGATGGGTAAATATAACAAAGCCACCAGGAACCCCATATATAAAGAGAAATGATAAAGTGCTACTGTGGCAGAGTGAATAACAGTTTCCCGATGATATCCATGTCCTAATCGCTGGAACCTGTGGACCTGTCACCTTATACGGCTGAAGGGACTTTGCAGGTGTGATTAAATTAAGGATCTTATGATAGGGAGATTACCCTGGATTACGTGATGGACCCAATGTAATCACAAAGGTCCTTATCAGAGCAAGGCATGATGGCGTAGAGTCAGAGAAGGTGATGAGACTGAGGCAGAGACCCTAGTGATGTGGGGTCATGAGCCAAGGGATGTGGACAGCTTCTAGAAGCTGGAAAAGCAAGCAAATGGATTCCCCCCCTTAGAGGCTCCAGAAAGAAAGCAGTTCTGCAGACGCTTTGGTGTTAATGCCAACCACCTCAAGAATTCTAAGAAGATACATTTATGTTGCTTTATACCGCTAAGTGGTAATCTGTTACAGCAGCAACGGGAAACTTATACAAATACTTTAGGAAATTAAAAGTGCAGAGAAGAGGGGCACAGACTAAATCCAATATTTAAAAAAAATGTTAATAGCTGCTAGTATCTTTCAGAGACATACAAGGAAATGTGTAGGAGAAAACTATTTTATTAAAAAGTTTTGAATTATTTTTTTTCTCAATGATTCACATTTTAGAGGTTCCATTACCATTACTGGTAAACCTAATTGCACTGGTTCAGGAACAGGATAGCACAGGTCTCTTAAACACCTGAGGTTCCCCCCAGAGTGATAGGTGCTGGTTTGCACATCATATTGCTGGGATGTTCAGGTTGACTTACTGCTAAATGCAGACGCCTTTATTGGTTGGGAGGATAGTTATCACTGGAAAGGTTTGGGCTTCTCATCCACCTTTTAAGTAAGGTGCTTCTGGTAACGCGTGTATGGCTAAGTCCGTTTTATTCGACACTGCCTTCCTAACAGGAGCATATTAGACCTAGAAGCCAAATCCCTGTAACTGTCTTACTTGTGTGAGAGAAAGAGAGACAGGAATGGAAGCACCAGCTCCTGCAAAACCCTAGTGCACACGCTGTCCTGGATATAAGACCTTGGCACGTTTTCTTTTTTTATTGAATAATGTTAGCAAATAACGGACTAGGTGTTCAGCTACAGAGATGACCAGATTGTGAAAGTGATGAGTCTCCAAATTACCCTAATTTGTCTTAGGCCCCCAAAACCACTTCCCCACCTTTGCATGTCGCACTGGCAATGACATCAAACGGGTAGCAGTGAATTATGTCCCCATGTAGGCTGAACTCTTGTGCCCCAGCTGAGGAAGGGAAGCATTCACACCAGCACGATTCCCCCCCCAGAGTGTTCCAGAACTTCTGGAGGGCTGGAACAATTATCCTGCATGTGTCCATCCCTAAAGCCTGCATCCTGAGCCACACACAGTGATAGAGATCCAGATAACAGAAAATGTGCAGGTAAACAAATAACCATGTAAGAACGCCTCCTCTCCACACACAAAAACAAAAATAAAACCAAACACGCCATACATTTAAAAAGGAGAGCTGCCATTTTTTTTTTTTTGGCTTTGTTGGGCATTTTTAAACTCTGCAAGTGACCGACCGGGACTGAACAACTCTTTCAAACTATAACAGGGCCATTAGATTATTTTTATCTGGCTTTACGCTAAATGGATCCCTAGGTAGCTGAAAAAGAGCTGAAAATTGACCTGAATTTATATGGGGGCCCTGTATTTGCAAACCCTTGGCACACTTACTTGTTATGTATGGTTCTTATCCCTTTTGGCCTTGTAAGAGAGTTATTTATACATGTGTCTAATCTCCATTCCTGGACGGGGTGGGGGGTGGGCATTAGAATCTAGGTACAATTTGGTACCTAGTCATTGCACAACAAGCATACTGGAAGAGAGAGAGAGAAGGGGGAAAGCTGAAGAGGGAAGTAAGCTAGCCCTTCCCAGGTACCTTAGATATTTCCACAGTAAAAGCCATATGAAATAGGGAATACACTCGACATTTTGGCTGCAAGGGCCAACACTCCAGGCCTTTCTGTTTCTGGCTTCATAGGTCACCAGGAGGTTGGCACCAGGCATGCCCGATGAGGCTAAAGGAGAAGCTTGGACAGTGCTGACTTTCTGGCTTCACCAATCGTTCTGATGGATGTGTTGTGGGCTTCCCCACCCCACGGGTTCAGAAGCATCTCTCCAGAGAGGTTCGTCCCCATTGGATGAAGCTAGTAGAGACCACAAGGTCAGTTTGCCATATACTTCCACACTGCTTCGATGAGTAGTTGTTACTTAATGTAATCTGAAAGCTGAATTTCAAGCTTGTTACCTCCCACCTGGTAACTGTAGGACTTGGGCTCCTGGTCTCAGGGAGAAGTAGGGGATTATCCCTACCCAAGAATCTCTGGGGCTGTGTTACATGTGCTTGTGACTCAGACTGAGCCAAGGCGCCTCCTCTTTGGGAAGTTGGACCCTCTGGAGGGCAGTCTCAAGGGCTGCCTGTACCGTCAGCCTCTCCCTGGTCACCGTCCCATGCTCTAAGGTGGCCACTGTCCTAGGCAATGTTTCTACTATTTCCACAGAGTTCTTTCATCCTCTGGGTAACGTGAAACTGGCAGCTGGTTTTGCCAAAGCAGCTCAGAGACTGTGGTTTGGCAAGAAGAGTGAGCTGATTCCACAGCCCTTGTATCTTGTCTTCTTTATCTTTCAGTGGACTTCACTGAGTCTCCTGATTCCACACAGCCAGGGGTGCTGGCCCCTGCCCTCGTTTAGACCCTCCCTCCCCCACTATTCCTTCTTCTGGAAGGCAGCGTTGATGGCAAAATTCAATACAAGTTTCATTTTAAGTGATAAGTTGTGGTGGTTGCCTAGCAAAGGCATAGCTTGTCTCATGCTCTTCCCGTCTCCTTTTGTTGGATGGTCAGCCTGGAGTTCTCAGTTTCTCCTTCAAGAATTTTCCCTAGAGGGGCGCCTGGGTAACTCAGTCGGTTGAGTGTCCGACTTCAGCTCAGGTCATGATCTCACAGTTCGCGGGTTTAAGCCCAGCATTGGGCTCTGTGCTGACAGCTCAGAGCCTGGAGCCTGCTTCAGATTCTGTCTCCCTCTCTCTCTGCCCTTCTCCTCCTGCTCTTTATCTGTCTCTCTGTCTCTCTGTCTCTCTGTCTGTCTGTCTCTCTCTCTCTCAGCAATTCTTGGCAATGCTGTCACCCACCAGGAAACTACTCTCCACAAGAACAAAATGGTAGCAGGCCTATTTCACCGAGTCTCAGCATTTTACCTTTTGGGGCTGGGTGGTGCTTCCTCTAACCACACTGACCTCTAACTGCATGGGACCACGTTCTGAGGGACAGAATGGCTGGCTGCTCTAACTATGAAGGACTGGCAGGAACTTTTGAGCTTCTTTCAGACAGCTTGTAGTTCTCTCTGGAGTCACTGAAGGTGGCCTCCTGCTCCCCGGGGAACCTGGAAGCCTGTCTCAAAGCAGGTTACTGAGGATCGCAGCGGGACTTAGGTAAGGCTGGCCAAATCTGCAGTATGTCTTCCTTCAGGGCCCTTTCAGAAACAAAGTTTCTAACCACCGTATGCAGGAAACTTGCCCACCTGCCTGCTACAGGCATCAGGGTTTCCTCCTACCACCTTCCCTTTGCCCCTTCTGCGGCTGGCTCCTCGGTGTGACCTGTGCAGCCAGCACTTCTAGTGCTTTCCTCTTGCGGTTTGCTGAACGGGCTTCCTCACTGTCTTACCCTGTGAGTGGGCCCACTTGGAGACAGGTATATGCTCAAGCTTAAGACAGAGGAGGCTGTTGTTACACATGAGGATCCTAGCCCTACCTGCCACCAGCCACTTCATCTTTCTCCAGGAAAAAGTTCACTCGTTTAGAAGTTTTCTGACGGATGTAGAGGAATGAGCAATCACTTTCTAGGGATCCCTCCCCTTTCCTTGTATCTTGCTAAGGGTAGAAAGAAAATTGACATTCTCAGCAAACTCTGGAAGACTACATTCACACTTTCTTCTCTCCTGACCGTTGTGACAAGCACTGTCTATGCCTGAGGAGGAGTTTTAACAAACAAATCAATTAGCTCTGATCCCCTGAGCAGTAGTTAATCCCTGATGCAGAAGTACGTGATCCAGGATTCAAATAACCCCAGAGGAACCCCACGACATGTATCTCGAAAACCCTGGGCCTCTCGGGATTCTTCCAGTGTGATGTCGTTGTGACTGAATCACAGACCTCACGAGATCTGTAGTCCACATCTAGGTTGCTCAATTTTTATTTATTTATTTATTTTTTACTCCATGGACTTTAATGGTATTTCTCCCATTTAAAATATACATACTAAATATGTGAAGTTAGTTTTTCCAAATGTGTACATGAGTCTGGGAACAGTATTTTAAAAATATAATCAGGGGCGCCTGGGTGGCGCAGTCGGTTAAGCATCGGACTTCGGCCAGGTCACAATCTCGCGGTCCGTGAGTTCGAGCCCCGCGTCAGGCTCTGGGCTGATGGCTCAGAGCCTGGAGCCTGTTTCCGATTCTGTGTCTCCCTCTCTCTCTGCCCCTCCCCCGTTCATGCTCTGTCTCTCTCTGTCCCAAAAATAAATAAATGTTGAAAAAAAAATTTTTTTAAATATAATCAGAAAAAAACACCCAATATATACTTATCCAATCTCAAGTAGTTGTTTCTGCACATTTCTTCCTTTCAGATTTCTTACAGGAATAATGTAGAATGCAAAGCTCTCCAAAAATCATTTTCGTATTATGATAAGATTGAGTAAACTCAATACAAAGATTGACATTATGCATATAAAGTGTTAATATTACACTAGAACCTACGAAAAACCAGAGATTTCAATTTTTTGAAATATCTCCCTCTTACTTACCCAAATACCTGTCCCCAGAATTAGTTCAAGCACATTTAAAACTGATAGGTTACTTAATTTTTTTAAATTTCAGGGCACCTGGGTGGCTCAGTCAGTTAAGTGTCCGACTGTTGGTTTTGGCTCAGGTCATGATCTCTCAGTTCATGAGTTCGAGTCCCACGTCAGTCTCTGTTCTGACAGTGCTGAACCTGCTTGAGATTCTCCCTTTCTCTCTCTCTCTCTCTCTCTCTCTCTCAAAAAAAAAAAATTAACATTAAATTAATTAAAGGTTTATTTATTTTTTGAGAGAGATAGAGATAGAGACAGAGACAGAGTGCAAGTGGAGGAGGGGCTGACAGAGAGGGAGACACAGAATCTGAAGCAGGCTCCAAGCTCTGAGCTGTCAGCACAGAGCCACATGTGAGGCTCAAACTCATGAACCACAAGATCATGACCTGAGCCAAAGTTGAATGCTTTACTGACTGAGCCACCCAGGCACCCCTTTAAAATTTTTTTGAAGTTTCATTTTATTCATTTGAGAGAGACAGGGACAGTGCAAGGTGGGGGAGGGGCAGAGAGAGGGAGAGAGAGAGTCCTAAGCAGGTCCTGCACCACCAGGGCAGAGCCCAATGCAGGGCTTGAACTCAGGAAGCCATGGGATCATGACCTGAGCCAACACCAAGAGTCAACACTTAACTGACTGAGCCACCTCTGTACCCCCTAGGTAATTTTAAAACCTTGATCCAACCCATCTCTGAGTTTCCTCCTCCTCCTCCTTGCAAGTTTGGTTTGGAAATTCTGAAGAGGATTTTGCATTCACAATCTCACTGTCATCTTATCATCTCCCCAATACCAAGGGACCTTCAGCCATCCCTGCTGGAGCCATAGCTTGGCCACAGATGGGCCATACCTCACTACTATCACCGTCACTGCCACTGCTATCAGAAGCCCACTCAAGATACCCCTCTACTATGTGATTTCAAGACAGCTCTCTGCCTCCATGGCCACTGCTGTTAATACTTTAGTCTCAAGTGTAGAGTCCTGAAGGCAGCCGTGCCTCAATGGGACTATAAGGGGACTCACTGTTTCCCTTTGTGTGTTATGCTTTGCTCTGAGGAGCTCACAGCAGGGCGGCTCAGCACCCTGAAATGTTTGGGAGTGTGCGTGGCCTTCTTCCCATTTACCTATGATCTGCAATAGTAGTAACTCCAGAGTCAAAATAATAATAACTAACATTGAGAGCTTACCACATATTGTTCTAAGCACTTTACGTGTATTCACGCATTTCTTCATCACAAAGTCTCTGAGGTAGCTTCTGTTACCAACACCCCCAGGTAGCAGATGAGAAAACTGAGGCATACATTGGTGAAGAACTGCTGGAGGTTGGCAAGGGGGAAAGCTAAGTTTGGAAACCAGGCAGTCGGGCTGTAGAATTAACTGCCATGCCATTCCACTTCATATATGTGTGTGTCAACCAGTAGGGGCATAGAAAATTTCAATGACAACTGTTCAACTCCCTTCCAGAACTCAGTTCTCCTCTGAGGAATACAAAGAGAGGTTAGGTCCCAGTCTTCATGCCTGCCCCCTTTCTCCTTTGTCTTCTTTAAGCACCTCAGAGTCCTTTGCTTATGTTTCTCTTCCCCGCCCTCCACCCTACTCCATTGTCATAAGACATGCCTATATTCTAGAACCTCAGACAGAGACATGGCTTGAGGACTGTTCAGAGAGGCTGTTGTTCTCTTGTTAATTAGTGGGTGCATATAGGTGGAGGGAGGAAAAGTACTTCCACCCCAGCAAGCCAAGACCTCTCTCATCAAAATATGGACTACTGCATTACGGTGTCCCAAGAGCATGTGGCAAGTCTTTAAAGTCAAATTTCAGATAAGGATTTGTCAGACTGATTATTTTTCTTCTTCTCTAAGCAGGTTTTACTGAAGAAGGAAGTTAAACAGAGTAAGAACAATCTAGAACATTTAGGAGAAGTTGGCCAAAGCAACCCCTATTTCCCACTTTTGCACTATTCACATCAAACATGATGAAAAGATCAAGGAACTATAAAGGACTTGGCATCGGCATGGTCCAGTGCAGCTGGTTGCACAGAACTGGTCTAAAAATGAAATGACTCTTCTATTGTTCTCTTATTACTCACTTCAGATAGAGAATACAAGAGCAAATGACATTCTTCTCGGATTGTAAGTGATTTTGCTTCCATGCAGCTTCCCTGCATAGCTTCCTCCCGCCTCCACAGCCATTCCCACTGCTGTCTCCATTTGCTTTTACCCTTATACGATTTTGCATTCAAGCACATTAAATGCAACCCATGTTATACAAGCCATTATTTATTCTTGCATCGAAACACTGTAGGTCACCCAACACATGCTAAAGAGAGAAAACCCATCAACAAATCGGCCCTGTCCATTCAGCTTAATTGACATTTCCATTGTCTTTAACGGGGGTCTCTGCATAACACTGCACACCAGGAACGATGTGGCAAGAACCGCCATTGGCTGCTGCCCGGCTTCGCATGTATAATTGAGTGCCATTTGACCAATGCTGAGGGGTTTTCTGGGTGTGTTTTCCTCCTTTGTCAATGTTAATGCAATGCCAAGTGATAAAGATGCCCTTTGGCATTCAACACTCTTAGCCTTTAATAATAAACACTTTCTGCATCTCAAATTGCTGCTATACATGAACAGGTTTTAGTCAACCCCTGAAGCGAATATGTACCTTCTCATTACAGGGCAGCAGTGGTGAGAAAGCAATTCACTAAGCCATAGGGTTGGCAATCACCCATATTTTCTGCTATGAGTAAATAACTTCAATTGATTTAATCATAAAAGAATAACAGGAAAACTACATTGATTTCCAAATCCCTAATGTGAACATCAGACTCTATTGACCAGGCTGCGTGCAAGGAGGTTGTAGCCATTTGTATGAACTCAAGAAACATCAATACTTGATCATTACTCCAACAAAAAAAATGACAATTTGGGCCTATTTCAAAATGGATTGAAGTAATATTATGCAGGGCGATTGGGCAATCTACAGTGATATAAGTGATAATATGCTGCAGTGCTCATTAGGTTAAAAAGAACAAAATCCATAAATTCTGGTGAACAGTCCTTCTTGCTAATTGTAATAGGTCATTCACCTTCTATAGTAACAGTAATAACACGCTATACCTCTATTTCTATTAAAGTAACCAAATGGGGTTGTCGAAAATTCATTTGTTGCCCGTGTAAATTTAGCTGCTCAGAAGACCAGCACACGTAGAAAATCTCTTTATAATTGGAGAAAAACAGTGTTTGTTTCCCCAATGTTGGCTGATCATTTGGGGTGTAGAGGCAAAGTCAAAAATCTTTAAGAGGAACAATTATATATTAAAAAGTGGAAAAAGAAGTAAGTGTGTTCATTATTTTAATGCAGGAGAAAGAATGTTGGGCTGAGCAGCTAAGGATGGGAACATGTTTAAGTAGGGTGAGAGGCACTAGTGATGAGAGGCTGGGACCAGGGGCATAAGCTAGGACTATCTCAGGCAAAGTACACGGGATCACTGAGGGTTTAGGGAGACTGACCATCAGCTCTGCCATTAAATTGCTTTGAGACTGCAAGCAACTCGCCTCCTAGTTTTGAGTCTCTTCTTCACCTGCAAAATGAGAGTCTATAATCTTGAAGATTTCTTCTAACTGTAAAAATTTGAATCTGAACTAAATGATTTTAATGTCATCCTTTTACTCATTGTATATTACTATGAATGTTTCTTAACTATGGATTATCTCAGTACAAATAGTTTTTCCTTTACCAAGCTTTACTGAAGCAAATGATGATTATTTTAATGAAAGTTCTGGTCTAATTGCAGAAAACGTAACAGGTACGTTTCCCATTCAAAAGCCCTTGATAACCTTTAAATATGCAAAGTGTTGGTGAGCCCCATATTAAGCACTGACTATATGGTGAGCATCTTAAGAGACTTGATGGTCATAAGTCAATCGGTATTTCACTTAGGGAAGTGAAATTAACACAGAAAATAATTAATCATATAAAAGTAGATAATTTGCTTCAAAATGTAGGTTTGGTTTTTTTTTACACTTATTCATTTATTTTGAGAGCATGTGTGCAGAGAGAGAGGGACAGAGAGAGAAAGAATCCCAAGCAGCCTCCACACTATCATCGAGGAGCCCAGCGTGGGTGTCAAACTTCACAAACCATGAGATCATGACCTGAACCAAAGTTGGACAGATGCTTAATCGACTGAGCCACCCAAGTGTCCCTCCAAAATATAGTTTGAAGAATACGTTGTAGAATTTAGAAGAGGCAGATTGGACTAAAATCAATGCAGATTGGACTAGTCAGAAGTGATTATAGAGTTCATAATTGGAATGTGAACTAGGTTTTGAAAACCATATGAAGTTTGACCAGATGAGAGGAGAGCAGTAGTAGGATCTTTAAACCAGAGAATCAATATGAGAATGAACAGGCGAAAAGGGGAATTGCAACGTATGCCAGCAACCCTCTTTGGCTAGGTGAGGTCAGATATATGAGCCCCAGGAATCAAACAGTGTGTGTTATATGGTGGCCAAGAGAAAACATTTTGGACTGCTGTGTTTCTGTAAGTGTGAGAAGCTTGTACCATGTGGTACGAAAGATAGTTCTGAGGCGACGTAGTTACTAGGTATTAAGGAATATTGAATCATTTTACAAGAAAGTTATCACCCTTTCAACCCCTTTAATTATCCTGGTAAGACTTTATCCAGTCTCTATTGCTTGTTAATTTCCCTTTGTAGAGAAAGAGAAAACAGACCTGGGAACAGAAGCTTTGGTTGGCAAAATAATCCTCCTGTAAATCGATAGTGTTGTTGTATCTCCATTGTATTAATTTTAAGGTTATCTTCTAAATCTGTTAAGTGATAACGGTTTTCTTTTTACAACTGTGACATAACATTGAAAGAGCAGAACAATTAACAACGTATGACATACGCGTGTCATAAGCAGTGTCCAGATGTGAAGGAAATCCTGAAGTTTGGGAAACACTGTTGAAACAGAGAAAACACTGCTCCTCAAGGTAAAAACCTGGCTTTAAGTCCTTTTTCTGTGGTTTGTTAATGGTGACCTTCCGTAACCACTCACTCTCACTGAGCCTCAGTTTACTTCTCTGTCAAGAGAGGGGTCAGGTGAAATGAACTCCAAGGTCTCCTTCGGCTCACACTTGTGTGATTAAAGGGCTATTGAAGGCTCTGAGCCGACAGTGACAAGATAAAAGTGGCATTTAAAGAAGATTAGTCTGGCAGTGGCACAGAGGTGAGTTTGGAGAGGAGAAAGCTTGGGGTCAGGGAGGCCAGATAGGTGGCTGCTTCCGTAATCCAGGAATGAGCTGATAAGGGCTGGGGCTAGGATGAAGGTAGTGAGAAGGCAAGGGATAAAGAGACACGGAAGGCATTTCAAAGGAAGGTTTGACAAGATTTGGAAACTAAATAGTGCATTGAATCATAAAAGTGACTTGGGGATTTTGAACTTGGTGAAGTAAAAAAGGAAGCCCTTTGACAAAATACATATGTTGGAAACAAGAGCTTGTTTGATTCCGAAAATCTGGAGTTTCAGCTGACTGTAAGATACTGAGGTTGAAATGCTGCAGATGAAAATCCAGGACGGTGCTTAGATCAAAGGAATGATGAAGAAATACACATTTAGGAGCTTTCTGCTGTGAAATGATGAAGGAAAGAGTTTGCTAGAGAGAATGCAAAAGCAAGAATAACAGAAAGCCCAAAATCGAATTTTGGAAAACGATGCCTATTGTTAAAGGGACAGGAGAAGGAAAGACCACAAACAGAAATAAATATAGAATGCTCAGACTGAGAGAAACCAGAATAGTGTGGGGTTTTGCAAGCCAAAAAAGGAGCCAGTTTTGAAAAGATGTGCAGTACTGAGTATAGAAAATCATGAAGAAGGAGGAGCTCTGAAGCAAAGACAAAGGTTTGACTGATGTCATTGGTACCCTTCGTGTGAGCAGAAAGCATCAGAGTGGTAGCAGCTGATTAAGATCAAGAGCCAATTGAGAGGGAAAAGTAAAGGCAAAAATATGAAGATTTGGTAAACTACAAATTCAAGGAAAATTGATTAAAGAAAAAAAAAATATATATGAGTAGACTATAATTATCATAACAGGAGGGGATCGAAGGCTTGGAAAGAGAAAGATGGAAGGTTCTGGAAAGTGAAGAGAGATGAGTGTGGACTCCACATTGTGAGGTTCAAATTATGAACAGGGCCCACGTTTGAGTCATCACCGGTCCCCATAATTAATTTCAAAGAAAGATGCCTCGTGCGTTTTTCCTGTTCCCTAGCACATCTCCAGCAGGTTCCGGTGCAAAAGACCCTAAGAAACAATTAGTATTTTCTGGACATAAACTTTATTGTAGATTCACTCTCCCAAGCTCAGATGGCCCCTGGGGCTGAGATGGACATGTACTTTTCCTACATCAAGTCTAGGACATCTTGGCTTCCTTGCTTTGGTGACCGAAGTGTGAAGTCTGAGTGGTCACATCACTGAGCCATAAATTCTCTTACAGGGCTGGACAGGATTAGCAAGTGCTCTGTGGATGTCTCACACATGCTCAGTGGTTACAGCCATTGTCTTTTATTTTGTGTGTGATCCTTTCCACAAGGCTACAAAACGTTATGAGCCAGGATCTCCGCTTATGTCCCAAAATAAATCAGGGCGGGAGTTTTCACCAGCTATAGAAGAAAAATCTAAAAATACAGGGACCAGATTGTCATTCTATAGAACTCTCAGGGAATTCCTTTTACCAGTGCTGTATAATTCATTTACCTGAACAAGGACTCCCAGCAGACACTGTGTCCAGCTGCCCTTGAGCCTACAGGAAGGCTCTATGTTTGCCACATGTTTGCCCTGAAAACAAAGAGAGAACAGGAACATAAAATAACTTTCCTGGTATCGATTAAAGTTGTAATTTTGAATATATGAACCGAATTCAGCGTTAGGCAGTTTATCACATCAAGAACACAGACACTTCATACCACAAAATGTTGACTTAAAGATGGTGCCCTATTGTGTAAGCTTCAGCCCCATGGTTATCTGGATCCATTCCTGGGTGCCTTGGAGAGACAACAGTACTGCCAATAATACCAAGAAGATTAACCTGGTTAACTGCAGACTGGTGAAAGAGAATGGTATGGTCAGTGATCCACAAACTCAGTTGCCTACAGGAAACAGGAAGTTAAATAAACTGAGTAAATCAGGTAGAGTGTAACGCAGCAGGGACAGGTGGAACCTGCGGCAAACTGCACAGAGCATGGCCCCCTGAGGGCGACAGCCACCCACTCGCCTCCCGTCAGATGACAATAAAGTCCCCGTAAAGTCATATTTTCTGATTGTTCAGGAGAATCTAGAAATCTTCACTCTTCTATAACACTCCCAAGTTAGTTTTTTAAATGTTAATTTATTTTTGAGAGAAAAACAGCATCAGAGACCGAGAGACAGAGCACGAGTCGGGGAGGGACAGAGAGAGAGGGAGACATAGAATCCGAAGCAGGCTCCAGGTTCTGAGCTCTCAGCACAGAGCTTGACGAGGGGCTCAAACTCGCGAACCGCAAGGTCATGACCTGAGCAGAAGTTGGATGCTTAACCAACTGAGCCACCCAGGTGCCTTCCAAGTTATTTTTTTAAGTTTATTTATTTATTTTGAGAGAGAGAGAGAGCACGTGAGTGCCAGGTGGGGAGGGGCAGAGTAAAAGAGAATCCCCAGCAGGCTCCACGCTGTCAGTAAAGAGCCCTGTGCAGGTCTTGGTCTCATGAACTGTGAGATCATGACCTGAGCCAAAACCAAGAGTCAGACACTCAATTGACTGAACCACCCAGGCACCCCTCTCCCAAGTTTGAAATCTTGGCAAAAAACTAAACATATTTTACATACTACACAGGTGCTGCAAAACATGTCAGTGAAGCACAGTGTTTTACAAACTGGATTCTAGCTCACAACCTTTAAATTATGAGTTCTCTGAGATCCCACAACCCAGAGAGGAAGTCCATTTGCCCCAATGATCGGTCTGAGGCCCAGCCCTTTCAGTGCCGGGAGTTGTCCTGCTCTGGAGTCCCATCCCCAGGCTTTGCCATCTTGTTGGGAAACTGAGATCCAAAATTGTCTTCTATTTCCCATCTAGTGCCCATCCAAACCTGGTTCCATCAGTAGTCGTTGATCTCCCCCAAGAGATAAGAGAGATGTTATCTAACTGAAAAATGAGTTGCAAAATGAGTGTGCTTTCTAGAAAGATTTGCATCTAGAAGAGAACACTTGTGAACCTAAATCCACTTTTAAGCAGTCTGAGGGAGTAAAATAAAATGTACTGCACAGCTTGTCAGGAGGTATTTGGGGGAAGTCAAGGCTCTTCCCGAATCCCCTAAATTCCCCGGGAGTCTCATACATGCTAGCTCCATCTCATTCACTCTTTCATTTATTCAGAAAATGTTTGGTCAGCTTGCAGCATGTGATAGGCACAGAGCTGCAATCTTGGGGCACAGGACAAACAGCCCCTTGAAAGAGACAGACATGTAGTTAGGCTATTATATTGCACCGCCTCAGAATTCCAGCACTGAGACTCTCCGGAGGGGGCCATAGACCAATATCCTGCCCTTGCTAGTCTCCCTTCTTCCTTTCCTCTGCCCTATATCCTCACTTGCTCCAGGCCCTACTTTCCCTGTTCTTAACTCTGCCAGAAGACAGTCTGCCGACCAGGGGGTTCACACCTAGGCACCCTGGGTCCACTCCTGGCTCGACTGGCTTTGCCTTTCTCAGCTGCAGACTTTTACTCAAGCTGCCCCTTCTTTCAGGAACGGCATTTGTTTATTCATTTGCCACGGCCCTTACGTTGTTCTGCCTTCCTGTTTAGTTAATTGGTCCCATTTCTATATGTGATCAACCTGCGAGGTCAGGGGGTCATGCTTTTTTTTTATCTGTGTATCCCCCATAGTGTGCTTGTATTTTTGGCACTCCGTAAATGTTGACTAACAAAGAGCCATCCCTTCAGTCTGAGTTTCTAGAAATCCTACATACCCTTTAAGGACCCTGTTAAATACTGCCTCTGTCAGGCAGCCTTTTCTGATTGCCTCAGTCTCAGAGGACCATCTCTTCTGGTTCTGAATATCTATAGCCTTGGGTTTGAACTACTCTTACTACCATCTGTCTCACCCAGGGCTTTCTACTGTAAGCACTGGTTATGTGTGCCTCATCTCTACTAGACTGTAATTTTTCTGAGGGCAGAGAAAGTTTCTTCTGAATCTTTTCACCCTGCACAGTAGATAACCATATAATATTGTTCATAACTGTATTTCAGTAAGTGAATTCAGTGTGATTCATTGAATCAATGTGTTCGAGCAAATGAATGAACTAAGTAAATGAAGAGGACAGAATCTGAATCTGAGATCATCAGAGCATAACGGATCCAACCCAACTGCTCCCTTCATTTATGGTTGGATTTCAGAGTTTGACAGATATTTGTCATGAGCGTTTTTATGTCTCACAGGTATCTATTTAAAATAATGATTATCATTAATTTAATTTTCCAAGTAACTAAAGACCACAAATCCTTTTATATTATTGAAGAAGGGTGCCTGGCTAGCTCAGCTGGTAGAGTGCACGACACCTGATCTCAGGGTTGTGAGTTCAAGCCCCCTATTAGGCATGGAGCCTACTTAAAATAAACAAACAAACACTGAAGAAAATCTTTACAGTAAAAAGTGGATGGAGTTCATTGTGATGTCCAGATCATTATATATTCTACAAAATAATGACCCCATAAGAGTTAGAAGGATGTTTAGAACTCTTCTTTCCATGAGTTTGGATAGATAGCTGTACTTTCTTCCCCTTATACCTTCTTTAACAGCTTTTTTCTCTCTCTTCTTACTTACTCGATTACTACCACTGTTACTACATCCAGCAGCTGTCTACCACTCTCCTTGATTTTTATTTAAACAGCAATTATTTATTGAGTCCCTATTGTGTGACTTTGAATTTGCTATAGGCCTGAAAAAGCTGACATCCTAGTTTGTTAGAGTAGTGTTTTAAAAGAGTAGTGCTCATAGGGCCCCTGGATGGCTCAGTCGGTTAAGCATCCCAACTCTTTTTTTTTTATTTTTTTTTAACGTTTATTTATTTTTGAGAGAGAGAGAAGAGAGACAGAACTGGAGTGAGGGAGGGGCAGAAAGGGAGGGAGACAGAATCTGAAGCAGGTCCAGGCTCTGAGCTGTCAGCACAGAACCGGACGCGGGGCTCGAACTCATAAGCCGTGAGATCATGACCTGAGCTGAAGTCAGACGCTTAACGAACTAAGCCACCCAGGCCCGACGCTTAACGAACTAAGCCACCCAGGCCCCCCAAAGAGTAATGTTTAAAAAAAAAGAAAACACATTTGAGTGAGGAACCATTTCTTGGTTAAAAAAAACAAACTAACAAACCACAATTCAGTGCATGGATTCTGCAAACTCTGCCTTGGATGCAGGGTAAGCAAGTGGACATCTCACTCTCAGCTGTGCTCCAGAGAACAGCTGGTTGAGTAAATGAGCAGAAGATGAGTGTGGCGCAACCAAACTTACAGCTTCTGGAAGGGAATTGCCGGCCAGAGCAGTGAAAGGATTTGCTCTATTCTGCAGTGAAATCAAGTTGCGGTTCAGCATCCTGACTTCTCTCTTGATCCTGCCACTAAAGCATCTTATCTTCTCATAATAAATCATTAATGAGGTCACTAAAATAATGGAGGAAAACAAGGTAAGAAAACCATAAAACCATACTTTGCAACATGATGTTGCTGAGAATTTTGACAGTCTCTTTTCATTCCTTCTAGCAAGGGGAAAAAAGGAATGACCGATTACACAACCTTTTCCTTGAAAATTTTCACAGTTAAAAAATTGGCAATATAATACCTCCAGTAGTGGTGGGTTAGAGATTTGTATTATCTAAAATATAACAATAGCTCACATATCAGTGTTTAGGGCAATAAACAACCAAGCCATTAATTTCTACCTCAGAATCATGAGTGATTACACTTTCTATCTCTGAAAGCCCATAGACTCTTATCTATTGGAAACGAAAATAATGTGCCATTGATTTGACCAGCCTTTTAGAATATAGGAATAATGATCTGAGGGGTTTTTAATTATCTAAACTCCAGTAAGAGTCCTTGTGAGCTTTTAAGAGAGAAAGAAGAGGAACATGGCCTAATATATAAAAGGTGCCTGAGAAAATGAGATGTGCCGTGGGCAAATTTAGATTCTGTAGCAAAGAGGCGATCATAGATGCTAGGAATTGAGTCTGTTGTGCCTCAGAGACTGGGCAGAGACACTTGCAAAAAAGGCAGATGAACACTCCTTAGAGGAATTTTTATCCACGAGTAAATAGTATTCAGCCATCTTCATGGTTACAATTTTATTATCTACATGTGCGTCAGGCCTGTTCGAAGTTGTAAACTCACACACCAATGGCACCTGACACAAGCACATGTATTGGCTGCCTTTTCACCTTGTATCCATTTGTGTGTTAAGCAGCTGATATGATGGGCTCTTTTTTTCTCACACTTAGAAGCCAAAGTCATTGTCCTGTCAGTGTATAATGATTTTAGTATTTTTGGAATGCGAGCCAGAGGATTTTTCCATTGCATTATGGAGCAGCGGCCCCATCCATAATCAGATTGAATGCGTGGGGGAGGGGAGAAAGAAAGGAAGTTGGGTTGAGAAGGACAAAGGAAAGAAACGGGGAAATTTTCCATTTGGAATGCTGGACCTGCGCCCCCTCTCGGGGCTGTCTTGGGCACACTATTTCATTTCTCCTTAAATGCTTTCAGCGCCCGAAGGCTCATCAAAATGGCAAATGTTTTTAAGTGGGCCATTGCCCCTCAAATTTCTGAGAGCCGAGCCTGCAGGAAACTGATAGGGTGTCCCTCTACCTTCAAACTCCGCTTGCAGCGTTTTCCTAAGCCCACTTTTGTCTGGTTTCTAATCCACTGGGTATTAATGTTAATCTGATATTTCTGAAGTGCTTAGCTGTGTTTGTCTATGAAAGCAGCTGTGGAAAAGCAGACTGATGGATTGGCCGTGGATTTGACAGGAATTCAAATTTTGAAAAACAAACCTACTTACCCGAAAGTGCCAAATAACCATCATATGTTTCCCGAAAATAAGAGCGATATATAAAGAATCTTAGACGGTGACACTAATTTCCATGTTTGCTGCACCATTTTAGCACTCCCATAAACCTGTAGTAGCTTTAACAGAAATATGGCTGGATGAGGCATATTTTATTCCTCAGCATGCAAGCCTAATGAATAGAAACTTTAACACATTCTTAAACAGTCCCTGCCTTCAAACTTAGGGATGTATTTTAACAGACATACAGTTCACGCTACACCTCTAATGCTTGGGAGAGATGGCCTCATGTCTGGTTATGATTTACAGGATGGGTCAGATCAGCAGAACTCCAAATTTCACCACACATGCTAATTTTACCAAAGCAGTTCCTTATTTGTTTTCCCAACCGTGAACTTGCAGGTGGTGTTCACCACTCTGACCCAGTCTTTGGCACAGCTATCCTAGGACTCCTCCATGGGGACCACGTTAAAGGTGAGACTTGGAAGTTCTTATCCTTCTCATAAATGAAACTGGCGGTGGGGTGTCTGGGCGGCTCAGTCAGTTAAGCATCTGACTTTAGCTCAGGGCATGATCTTGCAGGTCGTGGGTTCGAGCCCCGCGTCGCCTGGAGCCTGCTTCCGATTCTGTGTATGTCTCTCTCTCTGCCCCTTACCTGCTCATGCTCTGTCTCTCTCTCTCTTTCTCAAAGATGAATAAACATTAAAAAAAAATTTCAATATAAATAAATAAATAAAACTGGAGGACTGGGCCCAAAGATGTTCTATATTAAGCTAAAATCTGGGTAAGCAAGACTAAAGTGTGTATGTTAAAGCCTTTTTTACTGAGAACATTTTTGCTGAATTTTAAAAACAGTTTTTGATATGAAAGTAATGTATCATCTACAAAAAAGTAGAACATTCAAACAAACAAAAAGAAGAAACGTAAACATAGTCACATGCAACCTTTGGTGTGTATCCTTTGAGATTTATACTTCTGAAAACAATCAATTATATATAATTATGTATATTATATATTGAGTATAATGAGATATGCTTCAATTTAATTAAAACCGTGTTTTTGGATAGTGGTGATAGTTACATAACAATATAAGCGTACTAATGCCTCTGAATTGTACACTTAAAAATGGTTAAAATGGTAAATTTTGTGAATATTTTACCACAATAAAAAATATTTTTTAATAAAATTAGAATCTGAAGAACATGCTACTTTGTTGCTTGGTTTTTTAACCTAATATATTACAACTATCTCTCCATGTTAATCAATACCATTCAAGAGCATCATCTTTATGGCTACAAAATATCTCACTTTGTAGATAGGTACTTTAGATTATTTAAGTCAGTGGTTCTCACTCTAGCTGCACATTATAATCACTTGGAAAGCTTATAAAATACAGATGACCAAGACTTACTTCATGAGATTTTATTTTTTAGTTTTACTTTTTTGAGAGAGAGAGGCAGAAGGAGAGAAAGAGAATCCCAAGCAGGCTCCACACTCAACTTGGAACCTGACTCAGGGTTCAACACGGGGCTCAATTGCATGACCCTGGAATCATGACCTGACCCAAAATCAAGAGTGAGATGCTCAACCAGCTCTGCCAACCAGGTGACCCTTGGGATTTGATTCAATCAATCTGGGAGGGACTTGCTTATCTGTAGGTTTTTAAAGCTTCTCAGATTTTGTGGGGGTTTTTTAAATAATTATATGTAATTACGAAAAAAATTAACTTCAGAAAGATTTTGTCACAAACCCCTATAATTATATATCTAGGTCTGAGTATGATGACCATATACTTTATCATCTCAACCAGGACTTCTGGTATGAGTGGGGTGCCATTATTCACTGCAGTAGGACAACAGGTGTATAAGCCAGGCGTGTCTGACAAATTGGGTCATATATGGTTGCACTATTCAAAACATATACAAACTTTTAAGACATGTGGTAGTTATTACCTAAATGCCATCCAAAAACACCATGTTAATCACATCAAGAGTTTTTTTAAGGACCTATATCCTGAAACCCACAAAGGTACTGAAAAGTATTCATTCATTTAAAAACTATTTATTGAGGAGTGCCTGGGTGTCTCAGTCAGTTAAGCGTCTGACTTCAGCTCAGGTCATGATCTCATGGCTCATGAGTTCTAGCCTGGTGTTGGGTTCTGTGCTGATAGCTCAGAGCCCAGAGCCTGCTTTGGATTCTGTGTCTCCCTCTCTCTCTGCCTCCCCCCCATTACCCACTTGTGCTCTGTCTCTCTCTCCTTCAAAAATAAATAAACATTAAAAAAATTTTAATCTCTATTGAATAATTACTATATGTCAGCTTATGCTAGACAGGGGATAGCTGTTAGAAGCAAGCAGTACATAGTTTCCATTTCATAAGTCTATCAGGAATTATATTTAATCTTCATAATTTTGTTAGGCAAAACGCTATTTGTTTTAATTTGTATTTATTTGATCACTAGTGAAATTAAATATATTGTTTATGACTATTTGTATTTCTTCTTTTGTAAATCGTCCATTAACAACCTCTTTGCTCAACTTGCTATCATTTATGTTTCAAGTATTTTTCCAGTCTATTATTTGATGTTGAAATTTGTTTATGGTGGGTTTTGACAAAAGATTAAAATTTTATGTGGGCATACATGTCTATATTTTCTTTAATAATTTCTGACTTTGGAACAAAAATTCATCTTTTTAAAAAAAAATTTTTATGTTTATTTTTGAGAGAGAGACAGAGACAGAGTGCTAGCAGGGGAGGGGCAGAAAGAGAGGGAGACACAGAATCCAAAACAGGCTCTAGGCTCTGAGCTGTCAGCAGAGAGCCTGACATGGGGCTCAAACTCACAAACCGTGAGATCATGACCTGAGCTGAAGTCTGTTGCCCAACCGACTGAGCCACCCAGGCGCCCCCAAAAGTTCATCTTTAATTCATAATTAATAAATATGCTATAGAATGAAATAAGGATCTTATATTAATGATTCCAGGCAATTAAAAAATTACACAGTAGCATTTATTTAAAAAAGAGAATAATTTCCCTTGCTGATGTGAAATGTCATCATAAGCCTGTTCATAAGATCCCATATACATGCAGCTTTGTTACAGGGGTTTCTATTGTGCTCTTTTGTTCTGTCTGTTCTCATAAGATCTCACCAACGTAAACACAAGCATACCTCATTTCACTGTGTTTCACATTGTTGCAGAAATTATGCTTTTTACAAATTTAAGATTTTTGGCAACCCTGTGTCAATCAAGTCTACTAGCTCCATTTTTCCAACAGCATTTGCTCACTTCTTATATCTGTTACATTTTGGTAATTCTTGCAATATTTCCTATTTTTCATTATTATTATTATTATATCTGCTATGGTGATCTGTGATCTGTGATCAACGATCTTTCATATTACTATTGTAATTGTTTGGGGGCATCACAAGCAGCACCCTTGTAAGACAGAACATTTAATAAATTTTGTGTGTGTTCTCACTGCCCCCCCCCCCATTGGCCCTTCCTTGGGCCTCTCCTTGGGCCTCCCTGAGTGTCCCTGAGACACAGCAATATTGAAATTAGGCCAATTAATAACCCTCCAGTGGCCGAAAGCGTTCAAGTGAAAGGAAGAGCCACACATGTCTCACTTTAAATCAAAAGCTAGACATGATTAGGCTTAGTGAGGAAGGCACGTCAAAAGCCAAGACAGGGCGAAAGCTAGGCCTCTTGCACCAGTTAACCAAGTTGGGAAGGTAAAGGAAAAGTTCTTGAAGGAAATTAAAATTGCCATTCCGTTGAACACACAAATGATAAGATAGTAAAACAGCCTCATTGCCAATACAAAGTTTCAGTGATCTGGATAGATCAAACCAGCTATAACATGGCCTGAAGCCAAAGCCTAATCCAGAGCAAGGCTCTAACTCTCCTCAATTCTGTGAAGGCTGAGACGTGTGGAAGCTCCAGAAGAAAAGTTTGAAGCTGGCAGAGGTCGGTTCATGAGGTTTAAAGAGAGAGGCCGTCTCCATAACATCAAAGTGCAAGGTGCAGGAGCGAGTGCTGGTGTAGAAGCTGCAGCAAGTTCTCCAGAAGATGTAGCCAAATTCATTCATGAAGGTGGCTGCACTAATCAACAGATTTTCAATATAGATGAAACAGCCTTATATTGGAAGAAGATGCCATCTAGGTCTTTCACAGCTAGAGAGAAGTCAGTGCCTGCCTTCAAAGCTTCGTAGGACAGGCTGAATCTCCAGTTAGGAGCTAATGCAGCTGGTGTCTCTAAGTTGAAGCCAATTCTCATTTACTATGCCCCAAATCTTAGGACCTTTAAGAATTATGTTAAATCTAGAGGCGTCTGGGTGGCTCAGTGGGTTGAGTGTCCGACTCCGGCTCAGGTCATGATCTCGTGGCTTGTGAGTTTGTGTCCTGTGTCGGGCTCTGTGCTGACAGCTCGGAGCCTGGAGCCTGCTTCAAATTCTGTGCCCCTCTCTCGCTCTGCTCCTCTCCCACTCATGCTCTGTTTCTCTCTCTCTCAAGAATAAATAAAAAATTAAAAAAAAAATTTTTTTAAGAATTATGTTAAATCTACTCTCTGCTAGTGCTCTATTAACGGAACAACAAAGCCTGGCTGACAACACAACTGTTTACAACATGGTTTACTGATTATTTTAAGCCCGCTGTTGATACCTATTGCTCAGGAAAAAAGATTTCTTTCAAAATACTACTGCTCTCTGACAGCACACCTGGTCACCGAAGAGCTCTGAAGGAGATGTACAACAGGATTAATATTTTTATGCCTGTGAACACCCATTCTTCAGCCTAGCGATCAAGGAGTAATTTTGACTTTCAAGTCTTATTATTTAAGAACTACATTTTGTTAGGCTATAGCTGCCATAGATAACAGTTCCTCAGATGGATCTAGGTAAGGTAAATAGAAAACCTGGAAAGGATTTAGCATTCTCGATGCCATTAAGGACATTTGTGATTCATGGGAAGAGGTAAAAATATCAACCTTAACCAGAGTTTGAAAGAAGTTGATTGCAACCTTCATGGACAACATGGAGGGGTTCGGGGCTTCAGTGGAGGAAGTAACTGTAAACGTGGAAATAACAAAGAACTAGAATCAGCTCGTAGTGGAGCCTGCCAGTGTGACTGAATGGCCGCAATCTCATGATAAAACTTGAGCAGATGGAGAGTTGTTTCTTGTAAGTGAATGAGCAAAGAAAGTGGTTACTTCAGATGGAATCTACTCCTTCTGCTGTGAAGATTGTTGAAGTGACAATAAAAGACTTAAAATATTACATAAACTTAAAAAAAATAAAATATTACACAAATTTAGTTGATACAGCAATGGCAGGGTTTGAGAGGACTGACTCCAATTTTATTCCTGTGGGGAAAAGGCTACCAAACACTGCATGCTACAGAGCAATCCATGTGTGAAATGAAGAGTCCACCGATGGGGCAAACTTCAGTGTTGTCTTATTTTAAGAAATTGCCACAGCCACCCCGTCCCCCTCCCCGACCTTCAGCAACCATCACCCTGATCAGTCAGCAGCCACCAACATAAAGACCAGACCCTCCACCAGCAAAAAGGTTAAGACTCTGAAAGCTCAGGTAATGATTAGTATTTTTTTAGGAATAAAGTATTAAATTAATGCACGTACATTGTTTTAGACACAATGCTATTGCATACTTAACGGATTACAGTAGAGTGTAAACATAATTTTTATATGCACTGGGAAACAAAATAATTCATTTGGCTTGCTTTGCTGCACTATTCACTTTATTGTGATCATCTGGAACCAAAACTACAATACCTCCAGGATATGCCTGTATTTGGTAATGGACTATGTTTCAGTATCTGACTATGCAAGTTTTTCCACCATATTCCTCTTTGAAAATGTTTTATTAGTTATTCTTTCCTGTTCAATTCTTCCCGTTAAATTTTAAAGGATTTTTTTCCCCCAAAACATCCATTGATTTGATGGGAATATATATCTAAATTTAGGGAGGATTAACAACTTTACAAGATTGATATTTATCTAGGAACGTGTTATGTCTCTCTCATCACTCAAATATTCTTGTAGGTCCTATATTTTTCTAATTTTGTATGATTAAAAAAAGATTCTACATATTTCTTGTTTTGTACATTTCTTTGATTTGCTGTGTGGGGGGGGGGGCATGTGCAAAGGGGATTCTTTTTTATGCATTGATATATCCTAAATAGTTGTTTTATCCTACTGAATTTCCCCAGCTGTATTTAACAGCACACTACCATGTTATATCAGATAACAACATACACCAAAACTTGCATAAATGTATCCCTCTAATTTTATTTTCCTGTATTTGTTTCCTGTATTTATTTTCCTGTATTTAAAAATATTGGATAGAAATGGTTTAAAAATATTAGATAGCAATGGTCTGGCTCACTCCAGGCCCAGCCTGTGATAATTTGTGCTGTCCCTTTTTTCATTCACTAAATGGCACTGAGACTCTTCTAGGGCTGCACACTGAGCCAGGCATGAGAATACGATGATAACAAGGGGACAAGAGTTATGAACAAAGAACACAAAGGAGATCTCATCTCGTTTGGGATCCCAGTGAGGCATGGCTTGCCTGAGAAAAGTGATATTTAAGCTGAAGCTTGGAGGGTGCTCAGGATTTTACTAGACAAAGAAGAGGGGAAAGAACATTTGGAACAAAAGGAACAGCATGGAAGGGCCAATCCATAGCATAAGCAGGGGAATGGCCTCGAATCAGGCTTACATGGAGGCAGGGGTCAATGTTGCAAGGCATTCAGGACACATTAAGGCTTCTGTATGTCAACTTTGGAGCAGTGGCAAGCAAGGAAGAGTTTAAATCAGGAAGGGACTTAAACACACCTGCATTTTAGAAAGAACCCGGATATGGTGTGGAGAACAAATTCAAGGAGAGGGGTTTGCAGGGAGAATAATAAAATAATAAACCTGGTTTTTGGAGTCGTCTACCTCAACTAACAGGTCTACCTGAACAATGGCTTTATGAGACCAGTGAGGTGACTATAAGTGAACATAAACAGTGGACGAAGGAGGCACGTAAGAGACAAAGCGAAAAACAAACAAAAAAACCCAACACGCTTTGGACATTGACTTGGATGTGGAATATGAGGCTGAGGGAGAAGTCAGGAGTGACTTCTAGAATTCTAGGTTTGAGCCATGGGTTGTGCAGAGGCGCCATCTATGTGATGGGAAACACAAGAAGGCTGATTTAGGGTGAGGGAAGATTCTAAGTTTCCATTTTGAAGGTTTGAGAGTTGAAGTACCTGTGAGACATCTAAGTAGATACACCAAGTAGATCGTCGATATATGAGAGGGAACTCGTGAGAGAGGGTTTAAGTTGAGAATATAAATTTAGGAGTCACCAACACATAGTGGTTGAAATTATATGAGTGAGTGAAATTGCCTTAAAGTGAGTGAAAATAAGCATTAAAAGGCCTAGAACCTAGGTAATTTCAATATATAACCATCAGGCTCAATTTGGGTTAAAGGGGGAAGAAACTGACCTAGCGATGCTTAAATATTTAATGGTATTTGAGAACATGAACAGGAAAGGAGGTAAAGGCTTATTGACTTTAATTAAGTGATCTTTACTCACTGTAAAAATCTTGACCACTTTATTACACTTCTAAAGTATTCTAATGAAAAGAATAATTTCCTTGCAATTTCTGAACATACTGCTTTAATTCTCCTTGGTCAAACACAGTTTCCCAGCCCCAAACGGTTAAAGATTCTTATTGCATTGGATATAATTCCCCTTTGAGGCTGAGTTAACTGCTCAGAGGCCCTTGAACAAGTGAGGGTCCTTCTTCATGAGAAGTCGCCCTCTATCTGTCAGAGTCCTCTCCTCCTGAGGGTGGGTGACAATGGATATGCTTCCCCAGAGTCATCATCCCTTGCAGAATTTAGGAACACACCTGTATCAGCCACCTGGAACCAGGCAGGCTCTTCATTTTAAGTGAACAAGGCACATCACTGGGGTTTAGGGACATAATGGGCCATCATCTGGAAACTCTTGTTTGGTGCAGTTTGTTAGATCGAGGCAAAGTAATTTGCAAAGGGGTCGGTGGGAAGTAAATGGTGTTAAAATCAAACTGGTAGAAAAAGATCCATAGGGCACTCTGAGATACAGGCCTGCACACGGCCCCCCTGTGTCATGGGCCTCCCTAGGACACCTAACACACAGAAGGACAAGGAGAGGTGGTGAGTACCTCGGCAGCTCTGAACCACTCATTGCAGTGATTGCAGTTTCTGGGGTTCATTTGGTCCTTCACTTATTTAACAAATAACGACTGAGTGGCGATGCTCTGGGCACTGAGGGTACAGCAGCAGGGAACTGTATACAGAGCTTATACTCCTGTGGTAGAGAGACAATGAATAAGAAACGAAAGACATTTCATACGATCAAGTGATGGAATTGTGAATGACTAAGGGACACATCAGTTTGGGTTGAATAAGCATCATAAACATGCGGTTAGGTAATCTACTTGATCGAAGCATTTACCAAGAGAAGATGGTGCTTTAGTGACAGAGTCCCATCACAGAGCATGTCTTGGTCTGTCCAGGCTGCTAAAACAGAAATATCATAGACTGAACGGCTTATAAATGACAGAAATTTCCTTCTCACAGTTGTGGAGGAAGTCTGAGATCAGGGTGCTGGCACGGTTGAGCTCTGGTGAAAACCCTCTTCCCGGTTCACAGACGACTCTCTTCTTGCTCTGTTCCCACATGGCACAAGGGCAAGGGAACTCCCTGTGGTCTCTCTTATATGGGGAATGATTCCACTTACGAGAGTTCCACCCTCAAGACCTCATGACTTCCCAAAGGTCTTATCGCCAAATACCATCACATCTGGAGTCTGGATTTCAACCTATTAACTTGGAGTCTATAGCAGAGTTGGTCTGAATTCCAGCCTGACCACTGGCTAGACATCTGATCTTGGACAAATGGTTTCAAATCTTTGAGCTTACTGAAGCGGTTCAGCTCTCTGAGCTTTAGCTTCTTCGTGTAGAACGTAGAGCTGGAGCACCTGCTGTGATGGTCAGATGGACCTCACCACGTTTCTAGCATAGTCTACTAAACCAGCTCTCTGCCTTTCCTTCCCCAGAATAGAGGCTTAATGTATCATGACAGTTTGGGTTTAGAGCTGGCTGGTGCCCTGCCTAAGAGTTCTCTCTCACAGCACACATTCCTCATTTCTAAAATCACCATCCCAGACACATAACAACTTCTTTTAGTGAAAAAAATGTGGCATTTCAGATATATTTTGAAACATGACAAGTTCAGGTTGAATAAAAGGCTAATGGCAATCTCACAGAGTCTCCTGTATGACAAGAGACGCGCAGGTGGTTCCAATAGTTTATGTCTTACGTAGATGCCACCAAACCCACCCTCATTAGAATAGAACTTTCCACTGCATTTCTGGTATTGGTAATGGCTGTGCTGTGCATTTCATGTACTGTTGCTCACTCCACCACTATTTTTTAGTTGAGATGTAGATTCATGTTGCCAAAATGCAGGGACGTAAACAATACGGAAGTAGATTTCTCCCTTGGGAAACTTAGAATTAGGATTCTAGGACCCGTATGGCAGGTTCACAGTTTTGGACCTATGCTTCCTCTATTCTGTCTCTCCATCATCCCTGGATTTTTGCCCCATCTGCCCAGTGCAAGATAACTCATTCACACTGTGTGGGCATTCCAGTTAGTAGGAAAGGGACCAAGGAAGAGGATGAAAGATGCGGTCTGTTTATGGGCCCAACCTGGAGATTACACACATCACTTGCACTCATCTTCTATTGGCCAGACTGTAGTCACAAAATCATAACAATCTGCAGCTACTATTTTAATACAGCAAAGAAGAGAAGAAAGAATACGGGGACCACTCAGACTCAGCCATCACTCATGACGGTGCAGCCCATTTAGAGGTATAATCCATGTCCCATGGACATACCAAGGTACGAGTGCAAAGTAAAACAAAGACGTTTTAAAGAAATACAATAGACTTTTTGACATACAAATGCACTTACTTTCAAACTAGTTAACTTTGGGAACATTTACTCTTTGAAAATTATTATTGTTCTGAATATTTCTGGATCTTCTGTTTTGTCACTGCCTGTTAGAAACAGTTCATATACCATATAAGAATATCTATCTGACTTACCGCTTTTAGTTACAGCTCAATTTTTCTCCCAACACTATACCACCCAACAGTCATAATACTTATTCCCCAGACTTAATTCCAAATTAGTTTTCACTATCGTCTTTCTTTTTAACTTAGTAATTTTTTTTAAGTTTATTTATTTTGAGGGAGGGAAAGAGAGAGAGCACATGAGAAGAAGAGGGGCACAGAGAGGGAGAGAGAGAATCCCAAGCAGACTCTTCACAATCAGCACAGAGCCCAATGCGGGGCTCAAACTCACGAACTGTGAATAATGACCTGAGCCGAAATCAAGAGTCAGCCGCTTAACCGACTGAGCCACCCAGATGGCCAAATTTTCACTATTTTCTAAAATGAAATCATTTTCAAAATACAGATGGGCCGTAAGTGAGGAGTTTCTTAAAATATGTTAGGAGCTGTGCAAGCAATCCCAAAAGTGTTCAAAGAAAAGACGTTTACGTGGATCAAAAAGTTCCAGCATGCTTGCTCAAACAGTGGTTGACGTTTAGCTTGTGCTCACACTGAATACAATTTTTAGAATAGTGTTACCTGGCCATTTGTGCGAATGGGTATGCTGAACTTGACTTTACCTACAACACGCATCGACTGTCATATACCAGGGAGAGCTTTGTCCTCAGGCTCATTCTGTGACTTCCTCCAAGACATCCAATATCTACCAATATACATTTTTGCACTGTCTTCTGAACAGTTTGAACTCTTTTGTGTCTTTGAGTCTTCCCTTATTAAAAATCACCTCCTCTGTGAACTTATCATTAACCCCCCTAATAGAGCCACTTACTCACCCTCTGTGCTCCTGGAGCACTCTATGTACAGCAAATTTTTAGTACTTAATATACCACATGCTAATTATCCATTTACCCATAATCCCCACACATGCACATGCATGGGTGCAGAAGTTCCCACACATGCCTCTAGTAGGGGGCGGGCTTTTTGGACCTCATTTTGACTGCCTTACTCACACTTGCATGCCCCCTACTGCTTTCTGTATAGTGGCACTCAACAATATGGCAGGAATTGATATAAATGAGCAAATGAATGTAATCTATTTCGTGGAAAGTAACTCACTTTCTATCTCTGACCCTCAGCTTCTCGTCTCATATTTTCTCTATCAAACCTGGGGAATGGCTCCAGTGTTCTCTGAAATCTTATGATTTTAGGCAATACTGGGTGAAGGTGGTGATCTCGGGGGAAGAGAGACAGGCAAACTCTAGATTCAAAGTCTGCTTAAAGAGGGTGAGCAAAGGCTGTGACTTACCGCACCTTTGATGGGAGCCTATCTTTTTTACAGACTGGACTAGATCTGTAGTGAGGAGCCAAGGAAGGAAAAGAAAGGTTTAATCTTACTCTGGCTGGAAGCACAGTGAGGAAGGGATCACCTCCCTTTCCCCAGAAACTGTGAATTTGACCACAGTGCCTAGTAAGATTATTGAGAATGAGAAAAGTTAGCACTGCCGAGCCCTTGAAACTGTTAAAGAGAGAAGAGCAAAGGAAAGCTTTAATTCCAAATTACTGGTTTATAATCTGATTTGATAACAGAGAATATTATCCCAAACATATGGAAAATAAGAAAATAAAGGAAAAGCTCTCACTAAATAACACCATTTGATGCAACTTTTTAATTTTCTCGACATGCCATTTCACAAAAGGAATGTCCTAGAATACTTTTGTTGTAAGAAAATTATTTGCACACTCAAGTTGGAAGAGTAAAACCCAAAACTCCTATATGAGATATTTTTCTAGAAAAACAGGACTAACTGATAAGGAGGGACTTGCCCATCAGGAAACAATTTTTTTTTTTCATAGAAAAAAAAAATGCTTAAAATAGCCCCGGCAAGTGTCTTAAGCAGCTACACTGACCATCCCTAGAATGTGATAGTTACCAAAGTTTTCTCAATGGAAAAGGTATCTCCCGATGTGGTAGGTACAATTTGTTCCTCAAGTCTTTCACCTGGGGAGAAAGAATGGGGAGTAATCAAGTGGAAGGGAGGGCAGTAACCCTTAGAGGAAGCAAAAGGGGAAATATGGCAAGGGCCTTTATTTATTTTCCATTTCTCTAGCGGTCAGTGAGTATCAATGGAATGTTACCGGCCTCAAGCGCTGCAGAGCTGGTTTGCAATCACCCTGCCTGAGCCCTGCTTCTTCTGAGCCTGGGGAGATCAAGGAGTTCATTCCTTGTTTACTCATTTGAGATTCACCCCGCCACATACCGCCGTCGCAAGTCGTTAAAATCAAAAAGAAAAAAAAAGAAAAAAAAGAAAAACGCTCAGCAGGGAACGGCGAGGTTTTACCTGTGTTTAATTTATGCAGCGTTTTCAAATCGTGCCGTCCCGGCAGGTGTGACCGCGCTTTTTGCGGGAACCTCGGTGCTATTTTACCTGCTTGAGTCTGTCAAAAACCCATTTGTATGCGCCCGGCTAATGTGCTAGAAATAAAAGCCCCAACCTGTCAAGTCAACTCTCTGCACCTGTACGGAGCAGTTAAACTGTTCCATCTGCCAGTATCCCGGGAGATCAAAGGCCCTCCCGGGGAGGGGTTCCGAAGAACCAAAGCAAAGGATGGAGCTCCTTGTCTCGCAGTTGAAAAAGCAGAGAACGGCCCGGAGCAGGGTGGGGGCTGGGGGAGCTGGTGAAAACCCGGGAGGAGGAGAAAAGGATCCCTGAGGCCCCGGCCTGGCCCAGCTACCTGAAGGAGCTTTTTGTCTGACCCAGGCGCGCCGGGAGCGCATTCTTTCACATTAAGAACCGCAGGGGAAGACATTCATTCACTCCCTTTTTTTGGTGACGTAGCTGGGGCATTCATGTGTTTTTAACCTTGAATAATTTTTGTCTCTAAGCTCCAAACAAGTTTTATCCTGTCCACAGGTCAGTTTTGTTACAGAGGCCAATTAGCAGTGCTACCTTCGCCTGCGGCAAAAAGCCAAGTAATGGCGGGGCAAGCCCTACGGAGAGGTGATGAATAAGTCCCGAGAGCTGTAATTTGAAAGGGGGGCCTTTGAAGCATTTACCTTACATGGGACGCTATTGTCACTGCAGGGTGTTTGATCTTAAAATAATTTACTTAATGATCTCACCACGGGAGCGATTGGCAGAGCAAGATTAGGCTGTAAGGCCTAATGGACATGGGAAAAGTTAAAAGTGCTCGGAGAAAGGTATGTAGAGCGCTGAGATCGGTCCGTGTTGTGTGTTCATTACGTGCGGGCTGGGGAGGTGGGGGGAGGGCAGCCCGGCCGACCGCGGTCGGCTTTGCGTGGCTCGTCAGAGAAAATCGTCAGACGCGGGCCTCTGCTGCGGGAGAGCAAACTACGGCGCCGAGCAGTTTCCCTCTCGCCTGCGTTTCAGCCCTGGTGGGAACCGATGATCTGATTTTGTTTTTACGGTCAATGATTTCTTTCTTTCTTTTTTTCTTTTGCTTTTCTTTTTTTCCTCCTTTTTTGCAACCGTGACCACTGTACTGGAAGGCACCCAGGAGCAGGGCGGCACCCCCAGTGCAGGTTTCTGAGCTGGAATCAGAGCCAGATGAAAATGTGAAAGTATGCCACGTTTCGTCCCCTTTCGGTTGGCACACGGGACTTCAAGTAGACACGAGGAAATTACTGGGCATGGTTATCCTGGGCCAAAATAGGTATTTCTCCGCTAGAAAACTTTAAAATGCCAGCCACCCCAGTGTGATGTGTTTATAAATCCGGTCTCTGCGTGTTTTCTTACAGACATATGAATTGCACTTATGTGGCAGTTGGAAGAACTGTCTTTAGCATTGGGTTCCATCTCTTTGACATCCAGAGACCTAGCACTTCAGGTTTAAATTTCTTCATAGTCTTGGGGCGCCTGAGTGGCTTCTTCGTTTGAGTGTCTGACTTTGGCTCAGGTCATGATCTTGGGGTTAGTGAGTTCCAGCCCTGCGTGGGGCTCTGTGTTGATGGTTCAGAGCCTGGAGCCTGCTTCAGATTCAGTGTCTCCCTCTCTCTTTGCCCCTCCCCCACTCACGCTGTGTCTCTCTTTCTCAAAAAAATAAATATCATTAAAAAGAATTCTTCATAATCTTGGTCTTTCACCTGCTCAGAATTTGCATACTGCCATAGCCCCTTGTGAAAAGCATCTTATTTTTCCCTGTTAAGAGATCGGAATAGTCACCTTAAGTGAATGCCCAACGGGAAAATTGCCACCTAAGCATTGCTATTGCTGCTGATGTATTTGATGCTGAACCTAAGGGAGTGTGATGCAATAGAACGTGAAAAATCAACCAATGGACTGATTTCCTCTCTAATGCAGATTCTAGCAAAGTGAATCACAGTAGCCTGTCCATACAACCCAATGTCTTGATCTGTATTCTTCCTTTGGAAAAAAAGAATATATATCTGGGGAATGTATCTAACTCTGTCATCCAGGAGATTCGAATTTGCTATTTGTGTAAAATAGAAAAGCTCAAATTTGAGTTCAGTGTATCTGAGCCTGAGTCTCCAAGATCCACAACTTTTGCCTGTGACTGGTACGATGGTGCAATGAAATATTTTTATTTCATGCAAATGAAGTAATTATGAGCATGAGTGCCAGCTTTATGCCAGCAAATGCCTGTTTGCCTGTGCCAATTTGAGGCAGCACAAATATTTCCCACTAGTCTGAAGCTTTTTTTGAAATTTAGCTTTTGGAGTCCTTTTCTGGGTCATCTAGTGAGGTATGCCCGAGAATCTCCCCCTGCCAAAGTAGAATAGACCCCTTTCGAACTTGTCTTTTAATCTCTTACCTGTACTTGGAAGTTAGCAACTTATTAATATGCTTCAGTAATTTATTCTCTGATGCATGGAATTAAGTGTCCAAGGCTAAAGTAAAGATTATATATGCTTTGTTCAAACATTCTTTTTGTTACATGACTTGATAAGTGAGTGAGCTTGGAGCCCATCCTGCATGGTAGGGTGGGGTCAAGGAAGGCAACCGGTCAGGATACACATCTCTGTGTCTTAACCTTTTCTGATGAGCTAAAAGGAGATACCAGGACCACATGGTAATATAGGGATTAAGGTGACATAACGTAGGTGAAACGCATACATCTGACTCAGAAATGAGAAGATTCTTTATAAAAACTCTTTCTCACTCTGGGCTGTGGATACTTTGAATCTGCATAGTTGGAGTTAATTTTGGCTCCTCCTCCTCCCTAATTAGCTTTTCCCCCCATTTCCACTCTTGACCCAGTAGGGGGTTACTGTCAAGTGAAGCAAAGGTGTTTGCAGAGCATAAATTTGAATGCTGAGGTTATTCACAAATATCTAAACCTTCTGGGAGAAGTCCGATTCGTCATCTCTGGGCCATCTCAAAGGCATGAGGACTAAGCCGGTGAGATTTCCTTGTCCTCCGTTTCCTCTTCTCTTTCCATTTTTCCGCAATGCTACCTTAAAAACAACTTTTTTTCCCCAACCTTACTGTGATTTCACTTGTGTGTTGTCCTAAATTGGTGTTTGTAACTTAAAAGCCAACAATTGTTATTCTCACCAAAAGACAAACGAACACTGATTAGAAAAGAGTAAGAAAAGATAATTAGGACGGAAAGGAAGTTATGAGCGTTTTAACGGAAAAGTTTGAGTCTTGAATAACACACGAGTTTCAGCTCCTTAAGCCCCTGTTTGTCTCTCTGCTGTTTCCTCTTGCTCGATTGATTAGCTTTCTTTCCCTCCTTCTCCTCCTGTCTCTGTCTCCCTTCATCTGTGTCTCTCCATTTCTCTCTCTCTTCTTCCCTCTGCCCTTGATATTGTTATTGGCTCTCCTTCTTCCCTTCTTCCCTCATACCCTCCTCCCTCTCTCCCTCATCTCTCTCCCCTCTTCTGAGTGTGTGTTCACCTCAGTCTCTCCCACTGGGCTTGTGCCTCGGTGTCTGTTGGCTCTTTTCTTCCATCTTTCTCTTTGTCTGAAAACCGATGATATAAATTAAACGAGTTGAATATGTGAATATTAGGAACTTTCTTCTTAATCATCATCTGTAATGACTTGCTTTTCCAAGTAAAATCTGTGCGTTGACAAACTCGCCCCGAGAATCTCCCAGTGTCAGGGACCTGAATGTCAAGAAGTACTTGACCATCCCAGACAGGGAATGTTGAGCCATCTCCTGAGCTCGGCACATAGCAAGGAAGCAAGTGCTCTGGCAGTTTCTGCATTCACATGAAAGACCAGTCAGAAGAGAAGGGTGAAAACGAACAAGGTCAAGGTCAAGCCACTCACCCACCTCTTCCCGCCCCGCTCTCCTCCCACCTTGCACTGATTACTGTACTGTGTGTCAGAGGTACTCCCACTGGCCTAGAACCATCATCTCATCCAGAAGACACATAAATTCCACCCAGGTAGTTCTAAAATCACCCAGCTGATCATTCAATTTATATACAGTATCAAGTGTTCATTTCATAGCCGCTATTTCAGTCCCACTGACCCACAGGTCCTTGACATGTGCTTTGCCAGGGCCCTCCAGTGATGTAAAAGTAACTTTTTAGCACTCGCAGAGAAAGCAATTGAAGTTCATTTCTCACAGATTACCAGGCCCCATCAGAAATGAAGATGCTGTAAAGCAGGCATCGAGCAATGTTCAGATGTCTGTTGCTGTCGGTGGAAAAGCCTGCTCTGGCGAGGTTCAGACCCCTCATGTAGGACTTGGTCCTGTTCTCAGTACGCTCTGCTCCATTGCCGTAGGGTCTCTACGAGCCCTCTGTCATCGCCGGGGGATTAACCTATCCATCTGTATCTCCAGGAGCTTGGATTTTTTTTTTTTTTTCATTTTTCTCGTTTCTCACCTCTTATTTTGTATCCTATTTTTTGCTCAGTCCCGTAGTGTCAGTGCTGTCTTCGGAGGGGATTGCTGGGGGGGAAGGGGGGGGGGCAGAGTTTCCCGAATGGGGTGGGCCTCATCTATCCTGGATTATGCAAGTAGCCATCTTGCTGTTATTTTAAAATGAGCTGCAGGATAGGAGACAAGCTGGTTAAAATGGGGTAATTGCCTTTCTCGGGGCTCTGCTTTATGATCACCCCGGACCATGGCCCCTTCCGCTGTTTTCTGGAATCAGAATTCCTCTTTTCCCCCCCGGAAACTGTTTCCTAATCCCCGCCCCCCCCCCCCGCCCCCCCGTTCTCTGCGATATGCGATATCCCTCTTAGTAAATTTCCCTACTGCTAGGCTGTGTCTGATGCAAGCTGCCATGAAGTAAGTGAGTTTCCACTTGAGAACTTGAAAGACACCTACGGCTGGCCCGTGACCCAAGTTCAACTGTGAGACAATAAGCACGATATTGCTGAAGTGCCATGACTGGTACTTTCAGAAATTCCTTCCCCAAAAAGGGAGGAGTTTCTGGGCAGCCATTTCGCCTAGAAGTGCAAGACACAGGTGTTCAGATAGCCACAGACTCAAATTTGGAGAATTTGACCTCCACTTGGAAGGAAGGAAAATGAGGTTTGTTACAATGGGCTTGTTTGTTTTGCATATGTTTTCTAAATGTTCAAAATGAAAAGCCCCGGTTCTTAAAGATTACTGAAAATTTGACATATTTATTTTTTTTTTTTCTGGAGCAAAATGGCTGCCGACACAACCTCAGAATTCCTAAATTCTGAAGTTCTTACCCTGACCCTCCCAACCGCATTCCCTTTAAATAATCGTAAACCTTTCCATTAGCTGTCATTTCTCTCCTACTTCCCAAGGACACACATAAGCAACAACTTAAACTGGAGGGAGAGAAAAGCTCTCACTTTTCCCCAGTAGATGTCTTTTGGGTAGATACTGTTCTAAGATGGAGTGTAGACAGTGGGCTACTCACAAGACTTAGAAAGGCACGTGATGACTCACAGCAACCTATTGTACAGACAAGGAAACTGAGGCCTTGGAAGGTAGAGTAAGGTCATAGATAAGATGGGAGATTTAAAAGCCTCTTCTTCACGGGCGCTAGGTGGTTGCAATGCTGTAATCTTCCCCAGTGTGAACTGTTCTTAGAGGAAGTGATGCTCACAGAGGACCCCCACCTCTCTCATGACCCAGACAGTGTCATCCACGTATTGCCTGCTGACAGCTATTGGCTGAGTCCCTAATAATTTTTGTCCTCAGGTTAAGAGAAAGACCTCTGTCAAGGTTAGGCTCCCTCCCTGTGGGCAGCCTGCATCCAAAAGTCTGGGTGATTTGGGGGGGGGGGATAAAAACTGCTATTCCCTTCACTTGGGGTAGCTCTTTTTATAATGACAAAGGGTGTGGTTCTATTTCCTTTTTTCCTCTTCCTACACCCTTGGGCGGAGAGGAGGAGGGAGGCAGGGAGTAGTTGTAGGGTGTGGGGCGGGCGGGGGGGGGGGGGGGGGGGGAGGAGAGGATAAAACCTGGGAGGAGGGAGGGTGGGCTGTAGCCTTGAAGGTCAGGGGTTAGGATTAGGTTAAGCTCCTAACATCACAGCTGTCCTGTGTCCCCAGATTACCTACCTTCTTCACCCCTCCCACGAGGCCCCTCGCATCAGTGCGGGGCTGCTGAGGGGCCTCCCGGCTGCACAGCACATGGGGCTAACAGAGGTCTTTCTCACACCTGCACCACAGTTCATGTCCTCCACTGCAGGGTCCTGCCTTGTTTACATCCCCAAAGGTATTGCCCCGATGCTCTCCAAATCCACTTACTGCTCGTAATCTTTCATTCAAAATCTATCTCCCAGAACCTGACCTCAGACACTTATGTTCGTAAACTATGCCATCACTTAAAAATGCTGCTACATGATCTCGTCATGGTGTTCACCACAAACAGAGGCTCGGAAAAGCGAAGTGACTTTCTCGGGGCTCACACATTGCAGCACTGGACCTGGGACAGAATCTAAGTTCTCTGAGTCTTGGCCCGAGGCTCTTATGAGAACATAAGTGAGTTAGGTGTGCAGATGTCGCTATTCCTAAAAATGTCTCTCCTGAGACTTACTCTTTATGAGTTGACTTTCCACCATTTATTTCTATTTCCTTGATTGTTTACCTTTCCCCTCCCCAAACCTGCTCTTCCCAGCCCCACTACCTGCCTTTGCAGTGCTTTCGGGACAGCAGTGCTGCGGGAGGTAGCAGGAGATGGACGGATTCTTGGGACATTAATACTCTGGCACCAAGACCTTTTGGCTCCCATCTGCTTTTCTGCAGAGCAGCCCAAAAAGAAGTGGTGACCGAGGGATGTGGCTGGTGATGCATTGCCGACCCTCTGTTCTAGACACTTAGTTCATCTCAAGCTTCACACACTTGGTTCTAAAGTAGAATTTCATCAGCGCTGATGTTCCGGTCTTCTTGTTTGCAGAGAGCAAGGATTTCTCATGCTAATCACTCTCTAAGCCTAGGTGCAATCCAGACCTTTAGTGGCTCTGTGTGAGGCTCATAATGTTCTTGGATCTGTTCTCTAGGCTCACAGAACCGTGGAGTGTCCCCTGGGGACTCTGTCCTTTGAGTTACTTGGTTCAGCTCAGCACTGGCTAGAGAAGAAAGTGTTCTTCTTGATGCTCCTCAATGAAAAGCTTCAGGGGATCTGTTCATTGCCTTGATGTTCTGGAACTTCTAAGGCCTCAGGGGATTTTCACCTCACTTTGCAAATCCTCTGCACTGATTGATTGACAAACATAACTCACACCAGTTAGCTTCTTTGCATAGCCTCAGGACAGGTGTTTAAGGAACCTAAGGTTCGAAGGTACCACCAGTGTTTTGGTTTTGATCCCTGGTTTTACTTTTTATTGATTTTTTTTTTTTTTTGGACAGTATTTTAGAACACAGAGTTGAATCTATTCAGATCTATCATCTCCTGATGATTTCAACCAGTGTATGACCTCCTGCAAAGGACATGACTCCATCCAGATCATGCACTCAGCTTGGTAAAGCGTGGGAAGAACAGATGAACCCAGCCTCGGTGGCTGTGTAGGTAGGTCCTTATTATTCTTCACCTTTGTCCTGAAGGAAGACCCGCCAAGCGAGCACTCACACACTGGTCCTTTGGTTTCTTCAGAGCCTCACGGTAATGTGATTGTCTTGAGAAAAAGTCCTAGTCTGGCCAGGTGTACAGATTTTAATCAAATCTTGTGAATTCTGAGCTCAGCTCTAGATGACACTTAAAAATAAGAAAGAAAAGGCTTAGACTTATTGCTTGTTTCATGAATTTGTTGCTTATATTTTGGGGGTGCTTTCCCCAAATCTATGGATCATGGAATTTGTTTTCAAAGGTCTTTTCTGTGCATATCCTACCAACCCCCAGGAGTCCGGGTATTGTCCTGAGAGGCAGAGGTTAAGAGTATGGACTCAGGGGGCACCTGGGTGGCTCAGTCGGTTAAGCCTCCGACTTTTGCTCAGGTCCTGATCTAACAGTTCCTGAGTTTGAGCCCTGCATTGGGCTCTGTACTAACAGCTCAGAGCCTGGAGCCCGCTTTGAGTTCCATGTCTCCCTTTTTTCTGCCCCTCCCCTGTTCTCTCTCTCTCTCTCAAAAATAAATAAACATTTAAAAAAGGGGGGGAGGTGGACTCAGGAGCCAGCCTTCCTGGGGGAGGATCTCCCTCCTCTCCTTGCTGGCCTGTGTGACTTTGGGCAAGTTACTCACCCTCTCTGTTCCTCAGTTTCCTCATCTACAAAATATGGGGGGGGGGCGGTCCCGAGGGCAAGGCTATCATTAAGATTATGTAAATTAGTTTATTTTGAAGTCCTTGCAACAGAGGTTTGCATATAAGACACACACGTTCTAGATTATTTTCCTATTGTTGTTATCTCTCCCTAGTCAGTTACATCTGGAGATTTTAAAACAACTGCTCTTTGTGTTGCCTGACTACATTTGTGGCCGAGAGAGGAGAGACCCTTTTTAACATTTAAATATATTCCGTTTCGCAGGCAAATCTTTTTGCATATTAAGGAAGGAAATCGGAAGGTAAGTGTCCACTGTTTTTAAACTTGGAATGGGGTATTTTTAAACAGTTTTCAATTTACTTAAGAGTTTTAACACAGCTAACATTAGTTGGAACTGAATGTCTGAGAATGAGGTTAGTGTTCTGCATAAACCCTGCTTTTAAAAAGCTCACAGGAAGGGTCAAAGACCAGGAAATGCTCTCACTATAATTCTCGTTTTCAGCTGAATTGGACATGGCCACAGGAACGCAGGCCTGAATCGCATTATGTTCCAGGAACCTTGAACTTCGCATCATAATGACCTGGGGCCTAACAGAAGCAAATTGCAAGTGGTTTCAAAAGGATAAACTCCAATTTATATTAAACTAGTATTATAACTTAAGCAGCTCGTTTTGAAAGCAACACGAAAAACCTCATCATTCATGTGATGGCTCCTTAAATGCATCCCTTTGCATTTTACCTGTAAAATGCTCTGTGTTTGCTGACAGGTTAAATGTATACTATACACAGAGAGCCAACACTTCTCTTTGTACCACCGCGGCAATCTCACTGGTTTTAGCCGCATTCTTCATTATTTTAAGCTGTCGCCATTGTCTTCTAAACACCATAATTAGAAGCTGAAAAGCTTACAGCAACCAAACCCAATAAGGTTTCATTATGAACAAAATATTCTACTGTGGCTCAACAAGTGACCCTGTGTAGTCTAACATGATGAAGGCTTCAACCTTCCTGCCCAATTATGGCTTTGGGAACGTATAAAGTTTTCCCTTTCGGTATTATTTAGCAACTCTATTCAAGCTTTAGTTTCTTGGTCATATTTCTTTACTTACTGGTCTCTTTGTTTCATTTTGTGCAACTGTCATTTTCCTACAGCCGTGGTAAAGAAAACCTGTCCCCTGGAAGCAGTTCAGAGTTTCTCTTATCGGGGATGTGGTGTTGTATAAATAAGTTGAGAGAGGGAGTCAGTGAGCAGGGAGCTGAAATCATTAGGCCCCTTGACTAGAGAGAGAAGAGAGGGAGGTGATTTTAGGGCCCAAGAAAACACTGCCCGCACCAGATCAGTGACTTTTTAATGTGATGCTTGGTATCTTTTTTCCATTTGATTCAAGTCTTCTTCTTCTTCTTTTTTTTAATGTTTATTTACTTTAGACAGAGAGACAGACACAGAGTGTAAGCTGGGGAGGGGCAGAGAGTAGGAGACGCAGAATCCAAAGGAGGTTCCAGGCTCTGAGCTGTCAGCACAGAGACCAACGTGGGGCTCGAACTCATGAAGTGCGAGATCACGACCTGATCCGAAGTTGGACACTCAACCGACTGAGCCACCCAGGTGCCCCTTGATTCAAGTCTTCTTGAACTCTGTCCAAAAGCGAACTTCTGCAAGACTAATACATGAAACGTTATCAGTCATTTACACCCGAGTATAACTGAGCGCGCGCACCCGCGCGCACGCGTGTGTGTGTGTGTGCGTGCGCGCATTTCTCATAAAAAGAAGGCAAAAGTAGAGGGTTTCTGATGAAGATGGGAAGAGAAAGTTAAAAGAAAATAAGTTAGGAAGATTAGAAAATAAATCTACTCTTATGTTTTACCTGGGATTGTTGCTCATTTGAATCTCTTGCTTCAGTGCATTATCACATTCTTTTATGTTGACTGTAAACTGGGAAATACTAGGTGGGGGGGAAATGAAATGTGTTCTGGTATCTTAGAGCTGTTTCAGGGAACAGGTTCCCATGGCCAAGTGGATACAGCTCGGTTATGAAGTATTCATATTTAAATCAAGCATGTGAAATATAAAAATAAACATTGGATTTTTTTTCTCTACTTTACATTCTGCTGATGAAACACTGAACTCTGAAAAATGGGCATGTCAGGACTGCTTTTGATAAATCTCCTTACCTGCCATGTGTTTTCAAGGTTTCCTGACTGTTCGTTAATTATCAAGCTGTATTTCTCTTATTTCTCTAATCTCTAGAACACAATGAAGCATATCAATCAGCATAAACCTCAGGGAAGCTGCTGATCTCTGAATTCCCATCTTTACTGTTGTCGGATGCTGGCTCTCCCGAGCCAGGGCAGTCCCAGTTGGCAACATTCTTTTCCCTCTTCCTTTTAGATTGAGTCTAGATTCAGGTTCTCTTTTCCCTTTTCTTTTCTTTCTTTTCTTTTCTTTTCTTTTCTTTTCTTTTCTTTTCTTTTCTTTTCTTTTCTTTTCTTTTCTTTTTTCTTTTCCCTGCCATCACCTTCTCCCCCAAAACACACACTCTCTCTCTCTCTCTCTCTCTCTCTCTCTCTCTCTCTCTCCCCAAGCAAGGACTGAGCATGCTTAGGAAACCTGGAGTTTGATACTCATCCAATCAAGGAGAAAGTGACTTAGAGCTACTCTCTCCTCCGTAAGGCAATGTGGTTCAAAATTGAGTTTGAGAAGTATCCCTATGTCAGGCTCCTCGGGGAAGCGGGAAAAATGACCTACAGACTTGAAAAACTCTGGAGACATTGCCAGGAATCTGCCTTTATAACGGGATCCCCAGGTGCTTGGTAAGCCGTTTAAACCAGAGTCACTGCTTTGGCGGATCCCATTTTCTAAAGAAAGGAGCACTTATCCTAAACTAATGATTTAATCCTAAATTCTCTCCCAAAAGATGGATACTACCACCCAAGTTCCTTCCTGAGTCCGGTACAGTGAGAAGGTAGAGAAAGAAGGAGATTTTTTCCACTACACTACACTGCCCCACTCCCAGTTTCATCGCTTATAGTTCCTCAGGGCAAAGGTCAACCTATGTGGTCTGGAGGAGGAAGGGTGGGCACCCCCAGCAAGCCCAGCCGACCCTTGAGCACTGCGCTTCACAGCTCATTGTGACGGGTGGTGGGAGGGCCTTCACCTCCCTCCAGTTCTCCCCTGCTTGGCCACAGCGCTCAGCTTCCGGAACAGTCAAGATTCCCTCCAACAGTTCCCAAACGTGAAGTTCTTTTTGACCTAATTAAAACAACAACAACAACAACAAAACCCAAACAGCTACATCACACTAGCTTTATTTAAAAAAATAAAATGTGCAAATGTGCAAAGAATAAAACTGTATATTGCGTCCCTCAGTTTCCTGTCATGTTCCTTCCCTGCTTTATTTGCCTTTGTTTTGGTCACCATTTTCTAAAATGGTTCGTAACTTGATTACCTGGCTTATTGTCTTTTAATCCCCACTGGAATAGAAGGTTCATAAGGATGAGGATTTCTGTGTCTTTCATTGCTCTCTCCTATTCGTAGAACAGTGTGCTTAAATATTTGTATAGCCTGATGGTCTGAAAATAGGTTCTCATATACAATATATTTGTGCATATAGATGAAAACACAATTAAGACTTTCCATAATTTATACGTATTGTGCTGTTTGTATAAACATGCAAATTTTGACCTCTTTTAATCCATCAATCAGTAATAGAATGTGAATACCTGCTAAACTCAAAGACTTTTTCTTTTCATCTATATTTGTCCATATATTTTACCCTGATGCCTGTTTCACATGACCTCAGCCCTTTCAGCAGCAAAAGCTGTGTCTGCAGAGACCTTTCTAAGAAAGTATATTTGCCTGTAACTGGATGAAGCCTACAGTCTGAAAAGCCAGGACTGAAATTTCATTTCATGACCCAGCAGAGAGTGATACAGCAAAGTTTCCTCCTTTTTGGCAATTACTTTAAAAATCCAGCAAAATCCTGAGAATATATGCCTGGAGATCTGAGAATCACTCCAGTCAGTGTGTGCTGCCTGGTGGAATTTGCTTGTTTGGCAGGAGCTCCTGAAAGACTGAGGAATTCTTCCTTTCTGGAGAGAAGGGCAGTGGGGGAGACAGTTTTCAAGAAAAAGTAAAATCAAACCGTGTGAAGGCATTTGAAAATGCAGCTAAATATGGATAATAGGAGGGATTCATGGTTCCCAGACTTTCCACTAGTAAGGGTCCTAGATCTCACTTTTTCTGAAATCATTTCTTCATTAAAAAACAAAAAACTCACCTTTCAACATCTCTTAAAAGGTCCTTAGAATTTAGGTCTAGGCTACCTTTTTATTCTCACAGCTCACCAATCCCACACCTGTATGATCCAGCCTTAATGATTTAGTTTGAAATGTTTTTTTTTTCCTTCATTATTTATATTTGAGACAGAGCACATGCGCATGTGGTGTAGGGGCAGAGAGAGAGAGAGAGAGAGAGAGGATCTGAAGCAGGCTCTGCGCTGACAGCAGAAAGCCCAACTCCAGGGCTCGAACTCATGAACTGTGAGATCATGACCTGAGCCAAAGCCGGATGTTCAACCGAGTGAGCCACCCAGGTGCCCCTGAATGATTTAGTTTCTAGAAAATGACATGTTCTCTGATGCCTCCTTGTCTTTGCACCTGCCTTTCTTTCCTCTGGAGAATTTTTCCTCTCCAGCCTTCTCTCCACCACCACTCCCCTTCACTGTGTTTTGAGTGAACAAATGAGCAAGGGAGGGCCAGCGTAGAGCTTTGCTAATGAAAATTAGTTCTACCCCTGAAACAAGATTGCATAAATGTTACATTTGCCTAGAGATGGATGGCCTAAAAACAGAGAAACACTGATAATATTTACCTGTGAATAATATGCATCCCAGATACCCCACATTGCAGGTGTACTAAGCAGTGTGCAAGAATGAGAGGCAACCGAGAAAACAGTAAGAGTAAAACATGAGCTGGAAACACCTGCACAGACTCTGCAAAAAAAAAAAAAAAAAAAAAAAAAAAAAACCCTTCCAAACTTTTCTACAGTCTCTGCAGTGTTAAATGAGGTTGTTGGTCAGTGAACGTGAATGAAAGGACTGATTTTTATTCACAGGATCCCATGAAACTGTAGGCAAGTAAAATGACTAGGGATTTGTATAGATTTTAAAATACCTTTTCCAGGTGCCTGAATTGCTCAGTTGGTTAAGTGTCCAACTTCGGCTCAGGTCATGATCTTGTGGTTCCTGAGTTCGAGCCCCGCGTTGGGCTCTGTGCTGACAGCTCAGAGCCTGGAGTCTGCTTCGGATTCTGTGTCTCCCCCTCTCTCTGACCCTCTCCCACCCCCCTCTCAAAACTAAATAAACATTAAACAATATAATAAATAAACATAAAATACCTTTTCAAATTACTGAACATAGGCTGGCACCTTCCCTTCTTTCCTCCTAGGGCTTTGAGCCACTTTGAGTCAAGGGACCCATCAGATTTTTTTCCAGTCCTGACATCATGTGATTTTTGAAATCTACTCTAATTCTAAGCCCAAAGTGCATTTTAAAGATTTCAATACAGGGTTGAGCTGCCAAAGCCACCCTGCCTCCAGCTGTTGCTATTTTGAGAAGGAGGCGAGGATAGGTTTCTTAAGCTTTTGTTCCCTCTGTCCACGGAAGCCACTGCTGTTGAAGTGACAGAGCCAATTCCCGTGTCCTCTTTTCCAGCCACATCTCACCTGGCTCATCAGTAGTTTTTGACAGATGTCCTCTCCCTCCCTCTTGAGACATTTCTTAGTCTCCTTCTTGGTCTCCTCTTTTCTGCTTTGTCGTCATCTTCCAAACGCTTCACAGTGGAGTGCCTACAGCTCAGTTTTTAAATATCTCCTCTCTATGCTCACTCCCTAAGTGCCGTTGTGCAGTCTCAAGGCTCTTTTACATCCTGATGACTCCCAAATTTATGTCTCTGTTCCCAGTGACATACCAGAGCCAGCTGGCCTGGGCTCACGAGAGCACATTTCTTCCCAAATCCATATCTAATGACAGTGGCATTATGTTGGTTACTAGAAATCAGCCATGGTGAAGTCACTACACCAAAGAAATTGACAAACACTACATGTTGAGCCTCTTTTTCTCCCCCCCACCCCCAGAGCACTAGTTGTGAAGTATTTCCTAGCCCATCATTTTTCCTGAACTTTCCCACTGAACTCTGGTTTGTGTGTCCGACTGCCAACTTGATATCTCCCCTTGGCGATCAAACATGTCTAAAATGGAACTCCTCTCTCCCAACCCCGTCCTTCGCCCCAGCTATCCCCTCCCAGGAAATAACAACTTTATCTTTCTAGCTGCTCAGGTAAAAAATGTATGTTACCTTTGACTCTTCTCTTACTCTCCTATCACATATTCAAACCATTAGTAAATCTTATGGTTTTCCATATATATATATATATACACACCCAGGGTACTCAAAATACTCCAGGTAAGGATGGATGGATAGATCCAAGAGGGAGGAACAAAGGAGTTGTGTTTCCTGCTAGATCTCAATGATCTAGTCAGAATTGCTTACTGCTCCCCTCCCCTTCTTTACCCTTTGTCCAGTAGACTGACTTAGCATTTGGTAAGCAAGAGTCTCATGCACTTCACTTCATGTCAGACTCCACTCACATGCCCTCTTACGTGCTTGTTGTAGAAAGAAATCAGCAGGATGATCATTGTCAGCGTCTCTCCCTCCCACATACTTTCACATGGAAGGTGTATATGAATCTGATTTTTACATTATTCTACTTCATGTAACACGAAGCAAATGGTGGATTTCCTATGGAGCTAATGAACCTTAAGCTTCAGGGTCCCCCACTTGCATTGGGTCACGAGGGTACTGAGAATGGCCGGGAGTCCTAAAGTGTTCTAGATAGGACAGAAAAGCCAAGTTAGAGTTTCCTCCATAAGTCAAGGTGCCACTTATTGAAATTCAATTTGCTGATTAAATAACCTGTGAAAAGAAAGTTGCTACGTGTTCTCTCTAAATGCTTTAAGGGAGTGCCTACATGGCCCAGTAGGTTAAGCCTCTGAGTTCAGCTTGGGTCATGATCTCATGTTTCATGAGTTCAAGCCCCATGTCGAGCTCTGCCAGTATGGAGCCTGTTTCTGATCCTCTGTTTCCCTCTCTCTCTCTCTGCCCCTTCCCTGCTTGTGAATGTGTGCTCTCGCTCTCTCTCGCTCTCTCTCTCAAAATAAATAAACATGTAAAAAACTAAATGCCTTAAAAATATTTAGGAGAGTTGTTTGAAGGCACTCAAACCATCTTCCTGAGAGCTGATCAAATAAGGTTAGTCCTAATTTTATCTGGAACTTCCAAAGAGTCTACACCATACATATGTAACTAGAACTTTGATAACTCTCCATCAGGGTACACTCAAAGGAATAATAAAGCAGTTATTATCCCAAACTTCAGAGACATCACCCATTAACATCTACACAATATCATCTCCTAAACAAATGACCAACATTTCCCCCACTACACCAACATTTTGGAAAGCTGTACTGCCTCCATCCACCCATGAAAGGGTAGAGCAGGGTCTGTCATACTGAGAGCAGGAAAACCACACTAATAGCCTAAGAAAAAATGTTAAAACAAAACAAAACAAAAAACCCACATTTTTTATCATTCTAGCTGGCTAGCCTTTGAGTGGTTGAAGTGCAGATGGGTCCACTCCCTTAAATGTCACCCACTGTCCTGTCAATAGCCAATGACAAAACAAACAGATGGCTAAAGAATGGGGTGGGGGTGAAGGGCAGATGGGAGGGAAGGAATACATGCTGGAAATAACTCAATCCATGGTTTAGTAAGTTGTGTGTGCAGAACTCTGCTGGCAAATTTCACCGGAGTTGTACTTTTGGGAAGATGGTAAGATTGGATTACATCTTTAAAATAATTGTTCAAATAAGTGGGCTAGCACAGAGGAGAAGTCTGTATTGACTCTCTGTTTACCCAGAAGGGGCAGAAAAGTACAAAACGAGCTTTTCTTTAACTACAATGGCAATCTTCTAATAGCAGCACTGACTTGCTCCAAAATACAAGACTCAGAGGTTGATAATCATCTTTCAGCTCAGGTTATTGCATGCAATTTTTCACATTCACTCGACTTTTTTCACAGAGCTCTTAGTAAAGTAACTCTCTTAACAATAAAAGCTTTTATGGAGCCCATTACTCTGGAGAGCGAACCACTCCTGTTTTTTTTTTTTTCTTCTTCTTCTTCTTCTTCTTCATCTTCTTCTTTTTATTGGCTCCTTGGAATATTTATGGCTGCCTTTGTTCTCACTGCAAACTTACGCATCTGGCTGTGTGTGGCCAGTTTCGTTGTTTTTGTTGTTGTTGGATAGGAAATGGATAAGTGTGTGTGCAGACGTTTGGGTGGCTTCGTTTATGCACATGAGGTTCTCTTTTCATCACCTTGTCACTGCAAATCTTCGTTGTTTAGCCGGGGAGTGTTTGCTCCCGGACTCTTTCCACTGTGAGCTGTGTGACCTAAAACTTTATGAGCTGCCATGCAGCTTCTTCCTGATAAACAGGTTCTCTGGTGGAGGGAGCCTTGAGTGAGGCTGGGCTTCAGCAACAAAAGCTTGACTCCCTGAACACAGAATAAACGGATTAGATTCCCTGGTAAAGAGTTTCACTGGAACTAACTTACATAAGCAGAGCGAGTGCAGTCTGGCCTGGATCAGGGGAGAACAAGGAAGCCTGTTCTCCATGGGATTCTCATGGACACAGGTGCAGCATGCATGAGAATTTCCCATCTTTACTGCTGCACAGGAGGGCTGCACTTAGGCAGTAAAACATTGGCACCAGTCTCCAAACTCAGAAAGGACAACCCAGCCTTGCCACAATAATCCTTCCTGCAATTAGGTCTGTCCTCTGACCTGGAAGATCAGATAGTGGTTGAGATGGCTGGCTGTACAGCCAAGGTGTCTGGGTAAGTTATTCAACTTGCTGAGCTTCAATGTCTACACCTGCAAAATGGGAATAATAGTATTTACATTGTAGGGTTGTGGTATGGATTGAGATAATACAAATAAAGTGCTTAAATTCATATCTGACCCATAGTGAGGTCTCATAACATTGGATCTTATTAGCTCTCTAATTAGAATGTAGGCTCCTTAAGGGTAGGTTTGGTCTGTTTTGTTTACTGCTATGTCTCTCACACCTAGGACTTAGTAGGTGCCAATAAATACTTGCTAAAGGAATTCCCCACTAAGTTAGCCTAAGAACTTGTTCCTGTAAAGGAATCAGGAAGAGGAGTTCTCCTAAATATCAAGTACATGGGCCTCCATAGTTCCCTGGTTCCTGTTGAGCACCCATCCAAGGATTTAGTTGAAAGGCGTTGGGGATGTTTCACCTCCCAATATGGTTTGTGGGACAGTAACTTTCAAACCTGTCCAGAAAGCAACGCAGGTAATTCTAAAGCTCATATAAATCCACCTCTTTTTTCTGCTTTCCTCACTAGAGAAGAACCAAAAAATTAGCACACCTCCCTCAACATATCTACTGGACAAATGCTCATCACCCACAGAGGTCATTTCCGCTGACTCCTCTCCACTGTGAGGCTCACTTGGAAGCTCGTTATAGCACAGGAGGCTGTAAAGAGTTATCTCCCTTGTTCCTGATGCACTGTGGCCAATCTAAGCATGAAACTATTTTGTGGCCAAATGCAATCGGAGATCACAGGTCTCTTAACTTCGAATGTAGGAGTTTGAAAAGACAGTTTTACACCAACCTGCTCTTTACGGTATAAATGTAGCAGTAAGTCAACATGGGACTCTTTCCGAATCCATTTTAGCTGAGGCCCTGAAAGCACACAGCAATAGGTGGCAGATGTGTGTGTAATTTTATTCATCTATAGCTTCATTTCCCTATGGATCCATGCTTAGCTTCAGGGTTCCTTTAGATAACCAGGTGAGTTAAAGACAAACTTGATCTCTTGCATTCTCTATGAAGACCGTCCACACTGTGGGATCTATGAGACACCCACAAGTGGCTCTACAGACAGTGAAGTAGGGCAGAAGTGCTTCAGTCTTGACTTTGCAGCCTCGGGGCTTGCTGTGATGCCTGATTCCTTTAGGAACTCTCAGGATATATGTTAAGCAGAGTTGGATACAGTGGGTCGGCTGTGTTCAGTGTCATGGAACAGGCCACTCCCCACCCAGACCAGGCCTGGAGAATGTGGGAATTATTGCCGAGATCAAGAACTTGCTGGAATGTTAACCACTGCCTGGAAGCCCTGGATAATCCAGGAAGTCATGGACTGCTTCAGCCCAGCGCATAAACAGTAAAGAACTTCTTGCTTCTGTAGGTGCTGAAAGGAAGCAGTGGGGTCATTCAAGTGTGTTCCTGGTGGCCGGTGGGTTATGGCATGCTTTTCCAGCACAAAGGAAACATCAGTAATCTCTGGTTGATTGTCCTCACCTTCTCATGGCTGTGCTCTCAGGCAGCAATTATGGAATGTTTGTGTTGCTCATCCCCAACTTAACTTGGGAAGGACTGAAAAAAATACAGGTTCCTTGCACTCGTGCGATGTGACTGAATATATATAATTGCAAATGGATAAAGAAACACCTATGACCCTCCTCTAAACAACAGAGAGGAATATGTTTTAAAAGAAGATGCAGCGATTCAGTATGTGAGGTTTTCTTTGTGACCTAAAATCCAAAGAGATTGGGATTAAGCAAAAGGTAGAAGATGGCAAACTGGAAAGTATTGACCAGAGCTACCAAGAACACTGTCATGAAACCATGAGCTACATGGACTTTGCTCAACCATCATTAGGGAAATCTTTGGCTAAACAGCCCCATTCCTTTAAGGATCATTCAAACGACCTGGCTCATGGTACCTTTGTTCAAGCTGTATGACAAACCCCCAACTCGAGTCTTTATTTCAGGAGCTAGAGAAGCAAGGGCGAAGAAAATGCAGCTTAAATAAATACACCTCTCTTCTATTATAAAATAGGGTCAGGGCTCCTGCATACTTTTTGGTAGCTTCTTTCTATATAAGCCTGAAAGATGAACTAACACTCAGTACCCTGAGGTAACTCACTTTTAAGTGAGTCCAAATGAAGCAAGTTTAATAAAGCTTTGGTATTGAAATGTAAGTTGATTATTGAAATGTAAATCCCAAAGATTTTGATCTCTATAGTTATATAGTAACCTAGCGCAGGAAGACAGGGTTTGAGGGTGGGTACCAGCCATCTCAGATTTCTTTCTAAAATAATGGAAAACTGATTTCAATAACCATGTTGTGTCTTCCATGTCACACACACACAAAAAAGAAAGAATGATTTTCTCTGATTCTGTGAAGATACAGCCTTGGTTGTTGGGATTTCTAGCAACTGCCATTTGATCACCAAAAACTTTGACCTTGAGGAGATAAAGCAGTGATTCTCAACCAGGGGATAGTTTGGCACACCAGGGGACATTTGGCAAGAATAGAAATAGTTCTGATTACCACAAATTGAGTGAGGGGAAGAAGAAGGAGAAGGAATTTGCAACTGGCAACTAGTGGGTGGAGGTCAGGGTTGCTGTTAAACATCCTCTAATTTACAGAATGGCCCCACAACAAGGAATTATCTGGTCCAGAATGCTCTTTTTTTTAATGTTTATTTATGTTTGAGAGAGAGAGAGAGAGTGAGCAGGGGAGGGGCAGAGAGAGACACACACACAGAATCTGAAGCAGACTCCAGGCTCTAAGCTGTCAGCCCAAACCCCAGTGTGGGACTCGAACCCATGAGCAGTGAGATCATGACCTGAGCCAAAGTCGGATGCTCAACCGCCTGGCCACCCAGGCGTGCCCTGATCCAGAATGCTCTTAATGCCACGGTTGAGAAACCCTGAGCTAGAATATTAAAGGTGAACCTAGTATATTGTTATAAAAATGGCAATAAGGAAAGTTATTGCAAAGACGATTTCTCAACCAGCACATGTTTTGGAAAGAAATTCCAAACAGTTTGGAATAATAGCTTTTATTAATAATAATTAATTAATAATTAATAGATCACAATTAATTATTAAAATAATTAAATAATTAAATACTATTGTTTATAATATTTATTTATAAATATTATAATATGATAATTATTTAAAAATAATTAAAAACTGTTAAAAATAATTAATAGGTAATAGTTTTTAATTAAATTTACATAATTCTAGTTAATGAAGGGCTTCTAAGGAAACGGCAGGAAGACTGCGTGAAAGCATAGTCATAGCCCTAATTTGATATGCAAAATAACACAGTAAACTAACCTTTCCAGGAACAACCCAGTGGCCCTCAGATGGATATTTGAGGCATTTTTCTAAGTTAGTGAATATAAAGCCCCGTCTGCTCTCCTGTGGGCAGCACATAACATGACTTACTACAGCATTGGCAGTACAGAGGCCAAATTATCCAGTTCTCAAGCATCCTTTCAGTCTGTTGAAAAGTTTCTCCAGAGGCACAGAGCGCATGACAAGCAGCTCACGTGTGAGGGGACAGATTTCAGGGGGATGAAATGCAGTCTAACAACCAGCCTCTCTTGGAGAACCTTATCCCATTCTTGCCAAGGCGTCTCTCTATTCTTTCTGGCATTTTTAACGTATTTGACATGTGTCTTAGTCCATTCAGTTTGCTCTAACAAAATACCACAGACTGAATGGATTATAAACAACAGAAATTTGTTTCTCACAGTTTTGGAGGCTGGAAGTCCAAGATCAGCATGAGGACCTTCTTCTGAGTATCAAACTACTCACTGTGTCCTCACACAGCTGAAGGTGCTGGAGGCCCTGTGGGGTCTCTTTTATAAGAGAACTAATCCTGGGGACCTCTGGGGGATTCAATCAGTTGAGCACCCCACTCTTGATTTCTGCTCAGGTCATGATCCCAAGGTCATGGGATCAAGCCCCATGGCAGGCTCCATGCTGAGATTCTCTCTCTCTCTCTCTCTCTCTGTCTCTCTCTCTCTCTCTCCCCCTCTGCCCCTCTCCCTTCCTTGTGCATACTCTCTCTCTCTCTCAAATTAAAAAAAAAAAAAAACTTTATTTTTAAAAAGAGCACTAATCATGCTCATGAGGGGCTCCACACTCATGACCTAAGCACCTCCCAAAGGCCCCACCTCCTAAGACCATCACTTTGGGCATCAGGATTTCAACATGTGAATTTTAAGAGGACATAAACATACAGACAATCTCACCATAATCCCATCAAATGATGCCCCAACTTCTCTCACCTAGGTTTTCTGCCTTCTTCCTCACTGCAAGCATAAATGATCAGGAGCATGATTATTATGTAAACCCTCCTTACCATTAATCCTTTAAAATAAAGTGTATTATTCAGAGAATTGTATTGTGCTTGTATAAAATTAGTTCTCACTAGGTTGCAATTTTAGAAGAAAGACACCCAATAAAAATAATTCCTAGGGGGCCCCTGGCTGGCTCAACTCGATCTCAGGGGCGTTAAGTTTGAGCCTCACACTGGGTGTAGAGATTACTTAAAGATAAAAATCTTTAGAAAGTAGTAATTCCTAGGAGATAAAACATATAAACATAGAGGCAATAGTTATATCATGGGCTTCTATAATATGCAAAATTAAATTTTACCTTACAGTCCAGTGACTTAGTGCCCTAGATAAACACTGACATTGGTTATGCAAGTCTACTTGAGGTATGCATATCAGACCCCATTCTCTGATAGCACTGTATTTATCCATCCCTTCAAGAAATATTTATTGAGTGTCTTCCACAAATAAGTACTATACTGGGCGCTATATGGGGTGTGGTTCCCATAATTTGTTGGAAAAGTTTTACTTGTGACAAATTATAATTTATAATTGTGATTGTCAATAAATGAATAAATCATTATTGTGTTTCATTCATTTATTGAACATGTATATATCTGACACATGCCTAGGTGCTAGAAATTACGCTAAGTCTTGAGGACACTAAGACTTCGTATTAAAGCAAAAAATCCTTATCTGAGTAGGAGAGGCATACAAACTTCCCAGGTTGGATAAAAACAACTGTTAACGGAAAATGTGGGATCGACTCAGCATCCTCTTTAACCTCCTTCTGCTGAGGCTTCTTGTGCTACAAGCAGCTGGGAAGCGAAAGGCCCTGTTTTCCCAGAATCCCATGCAGCTGGAGTTCTGAATGCCTGTTGGATGCCCTCACGCCAGGCATGGAAGTTGGGCGTGAAGGAGAAGCGATTTTCCTGCTGCTGCACCAGTCCTCTGGGGGTAAGTGTTGTCCTGGAGATGTTGGTTTTTATGTAGCAGTTTCTCAAAGACCAGCCACTAGTTTCATGGGAGCTGGGAGGCGAACGTGTTAGTGGTGGTAGTTTCCTGCGATAAAAAGCTCCAATCCCCCAATCCAGTGGATTCTCCACCTTCCTGATAGTGGCAGAGCAGGCAGTTTCCTTGATGGGCCAGTGTGGAGCTGTGACTCTGAGAGCTGTTTCTGCAGGACCAGTCGTGGGTTCATGTCGCCAGACGTTTCAGCGATGTTTTAAGTAGCTAATTCTCTGAATCCTAGTCTCCTTTAAATATGCGGGTGTTGCTGCCCACAATACAACACTGACTTTCAAACAAAGACACTGGAGGAACGGCTGGCTGGCTCAGTCAGAAGAGCATGCGACTCTTGATCTCGGGGTCATGAGTTTGAATCCTACATGGGGTGTAGATATTACTTAAATGAATTTTAAAAAATTAAAACAAAGACACAGGAAACACAGACATAAACCTGCCATGTTGACACCGTGAAGAGAGCAGGTAAGCTCATGCATTAGGTACTTGTGGGATTAGAATCCTGGGAGGCAGATTAAAATCAGCAGGGTCCAGGCACCTGGGTGGCTCAGTCAGTTGAACATCAGACTCCTGATTTCCTCTCAAGTCATGATCCTGGGCGTGTGGGATGGAGCCCCATGTTGGGCTCTGCACTGAGTGTGGAGCCTGCTCGGGATATTCTCTCTTTGTCTCTGTCCCTCCTCCAAGTTCTCTCTCTCAAAATAAATAAGTAAACATTTAAAAATAAAATAATCAGGGTCTGCTGTGCCGGGCTGAGTTTTCCCTGTCCTCCGTGCATTGGAGGAAACTTTGCAAGTTTTATGCTGGGGAGTGACATAGTGGTGAGACCTTAGAAAACCGAAACTATACTTTGTTAATCTTTGTATCCTCAGTGTCTAACAGAGTGGATTAGCTGCTAAATTATGAGATGACGGATCTAGGAGCATTTATCTGGGTTTGGTGGCAGCCTAAGGGGAGAAGAGAGGAGGCAAAAAGCCACTGGCATTATCAAGGCATGAAGTTAAGAGTCCAGAGGAGAGTATGCAGAGAATTTGAAGGAAGAGTCAACAGACATTAGGGACTATATCAGTCAGGGTTCAACAAGAGAAGCACAACCAGCAGGTGACCTATATTAAGAGATTGGGTGCAAGGAATTGGCTTAAGTGATTGCAGGGGCTGGCTAGGGAAGACTGAAATCCATACAAAAGGTGGTCAGGCTATAAGTCTTGGGCACGGGCGACACTGGTCCACAGTAGAAGTTCTTTTGGGAAACCTCAGCTCTGTTCCTTAAGGTACTTCAGCTAATGGAATTAGTACACCCACATCTTTGGGGGCTCACCTCCCTTACTTACAGTCAACTGATTATGGACTCGAACCATCTCTACAAAGCACCTGCACAGCAACACCTATGTGCAGGTTTGATAGCGTCACTGGGGGCCATACCCTAGCCAAGTTGGCATATCACAAAGACCATCACAGTGACCAAGTGAAAAGAGGAAACAAGAGCAAAGGGTAAGGGGTCAGGTGTAGAAGGTCCACGTACCCCTCCTGAGGCTCCAGCATGCATATTTGGAGTAAAGTTCGCTCAAGTAGTAGCCTGTTCAACTCCGTGGGGTTGGTAGAGGTGGTCTACAGCCAAGATTACTGATAAACAGAATAACTTCTCCCTTAAAATTGAGGGGGCCCTCTAGCTTAACATTCAAACTGACACAATACTGAGAATAAAAAGAGGATTCTTTCAACAATTATGTCAGGACCACTGACAAAAACCAGGACAGTCCCAAAACAACCAAAATACGTGGTCCCCTCACACAGTCTGAAATACTTTGGGTCCTTCTTTTTTTTTCTTTCAAGTTTTTATTTAAATTCCAGCTTGTTAACATACAGTGCAATATTAGCTTCAGGTGTTGAATTTAGTGATTCATCACTTACATACAACACCCGGTGCTTATCACAACAAGTGCCCTTCTTAATATCCTGGGTCCTCCTTTTAACTTGCTTCTCTAGGTTTCTTCAGTCTATGTAGATATACCGTGACGTTCCAGTGGGGGAGGAAAGAGTGCCATTAAACACAGAGCTTTGTTCATTTGCTAGAATTGACACGGAGCAATTATATTAATACTGGAAGATAATTTTAGAAGGCAAGAACTTTTTTTTCTCTGAATGAACCAATTTGCAAGTGAAAGGATTGTGTTTTAATAAACATTAGATGGATAAAAATTGTGAACAATCAATGGCCCCTCTCCCCATCCATGCCAAGTGATAAAGTGGCATTGAGAAGAAAGAGGCAGCAGAGTATAACAATTAGGAGTCTGACTTTGGAGGAAGACTTCTTTGGTTCACCTCCCAACTCCTTTGTTACTCATTATTTGAACTTGGACAAGTGGCTTAGTCTCTCTAGCCTCAGTTTCCCTACCTGCGAGAATAATAAGTTTTCCGTAACGATGACTTATTATTATCATAATGTAGCTATGCACTCTTTGAACCAAAATATCAAGTAAGATTTTTTTCAGGCAACAGCATAAGCTATCACCCGTGTATTTGTTTTTATGACTATTACTATTTGCTGGGATTTTATTACTGTTTAATAGCATGTCCATTCAAGTATATTATCCTGATGGCAATACCAGACTTTATCTGGAGATACCTGTCCGTATGGCACACCTCTCCCAGAGTTAAGCATCACCCACATCTTCAAAATCTTTTTCATACACGTGGCTCTTCTCCACGAAGTGTAATTATTGAAAACGGCTATGTTTTTGAGGTTTCTGCTGAGAGAAAACTAGCGAAGGCGGAGGATTGTTCAGCCTTACTAGAAATGATAGGGAATAAAAGAGCTTTCCCACCATGCTCTGTAGTTTATGAGACTACCTCTAAATCATTCATTAGTTCTAAAGTGACATAAAAATCAATTAATTTTAATGGTGGATAACAGATTATGGTATTTAATAATTCGTCTACTTTCATGAGGCAGAGTGAATTAGACAACGCAGTGTAAATCTAGTGAGAGTCGTGAGCGCTTATTTGACCGTTTGTCAAATACAAAAAATGATGAGCAGATCACGAATTAGATATAAACGAGAGCATTCTATACAAACTGCATATGTAGTTTACGCACAGAATTAAGTCAGAAGCCTTAAGGAACAGAAAACCTACGTGCCGCATTCCCCGTTAGCTTGCTCTTAAAACTTAGTCATTAAATACTTACTATCTAAACTTGTGTATCTGGCACAAAAACAGACACATAGACCAATGGAATAGAATAGAAACCCCAGAACTAGACCCACAAACGTATGGCCAACTCATCTTTGACAAAGCAGGAAAGAACATCCAATGGAAAAAAGACAGCCTCTTTAACAAATGGTGCTGGGAGAACTGGACAGCGACATGCAGAAGGTTGAAACTAGACCGCTTTCTCACACCATTCACAAAAATAAACTCAAAATGGATAAAGGACCTAAATGTGAGATAGGAAACCATCAAAACCCTAGAGGAGAAAGCAGGAAAAGACCTCTCTGACCTCAGCCGTAGCAATCTCTTACTTGACACGTCCCAAAGGCAAGGGAATTAAAAGCAAAATGAACTACTGGGACCTTATGAAGATAAAAAGCTTCTGCACAGCAAAGGAAACAACCAACAAAACTAAAAGGCAACCAACGGAATGGGAAAAGATATTTGCAAATGACATATCGGACAAAGGGCTAGTATCCAAAATCTATAAAGAGCTCACCAAACTCCACACCCGAAAAACAAATAACCCAGTGAAGAAATGGGCAGAAAACATGAATAGACACTTCTCTAAGGAAGACATCCGGATGGCCCACAGGCACATGAAAAGATGTTCAGCGTCACTCCTCATCAGGGAAATACAAATCAAAACCACACCCAGATACCACCTCACACCAGAGTGGCCAAAATGAACAAATCAGGAGACTATAGATGCTGGAGAGGATGTGGAGAAATGGGAACCCTCTTGCACTGTTGGTGGGAATGCAAATTGGTGCAGCCACTCCGGAAAACAGTGTGGAGGTTCCTCAGAAAATTAAAGATAGACCTATCCTATGACCCAGCAATAACACTGCTAGGAATTTACCCAAGGGATACAGGAGTACTGATGCATAGGGGCACTTGTACCCCAATGTTTATAGCAGCACTTTCAACAATAGCCAAATTATGGAAAGAGCCTAAATGTCCATCAACTGATGAATGGATAAAGAAATTGTGGTTTATATACACAATGGAGTACTACGTGGCCATGAGAAAGAATGAAATGTGGTCCTTTGTAGCAACGTGGATGGAACTGGATGGAGAGAGTGATGCTAAGTGAAATAAGCCATACAGAGAAAGACAGATACCATATGTTTTCACTCTTATGTGGATCCTGAGAAACTTAACAGAAACCCATGGGGGAGGGGAAGGAAAAAAAAAAAAAAAACAGGTTAGAGTGGGAGAGAGCCAAAGCATAAGAGACTGTTAAAAACTGAGAACAAACTGAGGGTTGATGGGGGGTGGGAGGGAGGGGAGGGTGGGTGATGGGTATTGAGGAGGGCACGTTTTGGGATGAGCACTGGGTGTTGTATGGAAACCAATTTGACAATAAATTTCATATATTGAAAAAAAAAATAAAAAAATAAACTTGTGTATCTATTAAAGAAAATTTATTTTAAAAAAATGATACTGATCCATGTATGCCTTTCTCCTCATTTTTCTCTCTAAATATAAGTAGAATAACTTTGAAATGTTGGTGTTAGAAAGTTTTCATAAAGGGTTGTTTATGAACAATTGAAATGATGGAGTACCAGCCTCTCGGGTTCCATTCATACTGTGGTATTAAAATAGTCTATCTTCCCTGATAATTTCTATCATGATTTAACAAGCCCATTTTAACTCAGAAAAGTAGCCACTTCTTCCTAAGATTTAGCACAATGGAGGCTTTGGGCTAATGACTCTCTCCCTCCCCACAAAGAGCTCCATTTACAGCCCAGTTTCCATTCCCAAAGAGAAGAAAATGAAGAGGCAGCTTCTCTAGAACTTTCTTTTTTAAATGCCGTTAAATGATTGCTTTGAAATATTTGCAGCTCTACAGTAAAGGAATCACGAGGTCACAGTTGCCTGGTTTCTATTGATTCTCCTAGTTAATAAAGAGTTAAACAGTGAAGTGTGGTCTTTTATTTTTATTTTTTTTAAAGGCATTTTGAAGGTGCTGGAGAGGGAAGGCCTGGTCCTAAGTGGTCATGTGGCTACCGCCATTCATCTTGGTAGTGACTATCTGTCAAAAGTGGCAAGAGTCCCTGTTAACAGCCCTGACCTGAGCAGTAATGAAGGGAGAGTGCACGGCAAAGTGTCCATTATCAGCAGGTCGGGAGCAGTAAATTGGAGCAGTTTGCTTCAATCTGGCTGCAAGTTGAAATGTAAGATAGGTGGGGATCAGCAAGAGGCAATTTTATCCTATGATCATTTTTGTCAGATCGCATCAGAGTGGCAACTTAGTTCGATGCATGATTTCAATTAACCAACTCTGGCCGTAATGCTTCCACTGCGGGGGAGGGGGGGTGGGTTCTTTTTCCAGCCTAGGTTCCGGTTATTCCTTATTTAAATCCATGTGAGCACACACAGGTGTGAGAAACTGCGGTTTTCGTAAAAAAGGAAGTGACACGTGCGGACAGCAACTGCGGCCGAAATTCTGGCGTCGGTACAGCGAGCACCGTGGTGTCCCGGGCGGCTCCAAATGCTACCTTGCTTATTTGTAGAATTCCTAACTCAGAAATCTGTTTTCCCTGCCCTTCAAAGTCGGGTTTTAAATATGTCACACTTATATGTCGTTTACCCTTTGATGAAAGAATTAGCCTTTTGGACGACAGTTTTAGGGAGGGTCAGGTCACCAAATTCTGTACTTGTGCTAAGTCGCATGAAGCTGCGCATCACAGGCACGAGAAAATGAGTGTGAAACCCCAGACTGAAGCTTTAACCCTTAGATCCCTGAGAAATATTTGCCCGACGGTACAAGTGAATACTTGTTTCAGTGATTGTACAACACATTTGCGCGCATACAGTTGCGACTGCGAGGCCGCCTGTGTTCTGGAGGAACACGCACCTGGGGGGGAGAAATGAGAGCTACGCCAGTGGCTACGAAAAAAGTAGGGAGGGCCACAAGAGGGGGGAAAAATGTCCTAGAGAAATTTAGAGCAAGGGTACTTTGGGGTGGGGAAATCAGGGCAAACGTGAAAGAGCTAGCTTTGAAACCGGATCCTGGTGAATGGTAGGATAATTTTAGGTGAAATTGGAGAGTGGCTCTATCAGTTTTCTAGAGCTGCCTAATTTGCCATTTACTTAGCTGCTTACATTACCGACTTAGTAGCTCAAGGTTTCTGTGGGTCAGGAACTGCATCAGCCGGGTCCTTTGCTCAGGATCTCCCTGGGCTGAAATCAAGGAGTTAGCTAGGGCTATAGTCCCTGAGGTCTGGATTCCTCATCGAAGCTCATGAGCTTGTTGGCAGAATTCAGTTCCTTGTGGTTATAGGACTAATTCCCGGCTCACTTAGTGATGCAGCCAACTGGGGGGTATTCTCAGCACCTAGAGGCCACTTGCCATTTCCTGCCACATGGCTCCCTCCACAACATGAGTTTGCCCCTTCGAGATCAGCAAGATGGATCTTTCTGATTTTAAGGGTCTGGTCGCTCTTAAGTACTTACCTGATTAGGTCAGCCCCACTCAGATGATCTCCCTTTTGATTAGCTCAAAATCAGCTGATTAGTAGTCACCTAACCACAGGAGTGGCATTCCATCATATTCACAGATACTCTGTGTGGTGGGAGGGGACTACATAAGGTGTATATACCAGGAGGTAAGAACTCTGGGGACCATCTGACATTGGACTGTAAAAAGGACAGTTTTTGAGAAAAAGGAGTGGGACAGGAGGCCCTAAGGATGTTTGTGACTGGTAATGTGTCAGAGTTTTCTCAACCAAATAAAAAAAGGGAGATGGTTGGGGGCTACTGACCCAGAAAGAGATTTTAGGTTAAGTCCATGAAGCATCTGAAATTTCAGAGTATAAACTCCCCAAGGTTTTTAAATGGTGGCATAATCACCTTCATGATTTTTAGGAAAATTATTTTTGTAGGCGGGTCGAGTTGGGAGAGAAGGGACTGTTTGGTCTGCCTCTCTGTACAAGGATGGACTCAGGACAGGGTCTTGCTGCTTTTGGCTGCCATAGCTTCAAGTAGAAAATAGTGAGCATTCATCGTACATTTGTTGAATGAATAAATGTGAGCAAACAGACAGGGAGTGACTGTCATTGTCTGAGGGTAAGCAACATGAAGGGAGGAATTGGGGAGACAGCAATGCAAATGGAAAAGAGATGTACTGAAAAGGTAGCACGAAACAATAAACAATGGGTGTCACAAACAGGTGTTGAATAGGAAGAAAAGAGAAATCATAAGTGATGTCAAGATTTACAATGTGGGTTCCTGGGAAACTGGAAAATAATGAAAAAATAATTCATTATTTAATTTTGTGCAGAGAAAATCACCAGTTGTTTGGCTGAGTTTTTAACTTTTGGGCAGACTTGTGGATCTATATGGACAGACCCACATAGCATTCAATAATGGTATGTATTTTCCCCGTGGCCTGTAGTTAATTTCATTTTCCAATTTTATTGAAATATAACTGACATACAGCACTGTGTAAGTCTCAAGTATACAGCATAATGACTTGACTTACATGTATCGGAAAATGATTACCACAGTAAGTTAACATCCATCATCCCCTGTAGATTCGAAAAGAAAAGAGTTTTAGGGTGAGTGATCCTAAGGTTTACTCTCTTAACAACTTTCATATAGATGGCAGTGTTATCTACAGTCATCATGGGGTACGTTACATCCCTAGTACTTACTTATCTTAATAGCTGGAAGTTTGTATCTTTTACCCCTTCCTCCGCTTCTCTACCTCTGAGTCCCCCACCTCTGATAACTACAGTTGGATCTCTTTCTGTACGTTTGGGTTTTGTTTTTTTGTTTTTTTTTAGGTTCCACATATAAGTGAGATCATACAGTAATTGTCTTTCTCTGTCTGACTTTTTTACTTAGCAGAATGCCTTCAAGGTCCATATATGTTGTCACAAATAGCAGGATCTCCTTTTTTACGGCTGACTAATATTTGTGTGTGTGTGTGTGTGTGTGTGTGTGTGTGTGTGTCCCCTACTTCTTTACCCACTCACCCATTGATGGGTACGTAAGTAATTTCCATTTCTTGGATATTGTAAATAATGCTGAAGTAAACATGGGAGTGCAGATAATTCTTTGAAGGAGTGTTTCTGTTTCCTTTGGATATATTCTCAAAAGTGGAATTGCTGGACCATATAGTAGTTCTATGTTTAGTTTTTGGAGGAACCTCCATACAGGTTTTTATAGTGGCTGTACCAATTTACAATCCCACTAACAGTTCACAGGAGTTTCCTTTTCTCCACATTCTCTCTCCAGCCTTTGTTATCTCTTGTCTTTTTAATGATGGCCATTCCAGGGCGCCTGGGTGGCTCAGTCAAGCGTCAGACTTCCTTTCTCATGGCTCATGAGTTCGAGCCCTGTATTGGGCTCTCTGCTGTCAGCACAGATCTGGCTTAGGACCCTCTGTCCCCCTCTCTTTCTGCCCCTCCCCACTTGTGCACTCTGTCTCAAAAATATATGTTAAAAAAAATTAAAAATAATAATGGCCGTTCTGATAGGCATAAGGTGATAATCTCATTTTGGTTTCACTTTGCGTTTCCCTGATGATTAACGATGTTGAGCACCTTTTCCTATGCCTGTTGACCATTTATATATCTTCCTTAAAAAATATATATTCAGGTCCCATTTTGTAATCAGGTTAGTTTTTTGTTTTTGTTTTTGTTTTTTTTTTTTTTTTTTTTTTTTGCTATTGAGTCATAGGAGTTCTTTATATTTTGGAGGTATTAACCCCTTATCAGCTATATAATTTGCAAATATTTTTTCCCATTTCCTAGTTTGTCCTTTCGTTTTGCTGATCATGTCTTTTGCTGGGCAGAAGCTTTTTAGTTTGATGTCATCTCACTTGTTTGTTTTTGCTTTTGTTGTTTGTGCTTTAGGTGTCATTTCCAAAAAATCAAGAAGAAGCTTTTCTTCTTTGTCCTACAGGTTTAGTCTTATATTTTAGTCTTTAATCCATTCTGAGTTAATTTTCATGAGTAGTATAAGATAGGGTCTAGTTTCATTCTTTTACATGTGAGTATTCAATTTTCCTAGCACCATTTATTCAAGGGGACTATCTTTTCTCCATTGAGTATTCTTGGCTCCTTTATAAAATATTTTAAATCTGATTTAAAATATATACAGTGTTTAGGGGTTCCTGGGTGGCTCATTCGGTTAATCTTGATTTCATCTCAGGTCATGATCTCATGGTTCATGAGATCTAGCCTCATATTGGGTTCCATGCTCACAGTGCAGAGCCTGCTTGGGATTCTCTCTCTCTCTCTCTCTCTCTCTTGAAATAAATACACTTTAAAAATAAAAGAAAATACATAGTGTATGCTAAATGTTACTTATCAGTTATATGTATATATTTAAAATTCATATGATATATGTAAATAATTTGGAAAAATTCATAAATGGCAACTAAGATTATTGAAGAAATACAAGACAGATAGCCCTGGTCAGAAAAGTTTAAAATAATGGAGCCATTTAGTCATAAAATCTTAAAGTGAAAGGTAATTTAAGTCCTGTCCACCCAATTTTTTAGGCAGTGAATATTCTTGCAACCTCAGTACGTGATTATTCTATCTTTGCTTGGACAGTTCCAGAGGCTGAGAATCCACTAGATTTTTAGACAGCCTGTGCAAGTCAATTGCTAGTAAGTCTTTTACCTCATATGAAAATATGGCTTCTCATGACTTAACTCCACTGCTCATAGTTTGGTTGCTAGAGCAATGCCCGGGAAATCTAAAGTTCCTCCACATGACAACACTTCAGACCAAGGAAAGTTCTGGGTTTTTGTGAGGAATGCATTCCTGAGGAACTTCCATATTCAAAATTCCTAAAGACCAAGGCTGATTTTGATAAAGGATGGTGATGATTCTTCTTTACTTGGTAAGTCAGTGTTTCCATGTAGCAATAAGGGAAGAACAATTCACTAGCTTTGGACTTACACAGTTCTTGGTTAATTTTTAATTATGGAGGGTTATCTTTAGAGAATAAAGAGAGCTATTTCAAATTCACTTAAAAAGGGAAAAAACTGTCTTTGAAGAAAATTGTCGTGTTTCTAAGGTTTCTTTCTGTTCCCAAGCATATGGGAACAGTTAGAGGTATCATATTAGTCTACCAAAGGAGTCCATGACACCTCCATCTCTAGAGGTCTGTAGGAACAGAAAAAACAAACAAAACAAAACTCTCTTGAATGACTTAAGGATTTGCATATCCTGACACTGACAAGTGGACCAGATGACACACTAACAATCTTTAGCACTAATGGCATTCTGACTTTGCTTCTCGAGCCCAGGTTTCCTAAATGTACCATTGTCACTGCACTTAACTGTTTTTGATGGTAGGTATAAGACATATCTAACTAAATATAAATTTAATATAAATTTAAAATACACGGGGGCAAATGTGAGTACCATTGCATGTTTCGGTGTGCTTATGTGTATACACAATATGTAATAACAAATATCCCAAAGCCATTCATTTGCTTTGTTTAAGCCTTCAACTTTGCATGGGAGCCAACCGCTGTCTTCTTAATTTCTCTTTCTACTGCTTCATTATTAGTGTATAGTAATGCAGTGGATGTCTGTGTATTGATTTTTGTATCCTGCTATCTTACTGAATTCATTTGTCAGTTCTGGTAGTTTTTTGATGGAGTCTTTTGGGTCTTCTATAACTAGTCTCATGTCATTGGCAAATGGTGAAAGTTTTACATCTTCCTTATCGATGTGGATGCCTTTCCTTTCTTTCTGTTGTCTGATTGCTGAAACTAGGGTTCTAGTACTATGTTGAATAAAAGTGGTGAGAGTGGACATCCTTGTCCTGTTCCTGACCTCAGGGGAAAAGCTCTCAGTCTTTCCCCATTGAGGATGATGTTTGCTGTGGGTTTTTCATATAAGACCTTTACTATGTTGAGGTATGTTCCCTCCAGACCTACTTGGCAGAGGGTTTTTATTATGAATGGATGTCGTACTTTGTCAAATGCTTTTTCTGCACCTATTGCAATGATCATATGGTTTTTATCTTTTCTCTACTGATGCAACCTATTATGTTGATTGATTTGCAAATATTGAGCCACCCTTGCATCCTGGGAATAAAGCCCACCTGATCGTGGTGAACGATTTTGCTAATGTATTGTTGGATTCATTTTACGAGTATTTTGTTGAAGATTTTTTAAATCTATGTTCATCAGAGATATATCAGCCTGTAATTCTCTTTTTTTTTATGATGTCTTTTCATAAAAGTTATCAGGGTGATGTTGTCCTCATAGAATGAATTTGGAAGTTTTCCTTTCTCTTGCATTTTTCGGAAAAGTTTGAGAAGAATAGGTATTAACTCCTCCTTAAGTGTTTTGTAGAATTTGCCTGTAAAGCCGTCTGGTCCTGGACTTGTATTTGTTGGGACTTTTGTGATTACTGATTCAATTTCATTGCTGGTAATTGGTCTGTTCAAAATTTTATTTTATTCCTGCTTCAGTTTTGGTAGGTTGAATGTTTCTCAGAATTTATCCATTTGTTCTAGGTTGTTCAATTTGTTGGCATATAATTTTTCATAATATTCTCTTCTAATCATTTGTATTTCTGTGGTGTCAGTTGTTATTTCTCTTCTTCCACTTCCGATTTTGTTTATTTGAGTTCTCTCTCTTTCTCTCTCTCTTTTTTATGAGTCTGGTTAGGGGTTTATCAATTTTATTAGTTGTTTTAAAGAACTGCCTCTTGGTTTCATTGACCTGTTCTATTGTTTTTTTAGTTTCTGCATCATTTATTTCTGCTCTCATCTTTATTATTTCCTTCTTTCTGCTGGTCTTAGGTTTTGTTTGTTCTTTTTCTAGCTCCTTTAGGTATAAGGGTAGGTTGTTTATTTGAGACTGTTCTTGATTCTTGAAATAGGCCTGTATTGGTATAAACTTCACTCTTAGAATTGCTTTTGCTGTATCCCAAAGATTTTGAACTGTTGTATTTTCATCTTCATTTGTTTCCATGTAATTTTTCATTCTTTGATTTCTTGGTTGACTCATTCATTTCTTAGTAGCATGTTATTTAACTTTCATATATTGTGGTCTTTCTTGATTTTGTGTGTGTGTGTGTGTGTGATTCATTTCGAGTTTCATGATGCTGTGGTCAGAAAAGATGCATGGTGTGACCTCAATTTTTTTAATTTGTTGAGACTTGATTTATGGCCTCATATGCAATCCATTCTGGAGGATGTTCCATGTGTGCTTGAAAAGAATGTGCATTTGTCTGTTCTAGGATGGAATGTTCTGAATATCCCTGTTAAATCCATTTAGTCCAGTGTTATTCAAAGCCACTGTTCCCTGGTTGATTTTCTGTTGGGATGATCTTCCCATTCTTGTAAGTGGGGTGTTAAAACCCCCTACTATTATAGTATTACTATTGATTATGTCCTTTATGTTTGTTATTAGCTGCTTTATGTATTTGGGTACACCCATTTTGGGTGCATACATAATTATAATTGTTATATCTTCTTGTTGGATTGTCCCCTTAATGATTATATAGTGTTCTTCTTTGTCTCTTGTTACAGTCTTTGCTTTAAAGTCTAATTTGTCTGGGGTGCCTGGGTGGCTCAGTCTGTTGAGCATATGGCTTCAGCTTAGGTCATGATCTCATGGTTCATTGTTCAAGCCCCATGTTGGGCTCTGTGCTGACAGCTCAGGGGCTGGAGCCTGCTTCAGATTCTGTGTCTCCCTCTCTCTCTCTGCTCCTCCCCTACTCATGTTCTGTCTCTCTGTCTCTCAAGAATGAATAAACTTAAAAAAAATTTTTTTTTAATTTTAAAGTCTAATTTGTCCAATACAAGTATTGCTACCCTGGGTTTCTTTTGACATCCATTTGCATGATAAATGTTTCTCCATCCCCTCACTTTTAATCTGTGTGTGTCTCTAGGACTGAAATGAGTCTCTTGTACAAGGGATATGGATGAGTCTTCTTTCTCATATCCATTCTGTCACCCTATGTCTTTTGATTGGAGTATTTAGTCCATTTACATTCAAAGTAATTATTGATAGGTATATATTTACTGACATTTTGATACTTGTTTTGTGGTTGCTTTTGTGGTTCTTCTCTGATCCTTTATTCTGCTTTCTTTTATGGTTTGCTGGCTTTCTTTGGTGATATACTTGAATTCTTTTCTCTTTATTCTTTGCATATCTATTACTGGTTTTTTTTAATCTGTGATTAACATTAGGTTTGTATATAACATCTTCTGTATATAGCAGTCTCTACTAAGCTAATGGTCACTTAAGTTTGAACCCATTCTTCACTCCCCTCCCTACCACATTTTAGGTATATGGTTATCATATTTTGTATTATTTTATTTTGTGAGTCCCTTGACTGAATTTTACAGATATATTTATTTTTACTGCTTTTGTGCTTCCTACTTTTCTTACTCTTACTTATGGTCCTTCCTTCCCACTCAGAGTCCCCTTTAACATTTCTTGTAGGGCTGGTTTAGTGGTCATGAATTCCTTTAACTTTTGTGTATGTCAAACTCTTTATCGCTCCTATTTTAAATGATAGCCTTGCTGGATAGAATATTCCTTGCTGCAGATTTTTTTTTCATTCAGCACTTTGAATATATCATGCCACTTCAGTCCAGCCTGTAAAGTTTCTGCTGAAAAATCAGCTGATGCCTACTGGGATTTTCCTTACATGTAACTGTCTTCTTTTCTCTTCCTGCTTTTAAAATTCTCTGTCACTGCTTTTTGCCATTTTAATTACTTTGTGTCCTGGTGTGGACCTTCTTGGGTTGCTTTTATTGGGGGATCTCTGTACCTCTTGGATATGGATATCTGTTTCCTTCCCCAGATTCAGAAAATTTTCAGCAATTATTTTTTCAATTGCATTTTTTGCCCACTTTTCTCTCTCTTCTCCTTCTGGGATCCCTATAATGCAAATGTTATTATGCTTGATGGAGTCACTGATTTCCCTAAGTCTATTCTCATTTTGCATAATTATTTTTTCTCTCATCTGCTCAGCTTGATTGCTTTCTATTACTCTGTCTTCCAGATCTCTAATTTGTTCCTCTGCTTCCTCTAGGCTGCTATTTATTCTATCTAGTATATTTTTAATTTCATTTATTGTGTTCTTTACCTGTGATGGGTTCTTTTTTATCTTTTTGTTGAGGATCTCATTGATGTCCTCCAATCTTTTCTCAAGTCCAGTGAGACTTTACTTTAAATTTTCTATCAGGCATATTGCTTCTATTTGTTTGACTGTGGTCTCTTGCTATGGTTTTGTCCTGTTCTTTAATTTAGGACCTATTCCTCTGTCTCCTCATTTTGTCTAACTCTCTGTATCTATTTTCTGTATGTTAAAACAGTTAGCTCCATCTTCTGCTCTTGAAAGTAACAGCTTTATGAAGAAAAGGTCCTGTAATGCCCTGCAGTGCAGTGTTCCTGTTCACAAGAACCTGGAGCTTCAGGGAGGTGTCTCCTATGTGTTGCCCTGCTGCTGTGTCGTAGCTTCTTTTTCCTTCAGTCCAATCATCTGCAGATGATTGTTGCCTGTTGTGGCCAGTGTTTGGTCTCCAGCCAGATTTTTAACAAGGTGCACCTCATGGTTCTGCATGGCCCATCACCACTGCTACCATTGCCACCTGGAGCAAGGTCCTACAAAGTGCTCAGGTTGGTGTTAGCAAGGTTAGCACTGGTCTATTGGGGGAGAGGACCTGCAGGGCCAGGACTGAAGCATGTGACTGGGAAGAGCAGATCTGCCAAAGTGTGGGGAGCAGGACATGGTGTAAGCAAGTTTGGTAGTGAATGCCCCCCCACTGGGCTGGTTCCCCCAGGTGGCCTGTATATGCTGGGGGGTGGGAGAGGGAGATGGCTCATGCCAGCTCCTTCATTCCTAGAGAAGTCCCTCAGTGATCTCTGCCCTTCGGGACATGCTCCAAAATGAGCAAACTACTCTCCCTCCCATATGCCTAGCTTCTCTGCTGTATCTCCACTGGCTATTTGTCATGGTATCTCTTTGAGGGTGGGAACTCAGCTTCCAGTGCCCTTTAGGATCTCCTAGAGCCAATCCCACTGATTTTTAAAGTTCCAGGCTTTAAGTCTCTCTGGTTTTAAGAACCCATGAAATGTGTCCCCTCTTGGTTTCAAAGCCAAATGTTGTAGGGATTCATCTTCCCCCATGGTCTCCCCAGTGTGATACTGTGTTTCTCTCCCATCTCCATGTCTCCAGCCCCTCCTGCCCCCATACATGGCCATAGTCTGTTTCATTCCCCACTGTGCCCCCACCCTTCCTACCCTCTTCATTGTAGCCTCTTCTGTACCTTTAGTTACAGAGTTTGTTCTGCCTGTCTTCAGGTTGTTTTCTAAACCCTGTTTTCTAGGGTCCTCTTATTCCACATCTTGCCAGGTTCCTCTATATCTGATAAAACTTTAAAATCAACTATGCTAACCCCATCATTGTTTTATTGTTGTTGTTTTTTTTCAAACAAGAAGCAAGGCCATTGATGTTCAAAGGGGCACTTTTACCCTCTGAAAACTTTCTTCTGTTTTTATAAACACTGAAAATCCTTAGCAATGGGCAGGTTTATGCGCAGGTACAGGCCGATTTGTCTGAAAAACTATGACACAGTAATTGGGCTGACAGAGAATTGAAATGTTTATGTCTGAATCCCTCTCATAGGAAGACAGGAAAAAAAGCCATGAAATTGTTTCTTTAACATGAAAGCTATCTATGTCAAAATACTACATTATTGAAATGATTATTAGTTAAATTTCTCAGTCCAAAGGCAAGTACAGAATGAGAGTAAAGGGATCAAGAAGAAATGTGCCCAATACCTCCAGGTAGCTGAAGTTCCCTTGGCTCTCAACAGTTGCTCCCCTGGTAGAAGGTCAAATACTAGGTTCATATCTCCAGAGTCTTCACAAATAATTAGTAAACTGTGACAGAATTATGAAGGAACTCCTACCTTCCTCAGTGGTTAGCCCTGACCCAGATTCTATCTGTATTTCCCAACCAAGTACAAAGCTGAGGAAATAATGTATTTATATTGTCCTCAGGTGTAATGAATTAAAGGCCATCAAATGTTGACATTATGGCAAAAGTTGAACATTTTGTGTAAAAATTGGACTTTTTAAGGTGTGGGGAAATGGTTTTAAAATAGTATGTCAGGGGTAGAAAACAAAAAAAAACAGACTTCATAGAATTTCTAAACTATTCATGGTAAATAGTTAGAAGGCCAAAGAGTTGGGTTAAAAGAATTATCTTAATATATGGGGAGAAAAACAGATCAGCACACCATAGAAAAATGGACAAAGGACATACAAAAAGAAGTTACCAAAAAAATACAAGTGACTTATAACAAAGTTATAAGTTATATCTTAATAAATGAAAATTGAGATAGTATTTTTCATACATCAAACTGGAAAAGAAAATGCATTCATATTCATTGTTGTAAAAGTAAAAATGAAGATATAAATTTATGTATTTCCCGAGAGAGAGAAATTTAAGCTATGAATATTTTTTCACCCAACAATAACTGTTTGGGGAATCTATCTTGGGAAAGCAATGAAAGATGTAACAAGAGGTGTAGCTACAGGAATATTCTTAGAAGAGTTATATAGTATTACACAAATTTGTATAAAACCTAAATGTTCAACAATGGTGGAATGGTTTAAGTAAGTGGCACACTAAAATATTTTATACTCTGCTGCCAATTAAAATGATGTTGTAGAAACCTATGTATTATTCACACAGTTAAAAACTCTAAATCAGGTAAAATGGATGAGATCCACATGTTAATACAGATATCAAAACGTGCTTAACAAGAAAAGCAAGAGGTATAAAAAGATACATACAACTAGAATCCATTGTGTACATTTAAGAAATACACAAAGACACACTTTATATTTTATGGACACATGTAGTCAGAACTAAAAATACGAGTGGAAAATCTACACTTCAAGGAAGTAAGGGAGGTTAAAAGGATCAGAGAAAGTGAAATAAGTGCTTCAATCATGTCTGTAACATGTCTTCTGAAGCAATCTAAAGCTAATATAACAAAGTATTAACACTTGTTAAAACTGGCTAATGTGTTTTTCTGCCAACAAGATTATTCCATACTGAAATTTATTAGCAACATAATACAAGTTATAAAAAAGAAAAAATGGATGTTTCGTATGGAAAAAATATCTCAAATACGTTAGCTATCCACTCAGTGAGCAAGGTCTAAAACATATGCACCATACAATGCCACTGAACTTGTTTTCAATTTGCATTCGCACCTAAGTAACGCTTATAACCATAGTTTTCAAAGTTAAACGTAGTTTGGGGCACCCGGGTGGCTCAGGTCATGATCTCGCAGTTCGTGAGTGTGAGCCCAGCTTCGGGCTCTGTGCTGACAGCTCAGAGCCCAGAGCCTACTTTGGATTCTGTGTCCCCCTCTCTCTCCGCCCTACCCCTGCTTGTGCTCTGACTCTCTCTGTCTTTCAAAAATGAATAAATATTAAAAAATTTTTCAAAAAAAAAAAAAAAGTTAAATGTAGTTGACCATAGTAATGAATTGCTGAAAGATCATGTTAACTTTTTTTTCTTAATCTATATTTTCTGGTCTTTATACAGTGAGCTTGTAATAGAAATATTTTTATTTTGGTATCAATCTTCATTTTCTATCAGCATTTATGTTTATTGATTTTAATCTGAAATGAAATTAACATTCTTGGCATCTGTTAGAAACTTTCAGAAAAGCTCCCACTCTCTCCTTCAGAAAGTACGTAATAAATGGGGCTCTGCCAAGGACAGAACTTTGTGTCTATGAACTTCTTGTTGCTTGGCAGCATATAACATATATCAGCCTAACTTTCAGTGGTCATTTCTTTTTTGTTAAGTTTTTATTTAAATTACAGTTGGTTTGCATACAATCTAATTAGTTTCAGGTGTGCAAAATAGTGATCCCACACTTCCATACAACTGGTGCTCATCAGGAGCTCACTCCTTAATCTCTAACACCTCCCCTCTGATAACCATCAGTTTGTTTTCTGTACTTAAGAGTCTGTTTCTGGATTTGTCTATCTCTCTTTCCCTCCCCGCCTTTGCTCATTTGGTTTGTTTCTTAAAGTCCACATATGAGTGAAATCATATGGTATTTGTCTTTCTCTGTCAGAGGTCATTTCTTTGCCTAGAGTATGCAGAATAAAATCAGAGTTTAAATATTCAAGCATCAGATCCCTTGCTCAGTCATTCTTGGAATATCCCACATTAATGAAGAAAATTGCACCCAAAGTAGACTTGGTAGAATGAGGAAGACATTTATAAGAGCAGTTGGTGGCAAGGCAGTGGTTGAAAGTAGATCAGAGTTAAGGTGAAAAGTTACTGACCATGAAACCATGCAGAAAATATGCTCCAGTGCTGATGGAAAGAGTCCTTTAGTAAGAGAGATTAAAAATGAAGTTTCAGGGGAGAGAGAGAATGAGACTTGGACAGTAACCAGTCACCAGCCTCTGAGAGAATGGGGAAAAGAACCAGAACCCATCTGATCTCAATGGTCTTCGAATATGGTGTGGGGAGCTGAGAAACAGAGGCGGGTTTTACATGGTGATGGAAAAGTAAGGGAGTTCCCTTTTAGCAATTTCTATTTTTGAAAAAATAAATTTGACACCCATGCCTTTTATATTAACCAAGCATATAGGCTGAGGACATACTGCCCCCTTCGCGCATGTGCACACACACATACTCATGACACAGTCACACATACTCAAGAAGAGGGGGAAATGGTTTCATGAGGAACTAAAATAACAACAGCAGCAGGAATAACTGTATGTTGGGACTGAATTCCATTCCTTAAAGTTCATAGTAATGACTCAAAGTTTTTGCCTGGAATTAATTGCAAACAAGGCTTTATAAGTCACCCAAAGGTGGAGGGAAAATAAGTCAACAAAGGAATCAGGTTGATCATTTACTTCCTGTCCTAGGATATGGCTAGCAGGGGATGAGCTGTATAGCTAATGCGGAAAGTAGAACTTTTCTGGGTTTTTTTTTTTGCTTCTTTGAAATGATGTGCAAATCAGAACCAGCTGAATTAAGCAGGTAAAGCATAGCCCTTGAATACAATGATTAATGGTACCTACCCAGTAATTTATGGGAAAATGCTATTGAGCTCAGATTTTATCCTGACCATTTCTACCACACACTATAGTTCAATATGTGTGTAAGATATCACCTTTTTTAAAATAAAAAAACAAATTTACATTATCTATTTTTGTCCACATTATCAATCTTAGTAGATAGACTCTTTTGACCCTCTCTGGTACAAAGCACTAGGCCTCATCTTGGTTGTGCATGTATGATAAGATTTTTTTTACAGTATGTTTTACAGTATCATAATGGAAAGGAGAAAAAGGATTAAAAGTGTTGAAAATCAAAAAAATTCACGCACTATTAGTATAGGATCATCATTCTTATTTTGAGTTTGCCCAATTCAAAACCCAAAGACTATATAAATGTATGTGCGTATGTGTTTTGCATTATAAAAAAAACTCGATGGAAGTATGGAATGAGAAATAACCTCAAGGAGTTAGTTTATGCACTGTCGCCTGTGTCTGTACTGGTTTTTAAAAACCCTTACTAGTGTTTCATATTTGCTTTATGCCCTTTAAAGGACTCAGATTCATAATATACAAAGAAGTTTATGTGATATATAGAGCAGAGCCATAAACCATATTTTATGCATAACAGTGATTAAATGCACGGTTGATATATTTCACTAAGATGGAAACCATGTCGAAAGGCTTACATTTTGATAACTTTCCTTTTGGGGGGCATTTCTAAATTATTTAAGTTGAAGAATAAAATGACTTGTTTGTGAATTTACATGCTCTTTTTAATCATCTTTAGGTAACGCTGATATGGCAAAGACGCTAAATTACAGGCAGCAGTGGGAATCTACTGTGTAAAAGGCACAGAATCATTTTGTATATGAGTCCATGAGGAATATTCTGTTCAAGGAGTGGAGACATAAGAAAATTACCTAACTCATGAACCACACATTAAGAGCGTAGTCAGCTGTTGTAAATGCGTATCCAACAACAAACCATTATGTATCTTTGGCTTAATTATATGCGCTTATTACGCACCTGTACTGGAGAGTGGAGGCTGCTATTTGCATTACTTGTGGTTTTCTCTATCAAAACAACATTAGCATTACGAAGCTTATCAAGGCTACGTATGACTTCTCCGGCTTAAGTGTGTAGTCTTTTTATTTTGTGCACAACCCAAAAAAGATGAGGAGAACAAATCAGGAAATATTTTAATCACATTAGCAAAGAATCTCTAAATTTAGAAATGTAGTGAATTTATAGACATGGACAACCATCAGCAAAATTACTAAGCTTTTGTAAATCAACCTGACATTTAGGAAGAGAGTAAAAAAGTTAGATACATTCAGCATTTAATTTTTTCCCTAGAGTTCCATCTTAAAGGGTATTAATTATTATTATGAGGATGTTCAAAATAGGGGGAAATGTTAAACTACCAAATAATGTTTGATTTACAGTTTTTACAAGTCACATTAAATAAACAATCTAGGTAAAATTGTTCTGTATGTTTAAGAGCATCTCCTAACCAAATAGAGGTATTAAAATATTTATTGTGTGGAAAGTACATTTTAAAAGTAGAAATATATATGTATCGAAAGCAGCCTCAAAAGATCATAAGTGGCTCTAAAAAGAAGACTTTTATGGAGCAGTTCATTTATATACATCATGAAAACTTGTTACTTTTACACATCAGATTTCCCTACTGCTTTTAATGCATGCTTATTTTAAAAGAACCAAGTAATAGGGCATCTTTTTAAGTGGCTCAGTCGGTTAAGCATCTAACACTTGGTTTCAGCTCAGGTCGTGATCTTAGGGTTGGTGAGCTCAAGCCCTGCATGGGGCTCTGCGCTGACAGCACGGAGCCTGCCTGAGATTCTCGGTCTCCTTCTCTCTCTACCCCACCCCTGCTTGCATTCTCCTTCTCTCTCTCCCTCCCTCTCTCTCTCTCTCTCAAATAAATAAACTTAAAAAAATAAAAGCATCAAAGTCATTAACCCATCCTTTAATTTTACAACTATCTATGCTTGAATTAATCTTTCCACGTCAGTCCTTCACTCCTGTCTTCCTTCCTTTCTAATGGGGAAAAACTAAGGTCCCACTAAAGAAGATAACACATGTCCTGATGAGTATAATCCTATTATTGTAATGAAAATAAAACCATTTCAGAGGAATAAACAAATGGTGCCCAATGTCCAGAGAAAATTAAAACTATATTTGGGATCCCCATGGGATCTAATACCAGTCCTTGGGTTGAAGTTTGATAGTTTCTTGGGAAGACAAAAGCTTAGTAAAACAAGGGGTTTGGATCCATGAAAAATACGATAATAGCAAAAGAAGAAATACTAAATAATGTTATTGATTTATAGTAGACACGAGAAAGGAGCAGATGGTCATTGGGAAAAAAATATGTAGTCATTTTAGTAGATGACTCTTAATATGAATTCTATTTCTCACCACCACAGAACATCTACAAATAAATCTCTAGAAATACCAAAAAATTTCTAGAAATATAAGACATCCTATAGTAATTTTTTTCTTATAATAAAATTTAGGGTTAAATCTAAAGATAAGCAAATTTTTTCCAGCTCTTACATTGTATTTTAAAGGTTCTGGAGCCCCTTCATTCACAAAAGCAGACACTAAAATAAATACGGTCACTTTTTTTTTATATTACACTGTAAGTTATAAACCAATTTGGTCTCATTTTATTAATATTTAGATAGAGATCATTTTTCAGATCATTTTATTTAAAAAATACTTGTTTTGTTCAACAATTATAGCAACATTTTTCTTAGGAATTGCTTTTAGAATGAAACCATCTGACATGCCTAGAACAATGAGGTAATTTTTTAGAATTGAGATTATCTCCACAATGTCTATTACATATTTTTGCAACTCAGCAAATTATTTCATTTCCTTCTCCCTCGTATGGAAATTTAATCTAGGTATTTATTTCATTTTCGGTAACCTATTTGAAGAAAGACTATCCTTCAGTATACAGTATTACATTATGCATTCAAAACTGATACTATAAATTATGCATTCTAACAAAAAAATTATTAATGGTTTTTGGGGGGGGCAACCGCGAAACCTCAACTGCCAGCAATAGAAAGTAATTTTCTGTTGCCCATCAGAAAGGAAAAGAAACCTAGACAGTGTGTTTAAACAGCATCCCGACACTTACTCTTTCACACATGTCACTGTTTACAAAAACAATAGGAAGGTCCCAAAACGATCTGGAAGTCTAAAGCACAGGCTTTATTTATTTATTTATTTATTCATTTGTTTAGCTTTTTACTCTTATTGGAATTTTTTTCTTTTATTTTTTTAAAGTTTTTATTTAAATTCCAGTTTAAAAATGTGGATGAGGCACCTGGGTGGCTCAGTTGGTTAAACCTCCACGTATTGATTTCAGCTCAGGTTCATGAGCTCTGCACGGTCAGTGTGGAGCCTGCTTGGGATTCTTCCCCCCCCCCCACTTCCTCCCTCTCCCATGCCCCCCCGCTTTCTCCCAATAAATAAACATTTTTTTAAAAAATATAGAATGCTTTACAAATTTGCATGTCACACTTGTGCAGGGGCCACGCTAATCGGTATCTTTCCAATTTTAGTAAATATGCTGCCAAAGCCAGCACAGGCCACCTTTAAACATCAGTAAACAGATACTTTTAAACTACGACTTGGCCCTTGAATGTTTTCCACTGAGGTCCATTTTAACATGCAGTTTGTGACATCAGATGAAAGGAAGTTTTCAATTTACTGTATTATATTGATGACAGAATTTGCCAGCTATTTTCCTCTGCTCTTGTTACTAGTACTCCCCCCCAAATGGAGTATTTCATAATTATTAAAATCACTGAATGGAGGCTCTAACAACATTCCATCCTATTTAATATCACCTGAATTAGAGAAGAGGTCCTGTGAACCTTGGGAGGAATCTTTGTGCAGTTGGAACTGTGTTATAGAAAAGGGATTCCACTACTATTATAGGCAGGAGTAGAATGAGTAAGCATCCTGGCCAGGGTCATTCAGAGACATCCCAGGTCAACCCAGAAATCCCAGATGAGAGAGGAAACCATGAACTTGTTGAGCCGTCCATCTCTATGGTTGTGTGACTTATTTCCCCTCAGCAGCACTTTTCAAAATTAGGAGGGTAGGTTCAAAGAGCTGATTATGTTTTTGCAGAAATGGTTCAACAGAACAAAGTCCACTGCAGTGGATGTGGGGTCTTGACTGGGTAGAAAAGAGTGGGGAGTATGTGATAGATCACAGGATCGAGATCAGAAAAACAAAGCCACTAAGGAGATCCCCTGGGAGAACAGAGGTCCTCCCTCCCCTTCTATCACAGCCGTCGCCATACAGTATTCCATCTCAAACAGCATAAATCTGGGGGCAAATGTGGTTCAATTTGCAGAACTGTTTTACAGAAAGCTTTTAATTTCTAAAAACATTTTGTATAAAATTCACAGAAAAATTAGTTATACATAGGCAATTCAGTATGGATTAAGATAAATCTTACTCTAATTTCTTAGATTTTTGTTCCCAGCAATTACATTACATTTCAAAGTCTCAGAAAAACCAGACTTTATATCAAAACATCGCACCCAGGAGTGCCTGGTTGGAACAGTTAAGCGTCCAACTCTTGATTTGGGGCTCAGGTCATGATCGAGCCCCACATCAGGCTCTGTGCTGACAGTGCAGATCCTGCTTGGGATTCTCTCTCTCTCTCCCTCTCTCTCTGCCCCTCCCCCTTGCATGCTCTCTCTTTCTCAAAATAAATAAGTAAATTTCAAAAATAAATAAATAAGGGTGACTGAGTGGTTCAGTTGGCTAAGTGCCTGACTTCAGCACAGATCATGAGCTCAGTTTCTGAGTTCAAGCCCCATGTTGGGCTCTGTGCTGAGAGCTCAGAGCCTGCTTCAGATTCTGTCTCCCTCTCTCTCTGCCCCTCCCCTGCTCATGCTGTGTTTTCTCTCTCTCTCTCTCTCAAAAATAATAAAACATTTAATATGTACCTACACACAAAAATAATAAAACATTCCAACCAAAAATATGAGCCTTTTCATACCCTATTTTTCAAATAGAATCCATCCCAATTCTATTACAATTGTAGAGTAACTCATTTGTTTTGTTTTATTTTTATGTGGACAACAGTATTTCTCAATGCTAAGAATGAAAGTTTATTCACTACAGGGTATTCTTATCTGCATTTTTTTATCCTTAATACATTGATTCATACTTAAGTTCATACATGAAGGTAATATTCTTAAGACCCATGAATCTGTCCTCTGCCCTTTCTATTTTCCAGATTCTATCTGATATTGGCCTAGAGCCTCTCCACAGTATGCAACAGGAAAGGATTTATTTTGTTTTGTTCTGAGTATTCAATATTTTTGATATGGTAGAGAATTTCAGGTAGAGTCCTAGTATCACTGGTGAAAATAAAACTGCTTCACAATTTTCTTTAATTTTCCCATATGCTACTAGTAATGAGTGAAACATACTACTTTATACTGGGTTATTTAATCAGTGTGGTGGGTTGAATTGCATCCCTTCTTCCAAAAAAGATATGTTCAAATCCTTATCCCTAATCCCAGGTATCGGTGAATGTGACCTTATTTATAGAGAGGGTTTTTACAGATATAATCCTTTTAAGATGAAGTCCTCCTGGATTGGGGTAAGCTGTGACCCCAGTGACTGGTGTTTTCACAAGAGAAAATAGAGGCATATTTGGATATGGAGACACAAAGAAGGTACACAGGAAAGAAGGCCAAGTAATGATGGAGACAGAGACTTAAGTGATGCAGCTACAAGCCAAGGAATGTCAATGACTGCCTGCCCCCAGCGGAAGCCAGGGAAAAGACATGGAACAGATTTTCCCCTCACCGCTTCCAGAAGGAACTAATCCTGGCAACACTGTGATTTTGGACTGCTGGCTCCTGAACAATAAGAGAATATATTTCTTTTGTTTTAAGCCACTCATTTTTTTTTAATATGTTTGGAAGCCCTAGGAAATGGATACGTGAAGTCTATTTGTAAGATAACCCCAGTTCAGACTCATTTCTGGCAAAAGAAGTCAGCATGAGCCACAACTCCCCATGCTTCCAGAAAGCATAAGTGAAAAACCCTCACTAGAGTATCTGGAGAATTCTTTTTGATTATTAGATACCTGAAGATATTGAGCTACCTTTCCTCATAATATACTTTTAATTTTCCCCACCATTACCTGAAGTTACTAATAACTTGAAGAGAAATAGTTATGTGGAAAGTTGGAAGTCAGAATTGTTTGTTGTGGAATTTGGGATTTCACAGGAGCACACTCAACTCACAATGGAGGCTGTAACTTTTCCTTCTTCAGTTGCTTCCAGATTAATTTCTATTGTGAATGGGAATTGCTTTTTCTATTAAAAATGAACAGGTCCTTCCTGGAGTAATATGGGTGTATTAGAAATGTTAAACTCACAGGAAAAAGAATCTGGTCATATATATGCCAAAATGTTAATAGAATTTGGAGGTTTCAGTTTTCTACTTTTTGGGTGTACAAACCTACTTTTTCTACAATGAGTATGAATTGCTTATATAATCTAAAAAGTTAATAAGGAGTTTGCTTAGTTCATGGCATGACATTTGCATTTTTCTTAGGTCACATGTTTCTCTGACCTTGTGCCCAGAGAAATAAGGCAACAGACCTCTAGTCTCCTTGCCCTGAGATTTTTTTCCTACATACATATGTGCATGCAAGTACATGCGTGTGCGCGCACACACACACACACACACACACACACACACACAAGTAATAGAGGAGTGTTAGCTTTTTCAGCAATGAGATGTAAAGGAGACATAAATCATGGACATATTTGACATTTAACCAATTTAGATTCATTTCACACCACTTTCAATTTCAAGTGTGTCCTTTGATTCTCCCTTTAGAGAAAACAACCCTCTGCTGATCAGAGAACATCTCACCAAGGCCACCCCATCCCCACAACTCTTGGAAGCCTGTTCATTCACAACAGAGTAAAGTGTGACTATGTGGCATACTACTCAAGGGGCCACATGTGACAGCCTTGAGAATAACCCTATTTTCTGGAAACACTCAGCATTTTATTGAGTCTTCAGCATTAAAAAATTTAAGAATGCCCTTTTTCACGGCATTACCAGTTTTAAAAAGCCGGTAGTATTTCTAGGCTTCTGACTAATTTAAGGGAAAACAATAAAATTAAAATAGCTTGCAAGGCCCTATATGATCCAGACCTACCTTGCCAGCTGTGCTCCCCTTACTCTCTGCATTCCAGGCCTCTCCATGCTCCCTTACTCTCCACAACCCACCCTCGAATGTGCTATGACCTTTCCTGCCACAAACCATTCCCATATACTGTTCCCTCTGCCTGGAATTCTCTTCTTCCCGACCTCTTTACCTAAATAATCCAACCCACCCTTCAGATTTCATCTAGGTTTTTGTTTCTTCCTCCCTTCCCCCTCCAGACTCTGTCAACCGTCCGTAACATAATATTCCTCTCCTTCCTAGCCCTAACCAAGGATGGAATTTTCTATTTCATTGTATGATTATTTTATTAGTGCCTATCACATCCTCCAGAATGTAAGTTCTCTGAAGGCAGAGATGAAGCTGTGTTTTGTTTTGTTGTTCTGCTTGTTCCCAGATCTTGGGCAGTGCCTGGCACATGTTTAGGCTCTAAATAAATAACAGGGGTACCCGGGTGTGTCAGTTGGTCGAGCATCCGATTCAGGCTCAGGTCATAATCTTGTGGTTCATGGCTTCAAGCCCCACTGATAGCATGGAGCCTGCTTGGGATTCTCTCTCTCCCTTCCTGTCCCTCTTCCACTCATGCTTTCTCTCTTTCAAAGTAAATAAATAAACTTAAAAAAATACTTAACCATTATATGAATGAATGAATTGGAAATGCAAACTTTAAAAGTTCTTTGATGGCCTCAGTTCTCAAGAACCTCTCCTTCCGAGTCTGAGAGACACGAAACAGTGAACTCACTGACACACAGATGGAAGGAGAACTTTGAAAGCAATGAAGTTTTGTTGTCATCCATAAACCAGTGCTTGACCGTGGTGGGCACTGTCTTTCCTTTTGAGGTACACCTCTAGCTGTTCTCTCATGTATCCAGTTCCCAGCAAGGAATGTCTACCGTTTCTTCTTTATTGTGCATGATGTCTTACACTGTATTGTTCGGTACAGCTGCATTTGGGGTATATTCATGATAAAAAGGTAGATTCCCCCATCCCTAGGCTATATGTGTTTTTTCACCTACCAACTATTCTCCAGTATTGTGACCAAGTCTCCCAAGATGGTGCCTTTCCAGACTCGCCTAGCATATGGGATTTCTAGACTCAGTCCTGTCACTCAGTAAAACTGCATGAAGTTTTGATTGCTTTCCGACAGACGGAATGAGGCCAAGAAAATGAGACCAATTGCAGGGTTTCATTCTCTCTCCATTCCTTATCACTTGCAAAGCCAAGTATTCCTGAAATCTTTCCTGTCCTCTGCCTGGAATTGGGATTCTTCAACTGCCCCAACATCAGCACATCAAGGCTCACACAGGACACTTGATCATGTTGCTGAGTCCCAGAGTTGTTTTTTTTTTTTAATGTTTATTTATGAGAGAGAGAGTGCACACAGGTAAGGAAGGGACAGAGAGAGAGGGAGAGAGAACCCTAAGCAGTCTCCTCATGTTAGCACAGAGCTTGACACGGGTCTTGAATTCACAAACCGTGAGATCCTGACCTGAGATCATGACCTGCACTAAAATGGGAGAGTCAGCCGTTAAACCAACCGAGCCACCCAGGCTCCTCAAGTCCCAAAGGTTTTGCTCAAGACCTCTAGCCAAACCCCTGCTGTCACCTCCAGATAATTACTCCAAAGGAGAGGAAATTTTTCTCACCTCTCCATTTGTTTTGCTCAAGGCAAGAGTAAAGGTCATGCTGACAGCCAAATACAATATTCTTGTGTCTCAGTTGGAACACAGATGGGCAAGTGTCTGCCTATTCTTTTATAGAAATATAAAAAGAAAACCATGATTTCAGGAAGAAGAGGGGCTTTTACCAGGCTGCTTAATGGTGTTACATTCTCTTTTCTTGCAAACTGACAAGTCATTTCCTAAAAGAGGCCTAGGGGAACCCTGCTTGAGCTATTCACGCTCTACCTGCTATCCGTACTTTCTCTGAGAAGGAAGCACCATCATACACTCAGGACCTGAATCACCTGAAGGATATTTCTCCAACGATCTCCCATAGAGTAGAGCCGCCTAGCTGCTCTCAGCGATATTGTTCCCTTTCAATTTTGGGCTTATTTTAATGAGGCACACTCAGGGGGTCATTATGGTCTGATTCTCTGAAGGCCCCTCACGCAGCCACCCTCCAAGCCAGTAGTGCACAAAACTGTGTGGAGGAAAACCTGTGTCTGCACTGCCCCTTCCCCAGCTACTCTCCACCTCAGCCACTTCATTCCTCTTTACCAAACTCACGACTTCAGAGGTATTGACTTTAGAATGAAGGCATCATGGTGGCACTTCAGGCCTCAGTGTGATGTGTGGGATGTGAGAGACAGGGGCCCCTCTTTGCCTTTGGAATCTCTCCAAATGCCTTGCTTACCTATAATGCTTGGCACCTTTTCTTCTCTTTCTTTTTTTAGAGTTCACCTCTTTTTCTTTGCTTTTGTTTGTTTGTTTGTTTGTTTTTTCTTTCTTTCTTTCTTTCTTTCTTTCTTTCTTTCTTTCTTTCTTTCTTTCTTTCGAGAACACACAAACGGGAGAAGGGCAGAGGGAGAGATAGAATCTCAAGCAGGCTCCATGCTCAACACAGAGCCTGACATGGGGCTTGATCCCGTGACCCTGGGAGCATGACTTGAACCGAAATCAAGAGACCCTCAACCAACTGAGCTGCCCAGGTGCCCCTCTTTTTTTTTTAAACTTCTTTCTATTTTTAATCGTTTTAAGGATCTACTTGGCCTTAATTAACGATTCACGAAATGGGCAGCATCCTATCTAACAAATGGAAGGGGGCTCCCAACACTTGGCCTTTTTCTTACCTCTTCCTGGTGTCGAGCTTGACAGGAAAATTATAAAAATGGAGAAACGTCCATGAATGTTTTAGGAGTGTAGTGAGAAGCTCTTAAATCACTGGCCTTCCAAAAATCTAGGGATTTGCCTCTTGCTGTTTTAAGGGGATACTCTGTGTTTAGAAGTCTGATCAGGTTGCAATCTGCAAAATCACAGCCCTCGAGAGAGCTCCCTATTCGATATGCATCCAAAGAGACATGAGTATATTATTCCTTCCAAAGTCAGCTGCAATTGAAGCTCACTAAATTGACTCCACATCTTCCTATCTCGAGTAGTGACAGAGGAATAGCAAGTATTTTTTACGAAAATGCTCATTTTTAACAAACCCCTTCTTTGAAGATTTTTCTATCACTGATGCAGAGGACATGATCTTTACTTTATAGAAGAGGGCAGAACTCCAGCGAATCAATGTTTGAGTCCAGGGGCTGCCGTCAGTGCCTCAAACACTTATCCAGCAACCATGGCCTTTTGCCAGCAATGTTGTGTAGAATTGAGGGCAGACTTTATTGCAAATGGAAGGGGGCTAATGTCAGAGGGAGATTCTGTGCATGTGTGTGCACAAGTACATGTGTGTGCATGTGGGGGAGTAAGGCCTATGCGAACACATGCCTGTCTTCACCCCCTAATGCTCCATACTGATTGTGGTCAACAAAATAATCATTGGTATCTCACAATATATAAAAATGTATTTCAACAGATGGCTTATACCATTTCCCCCACTGGGCAGTCTACACTGAGCCAGATAACGAGTTTCTTTTGATTCATTTGTTCACTCTACCAATCTTCACGGGACCTCACTATTGCTCTGTTCTCCTCTAGTAGACTTGTCCTGACTGGGTTGGGTTGAGATTTATGCAGTGATGAATGATGGAACATCAACGGAAGGAAAGGCAAGCAAGGGAGAAATGTGGAATCGGGTAATGAGGTTGTTTTTACTTACTTCACATGGATAAAGCACCTCTTCAGCAAACACTACATTCCTAAAGGTTACTTTTGTCACATCTCAAAACAATTATCGTTGGTTAAAATGATCTTGATGTGAAAGCTGTGCATGCGTCAGTTCATGTAACCCTCACATGACTCCTCTGTGGTATTGCTGCTATTATCCCCTTTTTTACAGCTGCAAACACTGAGGTTCAGAGAGGTTGGGTATCTCATCCAAGGTCAGATGCAAGATATGAACTTGATGGTGTGGTCTAGAGCCTGTGTGCTAAATCAGTACTTCTCTGTGCCTTTTATTTTTAGCCTTGGAATTGCAAACTATTTTGTACATTTTAATAACCTATCACAGAGAGGTAATACAGAGCCAACAATGTAAAACCTATATAGAGAGAAGGTCTGAAAACGGGTGCATTTTCTGTAATTGTATAGGCAAACCCAATGCTCTGAAATATGAACCTTTTTTTCTTACTCTTACCTGAACTTCTTTGTACACAAGGAATCACACAGTGAGACCTCCAGAGCTCAGTGTCAACCCCTTGTCCCTCTAAGCTGCCAAGATCTAATCATTCCACAAATATGAATATTGTTCTGTTGTAAATTACCCTCAGGGCTGGAGCTTGCTTAGGAGCTGAAGTAGTACCTTTTTAAATCACAGCTGCTAAGTAGTACTAAGTTTTTACCACAAGACAATTTGACCAAACCCTGTCCCCTCAAATTTATTCTGAAGTCTACAAGTTCCCTAGTAGCTCCTTGTAAGAACAGGGACATCAAAGAAAGAATCACTCACTTAGCTGATTTTGCTACCACATGGTCCATTAAATTTCCCTGACACTTGTTGAACTTAAACAAACAACCCAGAGTGGGAGAAAATAGACATTCTGGATGATATTTGTTTGATCAGGCTGTGAAAAACTAAATCACTCGGTCAAGCCTGCATGTTTAAGGGGACGGCTCAATTGACTGACAGCCGGTTTGCTGTGCGAGCCTGCATCCGTAAGTGGAGCTGACTTACAAAATGACTATTGATCATATAGATGATAAGTTTTTATCTAGTAGCAGCCTGGAGGAACAATAAAAAAAAATATCTGCTTGTAAGTGATACCCAGGCAGGATTGGGACTGAGAAGCAGATGTACAGAGGCCTGTTTATTAGAGCCGTCTTTGACTTTCTCTGATTTTGAGAGCTTCTGCTTGGACTGTAGAAAACCTTTTCACCTATTCACCTATGGAAATACAGACTTAAGGAAGGGAGACCAGAAGTCCCCTTCAGAAAGTCAGATTTCGAATATTTCATCAAAGCCCATCCTGTGTTACCCAGGCTGGCTTCTTGAGAAAAGCTTACTTTATTTCAACCTCCTTCTTAGTTAAAATTCTGCTCTTTGAACCCAACTCCAGGTTGAAACCTTCTTGGAAGAATAATATAAGCTGGTATCTGCAGCTAGATGGACCCCTCAAGCCCTCCCAAGGTGAGAAAATGTTATTTTTCCCTTTTATGTGTTGTGGTTCATTGGATAGTATTTGTCATCTTGTCACATAATAGGAACGACATTCACAGAGTTGAAATACACCCGTAAGCAGCAGCATCTCTGGATGTAGGAGCAGTCTTGGGGCTGTATTCCTCATCAGGCCCTCTGAGCGCTCACAGGCTTATATGTTCCTGGCCCAGAAGAGACTCCTTAAAGTGCCACCATTTCATTCAGATGTGTTGCAAGGGTCAGGTCACACCAGAACAATCTCTCCATTGGAGAGGGAAAGGGATAATTGGATTGCATTTGGATGCCTTTTACCATATTTTGCATTGACACTTCAAAAGGCATAAAAAATCTACTGGTTTTATTTTATTCTTTAAGACACACACACACACACACACACACACACACACACCATTCTGATGGGGAAAACAAATAGTTTTCTTATTTATTATGAGGTTAGCTGTAGTGGAATCATTGTGACAGGATATAGTCAAGGATTTCCTGAAGGTGCAAACTGAGAGCCCTGTGGAGGGAAATAGCTTAGTCTTCCCTCTTAGGAAAACCACCCCTTTGCTGTTAGCTCTCTAGAGACCCAGGGAAGCTTCCAGTAGGGAGCCTTATACTCATTCCATCAACCTAACCCCCACTGCCACTCTCCCTTGAGCTATACAGTATCCTTTAAGATTTATTTTTACCTTCACATACAATGAAACTTACTTTATCCTTTCTCCGCTATTCGCCCTCTCCTCCCTTCCTCCCTTTCCCCCCCCACCCCCCACCAATTTCTCTATCTGTCTCTATCTAACTATCTTTTGGCTGTGGGTAAAGTACACAGGATGATTTTCCCACTGACTTCTTCCAGGCAGGATTATTCTGGCCTCAGATCTCTAGGAGAGACAGTGCTGCCTATTGACAAATAGACATTTCCAGGCAGTTTGGAAAAAAACTCTTTTTTACAAATGATCTTGGAATCTAGCTGAAGAAAATATACCCAAGAACACAAAACCAGAAAGTGTATAGATACTTAGAGGCTAATGATCTAACCAATGGGTTTTTGGGATATTTCTGGTGTTGTATATAGGAGAACCCTAAGTTAAAGAGGAAAAAGAAACCCTCAAAGGTCTTCACAGACTTAGGAGAGGCTATTTCAGCTGCTGTCTAATATGTTTGAGAAGAATGTCCTCCAGAAAAAAAAAAATGAGAGTTTTCAACATATAAAAAATATGATGTAATTGTCGTAATCAAGGTGTATTCCCTAATGGACACCTGGCTCTCTCATCTGATCACTTCTCCAAATGGCTCTCAATTAGTTTAAGACCAATTAAAGTAGACAACTAAAAATACTAAAGTATTTTTATAATACTCTCCAAGTTTTTATTTATATTTAGTCATCAAATTGTGTAGTTGCTATATATTTATTTAGACAACAGGTTTTTTTAAAGAACACATCAGGAGGGGCACCTGGGTGACTCAGTCAGTTAAGTGGCCAACTTGATTTAGGTTCAGGTCATGATCTCATGGTTCCTGAGTTTGAGCCATGCGTCAGACTCTGAGCTGACAGCACAGAGGCTGCTTAGGATTCTCTCTCTCCCTCTCCTTCTGCCTCTCTCTCTCTCTCTCTCAAATAAATAAATGTTAAAAAAAATTAAAAAGAACACAACAGGAAGTAGTATCACTCAAAGTAGTGCATTCCGAATACTCTACCAAACTGGCATTATGGCTATAGTAGAGTATTTGAATACACCTGCCTTGATAGATTTTCATGCTAAAATTGTTGTCGCTAAGGTCTAGAAGTAGAACTTTGAGGTTTCCAGTCCCATTTGTCCCTGCATTACAGTAGATGTAAATTAGTTTTTAAGAAGAGGCCTCATTCTGCTCATGAAGACATAATAGTTTTTAGTGACGTTTTTTTCCTGGTCATGTGCTTTTTGCTAGACTCCAGTAATTTCGTAAGGGAGTATCAACCGTACTTCTGGTTAGACAGTCAAAAAGTGTAGTTCTCAATGTGATTGTAATTCTCAGTGTAATCACACTCCACATAATTGCCAAAGAGCACAGTCTCCATATTTGAATGCCTTTCAAGTGGTTAGCCCATGTCAGAAGGCACATGATCCTGGTCATGTCCCTCCCTTCCAGATATTGTTGAGGACATTGGTCATCATGGTGCACAGTCCCATGGAGGTGTGACCTTCAGGACAATTTCTTCCTCATCCTTAGTGTCTAGAAGAAACGAGCTTCTTCTAACATTTGTTCATTTTTGTTTTATGGATAAAGTGACTGTTGTATTGCCATTTGTTGCTTACAAGGATCATCCAAATAGGTGTCTACTAATACCAGGAAGAGTGTGGGCCTTCAGGGTAGGCATTTTATATGGCTTTATTCTTAGATCTGTTTAAAGTCTTTCTGCTTGTTTTTCTTTTTTCCTGCCTCTACTTGATTTTCTCTTGCTGCATTTTAATAATCAGGCAAATCATTTCTGTGGAAAAGAAGGTGAATAAATATTGCCACTTAACAGAAAGAGGATGTTGCCCCAAAGACTCAGAAGAAGAGATTGACATACCCTACAATAAGCTGATAAAAATGAGAGGAGATTTCTGCTTGGTCTCTCAAAAGAATTCAAAAAGTAAAAATTGCAGGCAACGATAGGAAAAAATAGGCAACGATAGGAAATATCAAGCTGTTGCAAAGTCAAAGCTACAAATATAGCTACAATAAGAAAACTGTGCAAGAAAAAAAATGTGATGGAAAAGTATAATTTTTTTTTTAGTTTTAATTTAAATTCTAGTTAGTTAACATACAGTGTAATATTAGTTTCAGGTATAGAATTTAGTGGTTCAACACCTTTATACATCACCTGGTGCTCATCACAGCAAGTGCACTCCTTAATCCCCATAACCTATTTCACCCATCCCCCCACCCACCTCCCCTCTGGTAACCTTCAGTTTGTTTTCTATAGTTAAGAATCTGTTTCTTGGGTTGCCACTCTTTCTCTCTCCCTTTTTTCCCCTTTGTTCATTTGTTTTGTTTCTTAAATTTCATATATAAGTGAAATCATATGGTATTTGTCTTTCTCTAATTTATTTCACTCAGCATAATACTCTCTAGCTCCATCCGTGTTGTTGCAAATGGCAAGATTTCATTCTTTTTGGTGGCTGAGTAATATTCCATTATATGTATATATGTATGGTGTGTGTGTGTGTGTGTGTGTGTGTGTGTGTGTGTGTTTATTTATTTATTTATATGCCACCTCTTCTTTATCCATTCATCATTCAATGGACATTTGGGCTCTTTCCAGAATTTAGCTATTGTTGATAATGTTGCTATAAACATCAGGGTGCATGTATCCCTTCAAATGAGTATGAAAAGTATAAATTTGCTTTGGTGCTAATTATAGACAGCACAAAAAATTTGCAAATCCACATTCATACTGTAGAGGACACACTCACTCTCCCAAAAGCAGAGTTAAAAATGCAAAGAGGAAAAAATATGAAAGACAGAGATTTGAGGTCAGACATAAATAATAATTTCACAAATGCACAAACCAGAGTAATATGTGTAAAGCACTAGTCAAAGATGTAATGGAAGAAATTTTCCTGAGCTGAAATAAAATCACAACTCAGAGTAACTTATTGGAATCTAGGCAAAATTGATAAAAAAAAAAAAAAGACCTATATCTAAATGAACACTAATAATTTTTAAAACTTAAATTCAAGAAAGTTGTATAATTAGTTTTTGGAAAGAAACAACACTAAGGATACTCAAATTGCTCTTTTTCAACATTATTGAAAGGAAAACAACCAATATCTATAGAATTTTAGGTATTAAAAGGTTGAAAAGCAAGAATTTTATGTAAGGTTTGGTGGTATGTCTGTACGAAAACTCTCAATCAGGCAAGAGTTAAAGGAAATATCACTATGTGTCCTTCCCAAGAAGAATACTTGAAGGTGGATCTAGCTGACCAAACGAAAATAAAAAACAATCCAAGAACATAGCATCAAGTGTCAAAAGATTGGCATGATTCACTGAAACCAATGTAATATTTAGAAAATGTGACTATTATAATCACAGAATTCAATGAGAAACCTAGAACTAATGTTGAAAAAGGAGATTCAAGTGATTTAAAATGATGTATAAAGGTGATTTAGGTTTACAACCTCAAATGGAATAAAAATTTGGAATTGGAATTCAGACAGGCCGTAGAAAATTAAGCGACCACTAAATTCTTGGCCATATGTTATGTGAGGAAGGAGAATCAAAATTTCTTTTTTATGACCTTGAGAATTAAGGAAATACAGGCTTCAGGATAAATTTAATATATCATTACAGAGTTAATTCAAAATGTCTCCATTGTCAGTAACTGCAAAAGATACCAGTAGGGGAATAATTGTATACATAGCAGAAGAAAACAAAAAGAACAGTATCATCAGGAAGCTTAAAATACAAAATAAAAATAAACATGCCAATTTTGACAATACATGCCAGCAAGTTACCACCTCCCCATTTCCCTCTTCCCTCAGGCCCCCAGAAGGAGAATTTTATCAAAGAACTCAAGAACAGCATGTGGTCTTACAACCTAATATAGAAATAGCGTTTTTTGTTTGTTTTGTTTTAGTTTTAGGTACATAAATAAATACTGTTGTAGATTTTTTTTTTCTTAATTTAAATGTTAGTTAATATATGGCACCGTGTTGGTTTCAGCAGTAGAATTCAGGGATTCATCACTATACTGTGGTAGATTAAAGATGGCCTCCAATTCTTTGTCACCATTGCCCCACCAACAGGTGGAGTTGACTTCACCAGCCCTGGTCGTGGGCTTACTTTGTAACTTGCTTTGAGCAATAAAAAGCAACAGAAAGTCTACCCTGGGCCTTGGACGTCTTGAATTTGTGCTCTCTTGGAACACAGCCACTGTGCTGTAAGGAAGCCCTAGCTACCTCGCTTTGGACAGAGGCCGCAGTGAATTTTACCAAAATATATTTTACCACAATAAAGCAGAATATACACTGAAAGCACAAATGTATGTTCAAAACAATCACTTCATGTTACTTCATCCTACCCGTTCACAGTTACTTTTAGTATTAATAGTGACTTTTTCTTCGTATAGTTTACTCAATATGTTTTGAATTTTAAAAACCCAGATATTTTGGAGTATTTCCAAATGAAAAGCATTATCTAGTGATAGCACCCTCAGACTTGGGACACCTGCTTCCTGAAGACCAGTAACATGTCTGTGAATCATGTTTGTCAGATGCAGACTGTATGGTGGTAGCCAATTCCACACAAGCCATAGTTTCCACTGAGAAAATATTCTTTAAGCTCCAGTTACTCAGCGAAACAAGCTGTTATCATAGTCTCAGCTTATTATGTTAGCTGTCCCCTCCTAACCTAAATTAGCACTAGTTAGTTAGCATCTAGAGGTATAGTTTCCACTTCTGAGGTAAATAGATTTCAAGAAGGACCAAGTGTGGGATTCCTGCCACATTTTCCTCATAATCCAGCCTTATTCAAACATTTTGTTTGCTGGAAATCTCCTGTGTGGACCCTGCTTCTGTCTCATACCTACTTTTTCCCTCCCGCCTTTCGCCATGTTCCAAACTGTGTGAAGCTATCCTCCACTTGATACTTCTTACCCCCGTATCCTTGGAGAGCTGCATTCTCCCTCTGCAGTTTTGTTTGTGCTTCCCCCTTATACACACACACACACACACACACACACACACACACACACACACATTGTTGTGGCAACAATTGTTGTGGCAACCTCCACATATTATTGAAACTCTCTTCCGATACCACACCCTCCTGATCATCTTTTTGGATCCTCTCCTCTTCACCTCCTCTGGACACACGAATCCATGTAATTAGATGACTTTCCTCCGGGCTCCTAAGGGTTTTTCTCTCTTATCACACTTATTACATGGCATTGCATTTCTCTCTTTCTGTGTTCATTTCCCCCGAGCTTCCTTCTCACTAATCTATAGGTGCTTGGGAGACAGAAACTATACCTTACTTACTTTTAGATCTCCCAGCACCTAGCAATGACACCAGTGGCTGGTGACTGATTAACCAAATAAGGGAGATGAATTTGTGAGTGAGTGAGTGAGTGAGTGAGTGCATAGCATGAACCCCATGATACTAGTCTGTGCAGATAATGGTGCAGAAAATGGCAGGTCCCTGCCCTTAGTTCATCAATAACCCACTTGTCAATCATTTGGTAGAGTAGACAGCCTTTGCATTTCTTACTGTTCCCTCCACCAATAACTACATAAAAAATCTTGAGAAGTTCAGCCATAGTTATAGGATATACTACATCTATTGATATGACATTCCTATTTCATTTCAGAATCTACCTTAACTCCAAACTGAGTTTGTTTTAATACACAATTTCCAGCTAAATGTTGTTCTATTACAAAGTTCATCAGACAGAAACATCCTTCAAAGATAGAAAGGATTAATTATGTAATTTTCTTAATAAGATTGAAGAGGCCATGCATCATTTTTTCTAAGTATGGCTTGCTCTGTGACACCATGTAATTTTGGGGGTATCTATACTTTGCTTGAAAAAGAAAAAACAATACCTAGTTTCTTTTTAAGACTATTTTTGTTGCCAGGAAAAAAAATCATTTGCTCTGTCACAATTATGGCCATAAATCTTAGAGTGAAGACATTTAATGATGGCTACAAAGCTTCTTTTATTTTACCTTACACAGACAGGCTTCAAACTTACTAAACATGTCAGGAAAGCAAAGACTGGGTCTGTTTTAGTTCTACAAATGTGTATTTGAGAAATGTGTTGTTAAAAAGAAATGCTTTTCTGGCCCTGACATTGCATAGTCTCGAATAAGACTTTTGCATTCTCTATATAATAAATACGTTTAGAAGTAAGTGATTTAGACTTTTAGTTCTTGGGTTACTGCAGTCATTGAAATGAGTGGGATTAACCCAGTTTCAGGTTTATCAGTGACTTGAGGCTCCATGTGCTTTTAACATTTATAATTCGTTCTGAACAGGAAATAGATGCTTAGAGTATTAAATTCAAAAGATCTCAAAGTGAATGTGGTTTCAGTCCCCTCCTACCTCAGGCTCCCTGCCTTAAGTAACGCCTGCCCTGATCTGACCACGTATATCAGCTTCTTCGATGTCATTTCAGAGGTATTACATGTAAAGCAATATAAATGTGAGGGTTTTTTTTACTTAATCTCTTTGATATCACCCCATATCAATACCTAGAGGTTGTTTTTATAGTTGCATAGTATTCCATCAGATGGATAAAACAAAATTTATAATCAGTAGGATACCAGTAAAGAAACGACATGTCAATGAATATCATTGCAACATATATCTTTGCACCCATGTGAAGTTGTATATGTAGCTTAAATGCATAAAGAGGAATGGCTAGGTCACAGGTTATCTTAATAGATACTGTAATAGATACTGTAAACCACTTTCTTTTAAAAAAATTTTTTTAAACGTTTATTTATTTTTGACATACAGAGAAACAGAGCATGAGCAGGGGAGGGGCAGAGAGAGAGGGAGACACAGAACCCAAAGCAACTCCAGGCTCTGAGCTGTCAGCACAGAGCCCAACACAGAGCTCGAATTCACAAACCGCGAGATCGTGACCTGAGCCGAAGTCAGACGCCCAACCGACTGAGCCACCCAGGCGCCCCTATAAACAACTTTCTATAGATGTTACACTAATTTATTTTACCACCCAAAGAAATGTGCTGGAACCTTCATATTTCTCATCACAGAGCTTATCACCAAAATTGATCTTGGCCAGACCTACAGGTTAAAATATGTTCCTGGAGATTATAAAACATGGGGGCATCTCTTTTTCAAGACGGCCGTTTGAAAAGCTTTTGTAAACATGGATATTATCTTATTTAGAACATTTGAGCTCAGTTTGATGCCTGAGATAATTTGAAATGGTTTAACACCCATCAAAAGAAGACTTTTTCAAATTTTATATGTGGAGAATCCATTCATGAGAGATCTGAAGTATAAGCCAAAAAGAGTAAAGGGGAATTTGAAGCCTTTCTCCCCTTCCTTTTTTTCTAGCCAAATCCTCTCTACCCTGCCTTATCTTTGCCTAGAGTCCCCCCCACCGCCCTTTTCCCCATTTAATAAAGTGGCATGCACTTCACATCTTCTTGTTTCCCAAGTGTAATGGCTTAAAGAATAGTGGCAGGGTAAGACTGAGTGTTTTTGGAAATTCAACTCACAAGAGATAGGACATTTATGTTTTTCTTTTAACTGGTTTACTGGGTCGTCCTTTATATGAATTCTCCTTTGGAGTTGAGTTTTTATTTATTCCCTTCTTCGGTGTCTTAGGAAAGAGACCTATTCCCTGAATCTGTAGAGCTGACTTAAATGCTCACTTTTCTGACGCAAAGCAAGAATTAATGGAAGCTTTTATTATGGCCAGTCACTGTCATTGTGGTTAAGTACCACATAGAACAGGTGCGGCATTTTAGTTTATTTTATTTTTTTATTTTCTTTTAAATTTTTTTTTTAACGTTTATTTATTTTTGAGACAGAGAGAGACAGAGCATGAACGGGGGAGGGTCAGAGAGAGAGACACACAGAATCTGAAACAGGCTCCAGGCTCTGAGCTGTCAGCACAGAGCCCAATGCGGGGCTCGAACTCACGGACCGCGAGATCATGACCTGAGCCGAAGTCGGCCGCTCAACCGACTGAGCCACCCAGGTGCCCCAGGCGCGACGTTTTAAAAAGACACACACAAACACACACGCACAAACCGCAAACCTGCACACACAAACAGGCACCATGACTTCTTTGATGAGTGTGGCAAGCTGTTTATTTTTTCACAGCTATAAAGAAAGCAGTCAGTTGTAATAAGTAAAATGGAAGTACCCATTTCGTTGTCTCGACTCAAAAGAAAGAGCAAAATTAAGTTAAAGCTAAAACTTCACTAGGATCCTTATTCTTGGCCACATATTTCTTTTTTTTTTTTTTTAATTTTTTTTTTCAACATTTATTTATTTTTGGGACAGAGAGAGACAGAGCATGAACGGGGAGGGGCAGAGAGAGAGGGAGACACAGAATCGGAAACAGGCTCCAGGCCCTGAGCCATCAGCCCAGAGCCTGACGCGGGGCTCGAACTCACGGACCACGAGATCCTGACCTGGCTGAAGTCGGACGCTTAACCGACTGCGCCACCCAGGCGCCCTTTGGCCACATATTTCTACTTGAGCAACATTTTAAAAACTGTATTTGGCCATTCTAAAAATTAAAATACTAAATTGGACACAGTGGGGGATCCAGTTGAGATAGTGTTGCAAACTGATATTTAAATATTAAATTGGCCATAACAGAGTCTAAATTAAGGTTTATATTAAAACCAAAAGGTAAAATTAATTAAAAGCTACAAAAAGGCCACAAAAGTTTCTGTAGGTTTTCGGCCCTTTGATAGGACCAAAGTCACTAGCAAAATCTTTATTACTGTTGCTAAAGAAGTCAGTTCATTACACATAACCTAAATTACCAGTTGCAAGTGTTGGTAGTTTGTCTTGCTTTTGATTTAAAATATATGTGTGCTACGTGGTAAATATATTCTGATGAAGTGTACTATCAAAGTTAGTTCTGTTAGGTATATTTCTGTTCTGCATATAAGACAACCGGCAAGGACTTTGGGGGAAATCTTAGAGAAGAAGGAAGATTTCAGTTACAAAGCAACTGAACCTTCCAATAAGATAGAGCAGGAATAGTGCAATACAAAGCATCCAAAGCACTAACCAAAAAAATCTGTTGGCAGAATTTCTGTAAGGAGAGTGGGGATGCAAGAGAAATTGAGGGAACTAAACTGCCAAGGAGGACAATGGGCAAAGGAACATGTTGATGATGTGGGTTGAAATGTCGGGGCCCATAAACAGAGGGTGTTCTAAGAAGAAAAGGACATTTTAAAAATAATCCTAACAGCTCATCAAGAAGAGCCTATACTTTGGAACTCTTTTTAGCTAGGGAATGACCTCTCAGTTCTGTAGATTAGTTCTTAAAAGGTGGTCCCAGGCCAACATCATTGGCATCACTTTTGGAAACTTGTTAAAAATGCAAAATGGTCACGCCCCAGACCGATGAATCTGGGTTGAGGCCCAGAAATGTGTAATTTACAAGCACTCCAGGGATTCTGATGCAAGCTCATCTGGAACCCACCGTTCTGCAGACTGAAGCCCTTGCCTCAGAGCTTCAGAAAGCACCGAGCAGAATCAGTGCCTCAGATAAGCGTTCTCAGCTTCCCCCAAACTCGTCTCCATGTCCTGGTGGCTTCCTATGTGGGACAGGAGGACACAAGCAGAAACACACGCCCCATTCTGTGACAGAGCTTTCAAAAGCACAGTTCATAAATTAATGCTGGTTTCTCACTGTCCCTGAAATCTGTTCTTCTTTTGATTGATTATTCTAACAGGGGTGAAAAGGCTTTTTCTGCTCTTTGGAAAGGATATTAGCTATTTCTATTTTCTCTTTGCTATATCATTTTAAGGCAAAAATCAGATTGAACACCAATCCCATGTGGGAACCTTGGAAGATAGGCGCTTCTAGATGGCAGAACATTTTGGAAGTGTAAGTAACCCTGCTCATATGTTCATATGGCCTCATAGAGATAGCCGTGGCTTTTCTACTGTTAAGCCATGTAATTGTCATAATAATAGTTAATACTTATTGGGCATTTGGGGAGGCTAACCATTGTGTTGAGAAAAATCTTATTTAATTTACATATCTATGAGTAGGTGTTGTTATAATTCTCATTTTATCACTGTAACAAAGAGGTTAAGCAACTTACTCAAGGTCACCCAGCTAATAAATAAATGGTAGAGAGGACCTAGCTGGCTTGGGTGCCGGATCTTATGCCATTACTCTCCACAGTTTCTGCTTCTTGATGCCTTTTACTTGGCCCCAGACATTCCTCCAAGACTTTTCCTCTATTCTTGATAGCCTTCCACCACCCGTTTTGTTCCAAGGTTTCGTTCACAACCAACATTCACCAATAAGTGAGATGTCATCTAAATAACTTCGTCTCCCCATCCATTCCTCTTCCTACAAAGAAAATAAGTATTCAGTGCATGTAGTTTTAACAGTTGTGCTCTCACAATGGGAAACGCAGATATTTTAAACTAACATGGGAAAGGTAGCAACCTTCAAAATATATACATTTAAAACTAAGGTCTTACAATTGTGTTTTATCATCTCTGACTTCCTTATTATGCAGAAAGATGAATCTAAAGGAGTCTCTCTGGACTTTGTGGATTTTGAGAGAAGGCAGATGGGGGTGGGAAAACAAAGCCACAGATATAAGTGGGCTTTTCTCAATGTGGCTTGTTCTAGTACCTTCCTCGCCAGCTTGATCTTTAACATCCAATCATCCCTCATCCAACTGGATCCCAATTCCTATCAATTGCATCCTCTAAAATAACCTTGTATTTGGTCACTTTTTTCTTCTCCTGCCACTGCCTTGAATATCCCCTGATGAAGTTTTTTTGATTATAAACTGAAGGCAATAGAAACATACAGAAAGCATTTAAGGCAAAGAAGTGGCATAATCAGATATGAATTATAGAGCCATCGTTCAGACAGATGTGCAGAGGTAGATTGGCAGACCAGAGGCAAGGAGATAAATGAGGTAGGCATGAATTAAATAAAAAGCATGGGAGCCCTGAACACGGTGCCAGGCCAATGATGGAAGCTCACATTTTGGTTTCTGTCAGTCCTTTAGGGGGGAAAAAAAAGGTTTCATTCTACCAAATTACAAATTCATTTAACATTCATTCAATAAATACTTACTGAGCACTTACCACCTGAGAGGCAGAATGTTGAGCTATGGCAATAAAATAGTGAAGAAAACAAAATGCATACATGCCTCTTGGGGGTTGATGCTCTGTGTTCCTAGCCGCCATTACACCTTTACATGAATAAATGCTCTGAGAGACTGTTTTACTAAAGGAAGGAAGACAAAAGTATTCATGCATAGGCCACTGATTTGGGGATAAAAACACAGCACCAAGAGAGAAGTAATGAGGACTTACCCTATCTCACCATCTTAACTAGGTCTTCCCCCAGATAGAAAGAAAACAACTCGTCTTTGGATACCAGTAAATACAGCTATCATCCAGCATAGAGTAAACTCAGGAGTGACTAGGATGCAGACCAGTTAAATAGGAATTTGAAAGAAAGGAAGGACCCTTAGCTCTATAGAAATGTAGATAGAAGCACAGGTAAAAGTTTTGTTTGTTTGTTTTTTTTTTTTAATCATAAACTGAAGGCAATAGAAACATACAGAAAGCATTTAAGGCAAATGCTTTGAGGAGGGCCATGAGGTCATGATGCTTGGGAATGGACAGGTATTCAAAAGAAAGCCAAAGATTACAATGGATGAAGGACTGGAGAAGAAAATCACCCCTGGCTAGGGCACAGTCAACAGAGCACCGGGTTTAGAGGCAATGAACCTAAATTTTATTTCCTGTTTTCCCTTGTATGGTTTTGAGCACAAAAGGCAGTCCCTCCTTTCTCATCTTTCAAATGGACACAGTCAGGGTGCCTGGGTGGCTCAGGTGGTTAAGCATCAGACTCTTGGTTTCGGCTCAGGTCATGATCTCAAGTATGAGGAGGCAAGATTGGAATGAGATACTAATAAAATGCTATACAATATAAAACTTTTATTGTTTTTTTTTCTTTATCTCATTATATGATGAAGTAAGTCACTTCAAATTCTTTTTGTTGTTGTTTTTAAGAGGAAGGATATAGATGTATGGATAGAGAGATAAAAACTCAATGTACAGACAGGAAATTACTATCACTACCACTATGTGAGTGTCAAAAAGGAGGGACTATGTCTTAATTAGTTGTTTTAATCCAAGAATCGGGCACATAATTAGTTATCACTAGGTGTTGGTTGGATGAATGAATGAATGCTCCAAAAAAGGAAATACTACTAAAGCTGGCTTGGGAGAAAGTATTAATGGCTTTCCACACCTTTCTAGGAATGGAAATAATGGAGCCATAGAATCCACTTAACCTATTTTGTGCTATTTAAAACTGGCCTGAGCTATAGCTTGATTTTATCTTATAGATTGTCTGCTTTCTTCCTCCTCGAAGTGTACTTCCAGAGCAATACCAGTCTGCAAACTGTTTATTACTGGTCTACGACAATGTAAGTACAGCTATTGAGAATAAGCATTCAGAAATTTTTATAGCAACTTAACAGTATAATGTTACACCTATTGAATCTTTTAGACAGTTGCCTTGCATTTTTTGGGTCTTTTAAACTTTTTTCTATTCATTTTATTGTGTGTTATGAAAATATTGGTATATGACAGATTGCAGTGGAGGGTGCAGTGAATAGTTCTTCACTATATTTTAAGCAAGCATTGGCCTGGCCTATTGCCCTAGTGCTGGCATTAACCTCCTAAAAATTATAAAGGGTGGGGCACCTGGGTGGTGTCCAACATTCGGTTTCTGCTTGGGTCATGATCCCCAGGTTTGTGGGATCCAGCCCGCTTGTAGGACTGTGTGCTGGTGTCATGGAGACTGGGATTCTCTGTCTCCTTGTCTCTGCTCCTCCCCTGCTCACACCCTCTCAAAATAAACAAATAAACTTAAAAAAATTATCGCTGGTGGGACACCTGAGTGGGTCAGTTGGAGGAGTGTGTGACTTTTGATCTCGGGGTTGTGAGTTCAAGCTTCACATTCGGTGTAGCGATTACGTAAATAAAAACTTTAAAAAATTATCAATGGTAATACTCAAGATATCATATCCATGGGCGCCTATAGACTTTTTATAATTTCTGTAAATTAAAACTGGTTTAAGAGCAGATAAATGGGGGTGCCTGGGTGGCTCAGTGGGTTGAGCATCCCAACTCTTGATTTTGGCTCAGGTCATGATCCTAGGGTCGTGGGATCCAGCCCTGCATCAGGCTCTGCTCTGAGCATGGGGCCTGCTTAGGAGTCTCTCTCTCTCTCTCTCTCTCTCTCTCTCTCCCTCTTTCTCTGTCTCTCTCTCCCTCCTTCCCTCTCTCCTTCCTTCCCTCCCTCCTTCCTTCCCTCCCTCAGTCCCTTACTCTGCTCACGCACACATGCGCTCACAGGCTCTCTCTCTCTCTCTCTCTCTAAAAAAAAAAAAAAAAAGCATATAAATAGATCCCAGTTTAGGTAGTTACCATAGTGCTTAGTCTTGGGAGAAGAGAGTCATGGAAAAGGTCCAGAAGAGCCAAGATTTTACCTCACTTCCTCCATCTACTAATGGTACGACCTTGGGTGACAAAGAACTCTTAAGTCTATTTTTCTTTAGGGCACCTGGATGGCTCAGTCAGTTAAGCGTCTGACCTCAGTTCAGGACATGATCTCATGGGCTCAAGCCCCATGTGGGACTCTGGGCTGACAGCTCAGAGCCTGGAGCCTGCTTCAGATTCTGTCTCCCTCCCTCTCTGCTCCTCCCCCACTCACTCTCTGTCGCTTGAAAATAAATAAATACTTTACAAAAAATTTTTAAAGACTATTTTCCTTTTAGTAAGGAGATAATTATTTCTGTATTACAGGATTTAGAAGTATAAATGTCTCCACAAAGGTTAGCTTAGTACAGGATCTGGCACATAGGAGGAACTCACTAATTTTTGGTATTAATATAGTTGTTTTGGCTTATCCTCTGGAAGGGGCTTGGGGTCGTTGGGCTCTGATGGTATTAAACAGCAAAGATCCTGGTAGGCCTTGGCTGCTAATGTAGATCAATGCTACCTAGATTTAATTGGGATACATATCATCTGGGCATCTTAAAGTGTAGAATTCAGTAGATCTAGGGTCTGAGAGTCTGCATTTCTAACCAGCTTCCAGATGAGGTAGATTGTGCTAGTCCGCAGACAATACAAGGCACTAGTGTGAGGTTCCAGTGTCAGTAGGTAAAAGCCACCTGGAGGGCAAGCTAGAGCATAGATTGCAGGGGGTGGAGGTGGAGCTATCCCCAGAGTTTCTGATTTAGCAGGACTTGGGTGTGGCCTGAAAAATGTGCATCTCTCACATGTCACAGCAGCATTAGGTGACAGGTAGCTGATGCTTTGGGGGTTTCGAGAACCATTGCCCAGGGCTATGAGGCAGAATTCTTGACTTTTTCATTGACCTTAAGTAAATCCCCCGACTTCCCTCAGTTTCCTCATCTTTAAATGAGAATAAACTGAATCGTTTTTTAAGTTTCCTTCTAGTTCTAAAATCTATCCATTCTTACCAGCGGTTGTCTCAAATATGCGTTGGTAATTGTGAAATCCACATAAATATATTTTTACCAATAGCGTTTCCTTTATTCAAAAATTACCAGTAATGACACAGATGTACCAAGGAAAGAACTCATATCAGCAACTTTATTTGCCCTATTGGGATGTGATAAGGCAGTTTGGGGCTGATTTTTTTTTTTTCTAAATAGAACCACTGTTTTTAGAACCCGGGAGTCTTGATCCTTCTGCATGTTGTCCTCCTGAGCAGCCCAACAAAGAGCCCTTCTTTTTTTTTACTTAGGATATTCTTGGCTTAGGGTGCCTGGGTGGCTCAGTCAGTTAAGCATCCAACTTTGGCTCAGGTCATAATCTCGCAGTTTGTGAGTTTGAGCCCTGTGTTGGGCTCTGTGCTGACTCACTGCTTCAGATTCTGTGTCTTCCCTCTCTCTACCTCTCCCCTGCTCACACTCACTCTCTCTCTCTCGCTCTCTCTCTCTCTCGCTCTCTCTCTCTCTCTCAAAAATAAACATTTAAAAAAAAGAATATCTTAGACTGATCTTAATATTATCATTGAATGGAAGGAAACAATAGTGAACACTTGATATAGGTTATTTTAGTCCTCACAACTACCACAATCTCATTTTTCTAATTAGAAAACTAAGACACAGAGGTTTTAAGTTCCCCAAGTTCACATAAGTTAGTGAAGGAGCTAAAATCTAAGCTGGAGACAAGACTGAGCCCACACTCCTACCCTCTGAGCTTTAATGACATAGAACAGAACAGAACTGGAAAAAAAAAAAAGAAGAAGGAGGAGGAGGAGGAGGAGGAGGAGGAGGAGGAGGAGGAGGAGAAGGAGAAGGAGAAGGGGAAAGGAAGCTGTTGGATGCTTTCAGGGTTACTTATCCTATTTTTCCCAACCCTCTCAATCCTTAATAATGGAGGATGGTGACAAAGCAAAAAATTGTATTAAGTGTAAAAGATCCCAAGCACAAAAGAGTATATATCCATGGTTTCATATAAGTTCAAGAACATTCTAAAGTCATCTGTGGTGACAGAAGTCAGAAGAGTACTTAGCTCTGGGGAGCATGGACTGGATAGGAGCAGGAAGGAACCTTCTAGGGTAATGAAAATATTGGTCCGGGTAGTGATCGCAAGGTAGTATGCATGTGCAAAAATTCGTTGAGCTGAGCATGTAAGATTTGTGCACTTTACTGTATGTTAATTCTACCTCAAAAAAAAAAAGTACCCATGAGCAAAATGCATACACAACACGTATTCAAACACATATGACTGTATTTTCTAATCTATATTCACCCGTGTATTAGTGATTCCTCACTTAGTTTCCGTAGATCAGTCAGAATGAACATTCCATTTCACCAACAGAGTAAATAGGTAGAGAGGGGACTCTCTAGCACATGACTGATAGTCTAGTTCCCGATAGCCTTCATAACTTTATATTAATTACAGAGATAACACACGCTTTTATGCTTCTGGCCAGACATATTTGTCAAAAGGCAAAATTGGGTATAAAACGTATGGCCCCAAACCATAAATCACATTCTTTTCACCAGCATGTGAATTTATGTAGTGCATTCGGGATGATTCTAAGGGGATAGTTGTTCTCAGTGAACTGCTTATTTGCTAATATTCGGTTCACCTGTACTTTTCTGCTCTTGGCCTGTGATACTGTGTCCCCTCATTTCTTTGTAAGATAATGGAAGATAATTCCCTGAGAATCCCATTTGCTATGTCCATCCATTCGTAAGGTCACTTAATTTAGTGTCCTCATTAAGTACCGCTCTAAAGTTTAATAATTTTGCTGGCACCAGTGCTCTCCCATTCCTCCCCCAATGTATTTTGTGTAATTTATTCTTGTTACAACTCATCCCCCTTCATCTGCCTATAAACTGCAGTCATGATATTTCATGATATTGCCAGCACCATATAATTTACAAACGGCCTCGCATACCTAAAGGTCTGTTTAGAAAGAAAGAATAAATTGTTGCAGAGAAAGCTTGGTAAAACAAGTGGAATCAGGAAGTTTCATTAGAGACAGCTCAAAGAAAGAGATTTTTATAGTGGTAGTTTCTTATTCTTAGACGAAAAGCAGACATTTGTTGGGGGGGGGGGTTGGGGAATAAAGCAGGCAGCAATTTTGTGTTCCTAATTAAACTGTTTGCCACCAGTGGCAAAACAGAATCTGCCACTATTAAACAGGGAGCATCGAGGTAAGTGGCACTGGCATACTAAAAATATTTCAGTGCAAAGATTAATACCAACTATTCTCAGGGAAAGGACCGGGAACCTGGAAAAAACAAAAAAAAACAAACACAAAAATAAATGCATACCTTTGAAGTACTTTTCGTGTCTGAAAGGTCTGCCTTGAATGTTGAAATGAACAAAAGCCTAGAATTCACAGGAGGCAACATTTTTAACCTGTCCCATTGTACCCAGGTGTCAGGGAGATTCTGAACAGTCCGTAATTCTCCCAGCTACAGAACAGGAATGGCGTTCTCTCTCCACGCCTTGATGTACAGTTCCTATTAAAGGTAACAGGAGTTACAAACCATAAGAGAAAAAAACCAGATCCGTCTCCTCTACTGCATTAGAATTGTGAAGGGAGTTCTCTCTCCTCAGTGCATGGGGTTTCATTGAAAATAACTGCATTATGTCTAAAGGTACTGAAAAAATAGATGTCTTCATAAACTGCAGTCTCCTACTTCCCCTTTTCTGTTTTGGAAGAGTGCAATACTCGTGTTATCTTTAAATATTTTTAACATTATAATTCTTATAGAAAGGGTTAGAGCTGTTCCAAGTCTTTTATAGGATTGAGAGAAAGTATTTCCCTGGAGAAGCCATCATACTGGAAGCGATGTTTGTCTATCCATATCGCGCCTGAGAAATAATGAACAAATAATGCAGAGGTTTAAGTGGTATTTAAAGACCCCCATTTTGAGGAGTGTTGAATAATCCTTACCACCCTTCCTACTCCACCTTGAAACGCACAATCAAGTGGGGGGAATGTAGTTCCGTGTATGGGTTTACTTCCTAATGCTGCTACCTGATTTCAGTTACCAGATAAAGTGGTATGCCAAAAAACAAGCAAAAATCAAGTAAACAAAAAGTCCCTCATATTAACTGAGGAACCCCCCGGTGCTTCAAGCTGAAACTCATGACAGAATCTTGCATTATCTCAAACCTGGTATCATTTTTCTTTCATATAAGGGGTAAGATGGGACTGAGAAATGTGATTGGCCTCTGCTGGCAGAAAAGGGATTGAGGATCAGCTCCTCTTATGAACATATTAAAAGCCTGTATCACTGTAGAAAACTTGATGTGATGGAAGGTTAGTAAATCTTAGAAGATCTCTCTTTAAAACGGTTCCATACTATCTTTTATAAGGCACTTCGTTTGCCATCTCAGGATGCTGATGAGGGCTGGTATTTTTTCCTGGTTGAGTAAATGACATCACACAAGTGGCATACACAATAGCGGATATAAGGAGCCAAGGCCACAGAGTCATGGGCATCTCTGGGATCTGGGAAAGCGGCGGCGGGGGTGGGGTGGGGGGGTGGGGTGGGGGGGGTGGGTGGAGAATATGAGCAAAGCTCCCACTGTTCAGATGGCTTTCATTCTCTGGGTATTTGTTATTTGTGTATTTGTTTTTAAAGAGAGACTATCTATCCTTGAGATTCTAGAAATTAATGTAGGATTGTTTTCTTCTTTGCATGAGAAATGCGATTGTAAATACTACTTCTCTCTACATTCGTGAGATACTGATAGTAAGAAAATATATCATGATCTGCAAAAATCTAGACGGTGATTTTGGTGTGTTCGTAAAGGCATACGCAGATGATTCTATGTATGACTTGATAAAACAGCTTGGTGTGTGTGCTCTTGAAAGACCTGGTACTTAAGAAATACAGTATATTCCTGTTTTCCTGAGGAAATTAGGGAGTGTGTTTAATTAATGCTGCAATGCAGTACAATTCCTATGGAAGTACTTATGACATCCACATGAATACCAAATGAGTTCATTATGATCTGTGTTATTACAATGAATACCAAATGAATTAATAATGCTGGGACACTCAAAATGAAGTGTTACCAAGTGTTGTGGTATAACAAATATGGTTAAATATTATGTGATTAAAGTTATTATAAGCTGAGTCTCAATCAAAAGAAAGCAAAATGCCAGCTCTATTGCAGGGAGTGAAGAGTGGAACCAAACTGTTGTTTCTAAGCGTTGAGATTCTTAACTTTGAACAGTCCCTTAGAGCCTTTCTCCAAATACTGTAATCATTTAAATTACCTTGGTTCCAAGTGGCGGAGGAGGTGGGTGGGGGCGGATGGAGTGATGGGATGGGGGTGGGAGGAGCAACTTACATACCTCAAGAATATAGCAAAGTCAGAAGTGTGTGTGTGTGTATATATATATATATATATACGTATATATATGTATACATATATATCCCATAGTTTGCATATTAAAAAATGGAGTTTTCGGTTTAATTATTCTAACGACAAGCTCACCACGATAATTATTTAGTATGTATTTCAGGAGAGTGAAGCAATGATAAGCAAGGACAGTTTTTCCAGTCGTGTAGCTGAAGTCCTACTTTTATGTGTCAGACATTCCATAACAATTTCTACAATAAATTATTTTTAATAATGTGTCCCAACTGTGTTTGTGTGAATTATTGTTCTGTTGCGGGAGAGCTGGACTCTACATCTGCATTGTATTATTTATGCACTTTGATGTAATACATTGTAACAATTCATATCTATTATAGATTTAGTAAGACATGAAGGCATAAGTGGATTTAATCAGACATGTAATTATTTTTATGCCTCCAACGCAAAAATATGCATAAATGAATTTATGGTTATTTGGCAATCAGTGGAAATGGTCTTTATAAATGTTGAAACAGCTGCTGGCAAATATATTTGCAAAAGAAGGAAAATGGCACTTATCTTCTGGTCGGGTAGACGATAAAGGAATTATTGTCAGCCGTATGCGGTATCCTAGCTTTTAAATATTTGCTTCGTCTTCCTTAATATTACATAAACATACATTTGACACAAGAAAACGTTGCATTTCTTTCCTTCTGTGATAATGGCGCACATTTTCTCCTAAGAGGATTTTTAGAACACATCTGTATCCTAAAAAGCTCTTTTTTTTTCTAAGTCTGAGCAGTTTCTGTCACGCTGTTTGACTTGTACATTCCCATTTATTCTATTATTTGTGGTATCATTCCAGTTCTTGAGATAGAATACTCTCATTTAAAATAATGGGCCATAATAATGCACATGCTCCTGTCAAATATGTTGATTTTGGTGTCGATTAGGATTTCTCACTGTTGCTTTTCCAATGGCTTTAGGACATTTGTAAAAACTTGTCTGCCACAGAGAGTAAAATGCAATCCTTGTACTACCTGGTTATGATTACTTCGTTGTGTTGAAGTGTCTAATAAATTACATATCAGTAAATGTAGATCTTGGACAAATAGCCCGAGAAAATCTAATTTTCTTGAAGTGCATCTTTTTTCATTCTTTCAAGTTTTCAGTTTAAATTTAGTGCCTTTGACTGGTGAAAAATTAATAGCACCAGCAGCTGAAATTTTCTCTATAACCTGTGGCAGAGAAAAAAAGCTAGACCCTCTCTAATGTGTCAATTATGACCCAGATGGATTACCATATGAGGAATTATTTCATTTTTCTTGGATCAAATATAAAACAGCTATAAGATATTTAAGTTGTACTGAAGCAGGCACACTAAAGACACTCCTGCACCCGGCGCGAGGGCAGACAACATAAATAAAGCTGTCACTCTCTCTACAAGGTGAGCTTGGATTTGAGCATGCATCTGGGTTTTATGCATATGATGATTTCTAATACTAACCATTTGGGTGATGCTCAAATAATAACACACCCCTGACTTAAAAGTCACTTGCAGTCGACTTTTGTAAATCACGGGGTTCTCTTTCATTCAGGTATGTTGTTTCAATGATCAGTAGCATTTCTAATAAATTACACGCTGACCAGTTGGAAGAGCTTCTGCCTGTTATTGGAACAAACTCTGCGCGAACCTCATCTGTCAGATGCTGCTCTCCCAGCCCTAGGCCCCTCGCATAGCTGGGTTCCTTGGCAAACGACAGAGTGCCCTCTGTTGATGGAAAAAGGAATGTGCCGTGGAGGATAAAACCAGCTTTCGGATCAGAAGTCGCAAAGCTGCCATTAGCCGGTACACATTTGTGATGTAAAAATCACATTTTAAACTATACAGATATTGATTTAATGGGCACTGATAGAATGTAGACTATTGCAAGTTCATAGGCAATTGCAGGATTATATATATTTACACAAACACATTAATTATTCAATTCCTATGTACCTGGAAATGCTAGGTAAGACGACTCTTTTTTACTCTGTGTAGACAGAGATTCACCTACACAGGCATGTATTTCCGTTCAAATGTTTCTGAAACCGAACTGAAAACTTGGCATGAACAACGATCTCAATGCCCCGGGATCTATAATTTAAATAATTTTTAAATGCAAAACTGTAACAACAGCTCAACTGAACACGGAGATTTCTAATTCCCTCAGGCTGAAGGGGTGGGCTGGGGGTGTCGAAGGGGAGGGGGACAGAAAGCAAAACCTCTGGGAACAGCCTTTAGCTCCAGTGCTGTCTCTGCAGGGCGAGGAGAAAATGGATAGCCTGGTTTGCCATTACCGCTTTTAAACTAAGCCTTTGTAAAACAGCAAATTTTATTATAATTTTAAAGCAGTAATTCACTGATGGGCATTCACCACTTGTATATTTCCATTTACTACGTATTGGATGGGGGGCAAATCTCACCAAAGTGGCATCTTTACACTTTGAGTCCATTTCATACTTTAATTAGTTCAAAAGCAAATCTAAAAAATGTTAACATGCACCAAAATACTTGCAGGTAACATGCTAAATTGTGTGATTTTCTTGACTATTTTGGAGAAATACACTCTAGTTTCTGTGGCATGTTTCAAATGTCTTCTGCCTGAGAGGCGGAATTTGGGGGGCTCTGCATGTATTTAAATATTCCTCTAGCTTGTCTTAAACCTGAGTATTTGCAATCACAAAATTAACCTAACGTACTAATTTTGACTGCAACTTCAATTCCGTTGTTACAAAGGGAGGGTTTTCTTCTTTAAGATTCCATTTGCAAATGTGAAATGAAATTGAGAATTAATAAATTAATCTTTATGTCATTGCCAAGGAAGTGTTACCAAGAAAAGTGGGGGGGGGGGTGTTAAATTGAATTTCCCAGATATTTATAAATATTGATGAAATTGACCAGATTAATTGCTCAGTGCTCTTTTTCATTTTCCTTACAGAAACTCTAAGAGTTTTTTTTTTTAAAGTAGTTTGCTGATTCCTGACTTTTATATGCCCAGTCTTTATCTTTTTGAAATAACTCTGTTAATGTGAATTTGAATACTATTCACACGATTTGCTTGCATAAGTATGAGATATGTGCTGAGGAAATAATTTAAAATGTGAGTTGGAATTCTCAGCTAGTGATAATGTCTGACAAAATGAGGCTAGTGATGCCTCAGAGGTTGTTAATATATACAATCCAAATAGCTAGATGAAGACTAAAAAATTCAGTCAGTTGGCATGCCTGACATGTCGGCTCACTGGAGCTTATGTGTTAAGGGGGAATTGCAAACAGAGGAGAATGAGATCCTGTCGTATGACAAGATTGAAAGCATTGGAATTTTTTTTTTCATTCCAAAATGTCTTATCAATACTCCCTAAATATGCTTTTCTGTTTATAACCATCCTAGCTCTTATTCATTGATGTGGTATTTTTAGCCCTTTTTTTTTTTTCCTGAACCAATATAATCTTTTTTTTTTTTTTTTTTTTTTTGGTCAAGAATACAATTATCTCATTTCTATCCCTTTTTTCTTTCAAACAGTAAAATTACACTTAAGCAGCAACAGGAAACAGAACCCACGTGTGGTAAACACTTTATTTTTTCCATTGCTTAACAGCTGAAAAACAGTATACATACCCAAAGGCGGATATGCCACAAATGAAAATGGAATTGCAAAAATTGTGTGCTTTGCTCCCACCACTTTAACGGAAGCTTGAAACTGAAATCAGTTGGCACTTAAAACCGATTTAAAAATTAGAAATTAGCTCAACTCAAGTTATCATATGCTTCTATATGAATAAAGCGTCTTTAACTTTTTAAAGTTTTCTCCTGTGCCCAATTAATGTTTTTATTTGATGAACTAAATGGTCAAATGATCCTGTGGCACTGTGCAGTATCAAATAAAGCAATTCAGTTGAAGAGGTGCTAAATATTTTAGTAACAGCCCACCAGAGGGCAGTCAGCTTTTAGCCTAGCAGATTTGAAATAGATAAATTTATTGCTATAGTTGAATTTTAAATAAAATATCTATCTAAATTATATTACTTTTCGCATGTAGGAGTTGACCAAAATAAAAGTCACGACTCAAGATTGAGAAGCCTAAGGCTTTAATCATTTTGAGTTAAAACCACCAAAGGACTAACAATTTGAACTTTTGCCCGTCTGTACACTCTCACACTCATTTTTTCCATTGTGACATTTATGTTTGGTTATAAAGGAAGATTTATTTTTTTGAGATGTCTTGGGGCATTAAAATCTTATAATCAATAGAGACTTTGGGACAAGCTCTTGCACAGAGAGAGAAACAAGGAGAAAGAGACCATTTTCTTGGCTACTTCTGTCCTACATTCCTATTCCAAATCTGTGTCCTGTGGTTTTCATGGTGAATAGTGTGCTGAATGATACATATTGTAAATGGTACAGAGGAGACTTTGGAACACATGAGTGGGGTGTGGAGAATCCGTGGTTCATTTCCTCATAAAGACGCCATGGGTGTGGGCACTCAATGTCCTGTAGTCATCTCAGTAGATGGAGATAATATTCATTTAGAAGAGGATTTTTTAAATACTGAGATTCTTGCACGTGCAGTTTGTGTAACATAATGAAGAGCCATTGAGGTTTGGACAGGATTTTCTCATTGTTGTTATTATTATTTGCAAAACTCTGGTTGTCATGGTTGTAAGCCCTGCAAACAAAATGCTCCTTCTAAAGCCTGCAAAAGAAGCAATGAGTGATAGCCCCCGGTGCAGGCTGAGGTGCTATCACATATTCGCTCATTTCTTTTTCTACAATAATCCTACAAGGACCTGAGACCCAGGTTAAATGACTTGGCTAAGATGACAGAACTGAGACTTATGTCTTGTCATCTGTGTCTTCACTAACTTGACTTCGAACTCGGAAGCCAGAGATGAAACTGGAATCATAGGGTATTGTTTTTTTGTCCCAGAGGGTTGTTTATTTTTGTTTTATTTTTTACCAAAATGGAAACCAACTTTTTTTCTGATTATAAAAATCACCTAAGGTGAGGGGAGAGTGAAATAGACAAAGGGGCTCACTATATATATTTATATACTCATATATATATATGTATATATATGCATATGTATTTATATACTTATACATATATATATATACTTATATACTATATTTGTAAGAAAATAATACTCTCACAATCACAGAGATTAGAGATTAACACTCTTAGTATTATGGTGTGTATGCTTTCACATATTTCATACACACATGTATGTATTTACAAAAATAGAATCACATTGGACACACTGTTTCATAGCCTCTCCTCTTTTTTTTTTAATTTTTTAAAGTTTATTTATTTATTAGAGAGAAAGAGACAGAGTGTGAGCTGGGGAGGGTCAGAGAGGTAGGGAGACACAGAATCTGAAGCAGGCTCCAGGCACTGAGCTGTCAGCACAGAGCCCGACGCCAGGCTCGATCTCACAAACTGCGAGATCATGACCTGAGCTGAAGTTGGAGGCCCAACCGACTGAGCCACCCAAGGCACCCCTAGCCTCTCCTCTTTATAGGTCAAATATTATGGACATCTTTTCATGTCATGTATATACTAAAAGCTACCTGCTCCTGAGTGCTTACCATGTGCTGGGCACACTTTGAAACATTTTACAGGAGTTACTGTATTAATTCTCACAATATCCCTAACGCTTAGGTATGATTATTTTTCCCCTTTTGGTAGGAGAGGAAAGAGACTACTGGATGGCACACAGACATTATATATTGATCCTCTGGCTTGTTAAGGGATATAAAGGATTCTGCTGTATGAATAAACCAGCCTTCATTTAACCATTCCCCATTGGTGGGCAGTTTCATGTTTCTGGAAAGAAGAATTTCCATAGAGGGTAATTCCAGTATCCAAATCAGTTCCTTGTGTCCTCTGATGTGTACAAGGATGCCTCAAACCATTCCCAAGGTTTTTTATCCCACTGCCTTCTGAGAACTCCTTTTCTCCTCTCCATTCATTCCTGAAAAATGACTCAAATCCATTTCTCAGGACTTGCAAATCTATCTTTTATCACTGCCACTGAGAGACAGTAACTCCAGCTCAGGTGTGAGATACCCAGAGTTCAAACCTAGACTATGCTATTTACCAACTAAGTGACTCTAGACACTAATCTCCCTGGTCTACTTTTGTGCCAGTAGAATGAGGATAAAGTACCTACCTCCCAGAGCTGTTAGGGAGTCTTGAATATGATGGCATATGCGAAGTACCTAACAAGTAGTAAGTGTTCAACAAATGTGGGAAGAAAATGCTCCCTGAATTGACTGGGGACCTCAAAGTCAAAGAGAGAGAACATAGTGTATACTCCATTGTTTAAAAAGGCAAACTCTCTTTTAAGTGCTAGACTTTTGTATCGAAGCACTTTGAGAATTCCAAATTATATTCTCCTTACCTTGACCCACACGCATGAAGGAAACCTGAAATAAATCCTCTTCTTGAATGTATTTGAATAGGGATTTTTAGGTGAAGCAAATGTAAAAGAAGACTAAACAAAAATTTCTTGGAGAGATGTTTTTGTCACTGAACCCAATAAAGTCTGAGGACAAGAGTTATGGAGGTGCATGAAATAAAATACAAATCTCTTTCCTATCATTTCTCTTCTTAGATAATCTCGCAGAGTATCTAAAAATACTAAATTATGAAGATCTGAAGTACATACTCGAGACCTATACTCATCACCTATGCTTGGGAACTGCTTGATTGGAGCCAGTACTAAGAGGCTAGTTCCAAGTCAGTTCTTTGAAATGAATTCTGTTTCAAATGTAAGTCTCCACTACAAGTTGGCCTAGCTCAGTGACTGTCAGAACTTAAGATGCGAGCCGAATGACGATTCCTCAGGCACACCGTTGTCAGGTAGAGCCAGGAATCTCAGCTAAAACATCAGCCCCGTGCTTCTGAGCATTCGTGCTGCAGAAGGGCTCTGTTGTGAGAAGGACTCTGTATTATCCGCGGGTGCCAAGCAGTGAGACCCGGAAGGCGGTGGGCCACTTTCTCTCAGAGACCAAATGTGCTGATGAGAATTTACCCAAAATGCCCAGAATGATAGAAATCACCAGAGTTCATGGTGTGAGGCTGGGCCCTGAATACCAATGGCCAATTACATGATAGACTCTTTCCATTTATTTATAGGAGAGACCCCTGAGCCAACACCCCAAATGGCCACTCCTCAATACTCATCCTTTGGGATTTTAAACAATGAATTTAGCCTTGAGCTGTCACTGAACGCATCTCTGACAGCTGCCCATCTCGGTCAGGGACAGGATCAATAGAATAAATCTGAGGAGTGAAGAAGTTAATCTTTCTGAGCCTAGATAGCTCTAAGTTCTCATATGCCTTATCTCATGAACTTTTCACAAGAATCCTCATAATCTGACATTTTATCAATGAGACGTTACAGGTTAAGATATTTGCCAAAGTCCTCGAAGTTGGTTCCTCTGGTATCGTAAGTCAGAGGGACAGAGCTGATGCTCGGACCCAGCTCTTTTGACTCTAAGCCTGGAACTTCACCATGATCTTGTAGCTGCTCTCCCCTAAAAATTCTCCAAAAGCTACTAATGAATGCAGGTCCTTATAGGGCCTCAGGTAAGGTAAGGAACTTCCATATTAAGAGCCTGCTGGTTTCCTCCCCTGGGAACCATCAGAAGTAGTAAAACACACATCAAAACTGACATTTATAACTCTCATTTTTACTGCCTGTACTTCAGAAAGTGATGAGTATCAATCTAGCTACTGGCATTTAGGGCTGAAAAAAATGCTGAGGTAATCTGATGGGCCATGTTCTATTTTTGTCAATACTGCAACTTCTGGACTTAACGTAGGAAAAGTCCAGAAGGCCCCAGTGTTACATTTAAGAACTGCATCCAGTTACTAACCTATTAAGCAAAACTGTCGGTCTAACTAGCCCTGAGTAAAAGCCACAGGAGAGATGGCTCTAAGGTTTTCCAAGTAGGTACTGTGGTTGCTAAGTAGAAGTACTTCCTCTTGTTATCTCAGCATTTAAATTTTGTTCTGTCTTTAGAGAGATAGTTAATTTCCCTGTGCTGTTTTCAAGTTTTAGAGCTCAAGGGCTGTCTCTCTTTAAGGTATGATGAACCCAAGTTTGTCTCACAGAGTATCAATCAGGATAGACTAAGCTGTAATTCAATAAGAGGCAATCCCCAAATCTCAGTGACTTCACATGACAAAGGTTCGTTCCTTACTTGTAGAACATGTCCATCTCCAGTTGACTAGGAATTTTCCTTCATGTGGTTCTCACTCTGGGACCTGGCTGACAGAAAAGCCACAGTCTAGAACATTCTGGGCACTGTCCCAAGGGAAGCAAGCTCCGCAGGGGCTCACACCAGCAATACTCTAATCTGGAAGTGATGTGTTACTTCTTACATCTCCTTTGGAAGAATAAACAACATGGCTTTATCCTACCCCACCACAAGAGGGCCAGGAAGTAAGGTCCCAGCAGAGCAGAAAGCTAGAAATAGTATACTCTACTCACTGCTGGTGCTCCTCAGATACTATTTGTGTTTTAGAAATGAAAAAGAAAAGTATTTCTTTAAGATTTTCAGTTCTTCTGACTTGTCTTTTGCATATTTCTACTCACGTATGAACCATTTGAAACATAAAATGTGTATGGTAAAGGCAATTTGAGAAACTGGAGCACAAATTTGGAGATGTTGATTGTTCTCCCATCCATTCATAGCGTAGCATCCAATGTTCATTCTTTTATGTATATGTGATGTTGTAGAGATTTACTGAGCAGCAGGTACAAAATGATGAACAAACACACAGCAGTTATTTCACTCATGGAGCTGGCAGTGCGTGAGGGCGACAGCCCCAAAGGCCACCGCTACAACGTGGCAGGAAGTAGGAGGCGCTGGATGCTAATAGGAAGGGCATTCAACCCAGTTAAAGTGCCAAGGAAAACTTCCTGGAGGATGTTGAATCTGGGCTGACAGCAAGGAGGACTAATACCTTTGGTACATTTCCTTTCAGTCTTTCCCCCGTAAGCCTGATTTGTCATTTTTGCATAATCGTAAGAACACACTTTTGCCAAGTTTGTATATTGCTTGGAGGTAAGGAGATGATGGTATATCTCAACAGAATATGCATACTCAACAGAATATGCAGCAATCAAAGTAACAATTAGGAAATTAAAAGATAATGTAGAAAACGTTGTACAGTGTTACATGAACATATTGGTTTAAAATTGTAACTTTGTAATAAATGGACAAGATCTAAAGGACAATGTGAAAAATGGAGACAGTGGAGATTTCTGGGTGGGATTGTGGGTAGAGTTTTATTTTAACGAATTTGTATTGATTACAATGTTTGATTATAATGTGTGCTTTAATATTAGACTATAAGGCAATTCATAGACCACACACACAATGTAGTCCAGTAAGTAAGTGTGTTCTCTGTCCCTGCCAGAGAAGAATCCTGGATCTAGTTAGCTTAGGCATTTTCAGACTTTTTACTTTGTGCCACAATTTCTGCATCTGTTAAGTGAATGTTATTCTGTGCATCATCCAGTGTATAGCATTAAGATTTGAAACAAGGTTTTAAATATCTTCTAAGTGCTGATGACTACAAGTTTACAAATCTAGCCCTAGATGCACATATATCCAATCCTTTACTTGGCATCTCTACTTAAATGTCTCATGGAAACTTTGAGCTCAGCAAGTCCCACGCTGAACTCCTGATTTCCACTCCTCTGTGCAAACCTGCTCCACGGGCAGCCTTCCCCATTTTGGCTGGTGCCACCTCCATCCTTCCATCTGCTCAGGCAAAACCTTTGGAATCCTTGACTCTTCTTTCTGAAAACCCTCATCCAATAGGTTAGGAAATCCTGTTGACTCTACATTCAAAGTAAACCCAGAATCTGACCACTTTTTCCCACTTGCCCTGCCGCCCAGGTCAGAAGCACCATCACCTGTGGACTAGATACTAAAGTAATTTTTTTTTTTTTATTCTAAAATGACTTTTAACAGATCTCACTGCATCTGCCCTTGCCCCCTACAGGCCACTCAGCACTGCAAACAGAATCGTTGATAAATCTAAGTTAAATGATGTCAAGCTTCTGCCCAAAGCCCTCCTATGGCCACCACGAAAGCCAGAATCCTTACAGTGATTCTAAATCACCCTTCACTAACTTTCTGGATTCTTCTGGTCTTCCCTTCGCTCACTCTATTTCAGCTCTAGTGGTCTCTTGGCTGTTTCCCCATCAAGCCAGCATAATTCTGCCTCAGGATATTGGCTTAGGATATTGACTTGACTTCTTCTCTCTTTCTGGAGCCCTTTTTCCCTTGAAAAGGGAATGGCTAACTCCCTGCCATTGTCAAGTCTTTCCTCAAACCCCACCCCAGAGAGGGCTATACTGAGGACTTTTTTTTATACTGTACTCTATGCTTCCTCTCTGCCCCCAACGCCTTATCATTTAACATATCGAATCTAACATACCACATAATTCACGTGTATATTTCCTGTTTAATGTCTGCAGGCATGTACACTTCTCTAGAAAGGGGATCTCTGTTTTATTCATGAATTATCTCAACCATTTAGAGCACATAGTAGGTGTTGGATAAGTGCTATGAATCAATGAGTTAAAAAGTGTAGATGTGTTTTAAGGATCTTTTCTAGAGGTGAAACCAGAAAAGCTAAGCAAACCAAACAAAACTAGGTCTTTAGGTGGCTACTTTTAACTCAGAGACATCCGTATTACAACAATTTGTTACTTCCAGTAAGATTACAGCATAAGAACAAAATTCATAAGTGTGGAATTTTATGGTGCTGATACAAAAAACATACGTTGGCTAAGAACAAGCTTGTATTTCTATTTCTCAGTATTTTATTGCCCTTGCCAGGATGTCAACTAACTATATAAATTTCAAACATTTAAGAGGTACAAATTAACTCACTAAAATATCTGTCACAGCTTTCTGCATTAATCAAATTTGATGTATTATAACCTACAGGGGGAAAAAATATTTGTGACAGAAACTCAAAAATAATTGAATAAGCATAATATTCAAAGGCATGCACTTGAGTTATTACGCTTAAATGAAGAGAAAAAGAGCAAGAATGCAAAGTTCCTGTTGTACTTTCACACTACTGTTCATTACAAGTTTCCTACATATGGTGGAGAAATTTCCTACCTATTGTGCACTACTGGTGAAAGATTTTAATTTAATTTGACACACTCAAGTTATATTAAAAATATGTTTCAGTCTCTTCCAGTTGCTTTAAAGAATAGTTGTAAGTTAAATACTTATTACTCAATACTCATTAATTTTTCAGTATTTATTAATTTTATAAAAATTATTTTAAATTTTGACCAAAGATAATCCCTCAATTTGAATAAGTAGTTTCTCTCTTCAGCCAAGAACCAACATCATGTTTGATGATGGAACACCGAAGGCATTTCCATTAAATTTTTCAAACAAGAAAAGTAAAGGATGTCCCATCTCAAATACTATATAACATTCTTCTGAATGTTCTGGCAAATTCATAAGATATGAATTAGAAATAAGAGACATATGGGAATATGGGAATGCAAGCCAGTGCAGCCACTCTGGTAAACAGTATGGAGGTTCCTCAAAAAACTAAAATAGAACTACCCTACGACCCAGCAATTGCACTACTGTTTATCCAAGGGATACAGGTGTGCTGTTTCGAATGGACACCTGCACCCCCATGTTTATAACAGCACGATCGACAATAGCCAAAGTATGGAAAGAGCCCAAACGTCCATTGATGGATGAATGGATAAAGAAGATGTGGTATATATATACAATGGAGTATTACTCGGCAATCAAAAAGAATGAAATCTTGCCATTTGCAACTACGTGGATGGAAATAGAGGGTATTATGCTAAGTGAAATTAGTCAGAGAAAGACAAAAATCATATGACTTCATTCATATGAGGACTTTAAGAGACAAAACAGATGAACATAAGGGAAGGGAAACAAAAATAATATAAAAACAGGGAGGGGGACAAAACAGAAGAGACTCATAAATATAGAGAAAAAACTGAGGATTACTGGAAGCATTGTGGGAGGAGTGATGGGCTAAATGGGTAAGGGGCACTAAGGAATCTACTCCTGAAATCATTGTTGCACTATATGCTAACTAATTTGGACGTAAATTAAAAAAAATAAATAAATAACTTAGGAGCGCCTGGGTGGCTCAGTCGGTTAAGCGACCGACTTCGGCTCAGGTCATGATCTCACGGTCCCTGAGTTTGCCCCCGGCTTCGGGCTCTGTGCTGACAGCTCAGAGCCTGGAGCCTGTTTCAGATTCTGTGTCTCCCTCTCTCTGACCCTCCCCCGTTCATGCTCTGTCTCTCTCTGTCTCAAAAAAATAAATAAATAAATAAATGTTAAAAAGAAATAACTTAAAAATTAAAAAAACCAGAAAGGAAGAGGAAGAGGAATTATTATTTTTAAAAAATATTATTTTTAATATTTTTAATTATTAATATTTTATTATTTTAATATTATTATTTTTAAAAATTTTTTAAAACATTTATTTTTGAAATCACTTATACAGTGAAAATCTCTTAGAATCATTAAGAATTTCACTCAAGTGGTGGTAAAATGTGAAAATTTACTATTTTAAATAAATATAAAAATGCTAAAAATAACAAAAGCTATGGTTATGTTCTTATTTATGGCAATGTATAATAATACACCTAGAATAAATGTAAAAGAAAATGTGCAACAATTACAAGGAAGAAACTACAAGCTTTTTGGGGGAGATATTGAAAGATTTGCCTGCATGAAAGCCTGAAAACTATAAAGATACCAGTGCATCTCAAATTGGTTTATAAGATTAATATTGTTTTAATTGAAATAGTACTTGTTTTGCTCTGGACTGACTGAATTGTCTTAGATTTTTTCCTACTCCAGTGGCTTAGAAATTATATCTATTACTCTGTTCTTCTAGCACAGTTCCTTAAGTTTCCTTTTTTTATTAATTTTTTTTAAGTTTATTGTGAGAGACAGAGTGCAAGTGGGGGAGGAAGAGAGAGAGAGAGAGAGAGAGAACCCCAAGCATGCTCTACATTGTGAGCACAGAGCCAATGCAGGGTTCAAACTCACAAACCATGAGATCAGGCCCTGAGCCCAAGTGGGATTCTCGATAGACTGAGCCACCCAGTTAGTTGCCCCAGTTCCTTAAAATTTATAACAAAACATGTTTGATAATAATAAACATGTTTCTCTATCAACATCAAGATTTATGGCTCATTTTAATCTGTCACCCACGATCGCCAAGTTTCCATGTTCAGCTGAGATCCTCTGAAATGTTCATTCTATATTTTTGCTTTTATTTTTCAGAAAGCTTTTTAATTAATTTGCCATAATCTTCTCAGTCACTTCATTCAAACTCAACTGTAAATTGTGCCAGCGTCTTCATTTACCACAGGTTCTTGTGAGACAGAGGCAGAAATAGTATTAGTATACGGCTCTTCACAGACATTTCCGTGGCTTCTGCCCACCCCGCCCCCACTGCCATAACCGCTTTCCTACCAATTATTCCGTCCTTCCAACTTCGTTCTTGATGCAGTTGACATGAAGTAATGGACAAGTTCAAAATCAGATGAGTGCTTGCCAGCTTGCTAATCTATATTGGAAAAGGCAGGGAATTACTCTACAAAGAAGAGGCAGGAGAAATGGACTCGACCAGTGAGGGGCATGGACATGATGCGAAGAAGATTTTGGACACTTCTTTGGAGAAGAGGGAGCTTTGGATTTGGGGACAGTTGACTTATGTGGGAAATACGGAGGAAGAAAAAAACCTGACGCAAAAGATCTTAAGTTTTGAAACGCATTATGAGTGTATTCCCCTTTGGCGTTCTCTCAAGGACCTTCAGAAAATATTTTAGTTGCTTTTAACTTTATCAACCTATTTATTTGCTTGTTTGTTTTACCACTGTATCTTTGAATGTGACTGCTTTTTGAAACTGAACCATAGGGTGCCTCAGCTTGATAGAGATTTTATCTGTACATCATTCCATTCAGAAATTCAGACCCAGAGAGAGAAATCAAATTCTTTTGGCACCTGAAAAGGTGTCGAAAGCTTTAGTTAATGGATCAGTTATTTTTTATTTTATAATAAATTATATGGAAGCTTAGCGGCTTCAATCCACAGTTATTATTTATCATGATTCTGTGAGTTGGGTGGCAATTTGTTCCATTCTGGGTTGGTGAGGCTCGGCCTAGTTCCCAATAATGGTAAAATTCCCAACAGCCTCTGCTTGAGCTGTGTTTGCTATTGTCCCATTGGCCACACCAAGTCACCCGGCCAAGCCCAGAGTTCATATGGGAAGTAAAATCCACTTCCTAATGGGAACTACTGCAAATCACTTTTCAAAGGGGCCTGGATAACGAGAGGGGAGTGATTTGTGGCCATTTGTGCAATCCGCCCTTTTCAGTGAGAGAGCATGGTAGCAAGGCAATGTAAGATAATTTAAAAACCTTAATACCTAATACTTAACTGCTGTAACTTAAAAAGTGGTTAACTAAAGAGTTAGAAATACCAGCACTAGGCACTGGGTGTCTGTAGAAAACTCGGGCAGCTCAGGAGATGAGATCTGGGGAGTTGTCGAATGGAGGAGGAAGATTTTTTTTTCTTTGTATCTTTATTTTATAACTTTGTGTTGATAAACACCTGTTACCTTAGTGACTTACCACATGGAACATAGTAAAGTGTATCTATTAATTCTCTAGTGTTTCTGTAATAAATCACAAATTTAGTGACATAGAGCAAAACAAATTCAAGTTCTTATAATTCTGGAGATCAGAAGTCTAAATGAGTAGGTAGGACTTTTCTGGAAGTCCTAGGGAGGAATCCATTCGCTTGCCTTTTCCAGCTTCTAGAAGCTACCCACATTCCTCGGCTCATGACCCCACATCAGTCAGACCTCTGCTTCAGTTTCATCTCCTTTTCTGACTCTGCTTCCTGCCTTACTCTGATAAAGACATTGTGATTACATTGGGTCTATCAGGTAATCCAGGATAATCTCTCCATCTCAAGATCCTTAATTAAATCACATCTGCAAAGTCCCTAAAGTAACATAATCACATGTTTGGAGATTAGGAAGTGGATGTCTTTGGGGGGCCATAATTCACCCTGCCACAATATATTTATTAAATCAATTGATTGATTTTAAGGCTCCTCAGGGAATCTGAAATTCAACCAGGTTCAGAAACCCTTGTCCTAAGGTGTTTCTCTGGCTATAGCCGCAGTTTTCTCCGTTCAGGTAATTTTTCCATTCATAAATTGCCAGAGCCCTGCAATTTTGCTAGTGAATCCATGAATGATGCTATGAAGACAGAGCCATTGCCATTAAACAACATTTAATGGGAGTTTATTTCTTACCTCTTCCTACACAAGTATCATATATCTTCTCAGGGTGTCCAGGGTGTCTGCAATATTAAGACCTGTCTTCTCACATTTTCATCCCACAATCTCTATATTATCAGGCCTAAATGTCACATATTACCACCTGAACCTCTAGGAAGCTGCACACTTAGACAAAATAAGGTTTCAGTTGGTATTTATGTGGTTTTTGTTTCTCCACTAAGGGGTTCATTGTGCTGTTTTTCTAGAATAACTGGACTTGACTGAGCTTGACCTCATGAGGGAGACCCCAGACCATATCTGTGGCTAGCCTACCACTAGACACAACAGAGATCTGACAAAGAGAAGTAAACTTGACATTTGGTACACTATTATTATTTAAGCACTGCTGCTATTTCTTTCTGACTGTCAGTAAAGTAAAACATAAGTTTTCCCACAAATTGTTGGTGGCATTCTCGTACATTTGCTGAGAACATGACAGTATCCAAATCCTTTGCAGGGAGGAGTCTCAAGGTAATACATTCTGGTAAAGTGGACATGGGGGTTTAAGCAGAACAAACATAAGGGCTATTGGCTTCAGAAATAAGTTGGTGGCCTTAAAATTCCATTTTTCTGTTTGCTCGTTATCATCGCCAAGGCTGGGCAAGACTCATAAACCACTATGAGAGTTCCGTTCTCTTAAGTGGAAGCCAAGAATACCCGTGTCTGTCTCTTGGAGAAAGTACAGAATTTAAGACTAAGAAGGGGGAATTTCCTGGTCTGTAATTCAAAATATTTCAGTTGAAAAAAATTATACCTTAAACTGTGATGAAAATCAGTTTTACTACTAGCACATAGTTCCATTGACTTTAAACACAGCTTCATATTTATTCCCTCAGAAAAAGAGGCCTTTATTGTGCGCTATGATTGTATTTCTTAGGCTTCCAGCATTGAGTCGTCCATCTTCTCTTTGCCTACTCAGCCTCTAATATTGCTTAAAAGAAACAGCTTGATTGGTTCAGTTAAATATGGAGTGGAGTTCCCATGTCAGAGTCCATGCCCTGCAGAGACTACCAAGAACAAAACTAGAGCTGGGCCAGCTGGGGCAGCTGTTCCTTGCAACAGGGGAGAATGCATATCATGGAGATCTTAGGGCCATCTCAGTAAGACCACATCTGAGGGGACTTTTTATGCGATTTGAGCTGGTGTTAGGTGATTTGTGAGAGGGCTCAAGGAAGTAGGGCTTTGTGCCGGATCGGATGCTCTCTGGAAGAGGAGGTAATTCTCTGGTTGGGTATCTTAAATCATATCTAGGATAAGGGAAGACTAGAATGAGGCTAAAGCTGTAATTGGTATGGAAGCAGTGGTTGCTCATATGAACTAGGAAAGGTGACATGTGGCATTTTGTGGTTTACATAGTAACCTTGTTTTCCTCTGTACTTAGATAAGATTCTAAAGTTAGTTTTTGTTTTCTGAGGAGTGTGTGTGTGTGTGTGTGTGTGTGTGTGTGTGTGTGTATGTGTGGGTTTTTTTTTGGTGTCACTTTCTCACAGTCAAAGAGTGAACCTACCAGATATTAGAATTCTGGGAGATTCTAAGAACACCATGGCCTTGCTCTAAATGCCAGGTCAGCTGCTAACCACACAGAGACCCAGCCAGGCCAGGTCCCCAAGTCAGAGCTTGCCATTCTTGTCTTCACTAGCCATCTCAGAGATGACTGCACCCCCACCCCTCGGTGGGGAGCCCACATGTGATTATGTTCAGCTTTTTCTGATCATAGGATCATGTAGCAATACAGCTTTCACCACCCCTGCCCCTCAATGCTGCACAAGACTTTGTAACTTGCCCTGGAAAGACCTAATCCTCTCTTCACTGAGTAAAACTGTAGGTGTGGTAAGTCCCTGAGATTTCCTGTCTTAGAGAAGTTTGCATTTGCCTTGGGGCAGAAGGGTAAGGGCCTGGGCTAAGCTAGCGACAGTGTGAATATGGGGAAATTGGGGTCAAAGATGTTGGAGAGGTCACATTCATCAGATGAGAAAGAGGAACTGAGAATTCAGACATTGTTAGCTTAGGAGACTGGGTGTTAATGATATTATCAATGAAGATGGATCTTATAAGTCCACAGCAGGTGTTCGGGGAGGTGATAATTTCTGTTTGGGACATGTTCACTTTGAGGTGCTCAAAGTAGAGAAGACCTATAGGCAGTGGAGTACAGGATGTAATGGAGAGGGTTTAGCTCTGAACCTCACCAACATGGTGAACACAAGCAAGCACTTTAGATAACAAAGGAGAACAATCAGAATGAGAAGAGAAGTGTTCTAGAACAAAACTCAAGTAAGCGATGGAAAAATGAAAAAGTATGAGTTTATCCAAAATCAAAATCAAAGTTGAGAAAGGGCTAATATTAATATATGTGTGCTATAACAAAACAAAAACAAAGATAAAGACATCTTTGTCAAAAACCAAGTAAATAGTGGCCATTTTCATTCGTTTATTCAAGAACTATTTATTGAGCACTAAGTACCAAGGGTTATTCAGATCTTAGAAATAAAATAATGGGGAGGAGGGAAGAAAAGGGACAAAAATCTCTGCCCCCATTAAGCTTACACTATAGTGGGGAAAACACATAGTAAGATGAACAACTAAATTAAATGAAATTAGAAGGTAATAGGTATTTTGAAGAAAAATAAGACAAAGGAGAATGGTTTAAGCTGGAGAAATTGGAGGGAAGTTTTCAATTTTAGATAGGGTGTTCTTCATCTATGAAATGGCCTTTGAAAAACGATTTACAGTGCGTGAAGGATTGAGCAATACAATTACCTGATCAGAACATTCTAGAAAGCAAGGAAGTTCTCATTGCTAATGTAGCCAGACCAACAAGAGAAGAATAGCCTTGCCTGCTGCCTTACACATAGTAGGTACTCAATATATGTGCAATGAATTAATACAGGTGATATTCAAAAAAGTATCAAGTAATCTGTTCTCAAAGCTCAATCAGTATATATACATGACAATAGATTGATTTGGGGGGAAAATATTTGGTAATACCTTATTGATAAAAGACACATTTCAGGATTACAACTTAACAACTTAAAAGATCCCCTTTTCTTTTGGTATCAAAGAGATTACTCATATAAGGATATTTGAAAGATTAGAATGTGGGTGTTTGGTTCAACTGGTTTGGGTTTTTGTGGGGGCTGGTATTGTTGTCCTTTTGCTTTTATAATCGTTTCTTCGAAAAAGGAACTTCTTCAGGGCACCTGGGTGGCTCAGTTGGTTGAGCATCAGACTCTTGATTTTGTCACAATCTCAGGGTCATGGGATCCAGCCCAATGTTAGGCTCTGCACTGAGTGTGGAGCCTGCTTAGGGTTCTCTCTCTCCCCCATTGCTCCCCTCCCCCATTTGTGCATGCTGTCTCTCGTTTGCCCTCTAAAATAAAAAAATAAAAAAAGGAATTTCTTATATAAACATCACAGTCTTATTCTGATTGACAAACAGCAGTACACCATGATTTCTTATGGCTGAGGTATCCAATATAAAATGGATCTCTATGCACATGTACATACACAATTTATAACAAGACTGTGTTAAAAGTTAAATGTGTCTTGATTTTTGAGAACTGAAATATTTTCCTTTCTGCCAGCACCATGAAGAGTTCATAAATGATGGAAGTACTTTGGCTTTCAGCAAGATGTTATTTCTTTGCAATGCTATCTCTTTGGGGAACAAATATGAAAAATAAAACTTGTCATTTTACATGATATAGAGTCTTTTTATTGTCACTGTCCTGGCTTTAAAAGCGAATGGGACAGATCATAAAAAGACATATTGTAGGTGCAGGTTCTGTGTTAAATTTAGATATTCTAATGGAGGTTGCAATTCAGTGAGTCTTTTCCTTATCCGTGGGCAGAGTGACCCTATAACGGTGAAGCACTGAACCATGAATAGGATGATTTATGTTTGGCTGGTGGCCTTCCTAAGCTCATACCTCTTGGAAATGATGATTTTCCTACCAGTTCACTCCACAGGAGTGTTGTTAATATCCATCAGATTAAACACTAGGAATTGTATAGAAGTGATGCGTACACATATGGCTTTAAAGACAGTTTGCCAAATTTTCAGAGATCATGGTCATGATGGTCAACGATATATTTTTTTTTCAGACTTAGAAACTGATACTTAAAAAATTAATGGAATCACACTGAGATTCCTTCACACTCCCTAAGATGGCTATAATAAAAAAGACAAACAATAACCAGTGTTGGCGAGGATGTAGAGAAATTGGAACCCTCATATGTTGCAGTTGAGAATAAAATGGTTGCAGCTGAGGATAAAATGGTACAGTCACTATAGAAAACAGTTTGGCAGTTCTTCAGCAAGTTAAACATAGAGTCACCATGTGACCCATAAATTTCATGTCTATACATATGCCCAAAAGAATTGAGAACATACTTCCATACAAAAGTCATAAACAAATATTCATAGCAGTATTATTCATAATAGCCAAAAAGTCAAAACAAACCAAATGTCCATCAACTGATGAATGGTTAAATAAAGGGTAGTAAATCCGTACAATAGACTAATATTCAGCCACAGAAAGGAATGAAGTACTGAGATATGTTATGATGTGGGTGAGCCTTAAAAATATGCTAAGTGAGGGATGCCTGGGTGGCTCAGTTGGTTAACCATCTCAGGTCATGATCTCATGGTTCCTGGGTTTGAGCCCCAGATGGGGCTCTGTGCTGACAGCTTAGAGCCTGCTCAGATTCTATGTCTCCCTCTCTGCCCCTACCCCACTCATGTGTTCTCTCTCTCTCAAAAACAAATAAACATTAGGTGCGCCTGGGTGGCTTAGTCAGTTGGCCGGCTGACTATAGCTCAGGTCATGATCTCGCGGTCTGTGAGTTCCAGCACCGCGTCAGGCTCTGTCCTGAGCGCTCAGAGCCTGGAGCCTGCTTCCGATTCTGTGTCTCCCTCTCTCTCTGCCCCTTCCCTGCTTGCTCTCAGTATCTTTCTCTCTCTGTCAAAAATAATAAAAAAATAAAAAATAAATTTAAAATACATAAATAAATAAACATTAAAAAGAAAACATGCTTTGAGGTGAGCACTGGGTGTTATATGTAGGGGATGAATCACTGGATTCTACTCTGAAATCATTATTGCACCATATGCTAACTAACTTGGATGTAAATTTAAAAAATAAATAAATAATTCAAAAAACAAAAATAAATAAAAATAAAATACTTTCCTCTATTATTTTTTGCATACAATGAAAATAATGGGTCATTACTGTCTAATTTAAAAAAGAAAAATCTATATATTTTAAAAAGAAAATATATAATGCCAAAGTAAACTAGAGTGTTGTTTGCTAATCTATCCAACAAAATATTTTGTGTATCCAAAGAAATTCTGGGAATCCAGATTCACATATGCATGTTACACATTTGAATTACAAATGTCATTTATAACACCAGAAAAAAAGGCCAGAATTTGCAGCTTTGGCTGGTAAAATATTGTAACACTCAGACACTGTTTCAAATGGGCATGTTGATATTTCTTCATTTATGCAAAATAAAAGCTATTTTCAAGTTCAAGAAAAAAAAAGAAAGAAAACATACCAAGTGAAAGAAGCCAGATACAAAAGTCTAGATATTGCTTGATTCCTTTTATGTGAAATGTCCAGAACTAGTAAATCCATAGAAACAAATAAACAAAGATAAATGGCTGCCTAGGACTGGGGAGTTTGTAGATAAATGGAGAGTTTGTAGATAAATGGAGAGTGACTGCTAATGGTTTAGGGGTGTTTCTTTTATGGTTGATAAAAATGTACTGAAATTAGATAGTCATGATGTAGACACAACTTTGTAATATACTAAAAAAGTCATTGGACTGTACACTTCAAAAGGATGAATTTTAGGGGCACCTCGGTGGCTCAGTTGGTTAAGCGTCCAACTTCAGCTCAGTTTGTGAGTTCAAGCCCCACGTAGGGCTCTGTGCGGACATCTTGGAGCCTACAGCCTGCTTCAGATTCTGTGTTCTAACCTCACACTCACTTGCTCTCTCTCTCTCTCTCTCTCTCTCTCTCTCTCTCTCTCTTCTCTCCCAAAAATAAACATTAAAAACTTAAAAAAAGGGGCGCCTGGGTGGCGCAGTCGGTTAAGTGTCCGACTTCAGCCAGGTCACGATCTCGCGGTCCGTGAGTTCGAACCCCGCGTCGGGCTCTGGGCTGATGGCTCAGAGCCTGGAGCCTGTTTCCGATTCCGTGTCTCCCTCTCTCTCTGCCCCTCGCCCGTTCGTGCTCTGTCTCTCTCTGTCCCAAAAATAAATAAACGTTGAAAAAACAACAACAACAACAACAAAAGATGGATTTTATGGCATATGAATTATATGTCAAAGTTATTTTTTAAATGTTTACCTCAAGGACTTGAAATCTGATTGAAAATCATATATAAAGAGGTTATTGTTCATTTTTTATATGATAGTACGTTTTTTTAATCTAAAAAATTTTTTAACACAAAATTTAATTTTGGGTATGACAGTACTGTAATAATGTTTTTAAAACAGATTGAACAAAGACAATCATGATATACATAAGAATAAATTTTTTTTAAATTAGTTGCCAGCACATATCACTGAGGTAATCCCATTACTGGATTTCCATCACATGGTTGTGGACTCTAACTCCCAGATTAGTGCTGCGTTCTCAAGAAAAGTACTTAACTGCTACAAGACTTAGTTTCCTCTTCTGTAAAGCAGAAATTGTTGGAAGGACTGAAAACTCCCAGGGCAGTTGTGAAAGCAGGTAGACCACTGAGAAATCATAGTTGCTGTGGGTAGGGCAAAGGGGTGGAGAGAGTAGCGCTTATCTTCGTGACCTTGATCCTAACACACATTTTTTTTTTTTTTTCCATTTTGGAAACTCTGAGATTGGGATGCATCAACTAACCAATAGCATATCATAGCTTAATTGGAAATATTTCTTAGTGGTACATAAAATGAGCATCTTATACTCGATACTCAATAGCTGCTTATACTCTGTGAGTAACAGTATTTCTGGTACTATTATCACTACGCTTATTATTGAGACAGAGATGGTTTTCATATTCCGTCCTTTTGGCCAGATGCTCATCCTGACACATTTGGTCCTCAAATAATGTAATTAATTTCTTCTGTCTTTGCCTCTTTTGCTATTTCTTCTCTCTTGTTTCCCCATTTATTATTCCGTGATCCAACAATTGCAGTCAATGTGACTATAAGCGATCAATTCAAACTTCTTCAAAAGAGGTAAATATGAGGGATGATGGAGGTGTTAATCCTTGTACGATGAACACATACATATACATATCATCATGCCTTTACACTTTCAGTATCTTACAGTTTTGTCACTTAGACCTCAATAAAGCTGTAAAAATTTTGCTTAAAACCACAAAAAATAATAAATGAATAAAAACAGGGATAATAATTAAATGCAAAAAACAGATTTTTTTTTTAATTTTTTTTTCAACGTTTATTTATTTTTGGGACAGAGAGAGACAGAGCATGAACGGGGGAGGGGCAGAGAGAGAGGGAGACACAGAATCGGAAACAGGCTCCAGGCTCTGAGCCATTAGCCCAGAGCCCAACGCGGGGCTCGAACTCACGGACCGCGAGATCATGACCTGGCTGAAGTCGGCGGCTTAACCGACTGCGCCACCCAGGTGCCCCCAGATTTTTTTTTTTAGAAAAGAAGCTATAGCTCAAAAAATGATCTTTCTCAGAAATATTTGTGTATTTACACACGAAAATTTAACTGTGTAAGCTAGTCTTTATTTTCCAAGGAAAAAGAAACAAGGCAATTATATGTAATTCAAAAAAAATCCTGTCTACTTAAAAACTTCCATTGGTTTCCTTACTATCTGTAAAATGAAGATAGGAATAGCTCCACTCTAGTAAGTTTCTATTGCATGCGGTGTTCTAGGCACTGGTAATATAGCAATGAACTGTGGAGGCCAATACTTTCTCATGGGAAGCCTACATTCTAGGTATGTGGGGAGAGAAGGACCCTATGTAAACATTTATGATGTCAAGCAGTTATATGTGTTACAGAAATAATTAAATTGAAGAAAGCATTTTGAGTGTAATGAGTTGCTATTTTTTTATGGATGTTCAGGGAAGCCTCTGATTAGGTGACATTTGGATAAAAAAATAATTAATCATTATGAAATTGCTCTGTAAACTATAAAGATAAAGAAGAATTTTTCTCAACATGCTACCTGTTGAGAAAATCACCATGTTCTGGGTTAGGCCCTAAAAAAAAAAAACAAAAACAGTCAGCCCAATGTCTCTCTCATTATGATGTTCCTGGGCTTGTCTGAGAGACAGATACGGAAACAATGATTGCTATGCAGTTTGATAACTACTGATATAGAAAAGTCTGGCACTTCCATGGAAACATATAGGCAGCAGACCATAACAGAAGGCTCCACGGATAAAATGCCATTTGAGTCAAATCTTTAAAAATATTTTTTCAGGGGCGCCTGGGTGGCGCAGTCGGTTAAGCGTCCGACTTCAGCCAGGTCACGATCTCACGCTCCGTGAGTTCGAGCCCCACATCGGGCTCTGGGCTGATGGCTCAGAGCCTGGAGCCTGTTTCCGATTCTGTGTCTCCCTCTCTCTCTGCCCCTCCCCCCTTCATGCTCTGTCTCTCTCTGTCCCAAAAATAAATAAACGTTGAAAAAAAAAATTAAAAAAAATATATTTTTTCAGAGGAGTGCTTGGGTGGCTCAGTCAACAGGTTAAGCATCCAACTTAGGCTCAGGTCATGATCTCATGGTTCGTGGGTTCGAGCCCACGTCGAGCTCTGAGCCTGGAGCCTGCTTCAGATTCTGTTTCCTTTTCTCTCTGCCCCTCCCCCTCCCGCTCATGCTCTGTGTCTGTCTTTCAAAAATAAATAAATGTTAAAAAATAATCTAAAACAAAAAACATATAAATTTTTTTAGAGAAAGTCATGTAATACAGAAAAGCACACCAGAAAGAAAACAGCACCTCCGTCACATGTTTTTAGTTTAGTTTTGTCCTTGAACATGTGAAAATACGAAGCCTCCCCCTTCTTACCTCTAGGATTGGCAAACATTGGTTAAAGGCAAGATCATAAATATTTTAGGCTTTGTGCTCCACACATTCCCCGTCACAGCCACTCAGCAATGCCAATGTAGCACGAAAGCAGCCCCAGACAATACACAGACGAATGAGTGTGTCTGTGGCCCAACAAATTTTTATTTACCAAAATAGGCAGCCAGCTGGATTTGTTCATAGTTTGTCAACTCTTGCTTTAACCCAAACCCCAGAAATCTGTAATAAAGAGTGTTGTGCGTGGCCAATTTTTTTTGTTTTGTTTTGTTTTAACTAAGAGTAAATAGATGCATAGGACTTTTTTAGGATAGGGCGCCTGGGTGACTCAGTTGTTAAGCATCTGACTCCAGTTCAGGTTATGATCTCACAGTTCCTAAGTTCGTGTCCCACATCCGGTGAGCTCAAGCCCCGCTTCGGGTGAACACGAGCCCCACTTCAGGCGAGCCGTGCTTCTCTCTCTCTTTCTCTCTCTCTTTCTCTCTCTCTCTCTCTCTTTCTCTTTCTCTCTCTCTCTCCTTCCCTCTCTCTTTGACTCTGCCCCTCCTGGGATTCTCTCTCTGTCTGCCCCTTGCTCACTTGCACCTTCTGTTTCTCTCAAGAATAAAGAAAGAAAGAAAAGAAAGGAAGAAAGAATTTTTCAGGATAGTGGGTCAAGGGAGGACCAGTATGATCAAGACAAATTAAGTCATGTGCAAAGTTATAGCTATGAAAGAAACAAAAACTGACAATTCATGGACTATTCAGAGAACTGAATTAACTAGAGTTAATATGATTAGACCTGGTATTTCACAAGCTAAATCAAACTGCACCTGTGTAATAATAAATTAATGACAATCTTCCATCTTACTGAGGGGGTTTTGGGGTCATGAGATTGAATGACTAGCGATATCTCAATTTTAATTTTTCTGTCATTGTGCTTTTTGAGTCTAAGTTGCCTGTGGGAGGAAGAAATGTTCATACTTCCATTTACAGTCATTCCCTAGTGTTCAGATGTGAATAAAAATGAACATAATAACTTTAACATCTTCATTTCCCTCTTGGCTCCAAGTATATTTCTTAAGATCTTCTCTTTAATTCCACCGTATTTACTCCTGAAACTTAACATCCGTTAGCTTCTCTGACATCTGTTTGTAAGAGTTTTTTTTTTACACACGAGCAAGACGATCTGGAACTTCTGAGTGATTCCTGTAGCCTTGCATATCTCTGCTAAGACTTTTTCTCCAACCACTCATAAATTTTTCTTCTATTTTGGCAAATTACATAAACAAAGACAAGTAATGATATATGCTGCTTAGCAGGAAAATCTCTCAATAGGAAAATGAACTAAATGTTTGCCTGATGTGTTTGGGCAAATGTGTGTATTTTCTTTTGGAGATTGGCCCCTGGTATGATGATAGCAGTTCAGGCATCCGAGACGGATGTAGGTTTGAGTTACATCCTTATAATTATGGTAAGTTGAGTGAATCACTTCACTTCTCTGTGTCTCATGTATAAAATGTATATTCAGTTACTTCCTAGGGTTGTGGTATCAAAAAAAAAAAAAAAAAACTATTTGGGTGAAAGCTTGGACTGGTGTCCAGTAGGTCATAAGTGCTTACTTAATATTAAGCCCCCTCATCCCTGTTAATTTATATGTACATCTTTTTATAAGGTTAAATATAGCTTCATGAACTAAAATATGGAAAATCAGTCTTCCTCCACAAGTGCAGAATTATTTGATACTGAAAGTAACTTAAATAGTTTGGGTTTTTAAAAATTAAAATATCATTTAAGCCATCTTGAACAAAAGGGGGGGAGGAGATGAAGGAAAAATTAAAATAACATCCCTACCCTACCTTCTCTTGATTTAGTGCTTCATCTTAAGCTTTCACATGCCTCATAATTTCTAGTAATATATTATTTACCTCCAGCCCAACTTTGTTCTCACTCTTGTTTTTTCTCCCTTCTTTCATTCTGCCTTTAACTCATGTTACTTGTTGTATTTTATGTTCATCTGTAAGCTTCCTGAAATCCTTTTTGGTGCACAGTGGGGTATAAATAAAATAAAATACTGTGCGTTAGACATGGCAACTTCAGAAAAAGAGCCCATGGAAATCAATAATTCTTAACACTGCCTACAACAGTACAGTCCCGGCCTTCATCTGGGGCTCATTGGGCAACAAAGCCTGCGGTTTGCCTTTTCTTGAACCTGGTTTACTAATTAAGAAAATTAAAATGGCTAACATTTATCACATCCTTAGTATGTTTGGAATATTAGTGTAAGAACTTTTACTGTGTTTTCTCATATAATTTCCCCGACAATTCCAAGATGCACGTGCTGTTCATTATCCCCAAAGTACAGCTGAGGAAATAGGTGACAAAGAAATTAAGTAAGTTTCTTAAGGTTGCACGTGTGGTAAGTGCCAAGCTGGGGTCCCCCTGGAGATGGCCTGACTCCCAAACCCTGACCCTTAGCCACCGTGTAATATGACCCACAGAGGATTTATAAAATACCTGTGAAGGACTTTTACAATTTCTTTCTCTATTTGGTTTTAGCCTCATGGATATTTTTAAATCGTATCTAAAAGACCGTTCTCTTATAAACCAAATTATTGTCCTTGAGGTTGTTATTTCTTGGTCCTTTCTTCAATATATTTTTCAAAAATTTCCATACAAACTTTTCATTGCTAGGAAAGAGAGAGAATGAGTGAAAATAGCCCGCCCCTTGAAACAGTCAAATCAATTCAACAAAATATTCATAGAGACATCACCATACCAGACACAGTGTGAGATCCTCAGGCTACAGGGTTCTTTGGCTTCGTGTTTATTTAGTCCGTATTTCACCCAAACATGAAACATGAAGTAATAATACTGTGATGAGAGATAAGATTGTAGTAATACATGATGCTCTGAGAGCATGAAGGGTAGGTACCACACCCAAATGGATCATTTACAGAAGGCTTTCCCTGGAAAAATTGCCTCAGTAGAGATCTTTTGAAAGAGGAGAGAAGTGACAGTGTTCAGAATATGGTGTATCAGTCTGCTTGAGATAACATAACAAAGTACCACAGACTGAGTGGTTTAAGCAACAGCCACTTATTTCTCAAAGTTCTGGAGGCTGAGAAGTCCAGGATCGAGGTACCAGTCAATTCGGTTTCGGCTGAGAGCTCTCTTCCTGGCTTATAGACAGCTGACTTCTTGTTGTGCCCTCATGTGGTGCATTGGTGAGTGGAGAGACACAAGAGAGCACCCTATGGTGTCTTTTCTTATAAAGACACTAATCCTATCTGATGAAGCCCCCCTCTTATGACCTCATTTAATCTTAATTACCTTCTAGAAGCCCTATCTGTAAATACAGTCCCATTGGCGGTTGAAGCTTCAACATATGAATTTAGGGGGACACATGAAAAGTATTTAAGGAAGACAATGTAGAACTGAGAGGCTGTTCCTTTCAAGAATCTGAACGTAAGTCATTAGTTAGGGTTTTTGGATGCTAGAGACAGGCAGGGTACCAAGGTAAGCTGGAGTTTACATTTCATCCAAAGAGCGAGAGTATTGAGAAACCATTGAAAGACTTTCACCTCAGAAGGGATGGAGATGCATTCTTAAAAGACTCTCGTTGTGCTAGGAAGAATAGACTGGGGAGAGGCAAGAGAGAAGGCAATTCGTCAAGGAAAGTATAGTTTTAGGTTAGTGACAATAAGGACAGAAAGAAGTGGACAGTCAGAGAGGTTTAGGGAGTCAAAACAGCACGATTTAGAGAAAAATCGAACACTAGAAGAGGGAAAGAGAGGTGTCAAAGATGGCACCCAAGTCGCTGGCTTGGGCTTCCCCAGCACTTGGCACTGAAGGAAACAGTAGCTACATACAGAACACAAAGAGAGAGCTGTCACTGTGTCCCAGGCAGGGCAGTGTGAAAACTCTCTCTTAGTTGCTAACTGCCCCAAGCGTGGCTGGAGTCTATGACAGTCAGAGCTTTCTGTCACTGAGCCTGCCTTTGACAGCCACCTTTAAGCCCTAAAGTTTAGAGGCCAGTAACACCTCATTGGTGTTTGTTTATCAGCTTTTACCAATTTCCACATAGGCTTGTGTTCTGAATATCCCTTTTATCTTTGGTGTATTTTCTCAGAGTACATGGGGACTCGAGACCTAAGAGAAACCTCTGTGATCTTGTCAGTGTATATCTAGATGAAGGAGACATAGTCAAATATTGTAGCAACAATGGCAATGATTAATGTTATTGAGTGTTACCGGGTACCAAGCACTAGGTTAAGACACATGAATATACATTAAGTTTAATCCTGACAGCCACCCTCTGAGGTAGGTACTCATAGGTACCTCATAGGTAAAGACACTGAGATTTTGGATTTAAATGACTTGCTACCAGATCACCCAGCTTACGGTCAGTCTCAGATAGATTGTCTCCTGATGCTCTAACACTGATTTTAATACTGTTCTGTCTCTCCAGTTTCCTCCCTATGATGGTTTAACAATTGAGATATAATTTTAAAGCTTTTACTTATCAAATTGTTAGCATTTGTACTGTGATTTAAAATAACTTTCTAGCTATTATAATAATGGAGCCTTATTGCAAGAAGGTTGAAAAATAAGAAAGAAAATTAAAATAATCCATAATCCTACCACCTGGAGATAAATATTATTACAGTTTTGATGTATTTCATGCTAGTAGTTTTCAGTACATATTTTTTATAGTTCAGATTGGTATCTATACATTTTAACCATGTTTTTTCCATTTAAATTATCAATATAACCCTGTCTCCATGCAATTAAACATGATTTACAAATGTTATTTTCGATGGCTAAAAAATATTTCTTTCTATGGATATCTTATAATTGATGTAACCATTCAAGCATCTTGAACATTTAGTTTTTTCTCATTTTCCCACTACTATAAATAATATATTTGGTATTTCAATTTATTTCTTTTTAATATATTACCAGAAGTGTAATTATTGTTTCAAAAGGGTAGGCACATTTTTATGGCTCTTATTACTTTTGAAAAACAGTGAAACACTAGACACTCTCATCAGTAGGAAATGAGAATTCCTGCTTCCTCATACTCTCACCAGTACTGTTATTATCACTTTTAAATCTTTAGTAATAATTTAAATCTTTTTAATGATTTTATTTTAATTATGTTTTTATGTTGAGAGACACACAGAGTGTGAGTGGGGGAGGGGCAGAGAGAGAGGGAGACGCAGAATTCGAAGCAGGCTCCAGGCTCTGAGCTGTCAGCACACAGCCGGATATAGGTCTCGAACTCACAGACTGTGAGATCATGACCTGATCCAAAGTCGGATGCTTAACTGACTGAGCCACCCAGGCGACCCTGAAACTTTAAAATGGCAGTAAACCAGAAAGCCAAGATCTCTGATCCCATCATGCTAGCAGTCTAGGAAAGGTCATATGGTAAATGGGTTAAAAAAAAATTTTTTTTAACCTGATCATAAAAGACAATGCAAACTACATATTTAAAAGTGATAATATGGTAAAGCAATGGAACATAATTCTCAAAAGTTTTGGTCTCAGGAATTCTTTATGTATTTTTTTAATTATTGAGGACTCCAACGTGAGTTATATCTATCGCTATATAGTGTATCAAAAACAAAAACTGAAAAAACTTTAACCCCACAAGGACACTCAAGCACCTATCTCATTAATAGCCATCAGAGAGATATAATCACCTACCATGGAGCTTCTGGAAAATTCCACCATGCACTCATAAGGAAATGAGAGTAAAAAGACAAAGAATGACAGTATTATTTAAAAGCAGCTTGACCTCATAGAACCCTTACAAAGATCTCAAGGACCTTTGGAATCCCCACACCATACTTCAAGAATCACTCTGATGGAAAATGGCTTGATACTTTGCATTGGGAGATTAGAGGAGGTCTCTCTGAGGATATGACATTTAGCTCAGGATGCCAGTGATGAGAAAGAATAGTAGTGAGAATGTCAAAAGGAAAAGCATTCAGTTTGTAAGACTTCATCAAATCATCCATATATATGACCTGATGAAGGGTGTATATATATGTGTGTATACATATACATATACATATACATATACATATACATACACACAGCTGTATATACATATAGATACGCACCTTTATAAATATACTATCCTTCAATTAAAATGTTTTTTCAGCAAGATTCAAAAGTACAGATACTAAAAAGGTTAATTTAAAAATAAGGGAAAACATATATGCCAAGAATGGCTCTACTAGACTCAGCATTTTTATCAATATTAAAGACATGCAAGTCAAATAAATATATGAAGATTTCAGATCATGTGCCTCACCCCTGGAAAAATAAAAATAGACTTGCTCTAAATTCTGAGAGTCTCTATCTCTGGAGGGTAAGGTCTTCCTGAGACTCAAGTTCTATAGTGACTCGTGAATTGTTTTGGGCAGAGAAAAAATAAATATTCACAAATTTGGGCCCAGGAACATAATTTCTACCCTTGAATTTAGGGCACCAGATGGTCACACAACAACTTCTTATTTATTTTCAGTCTCTCATCAAAAAATTGGTGCCCAACAAATGAATGGACTACTTTTCTTCAGTCTTTTCAAAAATCTAAATTTATTTTGACATTATCAAATTAAAATAATGTCAATGAGGGGCGCCTGGGTGGCGCAGTCGGTTAAGCGTCCGACTTCGGCTCAGGTCATGATCTCACAGTTCAAGAGTTTGAGCCCTGTGTCAGGCTCTGTGCTGACAGCTCAGAGCCTAGAGCCTGTTTCTGATTCTGTGTCTCCCTCTCTCTCTGCCCCTCCCCCGTTCATGCTCTGTCTCTCTCTGTCCCAAAAATAAATAAATAAAAAAAAAAGTTGAAAAAAAATTTTTTTTAAAAATAAAATAATGTCAATGCAATTTTAGAATATATTAAAAATATAAAATCTTAAACCCTAATAAATTAAGGTTTTTTTCCTATTTCCTTTTTCTTAAATAGGCCTGATTTTTACCTGATATAATTACATCTCACAATATTATATCCTGCATTTTCTTTTATTAATAATTTGCTTATTCACTTTTTTTAGCTATAATTATGATTTATATTCTGCCCTTCTACTCCTACTAGAATATAAGTGTTACAAAAAGAGCAGGGGAGTGATGCTTGTTTTGTTCACTAATATTTTTCAAGAGCTTAAAACAATACTTGATACATTATAGGTGCTCAATAAATTCTTTTGTTGATTTAATGTTGAACATATCATATGTATCTTTTCATATTGCTCTAGTCTCCTAACTATTCCTTCAAATAGACTCTGTTCTTTACTCTTGAGGAAAGTAATCCAGAATAAAACCCTCCTCCTCAATATTCTATATTTCACATTTCAAGATACTATCTTATCATTAATACTCTTCAGTTCATAACTGGCTGTAAACTCAGGTGCCTTTATGAGTTTAGGCAGTTAGGGGTCATGGAAAATCTGAGAGCACATCTCCTACCGTATCCACAGGTGGGCCCAGCCATTCAACTCTAGCGGATGATAGGTATGCAAGAATTAGAACCCAATGCTACTAGGTCATCTGATTTTTGAGGACAAGACAGATATTTGAAATTTTACCTCCATGCTGCTGATTTCCAGTGTTGCCAATTAAATCAAATTTCTATAAAGCACTGTGAAGCCTACCCATATAGCCAAACAAAATGAGTCCAAAGATATAATGATATGCCACTTTACACACAGTAGAGAAAGCTCTCGTTAAAAGAAAACAAAGACACGGGCGCCTGGGTGGCTCAGTCGGTTAAGCATCCGACTTCAGCTCAGGTCATGATCTCACAGTCCGTGAATTCGAGCCCCGTGTCGGATTCTGTGCTGACAGCTCAGAGCCTGGAGCCTGCTTCAGATTCTGCGTCTTCCTCTCTCTCTGCCCCTCCCCTGCTCATGCTGTGTCGCTCTCTGTCTCAAAAATAAATAAAAACATTTAAAAAACTTTTTTTAAAAGACAGAAAATAAACAAGTGATGGCAAGATTGTGGAGAAATTGGATCCCTTGCACATTGCCGGTGGGAATGCACAATGGCACAGCTACTGTAGAAAATGGTGTGGTTGGAGATGGATGGTGGAAATGCTTGCATAAAAACGTGATTGTAATGAATACCACTGAACTGGATGCTTAAAAATGGCTAAAATGGCAAATTTTATGGTGTGTACATTTTGACCAGGTTTTTTTTAAAAAGTGAATCCACCTCCAGTTTGGGACCTCCAGTCCAGCTCTCTGTGTAGACCATGTGCCACAAACTGGGTTTTGCAGCCACTTGTGCTGGTACTCGTGCACATGTGCAGGTGACTGCAATGCTTTGATGTTTTGTTTTGTGATTCACTGTATAGAATGGGCTGCTCCAGAAGGAAATATATCAGTAGAGATAAAACAAACACTAGGCTGGGATGTTTTAGAAAATATTAAATGCTGACTCGGTCTGGGCTTTTAACCATACAACATTTAAGAGCCTTTGAATCCTATTATTCTGAGTGTATTTGATGGCATACAGACTTTTAGAATAATTTGCCTTCCAAATTCCATTTCTGTGACTATTAGTGATTCTATTTGGAACCCTAGGAAAGATGCCTAACTTCTGTCATCATTAAAATGAAGACAATAGTACTTACAAACAAAAATAGCTAGAAAGTGCTTTAGGGTCCTTGAACTAATACTGTACAAGTAGAAAACCATTATTACTATAGCTAACATCTACTGCCCTTCACATGGCTAAATCATACTTAGCACCATAATGTACAATAAAAGATGGTCAACAGGGTACAAACTGAAAAGAAAAAGTCATGAAGGAAGCAATAAAAAATTAATAAAACTTTTAAAAATTATGTAGAAGATAAATGTCTCAAACTCAGTTCAACTTTTGGTTTTGTTTTTTCTAGGGCTCCAACTGGATATTCCAAATTTAGTGTTCCCATAAACAGGGCCACCATTTTGGCAAGAAGAGACAAATGGAAAGTAGTTTAAAGCAATAATATATAAAAATTGCCAATATCTGAGTCCAGTTGGTTTTTTTTAAAGAAAGAAAAGTAAAAGAAAAAATCTTACAGATTACAACAAATTGGAACAAGTTCCAAAAGGGATCTGAAATTTTATCTCGTTTTTCTCTCCTGTTTGCTTGCCCTCACCCCCCTCAGAAAAATCCTAATTTTAGCTGGCAGCAAAAAAAAAAAAAAAAAGCTCCATGGCTTTAGCAAATCAAATACTTTTTATTGAAGACAGTCTCTGGGGAGAATGGAGCTACCTAAAAGATTAGATGGAATTTAATTTTTAATCCAGAACTGTGTCCTTAACAGGAATCCTTAACATAGCAGATACCATGTTTTATTATTAATGTAAGTGCTAAGGGACCCCAATGCATGTAATCTCCTCCAAGAACTCTGCAATTCCGTTAACAAGGTGACACTAAGGGAAGCCTGCCTCCTTTTTCAGAGCAGGCCCACAGGGCATTTGCTGAGTTAAAACAGATGAGAGAGAGAAATTTCTATATTCTGTAGTGGCAGAATATTCTATTCTGTACAGAGAGGAAAGAAAAACACAATTTATCTGGGTTGTCTTTTTAATCTATGATTGGCTTAATAGTTTAATATGCAGGTGAAAGTGGAGTACTTGTTTTCAGACATATTGATATTCCTTTGTTTAGTGGATTTGAAGTCTGTCAAACAAAGAAAGATGACCACTTCTAAGACTGAAAATACAAGTATTATAAAGCAGGTTTATGGTTTTTTTTTTTTAATTTAGGTAGGAATTAGAAATGCACCCAAAACAGAATAAGGTTTGTCAAAAAAAAAAATTTTTTTTAAGTAATGATCTCTACCCCTAACGTGGGGCTTGAACTTACAACCCCGCGATCAAGAGTCACATGCACCACCAAGTGAGTCAGCCAGATGCCCCAGTTTGTCAAAAATTTTATTTGAGATAGGAAGAGTAAACATCTTCATGTTTAGAATCAATAATGTGATTCTAAACCAAACTGAATATTTCATACAATTTGTTGACATGGTCTCAGTGAGTAACGGAAAAAAAAAAAAAAAAAGAATAAGCAAATGAACTCCCCTCTCTCCCTTGCTTCTCCCATATTTTGAACAGTATTAGGTTGAATCATACATATTACCATTTTTTTTTTAATTTTTTTTTCAACGTTTATTTATTTGTGGGACAGAGAGAGACAGAGCATGAATGGGGGAGGGGCAGAGAGAGAGGGAGACACAGAATCGGAAACAGGCTCCAGGCTCTGAGCCATCAGCCCAGAGCCCGACGCGGGGCTCGAACTCACAGACCGCGAGATCGTGACCTGGCTGAAGTCGGACGCTTAACCGACTGCGCCACCCAGGCGCCCCCATATTACCATTTTTTAAGTCAAACACACTTGAAACTAGCAAGTTCACATGGTTCAAACATCACATTCCTCTTTTCAAATCGTGGAATTTTAGAATATCTGAGCTAAGATACTGCCCACATTGTATATAGATGACCAGGTGTCCCCTTTGTGTAAAGACCATGTCAACTGGACGGTTTTAGGCTCTGGGCTTTGTCAAGAACCACATGTGCTCTTGGAACAATGCATGTGTAGATGTATTTCCCGTTAAAAGAATGTATCATTGTCCTGCCTTAATGCAAAGACCAATTCCAGTAAGGCATGAAAAGTCAAGTGGAGTATCAAGACACAAAATAATCCTCCATGTTCCTTTTCAAAACATTCTGGCTTGTCGTGTGGCACGCTAGGAGCAACAGACCCACCAGGGCTCAGCCTTGGCCCCTCTCATTTATGTTTCAGTGAATCTTGGAGAATGCTGTTTTGCTCATAGCATATCAAAGGGAAGGATCAAGGCCTTGGTATTACTGTGAAATGTAATTTGCACACCACTTTATATGTTAGTAGAATCCAAGAGTGTGAAGTTCAATAAACTGAGCCTTCTATGAGGAACGCTATCTATGAGTTTCCAGGCCCTCACTTACACATGTTTTCAGCTGATAGTGATTTATTTTACTGATCCTTTCGATTTGTCAACCATTTGAGCATAGACGCTCAGTCTTCAGGATTCTAATACCAATCCTATAGCTAAAATTAGAACTCCTAATTATTTGCTGAGTGCCTTTAACTGCTGTAACTCTAGAAAATAAAAAGAATCCAAGATCATTAGTAGGGAGACTAGAGACCTCTTTACTGTTTAGATAGTGTCCCTCTAATAATTTATGGTTCCTGCTTCGAAGAACTAGAATAGCTTGGTCACTTATTTATTCTGCCTCTAATTCTGCCACTTGAGTGAAAATCCAAGTCACTCTTAATTTGTGTTATTTTAGCAACATATAATCTGGCTAATTTGTCCCTTGAAAATTAAGTTCCAAGTCAAACACCTCCCTTTAAGCCAAGGTCCATGTCGTGTCCAAATATCCGAGTAAGTTGAGGGAGGGGAAGGAAATCTACCAAGTATCTGGATGATTCATGTCAGAGAGCACAATATCTAAACAGGTGGAAGCGTTGCATGAATGAGAAGCACTAATCTGCGTGCTAATAGACCATTTATTTGCATTTCATTTTCCTTGGGAAAAAAAGTCCTATGTCAGTCTTTCTAATTTTGAGTGCAATATGCATGTCTGTTGATATTTAAAGAAAAGAGCTGTCCACATACAGGTATTCACATCCCTGAGCTGCATAATTGGTTTCTGTTTCAAAATAGAAAGTTACTAGCTAGATGAGTCACATGAGGTATTTCCAAACACTCTTTTGATAAAGTGATTAATACTGTAAATATCTATTCAAGGCTTTTAATAAATGGATGGATTTTGCTAAACATTAAATGACAAGAAGAATCCAAAAGTTCACATTTCATAAAATGCACAGTTGCTTTATTACAGGAGCAAACCTGTCCACATAGTCGATCCGCGTTGTAGGGGTCCAGGTACATGAATCAACAGTGTTCTGGTTCCAGCTATGCTTTTGTGCCACTTCTGCCTTAAATATCAATGAAAACAGTCCAGCTCCTTTGGCTGCCTGGAACTTTCAGGACTCAAGCATCATTCCAAGAGTCTCCCCATTGGCTGGTGCCCAATGCATTTGTATGATTGGGGAGATGACACAAGAAAGAAATTGAAGCTATGGGGCTCTTCTTTTTTTCTGTCATTTACCAAGATTGAGTTGCCTGCTCTATCCATCCCAATTTGAGAATACAAGCTGGGCAGAGAATGAAAGCCAGATACCAACCACATAATCTCCTAATTCACATGATCGTGGGATTTTACTCTATTATTATTTTCAGTATTGTTTTGATAGCTTTTAAGGCCTTTGGGTGTCCTACTTGTGCTCAGAAGTATATCCTTACCTTCATGTCAGTTTTGGTAGGCCAACAACCATTAAACACCCAGTTTTATGAAGAAAAAAAAAGCTAACATATTTGATTGCTTACATGCATTACTTCAACCTATGAGGTGGGTAAATTTGTTATTCCCATTTTAAAGTTGAGAAACTAACTTGATTGAGATCACTGTATCACTTTCCTAGGACTGTTGTACTAAAGTCCTACAGATTGCTGGCTTAAAAAAACAAAAATTTATGGTTTCACAGTTCTGGGGGCTGGAAGTCTGTCAGCAGGGCCATGCTTTATCTGAAAACTATAGGGCAATGGTTTCTTGTCTCTCCCTTCTCTCAGCAGCCCCAGTCTTGTAGATATATCGCTCCAATCCTCCCCCTTTCAATCCAACATTTTCATATAGTATTCTCCCTGTACGTCTCTGTGTTTTCACATGGCTATATTTTTTTAATTAAATGAGGTATAAGTGACATATAACATTATATTAGTTCCACGTACAGAACATAATGACTCGATGTTTGTATAGCAAAATGATCACAATAATTCTAGTTAACATCTAATGCCATACAGTTACAGTTATGAGTGACTTTTCAGTTTTACAGTCATAGCAGCTTTCAAATACGCAATACAGTATTCATAGCTCTAGTCACTGTATACTAAGTCATGTCCCCATGACTTGTTTATTTTATAACTGGAAGTGTGTACCTTTGACCTCCTTCACCCGTCTCACCCATACTCTTCCCCCTGCCTCTGGCAACCACCAATCTGGTCTCTGTATCCTTGAGCTTGTGGTTTGTTTGTTTGCTTGTTTGTTTAATTTCATGCATAATTGAGATCATACAGTCTTTGTCTTTCCATGTCTTCCTTAGTTCACTTAGCATAATGCCCTCGACATCCAACAATGTTATCACACATGGTAAGATTTCCATTTTCTATGGCTAAATAGTATTCCATTGTGTACTTTTTTGTTCATTCATTCATTGAGGAACACTTAGGTGGTTTCCATGTCTTGGCTATTATAAAATAATGCTACAATTAATGTGAGGGTGCATATATCTTTTCAAATTAATGCTTTCATTTTCTTCAGATAAATATACAGAAGTAACATTTCTGAGTCATATGGTAGTTCTATTTTTAATTATTTGAGGAACCAACATACTGTTTTCCATCGTGGCTGCACCAGTTTAGTCTCACCACCAGTGCCCAAGGGTTCCCTTCTCTCCACATCTTCACCAACACTTGTTGTTTCTTGTCTTTTTTATTATAGCTATTCTATGACAGAGAGGGGGTGTATCTCATTATGGCTTTTATTTGCATCTCCCTGATAATTAAGGATGTTGAGCACATTTTCATGTACCTGTAGGCCATCTATATGTCTTTTTTTCCCCCCAGAAAAAATATGTGTATTCAGATCACTGCCCATTTTAAACTTGGATTGTTGTTTTGCTATTGAATTGTATTGAGTTCTTCATATATTTTGGATATTAGCTCCTTCTCTGTTATGTGATTTGCAAATACTTTCTTCCATTCAGTAGGTTGCCTTTTCATTTTGTTGGTGATTTCTTTTGCTGTGTAGAAGCTTTTTAGTTTAACATAGTCCCACTTGTTTATTTTTGCTTTTGTTGTCTTTGCTTTTGGAGTCAGGTTTTTAAAAATCATCACCAAGACCAATGTCAAAGAACGTACCACTTACATTTGCTTATAGGATTTTTATCGTTTCAGGTCTTATATTCAAGTCATTAGTTCATCTTGAGTTGATTTTTATGTAGGATGGTAGTCTAGTTTCATTCTTTTGCATGTGACTGTCCAGTTTGCCCAGTGCCACTTATTGAAGAGACTGTTCTTTCCCCATTGCATATTCTTGTCTCCTTTGTCATACATTAACTGACCATATATATGTCGTTTCATTTTTGGGTTCTCTTCTCTGTTTCATTGATCTATGTTTCTGTTTTTATGCCAATACCATATTGTGTTGATTACTATTGTTCTGTTGTATAGTTTTGAATTTAGGGAGTGTGGTGCCTCCAGCACCATTTTCTCTCAAGAATGCTTTGGCTTTTTTGTGATTACATACAAAGTTTAGGATTGTTTGTTCTATTTCTGTGGAAAATGCCATTGAAATTTTGATAGGAATTGCAATGAATCTATAGATTGCTTTGGGTAGTATGGACATTTATTTTTTTTTAAATTTTTTTTAATGTTTTTTATTTATTTTTGAGACAGAGAGAGACAGAGCATGAACGGGGGAGGGGTAGAGAGAGAGGGAGACACAGAATCGGAAGCAGGCTCCAGGCTCTGAGCCATCAGCCCAGAGCCCGACCCGGGGCTCGAACTCACAGACTGCGAGATCGTGACCTGAGCCGAAGTCGGACGCTTAACCGACTGAGCCACCCAGGCGCCCCATGGACATTTAAAAAATATTAATTCTTGGGCACCTGGAGATTTTTATGGTTTCTGTGCTGACAGCTCAGAGCCTGGAGCCTGCTTCAGATTCTGTGTCTCCCTCTCTCTCTCTCTCTTTCTCTCTGTGCCCCTCCCCCACTCACATTCTCTCTCTCTCTCTCTCTCTCTCTCTCTCTTTTTCTCTCTCAAGAATAAATAAACATTAAAAAAATTAATATTAATTCTTCTAATCCATGAGTACAGAATATCTTTCCATTTATTTGTGTCTTCTTCAATTTTATTCATCCATGTCTTGTAATTTTCATTGTATGGGTCTTTCATCTCCTTGGTGAAAGGAATTCCTAAGTATTTTGTTCTTTTTGATATAATTCCAAGTGCAAATGTTTTCTCAGTTTATCTTTCTCATAGCTTAATATTTATAAAGAAAGACAGCAAATTGTTGTTTATTGATTTTGCATCCTGCAGCATCATTGAATTCATTTATTAGTTCTAACAGTTTTTTGGTAGGATCTTTAAGATTTTCACTACATAAAATCATGTCATCTGCAAATAGAGACAACTTTACTTTTTCCTTCCTGGTTTGGATTCATTTTATTTCTTTTTCTTGCCTAATTTCTTTGGCTAAGACTTCCAATATTATTTTGAATAAAAGTGCTGAGAGTTGATGTTCATGTCTTGCTCCTGATGTTAAAGGAAAAGCTTTTAGCTTTTCACCCCTGAGTATGATGTTAACTGTAAGCTTGTCATATATGGAATGGCTGTCTTCTTATAAGGACACCAGTCATGTTGGATCAGGAGCTCAGCCTACTCCAGTATGACCTCATCTTAACCAATTTCATCTGCATGATGGTATTTCCAAATTAGATCACACTGTGAAGAACTGAGGGTTAGGATTTCAACATATCTGGGGAGAAGGGAGGAGATAAAATTCAACCCATAGTAGTCACATAGCTAGGAAATGGTATGGCAAGGATTAGAATGTTTGCATTCTTTTTTTTTCTGTACGTTAAAGAAGACTTGTTTTATTTAGTGATTGTTTCCAGATTAAGTAATATATACCAAGAATTAGTGTTAGCTGCTTATGCATGGATTATTTTTTTTTAATTTTTTTGTTACATAATTTACATCCAAATTAGTTAGCATGTAGTGCAACAATGATTTCAGGAGTAGATTCCTCAGTGCCCCTTACCCATTTAGCCCATCCCCCCTCCCACAACCCCTCCCATAACCCTCAGTTTGTTCTCCATATTTATGAGTCTCTTCTGTTTTGTCCCCCTCCCTGTTTTTATATTATTTTTGTTTCCCTTCCTTTATGTTCATCTGTTTTGTCTCTTAAAGCCCTCATGTGAGTGAAGTCATATGATTTTTGTCTTTCTCTGAGTGACTCATTTCACTTAGCATAATACCCTCCAGTTCCATCCATGTAGTTGCAAATGGCAAGATTTCATTCTTTTTGATTGCCAAGTAATACTCCATTGTATATATATATACCACATCTTCTTTATCCATTCATCCCTGGATGGACATTTGGGTGCTTTCCATCCTTTGGCTATTGTCGATAGTGCTGCTAGAAACATTGGGGTGCATGTGTCCCTTCGAAACAGCACACCTGTATCCCTTGGATAAATACCTAATAGTGCAATTGCTGGGTTGTAGGGTAGTTCTATTTTTAGTTTTTTGAGGAACCTCCATACTGTTTACCAGGGTGGCTGCACCAGCTTGCATTCCCAAGAATGCTTGCATTCTTAACCTTCTTCTGAAATTTTGGAATATGGAGAAGATAGGTATGGCTGAATGTTAAATCACAGTACATGAACTATCTAAAAGATTTTGGATAGTGATTTTTCTCAATTGAAAGACATGTTTTGAATATGCTTCCTCTGCCTTAACCTCCTCTAGAAGCAAATATTCTTTTGATGGGTCAATACTTTAGGTCAGTCCTATAACATTCTAGTGTATTCCTTTTCATAACTTTGAGACTAAAAAGAGATAATTAACATTAAAATACAGAAGACAAGTTAAAAGGCCATACAAATTAACACATATAATGATAAAACAGTCCTCCAAACATTTACTAATGCATACTTTTGTTTTCCTACTTTAATGATAATAATTTTTTTAAGTTTATTTACTTATTTATTTTGAGTAATCTCTACACCTAACATAGGGCTCAAACTCATGACGCTGAGATCAAAAGCCATATGATCTTCTGACTGAGCCAGCCAGGCACCCTGATAATAATTAATCTTTAGCATTTACTATGTCCAGGCATTTTACTGAAACTCTAAAAGCCTTGGTCCATTTGATTATCACAGTAACCTCATAAAGCAGGGATAATCATTGCTCTCATTTTACAGATGTAGACACTGAAGTTTAGAGAAGCCGGTTGACTTGGTCAATATCATAAAATTGAGTTCGAGGTAACCTCTAGAGCTCCGGCTCTTAACTGTTCTTATCCTTGTTTTTCTCCTCCCAAGGTTAGAAACGTTGGTGACGATGTTATGGGACAATGCCTTCAGTAGTTAAAAACAAACAGACAATAAAAACAAGACCTTAAATCCAATGTCCCAATATTTTGTTGGGGTTGAAGTGAAATTAGTGAAAACTCGTTTCATCAAGATTTAACTCCCTCCCCAACACATTGTGTAGCTCTTAGCCATCAATAAGTAGTTTAGGTAGCATTTATCCTGGTCTCAGTCTTCTCCCTTTTCTTATTGAGCTTTCTCTGTACCACAATATAGACTCCTTCTGACGCCCTAGTTGATAATTTTCTTTTTCATCAGTACTAAAATACTAACTGACACATCTTTATTCTTTCTTCAGCCTCTTAAATTCCATTAATGAAATGCATGGGTATTCTGCCTTAATTATAAACTCACAGCTAGTGATCTTTTTTACCTATTTATATCATTGCTGCTTTTGCAATTGCATTTATGCTATAAATTTTCCTCTTGTCCTCTGTGCATTAGAATATGCTCCAAGGTGGGGTGCCTGGGTGGCTTAGTCAGTTAAGCATTCGACTTCAGCTCAGGTCATGGTATCACAGTTCCATGAGTTTGAGCCCCGCCTTGGGCTCTGTGCTGACAGCTCACAGCCTGAAGCCTGCTTTGGATTCTGTTTCCCTCTCTCTCTGCCGCTCTCCCACTCACACTCTGTCTCTCTCTCTCTCTCAAAAATAAATAAACATTAAAAAAAAAACTTAAAAAGAATATGCTCCAGGGGTACTGTGTCTTTGTGGTCACTGCCATTGAAAGAAAAAACTCTAATTTGGCCACACAACCACCTTGGCCAAATTCTACTTATCTAAATGTCTTAGTCTACCAGTTCTCATCAGTTTATATGTGATGAAATATTTAAATATATATATACATATAAATTTGTGTTAAATTACTTTTGCTGACTTTCTGATTGCTGGTTAAATTCAAGTTGAATCTCATTATGTAATCAGTTCTATTTATAAACATAATTAAGTTAAATATTTTAAACTGTATTTAGTTTGAACGTTTTCTTTTTAAGTACTGCAAATATCTGACAAGATAAACCTCAAATTCAATGAGCAAAGGGGTGCCTTGCTGGCTCAGTCATTGGAGCGTGCCACTGTTGATCTCAGGATTGTAGGCTCAAGCCCCACATTGGGTATACTTAAAAATAAAATCTTAAAAGCAAAAGCAAAAACAAAAAACATGGGGCACCTGGACGGCTCAGTCGGTTAAGCATCTGACTCGATTTTGGCTCAGGTCGTGGTCTCACAATTTGTGAGATTGATGCACTGTCAGCATGGAGCCCAGTTGGGACTCTATCTCTTACACACGCATGTGCTCTGTCACACACAATCAATAAATAAATATTTTTTTTAAAGAAAATAATGTTGGGGTGTCTGGGTGGCTCAGTCAGTTAAGCATCTGACTTCAGCTCAGGTCATGATCTCACAGTTCATGGGTTCAAGCCCTGGGTTGGGCTCTGTGCTGACAGCTCAGAGCCTGGAGCTTGCTTTGGATTCTCTCTCTCTCTCTCTCTCTCTCTCTCTTTCTGCCCCTCCCCTCTTTCTGCCCCTCCCCTGCTCCAGCACTCACTCTCTCTCTCTCTCTCTCTTTCTCAAATATAAATAAACATTAAAAAAAATTTTTTTAAAGAAAAGAATGTTATATGTCAATTATATCTCACACAACCTTTTTGTAAATACAAATAGGGTAAAAGTAAAAGGAGGAAAAAAGCTATACCATTCAGATAGTAACCATATAAGCAGAACTATAATGTCATAAAAATAGACTTAAAGACAAGGAATATGACTAGAAACAAAGACATTTCAGAATGATAAATAATGTCTCAGAAAGATATAAAAGTTATAAATGTATTTGTACCTAAAAATAGCCCTAAAATATGGAAAGTAAAAACTTACAGAATTAAAAGGAAAAATAGACAACTCAACAACTGTAGTAGAAGATTTTATTACTTATATATTCTTCTTTCCCCCCAGTTAGTCATACGTCTTTAAGTTTATTTATGGTGTCTGTTGACATGTGTAAGATGTGTAAGGTTCTATGTTGCTAAAACACTGGTATTTCCCCTTGGGGTTTCTTCCTTTGCATTTCTGTCTATACGGCCTTCTCCACCCTCAAGGTCATAAAATATTCAAATATTCACTTAATTTTCCTTTAAGTTTTATTATGCCTGCATCAAAATATAACTTTATGCTTGACTTAAATATTAAATATCGTGTCCTATGGTACTATCGGGTAAAATAGTTTATTGTTACGTGAACTCAAATAAGAATCCAATCTTATTACCCTGAAACAGTTATGCATATTTTTAAAACTTAAAATAGAACAATTTGTCATGCCTTCTAATGTCAAACTTTTCAATAGCTTATAATTTACCACCATACCTTGGGTCACAGTTTTTTTGCATCGCTCTTTCTTTGCCTTTTCTTCATACACATTTCATATGCCAGATTAACCTACAAATAGTGTTTCTCCTGTACTTAATCTTTACTCCTTGCTATTGCCATTTTAGATAAGTGCAAATAATTCACCAAGCTGAGGATTTAGTCTGCAACCCACATATGCTTGAGAAGCCTGTTCCTAAGTAAATTTTGTGACCATATTTCCGCATTCACTAGAAATAAGAAAATGAAAATGATGAGTAAAATATTCATATTTCTTCTGCCTACAGCTCTGTTCCTATAATTTTTTTTTAAATTATCATCTGAGACAGTGATTTGAGAATTCCAGTCTTCTCTGGGAACAGTGCTTTCCCTCATTTTTTTTTTTTCTTTCTGGAAGCTTCCAAAATATTATGTAGTACTTCTTAGATCTCAAGAAAAAGCAGAAAGCTTCCACTGGCATTTTGAGTCCTTCTGGAAGGTCTAACAGCTTGGAGTTTATACTGATTCAATTCCACATCCAGGCACTGTTAAGTATCTTTCATCCTTAAAGTTAAAAATTGGGGGGGAGGTGGAGAAATGAAGGTAAAATGAGAATATAATTTTTTTAATCACTTGAAACCACACCTCAGGAGACTAAAAACAGAAAATAGCTCCCAAAGTGCCACTTAATTGTCATGCAAATGACTATTTTCAGAAAGAAACTACAACTATATTATTTACAATATATTGTAAGTATATACCATATATGCTACCATATATTATAGTGATGGATAAGCATGAAACTGCTGGACTTTTCTTTGCCAGCTCCAAGAGATAAGTATACCTAACTAACATGCTTTTACTCTTTGAAAAAAAACTTAGCCTTATGGAAGAATGAAATAATGGAAGAAACATGCTTCAATATTGCCAGAATGCATATTTTTATTTGCACAAGTTTTCTTCTCGTTCAGTTTCCAGAGAAGACAAAATTTACTGCTTGTTTCAGAAAATGGCAATTGTCATAATCCCCCTCCTCCTCACTGACCATAGACTTGCCTTTCTTGTAATACCTCTATCATTAAAAACTCATCTTTAAGATCCATTAGTAGCCAACAAAAAAGGGTGGTGATCAGTACCACCACTGACATAGTGGGAGAAGAGAAAATTGTATAAAATTTGGTTTCTCCGCCTATATACAATCAGGCTTAAATCACCTGATTCATGATAGGACAGTTGTCACTCTTTATACAACCCTTCTTTTCTCCCACTTTTTTTTACACCCTTTCAAACCGATTTTTAAGAGACAACCGTAACTCCTAATTTGTATCAACTATGAACAGTTTTAATTCTAAACGTATGGCAGATAAAGCAGGAACTTCATTAGACCACTGCTAGAAAATATTTGGTTGTTCCCAAATTCCTAACCGAATTTCCATAAATTTATAGTGTGTGTTTGCTTTTCCCAAGAGTTGAAATCATGTCTTTTGAGTTAGCTCTACACATTGGAAAATGAAGTCTTTGGCTGATAACGCCTTCAAGATTTGTGCTGTAGGGAATGCTTTCTGAGGAATCAGAACAGCCAATGACACATTTCTGTGTTCTTTAATTCCATGTCTGACAATGTTTGCCAATAAGATTTTATTGTAGTCTTGGCCTAATGATGTATTTTCCTAGCCTACCTAACTCAGAAACACATTGGAAGGATGCATATGGGAACAGTAAAATTTGAATCAAAGTAATTACATTTTAAAGATTTGGGATCTTTATTACAATTACAAAAAGCCAATAATATAGTTTATTATTCTCCTATTTCAAGTCTTTGACTTGTAATCCTATAGATTGCTGTACTGATTTATTCCACAGATTGCTTTAAAAAGGGCAGCATCAGTAATATTCATTTACAAATTACTGTGTCTTGTTGTCAGAATCTTCTAAAATATTATTCTCAGCATATGTGATTCATGAAGACAGGCAGATGGTAAATTTCCCTTTGGCAAAATGCATTAAAATTCTTTCATTCTGTCGTCCTTTTGCAAGTTCTTACTGTTGTAAGCTCTTACTGTTAACAAATTGGGTGAGATAATGCTTTTAGGAGTATGAAACTCGGAAGAGAGAAAATAAATTCTTTTCTTTTGGTTATAGCTCAGTTATGCTCACAGCAGCCATAAATCACGAAAATGTTAAAGGTCACATGAGAACCAGCTTGTAGCACATGCTCTCTGCATTTGTTCTCTGCAGCTACAGTTATGCATTTAGCTGACAAGTTAAATCACGCCCTTTTCTGTTAGGTCTCTAATAACATTAAGAGGAAGGAAGTCCCTCTGAGTCTTACCGATTCACAGACAATGGAACCAGAGACCAAAATCATCTGTGAGTCAAAACTAAAAAGATGAGCAGCAGGGTAGTCACCAAGTGAGAAATTTTAAGAAATCAACAGTGTAAATGTTAACAATCACAAGAAGCTCAAATGCCCCACATTTTTCTTTAGAAATGTACTTGGGAGGGGCACCTGGGTGGCTCAGTCAGTTAAGCACCGGACTTCAGGTCAGGTCATGAACTCATGATCTTGCAGATCCTGAATTTGAGCCCCGCCTGGGCTCTCTGCCGTCAGAGTGGAGCCTGTGTCAGATCCTCTGTCTCCCTCTCTTTCTGTCCCTCCCCCACTCTGTCTCTCTCAAAAATAAACATTCAAAATAAAAAAGTAAATGTACTTGGGAATCATTGTTCCCTCGTCACTTTTCCTGATTTTGTGTTAATCATCTAAAAGGGGAAGGATGTACATGTGTGTGAATGGCTATAGCTTACTCTATCTTGGGGCCAAGGAGATTCCACTGGTGGCTCCCCAGATTTATTCAAGCTTCAACAAAACCAAAATGGAGGGCTCAATGGCTTTGCAACAAGAGAGAACATGAACCCCCAACAATTTTGTTAATATTTCTGTTTGGTTCTGGACCAATTTCCTAAAATCCATTGACAGATGACTTATTTACCAATATTAGGTCTGAAGAATCTTTACAAATAAAAATTTACTAGTGAAAAATAGTTCCATAAGGATCCCTCTTGTCTCCCCTCCCTCTGCTCCGCTTTTCTTTTCGTTTCCCCTCAGTTTTCAGCTGCAGTCAAAAGCTAGGGCAGGACAAACTGAACATCCCTCAAAATTCTATTACGATTTTTGTACAAAAACAACTACAGTTGTTATAACAATGAAAAGCAGTCAGCTGAAACTAAATAATTAATGGAAACAAGCAAATTGGTTAAATGAGCTTTCACAGAATTAGACAGACTGTTTGCTGTGTGTTCATATCAATCCTCATAGGATGCAGCTATATTCAGGGACAGAGCTCGGTGAAATCTGGACCAGATAATAACTTCTGCAGTCACAGGATGGAAGCTGCCCTCAGTACAATCAGCAAGCGCCCAGCACTATCAGACATTGATGAGGCTTGGTGGTGTGCATAAAATGCAGTGAATGCAGTGAATCAGAGAGCCTACAAATTCGAATCATATGGCCAGGACCCCAGAGACAGGTATGCTGCAAAGTGTGGAGCTCCAGTTCCTGCTGGGCAATTCCTCCTTAGGTCTAATCCTTCATTTTGTTTCTCTCCTCTTATTATATTGTTCGGGGCATCTGTATTGTACTTTTTGGTATACAAAGTGCTCTCAGAAGAATCCTGTGAGTTAGGTATTATGTTATCCCTAGAGAAGGAATTGAACCTCAGTCAATCTTGCAACTTGCTCAGCCTCAAACACACAGTGATTGACGGGCCGGGGATTTGAACCTAGATTTTTGAATCTATATTGTACCCCATGTTGACCACATCACACTACCTGTTACATGAGCAGAGACACAAATAGATTCACCACCTTCCTGCACACAATATCTACAAAGCATCACAACAACACAAAACATCACTAGTCTCATAAAAGGTGGGAAATGCTTCATGCTGTCGTCCTTTAGGAGACTTACTATGTGTAGTCACTGATTAAAGGTTCTGAGAAGTCCTGAAGGAAAGGAACTCTGTTTTGACCTGGTTTTTACAGCTCTTCTCTATTTGTTCAGTCCATAGTAAAAATTTCCCCACTTAACATAGATCAGCATTTCAGAAAGGAATATTCCATAAAAGAATCTCGGGTAGACCGCCAGGTAAAATATAGGTCATTCACTTAGGTATGAACTTCAGATTAAAAAGAAACTTAATAAGTATATCCCAAATATGGCATGGGACATATTTTTTTTTTAAATTTTCAAGTGTTTATTTTTTAGAGAGAGTGTGCGCGTGAGTGGGGGAGGGCCAGAGAGAGAGGGAGACAGAATCTGAAGTGGGCTCCAGGCTCTGAGCCGTCAGCACAGAGCCTGACATGGGGCTTGAACCCACAAAGCACAAGATCATGACCTGAGCCGAAGTCAGACGCTTCACTGACTGAGCCACCCAGTTGCCCCTGGTATGGGACATATTTAAGCAGAGTAATTATTTGTTTTCTTAATCTGAAATTCAAAGGTAGCTGTATTTTCACCAGCTCCATCTGGCAGCCCTAACCTTGGTCTTTACTGGTTACCATCTTTCCTTTTCTTTAGATACTCAATGAATAATACAATGTCAGAAAAGAAATTCTAAGGCATATCCAAGATTTTATTTTTGTACCATATTACTATTATAACAGGTAATATGTTGATTATGAGTGTTAGATAGGAATGAGGAAAATTAGCCAGAATATAAGAACCGTAAAACAAATTAACTCTATACTTCTGAAATGTAAATTGGAGTTATTTCTCTTTTTTTAATGTTTATTTATTCTTAAGAGACAGGGTAGAAAGCAAGCAGGGGAGGGACAGACAGAGAGGGAGGCAGAATCCCAGGCAGGCTCCACTCTGTCAGCACAGAGCCCAATGTGGGGCTCGCCCTCACAAACCATGAGGTCATGAGCTGAGCTGAAACCAAGAGTTGGATGTTTAACCAGCTGAGCCACCCAGGCGCCCTAAATTGGAGTCATAATGACGCCTTATTTCCCCACACATGGCCTTTGAGCATTTTGAGTCCTAGGATAGACTCATGGAGCAGGCACAGAACAAGAGCAGACGGCCGCAAAATGGGAAACTGACTGACTTGGGACCGTAAGGTGTTCACGGCACCATCTTCGGTGCCTCCTGGTTCTCTCCAGCTGAATGACCCGCTACGCCTCAATCCTGCAGCACCACCTTCCCAGGCCCATCATTGAGAAGTGCCGTTGTTGGGGCGCCTGGGCGTCTCAGTCGCTTGAGTGTCCCACTTCGGCTCAGGTGATGATCTCCCAGTTTGTGAATTTGAGCCCCACGTTGGGCTCTGTGCTGACAGCTCAGAGCCTGGAGCCTGCTTCAGATTCTGTGTCTCTCTGGTTTCTCTGTCTCTCCCCTGCTCGTACTCTGTCTCTCTCGTTCTCTCTCTCAAAACTAAATAAGCGTTAAAAAAAAATTTTTTTAAATGGTGCCGCTGTGTTTCACTCAGTTTTCTCCGTAACCCTACTTATCTAATCACTTTCTAAGGTCCTATCAGTGCTTCCTCTTAGTAACCTGTGACTCCCCCCAGGGGTGACACCGTCTGCACTGCTTGTGTATCTTCCTTATCTTTTTACCTGCACCCTCCTGACAAGTCTCCCCGCCTCCAGTCTCTCCCTTCCGCGATCCCTTCTCTCTACCACTATCACAGTTGCTTTAAAAATCACAGTTCAAGCATCCTTGTTCTGCTCAAATCACACAGTGATTCCCACAGCCCAGATTTGCTTATTAAGGGCCCTTTGGCCAAAACAAGTTATGTGACGGAGCACAAAATCAAAGTGTTGGGAAAACAGGCTCTGTCTCTAACGGAAGGAGCTGCACCAGAAGCACCTTGCAAAGGGGCACACATATCGAGACAGAAAAAGTTTGTGACCGTTTGCACTCTCTACCCCATATAGGTACTTGACTACAAAATACAGCTGGGACTTTGTCTTCCAACGTTCACACTTGTCCGTCATACCACACTGCCACTTCCAGATGAAGCACCCAAAAATACGAATTAGTTCAACTAACTCTTCTAGGAGACCATAAGAATACCAGTCAGCTGAGTTTCAACCGAGGCCTTGATTCCTTACGTCTTTCTTTCTTTCGTTTCTGCTGCTGCTCTGACTTCTTTTAAGTGGCATACGTGTTTCTGGCTGTTACTTGGACTCTGGGATCTGCCTTTTTGCACATATTGAAATTTTGTCTCCGTAAATATTGGGTTTTTTAAGACCACCAAGACCCCAATTAATAAACATATAAAGACCATAATTTGTGAAGGAGTAGCCTCAACTAGTTAACAAATATATGAAAATGTTCAATTTCATTGGTAATTACAAAATTCAAATTAAATCAATGAAATACAATTATCTCTCCATCACCCTCTTCCACTCCCAGTGGTTTGGTTTGTTCCTTGGGGTTTTAGATCAAAAGACCTGGCACTTCAAGAGGAGTATAATTTAGAATAATTGTTTTAGAAAGCTTTTAGGGAATTCTAATCAAGAGATTCTACTAATTAGTACTCTGTGAACCTCTCCTAAGGAAAGAATCCTAAATATGAAAAACAGCTGCATGTACAAAGATGTTTGTTATGCAATTGTTTATATTACCATAAAACTGAAAACAACCCAAAGTTTGGTAATAGTTAATAGGAGAGTAAGAAACCATTGTATGCTAATTGGTAATATCATACACCCATAATATTATATGAATTACGTAAGGATAAAAAACAGTACGCTTATAAAACTAAGTGAAAGAAACAGCTGCTAGGATTCTCATGTCCTTATTCTTTTTTTCTTCTTTTTTGAGAGAGAGAGAGAGAGCTTGCCTGCATGGGGGAGGGGCAGAGGGAGAGAGAGAGAGAGAGAGAGAGAGAGAGAATCTTAAGCAGGCTCCACAGCCAGCACAGAGCCCAAGGAAGGTCTCGAACTCACAAACTGTGAGGTCATGACCTGAGCCGAAATCGAGAGTCAGCTGCTCAATTGGGCCACTGGAGCACCCCTCACATACTTATTCTTATATATAAAAATAAAATAAGCAAAAACTATCTATAGAATAAATATTTGAATTAAACATCCAGAGTTCACTATAACTCTCCATGTAATTTCCATATTATCGTTCATGGATTTTTTTTAAATCAAAAATTATCTAAGATTTATTCTACATAGTAAAGTTTTATGTTCATTTGTTCCTTTTTGTTTTCAATACTAATACTCATACCTAATCTTTATCAACTTTATAAATTGGTTATTAAATGTTGATCTTCAGACTATATAAGTCTCAATATTAACCCCGTAATGTACATCCCAATTTATGTTGAGCTTATGGACAGTGTCATGGAAGGGCATTTGTGATAAACAATATAAATAACACTGTTTAAAAGAAAATATATTTTGTAAAAGAAAGATTTAAAAATCTTGTCAAAATTTTGGAATATGTTTGGACATTTTGAATTTTTCTTTTTTTTTTTTTAATGTTTTTATTTATTTTTGAGACAGAGAGAGACAGAGCATGAGCAGGGGAGGAGCAGAGAGAGAGGGAGACACAGAATCTGAAGCAGGCTCCAGGCTCTGGGCCGTCAGCACAGAGCCCGACGCTGGGCTCGAACTCACGGAGTATGAGTTCACGACCCGAGCTGAAGTCGGACGCCCAACCGACTGAGCCACCCAGGCGCCCCTGAATTTTTCTTTTCATATAAGCACTTCCTTACCTTTTAGAGTTGAAGGGTTTAGTGTGTACAGTTCACTGTTGAATCTCTAATTTGTGTTAAAGTAATTTCTGCTTCTCCAGACATCTTTAACCATCACTTCCCTGAACCATGGCCCTAAGAATCTATTTCAGAATAAACACATAATATCAAAAACTATTTTGTACTTTACTCTGAAATACAGAAACACTGACACTTCACTAAACTTGATTTCCAGATATACATTAAGTTTATTGCCTTGATGAGCGTGGTTATGGGATTTCCAATAATATTTGTCAAGGTTATAAATGAATAACAGATTAGATCCAGCTGACATCCTGAGAATTGGCAAATGTAATGAGCTAGGTTCTCAGGTGTGGATAACGGAATCTCTTCCTCTCTTGTTTCGGTACAGGGATTTATTATGGGATCTAGGTAGCTTATAGAATCACTGGAGGAGCTCTAGAAAGAAACTAGAGACTCCTGTTCCAGCACCAATATGCAGAGCCACAAAGCCCAAGTGCCCCTTCCCCCCTCCCCCAGTGTTGCTGCACCTGCCACGCTCAGGAAACTGCTGAATCCCAACGAGGAGCCGCCACGAATGCCAACTCGAGCGTCCTATTGCCGCTGCCACTGTCCACGCCAGCACAATGGAGGTTTTGCCCTGTGCTGTTTCCTCTACACAGCTCATTTTTTAGTCCAAATGTTCTGTGAAGCCGCGAGAATGTAAAATCACAAGGCTATTGCAGTATTGCAATTCTTCATGGAAACACTCATTTAAATTGAGAATATAAGGCTGAGGGGCGACTGGGTGATTCCGTCCGTAAGCCACCCAACATTTTTTTTTTAAATAAAAATAAGTCTTTATTGTTTCCCATGTACAATACACTCTGAATATATATATTTTTTATTTTTTTTATATGAAATCTATTGACAAATTGGTTTCCATACAACACCCAGTGCTCATCCCAAAACGTGCCCTCCTCAATACCCATCACCCACCCTCCCCTCCCTCCCACCCCCCATCAACCCTCAGTTTGTTCTCAGTTTTTAACAGTCTCTTATGCTTTGGCTCTCTCCCACTCTAACCTCTTTTTTTTTTCCTTCCCCTCCCCCATGGGTTTCTGTGAAGTTTCTCAGGATCCACATAAGAGTGAAACCATATGGTATCTGTCTTTCTCTTTATGGCTTATTGCACTTAGCATCACACTCTCCAGTTCCATCCACGTTGCTACAAAAGGCCATATTTCATTTTTTCTCATTGCCACGTAATATTCCATTGTGTATATAAACCACAATGTCTTTATCCATTCATCAGTTGATGGACATTTAGGCTCTTTCCATAATTTGGCTATTGTTGAGAGTGCTGCTATGAACATTGGGGTACAAGTGGCCCTATGCATCAGTACTCCTGTATCCCTTGGAAAAATTCCTAGCAGTGCTATTGCTGGGTCATAGGATAGGTCTATCTTTAATTTTCTGAGGAACCTCCACACTGCTTTCCAGAGCGGCTGCACCAATTTGCATTCCCAGCAACAGTGCAAGAGGGTTCCCGTTTCTCCACATCCTCTCCAGCATCTATAGTCTCCTGATTTGTTCATTTTGGCCACTCTGACTGGCGTGAGGTGATACCTGAGTGTGGTTTTGATTTGTATTTCCCTGGTAAGGAGCGACGCTGAACATCTTTTCATGTGCCTGTTGGCCATCCGGATGTCTTCTTTAGAGAAGTGTCTATTCATGTTTTCTGCCCATTTCTTCACTGGGTTATTTGTTTTTCCGGTGTGGAGTTTGGTGAGCTCTTTATAGATTTTGGATACTAGCCCTTTGTCCGATATGTCATTTGCGAATATCTTTTCCCATTCCGTTGGTTGCCTTTTAGTTTTGTTGGTTGTTTCCTTTGCTGTGCAGAAGCTTTTTATCTTCATAAGGTCCCAGTAATTCACTTTTTCTTTTAATTCCCTTGCCTTTGGGGATGTGTCGAGTAAGAGATTGCTACGGCTGAGGTCAGAGAGGTCTTTTCCTGCTTTCTCCTCTAAGGTTTTGATGGTTTCCTGTCTCACATTTAGGTCCTTTATCCATTTGGAGTTTATTTTTGTGAATGGTGTGAGCAAGTGGTCTAGTTTCAACCTTCTGCATGTTGCTGTCCAGTTCTCCCAGCACCATTTGTTAAAGAGGCTGTCTTTTTTCCATTGGATGTTCTTTCCTGCTTTGTCAAAGATGAGTTGGCCATACGTTTGTGGGTCTAGTTCTGGGGTTTCTATTCTGTTCCATTGGTCTATGTGTCTGTTTTTGTGCCAGTAAGCCACCCAACCTTGATTTCGGCTCGGGTCATGATCTCACGGTGGTGACATAGAGCCCCATGTTAGGCTGAGCCCCATGTTAGCCTGCTTAAGCGTCTCTCTATCTTTCCCTCTGCCCTTCCCCTGCGCACTCACACACACTCTCACTCTCTTTCTCTCTCTCAAAAAAAAAAAAAAGAAAGAAAAGAAAAAAGAAAAAATATATATAAGGCTGAAACATGCTGTTCGGTAGGAAAGGTGGTGACTTCAAATTTACCTTGCTGTTTTTAAGTCTCCTCTCTCCCCAGAGTTGTGAAGCAGAGTCCTTTGGGTTCCTTGAATGTTCATTAAGCCAGATGATATATCTGCTAAGGGTTATTTCTCTGCCTCCCATTATAGTGCCTTTTTTCCTTGTCAATCATTTCATTAAGTAGGTATCTTTGATTTACTACCATTTGTCTACATGTTATAATTGTAAGATAAACCTCATTATTTGAATGGACATACTTTGGGAGTTAACTTGTATTGGTTTTGTCCCAAAGACAATAAGCACTTTGTGCCGACTATCCTATAGTTGATTAAACCATTTTTAATGCATCACTAGCAAGCTATATTCCAAGACTGGTATGATGAGTTGGGTTTCTGGGCCCCTCTAGGGGATCTTCATATACATTTGGGGACACATCTATACTTCTTAATAACCTGCAGAATATGATGTCTGATTGTTATTATTTAAATCTTAAAGGGAAGGGTGACCCCTGAAGTTTAGAAAATTTGAAGACACTTCGAGTTTCAATTTTTAAACCAATGCAAGAGGCATACGCTACAATGAACACAAGTGCTTGGTCATTGTTAACATATAACTAACCTGGCATATCTCATGCTGCATCCAGTTACAGTAACTTCCAAAACTGATTTCATTATCTCCAGGTGGAATAGGTCATGGAGCTAGTATTTTTCCAGTAGTTTCAGAGGTATTTCAATTAGATGATACCCAGGTGTTTAGAGCAGTAAGTTGAAAGTGAAATCGTTCTCTACAATGCTAGCTTTGCAATCTGCAGATTGAAAAACTCTAAAGCAGTAGCAATGTTGGAATTCGGTAGTTTAAGATGGTTGTAGATTGGCATGTTGGGGAATGATCAAATGATGCAGAAGAATTTTCCTTATTATAGAAGCATTCACTCTTGACGATTACAATCTGGCTTCCTGACCAGTCCATTCAGAGCATTCAGTCACGAATGACTAGTCCTGTCGGTCTATTTAAGGCTGCCTGCTAAGGCTCAGCCAATTTCTATACAAATAGAAAATATGATCTCAAGAAACCAAGAGATCCCAGAAGAATAGTATACTTTATACTCTTGTTGTGATAGTCAAAAAGTTTTATATTTCAAACTGTAATGACCTAAAAATCAATGATCTATAATGAAGATAGTGCAGAACATAGCTAAGAGTGAACTTTCCTGATAATTCCACATTGAAATTATCGTGTAGTAAACATTCCTATAAGGCCTATAATGCCAGACTCCAATGTACACATGAATGCCAGTCTTAATTCCCAGATATCTCTAAACAACTTAGAAAATTCTTCATCCTACAAATCCTTTTGCATGATGCCAGAATATATTATTTGTTTTTCATTGTTTGTACATAAAAGATGACCTATTTTCCATGCAGAGAATGAATTTAGAGCTCCTTGGTAGGCATATTTTTTTTCAATGTTTATTTTTGATAAAGAGACAGAGAGACAGAGTACAAGTGGGGAGAGAGCAGAGAGAGATACAGAATCCGAAGCAGGCTCCAGGCTCTGAGCTGTCAGCACAGAACCCTATGCAGGGCTCGAACTCATGAACCGTGAGATGATGACCTGAGCCGAAGCCAGACGCTTAACTGACTGAGCCACCCAGGTGCCCCAATAGGAATATTTCTAAAAATCAACCAACCAAATTTCTAGAACTGGTAAATTCAGTAATTGTGGTTGTAGAAACGATGCCATATTTTAAAATTTTTAACTGAATTTTCAAAAAAAATTAAGATGCTAGAAAGCATCCAAGAGCATATTGAAGTCATTGGATGATTTATTTAAAAAAAAAAAAACCTGTAATTGGGGAAGATAATAATTGTCAGTTTATGGCTTTCTGGATTGTGGGCACTCGTCATCCCCCAAAGCTAAGATTGTGAAAAACAGAAGCAGTGGAAATTACAGTCCAAACCAGCTCAAGGTGTCAGAGATCAGAGTTCAGGCTAGAAAAGCAGGTAGAATTTTATAGGAGAAATCCAAGCAGCAAGACAACTAGAAAAGGATATAAGGCTCATTTTCTGCCAAAATCCCTGCTGACAGCTTAATTATGCGTCATAAAAGTGTTTCAAATGGCCCAGGAAAAACAAAAAACAGAGAACAGAGAGGAATTGACTCTTCTAAAATAGATCCACACAAGGTTTGATCTGGGAGTTTGCTACCTCCTTTTTTTATTTTTATTTTTTTAGTTTTTAACCGAGAGCATGAGTAAGGCAGTAGAAACCTTAAGCCTTACAGATTTGAAAGGTAGTACCAGACTCGAAGTGTCACAGGACAGAGCACAAGACCAGCACTGAAATTCCTTCCCTAGAAGCAAGGAAAACACAGCAAAGATGAGCCCATCTCGGCCCCATCCTTAACTGACTAGCAAATTATATAGACACAGGGGAGACTCCATGAAGTCAGGCTGAAAGAGCAGTGGTGGAAACCAAAATGACAGGGCAGAGATGTCACTTGCTATGCACCATAGGGGAGACAGAGTTTGTAATTTGTATCCAGGCAAATTAACTTCTTACTGGAAGAAAAAATCAAGTTTTCAGGAGGATGCAAAAGAATTAAGAATTGCTGTAACAGATTATCTGTAATGTCCAGTTTTCAACAAAACACTAGTCATGCAAACAGATTGTGAAGCCCGTAGTTCAGAAAAAAGCAGTCCACTCTCACCACTTTCATTCGTCATAGTACTGGAAGTCCTAATCGCACCAGTCAGACAACAAAAAGTTGGAAAAAGCATCCAAATCAGCCAGGAAGAAGTAAAACTTTCACCATTTGCAGATGACATGGTACTCTATATAGAAAACTTGAAAGACTCCACCAAAAAAATTGCTAGAATTAATAAATTCAGTAAAGTCACAGGATACAAAATCAACATATAGAAATCTGCTGCATTTCTACACACCAATAATGAAACAGCAGAAAGAGAAATCAAGGAATTAATCCCGTTTACAATTGCATCAAAAATAATAAGATATTTAGAAATATAAATAACCAAAAAGGTAAAAGACCTCTACTCTGAAAACTATAAAACACTGATGAAAGAAATTGAAGATGATACAGAGAAATGGAAAGACATTCTATTCTCATGGATTGGAAAACCAAATATTGTTAAAATGTCTAAACTGCCCACAGCAATCTGTACAGTTAATGCAATTCTTATCAAAATACCAACAACATTTTTATAGCACTGGAACAAACAATCCTAAAATTTGTATGGAACCAAAAAAGCCCCCACATGGTGAAAACAATCTTGAAAAAGAAAAGCAAGGCTGAAGGCTTCACACTCTGGACTTCAGGTTATATTACAAAGCTGTAGTAATCAAAACAGTATGGTGCTGGCATAAAAATAGACAGAGCAAGAGAACAGAATAGAAAACCCAGCAATGAACCCACAATTATAAGATCAATTAATCTTTGACAAAGCCAGAATGAATATCCAATGGGAGGGGCACCAGAGTGACTCAGTCATTTAAGCATCTGACTCTTGATTTTGGCTCAGGTCATGATATCACGGTTCATGGGATTAAGCCCCATGTCCATCTCTGTACTGTAACCACAGATCCTGCTTGGGATTCTCTTTCTCTCCTCCTCTCTCTGCCTCTCACCTGCTCTCTCTTGCTCTCTCTCTCTCAAAATAAACAAACATTAAAAAAAAAAAAAAAGAATATCCATTGGGAAAAAGACTGTCTCTTCTACAAAAGGTGTTGGGAAAACCAGACAGAAACACGCAAAAGAACGGAACCAGACACCATACACAAAAACAAATTCAAAATGGATTAAAGATCTAAATGTGAGACCTGAAACCATAAAAATCCTAGAAGAGGAAGGCCTAGGTGGCTCATTGGTTAAGTGTCTGACTTAAGCTCAGGTCATCTCACAGTGGGTTGCAGCCCTGCATCAAGTTCTGTGCTGACAGTGCAGAGCCTGCTTGGGATTCTCTCTCTGTCCTTCTCTCTCTGCCCCTACCCTACCCTCTCTCAAAATAAATAAACAAACTTTAAAAATCATCCTAGAAGAGAACATAGGCAGTAACTTTTTGATATTAGCCATAGCAACTTCTTTCTAGATAGGTTTCCTGAGGGCAAGGGAAACAAAAGCAAACTATTGGGACTACATCAAAATAAAAAGCTTCTGCACGGTGAAGGAAACAATCAACAAAACTAAAAGGCAACCTACAGAATGGAAGAAGATATTTGCAAATGACATATTCAAAAAAGGGTTTGTATCCAAAATATATAAAGAATTTATAAAACTCAACACCCCAAAAATGAATAATCTATTTAAAATGGGCAGAAGACATGAATAGACATTTTTCCAAAGAACACTTACAGAAGATCAACAGACACATGAAAAGATGCTCAACATCACTGATCGCCAGGGAAATGTAAATCAAAATGACAATGAGATATCACTCATACCTTCAGAATGGCTAAACTGATCAACACAAGATACAATAAATGTTGGCAAACATGCCAAGAAAGGGGAACCCTCTTACACTATTGGTAGGAATGCAAATTGGCACAGCTGCTGTAGAAAACAGTAGGGTGATTCCTCAGAAAGTTAAAAATAGAACTACCCTACAACCCAGCAATTGCACTAGTAAGTGTTTACTCAAAGCATACAAAAATACTAATTCAAAGGGACACATGCACCCTGATGTTTATAGCAGCATTATCAACAATAGTCACATTATGGAAACAAACTAAGGGTCCATTGGTTGATGAATGGAAGAAGTGGTATATATACATACAATAAAATATTACTCAGCCATAAAAAAGAATGAAATTTTCCCATTTGCAACAGCATGGATGGAGCTAGCAGTATTACGCTAAGTGAAATAAGTCAGTCAGAGAAAGAAAATACCATATGATTTCACTTATATGTGGAATCTAAGAAACAAAACAAATGAGCAAAGGGAAGAAAAAGAGAGAGGGAGAGGTAAACCAAGAAACAGACTCAACTATAGAAAACAAACTGATGGTTATCAGGGGGAAGGGAGGTGGAGGGAGGTGGGTTAAATAGGTGATGGGGACTAATGAGGGCACTTGTGATGAGCACTGGGTGATGTATGGAAGTGTTGAATCACTATACTGTACACCTGAAACAAATATTACACTGCATGTTAACTAACTGCATGTTAACTATTGTTAACAATAGAAAGTGACTTCAAGGGGTCCAGATGTTGGACTTCGCAGTTAAAGACTTCTAAGCAGCATCAGCATCTGTATTGGTATCCAAAGAATTAAAGCTATTCAAAGAATTATAACATAATATCAAGGAAAAAAACGGAAATCTCAGGAGAAAACAAATTTTATAGCTGAAAATTGTAACAAATGAAAAACATGTATTACCTGTTACCAATAGTAGATTAAAAATGAAAAACAGGGTTTTTTTCATTAAAAACAGTTTTTAAAAAACAAATTAACAGAAGAAAGAATCTCTTATTTAAAGTTAACAGAAAGTGTCCTAGGGGCGCCTGGGTGGCACAGTCGGTTAAGCGTCCGACTTCAGCCAGGTCACGATCTCGCGGTCCGTGAGTTCGAGCCCCGCGTCAGGCTCTGGGCTGATGGCTCAGAGCCTGGAGCCTGTTTCCGATTCTGTGTCTCCCTCTCTCTCTGCCCCTCCCCCGTTCATGCTCTGTCTCTCTCTGTCCCAAAAATAAATAAAAACATAAAAAAAAAAAACTTTAAATAAATAAATAAATAAATAAATAAATAAATAAATAAATAAATAAATAAAAAAGAAAGTGTCCTATTTGAAGAAGAGAAAGAAAAGAGATTGAAAAACAATGAACAGAGCCCTAGAACCTATAAGAGAAGAGCAAGTGATGGCACATGAACAACTGGAATCCCATTGGGAGAGGAGAGGGAAAATACTTGAAGAAATCATGGCTGACGACTTCTCAACTTTCATAGGAAATTCTAACTTATTGGTCAAAGAAACTTAACCAAAATGTAATAAACATGGAACCACTCCTAAAAACGTTGTAGTCAAACTTCTGAAAGCAAGTAATAAAGAAAATCTTGAAAGCAGTCAGGGAAATGCAGTCCATTCCATTAGAGAAACAAGGATAGACTAATGACTCATGTATCATTTGAAGCCAGGAGGCCATGAAAGGATGTATTCAAAGTGGAAGGAAAATACTTCCTACTATGAATTCTACATTCAGCAAAAATATTCTTCCACAATGAAGATGAAATAAAGATAGTGTCAAATAAACAAAAACCCGAATTCATCACCAGCAGATCAGCACTAAAAAACACGAAAGCAAATTTTCATGCTCCAGGGAATTGACAAACCTATGTGCAGGGAAGGGAAATCTGTACCCAGAATAAGTGTTTACTCCAGTAAAGACAAAACACTGCCTCTTTCAAGATGGAAGTGGTCCAATGTAATCAACCTGCCGCTGGGTAGTTGGCTGATCACCCCAGGGAATGGTGCCATCTTAGGAACTCAGTGTTGGTCTCTGCTACTGGCAGATTGTTCAATCAGCAGTGGCTATAGCCAGATCAGACTTAATGAGTAGAAGTCCATGTTGCTAAGCTCAAGCATAACCTCATCTCTCCCACCATGGACGCTTTGTTCATGAACCTATTGGACAATGACATGTGTGACTGGGGAAAGAGAATTCCTGGTATCAGAATGGGTCATCCTATACACTTGATTATTAAAATCCTCTTCTGCTGAGGTCACCCTTTGGTGAGCATTCACCCAGAACACAGATATCTTCATGCTTTTTTGTCCAAAGAGGCTTATCCACAGACCTCTCCTCCAAATTTCCTTGTCACCAATTTTCCAATTATGTTCCTTCTAAGTCCCCAACCATCCATCCAAATTATTGGCCACAACCCATGAATTGGTATATATACATGTCAGGCCACTTCTCCTTACAGAAAGTGAACAACCAGGTGCACTTCCTAAAGTTCCACCCACTGGGAGGATTTTCTTTCATCACTGCTCTTCAAGGATGTCCCAGAAAAGGACTACAGTGCTGCCGCCATCCACTTTCAAGTGGTGCCAACATATCATGTTGATTCAGCTATAAACCAGGCTTGAGTTTTCACATCTTCTGTCAACTGATCATAGGGAACTCTCCATGAGGCCATAAGTGCAGGCTGGGAGAGAGACAGGAGTAGGGACCATGAGCATTTGGTCTTCATGTAACTAACTTGTGTTTTTAGGGCCTGCTTGGGTCCAATCACATATACACCACTTCTATTTGACAATGGAGTGCTGCTAAGTACACCCAACTTTAAGACTTGCTCATACAGACAATGCCTGTAATACCCAGTTCATGATGGGAAGCGCAGGTTGCATGGTAACTTGGTGGTCCATGGTTAAGTGTTAAGTCTCTGCTGAGGCCCAGTATCTTGCCAAGAGCTGTTTTTCAAAAGGAAAGGAATTATCTGTGGAGACTCGTGTCACGGTTGACCTGGTTAAAACCTCAAAACAGTATTCCCACCTGTCACTTACACTTCAAGCACCATTGGATCTGCTGGATCATATGGTCCGAGTGGCAGAGCAGCCTGTAAGAAACCTGGATCTGTTGAAGACTGTTCTCATGTTTGGGCCATACTCAAAACTAGAAGCTTTTCAAGTCGATCAGTAAGTGAGCTGGAGTAATACACATGAGGAATGAATGAGGAATGTGTTGCCTCCAAAATCTGGAGAAGCCTACTGGCATTATTTCTCTTTCTTGGTTGTAGAAGGGGCCAAATGTAACAACTTATCCTTCACATTAGGGATCTTGACACGTCCCACACCACTGGATTCTCTACAAATTTTACTGAGGTAGAAGGCTCCCGAATTTGTATGGATTTATTTCCCACCCAATGACATGCAAATGTCTTACCAAAAGTCTAGAATATTTGCTCCTTCTTGCTCACTGGGTCCAATCAGCATAATGTCATCAATGTAATAGACCAGTGTGATGTTTTGGGAAGAGGAAAAGTGCTCAGTATCTCTGTGAAGTAAATTATGGCTTAGGGCTGGAGAGTTCACATACCTCTGAGGTAATGTAGGTGTATTTCTGGCCCCTGCCTGCTGAAAGCAAGCTACTTATGGTGATCTTTATTAACAGGTATGGAGGAAAAACATGAATTTGCTAGATTAATCGCTGCATACCAGTTACCATGGGATGTGTTAATTAGCTCAAGCAATGAAACCACACCTAATACAACAGTGCATTTGGAGTCAGTAGCTGCTTAAGCTTACGACAATACATTGTCATTCTCCAAGATCCATCTGTCTTCTGCGCAGGCCCAATAGGTGAGTTAAATGGGGATGTGGTAGGAATCACCACCCCTGCATCGTTTGAGTCTTCAATGATGGCAATAATCTGTGTGGTCCCTGTAGGAGTTTAGTGTTGTTTTTGGTTTAGTATTTTCCTGGTAATAGCTTCATTCTACAGGTCATAATAGCCCTACCAAAATAGACTTCATCCCACAGGTCAGGGAACCAGTGAAGGAAGGGATTCTTCAATCCCTTCTCCAATTATGCATTCCAGAACTGGGGAAAGGATGGGTTCAGAGGTCCACTGTGTCCACTGAGAGATATACCTGTGCTAAAACTCCATGGATCATCTGACCTCTATAAGCCCCTACTCTGACTGGTGGGCCACACTGACTGTTTAGGTTTCCTAGAATTAGTGTCAGCTCAGAGCTTGTGTCCAGGAATCCCCTAAAGCTCTGATTATTTTCTTTTCTTTTCCTTTCCTTCCTTTTCTTTCCTTTCCCTTCCCTTCCCTTCCCTTCCCTTCCCTTCCCTTCCCTTCCCTTCCCTTCCCTTCCCTTCCCTTCCCTTCCTTCCCTTCCCTTCCCTTCTTTTGCTTTCCACTCTCATCTTGCCTTTGGCAGTTGAGCTCTGCCACTTGGCCCCTGCATCTCCATCACCCCATTACATTTAGATTTCCCAATTCGGTGACCAAAATTTGCACTGTAAGATTTTGCCTATAAAGTAGAGCAATCACAGGACCCTTCAGGAATGCCAGGATTCCCCTCAATAATTTATTTCTTGGGGTACATGGGTGGCTCAGTCAGTTGAGCAAATGACCCATTCCAGGCTCAGGTCATGATCTCATGGTTCCTAGGATTGAGCCCCATGTGGAGCTCAGCATGGAGCCTGCTTAGGATTTTCTCTTCCTCTCTCCCTGCCACTCCCCCACTTACCCTCACTCTCTCTCTCTCAAAATAAATAAACATTTTTTTTAATTAACTGCTTAAAAAAAAAAAAAAACTTTTTCCTTACAATAATGATGAAAGGTATGTTTTCTGGCCCCTCCCAGTGTGGGTGAGTAGGTCTTAAATGACAAATTCACTCTCACATTCCAATCTTCTGCAGGCTTTGAATTCTTTTCTTTTCAGTAAACCTAGGCACATCTGGCATTTCTCACTCACATGCATATTTCAGCCAGCCAACCAAACTGTTAGAGCCCTTCCCAACTCTTCAAGCTCCAACATTAATTCAGCATCTCTGCTAAGTTCACTTATGTCAGTAACTTTTTGTCCAGCAGTATCCACATCCTGAGAGCCCAGAACCATACCTTCACTATGTTTTAAAAGTGTCCTAGGCCATCAAAAGGAGTGGCCCCATACAGTGGTAGAATAGGGACTAAACAAGGTCAAGGACCAAATGTCCAGTATGGGAGGCCAATGAGATGTGCACGCCTGTCAATGAAATGTTCTCTTTCCGCTAACCAGCAGGGGGGGGTCATCAAAGGAGCCTTCTCAAGCTTGTCAGTTGAGTGGATGCCAGTTGGTCTGGGCCACTAATTTATCCCCTTTGGCTTCCTAGCCCCGGTTCCCAGGGGGTCCTGCTGGAATGGAGGCTGGACAGTCTCTGGGTGCCGACTCAACTCAGTCCGGGTGGTCCTTTCAAATCCTGGCTCCACCCTAAGTTCACCTTGTCACTCCTGTCTCCTCCCCACACCTACCATCTGACAAATTTATGTTGTCTTCCTGTAGCAAGGACCATAAAATAAGCACTCTACCTGTCATGCAGATTTTCAAAACTTTTTTTTTTCCACACCTTAACCTTGGTGTTTGAAATTCAATAACCAAGGATTTGATTACTTTTTTCTCTGGTTCTCTGTGCCAGCATACCATGAAGCAGTAAGTACTCAAGTATAGCTCTCAGCAGGGGTGATCACTCACCAAATACCGGGGGAAAAAAAAAGACATCTCTTCACGTACCAAAATAGCATCTTACTGAAGTAAGAGAACAAGGCCAAGGATGGAGCCCTGGGAAACATCAGCATTTAAAGAAAAGGAGTAGAAATGAAGACAATGGACCCACAGAGCACCAGAGAGTTAATATTTTCAGGAACAAGGTCAGCAGGATTCATGCCATAAAGGAATAAAGTAAGACGAATGTTTTAAAATGCCCATTGGCTTTAGGTCCCTACCAACCTTGATACCTAGGGAGGCCGCAGGGGATATGGAGTCAGAGAGATGTGAGTTGTAGTCTGAGCTCCACTCCCTAGCCAGGACGTGTGTGGCCTCAGACAAGTGAGGCAACCTCTCATCCACCGCTTCCTCTTTAAGATGACATCTGGAATGCTTTAGTGGTTTTCAACGTGCAGTCCCCCGAACACCTATTAGAAACGTACATCTGGAGCCTCAGCCCGACCCTACGGATTCAGAGACTTTGGGGGAGGTCCCACAGTCTGTGTTGTATCACACCTCCCCCGTGGCCGCCATACACACTCACATCCCAAGGAGCACGGCTGTGAGGAAAAGACATAGACACGAGGACAGTGCCGCTAACACGTACGTGGTGGATTCAAATAGACTCTGCCAGTCACCCTTATACCTTCACCCATCCCTCGGGTCTCCCTCAGGCAACCTAGTCCTTCCTATTGTTTGTCAGCAGTTTTATCCCTTCTTCCCTCCCCCACCCCCCCATCCCAAACAACTACTCCAATGCACTTAACTCTCCCAGGCTGATCACTGAGAGTATGGTCCATGCGGTGAAGAAAGAGACAATTAGTCCAAATGCATTTTCCTTTTAATGAACAAAAAAGGAGCTAACTGGCTATTTAAAGTCATGTAGGAACCTCCACACACAAAGCCCAATAATTGGCTGAATTTTTCACTTTCCAATTGCTTATGTTGGTGGTGCATAGACAAAACCTAAGCTAATTACTCTGTAGGTTTCTGGCTCTAACAGTATCAACAGAATGTGGAAGTCACATATTGGAAGACTCAGCCAAATGGGGTTCCCGGGAAGAGGAAATAGGCAGCGGCTTTTCCCTAAATTGGGGTCCGTATTTATTTCTAGTAAAAGCTCATAATGAAAATTGCTATGTGCACTTGCTGACAAACGCATTGAGATGAACAGAGTATCATTACTTGGCACAATACAGTTTTTCCTCCATAGCTGTTGTTTGTATAGTATTTTCATCATTTACCAGAACTTTGTTTTTCTAATCACTAGATTGATAGAAGCAAGTGCGGAGTATCAAGAAGAAAGAAAAAGCTTGAAAACAAATAGCCAAGTGTTGCATTTCTATCGCTCCCATCGCTTCATTGATAATCAGCGCGTTTCCATTCAGTTTAAAACCAATTATTGTGATTTAGCTGTACAAAAGAAAACTCTCCTTTTCAGCTATGTGAGGTACTACAAATAATTTCTAAAACGTCAGTTTAATTAAATTTTATGAGGCAGATTACGTATAAGCAAGTATCAATTCTATTTGAGCCATTGTCCAGGAGCCTCAAAACCGTGGTCAGGAGAATTTGGTGCCGGGGTGCACAGAGTCGTTTCATCCCTGTCAGTGTCCGTCTGGTTTAAAATGTCTTTAGCACTGATGGACTTATCAATCTTCATCTCATTTCTGTTAGGTCTGTTTTCTGACTCCCCTCAGCGGCGCTGACTTTTCTTCCTGAAGGGTCATCTGCCGCATCTCCTCTGTCATTCTTGACACAAGGCAAAGAGGATTTAAACAGCCTCTCATCCCTATACTGAATTCTGGGTATCTCCAGCTCTCCCAAATTAAAATTCTGGCTTCGGGGAAACAGGAGAGGGCTTTTCTCTAAATGTGGGCCCATATTTATGAAGTCAGGCCTGGACTCCTGATACATTTTTTTCTCTCTTCCTTTTTCCTTACATGGTTATTACCATTACCATTGTAGGCTTGTTAATGCTTTGCGATATTTCGGGTACCATTGAGTAAATCCTTGAGATTATATATAAGTGGGGGTCCCCAAAATTCAACCACATAAAATGTGAGTTGCTTTACTGCAAGGCTGATAAAATGGTTAGAGGCAGCCCACCCCATAGCCAGGCAGGTGGGGTCCCAGCACCCAGGAGAAAATTGCTACCTGCGTTACATCTGAAATTTGCATTATTGTGGGACATTCTTATGATTTACATATATTATTATCTCGCTTAATCTTTTGTGAAACCCTATGAGAAGATATGACTATTATTCCCATTTGACAGATGAGAATGTCGCAATGCGAAGAAGTTAGCTACTTTGCCCCTGGACACAGATCACTGGTTTTCATCTCCAGCCCAGATGTGGCTCACTCAAGAGCCCTAGCTTTTATCTACCAGCCTGTAATTTCCTGTCTTTGTCACTCTCCTTGAAGACTCAAAGCCCTCTGATTCCCAGCCCAATACAAACTGAAGATAGACTTCCCTAACACCGGGAGCTATCCAAGAGACTCCAGAACACTGCCTGTCTCTCTACCCTACTGTCAAGATCTGTCTGCCTGGCTGAGACGGCACAGCCAGTTCGAGGAGCCACCAGCCTCCCATGCTGAGTGCCCTGAGTCACACAGGGTGGTGTTGGCACTAAACCATGTGACCTTAGCGGAGTAACTTGGCCTCTCTGCAAATGAATATTACGGTAATGACCGTGCACTTTGTCATGTAGACGACATATAGGAAAAGCCCCTGCCTTAGTGCCTAAGTCCCTAGGTACTCAGTCAGCGAGTGGTAACATCCTTATTTTTGCCAGTGCAGTTACCGGCTACTCATCCACAGTTCACAGGGATTATCTCCCAGCAATCAGGCTGTATATCATGCCTGCCTCCAGCTTTTTCCTTGATTGTGTTTATTCTCTGCTACTAGAAAAAGGAAGGCATCATTCAGGTTCTGAAACCCTGAGATATAATAGGCAGTAATTGCTGAGCCTGGTTTCTGTTCTCTGAATATCGTAACATTAACATTTTTTAAATATTCTGGGGTTTTCGGTTTTGATTTCGTTTGGTGGGGGAGGAGTAAAAAAGCCAATACTCTGTGAAATACTTGACAGTTGTAATGTACATGATGTAAACATTAGCAGTCTTAAGTTTTAACTTAAAAAAAAGTCTTCTGTCCTCCCCTCCCCCTCCCCCTCCCCCTCCCTCTCTGGTTTCTTCTTTCTTTCTTTTTTTTTTTCATGTTTATTAATTTTAGAGAGATAGACAGAATGGGAGTGGTGGAGGGACAGAGAAGGAGACACAGAATCCAAGGCAGGCTCCAGGCTCCGAGCTGTCAGCACAGAGCCCAACGAGGAGCTTGAACCCACGAACCCGTGAGATCATGGCCTGAACCAAGTCAGACGCTCAACCAACTGAGCCACCCAGGCATCCCTGGTTTCTTCTTTCTTTTTGTTGTTTTGCTACAGCTGACTCAGTTGGAACCTCCCAGACTCAAATGGGGTAGGAAGAGTCCAAGATGCTAAGGGTCAGTTCTCCCAGATGGCCGGAAGGGTCCATTTGGTTCCCTGTGGATCAATCCAGGATACTTTTTATTTCAAAAAAAAATGCCCTGTTAGAGTTCATTTATGGGCTCTATTCTTATAGAGATACTGGTATATACTGGTATAGTGATACGAATGAAAAGATATTTCTCTGTAGTTCTCACATGCCTCGGAAAGCCTTCAGCTTCCAGAACGCATTTCACTAAGCTCAGAAACAGAGAACTGACTGTCTGTAGAGAGTGGGGCTCTGAGCTTGTGAGGGAGACAACATTGGATGAGAAGAAGTCAGGAGACCTGGAGTCCAAACCTAGTTCACTATCTACTAGTGTCCCCCAGATTGAGCCCCATATTTCTTACTTGTATTGTAAGAGATTTGAAACAGAATTTCTCTAAGGTCCTCTAGAACCCTTATAGTTTGTGATTCTGTGGCTTCAGTCCCTCTGGGGGAAGAAGGAAAAGAGGCTCAGGAAAAAGGAGATAGAAGTCCAAAATTGGGGGCATTGATACAGAGAGGGTGCATATACTAAGCATTCAGTTACTGGAATGTTGCCCCAGGACAAAGCGTGAATCTTACAGCGAGGCAGTGTGATGTATCAGAAGGAGGCTCTGAAGTCAAATACAGGTATAAATCCTATTTGTACCCCAAATTTGCTTGGCGGCCCTGCACAAGCTGCTTAACCTATCTGATGGTTAGAACTACAATCCATGTAGACTAAGAACACTACTGCTGACCTCATAGGGCTATTGCAAAAATTACAAGAGAAACTCATGTGAGGTACTCATCAGATAGCTTTCTAGTGTTCAAAATACATGTCGGGGCTCCTGGTCGGCTCAGTTGGTTAAGCATCCCACTTCGGCTCAGGTCACACTCTCACAGTTTGTGAGTATAAGTCCCGCATCGGACTCAATGCTGACAGCTCGGAACCTGGAGCCTGCTTTGGATTCTGTGTCTCCCTCTCTTTCTGCCCCTCCCCTGCTCACACTCTGTCTTTCTCTCTCTCTCTCAAAACTAAATAAACGTTAAAGAAATTAAAAAAAAAAAAAAAAAGCAAAGTACATGTGGCTCCTTTCCTTCCCTTCATTCCTGGTCACAAGAAGTGACAGGACAACCCAAAAGAACAGGACAACCCAAAAGAACATCCAATGGCCAAAACTGGAACAGTTTGAGCCACCAAATAAGTAACTAGGGTGTTGGATCATAACTCACAGAATACAACAGATACCCCTAAGTCCATACTAATGCAAATGAATAATTGAATATGTAGATAAATTAAGAAGGGCAGCTCTTTACAGAAGCATTCAAATCAATAATATGTAATAATTGTTCTAGACAGGATCCTCTGAAGGATTCTAAATTTAGTTAGCAAATTTGAGGAGCAACAGGATATTTGTGTAGCCTTAAAATAAATGACATGTATTAATTACAAAATAAAAAATAGTAACTTTATAGTGAAGGAGCCAGCAGGCACTACCTTAACCAAGTAATTAAGGGTAACATCACTAGAATTAAGACATACTGACATCACGTGCTCCTGAAGTGCACTAAGAAGGAGAACCTTTTGTTAGATCCTTCCTCAAACTACATAACCCCACTCTAATCATGAGAAAACATCAGATAAACCCAGATTGTGAGGCATTCTACAAAATCACTGGCTCTTCACAAATACCCAGATCATGAATGACAAGGAAAGACTGAGGAACCATCACGGATTGGAGGAGATCAAGGGGTCATGACAGTAAAATGCAACATGGGACCTTCAACTGCATCAAGGACAGAAAAAGGACATTAGATGAAAAATTGAGAAAATCCAAATAAAGTCTGTAGTTTACTTAATAGTATTATACCAATGTTACTTTCTTAGTTTTGATCATTGTGCTATGGTTTTATAGGATGTTAACATTAGAGGAAGCTGGGTGAAAGTCTTATAGAAAATCCATATTATTTTTGCAATTTGGGAAAATTTTAAATTTTTCTAAAATGAAAGTCTTTTGATTGGGGCGCCTGGGTGGCTCAGTCGGTTGAGCATCCGACTTCGGCTCAGATCATGATCTCGCGGTTCATGAGTTCGAGCCCCGCGTTGGGCTCTAGGCTGACAGCTTGGAGCCTGTGGCCTGCTTTGGATTCTGTGTCTCCCTCTCTCTCTGCCCCTACCTCGCTCATGCTCTGTCTCCCTTTCTCTCCCAAAAGTAAACATTAAAAAAAAAAAAAAAAAAAAAAAAGAAAGTCTTTTGATCTCACGGCTTGAGTGTTCCAGCCCAGTGTCAGACTCTGGACTGAGAGTTCAGAACCTGGAGCCTACTTTGAATTCTGTGTGTCTGTCTGTCTGTCTCTCTCTCTCTGCCCCTCCCCTGCTTGCACTCGGTCTGTCTGTCTCTCTCAAAAATAAATATTTTTTAAAAAGTAAAAAAAAAATTATAAATCATGTTCCCCCAACCCCCAGTGTTATTAAGGTATAATTGACAAATTTGATGTTTATTTTTCACAGCGACGGAATGATGACCACATCTAGCTCAAGGAAAACAGGAACGTCTTTGGGCATGTAACCAAAGAGTCCAGAAGAGTGCAGATTTCAAATAGAGATGAAAGGCCCTTGTGTCAATGTTCACTGATATTGTGTCCTGTTCTTTCTTCCTCACTGTTTCTTTCTCTGTTCTTTCATTTTTCCTTCATCCCCCAACCTCTCCAAACTCCCCTCTTTCCATAAAGAATCTGCTTTATTCTCTGTGCTGGCTTTAATTTCTGAGTTTTGTGTTTTGTTTTGTTTTGTTTTTTACCTTGGTAGAAGAGATGGTTTCCTACAGTGCTCCAGGGATACCTTCTGCTTTATAGCCTATAATTTCACAGATAAAGGATGCAGTACAAGTACCGGGAATGACTCTACTTGGCCGGGGTTTGATGACTGACATCCCCATCCCTAAACAGGGAGATTGGTTTCCTGTTCTCCATATGAGAGACAGGTTCTCTTACCCTAAGAGGAGGGGAAAGGAAACTGTTTTATGCAGATGAATCTCAACTTTCACAGTCTAATTTCTAGGCTCTGCCTGGATTCGTGGGATGAATCAATGCTTCATTTCTTTACAGCAGAGAGCAAAGTTTCTACTTCATACCAATGTTATAGTCTTTCAACATTTCTATAGCAGAGATGGAAGAGGATAAGGAGGCTGGCGGGGGGGGGGGCGGGGGGGAGGCAGAGGAGGAAGCCAAACTGAACATTTATTGTTGTCTCTTCTAAGAACACAATGGCTGAATCCTTGTCCTTCAAATTATGAAAAAAAATTTTCAAAAATAGAGACGTATGTTGTTTTGATGAAGTGGGAGTTCCAAATCCCAATTTGACTCCCATATTTTCAGAATTAAAAGGTAGTAACATCTTGGGGCACCTGGGTGGCTCAGTTGGTTAAGCAACCAACTTCAGCTCAGGTCATGATCTCGCAGTTTGTGAGTTCGAGCCTCGCATCAGGCTCTATGCTGACAGCTCAGATCCTGGAGCCTACTTCAGATTCTATGTCTCCCCCTCTCTCTACCCCTCCCCTGCTCACGCTCTGTGTCTCCCTGTCTCTCAATAATAAATAAACATTAAAAAAAATTTTTTTAAGGTAGTAACATCTTGTCAAGAATTAAGTTCTGAAATAAGATTTTTAAAACAAAATGAAGAGTTTTAGGTTTGGATCTGACTTCAAGTCTTTAAGAGATCTCTGTTGTTTAACTTTTTTTTTCAAATAAAAAAATATAAAAATATTGGTGACCATTTGTAGGATTAAGGAAGATCAAATAACTACGTGAATAAAGCTAATATTATAATGCTCCTAATGCAGAAGAAAAATGGATTTGGGTCTTACCTTTTCTATTTCAAAGTGCTTTGTGTGGACTTGTTGAGGGATGTGTTTGGTAGACAAATATGTAAGTACAAATATGTAAGTAGAGAGAGGGCAGGGCTGTTCTCAGGAAGGTTGAAATAAAGGCAAATCTTCCCAGAGAAGACAACACTTCCCACCCTTCCATAGTTGTCCTTTTTAAAAAGCAGCTCCAATTAAAAAAAAAAAAATTCCTTAAACCAATAGACCTGAAATTCCTGCTAAAAGAGCTCCTAAGTGTTTCCTCTCACATATTTAAAGTAGTACTGACAAAGAGCATTGCCCTCTCGTTTTAAAAAGACTTTCATTTGGGGAAACTCTCTTGCATTGTTGGTGGGATGCAGCCCACCAAGTAGTGCAGAGTGGCAGCTGGTACAGCTGCTCTGGAAAACAGTGTGGAGCTTCCTTAAAAAAGTAAAGATAGAGGTACCCTACGATCCAGCAATAGCACCGCTGGGAATTACCCAAGGGATACAGGAGTGCTGATGCCTAGGGGCACATGGACACTAATGTTTACAGCAGCACTATCGACAGTATACATATTATGGAAAGAGCCCAAACGTCCATCAACTGATGAGTGGGTAAAGAAGGTGTGGTATGTGTGTGTACACACACACACACACACACACACACACACACACACAGTGGAATACTACTCGGCAATGAAAAAGAATGAAATCTTGCCATTTGCAACAACGTGGATGGAACCGGAGGGTCTTATGCTGAGTGAGATAAGTCAGCCAGAGCAAGACAGGTAGACAGGTATCATATGATTTCACTCATATGTGGAATTTGAGAAACTTAACAGAAAACCATGGGGGAAGGGAAGAGAAAAAAAATAGTTACAAACTGAGAGGAAGCCAAACTGTAAGAGACGTTTAAATACCAGAACAAACTGAGGGTGATGGGGGTGGGAGGGGGCAGGAGTATGGGCGATGGGCATTGAGGAGGGCACTTGGGATGAGCACTAGATGTTTATGTAAGTGATGAATCATGGGAATCTACTCTCGAAACCGAGAGCACACTATATACACTGTATGTTAGCTAACTTGACAATAAATTATATTATAGATAAATAAATAGACTTTAATTTAAGAAGTTTCTTTTTTAAATATTTATTTTTGAATGAGAAACAGAGCATGAGTATAGGAGTGGCAGAGAGAGAGAGGGAGACACAGAATTCAAAGCAGTGTCCAGACTCTGAGCTGTCAGCACAGAGCCTGATGCAGAGCTTGAACCCACAAACTGTGAGATCACTACCTGAGCCAAAGCTAGATGTTTAACCCCGACTGAGCCACCCAGGATCCCCTCATTTACAATTTTTAATAAGGAAATTAAAGATGGTATTGATGGTAAAAAAAAAATATTTTCTAATAAACATCCTGATGAGCATCATCACTTTATTTTTTTTTAATGTGAAATTTATTGTCAAATTGGTTTCCACACAACACCCAAGCATCATCACTTTATATTTCTAATCAGAAAAAAGAAGCAGCTAAGCTCTACAGCAGCCTTCCTTGCCTTGACATTTGAACGTGACTTTGACCACGCAGTAGATGGGGTTTCAAAATCAAAATGGAATTCAGTTACAATCCTTCCATCTAGCGCTTGTATTACAGAGAATTCCAAAAAAGTGAAGTTGACTTTGATGCTAGTTTCTCTTCAGTGTCCCCACCCCCCGACCTCTAAAAACAAGTTTCTCATTGCTCATATGCAAGGGAGAGAAAAGTCAGCTGATATATGTTATTAATGTTTAGAGGTTAATGAACTTACATTTTACTCCTTCTAGTAATGTAGCTGTATTTCATAAGGGCTAACATCAATTTGTAATCTAAAGAAACGGTTGTCTAATAGTGAAATTACAAGGACTATGGTGTGTGGATGAGGAAGACATTTTGTGTCAAGGAAATTATCCCCCTATTTACATGAGAAGCTCTAAAAGTGACATTTTAGATATCAGAAGCTTGTGCGTCTCTTCACATTATTTAAAATCCAGATACGTGGTCACGCAAGGGATCAACTCATTCTTTGTTTCTTAGAGTAGAACAAGCCATATAATTTCACAAAAATAACTTACAATTATTTCTGCCAAGTTCCTTCAAAATCCAGACACATTAATGTCCCAATTCCCCTTGACTTACTCCCCTCAGCGACTTTCACCAGCAGGCCATTCCTTACTATGTGGGCGCATACAAGATCAGAAAATGAATGTTCAAGCCTTAAATCTGCACTGTTCTTAATTAAAATAAAATCGTGTTGATGATTTCTGTTCATCCAAGTCACAAGTCATGCCAGCAGGACACCACACAAATGGTTGATTTACCCTATTGAGTAATCAAAACATCTACTGAAAGTAAGAACAGCATTGACAAATGTGAATTTCTGGAGAAGGTGAAGAATAATCCAGATAACTTGGGCAAGTACTTCCATCAGGCACTTTTCAGTGGAGACCCCGTTTCAAATGCTCTCTCCCAGGCTTGATCGCTCTCTTTTTTCTTCTTCCCCCTCCATTTTCCATTCTGTTTTCAATTTTCCTTCCTCTTCTCTTCCTTCCTTCATCTCCACTTCCCACCTCCTTCAGTTAATTGTTTGGTTAGCATTTGGTGAGAAGCCAATGGATTCCAGGCACTGAGCTAAACACTAGCGATTAAAGGAAAGGCAGAGAGCTGCTATGGCAGTTTTCTGTTGCTCAGGATCAAATTGTCACAAATTCAGTAGTTTAACCATAACTCTCTTGTGAGCCCCCAGCTCTGTGTGTCACGAGTCCAGCACGGCATGGCAGGAACTTCTGTTCAGAGTTTGACACAGCCAAAATCAAGTTATCAGCGAGGCTGGGATCTCAGGTAGAGGTTCTGAGAACAAATCCATTTCCAAGTTCATTCATGTCTTTGGCAGAATTCAGCTGCTTGCAGTTACGGGACTGAGGTCCAGGTTTCTTTGCTGTCTATCATCCAGGGCCTCTCTCACTTCTAAAAGCCACCTGCTTTCCTTTTCACGTGGCCCTTTCCTTCAAGCCAGCAATGGTGTGTCAGTGCTTTGTACCTCCCTGCCCTCCTTAGCCACCATCCAGAGAAAACGCTCTGCTTTTAAGGGCTTATGTGATTACAGTAGACCTCTCCAGCGAATCCAGATTAATCTTCCTATATAACAAAACATGATCTCAGGAATGAGAGCCCCTGATTCACAGATATTCACAGATCCCACGGACTCAGGCAGGCCATTTGTGGGGGTCCACTGCAGAAATTCTACCTACTACATCTGTCATCAAGGTGCTCACAATCTAGTGGGGACAGACCGACAGCAGCATTACGATAAGATGTGATATGTACGTACAATAGAATATTACTCGGTCATAAAACTGAAGGAGATTTTGATACGTGTTACAACATGGATGAACTTCGAAAACGTTATGTAAGTGAAATAAGCCAGACACAGAAGGGCAAATCGTATGTGATTCTACTCATATGAGATACTTAGAATAGGCAAATTCACTGAGACAGAAAGTAGAACAGAGGTTGCCAGGGGAAGGGGAAAAGGAGGAGTAATCATTTAATGGGTACAGAGTTTCTGTTTTGGACGATGAAATTGGTCTGGAAATCCATATTGGTGTTGGCTGCGTAGCGTTGTTAATGGACTTAATAGCACCGAATTGTACACTTAAAAATGGTTTAAATGGTAAGTTTCATGTTATGTCTATTTTACCACAATAAAAGACATTAAAATGTTGAAAAAAATGGAGTGGGAGCATAAGAAAAAAACAGCATGTGCTGCCTTCTGAAAGATCAAAGTGTCAGCTGGGGCAGGAGATAAGATCGGAGTGTGGGCAAGGAGGAGGGTGTGGACTGTGTGGTGGGGACAGGCGGTGGCATAATTTCACTTCTCTTTTTGGTCATCTTGAGCCTAGAGTAATGTGCTCCTTTTGTTCAGATATGACAAGGCCTCGCTTTCTCACGCAGGCTGCCTGGAAAGCAAGCTTTATTTAGCAACCGTTGGTAGCCCTAGAACTTCAAGTGTAGCGGGTAGAGGTGTCAGTGAAGTAGCTGCCGTTCAGTAAATGTCATGTCGGTGACCCCAAGTTCACCTTGTGTCTAGGAAATCAGGCAGATGGAAACACAGGGGCTGAACAAGACTGCTGGGCACGATGCTTCCTCCCAGAGCATCGAAGTCTCACAGTATCTCTGCCGGTGGGGTACCATAACGGTAACTGAGATTCTGAGAGTTTAGATAATTTTTCCCATGTCCAGTAGCTAGGAAGGCAAAGCACCTTCCCATGCCCGAGTCTGTAGTATGTTGTTCCCTCTCCATCAAATATCTATCTTCTTTGTCAACACTATCACCGTTACCCTTACACACAGATACACAGCTACTTAACATTCTTCATCTAACTCCTGTCTCTTATTTTTTTTAAGTTTATTTATTTTGAGAGCAAGAGAGAATGAGAGCACGCACATGTTGGGGAGGGGCAGAAAGGAAGGGAAAGAGAGAGAATTCCCACACAGGCTCCTCATTGCCAGTGCAGAGCCTGATGTGGGGCTCAGTCTTATGAACCATGAGATCATGACCTGAGGTGACATCAAGAGTCGGACGCTTAACCAACTGAGCCTCTCAGGTGCCCCTAGTTCCTATCCATTATTAAGCAGGGCTACCATGTTCATAGACAGTGCTCTGCACAGGACCCAGGAGTGCCATTCACATAGGTTACAATGTAAAAGATGGCCCTGGCGTTGTACAGTGTCCAACCCAAACAAACACACATGGCAAACTTCTCTTAAGCTTTTGGCTTAGGCATGAATTCCTTGGTGGGGGTGGACGGGGGGCGCTGGTTATAGTTCAACTCACATTGCACCTGTATTCTCCTTCAGAGTACCTATTACAAGCCTACTTAAATGGTTATTTGCATAATTAATGTTTGATATCTGACTTCCCTGCTAAAGGGTAAGTTCAATAAAGGGTAGATCTCATCCGCCTTAAATCTTTTTGAACAAATGAATGATTTATGTGAGCTGAAAGCAAAGCTCTTTTAGTTGTACCTTACTGGTGTCTGTGACTGAAGCTCAGAAGGATCTGGGACTCCAAGAATAGCCTACTAGCTCTCTAAACCTTAAATTTTGCATTATTCATCTTTTTTCCATAACGTGTTAGATTAACATTTTTTTTGCAATTTTACTAAAGATGTTGATCATAATGCTTAACGTGCCTATATTCATCTGCCAAACAGGCACTCTGCAGAGCCACATTTTGTACTATGTGACTGTCCTGGGTTGAATTGTGTCCCCTCAAAATTCATGTCCACTTGGCACCTCAGAATGTGACCTTATTTGGGAAGAGGGTCTTTGTAAGCATAACTACTTTGGTCAAGGTTATAGTGGATGAAGTTAGGCCCCCAAATTCAATGACTGGTGTCTTCCTAGGAGAAAGGAGGGAGAGATTCAGGAAAGAGGGCATGTGACAGTGGAGGCAGAGATAGGGGCGATATAGCTGCAAGCCAAGGGACACCAGACACTAGGAGGAGGCAAGGAAGGGCTCCTCCCAAGAGCCTCTGAAAGCAGAATGGCCCTGCAGACACTTTGATTTCAAACCTCTTGATTCCATAGCTATGAATGAATGTTTTAAGCCATTCAGTTTCTAGGCTCCTGGGTGGCTCAGTGGATTAAGACATCCAACTCTTGGTTTTGATCTCACAGTTTGTGGGTTCGAGTCCCGCATCAGGCTCTGTGCTGACAGTGTGGAGCCTGCTTGGAATTCTCTCTCTCCTTCTCTCTCTGCCCCTCCTCTGCTCTCTCTCTCTCTCAAAAATAAATCAATAAAAACTTAAAAAAAATTTTTTTTAAATAAAAAATAAACCATTCAGTTTCTGGTACTTTGTTACAGCACTCTTAGGAAACTAATATAATGACCCTTCTACAACTACTTAGGGTTGAGATAGTGTAAGGTGCTCTAACAGATTTTTAGTAGCTGACTAATAGAAGTTTGAGACTCAGTAGCGATAGTCTACGTAGATGTTTCAGGTTTATTGCTGTCTGTCCTCTACATGGTGATTTTGGTGATGCAGATTCTTTTTATCTTGTGTCTCCACTGGTTGTCTGTGGAAAGAGATAGAGTATAGGACACATACCTAGTTTCTAAGTGCCTGAAGTGACACAAATCTCTGCTAGTATTCTGTTGGCAAGAATGGTTACATGGTGGGGCACCTGGGTGGCTCAATCAGTTAAGCATCTGGCTCTTGATACTGGCTCAGGTCATGGTCTCACAGTTCATGAGTTCGAGCCCTATGGCGGGCTCTATGCTGTCTCTCTCCCTGTCTCTCTGCCTCTTCCCTGATCATGTGTACATTCTCTCTCTCTCTCTCTCTCTCTCTCTCTCTCTCTCTCTCAAAATAAATAAATAAACATTAAAAAAAAGAATGGTTATATGGCCCCACTAGATACAAGCATAAATACAGGTGCTTTTGAATGACAGTTCTGTGTTGCGGAAAGGGAACACAAATTTGGAGGACAGTTTGACATCCTTGCTGAGCTGAACTCCCAACCTCAGTTGATGTGGCCATTCTGAGCAGTGACCTCATACTTGGCATAAAACAATGAGCTTGATTACTCAGCTTTTAGTACTTAGGAATTTTGTTTTAGAACCTCAAAGAGAATTCAGCACTTAGAAGAGGAGCTAACGCTGAAAGGATGTACTCAGAGCCATAGATAGGTCAGAACTCTGAGCAGTTATGAGGAGCCCAAGTTATAAGGAAGAAAAATCAGGAGGATTGATAAACATTCCATTTAACAGGAGTGAACCCCCTCAAAATCCTTCTACTAGGACCCTAAAGCAGCTATAGATCAAGTGTCAAGTCTTCTAGGACTCAACCATATTTCCTATTTCTGGAATCACCTGACATCCCAGCTGCCATTGTTACATATGCGTGCATATAATATCAAACTTCTTCCCCCGCCCCCACCCCGCCCCCCACCCCCGCCGCAGCCATTCACCTCCTGTGACCTAGATAATGTGAGTAGTTGTTTCTGGCAATCCAAAGGATCATCCTGTATTTATTATCATCTGCATATTAGAGGGAAAGAAAGCAAATTGACTTGTGGAAGATCTACAGCAAGTAGACTATGCAACTCAGACTCAGCAGCCCATTCCTTCTTTTGCTGGACCATTCGACTCCCATGGAAAAGTTCCGTGATCAGCTAGAGCTTATGCTATATCTTTCAGGATCATCCTGCAGGCAACAGGATCCACTCCAGCTAATTTAAGCAAAAAAAGATTTATTACAGGGTATTAGGTGGTAAACAAAACTTGTAGGAGGAAAACTAAGTTTGGATACAGCCAGGAGAAATGACCAACCATTCAAAGAGGTTGTAGCAAAACCCGCATGTACTTAGCACCTGTGATGTGGGGGACTAGAGGGAAAACTCTTTATAGCAGCTGTTCTAGAAGAACCAAACCCTGCTGCTCTCATGCTTGTCTGAAGACCCAGTTCCCGCATATGTGGCTACCTCCTCGTGTTGCTCTCTTCTACCGTCAAGTTTTTTTCTGAGCAGAACCTAGATCACAGACAGAAACCTAGTTGCAAAGGCGTGTGGGAAACATAGTTTTTAGCTTTCTAGTACTTATAGTGCAGGAGGGCAGATGGAAGGGAATTTGGTTGAATATGCCGGTCTCTAGGAGTCGCAACACATACCAATTCCTAGAAACTGACCTGCCAGAAAATAATTCTTATTATACCCTCAACCACAGTGTGCTGTAGAAATGCTACTCTGTATGGTGGTGAGTGAGAGCACCCTCCATGCATCCTCTAGGAAGACAGTGACTGAGTAAAATGGTGGACCAGGTCTTCTGAGCTTAGCACAGCCACTGACCTGAAGGCTTTTAACAATAATGCCATTTTACTCACCATCCTTTAGGGTTAAATAGAGAACGATATCACCAGCACTGATCATCAGGTCTCTGGAGGCTATTGGAGAAGTTTTTAAATAACCTGATATTTAATTCTAGATCTCCTTTGAGTGTCAGGAGGCAGTATGCAAAATCAAATAGTAAGGTACTCAAAATTTTTTGAGGTAGACAGAGGGAAGTTGGTGGCAGAGTAGAAGGACCCTGGGCTTGCCTTGTCCCATGAATACAACTAGGTAACTATCAAATCATCCTACATACCCAAGAAATCGATCTGAAGACTGGCAAAACAAACACCACAACTAAAGGTAGTGAAGAGGCTGCATTGAAGAAGGTTATCTCGACACTTTTTAAAAATAATTACCTCATTAAAAAATTATTCATAAGGAGGCGCCTGGGTGGCTCAGTCAGTTGAGCATCCGACTCTTGATTTCAGCTCAGGTCATAATCTCACAGTTCGTGGGTTCAAGCCCTCTGTCAGGCTCTGCGCTGACAGCACGGATCCTGCTTGGGTTTCTCTCTCTCACTCTCTCTCTCTACCCCTTCCCTGCTTGTGCTCATTCAGGCTCTCTCAAAAATAAAAATAAGGGGCACCTGGGTGGCGCAGTCGGTTAAGCGTCCGACTTCAGCCAGGTCACGATCTTGCGGTCCGTGAGTTCGAGCCCCGCGTCAGGCTCTGGGCTGATGGCTCAGAGCCTGGAGCCTGTTTCCGATTCTGTGTCTCCCTCTCTCTCTGCCCCTCGCCCGTTCATGCTCTGTCTCTCTCTGTCCCAAAAATAAATAAATAAAAAAAAGTTGAAAAAAAAATTAAAAAAAAAATAAAAATAAAAATAAAAAAAATTATAACTATTAAAAAAAATTTTTAAGAGGCACCTGGGTGGCTCAGTTGGTTGAGCATCTGACTTCTGCTCAGGTCATGATCTCATGGTTTGTGAGTTTGAACCCCACATCGGGCTCTCTGCTGTCAGCACAGATCCTGCTTCAGACACACTCCCTCTCTCTCTCTCTCTCTCTCTCTCTCTCTCTCTCTGTGCCCCTCCCCAACTAGCACACCTGCCCTTTCTCTCTCTCTCAAAAAAAATGTATTTTTTAGAAAGTTTATAAAGCTTATTTATTTCGAGAGAGAGCGTGCACATGAGTGGGGGAGGGAAGAGGGGGAGGGGGAGGGGGAGAGTGTGCACAAGAGGGAGAGAAGGGATCCCAAGCAGGCTCCATGCTGTTAGTGCAGACCCAGACACGGGACTTGATCCCACAAACCACAAGATCATGACCTGAGTGGAAATCAAGAGTCCGATGCTTAACTGACTATGCCATGCAGGTGCCCAACCAAAAATTGTTTTTAAGTTGAGAGTCACTGACATTAAAGAATAAGAAAGGAGGAAGGACAGATAGTAAAAATAAAGGGAAACTTGATTAAATCTCTAAGAATTAAAAATCTGAATGATAAATATGAATTGCTATTTGCGAGCAGTAGAGGCAACTCTGATGTTTCAAGCCCAATGGAAGAGCCTTAGATCGGGAAATAAAAACAGTACCAGATAATTACCTCAGAGCCTTTCTCAAGCATGTTCATCCCAAAGACAGAGACATATAATCCACTGGGCATGTCGTCACCAAACTAATCTCCTTAACGCGTTTCTTTAATCACGTCACCCTCCGGTTCAGAAAACTAAGCAGTTTTCTATTGTTTAAAAAATAACACATTTCTAACACTTGGAGCCCTCCACACACTGGGGCCAAGCTAGCTTTCCAGTTTGTATGACTTTTATATTTTGTGGTGAAGCCGGTCTCTTGCTTGCCCCCCCAAGTGCATGATAATTGCCCAACCTCTGTATGTTTGCTCATGTTGCTTTGTTTGTTGAAATCATCTCTGACTTTCACAACTATATTTTTTCTACAGCATCTGCACTCCCACCACCAACTTCACCTGTGAGCTTTCCTGGACCCCCCACACTAGCCCCCCACAGAGCTACCTCTGCATCTCTGATAATCTCAGAAGCTCTCCTAAGGCATTCCCACGTGTTCTCTTATGCTACTGTGTTGGTATGTATGTTGTTTTAGCTCTTGCCACTTCTTCCCAAGCTCTTGGAGTCAAACACTACATCTGATTGAGGTTTATATCCTGCAAATTTTCTTGTCCAGTGATTTACACACAGTAGGTATTTATTACATACGAGCTGTATGCGTGCCCATATGTATGAAGTAGGAAGCACTAAGAGTAAAGACTTATAGTGTTCATAATTTGAACGTAGGTGATCCAACTGACCATATTCAACTGTCATTTAAAAACATTTTTAAGGAAGCGACGCCTGAGTGGCTCAGTCGGTTAAGTGTCCGACTCCTGCTCAGGTCATGATCTCACGGTTCCTAAATTCAAGCCCCGCATCAGGCTGTATGCCGACAGCTCAGGGCCTGGAGCCTGCTTCGGATTCTGTCTTCCTCTCTCTCTGCCCCTCCCCTGCTCATACTCTGTCTCTCTCTCAAAAATAAATAAACATTTAAAACATATATATTTTTATGGAAAAAACATATTTTTATGGAATTCATGCAGTGATATTTCTCTATTTGCAAAGAAATCAGTCACCTGATCCCAATTTTCAGAGTTTGTTGTGTTCCACGTTTAACGTGTAGTAGGGATATGTGTCAGAGGAAATGATGGCTCTCTGGTTACACAGGATTTTGCACAATTGTTTGCTATTTTTCAATGCTAACATACTTCTCAGCAAAAAAAAAAAAAAAAAAACCACATCAGATGAATTATGGTTTCCTTCTCATTCTCAGAGCAGCAGTAACCCATGGCCAAATCTAGTTAGAGCACAGAGTCGTTAACCATCATTACAAGAGACTCAGCCTCGTCACTCTTTGGGGGAAGGCTGAAATATCTGGCTTACTTAGTGTCTGATTCATTTTGTGCACTTCTGTGAGACTGCTTAAAGCAAAGTGAAGTTACTGGGGCCTTCAAGGTATAGTAAATTGACTCCTAGGAAAAACTCCTTCAATGTCAGGCGACTGGATATGTGTGCTATGAAATTTTTTAAATATACATGTATATATGGTTGTAAATCAAGGTGTATTCTTAGCGAGATTGAAGTCTGCTCAGGGATCTGCTCTTTTCCCCACAAGAGATGTTGAACTTTGTTTTTCTCCCCTGAGGAACAGCACCTTAAGATGCCACATAATTCCAAGAGATATCAGGAAGTAATCTCCTCTGTTCCCTCATGAGTTTCAAGTGCTAATCCCTGGGGGGAAAGGAAAGAATTTTGTGATTTATCAGCTGCCTTGTTTAAACACTTCACAAGTGAATTATTGCCATCTGCATGAGGGACTCAAAATAACAACTCTCTCTAAACACTAACCGTCACTCAATCACTGAAGAAGAGGACAGGAAAATATGACCCGCGTAAAATGGCAATCCTTTTCTTGAAGTCAGGAAGAGATTCATAAAGTCACTAAATTCTGCCACAAGTCACTATACTAAACGTGAAAAACTTGATCAAAGAAGGGACCCAGATAAATGGAAGCAATTGACATATATTATTTTGACCGGTAGCATTGACAAATTTTAATAGGATCCGATGGTTGAGATGTCTTACAGTAAGGAGGTGGCTTTGAACAGGGAAGTGAAAATGTTCACTTGTCATTCTTAGATACTTTTTGTCCCTGCTTTTATACTTTATACCCAAGATGAACCTAAAATACAATTTAAAATGCTCCTTAGTGAAACAATCCTGGTTGTCTATTTTTCTATACTAAGTAGAGGGAATAAAATTTGCTTCTACCTGACCAATAGAAATAAAATCAAAATGAAAATGAAAAAAAATCCAGCCTGTTTCAGTGCCACTAGAGGAAGGAAAAAGAAAAAAAATACTATAAAAATGGTAAATTGTACTCGTGATAACTTGTCTTGGAACTATCACCTGTACTCAATGGAGAAAAAAATATGAAAAATGACAATTATTTTTCCCTACTGATTCCTAGGAGGGGAGAAAATAGTACCTTCAAACAAAGAAATAATAATGAGTTTTGTAATAATACCGGAAGCCTTCAGAGACTTCTAAAGACAACATTGCTTATTGAGTATTATGAATGTATCAGACACTACCCTAGACACTTCTCATAAACTGTCACCAATAATAACTACCAACTCATAATAAGTATTACTATATTGCTATTTTCTTTCAACAGAAGAGGCAACTGTTGTTGTGTGAGTGTGGGAATGTATCCAAGAGCATACAGCTAGTAATTTTAAAGCCAGTTTTCCATGAGGGGCACCTGGGTGGCTCAGTCAGTTAAGCGTCCCGCTTCCGCTCAGGTCATGATCTCATGGCTCATGAGTTCGAGCCCGGCATCAGGCTCTGTGCTGACAGCTCAGAGCCTGGAGCCTGCTTCAGATTCTGTGTCTCCCTCTGTCTCTCTGCCCCTCCCCTGCTCACACTTTCTCTGTGTCTCAAAAATAATAAATAAACATTTAAAAAAAATTGTTTTAAATAAAGCCAGACTCATGATAGTAAAACCTGTGCCCTCTCTGCCATATTATGGTGATTCCCAGCACACTGGCCCAAGCATCAGAGAAGCAATCTCAGTATTTCTTAGCAATACCATACAGAGCTACACGGTATATGAAGGGAATTTCTAGACATGGTTTTCCATTTTGTATGGGGTTTGGAGTTTAAGAACCACCCCGTAGGGAGACCTGGATGGCTCAGTCGGTTAAACATCTGACTTCAGCTCAGGTTTGAGCCCCCTGTCAGTGCTGACAGCTCAGAGCCTGGAGCCTGTTTCAGATTCTGTGTCTCCCTCTCTCTTTGCCCCTCCCCAGCTTGCACTCAGTCTCTCTGTCTCTCAAAAATAAATAAAACATTTAAAAAAATTTTAAAGAACCACCGTGAACTCAACACGTGAAAGACTGTATTTATGTAATTGACTTATATGCAAATTAATAAATAGGCAGGTATCCCCAATCAAAAGACTCCCTCCCCATCATTATACTTCCTCCCAGGAAATACAAACTTTTCCTTTTCAAGCTATCCTTTGTTTTTCTGTGTTAGCATTTATCTGTTGGCTCTCAGCATATATCACCTTCTCTCATTGCTGGTGTCCAGCTGTATGGGGCATACACTATGCACTCAACTTGCAAGGGTGCAATCTCATTTACCTTTTCTGCTTCTTGACGCTTTACACACCTCTTTTTTTCTCTTCCTCTTGGCCACTGGTGACTCTACTAACCGTGAAAGTTGAGTATCCTTGAGAATTTCTCATGGGGCTCTGGATCCATTCTGTCATCTAAGCCAAAATGGCTCTGCCAGGCAAAAGTACCCTCCCAGCTGCACACAATTTGGAAAGCACAACTTTTGCCACATTAATGTCACTATGCCATGAAAAACTTCCCAAGCAGTCCGGTGAAAAATCCACGTTTTTCTCCCTGACTTTTATTTTTAATTCACAGACTTTGGTGTTGCCCAGAGCCTTTGCTGGAAGCATCCCTCATGTTGAATCTGATCACATACCAGGCCCCCAATGACCCCCACTTTGGCTTCCTGGCTGGCAGAATTTGGTGTACCTGTCAACTAAAGCATCTTCTTCCAATTGACCAAAACTAAGCGGGCTTGTTTCCATAAAGGTCGCTAGATAAGGATAAAAATCTTCTTCTTCCTCTTCCATTCTTTCCTCCCCCCTCCTTTCCTTACTTTATATACCGTTTATGTGATCCACAAAATATCTAATATCTACCCCATTGTGTTATGTGCTCCTTTTTATGTGTAAGTTTCATGTGCCAACCAGATATAGGATTCCCACAGAGCAGAAAACTTATTCTGTATCTAGCACAATAAGCAACAGATTCTCAAAAACTGTTCTTTAATTTTCATTTGTTCTGCAGATGGACCTGAATTATTTATAGCATTATTAGGTACTTTTGATAATTTAAGGAGAAAGAGATTCTGCACAACCTAAAGCCTTTTTTCATAAAACAGAATTTATTTTAAGGAAAAGAAAAACAAAGATATGTCTGGAAACTTTGAGAAGAAATGGCGTTTAAACTTCATGTACTGGCCCCAGGATTGGCACCAAGCTAAAATTTCGTTCCTGGAACTCCTAATTTCACTTGGGTTCCAATTATTCTCGCTCTTTCATCAAAAATGTGAGTTCCCTTGTAGAATCAGGTGGAACAGACACTTAATATTCACTCATCATTTTCCTAATTAGTTTCCTGAGCAGCAGTCACCATAGTTGAAAACTGTCATTGCTGCATCTTAGAAAACAAAGATCATATGGAGCTAAAACTATGTAAACACCAAGGTCACCACCATAAAATGCGTCCTTTATGTACATGCAATAAATTTAACAAATACTAAAGGGTGTGGTCTGAATGTCTGTGTCCCCCTAAAATTCATGTTAGAATCCTTACACCAATGTGATGGTTGTTAGAAGGTGGGGCCTTTGAGAAGTCATTAGGTCACGAGGAGGGAGACCTCGTTAGTAGAATTAGTATTTTTATAAAAGAGACCTCACGAAGCTCCTAAGACCCCTTTCCATGATGTGAGGATACTTGAAGTCTATAACCCTGAAGAGGGTCCTCACCCAACCAACCTGGAATCTTGATCATGGACTTCTAGCCTCCAGGACTAAAAGTAAATTTCTGTTCCTTATATGCTACCCAGTCTGTGGTATTTTGTTACGACAGCCCAAGTAGACTTTGTTGTCATTTTTTTTTTAATTTTTTTAATGTGTATTTATTTTTGAAGGAGAGGGAGAGACAGAGCATGAATGGGGGAGGGGCAGAGAGGGGAGACACAGAACTCGAAGCGGGTTCCAGGCTCTGAGCCATCAGCACAGAGCCTGATGCAGGGCTTGCACTCATGAACCATGAGATCATGACCTGATCTGAAGTCGGTCCCCCAACCGACTGAGCCACCCAGGTGCCCCAGACTTTGTTGTCATCTTAATTTATAATGACCATATTCTAATCTGCTCACCAAATAATTCGGGCTCCTGAATAACATAATTTCAAAATAGCTAAAATCTATAAAATTAACCCAATTTTGCTTTGAATTTTTTTTTAATTGAAGTTGTCCTCTTTAATAACTTTTATTTTCACTGGCTGTCCCACCCTCTGTAATTAAGAATCGATACTATTATAAAATTTCCATACTTTATACCACACATTGTATATTCCAGCCCACTGAATGGAAAGTAATGTTCTTTTGTTTTAAAGTAATTGTTTTCAAAAACAGAAAATTGTCTTTCTCCCCTCCCCTATCATACTCTGTCCCTAAACTCAACTCTATGATTATGACACAGGAAATATCTTTGCAGTTTTCCTCTTCTCAGAAGTTCCCTGTATTTAACTTCTCAAGAGCACCTTTAAAAAAATTTTTTTAATGTTTATTTATTTTTGAAAGAGAGGGAGAGACAGAGTGCCAGCGGAGAGGAGCACAAAGACAGGGAGACACAGAATCCAAAGCAGTCTCCAGGCTCTGAACGGTCAGCACAAAGCCCGACAGAGGACTCTAACTCACGAACTACAAGATTATGACCTGAGTCAAAGTCGGACACTTAATGGACTGAGCCACCCAGGCACCCCCCCAAGAGGTCCTTTCAAATAGGTGTATTATGGGCCTATTTTCTGAATGTAGGTAATTTATACCAAGTGTTCACTTTAACATCTTTTTCTGACTTTTTCCATACAAATGGACCTCACAATCAGTACTTAAAACACATTATATCCAGCTGCTCTCTATGCATTAATGTAGTGTGTCCAATTCCATTTCTTAAATTCCAGTAAGTCATCATTTAAAATTCTTTAATACCTCGAGTTCATGGTATGGAGCAAATTTCTCCTAGCAAATGTAATCCCAACATTATACTCTGGGAATGTTAGTTTCTTACGGATGAATGAATCTACTAGACAGTCATACTAATTGATGACAATTCATCCCATTTATGTATCCAACTACTAATAATTGAGCACCTACGATGGACCAAGTACTGTGCTAGATATTGAGCACACAAAGTTACAAAAAGACAGCAATCTGTTAAGTGCCACAAAACTAATAAACTCAGGAGGAAAAAAGGACGGGCATCTAACTGAACCTTGTTTGCGGGCAGGCCGGCAGGAGGGGAGAGTAGGGTGTTGGTTAAGAGCACATTCTCTGATGGGATGCCTGGGGGACTCGGTCGGTTAAGCTCAGGTCATGATCTCATGGGTTTGTGGGATCGAGCTCCATGTCGGGCTCTGCACTGACAGCACAGAACCTGCTCGGGGTTCCCTCTTTCCTCCTCTCTCTGTCCTTCCCCTGCTCACCTGCACCTACACTCTCAAAATAAATAAACCTTAATTTTTATTTAATTTATATAAATAAAGTTTTCTCATTTGAAAAAAAAAAAAAAAAAAAAACATGAGCGAGAAAAATTCTCTTAAAGGAAAAAGGCCAAAGCTGAAATCTAGAGACTGAGCAGGAATTATCCTGGTAAGGGGAGAGAGGAAGTAATAATAATTAACACTAACAGTGCTTCCTCTAGGCACACCGATCTTTATGTGTAGCAACTCATTTAAACTTCCAAATAACTGGGCAGTGCAAGTACTATTAGAACATAGAGACAAGGAAGCTTTAGCACCCCGAGGTGAAATAATGCTTGAGGTCACACAGCTGGGAAGTGCAGAATCAGATTTCAAGTCCAAGCATCTGAGCCCTACCTGTTGTGTCTTTTCCAGCAGAGATAACACAGCCCCAGGGGCAGCAGTAAGAATACAGTTTACATTTGCTGAGCACTTGAGTTGGGTCAAGTCCCAAGTATGCATGACCCCATTGATCCCTCATACTGTCCTATGAATTAAGTTCTGTTATTTGCCTCATCATCACAGATGTATATTCAAAAGTGTAAAAAAGTTGAGTAACCCCAGTGAGACACCACTTTATACCCACTAGGAAAGCTATTAAAAAACACAAAAATTACAAGTGTTGATAAGGGTGTGGAGAAATTGGGATCCTCGTACGTTTTTGTTGCGAATGTAAAATGGTACAGCCACTAAGGGAAACAATTTGGTGGTTCCTCAATAAGTTAAACATAGAATTACCAAATGACCCGGCAACTTCACACTTGGGTATGCACCCAAAGGAACTGAATACAGGTGTTCAAATAAAACATTACACATGAATATTAATAGCAGCACTGTTCACAATAGCTAAAAGGTGGAAACAACCCAAATGTCTGTCAACTGAGGAATGGATAAACAAAATGTGGTACATCCATACAAATGGAATATTATTCAGCCATAAAAAGGAATGATGCGCTAACACAGGCTGCAACCTAGATGAACCTTAAGAACATTATGCTAAGTAAAAGAAGCCGAACACAAAAGGTGACATACTGTATGATTCCATTTATACGAAATATCCAAAGTTGGTAAAACCATAGAGACAGAAAACAGATTATAATGGTTGCCAGGGATTATGGAGTTTGTGGGGGAAGGAGAAATGATTGCTTAATGGGTATTGGTATTTCCTTTTGGTGGAAAGGAAAATGTCTGGAACCAGCTAACAGTGATGGTTGTACAACATTCTGAAGGCACTAAATTTTATGTTACTTATATTTTACAAAAAAGATTTTAAAAGGGAAAAAAGATGGTAAAAAAGAAAAAAGTTAAGTTGCTCAGGGCTCTACAACACATCAAGGAAAATCTGCTTTTGGAATCAGGTAATGTGTTGTCTCTCCAGATCAGACAGGGGCCCCCAAATGTGGGGTGATGATTGAGTGGAAGCCAGGATCACGGGTGGTGAAAAGATTCACCCCGGCAGAACAAGAAGATAGAAGTTTACTGAATATACCACAAGGGAGCAGCCAGCAGGACAGCAAAGGAGAGACTGTCTGCAAGGAGACAGTGGGTGGGAGCTGTTTTTAAAGGGAGAAGGTGAGGGAGTCTGCGTGGCTCAGACAGTTAAGTATGCAGCTCTTGATTTTGGCTCAGGTCATGATCTCCTGGTTCGTGGAATGAAGCCCCACTTCGGCTCTGCACTAGCAGCCCAGAGCCTGCTTGGGATTCTGTCTCTTCCTCTCTCTCCGCCCCTCCCCAACTCATGCTCTTGCGCGTGCTCTCTCTCCAAATTATTTAAACATTTTAAAAAACAAGATAAAATAAAGGGAAGGTGAGGAGGTATGGGATGTATGGAATTTTCTCTTTTTTGGTACCTGTGCCTTGCTGTAAGTAGCCCATTGGTCAGTTAGGACTGATGGATATTTTGAGGTGGTCACCTGATGACCCTGTCTGTATTCAGTCAGGTGGTCACTGTGAGCCCTTTTGCTTTGCTCTACATTCCACTGCTCAAGCCTTTTGTTTAAAAGCGGCCTCTACGGGTAGGAAAGACACATCCCAGGAATTCCAAATTGTTTGATGTGACTGCAGTGAAGTACAAATGTCAAGAAGAAAGAGAAGGGCAAAAGATGAGGCAGGAGGGATCAGGGTCTCCATCAGGAAGGCATCATGTGAGGTTGATGGAGAAAACCTAGAGACACAGACACAGGCATGGGGACCCTCAGGAGGAGAGAAGGGTCACCAACCCATCGCTTTCGTCAGGATCTTCCCCTGTGACATGTCCCTCCCAATAAGGACTGTGTCCTCTGGGTTTCTGGTTTGAGAAAGTGATCTCTAAAACAGAATAGACACAGCAGTTGGTCAGTGGCCATCCTCTACCGCCAACTGAACAGGAAAGTTAGAAATATTCACTTCTGAACCTCAAATACTTCATCTGCAAAATGCAGATAATAATAATAATTCCTATTTCATAGGTTTGCCTAAGGACCAAATGAGATGACATATGCCAAGTCCTTGGTATAGTGCCTGGCACAGTCTATTATTGTTTTGTTATTATTACCTACATGGTTTCCATGAAGTGTCCCTGAGATCTTTTATGTTTATCATGCAGGATAAAACTGGGCGCTGTCTTATCTGGAATATTACCCACAGCACACTACATTTTGCTTTAACCTGGGACTGATCATTGAAAGCTGTTCTCATGGGAAATAGCATTATCTACTATTTCATCAGGTTTTTTTACAACTACAATATAAATTTCCTTCCTGGTTACTCTGGTAACAGAGAAAAAAAATGTTCTTCTCAGGTTAGTCCATACTTGTCAACATATAATTTAGTGGCACTAATTAGGAGACTCCTAAAAATGTTTAATATAATACAATAAAATAATGAACTATACCAAATAGTTCAGGTAGGAGATGATTTTTCAGACTTTCAAGCAAAAATATATGCTTTTTATCATTACATGTCACATAAACATTGTGATCTTTCATACAAATGCACAGTTAAAAAGGACAAAGGCATTGAAACATTAAGCACTTTTGCTTCTGCAACTGTCCATCATGTTTTAGAACTTCCTGCACCAAGAGTCACTAATCAGCTCTCTCTCACACATCCTCATGTAACACATGCATCAGTAAAATGCGAAAATGAGCCCTCTGCATTGTAACCAGGACTGAGGAAAGGAAAATTTAAATCTTGACATTTGAACCTGTTTATTAATGACAACAGTGTGATAAACAGTTCATTAATCCTATTTATAAGACTGTGAAATAAGCTAAAATCACCATAGGCAAATCACAGTATAAACAGGCTTTTAAAAAACGAGGAAGTGTTTATGGTTCTTTAATCTAAACCAGAGGTTTAGGCTTTGTCTGTAAAGGGTCCATAGTAAACATCTTAGGCTTTGCACGTCTTGAAATCTCCGTCACAACTACTCAACTCTGCCACCGTAATGTAAAAATGGCCATAAACAATGTGTAAATGAATGGACCTGGCTGGGTTCAAATAAAGCTTTATTTACACAGGCTACTACATGGATGAAACTTGACAACATGGTAAGTAAACCAGACACAGAAGAACAAATATTGTACGGTTCCACTTATTTGAGGTATCTAGAATACACAAAGTCATAGAGACAGAAAATAGAACAGTGGTTACCAGGGGCTCTGAGGAAGAAAGAATGGGGACTTAGTGCTTAATGGGTACAGTTTCAGTTTGGGACGATGAAAAGTTCTGGAAATGGATAGTGGTAATGAACATCGTGCATATATTTAATGCCACTGGACTGTATACTTCAAAATGGTTAAAATGGCAAATTTTATGTTACCTATATTTTACTACAATTAAAAAGAAAACTTCAGTTCACAGAAACAGGCACCTGGCCCTTGGGTCGTAGTTTGCCAAGTCCCTGATGCAAACTCCCGTTTGTCTTACCGACTGTGCTCCTTTCTTTGCCTCATACATACGTCTTTGCTATTGTTTCTGCTGCTGCACCTGCTCTTTATATCATCCCTTGACTAACCTGTACGGTCAAAATGTTGCCTAACGTACAAAGGAAAAGAGAGCCATTTGCCTTCGTTGGGGGCTATTGTTCTTTCTAGAGGCCGTCCATCCTGAAACCCACAGCTTTAGCAGAGGCAGATCTAGAAGTATAAATATGAAGGTGCTGCTCTGTGAATACGAAAATGACCGTCTTGACCCAAAAACATCAATGTGGGCTGGTTTCCACTTTTTCTGGTGAATCCACAAAGGCTTTACGTTCCCTGTTCCCTAGTTTCCCTAGGTTCTCAGTGGTCAAAGGCATGGATTTGAATGCTAGTGTTAAAGCACGTGGCTGTGGCTCTTTGTGAAGGTGATTGGCTGTAGCGCAGGCTGTCACTTCAGCCTTGACTTGTCACTCTGATCTAACTAATTAGGTCAAGTGACCTAGAGCTAATCATGTCCAGAAGACAATGATGATTGTTGACCTCTGAGGACAAACTTGATTCTTCAAAGTAGAAACCCAGGAAAGCAAAAAAGTTGAGATTTTTAAGGGGAAACTTTTAGAAATAAATATTTGAAAATATACATGTCATTATAGGAAGACACTTGTAAGTGGACCCGCCTAGTGTATTGGGACCTCTTAAAAACTAGAATCTCTGGTTAACTACAGAGTCCAGTCCATGAAAATTGATGACCCAATAGCTGACCAGGGTAGGCTACCTTTGACAAAGGTAGCTAATGAAGTATTTAACTAATGAAGTGAAAATTATTTTTACTGCTCTGAGAGAAAACAAAGCTCCTGATTCCCAAAGCATTTTTACACAAAGGGAAAAACCTATTACTTTTTACTACATTACTTATTTTGCAACGTCTTTAGACCACCCTCTGTCCCTGCTTAAGAGACTAAAACTTATGACTTGTACACTTCAATAATTCTTAGTGTCTTTCTTTTTCCTCTAATTTTTATAATAAATCTATGCACGTCAACGTAGAAAGACATTGTATTTAGAGTTTCAAAAGTGCAGACATCAGATAACCTCAACAATGTCATTTGATACCAAAATAGATTGTTTTAAATTTTTAATGCCATTCTTTTTTTTTTCTTTCAACACTTGGCCCTGCTACCAGTAAGACACAAATTGATTGAAAACAACTTATTGGACTTTGTGAGGATAAATATTATTTTCAAATCACAAAGATGAATATATCTATAGTCAAATCTCCACTATCAATCCCTTTAATCTGCATATAGTAAAAATTGTGTTAAAAGATTTAATAAGATGAAAACGCTGAAGCATGACTTTGATAGTCTACTTTAGCTGGAAACCTACTGTAGCCTCCACGTCGTGCAGATTCTCAGATATAAGAGGGAAGACAGAGAGCACTGATGTCTGAAAATTTATGGTCACCAAAATGATTAGGTTACAACATTCATTTCTAAGCACATGAAGTATTTACAGATCACTTGAAAAATCACTCTAGTTTCCGGGATGTTACCTGTTGACCTTTGAAAGGGGAAGCAAGTGAATTTTGCCATCAGTATCCTTCTTTCATTTTGAAGTTTAATATAGTGTCATTGGTTCTCCAATATCCATGCTGCCAATTTCCCACTGATGTCTTATATCTTGAGTTTCTTTTCCCCCGTTAGAAACGTATAGTGATAAAATAGGTGAAGTAACTTTGAGCACAGAAAGCCCATGTAATTACATAGTGTTCCCAGCACAATTCACAATGTTCTGACACTGGATATCAGTGCAGTGGTAAGTAAGAGCAAAAGAGCTTGTCAGAAAAGTTTAGCTATGAATGCGGCCTCAGGTGAAGTGCAGGAGGATTTGAAGCAAAGGTGGATGTGAACACTTGGAAAGCGGAATGTATGTGTGGAAAATAAGTTGGCTTTTGATCATTTCTAGGAGGTCAATCTGTGAGGCTCATTTTTCTTTTAAGAAAACAGGATGTCTTGTACATAAAGTGAAATGCTCCTCTTCTGAGAAGAAACATTCCCAGAAAGCGTTGTTTCCAACCATATAACGGGACCTGGACTGTATGTAATCCTGTTAGGATCACATAAATAATCTCTTTCTAAAAACTGCTTACACTTCTGCATTTGGACAAGACTTGACTAGCTACACTAGTTGGACTCACACAAATACAGCCTCCAATGTCCCTCTTGAAAACTGAGGGCCACCTGTTAGTATCTTCCCTTCATAACCCTTGCTCTCCAGGGTCCTAATTGCCTGCTGAATTTCCCAAGTACTCGTCTTTGTCCTTTTTTAAAAGTTTTATCTCTCACTGTGCATAAAAGGAGTCGGAACAAATACTTTTATATAAGTCCAGGTGTTATAACCCTGCCTGACCTTTTTTTTTTTCCTCTGGTTTGTTTCTTGATTTTGAATCTCTTGCTTTGAGTTAGGCTGTGGTCCTCCTTGCATAGCTATTAGAGCACACTCTGAATTTCTGGCAATCATGCTGAGTGGCTCTGGCTAGTTATGTGGGAACTTGACAGAACAAAGAATCCTTCCTTGTCTCGCCTATTCCTTAGCCTCAGAGGCAGCTTACGTCACAAATTTAGCCAAACATCACAACTGACCCTAATCTCTAGGATTCTAAGCATAAAGAGAACCGTAATTGTTGCCTATCAGTTGCTACCCTATGTACTTTAGATACAGATACTTCTTTTCTCCAACAAGACAACCAGGCAGTCATCTTCACAGGTATGGAAACTGAGGCTAAGGATGTTAAGGAACTTGTCCAAAGTCTTCCTGCCTCATAAACAGTGAAATCGGTATTTAAATCCCTTTCCAGCACCAAATCCTAACCCTCCCTCCATCGCACGGCATCCAGTGTCACCCAAGCCCCCTGGCTCGCTCTTCTTGATGTATAAAATCTGCAAACCATTGCCGTTGTGAAAAGTTAACGTTCTAAAAGCAACATACGAAAAGCCACATGTATAGTATGTACTGCAGGCTGCTAATTTACTTTAATTAATGCCTAAAATATGTAAAAAGACTGAGCACTAATATACCAACATATTAGCGGTGATTATCTTTTGGCAGATTACTGGTAATGTTTATTTGTTTCTTATACATTTTTTTATCTTACAAATTTTCTATAATAAATATGATACTTTTTAATTTAAATTTCTTTAAAATGCAAGCAATGTCACTATTTAAATGCAAATGGTATAATGGAATGGGTTTTCCACAGTGACTTAAGCGTTTGTCATGTTGTCATGTTCAATTGACAGTTATCATTGGGCTTAGCATGTCAGTGAATATTTTAATGTCCAAGGGAGGGCTTTTATATGCAAAACGAACCACTTAGAGCTGTCTAAATATGCAATTTGTAACTGTAGTTAATTAAAAGACTGAATTTTGCTTAAACCTCTGAATTCAACTTAGAATTTTTGCTAGGTGATTTATGAATTAAATAACTTTATCAAAAATAAGCACACTTTGGGGTGCCTGGGTGGCTAAGTCGGTTAAGCATCCAACTTCCGCTGAGGTCATGATCTCACAGTCCACGAGTTGGAGCCCCGCGTTGGTTCCGTGCTGAGAGCTCAGAGCCTGGAACCTGCTTTGGATTCTGTGTCTCTGTCTCTCTCTGCTCCTCCCCCGCTCATGCTCTGTCTCTCTCTCTCAAAAATAAATAAACAAAAAAAATAAAGCACAGTTTTACTTATTTTTTTATTCATATATTTTGATTCTATATATTAATTAACCTAATATATTAAATGATCTCATGTCATTATTAAAACCATGCAAGAAAACTTATTTCACTGAATTTCCTTAAACATTTTAACTTGCATATGCAAATTTAATTTTTTTTTTCTCAAATACATCACATTCCTAATAAGGCCAGCGTACAAACTAAAGCAATCTTCACAAGTTCTTAAGTAGCTTTTAAAAATATCACACATTGGGGACGCCTGGGTGGCTCAGTCTGTTAAGCGTCTGACTTTGGCTCAAGTCATGGTCTGAGGTTTTTGAGTTGGAGCCCCCCCCACCCCACGAGCTCTGTGCTGACAGCTCAGAGCCTGGAGCCTACTTCAGATTGTGTCTCCGGCTCTCTCTGCCCCTCCCCCACTTGTGCTCTATCAAAAATAAATAAAAAATGTAAAAAATAAAAATATAACAAATTGAACTTACAACTTTAATAAGCATTCAAACACTGTTTATAAGCTTAATTAATTACATTCTCTCATGCATGTCAAATTTAAGTCACAAGTACCAATCAGACATTCCTAATTAAAAGAACAAGGCAAATAATTAGATCCTCAAACATGTCAGACATTTTCTAACATGGCATCTCTTGGACATTTCAAAACTACATATAAGAAGCATACATTATTATTTTCACTTAAAGTATATTCCACATAAACTGACTACTGCAGCATTAACACTTTCTATAGACTTATTTTATCATCTCTATACTTACTGTTAGGATTTGCTGGGTTTGCAAAGTCATTTATTCAGCTACAGAGTGAAAATTACTATCTCCAACAAGACTAGATTCCTTGGGTAAAGATTCAGAACTACTATACAGCTACAGATCTGGGTAATTAGTCTGAATTTGGGGACTAAAATGTGGATCAGATTAGTGCTTCTTTGACCAATCCAATGCTGTTTGCCACATCAACAGGGGAACCAAAAAGAAAATACTTTTTAACTGCCATGTAGTTTTATCTGCCCCCACCCCTTCTAAAATATATTCTCTGGATATATTTCAAATTTCATGTACATTTTTTCAACTGGTACATTCTGTCCCACCCACATGGAACACAGCCAACTGCCTTCAATTAGCGTTAATTGAATTCCATACCCCTTCATAGTTATTTTGGCCTTTTTACATGTTACTCATTATCTTTCTCTTTGACCACTATTTGATAGTCATTCTATTAACAGCATAAACAGATTACTTACAGATTATGTAGATGTATGCAACATGTTTATAAGTTGCCTTAGGTCTGCACTCCAGCACAGGAAAGTACCAGTTCCATGTTAATTTATCAAAATTATATTTAGCTCACAGTGTAGAAGCATCTAGCTCACCTAGCCACACCAACCCCTAAGGCCAGCCATAGACCATCCAAATTAATCATCCAATAGCAATTTTTTCCACATAAGCATGAAGTATTAGTACCCATAATAAATATAGGGTTTTGTAAACCCACTGCAGCTCACCTAATTAACCTCATCTTTATCATTGTTTTCAGAAAGTCTAAGCTGTCTAAGTTAGCCGCATAATAGAAATTATAATCATCTGCCAAATTAGCATAACAATGTTTATCATTGCCTTTATGATAATTGAGGTCGTTTCCAATTTTTAATATTATAAATAAAATCGTAGTGAACATGTATGTGGTCATGAATATAGTTTTATTCTGTTGGATTATTTCCTTAGAAAAAATTCCTAATAGTAATATTACTCAGTGAGCAGACACTTGGGATATTGATAAGAATTGCCTTTAGTGCTTTCCAAAAAGCTTGTTTGATCTTAATTGTGTCTGTATTTTATTTATTTATTTATTTTGTATTTATTTATTTATTTTGTATTATATCTGTATTTATTTGTTTATTTATTTTGTTTGGATGTTCTTTAATTTGAGCAGATTCACTGATATTAAATGATACTAAAATTATCTTTGAGTACTGGGGACCGTAGTTTTTTTTAATAATAGTTATTTGTTATTTGCATTTTCATTTATGTGGTTTATCTGCTTATAGTCTTTGTTTATTTGCTACTATAGGGCTTACCATTTGCCTTTTCAATTCATGCTAATTCTTTATATATTATTAACTTATTTGTACTCATATTTGATACAATCTGTTTTTCTAGTAATGTAAGTTATATTTTATACTTTAATTTCTATGGTCATGAATCTAATTATCTTTAAATATGATTATCTAGCTCTCTTTTAAGAAATAAAATCTGTTTAGGGCTGCCTGGGTGGCTTAGTCAGTTAAGCATCTAACTTGAGCTCAGGTCATGATCTCACAGCTCCTGAGTTGAGCCCTGTTTCAGGGTCTGTGCAGACAACTTGAAGCCTGGAGCCTGCTTCAGATTCTCTCTCTGTCTCTCTCTCTCTCTCTGCCCCTCCCCTGCTTGCATTCTGTCTCTCTCTCTGTCTCTCAAAAATAAATAAACATTAACAAACTGTTTTAAATAAGAATATTCTTTGGGTAACATCACAGAACAAATGTCCAACAGAATAGTCTTTGAAATTCTGTACCAATGTCGTAGAGCATTCATTTATCTAGTTTGTTTATTAACGAAAACATATTTAAGACAGATATTCACATAAAAATATTGCAAAGGCCTCTAATGGAGAAAAAAGTTAAAATAGCTATAAGTTATGCTGTTTTATGCTTATTGTTATGAGGTATTTTTTACATGTCTTCCCTCACAATCTATTTTGACAATCATTATTGCTATATGACTCACAGATATTTACTTGAAAACCTCACACTAATCCATATAGAAATACTATGATCAGATCAATCAGATTATGGACAATAGAAATTGGGTATTTGCTTCTAAAAGTATTAAAAGTAATGTTCCTTCATAGAAATCTTAAAATGAAAAAGAACAATAATTAATAAATGTTTAGATTTTTCTTTCAAAAATCATTAAAAATTAAATTTATAGCACTTTTGTAAAGTCAACACTTTTGAAGTAGAACATTTATTTCTTTTCTTCAATGAATGTCAGCTAAATTATTAAATCCTTTTCTGTCTGAAATAAATCATCTCTCCATCCAAAATATCTTGATTATTGGGCTTCAAGTTTCTGCTATTGATTTTGAAAGATGGGAAAATTATCACTCTTACCTAAACAACAACAAAAATGGTAGAAAATTCTCAAAATCGTAACTTTTCTAAAGCTGAGATCTCTGGGCAACCACTTAGCCTGAACTCAAAGGAAAGACAAGAAAACCCAAGAAGAAACTCAATATAATCATTAACTTATCTGGGGCAAAGCACAGATGAAAATAGGTGACTTCCATATTTGTGGGTAAGAAGAATTTATATACCGTTTTTAACAAAATGTTCAAGTCTGAGTGTCGATTAGCATGATACTATAAAACCCATGGAAATGGCAGATATAGGGTAATCCACACCCATTCATGGGCTCTTCTTCAGAACTTTGTGTGATGCTCGTGAGAAAGATTGGAGACATGGCAGGAAGCCTCACTCATGATGCAGGTGTAGAGCAAGGAAGTTGTCACCAATGTACGAAGTTCAGGAAGCACTGCTAAGATCTTCTCTCCTATGGATAGACCAGAAAACCCCAAGGCATAAAAATAATGAATCAAAACAAAAACAGACACTTGGAAACTTCATTTTCAAACTTCCAAAAACCAAAGGTAAAGGAAAGCCTTGAAGGCAGCCAGGAAGAAGACACATTACATACTGTCTTAGTCAGTTGGAGCTACTCTAACAGAATACTGTAGACGAAGTAGCTCAAAGGACATTTATTTCTCAAAGTTCTGGAGACATATCTGGTGTCTGGTGACATCGTGCTTCCTAGTTTCCAGGTAACTGTCTTCTCATTGTGTCCCCGTGTGGCAGAGAGCACAAAGAGCAAGGGTAAGCTCCTGTGTCTCTTCTTATAAGGGCACTAATCCCACTCATGAGGCCTCCTCACTCATGACTTAAGTATCTCTCAAAGGCCCCCACCTCCTAATACCATTATGTTGGGGGTTAACATTTCAAAATATACATTTTAGGGGGACACAAACATTCACTCTACAACACAAAGGAAAAAAGATAAGAATTATACCAGACTTCTCATCATCATCTTTGGCTTCAATGCAAGCCAAGGAACAGTGGAGCAACGTCTTTAAAGTATTGAAAGAGAAAAAAACCTGTCAACCTACTTTCCATACCCAGAAAAAAGAAAAAATCTTCCAAGAATGAAAAATAAATATTTTTTTTAGAGTATTCAATGCTAGCAGATGTACATTACAAAAAATATTAAGGAAATTTCTTCAGAAAGAAAGAATATGAAGTCAGACAGTAATGGAGATCTACATTAAGAAATAAAAATCGTTTGGGGCGCCTGGGTGGCGCAGTCGGTTGAGCGTCCGACTTCAGCTCAGGTCACGATCTCACCGACCGTGAGTTCGAGCCCCGCGTCGGGCTCTGGGCTGATGGCTCCGAGCCTGGAGCCTGCTTCCGATTCTGTGTCTCCCTCTCTCTCTGCCCCTCCCCTGTTCATGCTCTGTCTCTCTCTGTCTCAAAAATAAATAAATGTTAAAAAAAAAAAATTAAAAAAAAAAGAAAGAAAAATCTTTTGAAAAAAAAGAAAGAAAAAATCTTTTGAAATGATTAAAAGGAAAGTAAACGTGAAAGTCATATTTTTCTTCCTTTTGATTACCCTTAAAGATTATTGTAAAACAATAATGGTAGCAGCGATGTATTTGAAGTTCATAGCATATATAGAAGTAAAATCTCTGGAAAATTTCACACAAGATAGAAAAAGGACATGAGAGCTTATTGCTGCAAAGTTCTCATACCACACACAAAGCTTTTCGAAGGTAGACTGTGATTAATCTAAAATGCATACTATAAGGGGTGCCTGGGTGGCTCAGTAGGTTCAGCGTCTGATTTAGGATCAGGTGATGATCACACGGCTCGTGGGTTCAAGCCCCATGAGGGGCTCTGTGCTGATAGCTCAGAACCTGGAGCCTGCTTCTGATTCTGTGTCTCCTTCCCTCTCTGCCCCTCCCCCACTCACGCTCTGTCTCTGTCTCGCAAAGGTGAATAAATTTTTTAAAAAAAAATATTTTTTTTAATGTATACTATAAACTCTGTGGAAAAAATACAAAACTAATCTAAGGAGCTATAAATAATAAGCCAATAGTGGAAATAAAAGTGGAATGTAAAATATATTCTACTAATCTAAACACAAGCAAACAAGAGAGAGAGATAAAGAGAAAAAAAAAAAAAAGGAACCAAAAAATGCATAGGGCAAATAGAGAACGATTAGCAAGATGGTAGATTTTTAGCTTAACCATACCAATATGTTTCGTGTCAATGATCTAAATACCCTAGAGGGCAGAGATTTTTAGATTAGATAAAAATGCAAGACCCTACTCTACTTTCTATAAGAAACTCATTTTAAAGGGGCATCTGGGTGGCTCAGTTGGTTAAGCATCTGACTTCCGCTCAGGTCATGATCTCACAGTTCCTGAGTTTCATGAGTTTGAGCTCTGTGTCAGGATCTGTGCTGTGACAACAGCCAGCTTCGGATCCTCTGTCCCCTTCTGCCCCTCCCCTGCGCTCCCTCTCTCAAAAATAAATTCAGTTTGGATATAAAGACATCGAGGGGCACCTGGGTGGCTCAGTCAGTTAAGTGACCAACTTCAGCTCAGGTCATGATCTTGTGGTTCTGAGTTGGAGCCCCACATTGGGCTCTGTGCTGCCAGCTCAGAGCCTGGCACCTGCTTCGGATTCTGTGTCTTCCTCTCTCTATGCCCCTCCCCTGCTCATGCTTTGTCTCTCTCTGTCTCTCAACAATAAACATAAAAAAAATTTTTTTAGTAATAAAAAATAAAGACATCTAAAGATATACCATCCAAACACTAATCAAAATGTTCTGACTTTTTTCTTAATTTTTTTTAGGTTTTTATTTCACTTTTGAGAGAGAGAGGCAGAGTGCAAGTGGGGCAGGGGCAGAGAGAGAGGGAGACACAGAATCCAAAGCAGGCTCCAGGCTCTGAGCTGTCGGCACAGAGCGGGGCTCGAACTCACCCACTGTGAGATCATGACCTGAGCCAAATTCGGACGCTTAACCGACAGAGCCACCCAGGCGCCCCAAAGTGTTCTGACTTTCTAAAACCAATTTCCACACCCTGGTTATAAACATTATCTAATACTGATTGATCCTTTCAGGAATGTAACCTGATTTATGTATGTATACTAAACAAGAAATAAAATTTTTCTCTAAAGCTGTGACTCTCTTTCCAAATTCGTTATTGAAAGAATCTCTTAACTTTTGTCTTCATGACAGAAGCTAGTACTTCAAAAAAAGATTCAAGGCTAATACCACAGCAGGACCTAATGAAAATTGGGTCCTTATTTAGCTCTGGACTCAATTTGCTGAGGTGTCACTTTTTTTCATCAAAATAGGAATAAATGACTTTTCTTGTACTAGTGTGAATTCAAGTACCTATTAAACAACACCTCCATAAACCAGAATATATAGACATTTATTATTAAGTTTCTATGTGCTTCTTCTACTTGTGTAATTTTGCTTCCAGATTACACTGGTGTGTGTTCTTATAATATTTCTGCCTCTTATTCTTTCTTGTGGGATAGAAATTTCCTAATGGATGACCTACTTGTCATTCCACAAGCTTGCTTCTGTTTTATTTTAATAGTTTATATTCCACCTATTCAGTGATCAATAACAGAAACACAATTTTAAAACACCCTGATTCTATAATGTCGAGTATTGCCTGTAAAATAGATTAATCTGATGATCCTTTCTAACATACAGAAAACAAGCTATCTCTCCATTTGGAAAATCTGTAGCCACAAGAAATGGCAATTTATTTTTAATTATCTTTGCCCTAAAAACTCTATATGAGAATGTCTCAAATTTAGATTTGAAACTTCCTAAGACTTCAGGTTAAGTAATTTAATGCAACAAGGAAGAGTTCGGTACCTCCTATTTCTGTTTACTAACTTACATTGTAACAGAAATCTTTATCTTGGAGCAACTGGGTGGCTCAGTTGGCTAAACATCCAACTCTTGGTATCAGCTCAGATAGTATCTTGTTGTGATGATCGTGGTCACGATCTCATGGTCATGAGATTGAGCCTCACAACGGGCTCTGCACTAATGGCGAAGAGCCTACTTGCGATTCTCTGTCTCCCTTTGTCTTCCTCTCTCTCTGCCTCTCCCCTGCTTGTACTAGCTCTCTCTCTCTCTCTCTCAAAATAAATGAACTTTAAAATTTTTAAAAAAGAAAATAAAGCCCCTGACGATGAGAGTCATAGGTTTAGGGGAAAATATTACAAGTCTAGTTAATTCCCTTATTTAATTGTTTTTTCTTAAAATGTTTGAATATTGAAAACGTTAAAAAATAAAAGAAAGAAAGAAAGAAAGACATAAATATAAACCAGCTGATTTCTGTCTCTTTATAATCTCAATATATCACTTGAGATCTGTTTTGGCGTTATAAAATCAAGAAGTGAAAGGAAATGAGATGGAATGAGAACAGTTTAGGCATTATAAAAATCATTTAAAGTGTCATGATCAAGTTATGTAGAGAATTACTGGCTGGAGAGGAGGGCATCTACCTCAAATACTGTGGAAGTAGGGAGGTCTCAGGGGAGATTATTTGGATGAGGTATCAGTTTTGAACTGTGTCTTGCAGAATGGAGTTGGTTAAGTAAAGGCAGACTTGGGAGAAAGGAGGATGCTGGAGGGAACAATGTGCACAAAAGCAACAAAGGCCTGAAATAGCAAAATATATAAATGTCAAAAGTTCAGAATGTTAGTGTTGAGAAAGTGACAGAGAAATGGACCGAAGCTAGATCATGATGAAATTTTCAAGTAGTGCTAAAGGACTTTGATTCCCCCCGCACCCCCCCCCCCCCCCCAGAAAACAATGTGGAGCTTTTGTAGAAACTTAAGTAGGGTGGGGCACCTGGCTCAGTTGATTAAGCGTCCGACTTCGGTTCAGGTCATGATCTTGCAGGTGGTGAGTTCGAGCCCCACAATGGGGCTCTGTGCTGACAGCTCAGAGCCTGGAACCTGCTTCGGATTCCGTGTCTCCCTTCTCTCTGTTCTTCCCACTCATGCTCTGTCTGTCTCTCTCTCTCTCCTTTAAAAATAAATAAATATTTTAAAAATTTTTAATAAAAATAAACAAAAAGAAATTTAAGTAGAGCTAAGACATAATAATTTTGCATTTTTTTAAAAGGTAGCCCCTGGAGTCAAAATGGAATATACACTGGCAAGAAACAAGAGGGCTAGACCAATATAGAAGAGACTGCAGTAAAACAGGCAGGAAATTACATGGACCTGTAGAAAAGCAGTATCAGTAGGGTGGAGAGAAGAGGTCAGGCTCAATATGCTTAGAGGATAGAATTTGCAAGGTTTGGTGGCTGATTGTAAGTGAAGCATGAAGGAAAGGGAAGAATTTCTAAGTAATTCTCAATTTTCTGAATAGTTGCCCAAAACAAATCGGGTGGGTGAACATGTTTAGGACACACTGAAATTTTTGATGCAATTTTGAGATTATTGTACATATCAGCATCTATTTTTTTCTCTTTGTTTTATTTATTTAAAAAAATTTTTTTTAATGTTTAATTGTTTTTGAGAGAGACAGGGGCAGAACACGAGGGGGAGAGGGGCAGAGAGAGAGGGAGACACAGAATCGGAAGCAGGCTCCGGGCTCTGAGCTGTCAGCACAGAGTCCATCGCAGGTCTCGAGCTCACAAACAGCAAGATCATGACCTGAGACGAAGTCGGACACTTAACAGACTGAGCCACCCAGGCGCCCCTTCTTTTTATTTTAGAGAGAGCATGAGTGGTGGAGAGGGGTAGAGGAAAAGGGAGAGAGAATCTTAAGCAGGCCCCCCAGTCATCGTAGAACCCAACACAGGCTCAATCCCATGACCCTGCGGTCAAAATCAAGAGTCACATGTTCATCCGACTGAGCCATCCAGGCACCCCACACATATCAACATCTAAAAGGAGATGTCCAGAAAGATACAATATCTTAATCAAGGGGAAGATTGAGATAGGTATTTGGGAATCATGGCCTATGGGTGGAATTGGGAACCATCGGTCAGATTCTTACTGAGAACAGTGGTTTTTAAAGTGTAATTCTGCAACCTCTGGTTGACCCACAATGGTTTGCAGGCAGTCTGTTCACATGAAAGGAAAAATAAAATTGTTCACATGAATTTCACAAAATTGAAGTATAAGATTAATTATTGTTTAAAATATTTTTTAAAGATTAAGCATTATTCTCACAGAAATTCCATTACATGTTCAATAGTTACTGCGTCACATTCTCTACACAAACTGCATTATTGAGGTTATCTTGGAAAATATTTTCATGTTATGCTTTCTATCTGTTATTTTACATTGTAATTAATACCATTGTGCTGCATCCCCAACTCACAAAAATGACCGATATGACTCACTTAACAGAAAAGATGATCACAGCAACAAACCCTACAACACAGGAATGTTTCAATACAGAAAGATAAATAACACAATCCTCCAGTGAAATCTAAATATGACTCTTTCTGGGAAGGAATAAATACAGTGGAGAGTGGCTTGATACAAGGAATTGAAAAAGAAAAGTGCAGATAGGAAATGCCATTATAAATATCTGGATGTTGTATTTTACTGTACAGATTGTTCGTTCACCCTGTCCCCTGTAACGAAGCTTTGTGAAATAGTAACATGAAATTTTCTATGCTTCTGTGTATATATAAATATATGTATATATATATATACATGTCTATGATTTGCCTCCAGTAAACTAATCTAGTTTGCTGTCTGCTTTAGGGTCCCTTGAATTGAATTGCTCATGCCTCTGGCAATAGAGTTATCCTCTTGGGAGGAGAAGGCAGAAAGTGGTTTGTGTCAAGCTTCATGGCTTTAATTAGATCTTCTTTCCCTAAATTTAGTGACCTGCCTCCCTCTTTTATATCTGAGGTGACTGACATAGATGCTAACCAATCCCAGCTTTTTCTTTCCCATTTGGGGCACTGACAGACCATTTCCCTATGCTCTTTAGTAGAAATATTACCAAGCAGTTAGTATGCAAAATTTCTCATGACAGAGAGAAAGATATAAAGCCTGAAGAATTCTTCATACATTTGTTCCATACATTTGTTGTAATATTCACAAATTACCTCTTAGCAGAGAAATGACCCAAGCCTTATGTTTCCATGTTTTCCTGGTATGGTTGGTCAAAATCACTGTTTTCCAAATGAAGGAAGGGTCATGGCATGGCAAATGGTCATTGCAAGGCAGAATTATTCCAACAATCCCCTCACCATGCTATTAGAGAAGAGATTTTTGGGTTTTTGTTTTCTTTTGTTTTAGTGATTTATTTAAAAACCATGATATGGAATGGAAAGTGTGTGATAGGTACCCGTGACATGTGCAACAAGGAAGGACATTGGTACGTGAATAAAGGGGGCTTTTCCTCAAGTGCCAACGTCTAGGCTACTTTCTCAATAAAGAACAGCAGGAAAGTAAAAGTATGCCTCCAGATCTTAATTCAGAATGAAGGTAAATAGTGAAAACTGTGAAGGAGATCAATGTTTTGCCTCTTTTCCATGTCAACCAAAAAGATGGATAGCAAGTTCAAGTCTCTGCTTTTTCACATTTAAGTACAATGGATTTGAGAGGAAATAAGAGGTAAGCTAATAACATTTCCTCATGACGTGACAAAGCCAGTAAAGTACACATCTGTGGTTTTAAGGTTTTTGTCAAGTGGTGTATCTCTGAAACTTAACTCTCAAATGATTCCATAATAGTAATAATGGATACGTGCTATTATTATAATAATTATTATTCATTAAAAAGAGAGAAAGCAAATGTAGAATGTTAATAATTGGTAAATCTTGGGTAATAAATGGATATTTATTGTACTCTTCTTGCAGCTTTCACACACATTTGAAAATTCTCAAATTAAAAAATTGGGAGGGCCATTTGCAACTACATGGATGGAACTGGAGGGTATTATGCTAAGTGAAATTAGTCAGTCAGAGAGAGACAAAAATCATATGACTTCACCATATGAGGACTTTAAGAGACAAAACAGATGAACATAAGGGAAGGGAAGCAAAAATAATATAAAAACAGGGAGGGGGACAAAACAGAAGAGAATCTTAAATATGGAGAACAAAGGTTTACTGGAGGGGTTGTGGGAGGGGGGATGGGCTAAATGGGTAAGGGGCATTAAAGAATCTACTGCTGAAATTATTGTTGCACTATATGCTAACTAATTTGGATGTAAGTTAAAAAAATAAAAATAAAATTTTTTAAAAAATTGGGAGGAAATCTCCTGAGCCAAAACATCAGTATCTGTGAAACATCCCTAATCAAGGCTCTAAGGGGCTTTATTCTTTGACTTCATCCAATCTCCATTAAAGGAAAATTGTATATTAGAACAAGCTGTACTTTGGGATATTCTAAATTGAGATGTGGTATAGATTGAGGCAGAAGCCTCTTTTGCTGTAGCCTGACTACTATTTAGAAGTGGATCCAGGGGTCCCTGGGTGGCTCAGTCAGTTAAGCATCTGACTCTTGGTTTTAGCTCAGGTCATGATCTCGTGTCATGAGTTCCAGCCCCGCACCAGGTTCGGTGGTCACCGTTTGGAGCCTGCTTGGAATTCTCTCTCTCCTGCTCTCTCTGCCCCTCCCTGCTCACTCTCTCTCTCTCTCTCTCTCTCAAAAAATAAATGAAAAAAACTTTTTATAAATAAAAAATAAATAAAAGTGGATCCAAATTTTAACGTAAAATTCCAGTTGAGCTCTTGTCAATACAAAATTATAGATTGTTTTTGCCCTTTTTTTAATAAAACAAAAAATTTCAAGTATAATGCACACAATTAGACCAAATATGAGCAAATCCAAAATAAATACACATAACTTTATTATATAAATGAAAGTCAACCAAATGTGCAAACATACACATTTGCATGTAGATACCCTCAGAAGGTTGAAAAGAAGCTGGTAGGGCACCTGGATGGTTCAGTCAGTGAATTGTCTGACTCTTGGTTTTGGCTCAGGTCATGATCTCATGGCTCATGGGTTCCAGCCCCACATTGGGCTCTGCACTGACAGCACAGAGCCTGCTTGGGATTCTCTCTCTCCCTCTCTTTTTGCTCCTTTCCCACTCATTCTCTTTCATTTTCTCTCTCTCTCTCTCTCTCTCTCTCTCAAAATAAATAAAATAAACATTAAAAAATAAATAAAATAAAATAAATAAAATAAAATAAAATAAAATAAAATAAAATAAAAACAATCTGGTATTGTTGTTTCCTCTAGAAAAGGAAATTGATTGACTACAAAACACTATTGCCTCCTTCAGATCTTTGATATTATTGTAGTATGTGGATTTAGAAATTAAGAAAATAATAATTAAAAACAAAGGAAAAAAAAGTTGATCACCACTGGGGCAGAAGCCCATAAATCAGAACATATGCAGCTTTTATGAAGCTTGAGGTTTAGATAACTTGGGAAGACAGTAGTGTTCTTTAAGAAAAAGAATTCAAATTTAGGTTTGAATGTGAGTATTTATTTAGAATGAAAAATTATAGATTATAAATTTTTATAATACTAAGAAACAACGCAAATATTTTGAAATCTGGAAATATTATATTTTCATTAAATGCCAGCCTTATCCATTCAGACTGCTCTGTAACAAAATACCATAGGCTGGGCACCTTCAAAACAACAGAAATTTATTTCTCATGGTTCTAGAGGCAGGGAAGTTCAAGATGGAGATATAAGTATAGTCAAGTTCTGGTGAGAGTCTTCTTCCTGGTTCATAACAGTACTTCCTGGTTGTGTCCTCACTTGGGGGCTGGGGAGCTCTACGGGGTCTCTTTTTTAAGAACATTAACCCATTCATGAGGGCTCCACCTTCATGACCTAACCAGCTCCCAAAGGCCCCACCTCCAATACCATCGCATTGGACATTAGGATTTCAACATACGAATTTACAGGGACAAAAATATTCAGACCATATCAGTGCCTGACACATCTTTCACCTTTTTTTTTTTTAATTTTTCTTGCCTGAATATTGTTTGATAGCCTCTTTGCCCACTAATTTCAACATACTAATTTTATGGAAAGATTAGGAGTACAAGTCAGGATTTCCCCAACATGACTGATCAATTTTAAATATTATTATTGGTATTTAAATGCCTAAAACATGTGATTTTACTCATAGACACAAATGCTATTTGTAATATTGCTACAGATTTGTGACTGACAAGAAAAAAAAATCTATTTTATGTGATTTTTATCAGAAAGAGGGGGGAAAAAACTGCATCTGCTGCATTTTCATATATATTTTTGCTCAGTGGGAACTTATATTTTGCTTTTAAATGTTTATTTTTATCTTTGAGAGAAAGGGTGAGTGGGGGAGGGTCGAGAGAGAGAGAGGAGGACGGAGAGAGAATGCACATGATTGGGGGAGGAGCAGAGAGATAGGGGGACAGAGGATCTGAAGCGGCTCTGTGCTGACAGCAGAGAGCCTGATGCGGGGCTTGAACTCACGAACCATGAGATCTTGGCCTGAGCTGAAGTTGGACACTTAATTGGTGAGCCACCCAGGTGCCCTAAGTGGAAACTTCTAAATAGAAGTTGACCAGGTGCGTTTAAAAACCAGATCCTTTTCCATACACTAGCTTTTGTGTCTATTTTTAATGTCAAGTTTTGTTTCTTTTCTACCACCTACATGTTTCTGGTGCTATGGACACCAGACACATGATGGACAGGACACATGATTCATATTCATCAGTCTACCTCCAGCCCTGTACCATTGTGTCAAGATTCTAGGTGAGTTGGTTTCATTGTGTGGGTGTCCCTCCTACTCTGCGATAACTCAGAGTTATCAACCTCATAAATAACCTATTAAACACACACCAAACTTGTCTCCAACTCAGCTTTCTTTTAGCTAGTTCCCCCAAAATGCTCACAACCTCTGCAAAAATCCCCAGCACAATGGGAAGTGTGAAAGGAGGGAAGTCTGAATGGAAAGAGGCAGCCATATTTACCAGTTATCATTAAAATAATTTCTAGAAATGTATATAATTGGATTATTCTGATCAGTTGTTTTGAATGCCAATAGTTATTTCAATGATAAGTCACCCCAAAGACGATTTGATAGTGGAAGCAAAATGGAAACATGAGTTTAAGGAGAACAAGGAACAACATCAAATTTCTAACCGCTGAAAAAAATCTTGTTCATGTATTTTAAATGAATAATGATGGCATCAAATCTATATGGTATTTTAATTATCTTTTAAACTTTTAAATATGCTGTAGAAGTTTAATTTTAAAATGCCATAGTTAAGTAAAATTACATCTTTTTACTTTTTAAACTTCTCATGAAAATTTTTAATATTAATTATAAAATGTTCAACAGGGTATGTGGTTTTTCAAAATGATTTTAGGATGTATATGAACAAAAATGCCTAATACCAATGCCCTAAATTCTCTAAGCTTTTTGCCTGTACAAAGCAATTCATCATTAATCTGTGAGCATGGATGACTGTAGTTCCCCATAGAAATTTCACAAAACTGTGAGTTAATATTTTATGCTCCTCATTAGTGGGATTAAAATTTTAGTGGGATAAAATTATTCTACTCTTAAAAATCCTTCTGAAAACCTTTTATTATGCCACCAGGATCCCTATAGGATATATACTTCCCTAAGGTAGGGAAGTTTATTCATCTTGATACACAGATATGGGTGGTCCCTAAAACATCACAATATCATTCTCAGTTGGGTGTCCCCAAAATGGGGACTCAAGTTCAGCTGAATTTAAATAGTTTCCCTTAGACTAGGTTCCCTAGCACCTAATTACACCTTAACCACCTTGGTTGTTACTTACATTGGACCTATTTTACTTATCCTAATGCTTTTATGGTTTTATTGTTTCTATGAATGAGTGGATTGCTTTCTTTCTTTGACCTTTAACTCATCTACTTGTTAAGCAAATAACACATAAATGAACTTGGATAAATTCAGTTGAATTAAGCAAATCATCAACCTGAATCAAAATACTCAGGTTAGATGATGGTATTATTGACTAGATACAGTCACAGAAGTACTAAATTAGCAATGTATTTATTAAATAGTCAGAAAATTAAATAACTAAAATTATTACATTTTATTTTTCCGACTGATAATCCTAATTATTCTTCTTTTGTGACTAAAAATTTAGGAATTAGAACTAGGGCACATTGGAACGTTGTAGACACTACCAAAAAGGAAACAGTAGCCACCTAGACACATATTATGGATTAAAAAAATTATGATAGGGTGCCTGGGTGGCTCAGTCACTTAAGCTTCTGACTCAGTTTCGGCTTAGATCATGATCTCACAGTTTGTGAGTTCAAGCCCTGTATCGAGCTCGGTGCTGACAGTGTAGAGCCTTCTTGAGATTCTCTCTCCCTCTCTCCCTGCCTCTCCCCTGCTCAATCTTATCTCTCTCTCTCAAAATAAGTAAACATTTAAAAAATAATTAATAAAATAATAATAATTATTATTATAAGTCAAAATCATAGTTAGCAACCCAACCTTAGTAAATGCAAAAAAGAAATCACCAGGGTATTAAGTTCTAAAATATTTTGCAGAGCTACTTAAAATAATTCAATACAATCAATGTTATATTTATAAAACATTACAGAGGTTCTTTAAATTTGAGGAATGAATGCATTTGTGATAAGCCTTCTGTAAGATAATACTACATATAATGAACTGATTCCCTTTAATTAAATCGTTCATTTCATTATGTATTTGTGAGGGAAAAAGAATCCACTCAGTGGAGTCTATTGAAAAATTTGATAGAGGAAAAAATTAAGTTGAGGGGCTTTACCCGTATCTCTCCAGAGATGATTCCACATAGAAAGCACAGCCCCCATCTTTCATTTGCTTGAGAACCTCCATGAAGTCTTTCTGATTCTTTAAAACCACAACAATAACAGACAACAAAACACTATGTTAGCTACTCTTGTGTTCTATCATTCTGGCAAAGTGTAGGTCAAAAATCTTAAATTGTCTTACAAATGATTCCATTTTATCTTAGATAAATTCTCAGTGCAATATCTAAGCTATCTTAGGCAGATCAAGGCAGTTGCCAACCTGCTATGGGAGTGTCTCTCTCCAGGAGTCATACAATGCTTATAAAGTGGTTCCTCTTCAAGAGTATACATATTTTATTTGCTCTTTTGACCTTGACAGAGAATCCATCACAAAAATTTTTATACCATCTTTATTCCTTTGCAAAATGTTAATTAAAAGAGTTCCCCATACTTTATTTTAGAGTCCTGCCTCTTTTAAGTCTTTCTCCTATAATCTAAATATGCGGTCCATGTCTCTACTGCAGCAATGGTGTGCCTTACTTGATTCCTCTATTGCTGAAGTGTTCTTATAGTAAAAATATTACACCCCAAAATTCCTTTCTCCTCATTGTCCTATGTAGTTCAATGAAAGCTTATTTCCAAATATTCTGCCACCCCCAATTAATGGGACCAGGACAGAATTGTAGATATCAGGGCCAAAGAATGAACAAAACTTATTTGATTTGTTGTAGTTTTGGCCTTCCTGGTATAAGTTATTATTAATGATTGAGAAGTTTAAGATGTTGGTTTTTTAGGGGAGCCTAGGTGTCTCAATCAGTTAAGTGCCCAACTTTGGCTCAGGTCATGATCTTGAGGTTCATGAGTTCAAGCCCCACATCGGGCTCTGTGCTGATAGCTCAGGGCCTGGAGCCTACCACAGATTCTGTCTCCCTCTCTCTCTGCCCCTCCCCAGCTCATACTCTGTCTCACTCTCTCAAAAATAAATAAACATTAAAAAAATTTTTTGAAGAGATGTTGGTTTTTTAATTTTGTTTTGTTTTTTTAGTAACTTTCTGCCCAATCAAGAAGGGAAATAGGAAAGCTTTCTCTATAGTTTTTGAATCTGAGCCCTTCACTTGCCTTTGCAAGTGAGAAGCATTTCGTGGGATTGGGGAAAGGAATAAATGCTCAATATTTCAAGCTCTAAGCACTATTGTCTAAAGTGCTTTCCTTTCTGGGGGACTCCATGTATAATTTTTTTTAATGTTTATTTATTTATTTTTGAAAGAGAGAGTGTGTGTGTGCATGCATGAGGGGGTAGGGGCAGAGAGAGGGAGACAAAGAATCCCAAACAGGCTCCAAGCTGTCAGCACAGAGCCTGATGTGGGGCTGGAACCCACAGAGAGGCCATGACCTGAGCTGAAATCAAGAGACGGATGCTTAACCGACTGAGTCACCCAGGCACCCCATCCGTGTACTATTCTTAAAATCACAAATTCTCCGTAGCTTTAAAACCAGAGATGGCTCTCTGTTGAGGTGTATACCACACACTAGAGAAAATAGGCCTTTAATTCGTTTTGTGAATGGAGAGACACATGCACAATTGCAGTATTTACTGTTAATTATCTTAGAATCAAAGAAGACAACTATATGCAAATTTTTCCTTATTTTTTCACCTACTGTCTAAATCTTAACAGTTGACATTTTGATTGATATTTTTTATTATTTTCTGTTTTTTTCCCTTTCTCACATTTTGTGTTCTTAAGACACAAAAACTCACAGGGGCGCCTGGGTGGCTCAGTCGGTTAAGCATCTGACTTCGGCTCAGGTCATGATCTCGAGGTTTGTGAGTTTGAGCCCTGCATGGGGCTCCGTGCGGACAGCTCAGAGCCTGGAGCCTGCTTCAGATTCTGTGTCTGCCTCTCTCTCTGCCCCTCCCCCACTCATTATCTGTCCCTCTCTCTGACAAAAAAAAAAAAAAACATTAAAAGAAAAAAAAGAAATAAAAATGCTTAACTTAAGAAAGGTATGATAACATGTATTAAAAGATAACCTGAGGTGTATTATCTAAGAGTTTTAGTAACTTTCTAAATCAAAAACCAATTTGAATTGGGCAGGGCCAAACCGGAAGTGGTTAGAGTACTCTCCCAGCAGAAGCCAGAGCAAAGAGTTTTGTAAAGAAAAGGCAGAAAAAAAACAAAGAAAACTTTTGATTGGCTGTAGGTTAAGCACTTGCCTTGTTTAGAAAAGTTTAGTTGACTGTTTGTGATTGGTTGCCTATAGTTTTTTATTTCTTAGCCTTGAGGCATTTCCTGGCTTAGGTTTTGGTTTGCTGATGTAGGTTGCTGAGGTATCAACACCATCTCTGTCTAATGACCTCCTTGGTTAATTACTTTAACACAGACATATGAATTGAATTTTTAAAGTTCAAACAACCTTTCCTCAATCGGGTTTTAGATACCCCTCCAGTAAGTAGATAGAAGATCATCCTTGATGAGTTACAGTAGTCTGGGGATTATGAAGCACCCTATCCCCAACCCCACTTCATATCCTACACTAGATCAAGGTAACTGAATAGCAGAAGCTCCACGGAGCAGGAATCAGGGGCAAGTTTTTGTACAGACTGCTGAGAACGTCGGCGTAGAAGGGCAAATGGCAGAGTTATGAGAGCCTCAAATGGGGAGAAGGAGAAGTATTCAGCTCTGTCTGCAGCTGGCTGTGGGACTGAGTTCAGATTATCTGGGTATCATGAGAGAGTATTGCAGGATCTGGGGTTTGTTGTCCCAACGCTTCAAAAAATGAAGAAGTGGACACAAAATGAGCAGCGGGCAAAAGTTTATTAGAATATAACACTAGAAAGTAAGAGTAGTAGGAAAACTCTCTCTTTACAGAGAGGGGACATTTGAAGTGAATGCTCACCGACAATAGGCAAGGGTCCTTGTTTTATAAGGTTCTAGTTGCCCCCCTCCCCTTCCCCCTTGTTCCTTCTCAAGTTCTACCCTTACTGGCTGGATAACTCTAGGTGCTGTGTAGTCCATTCTTGGTTGGCTGTGGCCATACCTTCGTTATGGGTCATAGGTTTTATGGTCTACTTATTTTTAGTCAGGTCTTTATCAAATTCTTGAGGGAAACCTGAGGGGAGTAGGTGGTGTCTGTTACTTTCTTAAGAGGAACCTTAAGCCTGAGGGGGTTTGCTGAGGTCAGACACTCCCAGCATTTTTCCAAAATATGTGTTTTTCCCCCACCCAGGGACCTCAGGTCCTATCCTTTCCCTCTCTGCCTATTTTATCCTATGTTTTCCTATCATAAGAGGACCTGTAAACCAAAATGGAAAGTATTCACTTATACAACAAAACAACCGAAGGCCTAAATTCTACAAAAACAATTGCATTGACTTGTTCACTACTGAGTAAAATATAATATTGGTAATTCATGAAAGCTCTTAAAAAGACAAATTCAAAGGTAGATTTCATCATCAGTCTTAAATGAACCATCTGTAGCTACCATTTTGTTGTTGCAAGTGTGCCAACTAGCTTAACTCTGATTTCTTCAGAATAAAGTTGAACATCTAACTACTACAAAGGTAAATATAACCATGCTAATGACACTTCTATGAGTAGTATGAATTTATGTCAATTAAACAATGGTATGTAAATTTGAGAGCTTTGCAGAGATATACAATATTTTCCAATTAGAAATTCCGTATTACAAACACCATTTGAGATTATTAATTTTCAATGGCATATTAGGAAAATCATATTAATATTTATCCTAATAATTTTAACAATAAATCAGTGACCCTCTTGGCAACTTTGTTCCTTCTTTATGACTACTTAGATTTCTTTTAAAAGTTTTTAGTAATAACAACCAACACAACAGAAATAAAAACAGTAAGAGAATATTATGAGCAATTATATGCCAAAAAAATGGGCAATCTGGAAGAAATGGACAAATTTCTAGAAACATATACACTACCAACACTGAAACAGGAAGAAATAGAAAATTTGAACAGACCCATAACCAGTAAGGAAATCGAATTAGTAATCAAAAATCTGCCAAAAAACAAGAGTCCAGGGCCAGATGGCTTTCTAGGGGAATTCTACCAAACATTTAAGGAAGAGTTAACACCTATTCTCATGAAACTGTTCCAAAAAATAGAAATGGAAGGAAAACTTCCAAACTCTTTCTATGAAGCCAGCATTACCCTGATTCCAAAACCAGACAGAGACCCCACTAAAAAGGAAACTATAGACGAATTTCCCTGATGAACATGGATGCAAAAATCCTCAACAAGGTATTAGCCAACCGGACCCAACAATACATTAAAAATATTATTCACACAACCAACTGGGATTTATACCTGAGACGCAGGGCTGGTTCAATATCCACAAAACAATTCACGTCATTCATCACATCAATAAAAGAAAGGACAAGAACCATATGATCCTCTCAATAGATGCAGAGAAAGCATGTGACAAAATACAGCATCCTTTCTTGATAAAAACCCTCAAGAAAGTAGGGATAGAAGGATCATACCTCAAAATGATAAAAGCTGTATACAAGCCACCCAATGCTAATATCATCCTCAATGGGGAAAAACAGAGTTTTCCCCCTAAGGTCAGAAACAAGACAGGGATGTCCACTCTCACCACTGTTATTCAACATAGCATTGGAAGTCTTAGCCTCTGCAATCAGACAACACAAAGAAATAAAAGGTACCCAAATCAGCCAGGAGGAGGTCAAACTTTCACTCTTTGCAGATGACATAATACTTTATATGGAAACCCCAAAAGATTCCACCAAAAAACTGCTAGAACTGATTCATGAATTCAGCACAGTTGCAGGATATAAAATCAATGCACAGAAATCGGTTGCATTCCTATACACCAACAATGAAGTGACAGAAAGAGAAATCAAGGAGTCGATCCCATTTACAGTTGCACCAAAAACCATAAAATACCTAGGAATAAATCTAACCAAAGAGGTGAAAAATCTATACACTGAAAACTATAGAAAGCTGATGAAAGAAATTGAAGAAGACACAAAGAAATGGAAAAAGATTCCATGCTCCTGGATAGGAAGAACAAATAGTGTTAAAATGTCGATACTCCCCAAAGCAATCTACATATTCAACACGATTCCTATCAAAGTAACACCAGCACTCTTCACAGAGCTAGAACAAATAATCCTAAAATTTGTATGGAACCAGAAAAGACCCCAAATAGCCAAAGCAATGTTGAAAAAGAAAACCAAAGCAGGAGCCATCAAATTCCTGACTTCAAGATGTGTTACAAAACTGTAATCAAGACAGTATGGTACTGGCACAAGAACAGACACTCAGATCAATGGAATAGAATAGAGAACCCAGAAATGGACCCACAAATGTATGGCCAACTCATTTTTGACCAAGCAGGAAAGAATATCCAATGTAATAAAGACAGACTCTTCAGCAAGTGGTGCTGGGAAAACTGGACAGCGACATGCAGAAGAATGAACCTGGACCACTTACACCATACACAAAGATAAACTCAAAGTGGATGAAAGACCTCAATGTAAGACAGGAAGCTATCAAAATCCTCGAGAAGAAACCAGGCAAAAACCTCTTTGATCTTGCCTGCAGCAATTTCTTACTCAACATGTCTCCAGAGGCAAGAGAAACAAAATCAAAAATGAACTACTGGGACCTCATCAAAATAAAAAGCTTTTGCAGAGCGAAGGAAACAATCAGCAAAACTAAAAGGCAACTGACAGAATGGGAGAAGATATTTGCAAACAACATATCAAATAAAGGGTTAGTATCCAAAATCGACAAAGAACTTACCAAACTAAACACCCAAAAAACAAATAATCCAGTGAAGAAATGGGCAAAAGACATGAATAGACACTTCTCCAAAGAAGACATCCAGATGGCCAACCAACACATGAGGAAATGCTCAACATCACTCATCATCAGGGAAATACAAATGAAAACCACCATGAGATACCACCTTACATCTGTCAGAATGGCTAACATTAACAATTCACGCAACAACAGATGTCGGTGAGGATGCGGAGAAAGAGGATCTCTTTTGCATTGTTGGTGGGAATGCAAGCTGGTGCAGCCACTCTGGAAAACAGTATGGAGGTTTCTCAAAAAACTAAAAATAGAACTACCCTATGACCCAGCAATTGCACTACTAGGCATTTATCCAAGGGATACAGGTGTGCTGTTTCAAAGGGACACATGCACCCCCATGTTTATAGCAGCACTATCGACAATAGCCAAAGTATGGAAAGAGCCCAAATGTCCATCGATGGATGAATGGATAAAGATGTGATATATATATATATATATATATATATATATATATATATGTGTGTGTATATATATGTATGCAATGTATATATATATGTATATATATATATATATATATATATACACACACACACACACACACACACACAATGGAGTATTACTCAGCAATCAAAAAGAATGAAACCTTGCCATTTGCAACTACGTGGATGGAACTGAAGGGTATTATGCTAAGTGAAATGAGTCACTCAGAGAAAGACAAAAATCATATGACTTCATTCATATGAGGACTTTAAGAGAGGAAACAGGGAAGGAAAACAAAAATAATAGAAAAACAGGGAGGGGGACAAAACAAAAGAGACCCTTAAATATGGAGAACAAACCGAGGGTTGCTGGAGGGGTTGTGGGAGGGGTGATGGGCTAAATGGGTAAGCGGCATTAAGGAATCTACTGAAATCATTGCTTCACTATATATGAACTAATTTGGATGTAAATTTTAAAAAATAAAGTTAAATCAAAAATAAATAAATAAAAATAAATAAAAGTTTTTAGTAATAGTAGTAACTAAGTAAGTCTCAAAATAGGGTGGTCAACACTTCATTTACAGACTACAAATGTAATCTGGTTGTATTCTATGGGCATAATTCAACCTTTTCTCATGAAAAAATTATCTTTGATTAGTAGTTGTGATATTGTGATTTATAATAAGAAATATATATTTGATCTACATTCCTCATTCCTGGTCCCAACCTCCTAAAACCTTCGGAATTTCCTCAAAGATTGGAACAATGTAAGTGTCTTTTGTTTTGGTCTCTCCTCTTCAAACTGCTCCAGAGTGATAAAGGTGAAAGCACCTTTTGTTATTCATAACAAGGCCCTTTCAACTACACCTGAGTTTATGGTAATGAGATGACTTTTGGAAGTCCCCTAAGGATGGTGTCTTGTTGCCAGGGGAACCAACTCCCTGATTATGGGATTTGAGCTTTGGGTCCCACCTTCTAACCTCTAGGTGGGCGGGTGTGGGGGTTACTGAATTTTGAATTAACCATCAATGGCCAAGATTTAATCAATTGTGCCTCTGTAATAAAGCCTCCATAAGAATTCAAAAGGATGAGATTCACAGAGCTTCTGGGTTGTTAATAACATAGAGGTGCTGGGAGAGTAGCATGCCTGGAGAGGCCATGGGGGTTCCATGTCATGAGCTGAGAATAGAAGTTAAAGTGATAGAGAGAGATTTTATTTAAAATAAAACACACACAAAAAAACCCAAAACTATTTCAATAGAGGAAGAGAAATTCCTTAGAATAGAATTGGGCTGTATTCCAAATACAACCAGAACAAGTGGAGAATTATAACCAAGGAACAAGTTGAAGGGAGGAGCATTGGTGGATGGAAATTACTAATAGCAGACATTAATTCTGGGAGATTCTAGCTGAAATGACCTAATATGATTCTTGCAGAAGGCAGGCCAGGGTGCTCAAATATCGTCTGTGTGCTGTGTGTGTGTGTGTGTGTGTGTGTGTGTGTGCATGTGTGTGTGGGGGGGGGGGGTGCAGAATAGTGAGGGTTCAGAGTTTGGACATCAAGAATGGGGAATTCTCACTAAAATGACTTATCTGGATTCTGTGGAAAGGGTGTTCTACAAGGCAGTACAGCCCAAGGGATGGGTTGTAGGAGAGAAGGTTCAGGGGAACCTAACATTTGGTCAAGCAAAGAATCTTTTTCATGCCTTTCTTCCATAGTTTGCCCCATGCATCTCTTCCATTGGGGTGTTTATTTGTATCCTTTGAAATATCCTTTATGTTAAAAAACAAAAATTCAAATTAGTAAATTTGATGATCTAATTAGCTTTTTTTTTTTAACATTTATTAATTTTGCAAGACAGAGAGAGAGTGCAAATGGGGAAGGGGCAGAGAGAGAGGGAGACACAGAATTCAAAGCAGGCTCCAGGCTGTCAACACAGAGCCTGATGAGGGGCTCCAACACACAGACCCCAAGATCATGACCTGAGCCAAAGTCAGCCACCTAACCAACTGAGCCACCCAGGCGCCCCGATCTAATTGGCTTTATTCAGTGATTCTTGAATTGGGCATCCTCCCATGTAACAATAGAAAGTTGCTCCTAGGAGCTGTACAAAAGGGAGGCAGAAACAGGGCAGGACAGGAAGTTATTAGTAAAAGAAAAGAAAACATCATTTCAGGCAAGATCACCTTCCTTTGGGGGAAGAGCAGATGACCTCACTAGTGGGGTCAGGAAATTCCACATTGACTGGTTAAAGGTCACATTCAGTCAGTTAAGTCTTGGTTTGCTGTCTTAGGAGCAAGTAATGCCACTGAGGTCCTGTTATTGGTATCTTTTTCTTTTCCTTTCTTTTTTTAACATCGTAATAAATCATTAATAGTAAGTGACATGTTCCCCCTGAGTTCTGTGAGCCATTCTAGGAAGTAATTGAACTTGAAGAGGGGATCATGTTTATAGCCAGTTGATAGGTCAGAAGCCCAGATGAGAGCATGGACTTGTGTTTGACATCTGAAGGGAGATAAGGAGCAGTCTTGTGGGATTGAACTCATAATGGTGGGAACTGATGCTAACTCGAGATATATAGTGTCAGAGTTGAGTTAAATTGTAGGACACCCAGCTGGTGTTGGGAGAATCAGAGAATTGCTTAGTACGGAGAAATATTGCCACACGTTTGGTGACCAGAAGGGTCAGAGGTGAAGTATTCTGTGAGTAGAGTATAGTATTGAGACTAGAGGAGAAACACAGGAATGTATTTTCCCTCTACAGTAGTTAATTTCAGGATCTATATAGTCAGGACTTTTTAGCAATGACAGAAACCCAGCTTAAACTAGCTTACTTAGAATAGAAATATATTGGCTCAAATAATCTATAATAATGGTATTTCTGTTCCCACACATGAGTTAATCCAAGTTCAAACAATATCATCAAGTTCTCTTGGCTCTGCTTGTCTTTGTATGTTGGCAATCTCCATGTTACAGAGATAATAGCTAATGATGGTCCCAGAGTAGTCCACACTGGTAGTCCATATGAAAGACAATTTTGCTCCACTAATTTTTGCTTTGGGTGGTTGTACTCCAACTCCAAACATGACCAAGGAAATTGGCCAAGTATCAGTCACATGCCTACCTCTGTTGGCAGAAAAAACGAAACAACTAGTGAAGAAAAAGAAAGAAAAACTTGTTAGCCAAAAAAGTTAATATAAGAGGGATCAGCAAGCAAATTATAATCATCATAAAACCCACTGAAATGGCTGTAAACTTCGGAATGTATATAACAGACCTGTAATATTACGAAGGAATAATTGGACAGGGGTAGGATGCTAAAAGCCAGTTACAGGATCTGCCCTGCAATGGAGAACAAGTCAAAACAAAATCAGTTGGACAAAGCACATTATTAGTTAGACTGCAGACTAATTCTATGGTCTGGACTCAGGAATCAACAGAGTCTCCACAGACCTGATGCTTTCCTAGAAATTTAAGAAGTGCTATCCCTCAAATTTTTTAAATGTTCCTAACTATACCTGGAAGTCCAAGGAATCTGTGAGATGTCTGGAGTTCCATGGCTCCTCTAGGGAGCCCTAGTAGATGTGATGGTGTCTAGAGACCCATGGAATCCCATGGATGCTGGCCAAATTAGAAATGTAGACCAGATATTCCCACTGTGTGTTAATTGTGTATTAGGGTAGTGGTTCTCAAAGTCTGGACTCCAACTAGCAGCATCAGCAACAGCTGGAAACTTGTTAGAAAGGCAGATTCTCAGGTCCTCACCCCAGGACTATTGAAGGGGAAACTCTGGGGCTGGGGCCCAGCATCTGTGTTTTAACAAACCTTCTAGATGATGCCGATGCAACTGAAGTTTGAGAACCACGATCCAGAGCAGACTGGAAATGAACTTTACTAGCCAGACTCTTGAAAACATACTTTATTATGGTTCACATTATTGATCTGTCAGAAGAAAATGGAGTCGTTGCTCCGAATAACTCCCAACCGAGTTCATGAAGAATTATGGCTTCAGTGTAGATTATACTGTTAGCTGGTCATTTATTCCATAAATAAATGTACTGTATAATTATATGGAAACAAAATGTTTTGGTGGGGTTTTTTCTTTTTCATTTATTCTGTATAAATAGGCTGTTGTTATTATCCAAATTAATAGCTGTATTACACTCTGATTTATGTAACGCAATGTAAAATTGCCATAATTACATTTCATGAAAAACACAGCTTGTATGGGAATGCTAAAATGATCAATATAATGTGACATCCTGCATTACACAAATATAGGAATGCACCCAAAAGTTAGTTCTTGGAAAGTATTAATCATAGTTTTAGATAATAGAAGACACATTAAACAATACAATTGTGATTATATAGTATTAGCAATAAATAACTTGAAAGTCAATTACACCCTTGCTCTGATATGAAAGTGTAGGGAAGGCAGAGACATTTAAAACGCAGGTAAGCAAATATTGAGAATCTACAGTTGGTGGTAATTAACAGCTGACACTGATAGAGCCCTTACATGTGCCAAACACTGTGTTAGGAGTTTGATGAATACTAACTCAGCGGAGCCTGAAAACTTTCCTCTGAAGTACATTTCTTTTATTCATTCCCTTCTCTTCAGAAAAGTTAGAAAAGTTAATCACGCTTTGCCTAGGGTTAAACAACTGATAGAGAAGGAAGCACGGCTCAAACCCAGTCTTTCACTACTTTGAAATAGGTGCTCCGAAGGACCAAACTATGAGAGTAGAACAACACATGAAAAAACAAAAGAGTAACCTTGTGACCTTGCATTATGTAATGATTTCTTAAATATGATACCAAAACCACAAGCAACAACAACAATATATATATAAATAATTATAATATATAATTATAATATATATACATATATTACATATATTATAATTATATATATAGAAATATATATATATATATATAAATTGGACTTCATAAAAATGAAACGCTTTTGTGCTTTGAAGAATATCAAGAAAGTGAACAACCCAGTGAATGATAGAAAACATTTAAAAATTGTATCTGGTAAGGATTTTGTATCTAGAACAAATTGAAGAACTTCTACAACTTATTATAAGCTGAAGGTTTGCGTCCCTGCAAATTTCCTATATTGAAGGCCTAATGCCCAGTGTGGCTCTATGGGCATTAGGCCCATTAGATGGGGCATTTAAGGATGTAATAAAGGTTAAATGAGGTCATAAGGGTGGGGCCCTGAACCAATAGCATTAGCACTGGAGACAGCAAAAAAACTCTCTCTCTCCATCTTTCTGTCTCTTTTTCCTCAGAGAAAAGGCCATGGAATAGAAAGAATTAATTTGCAAAGCAGGAAGGGAGCTCTTACCAGAACCCAAACCTGCCAGACCTTGATCTTGGATTTTTTAGGCTCCAGAACTGTGAGAAAATAAATTTATGTTGTTTAAGCCACACAGTCTTTTGGTATTTTGTTATGACAGCCCAAGCAGACTAATACACAACTCAGTAATAAAAGATAATCCGAATGAAAATGTGCAAAGGACCTGAATAAACATTTCTCCAAGGAAGACATACAAATGGCCAGTAAACACATGAATTTTTTTTCTTTTTAAAAAAAAATATTTTTTTAACGTTTATTTATTTTTGAGACAGAGAGAGACAGAGCATGAACAGGGGAGGGGTAGAGAGAGAGGGAGACACAGAATCAGAAACAGGCTCCAGGCTCTGAGCTGTCAGCACAGAGCCCGACGCAGGGCTTGAACTCACAGACCGTGAGATCATGACCTGAGCCGAAGTCAGATGCCTAACCGACTGAGCCACCCAGGCGCCCCATGAATTTTTTTTCTATATCACTAGTGATCAGGGATATCAGAATCATAATGAGATATCACTTCATATGTACTAGAATAGCTAAAAATTTAAAAACCAAAGGTTGGAAAAGATGTAGAGAAATTGGGACCTTCATAACACTACACTGTTGGTGGGAATTTAAGATGGGGAAGTCACTTTGGAAAAGGGACTGACAGTTTGTCAAGTGACTAAACATAGAGTTACCATATAACCTAGTAAGTCCACTCTTAAGTATATACCCAAGAGAAATAAAACATATGTCCACACAAACACTTGTGTACAAATGCTCAAGCAGCATTATTCATAATAGCCAAAAGGTAAAAACACTCAAATGTCTATCACCTGATGAATGAATAAAGAAAATATAGTATATTCACACAATGGAATATTATTCAGGTATGTGTCTTCCTGAAAAGGAATCAAGTTAGGGCACATATTGTATGAAAATGTCCAGAATAGACAAGTCTATAAAGACAGAAAATAGACTGATGAAAAATTGCCCAGGGCTGGAGGGCTGTGGGATAGGGTTTGTGTGGTGACAGTTAAAGGGTACAAGACGTCCTTTAGGACTGACAAATGTTCTGAAATGGATTCTGGTGATAGTTGCACCACTCTGTGAATATACTTTTTCAAAAAATTGAATTATGCATTTTAAAGATTTTTTTTTTCAACGTTTATTTATTTTTGGGACAGAGAGAGACAGAGCATGAACGGGGGAGGGGCAGAGAGAGAGGGAGACACAGAATCGGAAACAGGCTCCAGGCTCTGAGCCATCAGCCCAGAGCCCGACGCGGGGCTCGAACTCACGGACCGCGAGATCGTGACCTGGCTGAAGTCGGACGCTTAACCGACTGTGCCACCCAGGCGCCCGAATTATGCATTTTAAATGGGTATATTGAATGGTTATATCTCGGTAAAGCTGTTACTGAAAAAAAGAGTGGAGATAGAGAATGATTAGTGTCCTTGAGAGAGTGAAGGTTTAGGATAGCTGTTGGGGTAAGTGTGGTAGGACTTGCCAAGGATAACTATTTCTGTCCAGTGGTGAGAAACCAATTAAAATAAGATTGTGTGCATATTCAGGACTTTCAAGCCTGCAAGGTCAGCGTTCTTCAGCCCAGAGCCTGGAGGACAGAGAGAGAAAACAGGCTGGAAGACTTGCACCAAAGGGTGCAGACTTTGGTTAGCGTATGTCGTTCCTGGGGTTCTTTTCTTTCTTCTCTGATCATTCCTTCTTGGTCTCCTTTCTCTTGTCATCCTTCAAATGTCTGTGTCCTCAGGGACTCCACATGCCAGCCCTCTACTCTTCTTTCTCCACATGCTCTCTCTTGGTGAGCACACGCTGTCTTATGTTTCAGCTGCTACGTACATTTTGCTGGGTCCAGAGTATATGTCCCCAGCTCAGACCTTCCCTGAGCATAGCCCCAATTATTCAGCTGCCCATTAGACATCTCCATCTGATTGTCCCACACATGTCCTAAACTAAATTGCCCAACCTTGCACTTTCTCCATCCAGCTTATCAGCTTCTACTCCCTATCTTGAAAAATGGGTAAGACTTTAAGATTCAGGTCAATTTTGCACACAGTACGGTAGTGGTTTCACAGGGCCCAATAAAATGAGAAGGTTTATAGATGCAAAGAGAACAGGGAAATGAAAGAGACTCAATAAATTACCCCTTTGATCAAGTCACACCTTTGGTTAACAACTCTCAATTATTCTTTAATACGCAGAGATGGGGCGCCTGGGTGGTGCAGTCGGTTAAGCGTCCGACTTCAGCCAGGTCACGATCTCGCAGTCCGTGAGTTCGAGCCCCGCGTCGGGCTCTGGGCTGATGGCTCAGAGCCTGGAGCCTGTTTCCGATTCTGTGTCTCCCTCTCTCTCTGCCCCTCCCCCGTTCATGCTCTGTCTCTCTCTGTCCCAAAAATAAATAAACGTTGAAAAAAAAAATATGCAGAGATGAAAACCCAAATTCTATATGCTGTTACTCATAATTCAACTTTCTCTGTAAATTTAATTCAAAAGAGCATATACTCAATATATGAGAAATTGTGATATAGATACAGACCTTGACTTCATCTAGTTTATGGTCTTGCAAGGGAAGCTTGAGAGTAAAAAAAAAATTTCCAAACGGTGTGATTAATGTCAATAAAGAATAAGCTCAAGCTGCTATGCCAGCACAGAGCGCATTTTACCCAGTAATTTGGGGTAGAGTGTAGGGAGTGAGTGTGTTAGAAATAGCTTTTCTGAGACTGGAAGAGTTTTGTTGTTGTTGTTGTTGTTGTTGTTGTCTTTTGAGACAGAGAGAGACAGAGCATGAGCAGGGGAGGGGCAGAGAGAGAGGGAGACACAGAATCCAAAGCAGGCTCCAGGCTCTGAACTGTCAGCACAGAGCCCGACACGGGGCTCGAACTCACAGACTGTGAGAGCATGACTTGAGCTGAAGTCGGACGCTCAACCAACTGAGCTACCCAGGCGCCCCACTTTTTTTTTTTTTAATGTTTATTTATTTTTGAGAGACAGAAACAGAGTGCGAGTTGGGGAGGTGCAGAGAGAGGAAGACACAGAATCCAAAATAGGCTCCAGCCTCTTAGCTGTCAGCACAGAGTCTGCTGTAGGGCTCGGGCTTGAACTCATAGGCCAAGAGATAATGTCCTGAGCTGAAGTCGACTGAGCCACCCAGGCAGTCCAAAGCTGGAAAAGTTTCTGAAACAAACCCCATGAGTAGAAGTGTAGTGGAGAGAAAAGTATCACAGGAGTGTGGGGACCCATCAGTAAAAGTGGGCGCGTGAGGGATGAGGCTTCGTGGGGAAATCTGGTGGAAGTAGATTGAGGAGTTTCAGTGAATAATGCAGGAGTCAAACTCAATGAGAAATGACAAAGTATACACAAAAGGGGATTTACGGTTTTTCCAATAAGCTTGGCTGTGAAGAGGAGAGAAAGATAAGGCAAGAGGCAAAGGAGGGTGTGTGCTGGGGGTAGTGCTTGGAGTCTTTATGTGTGTGTGTTTCTCAGATAAGAGAGGTGTGAACAAGTTTAAATGCTAAAGGGAAGAAGGCAGAGTCAGGAGAGGGTGGAGGGAGGGGCTGTGGGGCAATGGGCCTAATATGAACGAGGCTGAGAAACTGAAGCCTTTAACCTCATTCTGGGGATTAGAAGGAAGAGAGAAGATGGATGTGGCAAATAGGATGGCAGGGATTTGATGGATTTCATTTGCCCAAGGAAATGAGGGGGCAAATCAGGTAGATGGTTTGCAGAGTTTGCAGCCATCCATGATGATTGTAGAAAGACTGAGTAGGAATGATAGAGGGAACGGCAAATGAACTGGTGTTTTCCATGAAGTTGGTAACCAGCTAACTTAGGAGTAAGTAAGAAACTGCGCAAAGATAAAGAGATTGGTCTTTGAGAAAGGAATGTGCTGTTTTATGACTTCAGAAGCAGATCAAACCCAGATGACGATAAGATCTTGACCTAGCAGTGAGACTTAGCGGCTAATTGGGGAAACGATGTGAAGGTATTTGCGATAACGAGGAAGTCAATGAACTGAGAGGCCAGTGAATTGAACGGAGCATCAAGGTATACGGCGAATTCCCCTAGTTGGTGGCAAGTCTTAGGGAGAAGAAGAAAACTGTGAAAGAAGGGCTTAGAGTCCTCAGGAATGATGGAGAGGAAGGAGAGTTTGGAAGGTAATGGTCAGGTGAAGAAGATTCTACAACTGGATGACGTGACCCATAAAGATGCAAAATGTCTACAAAAAACTGGAAGAATGATTCAGAAACCATCTCCCTGCTTCTACTATCTATTCTTCATACAGCAGTTGAGTTGATTTTTTTTTTTTTTTTTAGAGAGAGAGAGAGAGCACGTGTGAGTGGGAGAGGGGCAGAGAGAGACACACACACACACAGAGAGAGAGAGAGAGAGAGAGAGAGAGTATCTTAAGTAGGCTCCATGCTTAGCACGGAGCCCAGTGTAGGGCTTGACCCCACAACCTTGGGATCATGACCTGAGCTGAAATCAAGAGTCGGACACTCAACCCACTGAGGCACCCAGGCACCCCAGGTTCTTTTTTTTTTTTTTTTTTTTTTTTTTTTTTTTGCTGTTTTTAATGCACTTCCGATCATGTTAATTGTCTATTCATGGCTTCTCACCTCCCTTTGAGTAACTCCAGTATGCCCACCTTGGCCCTCACTAGCTGTCCTGCCTATCTTTCCTCTCTGACTTCATCTCATACTACTTTTCTTCCTGTCCATCCCGCTCCAGCCACACCAGCTTCTTGCTGTCTCCAAACATGCAAAACTTGTCCCTGCCTCAGACCCTTTTCATTTGCTCTTGGCTATGCCTGGACAGCTCTTCCCCAGGGCTGTGCTCATCCCCTCTCTGCTTACTGCTTACTTCTCACTTGCTCAGCAAGACCTTCCTGCTCTCCTCCTGTGCCTATTCCTATAGGAAGTCCGTATTCTATACCTCTTCTTCATTTTCCTCCAGAGCACTCATCATCATCTGACTTGACACATTTAGTTTTTGTTCCCCCTAGCAACGCTCTCCCAAGAATGGAAGCTACTTGAAGGCAGGATTCGGTGCCATTCTGTTCACTGCTATATGCCACAGGAGGTATACATAAATATCTTTTTGAATGAAGGCAGTGGCAGTGGGCTGTGAAAAGGCAGTAGGTGAGAGAGTTGCAGGGGAAGGTGCAGAGGGAGGCATGGGAGCATGTCGAGGGGGTCGTTGCCATGCAATGGCTGTCCAGTGGGAACTCTGCGAAGTGTTGGTGGGGCAATGGATCAGTGAGAGGAAGCCTGGACCAGTATGGGAACACTAAGCCTGACAGCATCTGACATGATTTTATTGCCAACCCCTCACAGCAAGAATGGGTGATTGGAGGAATTTGCCTTTTGGGAAGTTTCCCAAGACAAGAACAAGGATTAGAGGTGTGGTGACATTTGTTGGCTTTAGAGTTCCCAAAAGACTTAGAACCAACAGCCCTTGGATTGTACATCTGGATTGATTTGTACTTCTGAAGAAATTTTCATGAGAGACAACAGCAGCCATTGGGGTGTGGGAGGAAGATTTCTTGCCCATCCTGTGGATGGATGTGTTACCAAGGGCTCCCTGGCAGCCCTGTGCTCACAGGGCTCAGGTGAGTAGTTAGACACTGGCTAGTACCAGGGCACTTTACCAAGAGATCTCCACAGCAGCAGCTCTGAGGGGTGAGGGGTTGGCAATAAAATCATGTCAGGTGCTGTCAGGCTTAATTTTTACTGTCCCCACTTCAAATGTGAGCTTCCAGCATTTTCTTGCCTCCACACCTAGGCTCACACTGCTATCTGTCCAGAATGTCTTTCCCTTCCCCTAGAACTACTCATATTTTTGGCATCCTTTAAGACCCAACTCAAGCCTTATCTCCAGGACAGAGTGTTCCTTTACACCCCCAGGCTAGAGATTTGTTCCTTGCCTTATGCTCCCTTCGTGCTTATTGACTGTAGAATTCACTTATCATTTAATCACCTACTGCCCTGTGACATCTCTTCAGTGGTTGCATCGAACTCTTATTTATACCTTCTGGGTTGCATAATTTTTAAAAAAAAAAATTTTTTTTAACGTTTTATTTATATTTGAGACAGAGAGAGACAGAGCATGAACGGGGCAGGGGCAGAGAGAGAGGGAGACACAGAATCGGAAGCAGGCTCCAGGCTCTGAGCCATCAGCCCAAAGCCCGACGCGGGGCTCGAACTCACGGACCGCGAGATCGTGACCTGAGCTGAAGTTGGACGCTTAACCGACTGAGCCACCCAGGCGCCCCCTGGGTTGCATAATTTTTAAAAAAGTGTGTGTGTGTGTGTGTGTGTGTGTGTGTGTGTGTGTGTGTGTGTGTATGTGATGGTGCCTTGCTGTTTCTCTAGCTTCCTTGTAGGCTTCTTGAAGGCAGGGCAAGTTTTGTTGTTTTTGCAGACCCCATATTATCTGACAGAAACCCTGACACATACAAGGTACACAGATCAGCGGCACCTGGGTGGCTCAGTTGGTTGAGTGTCGAACTCTTGATTTTGGCTCAGGTCACTATCTTGGGGTTCATGGGATCAAGCTCCTTGTCAGGCTCTGGGATGATAGTGCAGAGCCTGCTTTGGATCCTTTCTCTCTTCACCTCTTTCTGCCCCTCCCCTGCTTGTGCTCTCTCTCTCTCTCTCAAAATAAATAAATAAACAAAATAAACATAAAAGAAGGTATTTAGACCATATAAATTGCTCCACTTTAATTTATTAATTGTTAATACTCCATGCTGATACCCAAATGATAGTTCTATTTTCCTTCAAATGGTTTAACATAATGACACTGTAATATTACGTATTCTTACCATAAACATGTTATGCCTTCTCCCATTTTTAAAAATTTTTAGATAAATTTATCTATTTTCAGAGAGAGAGAGAGAGAGAGAGAGAGAGAGAGACAGCACGAGCGGGGGAGGGGCTGAGAGAAAGGGAGAGAGAATTCCAAGCAGACTCAGCACTGCCAGCACAGAGCCTGAGGTGGGGCTCAAACTTACAACCATGAGATCGCGGCCTGAGCCTTAATAGTCAGGCGCTTAGTGGACTGAGCCACCCAGGTGCCCCGTACTCTCCTGTTCCATTCACAGATGATTCTGTGGACTGATGCTGTTGGGATCTCTGTTGAACAATTCAATTTTAACTTTCCAGCCACAGAGAGCTTGGTGGATAAGAGTTTCCAGAATCAGAAGTCCTGGTTTGAATATGAGCTCTGCCACTTGCTGGGAAGGTGAGCCTAAGCAAGTTATTTAACTTTTCCACACCTCAGTTTCTTTATGAGCAAAGTGGGGATTATAATAATATGCTTCTCATTGACTTATTGTGATTTAATTATGACTACGTGAATTATGCCATGTGACATTCTTAGGTTGATATTGGTGCATAATAAAGCCCTCAGTACTTACTAGTATTTTTTTGTGTGGGTGACTTGAAATTTGCATATTTAAAATATGAGGTTCTCATACCTCTTTCCACCCTACTTTCACCACTAAGGAAGGAGGGTGGGATGAAGCTAGAAGGCTCTGGTGTCTACCTCAGGAGACCTAGTTATGGTCTAAACTCTGCCACATGGTTTGTATGTTATTTTAAGCAAGACACTTAACCTCTTGGGGTGCCATAAAGATCAAGGAGTAAACATCTGTGAAAGTACTTTTTAAACAGCAAGCTTGCTTTACCCAAAGAAGGAACTGTGGTTCAGGGCAGGAAACAAATTTAATTGGTTCCGTTTTGAAAATCTTACCCTTAGAACGTTTGCTTCAGGGTAAGAGTAACTCTTTGTCTCACGTTGATTGGATTATCCTGATTATCTTACAAGGCCTTCTTTTTTTTTTTTTTTTTTTGTAACTACTAGTGCTGTGGGAAGTTGTTCTGAGCCCTTGATACACTTCCTTTCCTCGTTTGCAAATCTGGTTGGTGTACTAAACAAACAAGTACAGTCATACACATCTTTGTGGTTTAAAACCTGTTCCTGTGCTTTGACAATGGAGCTCTGTAGGGAATGGTAATGCGATTAGGACAGTAACTGGCTGGGGGAGTGAGAACAGCCACACCGGGCAACCATCCCTACTGGATTCCTGACAGAGAGGCAGGTTAAGAGCAAGGTCTCTGGCTTGAGCTGCCTGGGTTCGAATCCCCCCAGTTCTACTATTTATTTTCTGGGTGACATTGCAAATTATGTAACCTCTGAGTGCCTCTGATTACACATCTGTAAAATGGGAACAACTATAGTACCTACCTTGTAGGGTTACTGTGGGAGTAAATGAGTAAATGTATGTGAAGTGCTTATATATAAGCATGAGTGTGTGCTAACTGGGCATTTACTATTAATACATGCACAGAGTCAATGCTAGCAAAGGCATGTCCTTTGGTATTAGATAAGCCTTCCCAAATACCAGTGCACCCTGGGAAACATGGAGGATCTGGGACAGATGGGGGACTCACTTTGTCTAGGCTGCAGGTTTGCTCTTCCTCTTTCTCCTTTTCTCTAAGGCCACAGCCAAGGCTAGGAAAGGTAGACTCAGAACACACCAGTTAGATAAAGATGTAGACAGTGAGTCCCAGCGCTGCTTGGGTCTGCCACTTGGATCTTCCCAGGGCTGGTGGAGTCATTCCCAAATAATTTATTCCTTGGTTTATTTTGCCTAGCCAGTAGAAGAAAGGTGTGAGGTGGCAGTGGAAGGGATAGATGAGAAAGGAGAAGAGGTAAAGTGGTTTTGACATTGGATCTGACATCGGATCTATACCCTGGTCCCATCTTTTCTGTTCTGCTCTTAGAAAAATATGTCTCTTAGAGAGAAATGGCTGGATTTTCTCTCACGTATAATTTGCCATTTCAAGTTTGAACTATTCCAATCTCATGAGTTATAGGAAAGGAAGACACCCCAAGGTGTAAAAGGTCAACGAGAATCAGGTGGACTGGGCCTCCTCCCTGGGAATTGAGGCAAGTAACCCCCTTGCTTCTTCCCACCTTCTCTAACCTCATTAAACAAAATGCATTCAGGAGCCCAAAGGAGAGGACTTCAACCACACAGCACCAGTTGCCTTCGAGTCTAGATTAGCACTTCTAAAACGTTGCTGTGCATCAAATGACCTGGTGATCTTGTTACAATACAAGGGTAGGCTTGAGATTCTGCATTTCTAACAAGCCCCAGGTGATGCTATTCCTGCTGGCCAAGGTCCTCTCTTAGAGTAGCAAGAGTCTTCCAGATAAATGGTGACCTAGAGTTGAGTGATGCACAAGGACTCCTGCTAAGTTACTACCCTCTAGATAGTGTGACCCATCTGAGTACACTTGACCTTGGCCAACCTGCTTCTTGGAAATGGAGTAACAAGAAATGTCCCAGTCCTTCATTCTGACTCCAGATTTTGAAAGAGTGTAGAGGAGGACAAAGATGTTTATAGTAGTCAATCAGTCCTGTGAGTGATTTTCTAGTCTACCCAAAAGCTAAAGTTGTCTCAAATAAGCCTAATGTGAACATTGTACATTGGTGACAGTTCAAGTCTTAAAGGAGGAGCTGTGGAACAATGTCATTCATTATCTTCAGGATGGCAGATGACAACCCTAAATGTAATTTTTTAAAGCCTTTTCCTGGGGCATCTGGGAAGCTCAGTCAGTTAAGTAAGCGTCTGACTCTTGATTCTGGCTCAGGTCATGATCTCACTGTGACTTCAAGCCCCGCCTCGAGTCCCCACCCTTCCCCCCCTCCCCCTGTGTCAAGCCCTGCCTAGGGCTCTGCACAGACAGCTTGGAGCCTGCTTGGAATTCTCTTGCTCTCTCCCATTCTCTTTCTCTCTCTGCCCCTCTCCTGCTCATGCTCCCCACACAGGCACGCTCTCTCTCACTCTCTCAAAATAGATAAATAAAAACTTAAAACAAACAAACAAAAAAAAGTAAAGCCTTTTCCTTACGATCACCCAAATCTTATTAGTCCTTCAATTTACCTGTCAGCAACTACACAATTTCTATATACCAGTGCTTTACATACAGAACTTTATTCAATTTTTCCAAAATAATATACATATACATATATATCACGTATATATGTATATATACGTATATATATATATATGTATATATATATATTTAATGTTTATTTATTTTTGAGAGAGAGACAGAGTGCAAGCAGGGGAGGGGAGAAAGAGAGACACAGAATCCAAAGTAGGCTCCAGGCTCTGAGTTGTCAGCACAGAGCCTAATATGGGGCTCAAACCCATGCTTAACTGACTGGGCCAACTCAGGCACCCTCCAAACAGTATTTCAAAATAGAGATCACCTCCATTGGACAGATGAAAGAATTGAGACTCAGAGAGGTTAAGTAATTTGCCCAAGGTTATCCAGTTATGAAAACACAAGAGTTAGGCTCGGTAAGTCTAATTTCACTTCTCCTTCTGCTACCTCCATGTTGTCCCAAAGATAGCAAAATAATTATTTCAAAATTGAGAAGACTTGTTCTTTAAAAGCAAATTTAGGGGGGCACCTGGGTGGCTCAGTCGGTTAAGTGTTCGACTTCAGCTCAGGTCATGATCTCGCTGTTCCTGAGTTTCAGCCCCGTGTGGGACTTTGTGCTGGCAGCTTGGAACCTGGAGCCTGTTTCAGACACCGTGTCTCCCCCTCTCTTTCTCTCTCTGTCCCTCCTCTGTCTTTCTCTCTAAAAAATAAATAAACATTAAAAAAAATTAAATAGCTTAAAAAAAACAACAACAAGTTTAGGGGCACCTGGGTGGCTCATTCAGTTAAGCACCTGACTCTTTTTATTCTTGCTTTTTATTCTCAAGTTAGTTAACATAAAGTGTAGTCTTTTTTTTTTTAACATACAGTGTAGTCTTGGCTTCAGGAGTAGAACCCAATGATTCATCTGTTACATATGACAACCAGTGTTCATCACAAAGAGTGCCCTCCTTAATGCCCATCACCCATTTAACCATCCCCCACCAGCCCTCAATTTGTTCTCTGTTTTTAGGAGTCTCTTATGGTGTGCCTCCCTCTCTATTTTTATCTTCTTTTTCCTTCCCTTCCCCTATGTTCATCTGTTAAGTTTCTCAAATTCCACATATGAGTGAAATCATATGATATCTGTTTTTCTCTGACTGACTTATTTTGCTTAGCATAATACCCTCCAGTTCCATCCACGTTGTTGCAAATGGCAAGGTTTCATTCTTTTTCATCTCTGAATAGTATTCCATTGCATATATATACCACATCTTCTTAATCCATTCATCAGTTGATGGACATTTGGGCTCTTTCTATAATTTAGCTATTGTTGATAGAAGCGCCTGACTCTTGATTTTGGCTCAGGTCATGCTCTCATGGTTTGTGGGATTGAACCCCACGTCAGGCTCTGCACTGGACGTGGAGACTGCCTAAGATGCCCTCTCTCTCTCCCCCACCCCCCTCTCTCTCAAAAAAAATTTTTTTAAATGAAAATAAAAACAAATTTAAATTGCACATTTGTTTGTTATCAATTGACTCCACTGATGTGAATTTTTGACAAAGCTATTGATGCTTAAGTTTCAAAGATTCCTGACTTGTAAAAGTACCTTCCATGGCTCTCTCATTTTTATTCACAGTTTTGTAATCTTTTTTTTTTTTTTTCTAAAGTAGGTTCCATGCCCAACATGGGTCTTGAGCTCACCACCCTGAAATCAAGAGTCACACACTCTACCAACTGAACCAGCCAGGTGTCCTATTCTTTGTTCTTAAAAGGGTTCCCTAAACTTTAAAAAATTGGGATTCCATAAAGTCTTAATCTGCTTCTGTTGCCATCGCATATAGAAATCTCCTACAATATTCCTAGTAAGTAGTAGCTCAGCCTGTACTTGAATTTCTCCAATTAAGAGCAGCTCACCACCCCACAGGGAGTTTGTTTCATTTCAGATAGTTCTAATTCTTTGGAAGTTCTTTTTATATCATGCCAAAATCTACCTCTGGACAGTAACAACATCCACTTATCGATCTTAGTTCAGCCTTCTGAACCTACATAAAGTAAACCTAATTCCTCCCCATCTGACAGATCTGATAGTATCTAAAGGCTATTATAGTATCTTCTCCCAAGTCATCCTCAATGCTTAAAATTGTTTCTCACCTCTTGCCATCCTGGCCCACCACCTTCTTTTCTAGTTGTTGATCTCCTTCTTAAAGAGCATTCTAGGTGTGTCTTGATTGACAGAATAAAGCAACCTCCTTGTTATACTTATTTGTTGAGGACTTTGCGTTTACCACGGTGGAAATTTATCATCCCTGTTATATTTGACTCTTTGTTGTAACTTCCCAATCATGTTGTACCCTTATTTTCTTTCCCCAGCCTTCATCTTCTTAAGAGATGCTTCCTGCTTTTCTTGTCACGGTGATGTTATTCGCATCACATGATCTGTTGGGAGTTGGATTTAGCAGGACGTAGCAAGAAGGCTTCCTGGAACATTCCAGACACATGTTATGGGAAGACAGCACATCTACTGTCCCTGCATATAATATGACCATGTCTGTACCCCTTGGTGGGCATTCCCCCCTCCAAGTTCATACTCTTAATCTAGGTTTTCTCAAGATTTGGAAAAAAATCTTCATAGGAAAGGCTCAGTGAGCGAGATAATTATGATTTTTTTTCCTTTTTTGTCACATTTGCTATTTATATTCTTTTCTACATGAATTTCTGTCGATCGTTTTACCTTTTATTTATTTATTTATTTATTTATTTATTTATTTATTTATTTATTTATTTATTTTTAGGATTCCTTCTTTCCTTTCCTGGTGATGTAGCAGCAGAGAAGTGCCCTAAGCCCATGTATCTTACACACCGAGTGAGCACATCGCACTCAGGTGATATGTACTCTTGGAAGGAAGCCAAACAATGTATTCCCTGAAGGTTTCAGCTTTCATTCTCTGGTTGCCCTTTTCCCCACTTTTCTTCCTCACTGTTTTATATCTACCAGATTCCCTCCTATCTACCTCATGCCTTTTACTTTTGTCGGAAAAGACTCCTCACTCAGTCTTTTAAGTAGAGAAGTTAGTAAACTTCAGAGGTCAGAGTCTTTTGGACATAAATGGAGACGTTTTTTCCCCAATTACATTTTAATTAAATTCTTCTCTGAAAGCTTTATAGCAGATTGCTTTAAAAAAATAAATACATATAGATGCTGAGACCCAAAAAGGCCACTGATGACCCTGGGGGCTATTTGCTCACGGAAAACACTTTTCATTCACTTAGATTGCTCACTATATTTTAGAACAAGAAGAATAGCAAAATGAAGACTTAATTTTTGTGAAAGATAATTAAAAAAACTGTGAACTAGAAATGAAAGAAATTCAAATTATTAAGTGCCTGCCATGGAGATTACCTCATGTAATTTTCCTAATAACCTGTATAGAAGGAATAATTATGAAGATTTTACATATAGATGAGGAAACTCAAGGCAGTTAAGCAACTGGCCTGGGAGCCAAGATGGCAGCACTTCCTGCCAAGTTCTAAAGTAGCCAGTGTGCATCCTGCCTGACCTCCCTTAATTCTAGAATGTTTATTAGCCAAACTGCATGAACTCCATTATTAATGTCCTTAATACACCTGCATTTTCATAACACCACAAGAATCTGGGGAGTCAGGAAGAGTAGCAGCTTGACAGTCTGGAAAACAATCCTGAGCAATTTAAAATGAATACTAAGTTTCATATTCCTTACCTCTTCTTTATACCAGACCTTTAAACTCTGAATTCATTTTTAGACTACCTGGCTATTTGTTCCCCTGAGCCCTATTTGGCTAATATACTTAGAGAAAGGATTTGGTGTTATCACAAAACAGAGTGGCCTCGCTAAATAACTGCTCCTGATATTCTAGAAAGAAGGACTAAAATGAAAACGTAAACATTAAAATCTTTGGCACTGACATAAATTCTCAGATATCTGGTTTTGAGTTGACTCATTTAGTGATTTTAGGGGTATTAGTGTGAGTTCTTTAAATCTCCGAGGGAGACTTTTGGACAGTTTAGAACAATAAATTTATAGATTCTTGGGTTTTAAATTAACATTTAATTTATTAAAGTCATAATTCTTTTTCTCAGGCTTTCAATCTTCTTGGTCAATTTTTATTATTTATTTATTTGTTTGTTTATTTATTTATTTATTTTTGGTCAGTTTCAAAATCTAGAAGTATTTGAATAAAATAAGATTATTTTTACCTGATCTCTGATTCATGCTCTATTAATTTCAAGAACATAAAATTTGTCTAAATAATCTCACATAGGAAATTAAATTCATTAAATATTTCAAACCACATTCTGAAATTTAATATAATTAATTCTTCCAAGCATTGTAAATACTTAAAATGGCAAATTCACAACCCTAACTTTGAAGTGGCATTTTCAAAACAGTTATCAGTCTTTGGAGCCAGGAAGAGTTTTACTTTCTCTGAGAAACCGGCATTTCGTTCTTTTCTTTTTCTTTTTTTTCCTTTTTCCTGTTTTCTAATAATGAGAATTGTACAACGAATTGTGTTTCCTTACATGCTCTGGCTGCTAAGAAGCTCAACGTCAAAATTAAAGCTCAGATAAAACCTATCTGTTGACACTATTGGTGATCATATTTGTTTTCTCTTTTTCATTTTGTTTTTTTTTTAACGTTTATTTTTGAGAGAGAGAGAGAGAGAGAGAGAGAGAGAGAGAGGAGTGCGCAAACGAGTGGTGTGTGAATGAGTGGCGGAGGGGCAAAGAAAGAGGGAGACACAGAAGCTGAAGCTAGCTCCAGAATCTGAGCTGTCAGCACAGAGCCCGACGCAGGGCTTGAACTCATGAACCGTGAGATCATGACCTGAGTGGAAGTTGGCTGCTTAACCGACTAAGCCACCCAGGCACCCCAGGCCTGGTTCTTATATCAACTTATATTTCACTATTTTATTACATATGACTCAGATCCTTGTGCAAAGAAAAATGTTATCAATGAAAATAAATAAGAAAATTGAGCTGAATATTATTATTACTAGCTGTCCTTGGGATAGTTGAGAGAATCCATAATCATCATTAAAAATTAACGCTTGCAGCTACTAGGGAGAATAACTACTTATAATATTTAGGGTGCTCCTGTAGGTATACATATCTCTAACCCACTCTTGATGAATTTCATAGTCGGTTTTAATTCAAACCATTCCAAATATCTTCCAAATTTGATATGAAATAATTCCAGCCAATTTGCTGTGACAGGGTCACTTTATTTTATTTTTACAGATCAGGTACTGAAACTTTAAAATTCACTAACTAAATAAATATATATTGAATGCTTATGATAGTCTGGGCATTCTCCTGTGCATTTAGGATCATGTGTGCACCTAATCGGGGAAGGGTGGGTTGTGGAGGGATAGAGGGTATGGGTGGGATAATAATCCACTCCTACTCTAGTGGAGCAAACCATTCTACCTAAACAGTACAAGAGGTATCTTATCCATGTGCAAAGAATATTTTAATGAGCTAGGCAAAGCGTTCATTTAGGTTGGTATTATCCTTTGTGAAATAGGGTACAAAATATATTATTATACAGAATATATGGCAAAAACCCACAGACATATACTGGAATATAAATGATAAGCAAATGCTTAATATTACCATATATATTCAGTTCCTAGAAATTGATAACAAAAACATAAAAACAATACCATAGGAAATTAAAAAGGCAATGGGCAACTTGGCCACTAAGCAAATGTAAAGAGGCCCAACCACTCTATAGCCAGGTAAATACACTCTTCACCCATTAGAGCTGTAGTAATTTACAAGGCCAGAATAATCCGTGCTAGAGAAATTATAGGGAAGTGAGTACTCACACTTACCAGGTGAATTGTGAAATGAAATAACTTTTTGTACAATGATTTTACTGTATGTATAAACATTTTAAATATGCATCACCTAGGGACAGCATTCCCACTGTTGGAAATCTTTCTGCTAAAACAAAATACTAACATAAAAGAATATCTTAGCAAGTACTAATATAAGTAAGTTTATTGCAAGTTATTTATGTTGGGGGGAAAATAGTATACAACTTAAAGCTATCAATAGGGATATTTTTATTGAATAAAATATATTCATGCTGCAGAACAGTAAATTCTATGAAAACAGTAATTTTGATTTCTACATTTTGAACTGGAGATAACGACCATTATATATTAAAGTAAAAAAAAAGCGAGTGCATATATACTTCTGTAGGTTGCATGCATGCATGAAATTTTACATTAAAAATGCACACATGAGGGGCTGCTGGGTGGCTCAGTCGTTTGAGTGTCTGACTTCGGCTCGGGTCATAATCTCACTGCTCGTGAGTTGGAGCCCCACATCGGGCTCTGTGCTGACAGCTAGGAGGCTGGAGCCTGCTTCAGATTCTGTATCTCCCTCTCTCTCTCCCCCTCCCCCACTCGTGCTCTGTCTCAGTCTTTCAGAAATAAATAAACATTAAAAAAATTTTTTTTTAATGCACACATGTAAGCCAGATAAAAGTGAGAAAGCATTTGCCAATTAGTTATTGCTTAATTTAGTGTTTGGAATGGAAGCAGATGGAAAGAGGTTTTTACTCTGTGTTTGGCTTGTTGCAACTAATATATCTTAACAATAATATTAATAATGATAATGAAAGTAATTATCATTATTAATATTAATAATGATGATAAAAATGATAGGTAACATTTAATGAGAGTTTACCATGTAGCAGAGACTGTCCTAAGAACTTTTTTTTTTTTAAGGTTTTGTTTTTAAGTAATCTCTACCTGCTATATGAAGCTCAGACTTAACGGTCTCGAGATCAAGAGTTGCAGGCTCTACCCACTGAGCCAGCCAGGCACCTCTGTCCTAGAGCTTTTAATCTCATTTGATTCTTGGCACAATCCTATGAGATGGTAATATTATCATCTTCACCATTTTATAGACAAAGGAATGAGGCTCAGAGGGGGTGGTCACTTGTCTAAGGCTGCACTTTTAGTAAAGGCAGACCAGAATTTAAATCCAAGTAGTTTTATTGTAATGCTTATATTCTTTAAACAAAAATCCAATGAAAGATTTTTTTATTAATAAAAAATATAAATTGAGCATATGGAATTGGCATGCTTTGGAAAGTTACAATTGCAAACACACTGGGCATCTGTGCTGCATATTTCCATGATGTTTAATCACTAATTTTATATGCAGTCTTAAGAAAATTAATTTATCTATGTCTTAACTTCCACACTTAACCAAATATCTTCCATTTTGTGGTAACAGTGAGCCTCATACTCCTTTACACATATAAATTGATATAAAAAAATGAATACATGTTTATACTATATGCATTAACTGCCAATAACTATTAATTATGTTCTTATATAAATTAACAATAAATATAACTGGGTTAAAATCATAAACATTACACATTTAAAAACTATAAGTTAAATCTTAGTTAAGTTTTACATGAACAAACCATGAAACAGCTGTAAGTGCAAATGAGGAACAACAATGCCATCAACTCTTGCTAGAGAAAAAGCCTGAAGGTCTGTCTTTATTCACTTTTTGACAATGTTGCTTACAAACGTAATTTATTACTTTAAAAGGCTTGTATATGTATATCACCTCTTGTACCTATTTCCCCATAAATGTTCTATATCCAGGCCCTAATTATATTACAATTACATTTCTAAAACTTTCTCTGCTTCCTGAAAACAATTATTACTGGTATTTAAGAAATTTCTTTTTAAATTATTTTAAATTTATTTAAATTTTATTTTAAATTTAAATTTAAATACAAAACTAAGGTGGTTTTGTACCTTACCAGGGTTTTATTATGATAGCAACTATGCATGGTCTCCTAGATGTACTAATGAAGCTACTTGTTCTAAACAAAATGCTCATTGAACCTATGTCCATTTCCTAATTGTGTACATTCTCAGTTAACACACTTTGAAGGAGAGGTGAATGTTAAATTTTGATGTTTCTGTGGTTTGTGGCCTCTCCAAACTTTTGCTTTCTGCTTCTCAAAGACAAAATCAAACAGTTTAATTGTTTCAGCAAGTAGCTTCCTGGTGGAAATGCTCAGAATTGGTCGCTTTCATTCAAGTCACCTCAGTTTCTTTTCCTATAATATTCAAGTATCCTCTGGAGCTGCTTGTATCATTCATCTATAAGCATATTTATTAAAGTCTTACTCAATGTATCCTCAGCATTACAGGGGATTAAAGCCCTGGCCTTTGCCCTCAGAGAGCTAAGGGCTATTCTTGGCAGGGAGGGGGAAAAGGAGACTGGTGGTTTCATTGCGATCTTTTGAGCATTCAAGAGTTATTGATTGAAAGGTCAGTTGAGAAATACCAGGTCCTAGAAAGTGGGGACCAGAAAATATTTTATATCTGAAAGAGACCTGTTAAAAATTCCAGAAACAAAAACAAACAAAAAATTCCAGCAACATTGTTCCAAATGTAGATTGATTCAGAATTGCAATTCTAAATGCACAGGAAATCTACCTAGATTCTAGGCTTGTTCTGCAGTGTAACTGGAAATATGAACTTTCTGCTCCACAAAGGTGGTAGGGAGAAAAAAAAAGTCCATAGGACACTATTTTTTCAAATTCTGGGGTACTACTAGATTTTTTTTTTTTTTTAAGTAGGGAGAGTAAGAAGACCTAACTATTTTTTTTTCCTGAAGCTTCGCTTCAGTTAATATGATTGATTGACATTCAACTAATATATATTAATATGGCTCTAAAAACTGTTTCCCCTGGACAAATAAAGAGTGTCTAAGTCCCCTCCCCATGTCCAACATTGTTTCTCCACTCTTTGGAGCTCTCCACTCAGAAACTACATGGGTAATGCATGGCAGCGGTCCTCTAGGACACTGGTAGATCTTGGAGGCAGTGTTTTATGTGAGTAGTCAGTGCTCAGTGTTGTTAAATATTTTGAATAAAAATGCTCATTTTCCTCTTTGTATGTATGTGTGTGTGTATACACATTAGGTCAGTATAAAATAGTGTTAGAACCACTATTCTATGGGCAATATGAGTGTAGGAAGGAAATTTTTTTTTTTTAATTCAGAGAGAGAGAGAGAGAGAGAGAGAGAGAGAGAGAGAGAGAGAATTCCAAGCAGGCTCCACATAGACAGTGCAGAGCCCAACACACGGTTGGAACCCACAAACTGTGATATCATGACCTGAGCCAAAATCAAGAGTCAGATGCTTAAACTGACTGAGCCACCCAGGGACCCCAGGAAGGAACCATTTTATTTTATTTTTTTTTATTTTTTTTTATTTGACATTTATTTATTTTTGAGACATAGAGAGACAGAACATGAACGGGGGAGGGTCAGAGAGAGAGGGAGACACAGAATCTGAAACAGGCTCCAAGCTGTCAGCACAGAGCCGGATGCGGGGCTTGAACTCACGGACTATGAGATCATGACCTGAGCTGAAGTCGGTCGCCCAACCGACTGAGCCACCCAGGCGCCCCAGGAAGGAACCATTTTAAACCAACTACTTCCTCCAAGAGACCAGCCTCGTAGGCCTAAGGCTGAGAATTTTATTGAATTTCTATTTACACTTACCTACACAGAGAATGATCCTGGCTTTCCACCTACCATGATGATATCAACTTCTTAAACTAATTATATTAAGACTAAAATTAAAGTGATTTAAAGAAAAATATTAAGTATATCATAGTATAGATGATTCACAGCTTAAGTTAGGAAGGTGGTATAAGAATGACTGTAATTTTGGAACTGTCTCATCTAGGTAAACCTTCTATTAGACAAAATGCTGGTGCCTGAGAACAGATTAATTTAGATCACCTGCCCCAGGTCTTATAGCTCAGCCATGGATGAGAAGCTTTTGGTCCATGATAGAAAGCAGGCCTTGATAACTATTGAAGGGTAGCAGAATGTGCCATTCCAAAATACTGCTACTTTGGCATATTATTTTGAGCTGTATGCAGTTGAAAAACAGCAAATACAGAGAGATGCTCCCTCCAATCCCCTTATCTGCCTAAAGACATAGCCCCTGAAAGGTACTCAATTTTCATAACCTCCCTCTGCCCCCCCCTCCCCCGCCAGGGAGTTTCATCAACCAGGGAAGACTGACTCACAGGAGAGGAGACTACAAGTCTATACCATACCCAGAAAACTTTCACAAACTATCATACCTTCCATCTATTTGGCTACAGGCCAATCTGTGTTTCCTAAAAATTATTTACCCTCCCCCTAAGAGGCCTACATCCCCCTTCCCCATTACGATATTTAACTCTGAATTTTAAGCTATTTTGGGGAGTTGTTCATTTTTTCTTGGGTATCTCCCATGCATACATGAGGTATACATGTTAATAAAATTCTGGAATTCCTTGCTGTTGTCAATTATTACAGAAGTCTCTTCTAAGAAATCAGAGGGTAGAGGAAAAATTATCTTTCCTCCTCTACAGTATGTTTCATGAATACCAGGATTACCACTATCTATAGGGTACAGAATATTTACAATACTTTGTAGATCCATACTGAAAAGATAAACATTCTTATTTATTTATTTTTTTTAAGTATTTATTTATTTATTTTGAGAGAACGCACAGGACAGGGGCAAGAGAGAGGGAGAGAGGGAATGCCAAGCAGGTTGTGTGCCCTGTCAACACAGAGCCCAATGTGGGGTTCGATCTCAGGAACTGTTGAGGTCATGACCTGAGCTGAAATCAAGAGTCAGACACTTAACCAACTGAGCCACCCAGGGACCCTTGTTTATTTATTTTTAAATTATATTCTTTCAGCTAATTTTTTAAAATTTATTTTGAGAGAGAAAAAAAAAGCATGAGTGGGGGAGGGGCAGAGTGTGAGACTGAGAAAGAGAAACCCAAGCAGGCTACACTCAGTCATGGGGGGGCCTGAAGCAGGACCGGAACCCCAACCCTGAGATCATGACCTGAGCCAAGTATGGACACTTACTGAGCCACCCAGGTGCCCCTAAGCATTCTTTTTAAAATCTATGGTTCAGAGTCAGTGACACTGTCCCTCTGATCAGAGCAGGTTTTGTAAGAAAACTGCCAAGGAATGTCCCAATTCATAAGACTGCAAAATGTCTTCCTTCATTTATCATAATGAATTGGAGGAAAAAAAAATGACTCGAGGATAGAGTTTATCTGTAAATGCAAGAAGCACTTTTGAGTTTCTGTATTGTACATGGTGGGGTCGAAAGCAGGTTATTTAAGGATCTTAGTCTCTTTTTTTAAGAAGGGGTAGACAATACTATGTAATTCTTTATTTGAAGTGCTTTGTCTTTCTGCACTGCTGGCTTTGTCATCAGCCAATGTTGCAATTATTTTAACAAGCAAAGGAAATGCCAGTCGAGTGTAGCACCTGGGACCTCCTCACCCTTGCAACATCCTAGGCTTCAAGGAGGAGACAACAACGCTCAAAGCTGTGTGAGCCCAGGTTAAATGGGAATGGGTGACTGTGAGCTTGGGTGTGTAAGAGCACCTTGTCCCCAGGGCCAATGTTTACATTAGCGATTCACTTCCACCTTTGGTACACTTAATCAGCCACCTATTATATTCCACGGCACCATCCTGACTTCAGGACTTTGAAGGACAGCTTTGAAGACTGCTCAAGTGCATTTGACATTAAAATGCTTTGTGCAGCCAGATGTGAATTCCACCTGCCCAGAAGCTTATGCTGAACTGTGACTAGGGCTGACCCAAACGGAGCTGGGTTTTTCTTCGCCTCCAGAATCTTGTGAGACCAGTAAGAGTGAGAAGTCCGCCAACCACAAGGGCTACTTGGCAAAACACGATGCAACCTTAGAAGGCGGGTCATTGCTCTGTTCCAGAAGCCAGTTAGAGACAACAAATAAAATGGAAGATGCTTCTCTGTGGTAAAGCAGGCCTCGTATTTGAAGCGGAAGGCCTGAAAGAGGGAGGTAAGCAAAGAAAGGAAAGGCGAAGGCACGGCTCCTAGAAACCGGGTTCATTCAAACCCGGAGGACAGCAAACCCCGCCTCCCCACGCCGCCGCCCGCTCAATCGCCAAGCGCTCCGGGTGTGAGCTCTCCCTGCGGGGAGCGGCTTGGAGCCGAGGAGGCGGTGGCAGAGGTGGTTTGGGCAGCCCCGCGCGGCGGATAGGCCCAGGCAAACAACACCCATTCCCCCTCCCCCTCGCTTAGTTCAACTCCCACTCGGCCCCGGCCACGCCCTGCCGCCACCGCCCCCTCGGGCAGCTTTCCGCTCCGCAGCCAGGCCTCGGTCGGGGGCGGGAGGGTAGGCGGTGCCTCGGAGGGGCCGCCGCGGCCGCCGGAAACTACAAGGGCCGATAGGCTTTGCGGCAGCGAACCGCCCCCTTTCTCCCACCACTCAGCGCGCGTCACTAGGGCCTCAGCCAATGGGGACCGAGCCAGGGAAAAAGGGCGCCCGGGTCCGGATGCGCCTCAGGAAAGCCATGCTCCCTGCGCAGGGGCAGCGGGCAGTTCACCCGGCGCGCCAAGCCGTCGGTGGTCCGCACGTCCCCTCATCCGACCCATTCGCTTCCCTTGAGCGACAGCCCTACTTTTTCCTTTAGTGGCAATTCCGAGGGATGCTGGAGCAGGTTTTTGAGGGGAGGGCGCTGGGAAATGAGTAGGGGGCGGGATATCCTGAGACAACAAGTTTGGCTGTATGGAGGGCCTACCGGCAGCGAGCCTGAGCTAGAACGCCGAGAGAAGGAGTACCGGAGAAGCCAAAGGAGGAAAAGAAGAGCGGCTGAAAGGATAACCCCGAGAAAGGGGGTGGAGAGGAGGCGGCCCCAGCGCCCCGGCCCCCGGCAGGTCGGCGGCCAATCCGCTGGGGGAAGGGGTGGAGAGTCGGCGGCTCCGGCGGAGAGAGGCCGAGGGGGGTGGGGAGTCGGCCGGGCTCGCACCGCCCTGGCCCCGCCCCCAGCCCTCGCCGCCGCCCGCGCCGCGCGCCGCCGCTGTCAATCAAGGGCGAGTCAGCCGGGCTCGGGCGGAGAGAGGAGCTGCTACGCCACAGCCCAGCGGCGGCCATTCGCGGAAAAAGAGGCAGAGCCTGTGCCAGCTACAGCCTCCTCCGAGCCACCGCGGGCGGGCGGGACCGGCCTCTCCTCCCGCCTCGCCCCCACCCCCACCCACCTCTATCCCTGTGTCTCCGTCTGAGGGTTTGTCCTGTTAATGCGGGATGAGCGGTACGTATTCTCCACCCCCCTCGGTCTCCTTCACCGCCTCCCTCCCTCCCTCCCTCCCCAGACCCTGCTCGGTTCTCCCCCCTCCCCCGGGGCCGCTGAGATGCTTTAAGGGGAGGAGGAGAGGAAGGGAGGGTATCAGGGGGAGGGAAGGAGGGTTGTGTTTTGTCTTAATGTCTGAGAGAGAACAACCTTCTGGGTGTTGCTCTGGAGCGGATGGGTCGGGTTTCAAACCACGTTTTGTGATATCCCCCTCCTCCCTTCCCTCCTTCTCCCCCACCCCCTGCCGGTGTGCGTGGATCGCGGGTTTATGGAGATTAATGTTCGGGGGGAGGGGAAGAGGAGGAGAGGGGGAAGACGAATAATAATAATCCTAATAACCTGTTGTCGTGGGGGGGGGGTTTGTTGCAGATCAGAAGAAGGAGGAGGAGGAGGAGGCGGCGGCGGCAGCAGCAGCAGCGGCGATGGCTACAGAAGGAGGGAAAACCTCTGAGCCAGAGAATAACAATAAAAAACCCAAAACCTCAGGCTCCCAGGTAAAAGCAAACATAAAAAAATTCATCACGAAACGTAAGGGGAGAGAGGGAGTTATGTCCTTTAATTGCCCAGAACTGAAGAACAGAATACAAATGTTCATCCACTCAAAGCATCTTTCTGAGAGTGAGGAAGTTAAATTGTAAATTCATAAAGATTTCACATGTTTAAGGGATAACGTTGTTTAAAATTACATCAGGAACTCAGACCAGTAGAAAACGGTGTGTATTTTCCCAAGGGCATTTTGAGTTTATGAGAATATACTTTACAAAAGTTTCTTAGAAATTTCTTTTTATTTGAACTTTATATTACAGTATCTGTTTCCTTTTTTCCTCTATCTTCTTGCTCTTGTTACTATTTCTTTTTGATTTCTGTCATTGCCTAAGTAAGTTCTGAAATGTAGAGCTGTCAAAATAAATAAATAAATAAATAAACAAACAAACAAACAAACCCCTTCCATCTACTGGCCTCCACTAAATCCGCCCACTTTTTTTTCCCCCTCTCCTTTATCATCTCATTTTTGGGTAGGACTCTCAGCCCTCTCCTCTGGCTTTACTGGCAGCTACTTGCAGCAAAATAGGGACTCCTGGTGAAAATCAAGCAACTGGACAACAACAAATTATTATAGATCCAAGCCAAGGATTGGTGCAACTTCAAAATCAACCACAACAGCTAGAACTGGTAACAACACAACTTGCTGGAAACACTTGGCAACTTGTTGCCTCCACTCCTCCTGCTTCAAAAGAAAATAACGTTTCTCAACCAGCTTCTAGTTCATCTAGTTCTTCCAGCAGTAATAACGGGAGTGCATCTCCTACAAAAACGAAATCAGGTAATTCTTCCGCCCCTGGTCAATTTCAAGTCATACAAGTACAAAATCCGAGTGGTAGTGTCCAGTACCAAGTGATTCCACAACTTCAGACAGTGGAAGGCCAGCAGATTCAAATCAATCCAGCTAGTAGTTCATCTCTACAGGATTTGCAGGGTCAAATCCAGCTCATTTCTGCAGGTAATAATCAAGCTATACTCACAGCTGCTAACAGGACAGCTTCTGGGAATATTCTTGCTCAAAACCTGGCAAATCAGACCGTTCCAGTCCAAATTAGACCTGGTGTTTCAATACCACTGCAATTACAGACCCTTCCTGGTACTCAGGCTCAAGTTGTAACAACCCTACCAATTAACATTGGAGGAGTGACTTTAGCTTTGCCAGTGATAAACAACGTGACTGCTGGAGGAGGGACTGGACAGGTTGGCCAGCCTGCTACTACTACTGATAGTGGGACTTCCAACGGGAGTCAGTTAGTTTCCACACCCACCACTACCACCGCTTCTGCCAGTACTATGCCGGAATCTCCCTCCTCCTCCACTACCTGCACAACCACTGCTTCGACGTCTCTGACAAGCAGTGACACGTTAGTGAGCTCAGCAGACACGGGCCAGTATGCAAGCACATCAGCCAGTAGTTCTGAACGCACTATTGAAGAATCTCAAACACCTGCTGCTACTGAGTCTGAAGCGCAGAGCTCCAGTCAGCTTCAGTCTAATGGAATACAGAACACACAGGATCAATCAAATTCTCTTCAGCAGGTGCAGATTGTAGGCCAGCCTATCTTACAGCAGATCCAGATCCAACAGCCTCAGCAACAGATTATTCAGGCTATTCCGCCGCAGTCATTTCAACTTCAGTCAGGGCAGACAATTCAGACCATCCAGCAGCAGCCTTTGCAGAATGTTCAACTTCAAGCAGTAAATCCGACTCAGGTGCTTATCAGGGCTCCAACTTTAACACCTTCAGGGCAAATCAGTTGGCAAACTGTACAGGTTCAGAATATTCAGAGTCTTTCAAATTTGCAAGTTCAGAATGCTGGGTTATCCCAACAATTAACCATCACCCCAGTGTCTTCAAGTGGTGGCACAACCCTTGCTCAAATTGCTCCTGTGGCTGTTGCTGGTGCCCCAATAACTTTGAATACTGCCCAGCTTGCATCAGTGCCTAACCTTCAGACAGTGAGTGTTGCCAACCTGGGTGCTGCAGGTGTTCAAGTTCAAGGAGTTCCGGTTACAATCACTAGTGTTGCAGGTAAGTTACTACAATCTTTTCTCTGTAAGATCCTTTCATACAGTTTTTAATAAGTTACTGCTTTTCTTTGCTAACTTAGATTTGAAGACCTCTGAAATAAACATAATCACAGGGAATCTAAAATGACAGGAATGTTAACTTCCGTAACTAGTCATCGTGTGACCCATTCGCGTCTGTACGTTTTAATGTTAGGTTGTAGAAGTTACATTTGTTAGACAGTTTTATAAACTTATTTTTCCATGGAGCAAAACTTCCTGATTAGAATCAAAATTGTCTTCTGTAATTTAGAGATATTTGAATACACTTGAACTCTTCAGAAAGAACTCTAATAAAAAAGATGTTAAAGATGTTTGTATCTTTAAAAGAAAGTAGGTTGAAAGTTGAATTAATACGTGGTTGTGAATCTGTTGAAGTTTTAATTCTGCTTTGTAATAAGTCTAACTTTTTCTTCAATTGGAAGTTATTTCTCATTCAGCATCTTGTTGCTCACGCTTTTGCGTTTTTTTTTACACAGTGTTGTTTTAAACTAGGTTTTGATGCAGTTTAGAGATACAGTTTTAAGTTGCAAATTGATTAATTTTTTATGTCTACTTTTCTGTTAAAACCAGCATTTTCTCAGGATTTTGTATTAGTAGTTATTCGCATATAAAATTGTATATAAATCTTATGGTTCTGTTATTTTTAGGCATTTTTTAGTGTGAAGTTGTTGAAAAGCAATTAAGACTGAAAATAGTAAAATGTCACTAACTTGAATTAATTGTAGTAAGGTCATTTTAAAAACCAATTATAAAGCAGTTGTTTGTTATGTATGTAAAGAGATTTCTGAAGTATTTGCGAAACTAGACTTACTAAGTATTTTAAATTTTCTTGACTTGTCTTATTTTATCTAATACTTTTTGTTTTCTAGTAATTAAACACTTTTTACTGATTCTGATTAGGTGCAAACCTGCTTGTGGTTTTCATGCCTTTGATAGTGTCAGGTCTCTAGTTAAATATTTTTATGTTGATAATATGAGCACATCACTTTTTAATGACCTTTCTAGAAATAAGTTTCAGAAAAATTATGCTAAACTGTTTGTTTTACAGTTAATACCTAAAGTAGTTGTATATATTTATGATTGGAAATTGCCAAATAGAGCTCTCTTGTCAGGAAGAATAGAGATTACATGTTATATTTAGATGCCCATAACCTCTAAACCAGATCTTTCCAGTAGAATTTTCTGTGATGAACAAGTGTTGTACATCCTACCCAGTGTGTTAGCCACTAGCCATATGTGGCTCTTGAGCATTTAAAATGTGGCTAGTGCAACTGAAGAACTGAATTTTTAATTCATTTAATTTTAATTTAAATAGCCACGTGATTAGTGGCTTTTGTATTGACAGGTCAGTAACCTAATCAAAGAGTATTTTGAGTGTGGTACTTTTCCCCCTAAAACTATTGCAGGACAATTATATAAGTGTTTCTCTGTATTACAGTCCATAGATTGTTTTCTTCCTGTTCTTTTCCTAAACGTTGACAGTATCTTAAGTATTTGAGAAAAATATCTGTTTTTGGTGGATTGTTTGACAGTTTGCATTATCAAAGCAAAAGTTAGTTCACTTAAATTTTGATTTGCCTATTAAGCATTAGTTGTGAATTATGCTTAAGAGAATTGAGTAATTTATAAGTTAGGTCAGGAATAGTCAATTCTTCTGTACTCTCATTGGTATCAGTTACAGCCCCTTGTCTATTATGAGGGTGAGTCATTGATACTAAGAGTATGATCTTCTGACCACCTAACTCAGATTTATTTGAATGTTGTATTATTATGAATGCAGCATCCACTTTCTGGAACTATAACTTTTGGGGGTGTGGTCAAGGAATTTGCCTATCAGATAAACTTTCCAGGTCATTCTAAATTCTCGTTGAAATTTGAGAACCAAGGAAGGATCTAATCATTACTAGTTAACCATAAAGCAAAATATGGAAGCAGATGGGTGTTGGACCTAGTTCATGTATGCCTCAAAGAATGGATTTTAATGACAAAAAGAATTTACAGTTTTTATTTCACAAGCATGTATTGACTAGCCACATGCTGAGTACTCCCAATAGGTATGTTTAGTCTTCCATTTTCTGGGTTTTTTGGTTTTTTTTTTTTTAAGAGTTTACATGATTTGAATGTCGCTTAAGTGTATAAGGAAATTTAAACTTTATGTAGTTGGATTTTTTTCTCTTGAAACCAAAGATTTTAAATTTTGTTGATGTTGAAGAGTTTATGTTCAAATAGATATGCTCAATCATTTTAAGAAGATAACCATGTTACAAAGATCAGAAATGTACCAATTTTTGCAAGTCAATGCAGTTCATCTGAGACTCGTTCATAGATTTTTACTTTTTTTTTTTGCTATAGTAGGTGCTTGACAAATGTTTGCTGAATTAAGGCATAGAAGGTGATGGAGAAGATAGCAGTTTGGAATTGGGAGCAAGGCCTGGAGTGGTTTTAATGAAGCTGGTGAAATGGCTTTATTTTCATTAATGTCTTTTGGCTTTGAGTTTTTAAGACATCAACAGTAGACACCAGGTGCTTTACTCTCTCTAGAAGAGGGAGAATGAGCAAAAAGTACCTACATATCCCTTTTATAAATGAGTCCTGTAAGTTCTGATCTTTTACTTTGTGTCCCCATTTACTTTTTGTTACTTTTTGACTGTTTTATGTATCTATTTCCTTCCCCCAAATAGTATTGATTTTGTTTAATTCGTGGGGAAAATTTTTGCTCTAAATATTCATGACAGCTTTTACAAGGCTTGAAAAAAATTCTTAAAAAAATTTTTTTTAATGTTTTATTTATTTTTGAGAGAGAGAGAGAGCAGGGGAGGGGCAGAGAGAGATGGAGATACAGAGCCCGTCGCAGGGCTTGAACTCATAAACTGCAAGATAATGACCTGAGCTGAAGCTGGATGCTTGACTGACTGAGCCACACAGGTGTCCCTTGAAAAAATTCTTAATAGTCGGCTTTGACAAAATGCAATGATTCAGTCAGTACCCAGGGGCTAAAAGTTATCTGCCATCCATCCTCGTGTCACTCTTGGAGATACGGGAAGGTTCTGGATGATACGGATAGGAAAAAAAATTGGATAAGGTAGATCAAATGAAACCAGTTCTTGAGGCTAGGGAGCCTCATACTTGATTTTATGAAAAGAGAATGTTAGTGACAACTTAGGGGGAATCTCTTGCCATGGTATTGAATTCGACATAATGTGTTTCTGTGGTTTGGTCTCCTCTCAGAATCTTGACTTTCCAGGCTGAGTATCTAGCATTTAATTAGTTGGAATTATAGTAGGAACTAAGTACATGTTGCCCTTACATACTTATATACTTTGTTTCCTTGTTGGATTATGAGTTTGACTTTGACTGAAGGAAAAGCAGAAATCCCTTTTAAAGAGCACAGGTAACAAATCATTTTTCTGGTTTAAGAACGTCCTTTAAGTGAGGAAAGTAAGATTTTTGTTCTAAAAGGACTACCAGTTTGCACAGTGTGCTCAGGTAGCCAAAGAGCCCTAGGTAAAATGAACATTAGGAGTTACACCTTCTTAAACAATTTAGAACACGTAGGGACCATTGATATCTAGATCTGTAATTAACTTGCATTGGCTAGTGACTTTCTTTGGTTTTGGCCTTAATTGGCCAAAGAACCTGTGTTTGCTTGATGGATGGATATTTCTTTGTCAATGTTAGTGGTAATTAACATTTTAAGGCTAATTCTTACACAAAGGAAGTTCAAACTTAAAGATAAGATGTTGCTGGCCCTTTAAGAACTTGACTCTCCAACCTTCCTTTACCTTTTTTGGATTTAAAGTATGAAACCTGGGGATCATCAATGGGAAGGCCAGTTCTTCATAATAAGGGAAAATGGGGGCCAAAGAAAAGAATTGAGATATATATATATATATAAATATATATATATATATATATATATATATATATATATACATAATTTGGAAACTTTAGTACAATCAACTTTTTTTTTAATATTTATTTATTTTGAGAGAGAATGTAGGGACAGGGGGAGTTGGCAGAGAGAAAGGGAGAGAGAGAGAGAGAGAGAGAGAGAGAGAGAGAGAGAGAGAGAAAGAAAGAGAAGAGAGAATCCTAAGCAGGCTCAGCACTTGTCAGGGCAGAGCCCAAAGTGGGGCTCCATCCCACAACCCTGAGATCGTGACCTGAGCCAAAATTAAGAGTCAGATGTTTAAGCCACTGAGTCACTCAGGTACCCACACCATACTTTTTTATAGAGCTACTAAAAGTAGAAATTGACTTGAAGTTTAATACTAATATTTCTTTTGCTATTCTATTAATTTGGATTGTCTTAGTAGGTATCTTAATCTATACACGTGTTATACTTGTATACAGATTTATAAACATATATACATATTTGTGTGTAGAGCTATACGTATGCCTGCTGTGTTTGGTTGTTAATTTTGGGTTTTTTTTTTTTTTTTTTTTTTTTTTTTTTTTAGAAAGTCAGGTTTGCATTTCTAATTTTATTTCTCTAAAATCTTCTAGTACTGTTTGTTACATGTAGAATTCATTATGAAGAACTTACATCTTGTACCCTGTACAAGTGATTTCGGTTCTGAATTACCAAGTTGATTTTACCCATTAGATAACATATAGCATGACCTTTAAGATTTGTCGATGATGACATAACAACATCATTGCCAATTTTTAAGTTCTTCATGGAAGATGAAAAGGTATCCAGTGTAGAGCCGCATTAATTTTTAAAAGGGCATCTTTTAGGGGATTTCAGAATAGAGGGGGGTGCAAGGGAAGATAGAGTTTTAATTATCTTTTTTTTTTTTTTAATTTTTGTAACGTTTATTTATTTTCGAGAGAGAGAGACAGAGAGACAGAGCATGATGGAGGAGGGGCAGAAAGAGAAGGAGACACGGAATCCAAAGCAGGCTGCAGGCTCCGAGCTGTCGGCACAGAGCCTGATGCGGGGCTCCAACTCGCAGACCACGAGATCGTGACCTGAGCCAAAGTCAGATGCCCAACTGACTGAGCCACCCAGGCACCCCAATTATCTCCTTTTTGAATCTGAATCAGGAAACATATAATAAGTAATACTTAAGGAATACTGGAGTGGGCATAAAAGCAAGTTGAAGAGAAGGAAAAGGAGGCTTGATTAAGAAAGAAGATAGGGGGAAAGTGCTATACATAGATCTCATAGAAATAACATAGATTTACAAGATGGTAGAATTTTAGTTTGAAAGGATCTTTGATGTTATTGCTTACCAGTTGTAGCCATTGGATATCACTGCTAAAGTCTATTTATAAAGGGATTTTGTATTTTTCTGTTACAAGTGAAAGCAGAAATAGGCTTTCAGAAGTTTCACAGTCCTACATTAAGTATTTGGGGATGACATAGTAAGAATTGACAATGAAAAGGGGGAACCTGGCCTGATACCAAACCATACTTTTATGTGGGCTTTTCTGTACTCTCTTGATTTAGTTAGGATTGGATGTTCATAATGCCTGTCAGTTTGCTACCTAATGAATGAGCAGATTGTGGCAAAGGGAAACCTGTTGAACCACAAATTGCTTATGTATGTGTGTGGTGAGATAAAGGCTTAATGAAACCATAATTAAGGTAACTTAAAGATAATGGAGTGTCTCTCCCCTACCCTCACTCCTTAGTGGTATTTTAGAAATGAAGAAACTGAAGCCCAGAAAAGTTGAATGACTTTCTTGTACTTTTGGGCAAAGTGAGCACTAGAATCTTGACTGCTGCTCTAGTTGTCTTTCTGCTCTATTGCTGGCTTTGTTATTCAGATCTTTTGCTAGTGAGTAAATATAGTTGAAGTTTAGGGACCAGAGATGGAGAGTATCTAGCTTGACTTTGTGTTCTCCCAGATAGATTTTGTCTGTTGTCACTGGATATTCAGCTTTAGTATACTGAATAGAGTGTTGGTAAAAAGCACAATTCTGTAGGTCGCCTTGTTAATGAGCTTAATGTTGGAATTTGTCACATTGTTTTGTACTTTCTTGAAAGAGCAAATTCACATTAATGTCACATTGTTTTGTACTTTCTTGAAAGAGCAAATTCAGAACTAAAGAGATTGGTAAACTCTATATGTAGGTTAAGCAAATCCTCAGGCTGTCAAGCTACTGTATTGATTTAAAAACAAATTTTTTTTTAGTATATTTATTTTGAGAGAGAGAGAGAGAGGGAGAGCACAAGCAGGGGAGGGTCAGAGAGAAGGAGAGACAGAATCCCAGCAGACTCCACACCATCAGCATAGAGCCCAATGCTGGGGGCTCAAACTCATGAACCCAAGATCATGACCTGAGCTGAGCTAAGAGTCGGATGCTTAACGGACTGAGCCACCCAGGTGCCTCCGTTTTTTTTTTTTTTTTTTTTTTTAAATGAGACTTGTGGAGGAATAAAACAAACATTTATTGTTTACCTTAGAGCTTGTTAGGTGCTAGGTTAGGTATTTTATATTATTTCATTAAAATCCTCAATATCTTTGTAAGCTGGTCTGATTGTGCCCATTTTACAGATAGCCTCATGAGTTTTAATTTCTTTAAGAAAATTTGCCATCCAGGGTGCCTGGGTGGCTCAGTAGGTTAAGTGTCCAACTTTTCTTTAGGTCATGATCTTCTTTTCCTGGGTTCTGGCCTGCGTCAGGCTCTGTGCTGACAGTTCAGAGCCTGGAGCCTGCTTCAGATTCTGTCTCTCTCTCTGCCCCTCCCGCACTGGCACTTTGTCTCTCTCTCTCTCTCTCTCTCTCTCTCTCTCACTCTGTCTCCCACAAATAAATAAACATTAAAAAAAATAAAAAAAAAGAAAAAATTTGCCCTAGTGGTAGAGCCATGATTTAAAATCATCTATTGATTCCGAGTCTTTTGTTTAGGAGACATAAGATAAAAGGATGAGTTCAGAGGTAAAGGCTATTTTTTATCCTTTTGTGTCTGTAGGTAAACTTAAGACCTGTAAAGGGTAAGTGGTTTTGAAAATTGAAATGCTGACTCTGCAGTTAAAGTTTCTTCTAGCTCTAACATTCTGTAGCACGGACAGATAATTATGACTAAAAGTAGTAAAAGAAATGGTGAATAGAAACTAGTGTGGCTGTGTGGAGACCTTGTTGTTAAACTCAGATTTTAAAATAGTATACGTGGAAGGTAGAAGGAAGCACAAAGGATTCAGAATGAAAACAAAGAGGGGCACCTGGGTGGCTCAGTTGGTTAAGTGCCCAGCTTCAGCTCAAGTCATGATCTTGTGGTTCGTGGGTTCAAGCCCTGCGTCGGACTCTGTGCTGACAGCTCAGAACCTGGAGCCTGTTTTGGATTCTGTGTCTCCCTCGCTTACACTCTGCCTCTCTCTCTCTCTCTTTCTCTTTCAAAATTATATAAATAAACATTAAAAAAAAAGAATGAAAACAAAGAGCTGCTTGACATTTTAAGAATAATGTCGGGAAAGCAGAAACTCATAATAAAGTAGGCTTTTAAAATAATTTTAAACAACTTGTAAGGCTTCAGATCACAGCAAAAGACACGTATTGCCTGAGCAAAATGATGTAATATGGAGAAAAGACAGCTGCTGGGCTGTGCTTCTGTCAACCAGCAAGAAAAATTCAGTTCCAGCTAAAATAACTGGACCTGTATTCACTGAGATTATTTGTGCAAAGTTAGTGAGTAGATAAGGGACATTTATTTGCTTTTTGGAAGTTAGAATGATCCAGATAAATGCCATCCTAGGATCAGAAGGAACTTTCAAATTCAGTTTCAGGCCAGTATCAGTAACTTAAAAATTATGCACATGGAAAAATTGAGCATGAATAAGCACCTCACTGTTTGAAAACATCCTATAGTGCAAACAGATGAGTTTGATAACATCTTTAACAAAGGCCCTGAGTGAATTATCCAGTAGTTGGCTTCTGAGCATTTAAAAAAGAATTCAGGGATCATGGGGAACCCATATGGCTTCACTAAGAAACTAGGTTTATGTATTCTTTTGCTAAGGTTTTCAGATGAGTATAGAAAAGAAATAATGCTGCCACAATATATTTTGATTTCAGCATTGATAGTCATGATGTCTTTAAAGGCTCATTCATACCTGGTTTCTCAATCGTATGAGAAATGATTGTCTATTTCAGTAGACGTCCTTGGTATTATGGCATAGGTTTCTATCCTTGATACAATCCTGTTAAATATTTTTTTCAAATACTGTACTGAAGGATGGCCTATTTAATTAAAGATGAGGCAAAGCTGGGAGACTTTGCTAATAATTATGATGGGGATAGACTTGAGATTCGAACTGATCTTAATAGTCTGGAATGCTGGGTCAGAATTAGCAAGATAAATACAACAGATCCTCTGTTTAAAAGGGTAGGGGAAATTGTGTACCTACAAGATGAAAAACCTAGGTTGACTGCAGGACATGTGAAGGTGATTTGGGATTTATTGGCTTGATGTGAATCAAGAGTAGAGTAAACCTCCTCCTTTACTTTGTGTTTGTCAGACCATTTCTGCAAGATTGTGTGCTTTGCTAGTTGTGGCACATTTTAAATGGACACTGACAAACTGGCAAGCGTATCAGAAGGGATTCCTGGAATGCAGAGTGCGGAAAACATTTCACACTAGCAATCATTGAAGAGTGGGGGGTTTTATTGTTAAAACAAGAGGAAGTGTGACTGCTGTCTTTCGATATAGGAAAAGTTTTGTTTTTGTTGTTGTTGTTTTTTAATCTGTTTTGTTTGACCCTTGGAAATCAATAGAAGAATATGTCTATATACACAAATGGACTAGTGCTGTAAAGTAATGGAATGGTTTGTTTCATGAAGTAGTGACCTTCCTGTATTAAAGGCTGGATGTCCATCTATCAGAGACACTGCAGAATGTAGAAGAATTTCTTGTATGGGAAGTTTGATTAGGTAAACTGCAAGTCTTCTAAAATTGAAGATTCTATGAATATTTGATTATGTGGTCCTATTCTGGGTACTTCCATCCAGCATATGGTGAGAATTCTCTGGAAGTCTTAGTTAAACTTACATGACTGACCAAGTATTTAAGGATTTTAGAGGGTGGGGGTTGAGGGTCACATTTATCATTTTTCTTATTACAGAGGGAGTATAATTAAGGTGAATTCTCTTAAGCAATAAATGTAATATTTTACTTCATAAATAGATTTCTGTTCTTCATTGTTAGACTTACTGCACTCTAAGATGTTTTTCTGTTATTTGCACTTTTATTTGGTGACTGCAAAGCATTAGTATTTTAAACATGTACTTTGTCGTCCAACATTGAATTTGTAGTGAGGATATTTCACGTCAGTAGCTCTTTAGCCATGTTTAGTCATGTTTCTGATACTGTCACTTTAGTACCAACAATGTGATTACTTTAGTGGAATTGGAGAGCATTTGGAAAATTAGGATCCTAATAAAGTTCAAACTCTGGATGCACTTACAACTTCGAATTTATTAATTTACCCAGTGGGGTGAACAGATCCAGTAGGTCTTTCTTTTTGGCTCATAATATCTAGCACATAGGTGTTTAAAAAAAAAAAAAAAAGATTCAGGGGTACTTGGGTGGCTCAGTCGATTAAAACGTCCGACTTCGTTTCAGGTCATGATCTCGTGGTCTGTGAGTTTGAGCCCGATGTGGGGCTCTGTGCTGACAGCTCGGAGCCTGGAGCCTGCTTCGGATTCTGCGTCTCCCTCTCTCTCTGCCCCTCCCCCCGCTCATGCTCTGTCTCTCTCGCTCTCAAAAATAAATAAACATAAGAAAAATTTTTTAAAAATTATGCAGAAAATAACTAAATCCATCAGGCAAGATCACTGTGCATTGAAATATTTTCACGTCAAGATAAAATCACAGTTTTCCACAACCCATTGCTAAAATAAAGAGGATAAAGACTTCAAAAAAATTATTTGAAGACTCTTTTAAATAGAGAAAGTGTTACTTGAGATATATGAAGGCTCTCTTTCCCTTAGGTACAATAATAAAGTTAGGAGTAGCGATTATCTGTTTTATGAGTGGTGTGGTGTAAGTAGTAGTTTTATTGCTGCAGACATCAGTACTGAGAGGCTTCCTAGGGCACAGGTATTTTGTGTTCCAGGTGCTATTCAGGTGTGGCCCAAAGAGGAGACACAGGAGAGGCACAGGAAAAAAAAAGTTTATTATGCTCACATGTCCTAGAGAGACTGTCACTGTACCCTGAGAGGGGATCACACGGGAGGGGAGACCAAGGGAGCTGGCTCAGCCAAGCAGGTGGGGAGCAGAGAGAGCGAGGACCCATGGGCAGATGCTTTTCTTGGGTGGTCAGGATGGAGTACATAAGAAAAGGCATGTAAATGTTACTAGGTCCCAGTCAGGGGAAGGTAGGAAGGGAAACTCAAGGCAGGGGCCACCCCCTTATCATACTGGGGGTGCCTGGGCAGGGTGCTCACAGCCTGCTTGAGGAGATGTGCAGGCAGCAGGAAAATATTTTAAAATTTATAATACAACAGGACCAAGAATTAGAACTCTCACATTTTTGCTTGGGTGCTGCTCCCCATTAGCTTTTCCATCCTGGACAAACATGTTATAATTGGAGTTTTGTTCCTTTTCTCATTTGTAAAATGGTCATATTAATTCCTTCGCTTTTTACCTCGTAGAGTTGCAAAGATAAGATGACATAATAGGTACAAAAAAGCTTAACTATTATGAAGAAAACTATACCGTTGACCCTTAAACAGCATCCGGCTTAGAAGTGCTGACCCCACACAGTCGAAAATTTGCATATAACTTTTGACTCCCCCACAACTTAACTACTAATAACCTACTGTTGAGTGGAAGACTTAGTTACAACATAAACAGAGTCACTTAACACATATTTTTTTATGTTGTATGTATGTATGATATACTGTATTCTTAAGCCAGAGAAAATGTTATTAAGAAAATCATAAGGAAGAGAAAATACATTTATAGTACTGAATTTATTGCAAACATCTGCGTGTAAGTGGACTCGTGCAGTTTAAATCCATGTTGTTCAAGGGTCAACTATATATGAAAGTTGGAAGCTGCTAAAGTCTCTATTCTCATCCACTTGAATGTGAAGTAGTAAAGTGGGAGAATGAGTAGTTTTTGATACGGATATTAGCTGGAGTTAAATATCAGATGCAGATAAGAAAGTTGTATAAAAGGAATATCAGAAACCTTTGCAGTGCAACTAAGGATGGAGAGAGGTGTATCTATAGGTGGAAAAAAAAGCAGTATGTTAATTTTACGAGATCTAAGTGCTGCATGCTCAGTCTGTGTTAGACTCCGAAAGTATTCACCTGTCTTAAAAGGATGCTCATGTTGGGGAGGTGAGGCTTACATTCATGAAACAATTACAGGGCATTTACAGTTGCATATGAGAGTTTATCCTTCAATACTAGGTTTTGAGATCTGGAAAACAAGTTTTGAGAGCTCAGAGACAAGTGAAATCAGTGGATTGGAGTAAACGAGGAAGGCTTTCAGTGTTGAAGATAGGTCTTGAACCAGGCCTCGAAGATTGGTTTGGAAAGTGGACGTTTGAGACTGACGATAGAGAAGTGAAGACAGAGGTGTCTTGAGCCAAGCGGCTGAACTTGAAAAGCATAAAGCGCTCACATGGAGGCGTGTGGCTAACGCAGCGAGTGGCATTCCCTCGTCTGTGCTCCATCTGTCTGTGCTCCATCGCAGCCAGCCGTCTCACAGAGAGGCTCAAGGTATGCCACGTGAGCGGCCTGCCACCTCTGCTTCAGAGAAGTTGTGTGTTTGTTGGACTGTTTCCTAACATTTAGTTGAAGAAGGGACTCTGCCAAAATAATACTAAAAGTTAGTTTCAAACACGTGAATCTTCTGGGTGAAAGTGATTGAATGGAAAGATTTAGGAAGCAAATGATACTATTAAAGTGTTTCTCTCTAGGTGAAAGTGTGGAAAAGTTAGGAGCCCAGGAGAAAGTACCTCGTTGGAGTAATTTAGTCATGAATTCACAGTGGCCTTTAGAAGGACTGTGGCAGTGAAGTTGCTTAATACAAAAAACACAGGTTGTCAAACTTCCCTTTAGTACAGAGAATGTTGACCTGAAAGAAGTGGTAACAGGTTAGGTAAAAACATCAGATTTGCTGGTTCTTTTTCTCTGTTCTGTATCAAGTATCGTAATAGGCATTGAGAAACTGAGGATGAAGTGAGACATGTTTGATGCTCTCAGAATAGATGATCTCTTGCAGGGACATACTGTATTTTATTTCTTTGCTGCCAAAAGATACTTTTTTTTTTTTTTTTAACATTTCAACGTCTTCAAAATTGAAATTTACCTTACAGTCAAAGGCATGTTATAATTAGTGGAATCTTTTTTTCCTTACAATCCCTGCATCTTAGAGACAATAGAATGTGATGAATATATAGTTAATTTAATTACAACATGGCATTTGGTTACTAAAGGCTATGAGTGAGGTTGTAGAAGCCCACAGGAAAGAAACACTAGTTCTGCTTTCTTCTAGGGTTCTGGAAATGTTTTTATGGAGAGGGTTATAACTGAGCTGGGAATGGATTACTAAAATTTTGCCAGGTCAGGTTGAGGAGGGCCATTGTAGGTTATGTTGGATTTTACATGCAGTTTGGAAATTGATTTAAGGAGTTTTCTACAAATGTTGCAAACTTCAGACTGGGATCAAGAAATATTAACATACATTAAAGTTGAATTGTAAACTTCCTGTGGGCAGAAGCTGTGTCTTATATGCTATATGGTATTTTTCCGCTTACGTATTGATGGATATCGTTTGGTACATTAAAATCCTGATACTAAACTAGAGGGAAGGAGAACTTTGATTTCATAGGAGAATGAGATCAATAGGTCCTTGGAATAGATTCAAGATGCATACTTAAAAAAGGAACGAGAGAGTTACGATCATAAAAGGAAAAGTGGTTAGTAAAATGAAACAAAAGGAACTCACATCTGATTGTTTCCTGTGTTTTGGTAGACAAATTGCAGGTGAGAATCTTAGCAATGAGGGCAGTTTTGAGGAGAATCCAAAAGTACTTACAGTTTACGGGTTGTTTCTGTCCCCCTGAATTTATTATGTTCCTCTGAATTAATAATAAGGCCAGAGAGAGTTTAGTACAGTTCTGTAAATAATGAGTCAAGTCACCATAGCTTTTTGTTCACAGAAGCGGAGCTGCTTTTGCACAGGAGTATAGGAACCAGATAGTGATCTGTGCTGTGGTAAGTGGGTACCTATGCCTGGCGTGGGAGTGGGAGAGGGGGCGGAAAATCCTTGTTTCGTTGTAGTTGAGGATGTCTAGGCCAACGAGTTCAGGAAGAAGAGGGAAGAAGAAAAGGGTAGATGCAGATGATGACAAATACTAATTGAATTTATATAGGAGAAATGATTCTACTTAAAGTGGTTTTTAAATCTTCTGCATTTTTCCCTTATATTTAAATCTACATATGAACCAATTGGAGACGTTAACATTCGACAGATTATTTGTCATAAATACCACAAATTATGATAATGTGCTTGTTGAAGCAGTAATATGATTTTATCCTAGTTGTGATTTAATTAATGAAGTTTTATAAAGTTAAATCTCATTGAATTTTTATTTCTAGAATTTCTGTCATCTTTTGTTCTCATTGGCAGGATGTCAGTACCTATATTGATTTTAATGGTAGGGCAGATAAATGGTTCTGGTAACCTCTTGATAGGCTTTCATCCATTTCATGGCTTCTCTGCTGGGAGCCTACATTCCTAAATTCAGCAATCAGGTACTCAGCATCTTTATTGTGAGGCTTGATGTGTTCCTTGTAAAATAACATGGGACTGACCTCCCTCTTCCGTGGTGTTCTAATGGGGAACGAAATTAATTTAGTGTTCTTTTATGAATGAATTAAGTAAAAGGGTTCTTAACTCCTATGCTTGTTTTATATTTCGGGTCACATTTACTGCATATTTATAGTGTGCCAGATACTGTATCCTACACTTGATATATTGACTCATTTACTCTTCAGAACACCCTATAAAGTTAAGCATTCTGGTCAGGTGCAAAACCTAACGCCTAGAGTGGTACAAACTTGCCCAAGGTCACAAAATCCAGACACAGTTTGTCTGTAGGACCTTGCACTTTGTCCATTACCACTTAAATTGTCTCTCACTGTATATGCTCTATGTGCTACAGTGTGTGTTTCCTGTGATCATTTGTGGAATTCGTTCATTGTTTTTTGTGTATCAGACACTGCTTAAATATTATATATATATTAACCCTTTTAATTTTTGCAATTCTTTGAAGAAGGTAATGATGGTGACCTCGGTTGATAAAATGGGAAACCAAGGCCATCAGAAGTTAATATCTTGGCCGAGGTCATACAGCCAATATGTTAGACAGCTAGTAAGTGAAAGTACTTTTTATAAGGCTGCTCTGGGTGAATAGGACTATCACCTACCTTTACAGCTAAGTAACTATTGTAAGTAATTTGTTGTAATTATTGTAGTGTATTCAGTAACGCATTGATTTCTGTATAGCTGAGCAGTCTACTCTTCATCTTCCTTTCGAGACACAGGGCATAAATGCCATAAAGAGGATTAGAATAAAAAAAGATTGTATTACTTTGTGTATCCTATGTTGATTGGGAATTTGAGGCCAGCAAAGACATTTCCTTCATTAAATATATGTGTACCATAAATCAATTTTGAGTGAATTTTTAAAGACAGAGTGTAAGAATATAAGCCATAGAGGAGTCTTATATTTCATTTTCATTAATATTTATAATATAGTAATAATATTTAATATATTGGTAATATTAATATGTAACAATATAAATATTATCATGCATTATTAAATATAATCAGTATATGGTAATTAATATTTATACTAATTTAATGTTATTTATATTATGCTGATACAAAAACTAGTAAAAATATCAGGTATGTAAAAAAGTGTATGCTTTATGAAGTCTATATTTCATGAGTTGAGTTGCTTTTTTTTTTCTAATTTTTTTTAATGTTTATTTTTGAGACAGAGAGAGACAGAGCTGAATGGGGGAGGGTCAGAGAGAGAGGGAGACACAGAATCTGAAACAGGCTCCAGGCTCTGAGCTGTCAGCACAGAGCCTGACGTGGGGCTTAAACTCACAGACTGTGAGATCATGACCTGAGCTGAAGTCAGATGCTTAACCAACTGAGCCACCCAGGCGCCCCTGATGAGTTGCTTCTTGATCAGCATGTGACATGTCAATAGACAGGAATTTACTTCCTGAAGGAAATACTAAGAAATGACTTTAAGAAAACCCCAAAACAATAAGAATTATATGTATAGAATTTATGTTAATTAGATAATTCTCTTGTCATTTTCGTGTATTAGTTCATTTGACAGGGATGGTGCTTTAACTTTATTATTGTTGTCTAGTGGATAAATAATAAGAAATATTCAAATATCTGCCATTGTATACCAAACATTGTTCTAGATAGTGGGGAACCAAAATAGACACGTTCTGTAATCATGGGTCCTATACTTTATTATAGGTGAATTCTTTTTTATCTCAGTCTTAGATTATTCCTATTTTTTTTAAGTTTATTTCTTTTGAGAGAGAGTGCATGCATGCCCTTGCACATGAAGGGCAGAGAGGGAGAGAGAGAATCCCAAGAGCATAGCCTGACAAGGGCTCATTCTCAAATCAAGAGTCGGATGCTTAATTGACTGAGCCACCCAGGTGCCCCAGATTATTGCTATTTTTAATAGATGAGGAAAGGAAAGGTTAAGTAATTTGCCCGGCGTTACAGAATTAATACATGGGTATGTTGGGAAAAGAACTCAGATTCCATCTGGCTTCAAAATTCTTACTCCTTGGCACTGGGATTCATTCATTCATTCAGTCATTCATTTTACAGAGTGAGAGAGCATGAGCAGGGGCAGAGAGAGAGAGAGAATTTTCAAGTCTGCTCCATGCTCAGCATAAAGCCTGACATGGGGCTTGATTCCATGACCCTGGGAACATGATCTGAGCTGAATTCAAGAAGTCAAGACACTTAACTGACTGAGCCACCTAGGCACCCTGGGTAAATTACTTTCTGTGAAAAGTTTTTAAAAGGTTTTTTTTTTCCCCATTTTTAAAGTAACCAATTATCAAAGAAAATTAAAGACCACTTTACATTTTACAAGAGATTGATAGACCAGAGTAAATTTATAGTATACGAGAATGGGGAAAGTTTATAGTCTCTATATTTTGAAAGGATGTGATTGAGTTCATTTTGTCTATAAGTTTGTGTGTGTATGCATTTACATATATATATTTAATCATTATAAACATCGAGAAAAAACTTGAGATTATATTCTCCATTTGTGGACCTATTCGTCACCTTCCTTGTTCTTTCATCATTATCCTTCAAGTCTACCAACTCATTTTGGGGTAATTCGGAAAAAAATAACATACTTCCTCCCACTCTCCCACCCTTATCCCAAGTCACAAAGAAAACTTGATTGTTGAAATCATAGTCTTCACAGCTTTCAGTGTGCTTTTGAAAAGATTCTTTGGTGGCTATCTGAACAGGTAGTGATAACTATGTATAATTTTCAAACTGGAAGGCAAACATGTTTTATTCCATAAGCAGTTTGATGAGCAGAGGTAACCATGATATATTTAACAAAAGAGCTCTGTTGCTGGGTAGCAGGTTAACTCTGCCACTAAATAGTTGTGTCACCTTTGGGATTGGAGGTCTTGGTATTTTCCTTTTGTTACAATAAAATGTTTGTGAATGTATTTTGTAAAGTGAAATATTTGAGATATTTTTTAGTGTTTAAAATTGTATAATTTTAAGCACAAGTTTGTGGAAACCAAATTGAACTTAAATTTTATTTCAGTGAGCCAAGAGGAAAACTCAGGGAAAATACCATTTACCAGTGTTTCTAGTTTTTAAGTCAAGTTTATTACTTTGGGGAGTAAAACTGAATGAGATATGTCAGTATCTCCACATATGTAAGGTTTTGTTTTTGTTTTGGCAAATTTTCGAGGCCACATCTAATACTGAGTCTAACACTCTTGTCCTTTGAAGGTCAGTCATCTATCTAAGTTTGAGTTATTAGTAAGGATTTACAGAATTTTTAGAAAATGATTCGCCACCATCCTTTTAAACTAAGCACATGCCTAGCCTTTAGCAACAGCAAAAATGAGGGCCAGGCCCCTAAACCCTTGAGCATTCAGATTGCCATCTGGGAGCTCATTTGACTACTCAAAATGCCCTTGCCAGTGGGTATAGACATGGAAGATGCCTGGTCAAAGACCAGCTGCCCTTTAAGCCAGGGAGTATGCTTGCTTAGGTCTGAGCTTCTCTAGCTAACAAGCAGCAGAGATTAGCCCTGTGAGAATTCATGTTGCAGCTACAGTGACTTCACAGAGAGCTCTTTAATCCATTACCTCCTAACCTTCCCAAAAGCTAGGTTCTGATCTTCAGACCAACAATTTCACCACAGTCCTTGTTGCCTTCTTGCTCTCCAACTTAACAGTAATCATCCCAACCTACCTATTTTATTACCTTACTACCTCATGACTTAGATGCCTGCATCAGGGACAATAAAGTAAAATCTAGAAATATAGAAGTAGAAGAGTTAGGTGGATCTTTGAATATCTTGGCTTCAAAGGAGAAAACTTGTTACTGCTTATTCTAGAAGGTGAAGCATATGACAGCTGATTTGTAGACCAAAGATGTCTCATGAGAGCAGTAGGATCTTCATCTGCTGGAACTTTAGAATTTTAAGCTTGAAAGTATTATAGCAGGGAGAACGCCATTTTCAGCATCACAACTACTGGCACATGGAGTTGAATAAGAGGTTCCAGTTGTTACCTTGGGAAGAAAGTACTACTTGAAATGCTGGATTGTACTAATGTCAAGATGCTTTTGTAGAATGTCATCTGTGATGATTTTTTTTAAGTTAAGTAATGATAAAATGGATTTTTCTTAAACAGAAGTTTCAAAAGCGATTTTTAAAAAATGTTTATTTATCTGTGAGAGAGATAGAGCTTGAGTGGGGGAGGGGCAGACAGAGGGAGACAAGAATCCAAAGCAGGCTTCAGGCTCTGAGTTGTCAGCACAGAGCCTGACGTGGGGCTCGAACTCACGAACCATGAGATCATGACCTGAGCTGAATTCAGATGCTTAACTGACTGAGCCACCCAGGCGCCCCTCAAAAACAATTTTAAGTATAATATTTTCTTGGATTCTACTTGGTAAATAAATTTAAATTTATGGAAGCACTTTTAAAAGTATATGTTTAGTTACCCCTGATTGCTGAGAAATAAAAGCTATTTTGGAAATGATGTCTTAGGTTATGTGAGGTCTAGCACTCTACTCTTATACAAAAGTTCAAAAGAAAAACACAGAATTGTGCCCTCAAATACTATTACAAGTACCCCAGTAAGGAATTTATGTTTCATTAGTTGTTAAGAATCCTGCATGCTTTTCAGTATGCTAGCCCAGTTGTTACAGTAAAGGCCAGTGAGCAGTTAATCCTCAGTGGTTAGGAATCCGTAACTATTTTTTTCTATACAATAATACTATAGCTTTAACTTAAAAAGAAGGAGACGTTGTGGTGTGGGTGAAAATAGTGGTGGACAAGAATCAAGACCTGGCTTCAGTCCCATGGTCTGCCAGTTACTGTCTGTGATACAGTGATGCCTTTCAGCTTTCTTGAGCGATTAGTAAACACCTGTAAAATGAATATTAAACTGCCTACTGCACAGTTTTTCTGAGGATTAATGTGTGAGGAGTGATGTGTGAAAATGTTTTATAAATACCAAAGTATTAAATAGATGTAAACTATTATTAATCATAAATTTATCCTTTCTCTTCTAAATTAACAGGTGTGTGTATTTAGCATTTTGCAGTCTCATTTTCTACCACATGGTCATTTTTGTATCTGAAGTGTATAGTGCAATGCTGATATATACTGAGTGTTCAATAAATACCCAGCAGAAATGAGACTTCTCTGTTATTTAGCTTAATTGCATGTGTTAATTGTGGTTTTATTTTCTGTATTCTGATGCTTTGACATCTAGGGTCTTGCTGCCCCTGGAGGGCACTGCCCCTTCCAGGATTAATCATTTCCTAGAGATAGTAAACAACTCCCCCCTTGTGTATGCTTTTCAAATACAAACCAACCAATCTGGACCCCACTCCCCAATCTATCCTTGATAGGCCCTCACACTTCAGGCCACCATCTGCCTGTCCTACCCATCCCAGGGCCAGGTACCTGACAACCAGGGACAGCCTCTATACCTCCTGAGCCCTCTGAAATTATTCAAGCTAGCCAATTCTAAACCTCTTTCCCTTGTCTTGCCTTTTCCTTCCTGTGGAAACCATAGTTTACTGTGGCTCTTGTCTTTCATTCTAATCCCTCCGTCTGCCTTCTGACTAACCCTGGTACTTTCCTATGTAGCCCCCTGTGGCATGGCTTGCCCCTTCCTCTTGGGAACTGTGAATAATAAACTGTCTTTCCAAGCCAGTCTTCTCATCTGTTAGCCTTATTATACTCACATTTTCTACTGATACATTATATTTAAAACAGTGAGCTGCTGATTTATTTTATAATGCTTATGGCAAAGAATCTTATTAAGAAATAGTATTAAATATTGTTAAATTTGAAGTTTTCTTAAGAAGTAATATGAATATTCAGAATGATACTGAGATATGTATGTGTGTAGGTAATTAAATGTGTGCATGCATATGTATGTATATGTATACGCAAATATGTATGTATGTATATACACCTTTTTAAAACTTCATGGAAAGATGACAAATTCTGATTTCCAAGCTACCTTTACACACCGTCTTTGGTTCAGCTCTTTTTGTTTGTAAATGAGAAGAGTAAGGCCCAAAGTGGATATATAGTTTACCCAAATCATACCTATAGTTGTTGGCAAACCCAGGGTAACCTAGGTCTGACTCTTTCAGGCTTAAATAGATGTGTGAGTGTTATAAGTTTTTTTATTAGGAAGAAAATTATAGGCAAATTTTTCTTCCTTTTCTCAAGGGAATAAGATCTTAATTTTGTTTTCTCCTGTCCCAAGTGGCAGTGGTTTGGTTGCTTAGTAATTGTTCCTATTTATATAATTTTTTTCATCTAGCATCTAATGTATTTACTTAAATTTTATTTATTTCATAAACTATTTTAATAGATATTTTATGCACAGATATTCAGATATTTTACATCCAAATCTGGATGTTTTATGTTCAGAATTCACCCATGTTGTATCTCAGCTCTTTTTTTTTTTTTTAATTTTGTTTTTGTTGTTAGAATCACAAGCTTAGAAACTTGTGATGGCTTTTAAACTAGATATTTTCTTGCACACATTTTCCTAGTATTTGTACTTTTAATGATAAATTTGACTGGGTCACGTAATTATAATGTGAATGAGATAATATGAGGAGAAATTGAGAGAACAGTGAATTATAGTGAGTTTTTCTTAGTGGGTTTTTTGGTTTCTTATATTTCAGTAGACATAATATTCGGAAGTAAATATACAAGATTTGTGGTGAAATTGTTTTCTGCTGTGTTCTGTTTTGCTGGATCTTTATGTAAATATTGGATCAATTTTGGTTTTCCACTTTCAAAGAAACAAAGAAAGGAAAGCCTGAAAGGTGGCTTTAAACTGGTTCTCCATACAGATACTAGTGATTGCTGTCCATTTCTTTAGGAAACTGAACAAAATGTAATTATGTTGGAAGGTGAAATTTAGGTTAAATTAAAGAAATACATTAAGTAATTGAACAAGGTATGACTTACTGAAGAAGACGATTGTTGAACCTCTGCCCATGAAAATCTGTCATTCTAGCTTATTTTAGAATTGCATGTCACCTGCTCCCCAGGGATCCTCTAATTTTCTGAATAAGAGAAATTTTATTTTTTGATCATAGAATAAAGCACTTAGCAACTTCATTATAGAATAACCTTAAGTCATGTAAGAGTGATACAGAATAATCGAGTTCATTTGGATTTTCAAAAAAGTTTTCCATTCCCTGACAGATTTCCTGTCTACCTTTTTTTTTTTTTTTTTGCCAGCTGTTGTACCATATCTCCTAGAGGCTCTAAGATGTGCTTATTGCCATAGCTTTCAGTTTTTGTAGTGGAAAACAAACAGCTATGAGTGGAGCTAAGTAATGGTCCACTGTATTACCTCTGCTAGTACTGTGATCATCCTGGCTTCTTCCAGTATCTATAGGCAATGCCTTGCATATAGTCACTGCTTAGTTAAAGATTTGTAGGTCTGTTGAAAAAATTGTTTTATATTTAATGATTCGATTTCATTTTCCATAAGTGTGTGGGCATTTTTCAAAACTTGTCAATTACTTGAAGGACTGATATTTATTGTAAACTTTGCATTTTACCTTTTGGAAATGCTTTGCCTTTTTTGTTAATTTGAATAAAAGATAATCATTTTATTAATCCTCTGGTAGCATGAAAATCTCCATATTCTGCTAATATAAAATCTTCTGATCTTATGTAATGATCTGTATCACATTTATTTATTAATTTTTTTAATGTATATTCTTGAGAGAGAGAGAGAGAGAGAGAAAGAATGAACTGGGGAGGGGCAAAGAAAGAGGGAGACACAGAATCTGAAGCAGGCTCTAGGCTTTCAGCTGTCAGCACAGAGCCTGACGCAGGACACGAACCCATGGACTACGAGGTCATGACCTGAGGCAAAGTTGGACGCTTAACTGACTGAGGCACCTGGGCTCCCCTGATATGTTCACTTCTAAATTGACCTTGTGTTTTGTAACTGCTAATAAAAGTTAACGTTAAACCATTAAATTTTTTCTTGTGTTTTAGCACTATAGTTCCTTTTTGTACTGAAATGTTAGATACTCAGCCGGAGAGCTATACTCCAGATATTGTAAATCTGGCCAAATTTGGCACTTTTTTGTTTAGGATTTTAAAATCATTCAAAATTTTTATTAGTTGAAAATAAAATTTTAATGTGATATACATCTACTGGTAGCCTTTTAGAACAACCTAAGCCAGAAACTTTTTAGGCTTCCTAAAAAATAATTAAATGTAATTTTGTTTTTTTCAAGCTATTCTCTTAAGTTTATATAGTCTTTACTCAGTCTAGAAATGTGCAAGTTCCTTTCCTTTTCAGAATCATCAAGGGTATTCTTTGATAGTGGCAAAGAGTATTCTTTGATAATGAATAGATTATTGTCTGCCCAAGCTGATAAAGCACATTGAGTTCTTACAAGGGACAGCACAATAGAAATATAAAATAATAAACTCCCTAATATGGTCAAAGGAAAGGGATATAAATGTGATCCACTATTTTTTCTTTTCAGTAATTCTTTTATGGTAATTTATTTCGTGTCTATTGCCATATATCATAATCAAGTGCATATATGTGGAAATGATCTTTAGATCTTAGCTGTGAGCAATGAATGAAGTAAACCACTAATTTAAAACAGTAATATAGGTATTGTAAATTAATGGTCTTTTGGAGCTTTATTGTGATGAAGAAATTAAAAGGACAAAATAGTTACACTTAAAGGTTCTTAATAACTTTTGAAGAGGCAGTGTAGAGCTCTGTTAAAAGTATTAGGCTTTGGGGGTGCCTGGGTGGCGCAGTCGGTTAAGCGTCCGACTTCAGCCAGGTCACGATCTCGTGGTCCGTGAGTTCGAGCCCCGCGTCGGGCTCTGGGCTGATGGCTCAGAGCCTGGAGCCTGTTTCCGATTCTGTGTCTCCCTCTCTCTCTGCCCCTCGCCCGTTCATGCTCTGTCTCTCTCTGTCCCAAAAATAAATAAACGTTGAAAAAAAAATTAAAAAAAAAAAAAGTATTAGGCTTTGACTGTAATTTTACAGTAAAGTTTATTTTTTTCCTTGTCTTCACATATCTTTATTTAAATTAGTCTCCTATCAAATGCACATAGTTCTCTGATCTGTTTCTTAAAGTTTATTTATATAAATGAATTTTTTTAAAGAATCATTGTGAATTCATGTAAGTGAATAAAACCTTTTTTTACCTGTGTTCTAACCAACCCCCCCCCAAACATGCTAAAAGTTATTTGTGTACCAAGAAAGTCAATGTAATTTTTAAAAATCCTCTTTTCCCCACAAAGATGTGCTGATAGTTTTCTCATCTGTTGGAAGTGAAAACAGATGACTAGAACTAAATTCCCCACAACTGAAGATGCGTCTGGATTGCACGGTAGACAATCTAAGTTGGGTCTCACATGGTTGGAATGATCCTGTCCACATTTTTCAAGAAAATCTATGGCTTGTTCATCTGCAGTTGAAAGTAGAAAGCTAGTATTTCCTGGTTGCTCAATTTGCTGTTTAGAGATGTAGCTTAAAATAGACATCTGTGGGGTTAGACTGATCCATGACAGCCTAAGACTGTTGGCCCAGCCTCTTTTGGCCCTGAACTGTGTAACTATTTTAAGCTGTGACCTTAAGAACTGATAGGGCATACTGTACCCTCATAGCACTGGGTGCCAGTTCTGTATTTCCAGGGCTGGACAGATCAGCTATAAATTTCTATGCAATTAAGGCTATCATTCTGATTGGGAAATCCTTCTACCCACCTGCACAAACTACTAGCTCGCCTTAATATATAGGATTTCGTTAAAATAAATAGCATTATAGGAAAAAAAATTACTTAAAACACAAATACTGTGTTTTACCTATTTATTTTGAGCATTGCTTCTTTGAATGAACTGCCTGTAAAACAGGAAAACCTAGAGGCATTTGATGATGATTGTTACAAGATTTTGCTGTTTTTAGGTGGTTATTACACTAATGCCTGGTTCTGTGATTGCCTTTTCCCATATTCTTGGCTCTCATGTTAGACTGCTTATTTCCCCTCTTATTTCCTGTTTTATACATTTAGTAGTGTTCTTGGTTGCTGATTTACTTTTTCTTGTTACTTACAACCTCTCAACATATCTATTTTTTTGTGATTATTCCTTTGTTCTTACTAAGTACAGGCACAGGGCTAAGTTCATAGAACATAAAAGGGTGGTATAAGACACAGTCTTTGCTTTCTAAAAGCTTCTGTTCTAGTTGAGGAGACAGAATGTTATTAAAATTAAAGATCGTATGTAGAAATAATACGCAGTGTTATGTGCTAAAAGTAGACTGAATGGTAAAAGGCAGTAATACTGAAATTAAGAGCAGGAAGAAGCCACTGAGAGATAGGGCAGAAATGAAAGGCTTCATGAAGCCTTGGAGGCATGAACCAATTCTTAAGGGAAAGGAAAGCCTCCCCTCACCACCCCAAAAACACAAATAAAGAGGGAAGACATTATAAGCTGAAGAAACAAGAGGTGCAAAAGAGGAAGCTGGAATATGCTTTACATATTAAAGAAAAAAATTGGTAGGCCATTTAAGTTAGTGGAGACTTTGAGGGAAATGGTAGAAGATGAGGTTGGCAAGGTTGGTACAAGTCTGATTTTAGAATGGCAGTGTCAGATTAAGGACAGCTGACAAATCATTGAAGGAGTGTGTGAATGTGTATATTTTTGAAGGATTAGGGGAAAGGAAATTTCATTTATAAAATGGTGTTTTAGTTTTATTATCTAGTAGACCTAGGAGGTACAGGAAAGCCAGTGTTGGGACCATAGTGTTAGTTCAGATATCAGTAATGGGAAATCTGAACTTGGGTGTAAAGTGTGCAGTTCAAGAGAATTCAAGAAAACAATTGACAGGATATGATTGATGAATATGGAGAAGAAAAATAAAGGTAATTCTTTTTTTTTTGTTTATATTTATTTTTGAGAGAGAGACAGAGGGCGAGCAGGAGAGAGGCAGAGAGAGAGGGAGACACAGAATCCAAAGCAGGCTTCAGGCTCTGAGCTGTCAGCCCAGAGCCCGATGTGGGGTGGGGCTTGAACTCACAGACTGTGAGATCATGACCCGAGCCAAAGTTGGAAGCTTACTTCACTGAGCCACCCAGGCACCCCAACTTAAGGTAATTCTTAAGAGTTTGAGCTTAGGTGAGAGTGATTTCACCATTAAAAGAAATGACATTGAGAAAAAGAAGGTGATGAGCCTGAATTTTTATATTTGTTAACTTTGACATTCGTTAGAAATGTCCAGTTTGTATTTGGAATGTGAATCTGAGAAGAGGGATTAGAGTTGGCATCTGGTTTTGCAAGTCTTGTAGATACAGATGGTTATTGAAATTATGGCGGTGTGTGAAATTGATGAGGGAGCAGTTTTGAGTTTGAAGTGCAGAAGGATGAGAACTAGCCTTAGGCTTTACACTCAGTCTTTTGGGGACAAAAGAGATTGTCCATTCAAACAGATGGGGCACCTGGGTGGCTCAGTCGGTTAGGTGTCTGACTTTGGCTCAGGTCATGATCTCACTGTCCATGAGTTCGAGCCCCACGTTGGGCTCTGTGCTGACAGATCAGAGCTGGAGCCTGCTTCAGTTTCTGTGTCTCCTTCTCTCTCTGCCCCTCCCCCACTCATGCTTTGTCTGTCTCTCAAACAAATAAATCAACATTAAAAAAACTAGAAAAGTGAAAACAGAGAGATTGGAAGAGAACAGGTGGTATGTCAACAGCTAGAGGAATCTCAGAGAGTGTTGAATGTTCAAAGGATGACTTGGAGAGTAAGCGTTGGGAAGAGTTCATGAATAGTATTTGGATCATTTGGTAAGACCCGAGAACTGTGCTGTTCATTATGAAAGCCCCAGCCACATTTGACTATTTAAGGTAAAATTAATTATAATTCAAAATTCACTGGGACGCCTGGGTGGCTCATTCAGTCAAGTGGCCGATTTCAGCTCAGGTCATGATCTCGCAGTTCACGAGTTTGAGCCCCGCATCACTCTCTGTTCTGATAGCTCAAGAGCCTGGAGCCTACTATGCCTTCTGTGTCTCCCTCTCTTTCTGCCCCTCCCCTGCTTGCTTGCTCTCTCTCTCTCAAAAATAAATAAACATTAAAATTTTTTTTTTTTTAATTCATTTTCTCAGTTACACTGACCACATTTCAGTAGCTAATAGCCAATACAAACTGGACCTCTCTAATCAGGCTAGAGCCTGCCATATTGGACAGCCCTGATACAGAACATTTTCATTCTTGCAGAAAGATCCATAGGCTAGAACTACTTTACAAAACTTAGGAGATGCTACAGCAAAATTGAAAGCATTTAAGTGAATGAGTGGTGAAAATACTGACCTAGCAAGTATAGGGCACACTTGGAAAAATTTGATGAAAACAGGAAGAGGATAGTATCTTGGGGTCTGAGAAAGGCTTTTTAAAGTCTTTTTTTTTTTTTAATGTTTATTTACTTTGAGAGAGAACAAGAGGGAGTAGGGCAGAAAGAGAGGCAGAGACAGTCCCAAGCAGGCTGTGCACTAATAGCTCTGGGTCTCTATCCCATGAACTGTGAGATCGTGACCTGAGTTGAAATCAAGAGTCCAACACTCAACCAACTGAGCCACCCAGGTGCCGGGATAACAGCTTTTTAAGACTATGATTATGATTTATTCATTCAGTAAATATTTATTGAGACCATATTATTTATGAAGTACTGTGCCTAGGTATAGACACCACGATGCTTAAGTTATTAAAACGTGTGTAGGTATATAATTGGAGCAGGAATGTTGGGGGTTAGAAATCCAGTGAGTTATGGATATACTGTGATAATGCTTTAAACAGCAGGACTCATCTTCTGTGGATACATAAAGTCTACTGTATAATCAAATGAGGAAATTTGTGAAGAATGTTTCCTCGAGGAGATGATTGATACAGGATGGCTCAGGTAGAATGACTAGAAATTAGCCAGGTTGGCAGAGAAAGGATTCCAGGCAAAAGGCAGAGTCACAAAATAGCAGATTTGATCAGGGAAGGGAACACAGATAGTTTTGTGTGTTCACACCAAGAGTTCATGTGCTGTAGTCATGGTGGCAAGCGCACGTGACAGAGATTCTTTCCTTGCCATGGAGTTTAAATGGTATCCTGAAAGCAATGGGGAGCCTTCAGAGGGCCTGAAGAAGTGGAGTATCATGGTCACGTCTACATTTTGGATTCACAGTTTGGATATGGATGAGAGGAGGCTAATCTAGTTTTAAGCAGGTTGGTTGAGTGGAACATAGAGTCAGAGGAAAGGGAAGAACCAGAGAGAGAGGAGGCTGAGGGGAAAACTGAGTATGTTTTCTGAGGCAGTACTAAGAGATGAAAGCCTATTGTTTTCTGAGGGATTTCTGAGGAGAATTGGCACCGTATGGGATAGAGGTTCAAAGAGGCAACGGATTAGCTAAGGATGCCAAGTGAAGTCAGGAAGGTTGCTGGATGGAGAATGTGTGTCCAGTCACATGATGAGAGAACAAGAGGAGAATGGAGATGAAGTTCCAAAGTGTTGGTAGTGAGGATGGTAGAAGGTTAAATGATAGCAGTCAAAGACGAAACAGCGCTGAACGTGACTTCTTGGAAGTGGAGCAGTTCTAATTGGTGACAGAGTTTGAACTGGGAGACATTTTTTTTTTTTTAATTTTTTTAATGTTTATTTTCTTGAGAGAGAGAGACAGAGCAGGAGCAGGGGAAGGGGGTGGGGGGAGAGAGGGAGGGAGACACAGAATCAGCAGCAGGCTCCAGTCTCCGAGCTGTCAGCATAGAGCCCGATGCGGGGCTCGAACCCACAAACTGTGAGATCGTGACTGGAGCCGAAGTCAGACACCCAACCAACAGAGCCACCCAGGCTCCCCTGAGCTGGGAGACAACTTGAGCCTAGAACCGATTTTCCTTTTCAAACCTGTTTCTCTTGCTGAGTTCCTTTGTCTCAGCTAATCATCTTTTCCTTGTCCCAGACTAGAATTCTTATAGACGGATTTGATTTTCGTAACATTGATTTTTAGTTTTAGGCCTGACTCTTGCAATTAAACCTTGATTCGCGTTTTGGTTTTGCCACTTAAATCTTGATCAAGTGTATCTTTTTTGTTAATTTTTTTTTCAATGTTTACTTATTTTGAGAGAGAGACAGTATGATCAGGGGAGGGGCAGAGAGAGAGGGAGACACAGAATCCAAAGCTGGCTCCAGGCTCTGAGCTGTCAGCACAGAGCCTGATGTGGGGCTTGAACTCATGATCGTGACTTGAGCTGAAGTCGGACGCTTAGCCGACTGAGTTACCCAGGTGCACCTTAATCAAATGTTTTTCTAGATGAGTGTTATGTATAAAATGTCAATAATCATGGTACTTTAGTGAGATGATAGGTGTAAAGTGCTTTGACAGTGCTTAGAACATAGAGAAGTTTTTTCAGTAGCTATTATTATTATTATTATTATTATTATTATTATTATTATTATATCTAGTTCGTTCTCTCTCTTGTCAGTGTTCTTTTCCAGGGCCTTGTCATTTAGAAAGTAGAATAGCTTCATTGCCTCTAGCTTTTCTGTCATATGCTTGACATTCTGGAGTTTTCCTAAAACCCAGACTTGATTATGTACTCCTATTCCCTTCCTCAAAACCTTCATAGGTTTCCAATTGCAAACTTTTCAAGTTATTAAGCTTTTATGCATTTCATTTTCAAGAAGTAAGAGAGCCTAATGTGGAATAAAGTTTGTGATAATGGCTGTAATTCAGTTCAGGACAATCTATGGTAACTCTGTCTACCTCTGAAGAACTGAAACAAACTTCAGATTTTTAAAAACTATTAGAATTCTGTGTAGAAGTAGTCAGATTTTCCTTTGTTTTTTGTTTGTTTTGTTTTTCTACCACCTTCTTAAATGAGTATGGTTCAATAAAGAATGAATGGGATGTAGGGAAATTGTTTTTTGTTTTTTGGTTTTTTTTTTAATATTGAAATTTTAAAGGAAATATTCACATCCTTTGGGGTCAGTTGTTTGCCCTGTGGGAAGGGATTCTGTAATGTAAACTTTTCCCTATGTAGACAAAGAGTTGAGAAGAGTTGATCCTTAATCTGGATTAAGGCCAGAATAAATCGAAATAACTAGGAGTCAAAGATAAATGTATGTCTTTGTTTTGACTAAGCTTTTCTCAGCTCCTGCCTTGTTCATCTGTGTATTCCTAACCTATGGGAGGCGCTCAGTAATTGCTTATTATAGTAAATTATATTGAATACATGGAGCGGAGCTGCATCATCCATTGGATTATTTGTGTATTGACCTTCTAAATTATGATGTGGAAGAATAAAAATTGAGACCTTTTATTTGTGTGTCAGTTATTAATTTGTAACCCCGAGAACTGCCTAATAATATTCTGTAATCAAGTAATTTTAGAGGAAAATGTAATTTTTTTTGAAAATGTTAATTTTTATTACAAACTAGAGTCAGGTTTTAATCATTAAAAAATCATTATTCCAGTGATAGATTGGAGGAACAGTACTGTTCCAAGTTAAATTATATATATATATATATATATATATATATATATATATATATATATATATGGTGTTCTGTGGAACATGGGCTTTAGAAAATAAGTGGACACACTGAAACTGATTTAAGAGCCACCGTCATATTTTTTGTTAGCCATTTAGGGACCTTTATCATAAGACTGTTACCTTTCTCATGAGACTAGGGTATTGCCAGTTCCTGGGGTATTAATTTGATGGTCTGTAACATTGTTTTCCCAGAGTTATACAGGCACATTAAATCCTTTTGACTTAATACGTGTTTTGTATTTTTGTATAATTTCCAAACTATACTTGTTTATAAAAACTTAAAAAGTTGTCAGCCTTTTAAGTTAAATTATGTATTGCATTATTGAAGCATTTGTGTGTGTGTGTGTGTGTGTGTGTGTGTGTGTGTGTGTGTGTGTAATTATTTGTAGTTAAGATGATTAGGTAGTTTACCTATTTGAAAGTATGGCTTCCTAAAGTGTTCTCTGATAGAGTCAAAATAGTCTGTGATTTAGTTTGTGTCTTTGAAATTTCAGGAACTGTTTTTCAGGTTCAGATCCTAGAGAAATTGATTTATGAAATCAGGATTGACAAAAGGCTGATTTATGAACTAGAATACTGGTTTTTCTTTTTTTTTTTTTTTTAAGTTTGTTTATTTTGAGAGAGAGAGAGGGAGACATGATGAGTAGGGAGAGGCCAAGAGAGAGAGGGAGAGAGAGAATCCCAAGCAGGCTCCATGCTGTCAGCACAGAGCCTGACATGGGGCTTGATCTCATGAACTGTGAGATCATGACCTGTGCCAAAATCGAGAGTTGGATGCTTAACCAAGACTGAGCCACCCAGGTGCCCCTGTTTTTTCTTTTTAATATAAGCTAAGAGATAAATCTTTCCAATTACTGGAAGGCTGTTAATCTTCTATTCCTGGTGTCAAGGGACCTGAGAAACCAAGTAATAATCGGAATTAATTGGTGAGCATAAAGTCAGAGCATTAGGAGGTAGATAGTCTTTTGGAGTAATAACCTGTCTCAGCAGGTTATGTGTGAAATATGTGAAAGTGCTTAACATGGTACCTGATGTGGTTGTTAACGATTTTCCTCGGGACTGAAGCTATATCTGTTAATATAGAGTTCATCTTTCTATATCTAGTAACTAGAATATTTTTGCCTTCCAATTAGTGTTAGTGTTAGTAATATGATAGTACTAGATTAAATAGTGATAAATTCTTACTGTTTACTTTTTCCCATATGCTATACCAAACAGAAAAAATGTTATCAGGGGCACCTGGGTAACTCAGTTAAGTGTCCAATCTTGCTTTCAGTTCAGGTCATGATTTCACAGTTCATGGATTCGATCCCTGCCTGCTTTGGGCTCTGCACTGATAACACGACAGCACAGAGCCTGTTTGAGATTCTCTTCTCTCTCTGCCCCTCCCACCCCCAAAATAAATAAACTTAAAAAAAAAATGACATCAGTTTTCCTCAAGAAGAACATCTTGAAATTAATTAAATTTTAGTTATAATGCTGCAGGTGGAATTCTGTAAGGAAAATTATTTTCACAGTGACTGTTTCAATCTAATGTTCCTTCTTGTCCAAAGCAGTTTTATATGCTGATGTACTTTAGCAGTGTTGTCAAATCTTGGTGTGACATTTCTGGGAAATGTACAATCTCCCATGATGACTGTGCTGCTTTTACTATTTAGGTATTTATTGAAGTATAGTTGACACACAATGTTACATTAGTTTCAGGTGTACAACATGGTGATTCTTACAACTCTGTAGGTAACCCTCTACATTATGCTGTGCTCATCACAAGTGTAGCTACCATCTGTCACCACACGACACTACTACAATGCCATTGACTGCATCCCTCATGCTATACCTTTCATCCCCATGCCTTATTCATTCTATAAGTAGAAGCCTGTACCTTCCACTCTCCTTCACCCATTTGCCAATTCTCCACCCCCTCCCTTCTGGCAGCCACCAGTTCTCCATATTCTTGGGTACAGTGCTTTTTTTTTTTCCTTAAGCATTTTTAGATAGATCTCCAAATCAGTCATAAACATCTCAAACCATATGAATACAATGGGTTTGAGCAAACTTAGCTGTGAGCTTTTTGCAGTTTCCATGGGTAAACTTCTGCCAGTGTGTGTGTCTAGGTGGGTTTTGTTTGTTTTTTTAATACTTTTCTGTTTATGCCTTACTCATATTGTATTGAAAGACATCTCTAAAACAGAAAGTAGGAAGAAAATATTGAGTTTGTTTTTCTGATCAAATAACTGCAAGTGTCTACTTCTTATGTTTATTTTATAATGTATTCATTGATACGCATTTATTATATGCATGTTAGTTATAAATAAATGTATTAGGTTGTGAAGTTAAGGTATTTTTCCTGGTGGCATTATGTAGTAAAGTTTGGAGTCCACTATTGTTTATTTTCTTAAAATCAGCACTCTTTGTGCTTGCTTCTTAATTCTTTTTAAATGTCCCTTCTAAAAGTGATTCCTTCTGTTAGGAATATGTTCTTTCTTCCTTACACTTTCTTGAATTTGATAGGTATCAGATCATGATGTTTAGGCTACGTTTTTAAAAAATTTTTTTTAATGTTTATTATTTTTGAGAGAGAGACAGACAGACAGAGACAGAGAGCAAGCAGGGGAGGGGCAGAGAGAGAGGGAGAAACAGAATCAGAAGCAGGCTTCAGGCTCTGAGCTGCCAGCACAGAGCCTGATGCGGGGCTCGAACTCACAGACTGTGAGATCATGACCTGAGCTGAAGTCAGCCGCTTAACCGACTGAGCCACCCAGGCGCCCCTACATTTTAAAAATGTCATCCACATCTGTTCTTCATGGTCCACATTTGCTCTTCATGAATAATGGCAACTTGTCTGGGGCTTTCAATGGGAAGGAAAAAGCTTAAGTAACACCTACCACTCCTCACCAGTAGCAGATTCTAAGTGTCTGGTGTTGCCTTTCCTTCCTAATTCCAGGTTCAAAAGAGCAGCACCTTCAAGCATCAAAATTGATAGGCAGATTTTACATATATATACCATTGGGGTATTTACTCTAGAATTGCAGCCTACTATGTTTTAGGCATTGTTGAATTTCTGATCCTTAATTTTAAGAGATGTTTGGCATGTAAATGAAGCTTGACCTAGTTGGGTTTTTTTAAATAAAAGTTAATGAAAACCCCGCATGTTACGTTTATACCTATTTTTGGTTAAAGCACCATTTTTTTTGAAGTGTCTTTTGTTGATTTTTTTTTTATTTTAACTTGTTTTATTAATTTTTTTTTAATTTACATCCAAATTAGTTAGCATATAGTGCAATGATTTCAGGAATAGATTCCTTACTGCCCCTTATTTAGCCCATCCCCCCTTCCATAACCTTCCCGTAACCTTCCCGTAACCCTCCTGTAACCCTCAGTTTGTTCTCCATTTTTATGAGTCTCTTCTGTTTTCTCCCCCTTCCTGTTTTTATATTATTTTTGTTTCCCTTCCTTTATGTTCATCTGTCTCTTAAAGTCCTCATATGAGTGAAGTCATATGATTTTTGTCTTTCTTGGATGACTCATTTCACTTAGCAGAATACCCTCCAGTTCCATCCACGTAGTTGCAAATGGCAAGACTTCATTCTTTTTGATTGCCGAGTAATACTCCATTGTATGTATATACCACATCTTTATCCATTCATCCCTCGATGGACATTTGGGCTCTTTCCATACTTTGGCTATTGTTGATAGTGTTGCTATAAACATGGAGGTGCATGTGTCTCTTTGAAACAGCACACCTGTATCCCTTGGATAAATGCCTAGTAGTGCAATTGCTGGGTTGTAGGGTAGTTGTATTTTTAGTTTTTTGAGGAACCTCCATACTGTTTTCCAGAGTGGCTGCACCAGCTTGCATGCCCAGGTTAAAGCACCTTTTTTATCTAATTTGACCAAAGGTCATATCAGCATACTGATTTAATCATGTCTGTAATGTAATGTAGAAGATATGATAGATCTTCTATAGGTCTTACTTAAAAATGATGAATAGAACTTCCATTCTCAGTTCCATTCAGAGTAATTGGCAGTGTTGTGTCTTAATGTGGTCTTGAACCAATTAGTTTCTTACTTAAAACCATTTACAACTTTCTATTGCCTCCAAAGCCCAAATAAGATTTCTGGTTTCTAGGGAGGATGGTATAGCCTATAGAGGACTAGAGGGCTCTGGATTTAGGTTAACACCTTGGCTTTGCTATGTGATGGGAAGTTTAAATAATCTTTCAGAGCCTTCGGAGAGAGCATTAGATGACAAGAGTGTGAGTGTAAACTAGTTGAGAATAGTTCTGGCCATTTAGTAAACATAAATAATTATTATAGCTGTTGTCGGAATTGGGGATGGGAGGGATGGGCGTGATACCTTAACAAGGACCCACTCCTCGCCCACCGCCAAAAGTCACTGTGGTAAGAAATTGAATAAGGCCCTTCCTGATCTGTTCCTCCAACTCTTTCTTTAGTGCCTCACTTCCTTGAACTTTAATCTCTAGCAATATGCTGTCTCAGAGTTACGCCTTTAAATATACTCTTCCTGTGGCTCTCCTATTTGCCTTTTCTCTTTCTACCAGTAAGCGGTTTCTTCTCCATGAAGCCTTCATTGTTTCTTCTTGACATTATATCGCTTTCCTCTGTACTACTTAAGCATCTTACTCATTTTTTTAATGTTGTATATATTTATACTTATTTGCTCGTCATCCCTACAGGTGAGTTTCAGGTCAGATTGTAGTCATCTTTATTTACCCAGCAGTGTTAAGCACGTAGCAGGTACTCAGGAAATGTTTATTGAATTAATAAATCTCACTTGTACCCTAGGTCCTCATTCAAAGATCTAAGATTTATAAAAATCTGACTGACTGTTATTAGGTATTTGTACTTAATAAAATTGTGCAATTTTAGATGTAGTGAAGTTAACATTTCTGTTGAGTGTTTATTATATTGCAGACATTGTACTTAGTGTGTCATACTAAGTGTTATTTCTTAGTATTCTCAAGTTATAGTTCATCTGTAGACAACACTACATTATCTCAGTTAATTCCCACCACTCCCAGGCCCTCAAAGAAAGAAACTAGAGAGGATTAGAATTCAGAGATAAATCTGAGTCCAAAGCTTTGTTAAATCTATAATTTAACTAAATCTGCTAAACTATCTGTTGTGCCTACTCAGAACCTCAATATTGGTTTAAAAATTGTGTATGTCCCACGCTGTGTAAATAATCTTGGAAGTCAGTGGCTAATATAGCTCATCTTCATTTAAAAAGTGCAGAGAGGGGTACTTGGGGGGCTTAGTCAGTTGAGCATTCGACTCTAGATGTTAGCTTGGGTCATGATCCCAGTGTTGTGGGACCAAGCCCTGTTTCGGGCTCTGTGTTGAGCATGGAGCTTGCTTAAGATTCTCTCTCTCCCTCCCTCTCCCTCCCTACCTCCCTCCCTCCCTCTCTCTCTCTGCCTCCTCCCCCACACATGCTCTGTGTCTCTAAAATAAATAAAAAATTTTAAAAAGCAAGTTCTGCCTTCATGGTAGCTTATACTGAATGCAATAAAGTTTAAAAAATTATATAAAAAAAGTATAGAGAACACTGAATAATTTCTTAATATTCTCAAGTTACAGTTCGTCTATAGACAAGACTTTGTTACAGTTCTTGAATAAAGTAAACGTATTTTGTAGGTAATGAGCATAATTCCCAAACTCAGTATGTTATTCTCTGTGTTGCCACTATACTATAGGGATCTGTCCAAGTCCATTATCCGCCAAATGTGTTAAAGCCCATTCCCCAATTTTTTTTAATGTTTATTTATTTTTGAGAGAGGCAGAGAGGGGGCAGGAGCAGGGAAGGGGCAGAGAGAGAGGGAGACAGAGAAGCCCAAGCACTGACAGTGCAGAGCCCAGTATGGGACTGGAACTTAAGAGCCATGAGATCATGACCTGAGCCGAAATTAAGAGTTGGATGCTTAACTGACTGAGCCATGTGGGCGCTCCCCATTCCTAAATTTATGGACATTATAAAATTTTTTTTTACTTTACTCTCTTTGTAAAGACTTTAATTCAGTCATGTAGTGGTTTTTTTTGTTTGTTTGTTTGTTTGTTTGTTTTATGGAGACTCATGTAGTTTTTATCGGTATCCTACAAATGTACCATATTTTCATAATTTCTGTTTTGGTTATAGTTATGTTATGAGTATATGAGAGTCATGAAGGTTAGTTGAGTTTTTGGGGAGCTCATTTTAATCAGTGTTTCTTAACCTCAGCACTATTGACATTTTAGGCCAGATATTTTTTGATTGGGGAATTTGTTCTGTGCATTGGAAGATGTTCAGAAGTATCCCTGGCCTCAACTCACTAAATACCAGTAATGATCCCCCCAGTTGTGGCAACCAAAAATGTCTCCAGACGTTGTCAAATATCCCCTGGAAGACAAAATTACTTCCAGTTGAGAACCACTAGTTTAAAGAGATTTAGAACCACGAAAAGTAGATTTTTTTTTCTAGTTACCCTCCCCCCACTTTGAACAGTTTTATTGAGATATAAGTCATATACTCTACAACCAGTTAAAATTTATATTCAGTGGCTTTTAGTATATTCAGAGTTGTGCAACCATTACCACAATCTAATTTTAGGACATTTTCATAACCTCATAAAGAAACCCCAGGCATATTACCAGTCACTTCCTATTTCTCTTCCCTGTCCCTGAACCCTAGACATACCTGGTTATCTTCTTATTTTTAGGAATATACACTCTGCTTGTCTGTTTTAAATCATTATAAAGCAAACCAGTTTCTATTTCAGAGTATAATTATTTATTGAAAACTATTTGAAATACAAGACTTACATTCTTTCCTATGTATACGTTTAGAGGCCCTTAGACATTTGTTTAGGCAGACTCCCAAGTTTCATCTGTAGAGGAAATAAATCCCAACAGTCTGAGTTAAGACTCATTTTAGTATTATTCAGAAGAGTAACATTTTATTCTTGTGTTGCCACCCCACTCAATGGAGACTCACAGCAATAATAATAGCTAACAAATAATGAACAGTTCTGTGCCAGGCACTGTGGTAAGGGGTTTGTAAAAATTAACTCGTTTAAGGGGCACCTGGGTGGCGCAGTCGGTTAAGCGTCTGACTTCAGCCAGGTCACGATCTTGCGGTCCGGGAGTTCGAGCCCCGCGTCAGGCTCTGGGCTGATGGCTCAGAGCCTGGAGCCTGTTTCCGATTTTGTGTCTCCCTCTCTCTCTGCCCCTCCCCTGTTCATGCTCTGTCTCTCTCTGTCCCAAAAATAAATAAACGTTGAAAAAAAAAAATTAAAAAAAATTAACTCATTTAATTCTTACATTAGCTCTTGGAGTTGGGAGCATTCCTTTATAAATTGGGTTGTTGTTTTGTTTTGTTTTTTTTTTTTCCTTGCTATTCCAGACCTGATATGGAGAAAGAACTATGTTGAAAGAAAGGATCATCAGAAGGCATACACTCATGCACTTCAGAGTCTCTCTCTTTCTCAAAATTAATAAATAAACATTAAAAAAAACATATATTTCCTTCTATTCAGGTCTTAATTTATGTCCTTTATGTCTTCTTCCTTAAGACCTTGCATGTTTCTAATTAGATTGATTCTTAGGTATTGATGGTTATTATTGCTGTTGTAAATGGAATATTTTTTCCTTTTATTTATTTATTTTTGTTTATTTATTTATTTTGAGAGAGACAGAGACAGCACGAGTGGGGAAGGGGCAGAGAGAGAGGGAGAAAGAGAATCCCAGGCAGGCTCTGCACTGCCAGCCCAGAGCCCAATGCGGGGCTTGAACTCACAAAACCATGAGATCAGGACCTGAGCGTAAACCAAGAGTCGGATGCATAGCTGACTCAGCCACCCACGCGTCCCATTTTCTTTTATTTTTTTCTGTTGATTATTGCTGTTATGGAGGAAAGCTGTTGGTTTTTAATGTTGATCTTGTGTTTGGCCATCTTGCTGAAATGTCTTATTTGTTCTAATAGTTTGTTGATTTTGTAGAGTTTCTTTTTCTTTTCTCATACAGATTTGTTATTTACCCTATCGCATTGACTTACACCTTCACAATGTATAGAATACTATAGGTGAGAGTAGGAATCACTTGTTAAAAACCACAGTGAGATACCAATTTTTCCTCTATTAAATTTTTTTCTTAATCTTACTGAATCTCTCTTGTGCATGGTATGCAAAAGTACTCTTATATACTTTCAGTGGAAATATAAATGAATGTAACTCTTTATATATGCCTCTATAATTTTTTAATGTGTATATAAAGTCTTAAGAGTGTTTCATATCCTTTGACCTAATAATCTCACTTCTAGGACTCCATCTCTTGGAAGTAATAAGAACAAATATTTTTGTTCACGTTGCTCATTATTTATGTTGCTTTTGCGTTACTTGAAGTGTGTCAAAATAACGTTAATGTCTAATACTAGGGTAATGGTTTTGTAAATTGTGGTATATGTATGTGATGGAATATTATACAATCATTAAACTATTTTAAAAGAATTTGCAATAACTTGGAAGCACTTATATTCTTAAGTAAAAAAGAACAGAATGCAACAGAATTGTTTATTAGTAGAGTTGCATCATTATCAAAATGCCAGAACAGAGTAGAAGCACAGACACCATAATGATAATATTGATAATCTGTGGGTAATGACTATATGGATGATTTTGTTTCCTCCTTAATTCTTTTCTGTGGTGAGCATGTGTTGTTAAAATCAGAAGAAAAAACTTAAAGTGTATGTATCTGTAATACGAAGCTATGTTTACCTTCTTTAAAATATGTGGAAGGGGAGAAATCTTAGCCTATTTTATTAAATGTCATTTGGTTATAATTATTTTTTAAAGTAGACTTTATTATACTCTTCAAAAAAGATCTTGTTGAATGTGGGTAACACAGATTCTGGGCTAAAGCTGATACCTGAGAGAAAAGAAACAGTAGTTTCAGTGGCAGGTTGTGATTTATACTTTGGGATGTACTCCTAAATGATCTGAATTCCAGATCAATGAAGCAGGAGAGAATTGTGGTGAATGTCCACCTTATCCTGTTTCTTACTGTCTTACCACCCGTGTTCCATGTCTTTTGAAAGGTAGGTGTCATCTAGTAGTGGCCTTGTGATCTGCTGCTGGCCTACTTTCATAAGAACGCTTGCTGTGTTTGTATGGATTTTAGATTGCCATTCACTTTATTTAAGAAACATTCATTGAGTACTTCCAGTGTGCCAGGAACTTTGCTGGGCAAAGGACATAAAACCACACAGAGGCCCTCTGTTCTGAGCAGCTTTTGTTAGAAATAATTTGTGATGAATATTGTGATGGAATGAGAAGGTTATCTGATAAGAGGCAGCAGGAATACTCAGATTCTAATTCCCTCCCTAAGGTCTCTTAGGGAGCTAGGTATACTGAAATTCAAGTCAGAGTAACACTTTATTTGCTTAGGTGTAGGCCCCTCCATCTCAGAATTCAGAGAGCTAGGTTTAGTCTATATGGAAGATGCTGTCTTTCTTTACTAGTTAAATCTGCTTTCCTTTCTGAAGCTTAAATTCAAGTCTCTTAGTACTGTATTGAGGCAAAGGACCATTCCAGCTGGTGCTAAAGGAAAATGTGCAAGAAACAAAGTTTCTCCCAAATACCCATTCTAGATGTTCTTGAATATCTAGCATTCTAATACCATGCCACCTGCCAACCAACTGGTCCCTGTTACCCTTGTCCCAGTTCCTACATTTGAAAAAGGGAGCAGAACAAAAAAGGAAAGGAATAGGAAAGATAGCTTGGTTGTTCCAAGCAGCCTTGGAATGTTTTTTACCTATGGTAGCATGGAAGGAAAAGAAAGGGTCACCCACTGTACCATCGTGATGCATAGTTACATTTCCAAGAAATTCTGAGTTATTTGTAAGATCATGTTATGAAACAGTTTAAGTGATGACAGAGAGGTTAGAGACAAGAGTTTTAAAAGAGCGTTAATAGCTTTTTCCTTCAGACATTTTAATAGTGAAGGTGTTTTGTAGCCATAAATGTATAGTTTGTTTCTATAATTACTTGTTTTTCCCATTTTCACCAGCACTATCATTGGCACAGCTTCTTATATTTAACATCTTCTTTTAAACATCTTTGTTATTTTTCCTTGACAAATTGAACAGAACGTCATTGCAACAAACCAACCGTTTTCCCTATGTAACAGCTTTTTCCTGTGCTTATTTTTTTTTATTATCCTGATTGAATTATAAGCAGTGGTGGTCTCATTAATGCGGATTTCATTGTCTAGTGTCTAAATCATGCTGTACCCAACTTACCCTATTAAAAAAAGTGACAGTTGAGGAGAAATTTCAGCTCAACACAGTGACAGCAGCCACTAGCACATGGGCCAGTCCTTTGTTCTTAAGTCTGACACACCCTGGCAATACGTTTTTAAGAATGGAAAACAAAGAGGTGTATTTAGCTCCTCAGAGACCATAATATATGATCCTTTAGAAAGACAAAACAAATAAGCATTTATAGTATCTGCATTCACCATATAATTTGTCTGCTGATATAACAAGATTATTATGCACAGGATATTATGTGAAAAGAAGGAAGAGGTATCTGACCTAGATTCAGAAAGACGCTTAGCAGGAAGACTTCCCAAAGGTAATGACACATGAATTGAGTTCTGTAAGATGAATCAGCTTTTCCAAGATCAACAAAGATGGAGATTTGGGATGGGGCTTAGTCAAAACGCCCAGAGATAATCAAGAATGGAACATTTGAAGAAGTAGGAGTTCAGTGTAGCTGGTGTTGCGAATGGGAATGGAGGAAGAGTACTGAGATGAAGCTATAAAAGTAAGCGAAAACTAGATTATGTACTGTGCCAAGAAATGTTGACTGTATTGTGAATTCATTGAAGACTCATAGACTTTTCGGGAACCCATTTGTATATGTGGTATGGGGTTGGAAAGGGCAAAACTGGCATAATGGTGATAAGGACCTGTGCTATTGTATAGGCAATAGGGATGGAGAAAATGGACAAATCTGAGATACTTGAAAAGGTATACTCAACAAGACTACTGGTCAATGTAAGTAATACAGTGGAAGGAGAATAGCTTTTAGAGTTAGCTAGACTTGTATTCAAATCCCAGCTCTGTCACTTAGCTGTTTTGTGATCTTGGGTGTTTTATGTACCTCTCAGAACTTCAGTCTTCTTAGCTTAAAATTGGGACAGTAGTATTCAGTCCATTGGGATGTGAGGAGTATGTGAAGTAATAGTTGTAAGATGTCCAGTAAATAAGCATAAAATGATAGCTACTGTTGTGGGGATGGAGGAGATGGAGGAGAGTTAAGAACGACTTCCAAGTTTTCAGTTTGGGCAATGAGAAGGAGCTAGTTTAGGAGAGGAGGATAACCTGTATGATTCTTGGACACGTCGCCTGCAAGACAGCTGTTGGCCATGTTCCCTGGCAGATGACAATAAGAGTCTGACACTTGAGAGATATTTAAGCCAAATATACAGATTTGAGAGACCTCAGCTTAAAATGGAAGTAAAATTTATGAAAGCGGATGAGATAACCCAAGGAGGGAGTTAGAAGAAACGACGGAAAACCAGAAAGTGGCCTAAGAAAGACATCAGCGTGGAGATGGTGAGAGAAGTAGGAGGAACACCAGTGGGAGTACTACCAACGAAGCACAGGCGTGTAGGATTTTGAGCAGCGTGTAGGATTAGCAGCTTCAGGTGCTCCAGAGACATGAAACAGGATCAAAAAGAAGAGTATCTTTGGGTTTATGAATGAAGAAGTTGTTAGTTCTGTCATGATTTTAGTAGAGTGGTGGGTTCAACATGGAATTTTAGTAGCTTGAGGAAAGAATGGGAAAGGAGTAAAGGTAACCAATGTGGATAAATCTTTTAAAAATGTGACACAGGGGCACCTGGCTTGCTCATTCGGTGGAGCATGTCACTCTTGATCTTGAGGTTGTGAGTTTGAGTCCCACATTGGGTGCAGAGATTACTTAAAAATAAAATCTTTTATTTTCTTTTTTCTTTTTCTTTTTCAAAAATTTTAAATATCCTTATTTATTTTTTAGAGAAAGGGGGAAGGAGGAAGGGGCAGAGAGAGAGAGGGACAGGATATCCAAAGCGGGCTCTGTGCTGACAGCAGAGAGCCTGACACGGGCCTTGAACCCATGAACCACGAGACCATGACCTGAGCTGGATTTGGAAGCTTAACTGATTGAACCACTCAGGCGCCTGAAAATAAAATCTTTTAAAAATAAAAACGTGACAGAAGCTTAGATTTAAATGCTGGTAATAGCCAACAAAGAAGAGGGGGGTTCTCAGAATGTAGGAAATTAGGTAGCTTCTTCAGTCAAGTTTTAAGAAGGAAAGAGTGGTTGATTGTGTCACATGAGGCAGGGTAATCATGTATTGCTCAGTGGGAAAATTCACATCGGATTTGGCTACGAAGAGGAAGTCTGTGAGCCAGGAGTTAAGTCTTTGTGGTGGAGTCCTTTGAATGCCAGACTTTGGCCGATGGTGAATGACTGAAAGTTAGTGAGCATTTTTAAATTTCTGGAAGCAGTTTGAAGGATGAGGTAGGAGATGTGGGTCCCATTTAGGCTGGTAGAGGCACAAAGTAACAAGGATCTGGACCGAGATTATGGTTCTGGTAATAGAAAGGTAAGATGAATCCAAGAGCTGTTACCCTTTTATGCACTTTTTAACTTAGCTATCACATGGATGTAATGGTAAAGGAGAAGTAGCCTAAAAGTTGATGTTTTACTGTTTTGAGTGTAGTGATAAGGAGGGTAGTAATTAGCACTTATCAAAACAGAAACATTAGTAGGAGCAGTTTTGAAGATGAATTAATTTTTAAAAATTCCTTTATTAAGCTTTTGTTCCTGAGTGGTTACTATGTATTGGGTGGTGTTCCATGGGCTGGAAACAGCAGTGAACTTGGCAGGCAAGATCCTTTTTCTCATAGCACTTAACATTCAGAAATGAGGAGGCAAAGATAGAAAAAAGTTAAAAAGGATAAGATAATTTAAACCAGGTAAGACAAAACTTGGTGATGATACAGAAATGGACTAAAAGGTACCGTTTTAGATGATGTGGTCAGGAATGGTATTTCTAAAGAGGAGAGTTTTGAACTTAGAATATTACTAAGGAGTCAGCTGTGCAAAGATTTAGGTGGCACGGCATTTCCATTCAGAAGAGAGAGTATATGCAGTGGCCATAAGAAGGGAAAGAGCTTGATTTGTTTGAGGGCTAGAAAGAAAGGTTACTGTGTCAGAGGCAGAGTGAGAGGGGAGAGACTAATAATAATTGGTGAGGTCTGACAGGGTGGGTTTAAACTTGAGCAGGGCCTTGGAAGCCTTGGTAAGGAGTTCAGTGGCTTATACTTGACTGGTAGCAGTGGAAATGAAAGAAAAGTAATACTGAACTATGTTGAACTTGAATGATCTAGGACATCTAGGTGAAGAAGTCAAGAGAGTTGGTCAGACTTAAATCTATAAATTCAGGTATTTGGAATTATTCATTGGACTAACTTGGCAAGTTGTGTAGGCATTGAGCAGATGAATGCCCATAATGTGGAGACTTGAGGAGTCTATCGAGGAAATGATCAAAGGAACTGAAGAAAATGAGCAGCCAGTGATCAGGGGATTCCTAGCACTTCTTTGACATAATGAAGGACATGCATTACCATTGCATCTAATACCCTTGCAACTTGAAAGGCATGACCAAGTGTTGTATGAGCAATAGCTGCAAAAATTATGGCCAGAAATATCTCATGACTTAAGGAATGTAAAGAATACTTACCACATTAAAATACCCACACTCCATAGGGACCAAGCTATAAAGATTTTGTATAGTGCTGGTTCTGGTAGAATTCCTGTTTCTATAAGTGCATTTATTTTGCAGTAAACAGGGAGTATGTGTATCACTGTGACTCTAGATACACAAGTAGTTTGAAAAGTTTACTTCGCCTTGGGCATCCGTAAGGAATCTGGTTTTACTGAATATGTACAACTTTTAAGTACTCAAAAGACACATAGAGACATAATAGTTATACTTTACATGTACATATTGTTTTATAGTTTACAGTCTTTACCCTTTAGGATCGTCAGAAAGAACTCTCTGAAGTAGATAAGGGACAGGAATTTAAGGGAGGTCAGCATTATTAGAGGTGAGATAACTTTAGGGTATCCAAGTGCACGGTCACCAAATGGGACATGAATTCAGAACTTTGGATTTTACTTGCACTGTTTTACCTATCACACCATGTTAATTCAAAGATGATCAAAAATTTAAATGTTAGGAGGAAAACTAAAATATGTATCCTTACTAAAACAATGACAAAATACATATTTTTTTATTTGTATTACAAATATTGATGCTGCACCAAAGGTTTCCGAGTGCTTTGAATACACAGAGGAGAATGAGATTGACTTTGGCTAGGGGAATTAGAGGTTTAGTTTTCACTTGCTGATTTTTATTATCTTTTCTTGATAGCTCTGAATGTTTAAAGTACTGCATATGCAGCTTTGAAATAAACCCTTTATTTTATACCCAATTCTCTTGTGTTTATTTCTGCTACCATATTTTATTCTGGTGTTGCCACCCAACTCAATGGACACTCGTAGCAGTAATAATAGCTAACAAATAATAACAAATAACCAATAATGAACTCTGTGGCAGGCCCTGTGGTAAGGAGTTTATAAAAATTAACTTGTTTAATGCTTACATCAACTCTCACAGGTGGGAACATTCCTTTATAAGTAGGTGTTTCTTAGCTGCCCTTCCAAAACTGATGTGGAGAAAGAACTGTGTTGAGAGAAAGGATGATTATAAGGCATACTCCTGTGCATTTCACAGGAGATATTTTTGTGTCATATTATGTATTATTTATCATAGTTTTCCCTAAGTGAAGAAGTCAAGTTGGTATATGTACTAACCTGAGAGGTGAAGTCTGAGCTACATGAGTGAATAAAGTAGTAATGTCCTAAATGTCTATTTTATGATTATAGTGATAGTCTGTAATAATCATGGGTGGTTTTACACTTTAAAAAACTATGTAACTCAGTGTGTATAATAAAAAAAGATTTCCTTAGTAAAGAAATGTTTGCTTAACCTAAAGTATCTAGGAATGAGAAATATCTATAAAACTTAATCATTCGTTTAGTTACTTTTTACTCCTGTATTTTCTTGGAGTGAATGAGATACGTTGTTTACTGTGGAAATGGATACAGCATCCTTCATCTGAGGATCTCAGAGTGCTTTTCAAATAATGTCTCATGAATCCTCACAGCACTTTGGTGAGGTAGGTAGGTGGCAAGTATTGTTGTCTTCATTTTTACAGATGAGGAAATTAAAGCCATGAGAGGGTTAAATGATTTATGTGTAGTCCCACCAACCAGACAGAGAGGCAGCCTGAACTACTTAATAAGAATATTGTATTTTAGGAGGGTTTGCATAATACAAATCATTAACCCCTTTGCTGTTGTATTTTACACAGATTAACTATTAAAACAGATATGGTAGTTTTTAAATGTCCACATGGAATTTTTTTTTATCCTTTCTTTAGAAATAGAAAACATTATAATACTCTTTCCCCCTCACCCCCAATTTTTAGGTCAGCAGCAAGGACAAGATGGAGTAAAGGTCCAACAAGCCACGATAGCTCCTGTAACTGTAGCAGTTGGAGGAATTGCTAACGCAACGATAGGTGCTGTTAGTCCTGACCAACTCACACAAGTGCATTTGCAGCAAGGCCAGCAAGCTTCTGATCAAGAGGTGCAGCCTGGCAAGAGGCTTCGAAGAGTTGCCTGTTCCTGTCCTAATTGTAGGGAAGGAGAAGGAAGGTAAATGCTCTGTTACCAACTTTATCTCTCTGGAAGGCATAAAATAGGTAAACCAAGCCATTGGCCAGGTCCTTGGATCACTAGAATGTCACTGGCTCTGTAGCCCAGAGGTTGAGATACAATATTGTTATTACAGGGATTAAATTGAGCTAGTTTAGGAATGGAGTTTTAGCGGTCCTCCACCTTCTGCCTTCTACTTGTTTCATTTGATATGCAAAAATTTTAATTTTATGGATATAAAATTCATATACTGTACAGTTTCACTCAAAGTGTACATTTCGTTGGTTTTTAGTATATTCACAAAGTTGTGCATCCATCATCACAATTTTAGGACATTTTGATACCCTGCAAAAGAAACCCTGACTTCTTTAGCCCTCAACCCCCTCGGCCCCCTTTCTTCCCAACTCAAGGCAACCACTGAACAAATTTCTGTCTTTCTGCAATTCTGGACATGCATATAAATGGAATCATACAATATGTGATCTTTTGATTGGTTTCATTTACGTAGCATAATGTTTTCAAGGTTTATCTATATTCTAGCACATATTAGTACCTCATTCTTTTTAATGAACAAATGAACGTTTCATTGTATGGATACACAGTGTTTTACTTACCCATTTATCTTTTGGTGGACACTTGGAATTTTTCCACCAGTTGGCTCCTATGCTGCTATAAACACTTTTATACAAATTTTTGTGTGGCATAGGTTTTTAGTTCTCTTGAAATGGACAAGGAGTGGACAAGGAGTGGAATTAATGCTCCATGTAGTAACTCTAAGTCTAGCCACTTGAGGAACTGCCAGACTATTTTCCAAAGTAACTGTGCCATTTTACGTTCCCACCAGCAGTGTATGAGGGTTCCAGTTCGTTGCCAACACTTGTTATAATTTGGCTTTTTGATTATAGATTTCCTTGTGTGTGTGAAATGGTATTTCAGTATGGTTTTAATTTGCATTTTCCTGATGACTTCATTAGTCAGGTGTGTTTTCATGTGTTTATTGGCCATTTGTGTGTCTTATTTGGAGAAATGTCTATTAAGATCTTTTGCCTATTTTAAATTAGATTTTTTAAGTTAAATTGTAATAGCTTTATGTATTCTAGATACAAGTCCCTTATCAGATACATGATTTGCAAATATTTTTTTCCCAGTCTGAGAGTTGTCTTTTCACTTTCTTGATAGTGTCCTTTGAAACACCTAAGTTTTTAATTTTGATGAAATTCAGCCTTGTGTTTGGTTGCTTCTGCTTTTGGTGTCCTGTCTAAGAATCCATTGCCACATCTGAGGTCACAGAGATTCCTCATTTTCTTGTGAGTGTTTTATAGTTTTTGCTCTTACATTTAGGTCTTTGATCGGTTTTGGGGTTAGTTTTTGTGTATGGTGTGAGGTAAGGATCCATCCAACACCATTTGTTGAAGACTCTCCCCTCCCCATTCATTGAATGGTCTTGTCACCCTTGTCAAAAATCAGTTGGCCATATAAGCCAAATAGGTTTATTTCTAGACTGTTGGTTTTATTCCAATGAACTATATGTCTTTATGCCTCTACCATACAGTCTTGATTACTTTGTCCTTCTCTGAACTTTTGAAATCGGGCACTATGTGTTCTCTTTGTTACTCTTTTTCAGTATTGTTTTGATTGTACAGAGACACTTGCAATTCCACGTGAATTTTAGAATCAATCAGCTTGTTAGTTTGTTTGAGATCTTCTCTGATTTCTTTTGACACTATTTTGTAGTTTTCAGAGTATAAGTTTTGTACTTCTTTGTTAAATTTATTCCTAAGTATTTTGTTCTTTTTGATGCTATTATAAATGGATCTTTTTCTTTATTGTTCATTGCAAGTGTATACAAACACAATTAATTTTTGTATATTAATCTTGTATCTGTAACCTTACTGAACTCTTTTTATTAGTTCTAATAGTTTTTTTTTTTTTTTTTAGTGGATTCATTAGGGTTTTTCTATATGTAAGATCATGTAATCTGCAAAAAGAGATAGTTTTCCTTCATTCTTTCCAGTCTTGATGACTTTTATTTCTTTTTCTAACCTAATTGTTCCATCCAGAATCTACAGTATAATGTTGAATAGAAGTAGCAAAAGTGGACATCTTTGTTTTGTTCCTGATCTTAAGTGTTACACCATTAAGTATGTTGCTAGCTCTGAGCTTTCTCCTATATGCCTTTAATTAAGCAAGCTCCCTTCTATCCCTACTTCATTTTGTTTTTGTCATGAAAGGACGTTGGATTTTTCAGATGCTTTTGTGTATCTGTTGAGATGATCATGTAGTTTCTATCTTTTTTCTATTGGTATTAATTGATTGTCAGATGTTAAAGTACTTTTGCATTTGTGGAATAAACCCAACTTAGTCATGGTATGTAATTTTATACACACACACACACACACACACACACACACACGCACAGTTATATTTAGTTTGCTAGTATTTTGTTAAGTTCTGCATCTGTGTTCGTGAGAGATATTGGTCTGTAGTTTTTTGTAATGTCTTTGTCTGCTTTTGGAAAGGATAATATTGGGCTCATAGAATGATTTGGGAAGTGTTTCCTCCAGTTTATTTTTTAAAAAGTTTGTGAAGAACTGTTTGTGAAGAATAATTCTTTAGCTGTTTTGTAGAATTTATCAGTGAAACTAAGTCCTAGGCTTGTGGGTATTTTTCTTATGGGTATTTTTTGACTACTAATTCATCTAATTTATCTGTTTACTTTTAAGGGTTTTTCTGATTGATTGTTCTTGAATCACTTTTTGGTACTTAATGTCTTTTTGGGAATTTGTCCATCTCATCTAAGTTATTTAAGTAATTGGCATACAGTTATTCTTGGTATTCTTGTATAATCCTTTTTATTTCTGTAAGGTTGGTAATGATGTCCTCTTTCGTTTCAGATTCTAGTAATTTGAGTCTTCTCTTTTTTTCTTGGTCAGTCTACCTTAAGGCTTGTTCAATTTTGTTGACCTTTTCAAAAGTCAAGTCACATCAGCTTTTGGTTTCATTGATTTTTTTTTCCCTGTTGTTTTCGTATTCTTTATTTCATTAGTTCCTGCTCTATTTTTTATTATTTCCTTCCTTCTGTTTGCTTTATTTTAGATTTAATTTGCTTTTTCCGTTGTCTTAAGATGGAAGGTTAGGTTATTGATTTAAGATATTTTTTGATGTCGGCATTTACAGCTAAAAATTTCTCTCTGGGGTGCCTATGTGGCTCAGGTCAGTTAATTGTCTGACTCTGGATTTTGGCTCAGGTCAAGATCTTGGAGTTAACGAGATCAAGCCCAGAGTTGGGCTCTGCACTCAGAGGGTGGAGCCTGCTTGGGATTCTCTCTCTCTTTTTCCACCCCTCCCCTGCTCACGTGAGCTTGTGCACATGTGTGTACTCTCTTTCTGTCCAATAAATAAATTCTAAAATTAAAAAATTCTCTCTAAGCATTGCTTTACGTGTATCCCTTAAATTTGGTTATGTTGTATCTTCATTCATCTCGGGATTTTTCCTGCTTTCCCTTTCGATTTCTTCTTTGACCCACTGGTTGTTTAGGAGTGTATAATTTTAGGTATTTGTGAATTTTCCAATTTCCTGCTATAATTTCTAGTTTTATGTCATTGTGGTCAGAAAACATACTTTGCATTACTTCTGTCTTCTGTTGAGGTTTGTTTCATGGCCTAGCCATATGATTTATCTTGGAGAACATTACATGTTCACTTGAGAAGAATGTATATTTTGCTGCTGTTAAGTGGAGTGTTTTATGGATATTTGTTAGGTCAAGTTTATCAAGTGTTCTCTTTCCTTGTTGCTCTTCTGCTTAATTGTTTTATGAAAATATCATTGCAAATAGAGTATTGACATCTCCAACTGTTACTGTTGAATTGTCTCTTTCTCCCTTCATTTCTGTCAGTTTACGTCATCTGTTTAGGTGTTCTCTTGTTACTCTAAGTGCACGTATGTTTATAATTGTTATATGTTCCTGATGGATTGACCCATTTAGCCCTATAAAATTTCCCCCTTTGTCTTCAATAACATTTGTTTTTAAAGTTTATTTTGTCTGGTATTATTAGTACAGCCACTCCAGCTTTCTTGTGGTGGTTGTTTGCATATCTTTTTACATCTTTTTTACTTTAATCTCCCTGTATCTTTCAGTCTTTGTGACCTATGTCACCTGTAGACAGCATGTAGTTTGGATCTTAGTGTTTTTTTGTTTTTTCTTTAATTCACTGTGACAAAATCTGTCTTTTGAATGGATTGTGTAATCCATTTGCATTTGATGTTATTAATATGGTTGAATTTGTCTTTCAATTTGCTTGTTTTTGTGTGTGTCATGTCTTTTTTCCTCCTTTGTTACTCTCTTTTTCATTAAGCGAATATAATATAGCACTTTATTTTTTTACTTATTAAAAAAAATTTTTATTGTTTAATTATTTTTGACAAAGAGACAGAGCATGTGTGGGGAAGGGGCAGAGAGAGAGGGAGACACAGAATCCAAAGCAGGCTCCAGGCTCTGAGCTGTTCAGACTCCCAAATTGGGAGATCATGACCTGAGCCGAAGTCAGATGCTTAACCAACTTAGCCACACAGCCATCCCTATAGCACTTTAATTTTGTTAATAATTTTTTCACTTATATTATTTTGAGTTATTTCCATAGTACTTGCTCTGGGCCTTATCATATACATATTGATCATTATCAGTTTAAGATTTATAGTAACTTAATCCCAGTGAATTACAGAAATGTTCTCTTTATAGCTTACTTCTTTTTGTGATGTTATTATATATATTATCCATCTGTGTTACAAACCCAATAATACGTTATTATAATTATTACTTTATATAATGTCTCGTAAAGAAATTGAGAGAAGATGAGCAAGCATATATAACTTTTGCTATGTTAACTTTATCAGTAGTTCTCTGTTTGTTCTGGATATTTGAGTTCCTTTCTGGCATCATTTTCTTAGCCCAGTCGAGTTTTGCTCCCACCTCCCTGCTTTGTGCTGTTAATGGCAAATATATTAAATATATTACATTTCTGTAATGTTATGGCCTTTAACAATACATTTTACACGTAGTGTTTTTAAAATTACTTTTCAAATCAGGTAAGACAAGCAATACGCGCTTACACTGTCCTTTGTAATTACATAATTACCTTTGCTGGTGATCTCTTGCTTGTTTGTGTGCATCTTAATTGTGTAATTACTTTCTGCATCCAGTTGATTCAACTTGAAGATCTTCCTTTACTATTTCTTGCAAAGCAGGTCTGCTCAAAACAAATTCTCTGTGTTTGTGTACCCAGGAATATCTTTGTTTCATTTCTGAAAGGTAGTTTTGCTAGATAGTCTTGTTTGAGTTGTTTTCTTTGAATACTTTGTGTTTTCACCCTGCCTTCTAAGCTCCATTGTTCTGCTGAGAAGCAAGTTCTTATTCTTACTGCAGTTCCCTTGTAAGTGAGGAGTTATTTTTCCCTTGCCGCTTTCGGGATTTTGTCCTGTCTTTGGGTTTCAGGATTTTTTAGTACGTAAGATGTCTACTTGTGGATCTGTGCAGTTAGCCTGCTTGGAGTTTGTTGAGCTCATTGCATGTGTAGATTCATGTTTTTGAGTAAATTAATTAAGTTTGCAGTCATTATTTCTTTGAATATTTTTTCTGTGGCACTTTTTCTCTCTCTCCTTCTCTCCCTCCTCCTCCTCCTCTCCCCTGTCCTCCCCGTTCCTTCCCTCACCCATACTTGGATGTCCCACATTTCTCAGACACTCTGTTCATTTTCCTTTGTTCTTTTTCTTGTCTCTTTTTAAGTTACATCGTCTCTATTGATCTATCTTTAATTTTACTATTCCTTCCCTTTTTTGAGTCCCTCTAGTGAATTTTTCATTTCAGTTGTACTTCTCATTTCCACAATTTCCTCTTGGTAGTTTTTTTAACCATTTGTAACTCTTCATTGATATTCTCTATTTGATGTGACATTGTCATTATATCTTCTTGCTTCTTTAATCATGGTGTCCTTTAGTTCTTTAAACATATTTATAAATGGCTACTTTGAAGTCTTGTTAAATCTGCTCTCCCAGTTTCACTTTCCTGCTTTTTTTTTTTTTTTTTTTTTTTTAGTGAAGGGTCATATTCCTCTTTTATTTTTGGCAGGTCTTAGATTTTTTGTTGGAAGCTGGATGGTTTAGATAATACATTGTAGCAAGTCTTAGTACTGCCCACCCCCATCCCCCCACCCCTGGTTTATTGTTGTTTGCTTGCTTATTTAGTGACTGGCTGGATTATTTTGGTGAACTTCCCTTAACTCGCCATGAAGCATGTTGCTCACTGTCACCATGAAGTATGTTGCTCCTCAGTGGATGCAAAATTCGGTATGCTTACAGTGACCCTGGAGGACAGTGGTTTGGGCAGAGATCTTTAATGTCCTGTCCCTAACCACACCCAGTTGTTAACCTCCACTAATTGTCCACTGATTGCTCTATTGTTTTCAAAGCCCTGAAATGTATATTGCTCTACAAAGTGATCCAATCAGATTTTTTTTTTTTAAAGGACTAGATCAACAGGCCTGCGCTTTGAGATTTATGACTCTGTAGGGCTACTCCCAGCTGCCTCATCCCTCCCTTCTTTCAGTCAGCCTAGTGAGCATAGTTTTGCCTATTTCTCCATTGTATCTATTAGTCCCCTCCCAACTTCATTTTGCAACCGCCTCCACTGATTTTAAGAGCACCCATACGCTGAAGTTTTTCCACACTTTGTTTGCAAATGAATTCAGTTCCTTGGGAAGAGATTTGGAATTCTGTTATATGCTGTGCTGTCTCTAGCCAACATCTCTTTGTCATGGCTTCTGAACATAGGATTGGGATAGTGGCACATTTCTTTCTGAGTGGCATCCCTGCTCTGAGAGCTAAATGCTTGGTGGCCGGGCAGCAGCAATGGCCTCAGGCTTTCTTGACTTGCCTCTGCTGGCTTGGAAGTTCTGATGTATGCACTACAAAGGAGCTGAGTCAAAGGTGACTGGACTGCAGTGTTTTCACTGTGCCCTGTCCAAGGTAGAGCCAAGGTCTCAGGAGTTGGGTTTGGGTAGAAGAGAGTTCCCTACCTGTCAGTCACACTTGCCTGAAACAGCCTCAGCAGCAGGTAACTGGGGGTGGAATAAGAAATGCTGACCTCTTGCCCCTTCCTAGGGAGATAAGCTCAAACTAGGAGGTGTGAAAAGGGAACCCTGTTCTTGGCTGTGCCAATCTGCAGTGTTTATGTGTCAAGGGAAGTGATAGGAAATTGGGAGAGAGGGTTGGGTCTTGGTTCAAACAGCACAGGCTCTCACTCTTCTTACCAACTCTTAATTTTCTTGAGTATTTATTTATTTGCTATATGTTCATAGAGCCATTTCCAGGAAATGTACATATTATTTGTTTTGTTTTCATACTTTTCACTGGTTTCACTAGGGACTAGGCCAATGGAGCTCTTCATGCTTTCTTTCCTACTGGGAGTGAAACTCTGAACCGTACACTTTTAAATGGAGATTACCATTTTTTTGGTATTTGAGAAGAATTTCAAGTGTCTTGAAAAGCTTAGAGATTTTTTCCAAAGGGAAGAGGCTGTTAGGGAAGGAACATGAAGTCCGTGGTAGAACACAAACTCTCTGAGGTTAACATGTTTTCATAACAGTTTTGAGTTTCATACATAACCCTTTTTTGATTAGAATTTTTCTGATTTTTAACTACAGTTGTGGCATGATTTTAAAAACCCATTCAGAAGTGTATCATTTAAGAACGTTGATTCCCTTTTGTTTTTCTGTAATTATAAGCTTGGTGTCTAAGAGTATAATTAATGTTTGGTTTTTGTTTTTGTTAGAGGCAGTAATGAACCAGGAAAAAAGAAACAGCATATCTGTCATATTGAAGGATGTGGAAAAGTTTATGGCAAAACATCTCACCTACGAGCACATCTTCGCTGGCATACTGGAGAAAGACCTTTTGTATGCAACTGGATGTTTTGTGGCAAAAGATTCACAAGGAGTGATGAACTCCAGAGACATAGAAGAACCCATACAGGTTAGTTGGTTTATTGCAGGGTTTGTATGTTTTTAATGCTTAGATGAAAATTGGAAATATGCAAATGAAAGACAATTCACTTTACTGATTTTATGAAAGTTCTTTAAGATCAAAATTCGTGGGACGCTTGAGTGGCTCAGTCGGTTAAGCGTCCGACTTCAGCTCAGGTCATGATCTCACAGTCTGTGAGTTTGAGCCCCACGTCGGGCTCTGTGCTGACAGCTCAGAGCCTGGAGCCTGCTTTGGATTCTGTGTCTCACTCTCTCTCTGACCCTCCCCCGTACATGCTCTGTCTCTCTCTGTCTCAAAAATAAACGTTAACAAAAAAAAAAATCAAAATCGTTACCTCATTTCCAGGATACGTTTTATTCCACTTTTTGTGCGGTTTATTAGAGTAATTACATAACAAGGAATATATTCCGTTTACTTAACCTGTTGTATTCTTAGCATGTTGAATTCACATATATTGTTTTTCGTCAGTATTTACATAGGTGAAGAGAGTTGAATTCTGATCTTACTGGTGACCTTTATTAGTTTTTGGTTTTTTTACAATTTAGAAAATTGACTAAAGTATCAAGAATAATATAACAAATATACGCCTCTCAGAATTGACAGCTGTTGATGTTATATTTGTTATTTTTTAATAAAACAAATCCTACAAAGTTGACATCGTCTTTGTCCTGTCAAAGACAACAGCCCCCATGCATTTAAAATGTAGGTTTCTAGTACAGTTTTAATACTCTTACATATATTATTCATGCATGTGTATGTAAAATACCGTTTTGTGTGTTGTGAAATTTCACATAAATGATACAGTATCATAATTTCATTTATCATTATGTCTTGAGATCTATCCAAGTTCATATGTGTACATACAAATGTATGTATACATGTTTGCTATGTAGTATTTTGTTATAGGACTGCCATACTGTTTATCCATTCCTTGTGCTGCTTAAATTATCATTAGTTTTTTTTACTATCATGAACTGTGCTACTGTGAACATACAGTGAACATGTGTGCCAAATAGAATCTTTGGATCACAGAGAATTTAATGTGTTTTGCTAAATAAGTGCTAAAGAATCTCTAAAGTGTCTGGTAACCATTTCTATTTCACTAGCAGTGACTGAGAGTTTCCACTTTGCTGTGTGTTCACCAGTACTGACTGGTGTTGATTTTTGAAAATTTTTGTCAGTTTGTGGCATCTGACTGGCTTACTTGGTAGAGCATGTGACTCTTTATCTCAGGATTGTGAGTTCAAGCCCCATGTTGGCTGTGAAGCGTACTTTAAAAAATAAATAAATAAAAACATGCTTATTGCTTTAAAAGAAAATTTTTGTATATCTAAAATGGTTTCCTTATTTTATTTATTTATTTATTTATTTATTTTAATTTTGAGTGAGACAGAGAGAGAGAGAGACAGAGCACGAGCAGGGGAGAGGTAGAGAGAGAGGGAGACACAGAATCCAAAGCAGGCTCCAGGCTCTGAGCTGTCAGCACAGAGCCTGACGCGAGGCTTGAACCCACGAACCGTGAGATCGTGACCTGAGCCGATGTCGTACGCTTAACCGACCAAGCACCCAAGTGTCCCTGGTTTCCTTATTTTTTTAAGTAGCAGTTTTCCCGGTTATCCATGAGATTAAGCATCTTTTCTTGTTGATTGATCATTTATATTTCACTTTCTGTTGATTATTTATTTCCTTGCTCACTTTTCTTTTGGGTTATTTTTCTTTTTCTTACTGATTTATGTGTTGTAATTTCCCCCTATATTGCTAGTATTTGAACTTCTTGCTATTTTTTGTCACATGGAAGTTTTACATTTTTTAGTCAAATATGTTTTTTCTTTTGTCCTTTGCTTTTCTTATTTTTTTTAAACGTTTATTTATTTTGAGAGAGAGGGAGCGAGAAGGAGCATGCGCATAAGCGGAAGAGGGGTGGAAAGAGCAAATCCCAAGCAGGCTCCATGCTGCCAGCGCAGAGGTAGACATGGGGTTCAATCGCATGAACCGGGAGATAGATCATGACCTGAGCTGAAATCAAGAGTCGGACACTTAACCAACTGAGCCACCCAGGCACCCCTCCTTTTTTAATTTTTAATGAAATCCTCTCCTATCCCAAGATCATAAAGTTTTTAAAAATATTTTCTTCTAATGGTTTTAAAGTTTTCGTGTAAGTTTCATCTTCTTTTTCTAAGTTTTGCATAGAACAACCACCCTCTCTACTTAGAATGCCTGTATACATCTGGGTTTCAGTATTTAATTGTTGAATAAATTAGTAATTTGGATAAATTTTCAAATTAGACTAACCTTTAACTTGTACCAAGGTACATGTGGGACAAAAGAGGAAATAGAATTGGCATGTATTGATCAGCTACCATACATCACATGTTTGAAATAAATTGTCTCATTTGATTCTGACAGTAACACTGAGATAGAAATTAGCTCCATTGTATGGATAAGAAAATAGTGTCAGAGAAGAAAAAATAGTTAAATTTAAAAGTGATAAAGTTACTTAGTTTGATATGTACATAAATTAGTAAGCAGAGTCTTAGTAATACTGGCTGAGTCCCTGAGTTAGCATAGTTTGAAAAAAGTTTTAAAAGGTTTCCATATGGTATTGCATTAGGATTTTTTTTTTAATTTTTTAAAACATTTTTTAATGTTTATTTCTGTGAGAGAGAGAGAGAGAGAGAGACAGAATGTGAGCAGGGGAGGGGCAAGAGAGAGGGGGAGACACAATCTGAGCCCAGTGTAGGGCTCAAACCCACAAACAGTGAGGTCATGACCTGAGCCAAAGTCAGACACTTAACCGGCTGAGCCACCCAGGCGCTCCTGCATTAGGACTTTTAATAGTGCCACCTCACCATTGATATTGGCAAATATGGTGTGATTAATCCCATAATAGTGTTGATGTCTGTTTTAAAAAAGTGCTCTGCCGTTTATGTCAGTATGACAGCATGCAATGTTTCCGCTGTGGATTAGCAATGGGACAAGTTAGAGAACCCAAGAAAAATTGCCGCTTTCTTTGAATTTGGAACTGCACATTGTGATTTCATCATTTTATTTGAGAAATAATGAGTCTCTAAAGTCTTGTCTCACATATCCACATTCATACAGATATACAAAACAAATTTATTCAAGGACTTAAATACACATATACTTCAAAACCAAATTACTAATGATTTGGAGGCATATTTTCTTTTTTTTTTTTAACTATTAATACCATTGTAACCTACTAGCTTGAATAATCAGAATTGAATGTATTTTAAGCTTACTTTCAGTGTTTCGAACATCTTCAATACATCATGCACAAAATTGTTGAACTATTTTTTTCTTAAGGGGCAACCACTACACTAAGTAGAAATTCAGTACCTTACTATAAATGAATATATGAGTTATTTTTATTTACTGCTGAAAATAGTGCCAATTATTTTTGCTTTTTTGGGAATTTTTTTTTAAAGCTTATTCATTTATTATTATTTATGAGTGGGAGAGGGGCAGAGAGAGAGGGAGACCCAGAATCCAAAGCAAACTCCAGGCTCTGAGCTGTCAGCACAGAGCATGACGCAGGGCTTGAACTCACAAACCGTGAGATCATTACCTGAGGTGAAGTCAGACGCTTAACCTGGGTGAGCCACCCAGGCACCCCTTTTTAATTTCCAAATGTCACATGTATGTGGTATTTAAAAATCAAGTCATAGGGTTACCATGGTGGCTCAGTTGGTAGAGCACTTGACTCTTGATCTCAGGGTCATGAGTTCAAGCCCCATGCCTGGCATAGAGCTTACTTCAAAAAATATTTTAAAAAAATTAAATTGTAAAAGAGGTTACAATGTTAAGGGGATTATTTTTAAAATTATCTTTATTTGAAGGATAGTTGACACATTAGTTTCAGGTGTACAACATAGTGATTTGACACTTGTATACATTATGAAATGCTTACCATAGTAAGTGGTTACCATCTGCCACTGTATAAGGTTATGACTATATTCTCTGTGCTTTACTTTACATCCCTATGACTTTTTATTTTATAATTGTAAGTTTGTACCTTTTAATCCCCTTCATTTAAGCCCATCTCTCTATCTCATTCCCTTCGGGCAACTGCCAGTTTGCTGTCTGGATTTATAAGTCTGTTTCTGTTTTGTTTTGCTTGTTCATTTGTTTCGTTTTTTAGATTCCACACATAAGTGAAATCATATGGTATTTTGTCTTTGATCAGACTTACTTCACTTAGCATAATACCGTCTAGTTTCATCCATCTTTTATAAATGGCAGGATTTCTTTCTTATTTTATGGCTGAGTAATATTCTATTGTCAGTATGTACCATATCCTCTTTGTCTGTTTATCAGTGGTCACTTGGGTTGCTTTCAGATCTTGGCATAGGAGTGTGTATGTCTTTTCAAATTAGTGTTCTTTTTCTTCCCAGAAGTGCAATTACTGAATTGTATGGTATTTCTATTTTAATTTGTTAAGGAACCTTCATATTATTTTTTACAGTGCTTACACCAATTTATATTCCCACCAACAGTTCCCTTGTTCCTCCATTCTCATCAACAATTATTTTTTTGTCTTTTTGATATTAGTCATTCTGACAGTTGTGAGGTGATAGCTCATTGGAGTTTTGATTTGCATTTCCTTGACAATTAGTGATGTTGAGCATCTTTTCATGTTATCTGTTGTCCATCTCTGTCTTCTTTGGAAAAATGTCTTTTCTGGTTCTCTGCCCATTTATTAATCAGGTTTTTTGTTGTTTTTTTTTTTGGTGTTGAGTTGTAGGAGTTCCTTATATATTTTGGATGTTAACCCCCTTATCAGATACATCATTTACAAACATTTAAGGGGAATCTTTGCCACATCCCCTGTTCTAACCCCGAGAGGACTGTATTTAGTCTTGTTAACTATTCTTACATTTTTATTCTTCTTCTGATGGTTGTTGTATATCTAAATAATATGCTTATGTTGTTATCGATCTGTCAATATTAGGCACTGTCTCTTGACTTCTTACATTAAGAGTTAAGAAATTACTTCACTTTACATCATCTTTTGACATTCAGGTTTTTTTTTAACTGAGGGCCGGCCTGACACTGTCTCTTGACCTTACTACCCTGTGTTAGAGATACTAGCATTCACCTCTTAACTTCTCTTACCTATTTCTTTTCTCTTTTTCTTCATGTTAAAATGTTTACTTTCTCTTAAATAAGCACTGTTTCCGTTTTTTTTGTAGCTTAGTTCTTAAAGTAGAAAACCAATAAATAATAATGTTATGACTGTGATGGGATGAGTCTGATTATATATCTTTTCCTGTTTTTTTCTTCAATTGTCTAAATTCCTTTTTTTACCCTTGCATTGGCTAACTTTATCACCTCCTTTTGTTATTTAACCTTTTCAAAAATAGTATTAATTCCGTCCAATTTATCCTTTCACTTGGAGGTTCCAGCTTTCTAATCAGTCGGATTCTTCTGTAAGGCTGCTGCACACTATAATCTTGAGACTTTTTTTCCCTGCTGTCTTGGTTTTGATCCAGTGTTCTCAAGATCTCCTCTCTTCATTTTTCTTAGTTTACTTGATTGCCAGAAAACATTCTGAAATGCTTCCTACAGTAAAGCTCTAGGAAGTAAATTTGTCTGAAAATGTCTTTCTTCATTAAAAAAAAAAAAAAAGTTTTTGAGAGAGACCTCGCATGTGCGCACAAGCAGAGGAGGGATAGGGAGGAAGAGAATTTCAAACAGGTTGCACGCTCAGCTCAGAGCCTAACGTGGGCCATGATCCCACAACCAAGAGATCGTGATCTGAGCCAAAATCAAGAGTCAGATCCTCAACCGACTGAGCCATCCTGGACCCCTGTCTGAAAATGTCTTTATATTGCTTTCCCAGTTAATAGATGGCTTGGCTAATATAACAGAATTGTAGGTTGAAAATGATACTTAAAACATTAGTGGCACTGCTCTATCATTTTCTTGCATTTGTTTTATTAATATGAAGTCCATTGTTATTCTTCTCTTCCTTTTTTGTAGGTGACCTAATTTCCCCTGTCAGCTTTTAAAAGCTTGTTTTCTTATTTACTTATAATTTTTACCTTGAAATAGTTTTACAGAAGAAGTTGTGAAGATAGCATAGAGAGTTCTTACATCCCTTTCACCCAGCTTCCTGTAATGCTAACCTCTTCCATATTCCTGTAATTTATGAAAACTAAGAAGTTGATATTGGTATAATACTAGTAATTAAATTACAGACTTTTCCACAGATAATACCTTTTCTGTTCCAGGATTCAATCCATAACACCACATTCTATTTATTTGTCGTGGCTGTTGAGTCTCCTGTAATCTGAAATTTCCTTACTCTTTTTTTTATTTATGTACTTTTTTTTTTTTTACTCACCTTGACACTTTTGAAAGTTAGGTATTTTGTAGAATATCCCTCAATTTGTGTTTGTCTGGTATTTTCTCATGATTAGAGTGAAGTTACGAAATGTTGTTGGGAAGAATATCACAGGTATCATTGCCCTTCTTCATCACATTGCATCAGGAAGTACACGATGTCCATGTATCTTATTGTTGGTGAATTGGTTAAGATATTGTGTGCCAGGTAGCTCCACTGTGAAGTTGTTTCTTCTTTCCATACACTGTTTATTGGAAGCAAGTTATTAAGTCCGGTCTACACTAAAGGGGCGGTGAAGTAAACTCTATCTCTTGGAGGGAAGAGTGACAAAGAATTTTTGGATGTACTGTAAAACAACCACTGTAATGAGTAAATATTTCTCGAGAGGGGGTAGGGCAGGGGGAAGGTCGTATTCTTCAAGGCTATGCAATTATCCTGTTTCTCTGTAAAGAAAATCCTGTTTCCCTTTTAGTATTCCTCATTGTTTCTTGCCTGCAGCAATTACTTTATTGTGTTAAAGGCCATTTTTTATTTCCCTTTTTTGCTTCTCCAGTTTTTAGTTTTGGTTCTTATACAAGGAAGATTTATACCTTCTTCCCCAATTATTTGTTTATTTGTAATCCAGCATGGACTCATGAGTATTTATTTTATTTTGTGGGTTATAATCCAATATTGTCATTATTTTCTGGCTCACATTGTTCCATCTTTGGCCAGTTGGAAGTTGTTTTAGATTGCTGCCTGTATCCTTTTTGACATGCCCCCATTCTTTTTTTTTTGTCTTGTTTTTTTAACTGTAAGAGCCTCTTCTAATCTTTGTTTTTTTAATTGCATAATTATGTGTGTTTGCATAGTTTTCAATTTATTGTGCAGACCTGTTGGACTTTTCCACTCAGGGTTCACCTTCATCCCCTTTCCACCTTTTCTCTCATTTTCCCTTTTTTATTCTCTATTCTTTTTGCAGTCTTACTTTGTCTAAGTGGGATGCCCCTACATTGATTTTTTTTTTTTAACATCTTACAGCTTTTTTTTGGCTTTTTACCTTTTAATTTCCTGTGAGATTTCTTAAGTTTATACTCAGATATGTCTTCTGATTTTTTTTTTTCCCAAGAGTGCTTTTCTACTGTTTCTTTTTTATAGCATACTCTTCTCATTGTATGGATGCAGGAGTTTGCTGAAAATCAGAGTTTTCCAGCTAAGTATTTTTTTTAATATTTATGTTTCCTCCAAGGTAATTTTTTTTTTTTTTTTTTGTCTGTACCTTGCTTTTTCCCATGTTATAGGCTTTCCTGAATTGTCCAGTGGTCCTTGGCCTTTATTCAAGTTGATGATGGTGATTGGTAACTATGTTGGAATGAAAGATTAAGGAAGTCTTATGAACTGGTGGCTTTCATTTTAGGCAACTGGGCAGGGATACTGTGTTATAATGCAAGATACCTAATTACCAAAATACTGTAATGTACTGTGGGGCAACATTTCTTTCTTTTTTTTTTTTTTTTTAATTTATTGTTTAATTTACATCCAAGTTAGTTAGCATATGGTGCAACAATGAATTTAGGATGCCCTTTTTACCCATTTAGACCATTTGCCCCCTCCTACAACCCCTCCAGCAACCCTCTGTTTGTTCTCTATATTTAAGAGTCATTTATGTTTTGTGGGGGCACATTTCTGTAGATAAAAATCATCAAATGTTTTGACCCAATTTTTTGATAGTAGGATTAATGATCCATGTACAGACTTCAATTTACTCTTTTATGTTGCATGTTTCCCTCTCACCGTTTTGAGTCCAATATTTCTACACAATTCTATAGAAGACAGATTGGCTCTCTTCTAGATATATCTTCTTCCTTAATAATCTGTATTCTAGTCTGCAGAAATTTGGTAAAATCAAAACTTATATAGCATTGCATAACACAAGTGAGTTTCATAGGAATTTTTCCTCCTTTGTCTCCTAGCAATGACCCTGTGGGCACTGAATAGCTGTAATACATAGCAAACACCATGTACATCCAGCCTGAGAACTGAGAAGAGAGGCCTCTCTACCCTGGGGCCAACTCTATTTGTAGGTTGTGCTGCAGTAGTGGCAGCAGAGACCTGAAAACCTGAGAAAATACCTGCCATCTCTGGCCAAAGAAACCCAGAAATGGGGCCCTTGGTTTCTATTGAATATGAGGAGGGTCACTATTATTTTACTCTGTTGCTATTTTAATCTGAAGGCCCTGACACTATTGTGTATGTGCAGAATGGTGTAGGATGCCTCAAGAATTCTGGCTTTCTGGCAGGAGGAACCAAGAAGAAGGGATATCAGTTGGAAAGTATGAGGGAAATTTTGGAGAGATCTGTGAAAGGTGATTCCCTAATTTCATGTATGGAACAGAATAAATTCTGGGCTTACCCGTGAGCTGCACATGCACAGAATAGACCCAAAGAACCATAGCAAACGCTTCAAGAAGTGAACTGCCTTATAAACCACTACCTGATTGCCAGAATGTGCTGAGCAGACCTAAACATAACAAACTCTTTGAAAATGATTTAATATGGGAACCGGTAAAGAAGGCAAGATAGAACTAGTCTGAAACCAGATAGGTCAGTTGCCTACTAAAACAAAAACTTAACGTTCTCCAGAGGATTCTTTAACAGGATGCAAAGTCACCACAACGTAATATCCAAAATGTCTGGGATACAACCCAAAATTATTCAACATACTGTGACTCAAGTAAAGTTGACTTTGTGACTTTGTGACTGTGTCAAGATGATCCACGTGTTAGAATTACCAGTGACTTTAAAGCAGCTATTATAACCATCATTCGTGGACTAAAGGTAGACATGTTTGAAATAAAAAGAAAGGCAGAAGTTTTCAGAAGCAAAATTGAAACTCTAAAAAAGAACTAAATGGTAATTTTGGAACTGAAAAAAAATGCATTATGCAAAGTTAAAAATTCATTATATGTGCTCAATAGCAAATAGAGATAACAGAGAAGAGTCACTGAAGTTGAAGATAGTTCACTAGAAATTATACAGTGTAAAGAACAGAAAAGAAAAAAGATCAGGGGAAAAACATGAACTAGGTCTCAGGGACTTGTGGAACTTACAAAGTTTGTTGTCATTGGAGTTCCAGAAGGAGAGGAGGAAAAGTGTGATGTAGAAAAATCTTTGACAAAATAATGAACTGAGACTTCAGCCATTATTAGGTGTAAATTATAGATTTAAGATGCTCGTTGAATTCCAAACAGGAATTGACAAGAAATCATGCCCAGATACATGATAATCAATTTGCTAAAAATCAAAGGTAAAGAAAAAATCTGGAAAGGAGTCTGAAAAAATGACACATTATGTATAGAAGAACAGAAATTTGAACGATGAATGATTTCTCTTCAGAGAATATGGAGGCCAAAAAAAGAAAAGAATTGCCAACTCAGCATTTTATATCCAGTGAAAGTATCCTCAATAAGAAAGGCAAAACAAAGGGATTTTCAGATGAAGAAAATCTACGAATTTGTTGTCATGTTTTATGACATTTTATGATCTTTATCTGCTAAATATTTATGATATTTATCTACTCAAAAAAAATGCTAAAAGTTTTTTAGGCTGAAAGGAAATCATACCAGAGAAATTTAATTTAAAAAAAAAAAAAGCAAAATAAATGGTAAATACTTGGGTAAATATAGCAGACTATTATTCCTCTGCTTAAATTTTTAAAAAATGTTTGTTTAAAATAAAAATCTTAATACAGGTATATTTCATTGTATGTGAATGTAATATATGTGGTAAATACAGTGTGAAGTGGAGAGGGTAAAGAGTCTATATGGTTGAAACTTCTTTGTTTTACTGTGAAAATCTAGAACTTGGTATATGTGTTATGAAAAGTTAGATATGCATATTGTAATCCCTTTTATCGGCTACTAAAAATACAGAGATAGGGGGGTAAGGAGAATAAATTAAAATAGAATGCTAAATGATAAATAACCCAAAAGAAAGGAGAGAAGGGAAAAACAAAAATGAAAAACAGGACAGAAATGGAAAACAGATACCAAAATGATAGACTTAAATATAATCAATAATTATGTATAATACAGACAAAACAGACTTCATAAAACAATGAAAATTACTGGATATGACAAGACATTTCTTAATGATGGAATGGCTCACTTTCCACGTAGGCATAACAATTCTAAATACAATAGGCACTTAACAACAGAGCTCTAAAATCTATGAAGCAAGAAATGATGGAACTAAAAGGAAAAATAGACCAATCCACAATTAGTCTTGTAGAGTTGACACTCTTTTCTTAGTAATTGTTACAAGTAGACAGAAAAGTAGAAAGGATATAGAACATTATCAGTCAAATTGCACTGGCATTCATAGAACACTTTAGCCAATTAAAACAGAATATTTTATATATGAGTACATGGAGCATTCTTGAAGATTATGTTCTTTGCCATGATATACACCTTAACAAATTAAAAGAATAGAAATCACACAAAGTATGTTCTCAAATCATAATAGAATTAAACTGTAAGTCAGTAACAAAAATATCTGGGAAACCTCCAAATTTTGGAAACTAACCAACACATTTCTGACTAACCCTGTGCGTCAAGAGGATATCTCAAAGGATACTACAAAATATTTTCAGTTGAATGAAAATACATATCAAAATTTGTGGGATGTAGGTAAAATAGTACTTGGAGGGAATTTATGGCATTGAATGCTTTTATTAGTAACAAAGAAAGGTTTTAAGTCAATAATTCTTAAATAGAATGAGCTTGTACCTTAAAGAGCTAGAAAACAAATGAATCAAACGCAAAACAGGAAGTTACGAAGCAATAAAGAGGACAAATAAAATTAAAAATAGAAAAATTAATAAAGAAGATCATTCAAACCAAAACTAAGTTTTCTTTGAAAAGGTAGAATTGAGAAGTCTAGCCAGATTGGCCAAGAAAATTTATCAATGCCAGGAATGGAAAAGGGAGATATTATTAGAGCTCCTACAGACAATATAATAGTAAAGGAATGCTGTGAATAATTCTACACTCTGAATTAGATGACTAAAGTGAAGTGGATCAACTCCTTAAAAGACACAAATGATCAATACTTGCTCAAGAAGAAATAAATAATATGAATAGCACCATATGTATTAAAGAAATTGAATTTTAACTAAAAACTTTTGACAAAACCCTAGGCTCAGAAAGAAAACCTTATTGGCAAATTCTACTATATTAAGCAATAAATGATACCAATTCTGCAGTCATTTTTAGAAAATAAATGAGGGAACACTCAAGTATTTTATGAGGCCTTCATTAACTTGATACTAAAACCAGAGAAAGACATTACTAGTAAAGAAGAAAAAAACAGACCAATATCCTCATAAATACAAATGTCAAAATCCTCAACAAAATATTAAACCAAGTCCAGTAATATATTAAAAAGACTAATATATCATGACTCAGTTGTGTTTATTCTAAGAATGAAGGCTGATTGAACATTCCAAAATCAATGTAATTTACCATATTAAGAGAAGGAAAAAAATCGTATGATTACTTAAATACATACACCAAAAGCATTTGGGAAAATCTGCATTTGGTTTGATAAGAACTCTCAGCAAACTTAAGAATTAAAGGTTATATCCTTAACCAGGTAAGGGGTATTTGTTAAAAACTTATAGTTAAGTTTTTACTTAATGATGGAGGACCTAATACCCATAGGATAAGGAACAAGGCAGAGATGTCTGCTTTTACTTTTTTTTTTTTTTTTTTAATCAATCTTCTTCACCATTGTACTGGAAGTCCTACCCAGTACACTAAAGCAGGAAAAGACATATAGATTGTAATGAAAGAATTAAGTGTCTTTATTTGCAGACACCCTGGTTGTCTAGTTAGAAAAACCCTGGTATCTATCAAAAAGGCTGTTCATACAAATAAATGTTTTTAATACAACACCAAAAGTACAATCCATAAAAGAACTGATAAATTGGACTTGATAAAGACAAAAACTTTTGCTCTGTTAAACATTTTCTTAAGAAAATGAAAACACGAGACACACACTGAGAAAATATTTGGAAAAAAAAAACATCTGACATGTACTTTCATCTAGAATATATAAGGAATTCTCACAGCTCAACAATTTGTAAACAGAAAACCCAGTTTTTGAAAATTGGCAAAGGATTTGGACATTTCACCAAAGAGGATATACATGTGAAAAGCACATGGAAATATTCCACATCACCTGTTATTTGAGGAATGCAAATTAAAATTGCAACAAAATACCAGCACACTTCTGTTAACATGGCTAAAATTAAAGACAAGGACACCAAAATCCTGACAATTAGAAGCATTGGCAAGAATGCCAAGCCATTGGAAATGCAAAATGGTACAGCATCTTTGGAAACATTTTGGAATTTTCCTATAAAGTTAAACATATATTTAGCAAATACGACCTAGCAATCTACTCTTGAGTATTCACCCCAAAGAAATAAAAACTATGTTCACACAAAAAGCTATGTATATATGTATAGCAGATTTTATTTATAATCACCTTAAATTAGAAATAATCCAAATATTCAACTGGTAAATGGATAAAAAACTGTGTTATATTGTTGGAAGAGGTAATTGAGAGGATTTGACTGCTGGCTGACCTGCAAGCTGAACCTGTGTAATCAGAGGCTTCTCACCTCCCTCCCATGTCCTTGTAATATACATTGTGCCCACTCTTCCCACACTGGGAGCTATTCTAAGGATGTAGCCTTGAGAGAGAGCCGTGTTGAAACCATCTGGACAGTGTATGTCACTGAACCCAGTTAAGACTTCTGTGTAAACTTTTAAGATTTGGCAAGTAGGTAGAGATCTATTCATCTGAAGGCTATCCAAAACAAGCCTCATAAGTAAGTTCCCTTTCTTGTAAGTTAAAACTTGCACCTACCAATGTGGAATGGTCTGCCTCTTTTGGTTTCTTCTTGCCCTTTGTGTAAACGGCCAATTTGTGAACCAACACATATCTATACAAGAGAGTACCACCCTTCAACACAGAGGAATGCATTATTAATATACACAACCACAGGGATAAAATTCAGATGCATTATGTTAAGTGAATGATCTTAGCATCAAAAGCCTACCTATTATATGACTTCATTTATATGACATTATGGAAAAGTAAAAACTATAGAGACAGAGAACAGATTATTGTTTTCTAGGGTGAAAAAGGGTGAAAAAGAGAATTTAACTATAGAAAGGCTTTGTGAAGGAATTTTTGGAAGTGATAGCAACTCTTCCATATGTTTACTTTGTTGATGACTAAATGACTTAATACATTTGTCAAAATTCACAGAGCTATGTACCAAGAATAATTTTACTGTATATAAATTAAAACAGTTTTTAAAGTGTGAGACAAAGTCTTATCTTTGAGAAATTAAATTGAAAAAAAGGGAGATTTTTTTTTTAAGAATCCAAAGCCATTTTCATATGCTTCATACATATGCTTCAATATCATACACTTCTCTTAACTCTTCCAAGGATAATAGGATTTGAGCCAGAGGAACTTCTAAAAAGGATTATGTGCAACCCTGTCATTTTATAAATAAGGACTAACCTGAAGTCTTAGGAGGTTGATTGATTTCTTTACTAAGGCCCAAACTTAGTTCCTTGAGCCAAGTTGAGAGATTCATGATTAATAAGAATAAGCCATGGGAGTAGTAAACAAATTGAGACAGGCAGTAAATGTAGTAACTAAAATTTCTGGGTCCTTTCAGTGTGCAGGGATTTTTCTAAATGCTTTTTTGCATTCATTTTCTAATTTAATCCTTTGAGCAATAACATAAAATAGGTATCTCTGTTATTCCTAGTTTTAAATGAAGAAACTAAGAATTGGATAGAGAAGTTGCCCAAAGTTCATGGCTAGTAGGTGAAGCAAAATCAAAAAATTTTTATCCTGATCTAAGATCCAATTCATACAAAAAAAGAAAGTAGCATATGTCAAGACCTATAAACAGTTCAGTGTTTGGGAACCATAATATTTGTGACAATAGATTAAACAAAAAAAGGTTGGCAGAGGCCAGTTACTGTAGGATGTTATATTATATACTATTTAATTTTTTTTTTCCACAGCCATAGGAAGTAGGAAACCACTGAAAGTTTCCAGCAGTTAATCAGGTAGTCATCTTTTTATTTTAGACCATTTGGCATTTGTATGGAGAATAAATTCACAGGGAGTAATATTGAGACCAATTATCAAAGACAATTGTTAAGATCCTAAGTAAAACAGAAGTTGTAACAATACATAGGGACCCATTCCAGGAAATGTTTGTGCAATAAAATTGACAGGACATGGTGATTATTAAATGTGAGAAAAGAGATAATTGGTACCAATGATAACTGCTACCAAATGAAATGGAGAATACAGGAGAAGAATAAGTATATTGTAGAATTTTCTACCTCCCTTCACTTCTCTCAGTTTTGTTTCTTATGCTTCAGGGCTCTATTGTTATGTGTATGTATATGTATGATTGCTATATCTTCTTGATGGGAATGAGTCTTTTATCATAAAGTGTCCTTGTTTGTAGTTACTATTTTTATCATATTGGTCTGTTAAAACAACTATTTCAGCTCTCGTTTGCATGTTATATCTTTTTTCCATCCTTTTACTTTTAGCCCATTCATGCTTGAGTTTAAAGTGAGCCTCTTTTAGACAGCATAATAGTTGGATCGTGTTTGTCTTTAATTTATTCTGGCAACCTCTGCCTTTTAATTGGAGCATTAATACATTCATTTGATGGAATTACTGATGAGGGCTTCCACCATTTTGGTATTTGTTTTCTGTATGGTTCTGTCTTTTTTGTTCCTGTATTCCTCTGTTATTGGCATTTGGTGTTAAATAAATAGACCTTGTGTATTATTTTAATGTCATTTCTTTATAATAATGTTAATATATTTTTTTCTTAGTGATTGCCTGCTTTGGGGATTACAGTTCACATATTACAATAATCTTGGTGTACAAATCTACTAGCAATAAATTCTTCAAGTTTTTATTAATCTGGGAATATCTGAATTTCTCCTCATATTTGAAAAATAGTTTTGCTGTATATAGAATTCTTGGTTGACAGGACTTTCCTTGTATCATCTCAGTGCTTTCTGGCCTCTATGAGCTCTGATAAAAAAAAAAAATCAGCTGCTATTATTTGACAGTCCTTTGTAGGTAATGCATCACTTCTCTTGCTACTTTGTAGATTCTCTTTGTTTTTTACTTTAAGCAGTTTGTGATATGTCTAACTGGTAATCTCTTTCCATTTAACCTATTTGGAGCTTATTGAGTTTCTTAGATGTGTACATTAATGTTTTTCATCAGATGTGGGAAGTTTTCAGTTATCCTTTCTGCATATATTCTCTCTTTATATATCTTGGAACAATAAATCTCTCACTCTTTGTGTGTATGTTGGAGTGCCCTTCAATACTCATCCAGATAGTTGACGACTCTGTTTTAGCCTTCACTTTCTGCTTATGCAGAGCCTCAAAAGTTAAGCACACATGAGAGTTTGGGCCTTCTCAGGCTTTTCCTGAGCAGGCTCACAGCTTTCATTTCCATTTTCATTTCATTTCATTTCATTTTTTATTTTAGAGAGAGAGTGTGTGTAAGCTGGGGAGGGCGGTAGAAGAAGAGAGAATCTCAAGCAGGCTTCACACTCCACATATAGGACACTGCAGGGCTCGATCCCACAACCTGAGGACCATGACTTGAGCCGAAATCAAGAGTCAGACCCTCAACCTAAGCCACCCAGGTGTCCCCAGGCTCACGCTTTACAGTATATATGTGGCCATCTAGATTCCAAGGAAATGACAGGGCTTTTTTTCAAAGCCACTATGGTATTTTATCTCCCAGCTCCTCCTTTTAAGCTTTTTGTTCAGTCTTTTTGTTTGTCCCAAGTGTTAATCCACTGCCTGGGGCATCCATGAAGTTAAAACACTTACCTACAATTGTTTAGACAAACACCTGTTCCTTTCTGGCCCTGAAAAGACTTTTCACATTGGACTACCTCCAGGTCAGGTTCAGTACAATAGTTTTCAAGTGAAGCCCTCCAAAGAACCACTAGACAGATTAGACAGGTCACATAAGGCAATTCCTTGGAAATGAGGTTTTGAAAGAGTTCCAGCTCTCTTCTCCCTCTGGTAGCTAGTGGGCCTTCTGGGGAGTTTAAGATGGAATTAGGGAAGTTAAAATACCATAAAATTTGCTGTTCTAATCAAGATTCAGCCTTTTTTTTTTAATAAGCAATGATGAATTTTGTGATATTTTAAATGATGTAAATGGCATATCTCAGAGATGTTGAATTCCCAGTTGGGTTTAGAAATCTGGATCTTGATGCCATTGTTCATTTATAGATCACAGTTAAAACTATTAGAGTAGATAAGATTGCTTTAAAAAAGCATTTGTGATAAAATTGACCATATGATTCCTATATTCAAATAGATAATTGCTGAGTGAAGAAATGAAAACTTCCTCATAATGCAAATTGATGTCCTTATAAGTCTCAAGTCTCAGCCCATCACTCAGAACAGCCTTGCAAGCCTATTTTTTGGGGGTCAGATTCCACTTTTTTTTTTTTTTTTAATGTTTACTTATTTTTGAGAGAGTGAGCACGTGCGAGCAGGGGAGGAGCAGAGAGGGAGACAGAGGATCCAAAGAAGGCTCTGTGCTGACATCAGAGTCCGATGCGGGTCTTAAATTCACAAACCAAACAGATCGTGACCTGAGTAGAAGTCAGATGCTTAACCGACTTAAGGCACCCAGATGCCCCAGCTTCCACATTATTTTAATAATTATCTAAATCTACTTGGAGCGCCTGGCTATCTTGACCAGTGAAGCATGTGACTTGGTCTCAGGTTGTGAGTTTAAGCCCTGTGTTGAGTGTAGAGATTACTTAACAATAAAATCTTAATAATAGTAATCATCATCTCAGTCTTTTTGAGTCTTATTGCCATTGTCCTTCATACTCAACCTCCCTTTACTCCTAGTTTCTCTAATTTGGGAAGATGTAAGCCACATGACTTATCTGAAATTATTTTTCCTCCCCCTTTTAATTTACTTTTATCTACAGGTAATGACAGAGGAGAAATGAAGGTACTCATGAAAGATTCATTTAGATATTCTAGGCTGGGTAGGTAAAAAAAGAGTATCCAGAGGGACCAATAGGTTATAAAGGTGTTGGAGGCAAGGATTACAGGAGCCAACAGGCCTCCCAGTTTGAATAACTAGCCTTCTTAGAAAAAAATTGAAAAATTGTTTATTTAATGTGGGTTGTAAATAAATGGTGTTATTGTTACTAAGAAATTGTGTATGGTTGACCCTTGAACAGCACAGTTTTGACCTGCTCAGGTCCACTTATATGTGGATTTTTTTTTTTTATATATATAAATACTGTAAAGCACTATAAATATATTTTTCTCTTCCTTATGATATTCTTCATAATGTTTTCTTTCTTCTAGTTTACTTTTTAAATTTTTTAATGTTTATTTATTTTTAAGAGAGAGAGAGAGACAACATGAGTGGGGGAGAGGCAGAAAGAGAGGGAAACACAGAATCCGAAGCAGGCTCCAGGGTCTGAGCTGTCAGCACAGAACCCAATGCTGGGCTTGAACTCATGAACCGTGAGATCATGACCTGAGCCGAAATCAGATGCTTAACTGACTGAGCCACCCAGGCGTCCCTCTAGTTTACTTTATTGTTAGAATACGGTATATAATATTTTTTAACACAAAATATGTGTTAATTGATTATTTATGCTATTGGTAAGGCATCTGATCAACAATAGGCTATTAGTAGTTAAGTTTGGGGCAGTGAAAAGTTACGCGCAAATTTTCATTTGTGCAGGTATGGGGGTCGGTGCTCCTAATCCCTCTGTTTTTCAAGGGTCAAACTGTATATGCTACACATGGATATTTGATAAAAGTTTTTCATGAGCAAAGGGGTATGTTTTTTACTTATAACAAATGCCAGACATTTAAAAATGTCCCTGTCATGTGTTAAATTGTGTGTCTCAGAGGGATATGTTCAAGTCCTAACCTCTGGTGAATGTGACCTTATTTGGAAATAGGTTTTTTAAATAAAGATGAGGTCATACTACACACAGTGACTAAGATTTAGGACCTAGTGGACCCTAAATCCAATTACTGAGTAATGTCTTTGTGAGAAGGGAAGACGACACAGAGACACTTCCCACGTGAAGACAGAGGGAGAGATTAGAGAGATGCAGCTACAAGCCAGTGAATTCCAAGGATTCCCAGAAGTCACCAAAGCTGGGATAAGGCAAGAAAAAATTCTTCTCTAGAGCCTTTGGTGGGAGCATTGCCCTACTGACACCTTCATTTTCGACTTCTGGCATCCAGAACTTGAGAGAATAGATACCTGTCATTTGGAGCTACCCAGTTTGTATGGGCTTTCTTACAAAAGTCCAGGGAAACTAATACAGTCACTTAGTTCCTGAAATTAATTTTAGTTTAAATATAAAAAATTAATTTATTTTTTTCAAGTTTATTTAGTCTGAGAGTGAGTGAGCGTGCTCCAGAGGGGCAGACAGAGTGAGAGAGAGAGAGAGGGAAAGAAAGAATCCCAAGCAGGCTCCACACTGACAGTGTGGAGCCCAATACAGGGCTCAAACCCATGAACTGTGAGGTTATAACCTGAGCCAAAATCAGGAGTTGGTTGCTTAGCCGACTGAGCCACCCAGACGCCCCTAAAAAACTAATTTTAATTTCTAAATATATTATCAAATGACAAATTTAGAAATAACATTAATTCATAAAGTATGTTTTATGCATTATATTAGCTTAGATTTGAGGGTAACATGTTGAAAACAGATGAAAGGCAGAACTATGATAGCAAGATAATTGGCTCTTGATGGTACTTCAAATAAAGCTTAAAAGAGCTGATTTATTGCATTCATTCACATCTGTGATTTCATTTGACAATCAGGTTTTTTTCTGAGAGAGATTACTGTAGAGAATATTATGCTAAGAAGTAATCAAATGTAGTTTCTAAATATGAATCTTCTACTTAAATCCTTTTAAAAGACTACCATATTTTAACAATCATGTAATACAACATGGCCTTCTCTTAATAACCTAGGTAAAAGAAGCAATTCTTTTATCTATACTCAGTTAAACCAAAATTGTTTGAGTTATGTTCTTGATATTTTGTGGTAGAAATAAAATTTGGGGGGCATCTGGGTGGCTCAGTCGGTTAAGCATCTGACCCTTGATTTTGGTTCAGATCATCATCTCACAGTTTGTGAGTTAAAGTTCTGCACTGACTTCACACTGACAAGGTGCGAAGCCTACTTGGGATTCTCTGTCTCCCTCTCCCCCTGCCCCACTCGTTCTCTCTCTCTCCCTCCCTCAAAATAAATAAAGTTTAATAAAAAAGAAATGAAATTTGGAATTTGTCCTTAACATGCTTTGGGTACCTGTAATGAAGATACTTCACAGATTTTGAACCATATAGATCAGCCATCATTTATTTCCTTATTATGCTTTAATTTTTTTCGAGGTTCTGACTTAAGTAACTCTTGGTTTTCTATTGCTGCCATAACAAACTGTCTCAAATTTAACAGCTCAAAAGAACACACATTTATTGTATCACAATTTCTTTAATCAGAAGTCTGAGTAGGCTTGGTCTGGGTCCTCCACTTAGTGCCTCACAAAGTCAAACTCGGGTGTCAGCTGGGCTATTCCTTACTGACAGCTGTAGGAGAAAAGCTGCTTCCAAACTCACTGACACTGTCAACCAAATTGTTTTCGCTCTTGAAGGACACAAGTCCCTGTTTCCTTGCTGGCTTTCAGCTGTGGGCTGTTGTTTGCTCCTGGAGGCTGTCCACATTCTTTCTCATACTTTCCATGTGGCACCCTTCACCAATAGCAGGTCAAATCCCTTTCATTTCTAATCTCTCTGGTTTTTCCTTCTGCAACTCTGACTCCACCTGAAGAAAACTTAGCTTTTAATAGCTCATGTGATTAGATTGGGCCCGCTCAGTTAAATCAGAATAATCTTCCCGTATTAACCTCTGTTATCTTTGTTACATCCCTTGCCGTGTAATAAAACATATTCACAAGTTCCCAGGGATTAGGGCATGGACACCTTTGGGAGCCATTCCTGCCCGTCATAAGTAATCTAGTATCAAGTTTCAGTTTTTATTTGTACCAGCTATAAAAGTATTAATCTCCTAAGAATAATTATAAAATAACATAATTATAAATATAAGGAAGATACTGTATTACATTAGTACAGGAACTCTGACTTCCTTGCAATAAAGAGTAATGATAATTTTGGCCAACAATAAGAAACTTAGAAATTGACACCACAGAAAACACTTCTTTGTGGAAAAGGATAGCACAATAAAATGTCATTTCCCTAACATTAGTTTAATTGTGTAGCGTAATTTACTTATTTTGAGATTCTAGCCAACTTTCATTGCTTAAAATTAATTGACACCCACACCAGTTAGAAGTAGACAGACTAAAAGGTCCTCATACAAATGCTGTCACCATGATATCTCACGTATCTTACAGTTTGCCACTAGAGTATCTAGGACTTGAATTTCTTAATTGTTACTGATAGCTCCATGTGGTTGCAAATGACTATCTTAAGATAATGGGATGTTAAAATGTCAGAGACTCTCACTTGTTCATTTTTGTATCACTGTTGCTTGGCACATTGTGGATACTGAACAAATATTTGTTGAAAAATGAGTTCACAAATATCACCACAGCTAACAAAGACTTATTAAACAACTACCGTGTACAGGTTGATCATCCATTTGATTCAGGGCTTACTAAATGATCTTGTGTCTTCAAGCCATCACCACCTGATTTCTTGTGATTATTACTGGCCATTGTTGTTATAAAAGAACAGAGGACTGTAATTGCACTTTGATGGTGTAGCATTAAAAACCCAAACTAGAAATACAGTGCCTTGAATCCTGCTGTGTTACTAATAAGTTCTTTGATTTCCCAAGAAGATTAATTAATTTCTGAGCCTCAGCTCACACATTTATAAAATGAAAATGTGAAATAAGATCTTGAAGCCTTAAAATTTGTAAATTATGAATTTTTCTTTTGAAGTAAAATGGGAGACTTGAAATAGAGGAGTTCAAGGTTGATCTTAACCTAACACCCTCATTTAATCATTTTTTGGCCTTTTCTATGTATCTGCATTCAGGAAGAATAAATGTTTTTGAGAATTTTGTCTAAACCATGTACTTATCCTTTCATTTAATTTTTCAAGACTGAAAGAGAAAGTTTAAATGAGATATTGCCAATGTAATTTTTTTAGAAAATAGAAGCAAACACAAAGATGTGGGGGAATTATCTGATATGGATGGACTTGAACCTATAGATTTTCTATTGGTAAGTCAAAAGCAAGGCCGAGTAAAGAAGTCAGCCAAACTGAATTTCCTTATTATTCAAGTCCTAGTATCAGACTTGGAAAACATTTCTTTCCCTTAAGTAACAAACTTAGAGGAAAGGACTGAAGCTAATAGTTGATCTGTTGTGAACACGACGACACACCACTTAACCACATTTTTTTGTGCCCCATCCATTATACACAGAAGTGAAATGTCTTTTTTCTTTTAAGGTAACATTTAATTTGTTTTTATTCCGAAACAGAGAAGTAGTTAGTTCCTGTGGAGCTATCTTACATCTTAAGGAGAACATATTTCAGGGTCACTTTGTATACGAGAACCTGACAGCCTTATTCTATGAGATGTACAGATTATTAAATTTGAAACGCAGTATTCGCTTCTCATTTTTGCCTTGTGAAGAAACTCAGTGCACTATTAACTTATTAACTGATTTTATTTGAGGTAGTTCTAAGATAGTTTTTCTGCCTCCAGGCATTATTAATTTTTTTTTTAACGTTTATTCGTCTTTGAGAGACAGAGAGGGACAGATCATGAGTGGGGGAGGGGCAGAGAGAGGGAAACATAGAATCCGAAGCAGGCTCCAGTCTCCGAGCTGTCAGCACAGAGCCCAACGCGGGGCTTGAACTCAGGAACCGCGAGATCATGACCTGAGCCAAAGTCAGACACTCAACCGGCTGAGCCATCCAGGTGCCCTTGCCTCTAGGCATTATAATTGAAACAGAGACAGTAGGTAGTAAAGAGTAGACATGAGCCTTGAACTATATATTGTTATACCTGGAAGAGATTTTTGAGATTCTGTTAGAAATCCTCTTACTTTCAACTCGTCTGGGTGGCTCAGTCAGTTGAGCGCCCAACTTCGGCTCAGGTCATGATCTCACGGTTCTGGATTTTGAGCCCTGCATCAGACTCACTGTCTGCCCGGATCCTGCTTTGGATTCTCTGTCCTCTCTCTCTGCTCCCCAAAATAAATAAACATCCAAAAAAAAAAAAAAAGAAAGAAAGAAAGAAAGAAATCCTCATTTCGTAAATGGGGAAACTGAGGCACAGAGTGGCTCTTTAACTTGCTTCAGCTTTTACTTCCAGTTCTTAGCAGAACCAAGACTTGAACTCAACTCATTGATTCCTAGTCACATGCTCTTTTTCCTGTTCTGCGCTGCTTGTTTGATAGCGTTTTAAAATAAAACAGAATGAAAGTATTTTGCATCTGGTCAAAAGTTAAACAAAAGTATGGTATGACCAGAAGAGAAATTATTTAACATTATTATTTCATTTAAATAAAGCATGTATTTGGGGCGCCTGGGTGGCTCAGTCGGTTAAGTGTCCGACTTCGGCTCAGGTCATGATCTTGCAGTCTGTGAGTTCAAGCCCCGCGTCGGGCTCTGTGCTGACAGCTCAGAGCCTGGAGCCTGTTTCGGATTCTGTGTCACCCTCTCTCTCTGACCCTCCCCCATTCATGCTCTGTCTCTCTCTGTCTCAAAAATAAATAAACGTTAAAAAAAATTAAATAAATAAAGTATGTATGACTTCATTCACTGTTTTTTTGTTTAGGTGAAAAGAGGTTTGAATGCCCGGAATGTTCTAAAAGGTTTATGCGGAGTGATCATCTCTCCAAACATGTCAAAACGCACCAGAATAAGAAAGGTGGTGGGACAGCTCTTGCCATTGTTACCTCGGGAGAACTGGACTCATCTGTTACAGAGGTGCTTGGCTCCCCAAGAATTGTCACAGTTGCAGCCATTTCTCAAGATTCAAACCCAGCAACTCCCAATGTTTCAACCAACATGGAAGAATTCTGAAAAGTTATTTATAACAGAGACCTCTAGTGCTGCACTTAAGTTTACACACCTTTGAAAATCTGGAAATGGGCTGGTCAAGTGGATTACAGAGTAGGAAATCAATCATGTTTTCATTCTCGGCTTCTTTATATATTCCAAGATTTGGGGTCAACATGTGAAGTGTTGAATTTTTAGAAATACAAAAAGCAAACTGATGTACTGGTAACAGAAAAGTATTTCCTCCATACTATAAGTTGTAGCCATTTGGAAATATATCACATAATCTTTAAACTGAATTTTCCCCTCTCTTAACATCATGTGTTAACATGTTTAAAAAGACAGACCTCAGTAGTTTGCAGGCTGGACCTTAAGTGGACTTGTTTTCTTTGGAAGTACTTTGTTATAAATTCAGTCAGTAATAATTTTATGTAGATTTTTTTTTCTATAGCACAGAAAACAGTTAACTGATGATAGGGATAATATTTTATTTCCTTAGCTTGTTTTTTGGAAAATCAACCGAAAATAGTTTTGGCCGTCTTTTCTAAATGTTAGAAATTCTTCAACAGTTGAATTAGGTAAGTTCCACAAAAGTAATCTGAGATGCATCTCAGATCTTTATTACCACTACATTATAGTAGTGTGTATGCAGACAATCAGTGAAGTCCAATTACTTTCTCCATTTGGAGACACAAGAGGAACTTAGAGCTAAACTTTAGGTTAAATTTTAGATTGAAACCTTAGGAAAATACTGGGGTGGGGAGGGTGGTTAAAACAAACTCATAATAGTTTCAGGAAAATAAAATGAGGCAACCTAACATATGTAAGTTTTGAAGTTAGGATTGATGATATTCCTAACCCTAGGTTGAACCACAAAATTCATTTTAAATGTTTATATTGGAAATATTTGCCTAGAGTATAAATCATTCTGTAGTTTCATATTCTGTAAATATGAGTTATGTTGACAATGTGCAGAATTCTTTATGCTTTGACTTGGTAGCCAAAGAAAGAATTATCACACTTTTTTTTTTAAGGCCAGCAGAAAATTATCTTTTAACTACTTTACAATTTCCGTTTTCCTCTCTACTAAAATTTCGCCAACCCCATTTTATTTCTAGTACTGTGTTAGAAGGCTGGTTACGAATTTATAACATAGAAATATCTTTATGTTATGCCAATAACTGAATTTTCCCTAAAGAGACAGCCTAACAGATATATAATGATGTGATACTATGAAGCACGTTATTTTTTAAAAATCAGAATAACTTTCAAATAAATCACTAAGGAAAAAAATTATATTTTATTGTTTATGCATGGATCTTCTAGGAAAGGTGGCCAAAAGTCTCCTATGAAACAAATTTGGATTATACCAACAGTTTAAGTATTAGTAAGATATTTCTCACTTTAAAAATGTATTTACCTGGAAACATAATGGAATTGGAATTGACCATTTGAAAACTAAAACTTTTAACTGCCTGGTTTATTAACATTATTAGTTTGGGGACCGTTTGAATAAAGGTACGTGTTTTCTTGTGCATTTCTCTATTATTTCAGGAAAAGTACTACTCCTGCGAATTCTCTTCCAGAATCGTGGTGTTTCTTGTCTTTTCGATGAAGGAGAAATACTGTAGCGATCACTGTTTACACTGTGCACACTTCGGGCCAGCCCTTTGTAGCGCTCTGTAAAGCTGGAGGCCTTTTGTGCTTTCAGTTTGTATAAAAAAGCTTTGAGATTAAAGGAAAAAAAAATTTTTACACTGTGGTTATAAATTTCAAGTTTCTTAAAGCTTTTGTAGACTTGTAACAAAGTCTTTAAATTTTAGTTGGATTTTGTAAATTGTTTTGTATATTTTATTTAATGTACTCTTAACAACTGATGTATCTGGCTTTAAAACATCAGAATCAGTTTGTTGTTTTGTTTGGTACAGAGGAGCATTTGGTCGTGTGAATTTTAATTTTATTATATAGGAGCTGAAACATCAAATATATATTTTATCTATCATTATGCTACACAATCAGTGCTATAAATTTTTTTATGCAAAGAAACTTTCCTAATGTTTGAATCATGTTTCCTCAAAGTGACACTTTTCGTTGTTGTTAATACCAAGTATGAGCTCTCTGCACCGTTATTCCATGAACCGGTTTTAATGCATACCTGTGTATGCTCATCAGAAATGGAAGTTATTTTTTAATCAACAATGAGGCCTATTATAAATTTAACAAACTGAATCTGGATAGCTTTATAGCATATAAAATACATTAATTTGTGTTAGCAGGTGCACATTTCACCACTGAAATGAGAACTATTTTGACAGTCTGTTCTGCATACCATTCTGAATCCACTTTTCTGTCTTATAAGAATCGTAAATTTCAATGTCCTTTATTTGACTCAGTGGGATATAGCTGTTATAAGTAATAGGGCACAGATGTGCAGTAGAGTCATATTTAATGGCATTTCACTGTTCATTCCCTTTGCCACCGTTATAAAACTTTTCTTTATTGTAATTATCAGTGCAAAGCTATGTATTTATCATGGTAGAACTCCAGTGTTAGAATAGTTTTTTCTTACAGTATACTTTCTTTGGTTAGGTTTGTGTATGTGTTGCTGATTACATTAGAACTTGATGTTAAGTCATTATTTATCACACTCTCATGAGAGCAGTAATAAAAGTGTGTAATCTAGGAGAAAAAGTTAATTTGTCAAACTTAGATAAGCATGATGTTTAGGTCCTATTTTTCAATTTTATAACTGTTTTATTGCAACAATATTTGTATTTAAGTCTTCATTTTAATGCCTTGTGGTGTTTTTTTATGCATGTCACTAAGTTGTCATCCCACATAAATTGATGTGCAGCATAGGGTATTAAATCTACATAATGATTTTAAAACAGAAATAGTTGATGGTAAAATGTAAATGTTTTGCAAAAATTCCTTATAAAAAGTTTTGTAGTAACATTTCACTTGTAAATTTTTTTTGTAAAAAAAAAAAAAAAAGAAAATGAAAAAAAAAAAAAGATGAATCCAGAAAAAACCTGTTTCCCATATCCTAGAATTTAGACAATTATTCTGCCAGCAAAGCCTCTGGGGCTGTAATTGACATTTTTACAGTGCTGATTTGTATAAAATTTGTTTTTTGTGGATTTGGAAATAAAATCATGTACAAGTTGTTGCCTGCAATAACAATTGCAAGTAACCTATTAAAAATTCCCTTGAGTTTAACATGTTTCTTCATTTAATTATGTATACTATAAAGCAGCAATAAATTATTTGAAGTATCAACCTTCTTATCACGGTGAACACTGGGAAGTAAATGCTTCTCACTAGAAAACGTATTGGCAACTCTTCATAATTCCTGGTATAAGATCTGGTCACCATTTCTCTGAACATACTGCCAGAGAACACCGATGCAGATTTCATGTTAATTTGTAGCCATTGCCCTAGACATTTATGGAAATTAAAATTTGATTTAGGACATTTTTTACTTAAATGTTTTTAAAGCAGTAAATGTTAGGAAATTGTAGGAAGAGCTAAAAATGAACACATAATTAAAATACTATTTAAGCTCACAGAAATACTAAGAAGCAGAGTATGCCACATAAATGCCACAAAATCTGTAAGCAAAAGCTGTTGTCTTTTCCTCCGGGGAGAGCCCTACAGATCTCATAAAGAACCTTAGTAACATGATGAATACATTATTGTAACAACTTCACTTATCAGATTTCCAAGCTCAGGCCAGATTAGATGATATGGCCAAGTGAGGGGTGGGGGCTGGGGACGGGGGGGGGGGGGGGGGGGGGCGGTTAGGCAGCAGGGGAAGTCCCCTGGCTCACTGACAGAAGACTCCAGAAAGAGTCTTTTTACATCTAGTAATCTGGAGCTAGCTCTATAGGTTGCCTTTTACAGGAGAGCCCAAAGGTAAAGGTATGTTTATGTTACAGCTCAGTGTAGTGTAATATCTGTGTGTTCATAACAATAACTGAATCAAGAAACGGTTAAATTTGTGCTATTATGCCAAACAAGACCAGTTACGGAATAAATTGTTCAAGAAATTTGTGTCAAATTAAAGATGATAAAATTACCAGAAAAAGTCACATTTGGAAGCCTCAGGATGATACTGCATACAAGAAATGATTGTGAAATTGGAACATTAAAATTTTTTTTTTTTTTAATTTTTAGTATGATAATACCAGTTTGATTCTTGGGACTTCTTGGGACTTCAACCACATAACTATGAACAAGACTGAATGGAAGAAAATCGAAAGTAATGTTTTTTACTTTATCATAGATTCTTGATGTAAAACATTTGTGGTAATGAGCAGGGAAAGGTGAAGCGGTGCTGGGAGCAAGGCTAATACAGTGTGGTTCACAGTGCTGTTGGTGAGGATGATTTCAAGTCCAGAAGAAAGGATCGCGTGTTGAGTATTTTTATTTAAAAATTCAGATGCTTAAGGGATGCAAGAACTTAAGGTATGTGCGAGAAGCGCAAAATACTTTATTCAATGTATCTGAATCATGTGTTAACTATTTATTGCCCAAGCAATAATAACTTTACTGTGCACACAACCAACTTGTAATTGTGTCGCAGGATTTTTAAGGTACTGTATTTTGGTTCTTTGCAGAGTAGCTAATTAGCATAGGCCTCCAGCTGTGTTCCTCCTAGCAGCAGGTGGCAATCAAATCATTTATTTGTGGATACCTGAGAGTAATCTCAAGTACAAATAGTGAGAAAGAAGGAGGGGAGAAGAGAGGAAGGAAGACAGATCTTGAAAACCTTTTATTTTTGTCTGAGCTAATAGTTTGGATAATGCTGGGATAATTTCTCCTGGAAGAAAAAAAATGTTCCAATTAATAGGGTTATTACTAGATTTTAGAATTTTAATTATACTCCAAGTTTTCATGTATTTAAACACAAAAAACACAATGCTGCTTATAATACTTTGGCCCAGAAAAGCAATTTATGTTTGCATGTACATAGAGTGCAACTGTTTATAGTAAGGATTTGAATTAGTACATTTATTAGACCATAGTGACATAAAACCTGTTCTCTTTAAATAGAAAAGGCATTTTTATGCTAAATCATGTATCACTATCCGGCCTACAATTAAGTGCAGATACTGAAGCCTTAAGTACATTGTGCATTTCCTGGAGAAGTCAACCAGGAAAATTGGGTGAAAGTCAAGCAAAATTTTCACATAAGCTTGTTTTGAAATATTTCAGAAAAATACCATAATAAAAAATTTTATTCAAGGAAACAATAGATGTGTTTCCCCCAATTACCAATACTCCCCTTGCATAACTGGCACTATTTAAAATTTTTGCTCAATGTAAACACAATCCATAGAGGGTTTTTTTCCTAGATCTTAATGAAATTAACATTTTTAAAGATATATGCTGTGTGTAGCATTGTAGATATATATCAGCATAACATTTGGGGTGGGTTAAGAAGTTCAAACTTCAAAATAAAACTTTTGCTTCTAAAGCTGTTTAAACAAAAAGAAGAATCCGTAAGAAATTACAGATAGGCCTAAATGTACACACTTGGCCTAAAATAAATGCTCTGAAGATTTGTACCAACAGTTTCCATGAAATTGCATTTTTACCGATCCTCCTCCCCACCCCACCCCCCCACCCCCCATTTCTGGAGCTGAATTTGCTATAAAACTTAACAGTGGCAAAGGGTAAGAGGTTAAATTTTGATTCTCCTCTCATTGAACAAATACTGTTTACTTGGTGCCAGGCACAAATCTGGGTATCAGAGATCGAGAACAACAGAAAGCCCTATCCCTGCCCTTATAGAGGTCACACGTATTACAGAGTGGGGAGGACAAGCAGAAAAAAGGTGATGAGTGCTAAGGCGCGGGATTGTCCGGAGAGCCTTCCCGAGTGATACCTGAGCAAAACTTGAAATGAGGAAACGAGCCTTGCCAATCAGTATCTGAGGAAAAGTTAGAGGAAGAGGAATCCAACAAGAGGGATGAGCCTGAAGGTTGGATTGTAGCTAAAGCACGACAGTCTAGAGAAGCCAAAAAGGCAGCAGGAGAGAGGTAAGGTGGCAGAACAGCAACATCCTGTAGACCCTGTAATCTTCACCACTGGAGTAGAAAAGCCCGGTGATGGTGACGGTGGGGCGGGTTGATCTCCCTGGTAACAGCAAAGCCCTGTGATGCAGAGCTCACCAACTAGGAGGCAGAGGACTGTGGGCTTCATTCCTGGTTTGGCCGCTTAATTAACTGCACAACCTTGGGCAAATTAACTGTCCTGCATCCTCTTTTCCTCTTTGGCACAGTGAGGATAATGCCTCACAGGTCTGTTAAGAGGACCGAATAAGATATCTCTACCAAGGGGCGCCTGGGCGGCTCTGTCAGTTAAAGCATCCAGCTTCATCAGACAGCACAGAGCCTGCTTGGGATTCTCTCTCTTCCTTTCCCTCTGCCCTCCCTCTGCCCCACTCTGCCCCTTTCCAGCTTGTGCTCTCAGAATAAACAAACTTAAAAAAAAAAAAAAAGATAAATCTCCCAAGCTTCTGATACAGTTTTCAGTAGAAGTTATTGTTACTTATAAGTTAATCCAAAAGGTGGGGGGAAAGAGCTTGGAGTATTTCCTAGTTGGACCAATGCTGAAAAGCTGAAAAGCTTTGGAAGTGGACAATGCATTGAAAAGTTAATTCTCAATATCCCAAAGAGGAAAAAGGGAGAAATTCAGTAGGAATTTCTTGATTCAATTGCATGTTTTCCTCAAACTATCTGCTTATGAGCCAGTTTGGGGTGCTCTATCTCAAAATTAGAGGATAGTCGTCTTTTCCCAATGCTATTCAACAAAATGAAAGTTTCAAATCAGTTATATCCTAATTTTAAAATGTTCGTGCCAACTACAATTTGCCTACCTCGAAGTGATAGCTGACAACCAAACAAGTGAACAAGAAGCAAACCAATTGGTGAAAAACAAACACAGCTGCTCATGTGTTCAACAACTTTTTTGTAGGCATGTATGGAAAGTTTTCTATATTTAAAATCATTTCCTATATTTATTAAATAGACAAAATGAATCTGAGCCCTCAGGGAAAAGCACTCCTGTGTTTTCCAGCTTCCTATCAACTTATAGCCACAAAAAAGAAAATGTGCAATTTGATTTCCAAAGGTTTTCTTACTCTTAACAAGCTACCTTTCAGTCTCTCAGAAAAAGAATTTATGAGCTCCAAGCTACTTTCACATAGCTGTTCTGATTTCTTTGTGGAATTAGGATATAAATAAATGCATTGTCCAAACTGGCTTAGTGTCCTGCCATCCTCAGGGGCACCTCTGGCTACTTCCTGCTCTCCACGTCCGGCCACCTTGTCCTTAGTGTCTTACCTTGGCTTCCAGATCCTGTTCTTAACTCTGACTTGCCTTTTCATTCCCAAGCTGACTTTTGGGGATGCTTTTTCCAATCAGGTGGTACTTTACTGACCACTTATTGCATGCCAGGTTCAGGCACAAGGGATGCTGTTCCTCTTTTCTGAACTAACCCTGTTTCCCTGGATCTCTACCTCAGCTAGATTTCTAGAGCACCTCAAGATCCTCTTGCCACAATCCTAGGGACCGGTTAGCCAGAGCTTGCAGATATGGGAGTGTATTAAGCCTGAATCCATGGGGAGGAGCCAAGGCTCAGATCATGTTGGGCCAAGTTAAGATAAACAGGTTCATCTCAAGTTAGAGTCAGAGAGCCAGGAAGTCAGACCCTGGGAGCAAAGATCAGACAAAAGCAAATACAGGGGGGCGCCTGGGTGGTGCAGTCGGTTAAGCGTCCGACTTCAGCCAGGTCACGATCTCGCGGTCCGTGAGTTTGAGCCCCGAGTCAGGCTCTGGGCTGATGGGTCAGAGCCTGGAGCCTGTTTCCGATTCTGTGTCTCCCTCTCTCTCTGCCCCTCCCCCGTTCATGCTCTGTCTCTCTCTGTCCCAAAAATAAATAAACATTGGAAAAAAGCAAATACAGGGAAGAGGAGGAAATTAAATGTAAGTTGTCTCAATCACCCATCCATCTTTGAATCATGCCTTTCTAGATGGTTGGCTTGGTCTAAATTGTGTTATTTATTACCTTGCTATGAAATGTGGTTTAATAAATATTTTATTGATAGTAGTATTATTTTTGAGATGTGGGAGCCATAATAAAGGTTATATTTTCTGCTGGTAAAATCGTTCCTAGCTTGTATAATTTTATGCTAGAATTAAATACATCGGTAATTCATGGTGTTATGTAAAGGGCATCATGGCTTCTGAGAATCTGAGTTTGAAACAACAAGTTTGAACTACACTGTTGAGGAAAATAATTTAAAGGCAAACAGGAAGCTTACTGAAAAAAGATTCCAACTCAGGGGCGCCTGGGTGGCGCAGTCGGTTGGGCATCCGACTTCAGCCAGGTCATGATCTCGCGGTCCATGAGTTCGAGCCCCGCGTCAGGCTCTGGGCTGATGGCTCAGAGCCTGGAGCCTGTTTCCGATTCTGTGTCTCCCTCTCTCTCTGCCCCTCCCCCGTTCATGCTCTGTCTCTCTCTGTCCCAAAAATAAACGTTGAAAAAAAAAAAAAAAAAGATTCCAACTCAGTTCAGGAATATTGCAAATGGTTACAACTTTAACTTAACTGTTTTACGTCTTTGAAGCTTTCTTTATGTCGGCTTATTCTTTGTCAAATTTGTATATGCATACGTGAATTGTGTGTGTGTGTGTGTGTGTGTGTGTGTGTGCGTGCGCGAGCACGTCCATGTTTGGTGAAGCATCATGTCTATTTCTAACTACAGTTCATAAGTCATAAGTAAATTTATAAGTTACCGTGGTTTTGTATTATAGTTCACTTCTATAATTATGTGAACAAAAAGACTGTTAGGAAAATAAGCCCTATGCTGATGACAATATACAACCTTATTTTACTTCCCATTTTTATAGAATAAATCATGAGTAGAACAGGGTTTAGAGACCTATGGAAAGAGTCTCAGGTCTTTCTATGTTTTTCTGTTTGTTATGATTTTCAAAACACGGAGATGCCAATTTGTATTAAAAATCTATATATGTCCACCAATTCCTTTTATTCTGCTTTTATTCTTGTATCTAATTACAAATGTACACTTTGACATAAAAAAAAAAATAGGTTAATGCCTGGCTGGCTCAGTGGGTAGAGTATGCAACTCTTTTTTTTTTTTAATTTCTTTTCTTTTTTTTTTATTTTAATTTTTTTTAACGTTTTATTTATTTTTGAGACAGAGAGAGACAGAGCATGAACGGGGGAGGGGCAGAGAGAGAGGGAGACACAGAATTGGAAGCAGGCTCCAGACTCTGAGCCATCAGCCCAGAGCCCGACGCGGGGCTCGAACTCACAGACCGTGAGATCGTGACCTGAGCTGAAGTCGCCGCTTAACCGACTGAGCCACCCAGGTGCCCCTAATTTATTTTCAAGTTAGTTAACATACTGTGTAGTCTTGGCTTCAGGAGTAGAACCCAGTGTTTCATCTGTCACATATGACACCCAGTGCTCATCCCAACAAGTGCCCTCCTTAATGCCCGTCACCCATTTAATCCACCCCCCCCACCCATCTCCACTCCAGCAACCCTCAGTTTGTTCTCTGTATTTAAGAGTCTCTTGTAGTTTGCTTCCCTTGCTGTTTTTATCTTCTTTTTCCTTCCCTTCCCCTATGTTCATCTATTGAGTTTCTCAAATCCCACATATGAGTGAAATCATATATCTTTATCTGACTTATTTCACTTAGCATAATACCCTCCAGTTCCATCCACATTGTTGCAAATGGCAAGATTTCATTCTTTTTAATCACCGAGTAGTATTCCATTATATATCCATATACCACATCTTCTTAATCCATTCACCAGTTGATGGACATTTTGGTTCTTTCCATACTTTGGCTATTGTTGATAGTGCTATCAACACTGGGGTGTATGTGCCCCTTTGAATCAGCATTTTTGTATCCTTTGGACAAGTTCCTAGTAGTGAAATTTCTGGGTGACAGGGTAGTTCTATTTTTAATTTTTTGAGAAACCTCCGTGCTAGTTTCCAGAGTACCTACACCAGTTTGCATTCCCACCAGCAGTGCAAGAGGGTTCCCCTTTCTCTGCATCCTTGCCAACATTTGTTGTTTCCTGACTTGTTAATTTTAGCCATTTTGACAGGTGTGAGGTGGTATCTCATTGTGGTTTTGGTTTGTATTTCCCTGACAATGAGTAATGTTGAGCATCTTTTCATCTGTCTTTACCTATCTGGACATCTTCTTTAGAAAAGTGTCTATTCATGTCTTCTGCCCATTTCTTCACTGGATTATTTGTTTTTTGTGTGTTGAGTTTATGTGATATGTCATTTGCAAAGATCTTCTATTCCTTTGGTTGCCTTTTAGTTTTGTTGATTGTGTCCTTTGCTGTGGAGTGTGCAACTTTTGACCTCGAGGTTGTGGGTTCAAGCCCCACATTGGGTATAGAGATTACTTAAGGATAAAATTGTAAAAAAAAAAAAAAGGATAAAAGGGCAAACCTACCTAAAGAATTGTATTAAATTGATCATTTTGCAGATATAAAATAATTGTTCTGCATTTTCAGGAGAAATGTTACCTTGTTTGTCAAATGCTTTTAAAATATTAGTTTTCTTTTAAATATTATCTTTATTTGAATCCATGATCTTGAAAAATTCTATAAAGAATTAATGGTATGAGAAAAGAGCTGATAATCACTAAAGAATATATTCAAATAAAATATTCATCTTTACGTTATACATTTCATTGTAATGGCAATACTGGTCAGATTTATGATTTGAGTACTTACATCTCTTACTTAGAAATATATAAGGTGTTTTTAAATTCTAGCATTGTTCAGAATACTCCCAAAAATAATTATGAGCTATAAAAAGATCAAGTAACCCTCCTGCTTTAATTTTTTGTAGCTGAGATGTAACTTGGCTTAAAATACATCCAGCTTATGAATCCAGGGGACACGGCTTTGTTTTCCAGAATCAACACTTCAATCAAAATTCAGACATATTTAGATATCAAACTAAGGGTTACCCTATTCCCAAGTTCAGTTTGTTCCCCTTAAACAAAAATATAAAAGTAATTATTGGTTTTCATTAGCATAGATACATGTTTGATAGTCACAGTATTTATAACAGTTACAGCACAGCATGTATCAGGTCAGAAAGGATGCTAGTCGTAGTGATGGAGGAAGGCCCCAGAGTTCCCCCTGACCCTTCATCCCCACACACTCCTACCCAACCCCTCAGTGCCAGCCTTTACTGTTTCAGTTGCTGGATCCTGGGGAAGTCATGGGATAGAAGTAGAGAGATCAGGAACCACAGTGCCTATTTACTTCTTGGCATGGAATTATTTCAATATCTTAATAACCATTGTGGCTATACAGCTGAATGTGAACCCTGCACAGTGGGTTCTTCACACTTTCAATATAGGGATAGAAAAACCCAGTCCCCAAAACATCGTTTTAATTGCTGAATTTATGAAAAACTCAAGCAGTTACATAAGCATTGTACTTAGACACACAAAATCAAAGACAAATACAAGTGGAAAAGTTATTTCACTTAAAGATAGGACTGATTTTAAAACTTCTTGTAATATTTGCATAAGATACATTTTCTGTGGATTATGATGACTTAAGTAATTTTTTTTAATTTTTTAATGTTTGTTTATTTTTGAGAGAGACAGAGCACAAGTGGGGGAGGAGCAGAGAGAGAGGGAGACACAGAATCCAAAGCAGGCTCCAGGCTCTGAGCTGTCCACACAAAGCCCGATGCGGGGCTCAAACTCACGAACCGGGAGATCATGACCTGAACCGAAGTTGGATGCTCAACTGACTGAGCCTGCCAGCCAGGCGCCCCTGAAGTAACTTTTTTTTAAGTAGGCTTCATGCCCTGCATCGGGTTCCAACTCAGGGCATGACTGTAAGATCAAGATCTGAGCTAAGATCAAGAGTTATATGCTTAACCCACTGAGCCATCCAGGGGCCCCTTAAATAATTTTAAAAGGAATTTTAAAAGAGAAAGGGTTTGTTACATCAACAAAGGTGATTGCTTCCTACACTTTATTTTCATTGGTCTTTAAAAGCCTGTTAATAATATTTATTGAATCTGAGACATGATCAGTTATTTATATATATTAATTTGTATATCACTAAAATACCCCTGCCAATAACACTACAATACAATGATTTATTATTCTTAAAATTTTTCTTTTATACTTGAGAGCTCTATTAGACTTATTTAGACAGGTATTTTCCCATGCATCTCTCCTGTACCTACATTAAGAATCTAAATGAGGGGGTGCTGGTTGGCCCAATAAGTGGAACATGCGACCTTTGACCTCAGGGTTGTGAGATCAAGCCCCACATTAGGTGTAGAAATTACTTTAAAAAAATAAAATCTTCAAAAAAATCTAAATGAAACAGCTTCTTCATATTCAGTGACTAACTTTTCAATCATGTTTGTGCCCAAGAGTGGTAATTTTAAAACTATGTTCATAAATTCTTTGATATTCCTTCCTTCAATAAGTGGAGCCTAATTCTATCCCCTTGAGTGTGGGCTGGACTTTGTGGCTGCTTCTAATGAACAGAATAAAGTGGAATGTGACCAGGTGGGACTTCTGAGACTGGGACATAGAAAGTCACTGTGGCTTCCTTCTAATTCTTCTCCTCCTGGATTCTCCACTTCGGAGGAAACCAGCTGCCATGGTATAAGCAGTCGTCAAGAGAGGCCCACGTGGTAAGGAATTGAGACCTCTGGACAACTGTCAAATAAGTGAGCTTGACGTGCATCTTCCAGCCCAGTCAAGCATTCAGATGACTACCGCCCCAGACCCCATCTTGACTACAACCTCCTCACAGGCTCTGAGCCACAGCACCCAGCTAAACTCCTTCAGATTCTTGACCAACAGGGACCCTGTGAGCTAAGTAACATGTGTTTGTTGTTTCGGGCTGCGACATTTGGGGACAGGTTTCACCTCAGTAGCTAACTAACATACCAGGAGTCCTCAGTTTTCAACCAGTATCATCTTCTGTGACATTAACAGCACTAATGATGCAGCATTTCATAAAAGAACTCCAGGAATTTCTCTGCAAGCTTCGCTGCAGATGTATGGTGGGGCATGAGTAACAACGACAGGACTCTGGGCAGACCACAAATGTAAGACATGCCCCAATTTTAGAGATGTGAGCAAAACGCGTACCACAGAATTGACAAAGAATTACACTTTAAGCTATTTTTGTGATTTCCCTTCTGCCTTCCCCAACCACTCCCCCCACCCCAAAAACACACTATCTTCTTAAAGATCTTGATTTTGTCAATGACAGTTTTACTGACCATTTTAGGACAAAGGTACTGAGGTTCATGAAGGATTACTGTATTTGCATCCTCGTTGGCATGGGGGGGTGCTGGGCTTGGGTGGCTGAGAAAGGGGCCCCTGGTGTGAACTGAAAGAATGCTTTATTATCTCTAACCTGTCCCAGCCCTAGCAGCCCTCCAGAGAGTCACAAAGACGATGCCCTCTTTGTAAGGGACTGGAATTGCAGGGAAAGTGGTGGCAGCTTTTTGGTGCTGACAGAATTTGGACATTAAAGAGGACACGCTGGTCCTTGGGAATTTGGGAATGTTCTAGATTGATGTGGAATTCTATATCCTGTAACAATTCACTACCAGCATATTAGGAATGTGTATATATACATGTGTATACTTAGGGAGAAAAGCAAGCAATGCTTCCTGGTTCAGAAAGAAATCTTAGCAGCATTACAATGGGTGCATCAGCAATGTAAATACAAAAGGCAAAAGGAGATTTTTCTGACCTAAAGCACACGGCTCTCCTCCTTACATCTTTCTCCACTAAGTAGGATAGCTCCTAGGAAAGGGCTTTGTAAACTGTTATGTGCTAAACAAACTCGAGGTTTAATTATACATGTCTGCTGCCTCCGCGCTGGGAGAGGTCGCTAATCCTCACTGAATTCCTACCTGTGCCCGAGGCCCAGCACCTTCTCAGGGCTTCCTCCTCATCTCTCATTTCAAGGCAAGGCTTGATAGACAGGAATAGAAATAATAATGTTTAATAGGATTTAGAAGATATTCAGAAATAATTGTGTTTATACCCCCCACAGCTTCACTCCTTTTCAGATTCTTGTGATGAATTTATTTAATCTCTAAATCTTCCTTCTCTGGAACGAGTGCACCTAGAATAAAGCTGCTTTCTTGTTCGGATCACCTGTAATTTAATTAATCTCCTTCCACAGATTTATTTTTTTCATCTTCCTTCAGAGACCCTTACGTTTGCCCTGACTAAAATCTCTTCGAGGACAGAAGTCCTTCCTTTTGCTGGCCTTGTTTTGAAGGGCTTGCTCCAATTCAACAAGTATTTGAACAAAAGTGTTGCTAGAGAGTCAATGCTGGATGCTGTAGGAGATAAATAAATAAATGCCACAGGCCCTGACAGTGCCTGCCCTCAACTGGCTTAGTTGCTAAGGAGAAAACAAGAAGAAAGCTGCACAAGTAACTATAATGTTAAGTAGAGTGCATCGTACTGGTACAGGAAGAGATTACACCAAGTACCGGGTGAGGATTTCCTGAGAGCCTTGTGGTTGTTGTTTGCTTGCGTACTTCTTTTTGTCAGTCATTTCCAGTACAGCTTGGTATTTTCTGCCTAAATACTATGAGATGATTCTTCCTGCAAATCCTTTGGCTTTCTACTATATTTCCCCCCTTTGACTCTGAAATTCATGCATATATTCTAGAAAATTCATGCATAGATTTAGGTCAGAAAAATCTCCTTTTGCGTTTTATATTTACATCGCTGATGTACCCATTGTAATGCTGCTAAGATTTCTTTCTGCTAAGATTTTAAGTTGTTTTTTTTAATTAAAAAAAATTGTTTTAATGTTTGTTTATTCTTGGAGAGAGAGAGAGAGAGAGAGAGAGACAAAGAGAGCATGAGCAAGGGAGGAGCAGGGAGAGAGGGAGGCATAGAATCCGAAGCAGGTTCCAGGCTCTGAGCTGTCAGCACAGAGCCTGATGTGGGGCTCCAAGTCACAAACCGCGAGATCATGACTTGAACCAAAGTCAGACGCTTAACCAACTGAGCCACCCAGGCACCCCAAGTTGTTGTTTTTTTTTAAATCAAAACCAACAGTCTTAAGAAAATATAACTAAACTATTGTTTTATATCTGCTTTGAATAATCTTGACCTTATGAGTTGATATTCCTGTCTGTGATTTGCATTTGTCTCTTCATTGGTGTATCACCCTTCTCTACTCCCCTGTTTCGTATCTTAGGGCTTAGCAGTTTCCTGTTCTATTTGTTCTTCACCAACTGGTTTCAATGTCTCGATATCTCTGAATATCCAGATAATAAAATCCCTCAAATTGCATAGTTTTTCAGTGTTGTCCTGTTTTTCTTTTTCTCCTTCCAAAATCTTAAGATGGCCTCAGTCAAGGGCTTCTCCAAGGTAAATTTCTTTTAATGTTCAGCCACAATTAAAAAAAAAAAGTGGTAAAGTCTTTGTAATTCATGAGAAATTGCGTTAGTGTAAGGTGGTATTTCCCATAATGTCTTATGTTATTAGTGGCATCTGAGAAAAAAAACACGGTTAATGTCTCTATTGGTTAACTACCAAATGGACACTTTTCCCTTTTTCCTCACTAACAGAACCCAGATTTTGTTCAGGCTCCTCCTAGTGGCCATATCCTTAAGAGGAGGCTGGAGTTGGACCTTGATTAGCTTAACTAACCACGAAGTTCTCATCTTCCTGGAGAAGTGCAAGGATTAGATGTGGGCCTGAGATATAATTCTAGCTGATTAGATGTAAGGGGAAGTCTTGTGGAAGGCTTTGGAACGTTTTCTCCGCTCGAAAATGAAGATGTTTCCTTTTCTTACCTCTGGACATTTTCACCTATGTGAGGTTATAAACGTCCTTATAAGTATGCCACTGTCAGTTGGGTTTTGGTTAACTGCAGTTGGGAACTGAAGCATTCCTGACGTATCCCTTTTGGTGGGATCAGGGGATCGATAAATTATCTTCCATTTTCACTGTTTCCCTCTACTGTTCTCCTCAGGGCGCTCTTTTCTCCTTCATTTGTTGGGTATCCCCCTACTCTTTTAAGTACTCTATTTACTTGAAAAAACGTTGTGAAAATGTGTTACTTATCCGCACAGAATAATTGTGTGATTGGAGCAAATGAGGGGACTTTAGGCATTGGCAAACGGTAGAGGAAACCTTTTTAGGAGATTGAAAACAGTCACATACTCTTACTTGAGGCTGGTCCTGAATGCTAAGTCTGAATTCATCCTTGGAGGTGTTTAGCAGAAACCCTACTTTCCCAGAGGAGAAATTGAATATGTACATATTCTAGGCAAACTTTTCACTTTTCTCCATGTCAGAATCCATTAATTCTATTACCTTTTTACTGCCCCTCATTTCTCTCCTTACTTAGCTTAGGTACCCTAATAAAATATTTCTTCCAGCCTTATTGACAGGTAACGTTGTGTAACTTTAAGATGTACAGTGTCATGATTTGATACACCTATATAGGTAAGGAATGATTACCATAATGAAGTTAGTTAACACCTCCATCGTCTCACATAATTACCTTTTCCGTTGTTGTTTTAGGTGTGGTGAGAACATTCAAGATCTACTCTCTTGGCAGGTGTTCAGGACAGTATTGTCAACCATGGTCACCATGCTGTGCATTAGATCCTCAGAATTTATTCATCTTATGCATGGAAATTTGTACCCTTTGACCACATCTGCTTATTTTCCCCAACCCCCAGCCCTGGTAACCATTATTCTACTCTCTATTTCTATAGGTTCAGTTTTTTTAGATTCCACATATAAGTGATACTATACAATATTTAGCTTTCTCTATCCGATTTTTTTCTCTTAACGTAATACCCTCAAGGTCCATTCATGTCTTGAAAGACAGGATTTCCTTCTTTATATATGTGTGTTGTGCTTATGTGTATGTCTGTGTGTGTGTGTGTGTGTGTGTGTGTATCAACTGTTTTTATCCATTCTTGGCTACTGTGAATAATACTGCAATGTACATGGGAGTGCAGATATCTCTTCCAGATAGTGAGACAGTGATTTCATTTCCTTCAGATATATACCCAGAAGTTGGATTTCAGGATCATATGGTAGTTCCATTTTTAATTATTTATTTTTGAGAGAGAGAGAGAGAGAGAGAGAGGGAGAGAGAGAGAGAGGCAGAGAGGGAGGCACAGAATCCGAAGCAGCCTCCAGGCTCTGAGCCTTCAGCACAGAGCCTGACATGGGGCTGGAACCCATGTCCACTGAGATCATGACTTAAGCTGAAGTCAGACCCTCAACCAACTGAGCCACTCAGGCATCCCAAGTAGTTCTGTTTTCAATTTTCTGAGGAACTTCTGTTTTCCGTAGTGGCTGCACCAATTTACATTCCCACCAACAGTGCACAAGAATTCTCTTTCCTCCACATTCTCTCCAATACTTGTTATCTTTTTTAAAAATAGACTTTCTAACAGGTGTAAGGTGATATTGCATTTGTAGTAAAATATTAATGACTAATTTCCATACACCCTCAACTCTTCTGCCCCAATCTCCCTTCATCAAACTATCCTGACAAAAACCAACCAATCATGGTAAAATCCAAGCAAGTTAGCTTCAAAAACCATGCAGTTGAATATGGCTGAAAAGAAATACTGAAAATCATATCAATTAAACTCAAGTGGGCCCTTGGTGTTGCTCTGCAAACCTAAAGTACTTCCATATTTGATTCACTTTTCCTGTCTCCCCAACCACTCTTGCACACCTTCACTGATCTTAAACCTTGAACATCTCCTCCCTCCTTGGCGTTCTCATTTGATGACTTTGCTGCTACTTCATCAGAAAATAGGCAGTCAGAAGAGAGCCTCCATACGTTCCCATCCCTCCATGTATCAAGCTACTCATATCTTACTCTGCCTTCTCTTCTGCTTTTGTGGATGAAATCTCTGCATTCCTATTTAAGGCGAATCCCTATGTAACGCTAGATTCCATCCTCTTCTTTCCTGCTCAAAGACAGCAATCCCTTCCCTTTTTCTCCATCATCAGCGTTTCCCTCTCTAGTAAACCATTCTCATAAAAAAAAAAAGTGCAATGATATATTTAGAAAACAAGAAAACATCTAGAAAAAGAAAATTCTTCCCACACCAACTTCCTACTCCATTTCTCTGCTCCTCCTAAACAGAGTTTCCTGTACTCATTGTCTCCAAATTTTCTTATCCCATCCTCTTTTAAACTCATTCCAACCAAGTTTTTTGACTTCATCACTCCTTTGACAAACCCCTTTTCAAGGTCATTAATGACCACTTTGTGTAAGTCCAACAACTGATTCTCAGTCTTCACCTCACTTGGCCTGTCGGAAGCATTTGGTATAGTTGGCTACTCCCTTTTTCTGGAAACTTTTTTTTTTCTTTTTCCTGTCTTGACTTCTAGAACTCTGCTTTCTCCTTGTTTTTCCTCCTGCACCATTAGATTCTCCTTCTCTGTCTCCTTTGCTGGTTCCTCCTTAGTCCCAGCGTTTGGTCCTCAGATAACCCCAGGTGATCTCTTCTAGTCTCATAACTTTAAACATTGTCCCTATGCCGAAGACTCTCAAGTTTATTTCTCTAGCTTCACCTGTCCCCTTAACCTAGACTATATATCCAACGGACATTTCAATACCTCCAGCTGGACATTTACTAGACATCTGACATTTCACATGTCCAAACCCAGCGTCCTGGTTTCCTTCCTCAACTGTGTTTTACCTCCAGGTTCCTTTATCTTAGCACATCTCGAATAAATCTCTTGTCAGAAAAAAAAATCCTATGAATCCATAATTTTTTTCTTTTTGTATATCCCACATCCACACTTTCAACAAATCCTGTTGGCTTCATCTTCAAAACATATTAAAAATTTAGGGGTACCTGTGTGACTCAGTTGTTTAAGCATCTGACTTCGGCTCAGGTCACCATCTCATTGTTCTGGGTTAAGGCCCTGAGTCAGACTCTGTGCTGACAGCTCAGAGCCTGGAGCCTGCTTCAGATTCTGTGTCTCCCTCTCTCTCTCTGCACCTCTCCCATTAGCATTCTATCTCTCTCTCAAAATAAATAAATAAATAAATGAACAAACATCAAAAAAAAATTAAAAACACCTTTAAAATCTAACCACTTCTCATAACTTCTCACCACTTCCACTGCTAAATATCACCACCATTATCTCTCTTCCGGGTTATTGCTATAATCCTTGATTCTTCATTGCCTAGTCACAGCAAACAGAGAGAATCATCCTTTTAAAACCTTAGTGAAACCATGTCACTCTTTTCCTTAAAGAACCTTATTGGCTCCCATCTGCACACATTAGAGTATAGACTAAAACGCTTCAACACAGAGGCCCAAAACACAGTAAAAAAAAAAAAAAAAGTTATTTCTGTTTTTCATGTACAAGTTCAAAGCTTTGAGGACAGTACTGCTCTACTGCTCCAGCACTGCTCCAACAATTTGTCCTGAAAACCAGGTTTCCTCTATCTTGTTCTGCCACCTTCCTATAATGCAGGTCTGCAGACAATGAATTCTCTCGGTTTTTGTTGATCTGAGAACGTTTTTTAAAATTTTTTCTTCAATTAGAAAGATATTGTTGCTGGCTATAGAATTCTGGTTTAACCCTTTTTTCTCCCATAGATGTCACTCCACTATCTTATGGCTTGAAAGTAAATCTGTTGTACTTCTTTCCTTTATGCCACTTGGTTCCCCACACCACCACCACCTCCCCCCCCCCCGCAATCTGGTTGCTTCTAAGATTTTTCTCTTTGTCTTCTGTTTAAAACATTTTGAGTAGGATATGCCTAGGTGTGTATGTAGGGTTTTGTTTATTTTGCTTCGTTTTACTTTGTTTGGTATGTATCTTGCTTGCTGCCCTTTGAGTTTTTTAGAACTATGCTTAGTTCATTAATGTTGAAAAATTAAGTCTCAGCCATTTTTTTTAAATATTTTTATTTATTTTGAGACAGAGAGAGACAGAGCATGAGCAGGGGAGGGGCAGAGAGAGAGGGAGACACAGAATTTGAAACAGGCTCCAGGCTCTGGGCTGTCAGCACAGAGCCCAACGTGGGGCTCGAACTCATGGACTGCGAGATCATGACCCAAGCTGAAGTCAGACGCTTAACCGACTGAGCCACCCAGGCACCCCATGTCTCAGCCATTTTTTTAAGAACTATTTATTTGGCCTCATTCTCTCTCTCTTTCCGAGATTCCAACTACATGTTTGAGACTGTTTGATAATGTCCCACAGCATTTGGATGTCCTGTCATCCTTTTCATACTCCTTTTTTGCTTTGTGTTTCATTTTGGGTAATTCCTATTGACCTATCTTCAAGTTCACTGATTCTTTGCTCAGATGTGTCAAGTCTCCTGATGAATTTATCATAAGCATTCTTCAGCTCTGTTATGGTGTGTGTAATTGACCTGGCTTGAGGTTTAATGTTGCTCTGGTTATGCTTAGGACACCCCAAGCTTCAAGTTCCTGTAATGTTAGTTTGTGTTTAGGGTGGAGCTGGTTTGCCAGAAAGTATTTTTCAACGTCTGCCTCACCATTCAATCTTTCTGCCATACTCTATTCAATGCAAGAGTCACTAAATGCAGTCTTAGATTCAAGGAGAGAGGAATTAGGCTACATCTTTTGGATAGAAGGAGTGTTGAATAATCAATTAATTAATTAATTAATTAATTAATTGTGGGGGTCAAGGGAGGGTATTTATTTGTATATAAAAATGGAAATGTAATTGACATATGACGTTGTGTGAGTTTTAGATGTATAGTGTGTTGATTTGGTACCTTTATATATGATGATATGATTTTCTTTGGAGGATGAGGGATACTGGTGGAAACTAGCACAGAAGAGACAGGAGAGATGGGGTGAAATGGGGTCTTGCTTCCCTTCCCCAGGCCTGAGCTGCAAGGATGTTATCTCAGGGCTCTCACCAAACTGTTTTAGTGAGAATTCTGCCATGTCCATGGAAAGAAGCCTGTGAGTGGGTACAGATCCTCCTCACATCTGTGGCCCCAACAGTCTCTGTGTTCTAGAGGTATCACCTCTAGGTAATCAAGTACTCATGCCCCATCTCTTCAGTGTAGTTCATCGCCCTGCAATCTTAGGTCTCTGATGAGTTTAAGCAACATTGTGATTTTTGCAGATTTCTCTACATATTTTGTCACTGTTGTCATAAGGGTGGGAGGGAAGTTCTTCTTAAATTTCTATATCATAAGCAGAAGCCGGAAGCATATTCCATCACATATTCGTGGACTGCCACATACTTGAAACATTTCAAGCTGTTGTAGTTTTTATTTTCACCGGAGCTCAAATTTAAGGTAGTGGAAGCCTCTTCAAGTTGTCTTCTGAAAAATTCTGTCACACTCTCATAAGTATTTGATAGCTTCCTTGCTTTCTGCTATTACAGCATGTTCCAAAACCAACTTGTGCTTTTTCTGTCCCACAGCTAGAAACAGCCGTTTCTCAAAGTTTCCTTGTTTCTATGAGTAGAAAATGGTATTTAGAGACCAATGTCTAAGCACCAGGGATGCTCATGACAAAGGGTTACTTCTTGTTTCAGACTCTTCAGTGAGCAAAACTAGGTGACGGATATTTTATAAAAAACAGGAGATCGTGACTATATGTTAAAACTTTAATTTTAAAATCAAGTCTAAAGGGTTTTTACTTAACCTCATCTGTCTTCTGTCAATTATTCTTTCTCACTCTGCCCAAATTCCTGGTTTCCAAGGACACCAGCATAATCATTTATTTGCTTTTGTAGTGGGTGCTGCCCGGATCTTTCCCCTCAGGAACAAGGAACTCATTCACTCATCTGCTGGAAATATTGCCTGTTGAAGCCTCATGCTAAGTCTTTCCCCAGAAATTGCTTCAGCCAGAGGATGCTTCCTTGGCCAAGGTTATACCACTTCTCCTGGTGAAATATGGGGCTACAAAGTTGTGGTTCTCTTGCCTCAATTTGGGACATCCATAAAGGGCTATCACGGTTTAAGAGCTCCTCATGGGATCAACCAAATCTTCTCTTGCAACTTCCTGACGACTCAACTTCTTCTTCTGCCCAGTCGCTCTTCTATTCCCTTACAAGTATTTTTTTTTTTCATTTAAAGCACACTCCATAATAAATGATCTGCATGCAAATCCCCCAAAGAGTCTTAGAGTCTATTTATCTAAGAATCCAATCCATGATAGCTTTATTCTCATAATGCATAGTCATTTTTATAATAATATTACCCACACAATTACTGGAAACATACTTACTGAAAACAATTTAAAATTATTTTTTTACATCATTTTTCTTTTATTTTGTGTGTTTCTTTTTGTTCTTAGGTTTTATCTTTTTAGGGATACACTAATTACTGTTTTAAAATCACTTAAAATAGTTCCTCTCTCTATGGCTATGCCAATTAACTCAATATACAGATAAATTCATTTGGTTCATTTCGTTTTTATTTTTAGAGGTTTTTTTTTTTAAGTTTAAACTCATTTTTTGATTATGTAAAATATTTACACGATTCCTATCAACTATGGAAAATGATGTATATTTTCAGAAGTCTAGCTTCTGTCCCTGTTTTCTCTACCCTTTCTCATGTGTAAATAATTTTAAACATTTTTGGCTTATTCTTCCATTATGGTAATTTTATTTTCCCATAAATATGGGGTGCCTGGGTGGCTCAGTCAGTTAAGTGTCCGACTTCAGCTCAGGTCATGATCTCACGGTTCGTGAGTTTGAGTCCTGCATTGGGGCTTTCTGTTCTCAGTATAAAGCCCGCTTTGGATGCTCTGTCTCCCTCTCTCTCTGCTCCTCCCCTGCTCATGCTCTCTGTCTCTCTCAAAAAATAAACAAATACTGTGTGTGTGGAGGGGGGTAGTGCAAGGGTACAGCATCTCTTTTTTTACAGATGAATGGCAGAAAAATATATAGATTTTTCTCTCCCTTTCATTTTGCACTTGAAAATGTATTTTGGAAATCATTCCACTAACGCATATAGAGGTATCCTCATTCCTTTTTGTAGCTGCATATTACTCCATTGCTTGGATGCTCTGTAGTTTATTGAACCAGTCTTCTACTCCTGGGCATATAAGTTGCTTCTAGCTTTTCTTCTTATAAATAGTGTTGTGATAACCAGCTTTGTGTATAGATTCCTAGAAGAGAGATTGCTGCGTCAAAGGGCAAATGCACATGTAATTTTTCTAGAAATTAACTAACTCTCTGGGATCGTATCAGTTTGAATGCCCAGCAGTGATGTGAGTGCCTGTTTCCCTAGTTATACCAAGAATATGTTAATCTTAAAGCTAGCAAGTAAGAAAATAGTATTGTACTATAGTTTAAATTTATATTTTCCTTTTGTGAGGGAGGTTGACCATCTTTTCATATGCTTAATGATTATTTGTGTGATTGAACATGACTCAGCATACCATGTCCATATATTAGCGAGCAAACTGGGAAGACAGAAGAAATGGAGGGTTGGCAGATTCTTTTTAAGAACATGACACAAAAGTCGTATCTCATTACTTTCACTTTCTATTAGTTACAAGAGTAACTAGGAAATGAAATTTCCAGTTGGGTGACCATGAGTTCCATTAAAACTTGGAATGGGGTAAGTGTCCTATTACCTGAAGGAATAAAGGGTGAGTGCACACTGGGGACAGTTAGTGGTTTCTACCACACCATCTTGGTTTAAGAATAACCCAGCCATTACCGTAGCCCTACAAGATTTGGTCGCATGTTTCTTCTTTCTCCCCTTCTCCTACTATTTTCCTTCTTACTGGCCCTACTGTTTGTCCAAACACCAAGCATCATCTCTATGGATCTATGTGCTCTTTGCTCTGCATGGAATAGTCTTCTCCCAGAATCCGTGGCTCACTTCCTCACTTAGATTTCTGCTCAAAACTGAGGTTTTCTTGAACACTGATACTAATTAGCATTGTCCTCCCCCACTTTTTACCCTCCTTTGCTTTTCTTCTTAGAACCTATCATTATGTGACATAATAAACATACTACACCTTTGCTTGTTTAGTTTCTCATGTTTTCTACTCCCTAACTAATGATAAACTCCTTGTAATGTTAAGTGTACAAGGCACTGACCCAAGTGTTTATACTTTCCATATGTGTAAACTGAGTTAATTTAATTCTCACAACAACCCTCTGGTTGACTATTGCCATGCTATTATTGCTGAATCCCAAACCTACCACAATTATGTGGCTTAAAACAATAATCATTTATTATTATTCCTGTATCTGTAGGTTGATTGAGAGTAGATTGATGTAGACCAGCCTTAGCTGGACTTAACTCTGAGCTCAAGTTGGGTCCAGGTTGGTTCCTTGCATCAGAGAGCTAGCTGGGGATGTGCTGATCATGACAATGGCAGGGGCACAAGAGGGCAAGCCCCACCATGCAAGCACATTTCAAGACTTTGTGTCATGCCTGCTAACATCCCATTGACCAAAGCAAGTCATATGGTCAAATACAACTTCAAAGGAGCAGAAAGATGAGGAAGAGGGAATATTTACTGAAAAATCATCAAATCTGTCATTTTATTATTCCTATTGTAGATGAGGAAACTGAGAAGGTAAGTAGCTGGTCAGAGTCCCATACTCAGTAGTGGTAGGAGTGGAAAGTGCACCCAGTTGGTATAGCTCTCGTGTAGCCAATATACATCTGGTTTATACCAGTAATATGAGAGCAAGAACTCAGTCTGTTGTATCCTCAGCCCCTGGAACAGTGCTTGGCACTTACTTGGCATTCAATAAATATTTGCAGAGCAGATAAATGAACTCAGCCAGTACATAGCCCTTGATTGGTTGGTACTTGATATATGTTAGGTATTAATAAGAACATTTATTCAAAACTTGGGAATTACCTAAGGTAAAGGAAAGGCAGCATGTCTTTTCAGTGTCACACTGGAACATCATTTAACTGGTCCACCAAAAGATTACTTAATTATCTACAAGGAATGTCCCTCCTTTGAATCATTATTTGCTACTGGTTACAGATCTAAACTCTATAAAGTTCTATTTTTATTTATAGATTTTTGTTCATTACAGATGTAAATTAATTTCTGAAATTGAATTATTTAAAAAAAAAAACTCAAACAAAAGTTAACATTATAGTGTCCTGGAGGACATTAGGAAGTATTGTATCTAACCTAGTAATTTTATTCCAACAGTCTTTCACCACTGACTAGAAATCTTTTTCTCTAATTCCCTGTGGAACCAGTGTCACCATTTTGTTGGTTTCCTCAATAATGGGTTGAATAAATCTTTGACATGTCTTCATTCTGTATTTTGAGTTATAGATTTAACTTTTTGAAAATTGTACTTTAATACTAGCACTATCATCTAGGTTTTTTTTTTTTTTTCTTCAGAGTCTGAAAGTGGTTTTTCACTTTCAAGTTAAGTCATCTCTTATTTACGGCATGTTTGTTTCTCTTCTGAGGGTGGATGCAAAGCTGGAATACAGGGGTGACGGGAGAGACTAAAAAGTCCATTGTAGGGGTGCCTGGGTGGCTCAGTATGTTGGGCGTCCGACTTCAGCTCAGGTCATGATCTCACAGTCCATGAGTTTGATCCCCGCGTCCGGCTCTGTGCTGACAGCTCAGAGCCTGGAGCCTGCTTCAGATTCTGTGTCTCCTTTTCTCTCTACCCCTCCCCTGCTCATGCTGTGTCTCTCTCTCTCTCTGTCTCAAAAATAAATAAAAACATTTTTTAAAAGTTTTTTTTTTTAAGTCCATTGTAAGGTGTTTGCAGTGATTCCCAGAATGCTTTTGGAGGATCAAGGATTGCTGTGGCCCATACATAGCACCCTTAATGGCTTAAAGTCATTATAAAGGCTTTCCAGGAGCGTATGCTAATTCAGGAATCTGATTATGTTACTAGAAAAGCTTACAGATGGTTATCAGACTAAATTCCAAAAAGAGAAATAATTGAATCTCTAAATCTTGCTAGAAACACCTATTTATCAAAATGAGGGTTTTTGTCTGTTTTGAAAGAGCTATTTCGTGAGGGGGGCAGGGGGGGAGGAGGCAGCAGAGGGAGAGAGGAGAGAGAATCTCAAGTAGGCTCCACACTCAGAGCCCACTGGAGGCTTGATCCTACCACCTGGGATCATGACTTACTGGAAATCAAGAATCCCAAGGTCAACTGACTGAGCTACAAGGGCTCCCTCAATAATTAGTTATTATAATGGATTGAGGGCAACACTTCTCCATAGCTCCCATGAAAGGAATGGGGATTGAAGTTTTTGTTTTGAAATGAACAATTAAAGCGGACCCATTAAAAAAAGTTTTAGTTCAAGGACTCCTCCCACAGAATTCTGGCTACTTCAGTAATCCAAGTTTCTTTAATAGACTCAACAGATGCCAATATGCCATATTGAATTTCCATTGCAATATCATGGGGACTGTTTTTAATCTGGAACTTTTCTCCCATGATCTTTTATTTACTTTTGGATTGCACGATAATTCTAGTACTGCTTTGCAATGCACAAAGAGCGCTATCCATTCTCTTATTGGGCATATTAACATTCTATTAAGTAGCAGGTGAGGATCAGAATCAGGGCTTCGAATACCTAGATCTTTATTTCCACAACCAGAGAAGTCACACTGCCGGGTTAGCTCTTTTCTGGTACTACTCAGACAACCTGCAGTAAGGTGAATAAAAGCCCTCAGCGCTAGGTCTGAATGCCGGTTCCACTTTCTCCTTGTCGCGCAGCCACTTTGTGACTTGGCTCCCTTGCTCATAAGACAAACTGAGCAGTCGAAGCCCTGACATTCTAGGGATTATATGAAATAAGGCTAAGGATTTAGCGCGGAGCTCGGCACAAGACAGCACTGCATAAACTATATTAATCAGTGATGGTCTGTTACTCTCGCTCCCTGGGAACCCCACGGAACGTCCAGTAGGACAAGGTGTCGTTGGGCAGAAGAAGCCACCCATTCAGCGGCTGAGACACGAGGAGGACACGCCCTCCAGAGTCGCCCCAATGGGAGGAGCCCTGAGCCGGAAGGCCTCAGCCGGGCGCTGACCCCGCCCACAGCTGACTGGGGCGGGGACGCCGTCTCCCGGGAAACTGGACGCGCAGCTCCGCTGGGGTCGGAGCCTCAGCCGGTGGGACTAGCAGTGCGTGCCACGCCCGCAGCCAAGTAGCAGCAGGTGTGGGCCAGCGGCCACGCTGCTTGCAGTCGCCGGAGGGGGTGGGCGTCTGCCGCGGCGCGTGTGGGGAAAAGTGTCCTCGCCCACCCCAGGCTGGGCAGGGACGCGAGCGTGTGGAGCAGACCGACCCAGCATTCTCTTGGACGTGCATGATGGCAGCCCGGGAGGTGTTCGGGTTTCCAGAGGACGCAGCCCTTCGCCTAACTCCGGGCGCTGGCCTGGAGGTGGTGGGCATGAAGGAGCTGGAGGAGGAAGGGGTGGAGGAGGAGGAAGAAGAGGAGGAGGAGGAAGAGGCGGCGGCGGCCAGGAGAGCTCGGAGTTTCGCCCGAGACGCGCGGGTGCGCTTTCTCGGCGGCCGCCTGGAGCTGATGCTAGGGCTCTCAGCGGAGAAATGGAGCCAGCATTTGGACAGCGAGGAAAACCGGCAGGTCCTGGGAGAGTTCCTGGAGAACCCCAGTCCCGCGTGCCTTGTCTTCAGCGTCGCCGCCGCGGGACCACTCGCAGTCGCCCGGGAGGTAAGGGGCGACAGGCTAAGGGACCCTGCCAGTACGGGGACAGGCCAGTCGCGTCCTTGGGTTCCCTTGGGGCATGCACTTAGGCGCTTTAAGAAACTTTCTTTGGGAGCCCTTGCCTTGGAGTTTGCAAAATCACCCACGTGCGCCCACTATGCAGTTAAGCAACTGTGGATTAGTTTTCTAGAAGGTTAGTTTGCCCAACCCAGATAAAGCAGGAAAAGCTACACTACACTTTTTCAACTGCCTAGGCTTTGGGAACAAGGTGGGTTCTCTGTGCCAGATAACTTCTGTTTTCAATCGCTCTTGGGCCAATCTGGGGTCCTGTCTTTAAAAAATGTTTTAGCAGAGCCTGAATAATTTTTCATATGCTAAGTCTGTCACATTTAATCCTAGGAAAAATATTTAGTCTTTAAAAAAGGAGTGCTCTGGCACTCCGCGCACACATGGTGTTTACCAGCCCTGGAGGGAGAAGGGGGGCAGTCCTTTCTTTCCTTCCATCTTTTCTTTCTTCCTTCCTTCCTTTTTTTTTTTTTTTTTTTTTTTTTTTTTTTTAGATTTTGTAGTTGGAGGTTAAGGTATCACTTATAAATACAGCATTTGTATTCAGCATTTATTTTTATTTTTATTTTTATTTCAGAGAGAGCACGAGCAGGGTAGGGTCAGAGGGAGCGGGACAGAATCTTAAGCAGGTTCCACACTCAGTCAGCATGGAGCAGATGCGCGGTTGGATCTGCCACCCTGGGTTCATGACCTGAGCCAAAATCAAGTCTTTAGTGTTTACAGTGCCTCAGTGTAATGTGTTGTATGTGTGAAGTGTTTATCATCGCTGTGTGTCACTTTAATAGTTGGGAAATAGGATCCCAGAGAAAGAGTAACAGGAGTTTGCCTTAGGGTTTTGAGATCTGAATTTTTTTGTTTTGCTCTTTTCCCAATTATAACTAATTAAAAATTTTGTCAAACAAGGAGATAGGATACTTAAGTCTAGGATTACTTAAGTTAAATAATCATCATATCTGAAGAAATAGCTCAGTACTTGTGGAAATGTTAAAATATCTAAATTCAACATTTTATTTTGAGGATAGATTTACAAAGTAACCTCTTGTGCCTGAACTTCCTTTCACTTTGGTTTATTTCCAAACAACAACAAAAAAAAGGTTGTAAAAAGGAATGACCTTTCCTAAGATAGAAAAATGCTAAATTCTCCTTATATTTGTTTTTAATAAGGAGATGTTAGGGTATATAATGATCTTGGGTAATTGACAAGCCCCTTTAAAGGTGATATTTACATACCAATAATGCTATGGAATTAGCATTATAAAAGAACAAAACTATACAGTTTGCAGAAGGTAGGACAAAGAGCTGTGGGACTACCTTATTTATAAAGGTAGGCAAGATGCCAGATTTTATTCCTTTTTTAGCAATCTAGCTACAAGTTAGATAGAGCAAATCCTATGTGTTAATATGGAAACTATGCTGTGAACTTGGACTAATTATTTTGCTCTTGTTTCAGATTCCAAGAGATGCAAAACATAAACTTGTTTATATTGCCAAGAAGATTACTGCAAACATTGGAGTAAATGACTTTTCTCAAACGGTTTTATTTGGAGAGTTAACCGCCTCATCTTTCGGACATGTAACTGCTTTCCTAGATGAGGTACTAGTCTGTCCTTAATATTTGAATCTTTAATTTATCTCTATGGCACTTGGAATTATTCAGAAAAACTCTGGTTAAAAAAAAGAATGTAGAAGCCAATAATCTCTTTAGGTGGATGCAATGTGGTTAACCGTTTCTGAATGAGAGGATACTGATAATATTCAACAGATGGTAATCTGTAGGATTATCCTTTTTCTCTTTGTTTATAAATATGGGAAGTAAAAAGAAGCTTGAATAGGCTCTTGTAATTAGCTATAGGTTTTAAATTCCACGTTGAATAGAGACAAACTTAGACTTTGGAAGCATGTATCATAAGTTTTTCAGATTTCTGTTAGTTTCTGTGACCCTCAGGTCAGATAATGTGGAAAGATAACAGAAACGAAATTTTTGAAGTGGTTGCTTTAAAATTCTTCTTTCTGTCCCCTTAAATCAGAGAAATGCTGTCTAAACCCAGGTTATTGATACTTGTAATAAAAGTACCTTGGTGGGATTTTTTTAATGTGTTTTTTTTTTTTTTTTAATGGGATTTAATGTGGGATCCTGGGGATTTTATTAAAGTCAGGCTGCTCCAGTAGGTCTGGGGTGGGGCCAATCTTCTACAATATCTGATCTCATACGATTCTGTTTGTTGATGGTATGTCTTTGAGGAAAGATGTACCAAATGACCAGGTTCTGTAGGATTAGAGCAGTGATTCTCAAACTTTGCTGAACATTAGAATCACCTGGGGAACTATCTAACCTGCCTTTACCCTGGTCAACCTTAATACTAACTAAATCAGAATGGGGTGGGAGCCAGGTGGTTACAATGGTTAAAATCCCAATTCTAATGTGCCCCAAACTTTGAGAGCCCCTGGGTTAGATAGAAGTAAATCAGATCTCTGTAATCAGTGCATTTCTGCCAAGGCCAGTGCTTAAGGTAGGAATAATTCCCAGAATATTTATTACTAACGATTTGCCAGTCTCTCTGTTGCACGCCACTTCTACTTCCTGAGTCTCTTTCGCTGTCTTTGGACTAGCCAAAGTCTCTAACTCCCAACTTCACCACCTTACCTCTGTTTCCCTCTCCTCCTGTTGAAATTACTCGGTTTTAGATGATTTCAGGGACACACCGATAGAGTTTTCTATCTTTACCTGGGACACTTTTTGGTCTGTAGCAGAAGCTCAAGAAATTTTTACCGAACTGAACCTGATGAAAGCATTTCACATGAAATGGGAATGACTCTTGGTCATTTGAAACTAGACTGCCATCAGCTGGGGCTTGGAAGGGCAAGGATGTACTCTTTGTTTGAATTCTTACATTACTGTCTGTCTGGCAACAGACAGAAGATACACAGCTCTTGCAAGTTCCTCTGATCTTGGGGTGGATTTATCTCCATACCAGGGTCTGCATTCCACTCTGAGAAAGATGAAATGAAAGAGAGTAAGCTGTCCACAAGTACATTTATTGTAGGTATAAGCCATCCAGAAGCTCAGAGTTTAAGTGGTTTAGAAGATTCATGTAATTATGCTTGAAGATCTGAGTATTGGGAAGAAAAAAAATGAGATCACACTTAGGAAGTCACTTGGGTTTACTTTTGGACAAGACTTACATTCGGTATGAAGAAGGCCCTAAGGCCTGGCTATAGATGATTGGGTTGAAAACGTTTTTATAAGGATTGTCTTTGCTTCGTATCCAGTGTAGCTCGCAAAATTGGCTGATTAACAGTGGCTTATGATGATGTGCAAGGCACTCCCAAACTTCTCTCTCTAGCCAAGATCTTTTTCCTGAATTTCAAACTTGGAGATCCATTTGATTTCCTGAAATTCACACTTGCATTTTAATAAACATCCCAAACCTGTCCAAAGTTGAACTGACCTTCCCCAGCCTCCACTGCATTACTTGTGGTTATCTCCACAATAGTGGCGTGAATGCCTTCCTTCCAGTTGCTCAAGCCAGAAAATTACTGAGACAGCCCTAACTCTTTTGTGTCACATGTTGTATCCGTTCTGGCAGGAAATCATGCAAGTTCCTGCTGGTGGGAATGCAAACTGGTGTGGCCACTCTGGAAAACAATATGGAGGTTCCTCAAAAAATTAAAAATAGACCTACCCTATGACCCAGAAATTGCACTAATGGGTATTTATCCAAAGGGTATAGGTGTGCTGATTTGAAAGGGCACATGCTTCCCAATGTTTATAGCAGTGCTATCGACAATGGGCAAAGTATGGGAAGAGCCCAAATGTCCATCAACTGACAAATGGATAAAGAAGATGTGGCATATATATATATATATATATATATATATATATATATGTATATTTATATATGTACAATGGAATATTACTTGGTGATAAAATGAAATCTTGCCATTTGCAACAACATGGATGCAACTAGAATGTATTATGCTAAACAAAAAAGTCAGAAAGATAAATATATGATTTAACTCATTGATGGAATTAAAGAAACAAAATAGTTGAACATAGGGGAAGGGAAGGAAAAATAAGAAAAAGAGAGGGGGGCAAACCATAAAAGTTTCTTAACTGTAGAGAAACTGAGGGTTGCTAGAGGGTGTTGGGTAGGGTAATGTGCTAAATGGGTGATGGGCATTAAGGAGGGCATTTGTTGGGATGAACACTGTGTGTCATCGGTCAGTGAGGAATCACTAAATTCTCCTGAAACCAATACTACACTATATGTTAACTAACTTGGATTAAAATAATATTTAACAAAAGGAAATCATGCAAGTTCTACCTTCAAAATACATTCAGAATCAGCCTCCATACTCCCCTCTCCTGCTACCACTCTGGGCTGGTTCACCATTGTCTCTCACCTGTGCTACTGCTTTCATCTTTCTCTGTCTTTTTTTTTTTAATGTTATTATTTCATTTCATTTTGTTACATTTTATAGGAATTAACATACAGTGTTATATTAGTTTCAGGTATACAATAGAGTGATTCAACAAATTCTATACATCACACACAAATCCACACCAAGATCATGATGAATTCATGTTCATCATGAAAAGTGCACTCCTTAATCTCCATTGCCTATTTTACCCATCCTCCTACACACCTCCCTTCCTGTAACCATTAGTTTGTTCTCTGTAGTAAAGAGTCTGATTCTTGGTTCATCTCCCTTTCCTTTTTTTTTTTTTTCCTTCACTCATTTGATTTGTTTCTTAAATTTCGCTTGAGTGAAATATGGTACTTTTCTTTCTCTGACTTAATTTGTTTAGCATTATACTCTGGATCCATCCATGTCATTACAAGTGGCGAGATTTCATTCTTTTCTATGGAAAAATAATATTCCATTTTATGTATATACCAAATCTTCCTTATCCATTCATCTGTCAATGGCTGCTTCCATAATTTGGCTGTTGTTAATAATGCTGTCATAAACATAGGGGTACATGTATGCCTTTTAATTAGTATTTTTGTAGTTATTGGGTAAATATCTAGTAGCGTGATTACTGGATCATAGGGTAGTTCTATTTTTAATTTTTGAGCAGCCGCCATACCTTTTTCCAGAGTGGCTGCACCAGTTTGCATTCCCATGCTTTCATCTCTTAACTAATCTCTGTGCTTTTGTGTGGTTCCCATCTAGAATGTATTCCCAACATAGCAGCTAAAGGGATTCTGTTGAAGCATGAGTCAGAACATGTGACTTCTCTGCTTCCGTTTTACTCTGAATAAGGGCCCAAGTGCTTTTAGTAGTCTAGACTTTGCATGTTCTGTGTTCTCTGTGGATCACAGCTATCAGCCTTACCTAAAAACTTGGTAGAACTGTAGAATCTCAGGGTCGTCTTCAGAGCTACTGAGGCAGGATCATCATTGGTTCTTAGGTGTATTAAAGGATGAAATCCCTAGTCCAGAATCTGTGACCTGACCTCCCAGGCTCTAAACTCTTCTCACTTGCTAACTCGTGACCTCCTTGCTGATCCTTAATTGTCTCAGGTACACTGTTGCCCCTACTATTTCTTTACCTCCCTCAGAATTCACTCAGCTAACCCCTTAATGTCCTTCAAGTCTTTTTACTCATGTATCTTTTATTAAAGCCACCCTTGAGGAGGGTAGGGACTAGGGTCAGCAAATGAGGCACCCACTTCAAGAGCAAATTTATAGGGAGGCAAAGGGAGCAAAAACAAAACAAAACAAAAAAACCCTCAATATCAGGATGAAATTTTAATACAGTATTTATTTTATTTTTTTAAATTGAGATGTACATAATATTTGTATGAGTTCATGGTTTTTTATTTAATGCAATTTATTGTCAAATTGTGCTCTTGGTTTTCGGGGTAGATTCCCATGGTTCTTACGTATAGCACCCAGTGCTCATCCCAACAACTGCCCTCCTTTCAATGCAGTATTTAAAAAATAAATAAATAAAAAATGAGGGGTGCCTGGGTTGCTAAGTCGGTTAAATCTCAGACTTTGGTTCAGGTCATGATCTCACAGGTTCTAGCCCTGCATTGGGGTCTGTGCTGACAGCTCAGAGCCTGGAGCCTGCTTTGGATTTGGTGTCTGTCTCTCTTTTTCTCTGCCCTCCCCACCCCCACACTGTCTCTCTCAAGAAATAGATAAACATTAATAAAAAATCAAAATGAAAAAGTCAACATTTAAATAAACAGGCGATCACTAACAGTACTGTACTAGATCATGTTGGAGCCTCAAGCAAAAATAAACCCATAATACTGATGTTGCCTTTATTTAAAAATAGTGATAATTCATCATTTTTGTTGCATTAATTTTGATTTAAAAAGTATCTTAAAAAATTATTCGTCTTGATTACTGAGTTTTTTGGTGGCTTTCAGATTCTATTTCCTGTGTGAATGCCTCACTTGCCTAACCCGAGTCCCAGCTTTGAGTCTTTGTTTTGCTCCCTGTTGTGGCCCAAACACCCAAGACGTTGCCTGACACGTAGTAGGAGCTCCAGACTTGTTACATGAATGAAGGTCAATTAAAGGCTGATATCCTGTTGTTATAAAAGACCGAACACTGAAGCTTCAAGGTATTTCTTTAGAGAAGCATTTGGCATATGATCTCTCTTTCCATTTGGATTGTTTTGGACCGTGAAGAGGATACTCGGGAAATTTTATGCTAATCTCATTTATTCATTTAATCACCGTTTATTGAAGACCTACTCGTTGCTAGTGACTGGCCACACCACATGGTAGTTAGTGATGTAGTTTGTGTCCTCAGAAGGCATGTAGTCTGATGAGGGAGGCAGGTTGCTGAGCTTGCAGTATGAGGACACAGGAGGCTCCTGGAGGAGTCTTCAGCATCATGGGGTGGGAGCCTCGTGATGCTCCCCACACCTACAGGGCTGACAGGGGCTGGGGACTCTGAAATAGGATGATCCTAGGTCTCAGTTTGCCTGGGGTACTTTTGGCTTACAACTGTCAGAGATCAGTTAATGTCCGCTAAGGATTTTTAGTGTTTCTTTGTACTCTCGAAAGCCTCCAGAATTGTATGGTAAATTATGTGGTCCCCATAGTGTTAAAAGACAAGAAGGAGATAGCTAGGTGTAGGAGGAGGAAGGGCTTTCTGAGCAGAGGGAGAAGCACTACAAAGGCACAGAGGTGAGGAAATGCAGGTTCTTTTTAAAAAAAGGAGTAAATTAATGTAGCTGGATCAGGGAACCTGAGCCGGGAGGTAGTGAGAAACAAGGGTGGAGAGACCGATTAGAAAATAAACAGCCACATAACTTTTTCAGGTGGTTGCCAGCAAAGGCAATGACCAAACCCAAATTCATGTGTTGATTGGAAGACGGCCGTGGTGGTGCAGGTTCTGGGAAGGTTTTTTATCAGGGCCGGCTTGATTGGGAAGTTGTGCAGTCACATGGAATGTCAGTGGTCATTGGTGACTTGCATTCCAAGCTAATCAACCTCTGATTTATACATTAACAAAACTCTCTGATTTATACATTAACAAAAGACATGACATGCAGAGGACTGCTGAATTGGGAATGTCATTTGTGCCTTCATGTTTAGTTTTTTCTCATTTAAATGATCTAATGTATTCTCACTTGCATTCATTATTAACCGTTTTTTGGAGTTTGACTCAGTGATTTATGGGAATTCATGCTGATGTGCTGGGGACTCCCAGACTTGTGTCTCCAGCCTGGACCTCTCTCCTAAACTTCAAGCTTAGGTATCCATCGTCTTGTGGACATAGCCGTTTAGTGTGTAATGTCTCAAATCTGACATATCCAAAGCTGAACTCCCAATCTGCTCTTCAACATTCTTATGTGTTCCTTTGTACTTAGTTGTAGCTGTATTATGTTTTATAATATTTAGCAAAAGTATTTAAAATGTCATGTAGCTATTTCTTTTTAAAATTTTTTTTTATGTTTATTTTTGTGGGAGAGAGAGAATGAATGAATGAGTGGGGTGGAGGGGCAGAGAGAAGGAGAGAGAGAATCCCAAGCCAGCTCCGTGCTCTTAGTGTAGACCCTGATGTGTGGCTTCAACGCACAAACTGAGATCATGACTTGAGTCTAAATTGAAAGTCAGACACTTAATTTTCTTTCTTTTCTTTCTTACCTTCTCACATTACTTCTTTTTTTAATTAAAAAAATTTTTTTAACATTTTGTTTGAATCCAAGTTATTTAACATACAGTAATGATTTCAGGAATAGAATTTAGTGATTTATCACTTACATATAACACCTCCTCCCAACAAGTGCCCTCCTTAATGCCCATCACCCATTTAGCCCATGCCCCTACACAACACCCTGCCAGGAACCCTCAGTTTGTTCTCTGTATTTAAGAGTCTCTTGTGGTTTGTCTCCCTCTCTGTTTTTATCTTAGTTTTGCTTCCCTTCCCCTGTGTTCATCTGTTTTGTTTCTTAAATTTTATATATGAGTAAAATCCTATGAAGTATGACTGACCTACTTCGTTTGGCGTAATAACACTCTAGTTCCATCCACATTGTTGCAAATACTAACATTTCATTCTTTTTTAAATTTTTTTTTCAACGTTTATTTATTTTTTTGGGGGGGACAGAGAGAGACAGAGCATGAACGGGGGAGGGGCAGAGAGAGAGGGAGACACAGAATCGGAAACAGGCTCCAGGCTCTGAGCCATCAGCCCAGAGCCTGACGCGGGGCTCGAACTCACGGACCGCGAGATCATGACCTGGCTGAAGTCGGACGCTTAACCGACTGCGCCACCCAAGCGCCCCAACATTTCATTCTTTTTGATCACCAAGTAATATTCCATTGTGTGTGTGTGTGTGCGTGTGTGTGTGTGTGTGTGTGTGTATACATACACACATATATATCACATATTCTTTATTCATTCATCAATGGACATTTGGGCTCTTTCCGTACTTTGATTATTGTCGAGAATGCTACTATAAACATTGGGGTGTATATGCCCCTTTAAAACAGCACTCTTGTATCCTTTGGATAAATACCTAGTAGTGCAATTGCTGGATTGTAGGGTAGTTCTATTTTTAATTTTTTGAGGAACCTCCATACTGTTTTCCAGAGTGGCTGTACCAGTTTGCATTCCCACTAGCAGTGCAAAAGGTCCTCTTTCTCCACATCCTTGTCAACATCTGTGTCACTTGAGTTGTTAATTTTCGCTACTCTGACAGGTGTGAGTGGTACCTCATTGTGGTTTTGATTTGTATTTCTCTGATGAGTGATGCTGAGCATTTTTTCCTATGTCTGTTAGCCATCTGGATGTCTTTGGAAAAGTGTCTATTCAAGTCTTTTGCCCATTTCTTCACTGGATTATTTGTTTTTTGGGTGTTGGGTTTGATAAGTTTTTCATAGATTGTGGATACTAACCCTTTATCTGTTAGGTCATTTGCTGGTAACTTCTCCCATTCTGTCATTCGCCTTCTAGTTTTGCTGTTTTTTTACTTCACTGTGCAGAAGTTTTTTATCTTGATGAGGTCCCAATAGTTCATTTTTGCTTTTGTTTTCTTTGCCTTGGGAAACATGTCAAGTAAGAAGCTGCTATGGCCAGCATCCAAGAGGTTGTTGCTTGTTCTCTCCTCCAGGATTTTGATGGTTTCCTTTCTTAAATTTAGGTCTTTCATCCATTTTGAGTTTATTTTTGTGGATGGTGTAAGAAAGTAGTCCAGGTTCATTCTTCTGCATGTCGCTGTCCAGCTTTCTGAGCACCATTTGCTGAGGAGACTGTCTTTGTTCCACTGGATACTCTTTCCTGCTTTGTCAAAGATGAGTTGGCCATACCTTTGTGGGTTCATTTCTGGCTTCTCTCTTCTGTTCCATTGATCTATGTGTCTGTTGTGCCAGTACCATACTGTCTTGATGATTACAACTTTGTAATATAGCTTGAAGTCAAGAATTGTGATGCCTCAAGCTTTGGTCTTCTTTTTCAGGATTGCTTTGGCTGTTTGGGGTCTTTTCTGGTTTTATACAGATTTTAGAATTGTTTGTTCTAGCTCTGTGAAGATTGCTGGTGTTATTTTGATAGGGATTGTGTGGAATATGTAGATTGCTTTGGGTAGTACTGACATTTTAACAGTATTTGTTCTTCCCATCCATGAACATGGAATGTTCTTTTCCATTTCTTGGTGTCTTCTTTAGTTTCTTCCATAAGTTTTCTATAGTTTTCAGTGTATAGATCTTTCACCTCTTTGGTTAGGTTTATTCCTAAATATTTTATAGTTTTTGGTGCAGTTGTAAATGGGATTGATTCCCTGATTTCTCTTTCTGCTGTTTCATTATTGGTGTATAGGAATACAACCAATTTCTGTACATTGATTTTATATCCTGCGACTTAGCTGAATTCATGGATCAGTTCTAACAGTTTTTTGGTGGAGTCTTTTGGGTTTGCCACATAGAATATCATGTCATTTGCGAAGAGTGAAAATTTGACTTCCTCCTTGCAAATTTGGGTGCCTTTTGTTTCTTTGTGTTGTCTGATTGCTGAGGCTAGGACTTCCAACACTATGTTGAATAACAGTGGTGAGAGTGGACATCCCTGTCTTGTTCCTGACCTTAGGGGGAAAGCTCTCAGTTTTTTTTCCTATTGAGATGATATTAGCTGTGGGTTTTTCATATATGGCCTTTATGATCTTGAGGTACATTCCTTCTCTGCCTACTTTCTTGAGGGTTTTTATCAAGAAAGGATGCTCTATTTTGTCAAATACTTTCTCTGCATCTACTGAGAGGATCATGTGGTTCTTGTCCTTTCTGTTATTGATGTAATGTATCACATTGATTGATTTGCAGATATTTAACCTGCCCTGCATCCCAGGAGCAAATTCTACTTGATCATGGTGAATACTCCTTTTAACGTATTGTTGTATCCAGTTGGCTAGTATCTTGTTGAGAATTTTTGCATCCATGTTCATCAGGAAAAGTGGTCTGTACTTCTCTTTTTTTAGTGGGGTCTTTGCCTGGTTTTGGAATCATGGTAACACTGGCTTCATAGAATGAGTTTGGAAGTTTTCCCTCCATTTCTATTTTTTGGAACAGCTTCAAAAGAATAGGTGTTAACTCTTCTTTATATGTTTGGTAGAATTTCCCTGGGAAGGCATCCAGCCCTGGATTCTTGTTGGGAGATTTTTGATCACTGATTCAATTTCTTTACTGGTTATGGGTCTGTTAAAATTTTCTATTTTTTCCTGTTTCAGTTTTGATAGTTTATATGTTTATAGAAATTTGTCCATTTCTTCTAGGTTGCCCAATTTGTTGGCGTATAATTGTTCATAATATTCTCTTATTGTTTGTATTTCTGCAGTGGTGGTTGTGATCTTTCCTGTTTTCATTCATGATTTTATTTATTTGGGTCATTTTTCTTTTTGATCAGCCTGGCTAAGGGTTTATCAATTTTGTTTATTCTTTCAAAGACCCAGCTTCTGGGTTCATTGATCTGTTCTGTTTTCTTTGATTTCAATATCATTGATTTCTGCTCTAATCTTTATTATTTCCCTTCTTCTGCTGGTTTAGGGCTTTATTTGTTGTTTTTTCCAGCTCTTTTAGGTTTAAGGTTAGGTTGTGTATTTGAAACCTTTCTCCTTCTTTAGGAAGGCCTGGATTGCTATATACTTCCCTCTTATAACCACCTTTGCTGTATCCCAGAGGTTTTGGACTGCCGTGTTTTCATTTTCAATGGCTTCCTGTACTTTTAAAATTCCTCTTTAATTTCTTGTTTAGCCCATTCATTCTTTAGTAAGATGTTCTTTAATCTCCAAGTATTCATCGTCTTTCCAAATTTTTTTTTTGTGGTTCGTTTCAAGTTTCATAACATTGTGCTCTGAAAGTATGCATGATATGATCTCCATATTTTTGTACTTTCTGGGAGCCAATTTGTGATCCAGTATGTGATCTATTCTGGAGAATGTTCCATGTGCACTCAAGAATGTGTATTCTGCTGTTTTAGGATGAAATGTTCAGTATATATCTTTTAAGTCCATCTGATTCAGTGAGTCATTGAAAGCCATGGTTTCCTTGTTGATTTTATGCTTATGTGGTCTATCCTTTGGTGTAAGTGGGGTGTTAAAGTCCCCTACAATCACTGTATTGTTACCTATACATTTATTTATGTTTGTGATTAAATGATTTATATATTTGGGTTTTACCATGTTGGGGGCATAAATATTCACAGCCGTTACATCTTGATGGATAGACCCCTTAATTATGATATGATGCTCTTCTTGATCTTTTGTTACAGCCTTTATTTTAAAATCTAGTTTGATAAAAGTATGGCTACTCCAGCTTTCTTTTGATAATCATTAGCAGGATAGATGGTTCTCCATTCCTTTACTTTCAATCTGCAGGGGTCTTTAGGTCTAAAATGAGTCTTTTGTAAGCAGCATATAGATGGGTCTTCTTTTCTTATACATTCTGATATCCTGTGTCTTTTGATTGGAGCATTTCGTCCATTTAAATTTAGAGTGAGTACCAAATATTTGAATCAGTGCCATTGTGTTGCCTGTAGACTTGATGTTTCTGGTGTTCTCTGGTCCTTTCTAGCCTTTGTTGCTTTGGTCTTTGTTGTTTTATTTTGGTCTTTTCTCCACTCAGAGTCTCCCTTCAAATTTCTCACAGGGTTGGTTTAGTGGTCATGAACTCCTTTAGTTTTTGTTTGGGAAACTCTTTATCTTTCCTTCTATTTTGGATGATAGCCTTGCTGGGTAAAGAATTCTTGGCTGCATATTTTTCCAATTCAGCACGTTGAATATATCCTGCCACTTCCTTCTGGCCTGCCAAGTTTCTGTGGATAGGTCTGCTGACAACTTCATCTGTCTTCCCTTAGAGGTTAGGACTTCGTTCCTTTGCTGATGTCATAATTATTTCCTTGTCTGTGTATTTTGTGAATTTGAGTATGATATGCCTTGGTCATGGTCATTTTTTGTTGAATCTAATGGGAGTTCTCATTGCTTCTTGGATTTTGACATTTGTGTGCTTCCCCAGGTTAGGCAAGTATTCCACTATAATTTGCTCACATAAACTGTCTGCCCCTTCTCTCTCTCCATCTTCTGGACTCCTTTGATTGGGATTTTATTCCTTTTTAATGAGTCACTGAGTTCTCTAAGTCTTGTATCATGATCTTTTGCCTTTGTTTATGTCTTTTTTTTCCTGCTTCATTATTCTCCATAATTTTATCTTCTGTATCACTGATTCTCTCCTCTGCTTCATCCATCCCTTGCTGTAGTGGCATACATTGAGATTGCATCTCTGGTATAGCAGTTTTTTAATTTCGGCCTGACTAGATTGTATTTCTTTTATCTCCACAGAAAGGGATTCTCTGGTGTCGTCTATGCTTTTTTCAATCCCAAATATTGTTCTTATTATTGTGGTTCTAAATTCTAGTTCACATATCTTACTTATATCTGTGTTAAGTCCCTGGCTGTCATTTCTTCCTGTTCTTTCTTTTGCAGTGAATTCCTCCATTTTGTTATTTTGGATGAAGGGAAAATTAATAAAATGAAAAATAAAAATTAAAAAATCAAAAACAAAAAAAAAGGCTAGATCCTAGGTCTGTTTTGGTTTGCTTGTCGAAAGAAACTTCATAGAATGTAGAAAAGGAAAGGAAAGAAAAAAAAGATAAGAAAAAACTTACAAAATAAAAAATTGTATAATAAAATAAGAAAAAGAAAATGAAATAGAGTAATATATTAAAAAAAATTAAAAATGAAGTAAAAAAAATAAGTTTTCTTCTTTCTGTATTCAAGAAAGAGAAAGAAAAGAAGAAAAAAACAATTTAAGCCAAAACAGAAGCAAAGAAAATGAACAAATAAATGAACCAGCAAACAGAATGAAAGCTGAATGAATTTACATCCAGTTTCCCTTAGAACTGAAACTATGAAGTGTTCTATAGTCCGTATACTGAACAGGTGGAGTGACTTGTGCTAATCTTCTGTGGGATGTGCTTGGAGGGCACAGTTGGGTGGTGGTTGGTGTAAAGCCTCTGTTCTCCATCAGGGTTGCAGCATAGCTGACTGGGGTGGATCCGTGTGCATCCTTACATGTGCGTGTGCAGGGGAAGTGGAAATGGCCTCACCCAGCTCCCTAGTCTCTGGTGCAAGAATTTGTATACTGTCACCAACCTGTGATTAAGTACCCCTCCTTGATCTCAGGCCTCCGTCCATTCCCTGCCTCTACCCTGTCCACATCCAAGCTGTCCACCTGCCAGGCAGCACCCCCCTCCAGAGTTTTATCTCAGATGAGGTTGTGTTTCAAAACCCCACACTTCAGAGACCCCTGCTGCTTGGACCTATGCCAGCTCTCTGGGGGGAGGGGCTCACTGATCAATGACTAGGGTCAGCTTGCCCCAGAAAAGGTTTGTGTGATCTCACAGGGGCAGAGGTTCAGAGATTATGGCAAATCACTACACACAGCTGGTGCCAGGTTTCATTGCACTCTGGCGTCTTTGTCTCAATACCAGCAAACATGACTGCTCTCCAGGGTGTGCTGGGGCCTTTGCCTGTGGGGAGGCTGTATGGCCTCTACCAAATCCACTCCAAGCAGGGAAACTGCTTCTCACCGGGTAGCGCACAGACTCCTCAGACCCGGCTGCCTGCTTCTGGGGATTTGTTTTACTTCATTACCAGAGTACCACCAGGGACTGAACTTTGGAACTTCAGACTCTGCACTCCACTGTTTGTAGAATCCTGGTGGTATTGAAACCCTCTACTTTCTCCCCATCATTGGTTTGGGGAACAGATTTCCTGTTAAGTCCCCTGTGTTTTCACTCTTTCTCTCCAACTACTTTTGGGGGGAGTGCTTTTCTTGCATGATCCCGATGTACCATGCTCTCCTCTTCTTTTTCTCTCTCTGTCCTCTCTCTGTGAACATGGCTCCCTACCTTCCGTGGCTTTTCTCTCTTCCAGTTCACCTCTTTGCACTGTGTACCTTCCAGGGTCTATGGCTCAAGTTATGCAGATTGTTGCATTAATCCTCAGATCAATTTCCTAGGTGTTCAAAATGGTTTGGTGCTGCTCTAGCTGCATTGCAGGGATGAGACAAGCTTAGGGTCTCCATGCTGCTCCGCCATCTTAACTCCTCTGGCTAGTTATTTCTTTATGTATTATATTGGTCTAAATCTTTAAAGAAATAATAATTGTGAATTACTGTTATCCATTTGGCTTATCAAGCTAAAGTGGAAGTGTGATTTGGTTCTTATAGTTAGTGTCTAGGTCCCATCCTTGGACATTGCAATTTAAGATGTCTGGGAGAGGCCTGGGCTCCCACATTTTGAAAGCATTGCCCTGGTAATAATAACTATTGACTTAAAAACCATTGTAAAAAGAAAATCCCTAGCTTAAAAAGGGATCAAAGAAAGAACGTAGGTAAAGAAAACACAGCAGAGTTACCATAGTTCATTAATCTATGTTGTATATATACGTATTGAATATGTAAGCATATTTAAATTATTTTAGTGCTTAGGGGCGCCTGGGTGGCGCAGTCGGTTAAGTGTCCGACTTCAGCCAGGTCACGATCTCGCGGTCCGTGAGTCCGAGCCCCGCGTCGGGCTCTGGGCTGATGGGTCAGAGCCTGGAGCCTGTTTCCGATTCTGTGTCTCCCTCTCTCTGTGCCCCTCCACCATTCATGCTTTGTCTCTCTCTGTCCCAAAAATAAATAAAAAAAAAAAACGTTGAAAAAAAAAATTAAAAAAAAAATAAATTATTTTAGTGCTCAGAAAAAGTTTGGAATTTTTCTTCTAAACTGCAAAAAGTAGGAAAGCATTTCCCAACTGAGACAAAATAAAACCCCCAATTAATTGAATTACTTTGTGTATAGTTTAAGAAGATGTATTGTAATGAAAAAGCATATCCCAGGTCTATTTGTTTGAATGATGTTTTTTTTTTCTTAATGTTTTTTTCTGAGAGAGAGTGCAAGTAGGGGGAGGGGCAGAGAGCGAGGGAGACTCAGAGCTTGCAGCCTGCTTTGGAGCACAGAGCCCATCATGGGGCTCAAACCCATGGCCCATGAGATCATGACCTGAGCCAAAGTCAGATGCTTAACTGAGCCACCCAGGCACCTCTGTTTTAAATGACATTTACGGAAACATGCTCGTGCTTTGACTAATTGCTCTGCAAAGCATGTGGCTCACAATTTCACAGTTTTATCTACAGCTTGTGACAGAAATACTCAAATTTAAAAGTAGTTGGCTTTGCCACAGAATCATAGAGTGAAAGTTTGAAACCATAACTGGTAAATTAGATATGCCAAATAACCAGAATTTTCCTCGTGCCTGTTACTTAGAAATAGTTGCTGATACTGGAGATTGAGTCTAGAAAGTTTTCTAGTGGGTCAGTGAATATTATGCCCGATAAACTTCAAGTCTTCAGTCTGATTTCTAAAGCTCTTCATGAACTACCCTGCCTTTCTCAAAGCTAATCTCAGATTGGCAGGTTTCCAGAAGCACTATACTTCTGGAGCCCTGAATGATTTTATTGGTGTTGAGTTTTTTGGAGTGCCTGCTCTGCAATTTCATCTTCAACATTTTGTTTATGTATTTTTAAGTTTATTTATTTATTTTGAGAGAAAGCAGTTAAACGTGTGTGGGGGTGAGGGATGGAGAGAGGGAGAGTGAGAATCTCAAGCAGGCTCCACGCTGTCAGCACAGAGCCTGATGTGGGGCTGGATCCCACAAATTGTGAGATCATGACCTGAGCTGAAATCAAGAGTCGGTCGCTTAACTGACTCCACCCAGAAGGCCCTCATCTTCACCATTTTAATCAAGTAGCAACTTTTGTGGCAGGTCTTCCCTAACACCTGTCCCTTCCAGAGCCAGGTATATATCCTGTGTCTCCACATTACATCCTGAACATGCCTCCAATCACAGTAGTTCTTGTAGCAAAGGAACTAACCCATGAGATTATCCCCAGCAAAGACTGTTTCTTATTTTTCTGTTTTCCTAGCTTGACTTGTAGTCAGCGCTAAGCAGGAAAATGTAATAATACACTTTGGAAAGATTAGTTTCAACACAGAAAACAAAAGTAATTGTATTGTCAAAATAGACAAAAGGTGGAGTAATTGTTTTCTGAGCATTTCAGCTAATGGAAATTTTGTAGTGTAATGCCGGTACACCAGACAGACGATCAGAAAAAATGAAAAGTGTTTAAAATAGTAGCTACTAGAAAGGAGTGGGAAAACAAGAAGAGGCTACTAACTTCATTCACTCAACTCATTCTTATTAACATCTGCCAGGCCCTGGGAATACAAAGATAATTCTTGAGGGTTTTCACATACATGGTGTCACATACATGATCCTCCCAACTCAGTGGGAGAGGGAGTTCCAAATAAGGTCCATCTGATTAATAAACATCTTTTTGACCATCAACCGGCATGCCACCCAGGGCTCGAGAAGATTACTTTTGCTTCCATGTGATTCGTAAAAATTTTTTTCATTCATGTACCTGCCAGTGTGCTCAGTTTGCATTAGGAAAGTAGTTTGCTTACTTGACGTGGTTGTGTTTGTTTTATGCCGTGTTTGAGTCATTGGGAACTTCCACAAATGTTTGATAAATAAGTAAATGAATGAACAAGCAGTATAGTATTTGCACTTTGCAAGTATTTGCCTAATTGATGATGTCTAAATGGAATACTGATTTTTGTCCTCTCTTTGTAAATTTGATATTTAAGAAATTGAGTGGTTTTGTGGCTGATTTTGTATGACAGGAAAATTTTTGAAGGAGTACACTGTCTGTAAATTAACTTCTTTTGGAAATGTTTCTCTTTAGATTTTAGTGCCCATTCTTTCTAATAGGAACAACCATAAATCCTGGTCCTGTTTTATTTCACAAGACATGGAACACCACATAGAAGCCATGAAAAATAAAATGCATGTCTTTCGGGGCAAAATGTTGAGAAGAACTCTTCTACCAATTCCCACAATTGCAGGAAAAATTGACCTGGATCAGAAATACTCAGAGACCAAGTATGTAATGATATGGTATATATCGGATATTAAAGTGGAGAGCCTACATACCCAATTAACATAGAAGCTATTAGCACAAGAATTCTATCATTTTTTTAAAAAGGTTGTACAGAGCACCGTGTATATTATTTCCTTACTAAGTACACTTTTTAAAATTGTATTTTAAAGAGAGAGTGCAAGGAGGGGAGAGGGACAGAGGGAGAGAGAGAATTTTAAAGCGGGCTCCATCCCATCCACCACCCTGGGATCATGACCTGAGCTGAAATCAAGAGTCAGATGCTCAACCAACTGAGTCACCCACATGCCCCACGAAGTACATCTCCTAAAAGACTGCACAAAAAGCAGGCTGTAACAATTGACATGATGTCAAGAGTATTTTTTTTTAATGTTTATTCATTTTTGAAAGACAGCACAAGCAGGGGTGGTGCGGAGAGAGAGGGGGACACAGAATCCAAAGCAGGCTCCAGTCTCTGGGCTGTCAGCACAGAGCCTGATGCGGGGCTCAAACTCATGAACCGCGACATCATGACCTGAGCTGAAGTTAGATGCTTCACTGACTGAGCCATCCAGGCGTCCCTCAACAGTATTCTTTTAGCAATAATGGTTTAAGGTTATGATTATTTGTTTAACAATGTTTACATCACAACTAAAAGTGGGACTATAAAAATAAGGGATCTGATTCTGAAGCATTTATATTTGGAAAACTAGTTTATGGATACACCAAATAGATCTTAAGATCTGAGTGCTATCTTTATTTAGGTGAAACAATTGGTTTTTGAATTATTCTATTAATCATTTCAGTGTTTGTATGCTAGAGTCAAATGAAAGGACAGTACTCCATGCAATTGAGTCAGTGATTATTAAATGGTCACATCAGATCCAAGAAATCGTAGAAAAAGATTCCGTGCAGTCTTTGCTGAATTGTCTTCAGTCGAATCCTCAAACCGAACTGGATTTCTGGATGATGAGGAGAGAAAATCTGTCATGCATTTATGATCAAGTAAGTAGATAGCCCTACAAATTGCTTACAAATTGAATTAGGAAAGTCAGTTGTAGAATTTGGTTTCTACAGCAATGACTTCCAGTACCTTCAGAGGCTTAAAATACTGTTTTTGAATGGCTTAATAGTCTGTTCTTGTTTCTTGTTCCAAAGTTTTATATGATAGGCACTTTAGAAATGAATGCAGATTAAAAGTAAGTTTGCCATTTGGAGAATATTTTGACAGCATTTGATAATTGGAAACACTGTGGCATAGGAGAGAGTCGTTCGCCAGGGAAATGTCAAAGATGGTAAAATTTAGTTGATTGAACTGATGTAAGAAGGAGTAGGGTCTTGCCGAGTGGAGAGATGTGGCTTTGGAAGAGCTAACTTTGGTTCCTCTGCTGTTTGCCTTACATGTTCCTTGATTTAATATCCTGCAAACTAAGACGTTCATTTGCATTTCATGTGTCTCTCAGATTCTCTGAAACATAGCAGGAGATTTTATGTGGGAAGTTTAATATTTTACACTTAAAGGGTTAATTGACACTGTGAATACTCAAGAGCTGTAAATGTAAAGTAAAATTCAAGCCTAAGGAAAAATTGCTTTTAAAAATTATTTTCAACTTGAAGCCAGATGAGTCTTTTTTTTTTTTGAATACTGTGGGTATTGTGCATGAGTAAAATACAAGTGTTTTATTACCAAGTGTATCTATTTAGTCATTAATCTAGCTTGTATTAAATTTTCTTCAATTTAGCTTCAAGCTCCTATTGTCCTCAAAATGGCTAGGATCCTGCAAATCAAACAAAGCAGCTATTTGCCAACTTTGAAGGACATTTTTGTGGCTGTGAAAAATGGTAAGACTCTTGGTTTTTGGCCTGGCGTTGGTGTCCCTCATGATCTCATCCCACGCTGCCTGAACAGCCTCATCTGCCCTTCTACCATTAACATGTTCATGAAATGATTTCACTTGGCTCTTGTAATGATAAATTCGTCCTCATCAGTACTTTGTTCTCTAGTTCTATTAAACTGTTTTTAGGGTATATTGTAGGTACCTACCAAATTGCCTCTAGATTGAAGGTTTTTTTTTTTTTTTCAACGTTTATTTATTTTTGGGACAGAGAGAGACAGAGCATGAACGGGGGAGGGGCAGAGAGAGAGGGAGACACAGAATCGGAAACAGGCTCCAGGCTCTGAGCCATCAGCCCAGAGCCCGACGCGGGGCTTGAACTCATGGACCGCGAGATCGTGACCTGGCTGAAGTCGGACGCTTAACCGACTGCGCCACCCAGGCGCCCCATTGATTGAAGTTTTAATGGGAATGTGTGTGTGTGTGTGTAGGGGAAAGACCTTTGCAGCAGGTAAATGAAAGCCCAACATGGCGGTTTCCTCATCAACAGCTGGGCTACAGTTAGTCCATTTATTCTTGAGTAGAGTCTGAATGTGCTTGGCATCTGTTGCTTATCTAGCTCAAAAATGCTCAAAGTTATCATTGAAGTTTGGGTGAAGATTAAATGTACAGAGGAAGAGGGTTTGCTGAATTTTGAACAGGTCCATGCACACTGATAAAAACCAGAAATGATAAAAGTATTCAGTGAAAAGTCTCCTCGTCCCCTCACTATCCGGTTTCAGCTCCACCCAGGGGTCCCAGCCCCCTGGTTTTTTGATTTCTGTTCCTATTTCTTTAGGCCAATTCAAGTAAGTAGGCATAGACACGATACTGAGGTTTTCAGTGATGAAACTGTAAGATAATTGGACGAATAGCTTTTTTGGTTTCTAACATTAGAAAATTACTTTTTAATTTCTTCCTGTTAGAACTTTTGTAAGGTTAGGAAATACCTAAAATATACTTTGAAAATGTTTGGTTATTTCTTCAGGTTTTGGTTGTTTTTTGTTTTTGTTTTTGTTTTATCACATGGAAGCAAGAGTAATCTTCTCAAGTCCTGGGTGGCATGCAGGTTGATTCAAGTTTGATGGTCAAAAAGATGTTTATTAATCAGATGGACCTTTTTTGGAACTCCCTCTCCCATTGAGTTGGAAGCATCATGTGTGTGACACCATGTATGTGAAAACCCTCAAGAATTATCTTTGTATTCCCAGGGCCTGGCAGACGTTAATAAGAATGAGTTGAGTGAATGAAGTTAGTAGCTTCTTCTTGTTTTCCCACTCCTTTCTAGTAGCTACTATTTTAAACACTTTTCATTTTTTCTGATCGTCTGCCTGGTGTACCAGCATTACACTACAAAATTTCCATTAGCTGAAATGCTCAGGAAACAATTACTCCACGTTTTGTCTATTTTGACGATACAGTCTCTTTTGTTTCTAACTTGTCCAACATCCATTCAGTACATCTTAAATTAGCTGAGCCTCTGGTTTTCCTCAGCCAAACTGGCATATTAACACCTTCCTTGCAGAATTTTTTTGAGGATTAGAGCAATATTTCTCAACCTTGTCAGTGTTTATCACCGTTGACATTTTGGGTTCGATAATTGTTTGTCGTGGGAAGCTGTGCGTTCCTGTGTGTTTAGCAGCATCCCTGGCCTCCACCCACCTCCCCCTGGTGCAGCTGCGACAATTAAAAATGTCTCCAGACATTGCCAAATGACCCCTGGGGGCAAAACCTTTCCTGGCTGAGAACCCTTGAATTGAGGATAAAATATACAGGATACAAAGTACTAGGCGCACAGTAAGTATGTTCTCAGTAAGTAGAGGCTGCTCGAATTTTTTTCTGTATTAGTAGAAGATGAACATTTTCCATGGATAAAGCATCTACAGGAACAGATCACAGGGGTACTCAGGGCCTTATGAAGTGCATGGGCTGGAGATTCAGACACAAACACTCTGAGTACAACAAGTGGCTCAAAGCCATTGTCAGAGGTGGACAGCCCCCTCCCAAGGACATACTTGAGGCCTTTTAAAATCACCACTTGAGCTTGCCACATTTTAAAGTCACTTAGCTGTTAGATGCAATAATTTAATTTTGAAATTAACATGGGTAACAACATACTATTTTGAAAACATGAGCAGAACCAGTGAAGAAAAGAGTTCCTGGATGCTCTCTTCCTAGGTCTTTATCATTAGGGCAGATAAACTGGTTATATGTTAAGGGGAGTAATATAGGTGTGTGTATTCCTAATTCTCACAGTCAAAAAAGTTGGCAGGGTTATTTGTTTGTCCTCTCGGCCTGGACAGGAGTGTTTTGAGAGAACACCAGGAAATAAGAATTTACTGCCTTCCCTACCGTCATAAGTAAAGCCTGTTTTCAGTTAATCAAAGTTATTTGTAGTCTCAGGAACAAAATGCAGTCTGATGGAGATCCATTTATGGCACATTAAGCTAATTTTTTTTTTTTTTTAAGCTCTACACCCACCATGGGGCTTGAACTCAGGATTCTGAGATTGATTTGCATGCTCTCCGAATGAGCCAGCCAGGAGCCCCTAAAATGACTATTTTTAATCAAGAGAAGATTTAGATTAGATTAGACAGTAATTGATAATATTTCTCTCCGTATGTGTGTGTGTGTATGTATGTATGTGTGTGTTTATTTATTTATATAGTACTTTTGAGAAATATTCCTTAGCCCTGCTTAACAGTTTTTAGATCTCCATTTTAAAGTGTAGAGTTGAATGACATTTAGTGCATTCACAATGTTGTACAAACTTCACCTCCCTCTACTTCCAAAGTATTTTTTTTATTAAAAGAACTTTTTTAATGTTTATTTTTTGAGAGAGAGGAAAGAGAGAGCCTGTGAGCAGGGGAGGGGCAGAGAGAGAGGGACACACAGAATCCGAAGCAGGCTCCAGGCTCTGAGCTGTCAGCACAGAGCCTGACGTGGGGCTCAAATTCACTAACCATGAAATCATGACCTGAGCTGAAGTCGTATGCTCAACTTACTGAGCCACCCAGGCATCCCCCCAAATATTTTTATCACCCATACTTAACAATTTTAGTTGTTATATTTTGAATAAAATTTCCCAGTCATTGCCTGAGTTACTCTCGCAGAACACTGGGATGAGACAATTAAATTGTGTGGGGACCTACTAAGTGGTAATTAACATTGTAGTGATGAGGCTTGTAACGTAAACCATAAAGTGACAGCAACTTTGGAGGCATGTTTTGTGCCTGCAGTTTCATGGACTTGAGTAAATTTCTTTAGGTCAAAAGGTATTTTCCCACCGAGTATTGTGTTACTATTTACTTGAGCTATGCAGGTATCTGCACCAGGGCTGTCCTGAGTGGCTGCTATACACGGACCATGTATGGGGCCTTCCAAACCCATAGTAGGTCATCTATAGGATAATCAATATAAAACAGAGAGAGGATCACATTTAAGTACAGCTCTGTTGTTTTGCTTTGTTTTCTTGTGAATTGAATTTAGGAAAAAGACCACCCTCACATTCATGGTGATTTTCTCTCCTTTCAGCTCTCCTAGAAGCCCAGGATGTGGAGCTATTCCTGAGACCTCTGAGAAGACATGTTCAGTGTCTCCAGGAGACAGAATTTCCACAAATCCGTGTGCTCATTGCCCCATTATTTCATACCATCTGTCTGATCTGGAGTCATTCCAAGTTTTATAATACTCCTGCTCGGATTATAGTTTTATTGAAAGAGTTTTGCAATCTCTTCATTGACCAGGTGTGTAGTTCTAAAAAATAGGAAGAAGAGGAATCATTGCCATGTGGTGGGTTTTATTAAGCCAGTGAAAAAAATAGTCTAGAGTCAGAACACCATTTTCCTTTCGTTTTTCAGAAAAGACTTTTATGGTAGCAAAGGTTAGGTGACTTTCTATTCTAAATGGCAAAGAAGCTCTGGAAATTCAGGTGCATTCAAAGGACAGTTTGTCATTGGATTTAATACCCTACCTTTGTTCAAGGAGAGTTATGGTGTCTTCTAAGAAAAGACAGATAGGCATAGTGCTTTCTTATAGCTTTCCCTTTGGTTTCCACAGGAACACTGATACACTTTTGGAAAATAAAGTAAGTTAAGAAAATCTGGCTGAAAAAACAGTAGTGAAGTTGTATTAAAAGTACTGATTCATTATTGATGTTAAAACATCCTTGCTTATAATTTTCTACTCTTCACTTGCAATATGTTTTTTTTTTTAATTTTTTTATTTTAAAGAAAGGGCAGTGAGCAGGGGAGAGGGGCAGAGGGAGAGAGAGGGAATATTAAGCAGGCTCCATGCTCAACATGGAGCCTGATGTGGGGCTCCATCCCACAGGCCTGGGATAATGACTTGAGCCAAAGTCAAGAGTCAGACACTCAACTGACTGAGCCACCCAGGCGCCCCACTTGTAAAAGTTTTTTTTTTTTTTAAATTAGACTTTCTGTGAATTTTCACTCTTTGTGGGTCCATAAAATCAGAATATTACATAATTTAAGAGCTGAAAGATACTTGGAGGGTACGTAATCCAGTGGTTCTCGGTTGGGGTGTGTCTTAGTCTGCTTGAGTGGACATAACAAAATACCACAGACTGGGTGGGTTTCTTTTCAGAAATTGTTTTCTCATAATTTTGGAAACTGGGGGCTCAGATCAAGGTACCATTATGATTATGTTCTGGTAAGAGGTATTTTTTTCCTGCCTTAAAACTTTTCTCTGTGTCCTCACATGGTGGAGAAAGAAAAAGCTCTCTTCTTCTGTTCTTACAAAGTCACAGTCTTGTCAGATTTGGATCTTGCTCTTATGACTTCATCGAAGTTTAATAACCTCCTTAAGGCCTATTTCTAGATGGTCACGTTGGTGGTTAGGTCTTCATCCTAAGAATTTGAGTGAAGACAGTTCATACCACAGCAAGCTCGATAGCAGGTTGTCTAGCTGAACCACTAAGGAGTTTTTGTAAAACAAATGTCAGAGAATCAGAATCTGTATATATAGCTTAGATTTTGAGATGTTAAGAATGCTTTCCATGAAAAGCGGATTGCCTTCAGCTGCAACTGACAAACTGAAGCAAAATTAAAAAAAGTATGAATTCACGTGAACTGGAAAGTCTAAGAATGTAGTAGTTTTTGGAATAGCTTGTTTCAGAGGTGTCAGATAATAATTTCAAAGCTCCCTGCCATCCTTCATTTTGGTCCTTGTGTTTGCCTTTATTTTCATCACATGTTAAGTATGGTGGCTTTTAATAGTTCCAGAAGTGTATCCTTCTAGAAGAGGAACTTCCCTAAAAAGAGGCTCTCTTTCTTTATTAATTCTGGTCCAGTGCATTCTAATTCTAATGGATTCTAATTGCTGGAGCCATCATTGTGGAAGGGGAGATAGGATACTTGGGAAAGTTCTGCATCACTTATTCAGAGGAGGATGGACAACTGTGATTGACCTAAATCCTTGCTCTAGTCTAATGCCTCCTAGCCGTGTTGATGTTATGACTTGCATAGAAAATGAAAATACTATAGTACTTGGGTGGCTCAGTCAGTTAAGTGTCCAACTCTTGGTTTTGGCTCAGGTCACGATTTCATGGTTCATGAGTTTGAGCCCTATATCTGGCTCCACTCTGACAGTGAGGTGAGGAGCCTGCTTTGAATTCTCTCTCTCCCTCTCTCTCTGCCCCTCTTCCACTTGCATGCGCACTCTCTCATGCATGTGTGCGTGCTCGCTCGCTCTCAAATAAATTAAAAAAAAAAAACCAAACTTCCCTACAGAGTGGGATAAGTTGGGAGGGCGTTTGGAACCCTTAAAGTGTACTCATAGACAAGACAAACAGCTTGCAGTTCCCGCTGTCCCAGGTCCCAGAAACTTGCTGTTTTAACCAGTAAAGAGAACAGTGTTGTAGGATAAACAACAGTGGTTTGGGAACTGTGTTCCAATCCAGTACCTGATATATTTTTTTTTCAGATGAATTACCAGAGACTTGAAAAATCACATCATTTGCTGAATTTCCCTGACAATTTAGGGGGAAATCCAGATTAGAAAACAGGTCTCCTGACTTGCAGTCCAGAGCATCTGGAGTATGAAATTGAGTTAGGTGTGTGTGTGCGTGCGTGTGTGTGTATGTGTGTGTCTGCTTTTAAAGAGGTGGAGTTTATGGAAAAGGGCTTTGTACTCAGACCAACCTGGATGCAATTCTAATTGAAACACTGGTAGAGTTAAATAACTTCTTCAAACTTTAAAAATCTATGAGGATGCTGCTTCACTGGGCTGTTGTGAGCATCAGGAGATAACCTAAGTGGGATGCCCAGTATGGCATTTAATAGAGGCTCAGTCAAAGCTATTTCTAAGCTGTTGACCCACAAACTAGTTGCAACTATTGATAAGAGATAACTTGTTGTATCTTATCCTCTCTTCTGGCTTCGTTCTATTTCTTTGCTGTTAGTTAGGCAAGTGTGCTGGATCCTAATGGCTTTGGATCTCCATGTTAAAGACCATGATCCCTACTGAAGAGTGAACAACTATACCCTCAACTTCTATACACCTTTTAAAGGATCTTCATTCTCATTTTGAGAACTGTTAAAGCTTTTACTCCAAAACCCTGCTAGTGGATAAACCCCAGAGCTGCTTATTCACTGTAGTAGGAGGTTTGTAATAAGTCCTCGTTACCTTTAAGCCTGTAGACCTATTTTTCCTGGTCCCTAGTATCTGTCAATAGCCAATTTGCCAAGCTCCCAAGGAAATAATGTAGCTTCCCTTGTTGCTTAGTTACTGTTTCTGGCTTCTCTCCAAGTGTTCCAATGGCCTGATTTCCTTGATTTTCCAAGTGGACTTTGTAGTAAATGTGCCCCAACATGGTAGGAATCAAAAATCAGTAATGAGCCAGCTTTCATACCTGGGTTCCCTAAAGAGCTAAGCTCTCCCCCACTCTTGCCCGGTCATTTGTTGTCTAATTTATATATATATATATATATATATATATATATATATATATATATATACACACACACACACACACACACACATATACACACACACACACATATATATATGTATATATGTGTATATATATATGTATATATGTGTATATATATATGTGTGTATATATATATATATATAGATATATATACACACATACATACATATATATTTTTTCACAAGCACTGTGTAGTGCCTATTACTTGCCAGGAACTCTTATAAGTGTTTACAAAAACTACAAATGTAATCTCTTAGCAGCAATATGACATAGATATTATTAGTAGGTCCATTTGATAAAAACCTAAAGTACAGAGAAGATAAAGAGCTTTTCCAAGGTCACCCAGTTTGTAAATGGCAGTTTCTTACACATTAAACTAGGTTCTGTATTTTATTCTTTTAGAGGGAGAGCATGTGCACTCAAGTGGGGGAGAGGCAGAAGAAGGAGACTCTTAAGCAAGCTCCACTCAGAGTCTGGAGCCCAGTGCAGCCCTCCATCCCATGACCTTGGGATCATGACCTGAGCCAAATTCACGAGTCCGATGCTTAGCCAGCTGAGCCACCTAGGCACCCCGAGGCTCCATATTTTAAAATAATAGCTTTGATTTTTAATTACAGTGTAATATGTGGTATACTAATGATAATTGTAGGGTATTCTCATTGCATGGGATTTATAACAATGGAAATAGTCCCGCAAATCTATCACCCTAAAATTAGCAGTTTTTACATCTAGTTCTCCGAAAATGTGTACATATTTATGCATTTTATCATATCGTTTTTATTTTTTTTTTACCATCTCCTTGAAAAATCATTTTATTGTTGGATATTTAGGTTGCTTCCAGCCTCCTCTTTTATTTTTTTTTTTAATTTTTTAAAAATATTTATTTTTGAGACAGAGAGAGACAGAGCATGAACAGGGGAGGGGCAGAGAGAGAGGGAGACACAGAATCTGAAACAGGCTCCAGGCTCTGAGCTGTCAGCACAGAGCCCGACGCGGGGCTCGAACCCACGGACCGTGAGATCATGACCTGAGCCGAAGTCGGATGCTCGAACCCACGGACCGTGAGATCATGACCTGAGCCGAAGTCGGACGCTTAACCGACTGAGCCACTCAGGTGCCCCCAGCCTCCTCATTTAAAAGCAACATGCATAAAACAACTTGGTATGGGAATCCTTTTTCCTTAACTTGGATAATGGTTTAATATAAATTTTTGAGGTTGATCAAAGGGTACAGTCTTTTCATGACTCCCGAATAATTTTTAATCTTAATTTTTATTTAAAAAAAATACATATTTTAGAAAGAGCACTACTGGGGGAGAGGGGCAGAGGGAGAGAGAGTATCTTAAGTAGGCTCCACACTCAGCACAGAGCCTGAAGTGGTGCTCAATCCCATGACCTTGGGATTATGACCTCAGCTGAAATCAAGAGTTGGCTGCTTGGGGTGCCTGGGTGACTCAGTTAAGTGTCTGACTTCGGCTCAGATCATGATGTCAGTTTGTGGGTTCAAGCCCCACATTGGACTCTGTGCTTACAGTGCAGAGCCTGGAGCCTGCTTCAAGTTCTGTGTCTCCCTCTCTCTCTGCCCCTCAATTGCTTGCACTCTCTCTCAAAAATAAATAAAACATCAAAAAAAATTTTTAAAAAGTCCGCTGCTCAACTGAGCCACATGGGTGACCCTACAAATTCTTTTTTTTAAACGTTGTGTCTATTACATTACTATTATCACTGTGTAAAAAGTTTTTCTGTAATTCACCAGCTTTGAACATTACCATTTTTAAAAAATTGGGGGTGATTCTTTGGGTATGTAGTGGTAGCATGTTTCTTAACTTGTCCCTTGCTTGATTTATACATTTTTACACATTTTGTGTTTTTTATAATTTGATGACATAGCTTTCATATACTTTGTGTTCCATGAATCTGTTGACCTTAAAATGTTTATGAAGCATTTGAACCCTTGCTGTGTTATACATCATAGGTCGTTACCTGGCATCCTATCATCTGTATTTGGCTAATAAATCAGTGCAGTATTCTTATTTTTTGTGATATTTAAAAAAATTTTTTAAATACTGCTTAAGTTGAGAAGGTCTCATTTAAATTTCAGTGTCCCAGCCTCCACTGAAAAGTCAGAGATCTCGCAACACTGGCTCTGCCATCCCCATTGGTACAGTCCAGTGCCAGAGCTTCAGGTGCTTCTTTGGAAAGGTCATGTGCTGTGTAGGTGACCATTGTCTCCACCATTTGCTGTTGTTCCTGGACTCATTCATTCATTTTCATTATAAGCCTGATCCTTCTAGGCATTCCTGTTTCTGGCCACCTCAGCTGATAGCATACTGGAGTTTTGGTAATGGGTCTTTTTTTTTTTTTTTTTTTTAAATAAATGCTTTGTTCTTTATAAGACCTCTGAAGTGGGACCAGAAATTGTTAGATTTACCAAAAATCTGTAGATTTTTTTGTTGATGTGTGCTGATACTGTTGAGTATGAGAGAGTAGAGTGCTCCTGGTTGGATATGCTATAGAGAGTTGCTGTAGGAAACAGAATAATTCAGAGGCTGAGCTAAAAGAGATTTTGAGGTTCACCTAATTCATCTCTCTCCTTTTGCGGATAAGGAAACCGAGCTGCTCTGAGATGATTTAGCTAATACCACAAAAGCAGTTAGTGGCCCCTATCACTGATTACAGCCAGGTTTCCCATCCCTTATTGATGGTTTTTCCCTCAAATATCTCACTTCCCACTGAAAGGTATAGACTGGATTTGCTGATCTATGATGCATAGTATGATTAGTACTATTTAGTACTATACCCTTGTCTTTGGAAGGTTAACTGCTGTGATTGTCTCATTTGTATGAGGGTCAGTCAGGAAGGGCAAGAAATGAACTTAAGGATGGCCTGCCTGGAAGTTAGGTTAGACCTAAGTAATTAAGTCACTGGGGACTTCTGAACCAGAGAAGGCAATTGATTCATCTCCATAGATTTTTTTTTTTTTTTAGCTTCCTAAAAGGATAACAGTGTACATTTATTATGAAGAATATATGTAGATAAAGGTCTGTGGAATCCCTAGCCCATAGCAAAATGTGAACTACTTTATAACATACATTGCTAAGGGCTTACTAGTAGTTCTCTTCTCTGTACAGTGTTAGCAGCATATGTGCAAAGGTTAATTTTCCATGCAGTCTGAGTGGGAAATAAGAGCATAGATTGGGACTCTACAGCTCATAATGAAAGGATTTTATTGTTAGGGGTTTTGGAAATGACATGATTTTCTTACTTACAAATTTATGACAGAGTCTACATTACATGTAAAACGGTGGCTACTAATGGGAGGAGACTAATAGGTTTAGGAAACCTTTAGGAAAAAAATCCTTCTATCTCGTAGGTTGAACTCAATGGCTTTCATTACATGCTCCATTGAGACATGTAACAACTTTCTAAGCAAACTCAAAATTCAAGGCACAAAATTTAACCCTATAATTTATATGAGGTTAACAGACATCAGGAAGAAATAGAACATAAGAGAACCTTTAGAATTTATAGTTTCTTAGCAAATATGGAAAGGAAAGGACAGGAAGTCACCTACATGACTGTGACTTTGGAGACATGACTAGGAGACTTTGGCCAGTGCTACATCAATCTGCTACATAGAGTTGTCTTTTTTTTTTTTTTTTTTTTTTTAAGTAGGTTCCATTCCTAACATGGGGCTTGAACTCATGACTCTGAGATCAAGAGTCAGATGTTGGACTGACTGAGCCAGCTAGGTGCCTCTACTTGAGTCTGTCTTTAAAAAACTCTTCTCCTCTTTCCGTTTCCTTTATTTAAAACTAGCTTATATATTTCCACTAGATTTTATGTCCTCTAATGTGCTTAAGTTCCCAGAAGAACTTGCTCACCTAAAAGAATTGCCAGTGATATACTCACTTATAACAGATCTATCTCACCTTCACAAATGGCCCAGTGCTGCCACCCAAGGTGACTATATATTTAAAGTCCATGATCTCAGAGATTTTTCCTTTCAGCTCGTGTATTTCTTTTTATAAAGGAATAATTATGCAGAATATTTGTGGCAAGAATATCCATGCAAATTCTGACTATATAGTTGTCCTATCTATAAAGCTTAGCAAAAACTTAGTCATTGCTAGGAAGTATAAATTCAGAAATTGGAGTCTCAGTCTTCTGTACATTGTCCTAATATATACACATACATCATTGAAACCCAAGCGTCTGAATTTCTAGAACTTTTTTTCTCACAGCATTGCTGGCCCAATTGTAGACATTTATCATTTAAAAATGATGGGGAATTTTTTTTTTAATGATTAATTGAAACTGGTGTTTTCACTAAGAAATAAAGCATATTTTAAAAAATAATCTTTTTAAAGCAACTTTATTATATTTTTTTGAGAGTGTGTGCTCACGTGCAGGGGAGGGGGTGGGTAGAGGGAACATTTTAAGCAGGCTCCATGCGCCATGCATGGCCCCATCCCACGACCCTCGGATCATGGCCTGAACTGAAATCAAGAGCCAGACACTCAACCGACTGAGCCACCCAGGTACTCCTAATCATATTTGTTTTCCATTAAATCCTAGGCAATAATTTACCTTTCACCTGAAGACCTTTTGAAAGGAGAAGTCGAAGACTCTTTGGAAAAGGTGCAGGTGGCCATTAACATCTTCAAGACTTTCAAAAAGTCCTTTTTCAACTATAGAAAGGAACTGGCAAGCTATTTTATGGGAAATGAGCCAAAACCATGGGATTTCCAGTCTCAACTGGTGTTTTGTAGGTTTGACAACTTTCTGGACCGTCTCATGAAAATGGAGGTATTCATTTCTTGACCTGCAATTTATTCATACTGTAGGTGGGTTAAAAAAAATCTTGTAGTTTTTTCTATTATTCAGGAGACTGTTTATTCTATATGGATGGGAGAGTAGAAGATCTTCTTTCTCAGTTATTCTTAGGAATTGCTCACAAGGTCAGTGTTAAGATCGTTATATAAGCTTTACATTGGTTTCTTTTTTTTTAAATTCTTTTTTGATTGTTTTAGTATACTGAGTATAAGTGAAACTGCTGTGTATCAGTGACCTTTCACTTATAGCTTAGCAAGCTCTTGGAAGACAGCTGTAAATCATGAATCTGTAAACTAAATCCTTTTTTTCCTTTCTGTGTTTAATGTTTGACATTGGGATTCTACACCTGGAAAATCCATTTGATAATCTAAAATACCACATTCTCTTTTATTATATATATATACATAGACTATAAAAATATTAAAGCCACTTATAAAAAAATAACATGGAAATATGTGCTGTGTATACATGTGTTTCAGATATCTAAAGAACAAACAATGAATACACACATGGACACACACATTTGGGTGGAGCCAACTGGCTGTTTTTTTAATTTTTTAATTTTTTTATGTTTATTTTTGAGAGACAGCATGAGTGGGGGAGGGGCAGAGAAAGAGGGGACATAGGATCTGAAGCAGGTTCCAGGCTCTGAGCTGTCACCATAGAACCCAACGTGAGGCTTGAACCCAAGAACCGTGAGATCATGACCTGAACTGAAGTCAGATGCTTAACCAGTTGAGCCACCCAGGCACCCTAAGGCTAGGGTTTTTTTTTTTTTTTTTTAAAACACGGTGGAACTGTGGCAGTGCCTTAAATTCCTTGTAAAGGTCTTTAGAGTAAGTTTGAACTTTCTTATTAATATAAAATTTGTTGTATTTCATTCAAATTTAGATCTTAATGTTTTGAAAATCCTCATCACTTAATCAGCTTGAATGCTTCTTAAAGTCTGACTGCTAAATGCCTAACTGCAGGCAACTTGTCACCCTTCCTTAACGGTCCTATACCCTCTTTCATTAAGGGAGGTGATTCATTGCCAAGTGTAGGCAGCCAAAAAGAGTTTTAGATATTACCTGGGGATCTGACTTACAATCAGAAGGGCACAAAATTAGGGAATCATACATTTAGCTTTGGCAAAGTAGGTGTTGCAGGCAAATACCTGCAGTTGTTAGAAAATTCTTACAAAATGTGAAAATGGGAGTATGATTTTAAAAATAGGCAGTACTGTTGTTCAACTGAGCCTAGGTGGCTCAGTTGGTTGAGCATCTGACTTCGGCTCAGGTCATGATCTCACGGTCTTGTGGGTTTGAGCCCCCGTGTCAGGCTCTGTGCTGACAGCTCAGAGCCTGGAGCCTGTTTCGGATTCTGTTTCCCTCTGTCTCTGCCCCTCCCCTGCTCTCTCTCTCTCTCAAAAATAAACATTAAAAGTTTTTTTAAAAAATAGGCAGTAACTTTCTTCAATTAATAATTTATATTTTCTATCACATAAGTGTCCATTAGCTCGCCAATTTTGAATGTTTGAGAGCGTTTTTTCTTTGCAACTTTCAAACGTTCTTGTCCTGCTCATGATGGTGGGAAGATCTTTATTGTACCATGTTTTTTCAAAGGATATATTTGTCACCATATTGGAATTTGAAAAGCTGGAAAGACTTGAATTTGGTGGTACCAAAGGAGCGATTTTAAATGGACAAATCCACGAGATGACAGAAGAATTCATGGAACTCTGTGAAGTTTTTAAACAGAGCACTTACGACCCATCTGATTACAGTAATATGGTAATGCTGTACCTTTGGATTTTCATTTCATAGAACCCTGTAATTTGAAAGCTAGAAAGGATGAAAGGTCACATTGGTAATAAGTATCGTCTGGTACCATCTCTCTAGGATGAAAGAAGGTAAAAGACTTGCCCGAAGTCTCTTACCTCCTTAATGGTAGATCAGGGACTGGAACTTGGGCCTTTGCATGTAGAAGTTAGAACATTTAGAACTGTTTCTTTTTTTTTTTTTTTTTTTTCAACGTTTATTTATTTTTGGGACAGAGAGAGACAGAGCATGAACGGGGGAGGGGCAGAGAGAGAGGGAGACACAGAATCGGAAACAGGCTCCAGGCTCTGAGCCATCAGCCCAGAGCCTGACGCGGGGCTCGAACTCACGGACCGCTAGATCGTGACCTGGCTGAAGTCGGACGCTTAACCGACTGCACCACCCAGGTGCCCCATTTAGAACTGTTTCTAATGTTACAGTGGAGTCACTGTGGATGTGTTTCTTGCTTTTGTGTACTAAAAAGGAACTTTCCACGTTAACTCATTTCTGTATGACTATCTGATGTCTCTGTAACTTGTGTGTTTTATTTTAGCCTTTTCCTGAATCAGTGGGTAATTTTTTGGTCTATTTGAACATTTATTTTCAGTTCATTGACTACATAGATGATTAACATATATATCCTCTCTTGTATTTTTTATTGTTACTCTTTAGTACTATTTATAGTTGCAGAATTTCAATCTCAAGGAAATAAGGGGAAACTTAGCAGACTTCAGCTGCTTCTATTTTCTGCCACTCCTAGCATGTTGGTAGCCAGGGAGTTACTGTGAGCATCCCTGCAGCTCTAGGATAAAAATAACCTAATTTCAGTTGTTGGCCAGCAACAGAGAAGTCCGGGTACCAAAAAAAGCAAACAAACAAACAAACAAAAAAAAACCAAAACAAAGCAAAACAACAACAAAAAACCCCAACTCTTACCTTTGTTGTTTTATACAGAATGTGAATTTATTCACTAATGTGTTTATATTTGGTCAAATAATCGATTCTTTGAAACGTCCAAGCACAGTATGTCAGCCTCATTAAGGACAAGATCAACAAACCTTCTGAACTGTAGTCAGCTTTTGAGAAGCAGAAGTAATGGTGAGAGGCCATAGCAATTGTGCATTCTGCTGTTTTGTGGAGAAACAGGAGGAACCCGCAGCTGTGGTGACTCATGGCCTGAGACTTTTCAGAGTCTCGTAAGATGTCTATCTCTTGGCGGGCATTCAGTAATCTGGATGGAATAGAACTCTCAGCAGGGCCTTGGCCTAGTTCTCCTGAGCATCTTGGCAGAGAAGTGTGAGACCCAGCGTGTACGGGATCCTCAGGCGCACTGCCTAGCGAAGCCTGGATTTCCTCACGATGAGAAAACCCAGCAAGGTTTCAGAGTGCCGGGGTTGGAGGACGAGCCTAGGTTTAGCTGATGTCATTGCCTTGGCTATGCCATAGGTCCTGACTTTACCCTTCTGTCTTCACAAAGTCTTGCATAGTCACAAACATGGAGGAATAGAAAACTCATTTGCTGTTGACACATCTATTTGCTTTGTGTTTGTGTTTTGGTATTCAGTATTTTGAGGCCCCATTTGTTTCTCAAGTAACATGGGGAAGGCTTACTTCTGCCTTCCATGTCCGAGTTGGAGACCTCAGTCACCTGCCCTCAGAGTCTCCTTCATCATCCTGTCTGGTTATCTTGCCTTAGACTAAGAAGCTCCTTGACTTTGGTCATTCCTTAAAATAGTAATAACTATAAGTTGATTTAATTGCTGAGCTTATGTTGAAGAAGAGCTTTGCTTTTTTTTTAATGTATCCTGGTTCAGGGTTGCCTCAGAATATTGCAGTGATTATCTATTTTTTGCTTAATGAGGTTTTCATTTGGTGCTTTTTAGCTGAATTTAACGTATTGATTTTTATGATGAATTCAGTTGGTAATTTTTACGACATATTTTCTCAAATTGCTTCAAACCTAGTATATTCACACAGATGTGTCCACATGCCCACCCAGGTGCCCTTCTTCTCCCGCTGCATACACTTCACCTGTTCCCTGGTCCCCAGTGAATACGCACTAGTGCTAACGTGACAGTCGAGTGTATCGTGACTCTGGTATGGTACTGGTTTAAGCATGTTTCAGTAAACTAAAGAAATAGTTGCTGGTAATTTGCTTTGGGATATGCTAGTGTTTATTTCTTTTAATCAATCTCAAGCCTATAATCAGGCTTTGAGCCGTCCCTGGTGTGGCCGAAGAGGTGTGCCACTGTGGTTGATTTACAGAACATGGGGATTTTCTCAGTTTTATCCATGAAAACGTTCTTGGGTTTCTCAACTATTTTTGAATAGAAAGGGTCACTTTAGGTAGTTTCTTTGGCTTCTTCCTATGGAACTTTTGAGACTGATACAATTGTGGGGAAATACTTGCATTATTTATTTTTTAATTGAAATTTATTTGACATATAACATGGTACAGATTTAAAGTGCACAACATAGGAATTTCATACATTTATATATTGTAATGTGATTATCATGGTGATGATAATTAGCACCTCTGCCACATTACATAATTATCCTTTCTTTTTAGTGATTGGATTCATTGTGTTCTAGTCTGTCAGGAAGTTTGATATTAATGAATAGAGACACAACAATATTGTATTAAGATAACAGACTTGCTAAGAGATTTGCTTTATTAATTGTTTGTATTTAACAGCTAGTCAGGTGACTTGAGGCTCGGCAGCTTTGCATGGCAGACATTTTGAGGTGTTACTTGATTAAATAAAATTCCCCAGATAACTAAGCAAGGGTGATGGCTATTCGTGAGAGTAATCTCTTGGTTCCACTAAGTCTCTGTTCATCTGAGTCCTTTAATATTTACTGAGCAATTGCGGGGTGCCAGGAATTGTGCCAAATCTTCACACATTCCTGCTTAATAATTCTGAGAGTGACACCCAGGCAGATGAGATCAAGTAAATTATCTGAGATTGCGCTGTCCCCAGGGAGGGGAACAGATTCCAGTTTTGAACTCTGAACCTCATGCCCAGCAATCTCTCCCTGTGGTGCCGCTCCCGGCTCTTGAATATTTATCTCCCTTGTTGTCTCTTCATTGAAATAAAGGGAATAAGTTCATCATTGCAGGATCCTCTCTGAAAACCCGTGCTCTGAGGTGGAGTGATCCAGGGTGCTGTGTCTGTTTACTTTTTCTGCCTAGTTCTTACTGGGAAGGTTGCTTCAGGTACCTAGACTGTCATCATACCAGAATCCAAAATACATGTTTAAAAGTTGCTATTTAGGAGCTCCTGGGTGGCTCAGTCACTTAAGTGTCTGACTCTTGATTTCGGCTCAGGTCATGATCTCATGGTTTGTGAGATGGAGCCCGTGTTACACTCTGTGCTGACAGCACAGATCCTGGTTTCGATTCTCTTCCCCCCTCCCTCCCTCCCTCCCTCCCTCCCTCCTTCCCTTTCTCCCTCTCTCTGCCCTTCCCCTGCTCGCTCGCTCTCTCTCTCTCTCTCTCTCTCAGAATAAATAAACTTAAGAAAAAACACAAGTCAGTATTTAATCTTTGTCCTCTTCTAGTCTACCGAATGATTAAGTTTTGTATTAATATATAGGGCATTTTTAATTTTAATGATATACATTTTATATTAGCCATCTGCAGGATTTTCGTATCTCTTACCTGCTTATTTTTCAAAATAAAACATATTATTTAAAAACATGACTCTTTTATCCTTCTGGAAATGTAGCATGTGCAAAAATGTAGTCCCCGTCTTCTCACCCTGCTGTCTTTTTCCTAAGCCTTCCAGTTTTTCTCCCCAAAGCCATTTACCATTATGAGTTTCTTGTATAATGTTCCAAAGGAACCTGGTTCATGCACTAGCCTATACATGTATATATTCTTTTGTATTCTGTTTTTGCACAGATCGCATTCTCTACATATCACTTACACCTTGCTTTTGTCACTTAATATATTTTGGCGGTCTTTATCACTACAAAATTATTGGCTACTTTTTAGACAATTCGGTATTATTCCATTGAATTGATGTACTTTCCATTTTTAAATGGTAAAGTAACAGATACTATTCTTTAAAAATTCATTTAGGAACTTCTGCTTCTGGGAAGATGGAATAGATATATGTTTTCCTGTTCCTTTTAGTAAGTAGGACTAAAACACTGGTCACTCTATATAAAACAAAAGACTCTGAAGGGTGAAAAGAGGTGGATTGGTTAGGGGCTTTTCTTGTTACCTGAAATGACCCAGGCATGGAATTGGATTCACTCACAACATGGAAACACCAATGGGCACAGACATAAAAAGCCCTAGTAAAAGCCTGATCTCTCTTAAGAAATGGACAGCATAGTAAGACAAAACTTGCAGGCCATAATCTCTCTAGTTCAGTCAACCAGCACAGAAGAAACTGTGTCTCGCTCCCATCCATGTCAGCAAAGATTGGGGAGCCTAGACTTAAAACCAGTCTCTAACAGGTACCTCAGCCCCCCCCCCCCCCCCCCCCCGACCCTACTGGGATGGTGTCAGAGATTGGCCAATTAGAGAGATGTGATTTCATCCTGGCTGGCCAGTAATGAGCTCACTCTTTGTGGAGTCGATGGTGACCCCAAGGGAATCCTGGACCTCTTTCCTCATCCAGTAGTATTCTTACCCCACTGGGGTAGCTCAGATGAAGCCTGCTGGAGAGTCGGGACTTTGACCGTGGCCGACCGGTAACGAAGTCACCTACGCTGTGGCCTCTGTGGAGACCACAGGTGGAACTTGAGTGCCTAGCCATAGAATAGAGCTCCCCACACTCAGGTGTTCATGGATGCCAAATGAGAACCTGGATGTTGATCTCTACCTGACAATAATGAGGCTGGAGCAGTATCAGGGAAAGTCAGCAAACACAGGATTTAACATCCAGAGTCTCATAATACGAAAATGTCCAGAGTTGATTGAAAATATTATATCAACAGCCAAGAAGACCTCATCTGAATGAAAAAGACAACTAATACATGGCAGCATTGAGATGACAGAAATGTTAGAGTTACCTCACAGATTTTAAAGAGCCATGCTAAAAATGCTTCAAATAATAAGGAACATACTTGAAACAAGTAAAAAATGGGAATTTTAGACCTGAACAACAGAATAAAATACAAAGCACAATGATTGGGGTCAATGGCAGAATGGAGGGGTAAAGCATTCACCAACTAGAAGATAGAGCCATAGAGACAACATAGCAATAAAACGAACAGAGCCTTAGGGAACAGATCTAGCATTTGTGTCATTGGCTTTGGAGAAAAAGAAGAGAAAGACCATGAGGCTTAAGGTGTTAAAGAAATAATGGCTGAAAACTTCCTTAATTTGGCAAGAGATATAAACCTACAGATTCAAGAGGAAATAACTCAAAGCAGAAAGATAAATCCAAGGGTAAACTCAGAGAATTCTATGCCAAGACACGTAATTAAACTTTTGAAAACTGAAGATAAAAATTCACCAAAGCAGCATGAAGCAACTTGGAATGGGGAAAAATGATGTGAATGAAAGAGGATTTCTAATCCGAAATCATGGAGGCCAGAAGGAAATGGTCAAACATTTTCAAGCACTGGAAGAAAAAAACTGTTAATTCAGAATTCCCTACCCAGTGAAAAATAACCTTCAGGAATGAAGGGGAGATCAAAATCTCAGATGAACAACAACTAACAGAATTTGGTACCAGTAGACTGACTCTAAAAGAAGAGCTAAAGGAAGTTCTTGTTACAGAGAGGAAATGTTGAAAGAGAGAAACTTGGGACCCCAGGAAGAATATGGTAAGGAAAAATATGTGTAAATACAATGGGCTTTCCTCCTCTCCTTGAGTTTTCTAAATTATTTTTGACAGTGAAAGCAAAAATTACAACACTGTGTTTTTAACTATATGTGCTGAAAATATTTAAGACCATCGTGTTTTAAACGGATGAGTATAAAGGGATCAAAATGGAGGTAAGGTTTTTTCTTTTTTTGCCTATTTAAAAATTGTGGCAGGGGTGCCAGGTGGCTCACTTGGTTAAGTGTCTGACTGAGGCTCCGGCCATGATCTTGTGGCTCGTGCGTTTGAGCCCCGCGTCAATCTCTGTGTTGAAAGCTCAGAGCCTGGAGCCTGCTTTGGATATTCTCTCTCTCTCTCTCTCTCTCTCTCTCTCTGCCCCTCCCCTGCTCATTCTCTTTCTCAAAAATAAACATTAAAAAAAAAATTAAAAATTGTGGTAAAATGTGTTCTACATAACAATTTTTGTGTCCATTACAAAAAAAAATGTTTTAGAGAGAGAGAGCACTGGTGCAGGGAGGGGCAGAGAGAGAGGCAGATAGAGAATCCAAAGCAGGCTGTCTGCTGACAGTATCGAGCCCTACGCGGGGCTTGAACCCTCAAACCAGGGGATGATGAACTGAGCTGAAGTGAGACTATGAACCAACTGAGCCATCCAGGTGTCCCTTTTGTGTCCATTTTTAACTGTACAATTAAATGGCATTGAGTATATTGACAGTGTTGTACAATCATCACTGCTATCCACTTGCAGAACTTTTTAAAGTTTGTTTTGAGAGAGAGTGTGCACAAGAGTGGGAGACGGGCAGCGAAAGAGAATCCCAAGCGGGCTCCACACTTCACACAGAGCTCCACATTGGGCTCTATCTCAGGAACCGTGATATGAGGACCTGAGCTGAGATCAAGAGAAGGATGCTTAACTGACTGAGCCACCCAGACACCCTGCAGAACTTTTTTAAATCTCAAACAAAAACTCTGCACCTATTAAATGATAACTCTCTTCTGCCCCTTCCTCTCAGTTTCTGGTAACCTCTCATCTGCTTTTTCTCTGTATGAATTTATTTTAGGTATCTCAATAAATTTAGGTATCTCAAGAAATGTTGGTGGAATGATAAAATGTCTTATGTGTCACAATTTGATATTTTAAGGCTAAATAATATATGTAAATGCTGAAATTTATTCACTTGTTGATAGATACTTGGGTTGTTTCTAACTTGTGGGTCTTGTGAATAATGGTGCTGTGAACAATGGTTTACAAGTATCTGAGTCCTTTCAATTCTTTGGGGTATAACTATGATTTGAAATGCTTTGTCGTGTGGTGGTAATTTATTTATTTATCGTTATATTTAAAAATATTAATGTTTGAGAGAGAACATTAAAAAATTAATGCTTTTGAGAGAGAGAGAGAGAGACACAGTGCAAGCAGGGGAGGGGCAGAGAGAGAGAGAGACACAGAACCCGAAGCAGGCTCCAGGCTCTGAGCTGTCAGCACAGAGCCCGACATGGGGCTTGAACCCATGAGCTGTGAGATCATGACCTCAGCCAAAGTTGGACGCTTAACCAACTGAGGCACCCAGGTGCCCCTGTTTTTTTATATTTAATTTTCTGAGGAATTTCTGAGCTGTTCTGCATAGTGGTTGAACAGTTTTGCCCTCCCACCAGTGATGCAGAAGAATTCCGGTGCCACCATGTCCTCACAAACACTTGTTCTCTTTCTTTCTTTCTTTCTTTCTTTCTTTCTTTCTTTCTTTCTTTCTTTCTTTCTTTCTTTCTTTCTTTCTTTCTTTCCTTTCTTTCCTTTCTTTCCTTTCTTTCCTTTCTTTCCTTTCTTTCTTTCTCTCTCTCTCTCTCTCTCTCTCTCTCTCATAGCCATCCTAATGGCTGTGAAGTGACATCTCATTGTGGTTTAATTTGCATTTCTCTAATAACTAGTGTGTTGGTCATGATTTTTATGTGCCTATTGGCCATTTTTATATCTGTGAAGAAATACCTGTTCTAGTCTAGTGCCCATTTTTTCAGTTCACTTGGAGGTTATTTTCTACATTTTTGACATTAATCCCTTATCAGATATAAGACTTGCAAGTAGTTTCTCCCATTCTCTCTTTACACTTTTTTGATAATGTTTTTTGATGCAAAAAAGTTTTTGAATTTTGATGAAGTCAGATTTATCCATTTTTTTCTTTTGTTGTTTGTGCCTTTGATGTCCTATCCAAGAGATGATTGCTAAATGAATGTCATGAAGATTTTCTCCAGTATTTTCTTCTAAGAGTTTTATACTTGAACTCTTATATTTAGGTCTTTGATCCACTTTGAGTTAATTTTTATATATTTGTCAGGGTCCACCTTTATTGTTCATCACCATCGGTATGGAACTGCAACTGACTTGTGCATATTGATTTTGTATCCTGTGACTTTGAATATATTACTGCTAATAGCTTTTTTTTTTTTTTTTTGGAGGAGGGGCATAAAATCTTTCGGGTTTTCTACATAAAAAATCCTTGTATGTGTTATGAGATAATTTTACTTCTTTCCAATTTGAATACTTTAAATTTGTTTTCTTACATAATTGTTCTGGCTAGTGTTTCTAATGCTATGTTGAATAGGAGTGAAATTGGTCATCTTGTCCTGTTTTTGATCTTAGGGGATAAGATTTTAGTCTTTGAGCATTGAATATGCTGTTATGTTATCTTGGCAGTTTTAATAGATGACCTTTATCAAGTTGAGGAAGTTTCCTTCCATTCTTTATTTAGTGTTTCTATCCTAAAAGGGAATTGAATTTTGTCATGTGTTTTTTTTTTTTTAATTTTTTTTTTCAACGTTTATTTATTTTTGGGACAGAGAGAGACAGAGCATGAACCGGGGAGGGGCAGAGAGAGAGGGAGACACAGAATCAGAAACAGGCTCCAGGCTCCGAGCCATCAGCCCAGAGCCTGACGTGGGGCTCTAACTCACGGACCGCGAGATCGTGACCTGGCTGAAGTCGGACGCTTAACCGACTGCGCCACCCAGGCGCCCCTGAATTTTGTCATGTTTTTTATGCATCAGTTGAGATGATTGTGTAGGTTTTTTTTTTTTTCCTTTGATTTTATTGCTTTGGTGAACTACAGTGATTGTCTCGTGCCATCCTTGCATTCCAAGAAGAAATTTAGTTGGTTATAGTGTATAATCCTTTTAATAAGCTGGTGGATTCTGTTTTCTAGTTTCTGTTGAGAGTGTTTGCATCATGACTGAGGAGGGGTACCAGTCTACACTTCGCCCTTCTTGTAGTATTTTTATGTGGCTGTGGTGTCAGGGTAGTGTTTGCCTCATAGAATGGGTTAGGGGTATTCCCTTCTCTACAGTCTTTTGGAAGAGTTTAAGAAGGATTGGGGTTAATTCTTCTTTAAATGTTGGCTAGTGTTCACCAGTAAAGCCATCTAGTTTTAGGATTTTCTTTGTTGTATAGTTTGCAGTGTACTGGTCTTTGATGTCTTTGGTTAAATTTATTCCTAGATATTTTATTCTTATCCACTTGTAAGTGGAATTGTTTTCTTAATTTTTCCTATTGATGGTTTCTTTAGTGTATAGAAGTGCAACAGGATTCTGTGTATTAATTTGTATCCTGAAGCTTCACTGTTTACATTCATTGTAATAGGTTTTGTTTTAGTGGCATCTTTAGGGTTTTCTATATATGGTACCATGTCATTTGTGAAGAGTGATAGTTTTACTTCTTTCCGGTTTTGATGCCTTTGATTTATTTTTCCCATCTAATTGCTTTCACAAGAACTTCCAGTACTATGTTGTGTAAAAGTGGCAAGAGTGGACATAATTGTCTGATTCCTGATCTTAGAAGAAAAGCTTTCATCTTTTTACCTTTGAGAATGATGTTAGCTGCAGGTTTGTCATAGATGACCTTTATTATCATGAGGTGTGTTCCCTCTAACTCTACTTTGTTGAGTTTTCATCATGAATGGATGTTGAGTTATGCTAGATGCTTTTTCTGCATCTGTTGAGATGATAATGTGATTTTTATCTTTCATTTTGTTAATGTATTTTTGGTCATGATGAATGATCTTTTCTATATATTGTTGAAATTGATTTGCTAATATTTTGTCAAGAATTTTTGCATCTATGTTCATCAAGGATATTGATTGGTAATTTTCTTTCTTTGTAGTGCCTTTGTCTGGTTTTGGTATCAGTATGCTGACATCATAGGATAAATTGGAAAGTACTTCTTCCTCTCAGATTTTTTTTGGAATAGTTAGAAAAGGATAGGTATTAACTCTCTTTTAAGTGTTTGGTAGAATTCACCTGTGAAGTCATCTGGTCCTGGACTTTTGTTTGAGAGTTTTTTGGTTACTGATGCATTTTTCTCACTGGTAATTGTTCTGTTCATATTTTATATTTCTTCCTGATTGAGTGTCAGAAGATTGCATGTTCCTAGAAATTTTTCCATTTCTTCCAGGTTGTCTGCTTTGCTGGGCTATTATTTTTCATAGTAGTCTCTTCTAATCCTTTCTATTTCTATGGAGTTTGTTGTGTTGTTGTTGTTTGTGTTACTGTTTTCCTCCTTAAAAATTTTTTTTTTCTAATTTTTTTAATGTTTATTTTTGAGAGAGAGAGAGAAAGAGAGAGAGAGCATGCAAGCATGAGCAGGGGAAAGGCAGAGGGAGAGGGAGACACAGAACCTGAAACAGGCTCCAGGCTCTGAGCTGTCGGCACAGAGCCCCAGGCAGGGCTTGAACACATGACCAGTGAGATCATGACCTGAATCAAAGTCGGACGCTTAACTGACTGAACCACCCAGGTGCCCCTGTTTTCCTCTTTTATTTCTGATTTTGAGTTCTCTTTTTCCCTTGTTGAGACTGGCTAAACGTTTCTCATTTTATTGTTTTAAAGAACCAGCTCTTAGATTCATTGATTTGATCTCTCTCTCTCTCTTTTTTTTTTTTTTAGTCTTTATTTCCTCTCTGATCTTTATTATTTCCTTCTAACTTTAGGCTTTGTTGGGTTTTTTTAGTTCCTTTAGGTATAAGGTTAGATTTTTTGAGATTTGTCTTATTTCTTGAGGAACACCTGTATCACACTCTGTTTCCCTCTTAGGACTGCTTTAACTTTGTCTCAAAGATCTTGAACCATTGTGTGTCCACCTTTTTTTGTTATTGTTTTTGTCTCCAGATATTTTTTGATGTCCTCCTTGATTTCTTTATTGACCAACTGGTAGTGTAGTACCATGTTTTGTCTACGTGTGTTCATATTTTACAGTTTTTCTTGTAATTTTTAGTTTCATCTTTTTGTGGTCAGTAAGATGCTTGATAGGATTTCAGCCTTCTTATATTTATCAAGACTTGTTGTGTGTCCTAAAATGACCCATCCTGGAGAACGTTGTGTGTGTACTTGAAAAGAATGTGTATTCAGCTGTATTTGGATGGAGTGTTCTGTATATATCTTTTAGGCCCATCTGGCCTACTGTGTTGTTAAAAGCCACTCTTCCTTTACTGATTTTGTCTGGATGACCTATCCACTGATGTAAGCAGAATGTTAAAGTCTCCTACTATTAATGTGTTAATGTCAATTTCTCCCTTTATGTCAATATTTGCTTTACATGTCAATATATGTATTTTTAATTTTTTTGATATACACACATTTTTGAGAGAGCATGAGCATGACCAGGGGTGGGACAGAGAGAGAGGGAGACAAAGAATCCAAAGCAGGCTCCAGGCTGTGAGCTGTCAGCACAGAGCCTGACCCGCAGGTCTCAAACCCGTGAACTGGAAGATCATGACCTGAGCCGAAGTCTAACATTTAATGAACTGAGGCAACCAGGCACCCCTTATTAAACATATATTTAGGTGCATAGATATTTAAAATTGTTATAGCCTCAGGTTGGATTGATCCCTTTATCATTATGTAATGCTCTTTGTCTCTTTTTGCAGTCATTTTTTTTTTTTTTAAGTTTCTTTTGAGAGAGAGAGAGTGCATGTGAGCAGGGGGAGAGGCAGAGAGAGGAGAGAGAGAATCCCAGGCAGGCTCCATGCTGTTGGCATGAGCCCAACTTTGGGCTCGAGCTCACAAACTGTGAGATCATTACTTGAACCAAAAGCAAGAGTCAGATGCTTAACTGGCTGAGCCACCTCCTTGTTCCTGCAGTCACTGTTCTAAAGCCTCTTTTGTCTACCATAAGTATTGCTACCCTCAGCTTTTTTTTTTTTTTTCACTTCCGTTGAAGGGAATACTTTTTCCATCCCTTCACTTGTAGTTTGTATGTATCTTTAGGTTTGAAGTGTGTCTTTTTTTTTTTAACGTTTATTTTTGATAGAGATAGAGCACAAGTGGGAGAGGGGCAGAGATAGAAGGAGACACAGAATCTGAAACAGGCTCCAGGCTCTGAGCTGTCAGTACAGAGCCCGACGCGGGGCTGGAACTCACAAACCCGCGAGATCATCACCTGAGCCGAAGTTGGATGCTTAACCAACTGAGCCACCCAGGCGCCCTTGAAGTGTGTTTCTTGTAAGCAGCATATAGTTGAGTCATATTTTGTTTTCCATTCATTCACTGTATGTTATTTGATGGGAGCATTTAGACCTTTTACATTTAGAGTAATTATTGATAGGTATGTATTTAGTGGCATTTTAATTGGGGTTTGTTTTTTTTTTTTTTTTGGTTTTTGTATTTCTTTTGTATTGTCTTGCTCTTCTCCCTCGTGATGATGACTTTCTTTAATGTTTTGCTTGGATTCCTTTCTGTAAATTTTTTGTATATCATTGATTTTTGGTTTGTGTTTACCATGAGATTCATATTTAATACCCTATGTATGTAGCACATGTGATAGTTAAGTTTGAACACATTCTGAAAACATTGCATTTTTATTTCCTACTGCATGTTTCATGTATATGATGTCAAATTTTTCATCTTATTTTGTGTATCCCTTAACCAATTGTAGATAGAATTACCTTGTTTTTTTTTGTTTTATGCTCCAAATTTTTATTTAAATTCTAGCTAGTTAACATATATTGTAATACAGTTTCAGGAGTAAAATTTAGTGATTGATCACTTACATATAACACTCAGCATAACAAGTGCTGTCCTTAGTACTCATCACCCATCTAGCCCATCCCCCACAGACCTCCCTCCATCAACACTCAGCTTATTCTCTATTGTTAAGGGTGTCTATGGTCTCTCTCTCTCTCTCTCTCTCTCTCTCTCTCTCTCTCTCTCTCTCTCTCCTCTCTTTCTTTCCCTTCCCATGCGTTCATCTGTTTTGTTTCCTAAATTCCACATATGAGTGAAATCACGGTATTTGTCTTTCTCTAACTGACTTTGCTTAGTGTAATACAATCCAGCTGTATCCAGGAATTGACTTTTGTTTTAATCTTCATTACTAGCCTTGTAAGTGATTGATGTAGTACACTCCTATTGCTTTTAGTGGTGAAAAATTTTCTTTTCATAGTTTTCTTCTATTTATGGCCTTGCCTTTTCTGATTAAAGAAGTTCTGTTAGCATTTTTTATGAGGCTGGTTTAGTGGTGATGAACTTCTTCTATTTGGGAAACTTGATATCTCCTTCAATGCTGAATAACTTTGCATGCTAGGTTGAATATTCTTGGTTGTAGGTTTTTTCCTTTTAGCACTTTGAATATATCATGCCATTTCCTTCTGTCCTACAAAGTTTCTGTTGAAAAATTAGCTGATAGTGTTTTAGGGTTTCCTTTGTACAGAAGTAATTGTTTTTCCTGTTTTAAGGTTACTTTTTCTTTAATTTTTAACATTTTAATTTTTGTGTCTTGATGTAGACCTCCTTGGATTCATCTTGCTTGGGACTCTCTTTTTTTCCTGGATGTCCATTTCCTTCCCCAGTTTAAGGGAATTTTCAGCTATTACTTCTTCAGATAAGTTTTCTGCCTCTTTCTTTCTTTCCTTTCTTTCCTTTCCTTTCCTTTCCTTTCCTTTCCTTTCCTTTCCTTTCCTTTCTTTTCTTTTCTTTTCTTTTCTTTTCTTTTCTTTTCTTTTCTTTCTTTCTTTCTTTCTTTCTCTCTCTCTCTCTTTCTTTCTTTCTTTCTTTCTTTCTTTTTCTTTCTTTCTTTCTTTCTTTCTTTCTTTCTTTCTTTCTTTCTTTCTTTCTTTCTCTTTCTTTCTTTTTCTTTCTTTCTTTTTCTTCCTTCCTTCCTTCCTTCCTTCCTTCCTTTCTTTCTTTCTTTCTTTCTTTTTCTTTCTCCTGAGACACCTATAAGGTGAATGTTGTTATGCTTGATGTTGTCTTAGAAGTACCTTACTATATGCTCATTTTTCTTTTTGCTCTTCAGCTTGAGTCCATTTCCATACACTGTCTCCCAGATGATTGATTCATTCTTCTGCATCCTCTAATCTGCTGCTTCCTTTATTGTATTTTTCCTTTGTTCTTTAGTTCTGATAGGCTGTATTTTCTTTCTTTGTTGTAGTTCTCACTGATTTCATCCACTCTTCTCAAGTTTAGTGAGCATCATTACTTTGAACTCTTTATCAGATAGATTGCTTATCTCCATTTCACTTAGTTGTTTTTTGAGATTGTATCTTGTTCTTTTGTTTGGAACATATGCCTCTGTCACCTCATTTTTTCTCACTCTGTTTATTTCTATGTATTATGTAGGCCAGTTGTGTTTCCTGGTCTTGAAGGTTGTGTTATTTAGAAGGCATTCTGTGAGCCCAATAGTACAGTGCCCCCTAGTGCCCAGCACCAGGTGGTCCGGTGGTGTCCCCTGTGTGGGCGGTATACACCCTCCTTTTGTGCCTGGGCTGCATCTGCTGTAGTTGTGCTGGTGAGTGCTGCTGCCCCCCAGCCCATCTGTCTGCAGCGTCTGGCTGTGACTACTGGGAGTGTACTGGTGGGAAGGGCTGGCCCCTGGTATGCCCAGCTGAGAGGCCTGGCTATAGCTGCTACAGGCTGGCTGGTGGGTAGGACTGGCTCCTGGCATAGCTGGCTGAGAGATCAGGGTAGGCTTGTGTGGGCATGTCCCCTCCAACCCCAGGAGCCTCTTTGGAGGGGGCGTGCGGTGCCAGTCCCGGCCAGGACTGCCAGGTGTGTCGGGGACGGGAGCCACTTGGCAGGGTGGGTCTGCAGGGGAATTCTGGGGTCAACAGTGAGTGCTAGCAGTACAGATGGAGAGTGTCAGAACCAGCTCTGGCAAGCATCCAGCCAGCTAGATTGAAGGAGGGCAAGAAAAATGGCACCCACCAGCACTTTCTTTCTCTGAGAAAGCTCTTGTAGATCCCTTCCCCTTCAGCACACATCTTAAAATTAAGTCAGTAGATTTCCTTCACTTATAACCCAGGTGGCTTGACCAACTGCTGCTCCGTGCTAGGCCTTGGGCATAGTGGTACAGTGTGCTGGTCCTTTAAGAACAGTCTCAGTTTCCTGTAATCCTCTGCCTCTCCTGGAGTGCAGCCCTTCTCAAAGCCAAGTGTTGTAGGAGCAGGTCTTTAGGTACAGATCCCCATGGCCTGGGGTGCTTAATGTGTGGCTTGATAACATTCCTCAGGGAGGACCTTCACACCTGTGACATCCCTCCCACTTGGGGGTCCCTCCCCTGGGGTTTGGTGCTCAACTGCATCTCTGCCCCCTCTTCCCTTCTCAATGTGTCTTCTTCTTTGTCTTTAGCTGTGGATGATCTGTTCTAATCTTTAGATCATTTTCCAAAGGACTTACATTAAATGTGTGTCATGGGAGGAAGTGAGCTCAGGTTACTCTTACTCTGCCATCGTCTTAGAACTCATCTCAAAATAGCCTTGATTTCCTTTGTGATTTCTTCCTTGACTCATTGGTTGTGGGAGGTAAGATTTAAAAAAAAATTTTTTTTTTAATATTTATTTTGGAGAAAGAGCAGGAGTGGGTGAGAGGCAGAGAGCAAGGGAGACATGCAGGATGTGAAGCGGGCTCCATGCTCTGAGCTGTCAGCACAGAGCCTGACACAGATCTTGAACTCACAAACTGTGAGATCATGACCTGAATCAAGGTCAGACACTTCACCTACTGAGCTACCCAGGCGCCCCTGGAGGGTAAGATTTCATACTTTAACTGGTGAAAGACGATGACATTAGATAGTGATAACTGATGGACACATAATGTAATAATTTATAAATGTATCTAGATATAAGATCTAGAACAATACAGAGAGTTACATTTGAAACACTATATTTACATCAAATGTAATTCTAAAAAAAAATTCAAATAATTAGAGCTGAAGACAGTAAGAAATGGAGGAAAACAACTGAAAAGAAACAAAAAAAAATTGACAGTTAAGCCTTAATGTAGCAATAATTACCTTAAATGTAAATGATCTAAATACACCAATACCAAGAGCTTGCCAGAATGTACTAAAAAATATGACCCTACTGTATGCTTTATTTCAGAAATTTGCTTCAAATATAATCAAATTTGTAGATTAAAATTATATTGTAGATTTGTAGACCCTTGATAAAAGGGTCAGTCCACCAAGAAGACATAGCAATCCTAAATGTGTATGCGCCAAAGAAGACAGCAGCAAAATATATGGTTGAAAACTGATAGAACCGAAAAGAAAAAGAGACAAATTCACATTCCAAGTTGGAGACCTCATTGGCCCCTTCTGAAAATTGAAAGAACAAGTGAATCAGAAATGAATGAAGATGTGGAAGAACTCACTAACATCAACCAGGAGGATCTAATCTATGTTTATAAGACACTCCACGCAACAAAAGCAAAATTCACATTCTTTTTAAGTGCTCAGGAAACATATACCAGGAGATGCCATATCTAGGCCATAAGACAACCTTAACAAATGTACGAAATTGAAATTGTACAGAATATGTTCTTTGTTGACAATGGCATCAAAAAGAAATCAATAATGTAAACATAACAGGATTTTTTTTTTTTTTTAAGTTTTATTTATTTTTGAGAGAGAGACAGAGAGAGTGAGTGGGGGAGGGGCAGAGAGAGGGAGAGAGAGAGAATCCCAAGCAGGCTCTGTGCTGTCAGCACAGAGCCTGACGTGGGGCTCGAACTCACACACTGTGAGATCATGACCTGAGCCGAAACCAAGAGTCAGACTCTTAACTGACTGAGCCACCCAGGCGCCCCTTACAGGAAAATTTCAACATTGGAAACTGAGAAGCACATCTTTAAATATTCTATGAATCAAAGAACAGTGTCAAGGGAAATAAAATATAGAGAACTTAATGAAACTGAAAATGGAACCTATCAAAATTTGTGGGAACAGCCAAAGCAGTTCTGAGAGAGACAGTGATAACACTCAGAATGTATAGATTAAAAAAGTCTCAAAACAGTAGTTGAGGTTTTCACTTTAAGAGCCTAGAGGAAAAAAACAAACAAACAAAAAACCTAGAAAAAAGAGCAAAGTAGATACAAAGCAACTAGAAAGAAGAAACAGTAAAGAGAACGGATCTATGAAATTTAAAAAATAGAGAAAAATCAATGAAACTAAGAGTTAATTCTTTGAAAAGACAAAGTGAAAAAGCAAATTACCAGTATCAGGGATAAAATGGGCTACCACTACATTCTCTGCAGACATCAAAAGAATAATAGGGAATATTGCAACAAAAAACAACCTCTGCACACGTCAATTTGACACCCGGAAGAAATGGACCGATTCCTCAAATACCAGAACTATCACAGCTCATCCAATGAGAAATAGATAAATTAAAATTTTTATTTTATTTTTTAAATTTACATCCAAATGAGTTAGCATATAGTGCAACAATGATTTCAGGAATAGATTCCTTAATGCCCCTTGCCCAGTTAGCCCATCCGCCCTCCCACAACCCTCTAGTCACCCTCTGTTTGTTCTCCATATTTTAGAGTTTCTTATGTTTTTTCCCCCTCCCTGTTTTTATATTATTTTTATTTCCCTTCCCTTATGTTCATCTGTTCTGTGTCTTAAAGTCCTCATATGAGTGAAGTCATATGACATTTGTTTTTCTCTAACTAATTTCACTCAGCATAATACCCTCCAGTTCCATCCACATAGTTGCAAATGGCAAGATTTCATTCTTCTTGATTGCCGAGTAATACTCCATTGTATATATATACCACATCTTCTTTATCCATTCATCCATCGATGGACATTTGGGCTCTTTCCATACTTTGGCTATTGTTGATAGTGCTGCTATAAACATGGGGGTGCATGTGTCCCTTCAAAATGGCACACCTGTATCCCTTGAATAAATACCTAGTGCAATTGCTGGGTCGTAGGGTAGTTCTATTTTTAATTTTTTGAAGAACCTCCATAGTGTTTTCCAGAGTGGCTGCACCAGCTTGCATTCCCACTAGCAATGCAAAAGAGATCCTCTTTCTCCACATCCTCACCAACATCTGTTGTTGCCTGAGTTGTTAATGTGAGCCATTCGGACAGGTGTCAGGTGGTATCTCATTGTGGTTTTGATTTGTATTTCCCTGATGAGTGATGTTGAGCATTTTTTATGTGTCGGCCATCTGGAAGGCTTCTTTGGAGAAGTGTCTATTCCTGTCTTTTGCCCATTTCTTCACTGGATTATTTGTTTTTTGGCTGCTGAATTTGATAAGTTCTTTCTAGATTTTGGGTACTAAGCCTTTATTTGATATGTCACTTGCAAATATCTTCTCCCATTCAATCGGTTGCCTTTTCGTTTTGCTGATTGTTTCCTTCACTTTGCAGAAGCTTCTTATTTTGATGAGGTCCCAGTAGTTCATTTTTTCTTTTGTTTCCCTTGCCCCCAGAGACCTGTTGAGTAAGAAGTTGCTGCAGCCATGATCAGAGAGGTTTCTGCCTGCTTTCTTCTCGAGGGTTTTGATGGTTTCCTGTCTTACATTTAGGACTTTGATCCATTTTGAGTTTATTTTTGTGTATGGTGTAAGAAAGTGGTCCAGGTTCATTCTTCTGCATGTCGCTGTCCAGTTTTCCCAGCACCACTTGCTGAGGAGACTGTTTTTATTCCATTGGATATTCTTTCCTGCTTTGTCAAAGATGAGTTGGCCTTATGTTTGTGGGTCCATTTCTGGGCTCTCGATTCTGTTCTATCAATCTGAGTGTCTGTTTTTGTGCCATTAAAACTTTTTTTTAATGTTTATTTTTGAGAGTGAGTGTGTGAGTGGGAGAAGGGCAGAGGATGAGAAATGGGCTCTGTACTGACAGCAGGGAGCCTGATGTGGGGTTCTAACTCAAGAACCACAAGATCATGACCTGAGCTGAAGTTGGATGCTTAAGCACCTGGGCCACCCAGGCGCTCCAGAAACAAATTTTAAAGTGAGATACATTTGACGTATAACATTGATTAATTAGTTTTAGTTATGCAACATGAGTTTGACATGAGCATAGATTGAGAAACGATGATCACAGTAGGTTTAGTTAATATCCATCACCACATGTGGTTGACATTTTTTCCCCTGTGATGAATAGAAAATTTGAATAATATAACTACTAAGAAAAATGGATTTGTGATTTAAAAACTTCCCAAAAGGGGGGTTCCTGGGTGGCTCAGTCGGTTAAGCATCCAACTCTTGGTTTTGGCTCAGCTCATGATCTTAGAGTTTCGTGAGTTTGAGCCCCATATTAGACTCTGCGCTGGTAATGCAGAGCCTGCTTGAGATTCTCTCCCTCAGTGTCTGCTCCTCTCTCCCTCTGTCTCTGTCTGAAAATACATAAATAAACTTAAAAAAAAAAAAAAAAACTTCCCCAAAGGAAATATCCAGGCCCGGACTGTTTAACTGGAGAATTCTTCAGTTATTTCCAAATATTTAGGAATTAATATTAGTTCTACACAGTTTCTTACAGAAATACGAGAGGAGGGAACACTTCCTAATTTGTTTTATGAAGCTAGTAGTTATTATCCTGATTACCAGACCAGAGCAGATAATTAAAAAAAAAAAAAAAAAAAAAAAAAGTACAAACTATTTTCCCTCATAAATCTAGAGCTAAAAATCCTTAGCAAAGTATTAGCAGAATTTGGCAACACAGAAGAAGGACCTATACCATATGCAAGTGAGGTTTATTTTAGGGATGCAAAGCTGGTTTAATATTTGAAAATCCACATATTAACAGTTTTAAAGAAGACAAGAATGATTATGTTAAATGATGCATGAAAATCATTTTACCAAATTCAGTGTCCTTTTCTGATGAAAACTCTCAGAATAGAAACAGAGTAACCTCTTGAATTTGCATAAAGAACATGTTCCAAAAGCCTGTCGCACATTATACGTAATGGTTAAGGGTCTTTCTAAATCCCAAACACGTAGCATATGTTCAACTGCCCACTCAACATCTGAGCTGAAATATTTGATAGACATCTCAATATAAACTTGCAAAACTGAACCTCTCCTTTACCTGTACTCCAACCTACTCTTCCTTGTCTCCATCTCATTAGATGGCACATGTGATGCACAGCTTTGGAGTCATTCACGGTCTTGCTCTTTTACCCATGATAAACAGCAGGTTCTGCCAGACATACCCTGAGATTATACCCACATCTCATCTCTGACCTGAATTACTGCCTTTGCCCCAAAACTGCTTAGCCCCTGTCTTGGCTCCATTAGGGTCTATTTTTCACTCAGTAGCACGAGTGCCTTTTAGGAGTTAAGTCAAATCAGGGCATTTCTCTAGCTAAAACTTCAGTAATTTCTCATGTCACTAATAAGGGCAATTTTGCAGTTGCCAAGGTGGAAAAAAAAAGTTTATAATGATCCTTGAGTAATTCCAGCATATTGTTAATGCTTTAATAAGTATTTATTGAGAAACACGTGTGTGCCAAGAACCCCATTAAGTACGGGGACTGTGACTCTGACTACTAAACCTGTTCATTATACTCCCAGAGTTTTGACTCCAGGGGAGAATACAGGTAGGCAATAATCCAGTGGGCTCAGTGCTAGGATTTGAAAAATACAGAGCACTAGGAGAATGTTTGTGAAGGGCCCCTTTGCCAAAGGAAGTGAGAGGAAACTGAGAAAGTACCTGAAAGATAAATAGAAATGAAAAATAAATACACATTAGGCAGGTGAAGAGTGGGTAAAAAGGAAGGGCTTAGTGGAAAATTGAATCCTTCAGAAAGAGAGGATGGGTATGACCAGGCAGGTGGGGCTGGTTCCTAGTGTGAAAGGGGGTCCAGATCACATAGGGTTTTATAGAGTGTGGTAAGACTTTTGAGACTTTATCTTAAAAAATAAGGATTATGAATTGGAGGGTTATGAATAGTGACATCATAATATTTCTTTTTTTAGGAAGCTTATTTAGACGGCAGTTTGAGGAATTATTCATAGAGACAATAATAGAGGCAAAGAAAGTGTTTAGCAGAAATCCAGCTGAATGGTAGTGGTGATCTGGACCAGAGTGATGCCTGGAGAGAGGGAGCATAGTCGGGGTACTCACAAGGTGGTTAAGAGAAGAGATTGATAGCACTTGACCGAGAGAGAAGGGGGCAAAGGAGGTGGCCGAAATTTCTGTTTGGGTGTCTAAAAAGAGCTGCTTTTTAGAGACAATGATGAATTCAGATTTGTGCAAGATGACTTTGAATTATCTGTGAGACTTTCATGGGGAGAGGTGCCATTGACCTTCTGAATTTGGGTTGAATGAGTAAAACAGTTTAGGAGAGAGAGAGATAGTTGGGATCAAGATTCGCATTTTCCCCTCCTTGAGCTATTGACTACTAACTGTTTAACACTTGAGCATCTGAAATTGTAAGCTTCTTGTTGTTGTACTGAGAAGAGGGATAAGTTAGGCTTGTTGAGACTTGTTGGGAAGTTGTGTTTACTTTTAAAAGTCATTGATCTTGAATGAAGAGACTATCTCTTGTTCAGACCTAGAGACTTCCTCTAGATGCTAAATATAACATTGTGATATATGACACACAGAGCCCTAGAACGTTGCCATTGCACTCTGTTGTCAGGGTGTGTTAAAGGGCCAGCACAGTGGGTGTTCCTTCGTAGAAACCTACAAACGTTGTGATTGGAATGTGGGCTCTGGAGTCAGGTTGCCAGGATTTACGCTCTGGTTCTGCTGCGACTATGGGCAGGTTATTTAACTTCCCTGAGTTTGTTTTGTCCCGTGTAAGGCGGAAACAATATCACCTACATCATGTGGTGTTTGTGCAAGTTGAGTTAAAATTGGAAAGCATTCAGAACAGAAAACTGAATGTTAGCCATCAGTATTACTGCTGTTATTAATAGATGAGGCTTTGTTTATAGAGGTAACAGAGGACTCCGTGATGTTAAATGGGTGGTACGGTCTAGGGGCAGCATGACTGCAAAGTCCAAAGTGTTAGTGAATTTCTGGAACTTCTTTGGTGAAGACCGTGAATTGCTGTGCCATGCAGATGATAGTTATTCTTTCACGATTTCATTCTTTCTAATCACGGGAGTGGGTGGTTATTATTAGGAGGAAACTGGGGGTTGTTAACTGCATATTAACACACAGGGAAAATGGAAGAGCATTGTGTTTCATCCGTATCACTAATGATGCTTTCTTCCAGACCTGTGATTTTTGTTCTCGCCTGAAGAAATAGTGTTTCTGGGTAGGTTTTCTGCTCCATTAGAAACCATCCTCTTTAAACTTATAGGTATACTGAAATTACAATGAAGATGGGTTCTTTTTTATTTTCGGAAAAGCTTTGCTTTATCACTGATTAAAAAAAAAAAATGGATTGGGAGGAGGACAACAGACCTTGGGTCCAAATGCTGATGTCGAGGTCTGCACCGGTGAAAAGGCCAGTGGAAACGCAGGCTGGCAGCGCTAAATGCTCAGTGTTCCCATAAGGCTCCCGTTCTGAACAGTTAGATAAGTTCTTTCTTGTTCTTCCCTGGAATCCTGCTATGAAACATTCATAGAGATGGGGAGAAGGAGGAGGGGAGAGAAGGGGAGGGGGGAAGGGTGTCACAGGGAGGGAGAGGGAGGGAGGCAGGTCATGCTTCGGTGATCGCTATTTTCACTGTTGGATACTTTCTCATAAACTATTTGCCTTTCAATTTTACAGGAATTTGAAAGTGATTATGTTGTGTTTAAGTCCAAAACTTTGGAATTTGACCGAAGGCTTGGGACAATTCTTTGTGAAGGTTTCTTTAACTGCAGTGGTTTAGAAGCTGCATTCAAGGTTAGTTCTGAAGAAGCTATCATTAAAAAATATTTTCCTAGTGAATACATTCCTTTCGGATCCAGGTAAACTATTAACCAGTCACATGCTGTTTGCATTCACCTCCCTGAATTAAATTTTACGTACTGCTCTGATGAATGATATGCACCCTGGACAAGGTCATTGTCAGGACTTTGGGGCATTGATCTTTTCTCAGATGCAGTGTTGTAGCTCTTGTTACCTTTAGAGTGAGGTTGGCATGGCCACTGAAATCCTGATTGAAAATTAAGCCTCCATGAAAAGTGGGAAATACTTCTTAATCTAAGATTTTTTTCTTTACCGTTGTTTACATGTGTTGGGTTTACCTGGCCACTTCATTACTCTGACTGAAACAAATAGCATTTTGGGTACTATGTTTCATGAGGTATAAGACATCATAGGTTTTCAAACACACCATTATTTTGTGTATAAAGAAAGGAAAGTAGTGCCAAAAAATTATGGTTCCATCGATTATATACCATAGTCCACTTTCAGATGTTAAGATGCAAAAAAATGTTGGACAGAGAACTGACGAAATGCAGTGTGCTATGTATGTATTCTGAGTTACATAAAAGAAATGCATCGTCGCAGACCTCCCAAGAGGACAGCTTATGAGATGAGGAAGAGGGACATATATGAAACTTGCTTGTCAAAGAAAAGAACTGTAAGTGACATGTAAATTCAGATGACATCCCACAAGAGGAACTGAGGCTTCTGTTTCAGGAGAAATACGCCTAGGGAATCTTGGGCACAATTCATTGAAAATGGCAGTGCAAAACAAGAGAATGGACACAGACTTCATGTAAGATACTGTCCGATTTTGACCTTCAGATTCACATGATCAGTCAGTTGGTGGTGAAGGTAGAATTGTCTTGGCCTGGGAAAGCATTTTAACATGGAGAATTGACAAGGATCAAGTAGTTGTTCATTTTGTAAGAGCTGGGAGATGCAATGGAGATGCTGTTGCCCAAAATATATAGCCTGTTATTGTAGAATTAAGCTGCCTGTGATCCCATCTCTCAGAAATTACTATTTAATACCACCACTACTTTTTATTTGGCTAGAAATGCATACATGTATCTCTTTGACAAAAGTGACATCATAGGCTGGCCCTCGGCAACCTTTTTCACTTAGCAATCAATCATAAATATTTTCTTTTATAGCAGAATTCAATACTGTTTTTGTAATGGGTACCTAGTAATGTATCATACTCTCTGTTACTGGAGCTACTTTGTTTTTCATGCTTTTATAAATAACTAGAGGAAAGAATGTAGATGGTTCTCTTTACAGAGGCTCCTACCTGTTGTTGTTGTTGTTGTTGTTGTTGTTGTTGTTAAAGCCTTTTTTTTTAATGTTGGGGTGCCTGGGTGGCTCAGTCAGTTAAGTGTCCGACTTTGGCTCAGGTCATGATCTCACAGTTAGTGAGTTCAAGCCCCATGTCTGGCTCTGTGCTGAGAGCGCAGAACCTGTTTGATATTCTCTCTCTCCCTCTTGGTCTGCCCCTTCCCTGCTCCTTCCTGCTTTCTCTCATAAATAAATAAATAAACGTAGAAAAAAAAACCTAAAATGGGGCATCTGGGTGGCTCAGTTGGTGTGACTTCAACTCGGGTCATGATCTCACAGTTTGGGAGTTCTAGCCCCACGTCGGGCTCTGCGCTCACCTCTCAGAGTCTGGAGCCTGCTTGGCATCCTGTGCCTCCCCCTCTTTCTCCCCCTGACTTGTGCGTGTGCTCCCTTTCTGTCAAAAGTAAATACATAAACATTTTAAAAATAGTGATTGTTTATTTTTGAGAGAGAAAGAGAGTGCGACTGGAAAAAAGGGCAGAGAGAGAGAGAGGCACAGAGGATCTGAAGCGGGCTCTGGCCCGACAGAGAGCCTCATGCAGGGCTTGGACTCGCAAACCGAAAGATCAGGACCCGAGCCAAAGTTGGAGGCTTAACCACCTGAGTCACCCGGGCGCCCCTGCTAGCTCTTCTAGTTCAAGTCTCTCTTCTTCTCTTAGCACAACAGTTGGTACAGATTCTCTTCTCGTGTGTGCCACTTCTCTTTTTCTAAACCACTTTGTCTTTTTGTCATGTATTTTTTTCTTTAACTTTCCCCATATTTGTACCTTGTCTGTGGAAACGTATAACATGAGCTCCTGCCTGGTAGCTCTGCAGGGGTGGGACATCATCTTAGGTTTTTTGTTATATTTAGACCCCTTCCTTCAGTGTCTTAGGAAGCGAACACTTCATAACTGCTTGGGGTTGGGTAGACTGGTCGTCAGAGTCATGGAATGACACCCTGGTGAGGGTGACTCCTGGGAGAAAAGTGGCAGAGGACAAAACTTGCAGGATTGCGTATTGAGGAAAAAACGACCTCTGCCACCGGTACAGGATGATAAACTGTGACCATTGGCTGTTGGGTCCCAGGGAATAAATATTTGCAGATGCTTCTCCCAAGACCATGATTCAGGCCTGCCCTTGGCAAAGACGTGACCAGGAAGGGCACTGGGCCCAAACACTGTTCTCCTCTAATGTGAAACTGTAGTTCAAAGCCTCCAAGCATCGACACTCAATAAAAAACAAAACAAAGCCAAACGCGAAGGGATGTTTCTCTGAAATGTAGTGTGTCTGCGTGAGGCTAGACTGAAGTGTGTGAGTTAAAGTGTCTAGAGGAGTCCTCAGACAGTGAAAGTGGAAGCGATAAAAGTGTGACATGTGTAATGGTTCAGGTGGCAAGAGATTAAAAAAATTGTGGAAAGAGGAAAAGCTAGGAAAAAACATAAATAGCTAGTGCTTGAATGGTGGCAACAGCCTTAGGAAAAGCCATGTTATGTAGTGAAAGTGGGAATTAGACGAAAATTACGGTGGATCTTAAAGATCTCAAATGGGATATTTAGGAGAAGAAACATGTAGTGGGAGTCCATGTTTAATCGTTTGAGGTTGATAGGAAGGGAAGTGTTTTTCATACTCTTTACAGAATAGCTCTCAGTGCCATCATGACAAGGAAGCAAGAGGTGCCAGTGACCACAGTTCTCATCCCAGAGGGTAATTTTTAGCTACTTGGTCATGTGCACCTGCCTAAAGGGTTAAGACTTTTCTTCTTACCATTTCCTGGCTCTCCAGCCTCCCCATAGCCTCTCTGTCTTTTCTCTGTTACACTTGGAGTCACGTCTCACTAAACATATCAGGTAGACAAGATGAGATGTGGTCAGGAAGCTTCTGGTATTTCACTTGTGGTCAGTACAGTAAGTGTTTGAAAGAGCATGTTGGGAAATCAGTGCATTTCCCTGCTGTCGGAGGATTGCGCTTCTTTGTTCAATCTCAGTCAGTGTTTGCTTCTGAATGTTAATACAAAATCCAAAGTCAACAAAATAGTGGTTGTAAGGAGAAAGTTTATTTGCATTTTGCTAGGTAGCCGCTAACCAAGCAGGTTTAAAAATGTTTAGCAGTTTCTATAGTAGTTATAATTGATATTACCAGAGGAAAAAAAGCCTAATGTATCTAAACTGACCTCTAAGATACAGTTAAATCTACTTTTTACTTCGAACAATTTTTTGTTGTTGTTGTTGCTGTTTTTCCCCCAGTGAATGTGGTTTATGTACATATTTAGAAAATGTTAACAGGAAAGCTGTTTTTAAAGAACAGGTTTTTCCCCCCATTATTTTGCTTTAATTCCAGTGTAATTAACATATAGTGTTAAATTAGTTGTACAATACAGTGATTCAACATTTCTGTACATTACCTACCTTACTTCAGCTCCATTGGTTAAACATCCAGTTCTTGATTTTGCTCAGGTCATGATCTCCTGGTTGTGAGAGTGAGCCCTGAGTCGGGCTCTGCCCTGGGCAGGAGCCTGCTTGAGATTCTCCCTCTCTGTCTGCCCCTCTCCCACTCAGCCTTGCTCACACCCTTTCTTTCTCTCTCTCTCTCTCAAACAAAGAAAACAATTAAAAACCCCAATCCTGTACATTACTTAATGTTCATCCTATGTGTTCTCTTAACACCCCTCACCTGTTTCATCCATCATCCATCCCACATCCCCTCTGCTAACCACCAGTTCTCTGTTTTTGAGTCTTCTTCTCTTGTCTTTTTTTTCGTTGTTAAATTTCACATACATGATATCATAGGTTATTTGTCTTCTTCTGAGTGATTTCTCTCACTTAGCATTATGCCCTCTAGATCCATCTATGCTGTTACAAGTGGCAAGATTTTATTCTTTTTTTATGGCTCATATTCTATTGTACATATACCACGTCTTTTCTACCCATTCATTTATTGATAGACACTTGGGTTGCTTCCATATTTTGCTTTTGTAAATAATGCTACAGTCACATAGCGGTGTATATATCTTTTCAAATTAGTGTTTTGTATTTGGGTAAATACCCAGTAGTGCAATTACTGGATCGTATGGTAATTCTATTTTTAATTTTGTGAGGAACCTCCATACTGTTTTCCACAGTGGCTGCACCAGTTTGCATTCCCACCAACGGTGCATCAGCATTGCTTTCTTTTTTTTTTTTTCCAGGTCCTCACCAACAGTTGTTGTTTAAAGAAAACAAAAATAGTTTTTTAAATGTTTTGTTTATTTTTGAGACAGAGACAGAGCATGAGTGAGGGAGGAGCAGAGAGAGAGGGAGACAGAGAATCTGAACCAGGCTCCAGGCTCTGAACTGTGAGCACAGAGCCTGATGCGGGGCTCGAGCTCACCCACTGTGAGATCATGACCTGAGCCAAAGTTGGACGCTTCCCCACTGAGCCACCCAGATGCCCGTAAAGAAAATAAATTTTGAGGGGCACCTTAAGAAGGCATAGACGTTGGTGTATGGTTTTCTGCCATCTTGATGGTGTTTACTGACTTTGAGGAGGTATCTTCTTTTAAAGAAATATCTATATAACAGGTCTAGTAACTGACATTTGATGAAACCCACACAGAGTAAGCAAGTGACTAATTTTAAATGACCCCTTGGTTGTTTAGGGCCCGCACCGGGAAGCCCCGGCCCTGGTGCCAGACTGCCCAGTGTCCAACAGCAGCCCTGCCACTAGCTGTGAGAATTTGGGGAAATGACTCCCTCTCCACGACTCCGTTTTCTTCTCTGAAAGATGTGACAACAGCATTGTAAGGCCCTTAAAATACAGTACGTGGCACCTCGCAAGCATTATTTAAACACATCTTATATGACAGTGTGCATTTTAATTACATCGTTTTGCTTGCAAGGAAAGCTGTCTGACGCCGGCACGCAGAAGGATCCACGTGGGGCAGAAGACAAGGCAGGAGGCTAGTGGAGATCCAAGGTCAGGCTCCTCAGATAGCTAAGCCTTGTGGAAACTGGTGGTGAAAGTTCATTTGGATTTGGGTGGGGAGCCTGGACTGAGCGAGAAGGGCTGAAGGACCTTTACTGTCCTGCTTGCCGGTGATGTGATCCTGTTCCAGTCCACTTCTTTTTCTTCTGTCTCCCTATTGGTTTCCTCCCCTTGCTGATAGTTTTTGTTCACTCCTAATTTTGCCACGGTGACTTCAAGCTGCTGTGCCCCAATTCTTTTCCGGAGGAGGAGAGAATGTGATGAGTTCAAGGCATTAGTTTGAGGTAGGACATTCCTGTCAAAGGAGATGTCTGCCTGTGGGATAGTTGCCCTGGGAACAGGTCACCACTATGGCCCGAGGCCACCGTGTCGGGGGTCGCTGGGTGGTGTGGCAGGCAACATGGCTGCCATGCACAGGACAATCACAGTAACTGGTACATTCGGTATAATTTACTATGACTATCACTATCATGAAGTGTATTTATTTTGACGGAAACAGAAACAGCTTGAGTGGGGAGGAGACAGAATCCCCAGCAGGCTCAGCACTGCCAGCTCAGCACGATTAGGGCCACGAACTCGCAAAACCGTGAGATCATGATCTGAGCTGAAATAAGAGTTGGACGCATAACCGGCTGAGCCACCCAGGTGCCCCTGGCAGAATTACTAAAGGTGTGACCTGGAGGGCCTCCATATGGATATTCTTGTATCGAAAGAGCCTACGTGTAGGAGGGGAGAACAAATAAAGAGGGCACACGTTTTACTTCTGTTTTTCATATCTGCACAGTCTCTTCTAAAACATTTCCCGGTGCCCAGCAGGCGGAAGTAGTGTTATCTGCGAGCAGAGACTGCTGATAGGCAGTAGTTAATTTCTGACTCCTCTCATTTTCTGCTGAGGCAGGGAAATTGCTTTACATTTAGTATTTGCTTTATTGGACAAATGTTTTCAATTTGGAGGTACTTCAGGATTCTCTTAGGGTTCTAGAATTTTGTTTTATCTCTAGTCATATAGGAGGTTTAACGGGGGGAAATAATGGAGTATTTGTATTAAAAACCCACAGTTCTTAATCTTGTAACTTTGATTTTTCACAGCTTTTGACCGTATTTGGGAATTTTCTAGAGAAACCGGTTGTCATGGAAATCTTCAGCCCACATTATAGCACACTAGTGCTCATGTTTGACGCGGAGTTGGATATGTGTAAGCAGTTGTATAATGAACACGTGAAGCAGGTAAGTAGGGGGGTGAAGTTGAGCACATCCACAGCATCATTTTTGTGGGTAATGACCATCAATTGGGACTTGATTTAATGATACCTAAAGAGTAGATATGGGCCCTAAGCCTTTTATGCCTTTATTTAATTGGTTTCTTTATGCAGATGAACTTGGCTTAGGACCATAACCCTACTACTCAAGTTCTTAACGCATACATTTTTACGTATTTGTACTGTAACACTACCAAAATGAACAATTGCTTACAAGGTTGGAATGCACTCTGATTACATATTTCCTTTCTTCCTCTTCACCAAAATATCAATTTGCAGATCGAACGTGGAAATGTAGTTCTCCACAGGAATATGCCTTTTACCTCAGGCAACATCAAATGGGCTAAAGAGGTCCTTGAACGACTTCAAACGTTTTGGTCCAATTTTGCATCTCTCCGGTATTTGTAAGTTATTAGGCTTATTTCACGGTAAAACCATCCTAATGAGACAGGCAATTTTTATGGAGGTCAGCGAGCTGTTCATTTTAGCACTTACAGAGTCTTTGCCCTTATATTTGACTCTTACGTGGCTCAGTTCGTTGAGAAGGATTCATCCTCATGATGTTAAAATACATTCAGTGGGACTCTTAAAACTTCATCTCTTTAGGTCCATACATAATTTCTTTTCACTTTTTGTTTTCACTGACAATATGTTGGTAGCTTTTTGTTACTTTTCTTCAGTAACTAGCACTCCTTTTATTTTGCAGATTTTCTGTACCTGCCTCTCTTCTTTGTAGGAATTGGTAACTTTCTGCTGTTGACATTCAGTTACATCTTAGGAGTTCCATTAATTTGATAACTGTCTTTTAAGGCAAAGACAATTCATAACCATTATTGTCATTTATTGTTTCTATTCCTGTTTTTATAGTACATTTTATCATACTTTCTATTTTATATTTTACCGTCAAGTAGTCAAGCTGAAATCTAATATGTAGAAAAATCGTATTCCTACAGATTCTTGGAAAGTCCTGATGATGCCCTAGTTTATCAGAAGTATAATGAAATGACAACTTTGCTAGACCAATTTGAAAATTCTATCTATGATGAATGGAAAAGTAACGTTGATGAAATCTGTGAATTCAATTTGAATCAACCCTTGGTTAAATTCAGTGCCATAAATGGTCTTCTCAGTGTCAACTTTGACCCAAAGGTAGGGGTTTGATATTTTTAAGTTGTTTCATAGATGGCATTTTTATTACAAGTAAATCTCTGATGCTTCCAGCCATTTATATTTAATTTTGGGAGACTGTCAGTGCCATTAGGAATACAACTGAAAACTTAAAAAAAAACAAACAAACTTATTTTTGAGAGAAGAGAGAGCACCAGTGGGGGAGGGGTAGAGAGAAAGGGGGACAGAGGATCTGAACTGGGCTTCACTCTGACAGCAGCCAGCCCGAAGCGAGGCTCAAACCCACGAACCGCGAGATCATGACGTGAGTCGAATTTAGACGCTCAACTAACTGAGCCACTCAGGTGCCCCCTGAAAACAACTTCTAATAGGTTGTAGTTTTAGAGATTGGTTTTCCAAATGCTGTATTAATTACTGTTTATTTTGCCTTGTAATTGCCACTTCTACCTTCACTGAATAATGAGTTGAGAGTGGGGTCCATTCCATTTTACCTTTGTGTTTTTTGATTCCAGCATAGTGTCTGACGTGTGGTAATACCTAATGTTAGCTCAATTGAATGTAATTATAGTCTTTATTAGTTTTCTGGCTTGAATTTTATTTGCTTTTGGTTCACTAAAATTTTATCACAGAAGTTAAGGTTTAGGGAGTCGACAAAATGTATGGAATGAGAGACCTTTTTTAATCCTTTGGGTGGATAATGGTAAATGATTTGTCATAATATCTTTCAAAGGGACAATAAACTCTAATATGTTAAATTAGTAATTCTTATAAAATAGTTTTCAGAAAAACACAAAACAACATATAAACGCCCCAAATAATATGAATAGTTAAGGGGCGCCTGGGTGGCTCAGTTGGTTGAGCGTCCGACTTTGGCTCAGGTCATGATCTCACCGTTCATGAGTTCGAGCGTCGCGTTAGGGTTTGTGCTGACAGCTCGGAGCCTGGAGCCTTCTTTGGATTCTGTGTCTCCCTGTCTCTGCCCCTCCCGTGCTCACATTCTGTCTCTCTCTCTCTCTCTCAAAAATAAAGATTAAAAAAATTTTTTTTTTTAAATGAACAGCTAAGTAGTATCCGGGATGAAATTTACCTTTATTGAAGAGATCATTTTTATTTTATGATAAACCACGTAACAAAAAGAAATTTCATAAATTCTCTGAGGAAGTTTATTTTCTCGAAACTTCCTTACATGTTATGTAATTGATAAGAATGTAATAATGAAAACACAGGAAGTTTAATAGAAATTACCTATGGTTTGCTTATATTTATATATAATGTACTCTCTGTGCATATATTTGCTAAATGATATATATGTAGGCATATATGTATTTTAACTTATTTCCAACTTTGAGAGCTTGGCAGGAGACACAAAATAAGCTTTTTCTTAATGTTTATGTATTTTGAGAGAGAGAGATAGGGGGAGAGAACTAGTGGGGGAGGGGCAGAGAGAGAGAGAGAGAGAGAGAGAGAGAGACAGAGAGAGACAGAGAGAGAATCCTAAGCAGGCTCTGTGCTGTCAGTGTGAGTCCCATGCAGGGCTTCATTTCATGAACCGTAAGGATCTGAGCCAAAATCAAGATTTGGCTATTTACCCAACTGAGCCATTGAGGCACTCCTAAACTTTTCTATTTACCTAAAAGAATGTGCTTTACAGGAAAGGGCAAACATATAAAAATATCTATTTGTGAGTTGCTTTTACAAAAAAATTAGTCAAAATTTGGCTAGTTTTTTTAGATAGTGAAGATTATATACTGTTTTTTAGTGATTTCCCTTTCATGTCAGTTGTATTGTATACCTAGATAGGAAATGGGCCTCATTGGATTTGATTGTCATAATCTGCACCCAAATTCTGATCTGTTGCCCTGAAATAGTACAGAGAATAGCATCACTTAGTTATGTTTACAAACCTTAGCACATACATGTATAAATACATGACCTGGAGAACTGAGGGTTTCTTTCATCCCTAATTTCATAAAACCAGCTTACAGAAACTAAATTCGTGAGAAGTTCCAGGGATAATTCCTGTGTTTATACCTGAAGGGATGATAAAAACACAGACTATATGTTACTAGTTAACCTGTGGTGTAACAATCTAAGGGAGTCAACTGGTCTACCTTAAAAAGGTGTTGTGCAGTCTTTTCCTCAGAGCCTGTGATTCAGAGGTGTAGTCATTTCTGCTACATGACATATGCCTTCCTAAAAATCACTGCACTAGGAAAGATTGCACTGTAAAAAGTACTGGGCTTATGGGGAAAATGGGGTTAGGGCTGTCATACTTTAAAAGCTGTAAGCAAGGGGTGCTTGGGTGGCTTGGATGATTAAGTGTCTGACTGATGTTATCAGCTCAGTTTATGATCTCATGGTAATGAGATCCAGCCCCATGTAGGGTTCTGTGCATAGTGTGGAGCCTTCTTGAAGTTCTTTCTTCGCCTCTCTCTGTCCCTCCCTCACTTGCTCTTTCAAAATAAGTAAATACACCTAAAACAACTGTAAACAATACATTAAAGAAACAGGAATGTAGTACCTCAAGATCATAAAAGCCATATATGAAAAACCCACTGCTACCATCATCCTCAATGGGGAAAAATAGAGCTTTCCCCCTAAGGTCAGGAAAACAAGGATTTCCACTCTCACCACTGTTATTCAACATAGTGTTGGAAGCCCTAACCTCAGTAATCAGACAACACACACAAAAAAGGCATCCAAGTCAGCAAGGAGGAAGTCAAACTTGCACTTTTTGAAGACAACATGATACTCTATGTGGAAAACAAAAGACTCCACCCCAAACTGCTAGAACTGATCCATGAATTCAGCACAGGATTCAGTCACAGGATATAAAATCAGTGTATAGAAGTTGGTTGCATTTCTATACACCAGTAATGAAGTAGCAGAAAGAGAAATCAAGGAATCGATCCCGTTTACAATTGCACCAAAACCCATAATACCTAGGAATAAACCTAATCAGAGAGGTGTAAGATCTGTACACTGAAAACTATAGAAAGTTAATAAAAGAAATTGAAGATTTCCAAAAAAAAAAAAAAAAAAAAAAAGAAAAACATTCCATGCTCCTGGATAGGAAGAACATATATTGTTAAAATGTCAATACTGTCCAAAGCACTCTACATACTCAATGCAATACCTATCAAAATAACACCAGCATTCTTCACAGAGCTAGAAAAAATAATGCTCAAATTTGTATGGAACCAGAAAAGACTCCGAATAGCCAAAGCAATCCTGACAAAGAAAACCAGAGCAGGAGGCATCACAATTCCAGTCTTTAAGCTGTATTACAAAGCTGTAATCATCAAGACAGTATGGTACTGGCATAACAGACACATAGATCAATTGAACAGAAGAGAGAAGCCATAAATGAACCCACAAAGGTATGGCCAACTTATCTTTGACAAAGCAGCAAAGAGTATCCAATGGAGTAAAGACAGTCTCTTCAGTAAGTGGTGCTGGGAAAACTGGACAGCGACATGCAGGAGAATGAACCTGGACCACTTTCTTACACCATACGCAAAAATAAACTCAAAATGGATGAAAGACCTAAATATTAGAAAGCTATTAAAATCTTAGAAAAGATAACAGGCAAGAAATTCTTTGACCCTGGCCACAGCAACTTCTTACTAGACATGTCTCCGTAGGCAAAGAAACAGAAGAAAAATGAACTATTGGGACCTCATCAAGATAAAAAGCTTCTTCACGGTGAAGGAAACTATCAGCAAAACTAAAAGACAGCTGATGGAATGGGAGAAGATACCTGCAAATAACCTATCAGATAAAGGGTTAGTATCCAAAATCTATAAAGAACTGATTAAATTCAACACCCAAAAATAATTCAGTGAAGAAATTGGTAAAAGACACTTTTCCAAAGAAAACATACAGATGGCTAACAGACACATGAAAAGATGCTCAACATCACTCATCATCAGAGAAATACAAATCAAAACCACAATGAGATACCACCTCACACCTGTCAGAATGGCTAACATTAACGACTCAGGCAACAATAGATGTTGGTGAGGATGCAGAGAAAGAGGATCTCTTTTGCACTACTGGTGGGAATGCAAACTGGTACAGCTACTCTGGAGAACAGTTGGGGGTTCCTCAAAAAATTAAAAATAGAACTACCCTATGACCCACTAATTGTACTACTAGGTATTTATCCAAGGGTTACAGGTGGGATGTTTCGAAGGAGCATATGCACCCCAGTTTTTATAGCAGCGCTGTTGACAATAGCCTAAGTCCGGAAAGAGCCCAAATGTCCATCGACTGATGAATGGATAAAGAAGATAAAGAAGATTTGTGTGTGTGTAATATTTCTCAGTAATCAAAAAGGATGAAATTTTGCCATTTGCAACAACATGGATGGAACCTAGAGTGTATTATGCTAAGCGAAGTAAGTCAGAGAAAGACAACTATCATATGACTTCACTCATATGTGAAATTTAAGATACAAGACAGATGAACATAAAGGAAGGGAAGCAAAAATAATATAAAAACAGACAAACCATAAGAGAGTCTTAAATCCAGAGAACAAACTGAGAGTTACTGGAGGCAAGGTGGGTGTGTGTGTGGGGGGGGTAGGCTAAATGGGTAAGGGACATTAAGGAGGACGCTTGTTGGGATGAGTACTGGGTGTTATATATGAGTGACGAATCAGTAAATTCTATTCTGGAATTACACTGTATGTTAACCAACTTGGATGCAATTAAAAAAAAGGGAAAAAAAGAAAGAGGCAAACCAAGAAACAGACTCTTAACTAGAGAGAACAAACTGATGGTTATCAGAGGGAAGGTGGGTGGAGTCATGGGTGAGGTAGGTGATGGGGATGAAGCAGTGCACTTAATGTGATGAGCCCTGAGTGTTGCACAGAAATGTTGAATCACTGTATTGTACACCTGAAACTAATATCACACTGTGTGTTAATGAATTTAAATAAAAATTTAAAAAAACAGGAATGTAGGAAAAACAGCATTATTTTATACATTTTAAATGGCTAAATAAATAATATGTAGCTACCACAGTAAATATGACTTTCCCTTGACAAAGACCTGAAGTTTGCTCATGGAAGTAGGTGTTGGAAAGGTTGCAGTTTGTGTGTTACTGTGAAGTGATGGAAGGAGAGTTCTCTGATACCAGGCAGAAAGTTGTACCCCCCTCCCACCCCTGCAGGTGAGTGGGCGTGGCTCCTCATGCGTGAATGAACTGAAGTACTTGGTGGCTGTTTGCATATGAGCATTTTGTGTATTTCTAAATGATTTTTTTAATTAAAAAGGTTTTTTTAATATTTATTTTTGTGAGAGAATAAGAGTGTGAGCAGGGGAGAGGCAGAGAGAGAGGGAGACACAGAATCTGAAGTGGGCCCCAGGCTCTGAGCTGTTGGCTCAGAGGTTGGCGAGGGCTTGAACTCACGAGCCAAGTCGTGAGGTGATAACCTGACCCGAAGTTGGGTGCTTAACTGACTGAGCCATCCAGGCGCCCCTAATTTTTAAAATTTTTATTGGAGAGCATGAGGGGCAGAGAGACAGAATTCCAAGCAGGTTCCACACTCATTGGGGAGCGGACGCGGCTCACTCCTATGATCCTGGGATCATAACCCAAGCTGAAATAGACACTCAACCAACTGAGCCACCCAGGTGCTCAGTACCTATTTCTAAGCTTTCCAGTTGAGTTGGGTGCAGTTTTTACTTTTACCTGGTGTTTCTTCCTAATGAAATTGCAGATAAGCATAGACAAAATAGGTGGTATCCTTACTTTGCTAGTGTATCAATCACATTGAAACACATTTATGTTTTCAAAACAAACATTGTAACAGGAAGAAGGTACTGGGAAAACATTGAGGTCCGTTTATGGCCTTCAGTTTCACGTGTCCATGTGCACCTGTTGCTGTCTTTTGCTTAAATTCTTTCCCTGACTGTGGGCCATAACCAGTGATAGATACTTTATTATTTATATTTCCACATCATAAGGAATGTATGATTGTTACGTGTATGCTTAAAAAGCCTGTGAAACAGCAGCCTCAGTCAGTTAAGCTTTGACAGTTTGAGAGTATTGTAACCATTGGATGAAATTTTAAGTGTTGGGATTTTAATGTGTGTTGAAAGAGAATGCTCTTCTTAAAATACATAATGATCCTTGATTTTCTTTTAAAAGCTAGTGGCTGTATTGAGAGAAGTGAAATACCTTTTGATGTTGAAGAAATCCAACATACCAGATTCGGCTTTAGCCATCTTCAAAAAAAGAAACACTATTTTAAAGGTTAGTGTTTTTAGGGTATTTTTTGAACAGAAATATTTTTTTTACTTGTGTTTTTCTTTTTTTACTTTTTTGAGAGAGGGAGAGTGAGCGTGAGCTGGGCAGAGGGGTGGAGGGAGAAAGAGAATCTTAAATAGACTCCACATTCATCATGGGGCCCGATGCAAAGCTTGATCCCATGACCCTGGGATCATGACCTGAGCCAAAATCAAGAGTCAGATGCTCAGCCGACCAAGCCACCTACGCACCGCTGAACACAAGAACAAGTGTCTTGATTTGTAATTATTAACATGTAGACCAATAGTACTTTGATGCCTTTAAGATACATAGCTATAACATATTTGGCCCTTTTTGTTTGGGGATTTCCTTTGCTCAGTACATTGGAAATCTTGAACTTCTTGTGCAAGGATATAATCAGCTGAAGCAGACTCTTCTGGAAGTGGAATACCCTCTGGTTGAAGAGGAGCTGAGGGCCGTGGATGAGCAACTACAGGCAGCCGCGACGTCGCTGACGTGGCAGGATGACTGCTGGGGATACATTGAGAGGGTGCACACAGCGACGGCGGAATTGGCACACAGAGTTGAGCGTGCGCGGAGCAATGTTAAAGTGATCCAGCAAACCATGAAGGCGTGGGCCGAGTGTACGCTTCTGCCCAGGAGGGAGCACCGAAGGGAGGCTGTCTTTACCTTGGAGGACAAGAGTGATTTGTTCTCTAAAAAGTACAAGCGAATTCAGGAAGATGGCTGCAAGATACATAACTTGGTGGAGGTAATTGCTTTTAAGGTTTTGAAATAGATTGAAGAGCTTTTCAATTAGCTGAGAAGGCAGCAGACCTACACAACCTTATAATGTAGGATTGTTTTATTAGGGTTGAGAGAGCTTTATGTGTGGTTTTGTTAAGCATTTAAAATGGAGAAATTTGTCTTGCTCGCCTATTGGAATGTGAGATATTTTCATGAAACGCAAAGGCTAGAGAGGGGATCCTTGTGTTTGTCATAGCTACATGCTCTTCTGGCAACTGTCCATAGCTAGCATTGTTGGTGGGGTGCCTGTCTGTGTCAGCCGTCTTGTCTGCGTCCTCTCCTGCCACCCTCTCAACCTTCTAAGGGTGGTGATAGTAGTCACTCTTTTTTTTTTTTTTTTTAACAAGTATTTGAATTTTTAAAACTATTCTAGAGTTGTCAATTTAAGAGAAAATAAAATAAAATAGAACAAGGCAGAAAAATAAAAGTAACCAAACAAAAAGTCCCTTATCTGTTGGACCTTATATTTTACTTGGAAAATAGAGACAATAACAAAAACAGAATAAGTCAATTGGTCATAGGATAAATGGTAAAAAATAGAGCAGGTAGGATACGGAATCATTGGTAGGGGAGGTGTACTTTTTAAAATTCTAGTTAGTTAACATTCAGTGCGATATTGATTACAGAGTAGGATTCAATGATTCATCACCTATGTTCAACAACCAGCGCTCATTACAACAAGCTCATCACCCATCTAGTCCGATTTCCACCCTCCTCCCTCCGTCAACCCTTAGTCTATTCTCTATCATTAAGTCTTTTGTGATTTGTTTCCTTCCCTGGTCTTTTTATCCCCCCCCCCGCTTTCCGTATGTTCATCTGTTTTGTTTCTTAAATTTCACATATGAGTGAAATCATACGGTATTTGTCTTTCTCTGATTTATTTCACTTAGCATGATACATTCTAGTTCCATCCACATCATTGCAAATGGCAAGATTTCATTCTTTTTGATTGCTAATATTCCATTGTATGTGTGTGTGTGTGTGTTCGTGTGTGTGTATCACATTTTATTTATCCATCATCAGATGAACATTTGGGCTCTCTCCATAGTTTAGCTTTTGTTGATAATGCTGCTATAAACATTGGAGTGCATGTACCCCTTTGAATCTGTATTTTTGTCTCCTTTGGATAAATACCTAATAGTGCAATTGCTGAATTGTAAGGTAGTTCTAGTTTTAGTTTCTTGAGGAACCTCCACACAGTTTTCCAGAGTGGCTGCATCAGTTTGCATTCCCACCAGTAGTACAAGAGGATTCCCCTTTCCCACATCCTCACCAACACCTGTTGTTTGTTGTGTTGTTAATTTTAGCCATTCTAACGGGTGGTTATCTCCCGTTGGAGATAACCATGAGGTGGTATCTCATGGTTTTGATTTGTATTTCCCTGATGATGAATGATGTTTAACATCTTTTCATGTGTTGGCTGTCTGGATGTCTTCTTTGGGAAAGTGTCTATTCATGCCTTCTGCCCATTTCTTAACTGGGCTGTTTTTTGGGTGTTCTGTTTGATAAGTTCTATATTTTGGTTATTAACCTTTTAACAGATAGATAATTTGCAAATATCTTCTCCCATTTCATAGGCTGCCTTTTAGTTTTGTTGATTTTTTACTTTACTGTGCAGAAGCTTTTTATCTAGATGAAGTCCCAGTAGTTTATTTTTACTTTTGTTTCCCATTGGCAACATGTCTAGTAAGAAGTTGCTGTGGCCAAGGTCAAAGAGGTTGCTGCTTGTGCTCTCCTCTAGGATTTTGATGGTTTTCTGTTGGACATTTAGATCTTTCATCCATTTTGAATTTCTTTTTGTATGTATGGTGTAAGAAAGTGGTCCAGTTTCATTCTTCTGCCTGTAGCCATCTGGTTTTCCCAACACCATTTGTTGACGACTGTCTTTTTTCCACTGACTACCCTTTCCTGCTTTGTTGAAGATGAGTTGACCATATAGTTGGGAGTCCATTTTTGGGTTTTCTATTCTGTTCCATTGATCTATGTGTCTGTTTTTGTGCCCATACTATATAGTACATATATTATAGCTTTGTAATATAGCTTGAAATCCAGGATTGTGATACCTCCAGTTGTGTTTTTGTTTTTTAGGATTGCCTTGGCTATTCAGGGTTTTTTGTGGTTCCATATAAATTTTAGGATTGTTTGTTCTAGCTCTGAACAATGTTGGTAATATATTCATAGGGATTGCATTAAATGTGTAGATTGCTCTGGGTAGTATAGACATCTTAACAATGTTTTTTCTTCTAATCCATGAGCATGGAAGGCTTTTTCATTTCTTTGTGTCCTATTCAGGTTTTTTCATAAGCGTTCTATAGTTTTTGGAGTACAGATCTTTTACCTCTTTAGTTAGGTTTATTCCTAGGTATCTTACCGTTTTAGGTGCAATTGCAAATTGGATTTGTTCCTTGATTTCTTTTTCTGCTGCTTTGCTAGCGGTGTATAGAAATGTGACAGATTTCTTCACATTGATTTTATATCCTGTGACTTTGCTAAATTCATGTACTGCTTCTAGCAGTTTTTCAATGGAGGCTTTTGGGTTTTCTACATAGAGTATCATGTCATCTGTGAGTAGTGAAAGTTTGAGTTCTACCTTGCTGATTTGTATGGGGGGGTATTTTATATGAAGTGGTTTGAAACACTTTCTTAATAAGGTAGCAGTTCTGCATTGAACCAGAAGGGAAAGAGAATGAGCCATGTAGATATCAGAAGGATGCTGTAGGTAGCAAAAGTACAGAAGTTTGAGGAAAGAACACGGTTGGCCTGTCCCAGGATCAGTTAGAGAGCCAGCATGCCTGAAGCAGAATTCATAAGGGGAATAGTGGTAGCTGATAAAAGCTTAGAGGGGACTAAGTATCCATCATAGGGGATGGACAGGCCATTATGAGAAATTTGGTTTGTACTGGGAGGTGAAATGGCAGCAGAGACTCTCTGTTCCAAGGCTTGGCCTGTTGACTGTAAATCAGAGGTTGGGGAGCAAGGAGGGGGTAGGAGGTAGAGAGACCATTAGGAGATTAGTTTAATAATTCAGGCGACAATGGCTTGGGTCAGAATGGTAGTGATAGAAGCAGTCATGCTGGATGTATGTTGAAGTTAGAACCACCAGGATTTGCTGTGGTGAGTCAGGAGAGAGCGATGTCAAGGATGAGTTGAGATTTTTTGGTCTGAGCAACTGGAAAATTGGAGTTTCCCTTTAGTGATACGGGGAAGACTGTGAGAGAGTGGATTTTGCATGAAGAGAGAGGCTTTGGTTTGGGCCATGTTAGTGAGAGAGGCACGCTCAAGGGGATATTTTGCGTAGGCTGGCACTGCAGTCGAGTCTGGACTTTGGGGTTAGAAGTCTAGGCCAGTGACACAGAGCTGAGAGCCGGGAGCATGTATGTCATATGGGAAGCCACAGACTTACCTGGGTTCAGGTAGGGATTAATTGTAGATAGAAGAGAGGCCCGAGGACTGACCTTGAAGTCATCCCTGAGGCCAGGGAGGAGGGCAAGGTCCAGCACAGGAAGCGGAGAAGGCCAGTGAAGTAGAGGGAAAATCAAGAGAGATGCTGTCCTGGAAATCCCGTCAAGAAGGGATTTCAAGAAGGAGGAAGCATTTGACTTTGTCCCATCCTGATTTACGACCGGAAAATGAGGGCCGAGACTGGCAGTCAGATTTTGCACCATGGGAGCCATTGGTGACTGTGACAGAGCTAACTCAATAGAATGGAAGCCAAACTGGAGCGACTGACGAGAATGGGAGAAATGGGACCAGAAATCCACTAAATTGAGGAGCTCTAGGGGGCGGGAACTGAAAACTGCACAGTGCCTGGGGCGTGTCAGGGATGGGGAGGATTTTATTTTATTTTGTTTTGTTTATTTATTTATTTATTATTTTTAAATTAAAATGGTTTTTTAAAAATGTTTATTTTTGAGAGAGATAGAATGTGAATGGGGGAGGGACAGAGAGAGAGGGAGACACAGAATCTGAAGCAGGCTCCAAGGCTCTGAGCTGTCAGCACAGAGTCCAACATGGGGCTTGAACTACTGAACCACGAGATGGTGACCTGAGTGGAAGTCAGCTGATTAACCGACTAAGCCACCCAGGTGCCCCATTGTTTTGTTTATTTTTGATTAAGATTTTTAAAAGTTTATTTATTTATTTTGAGGGAGGGAGGGAGGGAGAGGAGGGAGAGAGAGAGAAAATATGTGAGTGGGGGAGGGGCAGAGAGAGAGAGAGTGTGTGTGCGAGGGGGCGCAGAGGGTGCAGAATCCCAAGCAGGCTCCGTGCTATCACTCAGAGTCTGATCTGGGGCTCAATTTCACGACAATGAGATCATGACCTGAGCTGAAATCAAGAGTCATATGCCTAACCAATTCTGCCATGCAGGTGCCTTGGGAAGATTTTTTTTTTTTTAAGTTTATTTATTTTTGAGAGAGACAGAGACAGTGTGAGTGGTGGAGGGGGAGAGAGAGAATCCCAACCAGAGAATCCCACCGACAGTGCAGAGCCCGACATAGGACTCAATCTTGCGAACTGTGAGATCATGACCTGAGCTGAAACTAAGAGTTGGACTCTTAACCAACTGATCCACCCAGGCACCCCTGGGAGGATTTTATTTTTAATGCTGGTTGATGTTTTTGGGTGATAGAAGTTGATTGGGATGATCTAGGAGAGGAGAAATAATGACTGAGGAAAGTCTTGGAAGGAATGGGATTGCATACATACATGGGGATGTTGGCTGTAGACAGGAACATGGGCAGCTAATCTGTAGTGACTGGAGAGAGGACAGCAAAGTACAGGATTGTGGTGCTCACAGAGGGGCAGCTCTGGTGAAGGGAATGTGGGGAAGTTCATTTTTCATTCTTCATAAGGAAAAAAGAACAGGAACCAAAGAGCAAATTCAGTATTTCCTTCTGAGTGCATTTGTTATATGGACTCTCTATAGACAGACACGGTGCTCAGACCAGTGTCAGGCTGTCCTGTTGAAACAAGACCACAGGGAAGGTAGAGGGCCTGGTGGGTTACTATGGCAGCAATCTAGGTGACAGATGGTGGTACCTGGACCGGGGAGGTGACTGTGGAGATAATTAGGAGTGGTTGGGTTCTGCATATATTTTAAATTAAGTAAAACAAACAGAATTGGATGTGAAACATCAAAGAAGGAGGCTATTCTGAGAGTTTGGTGCCCATCAGCTGGAAAGATGAAGTTGCAATCCATTCAGACATTCAGGTGGGAAAGGCTGTGTGAGCAAGAGGACAGCTGAGAAGGAAAGATCTCAGTCTTAGACATTTAAAAAAAATGTTTATTTTTGAAAGAGAGAGAGAGAGAGACAGTGTGAGCAGGGAAGAGGCAGAGAGAGAGGGAGACACAGGGTCTGAAACAGGCTCCAGGCTCTGAGCTGTCAGCACAGAGCCCAACATGGGGCTCAAACTCACAAACTGTGACATCAAGACCTGAGCTGAAGTTGACAAACAGACTGAGCCACCCAGGTGCCCCTAATGTGAGGCGTCTGTCAGATGAGGAGGAGTTGTGGCAGCAGTTGGATTTACTAGTTCTGGAGTTTGGGAAAGGGCTGTAAACTGGAAGTGCCCGTGAAAAAGAAGTCGGTGGCCATGCCATTTAAGCTCATGAGATCCCCAAGAGCTGTGTAGCTAGAGAACAGAAGTAAGTCAAGGGCAGGTCTGTGGGGAAACAGGGAGGAGGAAGAAGAACGAGCCCAAGGTGCAGAAAAGGAACATGACACAGTAGGAGGAAAACCAGGAGAGGCTGGCGAATGAGGATGAAGACACAGAGTGAAGAAGGAGTGTGAAGGAGAACACACCTGTTCACCAAAATGTGACGTGTGGCGCACTGGATATGCTGTGTTGAGCATAGTGTAGCAAAAAAAGAAAAACATTAATACGGGTTTCAAAGTTTCTTTTGGCTTCCTAGTTTGTCTGAAGTTTCTAAGTTTTAATTTTTCTTACTGATAACAGCTTGCTCGGACAGACTTTGTCACGGCTTTCTTTCTTTGATTGCTGCCTGTATGAGCATTCTAGGGCTGCGGTAACAGAGTACCACGAATGGGGGGCTTGTAGTGTCAGAAATGTATTCTCTCACAGTCTGAAGGTAGAAGTGTGAAAGCAAGGTGTGGGCAGGGCTGTGACGTGTTTGGAAAAGACCTGCCCTCGGGAGTCCAGAGGTCCTGTTTCTAGTTCTAGCTTAGTTGCTAACTTCCTACCCCTGTGACACTTGGTATGTCTTAGGTCTTTGTTTTTATATCTTTAAAATGAAGAGACTTAACAAGATGGTCTTTAAGGTTTTTTGTGTTTTCGGCTCTAAGATCTATATTTCCTCTTTCTAGTGCACACAAAGGAGCTGAGACTGCTATGTACAATTGCCCAAGATGTCTACTGCACAACTCCAGGGTAGTGGGTCACGTATACTACAGATATATACGGATATGAATAGTCCACCTGGATGGGCAAGATAGCATTTCTCAAAGGAGAGGCCCTTAAATTTAAGGGCAAGAAATCCCTCAAAGAACTTTCTAATCTTGGCCCATTTTTATCACCTCTTTATTTCTGGTTCTCGCAAGTAACACACACCTTTGAATCCTGGATCATACATCCACAGTAGCAAAAGATCAAAAAAAAAAAAAGCAAAGAGTATAGTCTGCCTTGTAACCAGCTCTTATTCCAGGGTCTCCTTTTGTCTGTGCTCTCGTTTCTGAGTTGGGCCTCTGCTCTCTGGACCGTAATGCCTAAGTAACCTTTGCCACTCAGAAAGGTGTCTCTGGAATCAGCCGTGCTGCCCACCTGATCTTTTCAAATCTGTGTCCCTAGGTCTGTCACACTGTATGCCCCCCCTCTAGCAGTCTTGATGCATATCTGTGTCCGACCCTGTCATGCCCTACTGCCTATTCATCACTCACACTCGGGAGATGTTGAAGTAGAAGAACTTAATATTGTTGAAGCACAAAGAGAGTTTCGACTTCACCAAGCCTGTTTTCCCCAAGCTGGGTTGCTATTCCATAGGCGACTTATAGGTGCTTTGCACAAAGTGTTCTTTGTGTTTTGGTTAAACCAACATAAGTCAACTTATAATAGTGGAACAGCGAATCTCCAAGAAAGGCCTGCAGGACAGAGCGCTTTGCTGACTTAGTGACCTTGGATGTTCCAGAACAGTGTTCTCTGAAGGGCCAGTTTGGGAAACCTATACCTTGGGCCCTGGAAGACCATGTCCTAGGCCCCTTGGAGTTAGGGACAGAGCAAGAACTGGAGCCTGTGTCCAGGACATACAGAATGTGTTCGGAACTCAAGAATTTCTTGTTCGCATTTGAAGATGCAATTTTTTTTTTCAACGTTTATTTATTTTTTTGGGGGACAGAGAGAGACAGAGCATGAACGGGGGAGGGGCAGAGAGAGAGGGAGACACAGAATCGGAAACAGGCTCCAGGCTCTGAGCCATCAGCCCAGAGCCTGACGCGGGGCTCGAACTCACGGACCGCGAGATCGTGACCTGGCTGAAGTCGGACGCTGAACCGACTGCGCCACCCAGGCGCCCCTGAAGATGCAATTTTCATAATTATTTTTCCTTTAAAGAATGACTTTTGAATGTATTTTATAACTGATACAAATGTCACAACAACCTGCTTCGATCTTTACTATTTAGCTTAAGGTTCTACAACCTAGCATTTAAATGTTCCTGACTTGTGCAGGAGCAAAATATTTTTTTTTTTTAATTTTTTTTTTCAACGTTTATTTATTTTTGGGACAGAGAGAGACAGAGCATGAACGGGGGAGGGGCAGAGAGAGAGGGAGACACAGAATCGGAAACAGGCTCCAGGCTCCGAGCCATCAGCCCAGAGCCTGACGCAGGGCTCGAACTCACAGACCATGAGATCGTGACCTGGCTGAAGTCGGACGCTTAACCGACTGCGCCACCCAGGCGCCCCTATTTTTTTAACAAAATATTTAAACGTAAAGCTTTCATTTTTGTACTCACTGTTGTTTATACTCCTCTGTTAATATTTACATTTGTAGGAAAACAGGAAGCTCTTCAGAGCAAATCCTTCTCTGGATACGTGGAAGATTTATGTAGAATTCATTGATGACATTGTGGTGGAAGGCTTTTTTCAAGCTATCATGCACGACTTAGACTTCTTTCTGATGAATATGGAGAAACAACTGAAACCTGTGCCGTTTTTTCAAGCACAGATGATCCTCACGCCCCCTGAGATTCTGTTTAAACCTTCTTTAGAACGAGAGGCTGGGGATGGCTTCTATGATCTGGTGGAGGGAGTGCTATGCAGTAGTTTCAGAATGTCTGCCCAGATGAAGCGGGTGGCAGCACATCTGGAAATCGCCAATTATCAGGTATTTTCTTTGTAAATGGGTATTTATGTTTTGTTAATGATTCAAACAGAAATTGAGGTAATGGGGAGCACTAGGAAATGAGACACTGGGAAACGACAACACAGTTTTTGATTGATTGTACCAACTGCTTTCCCATTGAAGAATTTCAGTGGGTAAGTTCTGTTGCATATAGTTGATGAAGCGAGGTTGCTTTTAATAAACGCTTGGCTTTCCTCTCATTTAGAATGACATGGAGAATATGTTAGGCCTGGCGGAAGTCAGGCAGGAGATAATGAACAGAGTGGCAGATGTCATCAACAAAGTCTTGGACTTTAGAAATACCCTGGACACATACGCTTACCTCTGGGTTGATGACCGATCCGAGTTCATGAGGCATTTTCTCCTGTATGGCCACAGTATGTCATCTGAGGAGACAGATGCTCATGCAAACGAAGAAGTCCCCGAACAACCACCGACTCTCCAACAGTTCAGAGAACAGGCAAGGAAAACCATTAGTGTTTAAGGTACTTCTTTGCTTTTGACTGAACTGTTACAGTCATTTTTTTTTTCTAATTATAGATTGACATTTATGAAGCTTTGTATGTTCAGATGAGCAAGTTTGATGACTTCAGAGTGTTTGATAGCTGGTTCAAGGTGGACATGAAGCCCTTCAAAGTGAGCTTGCTGAACATTATTAAGAAATGGAGCTGGATGTTTCAGGAGCATCTTTTGAGATTTGTCGTAGACAGGTAGCCTTCTTTGCTTTGGTATTTGGAATTACAACTCTGAACAGCTGACTGCTTTCTAATATTGAGATCAAAATTTTAAGAACATTAAAACTGCCGGTTTCTTAACAGAGATAACGAGTGATGTTTAAATAGGTAAATAGTGACCATAAGATTCTATCAGAAGTCTTCCAAAGGTTTTAATGAGCTTAATTTGGGTTTGCATGTCTTTGTGTGTGTGTGTGTGTGTGTGCGCATGTATATTTCTGTGTATTTAATAGTCTGAACGAGCTACAAGACTTTATAAAGGACACAGATGCTGGACTTCAGAGAGATTTAAGTGAGGGTGATCATGATGGTTTGGTTGATATCATGGGCCATCTTCTGGCGGTAAGAAGCCGACAGAGAACTACTGATGAACTCTTCGAACCACTAAAACAAACCATCGCACTCTTGGAAACCTATGGCCAGAAGATGCCTGAGCAAGTCTATATTCAGCTGGAGGTAAGCGTACTGGTAAAATAACCACAGTTAACTTAAGTTGAGCACCTACTTTAGCCAAGCTCTTTACATCCCCTCTCTTATGCCATCCTTTAACAACGTACACTGTAGACGCCTGCTTGTATTTTACAGGTTAGGGAGGGATCTGAAACTTAAAGAGTTAATAAATTTTTCAAAGTCACACAAATCGTAAAACCAGCCAGCACAAATCTAGGAGTGTTTCATGCCAAAATACTCCATCTCAACTGCTGTCCTTCACTGCCTTCTTATTGGACGGTATTTAGGTAACAGCCTCGGAGTTGCTCTTTGGAGTTCCACCTTACCTTGACTTTAAGACCTGAAATATATTCCAGTTCTCTTTCATTGAAAGCTGTCTGTCCGTTGAGAGGAGTCCTAGTCTTTGGAAGCATATTATGGACGCTTTAATAAAGAATAAAGGACAGGGGGCGCCTGGCTGGCTTAGTCAGTTAACCGTCGCACTCTTGATTTCTGCTCAGGCTATGACCTCACAGCTTGGAGCCTGCTGATCTCTCAGAGAGATTTTTTTTCTGTCCGTCTGTCTCTGCCCCACCCCCACTCTTGCTCTCTGTCTCTCAAAATAAATAAACTTAAAAAAGAATAAAGCCCAATTTGGTTGGAGAAATCACTGTTTTCTGAATAGGAGTTGCACGTTGTCCTCCTGTTTCTGTCCTTTGGAAAAACTTGGTGGCTGCTCTGTGCCCAGTGCTGAATAAAGTTGTGGTAGTTAGAATTAAAACCACGAATCAGGAGCTCACAGTTCCCATGCCTATATCGGAGTATTGTAGATCGTATATTTGCATCATCCACCAACTTCCAGGATGGACTTAGGTTTCACCTTGCACAGGTGAATGAATAGTGGACACATTAATGTAAACACACTCGTATTAAATTCTAGCTCAGCGAGTAGAGTGTGGAACCCAGACGTAGATTTGATTTTGAGTACCGTACGAGTTCATCCCATCTGCTTGTCTCAGAGCATGCTCCCTCTTCAGGAAAATATCTCTCCACATCTTTTACATTTAACATTGGTACTGTGTCCACTTCCCCCACTTTTTCTTTTTTTGAGGTGAAATTTACCATTCACATGACATAAAAGTGATCATTACAAAGTACATGGCATTTAATATGAACATAAGGTTGTGTAACCACCACCTCTCATCTCCATACCCTCTCATCACTCCGAAAAGGACGTCCATGCCTATTGGCCTTCTTTGCCCGTGACTTCTCCCTTGCACTCTGCCCCCAGTCCTTGGCCCTTGCCAGTCTTCTGTTTCTGTGGGTTTACTTCTTCTAGATACTTCCTACATGGAATTGTACAATACAGGGTATTTTGTGTCTGGCTTCTTTCACTTGGCATAATATTTTTGAGGTTCATTCACATCGTAGTATGTGAATGCTGCTTTCTTTCTCGTGTCTGAATAATGTTACATTGCATTTATATCTACCACAACTTAAGTCTTGATGGACATTTGGGTGGTTTCCATCTTTTGGCTATTATGAGTCGTGCTGGTGTGAACATCGGTGTACAAGTAACTATTTGAGTAGCTGATTCCTTTTTTTTTTTTTTTTTTTTTTTTTTTTTTTGAGTACCTGCTTTCAGTTTCTTGTGGAACACACTTAGAAGTGGAATTGCTGGGTCCTGTGGTGATACTAAGTTTAACTTCTTGAGAAACTGCCAAACTTCTTGCATTTTGTTTCGTGAAGATTGAATGCAGCAGTGTATTTACAAGCGTTATCTTGATTACAGAGACCATAAAGAATTAATATGTATGGATTGCTAAGTTCTGTTTAACTATAAAACTGCCATGAGAACTGAAACCAGTTAGACACGGAGTGCGGTAAGATGTGGATACAGACACGCATAGCAAGAGTGAGAGATGAGATAGTTGTGGGGCACAGTGTAAATGTTTGTTTTTAGAGAGCTTTGGATATTCTTTCAGCTGGATCTTGGATCTTAATATATAGAGAAACCAGTGGTAACACAGATCATGTAACCACAGCTTCTAGAATTTCTGTTTTAAGAGTTTGGCTCATTATTTAAGGTTAATGCATTATTGAAAACACTGGGCTTTTTAATATTTCGAAAGTGGGCTACACTTTTAGCTATGTGTGTGCCTCCATCCAGAGGAAAAATAAGACTTAAAGGCACTACAAAATACATGTGGAGGATAACAGTGCCCCAATCTTATTTTAATTAAAGTAGTTTGTGATACTGTTTCCTCCTCATAATCATTAACACTTATAACATTGTCCAGATACTAGCCTGTGCTTGATTCTAGGCTAAGAAGCCCCTCCTTGTGGCTGTGTCCTTACTCACTATCTACAATAAGGTCTGAGGCTAGACTAAACTTTAATGTATAGCTTTTATTAAGTCTCTTCCTTGTTAAGAAGCCTTCAATGACTGCCTTTAGTTTCTGAATACTGTCTCATTTCCATACAAGCCCCACCCCAACCTGGGCTGCTAATCTTACCTAGCAGGATCTCCAGGGAGCTCCTGCTCATCTCTGCCCATTGCAACCCGGATATTACTTTGAGCCACAGAGTCAATGCTAACTCATTTTGGGAATCATATCAGTTAGACTTTGGAGATCATCTGATCTTTTGGTTTTCAATGAAAATCTATTTTTATCAAGCAGAAGCTTTTTTGGAATCCTAAATATGAAGCAGGTAACAGCAGGTCTGGTGTAGTCAATAAGGGTTAAGGGGCACAAGCCCAGGGATGTGACTTTTGCACCTGTTACTCCGGAAAGGATTCCAGGTGATATTTGAGTTCCATGGAATCGATGGGAAAAGGCAAGGTGAGACTGTACGGATGAGGGTGCTGAGTTTTGATGAGAAGGGTGGAGGAAGATGATGAAGGACAAGGACGTTTAGAGCCCAGGTCTCTTGGTTCCTGGTCTGTTCTGGCAATTGCTGTCAGGAAAGTTGCCTTCCAAGAATTTTGTTTCCATAACCCCTAGACCTCCTGATGGAAGTTAACACATTCCGTCATATGGAATAGTTCTTGGGAGCCTCTCATTCACTCTGATGGATTACAAAACAGTTTAAGTGGAAGAACGTATTTTATCTTTGTGGTACCCCTCCCCCCACGTGGATACAGTTGACACTTAGCACAGCGTCCTTCTCATAATTGGCAGCTACCCACTCAATCATTCATCAGATATTTATCGAGGGTTACAAATAGTCTTTAGAACCTTTGTTTTTGCTCTCGAGCTACACAAGTAGAGTCCCCTAGGGGTGGTTTTGTATGACACAACAATTTCAGTGTCCCAAGGAGATCAGAGAAACAATGCTCAGTTAGTCTGGGCACAAGGAATGCTTTTCAACAGTGGTTCTCTACAAGGGCTCTTCAAAGAAGATAATTTGTTGACCAAATAGGTTGTCCTGTTTGCACTGTAGTCAGGGAGTACAGAGTTGAGTTGCTACCTGGACTGTTTATTGCCGGTTTTGTCCTACATCAAGTAGGAATTAACCTTCTCTTCCCTTGGCTTCTTTTTACTTCAGAAATCCGGGACAGTTACAGTGAGCCTAACCTAAAGGCTCGAACTGTCCATTCAGAGAAAGGACACAAGGAGCTTTGGAAGCTAGAGGAAAACGTGGGCTTAGATTGATTCACGTTTTCCTCTCTGTCCCACCAGTTTCAAACAATCTTTCTCCACTTGCTAAATTGCTAAATCTGGCTCTTTTTCCACTTGTTACACAGCAAGGAAATCCTTTCCAGAGTGCTTTAATTTTATTCCCTCAACAGCAAAACAATTTGGAGATTGGTGTGTATTTTGAAAAGATTTTTGTTTATTCTGAGAGAAATCTTAACACCAGACGACAGCCCTGGTTTATACTTGGAAGACATGGATCCACCGGCACCAGGGGGTCAGCCTGGCTCTGAGCCTTCTGGCCACTTGAATCTTTCTGGGGATAAGCATCTCTTCTGGAAGGATGAGATGTCCTGGGTTCATTCAAAGAGGCTGGGATCATAGAGTCTTGTGGAGTTGATTGGATTGAAGCATTGAGGTAATTTCCCATTTGCACCTTTGTGTTTACAGGAATTACCTGAAAGATGGGAAACGACCAAAAAGATTGCAGTGACTGTCAGACATGCGGTCTCACCTCTCCAAAATGTCGAAGTCACGCTGCTGAGGAAAAAGTGTATTTCCTTCGATGTAAGCTAACTACCAAGTTTTGTGGGTATTTTTGTTGGTATTTCCCCCCCATTTTTAAGAAAGATTTTACAAGAATAATTGAGGCTGTTGTTTGAGATTCACTGTCAGATTTTTTTCTGTCCACATCAGGAAAAGCAGGCCGAGTTCAGAGAGAGATTCAGACTCTATGCTCCTCTCCGTTTTAATACAGAAAATCCGTACACTGTGCTTGATAAGGTAACGCTGATCTTAATTATTTTTTGCTATGGTAGTTATTTTAGAAAGTCAAATTAGATACTGCGATATTTTGCCTTAGTTTTGCGGTTAGTTATCGCAGTTGAGAATTAACTATTTAAAACTGGTTTATGAACCTTTCTCCCCAATAGTGATTTAAATCCTGTCTCCCAAAACCGCCATCATTATCAAAGTAATCATGTTTGTGAAAGTAACAAAAATGACTTTTTAAGCACTTACTATATATATGTGTCGAGAACTTTAAGCATATTACTTCGTATTCTTTCTTCCAGTTCTTACAATATCCCCATGATACAGCTTCTGTTCTCCTTTTTTCAGCTAAAGAAACCATCGTGTGTAATTAAGTAACACTGGAGATTACAGTTAGTGACAGATTAGTGTTAAAATTCTACCTCTCTAAATTTTTTTAAAACAGGAATTTTAACCGTTTTGTTGTTTACCATGTGATACTTGGCTAGTGACTTTTAACCATGGTTAAAGAAAGCTTATAACTTATTCCTAACACTGGATAGAAATATTAGTCCTGCAGTCCTCGTTCGTAATGAACTGTATTATTATAGTGAACTCTTAAGAATGAGTATTATGGGCAAATAATCCAAAATGGTGAATAGTTTGCTTGAGGCTTGAAAAAAATGTTTTAAAAGTTTATTAGAGGGGTGTGTGGGTGGCTCAGTTGGTTGAGTGTCTGACTTTGGCTCAGGTCCTGAACTCACGGGCCGTGGGTTTGGGCCCTGCATTGGGCTCTGTGCTGATGGCTCAGAGCCTGGATTCTGGTTCTCCCTCTCTTTCTGTCTGCCCCTCTCCATCTCATGCTCCGTGTCTCTCTCTCTCTCTCTCTCTCTCTCTCTCTCTCTCTCTCTCTCTCTCTCTCTCTCCATCTCTCAAAAGTAAATAAACATTTTTTAAAAATGAAAAAAAGAAAAGAAAAATAACAGAAATTCTTAACCTAGCGTCTAAAAGAAGAAATGAGTTGGTGAGGTTTAGATTCAGGAACGGTGAATCTTTCTGAGATCTTCATGGAGACATCCATCCTCTTTTTACTTCATGCTGGAGATGGTCTTTACTCCTTAGACTGGTATAAAACTTACAGCTTGTACCTCTCTGTCCAAATTGTAGATTGAATTTAGTTATAACTGCCTTAAAGCCTTTCAGAAAACACCATTCTGTAGCAGATCTTCTTTTTTCACTTGGCTAAAGAAAAGTGGTTAATGTATTCACTGTGGGTTAGAATATGCTAATAGAGTTGTGGAGTTTTTAAAGATTCTATGTGAATTGCAGGTGGTCTGAACAGATTGTGGAAGGGGAGACATTTTTACTTGACTAACCAATGTGCTGTATGTAAACATTTACTATAGTTATTTATTGAATCCTACCATTTGCATGCTATAATATAACAGCATATAGTTAAATATTTAAAAGTCAGAGATATTTATCCTTGTACCTACAGAATGTGTTGAGGGATGTTTTGAATATAGTAGGGCTGGGTTACCTTTATTTTGAAGTCATTTTCGTGTGTGTGGCTCATACATTTAATACTCCTCTAACTGGATTCATCCCAAGGCATGTAGGTGCTTATTCTGGGCTGGTATTAGACCCTAGCATTCAAGGCACTTCACTCCATGAGGCAGAAAACCATTGCCCCTTCAGGATCAGAGGGAGTGGTATGGTGAATTTCTCCTTTATAACGGATTCCTTGGTAAACTTACATTATGTGCTCTTGTTTCTTCATATCCAAAGGTACAGTAAACAGTTGAATTAACATTACTAGGTATATATATTTAGGAATAATTTAGTGTAAGTAATCTAGGAAAAACGACAAATAAAAGGGCTGTTTACTTTGGGGAGTGTGGAGTCTAGACATTTAGAAAATCCTTTTGTAAAACAGATGCTGAAACATGTTCAGAAATGTGCAACTTTTTCTTTTAGGTTTATTTATTTGAGAGAGAGAGTGTGTGAGATGGGGAGGAGCGGAGAAAGGAGAAAGGGAATCCTAGCAGGCTCCACGCTTTGAGCATGGAGCTCGATCTAGGGCTCCAACTCATAAACTGTGAGATCACGCTCTGAGCTGAAATCAAGAGTTGGACGCTTAACTCATTGAGTCACCCCAGGCACCCCTACATGTGTGACTTTATATCTATTGCTGACCTCCCAAGAAAGCTCTCAAGGGCAGGGAAAAAAATGGAGTAGCTGAATCTCAGATGGAAAGCAGAGGCAAACAGAAGCTTTTACTGCTGTAGGAGTAAATGAAACGTTCATACCAGGGGACACAAAAATTACTGGGAGAGCGTCAGTACTGGTTACACAGAGGGCCTTAATGACCATCTGAAGAATAAATTAATTGCAGTATTCGTACAAAGTCACAAATGCAGTATTCATGCAAGGTAGTAGTTACACAGTAGTAGAAATCAGTGAATTTCACAGAGCCTCACGACTATGGCTCAAAGCAGAAATTGAAATGTCTTAATATAGAGTATAAAGTTATTCACATAAATTTCAAAAAAATTTAACCTTTTAGCATTTAGCAGTACCTATATATATAGTAAAAATCTAAAGATCAGGGGAATATTAAATAAAATTTGGCAATTAAATTTGTGGTGGGAAGGAGGGGAATAAAACTGAGGAGGCCATTAAAAGTTACCAATAACATAGTCCTAAGCCGATGGTACGCACACACCCCACACCTTGTCATGTGTATGGAATTTTTCATAATAAAAAAAAAATTGGTAAACTGAGTCATAGCATTGCAGTTCTTGGTTATAAAGACATAACTTGTAAAAATGAAATACGTGTATAATGAGAGGAGATTGAAGTGCTCATATTCTTCTTGATGTAGTAGGAAACTGGGAGAGTTGAAACCTGAGGCCCAGAAGGATTAAGTACGAGTATTGAAATTTAAGACAACCAGAAGAAGTAAAGTAATGTAAGAGTTGGGTATTGAGAGGAGGCTGGGAGAAAATATAAAGTGGAAAAACAAAGTTAAGTCCTCTTTTTGCAGAGCCAGTAACCTAGCGTAGTGTCTGAACTTGATAAATGAAGAAGGAGCAGCTTGTGCATGGAATTGGGAGTTGGAGAAATGGCGCCCAGAAGGATTGGAGAGAGCACCAGCTTTTGCTGCGTTACAGGCTCTTCTGTACTCCTCTAACTTTAACCATGTGAACACACTACAGTGTTAATCAAAACTAAAATTAAGAGTTGGCTTATCAAGAAAGAAAAAAATGACTCCATTTGTATTTGGCGTAACACAGACATACATACATAGATGGGATGGTAGCTCAGCCTTGGGAAGGATAATTGTACAGTGAAATTTCTCCTGCTGTGCTGTTTTTATCTCCAGTGTTTTATTTCATGAATTCTCTTCAGTACATTTTGTACTACTGATAATCTCTAGGATATTTTTTAAATCCGAAAGTTCTTTTTTTAAAGAAGTGGTTTCTTCTTAAGTGGAATCTTCTAGAGCCTCACCATTTGCTCTCCAGCCAAGTCCCCAGCTATAAAATGAAAATCAAGAGAAAAAAATTGTACTCACAGAAATCTGATGCGAGAGCAAACTTTGCTGAAGCATGTAGGGGGCAATATTGGTGACAGGTTTGTATTTATTAGTAGCCTACTCTGAATTTTGAGTAGCTGTGAGTTTGCTTATCAAAAACCTCCATTTTACCAATAATTATACTGATTTCTTTTCATGTTCATTTTAAAATGAAGGTTGCAAATGTTAACATAACTGGAGGGGTATAGAACCACGTGGCTTCTCTTTCTCTGGCAGTTCGTTGGACGTTAAGGGTGTTTGCGTGCGTGTGTGTGTTTTCTCCTTAGGCAAATCAGGAGCTTGAAGCATTGGAAGAAGAAATGTTGCAGATGCAGGAAGCTACCCATCTTTTTGAAGTGGCTCTTCCAGAGTACAAACAAATGAAGCAGTGTCGCAAAGAAGTAAAATTGCTCAAGGGACTCTGGGATGTCATGATTTATATCAGAGTAAGACACTACTTTGTGTGTGTGTGAGTGCTTTTGTATAAATAGGCAAATTTTAATGTCTGTATCATTTTGTAGGGGTTTTATAATGTGAAATATGTGTGTATCATATTCCCCTCCCCTTTGAATTAAAATTTGTGTATCTCTTAGAAGATTCTTCTCTGAATCAGGTTTTTTTAAAAGATTTTTAATTATTTATTTTGAGAGAGCACAAGTGAGTGGGGGGCAGAGAGAGAGAGAGAAAGAGAGAAAATCCCACGAGGGGCAGAGAGAGAAGGAGGGAGAGTGCAGAGTCTGAAGTCCCAAAGTGGGGCGCATGGTCACTTGATGCCTGATGTGAGGCTTGAACTTGTGAACCTCTAGATCATGCTCTGAGCCAAGTTGGATGCCTCAATTGACTGAGCCACCCAGGTGCCCCTATTTTTAGATCTGAATGGAACTGTGTGTGATGAGTTGACTGCCTCAAGTTCTTTTCAGGGATTATGTGGGCTATAAATAAAATTAATATATAACTATATAGTATGTGTATATGGTTACTTGTGCATGCAGATTCATGTATATCCTCCTACTTACATGTGCATGCATCTATAATGGACCTGACTAAAGTTAACTTATATACTGTTAATTCATTTACAAACTTCAGTGGGAAAATACATTCTGGGGAAGTAGGTATATTGCAACATGTGTTATACATAATGTTCTGTGAGGTTAGTTGAGAACCATAGAAAGAAATATACTGGGGTGCCTTGTTGGCTGAGTTGGTTAAGCATCCAACTCTTGATATTGGTTCACCTCATGGTCTCACAGTTCCTGAGGTGGAACCTTGTTTTGGGTTCTGCTCTGACAGCATAGAGCCTTTTTGGGATTCTCTGGTTTTTTCTCTCTCTCTGTGCCCCTGCCCTACTCATGCATGTGTGTTCTCTCTCTGTCTCTTTCAAAATAAATAAAAAAGGAAGAAATATAATAAGGGACCTAGAATATGGTCAAGAAATTGATGAGTGTCTTAATAATGTTGTAAAATTGTCTTATGAAAACTCATGTTAGATGTAGAGTTTTAAAAGCTGGAATTCATGGTAATATACTTATCAACTCAGAGTACTCAGGATTAAATGATGATGGTATGTATATGGAATTTGTCATTGCGACTAAAAATTAATACATCATAATGTTTTCACCTTAAGTTTGATAGGTCCTGACAACTTTTTTGTTTTGCTGATACGGAAGTTTTGACAAGTGCAGTTAATATTTAAATAATTGACTCTTCACTGGATGATGGAATCACTGTGTATCATCAGTTTATATATTTTGCTGTGGAGACTTGATTTCACCAAATGTTGTTGACACTTTTATCTGCCTGTGCGTTTTCAGAGAAGCATTGATAATTGGACTAAAACCCAGTGGAGACAGATTAATGTGGAACAGATGGATGTAGAACTCAGAAGGTTTGCCAAGGCAAGTTCCATAACTGTCGATTACAACCATTTATCTTTCTCAGCACCACCTCCTTCCATCTTGCCTAACCGAGTGTCTGGTATATTGGGCTGGGTGTCCTTATTTACTTCAAACAGGATGATATGAGGCAGTACTTTTTTTTTTTTTTTTTTTTTTTTTTTTAACTCTCAGCTAGTTGCATTTCTAATCGAGGCTCCCTTTTTGTGAATGAGTGGGTGAAAACATACTAGGGCAAATGAATCTGTGAGTAGCAGCTATAATCTTGAGCTAGCTTTGGCTTTCTAGAATGCAGGATGTTAAGATTGTAAGTACCAGGGCAGAGGGGTGCCTGGGTTAACTCAGTTAAGCCTTTGACTCTTCATTTCAGCTCAGGTCATGATCTCCTGGTTCATGAGTTTGAGCCCTAAGTCAGGCTCTGTGCTGACAGTGGGGAGCCTGCTTGGGATTCTGTCTCCCTCTTTGCGCCTCCCCCGCTCTTGAGCGTGTTATGCGCTCTCCCTCTCTCTCTCTCCCTCAAAATAAAATAAACATGAAAAAACAAGTACCATGGCTGAGAGGGTAGGCTTAAGAAAGGTTTTGAATTCTTTCTTTAGCAACCATTATTTTGTATCTTAAAAGATACCCTTTGATTCTGAAATTTGGGGCAACTAATTGAAGTATGCCACTTGTGAATTTATATGGAATACTGTGATCTTTATTGACTCTTCTGATATCCCAGAGGGACTCAATATATACAGAACAGACCTTATTTGAATGTAGTGCTTTGATAGCTAGTCCCCATAGCTGTATGCCCTTTAAAGAAGGGGTAGAACCTCTTTGGATAAGCCAAAATGCACAGAAGAGAAAGGCAGTTAAAAAGTGTCAGGACTTTTTACTTTTTTGTTAACGTCTTTGTGTTGATCCCATCCTGTGCTCAGCTCCTACCAAGGCTTTCCGTTTTTTCCCCCCATATTATCCTTATCCTAAAGACCATAACAAAAATGTCCCATGATTCTTTTGGATGTCAGGGGGTCAGCATATGCCATTAACTGTGCTTAGGCCCCCATTTATCTTTGCTACAGTTTGATTATCTGACTTCAGAGAGACACCTTAATGCCCACTCTCAGCTGAAGCCATTTTTTTGTTTTAATAAAGTGGCATTGTCCTTTTCTTTGTGCTGAATTGTTTTATTATGGGTTTTCTCATTCACAATTTTCTTTTTTTTTTTTTTTTATTTATTTATTTTTGGGACTCTCATTCACAATTTTCAATGTTGTTTCATGGGCCACGAAGACAGCCAAGTCAGGGGCTCTACTTGATACATCTTAAAACCATGAAATATTTAAGTGCCAAGGAACAAACATTCAATGGTAGCCAACATTTCAGGGCTGCCATTTAAACAAGTCAGGTCTTTGAAGGAAGATCTTAGTAATTCAGGTAACAATCTCTGTTTTCTGCTTACTTATGTTTCCAGAGGAAATGCTCTTCTTTGCAAAGGTCCTGGAAACTCTTAACTTGCCTATATTTAATGTCCCATGGGTTTCCTCATGGGATATCCAGTTAGCGCCTATGAATAAGAAACCAGTGAATCTAAGTGGCTTGTACATAGATGACTCATACAAATGAGAAGATCCTTTCTATTTCTCTGATTTTAGTCCTTAACCTAGGGGCTTAGATGCTTTCACTCTTTAGTAATTCAGGGAAATATATATTTATTCTTCTATAGAAGACAAATTATAAAATGTACTATTATATCTGAAGATCTGTTTTTTTGCTTTTTCTTTTTTTTTTTTTTTTTTTTTTTTTTTACTTTAGGAAATCTGCTCACTAGACAAGGAAGTCCGTGTATGGGATGCTTACTCAGGCCTGGAAAGCACGGTCAAGGACATGGCGGCCTCCCTGAGAGTGGTCACAGAGTTACAGAGCCCTGCTCTCAGAGACAGGCATTGGCACCAGCTGATGAAGGCCACTGGGGTGGGTTTTCTGGGTCTTGTTAATGGAATATTTTTGTGACTGTTAAGTGTTATTCCTTGGTTTACGTTGTTTATCTGGAATGAAGTGGGATTTGTGAGAAAGCTTCTGGTCAAGGGATGCCTAGGTGACTCAGTCAGTTAAGCATCTGACTCTTGATTTTGGCTAAGGCCATGATCTCATGGTTCATGCATGTGAGCCCTGCATTAGGCTTTGTGCTGATAGCAAGGTGCCTGCTTGGGATTCTCTGTCTCTTTGTTTCTCTCTCTCTCTCTGCCTCTATCCCAGCTCCTGCTTGTGCTCTCTCAAAATAAATAAACATTTTTAAAAAAAAAAGACTTCTGGTCAAACGGGGGAGATCAAGCTCCTCGAGTTAGGACCAACAAACTGACCATGCGGAGATCCCATTTCAGCCCCTGCTGTAGACTGAATGTGTCCCCCAAAATTCATAGGTTGAAGCCTAGATCCCCACTGTGATGGCATTTGGAGGTGGGGATTTGGGGAGATAATTAGGTAAAGAGGGTGGGGCTCTCATGAATGAAGTTAGTACCCTTAGAATGGGATGGAATGACCAGAACCCTCTACCCTCTGCCTTGTGAGGGTACAGCAAGATGTTAGGCATTTGTAAACCAAGAGAGACTTCAGCAAGAACCCAACCCTGTATCAGAGGACTCTCGTTAGGATCTAGTGAGATCATGTGAAGGCCTTGTATGGAGCACAGCATGGCTAGAAAGAACCTCATGGTTGTGGAGAGGATCAGAGGGTATAAAAGTGAATTCAGGGGAGAGAGAATTCTGAAATTGTGATTTCTTCCTCCACCCCTACCCTAGGTCATTTAATAATGATGGCCTTTTGGGGCACCTGGGTGGCTCAGTTGGTTAAGTGTCCAACCCTTGATTTTGGCTCAGGTAATGATTTCACAGTTCTTAAGTTTGAGCCTCAAGTTGGGCTCCATGTTGACAGTGCAGAGCCTGCTTGGGATTCTCTCTCCCTCTCCCTCTCCTTCTCCCTCTCCCCCCTGCCTCTCTCTCTCTGCCAGTCCCTCACTTGCACATATGCTCTGTCTCTCAAAAATATATAAATAAACCATTAAAAAAAATGATGGTCCTTTGATAGTTTTGATTTTATTGGAAAGCATGAAATGATTTCTCATGTGTCCATGAGACTTGAGGTTATATTTTCTAGTCTTTCTGCATCTTAAGAGCAGATGTACCAACTTTTTTTTTTGGGGGGCGGGGGGGAGGTGATCTTTAGGAGTTCAAAATATGTAAAAGGCTGCCTGATGAGTGTGTTGTCTCTTAGGCACACTTTGTGAAGAAAGGCTCTCATGACTTGAAAGCAAAGTTGGCACAGTAGGGAAGTTGAGGAAGGGGACAGTCAGGTGAAGTGGGCATAGCCTAGGCTTTATTCATCCAACCCGAACAATAACTGTGGGATCTTGGTCTAGTTACCTGTTCTCCATACCCCACTTGTCCCTTGTATGAAATGAAACTAATGCTGTAATGCCTCCCAGACGGATTTAGTTAAAACATTGGAAGTGAGATTATATACATAGATGAAGTATGTAGCAAGTTTCAGTTAACTGCCCTTGAAGCTGCTATTAGTATTGTTACTATCATTATTACTACTATGCTTTCCATAGTCTTTTAGACTTTGGATAATTAGACTTGGTAATTGATTGATTAATATATTCACTCAGAAAACCTTTATCGAATCTTCCAGTATGTGATAAAGTATGTGTCCCTCTCCTTTATTTCCTCCAGTGTCATTTCTCACACCATTTCTTACCGGTATCAGGCCTTTCTAAAAGTTAGAAAAAGGCACCTCTTCCCAGGCTATCCTGCAGCAGCTAGATTCAGCCTCCAGTTGTTGACTGGCTAGGTGTCTGTGTTTCAGTGCACAGATTACACAACTCATCAGGGTGGCCCCGTTACACATTCCTCCTCATTCTTTTTCTGAGACAGAACTCAGTCCACGGCCCCCATCACCTCTGGAGTAAGGTCAGAAGTGATGCAGACATAGCACTCATCTGGTTTGCTCAGGACTTGGCAGGTTTTAGCCCTGAAGGTTCCATCTCCCAGGAAACCCCTAATCGTGGGCAAATGGGAATGTGGAGTCACCTCTTTGGAGAGGCAGAAGGTGGCAAGCAATGTTAGAGAATGGGGAGAGGCAGAGAAGGCGGCCGCTACCTAGAAGCAGGGAAGGTATTCCTAGCGGCAGGAAGGGAAGTAGATTTTCTGCAGCTATGTGGCTGAGTCAGCTCTTCATGTTTGAGGGGGGCGGTTGAGTTTGAGCACTTAGGAAGAGCTGAGGGCTTAGCAAATGCTGGGGTTGGGGGTGGGCAGTTAACAAGATGATCGGGAGATAAATGTGAATGATATTTTCACATGGTAATGATGAATAATGACCCTATGAGTAAGAATATTTTTTGCCAAGGAACAAAGATTAAATTAGTGACAAAACTAAGTTAAATCACGGAAGCAACTGGGAATTATGTTCAGTGAATAGAGTACTTTAGGAAGAAAAGACAAATGAGCTACTCCCTGATCCCTGGGATTTCAACCAAATTAAAATAAATGAACAATGTGATTCTCTTTAAAAATGGGATTTGTGGGCAAAGAGATAAGAAATGAGCTGACAAGGGAAGGATATGAAACAAAAGAATGCAGTGGAGTGTGAACGTGGCCAGAACCTTGGCCCTAGCTTTTGGTGGGTGATGCCTCAGTAACTATGCGTTAAAAAGCATTGTCTTTAACGGGCCCCACCTTGCAGAACCAGAGGTGTGCTTAGCAGCTGACTTGAATATATTTAGCTGTGATTGGTTTTTCTGGCCATTAGGCCAAAGAACCATTAATACATGTGTAATGTAAATTTCGCCCTTTTTTCTTGCAAATTAGGTCAGATTTTCAATAAACGAAGCCACAACTTTGGCAGATTTGTTAGTGTTGCAGTTGCACCAAGTGGAAGATGATGTCCGGAGCATTGTGGACAAAGCGGTGAAGGAACTGGGGACTGAAAAGGTGGTGTCCTTGGGCTGTTTTCCTTTTACACTGAGCTAGTTCTGTGCTGTAGCCCCTAAGAGTCTGAAGCCCCCATGCCATGAGTGTGTCCCATGAGTCCCATTTTCTTCTCTGCCACTAGTTTGTGTGTGACTTGGGCAGGGATCTGAATCCTTCTAAGCCACAGTTGTGTAAAACAGGAGGGTTGACCCAGTCGATGATGATGATGATGATGATGATGATGATGATGATGATAGAGAACACTTAAGAACATGTCATTTGCTTTGTTGCAAGCACTGCTGTTAGTGCTTTATTTATAGTATTTCATTTAATTCTGAGGTAGGTAATACTCTGACCCTGTCTTACAGATGAGGCAGCTGAACGGCAGAGAGGTCCCTAACCACAACCCCCCACCTCATCCCCCAGGTTCATGCAGGTTTATTCAGGCACTCAGAGCACTACCTGTCTCCTCCTGGCTGATGTGAAAATCATCTCTAATAAATGTTTAGATTACTTTGGAAGTCCCTTTCTGCTCTAATGTTCTGTTACAGTGAAGCATGTAAATCTCAGATCCAACAGAAATTTGATGTTAGTGTGATGCTTATTTTTGTGAGGTGGAATTCATTCTCTGAACCTCATCACCATGAATAATTTGCAGGAGAAAAAATGAGGCCAGTAGTATTGGATAGCCCTTTATTTTTATTTTTATGTTTTGCAAATTGTGAAAGTTTTTTTAAAATTCCAGATGATATCCTAGATATTGGTAGTAAATTAAACTTCTGTGCACATAACTTAATACTGTTTATGTCCAGGCTATTATTGAAATCAGTCAGACCTGGGCAACCATGGAGTTCTCTTATGAAGTTCACTATCGGACGGGCATTCCATTGCTAAAATCTGATGAACAACTTTTTGAAACTCTAGAGCACAACCAAGTAAGATGGGTATATTTACTGAAGAATTTTCCTTTTAAATGATAATTATAAACTTTTTCCAAGTTCTAGTATTCAATATTTATTCATTCATTGGGCATCTACTTGTCCTGACTCTGGGCATGGTACCCTTTGAGATCAAAAGGTGTGAACACTTGTTCTCACGGAACTTGTACTTGAGCAGGGAGACAGACAGTAGGGCTCCAAGGAGTCTAGGAAGTGACAGAGAGGCTCTTTGTCGGGTGGGTGAAAGACCTGGGGAGAGCCTTGTGAGTTGGGCTGGTAGTCAACAAAGAATGTCAATCAAGAGGGTGTTGTGGGCAGTGGGGACAGTGATGGTTGTCAGGGGCTGGGGAGTGGGGGAGGTGGGGAGATAAATTGGTCAGAAGGTATACATTTCCAGGTATAAGATAAGTAAGTCCTGGGGATCTAATGTATGTCATGGTGGCCATAGTTAATAGTACTGTATTGTCTACTTGAAAGTTGTTAGGAGAATAGATCTTATTAACACACCCCTCAAAAAAGTTTATGGGGATGGAGGTGTTAAGGAACTTTATTGTGGTTGCCATTTTACAATATATACATGTGTCAAAGCATCACATTGTACACTCTACTCTTGAATCATGTAATGTGTCCATGATAGCATATTAAAATTGGTGGTAGAGGAGAAGTCAAATGTGTTAAATACATACAGGTGAAAGAGAATGACAAGAGGCCTTTCCCCTGAGTGATTTCTTGAGATTATAGCATCGGAGAATGGTGAGAAGTGCTCACCAGACTGTTCAGCATTAATGCTTGGTTTGTCGACTAAAAGAGGAGAAAAATGGAAACTTCAGGGCTTAGGAAGCTGTAGACAAAGTTCGTTTTGGTTTCTTTTTTTTTTCAGTTTTGGGAGAAAAAGAAGATTTATAACCTTGCAATTATTAATAGGCAGGGACCCCAGGGAGAGACTGAGAGAAGATGAAAGAATACAGTGTAATTCCTAAAGCCACACCCGGGAGCATAGTATTTTTTTCTGCCTACAAAGAGCTACATGGTCTTCCTGTGGAAGACACATGAAATGCATTTGCTGCTACTTATCTTTTTTCTTTTGGAAAAAAACGTCTGTATGAATATTGAATGCCATTCGTTCATTTACTTAGCAAATACTGAATGCTTATTCCGTGTATGGCACGCTAGATCCTGGGAATCCAGCAGTAAACAAAACGGATATGGCCCCTCCTTCACGGTACTTTCAGTCGCCCACCTGAGCTGTTTCTTACCATTCTTTTCCTTTGTTTTAGGTTCAGTTGCAGACTCTCCTTCAAAGCAAATATGTGGAATATTTTATTGAACAAGTGTTAAGCTGGCAAAATAAATTAAACATTGCAGACTTAGTCATCTTTGCTTGGATGGAAGTCCAGCGAACTTGGTCTCACCTGGAAAGCATCTTTGTTTGTTCAGAAGATGTTCGAATCCAGCTTGTGAAAGATGCTAGAAGATTCGATGGACTAGATGCTGAATTTAAGGTTCATAGAAGACAGACTATTTTCTAGCATAGCAGAGTTTTCCAAGCAATATAAAAATCTTATAAAAAACATAATTTGGGGGTATTTCTAAAAATACGCTTTTTGCATTGTAGGATGCCGATCAGGAAGCTTTATCTAGGGAAGGGTCAGATAGTAAGTATTTTAGGCTTTGTAGTTGTTTATGGTCTCTGTCATAACTGCTCTACACTGCCACTGTAGTGTGAAAGAAAACAGACACTACATAAATGGGTGTGGCTGTGTGCCAATAAAACTTTGTTTATGGTCACTGAAATTTGAGTTTTCTAGAATTTTCACGTGTCACAAAATGTTAGGCTGCTTTTGACTTTTTTTCTGAACAGGTTAAAAATGTAAAAACTATACTTTGCTCCTAGCCATACAAAAAGAAGCATCAGGCTCAATGTTTCCCTTAAGGCCTGGGTTGCTGACCCTTGCAGTAAGGTCTTAAGTAAAGTACTGCGGGGCAGGGGGGGGGGGGGGGGGGGGAAGCCAGTAACAATACTACTAGTTACTTGTTTATTTCATACGTGCCACAGACAACACATAGAGATGTACACATGGGGAATAACTATCTTTCTTCTTATCTAAAGAACACCCAGAGGTATGTTTTAACTTATTTTTTTAGTGTTTATTTATTTTATTTTTGAATGGAGAAGGTTCAGGGAGAGGGGGAGACAGAAAATCCCAAGCAAGCTCCTAGCGCAGAGCCTGATGCAGGGCTTAAATTCATGAACCGTGAGATCATGACCTGAACCGAAATCAAGAGTTGACTGTTTAACTGACTGAGCCACCCAGGCATCCCCATACTATTTTAACTTTTAAGGAAGAAAGAATAGACTGTTGAGTATTCATCTGATTTTCATATGTGAATATACTCTTAAGATTTTGGGTTCTCTGTCTCGATTCTTTTTGTTTGGACCCAGAATGGTGGTAATGCCCATCGAATTTATTTTGATAAAAACTGTGTGATTGTACCTTGTTTTTGGCCTTCATCTAAAAGTTTAAAAGCAAAAGTGAGCAGGCATGGAGTTAGAAGTCTCTTTCACCTTACTTTCTTACAATTCTTCATTTTTATTTAAAATTTTTTTTTAGTATTTACTTATTTTGAGAGCGAGAGAGCAAGCAAACAATGGAGGGCAGAGAGAGGGATGGAGGGAGGGAGGGGGAGAGAGAGAGAGAAAGAGAGAGAGAGAGAGAGAGAGAGAGAGAGTGAGTCCCAAGCAGGCTCTGCACTGTCAGCATAGAGCCTCACGTGGGGCTCGATCTCACAAACTGAATAATCATGACCTGAGTTGATAGACACTTAACCAACTTAGCCACCCAGGTGCCCCTGTTCTTCATTTTTAAATTCCTCAAATGGATGAAAAATTTAGAAAAGTAATTTCTAATATCAATGGCTCCACCTTATACTTTCATACAGGAGTTAATGTTGAAGACAGCTAAAATAAAGAACGTTCTAGAAGCAACATGCAGACCTAATCTCTATGAAAAACTTAAAGATTTGCAATACAGGTAAAGATAAAACTATGAAGTGATGAATTTGTTATAATTTTATGAGATTGCTTTTAAGTATGTTACAACATTTAACATCATGTTATTATAGATACAACTGTTAGTAAATTTATGATTTTGCTTATAGTTGTCCAGTTACCTTGGACATATTCGGTGGTACATAGATAATGTAAATCAAATACATTTCTCTTTTCCAAACGGGCTATCATAGTAGTAAAATGAGAATATTATCAAGAGAATTGACATGAATGATCACTTCTTTTATTGAACTATCCTCCAGATATTTATTAAGCATCTCTTCTCTGCCAGCAACTTGGAATGCACTTAATAATTTCAAGTCTTTTTTGGGTATACAGCTAATACTAGAAATTACCCTTAGAAAGCATGTTAGTATTTATGAAATCTTTGTCCTAAAGGCCATTTGCATATTCTGGCTTTTGATTACAAATGGGCAGTCAGGTACTAAAAGAAGAAGTTTGTGTAGAACTGTGATTACTTTTTGCAAGGTAGAAAAGAGCTCTAGATAAAAATGAATATTACATAAAATTATTCATGCTCTGGAAGCTTTTTAGAGGTAAAGTTGGCCATAATTTTAAAAGGGTAGATTTCCACAGAAGTTAGTTAATTTCTTTCTTTCTTTCTTTCTTTCTTTCTTTCTTTCTTTCTTTCTTTCTTTCTTTCTTTCTTTCTTTCTTTCTTTCTTTCTTTCTTTCTTTCTTTCTTTCTTTCTTTCTTTCTTCTTTCTTTTCTTTCTTTCTTTCTTTCTTTCTTTCTTTCTTTCTTTCTTTCTTTCTTTCTTTCTTTCTTTCTTTCTTTCTTTCTTTCTTTCTTTCTTTCTTTCTTTCTTTCTTTCTTTCTTTCTTTCTTTCTTTCTTTCTTTCTTTCTTTCTTTCTTTCTTTCTTTCTTTCTTTCTTTCTTTCTTTCTTTCTTTCTTTCTTTCTTTCTTTCTTCTTTCTTTCTTTCTTTCTTTCTTTCTTTCTTTCTTTCTTTCTTTCTTTCTTTCTTTCTGTTACTTAAGTAATCTCTTTACCCACCATGGGGCTCAACTGATGATCCCAAGATCAAGAATTGCATGCCCTTCCACCTGAGCCAGCCAGGTGCCCCAGCAGTTAATTATTTCTTAGTGATGTTGGAGTCTCAGGGGTTATCTAAGAACAATAAAGCAGAAATGATTCTGAATCTTAGGACTCCTCTGAATACCAGAGAGAGTTGAAGCCACTTGTGTTTCATAGACATTCACTGGGGAAAGGAAGACTTTAAACCAATTACATCTTAACTGATACATTTTATGCTCTGGATGAGTGATGCCAAGCCCAGTTTCTCTTGGCAAGTAGGAAGGTTATTAAGAAAAGTGAAGAGTGGGGCACCTGGGTGGCTCAGTCAGTTGAGTGTCGGACTTCGGCTCAGGTCATGATCTCACGGTCGGTGGGTTTGAGCCCCCCGTTGGGCTCTGTGCTGACAGCTCAGAGCCTGGAGCCTGCTTCAGATTCTGTGTCTCCCTCTCTCCCTGCCCCTCCCCCGTTCACACACTGTCTCTGTTTCTCATAAATGAATAAATGTTAAAAAAAAAAATTTTTTTAAAGCGAGGTGTGACCTCAACCTAAGTCTGATCTCTGTTTAGCCTCGACTGGTGGTGTTTGTACCTGTCTCCTCCTGTTTGGCATGACGCATATGTTAGGCACAAGCAAGTTGCTGGGGTCACAGAGAGGGAGTCAGGCTACCTGTTCAACAGTAAGCTTATTATGGTGAGCGGACAGATGAGAGGAGCTGGGTTTTGTATGGTTGTTGTTTTAATAACTGAATGGGCAAGATAGGCATGTCAAGATTTTTCATTTCCACAGGCTTTCTCTTTGTGAAAAAGCTCTTGCTGAGTACCTGGAAACCAAGCGTGTGGCTTTCCCGCGGTTCTATTTCATCTCTCCTGCAGACTTACTTGACATTCTCTCGAAGGGAGCTCGGCCTAAACAGGTAAGGAATATATATTTTTTGCAAGGGTCATATTCTGTGTTAGCTAAGGGATGCCACAGTTTCTCTGTCATGTCAAATGCCACCTGCCGTGTCACATGTGCTGGGAGATAGAAAATCAGCAATCAAAATGGGTGATGCAGCAACAGAGGGATGTCCGAGGTGGTGCCGAAGGAACCAGGTCCTCAGTAAAGGGAAAGGATATCATATGCACAAGGCTTAGGGCCCTGCAAGAAGTTAATGGAAGAACCATTGGCCCCAAATCCCCCAGAATTCTGGGACGGGGCCTGGAGTGTCTTCTGCCTGGTTAGCAGCTTTCTTAGGGGAGAATGGGTCCCTTGGAACAAGACTGTTGTGGGATCTCTGTACTGCTCCCTGACTCCTGAGTCACCTTCATAAGTCTTGAGTGGTGTCAGAGGTGGCCTGTGTCATTTCATGTTGGTCCTCCAGCTAGCCCTCTAATTTTCCCCCGCCTGTGCAAGAACACCACCCCTGACAGTATTTACAGCAAATAAAAGCAGCTATTATCTTTTGTAACCTGAGGGCTCAGATCACAGACAGACTCGGTACAAATCCCGAAGCATTCCTTCCTGTACACATTGAGAGGATGTTGCCTTTGACTTCCTATTGAGTTGTTGACATCCACGTAGGTATTGCAGTGTTTACAGCTGACAGAGGCTCTCAGTCCCGGACCTGACCACAGACAAGATTATTGTAAAGCTCTAAGTTGTGCTTTATCATTGAGGATTTCTGTCGACATTCTTTCTCTAGAGATTTCTATGCATTGTCTTTAGAATATGTATCACTTCACCCTGTAGTTTCCTGAATTCTGTTCTTTGGCTACAGCATTTATCTTGACTATTTTTCTCACACTCATCGCTTCTTTTCGACCCTAAATTTGGTGGCTCGTCACCGAAAGATGGCTCTTCTTGCTGCTGATAATACGAGTGCAGTCGTGCTATTAATGCAGAGTTGTTAGTTGAACTTGGACAGCATTTTGAGGATCAGCCCTCAGTTATAGTTTCCTATATTCACACTAACTTCCAGATGGCTTTGTAAATATAATTTGTCTGATTACATTGACTAGCAATCCAGTATATCCATCTCTCATTGATGTATCACACAATTGTATGTTTGGGGTGGTTTTTTCTTTTTTTTTTTTTAAACTAGTCTGAAAGAGAGCAGTCATAACCCCACTTAAGCTTTAGTTGCTTCCTGGGAACATTCTCATGACCAGCAGGTAGAACCTCGTGGCTGGTTGTGAGGTGGAAGGTATCATATTCCATTACAGGTACATGTTCTGGAAGGCTTTGAAATCCAAAATATTTATCATTCTAAATTCTCAATACATAAATGAGAAGAGAAAGGTATAAATCTGTACTAGGATAACATTGTTTTTCTTTTAATTATATTCTTTAAACATAGTAAATACTTGTATGACTGGTTTACTGAACAGTATTAGTTACAGAGAATACGGGCTTGTGCAAGTTTTATTTTCTATGGTTATTAATCGCACATGTGCCCTACTGTATCTCCTTAAGTAGCAGACTACTGTATAACACACGGGATAGGTATCTAACATCCTGGTCTCTTTTTCTTATTAAAAAAAAAAAAAAAATGAAAGAAACCAACAGCAGCTCAGCAAGGTCTAGTTAACAATCCAGACTTAACTCTTTGTTGAGGCCAGGCTTTCACACAATAAGTTTGGAGCTGGAAGGGAGATGGTGATTATTTTATTGTACATCCCCTTCCCACCTGTTTATCATGGAGAGAGGGCGGGGCTGTCATCTGTCAGTCATTGCTTTTCTTTTTCTTTTTTTTTTTAAATTTATTTATTTATTTTGAGAGAGAGAGTATGAGCTGGGGAGGGGTAGAGAGAGAGAGTGAAAGAGAGAATCCCAAGCAGGCTCCGTGCTGTCAATGTGGCTGGATCTCACAACCCTGCAATCATGACCTGAGCCGAAATTAAGAATTGGATGCTCAACTGACTGAGCCACCCAGGCATCCCAAGGCCTTTCATAATATTTGCTCCTGATTCTTGGACCAGCAATGACTTACTCTTCTGTGTCCTCACCAGCAAGCATCCACCTGTTGGGTCCCTTGTGGAATAAAGGTGCCAGTCCTCAGGGAGCACAGGGGAAACTCCTAGGGGATATATATTAGAGAACCAACTCTGTGTCAGCACTTCCTGTTCTTGCTCTGGGCAGTGAAATCAGCCATCGGGTTATATCTTCTTTCTCCTTTTCTACATCAAATGTCCAAGGAGGTACATGTCACAGATTGACTTCCTAGAGGCACCTATAGCTTCTGTGAGTGATTCTTCAACACCTATCTCACTTGGTTGGGCCAAAGAATTCTTTACGCTCCCCATAAGGAGTGAGGAAAAGCCGCAGCGTCTCCTTGTGGGCTGATAACTCATAGGCATGAAGGATGCCACTTCTAGTCCCCACCTCCCTGCAGTACTTTGTATAGAAAGGGTATATGGAAGCAGAAGATGGAAAGGAGTTGAGGTTGGGTCTTACAGGCCCTGGAGGGACCCACCTGTCCCAACCCCTCTTTGCCATCTTCGGAACATGCATGTTCTCGATGCCTCTTTGTCCTTAGTTGAAGTACTGGGCTGGTGCTGGTGGAACAGGTCATTACTGTTCTGCTCACCAGTTCTCTTTATCTCCTTTCAAAGAATGAAAAAATGCTTCGCCTTAGCCAGACAACAGGTTGGCTCCTTGGGACATGCATCCCTGATGCCAATTTTTTTTTCCCATTATCCTTCCTAAATTAGGGGCTGAGTTTATATGTATATATAAATATAAATATAAAAACTTCAAAAGTGTAACCTTTAAATCATTATTGTTATGTTTTCAGTATCACTTCAATGTTAGAATGTTCTCTAACACCCGTAGGACTCACAGTGGAAGCCCTCTCACCCCCCTCCTTCCTAATATTTTAATCAGAAGTTCTAAATCTCCGATTCACATCCACTGCCCGGTCCTAGTGCTGCTGCCACTCCTTAATGAATTACTAGATGCTATAAGACATTCAAAAGATGTTAAAGTGAAGCCACAGTACAGGGGCTTCCAAAATTGTTCACAGCCATGCTGATGAATGCCACCAGCAGTGCTGTCTACCCCATGCTGACCAAAGGAGGCGGGTGTTGCTGCCTATGAGCAAAAGAGTCTAGCCACCTGGCTACAGAGCAAACATGGTTTACAGAGGTCTTGACTGTCAGCTTGGAAAGGATTACGTTTTTCATGTTTTTGAAACTGATATTTTAAATTGTCCTCAAAAAATGATTTCAACGAGATCTTTCAGTTACATTAATGAAACTTCCAACCACTGAAATTCACATAAAATGCTATCCCACTGTTAGTAAAGGTTCATTATTTTAAATGATGTTTCACTTCATCTGTGGTAGAAATAACCACTCAGGAGTGACTAACAGTCGCGGGGGAGTGGAGGGTGGGTGTGGGGACTGGGAATCGGTAAGGAGCTACGGGCAGTTCGGGTCATCCAGAGCCACAGTCAGCTTCTTTGCCTGGCATGGTTCTGCAAAATGCAGGTGCATTTGGAATTCTTGGTCGCTTACTAGGGAATAGTTAGTTAATGCTTTTGGCAGTGAAGCCACACAGCCTGGCCTTGCTGCACTCTTACCTTCTTTTCACTCTCGGAATCCGTTTTGGACCACCAGCCACAGCTTTACCGCCTCTGCCTTTTGTACTTGAATTCCTGAATGTGCTCCCTGTCGTGTGACCAAAATAACATGGCAACTGCAGCTTGTGGAATAACAATGCAATTTCACCAGAAAAGAAACCCTTTGTGGGTAGATAACTCATGTGGACATCTTGAGAAGGACTTGAATTCTTGAGGCCCCCTCCTCTACCCCCCACACTCAATTTAACAGTGTGAGCCAAAGTGAGAGGCTCTGCAGTTAATTGTGGAATTTGATCAGCCAGGGAGGTCTGATACCCCTACAGCCTCCATCCTCGAAGCAGAAATTCCCAAGTGAGTTGGAATACCAGAGTGATGAAATCAGTGTGTCTAGAGTGCCTTCAGTGATTATTAGCTGTTGGTCAGCTTGGTTAAGATCAAGTTTTACAGCTGTCCTTCTTCCGGAACCCACCCTGACCTCCCAAAGGCATGAATGATCTAAAGGACTTCTGTGTGGGCCCTGCTTAACTTCAGTGATCAAAATCTCTGGTAGTTGCTTATAGAAATACAAATTTAGAGGTGTGCTTGCAGGATTTATTGGCATGGTGCAACAATATGTGCAACTGATTTGAAGTTACACATGACTCATTATTAACATTATTTGATTCCCCCCCCCCCCTTTAGAAAAACATCCCTTTGTGGGGCGCCTGGGTGGCGCAGTCGGTTAAGCGTCCGACTTCAGCCAGGTCACGATCTCGCGGTCCGTGAGTTCGAGCCCCGCGTTGGGCTCTGGGCTGATGGCTCGGAGCCTGGAGCCTGTTTCCGATTCTGTGTCTCCCTCTCTCTCTGCCCCTCCCCCGTTCATGCTCTGTCTCTCTCTGTCCCAAAAATAAATAAACGTTGGGAAAAAAAAAATTTGGTAGAAAAACATCCCTTTGTATTTTTCAAGTGGCTGGTGTAGTGGTAAAGGCAGACAGAATAAAGGTCCCTTTGTTATGTAGTGCCTTTAAATAGCTGACAATTTTGTGTCGTTGACATTGTTTTTAGCCACTGATTCCTAATAACTTGAGAGATCTTTTTGTCCTAGAAGAGTTTGCACATTTACTCTTGCCTTGTTCACTGCATGGAGTGAAAGCTTCTCCGTGATGGAGCCACACTGAAGACACACAAACCCGCAGTGCACTGAGCTACGTTTGTATTGTCTCATGTGGGGTCGCCCTGAGCCAACTCTGACCACTGAGCCCTTGAAATGTGGCAACAGAGAAACAGAATTTTTAACTTCAGTAAACTTTAATTGATTTAAATTTAAATACTGGCATTTGATGCAGTTATTGGAAAACATGAATGTGTTTGAAACAACTTGAGCATGTGAATCTACTTTGTAATAGTATATCTGATGAAGTCGAAATACAGATCACATATTTTGGATGGAAAATCCAAATTGAGATATGCTGTAAATATACACACCTGATTTCAAAGATTTACTCTGAAGAAAAGAATATGAAATGTCTACTATCTTTTTTATTACATGTTCAAAGTATTTTGGATATACTAGGTAAAATGTAATAATTTTTCCCTGTTTCTCTTTACTGGTTTTATTTATTGTTTTTAGTTTTTGTTTTAAATTTTTTTTAAGTTTATTTTTAAGAGAGAGAGAGAGAGGGAGGGAGGGAGGGAGAGACCGAGACCAGGAGCAGGGGAAGGGCAGAGAGAGAGAGGAAGACAGAATCTGAAACAGGCTCCAGGCTCTGAGCTGTCAGCACAGAGTCCTATGTGGGGCTTGAACTCTGAATGGGGAGATCATGACCTGAGCTATAGTCGGCCGCTTAACCAACTGAGCCACCCAGGTGCCCCTCTTTTTACTTGTTTTAATGTGGCCACCAGGAATCCACTGTAGTAGAAATTGAGGCCACAGTGTATTCTCTAAAACCAAAAGATGAGGAGGCACCTGGCTGGGTCAGTTGGTGGAGCATACAACTCCTGATCTTGGGGTTATGAGTTCAAGCCCCACGGTGTAGAGAGTACTTAAAGATAAAATCTTAAATGAGAAGGTCAGGCGTTCATATGCCCAGAGACGTTTGATGTTTTCATCAAGCAGTGTCCCACAGTGTGGTCGACCCAAATCTACACGAGAGGAAATCTGCCAAGTTGTCTTTTGAGAAATCTCCAAATTTGCAGTGATTGCGCAGATGGCACTAAACTAATGCCCATAATGAACTGTAAATAAGGGCATTTGGAAAGGTGCTTGTGAAAAATGGGCTTAATTTTAGGCGACAGAAAACCCTGCTGGATCTTCAAGGGGCACATATGTAAGACAAGCACAGTGTGTTTCTGTATAGTGCTTGCGTTTGGTTGTGTCTGTGATAGAGTGACTGTGTCTCGGCACAGGAATTTCAGAAATCCGGGTGATGGAGCCCACCTGTCACTCATAGTGTGTTACCACCTTTTCTGACAAGGATTAGTCTTCCTTCAATCGCTACGAGGAAAAGTCTGAAAATTCAAGTGGTTAGTAGAGGGCGTGCAAGAGTGAAGCAGTTTTAGCTGAAATAAGATCAGTGAAAAATTCCACCTTTTTAGAGGAAGCAGAAAGCTGGAGGACTGTTTAGTAGCTAAAATGGTGGAAGCGGGTGCCCTTGAGTTTAGGCTGGGACTGAGGATGGAGTGGGGAAGAGGCAGCAGAAGCAAGCAGATCAGAAGATGGTCATGGTTTTGACCATCCTCCTCTTGTCTCTGTTGACCTTCACGTCCGCAGTGAGAAGTAGAAGCTGCTCACCTAGGTGGAGTTTGTCATAGAAATTCCTGGAGGAGAGTAGGTTCACTTGACACAGCTGGGGAATAGGTCATGATTTAAATGAATGCCTTCATGTGAAGGTAGCCTAATATTCACAGGACAGAGACGTTTAGGTGTGTGACAAGGAAATAGACTACCTCGCTTTAAGTCATAAATTATATATCTCGTGAGGATTAACCTTGATTGTCCTCCCAGAACAGTTAATATAGGGTTAACCACAAATTGTATAACAATATATTCACTTTTTGTGTTCATTTTGTAAACGCGTTGCCCCTGCTTTGATTTCTGTTGCCTCTCTTTTACTGGAGTTCTCTCCACAGCCAATGTATAAGTTACACAACAAAATCAGGAGTATTACAATGTGTGGGTAAAATAAAACATGACCTTAATGTTATGAGATCCAAAAATTAAGCCTTATAAATGTGGCACCCGGCCACTAAGGAGTTTTCACCCTCTTTTTGGCATCTTGAACTCCTGGTCCCGGCCTTTGTTTTGATGTCACCTGTTACAAGTTGTTCAGCTCCAGCTTAAATTCAGTTGGCAGGGCATCTGGCCATAGCAGATGAGCTTTTCACAGAGTACTGTGCGTTCTGGGAACAACTAGAAAAGCTGGATGAAACAGTTAATTAAATCAGTTTAATATGTGCATCAGAGTATTTAAAGAGCATCAAAGAAAAGTCTAGAGTTCAGGGGCTAAGATATGAGCAGAAAGAAACCACAGAGAGATTTGCCTAATGTTTCCTGTTGACTTTTTCTTGGCAACATTTGATGATTTACAAAATATGACAAAGAGTCTGAAAACCTGGTCAGAACTTTGATCAGTATCATGGAACTGAAAGAAAGAGAAAAAACAAAAAATACAAACTGGAACTGGAATTGGGTACCAAGGAAGATGTTAAGCAGAGAATCAGACCATGATAATGAATCATTCTAAGGTCAATTGGGTATGAATGTGGAAAAGGGGATCTACCAAATATGGTATCTAAAAAGTTCTAGGTAGATGTAGATGTAAATTTGACAGGTGCAACAATGAAGTGTATAACATCTGAGAAAAAATGATCTTTGAACAAAAATTTCTTTTTTAAATTTTTTAAAATGGTTTTATTTTTAGAGAGAGCAAGCGAGCACGAGCAGGGGAGGGGCAGAGAGAGCGACACAGAAGATCTGAAGCAGGCTCTGCGCTGACAGCAGAGAGCCTGATGCAGGGCTCAAACTCCAAAAAAAGCAAGATCATGACCTGAGTGGAAGTTGGATGCTCCGCCAACTGAGTCACCCAGGTGCCACAGCGAGCAAAAATTTAAGTTGGATATGCAAGTACTGAGTGTAGGGAAAGGTTGATGGATTTGATTGTGTTAAAGTTGAAAACTTTGCCTTATCAAAGGATACTATTAAGAGATTAACACTGTAAGCCGCAAAGTTGGAAAAGATGTTGGCAATGCCTTAAAAAAAAGACTTATAGGCAGAATATAAAAATAATTCTTACGTCCAAAGAAGCAAGGACAGATGGATAATCCAGTATAAAAGGGGGCAGAACACTTAAGCAGGCTATTCCCAAAAGAAGGTATTCTAAGACCAGTAAACATAAAAAGTTGCTTCACTTCTTAAGTCATCAGAGAAATGCAAATTAAAACCACAAAGAGAGATACACTTGTGCTTCTGGGCAAGATGGAATAGCAGCTGAATTTACCCACCTGCTCGAAAGCACCAAAACTCCAACAAAATATATGAAACAACAACTTTCTTGTCCCTGGACATCAGACAACAGAGGATAACAATTCATGACAGACTTGGAACAAAGGAGATGAGCTCTGTGATGGTCCCATTTGCTTCTTTGAGTGAGTTTCCAAGTATGGGATAGGGAGGGGGAGCCGGGCATGATCTGGTAGGCTCTTTTGAATTGAGGGATCTGAGCTGAGAATCCAAGGAGAACAAGGTAGCTGGAGTTTGCAGAACTGAGTGCCAAAGAGGAAAGAACTGTAGAGCGAGAACCCCAGAAACTTCTGGAGGGGCTTCTTATAGTCTTCAGCAGTGGGAATAATTAGCCCTGGATTACATACTGTTCCAGTTCTGTCAAACAAATCCTTTTTAAAAAATTGTTTTTGTGAGAGAGAGAGAGAGAGAGAGAGAGAGCGAGCGAGCGGTAGAGGGGCAGATAGGGGAAGAGAGAATTCAAGTGGGTTCCATCCCATGAACCGTGAAATCATGACCTGAGCTGAAATCAAGAGCCACTTAACTAACTGAGCCACCCGGACACCCCTGCCAAATAAGTCTTGAAAGCAAGATCCAAGGGCACCTGGGTCGCTCAATTAGTTAAGTGGCTTTTGATTGTGGATCAGATATGATCTCATGGTTCATGGGATTGAGCCTCATGTGGGGCTCCTCGCTGACAGTGCAGGGCTTGCTTGGGATTCTCTCTTTCCCTTTCTCACCATCCCTCCCTGGCTCACATGTGTACTCTAGTTCTCTCTTTCAAAATGAATCAACTTAAAAAAAAAAAAAAAAAAAAAGCAAGATCCAAAAAGATCAAAATATTTGCAAGTAATTTAACTGCATCCCAAACCAAAGCTCAAGAAGATAGGAATAATAATGTATTCAGCTCCAAGCAGAGTAAGTTTTCAATGTTTACAATGTCTGATACACCACTAAAGATTAGAGGACATGTAAAAAGGCAAGAATATCTAACTCTCATAATGAGGAAACGAATCAATCAAAACTGATACAAATGTTAGACAAAGATATTAAAAGTGATAGCTTTATTAGTATGTTCCAAAAGGTAAGTAGGGATGCAGAAAAGATAAAGTTCCATGTGTGTATATTGGACATCTCCAAATGGAGGAAGGGAAACAGAAAAAATCCTGGCAGAATAACAGCCAAGAGGTTTCTGAATTGATGAAAAGAAATCTATAGATTTAAGATCAAGCTTAATTGTGAACACAAGCACACACTACAAAGAAAACTATACCAGGTTAGTCAAATTGGTTATAACCAGTGATAAATTCAAAGATCATCCATAAAGTCATATTATGCACAAGAGAATAAATGGAAACATGATGAGAGGCTTCTCCATGCAAATGAGAAAAGAGTGGACCAACAGCTGTAAAATACTGAAAGAAAAAAAAATCAACATATAAATCTTTATCCAGTGAAAATATCTTTTAAAAGTGAATGCAAAATGAAGATGTTTTCAGACATTCAGAATCAGAAAGATTTCATCACCAGCAGACTGTCAATACAAGAAATGTTAAAGGAAGTGCTTCAGGCAGAAGGAAGATGATACCAGATGGAAATCTAGATCTACACAAAAAAATGTGACTGTTGAAATGTTAACTGTATGGAACCAGACAAAACAGGCGTATCAGCCATCCATTAGAAGGCAGCATGATAAGAACAGAGACTTTGAAATCCTACACAAGCTGCTTCTGTTGATTAGTAGCTATGTTACTGCTTTACTTTTCTGAACATCAGTTTCTTTGTATACCAAATGGGGAAAACAGTAGGTACTATGTCTTTAGTTTCTGAGCAAGGAATAATGTAAAGAGACAAAAATACTTAAAATATAATACTGTAAAAATGGCCACAAATTCTTCCCCTCCATGCATCCAGGCCCTTTTAGTGTCTTGGTGCAATTTTTATCAAGAGTAGAATTCGTTTCTCCTTTTGGATTAGTATGTGACTTGTTTTGGCCATTGTATCATTAGCAAGAGGTCTGACAAGTTCACACACACTGGGACTTACCCCCTTTCTGTTATTCAGAAACCTCTGACCACCCTGTCATGAACAAGCCAAGGCTAGCCTACTGAATGATAGGCATATGCCCATACCCAAGCTACCAGCTGGGTGATCATCACATATACGAGAGAAGCCATTGATCACAAGGGACCACAAACAGGGTAACCAGCTGAGGTAATCCAAAAGCCAACACACACAGTTGGAAGCTAAGAAGTTGTTGCTATTTTAAGCCACTGAATTTTGGGGTAGTTAGTTACACTGGAAAAGCAGATTGATACACGTTAGTTAGGGATTCACATACGCATGTCTCAATACATGAATAGACCAAATACACCAATATCAAGGACTTCTACATACTGCTGATTTAAAATAAAAGATTTTACTCGAAATTTAGAAACAAAAGAACATAACTATCAAGTGCTCATCCACGGAGCTAATCTTCTCTGGTTCATTTTCACTTTTTTTGTTTGTTTTCTTGCTGAAGATACCTTGGTAACCTCATGGCACTGTTTTGACGTCATGGGGATGGAAGAACTGGTGAGGAAATCACGAATTGGTGGATTTCCCCCTTTTTTCAGTTTGTAGAGATAGTTCCTCAGACTTTGACATGACTTGGCATTAGAAAAACTTATACTCACACAATGAGATAGCAAGATCAATTGCACCAAAAGGCTAAAATTAAACTCAAAATATTAAATAATGGTAAGGATATGGGACAGGGGAATCTTCTATCTAGCCATGGGGATTGTAAGTTGATAGAAACACTCAGAAAATCTATTTAGCGGTGACTTATAAACATGAGTATAAGAATACATTATTGGCGTGCCTTGGTGATTCAGTCAATTGGGCCTATGACTCTTGCTTTGGGCTCAGGTCCTGATCCCAGGGTCTTGGGATCAAGCCCCACATTGGGCTCTGTGCTAAGCATGTGGAGTCTGCTTAGGATTGTCTCTTTCCCCTTCTTTCTCTGCCCTGCCCCACTTGTGCATGCTCTCTTTCTCTCTCAAATAAATTTTAAAAGAATACATTATTATCCAGCATTTTTTCTTCTCATCATATACATATGTGAACCGAAAAACATATACAAAAGTTTTCAAACCTACATTATTATTATTCATCATAGACCCAAACTGCAAACCATCTAAATATACTTTAACAGCAGAGTGGTATGTTCCTAAAATGGCATACCACTTAGCAATGAAAAAAAGTACCTAATAACATGAATAAGCCTCACCAACATAATGTTGAATTACAGAAGGTGGACCCAGAAGTACGTATTGTATGAATCTACTCAGGTAAAGATGATGTCCGTTTTTGAGAGGAGGTACTAATGGCTGCCACGGGCAATTAGTTTTTTGGCTCCGAGCACATTCTATTTCTTAACCTGCTCAAGAAAGCATGTTGTCTTTTGTCAAATGCTTTCTCTGCATCTATTGAGAGGATCACATGGTTCTTGTCCTTTCTTTTGTTGATGTGATGAATCACTTTAATTTTTTTTACAGATATTGAACCAGCCCTGCATCCCAGGTATAAATCCCACTTGGTCATGGTGAATAATTTTTTTAATGTATTGTTGGAGCCTGTTGGCTAATATCTTGTTGAGGATTTTTGCATCCATGTTCATCAGGGAAATTCGTCTATAGTTCTCCTTTTTAGTGGGGTCTCTGTCTGGTTTTGGAATCAGGGTAATGCTGGCTTCATAGAAAGAGTTTGGAAGTTTTCCTTCCATTTCTGTTTTTTGGAACAGTTTCAAGAGAATAGGTGTTAACTCTTAAATGTTTGGTAGAATTCCCCCTGGAAAGCCATCTGGCCCTGGACTCTTGTTTTTTGGAAGACTTTTGATTACTGATTCGATTTCCTTATTGGTTATGGGTCTGTTCAAATTTTCTATTTCTTCCTGTTTCAGTTTTGGTAGTGTATATGTTTCTAGGAATTTTTCCATTTCTTCCAGATTGCCCATTTTGTTGGCATATAATTGCTCATAATATTCTCTTATCATTGTTTTTATTTCTGTTGTGTTGTTTGTGATATTTCTTAACCTTCTTAGTGATTACAAGAATTGTATTAACTTTGCTGAAATTTATTAAGATGTATACACGTGATTTTTTTTACTTACCTATTTCAAAAGGTTATTTAAAAATTCAGCATTTGTGTTGTCACTGTATTTATATAAATTTATGTATTCATGCTATAGATGTTAAACAGAATCAGCAGTGTGAATACGTCCAAGTTACATTAATAGAAAATCAAATTGCAAAATATATATTATTTTGTTTTTAGTAGAAACAAAACTAAGCAATGCTTATTACCTCATATTGCCTATAATTATTTACAAAATTTATAACTTAGTCTTTTTGGATTATGTAAGTAATTCATCTCCATTATTGAAAATTTGAAAGGGATCAGAATTATATACTGCTAGATACTTGTACTAAGTGATTATAGTGTTTAATGTGTCTATGTGTATGTCATACATGTTTCAAATTAGAATGTTCTTCAATAATATGTTGAATGTTTATAAAAGGTTTGATTATATGAATATGCCATAATTGATTTAACCAACTTCTAGAATGTTTTTGCAGATCGAGACTTTCAACAATGTTGCACGTCCATTTCCCTGTACTGTCACCAATACTGAGTAATATTATTTAAAAAAAGAAGACTAACGTTTTGACAGGCTGGCTTAAATTTTTGCTCACGTGCAAATAACAGACTCAATTTCATCTTGTTTAGAGAGGATAGACAGTAGACAGGACTGCCTACATTTTGGACATTACATCCACACAAGCATTATCTTCGTGACTCTTAGCCATTAACATGAATAAATGAGTTAATGATTACAAGGGAATGAGTCTTGAGGTGCTCCCTATGCCAGGAGTGATACTAAGCTATTATGGTTATTTTATCTCAGTCTGCAGAGGCGTCTTTCATAGATGGAGCAAATATGAAATTAGATATAGGCAAAAGGCAAGTGCTGAGCTTTGAGGAGGTACACGAAGCTATAGTAATTTCATTTTTCTTGCCCTTTGTTTTCCAGGTGAACATAGGGTAGGCCAGCTAATGTGAACACTGTGTTGATATGCATTTTACAGTATAAAACTACCTAAATGAGTTAATATTTTTTACTCTATTTAGATAGATAAATATAGGTTCTTAAATAAGCTCTCTCTGTTCACAGTTCCCATGTATAGGAATTTCAGCTAACAAGGATTGGTTAAATAACACCAGTCCCCCAACAACATGGTCCAAGGTTAAGATACTATGGTATGTTAACTGCCAATAATTACGAAAAGCAGAAATCTCATTGCTCGTTCTTCACAAAAATCACTGGGTGAATAGCAAATGTGCATGATGCCTCATGGACAGTCATATTATACCTTTTGAAGTCTCTCCATGTTTGGCCATCACACATATGTTACTCAGTTTACACACAGGCAGCAAAGCATGTACTTTGCTACCTCCTTGTCCCTAGAGATGAACCCGTGTACCATTTTATAGATACACATAACTGAATGAGGGAATTTGTAATAAAGTTGGAAGCACAGAGAAGAAATGAAAATGGATCACGCCAGAAGTTAAATTTGAATCAAGTATAGAGGTACTTACAGAAGAGAATGCTCACTGGGACTGATGGCTCTATACCATTTGAGAATTTCTACATTTGCAGCCAGAGGGTTTTAGTGAAAATGAACTTACTGATAGAAATGAAAGCACTTGTTATGGCAAAGTGGATGAAAATGTCCCAAGGGAAGTAAGCGAAATGTGACCAGCCCCTCAAAATAGCTTCACATTAAAGAAACTCTGAAAGAAATTTCAGGACATTAAGAGCTCAAAGGATAAAATGTTGGAAGCTGATCCAAATGTTGAAAGGAGTATGGCGATTCTTGATGACCTAGAAAAGATGCTCACTCTGTATCTTAAGTTCTAAGATGAGAAGGCAAACACTAATCGAACTACCCCGATAAATTTTCAACCAGGTTTTCAGTATTTTGCATATTTTAAGTTACAGTGTACTGAATATTTTTTTAATGTTTGTTTATTTTTGAGAGGGAGACTGAGCACAAGCGGGGAAGGAGCAGAGAGCGGGAGACGCAGAATCTGAAGCAGGCTTCAGGTTCTGAGCTGAGCTGTCAGCACAGAGCCTGATATGGGGCTTGAACTCACGAACCATGAGATCGTGACCTGAGTAGAAGTTGGATGCTCAACCAGCTGAGCCACCCAGATGCCCCTGTGATGTACTAAATAGTTACAGTTTTTATCTCCTTGACATATAACCAAGAGAAAAAGGGAGTTTAATGTTTTAACAAAGTTTTTTAAAAAGTCTGAGGATAATCATAAATTTTCCATTGATTATTAAGATTGCACGGTAATTGTTAAGATTGCACACTACTGTGTGAAGCAAGGACCGACTGCCTCTCTTTCAACTTACTAGTGGATGGATGTACCTGATTTTGTATAAGCTGTAAACTGAGGGAATAACATTTCAGTGTTTCTTGGTAACCTTTTACAAACCTATGTAAGATATAAGGACATTACTGACTTGTTTGTGATTTGAAGTGTTCAAATCCTTTCAATTTCTTTAGTGAGATAAAAACACGGGCCTATAAGGCACTAATTTTTCTTTTTTTTTTTAAAAAAAAATTTTTTTTCAATGTTTATTTATTTTTGGGACAGAGAGAGACAGAGCCTGAACGGGGGAGGGGCAGAGAGAGAGGGAGACACAGAATCGGAAACAGGCTCCAGGCTCGGAGCCATCAGCCCAGAGCCTGACGCGGGGCTCGAACTCACGGACCGCGAGATCGTGACCTGGCTGAAGTCGGACGCTTAACCGACTGCGCCACCCAGGCGCCCCTAATTTTTCTTTTTAATTATGAAAGGGTATTGTAAACATTGACCTAGTAAAGAATTCTGTTTTTCTGTTAAAAAATCTAAAGAGATATTCATAGAAACGGGACAAATTTGATGACACCAGGGTCCACACTAGTTAAAAAACAAAACGAAACAAAACCAATAGCTATATTTCCTCAGAATCTTTAAATAGAAGACAGAATATGAAAGCCCCTGACTTCAAACATGCCAGGGATAAGTATCAAGAGCACTGGAAGCCATGGGGTTTGCATTTCCTGGTCAATGATTGATAGACTAGAAGACTAGAAGTTCTTTTGAAACTGTTGTCTCACCAAAGCAAAAGTGTCTGAGAGAGTCTAATGGTTGAGGTCTCATTGATCCTGCAGCTTTTCACCTGAATATTGTTAAGGCCCGTTACACGGTAGAAGCCATTAAACCTCTGTGCCCTTCCTAGCCACTTGAGCTGTGCCAGTGAGTTGTTAGATTATTAGAGATACTTTCTGTGTATAAATGTCCTCTGGGTAATATACAGGGATGGAGGAGAAGAGGATAACCCCAGCAGTGATCATCAGCTACTGCTCTGTCTATCTTTAAGCGAGAGTCTCAGAAACTCATCTTTTTTAAACTCTGATTTCTCGCCATGGTTTTCTTTAATACGAAAACTGCAAATACAGCGCGAATGTTAAGGCCAAAAGCTTCAAAGATTAAATCACTCCTAAGGAGTTGCTTACCAATGTTGGTGTTGGCGTTCTCATGCAGGAAATTTAGATAGGTTGGTGTTCCTAGAAGCTGCTATTGGGATAGTTTTCAAGTTCAGTTAAACTGAATTTCTGGAAAAGCTCATTACAGGGATGTCACCTGTATGCTGCTGGTAAATGCTATATAGCTTTAAACCATCTTCTGGTGATCAGCATCTTTCATTTTATTTTTATTGAGTTAAAGTTTACATAACATGAAATGAACCATTTTAACCTGTAGGATTCGGTGGCATTTTGTACACACAATGTAGTGCAGGTATCACCTCTATCTAGTTGCAGAATACCTGCACTCCAGAATAAAACCCCACGCCCATCGAGCAGTCGCTCTGTGTTCCTTCCTCTCTCCAGCCCCCAGCAGCCACCAATGTGCTATCTATCTCTATGGATTTACCTATTCTGGACATTTCATATAAATGGAACTGTCTCATACATGGACTCTTGTGAATAGCTTCTTCTATTTAGCATCATGTTTTCCAGGTTCACCCATCTTGTATGTAACAGCACTCCATTCCTTTTTGTGTCAGAACATTATCCCATTGTATGTATGTGCCATGTTTTGTCCAGCCATCCACCAGTGGGCATTCGGATTGGCTCCACCTTTTGGCTCTTAATACTGCTATAAACACATGTGTACAAGGATTTGAACATTTGTGTACAGGTACCTGCTTTAAAATACTTTGAGTATATACCTGGGAATGGAATTGCTAGGACTTATAGTAATTGTATGTTTAACTTTTGAGGGACACCAAACTGTTTTCCACTCAGCAGCGTTTATTTGCACCATGTGTGAAGAGAGACCTCTTCTTCCCATTCCTGATACTTCCTCTAGTACACTGTCTGTGACTTTGTCTACCCCAGAAGAGGTAGAGCAGCAGAAGAGGTAGAGAGCTTATTGTTCTCCTTGTGAGTCTGCCCTGGGAATGCATGTCTTTTCTTTTCCTCTGTGCCAGTGTTTGTACTAAAGAGGCCTGTCCTAGTCTGATGCTGATAGGACTGGATAGACAAATACTGCTCTTCTAGTATTCCGTATTCCAGTTAGGATTTAATCTCCAAATTGGCCACTAGCTGAACAAATGTTGATCTGTGTCTTTTCATTTAGTTTTATTTTTCAAGTAGTCTGGGACCTATGGTCAAGTTCAGCATGCTGCTTATTGGGGGTTCCTTTGCAGATGCCACAATTTAGGATATAACAGTTAATGATGCCAGAAGAATTTGAACTTTGTAGTTGAGGCCTGGATTTGGAGGTTTAAAATCTAAAACCCACTCATTTTTAACAATGTCAGCTTGACAAAGTCATCTAGTATTTCAGCTCCAACTTTCCTTATCAATACAGATGGGGAAATTTAGGGCACCTGGGTGGCTCAGTCAGTGGAGTGCCCCACTCTTGGTTTCAGCTCAGGTCATGATCTCACAGTTCATGAGTTCAAGCCCCACACTGGGCTCCATTCTATCATTGAGGAGCCTGCTTGGGATTCTCTCTCTCTCCCTGTCGTCTCCCTCTCTCTCTGGCCCTCCTCTGTTCATTCCCAATCTCTCTCTCTCTCTCTCTCTCTCTCTCTCTCTCTCTCTCTCTCTCTCTCTCTCTCTCTCAAATAAACTTTGAAAAAATTTTTAAAAATGGGGAAATCCTATTTACTTTCCTGGTATAACAAATATACTGTAGGGCTCACTTTAATATCAAACCAAGTACACAATAACATAAGACATAATACGAGAGTAATATTGTATGTAACTCAAGTTTTTGTTTCAGAAATTTTAACATAACCTTATAGTAGTAAATGATTTTTTAGAGTAAAATAATATATCTGAATTTTAAAAACTTGACCACACAATTCCCAGTATGATGATTGCTAACAGGTATATGGTGCAGGTAATTTGGTAAGTGTCTAATCTTCAAGGGTAACTTTTCATGATAACCATTCACCACCCAGCACCTGATGATGCAGCCAACGTGCCTGGCCCCTTCTCTGTCGAGGTCATTTTAAACTCTGGAATTTAAGGAGTGATTTTTATTTTGAAGGAAAACATTTCGAGACAACTCTCTAACTATATAAAGTTTTGTGAATTCGTATGGCATTATCTCTAGATTACCAGAATATATCTCCAGTAAGAAATGCTCTCATCTTTTCAAATTATCTTAGGTAACACGTCACCTTGCCAAACTCTTCGACAGCATTGCAGATCTGCAGTTTGAAGGTGAGGATGTGTCTACCCCCAGAGCAATTGGAATGTACAGCAAAGAAAAAGAATACGTCCCATTCCAAGCTGAATGCGAATGCATAGGCCATGTAAGATATGATTATAAAGTTGTCTATACTAAAGGAGTATTTTGGGGATAATGTTTTTTGAGAGAGGGCACGCACAAGCGAGAGCGGGAGGTGGCGGGGAGAGAATCCTAAGCAGGCTCCATGCCCAGCATGGAGATGACCTGGGGCGGTCCCACAACCATGAGAGCATGACGTGAGCCAAAATCAAAAAGAGTCAATTACTTAACCCACTGGGCCACCCAGGCTCCCCTCAGGGTAATTTTTAAAGGTTGAATTGAACAAGAAAAGAAGTCAACTCCTGTCACATCAGTCGCTGGTTAGTTGCGTGCTCAGAGTTTCCTGTTTGCCCACGTCCAGTATGACTGCTGTGCTGTGCCAAACTCTGCCATGCTTCCCAATTTCTGCTCCTTTGGCTTCAGCACATCAGAGAGTCTCAGAAATGCTAGCAGTCGAGCTGGTCAGGAAGCATTGTCACAGATTGAATGAGTGGACGCCAGAATGAAAAGCCAGTTCAACCCAGTGACCGAGCCTCCTATAAAGCTTATTGGTTTCGTCACAGAGAGTTTGAGGAAAGCAGCACCTTGGCAGTAAAGCCTGTTTTAAAGAGGCTTGTGTCTGGGGCGCCTGGGTGGCGCAGTCGGTTGAGCGTCCGACTTCAGCCAGGTCACGATCTCGCGGTCCATGAGTTCGAGCCCCGCGTCGGGCTCTGGGCTGATGGCTCAGAGCCTGGAGCCCGTTTCCGATTCTGTGTCTCCCTCTCTCTGCCCCTCCCCCGTTCATGCTCTGTCTCTCTCTGTCCCCAAAATAAATAAAAAAATGTTGAAAAAAAAAATTTAAAGAGGCTTGTGGTTCAGGATTGTGATGTGAATGTTGTAAATGGCTGCTCATAAATAAAGTCGACTGAATCTACCAGGCCGATGTCCCATACTCTTAATTACCACGTGCACAGACAGTTAAGGCAGCATATTCTCTTCTTGCACAGCCAAATACCTGAAAAATATTCTTAATGGTTAAGTGCAAGAATGGCTCATTATGATTTATGAAAGCATTCTTGGCGTTTTCAGATGATGTAGAGAAATTGCATCTTTTTATGATGATGCTTGAGCAGATTGAGTTAATCCAGAGAGTCACGGAGAACATAGCCTCCATTACAGAACTGTTGAGGTTGAGGCAGGTTCCTTAAATTGTCCCTTGCTGAAATGTGATGGGAGCCTTTAAAAAAAAAAAAAAAAAAACAAAAAAAACAGGGGTTTTCTTTATTCCCCTCTGTTCCTTTTTAATATTGTACCAAGAAATCCTGCCAAATGAAGGGGAAGCAGATGGTGGAATACTTTGATTAAAGTGTATTTTTTGATCTCTTGGGGTCTTTAGGATATTATTACAGTGATTAGAAAAAGTCACCATAAACTATCTTGACAAAAGCGTGTTGCTGTCTGGTAACCTCCCCTGCAGACTGGTAAGCCGACTGGCGTAGTGCCCAGAAGGACGACAGTCCATTTGACGGATGTGGTTGTCACTAGCAGGAGCCCTTGGTATTGAAAGTTTTCACGGTGCTCTAATTTATTCTGTATAAGCAAGTTAGGCTAGAGACTCGAGCATATACCACATTCAGTCTCTAATTGCCTTTGTTTTATAAAAAGATGCTCTTTACGTCTTTCCCTCCCTGTGCTTTTATGATTGGTTCCTCCCAAATTAGACTATTTGTATTTTGTTAGATTAGTGTTTATTGAATACCTACTATGTGCCAGATGCTGGGTTAAATTTCTGGGGATCCAGAAATGAACAAGACATGTTCACTGTCTTGGAGGAGCTCTTAGTTTTCCTGGAAGAAATGGGTAATTATAATGAATTATAATGAAGAAATGGATAATGATAATGGGAAGTGGTAATTGTTTTCACAGAGGATTGGGAAGAGGCTGATGAAATATCAGAAAGGGGAGGGTTTGAGCAACATCGCATCAGTTTATTTCTCAAATCATGCTGAACGAAGTTGCCACTCTTGGCATATTCGTCTGAGCACGAGGCGATACATCACCTTATATGTGTATTCAGTCTTCCCAGATGGACTGGAAAGTTCTTGATAACAGGTGGCCATGTTGAGGACCTGGATTCCAGAGTACTCTGGGATATGCTCACATGCTGTCTGATTTACTGAAAGAACTAGTTGCTGGGTAACATCAAGAGTTGGGCTTAGTGACCCAGTTGGACTTAGTCATGGTGAGACTGGAGACCCTGAACTCAGGCAGGTGAACAGTGTCCCATTACGTAGTCAGAGGAGAAAGCTCTCGGGATGTTGGGCCCGCTGCCAGCCAGTGCTTCCTTTTTCTTTCAGTAGAGAAGGCTGTCAGCTCATCAACTACCTATCACTCTTTCCAAGTCCTCTGGAGAAAGATACTCTAGGAATGAATGTTTCTGCCATCTTCACAGAGGCAGACAAAGAAAACAGTTTTAACATTTTCACAATCTCATGTGGTCTTTGGAATTTATTTATTACAGTCATTTTTTATTGAGGTCGATTATTTGCAAATAGTATGTGTATTCTTTTTGTTACGTAACACCCATGGAAACACATATGCGGGTAAATATAACAAAGCATATTTGAACATAATAGAAAACTGGGTAAAATATATTTGTGGGGGCAAAATAAACTTGGGTTTTTTTAAAACAAAGATTAACTTTCACAAGTCAGCAGTTGTCCTCTCTCTTACACTTTCCTGCTGTCTAATTTTTGACAAGTGTGAAGATGAGAGCCAGTAGGGAATATAATTAAGACACTTGCTGAAAATACTTTGTCTTAAGAGTAAGAAATAGGAAGATTTTAGAGAATTTTCAGTATATTTAAAAATTATCAAAAAGAAACATTTTTAAAAAATCAATCTGCCATTATTCCCAAAGCTCTAGAATCTTACTCTAGCGTATTACTCTGTAGATGGCTGTGATGTTTGGTTTCTCAGAACACTGTGCATTACTACAGGGGGTCTCAATCCAGGACCCCCTTGTCTTCACATCTGAGAGACAGATAGTTGAGAACACATGTGTTGAGGCTACAGAAAGTTACTGGGCCGTCTAGCAGGTGAAATGAGATGAGCGCTATCCTGGGAGAGGACAGGTTCGTATAGGAAGGACTTCATCCGTTGTTGTTCGTCTTCCATTTGTGTTCTGCCTCTTCCAGTTTTCTCTGTGGGTTTAAAATAAGTCCACCCTAGGCCCCACCGTCCACATGGCCTTTGAGCTTATAGGAGGATGGAATTTTCCCTCTTCCGTAGTTCAGCCTGTGCTGAATCATTTCATTTTGCTTCAAAAGGTGGAAACGTGGCTGCTGCAGCTTGAACACACTATGCAGGAAACTGTGCGACATTCCATCACAGAAGCCATAGCAGCCAGTGAGGAGAAACCAAGGGAGCTGTGGATCTTCGATTTCCCTGCTCAAGTTGCACTAACAAGCTCGCAGATCTGGTGGACGACAGATGTAGGGATAGCCTTCAGTAGGCTGGAGGAAGGCTATGAAACGGCCCTAAAGGATTTCCACAAAAAACAGGTATTTTATAGATTCATAATTTTGAGACTTGACGGGACTTGAAGAGGTAAACATTCATTCATTCATTCATTCATTCATTCATTCATGGAGGGCCTTCTGTGTGCCAGGCACTATGCTAGGACTATTTCAGCAATCAGTTGTTTAACTTTTTCATTTTCTAGCTTTGTGTTATCCTTCTAGTTTGCTGCAGGGGTTAAAAAAAATCTCATCCATTATCCCCCAAAGCTCTAATATGTCACAGTTACCTAGATACTGTGCCTATTTCTTTGCTTCTGTGTAGGACTCTCTTCATCTAGGCTAATGATGTATTTATTACAAAATATGTACATGATTTGAATGACTCAGAAAGATGGAGGGCTGTTCAGCAAAGACAGATGTTTTCATGTATTTTGGGTTTTGGTTAATTATAAGTCACAGATGAGCAATTTTGGAAAACAACCTATTTTGAATTCCATGTTATTCGCCCCAGTTAGGCTATGACCTCTACTTAAGCCTCCCATCTTAAGGTGAGCTCATAGTTGTGAAACAATTCAGAGATAAGGCCTTTCTGTCGGCTTTTCGATTAAGGGAATACTAGGCTTGAAAGGTATTTAAACATTAGTGTGTCTGCCTTTTTGTTTTGAGTGGATCAAGTGTCAATCGAGAGATATTAAGTAACTTGCCCCGTGTCGTACAATGTGTAAGTAACACAGGCAGGGGCAGCAGAAGTCAGAATGCTTTCCACGTCTCTCCATTACTGGTCCTCCTAGCAGTACTTGTAACTCAGTCCCTTAAAAATCAAATAGATTCAGAGGGGGAAGGATATTTGTAACGTTAACACATTCAGGGATTCTAGGTTTTAGCGGGTGCTGATTATTTCTTTTAATTTTGCTTTAATCTTGAGTGGAGACAACCTGATTTGTTTATGTTACTAAGAGTTTTTGTATTGTTTGCTTTTGGGGAGGAATATATTCTTGATAATCACCTTGAGGAAACTAGGGCATTGGTTTAAGTTACAGGATTAGATTTTTAAAAGTGGCTGGTTTCCTCCTAGGGTCAAGAGCTTTACAGTTCTAGTTGCTGCCCCTTGGATGAGGAAGCTAAGTAGTTAATTTTTTTTTTCATCAACCTTAATAGTAAATTAAATTGCAATTAATTATATTATGGTTTTATTATAAAAATACCTTTCTGGTTAATTCATTGATATCTGTGCTTTTATTGTAAGTATGTTCATTATCTGTGAAGTAAGAATTTTTAAAAATAGTTACAATATCCTTTTTAAGTTTCAGGTATAATCAATCATTGCTCAGACTTAAATTTTTCAACATAGATCCTCCTCCTCTATTTTTCCCTCACTTCATTTAATGGTCTCCTTGCTTCCAGTGTATCATTTTGTGTGATTATTAGGATATTCAATTGCTTAAGACCGTAAATGATATTTTATGTATATTTCTTCTATCAACTTTATTATTTTCGATTTCATGATTTCTTATTAATGTTTATTATTAAAAATTAAGAAGAAGAAAGTATGGGGCACCTGGGTGGCTCAGTCAGTTTAGCTTCTGACTCTTGATTTCGTCTCAGGTCATTATCTCCCTGTTCGTGAGCTCAAGTCCCGAGTTGGGCTCTGTGCTGAGTGTTGAGCCTACTTGGGATTCTCTTTCTCCCTTTCTCTGCCCCTATCCTGCTCAAGCTTTCTCTCTCTCTCTCAAAATAAGTGAATAAACATTTTTTAAAAAGATTTAAAAGTGTTAATTAAAAAAAAAGGAAGGGGCACCTGGGTGGCTCAGTCGGTTGAGCCCCCGACTTCACCTCAGGTCATGATCTTGTGGTTTGTGAGTTTGAGCCTTGCATTGGGCTCACTGTCAGTACAAAAGCCGGCTTCAGATCCTCTGTCCCCGTCTCTCTGCCCCTCCCTACTTGTACTCTCTGAAAACTAAATAAACATTAAAAAATGTGTTTCTAGGTATTTTTTTGATGAACAAAGTATAAATTGAAAAAGGAAAATAACTTTTCTTTCTTTCCTTCCTTCCTTCCTTCCTTCCTTCCTTCCTTCCTTCCTTCCTTCCTTCCTTCCTTCCTTCCTTCTATATCCAGGTCAGTTTGCATATAGTGCAATAATGATTTCAGGAGTAGAATTCAGTGATTCGTCCCCTACATGTAACGCCCAGTGTTCATCCCAACAAGTGTCCTCCTTAATGCCCATCACCCATTTAGCCCATCCCCCCCACCCAAAACCCTTCCAGCAACCCTCAGTTTGTTCTCTGTATTTAAGAGTCTCTTCTTTTTTGTCTCCCTCCTTGTTTTTATATTATTTTTGCTTCCCTTCCCTTATGTTCATCTGTTTGGTATCTTAAATCCCACATATGAGTGAAGTTACATGATATTTGACTTTCTCTGAGTAATTTTGATTAGTATAATACACTCTAGTTCCATCCATGTTGTTGCAAATGGCAAGATTTCATTCTTTTTGATTGCCAAATAAAAGTCCATTGTATGTGTGTGTGTGTGTGTGTGTGTGTGTGTGTGTGTGTGTGTGTGTATGTGTATATATATATGCATGCCACATCTTAATCCATTCATCCATCGATGGACATTTGGGCTCTTTCCATACTTGGGCTATTGTTGATAGTGCTGCTATAGACATTGGGGTGCAGGCACCCCTTTGAAACAGCACACCTGTATCCTTTGGGTAAATACCTAGTAGTGCAATTGCTGTTTTGTAGGGTACTTCTAATTTTAATTGTTCCATACTGTTTTTCAGAGTGGCTGCACCATTTTACATTCCCACTAGCAGTGCAAAAGGGTTCCTCTTCTCTGCATTCTCGCCAACATCTGTCATTGCCTGAATTGTTAATTTTAGCTATTCTGGTGTGAGGTGGTATCTCATTGTGTTTTTGATTTGTATGTCCCTGATGATGAGTGATGCTGAGAATTTTTTCATGTGTCTGTTAGCTATCTGGTTGTCTTCTTTGGAAAAGTGTCTACTCATTCTTTTGCCCATTTCCTCACAGCTATTTGTTTTTTGGGTGTTGAGTGTGATAAGTTCTTTCTAGATTTGGGGTACTAACCCTTTATCTGATATGTCATTTGCAGATATCTTCTCCCATTCTGTTGGTTACCTTTTAGTTTTGCTGATTGTTTCCTTCACCGTACAAAAGCTTTTTATCTTGATGAGGTCCCGGTAGTTCATTTTTCTAAAGTTTGTTTGTTTGAGACAGAGTGTGAATAGGGGAGGAACAGGGAGAGTGCGAGGGAGGGAGGGAGGGAGGGAGAGAGAGAGAGAGAGAGAATGAATGAATCCCGATGTGGGGCTTGAATTCACAAACCATGATATCATGACCTGAGCTGAAGTTGGATGCTTAACCAACTGAACCACCCAGGCACGCAATAGTTCCTTTTTGCTTTTTTTCTCTTACCTCCAGAGACCTGTCTAGTAAGAAGTTGCTGTAGCCAAGTTCAAAGAGGTTGTTGCCTATTTTCTCTTCCAACATTTTTTTAAATTTTAAATTTTATTTTTTAAAATTTACATCCAAATTAGTTAGCATCAAAAATTAAAATTAAAAAAATTAAAAATTAAAATTAAAAAAATTAAAAAGAGAGATTGTTAACTAATCCAACTAGTTAGCATCTACTGAGAGGATCACGTGGTTCTTATCCTTTCTTTTATTGATGTGATGTATCACATTGATTGATTTGCAGATATTTAACCTGCCCTGCATCCCAGGAACAAATTCCACTTGATCATGGTGAATAGTTCTTTCAATGTATTGTTGTATCCAGTTGGCTGATATCTTGAGAATTTTGACATCCATGTTCATCAGGAAAATTGGTCTGTAGTTCTTTTTAGTGGGGGTCTTTGTCTGGTTTTGGAATCAAGGTAATACTGGCCTCATAGAGGGAGTTTGGAAGCTTTCCTTTCATTTCTATTTTTTGGAACAGCTTGAAAAGAATAGGTGTTAACTCTTCTTTAAATGTTTGGTAGAATTCTCCTGGAAAGTCTTCCCGCTCTGGACTCTTGTTTTTTGGGAGATTTTTGATTACTGATTCAAATTCTTCACTGGTTGTAGGTCTGTTCAGATTTTCTATTTCTTCCCATTTCAGTTTTGGTAGTTTATATGTTTCTAGGAATTTGTCCATTTCTTCCAGATTGCCCAATTTATGGCATATAATTGCTCATAACATTCTAGTCTTATTGTTTATATTTCTGCAGTGTTGGCTGTAATCTCTCCCCTTTACTTCTTGATTTTATTTATTTGGGTTCTTTTTGTTTTTGATCAAACTGGCTTGGTTTTATCAACTTTGTTAATTCTTTCAAAGAACCAGCTCCTGGTTTCATTGATCTGATCTATTCTATTTTTTTTTTTTTAATAGCATTGATTTCTGTTCTAATCTTTATTTCCCATCTTCTGCTGGTTTTGGGCTTTATTTGTTGCTCTTTTTCCAGCTCTTTTAGGTGTCAGATTAGGTTGTGTATCTGAGATCTTTCTTCCTTCTTTAGGAAAGCCTGGATTGCTGTGTACTTCCCTCTTAGGACTGCCTTTCCTGTGTCCCAGAGGTTTTTGGCTGTCATGTTATCATTTTCATTGGCTTCCATGTGCTTTTTCATTTCCTCTTTACTTTCTTTGTTAACCCATTCATTCTTTAGTAAGATAATCTTTAATCTCCAAGTATATCTAGTCTTTCCAATTTTTTTTCTCTTGGTTTATTTCGAGTTTGATAGCATTGTGGTCTGAAAATATGCACGGCATGATCTCGATCTTTTTGTACTTGTTGAGGGCTGATTTGTGACCCAGTATGTGATCTATTCTGGAGAATGAAGGAAAATAATGTTTAGAAAACTTAACCATAGCATTCACAGATTCTCTTCCCATAGATAACCATGGATGACATTTTGGTACAGAGACATCAAAAATTTTTCCTCTCTCTGTCTTTTTTTTTTTTTTTTTAATGTTTTTAATGTCTGAAGGAGAGAGATACAGAGCATGAGTGGGGGATGGGCAGAGAGAGAGGAACACAGAACCACAGAAGTTCCAGGCTCTAAGCTGGCAGCACAGAGAGCCCGACACAGGTCCTGATCTCACAAACCCTGAGATCATGACCTGAACCAAAGTCGGACGCCCAACTGACTGAACCATCCAGGTGCCCTAGTCTCTCTCTTTCTATGTGAATGTGTAGACACCTCTCTCTCTCTCTCTCTCTCTCTCTCTCTCTCTCTCTCTCTCTCTCTCTCTCTCTCTCTGTATAAACACACAAGCGTGTGTGTGTGTGTGTGTCATTGCCTAGCTATTTATATAAATAAATTTTTGTTCTGATATATATCCATGTATCTAAATCTACACAGAAAAAGTAGTTTGTTGTTTTTTTACCTTCAAACATTATTACTTTATATTTTCACTCAATATGTTATCTACATTTTTGCTTGTCGTAAATTATATATGTATATAAATTGACACTAAAAACCACCAAATAGTATTCCTTTATATGGATATACCAGAATTATTTCCTGCCTCCTCTGGGTCTAGTCTGAGAGTCTGAGTGTTTAGGCGGCCCTGTTGTAGGTTCTGTGGTTCCAACAGTGAAGGTCCTCCTTTCAGTGTGCTTGTGTTCGAGTTAACTGTTAATAGATTTTACCTCACAAGGACATTGCAAACCTTTATTCTGATCTCCATGTCCTATTTTATATGCTGCTGTTTAATTTTTTTTAATCAACCTTTACTTGTGTTACTTTATTATTATTTTTTTAATTTTTGAGAGAGATTGACAGAGTGTGAGCGGGGGAGGGGCAAAGAGAGAGAGAAACAGAATCCGAAGCAGGCTCCAGGCTCCAAGCTGTCAGCAAAGGGCCCAACATGGGGCTCGAACTCAGGAACCGCAAGATCATGACCTGAGCCACTCAGGCGCCCTACTTGTGTTACTTTAAATCTTAGATTTATCAACATATTTAGCAGTGACTTTGCTCTTTTTTTTTTTAACCCCATTTCTTATTTTGAAATTCATTTCCTTTCTTCTTGTAATGTATCTCTTAGGGGTTGTGAAGTGATGGATAATAAGTAGGAAATTTTTTGATCCCTTTATTTTGATTTCCTTCTTCATATTTGAATCCTAGATTTCTTATTTAAAAAAATTTTTTTACTATCCATTTATTTTTGAGAGTGAGAGAGAGACAGAGCATGAGCAGGGTAGGGGTGGAGAGAGGGAGACACAGAATCCGAGCTGTCAAAACAGAGCCGGACGCAGGGCTTGAACTCAGGAACAGTGAGATCATGACCTGAGCCAAAGTCAGACGCTTAATCGACCGAGCCACTCAGGCACCCTGAGGCCTAGATTTCTAAGTTGAGAATTACTTACTTTCAGAACTTTAAAAATATTGTATTATCTTGTGCCCATCATTGTTTTTGTACACTTTAGGTCAAATTATTTTTACTTCATAAGCAATCTGTCTTTGGTCTTTGGTTCCTTTTATAATCTTTTTCTTTTTGTGGTTCTGATGTTTTATTCTATTGTATCTAGTTGTAGATTCCCCCCTGACCCCCCGTCCCCCACCACTGCTTTTAAAATGCAGCCTGCTAAGGACTTTGTGAACTTCTTGAATCTTCAGTTACATGTCTGTCTTCAATTCTGGAAAAGTTCTCTCCATTTTTTGTTTGATCGATGCCTTTTTCCATTTGCTGTATTTTCTTCATTTACAATTTAATCTGCTATATGTTGGGGTTTCTCATGCTGTCCTTCCTCTCTTTTAACCTCTATCTCATATTTTCAAACTCTGCATTATTTGTGTTGTAATTTAGGTACCTTTTTTTTTAGGTAACTTTTTGAATAGTTTATTATTTGGTAATCTTTACATCCAACATGGGGCTCAGACTTACAACCCCCAGTTTAAGAGTTGTGTACCCTACCATCTGAGCAAACCAGGACCCGCTCAGGTGATGTTTCGAATCTATCCTCCACATCACTAATATTTTTTTTCTTATAGGTTGATGATGAAGAAAAAAGAATCTAGGTCCAGATTATGTACATTAAAATGTCAACTCATTCGCTGTGGTTCATTAGCTGTGTTGCCTTGGGTGTCTTAAATAACCACTCCGTGCCTCAGCATCATAGTCTGTAAAACAGTAATAATAACAGCACCTGTATCACAGTATTGCTAGGATTGCGTTAATGCATTTAAAACACCATTTAATTTTTTTTCAACGTTTTTTATTTATTTTTGGGACAGAGAGAGACAAAGCATGAACGGGGGAGGGGCAGAGAGAGAGGGAGACACAGAATCAGAAACAGGCTCCAGGCTCTGAGCCATCAGCCCAGAGCCTGACGCGGGGCTCGAACTCACGGACCGCGAGATCGTGACCTGGCTGAAGTCGGACGCTTAACCGACTGTGCCACCCAGGCGCCCCTAAAACACCATTTAAAAGTGCTCGACAAAATTATTTTTTTTAATTTTTTAAATGTTTATTTATTTTTGACAGAGAGAGAGAGAGAGAGAGAGACAGAGACAGAGACAGAGCATGAGCGGGGGAGGGGCAGAGAGAAAGGGAGACACAGAATCTGAAACAGGCTCCAGGCTCTGAGCTGTCAGCACAGAGCCTGATGCGGGGCTTGAACCTACAGACCATGAGGTCATGACCCAAGCTGAAGTTCGATGCTCAACCAACTGAGCCACCCAGGTGCCCCACAAAGAGCTGGACAAAATTTAAGTTAGCCATTGTTGCTGTTGTGAAAATGGCAATAACAATGGTGTCTGACATGATGCATAATTAATTACCCCCATAATTTATCATAAAGATTTATTTATCATAAAGATTTTAAATCTACAAAAAAATGAATTGTGTAATGATCTGCAAACCTAACACCAAGATTCTGCAGTTAACATTTTAGTTTATCATGCTGTCTGTGCTTCATCCACCCCTCTGTAGATCCCTCTTTCCACCTTCTTTTTATTCATTTTAAAGGGAATTGCACATGCCAGTAATCTGTACCTATAAACATTGCAATATAAATATTCCTTTTGTCAGTTTAAGTTTGATTATTATACCTCAATTTCCCAAATTTCTTTTTAGTTCTTTAAAAATCTCTTCAGCATGGCTTTTATTTTTTGTCTCAATTATTTTAAAGAGACCTTTTTAATAGTCTGATTTAGATTGTTCTAATGCTAGTTCTTTTAAGGCTGGTTATTCTGTTAAATTGAATTTGGTTTTTTTTATGTTCATTTTTAAGTTTATCTAGGTTTGTTTTCTCTGTAGGAATTCTGTGTGCCACAGAGAGAGCATGTGTCTCTATCGTGTGTGTTCTTCTTTCTTCTAGGTTTCCACAGGTTTTGTGGATTCTGGATTAATTTTGTGGTTGATTACTCGGTTTAGGATTTTCAGATCCCTTGGCATAGGCTTGAGGTTTTGATATCTCGTAGGGGACTTTTTTCCTCTCCAAAAGCCCAAGATATTTCAGGCTTTCACCTTGCTTCTCTGAGCTGGGGGGTTTGAGTTTTTCTAGAGTCCTTTATTAGACTCTCTACGACTCTGAGGATCTCAATTCTATGTCAGGGTCTCAATTCCAACTCCCAGCCTTGCTCAGGAAGTGTGAGAGACAGAAATGTGTTCCCGTGTAGCAGTTTAAACCTCAGTCTCTGGATGTTTGAATCTCTACCCAGATCCCACTTTAGGGTGCTGTGGTATTAGCATATTAGCTACATTCCACTGTTGTGCCTTTTGAGGCACATTCCTGGCATCAGGGACTGTCACACACACACCCTGCCCCCCAGCATCTTCTCCTCCTCTCATGCCCTTATCTCCTTCGGCATCTCTCGTGTTTGACTGTGGACTTGGCACATGAGTGGATTTTTGCTTTATTTAAAATAAAGCAGTTAATAAAGGAGTTGCTCATTCATCTTAATCCCGTATGTTGCAGAGTATCTGTTGTTATTATTACTACTTAATCCGGGCCATTAGGTTATTTTTTTAAATTTGGGCTACCATTAACAATCCTACAGTAAACAGCCTTGTATGTACGTACATACATACATGTTGCACATATTTTTCTTTATTTTTTCGGGATAAACTGCCAGAAGTAAAAATGCTAGGTCTGAGTATAACTCAGTTAAGCCTTTGGAACATTGTGCAAATTGAACTTCCCAGTATCAGTGTATGAGAAGTGTCCACTCTCTATCCTGTCAGCAACATCAAGTTGATTCTTTTTATTCTTATAACTAAAGGTGGTCATATCCCAAGAGCTTCAGCGTATTCCACTAATGAACAGAATTTAGGTGTTTTTTTTCCCTCCCTTAAAATAGTTTAAAAATTTTTTACTTTAAGAGTTACATAATGCTTCTTTTTCATGTTGAAGGAGAAGCAGTGAAGAAGGTTGATGAAAAAGGCGTTTATCTGCTTAATTATGAAACACTTCCAGTACAAATTGAAATGTTTGACAGACCAGCCAACAGATGCCTTCAATACAGTGTTTCCATTTTGTAACTGATACTAATATGCATATTAGAGAAGCTAACATGTGAATATGGTCGAGGCTATAGTGTGGTTCCTGAGAAGTGTGCCCATCTACACTGAAACCTCTTCAGTGTTCTCTCTTTAAAAATGGATGTAACCATCTGCTGGAGTTTGTTTTTAATTAAAATTACTTGTGCTAACACTGTGAGCGGTTTTTAAAATGAACGTTATTCCTTTAAAATAGTTTCCTTTTACAGCTGAGATCAGAGTTGGCTGTAATTAATGATCTACCTGCACAAGTAATTTCTTTGCTTAGTCCTCACCTGCAAATTGTAGTGAGACAAATTAATTATTTTAACCTCTGTTTTTTCCTTTAGACATACTGTGATTTTATGTTAGATAATGTTGGGATTAAAGGCAAAAATACTGCATTTTGGATACACATCCTTGCCTTGCCAGAGTCTTTGAAAATACTACAGATAGAATAAATTTAATTCCTCAGCTTTGAGGGTTCCTTGGCAAAAGTCTTTTGTTTTGGCAGCTTGGGAGCTGGTAAGAAAGATTTTTTACTCTTCCTTTATTATTAAGCTGTGTGGAAATCATCAAAGAAGTGGAAACATTTTGGACTTGAAAAACTTAATTATTACTGTGCTGGGACATGACCCCGACTTCTTTCAGTGGGACTCAAGATAAGTGATGTGAAACAATCCATCCCCCCCCCCCCCACAAGGACTAAATAATGTATATAAGGAAGAAACTCTGATTTTGCTTCTTAAGGCCAATATTTGGCCTCATTTTTAGTCATTGACCGAGAAATTCTTTGAAAAGCAATTGAATACAATGTTGATAGTGTTCTTACCTTAGTGCATGAATAGGGAAAGCCTCTGAAGGCTGAAGCTACCCAGTGTATACTGGACGGAAGTTTTTGCTTTTGCCTCTTTATAAAAGTGTGATTTCATAGCCTCGTGCTTTCTAATATAGCAGGAACCCATGAGGAGAGCAATACTCTCTACCTCTCCTCTCTGTTAAAAGAAACATTTGCCATAATTTACCAACCTAGTAGGCTTTTATTCCATGATGCATGAATCAGACAGCATCCAGTTTAACAGGTAGAAGGAAGCACCAAAGAGCTGATAAGGCACCAGATTTTTATAGACCAAGTGAGCAGGAACAAGGAAATTATACTGGGCATTTGCTGCTAGGTTATGTCAGGGTTACTTTGCTCATATGAGACAAAGGGAAGTCTTGCAGTGGTTCAAGTAACTTGTGCTGAGCTGGCAGGTGCTGACAAGTTGACCTAGGCCTGCCTTTCTGGGAAAGCTGAGCATAGAAACTCAAGTTTTGGTGTGCTGACACAGGGTTTAGCATCAGTGACTCCATCTTGGACTTAACTGGTTACTGTGACACAGCAAAAATTTTATTGCATGACCAGCAAGAAAAAAAAAAATCATATTGTATCTGGATATACTGAACTAGATATCTTGAGGAATGCCTAGAAGTTGATAACAGATGAAATTGAACTGATAATTAAGAGCAGGTAAAACCATGGGGCGCCTGGGTGGCTCAGTCGGTTGAGCGTCCGGCTTCCGCTCAGGTTATGATCTCACGGTTTGTGAGTTCGAGCCCCACGTCGGGCTCTGTGCTGACAGCTCACAGCCTGGAGTCTGCTTCGGATTCTGTGTCTCCCTCTCTCTCTGCTCCTCCCCCACTCGTGCTCTGTCTCTGTCTCTCTCTCAAAAATAAATAAACATTAAAAAAAATTTAAAAAAAAAGAGCAGGTAAAACCACAGGTGAGACATATGTAAAAAACTGTTAGAGTGATAAGCCTATTTTATCCAATGAAATTCCAGGGAAATTACAAACTCAGATTCAGTTAAAAAAAAGACATGTAGGAGGGGTCTCTGGTCAGTGATAAGGAGTAAATGTAGAAGAAATGGACTACTGGAAACAGTTCTGTCTCTTGTATATCCTGAGAGATTATCAGTGGGTCTATTTGCTCCCAGGAGAAAGCCCAGAGAAGTGCTTCATGAACACTGCGAGATACTTATTGAGGACTTCTGCTGTGACTACATCTTGACCCTAGAGATCTAGTTGGGCAGCTTTTTCTTTTAAAGATGGGGTAGAAATATTTTAGTCTTTCTGGGCCGTATAGTGTATTTCACATCTACTCATTTTTGCTGTTGCAGTAGGGAAGAAATCATAGGCAATTTTTAAATACATAGGCATGATGGGGTTCCAATAAAACTTTATTTATAAAAACTGGTAGTGAGCCAGATTTTGCTAGTGGCTACTTTGGCTACATCTGTAGAACAGATACTGAAGTAACTGAAAATCTCTACAGTGAGAGATATAAGAGAAAAAGAGTTTTGTTACCGATATATGCCATGTGAGTCCACTCTGATCCATTAATCCAAGAATTGTTTCTTTGAGTAGACTGTAACAATAAATTTTTGCAAGTTAAGAGAAGAAAGAAAAAAAAAGGGGGAGGGGGCAAAGGAAAGGAACTATAACTTATTATGAGAAGAGATTTTAAAAAGACCGTATAATCTGATGTGTGTTTCTATGCTAAATGTTAAGTCAAAAACCTAAAATAAACAGGTGATTCTCCATAAACACTCTTTCTGAAATAGATTTTAAATGACGTAGAAACTTGAGTAGACCAGTAACCACAGAAATAATTGAAACGGTAATTAAGGTTGTTGAAGTTGCATACCCACACCCTAAGTTGAGCCCTGCTCCAGTGGTTTCATCAGAAGTTTAAAAAAATAAAAGTACCATTATATATCAACTCTTCTAGAGTGTAGAAAAAATGGAAAATCATTTTATTCATTTTACAGAGTGCTAATAAACATTGCAAAACACAGACATTGATAAAATATGAGAGACAATTCTGTTGGACAGTCTCATGAACTAACCTATCCTCTTTTTTTGGTCTGGAGTTTTCACTTAACACTGTTGGAAGACAATCTATTGTGGGTCTCAGATTTTGTACATTTTTTGAGCAGAGGTACTTATTGCCTTTGTTCTAGACTATCTTCGCAAGAATGTTTGTATAACAAACATCCTTAGAAGACAGTGTTTCTCTCCAGAGCAAAGGGCAGATTGGCTTACTCTCCAGTAAAATAAAGATAAAATCTTCCAGGGCAAAGGTCAGACATGCTTACTGTCTGTTAGAAAAGTTTAGGTTCCCTAAACTCAAGGTTCCTCTCCTATGACACAGCTCACAGCATTCACAAGCCTTATGTGGCTCTTTTGGGATTATCCTTGAAAAGCTGGGGGTCAGGAACTGGTGTAAATGTTGATACTTTGATACTAAATACTATTGCTCTAATGAACCCTCTTTTATCTGTGACTCAGAGGCTCTGTGTCTTCTGCCAGCATCCCTTAATGTCTGCCAGAATGACTTTAGCATGCAAGTAGAGTAAAATCTCAGACCCGTCTCATTTCTTAACAAGCATGTTGTTACATGTATTAGAAGTTCCTTCTTTTTTGTTTCTTAGAATTGCATTGCATAACTATACCACGCTTTGTTTATTCTGTTGATTGACCCTGGGGTTTCCAGTTTGAGGAGACTATTTCTAAAGCTGCTTGGAGCATTCTTATCCAAGTCTTTTGACCTATATTTTCCTTTCTCCTGGGTAAAGTATCTAAAAGTGAAATGGCTGAATCATAGGAAAGGTATATGTTTACCCATTTAAAAAAAAAACTGCCAGACAGTTCTCCATCCTTACATTCCCATTAACAAGGTGACACAATCCTAGTTGCTTCATATTCCGGCCAGTATTGGGCGTCATCAGTCTTCACAATTCTGCTGGATGTGAAAGAGTCTCTCACTCTGTGTGTGTGTGTGTGTGTGTGTGTGTGTGTGTGTGTGTGTGTGTGTGTGTGTGTTTAACTTTATTTTATTTGAGAGAGAAAGAGAGTGAGAGTGAGAGTGAGAGAGAGAGAGAGAGAGAGAGAGGGAGGGGGGAGGGAAGGAGGGAGGGAGTCCCAAGCAGGCTCCATGCTTAGCATGGAGCCCGATGCAGGGTTCAATCTCATGGTTGTGAGATCATGACCTGAGCTGAAATCAAGACTCAGTGCTTAACCACCTGAGTTACCCAGGTGCCCCTGTATCACTGTGCTTTCAATTGGCTTATTTCTAATGTCTGAAGATGTTGAGGGGCGCCTGGGTGTCTCAGTTGGTTGAGCCTCTTACTCTTGATTTTGGTTCAGGTCGTGATCCCAGAGTTGTGGGATGAAGCCCCTGTGTTGGGCTCTGTGCTGAAATTGGAGCCTGTTTGAGATTTTTTTCTCCCTCTCCCTCTACTGCCCCACCCCATGCGTGCTTGTGTGTACTCTTTCTCTCTCTAAAATTAAAAAAAAAGATGTTTAGTAACCTTTCACATGTTTTTTGGCATTCCTGTATCTTCTGTTGTGCAGTATCTGTTCGAATAACTTGCCTAGGTTTTTTGTTTTTTGTTTTTTTTTTAATTGGATGTTTGTCGTTTTATTGTTGGTTAGAGGATTTCTTTATTTGGTTGCAATTCCTTTGTCAGGAAATGAATGGACTGCTCATTTTATTAATGGTATGTTTTGGGAATGGAATGTTTTCATTTTAATGTTTATAGTGTATCAAATTTTTCTTTGCTCAATACCTGTTATTTGTAAGAAATTCTTGTGTATCTCAGTGTTATGAAGATGTTCTCCTGTTTCCTTCTAGGAGATTGATGGTTATGGTTTTTTTTCATTTAGATCTGTGATCCATATGTCTTTTTCTTTTCTATTGTATTAACTTGGCACCTTGGTCAAAGTCAAATGAGTAGATACGTAGAGGTCTATTTCCAGACTGCCCTGTTGCATTCCTCTATTTTTGTGTTTTCATGCCAAATCCACACTGTGTTAATTACCGTAACTTTATAGTAAGCATTAAAATCATGTTATATATAGCCTCCAACTTAGTTCTATTTTTAATTTTTTTCCCAAAATTTTTTGGATCATTCTAGGTTCTGTTCATTTCTACATAAATTATCATATTGTGTATTTATTTTTAGAAGCCTAATCTTTTATCCTAATTAAATTTTAACTGGAATGACATTCAGTATAAATAGGAATGTTGGAAGGGTGGATATCTCAACCATGATGAGTCTTCTCCAAGAACATGGTGTATGTTTTGACATAAGTTGTCTTTAATTTCTCTCAAAATATTTCTCTTGTTTTCAGTGTCAAGGTGTTACACATTTCTTGCTGGACTTACTTTTAGATAGTTTATATGTTTTGATGCTGTAAACATATTCTAATCAATTAAAATTTTTCTTTCCTAATATTTGTGGCTGGTATATAAGATTGATTTTTCAATATTCACCATGTGTCTTAGGACTCTGCCAAATTTGCTTTTTAATTTTAGTCAGGTTTTTTTTTTTTTTAAGAATTTCATAGGCTTTATTGTGTCCCTGAACATATCATCTGTCAGTAATGACAAGTTTACTTCTTGTCTCCTATTCTTTTTTGCCCTTTATTTCCTTTTCTTGAGTTACTGACTTGGCTAGGACCGCTAGTGCAATGTTGAATAAAAGTAGTTACAGCAGACATTCTGGCCAGTTTCCAGTCTCAGGGAAGAAAAATTTAAATCTTCACCACTAAATGTGATAGTAGTTACAGGCTTTTGTAGATGCCCTTTCTGAAATAGAGAACTTTTCTATTGCTGCCTACTGAGAATTTTTATCTTGAAGAGACCTTGAACTTGTTCAAATCTGTTAAGATTATTTGTGTGTCTGCCTCTTTTATTCTGTCACTGTGGTGAATTTTTGAATGCTAAACCAGTTTTGCATTCCTGAAATAAACTCTATTTGGTTATGATGTATTGTCATTTATATATGTGTATATGTATTTTTGCTGGATTTCATTTGCTAATATTCTGCCCAGAAATTCTCTATATATGTTCTTCAGTGATGTTTATCTGTAATTTTCTTAGAATACCTATGACAGTTTGAGGATCAGCATTATGTTCCTTAAAAGGAATTGAAAGTATTTTATTCTCATGTATTTTGTGAAAGAGTTTATGATAAAAATCACTGGCGATGCCATCTGGGCCTGGAGTTTTCTTTGTGGAACTTTTTTTTTCTTTTTTTTTAAGTTTGTTTATTTATTTTGGGTAAGAGAGGAAGAGAGAGAATCTCAAGCAGTCTCTGCTCTTTCAGTGCAGAGCCCAATGTAGGGCTCGATCTCACGAACTGCGAAATCATGACCTGGGCTGAAATCAAGAGTCAGAGGCTTAACCGACTAAGCCACCCAAGTGCCCCATAATTCAATTTCTTTTATATATATATGCTGCTATGTAGCTTTTTCTTTTTTTCGTGTGTCACTTTTGAAAATTGTGTTTTTCAAGGTATTCATCCATTTCATTTAAGTCAACGACTGGCAAGTTACAGCCCTCTGGCCCAATCCTACCCAGTGCCTCTGTGTTTGGCTGCATTCGCGCTGTGGTGGCTACGCAGAATCGCTGCGGTAGAGTCAAATATTGACTGTCTGCACCTAAGTTTTTAGATGTATTGACGTGAATTGGTCTTTGTTTCCTGACATTATCCTTAGCACATCGGGAGGATCTCATATCATGTCCCTCTTGCATTCCTGGTGTTGGTGATTTGTGTTTTCTATCCCTTGCTTTTCTGTTTTTAATCAGACTTTCTTTTTGTTTATCAGGTTTATTTACATTTTCAGAGAAGTAATCTTTGTGTTAATTTTTCTCTGTTGTTTTATATTTCACCTATTTCGGCTTTATCTTCATTACCTCCTTCTACTTACTTGAATTTGCTCCTCTTGTTCAAGTTTCTTAAGGTGGGAGCTTATTGATGTTACACCTTTCTCTTTTCTAATGCAAGGATTTGAAGGAAACTTTATACCTCGATGAAGAATATCTATCAGAAACCTGCAGAGAAAATCATGCTTAATGGTGAAACTTTGGAATCATTTCCATTAGTGTCAAGAATGAGGTGATTACCCTTGCTGTCTCTGACATTCATTGCTTAATTTTGTGGTGGTTTTACCAATATGATTAGAGGAGTAGTAGGAGATGAACAGTGGAAAGGAAGGCAACAAACGGGGCTGCCACAATGATCTGATAGTGTCAAAGGACTATGGGATCTAGTTTCTTTTGCAGTTTCCTTTGTTCCAGCTGAAATGAAAATCCATTGTTTCTGACACTGCTAAAGCTGAAACCTGGGTGTTTTTCAGGATTAGAGATCCTAGATGCTCTCATTATAAAACAAAAAGAATGTTACTTCTGTGTTACAACCAGTTGGGAAGGGATTGAGGGTTCTGGTAGCTCACCCCTCCATGCCCCCCCCCCCGCCCCGAAAAGGGCTATAGTAGTTACATTGCAATATTCACTTTGGTTTGCTGAGGACCATGAACTCAGATCTTAGTATTTCAGCAGAAGAGCCCTTCCAGCTTCATGGCCACCACGGCTGGGCTGGGCAGGTTGGGAAATCTGCCATGTCGGATGCTGGTGAAATTGGAGCCCTTCTGCTGCAAGGAAGATGTTCTTCTTCCTGTGTTGCCTTATTTAAGCCTGTAGCATTTAGGGACCTGGTTCTTTAGGTTCCCATACAGGTTCTCTTAATGGGGTACCACCACAGGAGTTGGGTCCAGACAAAATGGACAGTCAGCTACCACCTGTATCAAGAACCATTCCTTTTCCTGACCTTGAGTCTGCTGCTTTCTTTGCCTGACATGATCTTTCACGGTGAGCTCACCATCATCCCACCAGGCAGGTGGCCCTCTTTTTGAACACCTTAGTGTCTTAGACATTTGTGACATAGAAACCTCAGTGGTGGTCATGATGCATGTGGCTTTTTTGGGAAGTGTTTCCATTTTTAACCAAATAAGAGAATTCATAAGTGGTGGATACCTACTTATTTCTGCATGTCAGCTCTTCTCTGGCCAGGATGAGCTGATAATGAATATGCTATCCATGTGGGGAAGTTTTGTGTTTTATTTTTATTTATTTATTTTTTGGTTTAACTTTATTTTTTATTTTTTAAAATTTACATCCAAATTAGTATATAGTAAAGCAATGATTTCAGTAGATTCCTTAATGCCCCTTACCCATTTAGCCCATTCCCCCTCCCACAACCCCTCCAGCAACCCTCAGTTTGTTCTCCATATTTATGACTCTCTTTTGTTTTGTCCCCCTCCCTGTTTTTATATTATTTTTGTTTCCCATCCCTTATGTTCATCTGTTTTGTCTCTTAAAGTCCTCATATGAGTGAAGTCATATGATTTTTGTCTTTCTCTGACTAATTTCACTTAGCATAATACCCTCCAGTTCCATCCATGTGGTTAGAAATGGCAAGATTTCATTCTTTTTGATTGCTGAGTAATACTCCATTGTATATATATACCACTTCTTCTTTATCCATTCATCCATCGATGGACATTTGGGCTCTTTCCATACTTTGGCTATTGTTGATAGTGCTGCTATAAACATGGGGGTGCACGTGTCCCTTCAAAAGAGCACACCTGTCCCTTAGATAAATTCCTAGTAGTGCAATTGCTGGGTTATAGGGTAGTTCTATTTTTAGTTTTTTGAGGAACCTCCATAGTGTTTTCCAGAGTGGCTGCACCAGCTTGCATTCCCACCAACAATGCAAAAAGATCCTCTTTCTCCGCATCCTCACCGACATCTGTTGTTGCTTGAATTGTTAATGTTAGCCTTTCTGACAGGTGTAAGGTGGTATCTCATGGTGGTTTTCATTTGTATTTCCCTGATGATGAGTGATGTTGAGCATTTTTTCATGTGTCGGTTGGCCATCTGGATGTCTTCTTTGGAGAAATGTCTATTGCTGTCTTTTTCCCATTTCTTCACTGGATTCTTTGTTTTTTGGGTGTTGAGTTTGATAAGTTCTTTATAGATTTTGGATACTAACCCTTTATCTGATATGTCATTTGCAAATATCTTCTCCCATTCAATCGGTTGCCTTTTAGTTTTGCTGATTGTTTCCTTCGCTCTGCAGAAGCTTTTTATTTTGATGAGGTCCCAGTAGTTCATTTTTTCTTTTGTCTCCCTTACCTCCGGAGACGTGTTGAATAAGAAATTGCTGCGGGCAAGATCAAAGAGGTTTTTGCCTGCTTTCTCCTCGAGGGTTTTGATGGCTTCCTGTCTTACATTGAGTCTTTCATCCATTTTGAGTTTATTTTTATGTATGGTCTAAGAAAGTGGTCCAGGTTCATTCTTCTGCATGTCGCCATCCAGTTTTCCCAGCACCACTTGCTGAAAAGACTGTCTTTATTCCATTGGATATTCTTTCATGCTTTGTCAAAGATGAGTTGGCCATAAGTTTGTGGGTCCATTTCTGGGTTCTCTATTCTATTCCATTGATCTGAGTGTCTGTTCTTGTGCCAGTACCATACTGTCTTGATGACTACAGCTTTGTAGTACAACTTGAAGTCTGGGATTGTGATGCCTCCTGCTTTGGTTTTCTTTTTCAACATTGCTTTGGCTATTTGGGTCTTTTCTGGTTCCATACAAATTTTAAGATTATTTGTTCTAGCTCTGTGAAGAGTGTTGGTGTTATTTTGATAGGAATCACGTTGAATATGTAGATTGCTTTGGGCAGTATTGACATTTTAACAGTATTTGTTCTTCCTATCCAGGAGCATAGAATCTTTTTCCATTTCTTTGTGTCTTCTTCAATTTCTTTCATCAGCTTTCTATAGTTTTCAGTGTATAGATTTTTCACCTCTTTGGTTAGATTTATTCCTAAGTATTTTATGGTCTTTGGTGCAACTGTAAATGGGATCAATTCCTTGATTTCTCTTTCTGTCACTTCATTGTTGGTGCATAGGAATGCAACCGATTTCTGTGCATTGATTTTATATCCTGCAACTGTGCTGAATTCATGAATCAGTTCTAGCAGTTTTTTGGTGGAATCTTTTGGGTTTTCCATATAGAGTATCATGGCATCTGCGAAGAGTGAAAGTTTGACCTCCTCCTGGCTGATTTGGATGCATTTTATTTCTTTGTGTTGTCTGATTGCAGAGGCTAAGACTTCCAATGCTATGTTGAATAACAGTGGTGAGAGTGGACATCCCTATCTTGTTCCCGACCTTAGGGGGAAAGCTCTGTTTTTCCCCATTGAGGATGATATTAGTGTTGGGTCGCTCGTATACGGCTTTTATCATCTCGAGGTATGATCCTTCTATCCCTACTTTCTTGAGGGTTTTTATCAAGAAAGAATGTTGTATTTTTTGAAATGCTTTCTCTGCATCTATTGAGAGGATCACATGGTTCTTGTCCTTTCTTTTATTGATGTGATGAATCACGTGAATTGTTTTGCGGATATTGAACCAGCCCTGCATCCCAGGTATAAATCCTACTTGGTCATGGTGAATAATTTTTTTAATGTATTGTTGGATCCGGTTGGCTAATATCTTGTTGAGGATTTTTGCATACATGTTCATCAGGGAAATTGGTCTATAGTTCTCCTTTTTAGTGGGGTCTCTGTCTGGTTTTGGAATCAGGGTAATGAATACACAGTAAAATCCTAGTGCCTGGTCCTAAACCCTGGTCCCACTGTTTATAACTGTGTGAGCTTGAGCAAATTCTCATACATAAAATTGGAATAATGTACCTCCCTCATAGGGCTATTGTGATGATTAAATTAGAATTATGTACGTATATATGTATATGCCTACATACGCGTGCACACACACAGTGCTTATTAGGTAGTAAGAGCTCATTAAATGTCAGCTCTTATTATTTGTTGCTGCTGTCAGAGAGGAACTAGATGAATGGCGATGGGGCTGATACTGAGCTCTGTGCACCACTCTTTGTGAGAGTGGAAGCGTGGCCTCTGAGCGTCAGGAGCCGCTTCTTCATTTGTGCTCTGGGTTTCTTCTGACGTGGACTCTCAGGATTCCCTCACTATCTTTTCTCCTGTGTCTTCCTGTTCTCATCCTGGCTCACTGCTGTCAGTTTGTAAACATTCCCAAGTGTCTCATTACTCACAGGCAAAATAACCAGCAAAATTGATTCCTTTATGTCCCATCTCCCATTTTCTGCTCCAACCCTGTAACTTGGCTCATTCTTACTTGTCTCCATGACCCCATTTCCACCACTTGACTGAATCGCATTGTGCTGTCATTAGAAGTACTTCCTCTTGCTTTAATACTCTCCCCCTTATTTCATGCCTGTTTGAATTCTCCTTTGCCACCAACCTCTTGGGCTCTTCTTCAGTTTTCTTTTCTTGATTTTCTTCCTCCTGCTCCTTTGTGGCTTTTCCTTATGGTGCTGACTTATGTTCCTTTTTCTTCTCACCATACCATACATCCCTGCTAATTTCATCTACTTTTATGTCTTCTCCCTTTCTTTTGTAATATGCTCATGACTGTCATCTCCAGCCCAGACCTCTCCCCTCAGGCACAACCAAAAAGCATATTGGGCTTCTCCATTGAAAGTCTGACAGGCACATCAAGCCTACAACATTGAAAATATGTTCACTCCTCAAACCTGCTTGTCTAATTTTCTCAAGTTCAGAACAAAGCACCAATGGCCTTCACCAGTTTCTTACCTAGAAGCCTATTTGACTCTTACTTTACCTGCTATCTAATCAACCACCAGATCTCTTCAGTTACCCTAAATATATCTGTTCTCGCCGCTTTCCTCACCACTTCATTAATGTCCTGGTTCCAGACACTTTTCTCACTTGGATGGCTCTGTCTCCCTCCCTCCTCTCCAGGGCTGTTTCTCTCTAGTCTTGTTTCCCTCCAGTCCATCATCACAGGCAGAGAAATATTTTAAAAACAGAAATCGAATTATTAGCACACTTCCCAGAACCCTTTAGCAACATCTTGTTGCCCTTGAAGTTCAGACTCTTCAATAAGCTGGCCAAGCCCTGTGTGTTTGGACCCCTCTTTCTCCATCATCTGTACCTGTGTGGTCTCCCACACTCTGCCCTTCTCCCATGCTGCACTTCTTTAAGTTCCCTGACAGGGTCACCTGCCATGTGCTGGGTGTTCACATGGGTGCTTCTGGTGGCTTACTCCCTGCTTCCGTGGGTGGGCAGCCTCTGAGTTTTTACAACCTAAATTACACTCATCCCTTAAGTCTTAGCAAAAATACCCTTTTCTCTGAAATGTCTTTCCAAGCCCTTGATTAGGCAAGGCCCCTTTTCTGTGCGCCATTGTAGCTTGTACTTCTTGTTCCAGCAAAATGATTATAGTTATTTATCTGCATTCTGCCTTGACCTGTAACCCCTGGAAACAGTAATCATGTTTGTCTTGCTGTGTGATTGAAAGAACAAAATTTTGCTTTGGTGCGTACTGTTGCTGTTCTTCATTCGTTCATTTCTTCCTTCCTACATTCCTACAATGAGTGTGTACTGAGATTGTGCCTTATGCTGGCCACTCTACTGGGTATGGGATTGTGGTAGTGAATAAGACACGTGAGGGCCTTGCTCCTTTAGAGCTTATAGTCAGGGGAGGAGTCAAATAGTAAATAGGGAAATAAGTAAGTGAATGGGAGGATACTAGTAAGTACCACGAAGAAAAGAAAATAGGAACCTATAGAATAATGGGGTAGGGGATGATAGTAAGTGGGATGGCCAGGGAAGGCCAGTCTGATGAGGTGAGTTTGAACTAAGATATGGATGATGAGAGAAAGCCAGTTGTACAAAGATCAAAGGGAATATGTCCAGGCACAGGGAAGAAAGAGTTTCTGTGGCCATGAAGCAGCCGTGACGGAGGGACGTCAGGAAGGCCAGGCAGGCAGAGTGATGTGCGGTGGGAAACGAGTGGTGGCAGGTCCTAGAGGGCTTTGCGCTCACGAAGGGGAGTTTGGATCGTATTGGAAGGAGGCTTCTCTCTGGTTCAGGATATATGCTCTATTTATGCTCCAGCTAAAGCTAAGGTGTACGAGGAAAACAGCTGCTTGAGTTTCAAGGTGAGGTATAGGCAGTTGACTTAAGGCAAATATCTGTGATCCTAGCAGAAACTCCTATAACACTGCTTTGAGCAAGGGCAAGAATAAGGGCTGATTACATGACAGGCTATATGTTTTCTTTTTTTTAATTTTTTTTTTAGCTTTTATTCATTTTTGAGAGCGATACAGTATGAGTGGGGGAGGGGCAGAGAGAAGGAGGCAGAATCTGAACCAGGCTCCAGACTTTGAGCTGTCAGCACACAGCCTGACATGGGACTCGAACCCACCAACCGTGAGATCGTGACCTGAGCTGAAGTTGGACACTCAACCAACTGAGCCACTCAGGCACCCCGACAGGCTATATGTTTTTTAAAAGCTGCCAAGGTACATTTTATATGTCATGGGCCATAAACTTGTAGGTATTGATAATATGACCATCTAGTGATAGTGCCTGATGCTACCACCGAAATGATAGACCTTTTATAACTCTATTTTTGTGGGTACAGAATTTTATGGCTTAAAAAAGAGCATTGCTAGGAACGTTTAATCCCGAAAAATGTCAGATCCCCAACATAGGATGCTGAACAGATAATGTTGACGAGCTGTATTTTTAATCATCTTTCACTTGGATGAACTTTTGTTAAAAATGAATCAATAATGAAGAAATCACAGGTTGTAGGAGCCTTAGACAAGACAACGCATGTGAAAGCACTTGAAATTATAAATGTTCTTACAAGGCATAAGTTATTATTACTGTCGTTACAGCCAATTCTTTTTAACCAAATACTGGAACTGGTATACAAGTTGAGACTTTAAAGACTGGCTGTCTCAACCGAGATGAGAAAATATGCAATGCCAAAACACCTCTTTTCTAACCAACGTGCCTATGAATTTTGTTGGTCAGCTTACGTGTGCAGAGGCTAATAATGTACATGTATTAATCTACTCAGCAAAGACTGAGTACCTACTGTTTGACAGCTAGCCCCTTAGTGGCTCTGGGGATAAAGTCATGTACTAGACAGGCACACATATGCCTTCATGGAACCTAAAATCCAGGGGATAGTGAACATGGTGTGTGTGAAATAACGATCACTTCTGCTTTTTTTTAAAAATAAAGTGGCCACATTTTATAGATGTAAACTATTAAAAGTAGATAAATGCTTATAAGGATGTTGTATATTGTGAATGTCTAAATATTTTTTTTCCTTTGAACAAACTTCCCATTGGGTTTGATTTTGAATCCCTTTCAAAGACCTTTTTTTATAATAAAATTTTAAAAATGTTTATTTTCACAGAGAAACAGAGAAAGCACAAGCAGGGGAGGGGCAGAGAGAGAGAGGGAGAGAGAGAATCCCAAGTAGGCTCTGCACTGTCAGTACACAGCCCGACGTGGGCTCGAACTCACCAACTGTGCCACATGGCCTAAGCCGAAATCGAGATGGACGCTCACCCACCTGAGCCACCCAGGCACCCCTGTCTCGAATGCCTCTTGCACAGTGGATTTCTCCACGTCAAAGTTGGTGGGTGGGTTGGTCTTGCTGAGGCTGGGACAGAAAATTTATGTGCTGTGACCAGTAAGAGCTCAGACGTTGAAGGCATACTGTCTGGATTTGAATTACCCCTCCCCTGCTAATATGCTTGTGCCTCAGTTTCTTCATCTGCAAAGTTAGGATAGTAATAGATTTTTGCAAAGATTGAATCGAACGATGTGGACAATATGGTTTGTCAGTGCCTGGCACCTTGCACAATCTGATTTCATATAAACTATGTGTTATGGTTATTACCTTTCGGCCTGCCTTCTCCATTCATAGTACAGTTACATAACCTTCTCCAGTTCAGCTGCACAGCGGGCTTGGGGAAGTCTGCAGTGTTGGCTGTTTTCTGGGATGTGTTAATAGTGCTGTAGGAAGCGTGTTTTTGACAGGAGGTCACAGAGGTTCGAGAGCCTCTGGTGATGTGTCATATTCACTCATTACCAACTCTCTCAGGAGCTCTAACGGTTTGTAATTGACTTTCCTTTGCGGGGTGAAAAAAAGGAAAAAGGGGACAGTATTATTTTACTCTGTTACCCTGAAATAAGGCAGAATTTGGTGGGGGTGGGGAGGCAAGGCTGGCTAATAAGCCTTGAATAAGGCAGACATGTTCTGAGTAAATAAATATGCTCACAAAATGACCGCTTAAGAGAGTAACTTTAATTTAGATTTGACACAGTTAATGGTAAATATTTTATATCAGATCTAGTTTACACATGTATGTATACCCTCAAAAGTCTGAAACTGAAATAGTTTCACAAAACAATACACATTCTATTGTAATGCAACATTTTCTATTCCATTCTCTTCCCTGTAATTCCATTTCATTCCCTTGCATTCTTTGGAAAGAGACCCGTAGTTTGAAAAATATTGATGTAAGAAATCACTGGACCTGGGGCGCCTTGGTGGCGCAGTCGGTTAAGCGTCCGACTTCAGCCAGGTCACGATCTCGTGGTCCGTGAGTTCGAGCCCCGCGTCAGGCTCTGGGCTGATGGCTCAGAGCCTGGAGCCTGTTTCCGATTCTGTGTCTCCCTCTCTCTCTGCCCCTCCCCCGTTCATGCTCTGTCTCTCTCTGTCCCAAAAATAAATAAACGTTGAAAAAAAAATTAAAAAAAAAAAAAAAAGAAATCACTGGACCTAATAAGAATAGGGATATGAGTAAGAAGAATTAAGTGGGATAGTCTTCCCCTATATGTCTTAAATATTTTCAAAGTAATTGTCCTATCCCTTATGCAAAAAAAACAAAACAAAAAACCCAAATAACCAAAACCACTTGGTATTTAGTTCTTACTATACTTTTACAGAGGTTAGCTCAATTTGACTTTTCAAATTTGTAATCTTTTCTATCCCAGCAAAGTTGTGGATTTATCATCATTAGGGCAGAAAGTCAGTGCAGTGCAGGCAGAAAACCTGGCTTCTACCTCTGGCTTTGTCATTACTCATGTTTTCCTGCCTTCTTGAGTCTCAGCTTGGGGTGAGAGGGGTGTTAAAATATTTATTGTATTTAAAGTAATTAATTTCATAACATCCCTTCCTTTCTCTTCTATTTTTGGGCTGTTTGAGGGCTAGCTGAGATACATACTTGAAACGGTTTTGTAAGCTAGTGTGCTCTTCACAAATTGGACTGTTGGATTCTATATTTGTAACCCTTACCTTCTCTTTACGAAATTTCTTGTAGATTTCTCAGTTGAATACACTGATAGCCCTTTTACTGGGAGAACTTCTACCTGGAGATAGGCAGAAGATCATGACAATTTGTACCATAGACGTCCATGCCAGAGATGTGGTGGCCAAACTTATTTCTCAGAAGGCAAGTTCATAGAAATTTCATGTATTGTGTGTTGTTTCCTAAAAGTGGTGTTTATTGTCAAGAGTACTTCCAAGAAAGGTGTTTTTTAAGTTGTATATTTTTAATTAGTTCTATGAATTTAGTTACACTTGCTGTGAGTGACTTTGATTTAAGTAATTATCTTCATGAGAGTTATCCCAAGTCTTGCACATCAGAGTTTTGCCAAGTCAGGAACCTCCAATCCATACCATCTCAAAAACTAACCTAGGATGTAAGAACCTCGTGAAGTCACTGTGTTCGTTTCCCTGTCTTCAGGCTTTTCTACACATCATCATCTTGGTCTGCTGGCCTGTGATTATCACCTCTCTGGCTTACCCGGCCAATAGCAAAAAGATTGTCATTTAAAACTTCTCTGTGTGCCTTTGATTAGTTTCCTTTGGAAGAAAGAGGAATATTGGTCACCCCTTGTCTTTTTTTTAAGGCTAAATGACATTCTTTGCAGAAGTCACTTTCAGGACATGAATATCCTTCTGACCTCTGTACAGAGCCTTTGTGTCTCCTAAATACTGGCACTGTTGCATGTGAAAGAATTTTCTCAGCTTTTTGCTAAAATACATTTCTACTTAGAAATGTCACAAGTGTGCTTGTCTCCTGAACAACATTGGTGAATCATGCCTGTTGGCTACTTTCTCCTCACCCCTCTTTTGTCTGCTGGTGATGGCACTCTAAAGCAAGACCATTCCTTTTACAATATGAATGCATGTATGTATTTTGAAACGTTTCCTGTTGTTTTTCTAGCTCTTTCTCAATTTATTAAAATCAAAGTGAATTTTCATTCTCTCCAGAAAGTGCCAGCGCTGCTTCTTTGTGTAAGCCATAAATGTAAAAAATACTTCTTCCAAGTTCAGGACCATCAGTGATATTGTGTAATTGCTAATCCAAAACTGATCCCCTCTACCACTTACCAGGTATTCTCATTTTGATAATGGACCATTGGTAACTATTCTTTGAATATGACCTTGCACCTTTTTACATACTTTATTATGTGTTTTCAGTGGTGATGGCTTACAGTAGGATGAATTATGATTTAAAATATGTCCTTTGTACTCAAAGAGGTAAAGACTTTGTCTAATTTCTGATCATCTAATATATACACTTGTACAATGTTGAGATGTATTTAGGCATCAGAACATTTAGTAGATAATAATTTTGGTAACTTAAATGGTTCCCAAGAAGTCCTAGGGTCACAAATGTATTGAAAGAGACTGGAATTGTTTTTTCAAATTGGAAAAAGAATGGATAGGATTAAGAAAAGAAAGAATGGCAATGAAAAAAAAAATACTGTGATTTAATTTAATGAAAAATGAAGTGGAAAATCTCTGTACTAAAAGCAAAACTGGCTTTAGAATGGACTTTGTTGGAAGTATAGTTTATTGATACCTCTGACATGAAGAAATTATGGTTTATATGTTTTACTACAGAGTGTATTTTTCCGTCTGATTTCAATGATGAGAGTATAAAGTTAGAAAAGGGATCAAATCCCCTGGGCTGATTCATAAAAGGGGAAAAAAGCATTGCTTGAACAAATTGATGTTGTTTTATAGTAAAAGCCTTCTTAAAATGAAGACTTTTATTACACATAGTTTTGATGAAGTATTGAACCATCTACATGCAGTTGTGATTTGCAATAGCATGAAGAGATTACTGTCTTGTGAGAATTTTAGAAATAAAATGTGAATCAGCAGAATTGATTAGGTGAATAAAGTGTGTTGCCCCAAAACATACAGTGTCCTTGTAATATCTTGTGATATGTAATGATCTTGTGATATTTTCAGGTTGTCAGTCCCCAAGCCTTTGCTTGGCTTTCTCAACTTCGTCACCAGTGGGAGGACTCCCAGAAACACTGCTTCGTAAATATTTGTGATGCCCAGTTCCAGTACTTCTATGAATATTTAGGAAACAGTCCTCGGCTAGTGATCACTCCTTTAACTGACAGGTAACAAGGATAAGTGGAAGTCAGCTGAGAAAAAGTGAACCAGAATAGTCCCCTAGTGTGGGTAAGGGTGTGTGAGATGGAACAGAAAGGTGTGAGAGAAAATGATGAACAAACGTGGAAACTATGAAAACATGTGTAAATGGGCTAATGGAGTCACATGGTAGACATTGACTTTAGTTTGAGACAAGGTAAAGAGAACCAAATTAGAGAAGCAGAGATAGAGACACTGGATAGACAGATCATGAAATCATGACCAGATTAATATGGCAGAGGGCAGCCCTTGTGATCATTGAGTCCATTCTCTCCCGTTATCCATGGCTAACATTCTGATTCCAGGGTTTGTAACTGCCTCCCACAATTGCATCCCTTTATGGGAAGTGTAAACATAGGAATTGCCTACATTCAGATTAATTTTTGAGGGATTACCTACAGTGAAGAAAAGAAGAGTGGGAACATAGGTCCATGAAATGGTTTAACAAACACTTAGGAAATACTGTGCTGAGTGCTTTTCCAGAATTAATTAAAGAGACAGGGGTCCTGCTCTCATAGAATGCACTTTCTCGTTGACGGTGGCATGTGAGTGGCTGGGAATGAGGAGGAACAATAATCAAATTAACAAAGTTATTTTAGGTAGTAATATATGGTAAAACAAAAATGAAATAGGGTGATATGTTAAAAAGCATTTTGAATGGAGAGTCCACTATAGATTGGGGACGTAAATGACAAGTAGGAACTAGCTATGCAAACATCCTAAGGCAGAAAGTGACAGGCAGAGACAAGTGCACAGTTTCTAAGATGAGAAAGACATCAGCCCGTTCAAGAGATAAACACAGAGCCAATATGGCTCAAGTAGGTCAAAGGGGAGGGGGTTACCATTATTCAAAGTTCATTGCCACTTGACTTTAAGTCAATATATACATACCGTCAGAATGTTGTAGGTAAGGATAAGCCACTTTGGCATGAAATTCCGTATTAGTATTCCATCCTCTGTTGAATTACTTGGTGAGAGAAAGCATGTATATTCATGGGCATTCGTGAAAGAGGAAAGACACCTCAAAATCACAAGAGTGTTCCTACTTATCCAGTTTCACCATACATACAGTTTATCTGGGAATGAATGTGTAGGCATTTTTTTTTTTTTCTGGGCTCCTGGGTGTCTCGGTTGAGCATCTGACTTCATTTCAGGTCATGATCTCACATTTGTTGGTTCAAGCCCCACATCAGGCTCTCTGCTGACAGCTCAGATCCTAGAGCCTGCTTTGGATTCTCTGTCTCCTTCTCTTTCTGCCCCTCCTCTGCTTGTGCTCTGTCCCTCTCCATCTCTTAAAAAAAAAAAAAAAGAAAGAAAAGAAAAAAAAAAGACAGTGTCAGCAGTTTTAAATATGTCAGTAAAGCTGGCTTGTGTTGATGGTCTTAGGAAGTCCGTGAAATTCTTGCACTAGCTTTGTGATTATTCTTGCTTGTATGAATCTGTTCCCGATTTTATCACTGATAAATTGTAATTCTGTTTTTCTAATTCAGCTCTCTTTAATTTGTCTCTAACTAAAACTCTGTTTGCTATCTTAACTAGTTAATTTATGTACTTCTTTCAGTGTGAGAGATTAAAATTTGTATCTTGACAAAATCACTTGAGAGTAGTCAAAACTTCAAATGCTAAAAGTCTACTATATATGTGCCATTATAAATAAAGATGAGAAGAAGGGAGGCACAGGGTGTAGGAGAAGATGGGAAGAGACACTTCAGAGTGTGCCAGTAAGTGAGGACTAATAGCTTATTAACTTTTTGATTAAAAAAAAATCACTATGTGGTTTATTTGCAGCTTAAAAGGAAGCTGAATGTTCCTTTTGATAGAGTGAATGGTGCTGTGTAAGATGTTCACTTGGTGAACATTTCTTTTCCATTACATTTTTTGGGTTGTTTACTGATTGTTGACATTAACACAACGTTGCCTTCCAAACATGCTCATTACATCTCGTATGATGTTGATCTTCCCCTTGTGTGTGGTAGGCAGGGCAGTCAACCTCCGCAACAGTTCCTGCTTCCCTACATGGGCAGGTTCAGAGACGTAGGTCAACCAGCTTGTAACTGAGAGACTTGGGCTGGAGTGCAGGTGGACTGGGTAGGAGTGTGAAGGATAAGCCGTTACAGAGAGACCCAAAACATAATGGCGTCAAGTCCATGGAGGCAGATGTGTCACTTGCATAAGTAACAGTCCAGAGGAGAGGGGCTCAGTAGTACAGGCTGGCAAGTGGCCAACATGCCAAACAAGACTTCCGCCTTTGTTTTGGCAAGTGAAAGAAGGCAAAAGATCTAGAAGGAGCTGTTGTGGGATTTCTCTACAGCATTTCAGCACACAGTGTGTTCATTGGAGTTTGGTCACTTGGCTGCTCCTGGCTGGAGGGTGGGGGGAAATCTAGGTGGAGCAAATAGCCACACGTCCAACCAAAACTTGGAACCATGAGAGAAGATTATTAGCAGATAGTCTGCACTATAAAAAAATACTGTAATTCCTAGTTCAGAGGTCTTTGCTTTCCATATTCATTGTAAGATGTGCTTAAACATGTGATGACCGTAAAATATAGATACACTTTACATTTGCATAAGTAATTGCTTCTGTTTGCCTAGCACTCTGAATTTTTTAAAGCATCTATCTTTGGCATTTTTAATGAATCTGTACAATAAATTCCTCATATTACAGAGGCACGTTGTAATATGAAATGAGAGGCACATTGATGTCAAAAGACTTATTTAAGATTAACATCTGATGATTGGCAAAGTAGACCCTAGTCCCTTGACTACAGATGTCCATGTGTATGTCTTTCTATTAGGTCCACTGTCTGTAGTAATACAGAAGTAATTTATGAAAACCTCATGTTAGATCCTTGCTATTTGTTAGTTTTTCTTCTTTTACAAGTATTAAATTCTGTCTTTGTATAATTCTCCTCAGACTGAGAACCTCTGAATCTTTCCTGTAAAAATAGGTATTATCATAATCTAAATGCATGTAGCAACATGTTCAAAATGAATTCCTGATATATATTTTAATGTAACAAATTTTGTTTTGTGTAGTTGCTTTATATATTGAAATACATATATATTTGCATACTTTACATTTATATATATTTACGTATCTCATCTCTTAATGTATTCATTAAGTATCAGTTTAATGAAGTCAATGTTTAATTCATCACCAAGATTTCTGTTTTTCTTTTATAAACAATAGTTTTGAGACGTTGTCTGCCATATTAATAGTATCTCTACCTAGGCATATCAGAAATTCAAAGGCATTACAAATCAAGTGTTATTTGTATTGATACACAGCTCTTAGAAAATAAGAAAAAGCAATACATGCTTTATTTTTTTAAGTAGCCAACCTAAAATTAAATTTGATATAAATTATTATTCTGACTCTTGTTATTGCCATGAACAAATCCTAGGTATATTAATATTGATTGTTATGACCATATTGTAGAGCCTGACTTCTTAAACTAAAAAAACAAAGTTGTATTCTCCATTTTGTTTTCTAGAAATATGATATCAGCCTGTAACATTGGTATTTTTTGTTATTGAAAGGTGTTACATCACTTTAACTCAATCACTTCATTTAACCATGAGTGGAGCCCCAGCTGGCCCAGCAGGTACAGGAAAAACAGAAACCACCAAAGATCTTGGACGTGCCCTTGGCATGATGGTTTATGTATTCAACTGTTCAGAGCAAATGGACTACAAAGTAAGATAGTCATAAAATGTTATATTCTGACAATATTATTTATTCCTGATTTGGAATGATTGAAACTAATAGCTCAAAACCTTCTTCTGTTAAATTCTCAATGGCTCGCTCTATGATTTAGTCCATAGGAAATATCTATAAGGGATTGGTGCAGACAGGAGCTTGGGGCTGCTTTGATGAATTCAATCGAATTTCTGTGGAGGTTCTGTCAGTGGTGGCAGTGCAAGTGAAAATGATACATGATGCCATCAGAAACAGGAAAAAGAGGTGAGTAGCGCCTGGCTTCTTTCTATTGTTACGGATACAAAGAGAAACATAAAATAGTGAAGCAAACCTCGTCTTCTTCGCTTGCTGCCTATCTGTGTCTTGTAAAATGGATAAAAGCAAACCTCATCTTCTTCGCTTTCTGCCTATCTGTGTCTCGTGAAATGGATAAAATAAGAGGAACTGGTTTATTTTGAAGAATGATTTTGAATAACCTCCTATTTTTGTTAGCGGTTTTTAATTGTTGAATGCAACAAAGGTGTACTACATTTATACGTAAAAAAATAAACCCTCTTGATGATGCTAAATCCACTTAGCAGTTCTCCGTTCTGTTCTAACTTGACCTTCTGTTTGCACTGGACACAATTGGTCCCTCCATTCTGCCGGACACGCTTCTTCACATTGGTTCCAAGACACCACCATCCTCCTGGTTTTTTCCCAGCTTCGGGGATGCCCCTGGGCTGATTTCTTCTCATCTACAAAATCAGAAAAAGTATAGTAACTATCTTACTGATCATCGTGGTACCTAAATGCAGAGCCCTGGGACAAGTGTCTGGCACATAGCCCTGTATCAGTGTTTGCTGTTATTTTTTGTTGTTATTTTCTGACCTATCAGTATTAGATGTCACAAGGCTCAATCTTTGGGTCTCATTCCCTTGGTAATTCCACCCAGTCATGTGGCTTTGAGAACCATCTGTCTGCTGGTGGCTGCTGGGTGCCCAGACTTCCTTTCTCTGATACCTTGACCTCCAAAGACAGTGCCTGTTGGAGCGTCTCAGGACTCCACTTGCTGCCCCGTAGGCCTGTTATATTTAATAGATGCAAAATCAAAATCCAGGTGTCTCCACCAACACTGCTTGCTCAATGTTCCATCACAGTAGAGTACACACTACACTCTGCTCGTTACTCAGTTACTCCACAAAACTTCCCAGATATATCCAGAGCCTAACGGCGTCTCAACATGATGCCACATTCTAAAAGACAAAACATGACTGGCACTTGGGGACTGATGGCTTAATTGGAGAAGTTAGTATTAGAGTGGTTTTCTTTATAACATTTGTTTGTGGTTTTCTTTACACTATTTTTTGTATACAGGGAAATCTCATTTTATTTGGCCTACCCACTTACTCGCACTCCTTAGGGCATTTTGCTCAGCTAGCTGTCTTATCCATAGGGACAGTTCAATCTCCCAGTGAGGGAAAGCCCCTGGAAACTGTGACTCTGTTATAGAAGTTTTCACTTATTGTATATGACATCTAGAAATTCCCACCTCTTAAAAAACCTCTCAGTGCTTCTATCATGTGGCTCTGGGATACCACTTGACTATGACCACATGTCTGCTGCCTTACCTGCCCCTACTCTAAGACCATGTTAGAGAAGATTAGATTCTTTCCTTTTTGACTCCCCCCCCCCCAGATGTATTTCATTTAGTTTTTAGTCAAAATCTTATTATTTGATGTAACCCAGATGTCATTTGAGGCCATCCATTCTTTACTTTTTTTTTTTTTTTTTAACATTTATTTATTGTTGAGAGACAGAGCATGAGCAGAGGACGGGCAGAGAGAAGAGAGGAAGACACAGAATGTGAAACAGGCTCCAAACTCTGAGCTGTCAGCACAGAGCTGGGTGCGGGGCTCGAACTCACAAACCGTAAGATCATGACTTGAGCCGAAGTCAGACACTTAACTGACTGAGGCACCCAGGTGCTCCGAGGCCATCCTTTCTTAAGGAGATTTAGATAACTGATCCGTGCAAGGATTTCTGGATACTCCTAACTATACTTACTGGTAGTTTCTTCTTTGTCCCTGTCTCTGTGTATGTAAGTTGTGCCTGTTTGTCTCAGGCTGGCCCATGGACAGATGGCTAGTCTTCTTGATGTTTTCATGAATTATTACATGCTCTTTATATTCAAGAATTTAAGAGATGGAACCATGCCTCAACAACAAAGCCTATGTGCATCTTGCTGGCTCTACCTCCTCAAAGTCTATACCCTTCACTGTGGCTATCCCTGCTGTATCATGGGAGAGCACGCAGGGGCCCTTTTATAGCAGCTCCCTCTCTGTGAGTGGCCCTGTCAGGCTTCTCTGCCTTCCCTGGCCTGATATGCTGGGATTGAAGATTTCTCCCTTACTACCTTGGCTATACAAAATCCATCTTCTCTTGGTTACTTGGTTATCTAGTATCTAAGAAGCTCTTAGTCCTAAAATCTGTGTCTCTTTTCCCTCTCCCTTGTGTCAGGTAGGCCCAGCTCCTCGACTACTCTAGCCCTTGCCTTTTTCAACAAGAGAGAGCACTTTCTCTTTTACCATCATTTGAAAGTTTCCTTCTACTGTCCTTCACTTTGGCTCCTCTGGCTCTTGCCTGTTTCATTGCTCTGGCCGTCAGCAGCCTAACTAGACCCTTGCAGATCTTTCTACACATCTTTCGCTTCTTCTCCAATGCATTTAAGTGATGAGAATAGCGATAGTCATAGCTAACATCTGTTGAGTATGTACCGTATTCTAGGCATTGTCCTCTTAGCCATTTATACATATAATCTCTTTTAATCCTCATATGATCCAGTAAAGTAGATAATATTATCACCACCCCCTTTCCTTTTTATGAGATGAAGGAATTGGAACGTACCTAAAGTGATAGATCTGCTCTCTGAACACTCACAATCTGGCTCCACAGATAGCTTTCCTAACCACCACACTATTCTGCCTCTCCGTGGTAGTCAGTAGATATTTGCTGAATAAATGGGAGGCAGTGAAGGAGGAAGGTGAGTAAATAGACTTAATAAAGGTGGAACAAAGATGTCACTTTGTCCTCTTAACATGGATATTTTCTGTCTTTGCGGCGTCCCATTCAAGGAATTGCAGCCCATGTTGAAGGCAAAAATGACATCCCATTTCGATGTTAAAGTAGCCACGTCCTCATTTTTATATTCCAGCATATAAGGCCATGCTAAAATATAAAACAATACTTCCCATATTTGTAACTCTTTGCGGGGAAGGGAGTGTATTTTTAATAAACATGCTTCAAAGATTTTCAAAATTGTATGCATATGAATTGTAAAGAAAATCACCCAGAATCAACAGCTGCCTAATAATAATTTGCATTTTGCAGTGGTGTGCATTTGTCATTGTGTATTCACATTCAATGAGCACGTTTAATTCCATCAACATTCTTCTTACGGTAGATTTGTATTTCTTGGGGAAGCCATCACACTGAAGCCATCAGTTGGAATATTTATTACGATGAACCCAGGATATGCTGGTCGAACTGAATTACCGGAAAATCTCAAAGCTCTTTTCAGGCAAGTGTTAAGCTTTGTGGTTTAGCATCTGGAGCACTCATGCCACCTAATGTTGCTGGTTTGCACTGTTAAATGATTTGTCTTTACTTGAGAATTCCTGTGGAAAACCTCTTATTATTGCTTTGGGATTCCTGATAGAACTTCCATCATGATAAGTTTAACTCTTTTGAAATATGAAGCCAGAACTTAAAATCATTACTTAAAAGTTGCATGGTACATTCAAACATTGAATACTAGCTCTTTTATAATGATGTCTGTATTATAAACAAAGTTTTTTTATTAGTTATAGAATATGTGGAAAATACAGAAAAGGATAAAGAAGAGGTTACAGCTTTACCACCCAGAAGTGGTAATTGTTACCTTTTTTTGGCCTCTTTTATAATTCACATTTTATGAAGTTAAGATATTATTTTAGGTATGATTTTTATTTAGTTCTTATTTAATATTTTGACATAAGTAGTTTATTGTATTATTGGAAATTCCTTGGAAATGCTATTTTATGTAGCTTCAAAACAGTCTCTTTCATGGCTTATCTATAATTTTCTTAACTGTTCCCTATTGTCTGACCTGAAGGGTTTGTGTTTTTCTTTGCAGTTTTTTATGATCATAAAACAGACTATAAATATCTCTTCACATGAAGAGTTACCCTATTTCAGATTATTACCCAGAATAGATTTGTACATGTAGAATTACCTGGTGAATGAATAAAATACCTATCGATGACCTGCCTTCCAAAAATATTTTACCAATGTATACACCTATTAACAGTCTGTCAGAGAAGCTGTACTGTATCTGAACCAGTTGTGTTTCTCTCCTATTTTAAATCAACTTTGTTCAGGTATAATTTCATGTAATAAATTGCATGCATTTAAGGGTACAGCTTGTGAAAACATTTACCACAATCAAGATATGGAATATTTCCAACCCCTGGAAGCGGTGCCTCTTTGACATTAATCCCCCATACAACAGATGTGTCTTCTGTGGCTCTAGGTTAAATTTTCCTTTCCTAGAGTTCATGTTCTGTACTTGTTTGTACTCGTCTGTGTTAGCTTCTTTCCTTGAATGATAAGGTTTGGGGATTCCTCCAAGTTGAGGAGATCAGTAGGTCTTTTGTAGGTGATTAGTATTCTGTTGTAGAGACATATTACAACCTGTTTATCCATACACCAGTTGATGGACATTTGGGTTTCCAGTTTGGGGCTCTTATGAATAAAGCTGCTATGAACAGTCCTCTACAATCTTTGTGTGAACATATATCTTCTTTTGGGTAAACACCTATGAAGGAAAGTCTCATGGCAAATATGTGTTTGACTGTATTAGAATCTGCCAGTTGGGTTTCCAAGATGGTGGTACTATTTTACAGTCTCACCGTCAGTATATGAGAATTTTGATTGCTCTATGTTCTTACCAAGTTGTAGTCCATCTAATAGATACGTGGAGGTATGTCATTGTGGGTTTAGTCTGCTGCATTTGCATGATGGATCATGATTTGAACATCTTTGAACTTACTGGCCATTCCCTTCACTTTTTTGAAGAGCTGTATTGTGTATGCTTCCTTTGTTAAATTCATATATTGCAAATACTTCACTCCTAATTTGTGGCTTGCCTTTTAATTTTCTTAATGGTGTCCATTTTAAATGTCCATTTAAAAATTTTTTTTTAATTTTTATTTATTTTTGAGAGAGAAAGAGAGAAACAGAACGTGAGCGGGAGAGGGGCAGAGAGAGAAGGGGACACAGAATCTGAACTGGGGACCGTGAGATCGTGACCTGAGCCGAAGCTGGATGCTTAACCGACTGAGCCACCCAGGCACCCCTAAATGGTGTCCATTTTGAATGAGATGGAATACAGTTTATCAATTTTTTTTTAATATGCTAGTTAAGAAAGTTTTACTAGTCCCAAGTTGCAAAAATTTTCACAGGTTTTCTGCCAGAAGTTTTGTGGTATTGTCCTTTTTCTGTTAAGGTGCTAGATTATATTGATTGATGTTTTCCATTGCTAAACAATTCTCCAATGCTGCATTCCTGGGATAAATTCTACTTAGTCAGGAGATACTATTTTTTATATTTATTTTGCTGGCCTCAACATGCTACTATTTTTTTTTAATTTTTTTTTTAACATTTATTTATTTTTGAGACAGAGACAGAGCATGAACGGGGGAGGGTCAGAGAGAGAGGGAGACAAAGCATCTGAAACAGGCTCCAGGCTCTGAGCTGTCAGCACAGAGCCCAACACGGGGCTTGAACTCATGGACCGCGAGATCATGACCTGAACCGAAGTCGGACGCTTAACCGACTGAGCCACCCAGGCTCCCCTCAACATGCTACTATTTTGTTAAGGATTTTTTTTAAATTTTTTTTTCTAACATTCATTTTTGAGTGACAGAGACAGTGTGTGAGTGGGGGAGAGGTAGCGAGAGGTGGAGACACATAATCTGAAGCAGGCTCCAGGCTCTGAGCTATCAGCACAGCGTCCAACCTGAGGCTTGAACTCGCAGACTGTGAGATCATGACCTGAATTGAAGTCGGAAACTTAACCAATTGAGCCACCCAGGCGCCCCTGGTTTGTTAAGGATTTTTAAATCCACACCATGAGGGATATTGGTCTATAGTGTCCTTTCTTGTAGTATCTTTATCTTGTTTTGACATTAGGGTATGCTGTCCTCATGAAACTAGTTGGCAAATGCTCCCTTGCCTATTTTGTTGAGAGTTTGTGTGGGATTGGTATTATTTACCCCTTATTTTATTTTATTTTATTTTATTTTATTTTATTTTATTTTATTTTTTTATTTACCCCTTAAATACAGGATAGAATTAAACAGTGAAGCCATCTGGGCCTGGGTTTTTCTTTGTGGGAGTTTTTTGGGGGGGGTTTTGTTCATTTTTTTTATTTACCCCTTAAATACAGGATGGAATTAATCAGTGAAGCCATCTGGGCCTGGGTTTTTCTTTGTGGGAGTTTTTTGGGGGGGTTTTTGTTCTTTTTTTGGGGGGGGGATAGACTCAACTTCTTTGATATGGAGCTATTCATATTTTTTATTTCTTTTATTAGTTTTTGGTAATTTCCATCTTTTAAGAAGTCTTTCTACATTATCTAGATTATTGAATGTATTGGCATTTATTTGTTCATAATATTCCTTTATTATCTATAGTGACATCTTCAGTCCATGTCTTTTATGGGTAATTTGTGTCTTCCCTCCTGTTTTTGCTTTTTTGAGCTAGAGGTTTATCAGTTACATTTTCAAGAATTCTTTGGTGTTCACAGTATATATTATTATTCAGTGTCTGCCTTCAAAATGATAGGCTATTTAACATATGAGGTAAGAACCTCTATAGTTTTAGAGTGATTTCTTTCCCTTCTTTTAAGCTTGAAATTTACTTGTCCATCTGTCTAGATATTTAATCATGTTTCATTTGTATTTTCTTCTAATTTTTATAGTATGAATTTTTAAATGTACTTTATTTGTCGAGAACTTCTTTTGGTTGGTAACGTGAGTATTTAAACAGAATTCTGTTCCCAAATAGTCAATTAGTCCAGCATGCTTTATTAAATGTTTTTCTTTCTTCATAAAACAGCTTGCCTAGCATAGTGGCTGTATGATGTCTATTTTTAAAAAAAAATAATTTTAGACACCATCTATCCTTAGAAACGTAATGATTATAGAATACTTGGATTTTGAAAATGGTACATCTTTCCAGTATTTTTACATTTGTATCCCAGTTCATCTCCTGCATGTTTTGATTTGGGTCTCAAAATTTGAAATTGTTTTGTGCCGTGTTCGTAAATTTGGTCTAACGAAGTAGAGCCTCACTTATGTTGCGGTGCTAGTACTCATGTCAGCAAAGTTTGAAGGCCAGTTTGGATGACGCAAGTAGCATTCATGAGTGGAGGAGGCTCAGGCTACTATGCCTGAGCCCTGAGTGCGTCCTGATGCCACCATTGACCTGCCTCGGGCCTGAGCGTATGTGCTTGCCCTTCTCAGAACCTTAGTCTGCACTCCGCAAAATACTGATGAGGAGAGGAGCCGCTTCGTAGACTTGTGACAATTAAGGGAGAGAGTGCATGAAAAGCTTGTCATGCTCTGTATGGCGTGAAGAAAGTGCTCAGTAAAAAAAGTTGTCAGTATTAACGTATGTACCACGCAAGTCAACTCACTGCCTTTTCTGTCCTGTCCCCTGTTTACTGTTCATCTTTAGTATTTCTATCCTATGATAAGAGTACAAAGCGTGGGGAAAGTGTGGGTGTAATTTAAATAGGAGAAATAGTCACGGCATAGATCCAAAGAAACTTAGGAATGTTTAGGGTGAAAACCTAGATATGCACACTCTAGACTGTAATTATATTTATAAAAGCAGGTGGAGGAACACTTTGGACTGTGTACTTTAAGAATTCTAAAATAGCAGGCTTATTTACTTATTTGGTTCCTTTTTTGCCCTTCAGTTGAATAGAATGTTTTCAGATGTTGCTGTCCAGGGCAGTGGTCTTTGGGGAGGACTTTGTGGAACTCCCCCTCCAAGAAGGGGAGTTAAACGTTACGTTTTGGTAAATTTTTATCTTAAAAGTATAACCAAGCTGGCCTGAGGCAGTGGCCTGCTAGAAAGAGCCTGTACCAGCTTGAAAGCACTGATGGTTAAATTTTCATGAATTCTATAAGCACAGCCACTGAATGGAAACTTAATTATATAAACATTTGATTATATTTAAAACAAAAGTGATAAATACTCAGAACGCATCACTATTTCAGTCATACTGATGCGCTTAGATCGTTTATATCTGTCTGCTTGGTGGTATGCTACTGCACATCTCTTCCCAGGCCCACATTTAGTGGTATGTTGATAGATTGAAGTTAGCCATGGTGCAGGTGTTTATTCTGTGGAAACCCGCAAATGCTATTTTTGGAGAGCCAGTCATTAAGCATTTACTAGCTCAGCACAGGCCACAAGTAAAGGTGGCCTCTAGCCCCGAGTATCACTCAGTTTTCTACAGTGATGACTTACTTATAGGAGAATATACCACAGATGTTCCTTAAGCTCTTACACCCATCCTTCTGTCATTTCCAGACATTCCGTCTTTTTCTATGTATCTAGTAACTGACAGACATTTTTTAGTTGAAGCAGAGGGTCTTGTTAGCTGTGATGGACAGAGGTAATTGTGAACTGCTTCAGAATGGTGAGAATGTTGGTACAAATTAATCATTTGATTTCAGCAATCTGTACGTATTACCTTAGAACGTTTTAAAACTAAATTTCGTATTTCCTTTTCAGACCCTGTGCCATGGTGGCGCCTGACATTGAGCTAATCTGTGAAATCATGTTAGTTGCTGAAGGCTTTGCAGACGCGCGTTCACTAGCCCGCAAGTTCGTGACATTGTACACACTCTGCAGGGGGCTCCTCTCCAAGCAGGTGAGGGGTTTTTTGTTCTCTTTCCTAGGTTTCTACATCCCATTAAAACTGCTTTTGACACATAGATGCTGGGTACTTTATCACTCACGTTACAGTTAGACCTTTTAGAGTAATTTTGTATTTTCCGTAAAATTTTGCAAATCTTTATTTTAGTATTTGCAATATTCTTTTTCTGATTTTAAACATGAGACATTTTAAGTTGACTGTTGATTGGTACTATGTACAATTGTCAGTGGGCTCTGTGATCGTCTTTAACTCTCACCAATGTTATAATTGTTCATGGAATTTTATGCTGCCTGCTTTGTTGGTGAGAGTATTATTTTCTAGTGAGAGACGGCAAGAGTGTTTATAAGAATCAGAAGAGGTAAAGGTGATTTTCCAAAGAACCCTTCAAGACATGTTAAATGAAAATTTTTCTCATTTGGTGGTAATCCCTTATTTGAAGGTGGGTTTGTTATTTGTTTTTACATTCGGTGTGTGATTCCCTAGTCTCTGAAGTGGGTCAGACCTGTTTTTGGTTTTGTTGTGTTTTTGGGTTTGTTTTTTTTTTTTGGAGTATAGCTGATGCTCATTGATGTTAGTTTCAGGTGTATGGCACACTGATTGGATACCTCTGTACATTATGCTATGCTCACCACAAGTGTGGCTCCCGTCTGTCACCATACAAGGCTGTTACAGTACCATTGACCATATTCCCTGTGCTGTACCTTTTATTCCTGTCCAGTAGCTAGCTTCTTGCTGTTTCACTGAAGTTGCTGATGAGCTACACAAATTATGTATGTATCAGCCTCATTATTTTTAAATTCAGCTTTGTGGTCACCTTTGACCTCACTTTTTCGATGACCTTTCATTAATTCCTGGTGACATTATTTTGCAGCTTTTCTGGCATGAAAGTATTAAAATGCCACAGTTAGAACCACATAGTTACCTGTACTGACAGATGTACTTATTTTGAATTACCTGTCGTTAAGGTGGAATTTGGACTCTGAGAGTGAAATTGATGTTGTCCTTTTAATATGTAAATTTACATTCTGGGGGGAAATCCTAGCAAATTTAACAACATGGAAAAATGTTTATGACAGTGTTCTATGCAAAAAATGCAGCATGCCAAACTAGATACGATCTACAACTTGCATTTATTTTACACTTAGACTGCATGTATTATATAAAGTAACTGGGAAGTACGTAGTGATTTTTGATTTTTGTCTCTGGGTGATAATACTGTGAGTATTCTTTATTTTTTTCCTTGTTTGTGGTATCCTTCTTATTTTTTCGAGGAGTTCATTTTAATTTTATCATGGGCAGAAGTCAGAAGAAAACAATGTCACTGAACCCGGGCAGTACAGAGTTGCAACCGCATCCATTCCCAGTAGTAGTATTTAAACACTGACTGAGCACTTACTGTATCCAAGTAACATGTTGGTTGATTAAGAGGACAAGCAAGAACACATGAAACCAGCACACTCAGAGTTCGGAGTTCGGAGAACTTCCGGGATTGAGTTTCCGTTAGATAAAAATTAGAAGAACATGCAGGAGGAGATGATCATAGTTTCTTCCTTGAAAACCATAAGGTATGAGGGAGGTGTTGGGAGGAAAGGTAGAACAGACGAGGAGAGCATTCTCCAACTAGAGGAATGTCATGGGGCAGATGAGGGAAGGCAGTGAGGCCAGGACAGAAGGGCTGAGTTAGAAGTATGGACGCTGATACTTTTCTAAACTGTAGGGATTTAAGAAGAACCTGTGGATGGTTTTGACTGATGGACTAGCATAATGAGAACAGTGAAGATTATTTCAGCAGTTGTTGGATTTACATGTTGAGAAGGGTCACCAACTCGTCTTAAACCTGTGTCCAGAATTTCTTCTACCCCCTCTACTTTAATGTTCTTACTGCACTGACTTAGCCCCCTCCTCAGTCTCTCTGACCTCCTCACTCCAGTTCTTGCCCTTTGCCTTCTCTCCTTAAGCCATCATCTTTTTCTGCATCGTGGCTCTCAAATGGGTTTTTACCGTGACCCACAGTAAAAAAATACTCCTTCTGTTGAGGCTCAGGACCCACACCCGTGTGTCATATGCACAGCTGAAACAACAGTTTTCACCCAACACTTCTTGCCCTTCTTATTTGCAACGCATTATGGTATTTTTCATTCTGTTTTCTTCTGTTCTGTTGCCAGCAGAAATGATGGTCAAGACCTACTAAATTTATTTTACTATTCACTGCTGGATTGAAGGACATATTTATATGTGGATATATTGTTTCACTGTTCACAAAGCATTTTATTCTTTCAACAGCCTTGTAAAGTGGTTAGATCCTTTTATGTGCATTTTTATGGATGATGCTTGGAGAGGGTGCTGACTTTCCCACAGGCGCCATTGAGAGATAATTTGAGAGAAAAGTTGTCACTCTGTGGGTGGTAGATGAAAGGCAAAAGAGAGCAATCTTTTAATTCATTGTCCCTTTACTGAGTACCTACCTGTGCAGTGCACCATGTTGGGACCTACAAGACAACAGGGAATAGATCTGTCCTCTGTTCTCCAGGAGCCCAGAGCCTGTGAAAGGAATCTTCTGTCGGGATTATGTGAAACTCTCAAAGCGGACATACTGTTATATCCCTGAATTGTAATAATAAAGTTTGTACTGCACTAAATGCCAGAGTTAGGGCTGGAGCGTCTGATTGATTAAGAGGTAGAGTTATTAGGGCAAGTAGAGATCTGGGTCTGGGAGGGGTGGACTCCCAGGGTTATCTGTTGAAGTCACACTGGAGAAATAGGCCGTGTTTAGAGGTGAAAATTTGCAAGTAGTTCAACTCAGTGTTAGCAGGTTTACTGAGACGAGAGCAGGGAAGACGGATGGATCCTTGGGCACGCTGCAACTCAGTGCTATGGGAAGAAGAGATCTGCTGACGGAGGCAGAGAATCAGGAGAAAGAGGGAGGAGGATACTGAAGGGATGTGGTTTTTACAAATTGGAAGAGAACAGGAAAATAGTACTTTACATCATTAAAGCATGTATTTATCTGAACTCTTTTCTTACAGCTTTTGGCTTTTACTCCTGGAATGAGAAGCTTATTCCCTTTGAAAATCTTTGAGAAAATATAACCTATGTTTTGATTTTTAGGATCATTATGATTGGGGACTTCGCGCTATTAAATCTGTCTTGGTTGTAGCTGGCTCCCTGAAACGAGGAGATAAAAATAGACCCGAAGATCAGGTACCACAGTGCTAATAACATGGTTTTGTGGAGTGGGTAGCTAAACAACTTCACAGAAATGAAAGTATGTATCTGGATGGTGGGCCAGGCCTAGCGCAACTTTTATTTCTTTTTTTAAGTTTGTTTATTTTGAGAGAGACAGAGGCACCACAAGTTGGGGAAGGACAGAGAGAGAGGAGTGAGGATCCCAAGCAGCCTCTGCACTGCCAGTGCAGAGCCCAGCCTGGGCCTTGAACTCCCAAAACCATGAGATCGTGCTCTGAGCCGACCCCAAGAGTTGAACGTTTAACCAACTGAGCCACCCCGGCGCCCCAGTACAGAGCAACTTTTAAAAAGTATGGTCTCTCTTTTCCACATAGAATATTTTGAGGACTGGCATTGCTTACATCATGAAAGATAAGTATTCTTGAGTATAAGGATATGAATCCAGGAAAGAAAATGTGATTTTATAAGTGCTTTTGAAATAACAGCTACAAAAAATATTTTGGCAGTCATAATCAAATCAGTAATCACTGGTTGATTTCCTCTGAGGAACATTCAGAAAATCTGATTAATTGAGTTGGGATAATAATCCTGAAATGTCAGTGAAAACATAATCTAATGGAACCTAGTATGTTCACTTCACGGGTTGTAAAATGAGCATAGAACAAACAGGAAGAACGATCACCTGACACCAGTGAAATGCAACGCTCAGGTGGTTATTCACAGCTGCTGGGTGAATGTTCTATCCCTGCTGGGGACTTTCTCTCTTCTTCTTTTTTCTCTAAATTTTTTAAGAGTTTTTTCTTTACTAAATAGTGAGAACAGTGGATACGCATCACTCTGTGTATATTTCGTATGGCTTGAGAAGTTGAAGAAAACAGATCGATGAATTTCTTTTCACATTAAAGGATGCTTACGTGATTTTCTACTTCTGTAATACTTTCTTTTCCTCTCAGTCATAATTCATGATTGGACCGAGATTTTCTTGGATTTTTCTTTTGTTGTTGTTGTTGGATCGCTTACGTCTTTCTGTAAAAATCCTGATGTTCAAGTTACTGCTTTTAAAATCTAAAGCCTTCTTCGGTTTTCAGCCAATACACAACAAATACCCAAACTAAAAGTGGTTACATTTATTATTCCGAAGTTCTTAGAGATTCTCTTGAACAAAATGATCTGATGGGCTTAGTTCATTTATATCCTGGAGTTTGAGGATTAAGGAGAGAAGGGCCTCAGACCCTTTGTCAAGATCAGGGCAGATTGTTGCAGGAACAGGGCCTCCTCGTCGACCTGAGTCTGAAGTTTGTGATACCAGCAGAGACTTCTCGTGTGCTGCTCTGTGCACTTCTACGCATTTAGCCTCCCCGTACATAGAATGCCAACCTAACAGAGACCAGTATCCATATCCCATGCCTAAAGCCTTGCTTTAGATGCAAGACTTAAAAACAGCATTTTTAGGGGTGCCTGGGTGGCTCAGTCGGTTAAGCATTCGACTTTGGCTCGGGTCATGATCTCACAGTTTGTGGGTTCAAGCCTCACATTGGGCTCTATGCTGACGGCGTGGAGCCTGGAGCCTGCTTCATATTCTGTGTCTCCTCTCTCTTTGCCCCTTTCCCACTCGCACTCTCTCTCCCTCAAAAATAAATAAACATTAAAAAAATTTTTTTTAAATAATAAAAAAACAGCATTTTTAGTTTTGAAGATGTCTGGTACACCTTGTATTGGCCATTTAAATACACTGTTTTCTTCCTAGGTACTCATGAGAGCATTAAGGGACTTCAATATGCCTAAAATAGTGACAGACGACATCCCCGTGTTTTTGGGCCTGGTTGGTGACCTGTTTCCAGCCCTGGACGTACCTCGGCAGAGAGCACCGCACTTTGAACAGATTGTCAGGCAGTCTACCCTGGAGCTTCACCTGCAGCCTGAGGAGAGCTTCATCCTTAAAGTAAATGGCGCATGTGCTTTTCACAGCAGCCCATGACATTTGCAGTGAGATTTACTGTATTTAAGTATCGTTAGCCAAAACATTAACTCACGTATTACACTGACTTTTACATAATCATAATATATTCTTTTTTTTTTTTTAATTTTTTTTTCAACGTTTATTTATTTTTGGGACAGAGAGAGACAGAGCATGAACGGGGGAGGGGCAGAGAGAGAGGGAGACACAGAATCAGAAACAGGCTCCAGGCTCTGAGCCATCAGCCCAGAGCCCGACGCGGGGCTCGAACTCACGGACCGTGAGATCGTGACCTGGCTGAAGTCGGACGCTTAACCGACTGCGCCACCCAGGCGCCCCATATTCTTTAAAGCATTCTAATAGGCCCTGCTTTACTCCGGTAATTATAAATAATTATTTTATAGTTACACTCTGTGAGAAGGAACATATGATTGGGTCCTGGTTTTATTTTTTATTTATTTTTTTACTTTATTTATTTTGAGAGAGCATGAATCGGGGAGGGGCAGACAGAGAGGGAAAGAGAATCCCAAGAAGGCTCTGTGCTGCCAGTGCAGAGCCCCATGGAGGGCTTGAACTCACGAAGTGTAAGATCGTGATCTGAGCCGAAACCAAGAGACAGACGCTTAACTGACTGAGCCACCTACATGCTTGGTTAAACACCATGGTGCTTGGTCCTTTATTAAGTCATGGTTTTAAATGTAAGCCTACTTCTCATTAGTTGATAAAATTTCTTGGTTGCTCTTGGTGACATGCATCAAAAATTAACATTGCTCTTTTCTTTCCATCTTAGAGAACATGGGAAGTAAATCATTAGTATGTGCCTTTAATGGGGAGAAAAGTGTCAACATATATGATATCTGACTTATCAAAGGCTTGTGCATATGCACGCTCACTTTGGGTGTAGTAAATACATGGACATTAAAATACACATAAAGTATCTATTTTAGATATTTTAAAGGATATAAGCCATTACTCACTTGTAGGTGATTAGCCGTGTATGGTTTTTGTTCAACACTTCATGAAGACTCCTTGATTTTGTAAGTAATTCCTACCACGTCCAAAGTACTAGACTGTACTTCACTTCTGCCTGCATCAGTGACTCACTGAGTCCTGGTTTTTCGTCACTCTTACTCTCATGCTGTTCTTGGGGAGATCCAGGAAAAGCTGTGGTTGTCATCTATGTTAACTTTCCTGGACCATCATTTTGTAAGTGGGAGCTTTCTTGGGTTGTAAGGAAAGAATTGAGCAAAAATGGGTAGGGATTTTTGCTTGTTTGTTTCTTGTGTTTTGTTTTGTTTTGTTTTTAAATCACCAACTCATGAAAGGAACCAACGACTGCCTGTTTGGTCTGCAGGTCGCCCAGCTTGAGGAACTGTTGACCGTGCGGCACTCCGTGTTCGTGGTTGGAAATGCAGGCACAGGAAAGAGTGAGGTATGGTGAATTGCCTGCTGGTTTTCAGCCACACAAGGAACAGATTTTGGCCGGACATATTTTTAATTCTCTCTAAGAGTTCCCTTCATTGAATTCCTCCATAATTTTGAGGTAGAATGTGAGACTCTAATACTGCCTTTTCATCAATTTGCACTATTTTTTTTTTCTTATTAGGGGCAGGGAGAAGGTAACAAATAGAACCTTCTGTTCAGATAGAAAAGCTGAGAGAAGACGGGGCTTTCCATATTTATGAAACCTACATTTTTATCTCTCCCAAGTTGCTTTAGATTCTCATTCCCATATTACTAAGAAAGACCCAAATATTTTCCTTCAGTACTTGCTCAGAAATATAGCCCTCGATAGGGGCAAAAGAAAACAAAAAGACAGAGAGGCAGCCAAACCCACATTGTGGGGGTCCCTGTTATGTGCTATGCTAGGTACATTATATGTGATTTACTGTGCACAGTGATGATATATGCTGGGTATTATTATCCTCATTTTTACTTCACTGCTTGATTTTGTTTGGTCCCACTGACAATCCTGGCAACGTACTTATTTTCTTGGTTGGCAGACACTATATGCAGAATTGCGTGCATTTTAATTCAGGGTGCTTGGGTATGAACATATTTAGTAGCCAAAGACTAAAAATAATCGTGGAGTGGGCATATGAGGTTTTAGACCATGGGTGTGTGTAGAACTTGCCAGTATGTAGATCGGAACCCAAACTGGAACAATTGCAAAGGGAGGCACAGTTTTGTGATTTTTCTTGTGAAAAATGTAATAATTGAAATATTAAAGTAGATAACTGGTAGACCTGTAATTATTTTGTTAGAGTAAGTTTCAGATGAGGGCCATGGTTCAGGGAAGGATAAAATTAAATTCTATAATTTCCAGTAGATTAATGGTTTCTAAAAATATAAGCTTAATATTCCTAAGGCATTCAATTTCTTTCATCTCATCTTCACTGGTTCTGTTCTATTCAACCTTTACTTACGCTGATAGAACCAGCACACGGAAGCTCAGGCCACGTTACTTAGCAACTCTTGCCCTTCCCAACTATTTGGCAGTTGTTTATTAGTCCTTCAACCCCCTGTGAGTAGATCGGGATGAGGAATATCTGAAATAAAAGCCACAGCTTCTCAGAGGAAGCAAAGAGGGTAGGTGGGGCACATATTTGGGTGAATATGTCAATTAATTAAACTGACATAGAGAAAGCACCTGTCCTGTGAATTCTTATCCTCAAAGCTTCTTTTTCTCCATTATCTAGATCAGAGTTTCTCAGCTTCATTCACTGTTGACACTTTGGGTCGGATAGCTCTTTGTCACGGAGGCTGTCCTTTGTGTTCATTATAGGACACTGAGCAGCGTCCGTGGCTTCTGTTGTGTCGCATGCCCTCTTTGTCATGTCTGGAGCATCTCCTGAGACGCTGAGAACTGTTGCTCTGGGTCACTAGGTGTCCAAGCACGCCCGGACTAGCATCACAGGTCCCACCTCAGACGTTATTAGAAATGCAAATTCTTAGTCATCCTAGCCCTACTGAATATTAGAAGCTCTGGGTTGGGTCCAGCCATCTGTGTCTTAACATCCTGTAAGCGATTCTGATGCATCCTACATAAGAGCAGAGTGGATTTTAATAACATGAACAGGAACACTTATTTACTTATTTGCACACATGGTTTAAAACCTCAAATGATACAGCGACTTCCTCTAGTACGCATGGTTCAAAGAATCAGGTGAAGAGGTCCTAAGAGATTGTAGGATTAACTTTGTACATGTAAATGTGCACATGTAAATTTTTCCCCGTACTTACTACATGCAGAATATGTAGGAACGTAAAATGAATAAGAAAATCCTTTAGAAACCATTTGCTTTCCATTTGCCTTACACGAGTATTAATTTTCTGAGCTTTTTTTCCTTCTCCCTTCAGATTTTGAGAACACTGAACCGAACATATGTTAACATGAAACAAAAACCTACTTGGAATGACTTAAACCCCAAAGCTGTGACAACAGATGAACTCTTTGGTTTCATACATCACGCTACTCGAGAATGGAAAGATGGCAAGTAGTATTTCCGCTTTACAAGTGCTAAAAATTTCTTTCTTATTTTTTCTTTTCTCTTCTTTTCTTTTTTTTTCTCATCCAGAAAACCATTTCTCAGCTCTAGCCAATTTCAGTCACAGTTGTAGATTTATTGTGTATGTGTTGGCATTATTGGAAATGTAGCAGCTCATAAGAGCATTTATAACCAGTAAATTAAAACTAGATTTGAATAAGTGGTCGATTTGCATTCAGCGAGTTTGCGCACAGAACTGTGTATTTTATCCCATGTCAATTATGTCAGGGCTCCCTGTAAACCAGGGAAGATGTCAACATGAACACTTCACGAGACTTTTATAAAGGATCTGATCCAAGACCCTGAGTTTCAGGCAGGCACTATTTTAGGCTCCAGGGACAAAAATTAATGGGACATGTTTGTTGTCCTAAAAGTTTTTGCAAACAGGCAGATCCTTTTGTTAAAAGTTGTTGTTACTTCCCAGTTCAATATAAATGCACTAATCTTGGCATTCATACTAAATGAATACTTTGAGTCCTTTCTCCCTTTCATACTCTATATTCATCCTTAGAGTAAATTGTGTAGGCTTTACCTTTAAAATACAGTTTGTGTTCCAGTGCTCTCCTCCTTTGCCGCTATCATATTAGCCTGTACTGTCTCCTGCCTGTATTGGTTCAGTAGTCTCCAACTCTCATCTCCCTGCAGTTCATTTTCCATCCAGCAGACAGAGGGCGCTCTTCAAAATATTAGTTCCCTGCTTGTAATTTTCAATGGGTTCCCTCTCCCTTAGAATCCAACCCTTATCCAAGGTTTACAAGGGCTTGTGTGATTAGATCCCCCTTCCCCATCTCTGATTTCATTTCCTGCTCTGTGCTCTCCCACCTATTAAATCTATACACTCTGGCCTCCTTGCTCTTCCTTGAACATGCCAAGCATCTTCCCATCGTTGGGCCTCTGCACTTGGTCTTTCCATCATTTGCCACACTACAGATAATTTGCATGCCTTAAGTTATTGAAGTATCTGGTCAAATGTCACATCAGAAAAGACTTCATTGAGAATCCTGTCTATAGCAGCACACCTTGCCATTCTCCGTTTTCTTACCATGTATACACTCTCCTAAATCTGTGGGACAGTCACAATTTACTCCTAGCCTTTCTATCTTTTTTTTTTTTTTTCAAGGACTGTGGCAGGAAGGGAATAATACTAGTTTATGCTGAAAACCTATGGAAGTCATTAAAATCAGGGATCATTAGAAAAGGTTGCTGGGGGTTTTTTGTTGTGTTTTAATGAGTGGTGATGGTAGTTCTACATACTGTCATTTATTTTTGCACAAAATATTTCACAGAGCAAAAAAAAACCATCCACATATGTGCATTGAAACCATTGTTCTTATCATATTAAATATTTGAGTTTTGAAAAAGCAGCAACTATCAAATACATCATGTAACACACACAATGCCTACATAAGTCATGATAGCAAAGAGGACTATGGATTTAAAATGCTTTCATCTTGGGGTGCCTGGGTGGCTCAGTCGGTTGAGCTTCTGACTTTGGCTCAGGTCATGATCGCACAGTCTGTGGGTTTAAGCCTCGCGTCGGGCTCTGTGCTGACAGCTCAGAGCCTGGAACCTGCTTCAGACTCTGTGTCTCCCTCTCTCTCTCTGACCCTTTCCCATTCATGCTCTGTCTCTCTCTGTCTCAAAAATAAATAAACATTAAATAATTTTTTTTAAATAAAACGCTTTCATCTTCTCATCTTGTGAAGTAATATGCCAACAACCAAATTTCTCAAACAATGTATAGCACTTTTGAATAAGCTTCAAAATTCTATCTCATGAATAGTGTTACAGAAAAACGGAGAAAGGTGAAATAAACTAGTGTCTGGCCTAAAATAGATACTGAACACATGTACACGGACAAAGATAATGTCTTCATTTGGTGTAAGTTTTGAGTTGTGTGTGTTACTCTCTATAAATCCCCACACCTGTTCTTCAAGGAAGCTCCTGTCATCTTTATTTGACACATGGGAGAAGCTCAGAGAAGTTAAGGTGTATCCTCATGGAAGGGAAACTTGCCCATTGGTATGCATTCCCGGTGTAGCTCTAAAGGTATTTATTACACTTATCAGAAGGAGGCAGCAAATTCACAGCAAATTTATTTGCTTATTAAAAGAATTTCCTGTAGAAATAATAGTAACTTAGTTTAGAAATAAACAGCCCTCAGCTCCATTATGTATTAGGATCACTTACTTGTAATTTATAGGTCTCTTCTCATCTATTCTGCGAGAACAAGCGAATCTTAAACGTGATGGACCAAAATGGATAGTCCTGGATGGAGATATTGATCCCATGTGGATTGAGTCGCTAAACACTGTCATGGATGATAACAAGGTGAGTAATACCTCCATGCTAACTTGAACATCACATCTGGAGTGCAGTAAGAGTTTTATTCACTTGTTGATTTAAATACTAGTTTTTAATCATTAAGCCTGATATTCTTTAGGAATGAAATTTATTTTGTGCCCATGAAAGTGGCACTTTGCTGGTAATTCTCTTTATTTCACTGTTAAAGAATTGACGGGGGTGCATTTTTCTTGCTGTATGGATTTAACCACCTCTATTTTTTTTTAATTTTTAAAAAATGTGTATTTATTTTTGAGAGTGCTTGAGAGTACAAGCAGGAGATGGGTAGAGAGACAGGGGTTTGGAGGATCTGAAGTGAGCTCTAAGCTACCAGCAGACAGTCCCGTGCAGGGCTCAAAGTCCCAAATTGGGAGACCCTGACTCAAGCCAAAGTCGAATGTTGAACCAGCTGAGCCACCCAGGCATCCCAGATTTAACCACCTTTAAAGAGAGTTAGGTATATATCTAAGAACTTAGTTCATACATACCTTGCCATTTTCTAAGAGTCAGGCATAAATTATTAGATCTTATCTTTGCTTTTTTTTAAATATGAAATTTATTGTCAAATTGGTTTCCATACAACACTCAGTGCTCATCCCAACAGGTGCCCTCCTCAGTGCCCATCACCCACTTTCCCCTCCCTTATCTTTGATTAAGTATGGAATACTTGGATAATAAAAGGAAGAGTCTGTGCCCTGTGTGAATTGATGAAATGTAGCTATTGAAATTAAGTAGTTCTCTGGCTACAGAATGAGTATAATGGGTTTCTAAGCATTTTGCCCTGGCTGACCCAGTGTTTCCAACAGAAACAGTGATGGTCCAGGTCCATGAGACGCCACTTAAAGCAACACAAGGTCTATGGTTAGGATCAGGAGAAAGAAAAAGGTAATCATCGTTGCTACAGAACAGAATGACTCATCTCCTTAAATTAGCAGTAATTACTGTTTTCTGTATTAAGACATTGTTCATCATAAAATATAGGTCTGAGATCTTTATACTTGCATGAGTTTCCATAGGGCGTTTGATAATTGTGGCATTACAGATTCTAAAGAAAGTTTATTTTTTGTGGTGTTCAGGCCTTTTCATGTAGATCCACCCTTAGAACAAATGTCTTCTCTTTAGACATGTCATCTCTTTAGTCGTTACCACAGTTATTTAAAGGTTGGCCTGAATGGGTCCATGTTGGTGAGTTTGTTCCTCAAGGGTCAGTGAGCTCTCCTCTGGGATTAAGTGAGATACTCACTCAGACTGCACTTCTAACTCAGAGGAGTACTTTTGGCACTTCTCCTGGGGATGGGGGCATGGGAGAAGTACCTTGTGTTGTGATAGAGAGTTAGCATCATTGCTTTTGCCCCTCAACAACCGAGGGCCTCTTTTATGCTGTGCTGTTCTGTCCAGGTGCTGACCTTGGCCAGCAATGAGCGCATAGCCCTTACTCCCTCCATGAGGCTGCTCTTCGAGATTCATCACTTAAGGACTGCAACCCCAGCTACTGTTTCCAGAGCTGGTATCCTATATGTGAACCCACAAGATTTGGGCTGGAATCCGTGAGTACTTACCATTTTGACCATTTTTAAGTGTACAGCTTAGCGGCATTACATACATTTGTGTTGTCGGGTAACCACCACCACCATCATTCTCCATAACTTTTCTCATCTTCCCAAACTGCAGCCCTGAACCCATTACACAGGAACTCCCCTATATGCCCTGTCCTCAGTCTCTTTCTCTTTTCCATCTTTACGAATCTGTATATGCCAGATGCCTCTTATAAATGGAATCATACAGCAATTGTCTTCTTGTGATGGGCTTACTTCAGTTAGCATAATGCCTTCAAAGTTCACCCATGTTATAGCATGCTCCAGAATTTCCTTCTTTTTTAAGGCTGAATGATGTTCCATTGTATGTAGATACCACATTTTTCTTATCCATCTTTCTGTTGATGGACACTTGGGCTCCCTCTACCTTTTGATTATCGAAAATAGTTTTTGTGACTATGAGTATACAGATAGGCCTTTGAGTCCCTGCTGCCAGTTACTTTGGATACATTCCCACAGGTGGCATTTCCAGTTCATATGGTAATTCTGTTTTTAATTTTAACTTTCTTAAATTTTTAATGTTTATTTATTTTTTGATAGAGCAAGCCAGGGAGGGACAGAGAGGGAGGAAGAGAGAAATCCCAAGCCCACAAACTACGAGATCATGACCTGAGCCAAAACCAAGAGTCAGGCACTTAATTGACTGAGCCACCTAAACACTCCTTTAATTTTTAGAGGAACCACTGTACTGTTTTCCACAGTAGCTGCACCATTTTACATTCCTCCCAACGGTGTACAAGGGTTCCAATTTCTGCACGTTCTTACCAACACTTGTAATTTTCTCTCTTTTTTATGACAGTCATCCTAATGGGTGTGAAATGGTGTTTCACTCTGGTTTTGATTTACATTTCCCTAATGATTAGTCTTATTGAGCATCTTTTCATGTGCTTATTGGCCATTTGCATATTTTCTCTGGAAAATGCTTATTTTAGTCTTTTGCCTATTTTTTTTAAATCTAGTTTGCTTTTGTTTTTATTCTTGTGAATATTTCTTTTTTCAGTCTTAGCTATAAAAACTAAAATTTTATCTGATCATTTGAAGGAAGTATTAGCAAATAAATTTAAAGCTAATTAAGTAGGCTAATTTGAAGATAATGAAAGGAGTGCCTGGGTGACTTAGTTGAGCATCTGACTTCGACTCATGTTATGATCTCATCATAAGTTGTGAGTTTGAGCCCCATGTAGGGCTCTATGCTGACAGTGCGGAGCCTGCTTAGGATTTTCTGCCCCCTCTCTCTCTGGCCCTCCCCTGCTCACTTTATGTCTCAAAAATAAAAAAAAAAAATTAAAAACACTTTTTAAATAAAAATAATGAAATTAACACCTGTATGGATTTGTCATTTTTAGTTGGACATTACCCTGTTCACACCTTGTACGTGTTAAGAACTCAGTATTTGTTGAATAACTGAATAATAATAATAGTTCATATGGAAACCAAGATATAGATATAGCATTTTCTGTAAATACTTTAATGTATAAACTTGTGTGTTCATACTGAGACATATGATATCCATACCTGAACGGTGGTAATTCTTTGATGGAGAACAAATTGTGCCCACTTGCTGCTCTCGAATGCTTACACTTGGCATAATTCATCCTGGGCGGCACGTGTTGCACCTCTGGCATTCCCTCTATGAGGTGTGGAAAGAGTGTTTGACCTCCGCACGTGAACACGTGCTTGAGGGCTACTGGTGTCAGAATCTTCTGTCCACCCCTCCCCCCTGCCCTGGCCCCCACAGGCTGTCCTGTATGGGCCACTTCAATGGGCTCCTTGCCCTCTGGCTCCTGGTTGGTTTGGCCCATGAGAAGCCCTGTCAGGGAATGAGAGGGAGAGAGGAGAGTGAGGTCAGCCTATTTACTTCCTTGGCTCTTTCCATGCGGTGTCACATCAGGATGGCTGTGTCCCTCAACTGCAGCTCACCCCTCCTCTAAAATCTTTCTATAAGATTTTATAGATTTCCACATTCTGGTAGTCCCTCGTGTCCTTGTCCCTGCAGGCACAGGTGCACTAACCGCTCCTTGGTTATTACCCATGGCACAAAACTTTCCCCTCCGGTTTCCCTGCTCCGTGCCCACACCTTTGCCAGTAGTCCTCCTGGCAATCCTTCCCTGTTATCCTGATGTCAGGATGGCATCTGTTTCCTGCCACGTGCTTGGCTGACGTGCTTCTCCAGACTGCTTTTTCTGGGTGCTGAGTTGTTCACCGAAGGTCTCATCCCTTGACTCCACAGCAAAGTAGAGCCATGCCCAGGCTTTTGTGTCCAACAGTGTTTTATTGGATTTATCTGGGGAAAGGAGTGATTTTTAAAAGTCTAAGGTGGAGAGTTCTTGAACTGATGATAGATTCTTTTCCCAGGTAGCATTCAGACTGTGTCCTAGGATGTTTTTGTGGGTTTGGGGGCTGGCTAACAGAGCATCTATGTTAGCCCTTGACTCCCCCATAAACACTGCAGAGGCATTCCTCACACCCCATTTCCTTCAGGGGACCCCCTCTGGATGTGGTCTGATTTCAGTCATGAACCTCATGATTCTCAAGGTCTATGTAGTTTAGGCTCAGTAGCATTGCATAGAGATTCGTGCTAATGAAAGCTGTGTAAAGCCCTTTTCAAGAAAGACTTTTATTGGGGTGCCTGGGTGGCGCAGTCGGTTGAGCGTCCGACTTCAGCCAGGTCACGATCTCGCGGTCTGTGAGTTCGAGCCCCGCGTCGGGCTCTGGGCTGATGGCTCAGAGCCTGGAGCCTGTTTCCGATTCTGTGTCTCCCTCTCTCTCTGCCCCTCCCCCGTTCATGCTCTGTCTCTCTCTGTCCCAAAAATAAATAAAAGTTGAAAAAAAAAATTTAAAAAAAAAAAAAAAAAAGAAAGACTTTTATCTAGTAAGTCAAAGAGTCTTACTTGATTAAAAAAGGCACCCGATTTGCATTCCTAAGAAAGTTAAACAACTCTTTCTTCACCATTAGATTTTATTTTTACTGAGGTTTGTTTTTCTTTGTTTCATCCAAGATCAGTGGGTAAGTTTTAATTTTCATGTGTGTGACCACAGAGCCATTATCCAAAATGATGGCAATCTTCTCTAAAGGATATTTTTACATTTTTACCATCTACCACCAGAAGCTTTAAATGAACTACAAAAAAATGGGTTTTTCAGATTGGGGGATATACTTTTACACCATATTTATTGCATACGTCATTACTTTTATGGGATAATAGTATCATACCTTTGCACGTATTGACTCATTTAATCCTTAATTACCTTCTGAAATAGAATTATTAACCCAGTTTTCCAAACCGATGTCTTAGGTCTCTTCCCCACCCCCCCAACTTTTAATTTGAAAGTATTTGAAATTATAGAAAATTTGAAATGGTGGTAGTCCACTGTATCCTTTTTCCCCTACAGTTATCAATTGTTACCATTTTACTGTATTTACTTTCTCTCTGGGTGTACACTCTCTCATAGGCATAGACACACATATATTTTTTACTTAGGTTTACTTCTGCTAAATTATCTGGAAGTAAGTTGGAGACATTACGCCCCCTCACCACTGAGTACTTGATTATCCCCATGTAGGATATTCTCCTACATGAACGCAGTACAATTAACATGCCTAAGAAATTTTTCCTTGATGTGGTATTTAATAAAGCATAATATTTCTTTTTAAAAATTCTTCTTAATGTTTGAGAGAGAGTGCGAGTGGAGAAGGAGCAGAGAGAGGGGGAGACAGAGGATCTGAAGCAGGCTCTGTGCTGATAGCAGAGAGCCTGATGTGGGGCTCGAACTCACGAACCACAGGATCATGACCTGAGCTGAGGTCAGACACTTAACTGACTGAGAGCCACCCAGAGGCCCCATAAAGACAAATTCTTCACATTTTCTCAGTTAACTAAGACATTTCTTCTATAGGTTTTTTTTTAAATCTAGTATCAAAACACAGATCATCATGCATTGCATTTACTTGTCTGTATTTTCTGTCTTGGTGTAGCATATCCACCCCCCACCCCGCCCAACCTTTTCTTTCAAGATACTTACAGTTTTCAGGGAAACAAGCCAGATGCCTGTAAGAGTGACCCATTGGTGGTTGCAAAGTGGTGACTTCCTAATTCATTCATTGTATTTATGTATATGAAGTGACATTTTCCTATAAAGAATTCCTCCTCTTCTTTCCTCTTAAATTCCTCCCTTCCACTCCTCTCTCCCTTCCTTTCTTTTTCTCTCTCACTTTATCTCTCCCTCTTTGTTTTTTCATAGGTATCATTTTCTGTTCATGGTTTCTTTTAGTTCAGTGGGTTATAATTCATTACCATCATTTTCCTGGCTAGATGCTCACTTTGTCTCAAATTTGCCATCAAGAGCCCCTTCCGGCCAGCCCCTTACATGTTCTTTTTCACCTGTCATTGTAGATCTTTGAGTGCTTGGCTTTCTGGCTAACCAAAATGCTTCTGACTCATTTCATTCTTCCTTCACCCTCGCTGGATTCAGTGATTTCTCCAGGGATCCAGAGGAAACCACCTTTGTATAAGGAATAGTATTTAGAATCCAGTATAGGGATGTTTAGTGTACTCATTGCTACTGATAGGTCATTGCTTTTAGGCTTTTTGAGTGAGCACAATTGGAAATATATTTCTTTAATTCTTATTGTGGGAAATGCTAGGTTACTGTGGATAGAAGAGATGGTAAAATATTTTGTTGATAATACACTTCTGGGATTCCATTTAAGACCTAAAGGTAGTGCCAGTATCAGGTAGTCTTCTTAGATATGTTTGTTTAAATTCTCTGAACTATAAAAAATAATTTTATATCCACACTTAACAGACATGGAACTTACCATGTCAGATAACAACCTTAAAATCACATCACCATGTGATTGGCTATAGAAATCAAATACTATTTTACTTTACCTCCGAGTCTTAAGTCTACTAGACAAATACTGGAGAGTTCATATATGTCTGTTGAGATCTTGAGAAATCGAGAAAGAACAGGAATTGGAAGAAAATTTCTAGAAACTATGAGCAAGATTTTTTTTCCAGTTAGCAAGGGATTAATGTGTAGAAAAGGAAAAGCAAACGGGCAGTGACTTATTTAAATTCATTCATAATTCTTTAAGTTGCTTAACTTAAAATTATTTAAGCATACATAATTGAAAATAAGATCTACCAAACTACGTATTACCTTAAAGAGGATGATAGGAAAAGGTCGGAATATCTCTGGAATATAGTCTGATTCCAAGAGATTACTGGAAGGTAAGTTTTGGGAGCCACATCTTTAGATCACACTTACTCCTTTATTACTTGCATTTGTATTAGTTTTTTGGACTAATACTTAGTATTAGTATCAGTCTCTCCTGCATTGGCTGAGCTCACTGTCTTCTACTCCGGAAATCCCATCCTCCATCTTTGCATACTATATATATTTGTGAACATATCAATGCAGAAATCATTGACATACACTGCCAGTCAACACATCCTAACCCCTGCCAATTTTCCAGGCCACAGTGAATGATAGAGCAACCTGCAGCTTGCTGATGGGGGGCATGTTATAGAGAGAGCTCCTATGAGTTCCACCTCTCCTACATGACACTATTCCATTCCCAGACTAATGAGTAACCTAGTATATCTGGGCGGTTTCCAAACTAGAGGGTTTTAGACTTGATGGGGTATATGAATGGCACTTCTGGAGAAGGGAAGGGCAACACAGTTGATGATACGGAACACATTTGCAAATGAGCACAAAGTAAAGATTCTCTTAGGGACCTGGATATTGACATGAAGGTGATGCATTAAGGCATCACAGTGTGGCTTCTTCCTGAGGCAGGGGCACCAATGACCTCTTATGTAGGTAAGAAATAAACCTGTTATTTTCATATGTCATTTTCAATTGTATGTCATAATAGCAGTAAGTCATTTGGTCATCTTCAAATGCATAGCATCTTTTAAAAACCATAAGGAACTTTTTAATGAAATAAAGTGGAAAGAATTGTCAACAAAGATCTGTATCTTCAGTTTTTTTCTGTTGCCAAAGATAATAGTGCCTGCTTCTAAATTCATTATTTTTCAGTGTTTATTTTGTTTTATGTATTTAAAAAAACAGCTAAGTATCAGAAATTGTCAGTTTAAATGTTTATTTGAGAGGGAGAGACTAGGGCAGGGGCAGAGGGAGAGTGCTCCAGAGAATCCCAAGCAGGCTCCACGTTGTCAGCACAGAGCCAGACGCAGGGCTCAGTCCCGTGAATCGTGAGATCGTGACCTGAGCCAAAATCAAGAGTTGGACGTTCAACCAACTGAGCTACCCAGGTGTCCCTCAACGTCTGTTTTTATTACAAACCATGAAAATGTATCAATAATTTATACATGAAATTTTAAACTGTTGATATTTGACATAGACTTTTTTACTCCCTATGCTCTCTGGGATGGTTGACCCCTAGCAGAGGTCGTTTGGGGCCTTTTGATGGGGGTGTGCAAGATCAGCTTTTACCATGTCTCCTAGTAGGGTTGAACTCATGTCCTTCTTTGTGGAGGTAATTGATACAAGGGCAACAATTGCTTGTGGGCCTGATAGGTTTTCTCTTTGAGACTTTGGCTACTGCCAGTATGGGTCAGTGAAGCAGTTTTTACCTGCCCCCCTAGTGCAAAGTCATTTCTCCCTTCTCTGGCTCTTTTGAGGCTTCACCTCCCAGTTATCCCTGCATAGGCTTCTGCTCCCCCTGAGACCAGAGACCCAGGGGGTAGAGGTTGAATTTGTTTTACCCATCAGAGCACTCGCTGCCAACTCTGGTGCCCTGTTGGACTCTGTTGCCTTTAGGAGATATACAGATAGGCTGAGCCAGGATCTGAACACAGTTCTCTGAATTCAACCAATCCTTTGCTGGATAAAATCTATGGAGAATTTGTTCTGTGTCAGACAGTACTCTAAATACTTTATCCATGAGAGGGGTGCCTGCGTAGGTCAGTCGGTTGGGCGTCCAACTCTTGGTTTGGGCTCAGGTCACGATCTCACGGTTCATGGGCTTGAGCCCCGCACCAGGCTCCATGCTGACTGTGCAGAGTCTGCTTGGGATTCTCTCTCTCTGCCCCTCCCCCATATGTGCTTTTTCTCTCTCTCGAAAGTAAATAAATAAGTACTTTATACATGAGAGATCATTTAATTCTCAGAACAGTCCTAGGACATCTGTAGTATCATCATCTCCTTAGATGAGAAACTTGAAGCACAGACAGGTTAAGTAACTCACCCAAGGTAACAGGTGAAAAACGGTAGAGCGGGCATACAAATCCAGGCTGTCTGACTTCAGAGCTCTGTCTTGCCGAGCGGTCCTCTTGCCACCCCCACTGCCTCAGTGAGCTCTGGACACTAAGATTCTGTTTCTGGCAGCGGCTGTGCAGTTGCAGTAGCTGAGAGGTAGATGCAGCCTTTGGGCCTTCACCTCTAGGAATGACGCTTGTTTTCCATTGTTCCTTGGTGCCCACTGTCTCCACCACCCAGAGATGCTCTCTCAAGTTACTGTCATGCAACCGGACTTGAACTGAAGACAATTTCTCTTAGACCTGAAAAAGTTTTGACAGCTGATATTTTATAAATCTCACTTTAGAGGAAGCGTGATTGAATAGTCCATAGAACCCTATCATGGCATTTTGTAAAAATCAAAGGGAGCCTTTTATAAGATAATTATCTTACCTTAATTTCTTCTGTTACTAAAATTGTGAAATCTGGTTTGCTTATATAGCAAAGTAAAGCTGTAATTGTATAGCTTCTCTGCTGGCAGCTAAATGTATTTATTATCACTACCTCCTATTAGATGAGAACTTTTCGAGCAATTTTTTTTCATTTAACTTCACATACTTCACCCTAGAAACTACTGTAGGAGCTACGAAGCTATGTTTCATTTTACTGATAAGTATGATTTTATTAATATGTTGGGGGATATTAACGTATCAAAATTGATAACATTCTTGAAGCTTCAGATTAACACACATGTACCCGAGCATGAGATACCATTTCAGAACCACTTAGTGGAAATATATTATCGGCCTATCGGGTTCGAGTTAGATCCAGTCCAGTGGAAAAGGAGGGACTTGGAAATAGCCCCTAGGGAATTTTCACCTTTTTATTTGTAACTGGTTTGTCATCACTAAATACTTGATGCCAAGATTAATCAAGAAAAATCCCAAGCTGTTTTCATAAATAAGGCCTACCCTATGAAATAGTTTCAGTCCCTTAGGAAATGACACACTGCAACCTCCTTATAAATGCTCAGTAATGGCCTACTTATACTCTATTATGTTTGGCTTCTAAGTGCTATTAGGAGTTTCTTTTACATTCTTTTCATTAATGCAAAAGTGGCCTTTAAAACAAGTTTTTAAGGGGTCATTTAAAAATATTTGCAGTTTGAGAAAGAGAATGAACTCACTAAACATGTCCCTGAAGTGTGGCACCAAGCTGGGGGGGGGAGGGGCGGGGGGGGAAGCTTTTGAGTTGGTGAAATTCTGCTTTTCAAGCCTAGTGTTCAATAAAAGCTTTTCTATGTTCTTTTTCAGGTATGTGGCCAGTTGGATAGACAGAAGGCGGCATCAATCAGAAAAGGCCAACTTAACTATTCTTTTTGATAAATATGTCCCTGCATGCTTGGATAAGCTGAGAACAAGCTTTAAAACCATCACTTCAATTCCAGAGAACAGCCTGGTGCAGGTTTGACTCTGGTCACCCCGTTTTACATTCCAGTCCTGATGCGGTAGTGGGGCTCGATCAAGGCAATGGCAGCTTTTGTTTGACAAAGAAGATGGAAAGATTTGGGGGGTTGTCGGGTTATTCCAACTCTCTTCCCATAGCTCCGTCCGTGTTCCTGAGTGCTTTTGGCAAATCTCTGTGACACACCTATTCCTTTCCATGATCACCTGGACGATAGTCTGTTTTTTCATGAGACTGTTGTCCAGAAGGCAGAAGCCCCCTTGTATGTCCCCAGATATTTACATAGTTCCTCACGCATAGTAGCGGCCAGGTGTGTGTTTACTTAATTATTGGGTTCCTTCAAGTTACTGGAGTAGAAAAAGAACACAGTGGCAGCAGCCATATTTCTTTTTTGTCTCCTAAGTCACTGGCCCAGAGAAGGTGCTCAGTGTTTTTTCGACTACAGTAAATCCAGTAACTAAAGATGTTGGCCAGTGAGCAAGAGAAAGCTTCTGAGCTCAACCATTCATAGCCCTCCCACACTATCCTACCTTTCTGTTCTCCATCTCCCCCAAATACTCATAAAGTCAGATCATACTCTATGGAGTGTTTATAATATTCCAGGAACATGTCTGTTCTGATCCTCATTCGGAGACAGCTGGTAAGACTGAAGGGTGTATATGATAGGTTGTCATGGAAGCAAATGAAAATAATTCACAGCACACAGAAATGAAGGTTGTGATCTTAATCTCAGCATGAAGACAAACAATCCCCAGCCTTAAGAAGTATAAAACTTCACAAAAGGTTTACAATTAGAAATCTTTTATTTTTTTTTCCACTAGGAGCAAAATTGGTTTCAGAGTACTTTGTTACCATTAAGTTCCTGTGTTACCAGATTTGTTCGAAGCTAAATGAGAAATAGTCACAAGCGTAATAAGAAGAGAAAGTTCAGGTTTTTGGATAATTCACACACCAATTAAATAAACGATAGTCTTCAACAGTAATTATCTGAGGTATAATTTATTTCTGAAAGCAGGTCTGAATTTATTCATAATGAATTAATTATGTGGTTAGCCTAATTAGACTTCCTCTGGTGTAGTACTTGCAAAAGCAGGATTGTGTTCTTTCTCAAGTTGACTTACGTATTTGTGTGATTCTCTGTAGTGTGAATTTTTTTCATTCAAGGGTAGTGTGAAAATAGGTCAGTAGGAATTAATATGACTTTCCTTCTCACTTCCTCCTTCCGTATTGTTCCAAAATGGCATTTTATCCGGAGCTCCTTCTCAGCTGTTGTTTTATACACCAGTCTCTTTTCTGTGATTACTTGTAAGGACAAAATGTGAGACAGAAATGAGTACAAAAGGGAGTCTCTTCAAACGACTACTTTGAGAAATTCATGTAGTATGTTTTCCAGTGCGTGAAATATATTGGCCTTAATTTTGATGAGGTGTATTAGCTCTTTCACAATATGCACTGAAGTCTGATTTTGCCAATTCCTGACACAGAGCTCAAAGTGTTTTCCAGCTACTGTGTTTGGGAGAAAGTAGAAAAGTTGTCCATTATTAGAATGTTCAGATCAGTGGATGACGTCACATGGAAGTCAGTCTTTTTTTGTTTCGATTTTCATGGTTCCTCAAACCATCACGGCTTTACTCAGAAATAGCAAAACCTCACCATTTTTACATTATTCTTTCTTCATAGCACACTGCTAATGTTTATTTCTAATAGAAGATTCTTTCAAATTGGCAATACAGAACCATATAACATAGTAGAAATCAAGAGAGTAGACTGAGAAAGGTAACAGGTGCTCAACTTTTTAAAATTAAAAACCTTTCCAAACTATTTCCAGGACCTTTTTTTCCGTGTTACTATGGATTTTCCCCAGTTTTCCTGGGTGGGAAAGAAAGACGCACGCACAGTCCTGACTTGTTTTGTCACAGCTTGCATTGCTTTCCAAATGATAGATAAAATCTTTTGCTGCCTTCAGAAACCAGGGGAAGGGGACCACGAGTTATGAGAGTCTGTGATAATGCTACTAAATGACAACTGTTTTTGTGCTTCAGAGAACTAGCTCAAAAACATGTTGTTCACTACTGATGATTGCTACATTTGGGAAAGGCTTTTGCAAGCTGCCATGTTCCCTTCATTACTGGCCTGATTGTCCTGAACACGGGGTGTGTTTCTGACCAACAGACCACACTGCTGTCTCACAAGTTCTTGAGTAACATTTCTTGAAGATTAAATTCAGTCTGGTGTCCAGAAAAAAAAAATGTCACAGGTCAAGGCTGCAAGTCTGACTTGCTAAATTTATTCAACAGGTGGGAAAAACCCATTGCCAAAGCACTCAGGGAAAGTGGGTTGCCTAAATGTCCAAGAGGGAAATGAATAAATAAATGCCTTTCTGTCAAGTGGAATCTTAGGCACCCATTCCCAGTGATACTATAGGGCAGCTCTTATTGATAAGGTAAGATGTCTTTAGGATTTTTTTAGGTGAGAAATGAGCTATAGAATACTAGGTATTCTATGAGTCCCTGTTTATAACAAAAGAGAGCTTAGATATATGCTCCATTGTATTTCTTTTTGCTTATGTGTATTTGCATTCATTACAGTGATGATAAATTGGATAAGAGCGTCGTTTTCAAAATAGTTTATTGTTGAGAAGATCAATTTTGTCAAAAATGGCGAAGGTTTCCACTACTGGTTTAGAAATCTGAGTCTCTAACTTCTGTTTCTCTCAATGTAACAAATCACAGATTGGGGGAAATTCTACAATCTCTTAAGGAACAAGTGGATTTGTTAATATGTCCTATGATCTTATTTTGCTATTAAGGATTTATTGCCCTAAATGAATGGCTATTTCTTGTTCACTAGACTATTTGTATCCTTCTGGAATGTTTGTTGACCCCTGAGAGTGTACCCTCTGACAGCCCAAAAGAGGTTTATGAAGTCTTCTTTGTCTTTGCTTGTGTGTGGGCGTTCGGAGGCACTCTGCTGCAAGATCAGGTATGTTTGGCAGTTGTTTACAGAAATAATTTAAGGAACCAGTTTTACCTGTGGCGGGAGGGCATTGTAATTTTGATTCCTGTGTTTGTTTATTTTTTTTAACATTATCATAAATCTCTGCCACTTGCCTTGATGTCTTCTAAGCCTGAGTGTTGTTCAGGCATGCTCCTCTAGGCTGGCAGCGCTCACATTGGCTGACGACGCCACACCCCTAGCCTTGCCCCAGATCTCTGTTCCGAGCTCACGGCTCAGGGTTTCCACCTGCCTCTGGAGCAGTGCCAGTAGTGTGTGCTTCCAGGGGACGGTCACACCGTGTCAGAGACACAGCTCTTCCTCCGCCCCACCCCTTAATTTGCTCTTCTTCCTCAGTACCCTGCCTTATCCTTGAGGACACTCACATTCCTTCCAGTTGTTCTAGTGAAAATACAGGGAGACATCATTCTTTATTTCTATATCCAATACCTATCCTTTCAATCACAAAACAGCTGTCACATCTGTCCTCTACTCATCCCCCCAGCCCCTATCCCTACAGCCTTTATTCAGGAATGTATCATCATTAGATTGTCCTGGGCAGTCACAGTGTCTTAGCTTGGGCTGCCATAACAAAATACCTTACATGGCTTAACCGATAGAAATTTGGTTTTGGAAGTCCAAGGTCAGGGTGCCAGCATGGTCAAGTTCTGGCAAGGACCCTCTTCCTGGCTGGTAGGCAGGTGTTCTTTTGCTGTGTCCTCACCTGGCAGAGAGAAACCAGAAAAAGCTTTCTTGTATCTTTTTTATAAAGGCATTAATCCCTTTGTGAAGACCAACCTCATGACCTCATCTGAACCTAATTACTCACCAAAGGCCCTGTCTCCAAACATGATCACATTGGGAGCAAGAGCTTCTACCTAGGAATTTGGGTGGGTGGGTGGACACAGTTGAGTCTACAGCACATAATAACCTTGAAATTGGTTTCCCTGTCACTAGTCTCTTACATCTAATCAGTCTCTTACATGATGCCCAGGGTAATTATTCATGAACTAGAGGCAACTCAGGTCAGTATCTTTCCAAGGGTCTTTCCTTGAGCCTCACATGAGGCTACCATGCCTGCACAGCATTCCTAGTGCGGGTCACCCATAGCCTCTGACTCTTTGTGGGCAAACACCTGAGATGAGCTTGTTCAAGTGCATGCAGACATGGACACACTCACACCTAGATACGTAGGTTAGACTTCCTGAAGTGCAGAATTTTTCACCTTGAAAAGATTGCACATCTGGTCACCGCGCACCTCTGTATATAGATTTTGCCATGTAATGTTTCCAGTCATCATTCAAGCTATCTCCACCATGCCAGTAAAGCTCAGACAGGCAAAGTGACTTGATCAAGGTTATACTGGTAAGAAATGACAACGCCAGGATTCACACCCCTGTACAACTCCAAAGTCCACACTGTCCAGGGGACCTCAGGATCTCTCATGGTCAGAAGGCTCCTACAGATATCCCAGAATCTTTGCACTAAAAATAGATGGCACACGTCTTCCAGACTTGGCCACATGTTTCCAGATGTAAACGGGATTTAAATTAGAAGGCATCACAGCCAAGCAGGAACCATATTTCCATTGGTTTCTTTGTTGTAGGTCCTCACATACATGGCTGCTAAAACCTGGGGGCCAGTTCTGCTTCTTGTCGCCAGGTTCCTGTAAATCATATCTATAAATAAACTTGGAATTCACTTGGTCTGTTCGATCTTACTTTGATCCTTCTCAGAAGGCACATTTCCTTCTGTAATCTCCCAAGTGCTTTCTAAAGAATAACATCCTGTGTTACTTTGAGTGAGAGTCCGGAGTTGGGATTAGGTGACTGCACAGGGTTTTTCTCAAGCACAATTTACAGCACACGTGCATTTCTCCTTCACAGAGGCCACAGGCATGATCTCCCCTCTCCTCAACCCATCCCCTCCTCCATCTTGTTTTGTATGTTTCCCGTGTTCTCTAGGAGGTTTTTCCTTCTCTAGGATATAAACCAGGTAAAGTTGTGTGAGTAGGATGTTGACAGCAGAGATCTCTCTATTCCTGATCACCTCCCTCCTAGCTGATGGTGTTCTCATCTTCCCAGTTTCCAAACATGGCCACCTTCCCACCAGTCCATCAAGCCAGGCCACCACAATGATCACCTAACTCCCCCAGATATTCTCTCCCTAGACTAGAGTCGTCGTGGTCTTCATCATCATCATGATTATCATCTTTTCACCTTCAAAAGCTTCTAACTACAAAGCATTCAAAAGAGAGGCTATAAAGTTGGAAACGTGAATGAAACAGACAAAAAAGCACTCTTAGGTTACCCATTTATTAATTGAACACATCTGAATGCCTACTATATGTCAGAGAATGTGCTTAGGCCTTTTGGTAGGCCATTTTTCTGAATCTTCAAAAAACAATAAAACTGTTATGTATTGGTACAACTACCTTCCTCCCCTTTTACAAACAAAAAAGGAGCCGCAACTTAAAGAAGTTAGCCTGTGAGGACACACAGTTAAAGTCTGAGCCAGGTTCAGACTGCAACAGACTGATCCAGGCCCCGTGTTCTCAAGCCAGGCCATTGCACACAACTTTTGAAATAGGTCTTGGATCAACTCTCCCTGAGCTCCCATAAACTGCTGTTTTCCCTCCTCACTTGGCTTCTAAGGTAACAACCTCTTCGGTCTGCTTTTGTACTTCCCCCATAATCCATTATCCTCTCAGCAGCCAGAGTGACTTTTTTTTAATGTAAATTGAATTATATGATACACTTGAGAGTTTAAAACACTTTAATGGATTCCTTTGGCTTTTAGGACAAAGTGAAAAATTGAATACCATTTCCAAGCCCTCTGGATCTGGTCCTGCCTGTCTCCCCCTGCTTATTCCTTTGCTACTCCCTCCCCTACCTCCCACCCTCTTCCACCAGTTGCACTGAAAGTTTCTGGAACACAAGGTCTTTCATGCCCACAGGATCTTTGTCTGTGCTGGCCTCTTCCTGCTTCTTGGAATAGTGTGCCTGTTCTCAAAAAATATCTGTGTCTGTTCTCAAAAATGGCTCACTGAAGATCCAATTCAAATGAATTTACCCCTGTTACTCTTACTTACAGCAAACTTTACTTTCAAGACAGCTCTTTATTTGTACATTTATTGGCTTACCCTCTGCCATGGCTTACCCTCCACTGTGCTTCCTCATGTCTCTGCCTCTATCTCCCTGTATACTCTACGAGGATAGGAGCTTTTTTGGTTTTCTTCTCCACTAGAGAACAAATGCATTTTAGTTGAGTGAATCACAGATTTATCACCAAAATGATCTTGGCAATGTAGTGGTCAGCCAATTTTGATGTAAAGTAAGAGTCCTATGAATTCTGCCTACAGAGAACGGTGCCAGGTAAGTTACACTTTCTGAACTAACTTGATTTAAGACCAACCTCTGTAGGGTGATGAAACACACCACGCCACCAACCCGAAAATCACGTGAGCCTAGACTCATGAACACATGCGTGGTGGTAGGTAGGAGTGTGAGCTCAATGTGTTGGGAAGGTGCTGGGCAAGCTCTGCCTGCTGAGACTGATGACCGTTCTCTGCCCTCACCACACTCTCCTGTTTTCCGGCCATCCTGTCTGTACCCGTGTGTGTAATCAGCCCAGTACAGAAAGTTGGCCATAGTCCAGGCACATAGACCACCAAAGGAAAAAAAACAGACTTAAGAATTTCACTGGAGAAAAATGGGAGTTAAGGTCTTAGATTAAGTATGACACTGCTGAACGTGGTGGACGCTCACACACACTGTTCTTTGAGTTCACCAGCTCGCTATGCTAGAGTATCCTGTGGGTATAGAAGTCTCTGTGCCACATTGTTCTATGGAAGGAGGAGTCAGGAGGCTGGGTGGTCCTGTGGATGGAGGAGACAGGAGGCTGGGTGGTCCGGTCAATATAGGAGCCATTAGACAGAGTCTTCTATAGATACAGAAGGCTGTTATAACCCACTACTATACAGTCACCATTTCCCCTTCTTTATTTTCCAAACCCTAATCTAGCAGCAAAAGGCTTGTACCTATCATCATATAAAGACAGTCCTTTCTGGAGGACAGCAGTTTGTCTCTCTAGAGCTTTCAGCTCCTCAGTGGTGCCCTGCCAGAAAACCAAGAATGTGCCTTTCCTCATCCCTCATGGTGGGGGTTCCCGGATTTAGAATGTCAAAAATAAAGAGTGCGAATCTTGACTTGAAGGAATGAAGTAGGGTTACCAAACGCTTACTTTTCTAAAAAAGGACATTTATTTTTAAAATGACCTTAATTAATAACATAATTTTATTAAGGAAAAGGCTTTTTAACACCCAAAGGTCTTGGAAGTCTATAAGCTCAAATAAAGGACAGTATGTAAATCAAATAATGCTACCAATTTTTAAAAAGTATTCCTTTGTTCTTTCTTATTTTACCATCAATTGATTTACTATCAATTTTACTATCGATTGATATCAATTGATTTTACTATCAGTCAACACGAGTGTTTGAGAACCACTGTCTTACTATACCTAGCATGGGAATTTGCATGATGGCTCATTGTTAAATTGAATAACCCAGGGGTAGTGTAAGGTTCACCTAACCTTACTTTGCTTTTTAAGTTAATAATTATTCCAGAAAATTTGTACCTGATGGAGACATGGCAATTATAGCTTTCTGCCTCTCTGATATCATCACTCATTATAAGTTACTTCTAGTTATTTATTTTTCTTGGGTCATTTACTCAATCCCATTTGTAATTATGACTCTGTACATTACAAATACTGTGCCTAACAGGATTTTGAGGGGCTTTGTATGTGTTCAAAATTACCTCTAGGTCTGCAGTAAGGATTTTTCTTGTTCTCCTTAGCTTTCAGGCTCTCAAGCGGAATTCAGTCGCTGGTGGCATAAAGAGATGAAAGCCGTGAAGTTTCCATCCCAGGGGACAATCTTCGATTATTATCTGGACCACAAAACTAAGAAATTCTTGCCCTGGGCTGAGAAAGTCCCCAAACTGTCTATGGATCCAGAGGTACCTCTGCAGGTAGGTGGAACATTATCATTTTCAAGCCGCACTGTGCTGGTTTGAGCCTTCGCTCCCCCCCCCCCCCCCCCCGCTTTTTTTCAGCAGTCCTTTTCCGGCCGGATGGAAACATTTTTGATAGGGTCAGCATATACTCTATTTCTTGAGAGAGAAGAATCTTAGTTATAGGACCAACCTGTCAAATGGCTCTTGTATTTTTCCAACCATTTTAAAAAAGTTTCTAACTTCATTGTGTGGTAACAGCTTTCTTTATATTTTCCTGGAAACTCTGTGAGCTTTATTAAAAATCAAAGACATATTTCTGTTAGTTCAGTGATTCTTATATGTGACCATATTGTGAATTTATTAGACAGCACTCTTCACATAGAACATCTTTCCTTTAGCCCCCAAGCTGTAAAATGGATGTGTGGAATCTCCCCAACTGTGTTTCAAATCCTCATGGCAACTGACACATCTAAGAGGATCTCTTTAATTTTCTCTTCATAAGCTATTGTTTTACAGTTCTCCGATGTTGAGTTACTCTCTGTGCATCTTCTTATTCTGCCTCAATCTGTTTTCCTTTTCATTATACTTCTTAAAATCATGTCATTCTGGGGGCGCCTGGGAGGCTCAATCGGTTAAGCGTCTGACTTGATTTCGGCTCAGGTCGTGATCCCAGGGATCAAGGGATTGAGCCTCACATTGGGCTCTGCACTGACAGTGTGGAGCCTGCTTAGGATTCTCTCTCCCCTCTCTCTCTCCCTCTCCCTCTCCCTCTCCCTCTCCCTCCCTCCCTCTCTCTCTCTCTCTCTCTCTGCCTCCCCCTGTGCTTGCTAGCTTGCTTTCAAGATAAATAAATTTTAAAAAACTCATGTCAGGGGCGCCCGGGTGGCTCAGTCGGTTGAGCATCTGACTTCAGCTCATGGTTCATGGGTTTGAGTCCCCCGTCAGGCTGTGTGCTGACAGCTCAGAGCCTGGAGCCTGCTTCAGATTCTGTGTCTCTCTCTCTCTCTGCCCCTCCCCTGCTCACACTCTATCTGTCTCTCAAAAATAAATAAATATTAAAAAAAAATTTTTAAAAACCTCATAACACTCTGATTCACTTTGGAACTTATTATTTCAAGTAGTGCTATGTGAATAGAATCTAGGTGATTTCTGTGGCATTAATTAGGAAGCAGCTCGTGTGAAATCAAAGAAAACCCAATGTATTAGTTCCCTGAAGCTGCTACAGGAAACTACCACAAGGCTTGGACAGCAGACATGTATTGTCTCATGGTTCTGTAGGCTAGAAGTTGAAAAAAACCATGTCAGCAGGACTGGTCCCTTCTGATGCTGTCAGGGACAACTGGAAGAGACTTCCAGGCCTTTCTGTCTGGAATTAGCTGGTGATCTTGGTGTTTCGTGCTCGCTGCTTACTTGCATGGCATTTTCCCTGTGTGTGTTCCTTTATGCACATTTCCCTTTATGTAAGGACACCTGTCCCTGGATTAGGGGCCTGTTCTACATGTATGAGTGTGCTAGGGATGCCGAAACACGATACCATAGACAGGGTGGCTTCTACATTAGAAATTCATTTTCTCCTGTTTCTTTCTGGAGGCTAGCAATCCATGACTGATGTGTTGGCCACTCTGGTTTCTCCTGAGTCCTCTCTGCTTGGCTTGCAGATGGCCGCCTGCCTGCTGTGTCCTCACATGGCCTTTGTGTGCATGCATCCATGCTTCCCTGGACACTGTCTCCAAGTCTGTCCCAACCACCTCCTTTTAGAAGGACACCAGTCAGATTGAGGTAGGGCCCACCCTCATGGCTCCGTTTTAGCTTAATCACCTCTTTAAAGATCCTGTTTTCAAATACAGTCACTTTCACAGGTACTAAGGGTTTGGGCTTTATCATAAGAATTTTGGGAAGACCCACTTCAACCTGTAACACCGAGCCAGGAGGAAACTTATTTCCCAAACAAGAAATGAGAGGTAGGATGGCCCTGAGACGGATTAATTCTGTGACCTGGTGTTATTACCAAGGATTTAGGTCTTACCATCTCTCTGGTCTTCTTAACACTGGCATCATTTTAAGACTAGGATTCTTCCTGGTCTGAAAGGACTCCAGTAACATCAAGAGTCACCTTTAGAGGGAAAGGATGCTTTCTCTTATCTTTTTTTTATGAAGAGTGAGGAAACCTTCTCAGAAGCCCCAGAGCAGACCACCTCTTTCATCTAATGCTGCAGGGGTCACATGCCATTCTAAGCTGTCTCAGGCCAGGGTAATGGGTTACAATAATTGGCTTTGATGAATCACCACACCACTGTGGAAACCAGGTGGAGCTTCGCCTGAAGCGTGTCTGTGTGGGAGAAGCGTGGAGACTTGGACAAAGTGGGAGCTCTGGCAGGAAGGAGAGTGGAGAAATGGGTGTTTGGGAGGCAACCTACCATGTCTGTTCCATCTGTTTGATAAATTTTGAAAGCTGTTTTTTCTCAGCCTGCCTGGACCTAGCCCACCTGGGAGTATTATCTGGCGAGCTGAAAGCTGAGAATTCATAATTAACCAAAGACCAAAAACTGGTATCACAGGGTTGATGCATCTGATCAGTGACAACTTCTATGCAACAGGGAACTATTAGGAATTTGTGGTCTTATGTTACACATGGCTGGACCAGACGTTATTTGATTAACAGCTTCTTAACATATTGGAAGAGAACCATACTCAGTAGTAATGGTCAATACTGATGTTACAGTAGTCTATCTCAGACCCTTTTCTAACTTGCTTTACATAGATTACATCCTTTTTTAAAAAAAATGTTCTTAAATGTTTATATTTATTTTTGAGACAGAGAGAGACAGAGCATGAGCAGGGGAGGGGCAGAGAGACAGGGAGACACAGAATCCAAAACGGGCTCCAGGCTCTGAACTGTCAGCACAGAGCCCGAAGCGGGACACGAACCCACGAACCATGAGATCATGACCTGAGGCAAAGCCAGATGCCCAACTGGCTGAGCCACCCAGGCGCCCCATAGATTAATTTATCCTTAAAACAACCTTCTAAGGCATAGACTATTAATAACCTTTTTACACAGGGTAAAATGGGAGTGCCAAGACGTTAAGTAGCATGCGTACCGTCCATGCCCTGGCACACCTTCTGTGTGGTAGTTAAGACAGGGCTCAGGCTCTGGACAGGCTTGGATTTTAATCCAAGTACCACCACTTACTACCATGCTATGTCCTTGGCATGTTATCACATGTTATGAGTGTTCTCTAAGCTTTAGTTTCATCATCTCCGAGATGAAAATCCTAACAAAACTCTCCTCAAAGATTAGGTATGTGTATCATACAACATGGCTTATAAAGTGCTTACCATAGTACCTGTCACATACTCAGTTCTAAGTAGGTGTTAATTATTAGTATTAATGTGTAGAGAAAAGAGCTAATAGCCAAATTAAAAGACACGTGATGACATCGAGCAGGAAAAAAGGAGAAAAATATTATAAGATGTAACTCTGATTAAAAACAGTCGTCTGGGACTGTTTGATGTAGCACAGAACAGTCTTTGCCTTTTAGTAGGCCTTGAGAGCATCACTAAATCAAATCAGAATTCTAGAGTAAATATTCATAATCATGAAAATGATCCTGAATGATCTATAAAATAGCAGTTGTGTTCAGGACATGCTAACCATGTAATGAAGAATATATTGTAGATTTTAGCTATTTTTTTTAATGAACAATCTGAATCTTGCAAATGGTTTTTTACCCCCTTTTGAAATTGGCCACCAAAAGTGTAAGAAATGTCAACTCTCTTTGCATCATTGTGCAGGATTCTTTTTTTTTTTAATTTTTTAATGTTTATTTTTGAGAGAGAGACATAGTGTGAGAGAGGAAGGGGCAGAGAGAGGGGGGGACACAAACTCCGAAACAGGCTCCAGGCTCTGAGCTGTCAGCAGAGAGCCCAACATGAGGCCCAAACCCAAAAACCACAAGATCATGACCTGAGCTGAAGTCAGACACTCAACCAACTGAGCCACCCAGGCATCCTAATTGTGCAGGATTCTTTTTTTTTTCTTTTTTTGCGTGTCTACACCTGCTACCCTTTTCCTGATATTACATATTAATCTGTGTTCCCGGAGTCTGGTGTTTATTCCCATTCTTCATGTTATTGTATTCCTGTATGCCAACTCAAATTTGTTTTGAAACAATATAGTATATGAATAAATAGCTAATTTTCAAAACAGAGGCATTGTTATGCAGTTTTTTTTTAACCAAACAGTGCATAATAAGTTTGACATGTACTTTAGATTTATGACTATTTCACTTAAAATCACTGTTTCCCCATTGGGTTTCTCCCCATGGCGAACTCCTTTAGTATAAATTCTGCCCTACCATTTTGCCAGTTAATCTTATTCAGCCAAGACATTGCTACCAACTTTCATTTATGTGTGGCTTGACTTTCAAATGTTTTGTCACTCCTAAAAAGTGGTAGACAGCTTCTTCAGTGTTTCCTGTATTCCCTTGTATGCATAATGCAAGGTTGGGCAGAGTGTAGGTACTCTGTGATAGGGTCTTTGGCTAGTACTTAATGTGGGAAAGATAAATCAGTTGCTTATGCCATTGTGCTTTGAAGGGACTACCCAGTGGCTCTCCTCCAGCTCTGACGTCTGAACTTTGACAATTCAAAACTGAAAATTAGGTAAGATTTCCCCGTACTGAGCGTTAACCTGAATCAGGAATGCTTTGGGTCTCAACTGTGCAGTGACTGTGTTGGTCCAGATTCGGAATTTTGGAATGAACCTCTCTTTCTGACTTGGCTTTCTTTCTCTTTCTCCCTGCTCCAGAGAGTTATGGTTCACACATCAGAGACGACTCGTCTGAGATACTTCGTAAAGTTGCTGCTTGAGAAAGGACAGCCTCTAATGCTAGTAGGAAATGCTGGAGTGGGAAAGACGGCCTTCGTAGGTGACACGCTGTCAGGCCTCTCTGAGGATTATCTAGTGTCCCGTGTGCCTTTCAACTACTACACAACATCCGCGACTCTGCAGAGTAAGCGCCCCTTGTGTTTGTATTGTAGAAACAGGTGATCAGAGACTGTCAAGACAGGTCCATGCAGCCCAAGGGGAAGGCTACTTTCTCTAGGCTTTAGACCTTCTGCTGAAGCTTCAGATGAACTTTTACCTGTCACCAATCTGGGTAAAATAAACTTTGTTTCAGCGTTGTGATTTTGGCTTTTTATGTCACTAAAGGCTTTATTTGGGTTATTACGCTTTAGAACCACAAGAATCGACATCAAAACCGTGTCCATTGCTGTTGCCTCTACGCAGTTTGGTCACCTTTAATCGGTTTTGTGGAGCCCAAGCAACATGAGAGGGTGCACGAGGAAGACTGCTCTGGTTGCCTTTTCAAGTAAACAATTGATTTAGGAGAACTTCCTTAAAACTGTGTCACTGAAATGGCAGGCCATGAGCTGTTAATTAAATCTTTGGAAAACTGTAAGAATTTAAAACTGTTGAAAACATGTATCAGTGTCATCAAAAGAGCCACACAGATTTTGGGCCTGCTGAATTAGGAAGGGAAAGCCAAGTAGACTTGGGAAGCAGAGGAGACAGTGGTAGGAGAAGCTGCTACTGGTGTATCTGTCACTGTCCAGCAGAGTCAGGGTTAGACTGGCGGTGGGGCTGTGAAACTCCCCATTGTACAGTAGTTTGTTAAGCCTGTTGAATTGCCCGGATTGTGGTTTCCGTGTTGTGTGTGTGTGCAGCGTTCGAAGTAGCGATTACTAACAAATTCTCTTGCTCGTGGACGTTGTTAACTCAGCCAAGAGTGTTTTTTCTGTAATTTCTTATTAATCAAGTTTGTCTTCCTTGACTTCTTGGAGTGGAACAGTCAAAAATCTAACTTGGCAGTTTCTCACTTAATTCTTTAGCGAATATATATTGTTTATCTATTTTTTTCCAAGGCATCGTGTTCAGTGCGTGTTTTTCATTCAGAGACCCAGAAGGAGGGATCGCTTTATCTCTTGTAAATGAAAGATTAGGTGTACAATTCAGTAATTGAATGCAGTACTTGACTGAGGTATGAGTTCGTCTTGCTAATTCCTGGAAGGGTACGGGCATGTATAAGATTCAGACATAGACCATTAGCACAAATAATAGAGCAGTGTACTTGAAGGAAAGTTTGCATTTGAAACCTTCAGGATGGAGTGGTATGCAGGCAGAGATGGGATTTGAGATAGAAGAATCAGTGGAAACAAACTTATGAAAGAGAAAATTACAGAACACATTTAATTCATTGAATCTCTACGTTGGCTGATGCGCAGGGATGTGGTAGAAGATAGAGAAATGGCTGGAGAAGAGGGTTGGAGTTACATTGTTGATGGGGCACTTGGTGTCAATTTTCCAAGATGGGGGGGCGGGCAATGGGGATTTCTGGAACATGGGACTTTTAGTCCCAGGCCGTGTAGAATGGTTAGCCACTGTAACTGTACGAGAGCTGAGATGCAAGCTGAAGACCGTGTATTTCACTGGGTGGAAAATGGGGAGCAAGGAACTGACAAGCTGCAGGCTATACTTGAGGAGATATCTGAGGTGGGGAGACCAGTCCCCCTGGGTAGTGTGCCAGCTCTGTGTAATGTTGCTCTGGACTAACATTGTGGAGCGAGTGATGAAAAGGAAGAGACCAGAGGTACCATTTATAGGCTGTGGCCAGGCACGTCTGGGACCAGGAGAGAAAGATTATATTGAAGCTTTGCATCTGGCTGACTGAGAGGGTGTTAATCACACAAACAGGAGCACAGAAGGGAAAAAGGAAGAGGTGTGTTGTGAGTGAGGAAGAGAGGCTTGTTTGGCGTTGGCCAAATAATCAGGTACCAGTGGCTGATAGGAAGCAAGCATTTGGGAATGCAGTTCCCCTGCTTGGAAGAGAGCTTTGTTAATTTTTCATCATACTTGTTTGTTCTTTCATTTATTTAGTCATTTGTTCATTTAACAAATGACTTGGGATTGTCATCAGGAATACAGTAATGACCACGATGTAGTTTCCTGTCCTCGAGCTGTTTATTGTTCATTTGGAGAGTCAGCAACTATTAGATACTACATCCTACACAGTCTATTCAGGGTTTTCTACCCTCATGATTTTTCTCAAATCCATGCAAAGTCATTTAGGCCCGTGAAGAAATGTAAGCTGATGTGCGCACAAGATAGAGTCTTCGTACAGGATTCCCTTGTACTTCTGCACTTGGCTAACCCAGGAAGAGAAGCATGGGGGACTCTCTCGAGCTGTCCCTAGAAGCTCCTGCAAGAGTGATTGAGAAAGACAAAGACTGAGGAAGTAGGCCATGGCTGGACTGACAGTGGGCCATGTGTTAGAGTGGGTTCCTGGAGGAAAGTACACAGACCAATGATGGTGTTGCCTCAGCTTGATGGCCAGTGTAGTATCATGTCACAGATGTTGAGTCCTCAGGGAAGGAGAGGTGAGGTGACCTCTGGCAGTAGGAGGGAGGTTGACCGGAAAGCATGACACAGAGGAGATGAACAGAGAGTCATCACCGATATTAACCTGCAGAGAGGTGATACTTGGAGACTTGGAGTGGATGAAATGGACAGAAGATGAGGAAAAATTAGAAAAAAGGGATTAAGGACAGAAAGTTAAATTTTATCCAATTGGTGGGCAGAATGATACATTTGTTTCAGGAATTCTTGAGAAACCTCTAGAGAAAAAAGCTGGTCGTATCTATGGGCCAGGAGGAAACAAAAAACTGGTTTATTTCATTGATGATATGAATATGCCCGAAGTGGACTTATATGGCACAGTGCAGCCCCACACTCTGATTCGACAGCACATTGATTACGGACACTGGTAAGCGAGTCTCTGTGCTTTATTCTTTATTGAAATCTAATTATTATTATGCATGAACATTGAAGAATAAAATTACCCTGATTTGCTCCTCCTTCCGAGGAGCATTTTCTCTGTTAACTTTTAAGTGTCATTTTACATTCCCTTTTCATTGTCATAAGTGAGGTAAGCTTCCTTTTGTATCTTTGGAAGAATTGAATAAAAAAGTGACGTGCCTGTTTTGTGCATTACTGTCTAGTTGAAGTATTAAACTCTCAAATACACGAAATTACTTAGATGCTTGACCTTACTCTGTGGGCTGTAACTGTTTGGTAACGTCTGGGTATTGCAGTATGCCCATCCCTGCCGTTAAGTAGCAGGAGATCCCCCAGCCTAGCTGTGGTTATTTCTAACCAGAAATAGCGTCATGTGAGAATCAATAAGCATTAATAGTGTGTATTGATTTAGCTCCTTATGCCGATTCTGGCATCAAAGGAGCTATGTAGCCTTCTGTTTTCTGAGCTTTAATTTTTGTGTCCCTGAGATGAGACGAACACCCCCAACATCACAGAGCGCTTGTAAAGATCAAAGGAGACACTTTGTGATGAAGTCCTTCATAAACTGGGGGATTTTGTTGTGTTGTCATCTTTGGTTTTTGGATTTAAGGTTCTGTTTTCTATCTTTCAGGTATGATAGACAGAAGGTGATGCTTAAAGAAATCCACAACTGTCAGTACATTGCCTGCATGAATCTAATGGTGGGCAGTTTCACAATCAATCCTAGACTACAGGTAAGGTATAGAGTACTGCTCCCTCCCCAGTGGGCCCTAAATAAAATACCCAAACATTATAGATTGTGATTCTTGGTGCTGTGAATACAAACGAGGGCTCCTACTGGACATTTGGTTAATAAGCATGTAAGTTATTTTTTTAATAGACTATTTTTTAAATATTTATTTATTTATTTATTTATTTATTTATTTATTTATTTATTGAGAGAGAAGAGAGCACATGTGAGCAAGTGGGGGAGGAGCAGAGAGAGAGGGAGCGAATCCCAAGCAGGCTCTGTGCTGCCAGTGAGAGCCCAGTGCAGGGCTCAGTATCAAGAACTGTGAGATCATGACCAGCCAAAGTCAAGAGTCGGACGTTCAACCGACTGAGCCACACGGGCATCCCATGTAAGAGAGTATTTTTAGGAGCAGGTACAAGTTTAGAAACGGAGGAGTTTTAGTTGAAAGTATTGAGAGTTTCCATGTACTCTCTCACACTCCTCCCACCTCACTTTACCCTATTATAAAATTTTACGTTACTGTGCTGCATTTGTTACAGTTGATGAACCAATATCCATTATTACTAACCAAAGTCACAAATTTACATTTGAGTTCATTCTTTGTGTTGTGTATTCTGTGGGTTTTGGAAAATGTATAATGTCGGGTATCCACCATGAAAATACCATACAGGAGAGTTTCACTGTGGTGAAAATCCCCTGTGCTCTACCTATTTTCCTCCATCCACCCTCCCTCCTGAATCCCTGGCGATCATTTAATCAGTTTACTGTCTCCATAGCTTTACCTTTTTCAGAATGTCACATAGTTGAAATCCCATAGTATGTAGCCTTTTGAGATTGGCTTCTTTCACTTCATTTAAATATGCAGTTGAGGTTTCCTCATGTCTTTTCCTGGCTTGATACCTCATTTTTTTTAATCACTACTTCATATTCATCGTATAGGTAATCAGTTTGTTGATCCATTCACCTATTGAAGGATGCCTTGGTTGTTCCCACATTTGGGAATTATGAATAAAGCTGATACAAATAAATATTGATGTGCATGTTTTGTGTGTGCATATAAGCTTGTAGTAACAACACCCCCCACCAACTATAACATATGTTAAACAACAGCATACAGCACCAAGTGTTGCTTGTTCCCTTATCTGGAATCAGCGGGGGGTTGGCTGGTTGGCTCTCATGATCTTGGATGGGGTCATCCATGTGTCCAGGAGTTGACTATCAGCAAATCTGTGGTGGCTTTGACTAAAGTGGTAGGGGCCATGTGGCTCTTCTTCATGGACCTCTCATCCATCAGTAGGCTTGTACAATTCATGGCAAAGGTAGAGCCTTAATAGAGCAAGTGGATGGGTGCCTGGCTGGCTCAGTCCATGGAATGCGTGGCTCTGGATCTCAGGGTTGTAGGTTCGAGCCCCATGTTGGGTATAGAGATTACTTAAAACTAAGATATTAAAAAAAAAAAAAAACAAGCGGAAGCATACAGGCTTCTGACAGTGACTGGCACACTGCCACCTACACCTCACTCTGTTGGCTCAATCAAGTCATATGGCTAGGCCCAGAGTCAGAAAGGAGGGCACCACAGTTATGTAGCAATGGGTACAGGGAGGGATTTAAAAAATAATAATTGGGCCTTTTTTTTTTCTTGCACAATCTCCTGGTACCATTATAATCCTAATAATAAGCAACTCTTATATTTTGTTTTTCAGAGACATTTCACTGTGTTTGCATTCAACTTTCCCTCCTTGGATGCACTACACACCATCTATAGCCAAATTCTTAACTTCCATTTCCAGCAGCAAGCATTTGGTCCCTCAGTTCTCAGGAGTGGCCCCTCTTTGATACAGGCAACAATCGCATTTCATCAGATGATGACACAAAACTTTTTACCCACAGCTGTTAAATTCCATTACCTGTTTAATCTGCGAGACCTATCAAACATCTTCCAGGTATCTTGACGGCCCTGGGTTATGCATCTTGGGTGGAGGAATGATTATAGTAATATTAATGGTGTTCATATCTGGAACTTAATTTAAGAGAATGCTGTATACTTTTGTGGGTGTATTCTTTGATTTTTAAACCATAAACTTCTCTGTGAAGTATGGATGGCAGGTTTATTCCCATTTTATCAATGGGACTAGTGGTTTCTCTAGGTTGTGTAGCGACTTAGGTCCATGTATTCCATATAAATATTTGAGTGCCTCATTTTGTGCCAAATGAGGGGGATCGTTTGTTATTTGTTTATATTTATGCAGTGTGATTCTTAAATATCCATCAAAAGCAGCTTGAATTTCTTACACTGCTTAATTATTTTGATTTGACCTTGACGCTAACTTTGCTTACCTGGTACAAGGACAGCGTTTATGTGTTTGGTTTAGAAAGGAAATTCCAAAGAGGGGATTGAAACATGGAGTTAAAAAAAAAGTTAGCTGGTATGATCTACCTTATACAGTAAAAGTGGTTGGAGGGTTATTTATGGCCTGTCATTCCGCAACTGCCTCATGACCATAACACCACATCAGGCGCCAGCTTCCTGAGGACGCGGGCCACTCATTCTCATGGCCGTCATTCTAGCACCTGCTGGGAAGACTGTGCTCAGTACGGTGTGGTTTAAAAGTGTATTTTTAATCTTAGGGTAAAAAGGGGAAGAAAGCCCATAGGTGACATGGGATGAGAGGCCTGGTCACTGCTTATGTTCGGGCTCTCAGGTACACCTGACATCACCAAACGTTGGTTTAGCGCTTGCAACTACTTGTCGACAACTCGCTGTGTTCTCTCCTAAGTCTAGAGCCAACCGACTCTCTCACAAAGACATGGCTCTGTGTGAATCCAAGATAGTGGAGGGCAGTGTTGAAGGAGGGCGGGAGGCAAAACGTTTTGGTGCTGATTCCGCATCTACCACAAAGTGTGATTTTGGGCAATTTACTTTTGGTGTCGTTTTCTTCATCTGCAAAATGGAAGGGTTAAATGAACTGATATCAGACGGTATTAGAATTTAAAAAATTTGATCCTGTGACATTCATGGTAGCTGTTTGTAAAACAGTTTGGGGAAACTTGATCTGTCGAAAGACTTAATAGACGCAAGTCCTCTAATGAGGTGTTTATTTCCGGGGCTGGCTTTTGAAATACAATCTTAGCTACGTTCCAAAACTGGGTATAATGCTAGTAAATTTTTAAGATATTACTTACCAGAGAGTAAAACTACCAGTATAATAATTCTACTGACAATATTTCTTTTGAAGTAATAAATTACTAAATTTAGTATACAGTTAAAATGGTAAAGGAAAATACTATCTTGGAGTGTTATCTGTTTCTGAATTTTTAATTTTTCCCATTCTTTCTTTGTAGGGGATTTTATTTGCTTCTCCTGAATGCTTAAAATGTCCAAATGATTTAATACGCCTGTGGCTTCACGAATCTTCGCGTGTTTATGGAGACAAACTGGTAGACCCAAAGGATTGTGATTTGTTTCAGAAAAAAATGCTGGAAACTGCTTATAAACACTTTGAAGTAAGTGTGTGGAGTGTCAGAGGTGACCATCCACTCTGGCACTAACTGGTGTCAGGGCAGAGGTAGATACGCATGTGAATGAATTGTGCAGATACTTACATGCTTGGAACCATTGTGATTCCGGAATGTACACCGTCTGTACTTGGGAACATCCCACCTACCTGCTCATGGACTGACCTGCATGCTCGTCCCTTGACGGGCCCCTGCGCTTCCAGATGAATCATTCTGGATGGCTGCTGTGACTATCCTTGTCTTTTCCTCCTCCTGCAGGGTGCAGATGGTCATGCGCTGCTTCAACAGCCCCTCATCTATTGCCACTTTGCACACGGTGGGCAAGATCCATGTTACCTGCCGGTGAAGGACTGGGAGGTGCTGAGGACAGTTCTTACAGAAGCCTTAGACAGCCACAATGAGCTGAATGCTGTCATGAACCTGGTTCTGTTTGAAGATGCCATGCAGCATGTGTGAGTTGACAAGTCGTGATGGTTTTTCACAATGTAAAAATGGCTGGGTCACCACAATCGTTGTTTGACTGTAGATCATACTCAGTACTCTGAGCTGGTAGTTCTTATGTCTCATTTGCCATCCAGTATAAAACTGTAAGTGTCTCTCTAAGTTAGGTCACCATCTTTTTTTTATTTTTCCCAGAGAATTTTTTTTTCATTTTTGTTTTTTTATCTACATCCAAGTTAGTTAGCATATAGCGTGACAATGATTTCAGCAGTAGATTCCTTAACGCCCTTTACCCATTTAGCCCATCTGCCCTCCCACAAGCCCTCCAGTAACCCTCTGTTTGTTCTCCATATTTAAGAGGCTCTTATGTTTTGTCCCCTCCCTGTTTTTATATTATTTTTGCTTCCCTTCCCTTGTGTCCATCTGTTCTGTGTCTTAAAGTCCTCATATGAGTGAAGTCCTATGATATTTGTCTTTCTCAGACTAATGTCACTTAGCATAATAACCTCTAGTTCCATCCACAGAGTTGCAAATGGCAAGATTTCATTCTTTTTGATTGCCGAGTAATACTCCATTGTGTGTGTGTGTATGTATGTATGTATGTATGTATGTATATATGTATGTATGTGTATGTATGTATGTATATATGTATGTATATGTGTATGTATATATGTATGTATATACATATACATATGTGTATGTGTATATACATGTACATATATGAATATATACATACATATATGTGCACGTATATATACATGTATGTATGTATATTATAACATACAATACTCCATTTGTGTGTGTGTGTGTGTATGTATGTATACACACACACACACACCCCATCTTCTTTATCCATTCATCCTTCGATGGACATTTGGCCTCTTTCCATACATTGGCTATTGTCGAAAGTGCTGCTATAAACATTGGGGTGCATGTGCCCCATCGAAACAGCACACCTATATCCCTTGGATAAATACCTAGTAGTGCAATAGCTGGGTCATAGGGTAGTTCTATTTTTAATTTTTTGAGGAACCTCCATAGTGTTTTCCAGAGTGGCTGCACCCGTTTGCATTCCCACCAGCAGTGCAAAAGAGATCCTCTTTCTCCGCATCCTTGCCAACATCTTTCGTTGCCTGAGTTGTTAATTTTAGCCATTCTGACAGGTGTGAGGTGGTATCTCATGGTGGTTTTCATTTGTATTTCCCTGATGATGAGTGATGTTGAGCATTTTTTCACGTGTCAGGTGGCCATCTGGATGTCTTCTTTGGAGAAATGTCTATTCATGTCTTTTGCCCATTTCTTCACTGGATTATTTGTTTTTTCGGTGTTGAGTTTGGTAAGTTCTTTATAGATTCTGGATACTAACCCTTTATCTGATATGTCATTTGCAAATATCCTCTCCCATTCTATCAGTTGCCTTTTAGTTTTATTGATTGTTTCCTTTGCTGTGCAGAAGCTTTTTATTTTGTTAGGTCCCAATAGTTCATTTTTGCTTTGGCTTCCCTTGCCTCTGGAGACATGTTGAGTAAGAAGTTGCTGCGGCCAAGGTCAAAGAGGTTTTTGCCTGTGGATTTTGATGGCTTCCTGTCTCAGGTTTAGGTCTTTCATTCATTTTGAGTTTATTTCTGTGTATGGTGTAAGAAAGTGGTCCAGGTTCATTTTTATGCATGTCGTTGTCCAGTTTTCCCAGCACCATTTGCTGAAGAGACTGTCTTTATTCCATTGGATATTCTTTCCTGCTTTGTCAAAGATTAGTTGGCCTTATGTTTGTGGGTCCATTTCTTCTGGGTTCTTTATTCTGTTCCATTGATCTGAGCATCTGTTTTTGTGCCAGTACCGTACTGTCTTGATGATTACAGCTTTGGAATGCATCTTCAAGTCCAAGGTCACATCTTAGTAATGTCATATGTCAGTATACTATTTTCTGATGTGTGGTCACAGCCATAATTTCATTTCACTGCAGCCCTGTTAGGTAAGAAAACTAAGAAAGAGGAAGGCATGGGAGATGCTCAAAGCCATAAGGTTCTTAAGGGGCAGAAACAGGATGAAGTGAAACTGCTGGTCATTGGTAAATCCTGTTTATGGAGTGCCTCCCGAGTGCTAAACATGAACAGTGTCAGGCTTTTCGCTACTTTTGTGCAAATTAGAAAAGGAAAGGGGCATGTTTGCTTGGCAGAAAATTAGATGCCCCTGTTCTGGTGTAGAGTTTGGCTGACAAGGCTCTCTCTAACCTCCTAGACTGGGTTTTTTGGACAGTGCACAGATCATGCAACCATCCATAGCTCCCTTGCTGTCAGACAGGGTTGTAAGGCACTAGGGATACAGCAGCAAACAAGATAGTCTAGTCCTTACTCTAGTTGGGCTTATATTTTAGTGATGCTGAAAGACACTTATAAGGATATGAACAAATAAGCAAGAAAATGTCGGAAAGTGATATGTCATGCTAGGAAATAGATCGATTCCAAGTACTAAGTATGCACATTCCCAAAAAGCGTCTGGGTAACTCCGTGAGGAGGTGATATTTAAAGTGAGATCAAATGGTAAGCAGGAGCTAAGCATAGAAAGATTTGAAGGAAGAACATTCTAGGTAAGGGCATATTTCATGTGACCCCAGGGTTGAGGGTTCAAAAACAGAAAAGGGGTCATCATGGCTGCAGCATGGAGAAAAAGTGGAGAGAGCAGTGTGTGACACGGAAGGAGAAGCAGCAGTGGGTCTTATTGGTGCCTGTTTTTTCCTTGTTACCAGAGGAAGGAGTTCCAATTTTATTCTACGTGCAGCGAGAAGCTTTTCAACAGATCTGAGCACAGGAACGACAGTATTTGTGGAATAGTCTCAGCAGCTTGCCATTGCTGCTGCTGTGTAGGAAGCAGGGTACGTCTTTACGTCCATTATTGTTCTCCTGGTCACCATCATTGGTCACTGCTCTATTCGTTTGCTAGCACTGCTGTCACAAAATGCCACATATGGATGGTTTAGATTAACAGACATTTATTGCCTCACAGTGGAGGCCAAAAGTCTGAAATTGAGGTGACAGAGAGCCACGTTCCTTCTGAAGGTGTTATGAAGGAATCTGTTCCAGAATTCCCTCCTAGCTTCTGGTAGTTCCTTGGCTTATAGCAGCTTAACTCCAATCCGCACATGGTATTCTTTCTCTGTGCATGTCTCCTTCCAAATTTCTCCTTTTTATAAGGACACTGGGTGGATTGCATAAAGGGCCCACCTTACTACATAACATAACCAATTTCTTCCTCAATGACCCTATTTCAAAATAAGCTTACATTCTGAGGTACTAGGGGTTAGGACTTTACAATATAAATCTGAGGGGATACCTTTCAGTAGATAACACTGGCTTTTCCAAAGTGAAAGATTCCAACAATCTTTCTGGCAAAGATTAAAATAATGAAATCATGGTTAAAAATAAGTCAAGAAAGAAGGAAGTATGGGAAGAAGGAATTTGGAACACACACATACGCATGAAAGGTGGAGAATCCAGTTTTTAGAAGTTGCTCTTGAAAATGTTTATAGCCCAAGTGCTCAAGAAAAACTTTGGAGACCTCCCCATCGTGAATTATTATAAGCATGTTAAGTATTGATAGTTTCATTGATCCCTTTGTGGTTGCAGTCCTCTGGTTATGCCGTGGTTTCGGTCAGAATTTGACCATGGTGCTAATTGAAGTATTAGTAACACTGTTCCTGCTTCGGCTGGGATACACTGCGTACGTACGTTATGGGGCAGGTGAAAGAGATCTCCTGCTGCTGCTGGAGGAGAGACTCTTGTCACAAAATCCTTCAACCTGGGCTCCTCAGTGGCCTACAAAGGTAGACTGTTTCTTTGATCAGGGAGTATGCTGAGTGACTCAGGGTGAGAGATGACTTCACAGCACGTCCTGGAGGGCTTGCAGAAAGGAACTTTGCTTAAGAACCTGGTGAGGTACAAACCTCGAAGCAAATGTTAAAATGAAAGGGAAACTGCTTTGTAACTTCGGGCTTGACCTGCATTAGAGTAGTTTTTCGGCTTTCCTGAGGTGATTTTGTTGTGTGGTCATGTAAGGTAAAACCCACTGGAAGGGCTAAGCTTGTAAAATTAAGCTGTCTTTTTAGTTACTGAAGGCTTTCAGTGGAGAGGTGCCATTCCCAGCATAAGTGATCCCAGCTTTGTTTTATCTGGAAGTGCTTTTGTGAAAACCATCTAGGTGGATCATCGAAGGCTGGAAGTTGACATTCAACCTAGAACTGACGTGATGCTGTCTGATTTTTTGCATGTGGGTGTCTGTATGCTTATATTTGGGGGTTTTGCTGTTCCTGGTATTCATAACATAATTATGACCTATTTCTTCAAGATGATGTTAAAGCTAGCTTATTCATAACTGTAAAATGTGGGGATGATATCAGTAGCTTAGTCCTTCAGAATCTCCTCAATAATACAGAGCAAAGGACTAGTTGGACTTGCTGGAGATATAATTCAGTGATTCTGAAAGATTTCAGTAAATTTTCTAGAGTGCCCAAGGACAGACAGAGCTTTAGTGCAAAGGAAGTAAGAATCGTAGAAACAGGTGTTTAATCTGCGTGAAGTCAGTCACATGTGAGATATTTGTTGATCGAAACAAATCCATTCTTTCCAAAGTAATTTCACAGCGGAAGTTTCTGGCACAAGTTGCTGGACTTGGATGCTGGTGAAGTTGGGGTCTTTCTTGCTAATCGGAAAAACTTGGCACTTGACGAAAAGGCCTTGTGTATGGACAGGAAGAAAGCGGTGAGTCCAAGATGTGGTTAGCAGGACAGTTTGTTAGGCCTCCAGTGTGAGGGCACAGGGAGGGAGCATCCTTGATGTGGAAGCAGATGAGAGAGGACTTAAGGTTTAAAATAAAAATTCAGGTTCAGTGTGTAGAAACGTTTCTAAAAAGTAAAGCAGACCTAGTCCCTAAGCTCGTCAGCCTTGAGTGTGCCTTCTCTCTCCAGGTGCCGCATCAGCCGAATCCTTCGCACCCCTCAGGGTCACGCGCTCTTGATCGGAGTGGGCGGCACTGGCAAGAAGAGCTTGTCCCGCCTGGCAGCTTACGTTTGCAACCTTGAGGTCTTCCAGGTCACTGTGACCCAAGGCTTCGGAATCCAAGAACTCCGGGTGAGTGAGGGTGACAGGTGGTCCCTCTGCCCTCCTGCCTGGTCGATAAAGCAGGAGCTGGTAGCGTGCCTGTGTCAGCTCTGACTCCCCGATTTGGCCAACGCTTCCCCCGCCAAGAGGGGGAAAGTTTCTGCTGATTTAGGTACCTTTGTCTCTTGCTTCTTCATGGTAAATTTAGTAATAGTAAAATTCTATAAATGATTATAGATATATAAGCCTATAAGCCTATAGACCTGACTCAGAAAATACTGTATTAAATACTTGCTCATAGGGGCCTCTGGGTGCCTCAGTCAGTACATCATCCCACTCTTGATTTAGCTCAGATCATGACCTCACAGTCATGGGATCAAGCCCCACATTGGGCCCTGTGCTGACAGCACGGAGGGTACTTGGGATTCTCTCTCTCTCCCTCTCTCTCTCTGCCTCTCTCTCTCAAAATAAATAAACATTTTTAATTAAAAAAGTACTTATAACCAACATGGTTTTTCCTTTGTATTGACCACACTTGCTGTTCAACACTTTTAGTATTCCTATATAATGAAGGGGCAGAAAAAGATACTGCCTTCACAAATGCAAGTAGATTTCTTCCATTTTGAATGAATCATGAAAATGATTCATTGACAGGAATACATGTGCTTTTTAAAAATTGGTTTTTTAACTTGGTGTGATGAGCACTGGACATTGTAAGTAAACGATGAACCCCTGAATTCTGTTCCTGAAACCAATATGCACCATATCTTGGCCAACTAAAATTTAAATTTAAAAAAAATTGGGGCACCTGGGTGGCACAGTCAGTTAAGCGTCCGACTTCAGCCAGGTCACGATCTCGCGGTCCGTGAGTTCGAGCCCCACGTCAGGCTCTGAGCTGATGGCTCGGAGCCTGGAGCCTGTTTCCGATTCTGTGTCTCCCTGTCTCTCTGCCCCTCCCCTGTTCATGCTCTGTCTCTCTCTGTCCCAAAAATAAATAAACGTTGAAAAAAAAATTTTTTTTAATAAAAATAAAAATAAAATAAAAAATAAAAAAAAATTGGCTTTGGGGTACCTGGATGGCTCAGTCAGTTGATCATCTGATTTAAGCTCAGGTCATGATCTCATGGTCCGTGAGTTCAAGCCCCATGTCAAGCCCTGTGCTGACCTCAGATTCTGTCTCTCCCTCTCTCTCTGCCCGTTCCCCACTCGCACTCTCTCTGTCTCTCAAAAATAAACAAACATTAATTTTTTTTTAATTTGGGTCTTTAATCAGAACTATACTTACAAAGTAATATTCAAGGTTTGTGGAAAGTGATGTGTGGGTGAAATGTGGGCATTTTCACCCAAAAAGGGAAAATAAATCACATGCTTTCAATATTTCTAAGCAAAACTAAGTACATAACCAAATAAAAACTGTTTTCCCTGAAACAGTCAGTTGTTGAAATGAGCAGATTTTTCCTTTTACCACGTTGCTTGGCAAAGGCATCGCCAAATTCATTTTCGGACTAGTAGGAGGGAGTTATCCCTCGGCCACTGATTTTCATCCCTGTGTTCCGTTAAGCCCCAGATATGGCACTCATCGTTGTATTGCCAGAGATGGAGGTGATGTCATGCTGTTGACCCCCATGTGGGGTCTCTGAGAGGAAAGAACATGTAGGTAGACAAGGGGAAAGTACAACATGCCTCTTTCTCGCCGTTGTTACACAGTGCTTCCCAGCCCACACAAACATAGCACCATCGCAACATCACATCAGCATCGCAACAACGCATGAATGATGGCCTCCTTTCCTTACAGGTAGATCTTGCCAATTTGTACATCAGAACTGGAGCCAAGAACATGCCCACTGTGTTCCTGCTGACAGATGCCCAGGTTCTAGATGAGAGCTTTCTCGTGCTGATTAATGACTTGCTGGCATCAGGTGATTAAATCAACACATTCCTTGAAAGATCTTCCCCCATGACAAATTATCTGTAGTTGCAGTGAACTTTAAAGAGAGATAATTTGTCTTTGAGGTGTTTGCTGGGACAGTCTTTGGGGAGAAACCCGTAAACCTAACTAATTTGACGTGTATTGCTTTCTTAGTCTGCTTACAGTTGTAAGGTGCTTGGAGGAGCCTTGAGGAAAGTAGTAAATGTTATTCCTACAGGTACACACTCAGTGGGTGTGTCCATCACAGCTCGTTCCCCGAGTGCCATGTGGCTTGTAAATACAAGAAAGAAAAAAAAATTGAATTGCATTTCTGATTTCCAACTCTTTATCATTTAAACTGAACTTTGTATTATAAAGCAATCCAAGCATTAAAAAGTCTGATCTAAAATTGAAATTGTGACTGCCTTTCAGTAACTCTACTCACTCCTTTGGGGGCAGGAGAAATTCCGGATCTGTTCAGCGATGAAGATGTAGACAACATAATTTCTGGAGTTCGTAATGAAGTTCGTGGTCTAGGCATGGTGGACTCCAGAGAAAATTGCTGGAAATTCTTTCTGTCCAGGGTGCAGCTACAGCTCAAGGTAAGAAACACTTGCTTCCATGCATAATGTTTAAAACCTGCCATTGGAACTCTGACATGGTTCGCCTTCACGGTGCATACCGTGAGCTTGAATTTCATCCATTCGGTTTGAAAGGACGTTTGTATTTTTACATGCCCGTGTCTGGAGTATACCTTCCGAAGGTTTCCCTTATGCTGAGCATCTATAAAGCATTGCACCAAGCAGACTGCGTGCTGCTCGACTGAACTGGACGTGGTCTTTGTCCTTGAGGAGCCGACACTGCTCAAGGAGACAAGAGCCCTTACAAATAACTCTAGTACAGGACTGATGTGTGTATTACTGTGAGTTACAGGCAAGCACAGCATTGTTCCCTGCAGTGGGCTCTCCTGGAGGAAGTGACACGCCATGCCTCAGGCATGCATTGGAATCCATGGGGAAGCGCTGGGTGGGGAGGATCCTTCAGGGAGAGGACATAGCAATTTATGTAAGTGTAGGGTTGGACTGTCCTGTAGACCTTTGGAGAAACCCAAGATTGCCCTGAATAACTGGAACACAGGGTTTGTTTTAGGGGAAGAAGGTGGATCAGGCTGGGAAGTAAGTTAGGATGAGGTAAAGGGTTGTAAATCATGAAGGCAGCCGTGGGAGACGTTGGATTAAGGAACTCTTCCCTCCAGACTGCTCTGTGCTTCAGTATTGCTCATAGGGATATAATATAACCAAATACTAGCCTCAGGAAAGATCAAGCATTCTAAGACATACCTCCAAATTCATGGCAGGAAGCCAATTTAAGGAAAATTCAGGCTTCCTGGTATAGACATGGTTAGTAACCTAGCCACTTTCCACTTTGCTGTTACTTCTAGGATGCCAGGCCTGTCGGGCAAGTAACAGGCTCCAGGATTCAGTAGAGCCTGGAAACGACAAGGAAAGGGGGTGGGGAGTGTGGCAGCCATGAATGTACCTCCCCTTGGAGAGATTGTAAGGTTCTCTTCTGCCCTGCTCTTTTAAATCCCACATTAATCTTACTGAGCAATGGTGGGCTGACGTTAGATCAGAATTTACAGTTCACTTGCCCAAAGCATTTTCTCCCCATCAAGATGTTACTAAGAATATTTTTGCCAGGTCATAACAAGGCGAGAGATTTCTCCCTGTTCCATGGTGGTACATTTGGATCACATTTTCTTGATGAAATGGAAAAACAAGTACAATAATAGAATTTGAGATGGTAATGTTATAAATCATTATCAAAGTCTGTTCTTAGAGCAACAAAATCAGCATTACCTAGAAACTTTCTATAAATGCAAATTTGGGTGCCTGGGTGGTTCAGTCTGTTGTGCCTCCAACTCGATTTTGGCTCAGGTCATGATCCCAGAGTCCTGGGATTGAGCCCCATGTCGGGCTCTACGCTGACAGCATGGAGCCTGCTTGGGATTCTCTCTTTATCTCTGTCTGTCTGCCCACTTCATACGTCATGAGACACCTGAGTGGCTCAGTCATTTGAGCATCTGACTCTTGATTTCGGCTGAGGTCATGATCCCAGGGTCATGGGATCAAGCCCCACGTCTGGCTCCACACTGAAAATGGAGCCTGCTTAGGATTCTCTCTGTTCCCCTGCCATTCCCAGTTTGTGTGTTCTCTCTTTATCAATCTCTCTCAAAAAAAAAAAAAAAAAAAAAAGACCAAGTTCTCCAGTTCCACCCTAGATCTCTTGAATCAGAAACTCTGCATGGGATCCACAATGTATGTTTTAATAATCCCTCTGGGGGCACCTGGGTGGTACAGTCGGTTAAGCGTCCAACTTCAGCCAGGTCACGATCTCCCGGTCCGGGAGTTCGAGCCCCGCGTCAGGCTCTGGGCTGATGGCTCAGAGCCTGGAGCCTGTTTCCAATTCTGTGCCTCCCTCTCTCTCTGCCCCTCCCCCGTTCATGCTCTGTCTCTCTCTGTCCCAAAAATAAAAATAAACGTTGAAAAAAAGAAAAAAAAATTAATAATCCCTCTGGGTACTGCTGAGGCACACTGAAATTTTGAGAACCATTGTTAAAAATAATGTTAAAGTGAGCGTTCTTTACCTACATCTTTTATATACAACTTTGCTTTTATCCATAGGATAAATTCCTAAGAGAATTGCTAAGTTCAGTTGTTACAGCTTACAGTGTTTTGTCTTGTTTTTAGTTTATTTATATATTTTGAGATAGAGGGTGAGAAAGGGGTAGAGAACAAGAGAGGGAAAGAGAATCCCAAGCAGGCCCTGTGCTGTCAATGCAGAGTCTGACGCGGGGCTCGAATTCATGAACTGTGAGATCATGACCTGAGATGAAACCAAGAGATGGATGCTTAACCAACTGAGCCACCCAGGTGCCCCATTACTTATGGCTTATAGTGGTTTTAAAACACACCTGCCAGTTCTTTGATGTGCTTTTTACACACACAGGTAGCGTCTAATTCCTTTCTTCTTGAATCAGGGTAGGCTTACAAGTATGGGAATGCAGACATGCTGAGTAACTTCTGAGGCTAAGCTATAAAGGGCCCACTTTTCCATTGACTTACACGTGTTTTTTTTATAAGACTTCTATGTATACAAAGCAATTAGTATTATATATGTATTTCATATATTTTTCCAATTCTCATTTGTCATTTAAATATACATACAGTACATGTTTATTTGTTTATAACTTTAAAGTTTTAAGAAGTTTTTTATTAGATGAATCAGTCTTTTCCATTATGGATTTGGAGTTGATTGTGAACTTAGGGAAGTTTTTCTCTCCAACATTATAAAACTCTTCCCTAGAAGCAGTGAGAATTCAGCTGGGCAGCAAATAAGAGAATATCCCCAAACTTAGAGACCTATGCTTTATCCTGTTTCCTTTCTGCCAACGCTTTTCCTCACACTTCCTGCTTTGTGACCACCACGTGAGTGCAGTGGGGTCTGTATTCCAGATAGGAAGACAGAGGGGGGAAAGCAGTGTGGGAGTTCTCTGAGTGGGAAACCAAGGCTTCCCCCCAAGACCCTATGCTGACGTCTTAGTGGCCACAAGTGTGTGTGTCACCTGCCATTTCTACCTACCAGGGAGTCTGGGGAAGTGAATTTTTGATCTTGTCACATGGCCTTTATGGATAAAATTAGAAGTGGATTTTGGAATAACAGCAGATTCCATCATTCCAATACCTTTATGTTTTATGTTTAAAACTTTGCTATATCTAGGGGCAGGGGGGGTGGGGTGCCTGGATGGTTCAGTTCGGTTGGGTGTCCAGCTCTTGATTTCAACTCAGGTCATGATCTCATGGTTCATGGGTTCAAACCCCATGTCAGGCTCTACGGTGACAGCTCCAGGCCTGCTTGGTATTCTCTCTCTCCCTCTCCCTTCCCCTCCAGCACTTGAATGCATGCATGTGCTATCCCTCAAAAGAAATAAACTTACTTTTAAAAAAAGCTTTACTACATCTAAAATATACTTATTACCATAAATGGTAAAGAGTGAGCTGAGAGGTTTCAGGTTATGTTTTTTTCCAGAAAGATACGTTTTTCTCTTAACATCATGTATTCCTTCCTTACTGATTTAAAGTAATACGATTTAAGGTAATATCCTTATTATATGTCATATCGAGCCTATTTCTAGATCCTTTATTTTTTTTAACTTTTGTTTTTTTAATGTTTGTTTATTTTGAAAGAGAGAGAAAACAGGGGAGGGGCAGAGAGAGAGCCAGACAGAGAATTCCAAGCAGGCTCCACGCCGTCCTCACAGAGCCCTATGTGGAGCTCGAACTCATGAGCTGTAAGATCATGACCTGAGCTGAAATCAAGGGTTGGAATGTTTAACAGACTGAGCCACCCAGGTGCCCCTGTTCTCTTGATAAGTCTCTGTTTTACTGATCCTAGCCTTGTGCTGTGTAAATCATTAAGGTTTTATTACACATTTTTATATCTAATATCTCACCATTCATGTTTACTGTTTCTTTGCTCTCACATGTCTCTATGTCTGGAAAAACAACAGAATCATTTTGTCACATTCTAAACACATTCCATTTTCATTTTGATTGTAATTGTGCTGACTGCTTATTTTATATTAGGGAGAATTAAATATTATGTAAAGTTTTTTGTAGAGGGAATATTTCTTTCACATGGTTTTCTGATGGCATATTGTTTGTATATAGGAGAGCTATTGATTTTTAAATTTGATAACCTGCTATTTTTATAACCAGCCTCTCTGGTAGTTTCTGATAGCTGGTTGATATCACATAGCCTGCAGGTAATATTTTGTCTCTTAATATTCTGTTTATCTGCTTTTCTCCCTCATTGCATTGTTAAATTTACTGAACGTTAAATAATTATGATGGTAGTGGAAACTTTGTCTTGGTTTTTACGTTAATAAGGACATTTCTCATGTTTCACTATTAAGTCTTTTGTTGGCTTTTGATTCAGAATATATATCTTGTCAAGGAAGTATCTATTAAGTTCCTTTTCAGCATCTGCTGAGATAATTATATGGTTTTGCTCCATGAACTTACTAACACTTGTACAGTACAGATTGACGTATCCAAGTTTTAACATTTTTACGTTTTAAATTCATCTTTCCCTTCACCTGTTTCCTTTCACTCCACTTCAGGAGGCCTTCCCAAAGGCGAGACCAGTTTTATGTTCACCTCTTTTCAGAGGCCCTTCTTCACTGTTGACCTCACCCCGAGCTAGAATTTATTTTGGTGTTAGATATGGATCATTTTTCCCCTATTGCCACAGGATTCCTACTTGAATAATCTATCTCTTTTCTACTGAAATGAATAAGAGAGTTTGTGTTTTAATGCTAAGGAAGAATAGGATGTCTCCCTCAAATACTCCTGTCCTTGTGACCTTGTCACTCCATTTGCTGCATCAAGAGGAGTAGTGATGAGCATCTTACCCTGGGGGACAAATAATATGGCATAAAAATGGGTCACCTTTTAGCTTCTTTCTCTTCATAAATACTACCCTCACATCCTTGGATTTTTAAGAGTTGTGGCTTGCCATGTGTCAGTTTCATATGTTGTGATTCTTGCCAGCGTGTACTAACGACTCAGAATTCCCGATGAGCTGATACTTGCTTTGCTTACGTTCCTACCGGGGCGACCTGGGACGCTAAATGTGTTACAGGGTTGGTGAGCACACCTGGCAGGTCAAGCTAAATGACATGAAGTTGCCACCCCATTACCCATGCTCACCACCCAAAGCCAGTACCCATTTGGAGTGCAAGGGCAGCGAGCACCTGTTGGCATGCAAAATGTGACTTCTCAATCTGCAGGGCACTTCCCATTAATGACTATCAGATGTGAGTACTTGGATTGCCTGAAATAAGCCAATGAGTAAATGCCAAATGCTTTCTCTCCTTCATGTTTGTATATGTACATATTTTCTTGTTAATTTTTAAAAAATGTTTATTTATTTTTGAGAGACAGTTAGAAAGAGGAGGCACAGAGAGAATCCCAAGTGGCCTCCGCACTGTCAGCGCAGAACCCAACATGAGGCTCTAACTCAGAAACCGTGAGATCACGACCTGAGCAGAAGTCAGATGTTCAAACAACAGAGCCATTCAGGCGCTCTGTGTGCATCTTTTCACACATAATTCTCATCTTGGAACTAGAGTATAGTATGCTCATCTTCTCTACCATTGACTTTAGTCAGCCCAAAAACTTTTCTTTCTTGTCTTCCTTCTCAGCCATCTGATACCATAGGGAAGGGGGCGCTTAACGTATATAAGAGCCCCTCATTGTTTCCTGAGACTCTGGATACCTGTCTTGTTACATATCTGTCTATTGAGAGATGTGTGTGTGTGTCTTTGTATACATACACTTATGTGATTTGTATTTTTAGACAATGAGACAGTCATTTCTGATAATATAAGAATAGGTGTTCATTGTAGAGAATTAAAAAATACAGAACCATATGAAGAAAAAAATTGGGCTAAATTATGTTGCTTGGAGATGACTACTGAATGCATATTGGTGTATCTCCTTCCAGTTTTCTGTATGTGTATAAACACATGGAAAGTACATATTCGGAACTGATGGTTTTTTCACATCTGTCACTATTTCCTTACATTCCTTTTTGCCTTTTTTTATTAGAAGGCTCCCATAGAAAAGAAATGATTCCAAGAATTGGGCATATGGAGTGAAATACTTCACTCAAACATACTTTATTCTAGATACCTATTTGTTTAACACCTTTATTCAAGTATATCCTTTACCAAATTTCCTAATGGTTTGTTACAGTTTTATTGATTTATAGGAATTCTTTCCATATCTGGATAATATTCAGATGTCCATAATGTTCTCACCTACTTTACATGTTGCCAGTGATTCTGCAAGTTCATCGTAATCCTGCCTTTGTTTACGATGACTTCTGTTTTATGTTGTTAAAAAATGTCTAATTTTTCTTACATGATTTTGTGTGTTAAGGCTTTTTGAGAAAGCATTTCCATACTTCATGGTTGTGAAAATATTCTTCTGAATTCTATTTAAATTGACTTAAAATACTTTTAATTGTTAACCCTGGATTTTTGTGTACCATACAGGTGACTTTTCTACCCTCACCATCCCTAAATTCTGTAAACACCATTAATTATATAATCTTTTATCGCTGATTTGAAATGCTAGCTGTCCTTATATACTAAATGTTTAAATATGTGGTATTCTGTTTTTCGACTCTGTTATGTTCCGTGAATATGTTCATCCCCGCTTACATCATTATCACACTGCTGGGGTACCTGAGTGGCTCAGTCAGTTAAATATCTGACTTCTGCTCAAGTCATGATCTGGTGGTTCGTGAGTTTGAGCCCCACATTGAGCCCTCTGGTGACAGTTCAGAGCCTGGAGCCTGCTTCACATTCTGTGTCTCCCTCTCTCTCCTTCCCCAACTCACACTTTCTTTCTCTCTCAAAAATAAATGTTAAAAAAAAATTGGGGGGAGCTTCGCCTGGGTGACTCAGTTGATTAAGCATCTGACTTCATGATCTCATGGTCCATGGGTTTGTGCCCTGCATCAGGCTCTGTGCTGACAGCTCATAGCCTGGAGCCTGCTTCTGATTCTCTCCCTCTTCTGCTCCTCCCCCAGGAGAATCTGCCTCTCTCTCGCTCAAAAAATAAATAAGCATTGAAAAAAATTTTTTTAATTTCTTTTAATATCACACTGCTTTGCTTATTGTAGCTCTGTGTTATATTCTGGAATCTGGTAGAGCAATATCTTCTTCCTTTTCTACATTTACTTAGCTATTTGTACCTTCACCAGATGAACTGTGGAATCAGCTTAGCATTTTAGAAAACCCTATGAGAACATATAGGCTAATTTGAGGGTGATGGATACATCTGCAATATTAATGTTTCCATTCATTCACACTGTTTTTCTGTATACTTAAAAACTTATGTTTTATTCCCCAATAGTGTGAATTGTGAATGTTGTCTTCTTGAAAATGTCGTTTGACGTTCTTACCCTTTTTTATTGCATATGAACTTTAGACTCACTTGGTTAAGCTCCATTCACCTTGTTGGGAATTACTAGAGCTGCCTAAGTTTTGTTAATGAATGTGGGAGGAGTAAGTATCTTCATAATGATCTTCTCTGGGAATGTAGCACATCTTGTCATTTAGTCAAAAGATCTTCATTGACTTTCAGTAAAGCTGCTGCTATCTTTGTATGTTTTACACATTTCTTAAGTTCTTTCTCAATATTTTATAGTATTTTTTCTCTTGCCAAATTTTCTAACAGTTTGTGGTGGGCAGATAAGAATGCCATTGGAGGGAGGAAGGGATGGATGGATGGATGGATGGATATTTATTTGTTTGTTTTACCAGCCAGTTCGTTGAACGCTCCAGTAGGTTTTATGTTTTGTACTTAAGAGTTTGCTGAGAGGACAGTTCCATCACCTTTGAATTTTTACTCCTACTTTCTATTTATTTTAGAGAGAGAGAGAGAGAGAGAGAGAGAGAGAGAGAGAGAGAGAGCGCGCGCGAGCATAAGCAGGGAGAGAGGCCGGGGGGCGGGGGAAGAGAAGGAGACAGACTGCCTCTTAACTAGTCTCCCTACTCAGAGCATATCCCCATGTGGGGCTCGATCCCACAACGCTGGGATCATGACCTGGGCCCAAATCAAGAGTCGGACACTCAACCACTGGAACCACCCAGGTACCCTAGTCCTTCCTTTCTAATAATTACCTCTTTTCTGTGTATTACAATATCCATAATTTTTGCACACCATTTAAAGCTTTTAAGTGATGACAGTAGCATCTTTGGCTTATTTTTTTATTTTAATGGGAATGCCTTTAGCTTTCTGTCATTAAGCATTGGATTAAATGTAGGCTTAAGATATTTTTAACATTTTTAGGAAGAGGTGTTGTATCATATATGTTCTTTCATAAATCCCCTTGTTTTATCCTGTCCCTTTGTCTTGGCCTATTCTTTTATTATGGGTTAAAAAATTTTTCTTAATGTTTGTTTATTTTTTTTTAATTTTTTTTTCAACGTTTATTTATTTTTGGGACAGAGAGAGACAGAGCATGAACGGGGGAGGGGCAGAGAGAGAGGGAGACACAGAATCGGAAACAGGCTCCAGGCTCTGAGCCATCAGCCCAGAGCCCGACGCGGGGCTCGAACTCACGGACGGCGAGATCGTGACCTGGTTGAAGTCAGACGCTTAACCGACTGCGCCACCCAGGCGCCCCAATGTTTGTTTATTTTTGACAGAGAGAGAAAGACAGAGTACAAACAAGGGACAGGCAGAGAGAGAGGGAGATACAGAATCTGAAGCAGGCTCCATGCTCTGTTCTGTCAGCACAGAGCCTAGTGCAGGGCTCGAACGCACAAGCTGCAAGATCATGACCTGAGCCAAAGTCAGACACTTAACCGACTGAGCCACCCAAGTGCCCCAATCTTACTATGGGTTTTTATAATGTTCCTTCTAGACTTTGGACAGTGTGAAATGAGTTTTTGTCCCCCCTTTTTTTTTTTTCCAGGTTCTCATCTACTCCAGTGGAATTATCTTCCTTTAAATCTGCTGGATGCTTTTTAAATTTTTCTTGGTTTCATAGTATTTTTCTTCAGGTTCCAGTGGAGCTTTTCTTGTTGTTCCTGTTCCTTCTCCCTTCTTGGGTAGAATAGAGTTCAATTCATACGTTGGCTTTGGCAACAGATACTGTGGGCAATGTGCTCTTGGCTCGCACTGCAGCATGTCTAGGGAGCCCGACAGTCTCAACAGAGATGTTAAGCAACACGGCCCTTAAAGCTGCAGATTAACACAGAAGCTCATAGCATAAACCACAAGACTGCCTATTCACACAAGTAATTGTCATGAGGTGTCTGTGATCTTGTATAAAAAGCTCAAATACTCACCTGTCCAGTAGAAAATAAGATGTTGCAAAACCTTAGCCTTACATGACGGTAAAGTTTCATCTCTTTAGATCTTCATGTGGTTTACAGGCAGAGCACTCAGCTTCCTTTCCTTCATGGGGATGACAACCTAGGGTGGTTTTATCATTGCGAAGTGCTGTCTTCTATCCCTCCTGCCCCTCATTCTGACACTTGCGCTGATGGAGAGCAGCACCCACTCTGACAGCTAGCTTGCCCAGTGCGGAGCCCAGGCTCTGCCGGTCTCTGCCCTGCCAACGGTGTTTTCCTGATCAGGACCACACCCTTCTGAATAGAGGAGCCTAACTCCTGCCCTTGTGTTGTTGATACAGTTTACATAAGAAGATTGAAAAGAACTTCAGAAAGAGGTGGAAGTGTGACCTTGTATTTTCTGAGATTCACTTTCCTTGAAATTTCCTAAAACAGCAAAGCTTCAGAAGAAATTAGGATGCAGATACCAAAATTTCATTTTTGCTCAGAAGAGTTTTTCACATTGCCTTCTGTTGACTCCTTCATCTGTCTGTGGGGCCTCAGCAAGTATCGGTTGAGTGCCTGTGATGTGCTGGTCCCTGGGCATAGAATAGTGTGCAAGAGCCAGCACCTGCCCACCGTCGTCGGAAAGGCAGGCACGAACCCCCAAATCACAGAAATCAAGTATGCAGTTACAACTCTGTGCACGAGAGGTACGGGGCATATAAGACAACAAAATGCAGGACAAGAAAAGTTTCACGGAGGGGGATAAAGGGTTGGAAAGTATCTCAAAGAAGCAGTAGACATCATCTGCCATATTATAAAAGAAATTTTGAACTTGGTGTTAAGTGCAGGGCTTAATCCAAGACAGAAGGACTTACCCGTTTAAATTCAATGAACTTTGCATTTTGAAGAACATGTTGATGTTTTCCAAAACATTCTGCTTACCTTTGGGTGTGGGGTTTGCCAGCACAATACAAGGTTTGTTCCTGCACCTGCACGTGTGTGTGCACTCAGCACCCAGGGTCAACAGAAACACCGTCGGCCATTCTAGCAGAGCAGCACAGACCATAAGCCGCAAACTGCATGATGTGGTTCAAACATGGGTCCAATCAGTAGATAATTAGGCATCCGATTGCCTGTTTGAAAAAAAAAAAACAGAACACTGTTATACGAGGCTGTGGGGGCTGCCTACTGGTCTGCAAAGTAGTGTGTGGGCATTTCAGGTCCTGGCATCAAGTAGGGCAGCTGTGATGAGTGAATACGCTCCTCCTGCACATGAGAATACATAGTAGGGAGTAGATAGTATATAGTAGGGCATAGACCGCCTACTGTCTTCACTCCCCAGGAATGGATTTGCTCCTTGCTCTTTCCTTCTTTAACTTTTCTTAATGTTTATATATTTTTTGAGAGAGAGAGAGACACATAGCACGAGCAGGGGAGGCAGAGAGAGGGAGACACAGAATCTGAAACAGGCTCCAGGCTCTGAGCTGTCAGCACAGAGCCCAATGCGGGGCTCGAACCCACAAACGGCGAGATCGTGACCTAAGCTGAAGTCGGACGCTTAACCCACTGAGCCACCCAGGGGCCCCGCTCCTTGCTCTTTATTGAGATTCCATGTACAATTTCTTTCTGAATTGAAGAGTTTTGTTTTTTGAAAAAAAAAGAAGTAAAATTTCCCAGTGTAAGATACTACCTCTTATAAAAATTGGCACTGACCAATAGTCACAAGTAAAAGGTGTGCGAATGATTTCACTGTGTGTTATCTAAAAAGAAAACAAAGCATAAAAATGTATTGCATGTGTGTATGTTGAAGATGCTTTTGGATTTCGTGAAGGTAATTGAAATTAAAAGGTTATTGGGTAGGGGCTGATAGAGGGATAATATAAGGATGATAAAATGGTACTGAAACATTCAAACAAGGGAAGAGTTTGTATGCTAAACTTCCGTTCCTAAGAGAATTTTCTCAGTAAGATTCAGATCTTATCATTCTTGAAAAATGCTTAGACTTTTGAGGATAAATGCAAACATAAGTTATGGATAAAAGCTTCTGAAGTAAATATGTGGGAGGGTTACTTCTATCTGACAAAATATCAACTGGAAAAAAAATGCAGAGTGATGGTAGCAATTCATACTTCCATTACAAGAGGAAATGGACTGAGTCCTGTTAGTGATATACAAATAAGTATGTACTTACAATGGGATCTTACCCAAAAGAAATTGAAATGTATTACAAAGCACAATGGAAAATGGGTTATTGCAAATGAGTCATAACACCTGTGTAGGGGGAAGAAAGGGATAGAAAATTCTATGGTATGGATTCCAAAAGCAGGTTTCTGACGTCCAAATGTTAGAGCTGTAGGAAATACGTAGATGGTGATTTCAAGGTTTGATTTTTACTTGTGGGAATTTGCTTTTAGAAAAGAACACAGCTGTCTGAGGCATTTTTGACTTTATTTTCTTAGTTGACTTTTCTTTCAGTCCACTGCTGGGAACTAACTTCAGCCGGTTTGGTCATTTGCGTTGTCAGGGACTCTTTGGGAGGAGGTATATATTTCAGTGACCTTCAGTACTTACAGGTACATGACACCTGTTCCAGGGTGGGGGGCTCTTGTCCCCCACTATCCCAACTCAAGGTGTGTTTTAAGGAAAGGAAGTCTCAGACTGACCTCAGATACACATAGAGTTTATGTGTAGCACATAACTTAAAACAGGTCTTAAAGTTTTAAAAACCAGCTCTGTAAGCTTATTGCAGTCTTAGCTCTTTTCTTTTAGGAAACTGAATAGCTCTTACTAGAAGGATTCTTCGGGGGCCGTTGGGGCAATATTCTCATGGTAGGATTCAGCTGGAATCACATAAAAAGAATCTTTCTGTAAACTGTTTACCATAGGGCTGGTCAAAATCAAAGTCCAAAAAGCCAGTAGTATAATTGCTGGAATACTTCAGTATCTAGATTTTCCTCTTTTGTTCGTACAGCAGTGGAGATGGAAGTATAATATTTTTATTTTCCTCAGATATCTTGAATACTACTCATTTCAGCAGTAAAACAGTCAACTCCAAAGGTACCTACCTGGGTGGCTCAGTCTGTTAAATACCTGACTCTTTTTTTTTTTTTTTTTTTTTTTTTTGAGCGTCCAGCTGTTAATATCAGCTCAGGTCATGATCTCATGGTTTGTGAGTTTGAGCCCTGCCTCAGGCTCCGTGCTGTCACCGAAGACCCTGCTTGGGATTCTTTCTCTCTCTGCCTCTCCCCTGCACTCACTTGCACTCTCACTCTCTCAAATAAATAAAATCAAATCCAGTATTCATGATGTCAGCTAATCAACCATTTATGTTGATGAAAGAACTTAGCTGAGAGTTCAGGTAGCTGACTTTGCAGTGTGGGTTTCCCTCATGTGAAATGTTGCTTCTGCATCCCTAGCCTCTATAGTTTCCATTGGACTACATTAGATACTAACCAGTGGCCCGAATACATAAAATGAGTATCCACATGCATATCATACTAGATGGAAGTTTTTTCAAAGGTAAGTTATATACAACCAGATGGCTTCATTGGTGAATTCTACCAACTATTTAAATAGTAAATAGTTTCACCTCACACCTCGTAGAATGGCTGTTAACAGAAATATGAGAAGTCACAATTGCTGGTGATGATGCATACACTTGGCAGGAACGTAAACTGGTACGGCCACTATGGAAAACAGTAAGGAGATTGCTCCAGAAATTAAAATAGTAGATTGGGGCACCAGGGTGGCTCAGTGAGCGTCCGACTTCGGCTCAGGTCATGATCTCACAGTTTGTGGGTTCGAGCCCCGTGTCTGCCTCTGTGCGGACCGCTCAGAGCCTGGAACCTGCTTCGGATCCTGTGTCTCTTTCTCTCTCTGCCCCTCCCCCACTTGTGCTCTGTCTCTGTGTCTCAGAAGTAAATAAATGTAAAAAAAATTTTTTTAACTTAAAAATAGTAGTACTATATGATCTAGAAATCCCACTTCTAGTATAGCTAAAGGAATCAAAACCATTATCTTAAAGAGATACCTGTACTTCTATGTTAACAGCGGCATTATTGACAATAGCCAAGGTATAGAAGTAACCTAAGTGTCCGTCAGTGGACAAATGGATCAAGAAATGTGAGATATGCACACACCCGGACACAAATAGAATTTTCAGGAAAATGGGCATCCTGTCATTTGCGACAACGTGGATTAAACTTGAAGGCATTGCGCTAAGTGAAATAAGCCAGGCAGAGGAACAGAAAAGCTGCATGGTATCACTTACACGCAGAATATTGCCAATGGGTACGGGAAATAAGGAGCAATTGGTAAAAGGGCATAACGTTTCAATTATTAGATGAATAAGATCTCAGGACCTAACATGTAATATGGTAACTACAGTTGAAAGCACCATGTTGTATCATTTAAATTTACTAAGAGAGTAGAACTTAAATGTTCTCAACAACACTGACCACAAAAGATAAAAATATGGGGTGATGGTTGTGCTAACTGACTCAGTGGCGGGAATCCTTTGACCATGTCTATGTGTATAAAATCGCCACACTTTGCACTTTCAGTGTCTTAGAATTTTGTCACTTATACCTCAGTAAACCCCAAAAAGTGAATTATAGATAAGCTAACACCCTGTTTTCACTTATCTGTGTTTTTATTACTTAAAAACCCTTTGCTGTATTAATCTCAGGAAATTAAGGGAAATATAATGGGAAAATTATCAGGATGACTCCCCCCTCCCCCCGCCATAGTAATGTACCTTGAGGCAATAACTTGAGTTGATTCCACCTTACCTGTAAAGGTGTGGAGAGTATTTCTTTTTTTTAAGTAGCACAGCATGTCATGGATTGGAAGAATAAATATTGTCAAAATGTCAATACTACCCAAAGCTATCTACACATTCAATGCAATCCCAATCAAAATTGCACCAGCATTCTTCTCGAAACTAGAACAAACAATCCTAAAATTCATATGGAACCACAAAAGACCCCGAATAGCGAAAGTAATTTTGAAGAAGAAGACCAAAGCAGGAGGCATCACAATCCCAGACTTTAGCCTCTACTACAAAGCTGTCATCACCAAGACAGCATGGTATTGGCACAAAAACAGACACATAGACCAATAGAATAGAATAGAAACCCCAGAACTAGACCCACAAACGTATGGCCCACTAATCTTTGACAAAGCAGGAAAGAACATCCAATGGAAAAAAGACAGTGTCTTTAACAGATGGTGCTGGGAGAACTGGACAGCAACATGCAGAAGATTGAAACTAGACCACTTTCTCACACCATTCACAAAAATAAACTCAAAATGGATAAAGGACCTGAATGTGAGACAGGAAACCATCAAAACCCTAGAGGAGAAAGCAGGAAAAGACCTCTCTGACCTCAGCCGTAGCAATCTCTTACTTGACACGTCTTCAAAGGCAAGGGAATTAAAAGCAAAAATGAACTACTGGGACCTTATGAAGATAAAAAGCTTCTGCACAGCAAAGGAAACAGCCAACAAAACTAAAAGGCAACCAACGGAATGGGAAAAGATATTTGCAAATGACATATGGGACAAAGGGCTAGTATCCAAAATCTATAAAGAGCTCACCAAACTCCACACCCGAAAAACAAATAACCCAGTGAAGAAATGGGCAGAAAACATGAATAGACACTTCTCTAAAGAAGACATCCGGATGGCCAACAGGCACATGAAAAGATGCTCAACATCGCTCCTCATCAGGGAAATGCAAATCAAAACCACACTCAGATATCACTTCTCACCAGTCAGAGTGGCCAAAATGAACAAATCAGGAGACTATAGATGCTGGAGAGGATGTGGAGAAACGGGAACCCTCTTGCACTGTTGGTGGGAATGCAAATTGGAGCAGCCACTCTGGAAAACAGTGTGGAGGTTCTTCAGAAAATTAAAAATAGACCTATCCTATGACCCAGCAATAGCACTGCTAGGAATTTACCTAAGGGATACAGGAGTGCTGATGCATAGGGGCACTTGTACCCCAATGTTTATAGCAGCACTCTCAACAATAGCCAAATTATGGAAAGAGCCTAAATGTCCATCAACTGATGAATGGATAAAGAAATGGTGGTTTATATACACAATGGAGTACTACGTGGCAATGAGAAAGAATGAAATATGGCCCTTTGTAGCAACGTGGATGGAACTGGAGAGTGTGATGCTAAGTGAAACAAGCCATACAGAGAAAGACAGATACCATATGGTTTCACTCTTATGTGGATCCTGAGAAACTTCACAGAAACCCATGGGGGAGGGGAAGGAAAAAAAAAAAGAGGTTAGAGTGGAAGAGAGCCAAAGCATAAGCATTTTGGCATAAGCCAAAGCATTATCTATTAAAAACTGAGAACAAACTGAGGGTTGATGGGGGGTGGGAGGGAGGGGAGGGTGGGTGATGGGTATTGAGGAGGGCACCTTTTGGGATGAGCACTGGGTGTTGTATGGAAACCAATTTGACAATAAACTTCATATATTGAAAAAAAAATAAAATGAAAAAAAAAAGTAGCACAGCATGGAGTTTATGGAGCACCATTCATGCTTGAGCAACTGTGAGGAAGACTTTCATAAATATCGGTATGTTTCCCTGGTGCCCCTGGGAGGTAACTGTGATTTCTCCTTTTTTGGAGATGAGGACAATACAGCATGATTAAGAAACGTGCCCATAGTCACATCCCATATGAGCAGCTGGCAGAGTTGACCTCCATTCCATGCTCATAATCAAAACACGTGGAGACCATTTTAGAGAAAAGAATAGAACAACCGCCAGTTTCCAGACATGAGCAGGGACTTGCGGACACCTCTCACGCGGGACTACTACCCACGAAAGCTGGAGAGCAGGAGGGATTCTGTGCTATATTTCTCGCAAAACTAGAAGTGACTGGGTAATGAATTGGGTCAACAGCGACAGTGCCCGAGGTTGGTGTGGTACTGCCCTTTCCCTTCTTCGAAAGCACTGATAACCAAGCATATTTCTGTAAATTAGTTCCCAAGGTTTGTTTCAGATGGTAGAATTTAGCTTACTCGTGATTATCTAATTTCTTTAAAATTCTCTGTGTCCAGACAGAGGCATACTTATATTCCATGTGTTTTACCAATTGCAAAAGCACTGAAAATGTAAGCATTTTATTTAAATATTCCCTTAGAAATGTTGAAACTATTAGGTTATACCTGCAGGTGTCGGAGTCACCTGGGGGCCTTGTTGAAAACAGCTTGCCAAAGCCCATCCAGAGTCTAATGCCTTAGGTATAGAATGGGTCCAAGAATTTGCCTTTCTAACCAGCTCCTAACAATCCTTTTGAGAAGCACTGATGTCCTGCCAACCACCTTCCATGTAAAATGTAGCTGGTGTTATGGAGATCCTTATTTCAACCATAATAAATAGCATAGGGAAAAATGTCTTCAGCTGTAAAATTGTAGAAAAGAAAAATAATTCTTTAAATGAGGATTCTCTATTATCTTCCAATAAATAATGAAGGTATATCATTATATTAACTCAAAATATTTTTTCCCGAGACTGAGCACACAGGGTTCCAGTACTTTGTTTTGTCACAAACTGTGAAGACCTGGTAATACACCCATAACGGGAGAAATTCAGTAAGTGTGTAAAAGGGATGGAGATATTTCAGATCTCAAAGGAGCCTTTGTTTTTCCTTTGCCTTTGCTATAACTGTTAATAAATGAAGCTCCTAAAATTGCCAGGAATAAGAGATAGGTTGGGTGTGGAAATCGAATATTTCTTTGTGTCCTAGATGTTCAAGTATGGGGAAAAAAGACGGCAGGTAGGAGAAACCTAAGAACGGTGACATAAGTGAAAATTATGCATTGTAACTGAAGTCCCGTTCACTCAGCACACGCAGTATTAGAGCAGTTACTTCATTTGTAACTAGGCTCTTGTGTATAATGAATAAATGATCAGTCAGCTTATGCATTGTTAAACGTTTTACATACCAGAAGTTATCCATCATGAGTTTTTCAAGAGCCACAGTATGTAAAATAAACATAGTAAAGACACCCGTTAAGTAAGATACTGTATGGCTTCCTGTATGCTAGAGATTTTTGTGATGTGAATTTTTGAAATGCTCTACCAAAAAAATCCTATCATTTGAAAAATGATTGCATTAGTTGCTTGACCTCAGAGTGTTAGATATTGAGTTGAGCGAGCTGTAAGCTTTGTTTTCTATCAAGTCCATACCATTTCTCGAGAAGAGGAAACCAGGACTATCATTCTCAGACCTTACCCCAGCTGGCATCACTACTCTGGTGCCTCAGGTCCACAGGAACTCAGGAGAAGAGGGAGTGGTTGAAAGAAATGCTCTCTGTACGCCTTCTTTGTGCCAAGCCCTTCACACGGGGCATCTCATGTGGGAGCCCTGTCACACTCAGAGATGCCCAGAAGGGACAGTCAAACCCACCTGACTCCTGAGGTCCTTTCTACCCCCTCCCTGAGCTGTGGCCATGATCCCAGCCAAACTCAGACCCTAGTGCCAGATCAAATCCCTCTGTCACTACAGAGAATATGGAAACGTATTCACATAGACATTAATTCTTAAATCATTGAATACCTAAATAGAGCTTTAGATTTAAACCAGAAACTTAAAAGTGTCTCATCAGGAGCATGTATAAACTGAATTTTTTACTCCTTTAAAAATGTGAAGAATGAAACTGGGTATATCTATTTTAAATGGGAAAAAAGTAAACCTTCAATATGATACAAATTGTTTTTAAGTAAATTACAAAGTATGATTGAATCTGATGAATTACAGAATGGAAGGAGACAGAAAATGAAGGTATTGGTGTTACTTTATCTTGGTGATTTGGTTTGGGTATTTATTTGTTTTTCTGTGGCTATAATGTTACTTGTGTAACAGAAAAGAATACATTTCTCACTATTAATGATAATTACCAAAAATGTTTAAAAGGAGAGGGACCCGTTTTAAGGAAAGTGCATAGCAGCGTTTCTGTATATTCGCTGGAGCAGCCACTGGGGGCAGGTTTATTCTTTGATTAGCAAGGAGGTTAATGTCGCTTTCCACTCTGTAGTGCTTTAGCATAGTTTAATGTCATGCTTGGCTGCGCTCCTTGCTTTCATTGTCTAGGATTGCAATGTAATTCTTTGCTCACTCATCACCCTCCTCTTTCTTCCCTGCCCCCATGTCTCCACAGATCATTCTGTGTTTCTCTCCCGTTGGTCACACGCTAAGAGGGAGAGCTCGGAAGTTCCCAGCCATAGTTAACTGCACGGCTATTGACTGGTTTCATGCGTGGCCGCAGGAAGCTCTGGTCTCAGTCAGCAGGCGGTTCATTGAGGAAACGAAGGGAATTGAGGTAATGCCATGTCAACCTCTGAATCTGTGTCTCTCACGCACACACATACACACACACACACACACACACATTCACTCACTCACCGACCAGAAGTCCTCAATAAAGAAGTAATTTCCAAAATACACCTCCTATAGAAAAGTTAAGCCTTTTGTTTAAGATGGTAAAATCGTCTTTCTTAGTTTACGTTCTATGGAATATGGTGATTGACCTCTTTGTATCAGGTTGAGAGGTCTGTGCACACATGTGTGCACATGGCACACGAGTGTGTTCTTACTTAGACTGACTCACCAGAAAGCCAGGATCATTTGTTCCTTGAATCATAATAGGGTTTGCTGAACATGAATCCTTCAAATACACAGATAAAAACCCAAACAGAAAAGTAGCCACCCATAGTCATGCAATGCTTGATCTTAACAAAGTAAGGCAATTAATTGTTGATTTTTCTCATTACGTTAATAATGGGTGAAAAATCAGCACCATGAATTCTGTAGTCACTGAGTCAGATAATGTATCTGTTTCTTTGTCTTAGGGGTTTATGTTTTATAAATTATGTTTAAATTATGTTTGTCATTTGACCGTAATGAAATTTGCACATCCTATTACATTTTTAAATGGTTGCATGAAACTAAAAAACAAACAAAAAGCACTTCAAGTGTACTTCCCAATTCAGAGGGAAAAAGGTATCATTTACACTTTCTAGAAATTTTTGATATCTAGTGCCTTTCTGATTAGATAGTTTGGAAGGGTGGTAATTGTGAACATTGCCCATGGAGGCTTGTCTTCTGATTCCACTGAGTGGTAGGGCTAGAATATCTCAGAACCAAAAATAGAATCGGGGCTATGTAAGAGATGATGTCTGTTCCCACTTGAAGCTTTATTAGAAACAGACACATCCCACTGTGGCCTCCCTTACTCCTAAGAGCCTGTCACTTTTCCAAAGAGCCCTTTCCCATTTTGTTGAATTCTCTATCTTTTGATGGCCCGATGGTTGCAAACCTGGACATATTTACATATTTAATTATTTGTATGCAGCTAGTGTTACTGCTTCTTATTTTTATACATAGCTTTATTGTAATACAGTTTATTGCCTTTTCTAAAATGTCCGTTAATCTACTTAAGTGCCGGGAGTGTCAAGGAAGACCTGTCACACAGCATCAAAAACATGCCTATGACAGGGGCGCTTGGGCGGCTTTGTCAGCTGAGCGGCTACCTTCAGCTCAAGGTCATGGTCTCACAGTTGGTGGGTTCGAGCCCCACATCAGGCTTTCTGCTGTCAGCACGGGGCCACTTCAGATCCTCTGTCCCCCTTTCTCTCTGCCCCTGCTCCACTCATTCACTGCCTCTCTCAAAAATAAACTGAAAACATTTTTTAAAAAAAGATACATATGATAAAGCCTTTATAACATTCAAATACTCCCTCTCTCCTTTTCTCACACTTAAAACATTTCTGTAAATAAATGGAAAAAATGATCTCTTCTGTTTCACTCTTTTTTCCAAATCCAGAAAGTGTTTTCTGTTGCCTGTCTCTTCCCTCACCCTTAATGTTGAATGCACTTACCTGGACCTTTAAAACAACAGCAACTGGCTTTCTGGGTAAAGACTGAATAATAGTAATGTATCGTTGGATTTTTTTGTAAGTATATTTATTTTGAGAGAGAGTGAGTGAGGAGAGGGGCAAAGAGAGAGGGAGAGAGAATATCCCACACAGGCTCCATACTGTTAGCACAGAGCCTGACACAAGGCTCGAACCCACAAACCCTGAGCTCATGACCTGAGCCTAAACCAAGAGTCAGATGCTTAACCCACTGAGCCACCCAGGCAGGGACCCCTGTAGTTTGATTTTTTTTAAGTGATTTTCACTTTTTTCCATTGTTCAGGAGGCCTTGCGTAGCACTAAGAACATGTAAGAACATTTGGGGAAATTTATGTAAATTTGTTCTCATGAATAGGTAAGTGGAACGGTAGACACTCCCAGGAGTGGTTACTTTGTCTGCAACACTGCTTGCACCATTTACAGTGTTTTCCTGAAGAGTCAAAAGAACCCCCATTTAATGGACATGAGCACTAGCACTAGATAAAGTCTGCCAGAAATATTTTGTACTTTGAAACCTGAAAAACCATCAAACATGACAAATAATAGTGACACTTGTTAACCCACCAAAATCTCAAGCTCTTGCTAGGCTGACTGCATTACTCAAATTAGGTAGGGCATTGTTCGGTCTAATAATTATAAGAAGGGTTCAAAAATACCAATTTATTAGAGAATCAGTATGTACCTTGGTAGCAAAATTCTGTTTTATACGCTTCATTTTATCACACTGGTTCGCTAAAGAAAAGACCAGTGCACTTCATTTCTTAATATTAATTTCCCAAATGGAAGGAACCCAAAGCTAGTAACTTGGTTTAACTTAACGTTTGGCACTGTGCTTTTTTTTTTTAAGTTCCTTGCCCTCGCTCCCGTGATGCAAGCCTTCTCCTACAAGGTTAGGAGCCACTTCAAAAACAGTTACTGCTGAAGGAGCTCTGATACGCCAGTGACCATTGACATCTGCTGGATGAGGCAGGATTTGCATCATTTTAAGTGCAGAGGGCTCCTGGCAGGTGCTGAGCTCTGTCTCGTGGTATCATGACGCCTCCTATAGGATGCTGCTTGTCAAGGAGGAATTTTAAAAGCACTTAACCATTTCTGTTGCGCTGAATTATGCCTAAAAACAGATCAGCTGGATGATTTCATTTCAGTTGCGTGTGCCTGTTTAACTTTGCCACCTTCCCAATTTGCTGCTTAGGAGCAGTAATTATAATTCAGAATGCACGTGTCTGTCTTCTTCTAAAAATGTGTGGTGCCTTTTCTGCAGAGGTCAAAAATAGCTTTTAAGGTTTTTGAATGGGCACTGATTTGCTCATTTTCTTAGTTTTGATTTTCATCATTAAGACTGAAAGGTATCAGCATAATTTAGGTGCTTCTTAATTATTGACTTTATTTGCTGAGTATATGATAGTTATCCAAGGTGACCCCTCCAGCCACAGAGAAAGGATTCATTAAAGGCAAGCGGGTTTTTTTGTGGGTTGACGTAGACTTTTCAGTATGTACACGCTTAGCACCCAGGGGTATCGGCTGCCTGCATCTAAGTAAAGGGTTGTGCTGCCTTCCTGCTACCTGGTATTGAGCTAAACCACAGCTGTCAGACAACCAAAATAGTTTGGTCCTTAAGTATCACCGGGTGTTTATCCGCAGGCTTTGTGTCAACATACACTCCTCACTCCTCAGGTTTGGAAGTGCAGATGAGGAAGGACATGGTGCGAGGAGGGAGAGAGGGAAAGACGCGCTGGGTATCCCGGGAGACTGGGTTGCACACGCTGTGAGGAGGCAGTTGGGAGGCGTCCTTACCCAAAAGTCCGTGGGTCACAGTTAGGAACCGTCAAGAAACAAGGCGGGAGAAACAGGTGTTACAAGATGAGTACTGTTGTTGGTTTTTGAGTCAAAGTGAATAAAGACATACTTGAGAACTGGGCCTGAGGAAAGCAGAAACTATTGACTGGAAATGAAAAGATGAGCACTGTCACTGAGGAGGAGTGAGACTTGCATCCGGAGGGGTCTCCATTCTCGGAAAGATCAGAGCAAGATGAAGGAGCCCATCCTTTCCGGGCATAGTGGCCGACTGGCAGGTTAAAATTCTCCGTCCTTTTGACGTGATACAACTGAATAATTCCGTAAGGTCAGTACCATCAGCTTTTTCAGGGAAATGACTTCATTCCACCCACCTCCCACCTCTTCAGTTCAGAACTTGTCACAGTGTCTGGTAACAGAAGAATGGTATATTTTACTACCATTTGCCAATCTGATCGTGGAAAATGTCCGCTCAAAGAGGAACGTTACTTTACCGCTATATGTGAAGACTGGCTTCTTCGTTGGTTCTTGGGTTCCTTTTTAAAACAGTAGGGGACAGCACGAAGAGTAGCAAACAACATTTTGTTAGTGATAGGTATGTTAGCAGTGATTTTTTTTTACTGACTTTTAGCACATTTGTTTTCTTTGAAATATAAATGAGGATTGTTCAATACAAATTTAAAAGTTGAAAGCCTCGTGCAGTAGAAATTCAATGAGTTTGGGGGAAATCTCCTCCTGAGGAGTACTGAAGTCATTTTAAAAGATGAAGACAGAAGCAGAGGCAGTCAAAATTATCCTGAATCTGCCTAAGTCTCTAACTGGCTTAAGCCTCTATTCAGACAGATGAGAAAAGGCCCACGCGGTTGTTAACATCCTTCCGCGTTCTTCAACCTGCTTCTCCTTTGTGCATGCGCACCAGTACACTATTCATCATGCATTTCTTTCTCTGTGCACGTTAATCGATTTAAGAACAGAACTGCAAAAACTGGTAGAATGCCACTTTCCAGAGTTTTTGCAGTTAGGGAAACTTTGGGAATCCCTCTACCTCAAAAGTGGGGTCCACTTATTATAGCTGCCCTAGAATCCGGTCATGCTGGTAAGCATGGCTCCCTCCAAGCTATAGTTCTGTGGCTTTCCCGTAGTGCTGGCCTTCCCAGAACCAGCTACGTCATCTGCCTTGGCTGCTCCCTCTGGGAGGCTTGGCTGGGCCCTGTTTGACCTCCTCACCCCCCGTCACAGTCCTCAGTTGTTTCTGTGTTTTCATGTTGTGTTAGGGAGCCACTGACACTACCTTTTCATTGCCGAGAAACTCTTCTTGCAGATTGCTGGCTTAGGCTGGACCTGGCCTTGCCCTTGGCCTTGGAAATTAGCCCCTAAAATTAGAGATAAAAATTTAAAAACACGACCAAAGAAACAACAAAATGTATTCGCCAGGCAAAGTGAAAAAACAAAAAAAAATGAGACACTAGTGTGTGATTTAGAAAACTGTTGGGCGCTGCGTTTAACACTTGGGGCTGCTCTGTCAGGTGGAAGTAATCTTAGGAGGACCAACACTGGTGCCCTGTCACCATCACCAGTGGCAGATGTACCCACCACCGCTGCTCACCACCCTTCTAAGCAGGGAGCCCGGGCTTCCCCATGGCACAGGTGAGGGGATGCAGGCCATCGCGCAAGATCACTCCGCAGGTAAGGGCACCCTCAGCACTTTGATGCCAGAACCCCACAGTCTTAAATCCTGCTCTGGACTATTGCAGAAATGTTTGGCTATTCTGAAAAAGGAATCCAGGGAAAGGAAGAAAAGCAGACTAAAAAGGAGTGCCACAAGTCTAAGCTCTGATTTTGTGGGCAGGAGGCAGTACAGGGAGCGCCCTCATTTGTCCCGTTGTACAGAACTGGAAATCTAACCCACGTCGTAGGATTCGAACCCGGCGTCCCTGGCTGCCTCCAGAATCTTTTTTCTCAGAGGGAATCAGCACCATGAGGAGCTCAGGAGAGGTGTTCAAATGCAGTACTGCTCGTTTTATATATGATTAAATTTTATTTAATAAACCAATTTTACAGCCCCCGTATCTAATTAGTTTCTATTAACTGCCCCCAAAGGAGCTAAAAAGTACAAACAATAGACTTTAAAACCCAGCAGTTTGGAATCATTAAAAAAAATAACAGATATTAACTACGTACTTTTTTTGTATCTCACCTATGTTTCAATAAAGCTGTAAAAAATTAACATAGAAATAACTTCAGAGGAAAACTTTCATGGTGGATGGTAGTAATGACATCACATGTGACAAAATGATCCCAAGGTTAACTTAAAAAAGTTGCCTCCTTTTCACCTCCATTCTCTTTTGTCCCTTCTCCTCCCTTTCCTTGAAGGCGATGCTCTTGAAAGTTGCTCTTGAATTTAAAAGTACAGACCAGTATAATCTTGGGACCAGCTGGTCTGGGGAAGGTATAACATTCTTAGGATATTTGATTTGGCGTGGCCTCCGGTGTTGGTTTTCGTTTGACTCGTGCTATACATCATTTTCAGCAACAGGGACCTACTGGGCATTTGCTCCAAGAGTCGGGTGGTGGGGGGTACTTGGTGTGGCAGTGGCTGCTACGGCATGACAACCGTAGCTGCAAGGAGCAGATACATCTCTGCATTCACAGTGAGCCAGCTGAGAGAGTAAAAAATAAACTTCTGTCTAAATGTGAGGAAAAAGCAGTTTCCTGTGTGTATTTGATGCTGCGTTGGATACAGCGTTGTTTTCCAGGGCATCTTAGTGGAGAAACCCTGGTTTTAGAAACCATTTGATACTGGCAGTTTGCTTATTTGTATTTTTGCTTTTCCTATGATGGGCTGCTAAGTGACTAGAGAATGGGATCAGCTGGTTTTCATTAGGGGCCAAATGTAACAGGAGTGATAGTCTTCACTTGGGTCTCTGAAAACGAAAAATACGCACTGCATTGCCTTTTCTGCAGCCGCATCGGCAGCCATGTCCTCCCTGCACTCCCCACCCCCCCCCCCCAAAAAAAAAGAAAACTGGAGATAAATGAATGGCAGAATAAATAATTTATGCTAATGAAATTACTGCAATTAGTAGTTCTACAATGACCCTTTTAAAAGCCACAGCTGTTAATGTCAGGAAGTGCTGTCACTACTGACCTTATCATAAGAGAAAGTGACAAATTGAGAATGCAGGGAAGACCAGTCATCAAAGAGGTCTGTTCTGGAACGATTAGAGTTTTCTGAAAAACAGTGTGAATTACAACCAGCTGCTCCCTGGCTCTGCAAGTCTCCCATGCTGTGCCATTTTGTTAAGCCCGATAACAATAGTTATTTTGCCCCATTGAGACAAGTTGTCTCGGGCCACTTCCAGCTCTACCGGAAACCACTTCTTCCATCGCAGATTTACAAATGAAACTGTTGTCAGAGAGAGCTTTTCAGGGCAGCCTAGGAGCCTCCTCATAAGGATCATGGTTGGGCAGAGGCCAGGTCCTCCCCCGCAACCCACACCCCACGTGAGGAGGTCGGACTTGGCCAGGGAAGGATTTACACTGTAAAAGACATGTGCTCACTTTTAGTTCATTCAAACAAGATAGGACAGGGATGAATTTTCTCTCCGTGTTTATTTTGCAGTGAAGCCCTTTTAAAAATAAAATCCCTCAGAGGATCTTATTTATACGGAGTTCTCTAACTTCCTTATAAGTTTAGATTCTGAGTCCACTATTTGGTAACATGCACATAGCTCAGAACTGGAGAATGCAGAATATTCAGGGTTTGCATCATTCTGTATTTGACTTTGGTTTTAAAAAAACAGAACATTAATTTTAATTTAGTGAGATGGATAGGCAGAGCAACCCCATATATACATATTTGAAACCCACTCACGGATTTGTCATGATGTTGGGAGGCTGTTAGACGTCGCCCAGGAGCAGTTGTTGTTCAGCACCAGGAACTGGCCTGTCTCTTAGCACACCCGGGTTGTAATATTAATGGTGCAGGTTTGAAACATTTAACTGCATCACCAGCCACTTGTGTGCAATTTTCCCAAAGATGTCTGAGCATTATTGACAACACTTTGGTAAATTATGTGTGACTTTCCTAAGAGTTGGTGTAGCTCATTTAATTCATATTAATTGATTTTTAGGCTTCCCTTGATTAATTGAACCTGGTTCATCTTGTACAGAATGCAATAAATAATCATTAAAATGAGGGAGATGTGACTCCACAAATTAAAAAGTTAACTACTTCAGAAGTCATAGAGGACAAAACAGAAAGAATAGTATAGTGGGGGGGGGGGGGAGTTCTCTAGTAAATCTTCTAGGAGCACTTATTCGTTTTCTTTTTTTTTTTGTTTTTTCCAAATGAAAATATAAATGGCATTTTTCTCCCAGAAGCAATGAGTTTTATACCTTCCCATCCTGTTTGTTTTCCCATGGGTTCTTAAAAAACCACATTTGTCAGTTTGGGCTGTGTGTGTGTGTGTGTGTGTGTGTGTGTGCGCGCGCGCGCGCGTGACTGCTACAGTGTAGTTTGAAAGCAACACCAAAAATACTTTTTAGAGTACTGTGTCTCAGTTTCACCATTTTTTTCTTTCACATACTTGATAGATAAAAAGCAAGTTGGGAAAAGCTTTGTTTGTGTTATATGTTGGCTTTGGATTTGGTATGTGGAGGGCACAAAAATCCTTTGCCCTACTTGGCAAAGCTGAATGCTTTATTGTTATCTCTCTCATCCTGTGGCTATCTCTTAAAGACTAAGTTTTTCCAGATCCTGCCGTAATTTGTTCTGGCTTTTAGGAAAAGATACTCCATAATTGTGCTGATTCTTTTTTTTTAATTACATTTTTGTTTTAATTTGAGAGAATTGCATATGAAATACAGTGTTTATGTTTTCAGGCACTGGACAAAGATTCTATTAGCCTCTTCATGGCCCACGTTCACACTAGCGTGAATGAAATGAGTACCCGGTATTACCAGAATGAGAGAAGACACAACTATACCACCCCAAAGAGTTTTCTAGAACAAATATCACTGTTTAAGAATCTGTTGAAGAAGAAACAAAAAGAGGTATCCCAGAAGAAAGAGCATTTGGTGAATGGCATCCAAAAGCTGGAAACCACAGCCTCTCAGGTATGACTAGGATGTGTTATTACTGAGTAAAATGTGTGCTCTTAAAATTAAAAACTGCACACTTACTTTTGATGCAGCATTTCAACCCGTTTATATAAGATGCTTACTGCTTAAATTCACAGTTTAGTGACACACACCAAAAAAACAGCGTTCATGCTTTCATAAGTCTAGAAAGGGATTGGCCAATTATTCTGTTATGCTGGTTTCGAGAGATCTCTTCCCTTGTTGGCCTGACTCAGGACAGGGCAGTGAAGAGATGTTGAGGAACAGGCACAGCTCACTCCTCTGTTACATTCGCTGGCTTTGGTGCCCTGGGTTTATAGTTAGGAATTTTGTCACACTGGAGTGGAAGTAGGATCCCTTTTGGTTTCAGATTCTAAAGCCCCTCCCCCCCAGGGAGGCATTATTTCCTGTCTGATGACATGATGTGGTTTGTTCAGATTGAGGTCCCTAAGCAGAGCCGCTTCCTCTGACCCTGGTGTCTCATCTCCTTTTGGCCTCCATCTCTCTCCGTTTAAAGTATCCTCTGTAGCCTTCATCCTCAATCTGCCTGCTCCCTTGAAGGATGGTACCTTTAACCTCCAGGAGTAAATTAGGAGAGAATTAGCACACACGTTAACCATGTGTGGGTCTTTCCATCTGTCCTCTCATCTCCTTGTTGAAAAGTAAACAAGTATATGAAGTAGGTGTTGCTACTCTAATTTCATAGATGAGACAGAACCAGCCACAGAACCTGTGAGGCTGGAGTTGGAACCCAGATCTGTATTACTCTCAAGTTCAGGTATTGAGATTTTAAAGCTCCCCGTGCTGCCACTTGGTGACTGGGGGAGAAAAGAATTAGAATGAGAAATTGTGGAGACTTTGGAAACTGGCCCAGCTTTCTCTGAGCCACTTGGGCTCTGGAGTTGGTGAGGGGAAAATTCTCCACGGTGGTCCCTTCAAGGCCAGGAATTCCAGTAGACTTCTTCAGAGTATTGCCATCTTGGACGGACTCATATGCTTCTCAGGAGATTGGGCCAGTTTTCGCCCCACGTGTGCTGAATGGCCTGTTTATGTCCAGGCTAGAAATAAACCACAAGCCAGTTGGAGAAGCCTGCAGTGGCACCTCTCATTCTGAAGGCCTGTCCGGCCACACCCTTCACATGTCCATAGGCCAGAGCGTCTCCTGCCTCTGTGCCCTTCATCTCGTAAACCAGGAACGGCTCTCAGTGAAGTGCTGATCTGTACATAGTGAGTAGATGGACCATGACTGGGAAAGAGAAACCAACTGAGAAGGTTTCCAGGCCAGTTTCCAGGATGTGGTGATGTAAGAATAGTTGTTGGGAAGCCTGCCAAAGAATATACCTGTATTTGTGCATCTTTCCCTTTTCCTTCAAAAAATGTTTTTACTCTTTTTGTGTACATGTTACCTTACTCTTTTACTCTTTGCCTTCTTTCTCTTTCCTTCTTCTTTCTCACTACCTTTCCAGTTCCATCTCTTTCTCTTCGTGAAGACCTTCCTAGGAGTCCTATAGAGCTAGGAGACCATGAGTGCAGGAGATGTGTGTCCCAGAGCATCTGTGTACCTTTGAGGTGTGTCCCAAACCGCACCTGTGGACTTTGCCCCAGGAAATGCTAGCGTTGACTAAACTAAACCGTCAGTACTGGTGGGGCAGCCGTTGGCTAAGGAAAAAAAATGGCCTCTGCCATACTTAGAGTCTCCTTCCCAAAAAACAGAGCAAAGAGGATAAAAACAGAGTGGCGTCCATGGTGGCAGCATCTCAGCCATAGGGAAAAAGAAGAGGTTGGGGGAGAGGAAGAAAGAAAGGGACTGGTTATTTATGGTGCCTGCCAAGTTTAAGGATGCTTGGGCCTCCTTATTCCCCCTTGGCTAGAAACATCAGGCAGAAAGTCTAAGAAGACGACATGTGAAGTCTTAATTGAAGGACTACTGGTGATTTCTTTTCAATAGGTGTTTGTACATATAATGCTTTCAATAATATCAGAGGACTGATTGGAATATTTCATAGTTCCCTAAGAGTTTTAAAAGCCTATTTATTATAGAAAAGAAGCGTACTTTCTTAGGTGGGCATTTGGAAAGCCCTACCATGGCAGATAAGGCCGTGTGTGGAGCAGAATGTCTTCATGTTGAAACTTGTGTTCTGTAAAGATCTGCCTGAAGTTAATTCCACAGAGGTGAATATCCGTGCCGTTTGAAATATGTGTCTAAACCTCAGCACTGTGTATTCATTGGAGTAAAGCCATAAATTCCCATTAGAGCCGCATACCCCCTCTCTAGATGTCAGCTTAGATCATCACAGATAGCTTAGTGACCTGTCTTCACGGCAAGGCCTCGCTCCCAGGGCTTGAGTCACTAGACTCTTCAGACCTAACAGCTTCCTCAGAAACGGAAATCAGAGCTTGAAATAACAGTTTCCTCCTAGTCTCTTAGATGATTCTTTGGATCGTAACCTAACATGCGACTAGTTTCCCATGGCTAAAAAGAAAAGACAAGCAAATGTCACTGTGCATTATTACCCTGAGTTCACAGAGAGGCTAAAAAATCCATCTTAGCTTAAACTATAATAACTAGTAAAGGTAACAGTAATAGTAATTGTGCCATTTGAGCGGAGGTTTGAAGAGTCCTTGGATATAGTAGTGAGATGTTGTTCCACAGGATGAACCCCCTGGAGTGCCTGTAGCAACTGAGTCAAAATAAGTGTTTATAATTATTCTCTGCTTCTTTGATTTTTGTAAACATAGTAACCTACTTCTGGAAAAAAAATGGAATTAAGCTAATGCTCATGATATTTAAAACTGCTTCCATGTGTCTCCAAGAGCCGAGTCACGTTTGTTTCCCAGCACTTGACTTCTGCTTTGCTTTACGTGATTCTCAAACTTAGGAACCTAGTGGTACCTTGTGAACCTCATGAAATCCCAATTACGAGGGCAGAATCATTCTTTAGAGAAGATAAATTTGTTGATGCCTCAGAAAGACTTGAGTTCCTCAAGAGTTGAGTGAGGCCAGGAGCAGCAGTCCCCATCTAGGACACTCACTGCTCTTTGACCCCACCCCTTCTGATGCCCACAAGGCACTTGTGGTTTGCCCTTCTGTAGTAGGTGTTAAGTTGAATGTTGTATGAGGTGGAAGAAACTAAGAGGACCATTTCCTATTCTGTGGAAAGAGAATAGACCTGTCTGTAGGCATTTCCATCAAAGTGAGTAACGGATTCAATGAAACTGATAGTAACTCATAACGGCCAGGGAGTACCGATGTCTCAACTTCTCTGAGCCTTTCATGGTGTTCCGTTGGAGAGCACAAACCATGGTTCCTCCAGCTTGCCACCAAGCAAGTCTTCCTGTGGCCTCTGCTGCCTTGAGCCTGAGCTTTACAGGACCAGAAAAGCTGGGGGCATGAGTGACAGGTGCTTGAGTGACATGTACGCAGGTGGGGACAGCTGTTGATGTTTCCCTGACTGCACAGACTGAGGGGAGAAGGTAAATTTCTAGCTGGTGCTGACATAAATTACATTTTTCAGAAAGCAATCAGAAAACACTGTGCTGTTTGTTCCTCTGTGGAGGGGAAGCGGGGCTGTTTTTGCACATGGGACTAAAGTCGGAACAGAGGAGGAAGAGATAAAAGATGCAGGCTGATAGGGATCTGTGAACTCATTTAAAAAAATAAGCTGTATCTGATATTTGTCGTTCCCAACGCAAGTTACTTGGACGTAGTGACTTTTCCTTCAGGTGGGAGATCTGAAAGCCAGACTTGCCTCTCAAGAAGCTGAGCTGCAGCTGAGAAATCGTGATGCCGAAGCTCTGATCGCAAAGATCGGGCTCCAGACGGAGAAAGTGAGCCGGGAAAAGGCCATTGCCGACGCTGAGGAGCGAAAGGTCAGGCTAATTCCACCATTTAGAGTGCTGAGCTATATTTAGCACAAAATAAACCTTTGTAGGTGAACAATTTTGAACAACTTCCTCTCCAGGGAGCATAAAATCTAAAGAATTATTATAGTTACACATGTAACAGCATTTCACACCATGATTACCACTTGACCTTTCTTTACATTATGCATTTTCCCACCCTTTTAGCTCTTTTAATGATATGAAAGAACAATAAATACTGAGCTCATTCAAGCATATAATGGATGTGGATCTTGAACATCAGGCCTATTTGTAATACAGTAAAGGTCATGAAGTCACCTCTGAGGTTTCTAAAGGTTTTCAGTTTTTAGGCAAATTGAACAACTCAATTGTTAACAAAGCCCAATTCCATCACTTTGCAAGATGGTTTTTCAAATTTTTCCTTTTAATAATACAACTTGAGTTTATTATTAAATCCTAAGCTAAATTTCTTCTTTTTGATTCGATTGAGAACCTGGCATTTTATATTACATTTTACTGTTGCAAACAATTACTCTTAAGATTATACAGATTCTGCTTTCTTTGTACCTGGGTTTCTGGCAATTCTGAAATAAATACAACTTCTTTGTCCTCTTCTTTTGCCAGACCTTGGGCCACAAATGGAAGGTATTTTTGTATATCTTACTTGTTTAGAAATTGAATATGTTTGTTTGAGATAAATTCTCTCATTTGGGACAAAAGATTATAATCAGGGATTAGTTGATAAAAAAAAAGGTAAATTATAAACATGCTTATAGCTTTTGAGTCAGTAGCTTTTATGTTATTATCCTAGTGTTTTATGATGCCAGAAATACTTGAGTTCTTCTAGTGGTATTGCCATTCATTCATAGACAATTGAGTTGGGCTTCCCCCCCCCCCCCTATTTTCTAATAGGTATTGAGCATGTTTACTGGTTGCTTACACAACTAAAGAGTTGAGTTGCACACTGAAAATCAGAATGCTGAATAGTTTTTTTTTAATACTTGTTTTTAAAGTTGTATGCTACATTTGGCATGGCCAATGGGCATATAATTCCTAATTTGTTAATAAGTGTTTCCATTGAGTTTCAGATAAGCAGAGGATGTCCTTAAAATTGTACTATATTATGTTAAGCAATTAGGTATCCCATATGATGTGATTATCATAAGCCATTTCCACCCAAGGGATATTTTTCAAGCATTGCGCAAATAAGTGGCGTGCTAGTACTTGTTAGATTATAATCTATCTCTCGAGATACCTTTTAGAGATCCATAAAACACTCCAGAGGTATTTTCACATTTTGTATGTGAATCCCTAAGGCAAAATCATCCTTACAAAGAGGGAAAAAATGCTTTAGCAAATGAGAACTCTTCTGACTGGTTGTTTTATGAAGTTCTTCAAACATGAAAAAGACACTTTCTCTATCTAATCTATACCAAGAAATAAACATATTTTCATTTTACCCCTGATGGTTACTTTACTTAATTCTCAATAACAAATACTAACTGAGCAACTATTTTTGCTGGCACAGTTCTAGGCTCTTGAGCATAGATGACATACAAGGCACCCTCAGGTAGCTTACATTATAATGGAAAAGACTGGCAGGAGACAAGTGACAAGGGATTTGGGGTTAGTGATGAGGGCTAAGATAAAAATCAAATCAAGGTGATGCTAGAAGGGACTGTTTTAAACTGGCTGCTCATGGAAGGAGAATTATTTGTAACTAAACCATGTATAGAGATTCAAGGAACTCATCAATTGCAGCATGTGCTGTGAGCTCACATTTTGTTCAGCAGTGTGCTAGGTTCTACATAGTTATTAAATGGGTACACATGGGCACTGTGATCCTATAAAATTGGGATTTCAAGTCTTGACCCATGAGAAGTTATTAAAAAGTACATTGCCATATTTAATATAACTAAGCAAATACTGACTGCCTTTCTGTGTGCCTTGATAGTCCTTGTAGAGCAGCAGGTTAAAATTGTTCCTTGAGATTCATAAAATCATCAAGAGCCATCCAAACTGCTGACATTACTAGCGGTGACTTCAAGTAACCCCAGCGCCATGAAGCCTATGAAAATTACTTCTTCCGTCTCTGTTTGGTTTACCAGTTCCCAATTCTAAGGTTCCAAATTCTCTGATCTCTTTCATATTGCTTTCTTTGTTGAGTGTAACCCTCATGAGTTAAAGTACCTTCTAAATCACAGGGCTAATATAATCTCCTCAAAAGTTATCATCCTCCTTGATTTTGAACGGTCTTCAGATTTTGTGTGTTTCTATTCTAAATGTGGATATGGCTGGGTTTTGAAGGACTGTCTGGGATTTCTCATACTCTGAAGGCAAATAAGAGCAGTTTATTAGATTGCTAGGACTTCTAGAAAAAATATCATAGACTGCATGGCTTAACCTACAGAAGTTTATTTTCTCACAGTTCTGGAGGCTGGATGTTCAAGATCAAGATATTGACAAGCTTGGTTTCTCCCCTTGGCTTGCACATGGCCGCGTTCTCACTGTCTTCACTTCGTCTTTCCTCTGAGTACACATCCCTGGTGTCTCTTGTGCCTGTTCAGATTTCCTCCTTTTATAAGGACACCAGTTAAACTGACCTAGGGCCCACCCTAATGGGCTCATTTTTAGCTTAATCACCTCTTTAAAGGGCATGTCTGCAAATACAGTCATATTCTAGGGGCGCCTGGGTGGCTCAGTCAAGTGGCCGACTTTGGCTCAGGTCACGATCTCACAGTTTGTGGGTTCGAGCCCCGCGTCAGACTCTGTGCTGACAGCTCAGAGCCTGGAGCCTGCTTCAGATTCTGTGACCCCTTCTCTCTCTGCCTCTCCCCCACTTGTGCTCTGTCTCTCTCTAAAAAATAAATAAACATTAAAAAATTTAAAAATATATAATCATATTCTGAGGTACTAGGGTTAGGGCTTTGCCATATAAATTTCTGGGTGGACATACTTCAGTTTCTACTAAGCCATTGCTATTCCACTTCTTCCATGTGACCCACCATTAAATTTCATGAACCATTTGCAAGGAGCTTTTGACCAATAGCAGAAAAGCTCTGTGTACCCAAGAATGGGAGTATCTCCCGAACACTGCTTTAACAGACTGTAGTCAAGAGAAAGCCCACATTCCAAATGATCTGTGTCACTCTTCCCTCCTTCCCCAAGTTGAACCTTGCTGAGCACCACCCAGGAGTCATGGTGTGGAGGCAGTTGGACAGTGAGGCTCGAGGCTCTCCACGTCACTAAGATACACTGTATTTTCACTATTCCAGTGTCACCTGAAATACACAAATTATTGTACATGTACCTTAGAATTCTTGTGCAGGAAGAATTAAGTTCTAACTTAAGTTGTAAGTTAGGAACTTGTAGTGTCCTAACTGTAGCACTGGTCACCAGGATCCAGTCCCCGTGGGGGTTGGTTCCTGTGGTAATGGTGATTGTGGCATGTGACATGTAAACAAAAGTGCGCAGAAGGTATCGGGAATGAAAAAAAGCTGACCAACCTAGGGTATTTTTTTTTCATTTTCTTTTGTGGGTTTTTATTAATATTGAAGATTGCCCTGATTATAAAAATTACCCAAAGGAATGATACTCCATGAAGTGTAAAGGAGTCAGAAGGAGAAGAATAGCAACTCTCAGTCTCACAGAAATAGCACTTAAAAGTGCTTCGGGCATCTGGGTGGGTGGGTCAGTCAGTTAAGCCTCTGACTCAATTTCGGTTACTGGGGTCGGTCTCGGCGCTATCAGTCCTTGGGATTCTCTTTCTCTCCCTTTCTCTCTGCCTCTCCACTCCTTTCTCTTTCTCTCTTGAAATAAATAAATAAATAAATAAATAAATAAATAAATAAATAAATAAATAAATAAAAGATATACTCTTCTAGTACTAAAAATCTCTAATATGGAGACCATTTTTATTTTATCTTGATTATTATTATTTTTTTACTGTTACTTTTTATTTAAACTTTAGGTGGTTAACCTACAGTGCGATACTGGTTTCAGGAGTAGAATTCAGTGATTCATCGCTTACATAGAATACCCAGTGCCCATCTCAAGTGCCTCCTTAATACCTATTACCCATCTCCCACTGACCTCTGTCCATCAACCCTCAGTTTGTTCTCTATTGTTGAGTCTCTTGTGCTTTTTTTCCCCCTCTCTTCTCAGCCCCTTCCCATATGTTCATCTGTTTTATTTCTTAAATTCCACATGAGTGAAATCATACAATACTTGTCTTTCTCTGATTAACTTATTTTGCTCAGCGTAATACATTCTAGCTCCACCCATATCATTGCAAATGGCAAAATTTCATTCTTTTTGATGGCTGAGTAATATTCCACTGTATAGATATACCACATCTCCTTTATCCATTTATCAGTCAAATGGACATTTAGGCTCTCTCTCTAAAGTTCGGCTATTATTTTTTTAAAAAATATAATTTATTGTCAAGTTAGCTAACATACAGTGTGTGTGTGTATGTATGTATGTATGTATGTATGTATGTATAGTGTGCTCTTGGTTTTGGGGGTAGATTCCCATGACTCATTGCTTACATACAACATGCAGTGCTCATCCCAACGAGTGCTCTCCTCAATGCCTGTCACCCATTTTCCCCTCTCCCCCACCCCCCGCATCAACCCTCAGTCTGTTCACTGTATTTAAGAGTCTATCATGTTTTGCCTCCCTCTCTGTTTGAAACTATCTTTCCCCTTCTCTTCCCCCATGGTCTTCTATTAAGTTTCTCAAGTTCACATATTTTAAATGATGCTCTTATAAATGATAGCAAACAGCGTTTATAGATTGTATCCTTATAGAAGGTAAATAACCCTGAGGTGTTAATTCACTCACCTCTGTTCTCCCTTTGTTCTGCAACAGTGTTGTCTAGCACACCAAAAATGTATTCTTAGAATTTTCATTGGCCATTCCTGGAAGTTTTGAGGGTTGTGGTTTTTGAGTTCTCGATAAGCATGCAGTGTTTTCTTATTTACATTACAGTAGCTGTGTATGTATTGGCAAGAGATCACATCTCTACCCTGAACCAATTATGTTCATAAAAGGTGCGGTACACAGCAAAATAATGGTTAATCAGAAGAATGGTAATTACTGCTAATAAAGCTGTAGTAGACAATATAATTTGTTGTAAGCACTATTTAATTTTATGGCGTAGTTATACCTGTTCATTCCAAACACATCTGAAGAAATGCACTTTTCTTCACACGTTAAATGCCCTAGTCACCGTCGCTGAAAGAGCCATCCCCCATGGTGACTGGATCCCTGTGCCCAATGGCACAGCTTTGAAACTGCAGTTCCTGCTGGGGATCAAAAATTTACTCTTCCTGCCCATTCAAATTCTGTTGTGTCTCCTAAGAGGGCAAGGAGGATAAAAATTCCAAAGCTTCTCCCTTGGTTTTGGTTCAAGTTTACCAGCATGGCTTCCCTGTATGCATAACATATGTGTTCATGTCACGAAACTGATGCCACACCCTCTTGGGCGCATGAAGAGAGTCTCTGGACCTTCAACAGTAGTGTGGATATCAGTGTCGTTGACAGACAGAAATGGGCTATTGTAGCCAGAGTTTCTTACCAGGTCCTTAGAGAAACCAGTAATTAGTCTTTATAAAAATTATATCTTTGGTTAAGTATACATAGAAATAACTATATCTTCTAGTCAGTTGAACAGAAAAAGCTTCACATTTATTCTTAAAGACTAGCCAACATAGCTTTTAGGCAAATGTAAACAAAAATTAGATAGAGATTTCTAGCGAGAGTATTTTCTGTCGGTGTTACTGAGCCAGCCTGGATTTCCACTTATCCAGGACACTCAGAAAAAGAAAATTGAAGAGCAGAGGGATCGCCGCCTTGAATTTATTATTAGCAGCACCTTTTAATTAGATTAGCCAAAGCCCTTCTTGGAGCAGTTAGATACTTGAGTACATTTGCATTGGGATTTGTGACTGTATTTCATGCATATACAAAGCTTTGTGCACACACTGAGACTGAGAGAAATTCACTTTAGGGCACATTCCTCGCCTGTTCTAAAGAGAACCAGATGAACTGTTGAACAGCGCATCTGAGTCAGCCTACATTCTTCAGTAGTGATATTTCAGGTGGTGATTTGTGTTTGTGGGTTTGTGTGCTTTCCTCTCTGATTAGGTGACAGCCATTCAGGCTGAAGTGTCCCAGAAACAGCGAGAGTGTGAAGTCGACGTACTCAAGGCTGAGCCCGCACTGGTGGCCGCAACAGCTGCACTCAATACGCTCAACAGGGTAAAGATGATCATAGGGCTTGTGGGATTCCTCCAAATAGTTTTTAAAGGTTCTCAGAGTTTGAATAACAGGACCCAGAGTGAATTCTGTTCAACCAAAGAGTTTTTAGAAAGGAAAACGAGTCCCACAAAATACTGAAGTGGGAACAAACGTCGAGGTCATCATTAATAGTGTGACTTCCTTTCCCATGCGGGAGTCTGTCCTGCCACAGCCTGACAGTCAAGTCTCCTTTTGAATACTTGCAACACCATGGGATTTATACTTTCATAAGAGGCAGTTCTATTGTTAGCAACTGGATTTGGCCCAAAATCAGTTGTCATATTATGTGTTGCTTTAAGAACTAAGTGAAGATTCTTTATTTCCTCTGGATATAAAAAGTGGCATTAACGAGACACCCTCATGAAAAGAGCAATGCACTAGGAACAAAGATACCTAGTTTTGGCTCACATCACTTTTCCTGGTTTCTCCTTATTAGCAAAACCTCATTGAGCATTTGAATTCCCCGAGGAGAAAATCATCTGTGATAGTCAGATGGGTATTGTGAGGAAAAGTAGAATTGTGGGCAATTTATTTTAGGAGCCTGCAGCTGGTTTTGTGCTGGGTTCTACTGGGCCTCCAGGGAGAATCCAGCAGATTACCAAGCCTGACGTTCTTAAGACTCAACTTCAAAGAGTAGAGGATCCAGACTTTAACTGCCTTTCAAAAAAATATTCACCTGCTTTTTCTAAGGTTTTCTTTTTCTTTTTTTGAGGAAAGCAATTGACTATGATCATAAAGTTATTATCTACATGGATATTTCTTACAGTATTAGCATAAAACTGAAAACTTTAAAAGAATATAAATATACCATGATAAAAGATTGACCTTTATGTATTCAACGTTTATTTATTTTTGGGACAGAGAGAGACAGAGCATGAACGGGGGAGGGGCAGAGAGAGAGGGAGACACAGAATCGGAAACAGGCTCCAGGCTCCGAGCCATCAGCCCAGAGCCTGACGCGGGGCTGGAACTCACAGACCGCGAGATCGTGACCTGGCTGAAGTCGGACACTTAACCGACTGCGCCACCCAGGCGCCCCGACCTTTATGTATTCAAATACTCTGGTGCCATTAAAATATTGTTGCATAGTATTTAGTGACATGAGAAAATGTCCGTGATCTATTAAGTGAATAAAGTAGATTACAAAATAGGATATACAATATGATTTTTTTTGTAAGAACATGCTTGTGCATTGAGAAATTAGAAAAAATAAGCAATAATAGTAACTGATTATCTCTTAGTAATGGAATTTTATGTTTTTTTTTTCTCAGCACTTGCATATGTATTTTCTTCTTTGTGCTTTTCTATATTTGAAACTCTATCTTCAAATGTATTAGTCACCTAGACAAAATAAATTAATGTCACTTAAATATAAAGCTCACTGTATTTATAAAAAAGGTGAACATATTTGCAATTATGAAGGAGGTTAGCTAGCTCTCAGTTACTATTAATACATTTTAAGTTTTGCTTCATTTTCACATCCTTTCCCTTCTTTGCAGTCATTTCCCAAGTAAATAGGCAGTTTGGGGTAATGGAGAAGAATCAGGTTGAATCAGGGTTTTGTAAGCAAGAGTATATGAGGTAGTTTATGAAATGTCACAGGAAATACTTTGTTTTTTTTATATATACTACTCATAATATTAATTCCTGCCCCAAAGTATTTGCCTTAACACTTGTAGGTTATACCCTTAATGTTGTCTTTGGAGTAAATTAAGATTTTGACCAGAGGAGATTAAGAAGTTGTCCAGAGAGCAGGTTCAAGCTATACAGGTAGCTTCCCAGTTGAGAGGCATCATAGTATAATGGAAGAGATTTCTTGTGCAGAAAAAACAAAACCAAGAGGCTCTGGACCAAGGGGTTGATGTTTCTGGGAGGCCCTGGTTAAAATGTAGACGTACTACGTAGTTGGGATAGAACCCATAAACACCTTCAAAACTTTGTTTCTCAAATTGCCTGGGCTCAGGGAGCAAGGCTCTGCGGGGCTGGTATATCAGAGGGAGAATTTTTTGGAAGCCAAAAAGACCAGTGCTGTTTCGGGAGTATCAGAAAAGTGTCCAGGGAAAAGTGAACCTGCTGGGGTCCCAAGGTGGAATCACTGGGTGGCAAAAACTGCCAAGCTGAGACTGGTGTCACACGGAGAGGACAGACCAGCTTGATCAGCTAACAGCTCTTCCCCAGACCTCCCCTGGTCTTCATTGTAGGTGTGCTTTTTCTTCAGGGCAATCTCACTGAGCTGAAAGTCTTTCCCAACCCACCCAACGCCGTTACCAACGTTACGGCTGCTGTGATGGTCCTCCTGGCTCCCCGGGGCAGAGTGCCTAAAGACCGAAGTTGGAAAGCAGCTAAAGTCTTCATGGGAAAGGTATCAGACAGCCTGGCAAGATGAAAATCCCAGACACTTTGTGTTCTTAGTACCGTGGTCATATTTGACAGCAAAAGCTGTTCAAACTGAAGGAAATCACCTGCATCCTTATCGAGTGTAACCTACTGTGTGTTCTCTAGACTTAGAGAATTGTTGTTTGCCAAGTTGGAGGTTAGCTTGGGGTTATAGCAGACCTAGGTCAACACTAGCAGCACGTGGAAGGTTGCTAACTATTTGCAAAATTGTGAAAGCAGTTAAGTGTAGGAGGGAGAAAATTACATGGATTTCTTATGCTGGAAAAATGTTGCTAATGCACGAGAAGGTGAGGCAGAGGGGCTTTGGGGTATGTGTTTTTCTTTTTCTTTTCTGTCTTTTCTTCAAAATGTGAATGCCTCCTGTGTATTTTACCCTGGGATAGAAGAGATTTTAAAAGTGTCCATTGCTAATTCTCACTTCCTACTACAAAGACTGAAAAAGTCAAACAGTAGGATAAATGCAGCTTGCCAATTTTGCCTTTGTAATGTGAGTCCTAAAAGCTGATTTTAACTTTTGATCTTGGAATTTTCTCTGCAGCCGAAATGGGTTCATTGCAATAAGTCTTTTTGCTTTACAGGTTGATGATTTTTTGCAAGCGCTAATTAACTATGACAAAGAGCACATTCCAGAGAACTGTCTGAAAGTAGTAAATGAGCAGTATTTGAAAGACCCAGAGTTCAATCCAAACCTGATTCGGACCAAATCTTTTGCAGCAGCTGGTCTCTGTGCCTGGGTCACCAACATCGTTAAGTTCTATGAGGTATCAGTCTTAATCTGACGGTTTACAGGTGTTACAAGGACCATAAAGATATTAATTTCCATACTGGTAAAAAAAGAAAAAGTTATATAATTTGATATTTAATTATCTGAATAAGATAAAACCCTAAGAATGAGACCTGAAAGTGTCCGATTAAACAGAATTCTATAGAGAAGGATATTTGAAATGTGTGAAACTTAATTTTTTTAGGGTAGCATTATCAATTACTTTAGATCAAATAGCAGCAAGTGATTTGATTAGGTAAAAACTTGCTGGACAGATAAGTTATATTTATTTACACTAAAATATTAATTTTGTGTTGACTTGAACCAACCGCAGGTCTCAATTCATGTTCAAACTTAATCCCTACTCTCAGTGCAAAAATTTATACCATTGTAGACTTAATGCGATGAGGAAATAGCCCTCTCCCCTTTTTTTGCTTTAGTATTTTAGTCACAAATACACTTTTGCCTGTGTTATGGTTGAATCTAAAGCTTGTGTTTTCAGGCATCGTAGAGATAGAATATCATTTAATGTAGTCTTTCATTTATCAGATACTTCTTGTCTGCCACCTGTCTTCCTAGCACTTGGCAGAATACTGTATGTAAAAAGGGAACAGTGCATGCCCTTAACTCTGAAGAACTGTCTTATTTTTTCTTAGACAGTTATATATTATATTCAAAAATAGAACTACTGAGGAAATTCTGCGTATAATCAAAAGCATTCCCAAAGTGATTTTTTTTTAATGTATTTATTTTGAGAGAGAGAGGTAGAGAGAAAGCAAGGGAGGGGCAGAGAGAGAGAGGGAGACAGAATTCCACACAGAGCCCTCCCTATCAGCACAGAGTCCACTTGCGGGACTTGAACTGAGATTATGACCTGAGCCGAAATCAAGAGTCGGACGCTAAACCGACTGAGCCACCTAGGTGCTCCCCAAAGTGATTTTCATAAAACCAGGTGATCGCCTTTATAATCCATGAGAGTAAGACCCTTCTGATGTGTCTCTTCAGTGGAAGCCTGTGTAGAACAAGGGTTTAGGTGGATTGCAGTTGACATATGGCTTCCCTCCATAAAAAATGTCGGACCCCTGGGTGTCCACCTGGGTGGCTCATTCGGTTGAGCATCCGACTTCAGCTCAGGTCATGATCTTGCAGTTCATGCGTTCGAGTCCCACATCAGGCTTGCTGCTGTCAGCCCATCAGTGCAGAGCCTCCTTCAGGTCCTCTGTACCCCCTCTCTCTGCCTCTCCTCCCGCTTGTGCTTTGCCCAAAATAAATAAATATTTAAAAAACGTCTGACCCCTGTGCTTTCGTTGTATTGTAGGTGAAGGATGAGCACGGAGCTAGACTGTGGCTGTGTCCTGTGATGTTGGGCCATAAAAGAGAAAATTTCATTTCCTTCCTCTTTTCTCAACAGGGTTACAAAAGTGGTCCGCCCCAATTCTCAAACCACCCATTCAAATGATACACCCCGACAGTGGCCCGCAACTTAGAAAAGAAAGTGACGGCACTGTTAATATTGTGAGGCTATCTCTTATGTTCCTGCCTGAGTTCAGAGAATTTCACCACTCTTATGTTCTGCTTTAAAATCAAGACTTGGTTCCAACTTGAACTGTAGTTCCCGCCCACTGCAGTTTCTGATGATGTGAAGATTATCTCCAATTTTTAGGACAAACATACCGTAGTATCTCGATGTCTGATGTGTACAGCACTTTGGGCAAGGATTCCTAACTCTCACGTCCAGAATAAATGACTAAATCACGGACAACCCAACAGAGCTTGGAACGCTGTATAGATTTCTGCTCTGCCATTGGGTAGTGCCATTGCTAAGAAATAAAAACCAAATTGCTAGAGGGGGAATAGAGACTTGGGTTACGAAGCTTCTGGCAAATGTAAGATTGAATAATTACGTGTCCTCTTTGCGTCTTATTCCCCCATGAGTTAAAACCCGTGTGGATTTTCAGGTCTACTGTGACGTGGAGCCAAAACGGCAAGCTTTAGCCCAAGCCAACTTCGAACTGGCTGCAGCTACTGAAAAACTCGAGGCTATCAGGAAAAAGCTTGAGGTGAGTGCAAAATGTAACACTGGGGAAGTTCCCGAGAGATGTTACCTCCCTGCTTAGACAGGGCCCCATCTGAGCCCAAGCAAGAAGAAAGGAATTTGAGCTTTCATCGATACACTTTTTTACATACCCGTTCAGTAGATAGTTCTTATCTGCTGTATGCTAGACACGGACCTGGAAAAGTAGAAACTTCCATGGTTTCTGGACTTAAAAAAAACTTTCCTGTTGGAAGAGGAGGAGGAGCATAGCAGATAGCGACTAAAGGCAAGGATTTCAGCGGCGCCTTGGTGGCTCAGTCGGTTGTGCATCTGACTCTTGATTTTGGCTTAGGTCACGACCCTAGGGTGGTGGGATGGAGCCCCTCCTCAGACTCCATGCCGTGCCTGGAACCTGCTTGGGATATTCATTCTCTCTCTCTCTCTCTCTCTCTCTCTCTCTCTCTCTCTCCCCGCCCCCCCCCCCCCCCCCCACCAACCCCTTGCTCCCACTCGCATTCCCTCTCTTTGCAAAAAAAAAAAAAAAAAAAAGGCAAGGATTCTGGAGCCAGAATGCCTGGATTTACATCCTGGCTCGACATCTACTGTTTCACCCTGCACGAATTAGTTCACCTCTCTGAGTTCTGTTTTCTCATCTGTGCGGTAGGCTTTATAATAGCATGTGCTTCTTAGGTAGAATTATAAGGATTAAACAAGAGTAGTTTATATTAAGAATTTAGCATGGTACTGGCCACATAGTAAGTGCTTAGAGAATATTAGCCACAAACACAGTCATTGTTAATATTTTCACAAATAAACAACCAGTCATTCCCGGCCAGTGTTACAAGTATGTATATAACTACATATACACTGTGATAGCAGCACCACAGAATTATTCAGCCTGGAGAAATTAGAGAAAATTTCATAATGAAGGTGTACTTGACATGGACTTCAAAAGTTTCATAGGAATCACAGGAATAACTATGTCGGGAAAGGTATTCCTGGCAAATAAATAAATAAAAAGAGGGAAGAAGCAGTTGGTACGTTTGAGAGGAACTTCAACAGGCCAGAGCACTAAGATAAGCAATTTCGGGAAGGTTGGGAACAGCACAGAGTGATGAGGAATGAACTTGTAAGGGTGAGCAGAGGCATTTTTTGCCTTTCATGCTACAGAATTGAATTTTTAAAAAATGTTTATTTATTTACTTTGAGAGAGGGAGGGGGGAGGGGCAGAGGGGGAGAGAGAGAGAAAGAGAATCCCAAGCAGCTTCCCTCAGCACTGCCAGTGCAGAGCCCGATGCAGGGCTCAATCCCACAAACCGTGAGATCATGACCTGAGCCAAAATCAAGAGTTGGATGTTCAATTGTCTGAGCCACACAGGCACCCCCAGAATTCAAATTTTGTCTGGCTAGCAATACTGGAAACTTGGACTCTTGAAGAAGATGCCTTCTTTCTGATTAGATATTTTGACAAGATGGTTAATAACCCCAAAAGTGTTCTTCTTAAAATATGGAAAATTTCAGCGCTTCCCACAGTAATTAACACCCCTTTCTCTGTCAAGACTGCTTCCTCTACTAGACTTCCTGACCGTCACTCCCTACCTGCCCATCCTCTCCTTTCTGTCCAGTCCACCTATATTCCTATGATAGCACCAAACATACCATTCAATAAGCACTGGGTGACTATTGGAAGAAAAACAAATCAACAACTCTTGATTGAGGTAAACTTCAGGTAGCATACTGATTTTATAAAAAATTACATCCATCGCTCAAAACTCTCAACTTGACTAAATCCTTTAAAAAATTGTCACCTGCTATTAACAGTTTCATGTAAATTGTAAGAAATTTAATGTTCATAGAAAAAGTGATGAGGATGTTTAAGGCAGCCACAGGTGATTCTAAACCTCAGACTTTGTGTGGTTGCAGAATTAGTAATCCTTTGTACACAGCCTGCAAGTGGCTCAATAGAATTGCTCATGACAGTTGTTTCCAGAGACTCACGTTACAAGGAGAGGCTCACATATCAGTAGGCCACAGAGCTAAGTTTGCAGACACAGAGGAAAGAAGATAGAGTAACAATTGAAATGTCTTGATGAAGAATGTATCCTCTCTGTCTCCCTACCACAAACGGATTTCTGAAGAGTAGTCACTAATGCAACAGAATTTCTGCAGTTTCCACCAAGGTTCAATTCTCTGGGAAGACCCCATGGCTGGTCATGGCAAGGACAAAGTACCTCTGCGTAGTTTCTGTCTGTTGGCACAGGTTAGACAAATGTTTGAGCCCAAGTGAAATTACACTTTTTGCTAGCTTTGCCTTCGTGTCCTGCAGCCTCTGATTTTTCCTCTCTCCTGGACTTTCTCTCCTCCTGATTTGCATCTCCTGTCGCTTTCTCACCTAGCAAAGTAGGGATGTGTCTGATGTCAGCATCTGTGCTGTGACAGCAGTTCGTTCATACCCAGTGTTGGTCTGTATGTATTTGTTCTTTTTACTCTGGCTCTCTAGTTTAAGATTAAAAGACACCCTTTAATTGAAGGTTGAGTGAAAAAGAAATGGCTGAGCTGGAGTGGAAGAAAGGCCATTGAGTCTCTCAAACAGACAGGGCCTAAGGATGGCCGTGAAGCAAATCTGAAGTCCTTCTTTTTAGGACCCTGTTTCTCCAAGTGTGTTGCTTACACCAGCAGCGAAAGTGTCACCTGGGAACTCATTAGAAATACAGACTCTCAGATCCCACCCTAGACCTACCAAATGAGAAACTCCAGTGGGGGAATCCTGGAGTGTGGGTTTATCAAACCCTCCAGAGGGTTGTCATGCACACCCAAGTTTGCAAAGCACTGGTTTAGGGTATATGGTGGGCTGGTTCCCTCCTTTCTTTGTCCATTTACTTCTGGAAGCTGAGAGGCCAGGGCTTATCAAGAACAGTGAAGGAACCCAGATTTTGCCTTACGTGCAAGCTAACAAGTTAGTTTTTTTTTTTTTTTAATTTTTTTTTTCAACGTTTTTTATTTATTTTTGGGACAGAGAGAGACAGAGCATGAATGGGGGAGGGGCAGAGAGAGAGGGAGACACAGAATCAGAAACAGGCTCCAGGCTCTGAGCCATCAGCCCAGAGCCCGACGCGGGGCTCGAACTCACAGACCGCGAGATCGTGACCTGGCTGAAGTCGGACGCTTAACCGACTGCGCCACCCAGGCGCCCCACAAGTTAGTTTTATGGAGGCGGGCAGAAGACCTGATACGTGTGGGTCAGAGACCTGAGGACTGTGTGATGCACAGCACAGCCAGCAGAATGGACATAGTGCATTGGTCCTCTGGTCCCCCAGTTTCCATGGGACGGATGCACGGAGGACCAGCTGATGTTGTCCACACACTGGGTTTGTATAGAGATCACAAGCCCAGAAACCCTCAGTATAAAGAGGACTACACCTAAACCTGCCCACCCTTTGCCCTAGAGAGAAGTCTATCTTTATTCTTCTCTGGAGACAGTTTTGTCTTCTGCCCAGAGAGAAGAACAGTCTCTATTTTCCAAGCCTATTTGCAATGCAGATATGTTAGGAAAGATAGTTCAGAACAAAAGCTGTCAGTGCCTTTTCACAAGAGGCGTAGAAACAAACACAAGAGACTGTTGTCTCCCAACTTGATGTTGTATGGAAGACTGGTCTCCCAACCGTATGAAGGGAACCCGATATGCATCATTGTATACCTTAGTTCTGTGTATATTTAGGTCAACGCTGTGAATTGGGTAACGTTACTATTTCCATTTTTCGGGTGATGAAACAGGCATAGAAAGGTTAAGTAAGCAGTCTGCCTTGATGCTGCTTAGCTGGTAGCAGAGTCCAAATATGAACACAGCTGTTGGATGCCAGGGTTCACACGTGCTTCTGTATTTTGTAAGACCACAAGTACTTGTAATGACCTAAAATAGACATTTAAATATTATGTATTTTAATCTGATCTCTAAATGGTAGTGTGTTCCCATATATTTGATACTGTTTCGCAGTTTAAATGTGACATAGACATCGTTTCCTTTAGGAGGTGCTGCTTGCATGATATAAATTAAATAATGATAACTGGGTCATTGACAAATATAAGCAATCTCTAAATTAGGAATGGTGAATGTTCTACAGGTTTGTTTAGTAAAGTCTCTTGGAACTTCCCACTTATTTACAAGAGCAATATCCTAAATCTTATTTGGGGTTTTAGGAACTTGGCAGATAGCAAGTTACTGTAGTAAGAACTCTCCCAAGTACTGATATGTCACTCATCATGTTTTTTGCCTATCAATAATAGAAATCTACTTAGAAAACCTTAAGCCAAAACAGAGAGCAGGATGACTTCTGGAACTCTGAGGAAAAACAATATGACTTGGTCTTAGGAGGAAAGAGATCCAGGAAACAAGCTGCCATGAATGTCTTTTGGTGTTTGTCTAGAGTTGTGTGATTTCTCGTTTTGCTGCCCTTTCGTTCTTTATTTCTCCAGAGCAGGTTCCCCTGTTTTCCTATGCCTCTGGTGAAAGATGGTCCCTCTCCAAAGGAAGACCTCCAAAGTGTACAAATCTTTCCAGGTCTTTTGATGCTGAAGACAATGACATACCTCTAAGTTTAATTCCCATTTCCAAAAGATAAAATCTGATTGTCCCAAGTTGGGTCAGGTTGCTGAGGTCTGGAGAGGCTTAATCATTAACACTACTCTTCATTGCCTGAGTTATGGACCGATGAGAAATAAGAAAAGAGTCAAGAGGTGGAGAACCAAAAGATGACCATTATCATTCCAAAGGTGGTACTGGAGGATGAGGCTTAGCTAGGCACATGGGAGAGGGGACAGAGCACCCAGGGTGTGTTTGAGTCTGGAGGGCTTGTCCACTCTCTGCAGTCACTATGTGCCCTCTGCTTAGTGAGGAAGGAAGGTGAAAAGACCACATGGTGAACTTGTCATCTACAATGGCACCGAGGGGTTTATTATCACTACTCCTTTATCTTTCCTAATATATGTATGCTACAGGGGCAGAGATCAAGGAGGTAGAGAGATTGGTTTCATTGACCTAAAGGTCATAGATTTTTAAGATAACTATACTATTTCCATTTCACCTAAAAAGGTCTCAAAAGCTAATTGTAACTCTTACCTAGGATTTGGATCGAAATCTGAGCAGACTCACTGCTTCCTTTGAAAAAGCAATAGCCAAGAAAGTTCAGTGTCAAGAAGAGGTGAACCAAACCAACAAAACTATCGAACTAGCTAACAGGCTTGTCAAGGAACTTGAGGCAAGTTGACCTTTTCTTCCAAAATTCTAATTAAAATATTCAGATCACATGTTTTTTTTTGGGGGGGGGGGTATCTTTATTTGCTGTTAAAATAACTAAATAGATAATAACTAAATAGACATGGAATCAACAATGAAACAAAATAATCATCATAAATACTGTAGTTCCAATGGACTTAAAGGAAGAAGTGATGGATTCTTTGTATTTTTTAGTATATAGCCCTGAACTTCGTGATTTTCCTAAGATCTGTCGTAAACCAAGAACAGGTGTTAGATAACTGTGGGATTGAACTGTTGTCTGAACCTATTCATATACACTTGCCCTTGAGTTCTTCCATCAGAACATTTTAAAAAATAAGCCTTCAGGGTGGGTTGGTTGGTTTTTCTGTGACATCTTTTTACAAGGGACTGACTTCCTAATATTATAATAGTTACTCTGTTAAATAAATATTTTTAAAACAATTCTTTTAAATGTCTCCTGTTTGGACACAGTGGTAGAACAACTTAAGCCCTTGTCCTCAGGAAGTTACAGATTTTATTTGCTCTCCCATGTGTAATATATTCATACAATAGAATATTATTTGTCCATAGAAAGGATTGAGGTATGATACATATTACAACATGGATGAACCTTGAAAATACCAAATAAATGAAAATCAAGTGAAAGAAGACAGAACAAAATGCCACATAACATGTGATTCCGTGTATGTGAAATGTCCAGAATGGGCAAAGCTACAAAATGTACACATTAGCAGTTGTCAGGGGCTGGGCAAGGGGGCAGGGTATGGAGTGACTGCTAATAAGTACAGTTTGTCCATTATGTGAGAGAAACATTCTCCAATTAGTGGGGATGATCATACCAGTCTGTGAATATACTAAAAACCACTCACATATGTACTTTACAGGGTAAATTCCACGATACGCGAATTAAGTCTCAGTAAAGCTGTTATTTTTATTTAAGTGCTTCCTGAAAGCATATACTGAACTATTAGAAAAGCAGTTAACTGAAGGTGATAGAAAAGTTGATTTACAGTGGCTTGAACAAATGGGAATTTATTTTTTGTATATTGCGAAAGCATTCCAGGGGCAGACCACCATCAGGGAATTTGATTCAGGGAATTAGTGATCAGACTTCAAATCTCTGTGTCCCTTCTGCTTCTCCATACTTAGCATGTGGTCCTTCACGCTGAGGCACTCTGCAGCACGCTCACAGATGGCTGCTATACCTCCAGGTTCAGGGGAGAGAGAAAACAATCTGGAGCAGCTGGATTTTTCTCCTGGAAACACATCTGGCAGACAGCCACTTAAGCTTCTTTAGCCAGAACTAGATTGGCCACATCTAGCTGCAAAGAAGGCCAGGAAAATGGGAAACGGGGTTATCATGATTGGCTAAGCCAATCTCGTGGGGCTGGGCCCATCATCACTCTTGAAAATCAGAATTCTCTTAGCAACAAAGAAGGTAGACGTGTGTTAGGATGGGTTGGGTTAGGCGATAGCCTAACTTTTAGAGTAGACTTCAAAAAATCTAATTTAAATTTACTACAAAATTAAACCCATCATCCCTCTAAAAGTTCATTGTATCGAAACTCACAGTCCATTCTGTAAAATCCACTCTGTCCATTCCATCTCAGTAATTGCAAGTAAAAGCTTTGGACTCGCTCTTGAGTTTTTGTTCTCTTTGTCATGACCCATACCCAATCCATCAGCATGTTGTTTTGGCTCTACCTGTGAAGTGCATTTCCAACCGCAGCCTTCTTCCTGTGCTGGTCCAGGCCACCCCCTCTCTTCCCTGGAATACTGCCCCAGTCTTCACCACTGCCCCCGAAAGTCCACTCCCCTCACTGCAGCTGAGTAATTTAAAAATTAAGTTCATTTGTGTCTTCCCTCTCTTAGAAATCTCCAGTAACTAATTGTCTAACTCGAAATATAGTCCATAGTCTTTCCCTGGCCTACAAGGCCCCATGTGATCTGGCTCCCAGATGTTTCTCTGTCCTCAAACCTGTTACCTTCCCTCTCACTCCACCTTTGCCGGCCCCCTTGCTCCTCTCATACTGTCAGTCACTCTTAGATCTGTGGCCTCTGCCTTTTTCCTCCACGTGGCGTACACATGTCCAACTAGTGACATCGCTGGCTCCCTCACTTTCTTCAGGTTGCTGCTAAAACGTTCTCTTTATCACGCGGTTTCGCTCGGCCCGTATACACAGCCACCCCCACTTACAGCTCTCTTTCCACTTAGTCAGCTTTATTTTTTCATAGCATTTATCACCACATGACACCCTTAAAAACATACATTTGTGAATGCATATACTTTTGGCAGGGGGTGGGGGGGAGGTCTTTTTTCCCTAACTAGAATAGAAGCTCCCCAAGAACAGGAACTACATCGGTTTTCTGCACTGCTTGATGCCACACAAAATAATTCTTGGCACATCATAGGCACCAACAGATATTTGTTGAATGAGTGAATGGCTGAGGTTTTTTTCAGTGTTTATTTATTTTTGAGAGAGAGACAGAGTGCGAGCGAGGGAGGAGAAGAGAGGGAGAAACGGACTCTGAAACAGGCTCTAGGCTCTGAGCTGTCAGCACAGAGCCCAACGTGGGGCTTGAACCCGCATACCATGAGATCATGACCTCTGCTGAAGTTGGATATTCAACCAACTGAGCCACCCAGGAGCTCCTGGATGGTTGAGTTTGAGGAGCCTTTTGTGTTAAAAAATATATATATACTTTAGCCCTTTGAAGATTTGTTCTTAGATCAGTTGAGAAATTTCACTGCTACTAGTGAGGTGTATACCTGTTTCTATTGAAAGTGGTATTATTTAAGTAGTTTGAAACATTTACTATTTGTGAGGCACCTAAGAAAATGAAAAAGTTCCGGTTAATTAGACTGTTTTCTTACAGTAGGTATACTGTAGGAAAAGACAGGCTATACCATGTGTCTCTAACACATAGCCAAGTTCCAAAGGCTTTATTTGTTCAGGATGATTTAGACAAGGAGAGGAGAGAAAGTGAAATAATGTTAACTATTCAAAAAACAAATTACATATGTATTTGTATACACACACACATTTTTTAAAGGATTAATTGAAGATGTCAGACCTTTTCCCTTGAGGACAAATTCTTTCTGACTAAGAACAGGAGACAGTTAACTTCTGAAAAGCATCAAGACTGATGATTTTGTCTATATAGCATTGACCTGGAAGCTATAGTCTCAACCATTCAGACTAATAAATCAGGCAATTTATATTTAATCATTAACTAACTCCTGAGCTGAACAGCTGTTCAAAATTAGAAATGGGTCACCCCAGCCAGGATGACATTACAGGCAATCTATAATGCATTAGAATAAAATTATAGTGATTTTTAACTGTCTAGAAATTTATTACAGGACATGTTCCAACTCTTAAACCCTTGTTAGCCAATGTCAGTAATGATTTATGTTGTGTGGGTGGTATGGTGAAATTATTGACGATTTCAGTAGCCAATAAGCTATGTTTAGTAAATCTTCAAATTTCAAAGCTGTTTTGGAGAATGAGGTGGGTGCACTTTATTGTTTATCATTTACTATCCAAAGACAACAAAGATGGAGGAAAGGCAAATGAGAAATTTCTCTTCGAAATGAATGGATGTATGGTCTGTAGCTAAGGAAGGAAAGTAATGAATTCAATAAAGAGGGCTAAAGAATTGAAGTCCCTTAGTGTTTATATGGCTAACTTGGGATGATCTTTATCAAGCAAAACAAGAAGACAATTTATAATAGCTTTGATAACCATTCTCGTTAATTTCACGACCTCTGGGTTATGGGTAGTATGACGGCTTGCAGGGGACTGGCATTCCAGTCTATTCTGACATATATCATTTTTGCTGTGTTCTCTGTTCTTCACAAACAAAGCTAAATTCCAGAGTTCTTCTTTGCTTCTATGATCACATTGCTGATCTTTTTTCAGTTCCTATTAATTTGCATGTGCTTAGAATGTGACACCAATTTTAGCCTGCATTGAAACAAAGTGAATTAGTGAACTATCCTTCAGTTCAGTCAATCCAAAGATACTTAGTGCAGTTTTATGCAAATCCAATATTAAGGCCTCCCCATACTTAACCTGGAAATCAGATTTAAATGGTCATCCAACTATATAGAAGGACTTGAACAGAATCCTTTGAGCGTATTATCTTCAAAGCTAGTGAGATCCTCCTGATGTCCATTTTTTTACATAGGTTATAGGTTTTTCCATCGATAGAGTGATTATATTAGAGAAATAACCTGCATAATACCAGCACTATTCTTTAATTAATAGCATCCAGGATAGGTGGCTCTTTCAGCTTTACATTTAAATTAATTAATATAATTGGTGTTTGTTATTTTCCTTTGTCTGCAAGCAGCTGATAGCCAGTATGCTTAAAATAATATTTGTCTGGGGCCACTCGGGTGGCTCCGTCAGTCAACCATGCGACTTCAGCTCAGGTCATGGTCTCATGATTCCTGGGTTCGAGCCCCATGTCAAGCTCTGTGCTGACAGCTCAGAGCCTGGAGCCTTTTTCAGATTCTGTCTCCCCCACCCCGCCCCCTCTCTCTCAAAGATAAAATAAAGATTAAAAAATTTTAAATAATCTTTGTCTAGGGCGGTGTGTAGAACCCTTGTTGTAGAGTGGGAGGAATACAGAGCACTGAAGCCACCATTAAAAATCCCACTGTCACTCAGTCTTGGCCAAAGCTCTTGATGCTCCATTCTCAGAGACAGGAAGGTGACTGTCAGCTTTGGAAGAAAGAGGTCAATCATGATTAAAGCATTAGATCATCCACCAGGAAGGACATAGGAAGGTTCTAATGCCATAACGCAGTAAACTGTGCTGAAGAGAGCATGAGAGCCCCTTCATAATTATGGGTTTCAAACGTAAGAAGGATGAAGATTGCCATGCTTTCCAGTTCAGTTCTGTGCCTTCTAAAAAGGCTGTACAGAAGGATGTAGACTAAACTGAGTGGTGATGTGACTACATTAAGCATTTGTTAAGTTGGTGTTCGCCCTGCGGTTACATCTGAGTAATTCGGCCTTTCAGTCAGAGAAGATCCGCTGGGGTCAGTCTATTAAATCGTTTGAAGCTCAAGAGAAGACCCTCTGTGGAGACGTTCTCCTTACAGCAGCATTTGTGTCTTACGTTGGATCCTTTACAAAACAGTATCGCCAGGAGTTGGTAGACTGCAAGTGGGTTCCCTTTCTCCAGCACAAGGTAAGTCACTTCCCTACCTTGTCAGCATTTGGAAGCATCATCTTGAAATTTCAGTAGAAAAAAACAAGAGTCTGGTTGGTTCAGTTGGTTCAGCATCCACCTCTTGATTTCGGCTCAGATCATAATTTTGCCTGCAGCACAGATCCTGCTTGGAATCCTCTCTCTCCTCTCTCCTTTCTCTCTTTGCCCTCCCGTGTTCATGCTATCTCACTCTCGATCTCATTCCCAAATAAACAAAGTTAACAAAAACAAAAATACTTTGTATCCCAGGCTCATTTCTACCTCTGTCATGACTGACTGACTGGAAATTCTAGTATGATGAGGATATGTCTTGTGTGTTACAGTGTTTCTTGCTTTAATGATGGTTTCAACAGAAGGAGGAAAAGTAATAAATTACTTTAATTTTTTTTTTATTCTAGAGAGAGAATAAGTATGAGCAGGGAAGGGGCAGAGGAAGAGAGAGAATCTTAAGCAGGCTGCACACTCAGAGTGTAGACCAACATAGGACTTGATCCCACGAACTTGAGATCACGACCTGAACCAAAATTAAGAGTTAGACACTCAACCCACTCAGCCACCCAAGTGCCCCAATAAATGATTTTTTATACACTGTAGTGATACAGCTGGAAACCTGCTTTTAACAAAACTGATAACTGAAGTCAAATTTGGGTTATCGTTACAGTTTAACATGAAACTTTGTTTTCTTCCTGACATTACGGATTATAAAAGACTTTTTTTCACAACCACTTACAGATTAAAGGTCAGCATTTTGTATATAAGTATTAAAAATAGCTCAGCCTAAATCGAAAAATTCAAACCCATCAGCAAAGTGAAATCACAGACTTGGAAGGTTTAAAAATCATCTATTTTATGATCGCCCTTACACTAATGAGAAAACTGAGTCACACAAGTCTAAGTGGCTTGACTTAGATCATGTCGAATGGGAAGTCAGACCTCCTGACTCCCAGGCCACTGTTTCCTATGCAACAGTGTGTCGTCTCAGTTGGTGGAAGCCCTTAAGATATCCTACATCTCTCTGTGTATTGATGTTCTACATTAGTAATTATGCCTCAATTTTCACAATAGTTGTTTTCATGACACAAATACATGTCAGTGGAGCTTCTGCAGATTAAATGAAATTTATTAAAAGCATTCCATAATAATTTTAAAGAATAATCCTTTTATAAATCAATTATTTAATGTATCTGTGGTATCAAACATTTTTAACGTTGAAGATTTTTTTTTTTTTATTTTAGTAAGCATACAGTGCAATATTGGTTTCAGGAGTAGAATTCAGTGATTCATTCCTTATGTACAACACCCAGTGCTCATCACAGTGCCCTCTTTACTACATGTCACCCATTTAGTCCATTCCCCACCCACTTCCCTCCATCAGTCCTCACTTTGTTCTCTAACATTAAATGTGGTTTTGTTTCCCTCTCTCCTCTTTTTACCACTGCTTTCCCATATGTTCATTTGTTTCATCTCTTAAATTCCACATGAGTAAAATCATATGGTATGTGTCTGTCTCCAATTGACTTTTCGCTTAGCACAATACATTCTAGCTCTATCCATGTGGTTGCATTCCTTTTGATGGCTGAGTAAGATTTTCATTGCATATATGTACCACGTCTTTATCTGTTCATCAGTCAGTGGATATAGGGACTCTTTCCGTAGTTTGACTTTTATTGATAATGCTGCTGTAAACGTCAGGGTGCGTGTACTCCTTTGAATCTGTATTTTTGTATCATGTGGGACAAATGTTTGTCCTTATGGAAAGGGGGTTCCAGTTAATGAGCTAGTTATCTTTTACTCCTTTAGATTTGATAACAGCAGAGTGGGAAGACCATGACACCTGTATGAGCCTATGCCAGAGTCCCAAGAGGAGCTAAAATTGCTCAATGTTAATTTTTTAAATTAACTTTCTTCTGAAAGTGTTTGTCCTGCCCTCTCAAGAAGCATCTGTTGTTATTTCTTCTTATCATATAGGGTGTTTCTAGAAATCTGCTTGTCTTTAGGTAATAGTCTCCTAAGTGTCTCTGACTTGTCAGTTTGTCTCAGGTATCCTGGGGATTTAAATGGCTTGTAAGTTTGCCAGTCAACAAGTGACTCTGTTTTTTGTGATTTTATTTATTTATTTATTTATTTATTAAAAAATAAATTAAAAAATAAAAAATTTATTAAAAAAAATTTTTAAGTAGACTCCATGCCCAACGTGGGGCTTGAACTCACAACCCTGAAATTGAGACTTGCATTTCTTCTAACTGCACCAGCTGGGCCCTTCTGTTTTTGTGATGTTTTAAGACCTATAAACCAAACATGTCATTTATTAATGACCTTTAAGGTAACCTTGGAAGGAACCTTTTATAAAGCAAGTCAACCATCCTTAATACATTCCTAGAAATGAAGACTTTATATTCTAAATGGATCAATTCTCCCCAATTTTATAAATCAATTTAACTTAGTTCAAATCAAAACTCCAGGAATTATATTCTTACTTGACCCAGTGATCTTGAAGTTTGTTGGAACGGTATGTTTTTGAGAACGCCAATATAATATTGGACTAGAACAGTAAGAAAGCACTTGTCCTTCGAGATTGTAAAGTATGTTCTAAAACTATGATAATTACAACAAGGTGGTTCCACAGGGGAAATAGAGTTCAGAGCATAGAATTCAGAAACCATCAAGAATGTTGAGAGATATTTGACACATTTAGTGTGTAATAGTGTATAAACTCCCACAGACATATCTCTCACCTGCAAATGTTGTACTCATACCCTGTCTTGCCTCCTGATGCTGTAAGATGAACAGCTGACATTTTATCTAAAGGTGATCATATAGGTTTATACTAGTTTCCATCACTTTTCCTTCCTCAGGGATAATTCTAGAGCATTTCTCTCCTCTCACGAATTTTTCCCTGTCTACTATTTCATTACTAGATCATGTCCGCAGCATTCACATACGTAGTTATTTCTCCCATGTGAAAAATGCATCAGGGGGCACCTGGGTGGCTCAGTCAGTTAAGCGTCTGACTTTGGCTCACAATTCATGAGTTCAAGCCCATTGTCAGGGTCCATGCTGACTGTTAGAGCTTGGAGCCTGCTTTGAATTCTGTGTCTCCCTCTCTCTCTGCCCCTTCCCCACTCATGCTGTGTCTCTCTCTCTCTCAAAAAAATAAACATTAAAAAATTAAAAAAAAAATACACCAACAAATTTCTCCTGAACCCTCCCTGCCTCTCCAGCTACTCCTCCATTTCTCTGTTCTCATTTACAGTCATCACTTTAGACACCAATCTAGAAACACTGTCTGCAGATCTTCCCTCCATTTTCTGAGTTACTCTGGACAGGCTTTTGTCCCCACCACTCTACCAAAACTCCTATTGTGCAGTTTTGCTTCCACGTTGCTAAGTCTAGTGGTTTGTTTTCCAGTCTCCTCCTACTTGACTCTTGGCTACATTTGATGTGATTGATTACTCCATCCTTCCATCAGTACCTTCTTTACTAGAGTCCAGAACCTCCCCTCCTCCCCATCTTCCTCCTATGTCACTGGTGAATCTTTGTCAGACTTCATTAATTTATTCCTCTTCTCCCCAATCTTAATGTTGAAATGCCCAGCTTTTAATCTTTGAGCTACTTTTCACCAGGTGTGTGGCTTTAAATGTCACTTGTACGCCAGTAATTTGCAAAAGTATATCTGTGGCCCAGACCCTGGCATCTTAACTTCTGTGTCAGAAAAATGTCTCACATATAGTGCATCCAAACCAAAATCCTGACCTTCTCCCCGCCCAAAACCTCTTTTACCCAGGCACTCCCAACTTGTTTAATGACAGCTTCACCTTCTGTTGGGCCAAAATCCTTGGAGTCACCTTGACGTGACTCTTCCCTCTGGCACTCATATCCAGCCCATCCAGGAAATTATACAGGCTATGCCTTCGAAATACATTCAGAATCTGACCAGTTTTCACCACCTTCACTGCTCCCATCCTGGGCCAAGGCATCATCCCTCTCTTGGATTACTGCAAAAACCTCCTAACTGGTTTCCCTGTTGCTATATTGGTTGTTTCTCTCCAAAATCTCATCTCAATAGCCAGTGTGATTCTTTAAAAGTGCAAGTCAGATTAAGTGAATTTTCTTTCAGAATTCTTTCTGTGACTCCTCACTGCACTCTGAGCAAAAGCCAGAAGTCCTATAATGTCTTATAAACCCCTCTTTGATTTTACCCCTTTCTCTATATCTCACTCCTTATTATTCTTTTCCTCACTGCTCTGCCTTAGTCACACTGCCCAGATACCAGATATGCTCTGACCTCAGGCCCTTTGCCCTTGGTGTTTTTTCTATCTATATAGAGATATAAATAGTTTTATATATATATATACATACACACACACACACACACACACATATATATATATATACACATATATATATATTTATTTATAGTGCTGTAGTATAAATAGCTCATTCCCATCCATCAGGTCTTTGTTCAGATGCCATTTTCAAATCTCAGAAAGAATTATAACGTCCATCCCTCAGTATGTCTCATCCCACTCTATTTTTCCCCATAACGCTTATCACTTGCTAATATGTTGTTTCACTTATTCATTTACTGTGGTTAACAGCTTTTCCCTCCTTCAGCTGCAGTGTAAGATCCATGGAAGCAAGGGTTCTGTATATTTTGTTAACCTGGCATGGTACCTGGAATGTTGCAGGTGTTGAGTATATCTTTTCATTAAGATGTAAGTTACCCACCATACAATTCACCCCTTTAAAATATTCATTTCATTGGTGTTTAGCATATCCACAGAGTTGTACAACCATCACCACGGTCAATTCTAGAACATGGCCATCAGCCCAAGGAAAAAACCCATATCCATTAGCTCCAATCACCCCATTCTCTCCAGGCTTAGGGAATCACCAGTCTGCTTTATGGCTTTTTAGATTTGCCAATATCTAAATGATCTATAGGCAAGTAGGAGGGATGACAACTCTTTCCCACACACATTTTGAGTGTTGAGGGTATTAAGACAACAGTCTCCGGAGAAAGCCCTCGAGGGAAGTGCGTCCCCAGGGGAGTCATTCCTGTAACCCAGCCTCATGTTGAGATCACATGGAAGTGAACTTTTAAAACAAATCAATGTCGATTGAAGTAGAATCACTAGTGATGGCGGGCTGCCTGTTGGCAGCTGTGGAAAGCTCTCATGGATTCCAGTATGCAGCCTAGGGTTGAGAACCACTGCTTAAGTGAGAACTGATGTTTTGGTGAAGATGAGCAGGTCGTGGGAGCAAGGTTATTTGATCTGAATAGGACCATGATTCTAAAGGATGTGTGGGAAGAGTTGCAGAATGTGCATCTTGGGGGTGTGAGTCTGGAGGCTGGGTCGGGAAGGAACAGCAGCAGAGTGGTGACTGAAAGGATAGGGACAGTGGGCGTACATGGCCTTGAGGGTCCAAATTAAACTGTTACTTAACATGATTTTTATCCAGAGAATAGCTTAGAAGGTAGTGACTGAACAAGACAGGGTAATGGGCATACATGGCCCGTGGGTCCAAGTAAAATTGTTACCCAAAATTGTTTCCATCTAGAGTTATTGTCCTCTGGGCACTCAGGTGGAAAGACAGACAAGTTCATGGAGACATTTACACTCTCCTCATCGATGTGACCGAGAAGTTAAAGACAGAACAAATACATGGGGTTATTAGTGGTGGTAGCCTTTCTAAGCCTCAGTGCCCTAAGCGAAAACAAGCAAACAACCAGAGATAGCTTCTTTGCAGAACTCTTATAAGTTACCTGAGACATGGAAAAGAGTGAATGTATGTGAATAAATTTTGTAAGGCCTTATAAATGTTAGGTTTTTTTGTCACCTAGAAATGTGAGTGGTGGTTTTTTTTTTTTTTCAGTTCAGCAACCCTGTGTGTTTTTGTTTTTCTTGAATTCCAGTATAATTGACATACAGTTAATACTAGTTTTGGGAATACGAAAGAGTGATTCAGCACTTTCATACATCACCTGGTGCTCAGCATGATAAGTGTACTCTTGAATCTCCCTAATTCCCCCATCTTCCACCCACCTCCTCTCTGGTAACTGTCCGTCTGTTCTTTGTATTTAACCATGTGGTTTTTTGCTTTGTCTCTTTTTTTGTTCTTTTGTTTTATTTCTTAAATTCTACATATGAGCAAAATCATATAACATTTGTCTTTCCCTGACTGACTTACTTAGCCTTATACTCTCTGGCTCCATCCATGTTGTTGCACGTGACAAGATTTCATTCTTTTTAATGGCTGCATAATATTCCATTATACATATACCACTTCTTTATCCATCTATGGATGGACACTTGAGCTACTTCCATAATTTGGCTATTATAAGTAATGCTGCAGTGAACATAGGGGTGCCTAGGTCCTTTTGGATTAGTGTTTTCATATTCTGTGGGTAAATACGCAGTAATGCAATTACTGGGTCATTTGGTAATTCCATTTTTAATTTTTGGGAGGACTCTCCATACTGCTTTCCACAGTGGCTGCACCAGTTTGCATTCCCATCAGCAGTGCAGAAGTCTTCCTTGGGGAAATGAAAGTGTCATCTCATCAGAAGGTTCCCTTTCTTCCTTTGGAATATGCCACTTGGTTAGTTTTCAGAGGATTCCGATACACATGTCGTGTTAGGATTAGTTTGGGTTGATTCATGGCATGTACATCCATCCTTCTCCTTCTCTCGAGTAGAAGCTTCTTCTCTGTAGAGGGGAGCCTCTTTGTTTTTGTTTTTCCCCACCTCATATCATAGTGGCATCCGGGCTGACCCTTAGGTTGATGCTACTGAATGAAGCAATTAGATGGAGCCTTCTGGATTTGCAAAGCTGACTTGAGACATAAAGGGCTCCCTTTTTTGTGTTTGGTTTCCAGACTCATTTTCCTTTCTGCATACTTCTTCAAGGACTTAGGAAGAAAAGAGTGAATGAAAAAGACACATGTGAAATGAGGTTTATATTCCCCAGCCTAAACCTAGGGTAAAGTTTATTATGAAAATGATTATTATAGTGTAAATACCAAAAAATATATTTTAATTAAAAAAATTTCTTTGTGCACTTATGCAACCACCTATTTGAACATAATACTGTCAAGAAAATATCCTAAAATTTGTTTGTGAAAATTTAAGTCTCAAGGTATTGCACAACATTTATGATATTCTTTACTATGAGTTACCTGCTTTATTTCCCCTGCTAGATTAAACTGACCCTTTATAAAAAGGGGGACTTCTCTTTGATCCCCTGCACTCAACTGTGTGCACAGTAGGTGCTCAAACAGTTAAAACTACCAAATTCGGACACAAGACATACATGTATACTTTCTCTTACTCCTTTTAGCATCAGACATTAAAGTTATTTCAAACCTCCAGTTGCTTCAAGTTGTTCGCATTAAGTAGAAGTTAAAGCCACAGATCCCTTGCTGATAGGAGGATGCTTATTCGAAAAGATACGATTTTTCTTGTGTCTTTCAGAAAATTGTGTGTCAATACCAAGGCTGTTGCTTATCCCACTAGGAGACTGAGTTTGATTTACTTCTAAGGTAACACTGTGGTCAGAGACAGTAGGAATGTTACGCTGCTTTTCCTATATGTATTCATATCAGTGGTACTTTTCCTATATGTATTCATATCCAGTAGCTCTACTGGAGGAATTCTTCTGGCACCTTCTTTGCTGAAGCTCCATGGTCAACCAGTCAGTCAGACTCCTGCTGCTGCTGCTGCGACACCCCCCGCGTCCAACCCACTCCAAGTAGGGCTCTTCCTGCCCTCTCTTCTGAGGGCATGTTTCCATATTAGCGCCCCCCCCCCCACCCAGACATGGGACTAGCTCCTTACTCATCTTGCTCATTACGGGGTCTCCAGATGCTGTTTCTTATGGAGGAGGTACTCCATAAATATTTGGTGATTGATGACCAAATGAATACATTTCTTAACAAATTCTTTCCTATAATCTTATTTTTTGTAAAGTTGCTTTTGTAAAGAATGATCCTTATTCTTTAAAATCGATTTCTTAGGGTGGCGCCTGGGTGGCTCAGTTGGTTGAGCGTCTGACTTCAGCTGATTTCACGGTTCATGAGTTTGAGCCCCAGGTCAGGCTCTGTGCTGACAGCTCAGAGCCTGGAGCCTGCTTCACATTCTGTGTCTCCCTCTCTCTCTGCCTTTGCCCTGCTTGCGCTCTCTATCAAAAATAAATAAACATTAAAATATATATATATATATATATATATATATATATATATATATATATATATATATATATGGGTGCCTGGGTGGCTCAGTTGGTTAAGCATCCATCTTTGGCTCAGGTCATGATCTCACGGTTCATGAGATCGAGCCCTGTGTCGGGCTCTGTGCTGACAGCTCAGAGCCTGGAGCCTGCTTTGGATTCTGTGTCTCCCTCTGTCTTTCTGCTCCTCCCCCACTCACACTCTGACTCTCTCTCAAAAATGAATAAAACATTTAAAAATGTAAAAAAGAAGATATTAAAACAGATATCTTAGGGCACCTGGGTGGCTCCGTCGGTTAAGCATCCAACTTCAGCTCATGTCATGACCTCACGGTTTATGAGTTCAAGCCCCATAGTGAGCTCTGCACTGTCACTGCAGAGCCTGCTTGGGATTCTCTCTCTCTCTCTCTCTCTCTCTCTCTCTCTCTCTCTCTCTCTGCCCGTCCCCATCTCATGCTTTCTGTCTCAAAATAAGTAAATAAACCTTAAAAGTTAAATCAAATAATTAAATAGGTTTCTCTTTGTCTCTTAAAGGAGACAGCTCCTTTCCACATTGACAGGGCATACAATTCCCTCTCAGAGGAGAGGCCACCATGTCAGTTCCTGGGCACAGCCAGCAAGCCAATGGAGTTCCTGCAGACGGGATACTTTCCATTACCCTATCCAAGAAAGAGAAGTCATCTCTTGTAGGGTTGGCCTGGAGTAAAAAGGATGAAATGCCTGAGCAAGATAGTGCATTTTAGCTTTGCTTATGTGGGGGTGATTACTGCGTTGAAGCGAATGCATTTCTGTTGGCCTGCAATCCTTCCCAGTATCTAATTCCCTCTCACCTTGTTGGAGCAGCTGCCGATGTATGTAGAGGGCAGAGTCCCTTTCACTTGAAGTCAGATGCAGTAATAAACCAGATGTTGAATACTGCAGTTGACAGAATTCTGAGAGGTAAAAATACCGTACTTACCAGGTTGAATTCTGTTTCACAGCGAGAGTTTTATTTGGCTTCTGAGGGTCCAGAGAGAATTCACATGTGTTCTCCAGGCTTTGGTCTCTCGTTTTCTTGTCTGTCATGCTGAGTCTTTTGCTCTGCCACACTGGCAGTTTATTGCATTCAACTCTGATTTTCAAGGTTTCCATCCCAATAACCGAAGGCCTGGACTTAATTGCCATGTTGACGGATGATGCTACAATCGCCACCTGGAATAACGAAGGGCTGCCCAGTGACAGAATGTCAACCGAAAATGCCGCTATCCTAACACACTGTGAGCGCTGGCCTCTGATGATAGATCCCCAGCAGCAGGGAATTAAGTGGATCAAGAATAAGTATGGAACTGACCTGAAAGTCACACACTTGGGCCAGAAAGGGTATGTGAGATCAGAAGGATTGGCTTTCTGCTAAGCTGCTGTGAAATGGGTCTCATTTCTCCGAAGTCCTGGCATTTGCTAGACCCCTCTGCTACTGTGCAGTGCGACAGCATGGCACACATTGTTTATCTGCTCGCTCCTGTTTCACATAAAGTCTTTTCGCTGAAAGGTCATTTATGTTGGGTGGCAGCCACTTAATCGGAAGATGAAATTAGGTTGAAGATTGGAACAAACACTGTGCCTGACTGGAAAAATAGGTCATTTCCCTAAGGCCAAGAATGGAAGTTAGATGTACCGTAATCCTTTAGGGCATTTGACATATGGCGACACAAGAATTGTCACCTGCGTGTATAGGCCTAATGGTGATTAGAATCCTATTTCTGAACATATACTTTGCCTAGAGTAGGATTGCAACATGGCTACAAGTCCCAACATGGAATGCCTTAAGATCATTTCTTCGTCACCTTTTACATACAGTTTTTGAGAACTGAATCTACTGAGACTTTCTGTCTTTGGGTCCTCATGACAATACGGTATGATAAATAAAGTCTTGTATGTAGTTGGTTTTCAGTTAATTCTGAATACTTTTAGACTTACTAGTACTTCATTTGACCCTTTTTTCATCTTTTCACACATAAAGTGAAATAAGGAATTTCTGCGGTCGTGCAGATAAATGTACTCCTTGCTTATCTGGATACTTGGGGAAAATTATTTTTGAAGGGGAGAAACTATTTTTGGAGAGGGAGAATGAATGGAGAATTTGGAGAATGAGAATATAATGATAATTTACCACTTACCACAACCGAACCTAAAGGTTTTTTTTTTTAAATGAATGTTTGACAAAACCACAAGGCATTTAATATATTTTGAATTTTTTATCAAAAAAAGACCTGTTAAATTAATTTAAATTTATGATGTTTGGATAAGTTACATTTGTCTCAACCATGGTTATTGTCACAAGAACTAATTTACCCATGGACTTAGTCATACTGTTCAATTTCACTTGGAAAATATCACTGTGTAATTCATCTCAAAATGTACTCATTATTTTCTATGTAATCTAATTGAATACTATATGAAAGTTTTCTCTAAGTTTGTCTCACTAAAAAAAATCTACATTACATCAAATATAATTTCAATAATTTGGAACATTTTCCCTGTGCTTATTGACATCTTATGATACCAATTATGATTGGATTTTAAGGTTTTTGAATGCCATTGAAACCGCTGTGGCCTTTGGAGATGTCATCTTAGTTGAAAATCTGGAGGAAACAATAGATCCGGTCCTTGATCCACTGCTTGGCAGGAACACAATTAAAAAGGGGAAGTAAGTGTTTTTGAATTTTTAACAAATATTTTGTGCTGCATATGAGTGTGATACTTTGTTTGTCAGTCTCAGGATCAAGCATAGTCCACTGGAATCTTCTTAGTGATGGTTCTGAGTTTTCATTCCATGGCACCTACATTCCAAGACAAAAGCAACCTCAAACCTTACCCAGACTTTCAGACTGTTTCCTTGATAGGTTTAGATTCATGTTAGCCAATTCCTGACTTACAAACCACAAAACGCATTGCCACAAAGCTGTGGGTAGTTGCTCCTTTATTAGTTCACCCCAAAGAAGTTTAAGAGTTGGCAAAACACCTGTAGTGTGTTTGCCTAAACTGCAGATCTCTTGTATCCTAAGTCCACACACTTTGTTTTAATTCAGCGTCATCCAGCGTCATGGCATCCACAACATGAGGGTTTTGCCACGTTAGTGCTCTTTTCTAATAAACTTGAAATACTTGTAAGCATTAAACTCGTCAGTGGGCCTCTGAAATCATTCCCAAACCAGCAGCGGTGCCACCAACAAGTAGGAACACCCCCAGTGAGCTCTAGTTCCTTCCAAATAGCTGCCATTCCCCCTGGACACCCCACTCTCCAGGACATTCTCCCAGGGCACTGAAGCCACTTCTAAGTAGTCATCACAGCGCTTGCTATAAATGTGTTCAAGGTCACCTGTAGCAAGTATGTCTCTGACCAAGCCTGTGTGGGCTCACAGGGGCTTGTGACATTCCATAGGTTCCCTGTGCCTCTTCTCTCGGGACACCAGCCTTCACTAGACTTACTTCACTGCCTTTCCTTCCCTTTTGTTGTTGTTGTTATTGTTTTTCCTTCACAGAGGGATCATTTCAGAATTTTCCCAACACCCTTTTTTTTTTTTTGACATCTAGTCTCAGCCTCAAAGTCACCTGTCTCCTTTCCCATCACCACCTTATTTCTGTCAGTTTTAAGTGGAAATAGGTCTACTTAAGGGTAACTAGCTTCTATTTTTTAAACAGTCCCTAACCGATTAGTATTTATTTTACAAGTAAACCCGTTTCCAGTGACTGACAACTTATAATTGCTTAATAAGCCAAAATTTACCCAGAGTTGCATTTAGAAAAATCTAATAAGCTACTTGACAAACTGTAACTCTGACATAAACATAATTGTAGCTGTGTCTGATGTGTTAAAAATATAGTGTAAAATCCTAAATGCCACTGAAGTAAAATCTTTGTTATTAAGGTTTTGACTCTATTAGGAAGACCTAAAAATTTTTTTCATTGACATACTCATTCTGTAGCTTTAAGATGAACCTTTAATAACACAATTTGGGTGTAAGAAATTTGGTCACATTCTCTTTCTCTCTGTCTCTATATATTACTTAAATATAGATATAGTAAATATGACTATATATATTTCATGTTATATATTATATACTTAAATATATAAATGATCTAAATACATAATATAAATTAAATATAATTAAATGTATACACACACACACACACACACACACATATATATATATATATATATATACACACACACACACACACACACATATATACATAATCTGAAATTTCCAGGGACTGATGAATTTGAGTCCTAATTTTTCTTCAGCATGAATATAATTATGTACTATTGTGAATCCCAGAAGTCTTTTATTTCACAAACAAACATGTAAAGCATCAAGACTTTATCACAAACAATCTAGAATGACTTATTCGAAGTTATGTTATTACTTAAATATGTACAAATTCTATTAGGTTCTATAGAACAGATCATATCATTCCAGTATTTTTTTAGAAGGTCAGGAGAGTTTTAAATGGTATGTAAGAATTTAACAAATGGTTTTTATCATGTGCATTTATTACTGCATTTATTACGTTTCTACTTTCTAAACTGTTACATGTGGGAACAATGACTTACAAGAGTGTAAATTCAGATCTGTACCTCCAGTTTTTCCTACTTCCCTTTCCCTTGTGGATGTTTTTAGTGTCTTTTTCCAGAGAATCTCAGTGCTGGTGGAGTCCCTGTGTATTGTATCAGTCCCTGAGTAAAACTTCTCTGAGTACTGTTATGCCAGGCACTGTACTGGGTCCTGCAGCTTCAAAGCCCAATAAGGTACAGACCCTGCCTTTAAGGAAGCTACATTTCCTTAGGGGAAAGACAGACGTATAAGCAATAGAAGTAGTATTACAGTGCCTTTGGTGTGATGATAGAAGTTCACATGGCAGGGATTCATCATTTCAATAGTGGAGACTTGGAATGGCTTTGTCGAAAAAAGCACACTTGATCAGATGGACATTTAATAGTAGTGTTGAAAGATGAGTGGACATTTGTCAGGTAGACAAGTGGAGAAGAGAATTTTGGAATGAGGGAACTAATACCAAATAGCAAAACACACAGAAGAGCCCAACAGCTTTGGGAGGACTGCAAATAGGATCCGCATTGAGGGAGAGTCTTGTGCTGGAAGGGAAAAAGGGTAGTAAGGCCTGGGTGAGGTGAAAACAGAGACACTGGCAGGACCCCCCAGAGTGGGGATGTCTGGGCACCCACAGATGTCTTCTAAGTTGGCCTTTTTCTATAGGTTGGTAATTCTTTCTCTTTTCCCCAAACACAATAAACGTGCCCATTCCTATCAGTAACGCTAGTTGACAACAGCAGTGGTTCTTTCTTTTTTAAGTTTATTTATTTATTTTGAGAGAGAGAGAGTGTGTGTGTGTGCGCGCGCACAAGGGAGGGGCAAAAGGAGAGGGAGAGAGAGAGAATCCCAAGCAGGCTCGGCACTGACAGAACCCAGTGTGGGGCTCCATCCCATGAAAGATGAGATCCTGACCTCAGCCAAAATCAAGAGTCGGACACTTAACTGACTGAGCCACCCAGGCACCCCAACAACAGCAGTGGTTCTTGACCAAAGGACCTTGTCCTCCTGGAATAAGAAATCTGTAGTCTCCTTATTTTCACTTGAGAATCATGAGCATAAGTCAGTGGGGAAACTAGTAAAGACTGGTAAGTATCCTAGGATAGTAACATAATCACATTTGTTTCTGAAAGGACCTGCTATTGGTGGTGTGAAGTATTGATTGAAGGAGCATGGACCTAGGGCCAGGATCTAATTAACAAACAATTATAATCATCCAGTTGAGATATAATATGACCCTAAACTAAGGGATACTAGAGAGAGAGGGGAGAGGACAAATGAAAGGATTCTCAAGGAGTTAATTTCATCAGTTCATGGTCATTAATGGGATTTTGTTGGTAGGGAAAAAAAGGAAGGTTTAAGGGTAATTTCTAGTCTTCTGCCAAGATAAATGATGCTGGGATTTATGGAGAAATGTGGTAGGGAAAGAGGTAATGATTTCACTTATTAGACCCTCAGAGATTGAGGTGCTACTTTAAGATTCTCAGAAAAGGAAGTCTAAGAAGCCAATGGACATGTAAGTATGGAGCCTGATAAAGAGACCTTGGCTGACCACGTAGATTGGGGAATATCTACACGGAGAGGTAGTTAAACCAGCCTGGTAGATGTGATCATTTTGAAACATGTTGTACAGTCAGAAGATCAGAGATCTTCACAGATGACAAAAATGGGGACTAAAAGAATGACTAAATGTCCTCTCAGATGACCTAGTGATGTGGATTTGGAGTTAAGGAGGGGATCTGGAGCCGAAAGCCAAGAAAGAATTCTTGAGACATTTTTGGTGCCAAAAGGTGGGGTTTTTTTAAGCACAGGGACAGGACCTGGGACAGAAAGACCTGCCCCGGGATTGTGAGGAGTGACTAACCACATACTTGGGAATTGGGCGAGGTAAAGGCAAGGTAAGTTTCCAAAAGGACTTTCATCTGCCAAAGAAGATACTGAGATCCTAGGGGCCTAGCTATTGTCAAACTAAGGTGGTTTTTCCCTCTAGCAAAGCATTAACTTTAAGATAGTTCCTGGAGGAATGTATACTCTACCTATCTCTAGTATTTGTCAGTAGGCTGTAGGTTATAAGGAAATTTAATTTTATCTACCATTTCCTTCTGCCTTTGTTTCCCACATCACTATGACTCTCTTACAGTTAATACATATGTTGGAAACATAATTTCTCAACTTTTTTTTCCAAATAAATAGTCACTACCACCTTTCAGTAGAATTCCTATGAATGCTGCTTGGCCATTGTTACTCTTCCTACTCTTTTTCCCCTAAACCTTGTTTATTTTCTCATCAATGTTTCGGAATATATATATATATATATATATATATATATATATATATATATATATATATAATTTTTTTTTTACCTACAACTTACAGTGTAATTCAGACCTTTCATTTCTTCATGCTGAATGAGAATGTCTTTACAGTCTCTCTCTGCTCACTCCTCTCCAACCCAAAGAGTGATTACGATAATCTTTTCCTAACACCGCTTCTGTCACTCACCTGTCGAAGAACCCATTAAGAATTCTGTGTTGTGGGGCGCCTGGGTGGCGCAGTCGGTTAAGCGTCCGACTTCAGCCAGGTCACGATCTCGCGGTCTGTGAGTTCGAGCCCCGCATCAGGCTCTGGGCTGATGGCTCGGAGCCTGGAGCCTGTTTCCGATTCTGTGTCTCCCTCTCTCTCTGCCCCTCCCCCGTTCATGCTCTGTCTCTCTCTGTCCCAAAAAAAATAAATAAAAACGTTGGAAAAAAAAATTTAAAGAAAAGAATTCTGTGTTGTTGGCGCACCTGGGTGGCTCAGTTGGTTAAGCCTCGGACTTCTACTCAGGTCATGATCTCGCGGTTTGTGACTTCGAGCCCCGTGTCGGGCTCTGTGCTGACAGCTCAGAGCCTGGAGCCTGCTTCGGATTCTGTGCCTCCCTCTCTCTCTGCCCCTCCCATGCTCATGCTCTGTCTTTCTCTGTCTCTTGGTAATAAGTAAACGTTTAAAAAAAATGTTTAAAAAAAAAAGAATTCTCTGTTGCCTGTTACATTGAATTGAAGCTCTTCTGTGAAGCCTAGGAAATGCTTTACCTATTTGATACTTCCATATTCCCTTCATTCACACAGATTAATTACCCCCTCCTATGATAGGCTGTTTTACTTACCTTTCTGCAAATCCCAAATTCACTTAATTCAGAATTCACCTGCCACTTAATTTATTAAATGAGAATTTTAAGTTTCCACTTTCAGGGCTTCCCATGCACAGTCCATTCTGTACTGGGCCACTGTGTCATTTTGCCTTTATCTGTCCATCTTAGAATATGTTTAATTTTTTTTCACTCCTATCTGTATTAGACTACAAGTTCTCTATGGGTAAGAAATACATACTGTATGTCTAAAAAGATGAAGAAACCAAAGTAAAAATAAAACAATAAAAACATAGACTTATATTTCGGGTATTATGGCTGAGTAGATGTGTGAATGCTGAAAAGCAACTAAATATGTTAACATATTCACATTTTTTGGCACTTGGTTGACCAAAAAAAAATAGGACTATAGGAATCAAATAGGCAAGGAACACCGAAGCTGTTTTTCTTCCTGAGGGCACCTGCTAAAACATAATGACCTGGGTCTCTGTTTTGGTGGATACCTAGAACTTGGACCAAGCCATTTGAGGGTGTGAAGTCAGCTAAGAGACTCCTGTATAATGCTAGAAACTGTAGGGGCCCTACCTTCTGCTTAAGGGTAAATTTGTTAAAAACTAAACAAAACCCAGCCCTGCAGAAAGGAACGCTTTCCTTCTTGTACTTTGGCCCTGAAAAGAGGTGGAAAAACATCCTGTGAGAGTTCCTAATCAGAAACCATCCCTCTCGTAAATGTTCAAGACAAATTTTTACTTAGATGCCCTAAAAACCTCAAACCAATAACTTATTTTTCAGTGGCATTGGATAGGTCATACTCCAATGTATTTGGCAGACGCAAACAAAAATGCTGTCAGGAATTATGTACGTAACCCTAGGCTTTAGAGGATTGTACGAGATACCATTTCAAAGTATCTGTGAGTTCACAGGCAGAAATCACAGAACACAAGGAGATATGGCATCATAAGCAAGAGCCAGTGGAAGCATCAGTAACAGCATCCTTCTCCTTTCTGCTTTATTTTGATTTTCCTTGAATGTCAATAAGGATATGTTTATTGCCTTCCATGGATTGTGTATTGTTAACTTTTGCTAATGTTTTCCATTAGATTTTTCATGAATTTCTTTCATTCCTCATTTTTTTTTTTTTTTGGCTTCCACTCGTTGTACTCTTTCCAACATGATTTTGAATTTATTGTTTCTTTGAATATACATTTTTCCATCTTTTCCCTAGGACTCGCTATGGGAGGAAAAGTTAATGCAGTGATTAATCCACAGTCTTGAACTAGCTATGTAAATATTTTCAAGAGAGGGGCGCCTGGGTGGCTCAGTCCGTTGAGCATCCGACTTCAGCTCAGGTCGTGATCTCACCGTTCGTGAGTTCGAGCCCCGCGTCGGGCCCTGTGCTGACAGCTCAGAGCCTGGAGCCTGCTTCCGATTCTGTGTCTCCCTCTCTCTCTGCTCCTTCCCTGCTCATGCTCTGTCTCTCTCTCTCTGTCTCAAAAATAAATAAAACATTAAAAAAAACTTAAAAAAATATTTTCAAGAGAGACTTTAAGGTTGTGAGGTGGGGCTTATGTACTAGCATGTAGTTGTCAGAAATTGGCCCTTGGAGGGGACCTGGGGGGCTTAGTCAGTTGAGCAGCCAATTCTTGATTTCAGCTCAGGTCATGATCCCAGGGTTGTGAAACTGAGCCCCACATCAGGGTGCATGCATGGAGCCTGCTTAGGATTTTCTCTCTCCCCCACCCCTCCCTCTGCCCCTCTCCCCCATTCTCTCTCTTTCTCTCTCAAATAAATAAGTAAATAAATAAATAATTGAAAAAAAAGCACCAGGGTAGAAGAAGTAGGATAAAATTTGGTTCAAATCTTGGCCCAATACCCTCCAGTTTGGTGATGTGGAATAAGTTGTTTAGGCCATTTTTCTATGTTTACATTTTCTTACCTGGTGAGGAAAAAAATACAAACTGAGCATAGCACACATAGGTAGAATAGATTATGTCTCTTGAATCTTGAACCACTGATAAGTACAGTGAGTGTATGAATCAGAGACTCAGCCAGAGATCCAGAAGTGTAATCCGTTGTTTTTTGGACGTGGGACGTGTGAAAAAGGAATCAGTCATATCTTTTGATGTTTTAAGTTGCCTCCTAAGAACAATAGAGAGTTTTGGTCATTTAAGTTGTATTATTTAATGCTGATACATATAAAATACGTAACATATAAAGTTATATAAAGCATAATGATAAATTAGATAAGTATCTTCCATTCAAGTTATGAACTAAATTCTTTAAGCTGCCTTTGTGCTCCTCTCATTTCCCATTGGGCCTCCTCTCCCAAAGGTAGTATTCTAAATTTTGTTATCATGTCAAAGCTTTATTTAAAATAGTTTCATTTATTTTTGTTTGAGTTGGGGCTTTACAAAAATGTCACATAGTGTGTGTGTGTGTGTGTGTGTGTGTGTGTGTGTGTGTGTGTGTGTGTGTATAAAGGGACTTGAAGTTTCTCCTATTAGGTGTCTAAGACTTACCCATATTCTTCTAGCTCTAATTGTTTCATTTTCATCATTGAAATAGTGGTGTCACTTTACCGCAATTTATTAAATGTTCTTACTGAAGGGCCTTGAGGTTATGTTTATGTTTTCTATTCTAAGAAGCCAGGCTGCTATGAATGGTAACATACTGATGGTCCGTTTATACATCTACAGGTGCACACAGCAAGAGATTCTTCATAGTTCGTATTCTGGAGCAGAAGAGTTAAGGTGTAGAGTGTGTGCACAATAAGCTTTAAAACACAACACCAAATTGTTTTCCATAGTGTTCCTAGAAATTCAAATGCTCCCCACCCGTGTGTAAGAACTGTGGTGTCTTTGAGAGAACGGAGGTAGGAACTTTGACTCATCTGCTGTTTTGTGTCATACAGTAGAGTTCTGTATTGACTACTATTAGCCACCTCTGCTGAGGAGGAACTATTCTACTTCCTTTTTTTTTCACACCTCTTAGTTTTGAATGGAAAAAATTGAGAATACTCCACATTTTGTTACCAGTTGATAAAAACTTTAAAAGTACTTGGGAATAATGTTTGATATTTTAGTGATAGTATTATTTTCATCTGACAAAATGTCTGTTTAAACAGGGTAAATGCTTTCTTGTTACTTCATGTAACACTAAGAAAAAAAGAAAATTTTTAAAAATTCATACATGTGCAAACTAGAAGGTGATATGCAAAATTAAAATACATTGGTTGAAGTAAGAATTATTTTTCTTCTAATGCTGTAAATAAAAAGGAGAAAACAATGGAAAAGAAAACTAATGAGAAAAGGTCCATAGGGCTTTTAATAGAAATACCCATTTGTAATATTACAACAGGAACAGAAAAATTGTGAGTTTACCTTGATCACATCCCAGACTAACCTACATGATTATAAATTTTCTGATGGGCCTCCTGTTCTGATGTTCAACAATGAACATTTTGCTTAACTTTTTTTCTAGTCCCTTCTATCATTACATTTCTTTGCTGTCCTGTCTGTGCAATTACCTTTGTGATTATAGACGTTTCCCTTGCATTGTAAAGACAAGATAGCTTGGAAAACAAGGAAAAGAGGATTGCAAAGCGGGTGCATGTCTTCATTGTATCCTATTCCTCCCATGCAGGTGGGATAATCCTTGCATTGCACACTCTTGAAAGTCACATCCCTCACAAAGTTTTCCGCTATTAATAATGTTTTTGTTTTTTTCAGTTCTGTTTGTTTTAGGGGCCTTTTTTTAACCAATATTAGTTTATTCTTCCTAATAATGAATGTCTGAGAAGATGCTTGTGATAGATATAGCATAGTCCAAAAGTTGAAGTTCATTAATAATTGGAATGTTGTGGAGTATGAAGTAATGAATACTAATTACTCCTTTCATGTCTGACAGCTCCCTGTGGACCAATACATCAGCCCAGACTTTAATTTGGTTCTAGTAATGGTTTCATCAATAGCACATTAAATCTGTGTTTGAGAAGATATACAGTTGAACCTGACCCACATAGTAGATACCACTGTCATAAAATGGCCACAGGCTGACAACAGCTGGGTAATTACAAATAATTAAATCCACCAAACTCCAGACAATCCTAATTTTAAGTAAAATACATCTTATCATATCAATCGACAGAAAACATATCTGGGGAGATTTATCAACATGTACCTTTTCCAAAGCAAATTTACTGGCTTACATATTAGAGAAGCTGCTGATCTGTGAAACATCTTCGTAAAATTATATCTCTTTAATCTGTCAAATCCCCCCCCCCACAAATATTATTGAAGTAGTTTTTGGACTTTAACCTTAGCTGGAGTAACTTTATTGTAAGATACAATTTCAGATTGTTTCTGAACTTAGAAATATTTTTTAAAAGACATTTTGTACTTTTCTTCTATTCTTCATGTACTTATCCTTTTAATAATAATCTTCAAGTAGCATGCCCTATATAGAAACTTAAAACTAACAGTGAGGTGCCTGCGTGGCTCAGTCACTTAAGTGTCTGACTCTTGATTTTAGCGCAGTTCTGGATCTCTGAGCTGTGAGTTCAAGTTCCACATGGAGTTCGTGCTGGGTATGAAGCCTACTTTAAAAAGATTAAAAAAAACTAACAGAAATATTAGCTATATATTATAAATTTATTTCACAGAAATAATAAGGTAAAAGCTATTTTACAGATATTTATCATGATCGTGTTTCCTAAAAGTGGTACTAAGATTAATAGGGGGAATCGTTTTCAGTTCGCACATTTTCAGTTTGTTCAACATTATTATGTTCCTTGGGTTTGATGCTACATGATTATATTACAGTTGATTATAGATATTTTTAAATGGGGTCTTGGGTGGGACTTTAAAACAATGTTAACTCCCACACTGTGATAAAATGTGCTCTCTTGAGCTGGAAGCTTCTAGTTTTTAAATAAACTCAGGAGGTATGTAGTTCTCTCATTATATCCCTTGTGGGTAGGAATCACTTTATTTTCAAGTTAATTCATGCCCTCCTACAATATAACTCAGCATTCTAGTTTCTCCTAATTTCTAAATTCAAAATAAAGTTGAATTACAGAAAAGACTTTTCTGTTCCTAAATTCAATCCAGATTTTTTTTTTTTTTTTTTTGGACACATAGTCGTCTGTGTAGTAGTTGTTTGACTTTATGTGAAGGTAAATTCCAAACAGACCACAGACAAAGAACTTGACCTTATTTTCTTTAAAAAAGCAGTTTTCCTTAAAAAAAAAAAAAAAAATGCAAATGGGACCAGAATTTTTTCATGCTGCCTCATAATATTTCAGTATGGATATATTGAAATACGGTATATATCAAAATATGTGTCACAATATTTAACATATAATGCATAGTATATATATTTTCTATATCTCAAAGGAAATAATCTATGATTTTCTTGTTTAGCTTCCATTTTTCTTTCTAAGCAATGGTACCTGGAGTCCTGCACCATGAGTCTTTTTTTTCTTTCTTTCTTTTTTTTTTTTTTTTTTTTTATAATTCTAATTGAAGTTTGCTTTTATCTGAGAAGGACGTGTTGGTTATATTAACTATATGAAGCAGCAAAACAACTCATTTCTATTCAGGACTTTCTTCCTTTTCCTGCGCCGCCTGGCCAGCTGCGCGGCTTTCAGCCGAAACCTTTCTTGAGGGGCGGGGTTTGACCAACTCTGCGGCCCCTCCTGCTGGGGTTGCTAAGTAACGCGGCCCGCTGCCGCGCGTCCCCGGGTGCTGCAGCCGCGCTCCCGGCCAAGCTGTCCCAGCCAAGCTGTCGCAGCTCCCAAGGCCAGTGGAGAAGCGGCTAATTTTAAACAGCGGGACGTGCAGTGAGGTTTTAGATGTCTATAGAAAAGTGTTTTTTTTTTCTTTCTTTCATTTCTTGAGTGTGTTTTTACCCCAACCAGTGCGACTGTCTTATTCGCTTATCTCAAAACCCACCTGCAATCTCTTTACCTTGACAAACAGGCTCTGATTCCTCCTATTCAGGGAACTTGTGTGAATTGTCCGTCTCAAAGTGAGAACCTTCATTACACTGATACAGTATCTTAGGGAATTTCTGTCTAAACAGCACTGTGAGAAAGACTTCGCAACCTTTTTAACAAAAGAGTTGTCGTCGTCGTCATCATCATCAAAATAAAGTCTCCTGCAGCCATTCCTAGTCAAGATCCCAGTCTGCCACAGAAGCAGGTCCTGTCCTAAACTGAGTATGTTGCTTTTCCAAATTTTGTTTTAGATGGCAATAAAAAAAAATAATGATGTTGCTTGTTCATGTGCTCAGAATATCTCATCACTAGGGAAAGTCATTCAGCAGCAACACTAAATCTTGAGAACAGTTCCACCAACAGTATAAGCTACTTCCTTACCTTCCAGATACATACCTTAGATATAAAACGTCCAAGTTATAATATCCAACTTGAAATTCTCATCTTGATTATGTTGAGATCATGCTGCCTCAACGCACAGAGTTTCTGGTTTTCAGGTAAATTTGATGATTGGGAGAAATGTTTCCCCGTGTCTGTCACAGAAATGCTGTGAACTTTGGTTAAGCCATCATTTCATGTGTGTGTGTGTTTGTTTTTGTTGTTCTTTTTTTCTTTTAATTTTAGTTAAATCCAAACTAGTTGACATATAGTGTAATAATGGTTTCAGGAATAGAATTTAGTGATTCATCACTTACATCTAACATCCGCTGCCCATCCCAACAAGTGTCCTCCGTAATGCCCATCACCCATGTAGTGGTTTTGATGTCGTTTGTTTACCAGTCCTTCACAATAGTGATGACCTTCTGTGACTTGAAGAAATTAGAAACCTTTTCATTCCAAAACACCTTTCAGCTGAATTTTGAATAAACTTTGAAAGAATTTTGAAATTCGAAATGTATCTGGTTTTTATTAAACCTGACCCATTTGGAAAACCAAATTAATAACTTGTAGATGGTGGTCTTTTATACAATAATTTATTCCACTAACTAGTGAGCATTTTGGTGTTTTTAAAAGACTCTCTTTTTTTTTTCCTGAGAGCCAAAAGATAGAAAATTTTTCTCTACTTTGATTTATTTTAAAGATTTTATAAATTAATTCATTTTATAAAAATATCTACCAGAAATTACAAGTCTTTGGTTAGACCTGGGCACCTCAATAATTAGTGCTATTCTCCTTCTCTAAGCAAAGATCAGCAGGGCACATTCTCTGAGCTGTGTCTTTATATTTTTTCTTCTAGAGGCTGTAGATGGTTACTGAGTCCATCATATTTTCTCAGTACCCTTTTGTGATCGACGGTCAGACAGGTCAGTGGAGGCTGGGGTCACAAGCTGTCAGTATCAAACAGCAAATTAACCTACAGTGTGCTGTAGTGAAATGAACTTTATACTAGGAGTCTAGAGACCCAGGTTCTAGTCCCAGCTCTGCCACTAAGCTATGTGACCTTGGACAAGTCATAAACTATTTGGGTCCATAAAAAGGAATCAGTTGAATGATCTCTAGGGGCCCTTCTTGCTCTAAAACTACAAGTCTGCTAGGTGAAATAATGTTTTTGATTCACCCTATGTCCTATCCAATAAAACTGTAGTGTTTGTATTATGGAAAATAATTTTATTTCTGATCTGAAGTTATATAATCAGTCACCTGCACACCAGGCAGTGAGAAAAGGGGGCAGGAGAAGGTCACTGTCTTGAAAGGGTGAATAAAAACCCTCTAGGAGCAACCCTACCCAAAGCTTCAGAGATTGCTGCCCCACGTGATTCTCATGGTGGTGTAATGTCAGGGGCAAGTTCTGTTCGTGGGGGACATGGGGCCAGAAAATGGGTTAAGAACTACTATTTTAAGATAATAGCCACAGTTCCAAGTTTTATGTTGTTCTTCACACCTGCTCTTGCTTCTCATTGGAGTTTAGGTTCAAGAGCTCATAGCTACCCACTATATTCTAGAAGTCATAACCTCTGGACTCCTGTCTTTCACAGAAACAGCGAAGTGATTGTTTGCTTTTCCCACCCCTCTGGTTAACTCCGTTGTTTTTTTGGATCCTTCAAATCATGAGAGAGCACTAGCAGTCTGTTTAATTTTCCCAGATAGGAGATTAACCAAAAATTAACCTAGCAGCAATGATAAAACCCACTGAGTCATTATGCAGTTTTTGCCTTTCATAGATCATAAACACCCCAATTGAGGATAATTTACTATCCCTGGGAAATCTGAACTTATCAAATAATGTTTCCAAGCAAAATGCAAAACCCAATTTTGTAGGCAGACATCCTTCTCTTTTCCTCTGATTAACTGTCTCCTCACTGATACAATCAGACCTGTCCCTCAAGCAGGTAGGTTTCTCATTCTCAAACCGGGGTATGTGAGTGCCTCATGGTATACGTTGGTGTACAAGGGAAGTGTGCAAGATAAATTTTGAGCCACAGAATTGTCTCTGAGCTATTTTATGGAGCATTGCTTTATCTCAGATATTTGGTTAAGTATTTAACCAGTTTAAAGCTTTTGTCACCTACACCCAGAAGTAAAATTGTTCAAACCACATGCTTCATGTTGGCCAGTCTCACACTTTTTTTCATGAAAGCCTATGGAGGGGAGCAATTTATGTGTAGTAGCTGATGGGAAAAATCATAGCGTGGTGTTACTGGGAAGTCAAGGGGGATTAGCCGCCGTTTCCTTGGAGGAGATTACATTCATAGCCCTAACCGCGTGATCTTCTAGAGTGGCGAGAGGGTGAACAACCTGTCCTGATGCAACCCATGAGGTAAGAATGGTTTTTAAAGGGTTGTCAACCAAGATGAGTATTTGAGAAAGATGTATATGGCCCACAAAACCTGAAGTATTTGCTCTCTGGCCCTTGATAGAAACAGTTCTCCAGTCCCTGCTCTAGAGAGCTTTATCCCTGAGGCCCGACCACCTAGAACTTCCAAAAGTAAGTTAGACGTCTTGTGGAGGCTTGTTTTGATTTTCACACGTGGACAATATACACACCCTCACATATAGACCTCGAAATTAAACTGACTTCTCACCTCAGTTCCTCAGCCTGTGACACCGAGATAAGTAGACAACAATGAGGGAAATGGTGGAGTTGGTTTGTTCAGTGTTCTTCATTTAAATGCAATTTTTTATTTTCCTTTTATTTTTAAATTTTTTCGGTGTTTATTTTTGAGAGAGAGAAAGACTGCGCGCAAATGGGGGAGGGGCAGAGAGAGAGGGAGACACAGAATCCAAAGAAGGCTGTGAGGTGTCAGCAGAGAGCCTGAGGTGGGGCTTGAATTCATGAACCGTGAGATCATGACCTGAACCAAAGTCAGATGCTTAACCGACTGAGCTACCCAGGCTCCCCTAAATACGGTTTTATAAATTATAAAAAAGTTTACATTCTCTTTTTATCTGGGGCTAAAGGTTAGTGGTTAAAACCAGAAGTTTATGAAGTATGAACTCAAATCCAGTAAAAATTCATAAGCAAATTAGTGAAAGTTGAATCTAAAATCAAGGAAGGTTGTGACAGACCTGGCATTTCTGAAATACTGCTCTGAGAAGGAATGAATTCAAACCAAGATAGAGCCGTAATCAGAAAATCCCAAGAAGCACCAGAGGTTTATTCAAGTGTGGGTTTTATTACTGTGATGATACAAATGAGTATCAGTTTGAATCCTGCTTACATATGAGAACCGAGTCATAGTAATTACATGAAACCTTCATTCTTGAAAGTTCCTTTAAAAGCCAGTCCTGTATGGCACAAAAACAGACACATAGACCAATGGAATAGAACAGAAACCCCAGAACTAGACCCACAAACGTATGGCCAACTCATCTTTGACAAAGCAGGAAAGAACATCCAATGGAAAAAAGACAGTCTCTTTAACAAATGGTGCTGGGAGAACTGGACAGCAACATGCAGAAGATTGAAACTAGACCACTTTCTCACACCATTCACAAAAATAAACTCAAAATGGATAAAGGACCTGAATGTGAGACAAGAAACCATCGAAACCTTAGAGGAGAAAGCAGGAAAAGACCTCTCTGACCTCGGCCTTAGCAATCTCTTACTCGACACATCCCCAAAGGCAAGGGAATTAAAAGCAAAAGTGAATTACTGGGACCTTATGAAGATAAAAAGCTTCTGCACAGCAAAGGAAACAACCAACAAAACTAAAAGGCAACCAACGGAATGGGAAAAGATATTTGCAAATGACATATGGGACAAAGGGGTAGTATCCAAAATCTATAAAGAGCTCACCAAACTCCACACCCGAAAAACAAATAACCCAGTGAAGAAATGGGCAGAAAACATGAAAAGACACTTCTCTAAAGAAGACATCCAGATGGCCAACAGGCACATGAAAAGATGTTCAACGTCGCTCCTTATCAGGGAAATACAAATCAAAACCACACTCAGATATCACCTCACGCCAGTCAGAGTGGCCAAAATGAACAAATCAGGAGACTATAGATGCTGGAGAGGATGTGGAGAAATGGGAACCCTCTTGCACTGTTGGTGGGAATGCAAATTGGTGCAGCCGCTCTGGAAAGCAGTGTGGAGGTTCCTCAGAAAATTAAAAATAGACCTACCCTATGACCCAGCAATAGCACTGCTAGGAATTTATCCAAGGGATACAGGAGTACTGATGCATAGGGGCACTTGTACCCCAATGTTTATAGCAGCACTCTCAACAATAGCCAAATTATGGAAAGAGCCTAAATGTCCATCAACTGATGAATGGATAAAGAAATGGTGGTTTATATACACAATGGAGTACTACAGGGCAATGAGAAAGAATGAAATATGGGCCTTTGTAGCAACGTGGATGGAACTGGAGAGTGTGATGCTAAGTGAAATAAACCATACAGAGAAAGACAGATACCATATGTTTTCACTCTTATGTGGATCCTGAGAAACTTAACAGAAACCCATGGGGGAGGGGAAGGAAAAAAAAAAAAAGAGGTTAGAGTGGGAGAGAGCCAAAGCATAAGAGACTCTCAAAAACTGAGAACAAGCTGAGGGTTGATGGGGGGTGGGAGGGAGGGGAGGGTGGGTGATGGGTATTGAGGAGGGCACCTTTTGGGATGAGCACTGGGTGTTATATGGAAACCAATTTGACAATAAATTTCATATATTAAAAAAAAAAAAGCCAGTCCTGTAAATCCTGAAGCTTAGGGTAATGGTAATGCAGTGAATAGTGCTAGTGAAGAAAGATGTTCTCAAAGCTACTTTTGAGATCAGTTTTGGGAACCCTTGGAAAGAGAAATTCAAGCAATGGGAAAAATTTTGTTCTAAACAAAGATGTGGTTGAATATGTCTTCAGTCAACAAGAAGTGGGTTAACTAAGAAAGATAGCCTTGTCATAGAAGACCATCCTGTGACATGCCTCACTGTGCTCAAAAGCATGAGCGTCTGAGAAACCAGTTATCAGCACAGTTCCTTACCTTACAGGTTGATAAAAGCCCATATGGTACAAACTGACCTTTTGCTAGCTTTTTGTTGTTTTTGTCTTTCTTGGTAGCACTGTTACTATTCACATACTGTGCAATTTCATCATATAAAGTGCACAAGTAAGTGGGTTTCCGTATATGCACGCACTGGGCAGCCATTACTACGGTTTTAGGCTGAGACTCTTGGGCACCCACTCGTGTCCTTTCTGTCTCTACAGATGTGCCCCTTCTGGACGTTTCCTGTAAGTAGAGTCATAAAATATGTGGTCCTGTGTGGCTACTTGCTTTTACTTGGCACAGTCTTTTCAAAGTTCATCCACGTTAGGCATTATCAGTACTTCTTTCCTTTTTGTTGCCGAGTAACATTCCTTTGTTTGGACGCTCTACAGTTGGTTTATTCTTGAGTTTACAGGCATTTGGATTTTTCCCCCCTTTTGGCTATTAGGAATAACACTGCTATGAACCTTTGTGTATAGATCTTAAGTGGACCTGTGTTTTCATTCTTTGGGATCTTGGAGCAGAATAGCTTGGTTAAATGGTAGCTGTGTGTTTAAGATTGTGAGAAACTGCCGAATTGTTTGTCAAAGTGGACCTGCAATTTTACATTCCCACCGACAGTGTATAAAGGGTTCTGGTTTCTCTATATCCTTGCCAACACTTGTTATGGTTTAGTGTGTGTGTGTGTGTGTGTGTGTGTGTGTGTGTATTTTAAGTTTTTATTAAAGTAATCTGTATACCCAACAGGGGACTCAAACTCACGACCCCAAGATCAAGAGTAGCATGCTTTTTCAGCTAAGCCAGCCAGGTGCCCTGTGTTTTTGTTGTTGTTGTTGTGTATTATAGCCTTGCAGTGGATGTGAAGTGGCACCTCACTGGAGCTTTGGTTTGCATTTCCCTGATGACTAACGGTGTTGAACATCTTTTCAGATGCTTATTGGCCATTTGTGTATCATCTTTAGAGGAATGTCTATTCGCCTTCTTTGCCTGTGTTTTAATTGGGCAGATCTTTGATCTTGATATGGCCATCACATTGTAGGCACCTAATGTGTATTCATTTATTGAACAGACTAAGTAGATGAATGGCTGCATTGGTATGTAATATTTTATACTCATAATGCCTAATATGAGAGAGTGAAGTAATAATGTTTGTGAGAACAGAGACCCTGCCTGTTTCTTTTATGCCCAGTGCCTTCAACATTCTCCTAGAGCTTGGCATGGTGTAGGTGTTCAATAACTGCTTGTTGAGTGACTGAATGGTTGTAGCATTTTTTACTACAAATACAAATAACAGAAGAAATTATCAATAAGGTACGTGATTAATGAGCATGATATCAACTGGAAAATACTTGCAAACATGTGAACAGATGGTGTCATTGCCATGACCTGTGGAACAAGGGCATGGGGCCACTGTGCTCACTGGATACACCAGCAGCTGCTGTCTGGTTCATTTATAAAACATTTGGCCTGTGGTTCATTCATCTTTTTTCTGTCTCAGTGTTTCTCTTTAACAGTGATGTGAATACTCTTTTTATTTTTTTTAAAGGGAGCTATATTATATAGTCATATGCTGTTTCAGAAGACATGTGCTACCTAAATTGCTCTTCATCCTTCTGGAAAAAAATATTAAAGAGTAGGAAGTCTTGACAGTAAAAACAACCCAAGACTAGGTAACATGAATGAAGTCACCATTTAACTTAATAAAGAATGTCTCCAAATGAATTCACCATTTAACTTAATAAAGAATGGGCAGATCGTTTTCAAGCTTAGACACTTCATCAGAAACTGAAAGTCTTTGTTGCAAATATAAGATTTATGCAATGCAAACAAAACTTGAGAGTTCAATGAAATTGAGAGCTATTGAATCTTCTCAATATTTTGAGGTTCTTAGCTGTAGTGACTAAAGCTTTCGTGATTAAGAGTGATTTTGTGATTAAAGCTTTAGCAATTTAAGAATACTATGACTTTTTAAATCTCTACACACGAAAATTGTTTCATAACAGTGCTCCTAGTCAGATTAAATGGCCATTGGTTCTGAAGTCCTTTCCTTACCGTGTGACCCAAGAGACTAATCCCAGAGTAAAATATAATTAGGAAACATTCACCAACAGCAACCTAAAATACTGCCACATCACAAATTTTGGGCATCTCTCCTCACATTTAAAGAAAAGTTGTTGCAAACATTGAGGCATTATAATAAAAAGGAATGTTGCCTGAATGCTGAACTTACTGTTCAATGTCTCTTTTAATTCATTCAGTTTTCCAAAATTGATAAATTTAGTGAAATAACATTTTACCTGTAAGTCAGTGATTTTTTAAAAATACTATATTTACATTAAAGATAATACGGCTTTTGGATAAAATTCTATCATCATTAGGATTCATCTACAATTAAACTACTTTATACACTTAAGTATGAAAGAATGCAGAATTTTGTAATTATAGTAGGCTGAGAAGATGCTCTTTGTTTTGGGCTCACTCCTAGGCTTCTTAGGTGCATTTTTACTCCAGTACAGTTTGGCCCTCTGATGGAAAAGTTGGAGAAGTTTCAATATTTGTGATTTGTCACATGAATTTAAAAACTCCCACTACTGGAGAAGGTTCCCAGCAGGGGGAAAAAAAAAAGCCACAAAACACCTTGGAAGTTTTTAATAGAATTAACAGTGACTATTACAGAAAGAATTTTCAGAGGGAAGAGTAAAGGAACCCCGCAGAAGAGTCCAAGCAAGCAAGGACTTGCATCAGCCAGAACCCATTACCACCTCTAAGCCTGAAGGTGTTACTTGGTCCTGTGAGTGGAGCTATGGGGAAGGAGACCATCCCAAACCTGGAATCTGGTCATAGCAGGACACAGTCTTCGCCAGACCATGGCGCTGAGGCAGGGAAGATGTACGCTGAACTCCCTGTCCTGTGCTGCGATCTCTTACTAGTGCTTCCATTGACCAAAGCCCTTCCAGAACCCAGAGGGCAACAGAGCCCTCATGATGAAGTCCTTACATGTTACTCCACAGTATCTGAGGTAGAAAAACGTCAGGCCCTCCGCTCAGGGAGAAGCTGCATTCGTTCAGACCTTTGCTTGCAATTGCAGAAGCCACCCCCATCTAGCTTAAGCAAAATGAAGACTGTGTCACAAGGCTGCAGGGTGTCATGGCAGCTGAGTTAAAAAGGCAGGCAGGAAGATGGGACCTGGGAGCTCATAAAATCCAGAACATGCTCCTTTTGTGTTACGCTTCAATCTATTACTGGTTTAATCTTCCTTGGGAAACCAGGAAAGTCTTTCTCTGCTGCATGGTTTACCAGGAGGAGAGGGTGAACTTCAACATGAGTTTATAGGTTTTATTTCCGATTCCCCCTCTTTGTTCCAATCCCAGGTCCCAGGAAAACTCCCTCTGACTGGAATACTTTGGATGAAGTGCAATGCTCCTGGTCCCTGTGCCAAGGGAACAGGGATATAGAACAGAAATGTGCTGAGATCCCACCCCCATGCATTCCACACAGGACACTTCTTAAACTTTGCTTTTGAGCCAGTGCCAAAAATACTGAAATACAAAGTAATTTTAAGTATATGTGTATTTTGAATATGTATGTAAATTTTAAGAATATATACACTTAATACACATGCACACAAGTAAACGCAGATACATACTCATTTTATCCTGTAAGAATAACAGTGTTTAATGTAAGGTTTATCACAGAAAGTATTATAGAAGTTAACATTTGTTGTTATACAACTTTATATAATGTATTGAATTTTCTTGTTACAGTGACTTTGAGATGAGTACCGTTTTCACCATTTGGCATGTAAAAAATTGTGTAGAGGTTGAGTAGATCATTCCTATTTCTTTTATACTTCAGGGAGATAGTAGCTGAAAAATTTTGAATCACCTGGTCTTACAGGCTAGATACACTATCAGAATAAAGGAATGGGATGACACCAAAATATCAATTATGGTTCATGGGACTCTCCTGAATGTTTGTGTTGTACCCCTTTAGATATATCAGGATTGGAGATAAAGAATGTGAATTTAACAGGAACTTTCGCCTTATCCTTCACACAAAACTGGCAAATCCTCACTATCAGCCAGAATTGCAAGCTCAGACAACCCTCCTCAATTTCACGGTCACAGAAGATGGTCTAGAAGCCCAGCTCCTGGCAGAAGTGGTCAGTATTGAAAGGCCAGATCTGGAGAAACTTAAGGTAAAAATTATGAAATTGTGTGTCAACACTTACTAACTGCTTTGCACAAGTTACAGTGTTTAGACACAGGAGTATAAGATAGGATTCCTGCCCTCCACAGCTTTATGGTCTAATTAAGAAAAATGAGGATGTATGTGAACAGTAAACAGTTCAAGGGCACTCCTATTAAGGAAAGTACTTAGCATCGTGCCCCTGGTAGGAGTTGGGCTTGCTGTAGGTCTGGTTTGATGCAGGTCACTAGGACAAATAAGGAGACATATAAATCATGGAAAACAGAAGTAGAGAAGCAGATACATGTTCTCATAGATTCAGTGATAACAGTCCAATTCAGTCATGACAAAAGAAAGAAAAAGAAGACTAATAGAATAAGGTGGGAAAAATCAAGAGGCTCATAGCTAGTGATGATTAGCACTTACTGGAAAATGTATGACTTTACACTGACTTTAAAAAATACTGAAAATAATTAAAATGAGGGTTGAATACAAAAAACTAAAAAACAAAAAACAAAAAACAAAAAAAAAAAAAACACAAACAAAAAAACAGAGGAAGCCTGAAAAGGTAGAAAGAAGTCAATGGTAGAGGTGAGTGGTTGCTACAGAAACTGTATGACCTGCAAAACCAATGATATTTACTGTCTGGCCTTTTATGGAAGATGTTTGCTGCTCCTGGTGTAAATTAACGGTTTTCAAATGGTAAATTCTCAGAACATCAGGATCAGCTGGAGGCCTGAAATGCAAAATCTCAAGCCACAGACCAGGTCTTGCCAAATGTGAGATTCTGGAGGTAGGCCCAGCAATCTGTTCTACCAACCCCTGCAAGGGATTCTCACCCATATTCAGACCCCATTTGAGACGGCTTTTAATTGGATTGATTTCTGTGTCAGCCAAAGACAGCTCTGAGATCAAGGCTGGGTGTGAGTGGGCACAGTTCCCTGAGGTCTTCTGGCAGGTGTGCTCACATGCAGTGGCATTGCAACCTGCCAGCCCTGAGTGACCCAAGGGCAGTGTTCAGAGTCGCGGGGGTGCTGCTTTGTGCATAACTGCCAACTTGGACAGGGAACATGTCTACATTCGAAACACCCCAAATATAAAAAAATAGTCTTGAGGCACCTGGTTGCTCAGTTGGCTAAGCATCCAAGTCTTGATTTTTGGCTCAGGTCATGATCCCACGGTCATGGGTTCACGCCTCCCATTGGGCTCCGAGCTGAATGTGGAGCTTGCTTAAGATTCTCTTTCTCTCCCTCTGCCCCTCTCCCTTATTCACGTATGCTCTCTATAAAAAAAGAAAAAAGAAAAGAAAAGAAAAGAAAAGAAAAGAAAAGAAAAGAAAAGAAAAGAAAAGAAAAGAAAAGAAAAATAGACTTGTTATGGTAATACACTTAGGTTTTTTCCCCCCCAGATCCTTGACAGTTTGGTTAATTTCTTTTTTTTTAAGTTTATTTATTTTGAGGGAAAGAGCATGAGCAGGGGAAGGGCAGAGAGAGAATCTGAACCAGGCCCCGTGCTGTCAGCATGGAGCCCAACCTAGGGCTCGATCTCACGAACTGTGAGATCATGCCCTGAGCCAAAATCAAGAGTTGGACACTAAATTGACTGAGCCTCCCAGGCACCCCTGGTTAATTTCTTTATATGCTTTTACTTTAGATAATGGAATTTTTCACACATGCACATAAAATAGTTACAAATTTCCATGTTGGCATCATTTAGCTTCAGTGATGAGCAGTATTTTGCCTTTCTACCCTACTTTTTTATCAGAAGCAAGCTTTTAAAATAAATGTTAATTTATTTTGGAATAATTTTAGATTTATTTACAGAAAAGTTGCAAGATATTACAGAGTTCCTCTATATCACTAGCCCATTTTAAGTTTCTTCCAATGTTATCCTTCTTCTTTGTAACATAAAAATAAAATGTATTTAAAATACTGGTCTGCTTCCGAGTGCCTGGGTGGCTCAGTCAGTTAAGCCTGCACCTCTTGATTTTGGCTCAGGTCATGATCTCACAGTTTTGAGATGGAACCCCTCTTCAGCCTCTGTGCTGAGCATGGAGCCTGCTTGGGATTCTCTCTCTCTCTCTCTCTCTCTCTCTCTCTCTCTCTCTCTCTCTCTCCTTCTCTTTCTGCTCCTTCCCTGCTTGTGCTCTCTCTTTCTCAAAATACATACTAAAAAAAATTTTTTAGCAAAACAAAATAGTGTTCTGCTTCAATAACAGTGTCCATTTGATGTTTTTCATTAAGACATAGTAATATTTCTTCCTATTTTTTATAAGTTTTATTGAGATTTAATTCACCTACCCTTTTTTCCCTCAAACTGTTATTGAAATTCTAGTTAACATAAAGTGTAATATTGTTTTCAGGAGTAGAATTTAGTGATTTATGACTTACATATAACACCCAGTGCTCAACACAAGTGCCCTCCTTAATGCCCATCACCCATTTAGCCCATCTCCCACCCACCTCCTTCCACGAACCTTCAGTTTGTTCTCTAATCCTAGTCTCTTATGGTTTGTTTTCCACCTTTTCCCCCCTTTTATATATGTTTATCGATTTTGTTTAAGTTGTATGTATGAGTGAAATCATACGGTATTTGTTTTTCTCTGCCTGACTTATTACACTTAATATAATATACTCTAGCTCCATCCACATCATTGCAAATGGCAAGGTTTCATTCCTCTTGATGGCCATTGTATATACCACATCTTCTTTATTCATCAGTTGATGGACATTTGGGCTGCCTCCATAGTTTGGCTATTGCTGATAATGCTGCTATAAACACAGGGGTACGTGTACCCCTTTAAGTCTATTTTCATATCCTCTGGGTAAATACCTAGTAGTGCAATTGATGGGTCATAGGGTAGTTCTATTTTTAACTTTTTGAGGAGCCTCCATACCGTTTTCCAGAGTGGCTGCACCAGTTTGCATTCCCACTAACAGTGTTAGAGATTCTCCATTCTCCACATCCTTGCCAACACTTGTTGTTTGTGTTGTTAATTTTAGCCATTCTGACCAGTGTAAGGTGGCATCTCATTGTGGTTTTGATTTGTGTTTCCCTGATGATGAATTATGTTGAGCATCTTTTCATGTGTCCATCTGAATGTCTTCTTTGGAAAACCGTCTGTTCAAGTCTTATGCCCATTTCTTAACTGGGTTATTTGTTTTCTGGGTGTTGAGTTTGATAAGTTCTTTATAGATACTGGTTATTAACCCTTTATCATATATGTCATTTGCAAATATCTTTTCCCATTCTGTAGGCTGCCTTCCAGTTTTTATTGATTGTCTCCTGCTCTCTGCAGAAGTTTTTTCTTTTGATGAAGTCCCATTACTTCATGTTTGCTTTTGTTTCCCTTACTAGACACGTGTCTAGTAAGAAGCTGCTCTGGCCGAGGTCAGCAAGGTTGCTGCCTATGTTCTATTCTAGGATTTTGATGGTTTCCTGTCTCACGTTTAGGTCTTTCATCCATTTTGAGTTTACTTTTGTGTATGGTATAAGAAAGTGGTCTAATTTCATTCTTCTGTATGTTGCTGTCCAGTTTTCCCAACACCATTTGTTAAAGAGACTGTCTTTTTTCCATTGGATATTCTTTCTTGCTTTGTCAAAGATTGGTTGACCATATAGTTGTGGGTCCATTTCTGAGTTTTTTATTCTGTTCCATTGGTCTATGTGTTGGTTTTGCGCTGGTATCATACTACCTTGATGACTAAGGCTTTGTAGTACAGCCTGAAGTCTGGAGTCATGATGCCTCCAGCTTTGGTTTTCTTTTCAAGATTGCTTTGGCTCTTTGGGGTCTTTTGTGGTTCCATACAAATTTTAGGCTTCATTGTCCTAGCTCTATGAAAATTGCTGGTGGTATTTTGATAGGGATTGCATTAAATCTCATACCCTTTTTAATTGTATAATTCATTGTATATTAGGTTATTCACAGAGTATCAATTCTACATTTTCAGCACCTCAAAAAAAAATAAATAAATGCTTATTAGCTGTTAATCTCCAGTGTCTGTTCCCACCTACCTCATAACAGTCGTTAATCTCCTTTTACCCCTATAGATTTGCCTGTTCTGGACATTTCATATAAATGGAATCATTAAATATATGGCCTTTGTACATGGCTTCTTTCACTTAGCATAATGTTTTCAAGGTGCATCCATGTTGTAGTGTATACCAATTCTTCATTTTTTATATCTGAATAATATTTCATTGTACAGATATATATATGTCATATTTTATTTATGCCATCATGGGTTGATGGGTATTCAGGTTGTTTCCACTTTTTGGCTATGATGCTTAATGCTTCTTTGAATGTTCATGCATAAGTTCTTGTGTGGATGTATATTTTTCAATTCTCTTGCATACGTGCCTAGCGGCAGAATTGCTAGGTTACATATTGACTCTACATTTAACATTTAAGGAACTGCCAGACTGTTTTCAAAGCAGTTGGACCATTTTACATTTTTACCAACTATGTGTAAAAGACCCAATTTCTTCACATCTTCACCAACACTTTTTGCTCTCTTTTTGCTAATAGCCACATTAATGCATGTGAAGTGGTATTTCACTATGGTTTTGATGTTCTTTTCCCTACAGGCTAATGGAATTGAGCATCTTTTCATATATTTATTGGTTTGATATGTCCTCTTTGGAGAAACATCTATTCAAATCTTATGCCCATTTTTAAAATCGGGTTATTTTTATTGTGTTGTAGGAGTCTTTATGTTTTTTTAATATTATACTCTCATTGGGCACATAGTACAAAAATATTTTCTCCCATTCTGTGGGTTGTCTTCACTTTATTGATCGTGTCTTCTGAAGCACCTAACTTTAATTTTGATGAAATCCAGTTTATTTCTTTTTTCTTTGTTGCTTGTGCTTTTGATATCATATTTATGAAACCATTGCCTCATAAAAGTTTGTGAAGATTTACTCTTGTGTTTTCTTCTAGGAGTTTTATGGTTTTAGTTCTTACATTCAGGTCTGTGATCCATTTTGAGTTAATTTTTGTTTGCAATGTGAGGTAGGGATCCATCTTCATTCTTTTGCATGTGGATACCCAGCTGTTTGGTACCATTTGTTTAAAAAAATTGTCGTTTCTCCTTGCATTGCCTTTACTACTTGTCAGAGATCAGTAGACCATATTTCTGTGGATCTGTTGTCTACTTTGTGAATACCATATCTTCCTTATTAGTGGTGGCTTTATAGCAAGTCTTTAAGGTGAGTATTGTCAATCTTCCAACTTATTTTTCTTCCATATGCTGACTGTTGGCTCTTCTGAATTTTATACCTTTCTGTGTATACTTTATAGTCAGTTTGTCAGTATCCACAAAATAATGTGCTGGGATTTTGACTGATAGTATGTTGAATCACAGAAAGGAAAATGTGGTATCTTAACAATATTGGATTTTCCTATCATGAATATGAATTATGTCTACATTTTTTAGATCTTTGATTTCGTTCATCAGAACATGGTAGAATTCTTCACACATATCTTCAATATGATTTCCTAGATTTTTATCTAAGCAGTTCAGTTTTTTGGTCCTAATGTAAATGGTATTGTACTATACATTTTAATTTCCAATTGTTCATTGCTAGTGTATACAAAAGCAGTTGGGTTTTGTACATTAACCCTGTATCTTGCAGCTTTGTTATAATCTCTTGTTAGCTAGGAGTCTTTTTGTTGATTCTTTGGGGATTTCTACAAAGACAACCATGCCATGTGTGAACAAAGACTTTATTTCTCCCATTCCCATTCTGTATACATTTTATTTATTTTGTTGTTTTATTGACTTAGTTTAAGACGTTCAGTACAATGTTGAATAGAAGTGGTGAAAAGAGATATTTGTGCCAGTTCCAGTTTTGGGGGGAAAGCATCTAGTTCATCGCCATTAAGTGGAATATGTAATGAATGTAGGTTTCATTTTTAGATGTTCTCTATCAAGTTGAAGTTCACCTCTATTTCTACTTTTCTGGGAGTCGTTATCATAAATGAGTGTTGGATTTTTTCAGATGTTTTTTCTTCATCTATTGGTATATCATATTTTTTTTTCTTAAGCCTTTTGATGCAATGGATTACATTACTTGACTTTTCAATGTTGAACCAGACTTGCATACCTGGAATAAATCCTACTTACTATAGTATATATTTCTCTTCACACATGTGTTTGATTTTGTTTGCTAATATATTGTTGAGGATTTTTACATATATGTTCATGAAAGATACTGGGTCTATAGTTTTGTTTTTTCTTGAAATGGCTTTATCTGGTTTCAATATTAGGCTAATGGGGACCTCATACAATTAGAAAGTATTCCCTTTGCTTCTGTTTTCTGGAAGAAATAGTAGAAAGTTGATAGCATTTCTTCCTTAAATCTTTGGTAAACTCATCAGTGAAATCCTCTGGGCCTGGTGCTTTCTTTTTTGGAAGATTGTTGTCAATTCAAAATTTTAATTAGATATAGGCCCATTCAGATTATGAGTTCTTGGTAGATGTGTCTTTCAAGAAATTGGTCTACTGCATCTAAATTATCAAATTTGTGGGCATAAACTCATTCATAATATCCTTTTATTATCCTTTAATGCCCATAGAGTCAGTAGTGATGGTCCTTCTTTAATTTCTGACATTGTAATTAATGCTTTCTCTTTTTCTTGGTTAGCCTGGCTCCAGGGCTAAAAATTTTGTTGATTTTTGTAAAGAATCAACTTTTGGCTGATGATTTTTTCCCCCATTGGTTTCCTGTTTTAATTTTTATTGATTTCTGCTCTAATTTTTATTGTTTATTTTCATCTCCTTGCTTTATATTTATATTGCTTTTCTTTCACTAGCTTCTTAAGGTAAAAGCATAGATCATTAATTTTAGATCTTTCTTCTTTTCTACTGTGTGTTCAGTGCTACAAATTTTCCTCTCAGCACTGCTTTTGCTTCATCTCACACATTTTGATAAATTGTATTTTCATTTTTATTTAGTTTGATATATTTTTAATATCTATTGAGATTTCTTTCACCTACATGTTATTGAGAAGTACGCTGTTTAATCTCCAAATACTTGGGGAGTTTTCCAGCTATCTTTCCATTTAGTAATTCCTTATTTGATTTCATTGTCGTTTGAGAGTACACTTAGTATTTCTTTCTTTTAAAACTTTTTCAGGTGTGTTTTATGGTTCAGAGTTTGGTTTATCATGTGAATATTTTATGTGAACTTGAAAGAAATATGTACTCTGCTATTATTTGATAACGTACAGTAGAACCTTGGTTTGCAAGCATAATTTGTTCCAGAAACATGCTTGTAATCCAAAGCACTTGTATATCAAAGCAAATTTCCCCATAAGAAATAATGGAAACTCAGATGATTCATTCCACAACCCAAAAATATTCATGTAAAAATGTTTACATACTGTAATATAATACAAAATAATAAAGAAAATACAAAATGCAAGGAAAAATAAACAAATTGACCTGCACCTACCTTTGAAAAACCTCTGTGGCTGGTGTGAGGAAGACAAAAGAAGGTTGCTGTGTAAATGACTTTCATTAGCACTAAAGGAATCACTCCTATCTGATGGCTCAATGGAATCTCTTTCTTTTTGTGCAACTTTAACAAGGAACCTATCCAGTGACACTTGCTTTCGCCTCCCTTTGAGGATTTTTGTGGAAATGTAACATTACTTTGATGATCACCCATAATCCCACGGGGAGAGAGGCAGAGGGAATGAGGGAGAAGAACCATTTGCTCATTTGTGATCATGTGACATTCGGGGTCACTACTCGTATTCCAAGACATTGTTCCTTTATCAGGTTCAAATTTATTAGAAATGTTTGATCATCTTAGGGAATACTTGCAGAACAAGTTACTCACAATCCAAGGTTTTACTGTATTCTATAAATGTCACTTACATCCAGTTAATAGTGCTGTTTGGTTCAACTATATTGTTGCTGATTCTCTGTCTACCAGAATCCATTAATTCTAGATACAGGAGTTTTGAATTCTTCAGCAATGTGGCCTTGTGTGCTTCTTGGAGTTCTGTCAGTTTCTGTCTCCTGTATTTTGACACTTGGTTGTCAGAGACATGCTCACTAAAGATTTGTATTTTTTTTTTAAGAGAATTGATCCCTTTATCATTATATAATTCTCCTCTTTGTGCTGGATAATTTTCCTTGTTCTCGTGTGTACTTTGTCTGAAATTAATGTAGCTGCTCCAGCTTTCTTTTGCTGAGCGGTAAGTGGTGTAACTTTCTCCATCCCTTTCCTTTAAGCAGAGTAGATTTCTTTTAGAAAGTAGACAGTTGGGTCCTACTTTTTTGATCCATGTTGTCAGTCTGTGTCTTTTAATTGATGTATTTAGAAAATTCACAAAGAGATTATTGATGCAATTGGATTAAAATCTACCACATTTGTCACTGTTTATTTACTGTACTCTTCGTTACCCTTTTTCATGCTTTTTTTTTTTCTTTCTGCCTTCTCTGGTTTTAATTGAGCATTTCATATAATTCCACTACCTGTGGTCTCCCAGCATATAAGTTATACCTCTTTTTTTCTTTTTTTAATGTAGTGGGGTTTTTTTTAGTATTTACTATATACATTTACAAGTAACCTAAGTCCATTTTCAAGTCACATTATGATACTGCCTCCTAGGAAGTGCAAGTATCTTTTAACGTTTTCTCATTTCTTCCCTCCCATCTCTGGTAACACTGTTGTCATTCATTTCATTTATTATAAGTTATAATCACTGAATACCTTGTTGTCTGTATTAGTTTGAACAGTTCCCTTAAGAGTAAGAAAAAAAATTTTTTACCTTCATTTATTCTTTGTCTGACATTCTTCCTTTATGTGGATGTGAGTTTCTGACCTCTATCCTTTTTTTTCCTGTGTGACCAAAAACAACAACAACAACAAATTACTTGTAAGACATGTCTACCGGTGACAGAATCCTTCAGGTTTTTTTATTAAAAAAATCTGTTTTTTTTGCTTAATTTTTGAGGACTGATTTGGCAGGAGACAGACTTATAGACTGATCATTTATTTCTTCAATATTTTGAATATTTACTCTTTTCTTGCTTGCATGATTTCTCAGAAGTTCTTTGTAATTCTTGTCCTCTTTCCTCCATAGGTGAGGTTTGTTTTTTCTTGTAGCTTCTTTTCACCTTGTTTCTTGGTACTTGATTTTCTGCAGTTTGAATATGATATGTCTAGGTGTAATTTTTTTTTGTTACTTATTCTGCTGTGAGCATCCTGGATCTGTGGTTTGGTGAATGTCCATTAATTTTAGAAAATTCTTAGCCATCATTACCTCCACTATTTATTCTCCTTTTTCTCCTTCAGATATTCCTATGATGTGCATGTTAACACTTTTTGTAATTTTCCTACAGTTACTGGATATTCTTTTCCTTTTTTTCCTCTTTCCTTTTCAGCGTGAAACGTTTCTCTTGACCTATATTGGAGTTTGCTGATGATTCCCTTGACTGTGTCCAACCTACTGATGAGCCCATCAGTGGCATCCTTCATTTCTGTCATAGTGTTTACTTCTAACATTTCCTTTCTTACAGTTTCCGTCTCTCACCTTAAATTGTCCAAATGGTCTTGCGTGTTTTCCAGTTTCTCACGAGCCCCGTAGCACATTAAGCATAATTATTTTTAATTCTCAGTCTGATAATTTCAGAATTTCTGCCACTCCTGAGTGTTGTTCTGAGGTTCGCTTTATCTCTTCAGACTGTGCTTTTTGTCTTTCAGCATGCCTTGTACTTTTTTGTTGAAAGCCAGCTAGGATGTACTGGATAATTTGAAGTAAGGCCAATGGAACTTTAGTGTTAGGTTTTATATTTATGTGACTAGCAGTTAGGCTGGGTGTCATGTTTGCTGTAGCTGTTGCTGTCATAGGTTTCACTTTCCTCTCACATCCCTGCTTTTGTCTGTCTGTGTCCTTGGATTTCCCTAGAAACTCCTTCTTAGATAGTCGGTACCTTGCAGCTCTCTGTTGGAATCCACTGTTATCATACTGGGGTCTGTTGATGCGGTGTGGTGGTAAGGTATTGTGGATGAGAAGTATTCTGCAATACTGTGTAATACTATGATTAAATCTCAGGGTTTCTCTCTTCAGAAGAGTTCATCATTTATTTTTATCTCCCCTTTGTGAGAAAAGAGATTGAGGGGAGGCTGAGTTGTCCAATCATCCTTCTCCCTAGGTCAGGTAAGGCTCTGATAATGTAATTTCCATTGAGGGAAGGCTTTTGTTAAGAAAACAGAAAGCTCTTGGATATTTTAAAGGGTTGCCTTCCCCCTGGACATATTTTAAAATAGTTGCTTTTCCCCTTCCACTGCCCAAAGCAGGAATAGATTTTTTTTTTTTCTGGTCTTTACTGTGACAACCAGGTAAGTCTCTTAGAGGCAAATTCACAAAAGTATGGAGGGATTCCTAAGACTGAGCTCCCGGAGGTTTAAAACGGGAGCTCTGACTCCAGCAATTAGCCAATTACTCTGTGAATGTTCACCATCAGCTGATTGTCTGTATTTACCCATCCCTCTGGCTTTTAGAGTGGCAGTTGACCTGTAACTTTAGTTCTTTGAAGGATGTAAGAAGAGTTGAGGATTAGCTTTTTTCCTTTGTGTGGATGGAAATGATGACTTCCAACTTTTTAGATTTGAAGCAGAAGTTTCTTCCTATAGAATAGAATAGGTTCTTCCTATAGGTTCATGATGTTAAATGATTATGACAGACATTCATTCTCTGGACGCTGGAGTGCACCCAGATCTTAACATATTTTGAGATTTGTTTTAAAAAAATGTTTAACGTTCACTTTTGAGAGAGTGAGTATGTGTATGCAAGTTAAGGAGGGGTACAGGAGAGGAGACAGAGGATCTGAAGTGGGCTCTTCACTGACAGCAGTGAGCCTAATGTGGGGCTCAAACTCACAAACCACAAGATCATGACCCGAGCCAAAGTCGGCCACTCTACCAACTGAGCCAGCCAGGTGCCCCTCTGACTTGTTTTAAAATAAGTTTCTAGGGGCACTTGGGTGGCTCAGTTGGTTAGGCATCCAACTTTGGCTTGGGTCATGATCTCACAGTTCATGAGTTCGAGCCCCACGTCGAGTTCTGTGCTGACAGCTCAGAGCCTGGAGCCTGGTTCACTGGAGCCTGATTCAGATTCTGTGTCTCTCTCTCTACCCCTCCTGTTTGTGCTCGCTCGCTCTCGCTCTCTCTCTCTCTCTCTCTCTCTGCCTCTCTTGCATGTGCGCGCTCTCTCTCTGTCTCTCTCTCTGTCTCAAAGAATAAATTAATATTAAAAAATTTTTATATAAGTTTTTAAAGTGGATGATTAGTATATTTTTAATTTTGTATGTTTTTAAGTGTGTTTACTATATATGGTTCCATGAAATTGACAATTAAAGAAACTGCTTACAAACGTGAATTTAACCGCCATTTCTCAGACTTTTCTTGGTTTTGTTAGTTGGTTTTGACAAAGCACCAGAATGACTTCAAGATCGAGCTGAAGTATCTGGAGGACGACCTCCTTCTGCGCCTTTCTGCAGCAGAGGGGAGCTTCCTCGACGACACCGAGCTGGTAGAGAGGCTGGAGAGGACCAAGGCGACCGCAGCAGAGATAGAGCGGAAAGTAAGAAGGCCCCAAGGACACCTGGAGGGTCACAGTGCTCCCTTTGAATCAAGTGTTTGGGATCAAAATGTGATCAAACTTGACAGTTTGCTTAAGAGGACTCACTTGTTGTGGATTTAAGGTCATTTAATAAACTGCCCTTAAAAACCAGAATGTGGGGGGCTCTGCCTGGAGCCAGAGGTGGTTGAACTTGTGCCTCTCATAGTTCAGCAGAGATCCTGTCATCCACATGAGACTCTGTGAGGCTGTTATTTTTTCTGAGTGACTAAATCTGAAGAGAATTGGAGCCTGCTGGTTTACATGGTGTAAAATCTAAAAAGGCTTAGCATCCAGCTCTGGCAAACTGACACCTTCCAGTCTCACCACAGGTTTCCTGGTCTGTTGTACATTTTAGAGAAATATTTAGAGCTAAAGTTGTGTTTACAGGCCTTCACTGGCAGTAGAGAGAGAGCAAGGCATGGTCTCCTGCTGTACTCACATGCATTATTCACCCTGGGAAACAATGACATTTCCTAAGAGCCAGTAAAAATTTTTATTGAGTAGACTTCCTGCTGAATGTCCAACATATGTCCCAACATGTCCTACGTGTGATAGGCACTTAGGACTTTCACAAGTGTCCATGACCCTTAAAATTCCATTGTGTCAAAGTGGGAGGAATCTCATTTGTTTTCTGCAATATCCTCATTACTTACCAATCTATTAATTACCCAGTTGAGACTGTGTCACCACACATCCTATATGTTTATCTTAATTTAAACAAAGAAATGGAATCCCACATTACTCTGTCCTTTTAAGTAAGTGAATTCTTGGTGGCTCCTAAGATGGTAAAGATTAGAGCAATTAAGTAAATTAGGTCTTAGCTTTGAAGTTAGCTTCTAATTGTCTCTTAAAATGCCTCTTCCTTTCTTCTTAATATATTACTATGTAGGGATTCCCCTTTCTGCTCTATGTTTTATTTCCTTTTATACACAATTATGAAGAATCAAGCCTGTAAGAAAGGTTGGGGGAAAAAAAGCTATCTTAAAAAGCTATAGGAGCAGGGGTGCCTGGGTGGCTCAGTCCATTGAGCATCCAACCTCAGCTCAGGTCATGATCTCATGCTTCATGAGTTCGAGCCCCACATTGGCTCGCTGCTGTCAGTAAAGAGCCCACTTCAGATCCTCTGTCCCACTCTCTCTTTGCACCCCCCCCCCCCCCCGCTCGTCTCCACTCATGCTGTCTCTCTCAAAAATAAAAATAACATTAAAAAAAAAAAAGGTATGGGACCAGCAGTAGTCCTAGATTTAAAAAAAAAATTTTTTTTTAAGTTATTTGAGCCTTGAATAAAAATGAGTATGTTGGTTGTGGTGGTGGAGGTATTGTTCTTTTAATTATCTTTCTGAATGTACCCAGAGGCTAATAGATAAAGATAAACTAAATGGAAATATATGAGCATATGGATCATCTGGTGCAAAGTCAGAGAGTCATGAGAGTCTTCACATAAAGGCTTTTTCAGTAAACATGGCTATTGGATAGATCATTGACCTTGGCTGCTTTCGTATACCTTGTTGACTAATAAAGTTATCAGCATTGAACTGACCCAGCAGACTTGTAAGAGCTATCCCAGGGAGGTGATATAGCTGGGTTATTAAACCTGAAAAAGAGAGGGGAGGCAGGAAGGTGACATTACTCAGAACAAATTCTGTGAAACCACAGCCCCTAGTCAGATTTGCTTAATTTGTAACCATAAAACAGCTAGAGTCAGGTCTATTCTCACTGAAAACTCAGTTTATGAAAAAAAATATTTTAAAATATGAATCTAATAATTTTAGAAAAACTCAAGCACATAAATTTCATACATGTTTTCTGTTTTAATATGAATAATTTTTCATTTCAGATAAGTCCCTTCCATCACTTGGGTAAGTATAAAGAATATGAAGAGTAAATGGCCTATGTTGTTTGATCTCACCGTAGGTGATTGAAGCTAAAGAAAATGAAAAAAAAATCAACGAGGCCCGAGAATGTTACAGACCAGTGGCAGCGAGAGCGTCTCTTCTTTATTTTGTTATTAATGACCTCAGAAAAATTAACCCCATCTATCAATTCTCTTTGAAGGTATGCTGAATAGGCTAAGAAAAAATTTCAGTTTCATGAGTTCAACTTGTTTCTGGAAGTTTGGAATTTACTTTTAAGCAATTGGTATATATCCAGTAAGGAGTCCTGAGGATCTAGCCAGCAAAAAAGAAAAAGAAAAAGAAATTCTCATTTTCTCTGGAGCTTTTATTTATAATTTTTAATAAGGCTCTGAGATAATTATGTGGCATCATAATACATTTGGTTTTGTTCTTAAACAGAGTCTTGAGTTTATTATATATAAGGGAATTCTCCTTGAGACTCCTATACTTTTTTTGTAAAGCCATAAGTGTCTTATAAAAAGATTACCCATATTATTTTGGTATAGTGGGAGAAAGAGTGAGAGCAACTATTCATTAAGTCCCTCTGTTACATGCAAGACATTTTTATACCTTGGTTCATTCTTAGGCTTAAAACATCTCAATAAAGTATTTTATCCCTTTTTTTTTTAAACTAACATTTTGAAATAAATTGCTCTGTAATTCACATCATAATTATAAGAGGCAGGATTTGAACTTGTGACTATGATCCCAAAGGCCATGCTCTTTACTTTGCATCATTGTACTTCTGGGCAGTATTCATTCATGCTGTCGCTCAGTTTCTAAACAAATAGCTATTGAGATCAATCATGCCAGATGTTGTGCTGGTTACTCAGTGTACAGTTTTGAAAGAAACAAATATATGGGGGGGGGGGGGGCGTGTGTGTGTGTGTGTGTGTGTGTGTGTGTGTGTGTGTGTGTGTGTGTAAAAGTGATAAGTACAATGAGAGAGAATAGTAAAGATGGAGGTGCTGTTTTACTCTTGGTTCAGGGAAGGCCTCTCAGAAGAAGTGACATTAGAGTTGATTCCTATAGAGTTTAGCCATGTATGAAATGTTTGCAGAAAACAAGGATGTGTGGGACATGAACGAGTTTGGGATTCCAGGTGGTGAGTGAATGTATGTGGCTGGAGGGTAATTAATGAGTAAGGGAGAAGATGACAAGACAGGACTCTAGAGAGGTGGGGAAGTCTAGATCATAGGAGGCCTCATTGGCCAAATGGGGGGTTTTGGATTATAGTTTGTCTGAAAAAAGAAGCCATTGAAAGGTTTGAAGCAGATGTCTGATAGAATGACAAGACTCAAAAGTTAATAGACTTGTCATATGGTTTGAAGCTAAAATAATCAATCCTTAGAAATGGACTGGATATGGAAAATAAAGAAGAGGAAAAGAGTCAAGAGTAACTAGCAGGTTTTGGTTTAGGTTTAGGTTATGATCTCAGAGTCATGGGATCAAGCCCCGTGTCTGGCTCTACACTGAGCGTGGAACCTGCTTAAGATTCTCTCTCTCTGCCCTTCACCCCCGCTCATGCTTGTCCCCCTGCCCCTCACTCACTAAAAAAGGAAGAGAGGGAGGATGGATGAATTGGTAAAGTGAACCCAGCCACAAATAAAAAGAATAATATTTTATGCCCAAGTGGAATTTATGCCAGGAATACAAGCTGGTTAAACATTTAAAAAATAACACAAAACAACAGAGAAAAGCCATATGATCCCTTCAGTGGATGCAGTCAAAGAATCTGACAAACTTCAATACCTGGTTAATGTCTCAATGTGAAAAAGGGCATCTACAAAAATCTACAGCTAGTAATATACTTGATGTTGAAAAACTAAATGCTTTCCCCTAAGATCAGGAATAAGAATGTCTTTTCTCAACACTTCTATTCATGACTGCCCTGCAGGTTATCCCCAGTGCAATAATATAATAAAAGGCACAGACATTTTAAAAGAAGGAGTGTCTTTTTTTCACAAATGACTTAATCATGTGTATAGAAAATCTTCAGAAATCTACCAAAAAAAGCTACTAGGACTAAGAAGTGAGTTTTTAGCAAGATGGCAGGATATAAAGGCAATACTCAAAATCCATTGTTTTTATATATGAAGAACAAACAATTGGAAAATAAAATTAATACCTCAGTACTATTTACAACAGCTTCCAAATTCACGAAACTCTTAGGGATAATTTCAACAAAACAAATACAAGATCTGTGTGCTAAGTGCTGCAAAAACATTGTTGAAATATACCATGGAGAGAGATACCATGTTTGTGGATTAGAACACTCAGTGTTATTAAGATGATCTTTGGTCTTTCCAAATTGATCTGTAGATTCAATTCCATCTCAGCCAAATCCCTGGAGGCTTTTTAAAAATAGAAATTGGCAAGCTGATTCTAAAATTAAAAGGATTTAAAGTAACTGAATAATTTTGAAAAAGAGATTAAAAGGATTTAAAGTAACTAAATAATTTTGAAAAAGAACAACAAATTTACAATACATGATTTCAGGGCTTGTTATAAACTGATATTAATTGGCCTAAAGAAAAATACCCGAGACAATTTAATGAAGAAGGGATAGCTTTGATAACAAATGGTGCTGAGAAAACTTGATACCCACAAAGAATAAAATGAACCTTAAACGTTACATCACATTTCTTACAAAATTAGCTCAAAATGAATAAGCAAAGCTATGAGATTTCTAGGGAAAAAAATGGGAGAAAATCTTTGGGCTTTGGGTTAGGCAAAGATTTATTAGGATACAATAGAAAGGAAAAAACTAATAAATTGAAACTTATCAAATTAAAAATTTACGGTCTTCAAAATACATTAAGAAAATAAAAAGGTGAATTACTATTAAAACCTCTTTCCAATGCTTATATCTAACAAAAAACTGATCTCAGAATATATAAAGAAGTTGGACAACTCAACTAAACAATGAAAGATTTGAACAGACATGTCCTGTACTGAGTCATGAGTATTGCCCATAAGCCCATTTTTAAGTGCTCAGTATTCATCAGAAAAATGCAGCGTAAAAGCAGAAAGAAGTATTGCTAGGTACCAAATAGAATGGCTGCAATTTTACAAGACGGACAGTAACAAGTGTTAGCACAGATACAGTACTGCAACTCTTTCGCGTTGCCAATGAGGATGCAAAGTGGTAAAAACCATTTTGGAAAACAGTTTGGCACTTTTGTATAAAGTTAAACAGAAAGCGATCCCCCATTTTGGCTGCGTGGGGGGGGGGGGGTGCTAGCTAGACATCAGGCACTAGTTTCCATCCTTTACCAGTCACTTTAAATTCCCCAGGCTTTCAACATGCTGTTCCACAGAGCAATTGAGCAGGCTGACAAGGTGGAAGACGTGCAGGGCCGCGTCTCAGTCCTGATGGAGAGCATCACCTATGCCATCTTCCTCTACACCAGCCAGGCACTGTTTGAGAAGGACAAGCTCACCTTCCTGTCCCAGATGGCTTTTCAGGTAAGGAAATCAGTCATTTGAAAGCATCCTCAGAACTGAAGTCCTACACCTCTGTTTATTATGTGCTTTACTTGCACTGAAGGGAGGCATGACACCTTTTTTGGAAGGCCTTGGGGGCACGAGGTGAGTTTGAGTTTCCCAGGGTGAGCTTGGACTTGTGACAAGCTTTCAGTCGGTCCCAGGGTGTTGGTTTGGGTAGGTATGTGCTGTAAGCCACCACATCAGCGATCACCCTGAAAAACAGAACAACTTCTCCTCACTTCTTAGGTCTTGTGCAGAGCCTCCTGGATATTACCAGGGAGATTCTTTCTGGTTTGTTTTTGTTTGTTTGTTTGTTTGTTTTTAGATAGATAGCACACATCGGGGAGGGGCAGAGGGAGAGGGAATCTTAAGCAGACTCCATACCCAGTGCAGAGCCCAAATCGGGACTTAATCTCACAACTGTGAGAACACGACCTGTGCCGTAATCAAGAGTTGGATGCTTAACTGACTGAGCCACCCAGATGCCTGGAGATTCTTTAAGATAAGAATTATGAGTCCACATTTGGATGGTCCTAGGATTTTCTCCGTCCCTTTATAGACCAGTGAATGGGTGAATGAGCTGCAGGTTTCACACTGCCACCTTCAGTGAGACCTGCTATCCTTTTATTTATCTATTTTTCAATACGGACTCCAGCAAAAGACTTTTTTAAATAAAGGTGCCCACAATAAGAAGAAAACGTCGAGGACTACATGCCTAGATGAAATAAGCATGTTGTCCTATTATTAGTTTGTTTGCTCTATACCTTTTTCTGTCAACCCAGTTCTTGATGGAAGGTCATTGCCTGGTCTGCATTGTGTCCTCCAAAGTGCTTTGTCCAAAGAAGGCATTTTGTAAATACCTGCTGTTAATAATGATAAACTGTTACTTTCAGTATTTTTGGTCATTGTCGATTCCTTTGGGTTATAAATGAATATATAGGTGTAGGTGTTCCATAATGTATGTGATAAACAGGAGCAAGACATTACAAAATTAAATTGTTGTTTGTATAAGTATTACTCGTTAGCAATAAAAGGCCAAGAATGAGAATACATGAAACATACATACACACATACGCACATCTATTTAAAACTTTCTCCTAGGAAGTCATAGATAAATTACAGCTTATCTCAAACCCTGACAGTTTCTGTAAATCAAAGCTTCATATATATGGCAATTATTTATTAAAATAAATTGAATTAAGAACAAATCAATTAATCAAATAGTCTTTTAATGTGTTACCACCCATAATGCATTTTGAAAATATCTAGAGTTTTAAAATAGCATAAAACTCAAAATTTTACCAGTTTAACTTTATATGGTGTTAAAATATTTAGGTTGAAATTTGGGAATATTTCAGCCTCCTGTCCCCCTCAGAAATGTTCTTTCTGTGGACTTCTTATCAAGTTCCTAATGTAGGTGTCTAAAGTTTATTTCTGTTTATACTGTGCTTGTTTAGTTGTATCTATAAAACAGTAATTTCCAATTTTTCTCAATCTCACATATAAGAAAAATATGTCATCTCATATGTCAAACTTATTAAGTTTATTAGATGTTATTTCTATACCAAGACTAATAATATTAGTTCTACCTTCTATTTAGTAATTTGGTCCATCATCACCTCAGGCTTTTTCAATTTGTTTAACCAGACCTTTTTTTGTTGTTTGTTTTAAAGAAGTCTCTTTTAAAAAAATCTTTTGAAGTTTATTTATTTATATTGAGAGAGACAGAGACAGCACGTCAGCAGGGGAGGGGCAGAAAGAGAGAGAGAGAGAGAGAGAGAGAGAGAAAGAATGAGAATCAATCCCTAGCAGGCTCCACGCTGTCAGCACAGACCCCAACGTGGGGCTCGAACTCGTGAAACTCTAAGATCATGACCTGAGCCGAAATGAAGAGTCGGACCCTTAACTGAATGAGCCACCCAGGTGCCTCTGTATAACAAGTTCTAAGACAAGTTTGAGTTCACAGCAAAAGCATAAATAGGAACAAATATTTCATATATTTTGCTAATACACATGTGTTAAAATTGGAATAAACTAGTCTTCATAATTATTTGCTATTAGATTTTCAGTTAAGGTTTTGAGATCATGGACTTAATCTAAGACTTCTTAATTCAGCTTTAGAACAGATACAGACCTATGGAAATCTCAGCAGACTTGGTTCTGTGTATTCAGTCCTATCTGTTAAATGGTGACTACCTCCTGTGCTGTGATTTTGATATAAACTAAGTGACCTTTTTCAATTTTGTGTACCCTAAAGATTTTGTTGAGAAAGAGAGAGATAGACCCTTTTGAATTGGATTTCCTGCTTCGATTCAGAGTTGAACACACTTACTCGAGTCCTCTTGACTTCCTAACCACTCAGTCTTGGAGTGCTCTAAAGGTATGTTAGGAAGACGTTTTGTCACTTTCTAAATCTTATGTCTCAGTTCTCATAAATGTAGAAATGTTTTAAAAGAAATACAAGTGATATATACTATTTCATTTGTAGAGATATGTAATGTGATCTTCTTTAATCCATCTTTGTATTACTAAATTATAAAGTGATTAATTTCTTACTTGGAAGTGAAGGAACTTTGGCCCTATTTGTGAGTGGGAAAACTAATAAATATGTGTAGTCTGCAGGAACTTCGGTAAAAGTCAAGGAACAGAAGGGAACATTTTTGTCAATTTACCTAAAACCAGTCTCTTTCTTTCTTTTTTTTTTTTTAAGTTTGTTTATTTTTGAGGGAGACAGTGAGGGAGGGGCAGGGAGATAGGAGGACAGAGGATCTGAAGCAGGCTTCAGACACCAGGGAGCCCGATGCAGGCCTAGAACTTACAGATCATGACCTGAGCCAAAGTCAGATGCTCAACCAACTGTGCCACTCAGGCGTTCTTTTCTTCTTTATATTTGTCCACTTTTTCCACATAGTTTTGTCAATTACACAACAACATAGTGATTTATTCTCACTGTAAACTGTTTGAGCTGAACAGAATGTTGTCGAGAAAAAAGCAATGATTATTCATCACCCTCAGTCATCAATCAATCCTTACCTTATTTTTCTCTCAGAAGATCCTGTTGTTTAAGAGTTTATTTTGTTTAAAACAAAATATTCTCCTAAAGATGCTCATCATTTGCTAACCTTTGCCACACCCTTTTTCTGAGAAGGACACATTTCTGTCCATTGGAAATAACCATCATCCCTTATTTTTATAGTATAGTTAGGTTTATTTTTAATGGAGTTTTTAAATTATTTAGAATTACAAATTCAAGTCCAATTGTTGATCAGTTAGGACCTCATTCAAAGGGATGATGAAAGAAAAAAGTTTTACAAAGAATATATTATCATGGTATGGGAAGAAGACGAAGGGAATCAAACCAGGAATGGGGATGGAAAAAGGAAGAAAAGGAGCTGCTACTGAAACTGTTGTGAAATGAAGTTATGGGACAGAGCCAACCCCTAGGAGCTGTGGCATTCGGTAGAGGAACACAGCCACTGGCAAACTATGTCACCACAGGGAAAGAGCTGAGGAAGAAATACCCCTGCTTCTCTCTGCTCCAGCCCTCTAGTCTCTTGCTAGTGCCTCCTCTTGGCCAAACCCAACCAGACCAGAGAACCAGAGAATTTAGTTCAAATAATCCTTAGTGGTCACCCTCTTAGCGGAGCAGAAAAGGGTGCAGAGTGAATCTGGTGAGGAAATGATGACTATCCAGCACAGCTTGTTCACACAGGATCCAACACATCCGCTAGTCTTTATCTCAAACTGTAAGCTGTTTACACCATTCCCATCTGTTCCCCTGTTGTATGACAGGCAGTAGCCCTGATGGAAGAATTTCGAGGCATAGACCGAGATGTGGAAGGATCTGCCAAACAGTGGAGGAAGTGGGCGGAATCCGAGTGTCCAGAAAAAGAGAAGCTACCGCAAGAATGGAAGAAGAAAAGTTTGATACAGAAGCTGATTATTTTGAGAGCAGTGCGCCCTGACAGAATGACATATGCTCTCAGGTGGGGCAGTTAGCATTTTTGGAAATTCAAGTTAACTTCGAGGACACCTGGTCTTAGGGGCTGGAGTATCTGGTGGAGGCATTTATGGTCCATATTGATGAGAAGTGATTCTGCTGAAAATGTGATATTGTAATCACTACTATTGTTGAAACTCACTGAACACTAAACTAGGCTAGTCTCTAGTCAGACTGAGCCCATCTTGCCTGAAAACCTGACTTGTGACATTAGGAGGGGAGACAGGGAACCACTGGAAATATTCTAGCAAGAGAGATGGGTGTCATCAGAGTTCAGAGGCCAGGGGCATGCATTATTCCAGTGCGACTTCCACTGTCTTTATTTAGTGGTGGCGTTTGGGCTCTGAAGATTTTGCCCATCAAACAAAAAGGATTTCTTTCATGGAGACGCTCATAGTCTTATAACTTTACTACCGGTGCAATTTAAAGCAGGAACCCTGTCTACATATTCGTCCGTGTGTCCTCTCTCTTTGCCCTCTCGACTTCTAACTGGTAATGTGCTGCTTAATTCGTGCAAGTCACGTTCGCCTCTGAATTTACCAGAGTTCTCACCTTCCTTCCTAACAACGGCATTCCTGCACCTCAGGTTTTTCCCCTCCACTTTGTTCAGCTAATTTGCCCTTTGCAGAAGCCTCTGCATACCCTACTTTACAAGTTAATTCTGCTTAGTAGTAGTACTTACTTTCTGCTAAATCTGATGCTGCTGGAAAATAGTCCCTGCTTAATTGAGCTTTCCTGTGTTAGAAACACCCCAAAAAGCATTTGTATATTCATGAGAAGCCCAGCAGGCCGGAAAATTGCACTGTGGCAAATCTAATGAACTGTTAATAAGTAATGGGGGATCTGGCAGGAGATTTGGGGGATACAAAGCCACAGGCAGGCAGCTGGTGGTACTCAGAGGGGGGTCTCTGTAGCCCCCAAAATGGAACGTAGGCTTCTGATTTTCAGAGCTTCTAAAGCAGGGAGGGATTTCACTGACACTAATGCATTAGAAATCTAGCTGGATTTATATCGTTGTGTAAAAACATCCCATGTAATGAACATGGTTAGCGTCCTTCCTGTGCCTATGATTTAAGCTGATCCAAGTTGTAGCCCTTTTCAAGGTCATGAGCATTGATCGTGTCTTTTGCATTATTCTTTTTTATAGGGATTTCGTGGAGGAAAAACTGGGTACAAAATATGTGGGGAGGACCAGATTGGACTTAGTTAAAGCATTTGAAGAAAGCAGCCCAGCCACTCCAGTTTTCTTCATTCTGTCTCCAGGGGTGGACGCCCTTAAAGACCTAGAGATCCTTGGTGAGGGGCCAGGAGGCTTGCCTTCCCACCCTTCCCCTTGCCCACGGCCTGCCTGACCTTCTCTCCATTCACAGTTACCTTAGTTTCTTCCTCTCTCTCTCTCTCTCTCTCTCTCTCTCTCTCTCTCTCTCTCTCTCTTTCTTTCCTTTTTCATTTGTTGGAGATTGAGTACATGGAAAATGTAAGGCTAATAACACTGTAGTCTGAAGAAATGCTCAAACGGAACATTCCTCTGGTTGGCATAATGCAAGTTTCCTTTGTACTGTTTTCCACCTTTTGACTATATAAGGGCCAGAGGGCAATTTTCTCCATGCTCGTGTAATCTTGTGCCCCCTGTGACTAAATAGTGGTCATTAGAGCAAGCCTATTCGATTGTGCAAGGCACTGTCGCTTTGTGCTCTGGATTACTATTCCCCACAGCCCGCACCGAGAGTACCAGGTTAATAGAGCTGTGACCTGACTGTGCTCGATTCAAGCATGGCCACAAGGTGAGAGGCTCCTGCATTTACCCAATGAGCCAATTTGTTCAAAAAATGATGTGATATCTACCACATGTTGCTCCTTTTTATGAGGGAAATGCTTTTCTACTCCTGCAAGAGTTAATAAAGCTCAGTAACAATACTTGCCATCTATCAAAATGTCAAAAGCTTCATTACCATAAAACCAGAGGAACTTATTTCCACAGGCTTAGCTAATGCTCATAAGGAGGCAGCTGTTGAGAGCTCAAAAAGCTGCTTGTTGAAACGACCGAAGTTTAGTTTGGCTTCTTTAGGAGAGTGACCTAGAAGGTGGCAGCAGTCACCACAGACAGACCCTGGGCCTCAGAATTCCACACCCTTCTCATCTGTCCTTGATTCACTCTCCCCCTCACCGTGTTGTACCCTCTCACAGGCAAAAGACTGGGGTTTACGATAGACTCGGGAAAATTCCACAACGTGTCTTTAGGACAAGGCCAGGAGACGGTGGCAGAAAAGGCACTGGAGAAAGCTTCCAAAGGAGGACACTGGGTCCTACTCCAAGTGAGTATTCCCTCTTCTCGGACAATGCTGGGACTGAACACGGGGGAGGGACAGCGCAGAGTTGTCCTGACCCACAGGAATGAGCCTTCCTCATGACATCTGGTGATTTGCCGAGTCTTGGGGTTCTATCAGTGTCCATGACACCTCCACAGGTGATAAGAGACTCTGCTTACAAGGATACCTATCATATTTTGAGGGATTTCCTAGTCATTGTGCTTTAAAATTATTACAGGGAATCCTCTTATCCTCTTGACTTACGGATATCTGGAATACTCCAGTAGTGCTTCAGGGTGAGCAGGCTTGTATAGATTGCCAAGGCCCGTGTCCTAAAACCTCACATTTGCAAGTTGCTTTTAAAGTTAACAGAGCATTTTTGGGACGTCTGAGTGGTTCAGTCGGTTAAGTGTCCAACTCTCGATTTCAGCTCAGGTCATGATCTCACGGTTTGTGGGTTCAAGCCCCACGTCAGGCTCTGTGGTAACCCCATGGAGCCTGCTTCAGATTCTCTTTCTCCCTCTCTCTCTCTCTCTGCCCCTCCCCCACGTGCTCTCTCTCAAAAATAAACATTTTTTTTAAAAAAGCGAAGTTGACAGAGCATTTTTGCATTTATTACCTCATGCAACTCTGACTCTGCCCCTAAATTGTGTTACATTTCCTTTGTTTGTAAGTTAAGGGGATTAGAGTCGATAACCCCTTTATCCCTTCTAGTGCTAGCATTACATGGGTCTTTGACTCTAACCCACTGTCCTCCCAGATGATTCCCTTGGCTGGGGATTCTAGCAAGAACCCAGGAACGAGTGGAGCTCAGGCAAGCTTTAGGGGGCACGTGGGAGCCATTCTGACTCCTTCTCCAGCAAGGCATGCCGGCTGTCTCATCCAGTCTGGAAGTAGCCATTTAATTGGCAGCCCAGTGAACCTAAAGTTTCTCATTCACACCAGATCCTTTGCAAGGATACATGATCTCTAATCATTATAGCAAAGCTGCCAGGATCGGTGCTGTCCTCCCATTATGAAGAACAAAAGCATGAGCTTCGGAGTGGTCTGGAGAGCCTCAAGGCCACGCAGCTGCAAAGCGGCAGGGCTGGTATTCAAGTTCAGGTCTGTTTGGTGGCAAGCACCATTTTTTTCTCTGCTAGCTTGTGTGGCCACCCTGGCACAGAGATAGGACACTGGCCTCCCTCAGTGCCTCCAGGATCCAGGGTTGATGCATTTTGAGTTTCTACTGAAATAAAATTGGATGCATGAAGAAGCTGCCCAGGGTCCAAGCAGAACATAACCCTCCAGGAGAGTAACACCCACTGCTTAGGTGATACTTCAGTAAGGTGACTTGGGGTAGGGGTTACCCTCTGAGGCTCACAAAGTCAGCCAGGTAACGGTGGAGGGTTTATTTTTTCAGAGATGGAAGTTGTTGCTCTGACAGTTGGGTAGATGCTGAGATCTTCCTGCCAAAGTAAGTTCTTTGAGAATTCTCATGTGTCCAGCATCTCAGCCTAGGAAGAAACTAGGAGGGGTATGGTCATCCTCAGGAGAACGTAGTATTCAAAGTAAAATATTTCTGTTATTTTTCTCTCTATGCCAAGTTGCCATTTGCCCCCAAAATTCAAGTTGTAAGTTTTACCATAAAAAAAAAAAAATCTCAGAAGACCTCATCTCGTGAAGGATCTGCTTTTGGTTATGTGTCCTAGATGTTTGATTTTTGTTCTTAGTGGTAAACCAGTAATTAAGAATGTAACTTCTTAGCTGTTCCTCTCTGGACATAGAATAATTGGAGAGGAGGGATTGCCCCAGGCTTTGGCCATTCTAATTTCTGGAGGTTTCTAGTATCTCTTTGCCATTTAAAAGAGAAGTAGGACTTTGTTTTTTTTTTTTTTTTTTTTTTCCAACGTTTTTATTTATTTTTCGGACAGAGAGAGACAGAGCATGAACGGGGGAGGGGCAGAGAGAGAGGGCGACACAGAATTGGAAACAGGCTCCAGGCTCTGAGACATCAGCCCAGAGCCTGACGCGGGGCTCGAACTCCCGGACTGGGAGATCGTGACCTGGCTGAAGTCGGACGCTCAACCGACTGCGCCACCCAGGCGCCCCAGGACTTTGAATAAAGAGGTGACCAGCATGATGAGAACTCATTATATTGTTTGTAATGTACGTTAAATTGTATCAGCATAGGCACATGATTTGTATGCACATGTTAATAAGGTCTTAACCAAACTCTACACTAGTCAGTTACTGTGATGAGATAGAGCCCTTCGAGGGATGTTTAGCTAGCATTGTATCAGAAGCCCATACTCGGGGCGCCTGGGTGGTGCAGTCGGTTAAGCGTCCGACTTCAGCCAGGTCACGATCTCGCGGTCCGTGAGTTCGAGCCCCGCGTCGGGCTCTGGGCTGATGGCTCAGAGCCTGGAGCCTGTTTCTGATTCTGTGTCTCCCTCTCTCTCTGCCCTTCCCCCATTCATGCTCTGTCTCTCTCTGTCCCAAAAATAAATAAATGTTGAAAAAAAAATTAAAAAAAAAAAGAAGCCCATACTCCAGAGAAAACTATTACATAGGTATCAGGGTGGTAGCTATCTATATCTCAGATGTACACCATATGGTTTGTAAATTGACATAATGGATTTTAAAAATCTATTTTCATGGGCAAAGTAGACGGTTTCCAAGATACATGGATTGGCTAAAAATGTTGCACAGGCGTTGGTGCCCTGGGACAAGCAAACACAAGAATCCAGCCAATCGCAAAGCCAAGATCCCCACGAATGACTCCCAGGCTGGACTCCAGAGTGTGCCTGTGTTGAGAGGTGGCTCACCTGGTGATGGTTTTCTTCCCTGACCAGAGTCGCTGCCTAGAATATTTTTATATTTGTTTCAAGTAAACTTCTCAAGTAAGGTATTGTTGTAGTCCATGAGATAGAGAATTAGGTCATATTTGAGCTTGCAAAACAGGTTTTATTGTTCTTTTGTTTCTGCTTGCTTGTGTGAGTGGCACGGTCAGGTGTGAGAAGTACTCTTGCCGAAATCTAGTAGCAAGCGTGGAAGCCAGGAGTCTCAGAGCCCTGACTTACTGATAAGCTTGCGAAGGTTGCCAGACCACAGTATCACGGAGCAGGTGGCTTCATCAACAGAAATTTAATTTCTTACAGTTCTGCAGGCCAGAAGTCTGAGACCAAGTGGTCAGTAGGGTTGGTTTCTTCTGAGGCCTCTCTCCTCGGTGTGTAGATGGTTGTCTCGTCCCTGTGTCTCCATGTGGTCTTCCCTCTGTGTGTGTCCTCATCACCCCTTCTCATAAGGACACAAGCCATATCGGATTAATTGTTGCATCTAGTCTTAATTACCTCTTTAAAGACCTATTCCAAATACAGACATATTCTGAGGTACTGATGGTTAGGATTTCAACATTTGCCAAAGGAAAATAGCCTAATAATGTGAACAACTGAATTGGCATACGTCTTTTTACAACAGAACTGTTTTCAAAGAAAGATACCTATTTGACCATTCCATTATCTATTTGCCTTTCTTATTTTTTTGTGGGATTTTTTTGTAGCTGTTATAACCTTAAATGTTTTTGTTTGTTGGAAATAATTACATATTCCTGGGGGTGATGTTTCAATCACTATTTAAGGACTTCTCCAGAACCAGAGAGCGTGTGAGGGTATGGCCTTTATACTTCTCTCACAGCATCAACTACCATGTACTCTGTGGGTATTTAGTATTGGAGGATTGTGAATCACAAAGCAGAAAATCAGGAAGTGATAGTGGTGACATCTGTTTCATGATTTTTGACAGCTCTAGGGTTTAAGAAAAATCATGCTAGGAATCCGCAGAGCATCTTAACAAGGAGTGATTTCTTTTTTAGCTAGCCTTTCACCCCTCACATCCTTTGAGTTCATGTACTAATGAGTAGGAGTTGAATAGAGGAGGTTTGCATCAGAAACATTGAAGTGGGTGATCAGGTACATTGCTAGCTTTTAGTTTTTATACTTTACTAAACTAACCAGATAGGTCTCAATAATTGAGTTTAAACTGTAACAATGAAAATTATCAGGAACTCCATCTCAAAGGTGATTGGTGGGTGTTGGATGTGGGTAAGTGTTGTTGGAAGGAGATTTGGGTTAACAAAAATAACCTATGGTGATTTGGAGCCCTAAATGTGTTCCATGTACAGGTGTATTTTGGTGTTTGGTTTTGTTCCCTAACATGATAATAAAGGAAAAATTAAATCCTTTAATTTAATACATTAAATTTATATATAGGAAATATATATACATTTATATATAGGAATATGTTGTGATCCCATAATTTAAGTAATATCCTTTAGTTTCATAGGAGTTATGAGCCATACTGTTTTTCAGAATGTCCATTTGGTAGCCAAGTGGCTAGGAACCCTGGAGAAACTCCTTGAACGATTCAGCCAAGGAAGCCACAGAGATTACAGAGTTTTCATGAGTGCCAAATCTGCACCTACACCAAGTGAACACATCATCCCTCAAGGACTCCTGGAAAATTCCATTAAAATTACCAATGAACCCCCCACAGGGATGCTGGCCAATTTGCATGCCGCCCTCTACAACTTTGATCAGGTAAGAAAGCAGAAGCCTGGTCTGACAGTGGTCAGGGTCTTCTCACAAAACCATGGAGCCGTTATCTACTCAGGTGTCTTGTGCAGAGAGATGAAGTGAAATCTCAGAGTGTGTTTTAATCTCTTGAAAGGATCACCTGTCACTGCCTATTCCAATGACTAAAAAAAATCTGTGTTTTGCCCTAAAACTACAAGCCACATGTTTAAGGAGAGTAAATTACATCCCTTTCTGAGGAACCTACTTATTGAAGACAAACATGGTAGGCTGGTATCTCCTAGCACAGGAAGAGGAAGAGCCATCGTTACTCCTGTTAATGTTCTTGAGAGTGACAACAGTAATTACTTAGGAAGAATTTCAGTATAATATTTAATGCTTTAGATCTGGTTTTGATGTGAGTAAACTTAAACCATCTTTTCAGATTATATCCATGTTGCCTTCTTACTTATATCTTTATTTCCATCTAAAATAAGTTAATAAATATACTTTGATCATCATTATTCTCCTTATCCAAATTATCACATTTATCTATTCAAGTCTTTTAAGCAAGTTTCCTTTGTGGTTGTGTCTCTGAGTTCCCATTCCCTCTGATTTCCCACCCTTGGGAAACAGTATTCTTATTCGGAGAAGTAGAATGAATTCCAAAAAGAAAATACATAAGATTTGGTGGTAAATATTAAGCTTCCTGTTAGAAATATTATGATTCTGTATGAAGTATGCTTCACTTTTTCATCAGTATCTTCTGGGCCACCTTAGATTATACTTTTGAAGAATACAGTTAATTACCTAATTAAATAATTAATGTATAGCCTATGTAAACGCAGTAGACTGTGTAAACTGAAGGTGCTTAAAAAATCTTGTTGAATCTATTATATATATTCAGTATATTTTTTGGTGAACTCTGGCGGGCATGTATTTTTTTTTTATCTATCAATTTATAGTTTCTGAACACTTAGGACATTCTCAAGCTCTTTGACAAAGCTAGTACAAAAGAGGATTTTTTGGATATATTTATATAGGATTTATCCAGCCCCCTAGAACAGTTGTCTGTATTTGTGAAAAGTGAGCATTTTATGAACAAATAAGCTTCAGCCCACCTTTTTTTGTTTTTTTGTTTTTTGCTTTAGTAAGGACCTCTCTGACAATCTAATACAACTAGGGATACTCTTCCCTAGGACATACACATTTAAAAATTTGTTGCATATAATCATAGGAGAATCCTTTCTCCTGTTCTCATTTATTCATTAAAGTATTGGTTCTTTTGACTATTACTTGGAAGGCCACTTAGATTAACTGAAGTTTACATTTACTGGAAAGACTCTTACATACTTCAAGAGGAAATATTTATGTAGTAGAAAGGACCCTCTGAAATATTAAGACTAAATTTGATCATAAGTGACAAAAACAAAGATAATCAAAGTTATTCATTTAATGAACTTCCTATCAAACCTGCTATAGCGAAAACCAAACCAACAAAAACTCTAAAAAAAATCTAAAAATTTTAGAATAGTCTTTTATGAATGCTGACCTGTTATTATGTTAGAAAACAAAATGTGGTTTTACTCACATGATGCAATTCAAGGGTATTCACCTGTACTCCCTGGTCATCTGTGAATAGGTTCCCAGTGCCCTTTAATCAGTTAGAATTATGGTTGGCTACCTTTGAAAGAAGTACAAAACAACAGTGGCTTAAAAAAGGTTAAAGTGGGACACCTGGGTGGCTCAGTCGGTTAAGCATCTGACTTCGGCTCAGGTCATGATCTCGCGGTCCGTGAGTTCGAGCCCCGCATCAGGCTCTGTGCTGACAGCTCAGAGCCTGGAGCCTGTTTCAAATTCTGTGTCTCCCTCTCTCTCTGACCCTCCCCATTCATGCTGTCTCTCCCTGTCTCAAAAATAAATAAACGTTAAAAAAAAATTAAAGGGGCGCCTGGGTGGCTCAGTCGGTTAAGCGGCCGACTTCAGCTCAGGTCATGATCTCGCGGTCCGTGGGTTCGAGCCCCGCGTCGGGCTCTGTGCTGACAGCTCAGAGCCTGGAGCCTGTTTCCGATTCTATGTCTCCCTCTCTCTCTGACCCTCCCCTGTTCATGCTCTGTCTCTCCCTGTCTCAAAAATAAATAAAAAAAAAACATTTAAAAAAAATTTAAAAAAAAAGGTTAAAGTATTTCTGTCACATGAGGATTCTGGAGGTAAGTCATTCAGAGTTAAGTGTGTCACACAAAGTGATCAGTCTAGTTGTTTTACAGTGCACTGTTTCTAGAATGGGCTTGTCAGAGTCCCAGTTGGCAGTCCCCATGTCGATGTTCCTGACAGTAGGATAAAAGCCGGAACAAAGAAGATGACCGTGGATACGTGTTTGCTTTCTTTTAAGGATGCTTCCTATGAGTTAATACACAGTATTTCTCCTTTCACCTCACTGGTCATATTGAGTCACATTGTGTTCCCTAGCTCAAGAGAGGCTGGGAGAAGTCCATTTACCTTGGACAGCCATGTGCCCAGCTCAAAGTGGGCAGTGGGACCTTTTAGGACAGTCAACTAGTGATCTGTATCACAGACTTGCCACTTTCCCAAGGCTACTTGTATCATCGTGGGTGTTCTGTGTTGCTGCCATGGTCTTAGGTAGCTGAAGCCTGTGACATGGACCTTGGGTATTCATCCAGGTTAGGGAAACAAGTCCCAGTCACCCATGTTGTCTGGGTGTCCTTCTCAGATGAGAAACGCACCCAAGGGATCCAGACAAATGAACTGTTTTGTTTGGGTGTTTTTATGTTTTTACATGTTTTAATATTCAAATCAAATTAAATGGGTATTTTTAATCTTACCCCCAAATCAGAATTTACCCCTGAACTTTGATATGTGTGTTCATAAGGAACAAAGTTTAATATTAGTCCTTTATTGGGGTACGTGGGTGGCTCAGTTGGTCAAGCATCTAGCTCTTGATTTCAGCCCAGGTCATGATCACGCTGACAGCGCAGAGCCTGCTCGGGATCCTCTCCCTCTCCTCTCTCTGCCCCTCCTCTGGACATGCTCTCTCTCTCAAAATAAATAAATAAACTTTAAAAAAAATTAGTCCTTTTCGGAGCATTCCAGAATATCTTTGTAAAGGCAATCGTTAAGTGACCAAGATGTAAAAAACTATTTCTTGTGGGATGCTGCTTCCCTATGTATCTCAGCTCAGTAGCACCTGCCTTTTGAAGATGTGCTAAGGGAATACTGTTTAGACTCTTTTCATACCCAGATAATAACTACATTTTTTTTAAATTTTTTTAACGTTTATTTATTTTTGAGACAGAAAGAGAGCATGAATGGGGGGAGGGTCAGAGAGAGGGAGACACAGAATCGGAAGCAGGCTCCAGGCTCCGAGCTGTCAGCACAGAGCCCGATGCGGGGCTCGAACTCGTGAACCACAAGAACATGACCTGAGCCGAAGTCAGACACTTAACCGACTGAGCCACCCAGGTGCCCCAATAACTACATTTTTAAAGTCAGAGTATAGATTTCTTTTTCTGTAAGATTTACAGCAGAAACAAATAATTGGTAGCTTTGCATGTAAAATTGGCATCTGTGTGCACACAACCCTGTTATGTGTGTGTGGTTGCCTGTTCTGTATTCACAGTGCTATTTGCATATTTTCTGATATTAATTTGCTCATCATTTGGTTTATAAAAATATGATTGACCTGAAATGTAGAGTGTTAGGTGGAGTCATACTTTTTCCTAGTTAGAAAAGCTTGCTTCGTATTTTCTTCCAGTGGCATTTGTATTATCAGAGCATAATGAGCATTAAGTTGTAATTCTTTAGTGCTGAGGATAAAACTAAATCAATTATATGAAATATAGATGGAATAAATGTACTTGATTATTATAGGATCTTCATTTCCTCTGGACTATATGTAATTTAGGGAGGGGTTAGGCTTGTTAGATCATAATTCCTAAGTAAAAGTTTGATGCTTCTGTTTCATCTCCTAGAAGTTTCTTACATTTAAAACCAGTATATTTTGAGGCGCGCCTCGGTGGCTCAGTCGGTTAAGTGTCCGACTTCATCTCAGGTCATGATCTTGTAGTTGGTGAGTTGGAGTCCCACCTTAGGCTCTGTGCTGTCAGTGCAGAGCCTGTTTGGTATTCTCTGCCCCTCCCCCACTCCCATTCATATTCACACACACACACTCTCTCTCTCTCTCTCTCTCTCTCTCTCTCTCTCTCTCTCTCTCTGTCTCAAAAATAAACATTTAAAAATACCTAAACAAAACTAATATATGTTTATATTCTTCAAGATTAATTCCAATTTTGTGGTTTCTATTTTCTTCTCTCACAAGTTTGTCTTTTATTTCGTGTTTAATTGTGGAAATGTTATGTTTAATGATCATATATTTTCAAGCCCCATAAATTACCTAGAAGTGGCTCAGTGCTTTAGAATGTCCTAATGATTTAGTGGGGTGTGCACTGTGGGTGGCCTTGCCAGTTCTAGAACTATATGTGGTAGTAACCCAGAATTCTGATGATAGTCGGAAAAAAACTAAAAAGCTTCTTCTAGTCTTGGAACAAGAGGACAAATCTTGTCTTGGTTTAGACTTATACTAGGAGTTGCCTGAGAGACCACCTCTGAACTCCCACCCTGAAGGTGCTAAATATACTTGGTAGATGGCCCAGTTGTCACATCCAAATGTGGACTGGCTGTAATTTGACCATTTTAAAGGACAAAGCAAGAAGATGAATTTCTGGCCTTATCTTCCTCTGCTGCCCAACATCAATTGAAGTAATCCTTGTTGGCCTCACAGAACCGTCAAATGTGAGAATAAAGTACTACTCCCTTTAAGCCAAAGAGTGGATGCCTGTTGTACACCTTTTAATTTCATGGCTGTGGGAGCCATAACCATGTCAGCATGCTAGGATTTAATTTTCCCTCTGTGATTAAAAAAAAAAAAAAAAAAAACCCACAAGTTACAGATCTAGCCTACAGGGTGTGTGTTTTCCAATGTTCCATATGCCATCCTCTCAACCCAGCAATGAATTCTACTTTTAAGTTCATTGGAAGGAAACCATTTGTCAGGGTGATTATATTAGTTCAGGTACAGTACAAAATTACAGTGATCCAAATGAGGTAACCTCTCTCCCATATAGTTGGCAGCTCTCTTTCATGAGGTCAGGCACACACCCGGGCTGGTAGGTGCCTCTACCATAACTCACTCATGGCTTCCATGGTTGGCTAGTCGTCATCATTTCTAGCCCACAAAAAAGGAAAAGAGTGACAACCAGGGCGAGCGATTTCCTTTTAAGTAAATGGCATGAAAATTGTACACATCACTTCTGCTCAAATTCTGTTGGCAAGAACTTGGTCATATGGCACATCTGGTTTCAAGAGAGGATGGAAATCGTTTTTTGATGGGTGGCCATGTGCCCAGGTAATCTGTATTACTATGAAGCCCCGGGAAATGCAGGGCTGAGGTTAAGTAGTATCCTGCTACGCTGATGAAACTAAGATGGTGTCCTTTGGCCATCTAGATTTTTCAAGGAGAATTTTGCAGGGGAAAATGATGTCAAGCAGTATTATCACTGCTCAAAATGAATGGTCTCATTTTCTAGTGAATTTAGAAGCGTTCAGTAAAATAACTGAAGCAAAGTGAAAGCATTTGCCTTAAATTAAGAGACTGGCAAACGCCAAATGGTCAGTCTCCTATTACCCCCTCCTAGGATGGGCAGCCATGCTTAAAACTGCATGTTACCCCTGTCCGAGATCTCCTGCCAAGTTTTGTGCAAGATTATCGAAAACTCAAACCCTTGCCCTTGGAAACCATACAGAGGGAGAATCAACGATTTTTCTTCTCTCCCAGGATACACTTGAAGCGTGTTCCAAGGAGCAGGAGTTTAAAAGCATCCTCTTTTCTCTGTGCTACTTCCACGCTTGTGTCGCCGGGAGACTAAGGTTTGGCCCCCAGGGCTGGAGCCGCAGCTATCCTTTCAATCCTGGAGACCTCACCGTCTGTGCAGGCGTCCTCTACAACTACTTAGAGGCAAACCCTAACGTAAGTGCCAGTGGTCAGATAACCTCTTCCAAAGAGTGTACTGAATCTGTCAGTCTTTGGCCACTATCAAATGGACCGTAATTTCTCTTCTGAAGCTATTATTGAAATAGCTGACACTATATATGCATCTTCTGCCAAGTGTGAAAAGAAACCAGATCAAAGGTTTTCCAGCAGTGGATGCTCGAACTTCATAAGATAGGTCAAACCAGTTCTACATCAGCAGCTTAGTGCATAAAAAAAAAATGTCCTTCATTATGTTAACAAAAACAGTGGTTTACATGTGCATATATGCCAGATTCATTAGGCAGGTAATGAAGCATTTGCACAAATGTAATTACATACAGCAATTCTGACAGTTCATAACACTGCATTAATAATCACTACAATTAGTTCTTATGATGGAAGCAATTTACAGCGCGTCACATGTATAAATAATGGTGCATTTCCTGCATATGTCATTATTATGTATTAAGGATGCCACCTTGTTGTGACTTTCTCAGTAATGTTCCCCTTGATTGGAAGTTAAAGGTAGATGAATGATTTTATTTCATAGCTAAAATGTGTTTTACAGGTGGGGATGGGAATGCCTCATCAAGAACATTTGTGCAAACTCTTGTAAACCCAGTGATTGGATTTCCAAACGGAAGAACCATTTGTAAGGATTTTCTGGCTTAGTCTTCACAAAAGAAACTTTTTCCATTAAGTTCAATCTGTTCAAATTGAGATCTATTTGTCAAAAACAACCGGGTGTTGTGCTCTGGACAACAACACCGTTCTATAAGTTTCTAGAACTCCTCCATATTTCTGTGTCTTAAGGTTTGCTTTATGTTCTTCTGGTAGCCGTTGTTACAATTTTTGTTATCAACTCAGTTTTCTCAAGCTTTAGAGGTGATTTGACTGCTATCAGAATAGGTACACTTAGTATATCATGTGGGTTGCTCTCCCAAACAACATATTTTGAGCAGGTTGTAACCACAATATATGGTTTTAATATGGTATGTGATGATCAGCATTCCATATCTATCATTTTTTAAATGTATAAAATTTGAGCATATTTTGACTTTCCTAATAAGTAATATTCTGTGTTGATCTTACCACGTTTTCTTTAAAATGTCACATGTAAGGTTGGCTACTACAGTAGTTCTGGCTAGAAAGTGAAATGGACCACTTAAAACTTTCATACAAGTCCATACTGAGGCTGAGACCAAGAGTATTATCCCATTTCAGCTGAATCCTGTTCACAGGAGAGTTCGAAATGAAGGGGAGAAGGAGAGGAACGGATTCCTGTCTCTCTCCAGCTCTCACATCCTGAGAGGTGGCAACCCCAGGGAACCAAGTGGGTCCTGTCTGCCACTGCCCCCAGTGGTGTTCCTGGATCAACACAGCTTTCGGATTTTGACACCCTTTGCTCTCTCAGATGTCTAGACCCAAGTCATTTACCACGCATGGTGAAGCAAGTTACCAGGATTTGGGAGTTAAGTTATTATGTACACGGAGTTAGGTGGTACAAATTGCACTTTTCAGGAATGCGTATGTAAAAAAGAATAGTTCCCTGGCTGATTAAAATCTTGAGGGAGATACATATCAGACGGTAGAATGCCTAATGGGTATTACTTCAACGTACTCAGAGAAATGAAATGGAGAGGTCTTCGTTTCCCGTCCATTTCAGAAGGACAGGATGGAAGGTGCCCGAAGGGAGCATGGTACAGTCCACTCACCTCTCTCATTGCTCACTCACATCAGACCGGCTTAAAAGAAAGACATATTTGAGGTCCATTTATTCAAATTCAAATAAACTTGTAGCAAGTACATTGGAATAGTTGAAGCAATTTTACTTGTTCTGTCACATCATGCAACAAATGAAGGCTATAATTAAGTTTTTACTTGAACTGTTGGGAGGCAATCTACTGCCCTTGAGGGTATAAAGGTTCCTGTCTAGAAAGGCTTCATCACAGACTGGCATGTTTTGCAAACCCAGAGGAAGCTAAAGGGGGGCAGAGAGAGACTTCAAATCCCGTGAAGCCAAATAAAGAGATACCGTTATTTCTTGAATACCACATGGTACAATCATTAGTTCCAACCCTCAGAACAGTCATGTAGGCCAGTCATGCCATAAACCCAGCCCTCACATCAGTCTGTAGCAAGGGGATTGGTCTGCCTGGATTTTTGCAAGGTAATAGAGGTGTAAATGCACCCCAAATTCAGATTGTGTAGTATTTTCTTTCTTTGCCTAGATGAGATCATAAAATGTGCTCTAAATCAGATCATAAAAACATGTCATACCTGAAAGGCCCTGCAAAGTTATACCTTTTCTTAATTTTTAGATGAGATATTGAATGTTTAAAGTTTACCTACATGACGTGTTCTAGGAACAATTGCTTTAAAATCTGCATCAAAAGTTCATTGTTGGGGTACTTGGGTGGCTCAGTTGGTTAAGCATCCGACTTGGGCTCAGGTCATGATCTCACGGTTCATCGGTTCGAGCCCCACACTGGGCTGCGAACTGACAGTGTGGAACCTACCTGGGATTCTTTCTTTCCCTCTCTCTCTCTGCCCCTCCTCCGCTCGCAGGAGGACACGCATAAGCGCGTTCTCTGTCTCAAAATAAATAAGATTTAAATCACACTTCCTTTGAAAAAAAAGTTCAGTATTAGTGACTTTTCACTGAATGTATTAAAACACACTGAAAAGAATTCTCTCAAATTCTATGGAGAAACCTAAACAATTTCTGAACCTCTTTTAAATGTTCCTGTTGATGGAGATTTGAGGGAACGCTGTGTTAGAGGAGCTTGTAGAGAGGCATGTGCTGCTAGTTGACCACTCTGAGACCGTTGCACAAGGCCTGGAAATGAACACTTGTGTGATCTCCCTCCCAGGTCCCGTGGGAAGATCTCCGTTATCTCTTTGGTGAGATCATGTATGGGGGACACATCACAGATGATTGGGATCGCAGACTGTGTCGGGTGTATTTGGACAAATTCATTAATCCATCTCTGGTAAGGCACTTCCAATTGATTTTACAGAGAAGAAAATTCTAGTAAGATTTTTTTAACTAATGTCACTATATAAATACTTAAATATTACTGAGGCGTCGTGGCCTTTTGTGAGTATATTCTGGCCTACCATCAAGGAGTTTAGAAATGTGTTAGAAATTGTGCAGAGTCTTGGGCTCCATCCCAGAGCTATGGAATCAGAATCTGTTTCACCAAGACCTCCTGGGTGATGTCTGTGCGCGTCTGCTGTGCTGTGCCCAGGTGAAGGGCACATTCACCGACTGTCCGGATCTTTGGAATAACCCTGGACGGTATGCAGAACTGACACTGTTAGCCTATTTTATCAGGAGACACTGAAGCGTGGCTTGCCCCAGGACAACCCATTCCCATGGGCAAGAGCTCCAGCCAGAAGATAGGTATACTGATTTCAATTTGGGGTTCTAATATAAGTGAAATTTATAGTTTTCTCCCCGTCACAGAAGCCATGGAGTATTCTAAATTTTGATCACTAACTCTTAACTATGTACATCCTCAGGAAAAATGTGATGTGAGAACTCAGTTTTTCTGTCTGTGAGGAAGGGTAGAGTACCCACTGTACTGGAAGTTGAAAGAGACCACACTCCTTTTCCTATTTCTCATTTTACCAACCCAATATCTGGACAGATCAAATAAGCACTCAGTTTGCATCCAGGCTGCATTCCTGGAAAACATGCTCAGTCCCTGTTTTCCATATTGAAATAACTACAAGTGGTGGCCACACTTTTTTTTCATGCTCTCTCACCAAGGCCTCCATGTTCATGGCCGTTGCCTTATTTCTTAGAAATGCAAGGCACCCTGTACTATGCCATCTTTGTTTTTGCTTGAACAAGACACCAACTGTGTTTAACATAGTGCCAATGTAACTTCTTTGACATTGGCCATGGAATTTCTTTCTAGATGGGTCTCCTGAGGCAAGGGAAACAAAAACAAAAATAAACTGTTGGGACATCATCAAAATCAAAAGCTTCTGCACAGTGAAGGAAACAATCAACAGAACTAAAAGGCAACCTACAGAATGGGAGAAGATATTTGCAAATGACATACCTGATAAAGGGTTAGTAGCCAAATTATACAAAGAACTTATAAAACTTAACACTCAAGAAATGAATAATCCAATTAAAAAATGGTCAGAAGAAGGGTGCCTGGGTGGCTCAGTCAGTTAAGCATCCAACTTCAGCTCAGGTCACGATCTCCCAGTTTGTGATTTTGAGCCCCACATCAGGCTCTTTGTTGACAGCTCGGAGCCTGGAGCCTGCTTTGGATTCTGTGTCTCCCTCTCTCTCTGTGTCCTCCTGGGTTTGTGCTCTCTCTCTCTCTCAAAAGTAAGTAAATAAACATTAAAACAAAAAGGGCAGAAGACATGAACAGACACTTTCCCAAAGAAGACATACAGATGCCCAACAGATAAATGAAAAGGTGCTCAACATCACTGATCACCAGGGAAACACAAATGAAAATGACAATGAGGTATCACCTCACACTGTCAAATGACTTAATAACATAAGAAACGAGGTGTCGTCAAGCATGTGGAAAAAGGGGAACCCTCTTACACTGTTGGTGGGAATGCAAACTGGTGCAGCCACTCTGGAAAACAGTATGAGGTTTCCTCAAAAAGTTAAAAATAGAACTACCCTATGATCCAGCAATCTTACTACTAGATACTTACCCCCAAAATACAAAAATACTAATTCAGAGGAATAAATGCATCCTGTTGTTTATAGCAGTATTATCTACAATAGCCAAATTATGGAAACAGCTCAAGTGTTCATTGACAGATGAATGGATAAAGATGTGGTATATATATATATATATATATATATATATATATATATATATATATACACACATACATACACATACACACACACACACATACACACACACATACACATACACATACATACATACAATGCAATATTACTCATAAAAAAAGAATGAAATCTTGCCATGTGCCAACAATGTGGAGGCATTTAGAGAGTACTAGGCTAAGTGAAATAAGTCAGAGAAAGACCAATACCATATGATTCCATATGGAATTTAAGAAACCAAACGAGCAAACAGAAAAAAAAAAAGAGGCAAACCAAGAAACAGACTCTTAGCCATAGAGAATAAACCGATGGTTATCAGAAGGGAGGTGGGTGGGGGGATGACTAAAATCAGTGATGGGGATTAAGGAGTGCACTTGTGATGAGCACTGGGTGATGTATGGAAGGGTTGAGTCACTATATTGCATACCTGAAACTAATATTACATGGTATGTTAACTGGAATTTAAATAAAATAAAATATGCCAAGGACTGTAAACATATAATAGAAAGTAATGCCATATTTTTTAATGGTTTGAGCAACCTCCTGTTCATAATTTCTCTGAACTTCATCTCCTAAAAGCATTACATAATTTTGATACCCTTCCTTTGAAGGGTATTTTGAGAAGTAATATAATCACATATAAGAAAATAGGTTATATTGTATGTAATCTAATATAGAAAATTGGGGACAGATTTTTTTTTTTTTTTGGCTACTTTTAATGTTAAACAATTTGGGAACAATGCAAAAAAAACACAAAAAACAAAAACAAAAAAAACTTTGCTGCTGTGTGACCATTATTTGTTTTTTTTGTGGAGAGTCTCCTGGTCTTTCCTTAGTTCTAATGAGCAGGATTTCACAGGTCAGAAAGACACTTTCAATTTAATACAATTGGAAGTCACTCCGCAGAAGAGGTCTGGGAGTAGGTTTCCATGGAGATGGGAAAGATAAACAGTGTTGGGCATGCGACCTTTACAGAGGTTGGTTTCTCCAAATGATGGTGGAGGTCAAGGGGCAGAGTGAGAAGCTCCTGCTGATGTTCCCTCTCAGGCTCTGGCCTGAGGATAGGGAGCCAATTACTGTTGCCAAACTAGGCAGTCCATTAACCTTCACAAGGCTGAGCTCCCATTCACAGAGTTGTACAATACATAAGAGACGATAGAACCTCAGGAACGGCACTGGAGTGTGTGTGAACCCTTTAGAAATTCCCGTATCCACTCTTCCATGCAGATCTGCTGACGTTTCCAGGATCGAAATGCTTCTTTTGCAGGGAGGGCACCTGGCAGGCTCAGTGGGTGGAGCACGTGACTCTTGATCTCTTTGAGTTCCAGTGCCATGTTGGGTGTGATTACTTAAATATGTAAATAACCCTTTAAAAATAAATAGATAATTTAAAAAGAAAGAAATGGGGGCGCCTGGGTGGTGCAGTCGGTTAAGCGTCCGACTTCAACCAGGTCACGATCTCGCGGTCCGGGAGTTCGAGCCCCGCGTCAGGCTCTGGGCTGATGGCTCGGAGCCTGGAGCCTGTTTCCGATTCTGTGTCTCCCTCTCTCTCTGCCCCTCCCCCGTTCATGCTCTGTCTCTCTCTGTCCCAAAAATAAATAAATGTTGAAAAAAAAAAAAAAGAATAGTGAAGATAATTCTGTACAAGAAGAACAAAGAAGAGACATGCCTTACCAAATATCAAAACATATTAGGAAGACAGAATAATTACTGTGGTTTTAAAACAGAAAAATAGGGGCGCCTGGGTGGCGCAGTCGGTTAAGCGTCCGACTTCAGCCAGGTCACGATCTCGCGGTCCGTGAGTTCGAGCCCCGCGTCGGCTCTGGGCTGATGGCTCAGAGCCTGGAGCCTGTTTCCGATTCTGTGTCTCCCTCTCTCTCTGCCCCTCCCCCGTTCATGCTCTGTCTCTCTCTGTCCCAAAAATAAATAAATGTTGAAAAAAAAAAAAAAGAATAGTGAAGATAATTCTGTACAAGAAGAACAAAGAAGAGACATGCCTTACCAAATATCAAAACATATTAGGAAGACAGAATAATTACTGTGGTTTTAAAACAGAAAAATAGGGGCGCCTGGGTGGCGCAGTCGGTTAAGCGTCCGACTTCAACCAGGTCACGATCTCGCGGTCCGTGAGTTCGAGCCCCGCGTCGGGCTCTGGGCTGATGGCTCAGAGCCTGGAGCCTGTTTCCGATTCTGTGTCTCCCTCTCTCTCTGCCCCTCCCCCGTTCATGCTCTATCTCTCTCTGTCCCAAAAATAAATAAACGTTGAAAAAAAAATTTAAAAAAAAATAAAAAGAAAGAAATGCATCATTTGCTGTCTTGCCTCCGCCCCAGACAGTGCTGCCTTCTCAACTCAACAAAGGAAGTTAAAAGCACTTACTGACTTGGTGTCAGATGCTGCAAAACCCCAGTTATTCTGTTCGCTTGCACATGTTTCCTGCTCTTGCTTTTTATAGTAGGAACTTGATCTAACACTTGTGCATTTGCAGGAAGTCTTTTCACTACTTCTCATGTGGGTTAACTTATTTAGAAATTAGTATCTCTGGTTGCACTGATACATGATCAAGAGAGCAAACCATTATTGGTGTGGGATTTAAAATTTCCCTCGGAATGTATTCAGTGGTATTGCCCTTTAGGATGCTGAGTGAGTTTCTTGCTGGGTAAGTGAGGTTGCACTGGGAAAGGGTTCCCTGACAGCAGTGTGCCTTAGGGGGTCTCTGGCCAGAGTTAGGGAATTATTATTAATTATTCTTCCATGTAAGGTGTATATTTGGCAATGCTAAACAGGTGAGACAGTAAGTTACTTTTGAAAAATAAGGTATCAGGGCACCTGGGTGGCTCAGTCGGTTGAGCGTCTGACTTCGGCTCAGGTCACGATCTCACGGTTCGTGAGTTCGGGCCCCGCATCAGGCTCTGGGCTGATGGCTCGGAGCCTGGAGCCTGCTTCCGATTCTGTGTCTCCCTCTCTCTCTGCCCCTCCCCATTCATGCTCTGTCTCTCTCTGTCTCAAAAATAAATAAACATTAAAAAAAAAAAAAAGAAAAAATAAGGTATCAGGTCACCCAAAAGCTGGAGGGTATTATGCTAAGTGAAATAAGAGAAAAACAGATAACATGTTTTCACTTGTATGTGGATCTTGAGAAACTTAACAGAAGACCAGGGGGGAAGGGAAAGGAGAAAAATAGTTACAGAGGGAGGAAAGGAGGCAAACCATAAGAGACTCTTAAATACAGAGAACAAACCGAGCGTGATGGGGGGCAGGGGAGAGGGGAAAATGAGTGATGGGCATTGAGGAGAGGGCACTTGTTGGGATGAGCACTGGGTGGGGCGCCTGGGTGGCTCAGGTCATGTTCTCACAGTTCATGAGTTTGAGCCCTGTGTCAGGCTCTGTGCTGACAGCTCAGAGCCTGGAGTCTGTTTCAGATTCTGTGTCTGCCTCTCTCTCTCTGCCCCAACTCTGTGCGTGCACACACACACACACACACTCTATCTTTCTGTCTCTGTCTCTCTCGCTGTCTCTCACTCTTTCTCTCTCAAAGGTAAACATTAAAAAAAAACTGTTCTGGTAATATAGGGTAACAATTAGGAGGCTGAGCTCTGAAATAAACAATACTAGCGTTCACATTCGATTCCCCCTGTATTTGCTTTAAGACACATCTCCTGAGCCTCAGTTTCCTCATCTACAAAACAACCATTGTCAGGTTTGAACATTAGTACAAGGTTAGAGCAACATGCTAAAAATGGAAGGTATTTTATCTATAAGTATAAAGTTTCATGATATGTATTTCATACTTGACTATCATCTATGATTATAACAATGAAAACCATTTATTAAAAACCTGCTCTGTGCCGGAGGTCAGTACTACACAATTCATGAGTATTATTTCTTCTCCTCACCATTATCGTGCAAAATGGGTATTGATATCCCATGTAATCAAAAAAGAAAGCCAGATTCACAGAGGTCGCACAGTTGGTAAGTAGCTAAACCAGGATTTGAACTCACAATCAGACTCCCCAGAGCACAGACTTTGTCTGCAGTGTGCTACATCATTGCGAGAGCAGATCTGTTTGCGGTATCTGGGGCATAGGTCAACAAAACACTGACTCGTGTCTGCACTGTGCATGGAGGGTGCCACAGGGTCGTGTCGCAAACAAAACCTGACAATCCAGGAGACCAGAGCTCTAGCTTCTGGTTCTGCCACTAACTTGCTGTCCAGCTTTGTGCAGGACCTCTGTGTGCCTCAGTTTATTCACTTGTAAAATGAAGGTACTGTCCACAAAATCACTAATGCACCTGTCAGCTCTAAAGACATCATGATAATATAATTTAACTTCGAGTGATTTCTGAAAATTCCTCACAGCACTTTGAGGCCATGGCATTTAGGGAAAGTACACTCGTTTAGACTCACAGTAAACTCGGAACTTCTTGTCATATACTTTGAGAGACGGCAGAAGAGGTGAGTCTTATTAAATACCAGAATACCAGGGGCGCCTGTGTGGCAGAGTCAGTTAAGTGTCTGACTCTTGGTTTTGGCTCAGGTCATGACCTTATCATTCGTGACAATGAGCCCAGAGTCGGGCTCTGTTCTGACCCCATGGCCCCATGGAGCCTGCTTTGGATTCTCTCTCTCCCTCTCTCTCTGTCCCTCCCCTGCTTGTTCTCTCTCTCTCTCTCTCTCTCTCTCTCTCTCTCTCTCTGTCTCAAAATGAATAAACTTAAAAGGTAATAAAAAAAAATAAATGCCAGAATATCAGAAAGCAAAATGTAAGAAGGACAACAGTCATACAGAGTCAACAGAGAGGCAGGATTCTGGCTTTCCCAATGTCTAATAACTGCGCCTGCCACTGATTTCTCCAACAAGGACTTCAAATCCTTGATTTTTTTTTCATTAAGTGGAGGCTTGTTCTCCTTGAGTATGATCCCATTTTTTTTTTAAATAGCTTTATTGAGATAAATTGAAACTTCCCAATCTCAGTTGGACTATCCACGGGTTTTTTTGCAGCTCTTACCATAGTCTGTTGTAGAACACCTCATCCCCCCAAAGAAACCCCATACCCATTAGGAGTCACTCAACATCCTCTCCCCAACTCCCCAACCCCAGGCAACAACTAATCTTTTTGTCTCTTTAGATTTGCCTATTCTGGACATTTTCTATAAATAGAGTGGTAGGATATGTACCCTTCTGTGTTCACTTTCACTTAACGTTTTCAAGGTTCACCCATGCTATAGGTAACATGTCAGTGCTTCCTTTTTATGGCCAAATAGCAGTCCATCGTATGGATACATTTTCTTTATCTGTTCTTCAGTTGACGGACATTTGGGTCGTTTCCAATTTTTGGCTATCATGAATAATGATGCAAATGAACATTTATGAACAAGTATCTGTGTGGGCATGTGTTTCCATTTCCCTTGAGTATAGACCTAGCAGTGAAATTGTTGGATCGTATGGTAACTCTGTTTAACATTTGAAGGAACTGCCACACTAGTTTTCCAAAGTGGTTGTACCATTTTATATCCCTGCCAGCAATGTATCAGTGTTGTACTCTCTCCATAGCCTTGCCAACACCCTTGTTCCCATTTTTTTAAGCCATCTCGGTAAGTGTGAAATGGTATTGCATTGTGGTTTTGATTGGCATTTCTCTGAACGCTAATAACGTGGAGCATCTTTTCATGTGCTGATTGAGAGTTTGTTTATCTTCTTTGGAGAAATGTCTCTTTAGAACTATTGATTCTTTGAGGAGTAACAGTAACCTTCTCAAAAGCCCTGTCCCAAAGGCAAGATAGTGGTCGGTATGCAGAGAGCTGTACAGTTCTGACCCCGTCCACAAGCAGGAGCTTTTCATGAAGGCCTTGAGTGGGAAGGGATTCAGAACCAGGAGTCCTTGAACACACTGAAATCTTTACAGTGTTCTTAAAGGAGAAAGAGAACACACACATATGTACCCGTATCAACTAAAACTCACTTCTCAAACTTTGACATCGTGGTAGGAATTTAGAGTGGAACTTTCTTCAGGTTGTCTTTTTCCTTCCGGAAAATCAAAATGTACCTGAATGTTCCTAGGACGCAGAAAAGACTCAAATTAACGTAAAAGTCTACTTACGGCGTGCCTAGCTGTTTGCACACATGTAAATTCCCACAGCCACTATCAGTAGGCTGCTGTGAGGAACATCACTTCACTGATAAGATTGCAACTCAGATAAACTGTCATTTTGAAAGGCCACCAGCAACCAAACCTTTCAGGGATGGGAACTGAACCACATCTGGCTGGCTGTAAACCTCAAGCCCTTACCTTTCCTTTGTGGCTCTTTTGTTTTGCTCATTAACGAACATATAAAAGGCACTTTGGGCCTGTTTGTAAAGACTGCTCGTCTCTCCAGAAAGTACAGCCATTTGCATTCCCACCAGCACTGTAGGAATATGCGCTGAAACAAATTTGCAGTCCCCATGGCATTTTAACGTTTTTAAGTGGTTCCACTTTTGGGTTTGTGTCTTTGCTTAAAACTCTGTTTTTAATTGAAAGGCAATTTAACTGTGGCTCTTAAAATTTCAACAGTCTAGTGAGCACCATCGGGGAAGACCAGGTCCTTGTTTTTAGAGAATAAAGTTTGGTTTGTATGTATTCTAACTTTTGGTTTCATTATTGGTATTTTGTGCCCATATTTTTATTTTGACTAATTTATCTTGTAGAATAAAAACGTGAGTTGAACTGTCCCTCACAGTTCTGTTTTGGTCACCCTGAATCAGTGAGATGACAATTGATTATTCTGATATATAAATGTGAAATGATAGAAAATGCAGATCAATGAGTGAAACAAACCAAGCTAATAGATGCTGGTGGGGAAGATGGTCCGAGCTGCTCCTTCTCATACGCATTGGTCAAGATTTCTGTTTGTCACAAAATAAAAGACTAGATTAACTTGGAAATCTTCCTAGTGCAAAAGAGAAATGCTGACTCAAATATTTAAAAAGGCTTTGGAATTCACAGCCAGCCACTGAGCATTGTCTCTGAGGCTGCAGGCTCTCTAGGAAACCTGGACTTGCAGGTCTGAGCAGGAACAAACTGCCATTATTCACAGGTGACATGCTTGTGAAGAAAATCACTTCTTTTGTCCCCCATCAGACTGAGTCCCTTAAGAACTAGGTTATATGAACCTTTTATATTTCCAAGGCTTGTTGTGGTATACTAGGTGATGAGTACTTAGTACTGAATAAACATTTGTGAATATTCACTTTGCCTCTGGGTGAGAGTGAGGGGACCAGATGGCACAACATACAAAATTGGAGAGAAAAACCCCGATTTCAGAAAATGACTTAGAAAATCTAAGCCTAAAATAGCTCCATTAGGTGAGTGTTAAAAGTCACACGCCTCTGTACATTTAAGCACGTGGAGCCAGAATTAATAGCAAGAGAGATTAGGAAAATCAAAACAGGTTTGTTAGGGTCCCTGGCGACTAAAAAAACATCAGGAAAAAATCTGAGATTATGCTGAGTGAGGTAGTCCATTCTAAGTACTTGACTGACTCTGTTCCTGGCTGGGAAGAGAATCATGTCCGTAAATTCTTTTGTCACCTTTTGAAGAACTGTATTCACATAACTTAGGTTTGGTATTGCTCTTTACATTGCCTTTCTTTAGATCCTTCCTCTATGTGGAATGTCTTCCTCTACCGCAGCCTTAATGAAGTACATGGGTATGATAAATGCCTCCTCGCTCCCGCCGTTCATTCATTAGGCACCTGTGTACTGAGTATGTGCCAACACCGTCAGTATGTGCCAACACCGGTCCCGGGTCTGTGGATCTGGAGGCGAGCAGTGTGGACTCTACCCTGAGTGGTTCAAAGGCATGAGGAAGTGTCACTGAGCTGACTCTTTGTAGATAGTGCCCTCTAAATTGTTACTTACATATACACACTCCTGTTTATTCAGTATGAGTACATAGAACTCTGTATCGTGTAAAAAATAACTTGAAGAGTATTATGGCAAGTGCATACATTAGGAAAGTAAAACCTATAGAGCCATACTAAAATGCGTTCAGAATTAAGATTTAAATCAAACATCTTGCCTGGGGAAGTTACTCCTAATCTCCATTTCTGTCTACAAAATGTTTGCAGATGTGTGGGATAATCAGTGACTTGAAGCATTTGATGGGGTGACTAGTACACAGCAGATGGTTCAGCTGTGTTCAGGTACCATGTTGCCCTGGGCAAACTGTGGACTAAGGCTTCTCGGGGCAGGGATTCATGTGTGTTCCTTGGACTCCTCCCCAGAGGTCAGCCTGGTGCCAAACACAGGGCCAAATGATCAAATTACAAAAGGGTTGTGAAACATTTTAGAGAGCCCACTACCTATCCAGCATTGCACCGGGACCTTCTTGTTAAGAGCGTTCTCAAAATATTTTAGGATGCGAAGATTCATGCCCAATTAGACTTGGAATAATTGACTCTGTTCCTTTGTGGTCGAAGGTGGAAGATGAACTGACGCTGGCCCCAGGATTTGCAGCCCCACCTAATCTAGATTATTCAGGCTACCACCAGTACATAGAGGAGAGGCTTCCTCCAGAAAGCCCAGCACTGTATGGCCTCCACCCAAATGCTGAAATAGAATTCCTGACGGTGATGTCGAACACTCTCTTCAGAACTTTGCTGGAGATGCAGCCCAGGAATGCACTCGTCAGTGAGGAGCTGGGGCAGTCCACGGAAGAAAAGGTAGAGGGTCTTTCTTTTTTTGTGGAACTAATGTTGCGTGTACAACTAAATGAATTTCTCCCTTTCTATACAACTATCTCACCACCACCTAGATCAAAATACATAACATTTCCAACACTCAGGGTCAGTATATCCCTCCCTCTCCCATCTAAAGGTAACTACTCATCTTACCTCTGTCACCATAGGTTAGCTTTGCCTGTGTTTGAACTTCAAATACATGCATTCATGCACTGTGTACTTATTTAGGTCTGGCTCCTTTCATTCTGTGTTATGTTTGTGAGATTTCACCCATGTTGTTGCATGGGCTAGTGATTCATTTTTGTTTCATATTCTATTGTATGAATATGCCATTTTTTCTTCATTCTATAGTAGATGGATGTTTGGGTTCTTTCTAGCTTTTCACTATTACGAATATCCCAGCCATGAACATTCTTGTAATCCCTTGTCACCCAGCACTGGCAACTCCCAGAGGCGTCCACTCATACTTCTTACCCTCTCTGCTGAGAAGTGGAATTGCTGGATCACTGGGTGTAACATGTAGTTTCAGTCGATATTCCCAAGCAGTTTTCAAAAGTGCTTGTACCACTTACACTCCCACCAGCAGTGTGCAAGTGTCCCCTGTTCTCTTTCCTTGAGGTTTTGTGAAAGGTAGTATTTATTTCATCATGGTTTTAACTTTGCATTTCTTAGTCAAGGGGTGATGCTGAATATCTTTTCATGGGGTTATAGCCATGTGGATAGAATCTCATGTGAAGTACCTGTTCCAGTTGCTTGCCCATTTTTTAAAAAATTGTTGTCAATGTTTTTCTTACAGATTTGTAAGGACTCTGTTCTCAACGTGTATCCTTTGTCAGATAGATGTATGGCAAACCTCTTCTCCAAATCTGTGACTTGCTTTTTTATTGTGTGTTTTTGGCTCTGTCATTTTATGATGTCTTTATTAGATTATCTTGGGAGACTGGCATTGGTTTTTTTTGTTGTTGTTGGTTTGTTTTGCTTTTAGCGTTATTCTTTTGAAGGTATCTATTGCCTAGAATGATGGGGATGAGAAATAGACATCAAATGCTACCTTTTTTTGCATTTAGATTAAAATCTTATTTCTCGTTAACTTAAAACCTTACTAGTTTATTTTTCCCCATGTAAATTAGCCCGTATTCCCCTCTCACAATTATTAATCAGGATTTGAGGGACAAGGATAGGTTGTTGGAACACACTCTCAGATTTCCTTATCATGAGGTCTCAGGAATTTTCTGTATTATTTCTTGAAATATGGCCATTTGTTGAGGCACTGGTTGTCATTTAGAGGCTTTAGGATTTGTTGTGTGGTGTTTTATCCCATATACTAACATCTCCCTTATCTGAATGTTACACTTTTTTTTTTTTCTTAAGAAGATGAAAAAGAAAAAATCACCCATTTGGCAAAAGCTATAGTATTAATACAAGCAGAGAGGTAGATGAGGTCTTCATTTTGTTTTTTGGGCTTCATTCTTTCCAACAAAGAAGCTGACCGTTAAACCAGAAACTACAAAGCAAACCTCTTGAGATACCTCAACACCCCAAATAGGCAAACAGATTGTAGCAACGAATTTATTGAGTGCTTACTATATGCTAAGCACTTAAGAAAGTGCTTTAGGAAGAAACCATTTAATTCTCAATAGCTCTGAGTAGTATCAGGATCCCTGTAACAGAATTAAGTTTAGGTGATTTGCTAGACAGCTAGAAAGGGCCAATGAAGGAAACCAAACTCCAGCTGATTCCAAAAGCCACCCCTTTACCTAACTTGCCTACTACACTGTTTTGTACTTTGTGCAGCTATTGTAGAGGAATAAGACTGCAGGACCTGAAAAATTACCTGCCGGGCGCTAAAGCAACTTGCTGTTAATGCTGTCAGAACTGTAGGCAGTAATCCCAGAAATCAGTGGGAGAGGGAAAGTGGCCTGGGGCTGAAGACAGACAGCACTATCTTCACTCTCTTGTCTACTTTAGGTATTTGTTGGTTTTCCGTAGGTCCGTGAGACCGGATAGACTAAACATGCACATTGAACTACTGTATGCATCTTTGCGTCTTTAATGTATAAGTTTTTTATGTCTTCAGGGCAATAAGTAAAGAAGACAGAGGCTTCCTCGTTGTTGAAAACGTTGATCTAAACTGCTTCCCCAAATTTTAGGCTGTGTCAGTTGGAAAGGGCAACATCATAAAGTCACCAGAATTAGCTCAAGTTTAAAGGGCATTTTTGGTTTGTGTGACTTTCAAAATGATTTTTTTTTTAATTAGCGGATTACAAAATGTAATACCCAGATGTTGGGGTTCCACTTCCTCTGATTCTGTCTTGACACGCACAAGTGAAATGGAATTCATGACAGTTCTTCAACTCCCCAAATGCTACCAGTGAAAAAACTACAAATAGTAGCTCCTCCCTGGTGGGATCTAAAGGGGAGGGGCTTCGGTCATGCACAGGTAGCTGAGCTAGTTGGCAGCGCATCTGCCCACCTCCAAGGAGTGGCGGACATGTTTTCAATGCATTAGCAAGTATCATTGGGAGTTGTGGGATAGATTCTGGGACTTCCAAACATCAAGGATAGTGTCCCTGTGACTAAAAATGAAATACAAAGGGGACACTTCGTTGACTCATTGGTTAAGCATCCAACTCTTGGTTTTGGCTCAGGCAATGATCTCGTGGTTTCCTGAGTTCAAGCCCCACATAGGGCTCTGTGCAGACAGCATGGAGACTGCTTGGAATTCATATTCTCTCTCTCTCTCTCAAAAATAAACTTTAAAAGAATCTTTAAAAAAACGAAATACAAAGGAGCTAAATTTTGTGTGTGTTAATGATTTAAGGTTAAGAATGTCTTGGATGACATTTTGGAGAAACTTCCAGAAGAGTTCAACATGGCGGAGATAATGCAAAAAACCTCAAACAGAAGCCCCTATGTTCTTGTTTGCTTCCAAGAATGTGAGAGGATGAATATTCTTCTTCGGGAAATCCGTGTGTCACTTCAACAATTAGACCTTGGTTGGAAGGTGAGTTTAAAAGTGGTACCAGAGCAGGTTTTCCCACATTGGAGGGCACTCACTTTGTGGCCTCTTTTCTCCATGCAAGGGGGAGCTGATGTTATCTCCTGACATGGAAGCCCAGCAGTCCCAGCTGAGTTATGACACAGTGCCAGACGCTTGGAGCAGACTGGCATATCCATCTACTTATGGCCTGGCCCACTGGTAAGCGATTCCCTCCCTGCTCCCACTGGCCTTTCTCCACCTGGGTGCTGGCTCAGCGTTCTGAGTTACTGTTGTGTCAGAAGAACTGTGAAGGCTATACTTTGTGAGTACTTTGGGGCCGTACTTTGCATAATTGTGCAAACAAACTACCACCAGTTGTTCCTGAGTGTCTTTCGTGGGTTGCTCCGAAGGTAAAAATCAGTGAAAAAATCAGGTGAAAATCAGGGTCAAAGCAAGGGGTCATAGCCCCTTACTTATTAGCTATTTAATCTTGAACAAAATACCTGACCTTCCTAATTTCTCAGTTTGTCATGTCAAAAATGTAGGTAATAAAATTCCTTCATTCAGCTATTTAAATGGCCATGGGAGGTAACCTGAGTTTGTTTTCGTGTCCCTTCATACCTTATTTTCAAAGCCAGTGATTACCAATGCCATCTCAAAGCTGACTTTTAAAAGCTCATAGTAGAGTACACCATAAATCCAACTGCTTCTGTGTGTGGCTGTGAGTGGAGAGAGGTGTCCCAAAGCCATGGATGAACATCCACAGCTCCCTCACAGCCAGGGCTCTCTCCAACTGCTCCTTGGCCTTCATAGTCAACACACAAAGTTTGAAAGGTTCCCTCCATTCCTGTCTTTTTGGTATGGAATTTTCTTTAATCCATACTTTCCTAAGTCTTTCTTCCATGAACCAGAATGGTCCTCTGAACCTTAAATTGGAAGGCCCCATGGGAATTCCAAATGAGGGGTGCCTGTGACTCTTGATCTCACGGTTGTGAGTTCAAGCCCCATGTTGGGTATAGAGATTACTTTAAAAATAAAATCTTAAAAACAAAACTTTGGGGTACCTGGAAGGCTCACTTGGTTAAGTGTCAACTCTTGATCTCAGGGTCATGAGTTCAAGACCTGCTGTGGGCTACACACTGAAAATGTGTGCACCTTGGAACTGCCACATAGGCAGCCAGGTGTTTGCTGTGTAGGGAGGTGTGCCAACATAAGAATGGAAGGTGCAACAAGAACAGACACTCAGATCAATGGAACAAAATAGAGAACCCAGAAACCGACCCACAAATATATGGCCAAGTCATTTTTGACAAAGCAGGAAAGAATATCCGATGGAATAAAGACAGTCTCTTCAGCAAGTGGTGCTGGGAAAACTGGACAGTGACATGCAGAAGAATGAACCTGGGCCACTTTCTTACACCGTACACAAAAATAAACTCAAAATGGATGAAAGACCTCAACGTAAGACAGGAAGCCATCAAAATCTTTGAGGAGAAAGCAGGCAAAAACCTCTTTGATCTTGGCTGCAGCGACTTCTTACTCAACACGTCTCTAGAGGCAAGGGAAATCAAAGCAAAAATGAACTACTGGGCCCTCATCAAAATAAAAAGCTTCTGCACAGTGAAGGAAACAATCAGCAAAACTAAAAGGAAACCGACAGAATAGGAGAAGCTATTTGCAAATGACATATCAGATAAAGGGTTAGTGTCAAAATCTATAAAGAACTTATCAAACTCAACACCCAAAAAACAAATAATCCAGTGAAGAAATGGGTGAAAGACATGAATAGACACTTCTCCAAAGAAATCCAGATGGCCAACCAACACATGAAAAAAAAAATGCTCAACATCACTCATCAGGGAAATACAGTTCAAAACCACAATGAGATATCACCTCATACATGTCAGACTGGCTAACATCAACCACTCAGGCAACATCAGATGTTGGCAAGGATGCAGAGAAAGAGGATCTCTTTTGCATTGTTGGTAGGAATGCAAACTGGTACAGCCGATCTGGAAAACAGTATGGAGGTTCCTCATAAAACTAAAAATAGAACTACCCTACGACCCACCTGTTGTACTACTAGGCATTTATCCACAGGATGCAGGTGTGCTGTTTCAAAGGGACACGTGCACCCCCACATTTATAGCAGCACTATCAACAACAGCCAAAGTATATAGAAAGAGCCCAAATGTCCATCGATGGATGAATGGATAAAAAAGATGTGGTACATATATACAATGGAGTATTACTTGGCAATCAAAAAGAATGAAGTTTTGCCATTTGCAACTACGTGGATGGAACTGGAGGGTATTATGCTAAGTGAAATTAGTCAGAGAAATACAAAAATCCTAGGACTTCACTCATAGAGTGTTTCACCTTAAGAGGAAAAACAAATGAACATAAGGGAAGGGAAACAAAAATAATATAACAACAGGGAGGGGGACAAAACAGAAGAGACTCCTAAATATGGAGAACAAACTGAGGGTTGCTGGAGGGGTTGTGGGAGGGGGGGATGAGCTAAATGGGTAAGGGGCATTAAGGAATCTATTCCTGAAAGCATTGTTGCACTATATGCTAACTAATTTGGATGTAAATTCTAAAAACTAAAAAATAAAATTAAAAAAAAAAAAAGGAAGGTAGAATGTGGAAGGAACAGATGGCAGCAAACAACTGGCAGGAAGAGTGAGCAAAGCTACTCACTGGATTTCTATGAATGCTGTGGATATCCAACATTTTTTTTTTTTTTTTTTTTTTTTTTTTTTTTTTTTTTTTAGTTTTGAAAGAGAAGGGGAGGGGAGGGTCAGAAAGAGAGGGAGAGAGAATCCCAAGCAGGCTCTGCACTATCAGCATGGAGCCCGATGCGGGGCTTGAACTCACAAACCATGAGATGAGCTGAAGTTGCATGCTTAACTGACTGAGCCAACCAAGTGCCCCCCAAATCAAATTTTTTATTTCCAATAAAAAATATTTATATTGTACTTAAGTTTTGTCATAATGGTAACTTTGGACTTCCATCTTATTTTGTGCTTATTTCTATATTTTTCTACTTTTATTCCAATTTTTTCAGGCTTCTGTCAGTTTAACAGTTTTCTTTATTACATGCTTATCCTTATTATTTTAGCAGAGACACTTTACATTGTAGCCTACACACTTGGCTTTTTTAATGTTTATTTTTGAGAGAGCGAGCGAGCGAGCGCAAATGGGAAAAGGGGCAGAGAGAGACACAAAATCGGAAGTAGGCTCCAGGAGCTGTTAGCACACAGCCCCTGTGCAGGGCTTGAACTCACAAACGATGAGACCATGACCTGAGCTGAAGTCAGACACCCAAGCAACTGGGCCACCCAGGCACCCCCATACTTGACTGCTCTAATATAATGTAAAGTCAACACTTTAATCTCCCTCTTGCCTCCTCTGGTCTGCAATTGTAATTCAACCTTATTTTAAACCATAATATTTTTGTTTATAGTCAGTATTATTTTTGCTTTGACATGTGTTGATGTCTTTGCTCCTTTGTTGCTTTTTACATCTGATTCTGGGCTCCTTTGTTCTGGGCCCCCGTCTCTTTTCGCTGAAAGACAAAATCTATGCCAGGGCTCTCAGTATATATGGTGGGGAGTAAATGGTGTTCTTTATCGGAATCTTTTTCCCTACGCTCTTGTACTATGGGTAACCTGCAGTTGCAGCATACGAATAATGTCAGCGCTTGAGTTTGCTACCTCCATGGTTTCCTGGCATTTATTATAGCTGATGAGACTGTTCTTAAGTGTACTTGTCATCCCTTCACAACTAATCTGTTTTCTCTGGGGAAGTTCTTAAGATTTTTTTCTTTACTATCGATGTTCCGCAGTTTTACTGATGTATTTAGATGTGGGCTTTTAAAATTGTATCCTACTTGCTCCTGTGTGCTATTTTAAGTGTGTATGTCTACCCATTGCTTCCACCCTGAAAAATTCTCAGCCCTTATGTCTCCCAATAAATGCCATCTTCCTCATAATCTTCATTGTATTTGCTTATCTGAACTCTTATTTTCAGTCTGTCTCTGCTATATCCTGGTTGATCTCATCACTTCTGGGGGTGGGGGGGGGGACTTCATTTTGTCTTCAATGGTTTCTAGGTTTACTGTGTGTCTCCCCTTAACTTTTAAAATTTTATTGTCCTCGGGGCACCTGGGTGCCTCAGTCAGTTAAACATCCAACTTTGGCTTAGGTTGTGATCTCAGGGTTTGTAAGTCCAAGCCCCACGTCAGGCTCTGTGCTAACAGCTCGGAGCCTGGAGCCTGCTTCAGATTCTCTGTCTCCCTCTCTCTCTGCCCCTCCCCAACTCATAGTCTATCTCTCAAAAAAGAACAAATGTTAGAAAAAAAAAGTTTAATTAAAAAAGATAACATTTCATTGTCCAAAGTCAATATTTCAATTCCAAGTTAGAGAAAGTACCCAACTTGGTTTCGTAATTTCCTGTTTTTAAGACTATTATTCTAGTTTCTTTCTCAGGGTTTTAAATATATTAAGAGAGTCCTTCAGATCCCACTTGTTTTTATTTGCTGGATGATTCAGCCTTCTTGTTCATTGGATTTGCTGCCATTATCTTATGCCATATAATCAGCTGTCTTTATACTCAAAGAACAGGCTGGCTGGTTATAAAAGAAAAAAAAAGTGGAACCCACTCACTGTTGGGGGCTTTGTAGGCAGCGTGGCTTGCTCTGATCAAATGCTGCTGTATAGGGGTCTGTGGCTGACTTTCTCCTTTTCTAAAAGACTTCATGTTTTTTTCTTCGCTATCCAGAGGATTCTGTCTTTGGTCTATATTAAAATGTGTCTTGGCATTGATTTTTCTTGGGTCACATTTTCTGGAAATATGGTACGTCCCTGATTTTACAAAGTCAGATTTGTAATTTAGGAAAACCCAAATTTCCTAAAATTGTACACAAGTTTTTCATTTTTTAATTAATTTTTAAATTTACATCCAAGTTAGCATATGGTGCAACAATGATTTCAGGATTAGATTCCTTAATGCCCCTTACCCATTTAGCCCATCCCCCTTCCTGCAGCCACTCCAGCAACCCTCTGTTCTCTATATTTTAGAGTCTTTTATGTTTTGTCCCCCTCCCTGGATATTTGGATATTTGTCTTTCTCTAATTTTGCTTACCATAATACCCTCCAGTTCCACCCACGTAGTTGCAAATGGCAAGACTTCATTCTTTTTGATTGCCAAGTAACATTCCATTGTATATATATACCACATCTTCTTTATCCATTCATCCATCCATGGACTTTGGGCTCTTTCCATACTTTGGCTATGGTTGATAGCACTACTATAAACATTGGGGTACATGTGTCCCTTTGACACATCACATCCATATCCCTTGGATAAATACCTAGTAGTGCAATTGCTGGGTGGTAGGGTAGTTCTATTTTTAATTTTTTGAGGAACTTCCATACTGTTTTCCAGAGTGGCTGCACCAGCTTGCATTCCCACCAGCAGTGCAAAAGAGATCCTCTTTCTCCACATCCTTGCCAACATTTATTGTTGCAGGAGTTAATGTTAGCCATTCTGACTTGTGTGAGGTGATAGCTCATTGTGGTTTTGATTTATATTTCCCTGATGCATGATGTTGAGCATTTTTCACGTGTCGGTTGGCCATCTGGATGTCTTCTTTGGAGAAGTGTCTATTCATGTCTTTTGGCCACTTCTTCACTGGATTATGTTTTTTGGGTGTTGAGTTTGAGAAGTTCTTTATAGATTTTGGATACTAACCCTTTATCTGATATGTCATTTGCAAATATCTTCTCCCATTCCATCAGCTGCCTTTAGTTTTGCTGATTGTTTCCTTCCCTGTGCAGAAACATTTTGTTTTGATGAGGTCCCAACACTTCATTTTTGCTTTTGTTTCCCCTGTCCCCGGAGATGTGTTAAGAACTTGATGTGGCCAGTGTCAAAGAGGTTGTTGCCTGCTTTCTCCTCTAGGATTTTGATGGCTTCCTGTCTTACATTGAGGTCTTTCATCCATTTTGAGTTTATTTTTGTGTATTTTCCATTTAATTTTAAAATGTTTTTCTTCCTAATTTCATTTTTCTTACCTGGTCATTTCCAAACCAGAATCTTGTTTATACAGGCAATCATTTCCCTTTTTAAAAACTTGTAATTTGGCTATAATGCATAGCCTCTTGTGGTAACATTTTTAGATAAAAAATCTTTTTATTTTTTTATTTTTTAATGTTTTATTTATTTTTTAATTTTTTTTTCAACGTTTATTTATTTTTGGGACAGAGAGACAGAGCATGAACGGGGGAGGGGCAGAGAGAAAGGGAGACACAGAATCGGAAACAGGCTCCAGGCTCTGAGCCATCAGCCCAGAGCCCGACGCGGGGCTCGAACTCACGGACCGTGAGATCGTGACCTGGCTGAAGTCGGACACTTAACCGACTGCGCCACCCAGGCGCCCGTTTTATTTTTAAGAGAGAGTGAGCACAAGCAGGGAAGGGACAGAGACAGAATCTGAAGCAGGCTCCAGGCTCTGAGCTGTCAGCACACAGCCTGATGCGGGGCCTGAACTCATGAACCACCAGATCATGACCTGAGCCAAAGTCAGATGCTTCACCAACTGAGCCACCCAAGTGGCCCTGAAAGTCTTTGCTTTTCCTTTTCGTTGCCTTGTCAATTGTTTTCCCTAAACCAGAGATTTGGAAGGACTGGCATGGGGCAGGTAAGAGCCATGTAAACTGGCAGGCATTACAACAAACTTGTAGTGACCCAAGCGTGAATGTGAGCATCAGCCTTGCTGCTTTTGTAACACGTAACCAAACCAGGTGCCAGGAAACTTCAGGGCTAGCCCGCATGGCCCTCACCCTAGAGAACTCCCTGCTGGCTTTAACATACGCATGCTCCATTTTCTCTTTCTGGCAGCCCTGAATCCTACATTTCAAAGCTTGACAGGTCTCCTGGTTTTATCAGAGAAGCTCATTTTCCCATAGCCTCTGTGAGAGTTGGTCTCCTTCCTTGAAAAACTGTTGTGATGAGTTCTGAACTTGGGTAAAAAAACCTCATTTTCCCAAACCACAGTCATGTAGAGGCTCGGAGTTGTGGTTTCCCCTTACTAGCTTTTTCTTACCCCCATTCCTATTGTATATGGAAAATCCACTGTCTGGGCTCTACTGCCTCTGCCCTTCCCAGCAGCCATCCCTCCCACCCCAATCCTTACACACACACACACACACACACACACACACGCATTGCCACGCACACACCTCGTCCACACTCTGTTGGAGCCTGTCAGGTGGATTATACACACATCACCTGGGTGTGGTTGCCACGTATCACTAAGAGCATCTAAATAAAATTGTTAAGTAGAGATGAATTTTCCACATTCCTCAGTGTTTCTTGTCCCTAGTGGTAATAGTTAAAAAATTTCAACAGGAAAGAAAATCTCTTTAAAGGGATCTACTTCATCGGGGCGCCCGCGTGGCTCAGTTGGTTGAGTGTCCGATCTCGGCTCAGGTCATGATCTCACAGTCTGTGAGTTCGAGCCCCGCATTGGGCTCTGTGCTGATAGCTCAGAGTCTGGAGCCTGCTTCAGATTCTGTGTCTCCCTCTCTCTGACCCTCCCCTGTTCATGCTCTATCTCAAAAATAAACAAACATTAAAAAAAAAAAAAATTTAAAGAATCTACTTCACCTTATCGGAAAACTCTATTACTAAAAAGTGCATTTGTTTCCTCCTACCTCGTGTTCACCAGGTTTAATGACCTCCTTTTGCGATGCCGGGAACTTGAAACCTGGACCCACGATCTTGCCCTTCCAGCTGTAGTGTGGCTTCCTGGCTTCTTCAACCCTCAGTCCTTCTTAACTGGTAAGGGCTCCAACTGGGCGGCCCCAGCTTCTGGCACAAATCCTGCCTCACCTGCCCTGCTCCCCAGTGCTCATGACACAGGAGGGAGGGGCAGGAGTGATAGCTGGGTGTGCAGAGAAAGTAAAGTTCCAAGCATAGCAGCCACGTGAAGTGGGATATAAACATTTTCTGTCAAAGGCCACGGGGTCTCTTCTCCAGTGGTTCCCTTCTGCCACCACAGTGCAAAACCAGATGCTGTGTAACCAAATGGGCCTGGCTATTCCAGTAAAAGTTCATGTACACAAGCAGGGAGGTGTCCTGCAGGCCTCAGTTGGCCATCAGTCTAGCGCAGCCACACGCACATTTCCAGGAACCCGAAGCACAGCACAATGCCTCAGTCAGAAAGGCAGCTGACTGTGGACCCCTGCGAGCCCTTTTACCACTACATCCCATTTCCTGCTCCTTCTCTTCCCACAGCAATCATGCAGACCATGGCTCGCAAAAATGAGTGGCCCCTGGACAAAATGTGCTTGACTGTTGATGTTACCAAAAAAACCAAGGAAGATTATGGCCATCCTCCACGGGAAGGTGCCTATCTCCACGGGCTCCTCATGGAAGGTAAGATAGCACAAGCAGCACCGGTGTAGTTTTTAATTTAGGAGCTTTCTTCGATCAGTTGCAAGTTGGTAGCTGTCTTTGGTTTACTCCACTCCTCTGTACTCACATCTAGCAGTTGTCGACCTCGTTTCGCCACATTTAATGCCAGGATCTGGGTCCAATGTCAGCCAAGTTTTAAGGCACGTAGGGTGATGGCTGTCACTTCAATCTGCATCTGTTTCTAGTGTTAAATTACCTGTGGCATTAAGACCTACACTAAAAAGATTGTGAAGCGATTAAAAACTGTCACTTCACTCTGACATTTTACTACAAGATTTCTTTAAGCCCTTAAGATGCCAGTGTATGCGAATCTCTAATGTGGGTGGGTGAGAGGAAAGGCATTCATTTTGAAGAATTCAATTTTCTAAAGAGAGGGCAAACTCATTTGCTTTATTGTGCCTGAATTCTTGGAGAGTGTGTTTTCAAACAAGGTTGAGATCTTTTGAATTCAAATTAGTTCATTTTTCAAAGGAAAGTTTAGACGTGGAACCCTGAGCCCTGCCGCCAGTGTTTCTGTGGCACCCCTTAACCTCCCACACCAGTAAGGAAGCCGACAAGCAGTAACGACAAAACTGAACATTTATTGCTTCCAACACACCACACTGTTGCAATCCTTGTGTTTGTGCTATAGGTGCCAGATGGGACACACAGTCAGGAACCATTGCTGATGCCTGCCTCAAGGAGTTAACATCTGTGATGCCGGTTATCTTTGCAAAAGCCATACCCACAGACAGACAGGAAACTAAACACACCTATGAATGCCCGGTGTACAAAACCAAAATGAGGGGCCCAACCTACGTGTGGACCTTCAGATTGAAAAGCAAAGACAAGGCGGCCAAATGGGTCCTGGCAGGCGTGGCCCTGCTGCTGGAAGCCTGAGATGGCCCTCAGGCTCGGACAACACGGGCCTTGGCCGGGGGGGCCGCACACATTAATTTACTGAGAGCCATAAAACAAACTCCAGCTTCTGGAATTTTTAAGTAACTTACATGTGCGTTAATTTTGCTTAAACACCGTCCTTAACGGTCTCCCCATCAGAAAGTGGGATTTGAGTTCTTGCACATAAACAAAATCTTTTTAAATTAAAAAAACCTAGAAGCCCCTGACCTCAGGCAGCAGGTGAATCCTGAAGGAAGAGGCAGACGGTCCTGCCGGCCAGCAGTGTCCCCAGGCCTCCAGTGTCGGTAACGTGACAGGTGACTTTTAATAAAAATAAAACTCTAGTACTCAAGATCTATGGGTTAATTGCACTTTGTAATTTAAGAGAACATTCTTTCTTTAACATAAATTTCCAATGACCCAGAGAAGCACTAACTACCTGGTCTGAACTGTGGTCACTGCCTGGGAGGTAAAGATCAAGGCACCAAACAGTGTCAAAGGCAAGAGCTGCTTACGCAACGTTTGCCCTGGAACTTACCTGGACTTTAACTCCACCCCATTTAAGCTGTGTTTTTGTCATATGCAGATGCTTTTAAAACCACTCACTACGCATAGGGGCCCGTGGATATATGTAAATAGATTCCTCTGCTTTGCCGTCTTCCTGAGAAACCTTTTCAAGCATATAAACAATCTTAAAAAAATAGTATTTAGATCTACAAACAACTTCTGTATAAAAACACAACTGGAAGAAATCGTAGGCACCGGTGGGATGGCATATGTTGCTAGAGTTCTTTACGGTGAGGTGGCTGGTTTTGTTCTTAATCATCCTCCACCAGCTGCTTCTGTAAGCTGAGGAAAAGAAGGGAGGCGTCAGTGTGATGGGTATGGAGACGAACACAAAGCCGGGTTCTAGGCTCGAGTGCACAGCCCAGCCCCGCTGCGGCAGGCCTGCCCTGACTTTTTGGCCAGGCAGCGGGAGCCACGGGCCTCACTCCCGCACGCCAAACCACACTGCAGAATCCCAACGCAGCTTCCTCAGCCCTGGAAAGCAGTAACCGTGTCGGCCATGCCCTTTGCCCCAACCTCTCCCCTCAGCCTGCTTGCCTCTATTTCTGTTTTACACAATGAGGGAGGAACTGGGGATACAGGCAGTGCCAAAGCTGAAGATCCTAGCAAAGGAGGGAAACGTTCCAATAAGGAACACATCAGCCCTGAGCTGCTCTAATGCAAGCAGCTAGGGAATGGATGGCACTCAAGATGGTTTTTAAGCATCTGCCCGAAATAGGGCAACCACTCCCGCCTCCACGGTCTCCCCGGTTGGAGCTGGAGATGACAGCCTCCATTTGTGACCTGTGACTTACCTCTCCAGGTATTCCTTAACATTATTGTAACCGTAAAACTTGGCTAGGTGAATGAGGATCCCTGTGGCACAGCGGCCATCACGCTTGCGACAGTAACTGCAATTGCAGATCCCACGGCAGGGAGGACACATCCAATCCTGGAAGAGCAGTTTCCCGTTACCTACATTGTGCTCAAGCCCGGCTCACTTGGTCTCTCCTCCAACCTTCAGTCACAGGATACTTCTAGTATATGGCACAGGGAGACTAAACGAGTCTCCTCCCCATGATTCAAAAGGCCCAGAGAGGTTGACCACCCAGGGTCCCACGTGTGGAGAAACACAGAAAATTAGACGCCTGCTTCAAACTGTGGAGGTTTTAGGAGTACAAAAGAGCAGCGAGATGGACGTGTGAATTCTAGCTCTTCTACTTCCTAAACCACATAACCGGAGTCGTGGTCTATATTCATCTGCAAAATGGGGACAGTGATTTACCCCATGACCGCTGTGAAAGAGGTCACACGGCAGGGGTCAAGTAAGAGCACAGACTCGGGCCAGACTGCCTAGGTTCAAGCGGATACATACTAACCATACTATTATCTCACTTCAAGGAGGGAACTGAGGACCTGGGAGGTTATATACTCGACTTCATAAATTTAAATGACTTAGTAACAACTGCAAGTCGACTGTGTTAGGAAAACACCTTAGACGACAGCCAGGCACACAGTGACACACACCTGTTCCCTGGCCTCGCCTGAGGTAAGCCATGCTGCTGGAGGAAAGCCACACAGGTTCACCTGACAGACCATAACGGTAGGAAAGCAAGGCTTGGACCCTGGAAAACCCAGTCATCTCTTCTGCCCTATGGGTCAGCTTGCTCTCTTTCCAGAAGGAAACCCTTTTTTTTCCTCTGGAGTGTCGAGGGGTAGACCGAGCTCTGCAGCTACAGGTCCCCGATCATAAAGGGTCCTGAGAGCCCCATCCATCTCAGCTTGCTTCTCTTTGCCAGTGCAATTCACAAGTGCGCACACCGTTCCTACCGGGTCCAGCAGCGCAGATCTCACGTCCTCCCCGTAGCGATTCCGCAGGCACGGCCCACAGAACTGTCCTCGGACCCCACCGCAGCCCTGGTTCCGACACACCGTCTTGGTGTCGATGGTCTTCTGCCTGCACTGATGGCAAGTGTTGCCCTGAGGGAGGAAGGCGGTGGGTGGGTGAACGCGGGACTTACAGGGCAAAGCGCACAAGCCCACATGCTGTCTATGTATGTTCAATAGGGCGTGAAGAGGCCCCGCAGCGAGCAGCACCACTTCTCTGGTCCAAACCACAGGGAAACCTATTAGAGCAAGTAAGAGCAGGGCACCTAGAAGAAATGAGATGGCCAGAGAGGCCAGCAGAAAGACAGGAGAGGAAGAGCCCACAGAGGGTGACAGGGGCCCAAGTGGCCCTGAGCCCACGGCAGCCACATTTGGCTCTGGCCCAGCTTCCGGTGATCTGGATCTTTTCAGTATAAAATTTCCCGGTGTTAAAATGTTGGCAATTACATTAAAAACATTTTAATACTGGGGCGCCTGGGTGGCGCAGTCGGTTAAGCGTCCGACTTCAGCCAGGTCACGATCTCGCGGTCCGTGAGTTCGAGCCCCGCGTCAGGCTCTGGGCTGATGGCTCAGAGCCTGGAGCCTGTTTCCGATTCTGTGTCTCCCTCTCTCTCTGCCCCTCCCCCGTTCATGCTCTGTCTCTCTCTGTCCCAAAAATAAATAAACGTTGGAAAAAAAAAAAAAACATTTTAATATTGCCTTAATGGGACACTGCCTCATTTAAAAAATGATGCATAACACCACAAAGCCTCCCTCCAAATCACTGTTTAAAAGAAATTTTAACTCATTTCCTACCAACCACAGATACTGTCAAACTTTTGTTACTATGGTCTGTTCATCAAAAAGCACAAACACAGTATTTTTTTTCTTCTATGTTTAAAATAAACACCGGGGGGGGGAGGGGGGGGCGCCTGGGTGGCTCAGTCGGTTGAGCGTCCGACTTCGGCTCAGGTCATGATCTCACAGTTTGTGGGTTCGAGCCCCGCATCGGGCTCTGTGCTGACAGCTCAAAGCCTGGAACCTGCTTCAGATTCTGGGTCTCCCTCTCTCTCTCTGCCCCTCCCCCGCTCACACTCTCTCTCTCAAAAATAAACATTAAGAAAAAATTTTTTTAAATAAACACCAGGGATACCTGGGTGGCTCAGTCAGTTAAGCATCTGACTTTGGCTCAGGTCATCATCTCAGTTTGTGAGCTCAAAGCCCCACATCAGGCTCTGTGCTGCCAGCTCAGAGCATGGAACCTGCTTCAGATTCTGCTTGCACTCTCTCTCTCAAAAATAAACGTTAAAAAAAATTTTCTTTAAATAAACACCATATAAATATTTAAAATGTTAACTATTATCAATACGTTCTTCCAAACTATATGCCTACCTCCCCACAACTCATGTGCATCCCCCAGAGACCTCTCCTGAGGAGAATTCCCGCAGGAAGCCAACTCGCTCCACCCAGTTACAGTTGGTCCTCCCAGTCACAAGGGAGGCGGCCTGAGGGTCTAAGCCCAGATGCAGTTTAAAAACAATGCAGGATTTCTAATACCAGTTCCTTGGACTCCCAGTTAGAATCACAATCGTGCAAATTATTCATCATACAGAATTTACCAGAACTTTATCGTAGATTTTATCTCGAACGGTGATGGCAACATTTTCTAAGTCCTCTTCAGTGATATCCTCCACCGGCCGAAAGGAAGATACACGGTGACGCCGTCTATACCCCTGGCATTTCCCCTGCAAGATGAGCCAAAGCAGAACCTGGTGTGAGATGTTCTGATTAAAAAACATGCATAAAAATTTCACATTCTCAGAGCTCCAGTACCATAAATGTTAACTCTGTCCCTCTCCGATTTCCCTGGAATCATCTACTGAGCTGCCACCACAGACACAGTGCCAAACCTCCTGCACGGCAAGGTGGTCCAACAATAAAGGAGCAGCTCAGGTTTTACCTGATCAACAAGTCACCAGCCGTGAACCCTGTAAGGACAGAGACGAGAACCACGACGGATGGCCAAACCTGCCAACGGGAAGGGTTGTTTCTCGCTCTAGCCCAAAAGCACTTAGAATGCCCCCTTCCTAAAACTCAAAAGGGCTAGGAGGAATCACTGCCCTTTCCCACAGCCAAAACCCCAGGGCAACCTGGCACCACTGACAGGCCTTTCGTGCCCCCCGTGAAGATGAAGTAGAGGGTCCTAACCCTGGAGCAGCTCCTCTGCTCTACTCAGGTCAAGGCCTTTCTCCAGCCTACAGCCTAAATGGGGGTGAGGGTTCTTCTCAAAGTGTGGTCCCGGCAACACCAGCTCCACCTGGGAACCTGGTAGAAATGCCCATGCTCAACTGCTGCATACTTATTGCTTAGACAGACAATAATATGTTTATGGTGCTGAGAAAATACCCCGCTAATTGTCTTCCTTCTCCTGAAACTGTAAAACTCTTCTGCAAATTTGGCAGCGGAGACAGTGAAGTTCTCCAGGGCAAATTTCTCGGGAGGCCGCGCACTCCGGGTGGGGTTAGTGCGTCTTGTGATCTGTCCCTCGGAGAAAGCCCGCCTCACTGTTCTCTTCTTCTGAAAGCAAGAGCACAGACGTTTGCAACCGGGTGCTTTCTTGAATAAAAGCCATCTGGCAACAGATTATGTTCATCAGTATTGGAGTAAGTAATTATAAAGGAGTTCTACTTACAGAGGCTGAGTTTGGGGTTCGTACTGGGAAGAAATCCGGCATTGAGTTCAGTTCTGCCAATAACTGAGCCAGCTGAAGTTCAGAACAAAAGAAAGGACCGTACATCAATATTGCCATGCCGAGTTTGTCTAACGCCTTATCCCAAGTCTTCAGTTTTGCCAACAGTAAAAACTTGACTAAAGTAGTTCATGTGGGATCTCAACAGTTGTATTTTTTAACCTCATATGTAAACACGTTTTTTAAAGTTTATTTTGACAGAGAGAGAGAGAGACTGCGTGGAGGAAGGGCAGAGAGAGAATCCCAAGTAGGATCTGAGCTGTTAGCACAGAGCCCGACACAGGGCTCAATCCCACAAACCGTGAAATCATAACCTGAGCCAAGATCAAGAGTCAGGTGCTTAACTGACTGAGCCACCCAGACACCACACGATTTTTATTTAATGTTTATTTTGAGAGAGAGAAGGCATATGCAAGTGAGGGGGGGAGGGGCAGAGAGACAAAGGGAGAGAGACTATCTCAAGGAGGCTCAGCACTGTCAGCGCACAGCCCGACACAGGACTTGATCCTAGGAACAGTGAGATCATGACCTGAGCCAAAACCAGGAGTCGGATCCTCAACCGACTGAGCCACCCAGGCATGCCAAGATTTTTATCTAATGAGATATTGATAGCATCCACAGAAATAAAATCTATGCCCATTCCTTATATACGAAAGCGTGACATGAAGAAGTGGTCCTTGGAATGATGAGACCAGGTGTATGAGGCTGGAATCCTGACATGGCCACTAATTCGCAGTGTGACCCTAGAACAGGTCACTGTGCACACCTAAAGCAAGTTTCATCGTGTTCAAAACAAAAGGCTCAACTAGATTGTTCTCACAGTTGTTTAGAGCTCCAAGAAAACTGTTTAATTTCTCATCACTAAGAATAACTTAATGGAAATATTCCCAAATAAACACCTAAGAATACCAAGTAACAGGTGATAATATTCCAGTCAATTAGGATTCTTATTTATATGAATGTTTAGGCATCATTAAAAAATCATGAACATTTATTTTAAAGATGCAGAGAGATGCAGTGCTAAAAATTTCCCTTAGCTAATAAGTATAAACAGGTCTTAGGATAAATTTCTCCCACAAATAGGTTTTATGTAACTTTTTTTAATTAAAAACAAATTTTTTAAGTGTATTTACTTTTGAGAGAGAGAGACAAGAGACAGAGCATGAGCAGGGGAGGGGCAGAGAGAGAGAGAGGGGAAACACAGAATCTGAAGCAGGCTCCAGCCTCTGAGCTATCACCACAGAGCCCACTGCGGGGCTCAAACCTATGAACCGTGAGATCATGACCTGAGCCGAAGTTGGACTTAACTGACACAGCCACCCAGGTGCCGTGCCCCTAGGCTATTTTCTTAAATAACTTATTAGACGTGTAAGATTGCAAACAAAGCATCATTATATTATGCTTTTTAAAAAGAAATTATTACAAATATACCAAAATGCTAAAGTGATTGAGCGGCAGAATTTTATTAATTCTGTATATGCAAAATTACGAAGCAAACAACAGTTACTGACCAAATACAGAAAAACCAAATACACGTAACCAAGATTTTACCTTGTATCATTATTCATTCCACTGAAGACTTAAGTGGTAACGTGACTCAAAACTGTTCAGTGTGTTTTAATACCTAGGCCTCTTTCATTCTCTCATATGATGTCTTGAAACCCCAGTGGATCATCAAAGAAGAAAGATTCCTGTTGAAAGCCCCCGCCTAAACTGCACCTTGCAACTCTCAAAGTGGGCTTCTCTTTTTATCTTTAGTTTCTTTGTGCTGGGAACCGGCCAAGTGCTCAACCCTCTCCTGTCCAATACCACCAGGAACCAGGGCTAAAAATGGTCCTGGGAGTCTCTGTTCCCAAACCAGAGCTCACCAGGTAGTAACTGGTTGGCCTTCAGGAACAGAGAAAGGACACATAAGAACAGAGCACATGTCCTGACAGAAGCCCAGACGACAGCAGCTATGAGGGCAGCTCCGTGAGCCTCCGTGGTCGCGAAGCAGGGCTCAGTGCCAGCTCCTAGACCACCCGCCGCCAGGCCTTACCATGGCTTTGTTCTCCTTGATGTTCATGGTCCTTTTCAGCAGCGCATCCGAGCTCTCCTGGCCCTCATCCCTGGAGTCATCCTCAGATTCAGACACCGAATCTTCCCTTTCCTTCCCCTGTCTGCAGCTTCTCTTTCTTCCAAGAATTGCTTTTTTATTGTCCTGTAAGCGTTTGCTAGGAAATAGCGGCTCAGAAGAACTGTCATCAGATTTTTTTGCCAGTTTCTTGGTGGGGAATTGAAAGGCTACTCGAAGACCAATACTGCTTCTCCTCGGCCTGCTTCTCCTGGGTGTAGCCTTTTCTTCTTCATCCTCTTCTTCACTCGCTGAAGACACCTTACCAGCATCGCTCAAATCTGACTCCACAAGCTGACAAAATGAAAGGGCAAAGACGATGTTTTGTGACTGACCTTCAAAAGCACATCGCTTAAAAACACTCTGCCATTAAAGAAAAAAATGAGTAGAAGAAAGCCTCCCCTCCCTATTAATTAGTTCCCTCTGGTCCATTAAGTGCTCAGGTGGTCTGCTGATGACTATGGTCCCAGGGCAGGCTCTCCACCACTGCCTGGGGATCCGGCCACAGCCACCAGCAGACTGTTCCCTTCCCAGCACGGGCTGGAAGCCATGCTCTCACGGACGGGGCTCCTCCACTGTGGAACATATGGAAGCCAAGTAGTATGAGGCAAAGCCAAAGAAAAGGCTATGTATGGCCTAAGAGTTATCCTCACACAGATGGAGTGCTAAGGGAAAACATACTGACGATTCTGCCCTGAACAGCAGGAACAGGACAGCTGACTTCACCTCAGCGAGGTGTCGGAGGAGCAAGCAGATGACTGGCCACTGGGGTTGGTGAGGGAGTCTCATCCCCAAGACATGATGGGCCCTCACGCCAAGGGACGTCCCCTCCCCTTTTCTGCAACCAGTAGAGCCACAGGGTGAAATCGAGGCAGACCCTCTGTGGCTTTGCTGGGAAACACCCGTTCCATCAGCTCAAGAAACTCCTGCCCCAAATTTTTGGATTCCGCTTGGAATAGGCTTCTGGCATGAACACGAAATTGAGATTGACACACGAGAGCACAGTAAGAACAGAAGGCAATGGCCGGTGATATTACCCAGGAGACGGCGGGTGACACCTCAAATACAAGGGGGCCCTTAGCAATGGCAAAGATGGGCTTGAACATCGAGACCCAGACCACCTGCTGGGGATCCTTCCTTTACCACGTGCTGGAAAAGTTTAGTCTGACAGCCTCTGTCAGGGACTGCACAACAGGCCGCTGTGAGGAGAGCAGGGAACCACAGCATGATGGGCTTGGGACTGAGGGAAATGACTCTGCTTCCTCCTCAGTGATCAGCCCCCACGTTCTAGCTGGATGCAAATTAGAAATAAGGCAGAGGAAGGAAAGAAAACTGCAGGTAATTTCCAAATCTTGGTGTTTTGTATCAATCCACAACAAACCAAGTAGAGAAATGAGACTATGGCTAACTGGTTTTTTTTTGTTTTTGTTTTTTGTTTTTTTATGTATCCTGAACTTTCTACATTAGTAGCTTTGGAATTTGAAACAGTGGGATTGAAGGAATCTAGTTTTAGGAAGACATTGTTGGGAGAACTTCAGAGCAAGGTGGTCTCAGATTGGCTTTATCTTCTTCATCATCTAACCAATATCTCTTTACTAAGGACTCTCTATAAGGGACTAAAGTGGACAAGAGCAAACTGGAAACACCAGTGGCGACTCAGACCACAGGACAAGAACACAGCTGTGGTTGCTGCACATACAGCTGTAAGACCACCCAACAAACACCCTGGCTAGTAATATCCTCTTATCGGAAAAGATGGTCTCACCAGTCTCCACTACAGTGGGCAGGAGGTTGGGGAGGGAGGCAATAATGTTTGCTTGCCCACTGAACTTTATTTTTAAATGTTTATCTTGAAAGAGATAGAGCGAGCACGAGCAGGGAAGGGAAGAGAGAGAGGCGGGGGGGGGGGGGGGGGGGGGAGAATTCCAAGCAGATTCCACACTGTCAGTGCAGAGCCCAACATGGGGCTTGACCTCGTGACGGATCATGACGGAGCCAAAATCAAAGAGTCGGACGTGCAGCCGACGGAGCAACCCAGGTGACTCTGCTCACTGAAATTTAAAATAAAATTTGCAGGGGCACTTGGGTGGCTCTGTCAGTTACATGTCTGACTCCTGATTGTGGCTCGGGTCATGATCTCATGGTTTGTGGGTTTGGGCCCCGCATCGGGCCCTGTGCTGACAGTGTGGAGCCTGCTTGGGTTTCTCTCTCTCTCTCTCTGCCCCTCCACTGCTCACACTCTCTCTCTCTCTCTCTCTCTCAAAGTAAGTAAACATTTTTTAAAAAGTAAAAAATAAATAAGTAAATAAAATAAAATAAAATCTGCAGGTGGACCTCCCCTAAGCTATGAGTTAACATCAGTCAACAGAACATGTCACCATCCATACCCCAAATATACGGCCAGTGAAAAGAAAAAAGACTTCTGGGGTAGTTCACTTCCCCGTGCTGGGAACACAAATTCTTTGAATAACCTGACATCGCTTAACTAAAAAATCAGAAGGAAAACAAGTCTCTAAGAGTACGGGATACCCATTAGGGTTTGGAAAGATCTTAGTGTCCTGCTGTCCAGAACACATCAACTGCCTTACCAGCAGCTTCCGTTTTGAAGGCCAAAGGAGGGCTTGGGGACTAGGCTGGCAGAGCTCTGTGTTGCTCTTCCTGGTGACGGGGTTGGGGGATCAACATCAAACAAGCCAGCCTACCATTAGGGCTTTCAGGCCTTAAGATCCCCCCAGGAAAAGTTGAGCGGCATAGCAAACCAATAGTTACAGCTTATTTAAATTTCTACACAAGTTCCACACCAGATTCTGCTGCTTAGGAGCTTCTGAACATCAAGAGGCTTTACCTCTATCCTTTATCTTCATACCCAAGAAGGAAGTGGTGTAATGATTTTGGGGGAGAAAGGTATGCTCTTTTTCAGTTAATGGAAAACATTTTTATGTCTGAAAAAAACCCAAAGGTTTTAAGTTTCGCTTTTTGTTTAAAATTTTTTAATGTTTATTTTTAGAGAGTGTGTATGTGTTTGTGTGTATGTGTGAGAGAGAGCAAGCGAGTGAGCTCAAGCAGGGATGGGGGAGGGGCAGAGAGAAAGGGAGATACAGAATCCCAACTATCAGCACAGAGCCCCCACACAGGGCTCGAACTCACAGACTGTGAGATCATGACCTGAGCTGAAGTCAGACGCTTAACCAGCTGAGCCACCCAGGTACCCCCCAAAGGTTGTTCTTTAAAGGTACCTTGAGATTCAAATACTAGTTGGCAATAAACTGGCCTAAACATATGGAGTAAAGGAAAAATCAACAAGTCTCTTGAAGGTCAAGTGCTAAGAGATTTCCCTCAGGAATCTGACAAGCCCAGGTCTTCTTTATCATTTAAAGAGCACGTCAGCATCCAAATCAAGAACGCGCAAGTAAAGCTCTAAGTTTGTGCCACAGCTAAATTTTTGCCACATTAACTCCAAACCTAAGAACATGACTCCGCACACAACAAGAAATGACTTTAAGGAAATTGCTACCCCCAGACAGACTGTCCTCTTTTCAGAGAAAAGATATTCAAGAAAGTGTGAAATAAATTCTTTTGGAAGGGCAATAAGGGAAACTGAGGTAAGTCTCCCCAAACTCCAAAGGTATCAAAGAAAGACAACTGGATTTTCTCTCAGAGAATAATGGATTGGTGGACTGGGGATTAGCCTTGGAATACCAACTTTTATATTTTATTAACTGAGTTTTAAGATAAACATGCGGGGGCGGGGGGTGCCTGGGGGGTGCAGTCGGTTAAGCAGCCGACTCTTGATCTCAGCTCATTATCTCAGTTTGTGAGTTCAAGCCCCACCTTGTGCTCTGTGTTGATGGTGTGGAGCCTGCTTGGGATTCTGTCTCTCCTCTGTGCCCCTCCCCACATGTGTGCTCACTCTTGCGTGCGTGCTCACACCTTCTCTCTCTCTCTCCAAATAAGTAAACTTAAAAAAAAATTAAGATAAACATGTAAGAAGAAGTCATTCATTTGCCAAGTGACTTCTTACAAGTGAAAATTCAGAAACAAGACTGAAAAATATTACAACCCACACTCCCTCGTGTTGATAATTATTACCATTACTTCTGGGTTACTGTTTACATTCAGATCATTCTGTGTAAATCCTTCAAATTCTTCCGTTTCTGAGTCAGTGTCCTCTATAAAAATTCTTCTTAGCTCTTCCGTGAAGTATTTAGAATGGAAACGCACATCCTGCTAAATTAAAAACACACATATGTCATAAAGGAAAAAGAACAGAGGTTACCAGGGGGGTCGGGGACAATGAGGAGTTGTTTAACGGGTAGAGTTTCTGTTTGAGATGATGAGAACGTTCTGGATAACAGTTGACAGACGCACAACAGTGTGCATGTACTTAATGGCACTTAGCATCTTGCTTGCAAGAAACTGGGCACTTGCCTGCACTTAAAAAATGGTGAAATGGTAAATTTCACATTATGTGTATTTTACCACAATAACAACACATACATATACATACACATTTGCTACAGCTTACGAAAACGGAATAATCTGAAACAGCTGAACAACTTGAAACGATAAACAGCATTATTTCAAAAAGTCAGAATGGCCAGGGGCTCCGTCAGCTTCTTGTGTGACTGGGGAGCGCTGATAGAATTCCGTTTCTCCCGCCAGGGCTGCCCATCGGGAAGGTCTGCTCACACAGAGCCAAACACACACGGGAAGGAGCCATGAGGAGAAGGCCTGGCTCCCTCCCACATGCTGGCCTTCCTTCCTAGCAGCCATCCAAATCCACGTCCTCCGAGTTGGTGAGCATGCCTCCCTTCCAGAGAGGGCAAGTTTCTCTGCAGGAAGGGGCCAGCGCCTCTCACGCCCCTTCCCGCCCACGGCTTTGCTCCATCACCACCCACCAGAAGGGGTGATGGGAGCGTCAATCTTCCCAACTCCCAGGAGAGCCCCTCCTGCAGGAGACACAAGGCCAGCAACCTCCAAGAGGTAGCAAGTGAGCAGACAGAAAGATGCTCTAAGACTTTTAAAAAGGAAAGACATTTTCCAAGGACTCTTTCGGTCTTTAGAAGCCATAAAAGGAAAAATACTCTCTAGCTCTCTAAATGGAAAAATAGCTCTCTAAATGGCTGTCTTGAAAGAAAAGAGGGAAAAGACAGACCTGCAGTGCAGAAAGGAGACCCACAAACCAGCCTCCTCCAAGCTGGCAACCAGGGCTGAAGTCCGTGTCCCCAGTTGCCTCTGACGTCTCTTCCTCCCACACCCGATATAGCAATGACCCCTCATCACACCACATTTAGTTGGGAGAATCTTGATCTCCCCCCACTGCCTCTCTCTGACTTTAATTATACACTTCTTCAGATCAGATAATCTCTGGAGAAAAATAGATATAATAGATGAGTGGAAAAATGTACAGGGGGAAAGAGAAAGAAATGCCTATATCCAGCATTTTTTTAAGTTTAAATGTCTGCTATGAATTATTACGGGTAATTGGAGTGAGTGTGCTTGGAGCTAAATTACTTTGTTCCTTTGTTGATAGCTATGGTGCAGCTGCTTGAAAAAAAAAAAAAAAATACAAACACAAAAGGGAAGTTTCTTTAAAGTGAAATTCAAATTGTGTTTAAGGAAGACCAAAGTCAACATTGCTACATACTGTGTGCAAGTTCATGCAGCTTCTCTCGGCTGGTTACCATGGATCGGGAAAGTGTGGGCTCAGGGTGGTGAAGCAACAGGCCTGGGTTTATTATTAAAAAGAATGGTGCATAGCTGGCTCCAAGGAAACCCACCGTGAACCTGCCACCTCCAAGGGTAGATAATATCCTGCTCACAGAGCCAGCTGGCCTCTGCAGGCTGTGTTCGGGCAATGGGGTCTATGTGTACATTTATCATACACCCACAGTCCCTGCCTAGGGCCCAGAGAGAACAGGTCACATCCTAGAACAGCAAGTTTCAACCGTCTGGTCCTCTGGCTCTCTTTAGCCTTTGAGCTGGCCTCAGAGGGAAGTGGTCGGCCTGAGAGAAATCAATACCTTTGGTGATGAGTTCTAACAGAGAAAAACAACTTAGCCACAGTCCTAAACCAAGGCCTCTGCTTTTCTTCTCCTTATTCCACAAGATATTAAAAAAACCCTGTTTTTTAAGGGGAGTCTGTATGAAGTAAAATATCCACTCCACATTCTGGCTGCAATCCTGGTTACAACCCTCACACAGCTCTTGGTTCTGCAGCACGTGATCCTTTACAATCAATACCAGGCGGTATGTTCTGCATCTTGGTCACCCGTGTTTATGTACCACAATCAGGGACGTAACGAAGTAACAGATAAGAGGATCTGACAGAGTGCTTACATTTTTTATCTTGAAGCTCATGGGACGTGAAGAAACGGACTGGAAAACGACGGGGGCCTGAACCAGTTAGACCAGCATCCCACCTCAATTCTAGCCAATGGGCGCTCATTCACCAACAGGGGCTGAGCCCAGAGAACATGAGGGAAGGGACAACACAAGTACGCAGTCCAAGCCAGGAAAGCTGGAAAGCATCGTTCAAACATTGCAGAGGTTACAATTTAGTGCGGGAGTGAGACAGATCCACAAGTAACCATGGTGAGGACCAGAGTTGTAAGGAAGATGCAACATGGCACACAGAAAGAAAGAAAACCCAGTAAAACTCAGGAAGCAGCAGCATCTAGACTGGATCTGAACCGAGGTAGAGTCTAGAAAACGGAGGACACGCAAGCAGAAGGCACAGCATGGACCAGCGTGTACAAAGGGCAGACCAGTGCACGATGAGGGCGTCCACGCAGTTTTGTGTCTACGGCACCATGTAGGGGCAGGGAGAGGGAAGAGGCTGAGAGGTGATGCTCCCAGGTTTGAAACACCCCGGCTCAGACATTTTTCAGATGTGGGCGCTTAGACAATCACTTCACTGCCCTGAGCTTCAGTTTCATCCCCTGTGAGATAGGGATAATAACAAAACCCACACTGTCCCAGGGAGGTACACGAATTAAATGCAACTGTATGAAAAGCACACGGTCACGGGCCATCTAAGGCACACTGGCGACAGACTCGGCAGGGGTGGGCAGGACGGACAGGATGGGCAAGCTTGACGGCACAAAAGTAGCAGCAGTCACAGTATCAAAAGCAGCTGTTGTGGCTTTTTGTTTTAAATTTTGAGTGGAGCGGACACAGAATGTTACATTACCTCTAGGTGTACAATATTATACATTATGCTAGGCTCACAAGTGTAGCTACCATCTGTCAACATACAACTCCATTACAGTGTCACTGACTGTATTCCCTAAGCTGTGCCTTTTATTGCCCTGACTTATTAGCTCCAAAACTGGAAGCCTAGTTCTCCTTCTCCCCTTCACCCATTTTGCCCATCTCCCCAGTTCCCTCCTTGCTGACAACTTTGTTCTCTGTACTTATAGGTCTGATTTTTGCTTTTTAATTTTTAGATGCCACCTGAGTGAAGTCATAGGGTATCTGTCTTTCTCAGTCTCACTTATCTCACTTAGCATGATACACTCTAGGTCCATCCATGTTGTTGCAAAAGGCAACTATCTCATCCTTTTTATGGCTGCATAATATTCCATCATATACATTTTCAGCATTTTCTTTATCCATTCTTCTTCTGATGGACACTTAGGCTGCTTCCCTATCTCATCATCAGGAAAATGCAAATCAAAACCACAATGAGGTGTCACCATACACCTCTCAGAATGGCCAACACAAAAAGACAAGAACTCAACTGTTGGTGAGGATGTGGAACCCTCATGCACTGTTGCTAGGAACGCAAACTGTTGCGGCCACTGTGGAAAAACAGTATGGAGGTTCCTAAAAAAATTAAAAATAGAAATACCATATGATCCACTAATTCCACTACTGGATACTTACCCAAAGAAAATAAAAATGCTAATTTGAAAGCCTTATGTTTACTGCAGCATTATTTACTGTAGCCAAGATATGCAAGCTGCTTTGTTTCTTAATGCCTACAGCACTGCTGGGCTCTAGGCAAAGCCCATCACCCACACCCTGCACTGCTCAGAATGCTCCTCCTGGTGGATCTACAGGCTCTCCCCTCCCCCACTGCCTGACTGTGTTCAGATGGAGAGACTACTGGCTTCTGAATAAGGCCATGATCATGACCAGAGCTCAGTTCTGTAACTGAAGTAAAGGCTATGAGGACCCTGGGAGCCGAAGGGAGGAGAAAGGGAAGGGATGAAGGACAGCAACATGGCAGAAGATTCAGAGACTCCTGCAAGGGAGCTGGGGAGATGGGAGAGGAGAAGGAGGGGTCAAGAACACCAAAGATAAGGATAGGAATGAGGAAGACAAAGGGACAACCAGGGAAGGGAAAATGGTGAGTGTGAGATCTCCCTTGATCAAGGCTGGTCCAACTGGCACTCAGGTTACATGTGGGGCTGGAGAGAAGGCAAGTCATTGAGAACTTGGAGGTAATGGCTGAAAGCAGGCCAACCCCTAGGTCACGAAAAGGAAAGGTCTGGACACAAAATCCTGAAGAACATCCACATATGGGGACAGGAAATAGAGATGACCACAAAGAATGAATGACGTGAGAGAGAGGAAGAAACCTGGGGAGTGGAAGCAGGTGGCTGGTGGGTCAAATGCTACGGAGACATCAAGGAAAGCGAGGACCACAGACACCAGGGAGGCTACTGAACCCGAGAAAGACCAGCTCCCACAGAGGCCACAACACACACAGGCAGCCGAGTGACGAAGCAGGCACTACCCCTATGTAATTAACTGCTTCTCCTCCTGTACTTGCCCAGTTGAAGCAAGGCAGGTTTAATTTACAGCCTTTTAAGACAGGCTATGGTCCAGGGAGGATGAGGAATTTTGAGAGCCACAATGAACTCCGAAGTAAGTGCCACAGAAGGCTAGCTATTTTGACTGGCCATGCTGCTGCTAAGGCACAATATAAACCTCCAGGAATCCAACTCTCAGAGAAATGCAACTTGTGTTTGCCAGAGATCTAAGTAATTAAAGAAAGAATAACGTTCTCCCCAGCACGTCCAGGAGTGAGGTGCCGGAAGAACCACGCCGCAGGAGCACAGAAACACAAATGTCTCATGGTAAGTAACCACATGTTCCTGCACTGCAGTGTGGACTGTCGCTACGTGGACCCAGCCCTCTCCTGCCAGCCATGTGGGAGCACTCAGAATACAGCCTCAACACAGGCTGCAGCCCCGAGGTTGCAAAGAAAATGGCTCAGATGTGAGGCCCCTTTTATTAAAAAAAAAAAAAAAAAAAAAAAATTACTGTACACAGAAAGGACTTAAAGAGTAGAAGTGATGTAGGAATGCTCACCGGTTCTTGAAATATGAAGGCATAATGCTTCAAAAATGCTCAACCATCAACTGCTATCACCAATCTCAGACCACACTCAAAAGAATACCCAAACCAAGATCCAGGCTTCCAGAAGGCCACACCTGTCAGAAAAGGAAGCATCCGTACCTGTTTCCCTGGCTCCAGAGAGTCAAAACTATCACAGCTCTCCTCTGATGAGAAGGTTTCCATGGGAACATCATCTTGGAAACCGACAAACTCTTCATCATCACTGGGGGCGTTAAAGATGTCAGCCACTTCTTTAGGGATCTGTTTTGGATTGAAAAAAGAAGAAGCATAAAACCAGGGGCTGGGTTCACTTAGGGAAATTTCCTAGACAGGAGTAGTAATTAGCATCTCCTAGCTCTAGCTCCATCAATCTGCCATGGTCGCCCAGAAGACCCCAGTAACCGAGCAAAATGTGCTTCAGTTGATACCTCAGGGCAACAAAAGAAGAGGGGGAACGGAGAACAAAACTGTTCTTTTTCAAATTCTAGAGATCTATCCCATCTTACAGAGAATGTCAAGGCCATAGCTAGATAGATGCTGTTTTTGACCTCTTCACGAAAAAAATAAGGAAACCATCATTGGTTTCTGAGAAACCACAATCTATTTGTCTCCTACACTGGATCTGTCTTTAAATGTCATCCATGTAAAAAACATTACGTAAGATAATTACTAAGCTCCTCTTTTCTTCATTTCCACCTATAGCTCTTTAATTTTTCTGTTCCTTTTGTCATCTGCTGATTCAGATGTGAAAATTCACACCATAAAGTAAGCAGATTTACTCCTTTTCTATATTCTCAATCAAGTACTTCTAGAATTAATCCCAAGAGAATTTAAACCGTATTATGGGCAATTATCCCAAGAAAGAATGTTGTCAGCACACTTGATCTAACAAGTATGTATTTGCTGAGAGCTCCTGTTCGTATGTTGACTGCCTATTTGTTCCCAACTCATGATTTTGAAAAAAATTCAAAGCCACAGGAAGGTGAAGGAACAGTACAAACATCCATATATTCTTCACCTGGAGCCCCATTTGCTTGTTTTCTCTTTCAACAAACATCAGGTGGAACCATAGGCATTAGCTAGTATTTCACTGTTTGTGACCTAGAAAAACAGCCATTTCGCATGAGCCAACTCAATCCATGTATATTCAAAGTAAGTTGCAGAAAACATACTAATTCACCCTAAAATACTTTAGGACACATCTCCCGAGCATAAAAACATTCTCCTATACAGCCCCAAAACTACAATCACACCTAAATAATATTAACTCCATAATATCATTTACTACAAGTTCATATTTAAATATCTACAACTGTCGCCAAAATGTCTTTAGTAATTTTGGGGGGACAAAGGGGATCCATTCAACCAGATATCGTGCATTGTCTTCGTTTTTTTAGGACACTGTTTTTCGTTGCTTTTCATAACACTGACATTATTTAAATAGCCTAGGACGACTGCCTCGTAGAATGTCATACATCCTAAGCTTATGTGATTGATTCCTGATATATTTAAGATAAATACTGTTGACGATTCTACACAGATGCAATGCAAAAAGAGGCACAAAAATATCAGGTTATCCCCTAATAATCAGTGTTTTTTTTAACATAATTATAAAAATTTCCCAACATATTCTTAAGTAGGTAGAATGGTATAAGGAATACACACATGGACTCCCTAGCAATTATTTGCTCATGGCTCAATTTGATTCATCTGTAGCTCTACTCAAATGCCCTCCTTCCAAATCATTTTGAAGCAACTGCAGACATAGTATCATTTCACCCGGTATCATGGGCAAATACAGTCTCTGTTCTAGGTTCTGTTAACTTATTTTTGTAACTCACAGTTCATTTGTATCATGATTTGAATAGGGTCCAAATACACATCAATAGGTCGCTTAATACTTTTCGCAGGTGTCCTTTTTTTTCTTTTGGTAACTTACTTTTGAACAAACTGGGTCATCTGATTGTAGAGCCTGCAAGAGTCTGGAAGGCTGAAGTTTTGTTTGTTTGTTGCAGCTGCAAGATGATATTTACCAGACTCCCCTGTCCCTGTGGATTTCCTGTGATTTGGTAGTTGAAGTTATAAGCTCAGCAGATTCAAGTTCACTTCTTTCTGGGAAGATGATGACTATTTTGTAGGCATTGCTGCTGCTTTATTCAGAAAGCACAACGTGTCTGGCTGTCTGTTTTTTTAGTGGTGATGCTCTCTGATCAACAGGTGGGGGTAGGACGTGCCAGATTTCTCCTTAGCAAAAATACCTCTTCCCCTTTTTACTTAGTGAGAAATAAGTAGGGTGATAGTTGACATTCTGTGGATATCCTTCCCCTGATAACAATTCACTCAGTAGTTTCAGCAACCATTGATAAGTCTTACCTGAATCAATTACTACACACTAGGGGTTGCAAAAAGGTCATTTTCAAATTTGATTCATCCTTTATATACTAGCTGGCACTCTTCTGGAACACAAGATTCTGTCTCTTGCTGTCTCCCCCTCTTTCCCCTTCTCTCCCTCCCATGTAGATGCATGGAATTTTTTTTTATTCAACGTGTTATATAATCCACTACTGTCACCATTATTTCTGATGCTCAAATTGTCCTAAATTTGGCCACTGGGGGAGCTCCTTCAAGAGAGTTTCTATGTCCTTTTGACACAACCCTAATAGTCTGTGGGCACCTCCTTCCTTTGAGGCACAACTGTGCCAAGTGAGCCTTATACTTTCCCTGCCCAGACCTCGGATCAGCCATTTCTCCAAGGTGCACTGGCATTTAGAAATCAGATCTGACAACTCGGTGTGCTCCTTGCTGGTGAAGTTATCACTGCTTCTAAGCTCTTTGCCAGGACAGAGCAAGGATATTTTAAATATCCCAAATCACATGTTCATAATGACACCTTGAACTCAAATCCAGTACAGCAACTCCCCCATTATTATCTCCCTTCCCCCACAATGAAAACTCCAACTCTCAGGGCACCTGGGTGGCTCAGTTAAGCATCCAACTCTTATTTTTGGCTCAGGTCATGATCTCTGGATTTGTGAGTTCGAGCCCCGTGCAGAGCCTGCTCAGGATTCTCCCTCTCTCTGCCCCTCCCTCGCTCATGTTCTCATTGTCTCTCTCAAAAATAAATACTTAGAACTTTTTATTTTAAAAAAACCTCCAACTCTCAGTATTTCTCATGTACGTACCCACTTGCTTTATCTACAACACACAAAATAGTTTCCAACTTATACCACCAACACCACTACCAACAATAACCACCAACGACAATCGAGTTTCAGATTCCTTTGCAGTCCTTTGGATCCTTGGCATATAGTCCCAATACCTACTAGACCTCCGCCCTGAGATAACCTGCCCATCACTGAACTTGAGGATGCAAATGTACTTTACCTGTACTTCCCATTTCATCATATGAATATTAAAGAGGTGTCCTCAAGGCTGGAGATTTTTCATAAAATAATATGTATTGCTACAAGACATTCTTATATGAAACTGGCACTTAGAATTATTACAATAACTACGTCCGTGTGGAACCCTGAAATGGTCTCAGCATTCGGGCAGACACAGAAAGAGTTCTAGTAACAACAGCAAAACAAAAAACAAAACAAACAAAAAAAACACTGCCACATTTATGCTGAGAAGCTCCTCACAAAGCCTGACATGGTTCTTGGCAGAAAAATTAAAACTTTTCTTCAGGAGGTAAATTTAACAGTATTTGGCACCCTTATCTTTCTTTTCAAAGATACTTTTGTTAAGCCATCACAACCAATACACCAAAAAAAACTTGTAACTGGAGAAGCATAAAGTGTGTTAGATTTTAGGGAGTTTAGTCCCTAAAGTGGCAATGAAGGATCGTGACTGGTTCCAGTTAGCTTCCGTTTGACTTACCACCGTTCTATGAATCAGAGAGCTCCACTGGCTCAGAAGCTTATTTTGTTGTTGTTGTTAAATTCATTTATTTTGAGAGACAGCTGGAGAGGGGCACGGAGAAGGGGAGAGAGAGAATCTCAAGCAGACTCCTCACTCAACTCTGAGTCCAACACGGGACTAGATCCCAGGAACCAGGAGATCATGACCTGGGCTGAAACTACGAGTCAGATGCTTAACCAAGTAAGCCACCTAGGCGCCCCCAGAAGCCTGTTTTAACATAAAAGGTGAAAGAAGGAAGCGCATCCCATGTAATGATTTAACAGAAGCATCCGTAAGGAATGGAAAGGCTGGAAAGGCTGGCAATACGAGTAAATTTCTTCTGGCCACAACTGCATCAGCCCCGGGCTGTAGCGGCAGCACCCCCCAACCCTCGGCCCCCGCCCCATGCAAAGCCTATGTCGGCCCAATTCCTCCCTCTTCATCTAAGACTTCTGCATCTGCTCCAGAGGTACCATTAGGGCACTGTAATTACCAATTGGGAACAAAAGGAAAGAACACGCTTTCAAAAAAGCAAACACCAGTAGGCATTCTTGGGGCATTCAGGGCTCTGTTTCTTGCTGCCTAACTTCAAAAGGCATGAAGAGTTTCAGTCACAAGCTCTAGGATTTAGCAAAAATCTTCATAAGATACTCAAGTGTCTTCAATAAAAAATGCTATTTAACAGACTCGACAAAGAAATCAAGATTTCTACGCAATGCACCCGATAAAAGGTTCAACGGGACATCCTTCCTATGTGTGACCAGTTCAGCAATGGAACACAACATCAGGCCCAAGGATTGTCATCTTTCTGTGCAGCTCAGCAGCAATTCACTGACTGACAAGGATGCAGGGCACCCGGCACTCTCATAAGTGGGGGATGGAAATACCAAACGGTAGGGCCGCTTTGGAAAAACTATTTAGCAGCTTCTTATGAAATTAAACACTCTTAGCACATGATAGCATTCCTGCTCCTAGGTGTTTACCCAAATGAGATGAAAACATAGGTTTGCAAAACACTTGTAATCAGCAATTTTATTCCCAAACCCATAACAAATCCAAATCAGGTAGAAATGGATAAACAAAACGGGGGACAGAAATACCATGGAATACTGCCAGCAATAAAAAAAGAGTAAGTTACTGATAGACGCCATATGGATAAACCTCAAATGCATTAGGCCCAGTGAAAAAGGCTACATATTGTCTGATTCCACTTATGTGACATTTTGGAAAAGGCAAAACTATAGAAACAGAACACAGATCAATGGCTGCCTGAGGCTAGAGGTCAGAGGAAACTTTTGAGAGATGATAAAATCAATTGTGGCAGTGATTACACAAAAATCCATAGAACTGAATAAAAACGATTAATTTCATTGTATATAAATTAAGCCTTAGTCAGGAAAAAGGAAGAAAATTATGTAGAAACAGTGTAGACCTACAGATTTCCTAGACTTGGATCCTAGCACATAGAATTAAGATTTGGTAAGAAGAACACCACACATCAATGGGGAAAAGATGATGTCAGTCACTGATGATGGCAAAACTGCCTATCTGAGAAGAATAACCCAGTCTATTTTGCTTCTCTCTCGATACCACAAAGGAGAATATATGTAATGTGAACACACAGCTGGCCTCGGAATGGGGGAGACTTTAAGCACACATGTTAAGCAGATCAAAATGGAAAAGAGGGCACCTGGGTGGCTCTGTCTGTTGAGCATCCAACTCCTAATTTCAGCTCAGGTCATGATCCCAGGTCGTGGGTCCCAGAGCCCCACATCGGGCTCTGTGCTGAGAGTGGAGCCTACTTGGGATTCTCTCTCTCCCTCTGCCCCTCTCTCCTGCCTGTGTGCTCACTCTCTCTTTAAAATAAAAATATAAAGGGGCACCTGGGTGGCTCAATCAGTTGGGCGTCCAACTCTGGCTCAGGTCATGATCTCACCATCCGTGAGTTCGAGCCCCACATCGGGCTCTGTGCTGACAGCCTGGAGCCTGGAGCCTGCTTCAGATTCTGTATCTCCCTCTCTCTCTCCCCCTCCCCCACTCACACTCTGTCTCTCGCTCTCAAAAATAAAATTAAAACATAAACAAAAAGAAAAAAAAGGAAAAAAAAAGAATATAAAAATAAATTTTAAAAACTGGAAGAGTAGGATCATGGACCACTTAACAGTTTTAAACTTCTAAAAAGAAAAATGTTGCAAAGGAAAAAAAGTTGGGAGAAAAGATGTGCCACAAGTAGACAAATTACTAATGTTACGGAGAAGCTCATACAAAATGGTATGTTCCAAGAGTCACACAGATAAAATAGGTAAAACAAAGAAAATCCACTAAAAAGGAACAGAGAAGAGGCTAAAAACGTTATTTTAAAAGTCTTCAACCTCCCTAAGTGATGAAAGCAACAGAAGTTAAGAGAAGTTAAGACAAGTGTCCTTCTCAACCAGCAACTGTGTCATTTAAGGGCACCCTCGACGAAGGGGAGAGTACGCCTGGACAAACACCCTCACACAGAACTAAGGAGAGAACAAATGGGATTCAGGTTTCGAAACAGAAATTTGGTCATATACATCTAAAACAGGGTAGTTAAAAAAAAACAAACAAACATACATACATACAGTGAGATTCAAAGACTTCCAGAAAATACGGTTAAACTCAGAGTGACAGGAGTATATGAACTATTAATAGCTAAGAGGATCATAAAGTCAAGGATTACCAAAGTGTGAGATGTCATCCATCAGTTGGAGGACCTCCCCTCATTCCAAAAGGCAGCAAAGTTCAGCCTACTTACTAAAGGGCACACAACTTGTTAATACCCCTACAAAAGACATCCCAAGCAAATGCAATTTTTCAATAAAATAACTACGTATTAGTTAGTATTCAGTATTTAATTCAATCAAAAAAAACCTGAACTTAAGAGGACACCAAAAACATGAGTAACAAAAGAAAAATAAACTGGTAAAGATGGACTTCATCAAAAGTAAAAACATCTATGTATCAAAGGACATTATTAAGAGAGTGAAAAGCAACCTACGGAATGGGGTAATAGCTGCAAATCATGTAAGCAGTAAGGCTCTAGCACTGAGAATAGATAAAGATCTCCTACAATGCAGCAACAAAAACCATCCAATCAAAAAATGTGCGGGGCACTTGGGTGGCTCAGCCAGTTAAGCATCCGACTTCGGCTCAGGTCATGATCTCACAGTTTCTGAGTTCAAGCCCCGTGTCAGGCTCTGCTCAGAGCCTGCTTGGGATTCTCTCTCTCCTTCTCTGCCCCTCCCCCACTGGTGCTTTCAAAATAAATAAAATAAACTTAAACAAAAAGACAAAGACAGAATACTGAAAGCAGCCAGAAAAAAGCAACTCATTACATATAAGGAGTCCTCCACAAGATAATCAGCTGATTGCTCAGCAGAAATCTTGAAGGTCAGGAGACAGTGGGATGACGTGTTTAAAGCACTGAAGGAAAAAACTTAGTTCTGTCAACTAAGAACTCTGTATCTGGCAAAAGTGTCCTTCAAAAATGAGGGAGAAATGAAGACATTACCAAATAAACAAAAGCTGAGGGAGTTCATTAGTACCAGACTTGCCTAACAAGAAAGCCTAAAGGGAGTCCTCTGAGATGAAATGAAAGGGAACCAGAGGGTAACTCAAAGCCATATGAAATATAAAGTTTTCAAGTAAAATATAAATACTGGTATTAATGTAAATTCAATCTGTAACCCCACTTTTTCTTTTCTACAGTATAAAAATGCACCTATGAATCTGTTAGTGGTGCACAAAGCATAAAGATGTAATCGGTGACATCAATAAAAGAGGGGGCAGAGCTGTATAGGAGTAGAGGTTTTGTATGCCAATGACAAATTGGTAGCAATCAAATTATTTTAATTAGAGAACGCTATATGTAACCCCTATGATAACACAGAGGAAAAAAAAATCTATAGAATACACACAAAAGAAAATGAAAGGGGAATCAAAATACACCATTACAAAGAAATCAACAAAACACAAAAGTAGGCACTAACAGAGGAAACAAGGGGCAAAAAAGCAATTAAAAAAAAAAAAAGAGAACAAAAGAAAACAAAATGGTACAAGTCCTTCCCTATGAGTGACCATTTTAAATGCAAACAGATTAGGGAGACTGGATGGCTCAGCTGGTTAAGCATTCAACTCTTGATTTCAGCTCAGGTCATGATCTTGCCAATTCATGGGTTTGAGCCCCACACTGGGCTCTATGCTGACAGTGTGGAGCCTATCTGGGATTCTCTCACCCTCTCTCTGTCCATCCCCCACTCGCTCTCTAAGTAAATAAATAAACTTTTAAAAAAGGTTAAAAAAAAATAAATGCAAACAGATTAGACTCTACAATCAAAAGACACAGGAAGGAAGAATTAAAAAACAAAACTGGTATCCAAATGTACACTATCTGTAAGAGACTCACTTCATGCCTAAAAAGACATTTAGGCTGAAAAGTGAAAGGACACAAAAGATATTCAATGCAAATAGTAACCCAAAGAGAAAGAGACATGTAATGACTATTCCAGTGTCAGACAAAGTAGACATTGAGTCAAAAAATATTACAAGGGCATATTGTTAAAAAGATCAATTCACCAACAAGCCATAACAATTAAAAATATGCATGCACAAAACTTCAGAGCTCCAAAACATATGAAGCAAATGCTAACAGAAATGAAAGGAGAGACAGTTCTACAATAATAGTTGGAGACTTCAATACCCCAGTTTCAATAATGGATACAGTAAAACAGAAGATCAATAAGGAAAGAGAGGAATTGAGCAATACGATAAACCAATTTGAGCTAACAGACATATATAGAACACTCCAACCAACACAGAATATACATTTTCCTCAAGGTCGCACAGAAAACTCCCCAGGACAGACCATATGTTAGGCCACAAAATAAGTCAGAATAAATTTAAAACATCTGAAGTCATACAAACTGTCTTTGTTGATCAGAATGGAATAGAACCAGAAATCAGTAACAGAAGGAAGACTAGAACTCACAAATATGTAAAAATTAAACACCACACCCTTAAATAACCAATGAGTTACTCCAAAGAAGAAACAATCACAATGGAAGTTAGAAAACACTTTCAAACAAGTGAAAATGAAAACAATACACCAAAACTTACGGTCTGCAGAGAAAGCAAAGCTAAAAGGGAAATTTAAAGTTGTAAACACTTATGTTAAAAAAGATCTCAAGCCAACAAACTAATTTTAATCTTTATTTATTTTTGAGAGAGACAGACAGCATGTGAGCAGGGGAAGAGCAGCGAGAGAGGGAGACACAAAATCTGAAGCAGGCTCCAGGCTCTGAGCTGTCAGCACAGAGCCCAACATGGGGCTCGAACTCACAAACCGTGAGATCATGAGCTGAGCCACCCAGGTGCCCCACCAACAAACTAATTTTACACCATAAAAGGAACTAGAAAAAGTATAGCCAACTAAATCCAAAGATAAGAGAAGGCAGGAAATAATAAAGATTACAGCAGTTACAAATAGAGAATAGAAAACCAATAGAGAAATAGCCACAAAACCAAAAGCTGGTGTTCTGAAAATATCAAGATTGACAAACTTTTAGCTAGACCCATGATGAAAAAAAGATACAAATTACTGAAATAAAGTGGGGTTATTACTACCAATTTTACAGAAATAAAAAGGCTAATAAAAGAGTCCTATGAACAACTGAATGCCAACAAACTAGGTTAGCTAGATAAAATGGACAGACTCCTAGAAACACACAACCTTCCAAGACTGATTCATGAATAGAAAATCTGAATAGACTTCTCACCACTAAGGATTTGAATTGGTAATCAAAAGCCCCCCAACAAAGTAAATCCCATGACCCAGATGGCTTCACTGGTGAATAAAATACTTAAAAGTTAAACACCAACCCTTCTCAAACTCTTCCAAAAAATTGGAGAGAGCACTTCTTTACTCATTCCATGAGGCCAGTATTACCCTCACAACAAAGCCAAAGACCCTACAAGAAAAGCACAGAGCAATACCCCTTGTGAATATCAATGCAAAAATCCTCAACAAAATACTAACAAGCCTAATGCAGTAGCGTAGGAAAAAAAAAAAAAAAGGATTACACAAGATGACTGAGTGAGACATGTTTCTGGTGTGCAAGACGGTTCAACGTATAAAACCAGCCAATGTAATACACTATTATTAACATAATAAAAGAAAACAAAACACATGATCATCTCCACAGATGCAAAAAAAGCATGTGACGTAATTCACCACCCTTTCAGGGTAAAACCAAACCAAACCAAAAAAATTAATCAACAAAGAATGGAAGGAAACTTCAACATAATAAAGGACATATATGGATAAACAGATAACATCATAATGGTGAAAAACTGAAAGCTTTCCCTTAAGATCAGCAACAAGACAAGGATGCCCACTTTCACTACTTCTATTCAACATAGTATCTGAAGCTCTAGCCAGAGCTATTATACAAGAAATAAAAGGCATCCAAATTGGAAAAGCAGCAGTAAAATTATGTTCGCAGGTGACATAATCATATATACAGAAAAGCCTAAAGATTCCATAAAACCCGTGGGCCCTATTAGCTAATTCAGTAATGGTGCAGGGTACAAAATCAACACACAAAAATCAGTTGCATCTCTACACACTAACAATGAACAATCTGAAAAGGAAATTAAAAAAACAATTCCATTTACCATAGCATCAAAAAGAATGCAACACTTAGAATTACCCGAAGCAACAGGCAGGAAGACTACCCTGAAAACTACAGTGAAAAACATCACTGAGACAAATTAAAGAAGGCAGAAACAGATGAAAACACATCACACATTCATGGATTGGAACACTTAATACTGTGAAGGTGACAATACTACCCAAGGCTATCTACAGATGCAATGCAGTTCTATCAAATCCCAGCAATATTTGTTTGCAGGAGAAAGCCCCTCCTAAAACTCATGTGGAATCTCAAGGGACTCAGAATAACCAAAACAAATCTTTAAAAAGAAGAACCAAAGGCCCCTAGTGGGCTCGGTCACTGGAGCATGCGACTCTTGATCTAGGGGTTGTAAATTAGAGCCCCACATTCAGTGTAGAGATTACTTAAAATCTTTAAAAAATACCTAACATACATACAAAAACAGAACCATGTTAGAGGACTTACACTTACTGATTTCAGTACTTACTACAAAGTTATTCAAACAGTGTGGTCCTAGTGTAAAGACAGTGCAATAGAACAGACAGCCCGGAAATAAACCTTCACATATATGGTGGTCAAATGATTTTTGACAAAGTACCAAGACTATTCAATGGAGAAAGGAGAATCTTCTCAAGAAATGATGCTGGGAAAACTGCATATCCACACCCAAAAGAATGAAGCTGGATCTCTATCTTAACACAACAACCTACAAAAAAACCCAAATGTGTCCAAGACCTAAAACGTAGGAGCTAAAACTCTAAAACTTAGCAGGAAATATAAAGGAAAAGGTTCACGACATTGGACTTGGCAATGATTTCATGTATGTGACACGAAAGGTAGAGGCAACAACAGGAAAAAAAAAAAGTAGATAAACTGCACTTTGGCAAAATAAAAAACTTCTATACATCGAAAGACACTATCAAGAGATTGAAAAGGGTAACCTGCAGAATGGGAGAAAATACTTGCAAATCATGTATCTGATAACGGATTAATATCCAGAATACAAAGAAAACTCCTATAGCTGAAAGACAACAGCAAAACCCAATTTAAAAGAGCAAAGGACTTAAAAAGATATTTCTCCAAAAACAAGCTGATGGCCAGGAAGCATGTGAAAAGATGCTTCAAAACACTAACCATTAGGGAAATACAAACCAAAAGCACCATGAGATGCCACATCACATCCATTAGGATGGCTGTTACTCGAAAAAAGCAGAAATTAAGTGTTGATATATACGTAGAGAAAGTGGAACTTATGTGCAATGTTGGTGAGGAGGTGAAGCAATGCAGCTTCTATGGCAATGGCAAAAATATGGTAGCTTTTCAAAAACTCCGACACTGAATTACCATATAACCCAGTAATCCCACTTTTGGTCTTTGTATGAAAAATAGTGAAATCAGAGACTCAAACAGTTATTTTATACCAATGTATATAGTAGCATTAATCACAATAGCCAAATGGTGGAAGCAGCCCAACCGTCACGGATGGGTGAATGAATAAACAAAATATGGTATACACATGCAAAGTATTATTACTCAGCCTTAAACAGGAATGAAATTCTGACATACAGCATGGATGAACTGAAAACATTATGTTGAGTGAAATAAGACCCAACAAGACAAGTATCTATGATTCCACTTACTTGTGGTACCTAGCATAGTCAAATTCATAGAGACAGAAAAGTAGAAAGGTTACCAATGGTGGTGGGACAAGGGGGAGGGTGAGAATGGGGAGTCAGTGTTCAACGGGCACAGAGTTTCAGTTTAGGATCATGAACAAGCTCTGGAGATGGACACTGGTGATGGCTGTACAACAACGTGACTGTGTTTCTGGCCAACGAATTATACACTTAAAATGGCTGAAATAGTCAATGCCATGCTAATGCATACTTTACCACAATGAAATAATAGGCAAAAAAAAAAAAAAATCAGCAACATTATTTTGAAGAAAGAAATTACAAGTGAAGAGAAACTTACAGACACGTATGTGCGAGGGCTTAGAGGAGCCATTGGGTAACAGAGGAAATGGAGTTTTGGCAGAGGTCCCGGGAGGGAAGCAGCCAAACCACTTGGGAAGAGCTGGTTAATTTCCTTTTCCAGAAAAGTCAGCAGACTGGAAATATGAAGCCAATGTCAAGATTTCACTAGACTCTACAAGACCAGTTATCACACTGGACAAGTCTGCTCTCCAGTGTTTTTCAACAAGGTGCTACGGGCATTCTGGACAGAATGACTATGGCTTCCAATGGGCTCTCCTGCCCACCACAGGGCACTTATACTGTCCCTGCACTCCAAACCCCTTAATACCAGGAGCACCCACCTCAGCCCGTTAAACTAACAATTGAAAAGAAGCCCAGGTATTTCTATTACCACGACAACCCCAGTTCACTCTGATGAACACCACAGAGCAAATCCAACAGCTAAGATAGGAGAGCCTTTGTGTGTCAGGACATGCCGGGTTACCAAGCAGGAAGAAACAATACCAAGTCTTAAAGGGTTGAAACAAAAAAAAGCTTCTCTCCTGTTGATGACACGTTCATCCCGGGCAAGCCAGGTGCACCATTCCACACTCTTCCGCACTGTCCTCACACGGGACCTGGGCTGACACAGCTACCGCTACCTGGAACGCTGGCAGATGCAGAAGCGGAGGGAAGGAGACGTGGCAAATGACGCACTGGCATTTAGAAAATTCCACCCAGAAGTGACACACAACCCTTCTCACATTTGATGGGCCAAAGCAGGTCAAACAGTCTTGCCTGTTAGGAGAGCCAGGAAAATGCATCCCTCTCCTTTATCCAGAAGGAAGGAACCTGATCAATTGTACAGAGCCCTGACGGCCTCCCAACTATGGCCGAACAGCATTCTGTGAAGATGCTGGGTCCACGTTCGTTACCGAGAGTTACTAAAGGGTGTATTACTGCCCAGTGTATTACTCAAGAGCGTGTCAGCACGGTATCATGCTAAGGAGTCCCATGAAGGGTGAGTCATGTACCGTAGGGTGAAACAATCTTCAAGCTGTTTCAATGTGGTGAGAGAAATAGGACTACCCGGGAAATAAGTCCAGGAGGGCAAATGACCCAGCGGTGAGGGGTACGGTTAGGAAGGACCACTGGTGGCAGCCCCCACAACTGCAGGGCAGAGTCAGCCTGAAGGCAGACCGACGGGGAAGCAAGAGCGTGGAGAACAGCCAGGCAGGAGGTGACTGCCTGGAGGAGGCAGGTGGACCCCACACTCACTCCAAACAAGCAGGGAACAGACCCTGACAGTGACAGGGGCCTGGGGGAGGGATCTTCGTCCCACAGCCCAGCCCTGAAAGCCTTAACACAGGGGTCCTCTTGACACACTTCGGCCCTGCTGGCAGAGTGGGAAGGGGAATGCGCCCAATCTTTGAGACGCGGCCTATGGGCTGCTGACCCTACTTAGCTCCTGACCTTGTGCCACAGTGAATGCACACACTCCCTAGGAGCGCGTCCTTTCTGGTCCCAACCACGGCCGGGAGGAAGAGGATACACTAGTAACAATGAAGGTTGGCCTGAGGACTAGGGGCTCTTTTCAGTGAGATGTTGAAGCTGGCCTTGCGGGAAAACAAAATGATGGAGGCTTTGTTTTAAGTCCATTAAGGGCAGTGTTTTGTAAGAACCCCCCACCACAAGGCCCCCCGCTGCCTTCAATTATTTTAATTAAAAAAATCCCCCAATAAAAAATGCCTGGGACCAACTGTCAGGAAAAAAAATAAAAGAGAGAATTAAGAATAAGCAGTAATTTTAAAGGCACTTTAATTTTTCTTAACTTTCCATTTTAAGCCAGTGCTAATGGAGAACAAAATAGAGGCATTAGACGTTTTGCATTAAAAAAAAATATATGCTTAGGCATTTATATCAGTATCAACTGAAGTGTTTTGTTTTGTTTTCATTTAATTACCCTCCGAGTCATGGAGCTTTAAATAAAAAGATATTATGGGGTGGGGGAGCGGGCAGGGAGGTATCTTTTCTATTTCAGGATTTGTTACCGGTATGCTCTAAATTTTACACTCACCCTGCTTGTCAAACTCATGAACTCAGGGAGGGCTGGGAGGCTTTCACTATCACAGGTGGGGCAGGGGAAGGGAATTTTCTTCCCAGGAGAGTAATCTTAAATATCCTTTCCGTGTTAAAATAAATAAAAATATATTATGGAGGGGCGCCTGAGTGGCTCAGTTAATTTCGGTTAATTTCGTGCGACTCTTGATTTCCACTCAGGTCACAATCTCATGGTTCAGGAGATGGAGCCCCGAGCTGAGCCCTGCGCTGACAGCACAGAGCCTGCTCGGGATCCTGTCTCCCTCTCTCTCTGCCCTTCCCCTGCTCATGTTCTCTCTCTCAAAATAAATAAGCTATATATATATGTATATGGAACATAATGCAAAACAGGCCTAACTTTTAAAAATAAAACTGGGTAAAACTGAAGATGGGTGAAAAAATCCCCTGCACAGACAAGGCTGGCTGCTATACCTCCAGGCCTCTGGGGCAGGCCTCTGGGCCTCTCCGCTTTTAGCGCAACAGAAACATTTGAGAAGCCCTGCTAAAGGATGTTCCAGTCTGTCCTAACTGTTACTTCCACTCCCTACACAGTGGCAGCTCTAAACCATCAGCGTTTTTTGTTGTTTTTTTTTTGTACAATTCAACAAATATTTAACCCCTGCTATATGCCAGACCCTTCACACATCAGGATAATTATCATTTCGGCCTGCCACGTGATTCAGAGTCACCAGCCACTACCCTGGGGTAAATCCTAAGGCCCTCCTGACAGAGGAAGAGGCCTGCCACGCCAGGCTCTGTGCCAGAAGACCTGGATGCCAGAGCTCAATCATAACTGCAAGGCACTCTCTAGGTACACAGGACCCTCCTGCAGCAGAGGCTTACACATGGGGGGCTGCCCACACAGCTGTGCGGCTGCTATGGAGGGCCTGGGGTCTGGGGGAAGGGATCCCTGGACCATACCCAGTGCTGAGGACATCAGTACGACCAGCGGGGGGGGGGGGGGCACAAGACACCTGGGAAGTTATCACCCACACACCTGGGTGGCTATTTTTAAACATTTTAAGTGACATAAAGTGCATATACCTTAAGCGTACCGTCTGGTAAAGTTTTACAAACTGCACCCAGTCTGTATGCGTGCACACAGATCCAGAAATACATTTTTCTTAGCTCTTTGAAACCCCTTATTATGGAGCCACTGTTTTACCTTTGGACATCCAACCTTCAGTAAACACTTTCAGACACCTAGGAGAGGACTTATAACTGAAATAAACAAAAGAGGGCAACTCTTTTTAAAAATGGGCCGGTGCCACAGAGGCAAGGGGCTCAGAGCAGGGTATCGCTGTCCTTCCACATCAACATGACTGACCTGCACAAACTCCAGCATAGCCCAGTCCACAGGCACTGAGGCCGTCATCCATTAGCACATTCTCGGATCTTCTTGGTTTCCTAGGTGGTGAGGAACAGACCTCTACCACTACTCTCTGCAGTCTCCCAAACTAAAAACATAGGGGAGGTGCTCTACATTCAGGAAGAAAACAATGTTTCCATCTAATTATCAGGAGCCCTGGTTCCAACCTGAGCAAACACACTGGCTTTCTCTTGGCTAGTAATAAAGGGGGCAATGCCTTAGGAAAACTTGTTGGAAACTCCCATCCACTGCAAATCAGGCACATTCCTTTCAGGAGGCAGTAAGTACATGATAAAGAAACGGTAATTAAAAACAGCATGGGGGCACCTCGGTGGCCCAGTCAGTTAAGCCTCCATGGGCTCAGGTCAGGATTGCACAGTTTTTGAGTTGGAGCCCCACTTCCGGCTCTGTGCTGACAGCTCAGAGCCTGGAGCCTGTTTGATTCTGCCTCCCTCTCTCTCTGCCCCTCCCCCACTTGCACTCGGTCTCTCTCAACAACAAACATTTAAGAAAGAAAAAAAAAACCAGCATGGACTCGGGCTCCTAGGTGGCCCAGCTGGTTGAGCATCTGACTTTGCTCAGGTCATGTTGTTCCTGTTCGTGGATTTGAGCCCCACTTCAGGCTTTGTGTTGATGGTGTGGAGCCTGCATGGGATTCTCTCTCTCTCCTCTCTCTGCCCCTCCCCCACTCATGCTTTCTTGCTTTCAAAATAAATAAAACTAAAGAAAAAAAAACAACAACAACAACAGCATGGACTCTAACACAAGGCTTAGGTATGCACCACCGCTGTGGTATTGCAAAGTTTCTTCTTTTAATAAAGAAAAATTTTTCAACAGAAAAATACATAAAATACACACTTCAATGAAACACTGCAGTCATTAAAAACGAAAACTGCAAAGACCTCCAAGCTCCCCAGAAATAGCACGGACAGTGCTAAAGAAAGCAGAATTTAAATGGCAATCATACTACAAAATTAGGCAAAAATGGTGACTAAACACAGGCAAACACCAGATGGGAAATATCTAGAAAAATTACACCCAGAGAATAGGAAAGGTAGAGCAGTAGTTCCAAGTTTGTTTTTATTTCAGCTTTTATGAGCATGTTATTACTTGTACAAAAATTCATCTAAGTACCATTCCTATATAAGAGCTTTGTGGATCTTACTCCTATTCCCACGTTTTTACACACTATACCTAAAGAATCTGGTCCAAAGCCTAATCTGGCCAGCTGCTAAAAAAGAACCAGACCCAGGGCCTGGGTGACTCAGTGGGTTAAACATCTGACTCTTGATTTTCGTTCAGGGCATGATCTCGTGGTTGGTGAGCTGAAACCCACATCAGGCTCCACACTGCTGACAGTGCAGGGGGCCTGCCTGGGATTCTCTCTCTCTCCATCTCTCTCTCTCTCTCTGCCTCTGTCTCTCAAAATAAATAAATAAACTTAAAAAAAGAAAAGAAAAAGAAGAACCAGAGCAGCTGCTAATGCCCCAGCCCTTGGAGTTAAAGGGAAGAGCAAAGGAATGAGAAAACTCAAAAGTGCTCACCACCCCTCATATTTACACAATACATTATACTTAGCATGTCCTTGAGTAACTCAATGGCACTGTAAGCTGGACAAAGATTTCTATCCTCATAACATTATTTCAGCGAAAGCTGTGTCACTTGCCAAGATGGATCTCGGGAGTCCAGTGGCAAGAGTGAGGACAGAATCCAGCCTCCTGCCTGGCTGGGTTGCCCAGAGCAAATCACTCCAGTTCCCCGTATCTTTAAAATCCAGATAATACAAGCCACTTCACCGAACTTCAGTGAAGATTCAATCTGATAAAAGGCAATGATAGTTTCCAAGGGGGGGAGTGGAGGTGGGAAAGGGTGACTCCTAAGGTCTTCTCCCATCCCCAAAACCAAGGCCCTGAAGCCAGCTGAGTTCTGACAAAGGCAGAAGAGTCCAGGAGTTCCAGAGCGACCTTGGCACTAAACACATAGTAAGTGCTCAAAGAACATCTGATAGGACTAACCCAGCCAGGGAGCCCTCTGTCATCAGCTGATGATTAGGAAGAAAACAAGTCATGAGCTACCTGAACACAAACCCTGGCCCCCAACTGTGAGACTCTACAATGTTTTGCACCGCATACAGATGGTGCATTTAGCACTGTTAAAGACCAAGTATTCTGAGCATTAACTTCAGCTATACTTCAAATATGTTTCTGCATGGTCCTGTTTAAAAACATTCAAATAGATAACTGATGGTTACCAGAGGGGAGATGGGTGAGGGATGGGTGAAACAGGTGAAGGGGATTAGTATACTTATCATGATGAGCGCTGAGTAATGTACAGAACTGTTGAATCACAATCCTGTACACATGAAATGAATATAACACTGTATGTTAACTATAGTGGAATTAATATTAAAAACTTAAAAAATAAAATAAATTCAGAAACCACTGCCTTCCAAGAAGAAAAGAAAATGGTCCTACTGATATTTTCTTCTCTCTAGCCCTTCTCCACCGGCGTGTATCAGTTCCACTTTGGTGAATAAATCTAGATCTTTGGAAAAACCAAATTCTATCTTAGAGATAAAAAATTCTAAACTGTAGGTCAGAGAAAGTGCTGAAGAGTAAAACAGAACTCTCAAGAACAGTTTAAGATGAACATGTCTAGACTATTCTATTTGAATGGCTTTATTGACGTTTTTCATTAATTTACGATCATATTCACTGTTTTAAGTCACAATTATCTCATGGATTTCTGCTCTTTGTACCTGACCAGATCAGAATGGCTGTGATCGCGGACATTTCTCCTCATCAATGAGAATTCCGTTCTACGGATGGGATGGTCAAAAGTACATCAAAACAAACAAAAAACAAGTGGCCTTTTAAATATGGGACTATTAAAATGGCCAATCGTTATGGGGTCCTTCCAAGAAGTCACAACAATCCCTCTCTGTGAGCAGCTTCTGAAGCTCTGGGCACACATGTTGAGTCAGAGAATCCTAAGGCTACACTTTGTAGCTATGAGGTCAATACCAGAGAAATTCCTCTTTACCCCTTCCACAGCATGCATGACTAGGAGACTATCTAGCTCCGTTTCCTTCTCCAAGAGTCCAACCTGTACCCTAGAGCAAGAAGAGAGTAAAAGGACAACACTGACATTCACAACCTCCTGGTTCTTCTGCTATGAAGCTTCGACAGTCCCAGCCTGCAGCTCCTGTTTGAGATGCACTCCAGAGGGCTCTCAGGAAGGGACCACACCCTTGCCTTTACTGGGGCACTACTCCTGTCATTCAACATAAAAGCATAAAGACCCAGTGATGGGCCCAATCAGGACTTCAGCCATAGGAGGTGTGGTCCCCGTCAGAGAACATCAAATCTAACCCAGTGGTGAGGTTGCCAAAAAAGCAGAAAGTAGAAGGGAGTTCAGTTTAAATCAATGTCTTAGAACATCAGGCCGTAAGCGGCTTTGCTGGAACCCCTTCCAGCTCTGCCCTTTCCAAGGGATGGAAATTATATTTACTGTGTATGTGAGACTAAAAGCCACTGCACACTGTGCTCTAATGCCACGTCAGGCAGTTCATCACACTGCTTTATTCATAAGGTTGGGGGACAGGGTAGAGCCACTCGAATTTAGTACCTTGCTGTGCCTGAAATGTTCATTAAGTGCTCTCACCTACAGTCACCTGCCCACCCTATAGAACTTCCCCACTAATTTAAAGAGACTATAATCTGCTCATGTTTAAATTATGATGAACAGAAACATTTCAACTGGAAAAATCGGCACACATCTTAGTTTGTGATGCCAATTAGGTCTTTAGGAAAGAAAAAAAAAAAAACCTGATCATCTTACATAAAGTAATTTGCCCTAATTGGTACATAATAGGTCAGATTATAATTTGTGGATTACCCCCACCTGGTAAATAGTTTATTTAACATTTTAGAGCTACCAAAAATTAGTCTCATTATTTGACAATAAAATGTTCACTTCCAAATGCATCTAAGTGGTGGGAGTATAGTTAGGGCAGAACAACAGGTTTCCATAATCCTATATTATCAAGATACATTTTCTGATGAAATTCACCTAGGGCCCAAGGCTCCTTCTAGAAAGGGTGAGATCCTAGAGAAAGTAAAGCCTCCTAGAAGCACAAGAGACTAATTATATCATCAAGGCCAGTGGAAAATAAAACAAAAGCAAAAAACTAACCCTATCTCAGTCCTTCTTACTCTTGAGGTCTGTCCTTTCCTTACTTTTAATACCTCCCCTCACTGGGGAAATTTAAAAATAATACCCTCTCATAAACAACATTTTTTTTTTTCTCAAATGTCTACTTGCAGGAAACCTTGCAGACATCACTAAATGGCCAAAGGGACCAACCATTAGTGGCTCTGCCTCTAATTTGCGCCAGGACTCAGGCAGGTGACAGCAGCCTGCGCTCAGGCACCACTGACTGCTCGGGCAGCCTGGGCGCTGCTGGGTCGCTTCAGTCTCCCAATGCCAAGGCCTGGGGCCCCGCCTCTCTCTCTCTCTCTCTTTCTCTCCAAGTCCCAGCACCCAGGTAAAGAGGTAAAACACCACCAGTCTAAGGTAAAGTGGAAACGGTGAGTCAAAGGCACTCACAAAACAAACAAAAAACCGTTACACAAAGCCTCCCCCAACTCTCACAAGCTGCTTCCTTCCCTTTCTAGAAGTTTTCTTTTTAGTTCATTTCAAAAAAGTTGGCATTACTTACCTCTGAAAATACTAGGTATGTTCGTTACTAGAAAGGGAAAGCTCTTAAGAAGTAAAACAGGAAACTGAAGCCACATTCACATTCCCACCACCCAGTGAAACATTTGGGGGTACTCTCAAGTGTGTGTTAATGGAGATTTTTAAAACCTAGTTAGGACCATAATTCATAACTGGGTCCTGCTGTTTACGCTTTGTGATCTTGGGGCTTTTTGTTTTTTAACTTGGCCTCATGACGTTGCCATTTCCCCTTCCAAGTGGTTACGAATTATTCCCTGAAAACAGTTACTAAAGTTCTAGAACAAATACAAGAGCAATTCCTTGTAAATTACACCCCATTATCCGAGTTGAACAGGACCCTTGACTGTTTTCTACCAAACTCACTTGCCTGAAACTTCCTTATTTCTGTGCCAATTCCCGGAGAAAGTGGGGGGCGCGCACCAGAAAGCGCCCCGCACACCCCTCTCCACCCCCGCCTGCACCTCCCTCGAAACGTGTCCACTCCTCAGGCTCGCGGCCCCAGCGGCCCGGCCTGCGACCCCCCGGGCACCCCCCCGGGAGGGAGGCGAGCGCCACGCGCGGGGACGCCCAGCCTCTCCAGTCCTGGCGGCACAGCGACGACCCCCTGCGCACACCTGCACGCCGCGCCCGCTCCGGCGTTCGCGGGGCTAGGCTGGCCAGATCCACAACGCGGTGGCCCAGGGCCACGTTTCCACCCCGAAGAGGGGAGGAGAGCCGAGAGCAAACGGCAGGCAGGCCGTGATGCGTCCGCGTAGCGGCGGGACCCTCACCTGTGAGCGAGACGCCAGCTCCATTCTTCCCACCCGGGCTCCAGCCTCCTGCTACCACGCGGCCGCGGGAACCTGGCTCGCCACGGGCCCGTCGCCAGCAGAACACCCGCGGCCGCGCAGCCCGCGCGCTGCGCCGGGAGCTCCGGCGGGCTCGGGGAGGGGCGCACTTGGCGCCCGGGACGGGGGAGCTCGCCGCGCCTCCCACCCGGCGCCGCCGCGCTGGGCTGCGAGGCTCGAGTCTCGGACCAAACTTTCGCGACCGGTGAACTTCGCTTCGGCCGCGGCGTGAGAGGAGGCAGCAGACGGGCGCGGCCCCAGGCGGCTGCGGGTGCGGGGGCGCCGGGCTCCCCCCTGCAGCGGCGGGAGGGAGTGGAGCCGTCCGGCCGGGTTTCGCGCGGGAGAAATGAGGGGGCAGTCCCGGCGCAGCCTCCAGCTGGCACGCCCGACTACGCGCGCCGGATATTTGCACGGCTTATTCCAGGTCCTGCCCTGGAGCACATGCCTCTGTTGCAATCCGTGTCTCTGCTCCAGAAAAGCATTGTAGAGCTACTTCAGAGCTGGTTTTGTTTCGCTGTTGCAAAGGGGCGGGGTTCCGCCGCTTCCCCAAACATTTTCTACAGGGTTCACTTTGCAAACCAGGCATTCCGGGTTGGGGAGCTGCAAAATCCCCTGGAACTTTAGACAGCCTTTGCTACACCATTGTACACGTAGGCCTATAGCCCCACTAGAGATTTCTAGAGGTTAGAAAGCTGATTAACGAATACTGGCTGAGCAGGTAGTGTGTGTCAGGCACTGTATTAGACCTGGCAACACAAGATTGCACAAAAAACAGGTCCCTGCTCTGTCGGAGCTTCGGGAGCCACCCACGGGCATGACGACATAAATGCAATATTCATGCAGGTAAGTGTAACAGTAATGTCACAATTAATTTGATTAATAATTTAACAATTCAAATATCATCGATAATGGTGATAATAAATTCAATTATAATGATGCAAATAAAAGTAAATGGGGAGCTATGATAGACGCCAGGAAGGAAAAGGTAAGTGGCACTACGGTGGTTTAAAACAGGGAGACTTAATTTGGCACAGGTCAGGGAAGAATTCTTAAAGTTCAGGTATGAAGAGTGAAGAATTAAGTGGGTGGAGATTGTGGAAGGCTTAAAGTAGGTGTTGGGGGGAGGGTGATGGATGAAGTTGTCCTCAAATCCTAGCAGGGTTGCTGGGCAGTATTGAGAACCAGTTTAGCACTGTGGTCTTGAGTTCATAGCAGAACACTCTATGCGTGAGACCTTCTGCAGCCCTTCTTGGCTGCTTGGGAATCTGACATTCATTTTTTCTTGGTTGAAGCAGGGAATGAAGTTGGTCAAACATTTGCTAAAGCTTGGGGAGAAGACATCTGGGAACTGCCCCCTTTTTCCTACTTTCATTGGTTCAGCAAACATGTCTTATGTGCTCTCCATGTTCCAGACTGTGGGGGAAGAAAGACCAATAAAATCTGGTCTGATTTTTTTTAAAAGTTTTGTTTTCTATTTATTGGATAAGCTATTCATTATAGCCACTTTCATTTTTATTATGCCCTATCTCCTTAAATCTTCCCAATATTCTTCCAGATTCTTGTTATCCACATTTTTAAACAAGGAGACAGAATCTAAGAAGATACATTAGGGGAAAGATCCCTGTCACCCTGCTAGTAAATAACAACTGCAGACTGCCAAACTGAAAACCATTCCTTATGCCTCCAAATTCAGCATTCTCTCCGTTATTCTTTACCTTTTCCCTTTGGTTGCCAGGAAACTCAAGAGTGAAATTTATTCCCTTAGAACTTTTTTTTTTTTTGTATATTTGCTTTCCATGAAACAGTGATCTTATTTTCATCTGTTTCCTTTCATTGTAGGTTGTATCATATCCCTTTTGCAAAAGGGACTATAAATTTGACATAGGTCAGATTTTGCAAAGCACTTAAAGTAACCTAGCTCTTATTTGGAAAACTATAAACAACTGAGCCTTCTTGCTTTAGAGATTTGCTGTAACTAGTCCTTAAGTCTTCAATTGGCAACCCATAAACTTTCTTCCTTTGTCTGGAAAAGCCCATGCACTTCAGTAGTACTTAGTAATTGATTCTATAGTGGTGTGTTTGTTGTCCGATTGTGGTTCCATTCTGTTCACAGTTGACCCTTGAACAACCAGGGGGTTAGGGGTGTTAAGCCCCACCACAGTCAAAAATCTATGTGTAACTTTTGACTCCCCCAAAACTTAACTACTAATAGCCTACTGTTAATACATATTTTGGATGTTATGTGTATTATACGCTGTATTCTTACGATAAAGCTACAGAAAAAATGTTAAGAAAATTGTAGGAAGAGAAAATACACTCACAGTACTGTACTGTATTCATCTTTAAAAATCCATGTATAAGTAAACTGTACAGTTCAAACCCACGTTTTTCAAGAGTCTACTTACTACTCATTGTTACTGATGGGATTCATAACTTGTGAGCACGGAGTTTCAGCTTGGCACTGCAAGAATGAGAGTCCTTTCCCAGAAGCAATAGTATACATATTGCAGCAGAGGAAAAGGAGATGCCATGTTTGTAAATTTCTTTAAGAATCTCTGTCTCCAAAAGCAGTGTGGAGGTTCCTCAGAAAATTAAAAATAGACCTACCCTATGAGCCAGCAATAGCACTGCTAGGAATTTATCCAAGGGATACAGGAGTACTGATGCATAGGGGCACTTGTACCCCAATGTTCATAGCAGCACTCTCAACAATAGCCAAATTATGGAAAGAGCCTAAATGTCCATCAACTGATGAATGGATAAAGAAATGGTGGTTTGTATACACAGTGGAGTACTACGTGGCAATGAGAAAGAATGAAATATGGCCCTTTGTAGCAACGTGGATGGAACTGGAGAGTGTGATGCTAAGTGAAATAAGCCATACAGAGAAAGACAGATACCATATGGTTTCACTCTTATGTGGATGCTGAGAAACTTAACAGGAACCCATGGGGGAGGGGAAGGAAAAAAAAAAGAGGTTAGAGTGGGAGAGAGGCAAAGCATAAGAGACTGTTAAAAACTGAGAACAAACTGAGGGTTGATGGGGGGTGGGAGGGAGGAGAGGGTGGCTGATGGGTATTGAGGAGGGCACCTTTTGGGATGAGCACTGGGTGTTGTATGGAAACCAATTTGACAATAAATTTCATATATTAAAAATAATAATAATATAAATAAATAAATAAATAAATAAATAAATAAATAAATAAATAATCTCTGTCTCCAAGCGCCTGGGTGGCTCAGTCAGTTGAGCGTCCAACTTTGGCTCAGATCATCATCTCCCAGTTTGTGGATTTGAGCCCCACGTCAGGCTCTGTGCTGACAACTCAGAGCCTAGAGCCTTGGTCAGATTCTGTCTCTATCTCTTTGTGCCCCTCCCCCATGCTCGCTCTCGCACTCTCTCTCTCTGTCTCAAAATTAAGTAAACATTAAATTTAAAAATTAAAAAAAGAATCTGTCTCTCTGTCTAGAAATCTATGCTTGCTTTTTATATGTTTCCATGAGAGGATTAAAAACTTAGTCTATAGTACCTTCCACGAGGTAGGAAATCTGTGATTAAATGCCATCACACATGCTTCGAATGACATGAAATAGTTGTGATTATTTATCGACCATGACCCACAATTTTTTCTCTGTAAAAAGAGTTCAAACATTTCTCCTCTGCTCTGAAGTAGTGGCTCTGCCCTCCCCACGGAGCTCAGCTTTGGACAAATCCTCAGTGCACCCTTTATAGCCAAGAAGTGTACCAGTTTGGTATTCTGGATAGCCCAGCAAAGAATCTACCTTTGGCAGAAAGCTGGAAGCAATGTGGGTAATATCTGAATACCGCTTAGCATTAATTTTGATCATGAATGAATGAAGTGACAGTTAAACAAGATAACGTCTCTACTTGCTCTCTATGTCTTGGGATCTTGAAACTCCCATCTCATTGAGATAAGACCTGACCTAGAAAGGAAGACAGCCCTAAATTTGAGACCCTCAGAGATCACATTTCCAAGTTGTTACAGAATAAAAGATCTAAAATTGAGTCTCTTACAGGAGAGTCATCATCTAACCGTGACTGGGTGCCGTTCTGGAAGGTTTTCTTTAATTACAAACTGGTATTCTTTCTTCCGGACTTGGCTTGCCAAGATACTGCTGTCACAGCCAGCTTAAATACATTCTGATAAAAACCATTTGAATGGCTATGGAGAAAAAGACACGAATGACCAATAATCGATGCCTTTATACATTGGGTGCAAAAAAGTACACATCAGGTGAAATTGTAATGCCCATGCTTCTACCAAAAAGTCAATGGTAATAGTGGCATCCATCACAGCAGCTAACTAAATGAACACTGACTGGGCACCAATCCCTGTGCTGAGTTCATCTTTGCAAGCATTCTCTCATTTAATCTTTCAGCTGTGACAGTTACCCATCTGTTCCTCAAACACAGTCCTGGGAAAATAAATCAAACAATGTTTTCAAAGCATTTGAGATTTCTTAGAGATGCTATATAAACTCAAAATATGATTAATGCAATCCATATTTCATAGGGTTTTTGCAAAGTGTATATTATTAATAATTTATCCTGTGAACATATAACTATGACCAGGGACTGACAAGAAATGGATGACAATGAAAACAGATTATCCAATAACTCTTACCTTTCTAAGAACTTATGGTAATGATCCATTTCTAATTAGTGGTACCAACAAAAGTACTGTGGGACATAGTTTTTAAAGAACTAAGGTTTTTTTCACAATTATATAGACAGCATTTTAAAAATATAATTATAAATATAATTAATAATATAATTATAAAATATCAACATAAAGAGTTCAGGAAAAATGTATCAGTAAAACATAACTTTTAAATTCATTCCTCAATGACTAAAAGTCTTAAGACATTTCATTAGTTTTGATATTTTGATTTTTTTTTATTAAAAAAATTTTTATGATGTTTACGTATTTTTGAGAGAGAGACAGAGCATGAGCATGAGAGAAAGACACAGAATCTGAAGCAGGCTCCAGGCTCTGAGCTGTCAGCACAAAGCTCCATGTGGGACTCAAAAATTCACAAACTGAAATCGTGACCTAAGCGGAAATCACGCACTTGACCAACTGAGCCACCCAGGTGCCCCCAGAATATTTTTTAAAACAGGGTTTTAATTTCTACTTTGTCCAAGCTAAAATACCAACTATCTAGTATTTCAAAAAAGAATTTCAAAGTATCACTATTCATTCCAATATGAAGGAAACTTTATTGCTTCAGCTAAGGCCCATAATCTCATTTATTTGCTAAACCTATTCAGCATTTGGCAAGCAATAATAGAAAATTTTGCAGAATTAAATGGAAAATTTGGGATCAGAAATGTAAAATTTCTCTAAATAGTTGGCCCTACAAATATTCTGTATTAAAACTACATATCGATATCGATATCGTCTCCAGACTTTGGAATTTCCAAAGTTATTACAGATTTATCTTTTTTACCGGCAATAATCAAGTATTCATGCTGGTGGTAAGGGTAGATCACATTTGTGATAGAAAATCCCCAGACTTAGGGCACCCCTGGGTGGCTCAGTTGGTTGAGTGTCCAACTTCGGGTCAGGTCATGATTACACAGTTGGGTTTGTGAATTCAAGCCCAGCATTGGGCTGTCTGCTGTTAGGGCAGAGCCTGCTTCAGATCCTCTGTCCCCTCCCTCTCTGTCCCCACCCCACGCCTGTTCTCTCTCTCTCTCTCTCTCTCTCTCTCTCTCTCATTCAAAAATAAACAAACATTAAAAAAAAGAAGAAGAAGAAGGGTGCCTGGGTGGCTCAGTCGGTTAAGCGTCTGACTTCAGCTCAGGTCATGATCTCACGGTCTGTGAGTTCGAGCCCTGCATCAGGCTCTGTGCTGACAGCTCAGAGCCTGGAGCCTGCCTCAGATTCTGTGTCTCCCCCTCTCTCTGCCCCTCCCATGCTCATGCTGTCTCTCTCTGTTTCTCAATAATAAGTAAACATTAAAAAAAAATTTTTTTTTAAAGAAAAGAAAATCCACAGACTTGGGCAATTATGGGTTCATTTATTGTTCATTTATTCCCTTAAACAACCAGGTGATTTTATTAGCATGTATGTGTGAGAGCCATCGCTCTTACCTAGCTCAGTGGTTTGCAAAGTGGGATCCTAAGACCAGCAGTATCAGCATCTCCTGGAAAAAACATTCAAATTCTTGAGCAGGTATGTCTTCATTCTTTACAAGAGTCTTCCCCCAGCACACATACCTATCTTTCTTCTTCCAAATCTATACCCGTTCTGGACTTGAATGTGGCCTAACTGTCCCAGATAAGATTATTCTTGGCTGATAATCTGATCACCATGCCTTCCACAGCTTTCAGCTCTGACCTGCTTATCACGTGCAGATTCGTTTATAGCTTTTGAGTCCAAATGAGCTCCTGACCTTGCTAACTGTCGTACCAGGAAATTTCTGACAGCATAAAACTCAAGGTCTAATCTTAAGACTATGTAATGAAACTGATAACCATAAATTCCAAGTTGGACTCAGGAAATGGTGTGCAACAGGACTTGGGCATTTCTGACTTATTTCCAGAGCAAATCATATCTGTATAGGAAATATGGACAGGAAGTCATCCACTCTGAAAGCGTGTTAAATGTGGCATGTTACAGAGTGTCATTTTGCATGCACAGCCTTATCACACTCCTCTTGTAAACAGGAGGTGGGCTGCTTCAGATACTGACCAAGTAAACAGAAATGTTGTTTTCAGTCTTTTCTTTAAGAAAGACAACATTCCAGCTCCCCTGCCTCTTTACTAAAATTGCTGCCACTCTATCTTTCCTCACCACTTTCTTTCCAAACACTCTAAAACTGTCCAGCATTTTATATAAGAGTTTGTAGTTCTGTAAGGGCCCAGGAAAGGCTGAGAGGATTTCTTATGTAAGAAGTTTTTGCCATTGGTTAGGAAAGCTGGGGTATGTGATGGCCCAGACAGAATCTCTTATACTTGAAACATACTTCCCAAAACAGGAAGAAAAGCAAAACAGTCAGACGGAAACCGAGACAATACTAAACGTAATATACAGAATTGTATTTTCAGAAACTGCTCGTGTTCTATTGACTGTTAGTGCCTGGGATGATATTCATAGCCTAAAACTCATGTTCTGAGAGAAGGTAAATCAGTGCCTACATTACAGCCAAAAGGGAATTCACCCACAAGGTCGAAAGAATAAGCCAGTGCAAGCAAACCATTTATTTGACATAGTAACTTTAACTTTTGCTTTCTTCTCTTCCTTAAAAAAAAAAAAAAAAAAAAAGGCAAACTAAACTATTGGAATAGGCTAGGCAAGAGGCTAGTATCAGCAGTTACTGAAGTTTATTAACTTCTGGTTAAAACTGTAACTGATTTGGGCGCCTGGGTGGCTCAGTCGGTTAAGCGTCCGACTTCAGCTCAGGTCGCGATCTCGCGGTCCGTGAGTTCGAGCCCCACGTAGGGCTCTGGGCTGATGGCTCAGAGCCTGGAGCCTGCTTCCGATTCTGTGTCTCCCTCTCTCTCTGCCCCTCCCCCGTTCATGCTCTGTCTCTCTCTGTCTCAAACATAAATAAACGTTAAAAAAAATTTAAAAATAAAACTGTAACTGCTTCAAAGTATTTAAGTATCTTCAAAACTCATGAAATCATTTAAAGGAAACCTTGGAGATGAGCAAAAATGGTTGTGCTGACAGCTTCTGCTTCAGCATCTGGATCTCAATTCCCTCCAGCAATACGACTGCTGTGGACCATCACTAATGCACATTTCAGCTGGCATCTGGTAGCCGTTGTAGACCTCTAAGCTTCAGAAGCCCCTTTGTCCCCCTTAGACTGCAAATAAAGACATAGCTGTGGTTTTGTGGCAAACAACCCATCTTGAAGCAGCTTGTTTTTTCATTTTGTAAAAAATAGATTTTCTTTCTCTCCTGGGACCCACATAGAGTTGAAATACACCACCAGAAGTATCATTTTCAGTTGCATGTTTAAATTTTTAAAAATGTTTAAGCTTTATTTATTTTTGAGAGAGACAGAGACAGAGACAGCGTGAGTGGGGGAGGAGCAGTGAGACACAGAATCAGAAGCAGGCTCCAGGCTCTGAGCGTCAGCACAGAGCCCTACTACGCGGGGCTTAAACTCATAAACCATGAGATCATGACCTGAGCCTAACTCAGACACCCAACGGACTGAGCCACCCAGGTGCCCCTGATTGCATATTTTAAATTGAGATCATTGTAGATTCACATGCAGTTATAAGAAATAATGCAGAGAAATTCTGTGTGCATTTTGCCCAGGTTCCCCCAATAGCAACATTTTTGGAAATTACAATAAGGTGTCATGCAGGATACTGACACAATTTACCAATCCAATTTAGATTCCTCCCATGTGACTTGCAAGTGTGTGTGCATGTGTGTCCAGCATTTAGTCCCATACAATGTTATCACACACATAGCTTTGTGCCTGCAACTCAGTAGTCAAGATACTGGACATTCCAACCTCACAAGACCCCTCCTGTTTCCCTTTTATAACCACACCCACCACTCTGCTATTTACTCCTTCCTTTCCTGAACCCCTGGTAACCATTGATCTGCTCTCTGTTTATAACATTTTATAATTTCAAAACTGGTAGGGGCACCTGGCTGGCTGAGTTGGTAGAGCATGTGACTCTTCATCTCGGGATCATGAGTTTGAGCCCCACATTGGACAAGGAGCCTACTTTTTAAAAACCACTATATATACCCAAGGGATACAGGAGTACTGATGCATAGGGGCACTTGTACCCCAATGTTCATAGCAGCACTCTCAACAAAAGCCAAATTATGGAAAGAGCCTAAATGTCCATCAACTGATGAATGGATAAAGAAATGGTGGTTTATATACACAGTGGAGTACTACGTGGCAATGAGAAAGAATGAAATGTGGCCCTTTGTAGCAACGTGGATGGAACTGGAGAGTGTGATGCTAAGTGAAATAAGCCATACAGAGAAAGACAGATACCATATGGTTTCACTCTTATGTGGATCCTGAGAGACTTAACAGAAACCCATGGGGGAGGGGAAGGAAAAAAAAAAAAAAGAGGTTAGAGTGCGAGAGAGCCAAAGCATAAGAGACTGTTAAAAACTGAGAACAAACTGAGGGTTGATGGGGGGTGGGGGTGGGGGGGGGGGTGATGTGTACTGAGGAGGGCACCTTTTGGGATGAGCACTGGTTGTTGTATGGAAACCAATTTGATAATAAACTTCATATATTGAAAAAAAAATAAAACACAGAATACTAGATATAAAAATTAAAAACAAAATAAATACATAAAAACTGCTATATAACCTTTTAGAGAGTACTATGTGAACCTTTGGAATTGGCTTTGTATTTTCATTTTTTTATTTTTTAAAGTTTAGGGGCGCCTGGGTGGCTCAGTCGGTTAAGTGTCCGACTTCAGCTCAGGTCACGATCTCGCGGTCCGTGAGTTCGAGCCCCGCGTCGGGCTCTGGGCTGATGGCTCAGAGCCTGGAGCCTGCTTCCGATTCTGTGTCTCCCTCTCTCTCTGTCCCTCCCCCATTCATGCTCTGTCTCTCTCTGTCTCAAAAATAAACGTTAAAAAAAAATTTTTTTTTAAAGTTTATTTATTTATTTTGAGAGAGAGAAAGCACGAGTGCACCAACAAGAGAGGGGCAGAGGGAGAGAGGGAGAAAGTGAGAGAAAGAGAGAATCTCAAGCAGGTTCCGTGATCAGCTCAGAACCCAACGCGGCGCTCAATTCCCCCGACCCTGGGCTCATAACCTGAGCCTAAATAAGAGTCAGATGTTCAACCGACTGAGCCACCCAGGTGTCCCTTGGAATTGGCTTTTTAAATTCAGCATAATTCTCTGGAGATTCATCCAAGCAGTTGTATTTATCAGGTCAACTGTTCCTGTTTATTGCTGAGTAGTCACGATGTGTCCGTACCACAGGTCTTAACTATCACCTGTGGAAGGACACTTGGGTTGATTCTAGTTTTGGGGGTATTACAGATAAGGCTGCTATGAACATTTGTGTGAAGGTAGTCTTCATTTCTTTGGTGTAAAGAGTGCACTTACTGAGTCATCTGGTAGTTGCAAGTTAGTTCCAGATGAAATTGCCAAATTTTCCCAGACTGGCTCTACCATTTCACATTCCCAACAGCAACGTGGTGAGCGATCCAATCTCGCCTCCTGGATTGGGTTCGACTCCAGACGCGTCTTCTCCTGTATTTGTTGTTGTTACTATTTCTTATTTTAACCATTCTGAGAGATGTGTAGTGATAACTCAGTGTGGTTTTCATTTGCATTTCCCTGATGGCTAATAACATAGAACATCTTTTCATGTGCTTATTTACCATCTTGATTTCCTCTTTGATAAAATGTCTTTTTTCTTTTCGCCCTTTTTATAATTGGATTGTTTCTTCACTGTTGAATTTTGAAAATTCTTTTTACGTTCTCAATATTAGCCCTTTGTCAGATATGTGTCTACAAATATTTTCTACCAGTCTTTAGTGGGTCTTTTCATCTTCTTCACAGATGATTTCACCAAGCAAAAGTTTTTAGTTTTGATGAGATTCAATTTACCACTTTTTCCCCCCGAAACAGTTACAATTTTACATTTTATATTTCAGTCTATGATCCATTTTGTGTTCCTTTCTTTTAAGATGTGAGATTTAGGTCAAGTTTTATATTTTCCCCCATGTCCAGTTGCTTTAAGCAGCGTTTGAATGTCTGTGTGGGGCCACTATTTGGTTCTCTATTCTGTTCCCTTAATACCTCTGAATCGGTATCACACCGTCTTCATTACCGTAGCTGTATAGTTAAGAGCGCAGGATCAGATGGAGTAATTCTTCCTACTTTATCTCTCTTTGTAAAGATTATTTTAGCTACTCTGGGTCAGTGCTTTTCCCTATAAATTTAAGAATAAGCTTGCCTATATTTACATAAAGACTTGCTAGAATTTTGATAGGAAATGTATTAAGCCTATAGCTTAACTGGAGGAGAATTAACATCATTACAATATTGATTCTTCCAATCCATGATCAAGTTATGTCTCTCCATTTATTTATGTCTTTTTTGATTTCTTCTATCAGAATTTGTTATTTTCAGCGTATAGATGCTATACATGTTTGTTTGTTTGTTTGTTTTTAATTTTTTTAATGTTTTAAAAAACGACGCAGGGCTCGGGCCCACAGACCGTGAGATCATGACCTGAGCCGAAGTTGGATGCCTAACCGACTGAGCCACCCAGGTGTCCCAATGCTATATATGTTTTAAGTGCATACATAAGTATTCATTTTCTTTGGAGCAACTATAAATAGTATTTTTACAATGATGTTGCAAATTATTTTTAATTTCAGCTTCTGTATATTAACTGTTCCTATATAGAAATGCAATCAATTTTTGTACATTCTTCTTTTATCCTGTGACCTATCTGAACTTACTTATTACTCCTAGGAGGTTTTGGGAAATTCTTAGAGATTTTCTACATAGACAATCATGTCACCTGCAAATAGAGACCATTTTATTGCCTCCTTTCTAAATAATATGCCTTTTATTTCTTCTTATTTTTTAATGTTTATTTATTTATTTTTGAGAGAGAGAACAAGCATGGGAGGGACAGAGAGAGGGAGACACAGAATCTGAAGCAGGCTCCAGGCTCTGACCTGTCAGCACAGTGCCTGATGCAGGACTTGAATTCATGAACCGTGAGATCACGACCTAAGCCAAAGTCAGATGCTTAACCAACTGAGCCACCCAGGTGCTCCTATGCCTTTTTTTTTTTTTCTTGCCTTACTGAGTGGCTAGATCCCCCAGTACAATATTGAATAAAAGTAAAAGAATTGTTTAAAATGTTTAAATTTTCTAATTTTTTAAATCAGTTTTTTAAATATTTTTTTAATGTTTATTTATTTTTGAGGGAGAGAGCGAACAAGCATGAGCAGGGGAGGGGCAGAGAGAGGGGGGCAAACAGAGGATCTGAAACAGGCTCTGTGCTGACAGCTGTGAGCCTGATGTGGCCGCTTGAACTCACAAACTGTGAGATCACGACCTGAGGCGAAGTCAGAAGCTCAACTGACTGAGGCACCCAGGCGCCCCATAACTTTATTGTTTTAGCTGCAGGATCTGGCAAATAGCAAAATTCGTCTGCAGCTTTCTCTCTTTCTACTCTCTCCCTCCTCCTGATGACTAGAACATCTGGCCCATGCATATTATTCAAAATATCTGATTATAGTCAACAGATGTGATTTTCAAAAACAAAAAGAATAGTAAAAGTTTAGCATTTCTCTTGGGGATTAGTGAGCAACGTTTTTTATATTTTTTCATCATGGCAGCATCATGTGGCAGCTAAAAAATGGCACATTTTTTTGTTGGATGCTATGGACTTAATTGCCCCCCCCCCCATATTTATATGTTGAAGCCTTACCTCTAATGTGACTGTATCTAAAGATAAGGTCTTTAGGGGGTAATTAAAGTTGAGTGAAGTCAGAAGAGTGGGGCCCTCTTCCCAGATAACTATCAGCTTTATAAAAAGAGGAAGACATCTCTCCCTCTCCCTGCCATGTGGGCACATGGGGGAAAAGGCAACTGTCTCCAAGCCAGAGGAGAGCTCTCACCAGACACTGAATCAGCTGGCACCTTGATCTCGTACTTCCCAAACTCTACAATTCTGAGACAATAAATACCTATCGCTTAAGCCACCCAGTCTATGCTATTTTGTTATGGCAACCTGAGCTGACTGATACGTTGGATGTGTGCCAGTGATACCCTAGGGGAAAAGCCCTCGCTATGCTTGGCCAGCCCACGCTACATAAGAAAGCAATGGTGGTACGTCTTGTCCTAAGGTCCTAGGGAAGAAAGCAAAGGAAGTGTGATTCAGTTTTTATGCTCGAGATCTCATTATCAGCACAGGAGAGATTGCTAGGGTTCCCACAATGTTTCATGACAACTAAGTGGAACACTACCTTGATCGGGAATGCTTCCCAATATGGAGGTAGCATGAACCCTGTCAAAACAGAGGTCCACACAGACCAGCAAGCCCAGGGATACCTAGAGGGGTGGTTCTCGGGTTAGCATGCCTCAGAACCACCTGAGGTGCTTGTTCGAATTGCAGATATCTGCCCTACCCTTCCAGATGTGGATTCAATAGGTCCAGCATTAGGACAAACAACTATGCCGGTTTGCACAGTACTGTCCTGGTTTCACTAAAACCACGCTGCTCGGGAAACCCCTTAGTTCTGGGTTTAGGTGCTGGAATCTGCCCATTTAACAAGCATTATAGTAAATTTGGATGTGAATAATCTTCAGACTATCCTTTGAGAAATGCTGACCTGGAGAGTTGATGTTAACTTACAATTTTTATCAGGTGGAAGGAGAAGATGTTATAAAGAGCGCCTGTGAAAAGAACTTGCTGGATTTTAAGCATATTCACTTTTAAGCCCAGATTGTGGATGGGAAGATGACAACTTACATATTTCAGTAAACAACACCCACCAGACTTGAGCACCTAATGTCCTCCTTTTGCCAGTGCCCAATTTATGACATTCATGGTAACTTTTGCTTCTGAAACATTGCTTTGCTTTTCACCCTTACTGCAGACATCATTCTTGTTGACTTCGACATCTAGGTGTCCTGCTTCTTGACTTCCTCACATTCTGTGTCAGTCAAAGTCCAGTCAGGAAACAGGAACGATGGCAGTAATTTGCACAGAGAGAAGTTAATGTGAAGAATTGTTAGCTAGGTATAAAATTCTTAGCAAGGTAACTGAAAGGGTAAATTGAGAACACTAAGTTATTATTGCCATAGGCAGCGACCATCCCTAGGGCTGGGTGGAGGAAAGGGAGGAGGCCAGGATTGTCAGGTAGACAGTGAGAAGAGGGCCTGGAGAGCGGAAACCCACGCATCTGAGGAGCAATCTGCTCCGTGGTGCTGGTGTCTCTGAGATGGGCTCCAGAAAGCCGGTGCTACAAGGGTTGGGAACACACAAACTGGACCCCTTGGCTGCTATGGGAAGGAACCGCTGCCTGGGTGAAGAAGCATGGCTGGGGTAAAACGGACAGAATAGGGAAACAGGAAGGAGCAGGCCCCTTCTTCCTCCTCCAGCCCTACAGTCTCACTCTGGACTCCCCCACGGGCACAGCGTAACAGGGAGCCATGGTGGAAAAGCACAAGTGAGTTGCAAAGTTCCAGCCCTACTATCACAAGGGAAAGTACAGAAAACGAGCTTGGCGGTAAGAGACAAGGGTGTAACAATGGGTGCGTCTCCTCTGACATTTTCTTCCACCTCACCTTCATTGGTCTCTCCCATGATCATACGCTAGAGATTGTCACCACTGATACCTGCATTACCTCTGGAATAATAATCCCAAGCATCTCACTCTCTGACAATTTACTGCGATACCTAAGGCTCACCAGCTGTAATATTGTTGTTCCAACACCACTTTGACCTCATTAAGACCTCCGATCCATTGACACTTGATAGACATAAACCATTGAGCTTTTTCCAGCTGCACTTTCCTCCTTCAACAGCTTGGATTCCATGTTATGATAATCACTTCCTTACCCTTAAATCCCTGGATTTTCTCTCCTTGTGTACTACTTGCCCATCAGAATGCCATATCTAGTTAAGTCCAAACAATCCAACCAGTTCATGCCTGCACCAAAGCAGCTGACCATAGACTATTTTCACTTTAATTGACCATAAGTTTTGAACAGATTCTCAATATTCCTCAACTGACTATATCTTCTTTGTGGGTTTACTTCTCTCCCTTCCCAAGTAAAATGTCACATTTTACAATTTTTTCCCCCAGTCTCATTCACTCTACCTCTCTCCCCATCACTGCCAGCACTGACCTGCTCTCTCATTTAATGGCAAAACCAGAAACAATCATTGGGTAGGGCTCCCTCAACTTTCTGTCACTGGATAGACCAACCTGACTGTATCTGAGCCTATACTATTTGCTTTTCTTCTTGCAAAATGGGTGATGTGACTGTTTTTAACAAGGATCACCCCCTCTGTTTGGGCTCTGGCTTTCATCTCCTCTCTTCTTCCCAAGGACTTCACTCCTGCAACTATCATCTCCTAATTTCCTGTAATCAGTTTTTCCCTCTCTATTGGATTCTTCTCTATGGCTTATGAAAAGCCTCACAACTTGAAAGAAAGAAGGAAAGAAAGAAAAAGAGGGGAGGAGAGAGAGAAGAGAAGATGAAAAAAAGAAAGAGAGAGAGAAAGAAAGAAAGAAAGAAAGAAAGAAAGAAAGAAAAGAAAGAAAAAAGAATCTTCGAATTCACAAAGCCCTTTCAGCTACTAATCCATGTCCTCCACTTGACAACAAAATGTTCTGGAAGAGTTGCCTGTGGTACCTATCTTTATTCCCATATGTCCTACTCTCTCCAGAACCCAAATTATTTGGGTTTCTATCAGCATTAACAAAGACATGTGTTGCCAATAATGATGGTCATTTCTCTCTTTTTTTAATACTCAAAATAATTTTTTTAATGTTTATTGATTTTTGGGAGAGATGGAGCATGAGCAGGGGAGAGGCAGAGAGAGACGGAGACATAGAATCTGAAGCAGGCTCCAGGCTTTGAGCTGTCAGCACAGAGCCCAATGTGGGGCTTGAACCCACAAACTTGAGATTGTGACCTGAACTAAAGTTGGACACTTAACCAACTAAGCAACCGAGGTGTCTCTCTTTTTTAATGTTTATTTATTTATTGTTGAGAGAGAGAGAGAGAGAGAGAGAGAGAGAGAGCAAGCACACATGCACACTGTCAGCGCAGAGCCCGATGCAGGGTTTGAACTCACAAACCGTGGGATCATGACCTGAACCTAAATCAGGAGCCGGAGGCTTAACCAACTGAGCCACCCACGGGCCCCTCTGTCTTATCATTCATGACCTCTCAGTGGCAACAGATTCAAGTGGCCACATGACTTCTCTCAGTTTCTGAGACATTGGGTCCTCTGGTTCTTCTATCCAACTGGCGACTCTGGCTGAGTCTCCTTTGCTGACCCCTCTCTTTCAGTTCCACCTCTAAATGTTGGAATGCCCAGAGCGCGATCCTGGGACCACTTCCCTCATCTCTTTCCAGCTCTTTCTCTCTAATCAGCCTCGTCCAGTGACTCCTGATTTAAATATTCAGTTGTCTGTTTTTCCATCTCCACCTGGATTGTTTTCTTCAAGTTTCATTTTCCAATTGTTTGTTGCTAGTATATACAAGTACAAATGATTTTTGTATATTGACTATTTCCTGAGATCTTACTAAATTCACTTATTCTAGGAGTTTTTTGTAAGATTCCATTGGACTTTTATCAGGACAATCATGGCATCTGTAAATAACCACACATCTGTTCTTTCTCACCAATCTTTATGATGTACCTGACAAGTAATGACAAAAAGGAAACTGGTATAGCATGATTAATAAAAGATAAAAAAGATGAGCTCCTTCACCCTGGAGACCTTGTAGGAATATGGTCCTTAGATGTCGGCTGACAGTCCACTTCCTTGGAGAACTTTCCTGACCCCAACACCAGTGTCCATCTGTAAAATGGAGCAGCAGTAGTACTAACCTCTATGAGTCAGGTAGGGCTTCTGTAACAAAATACCACCGACTGGCTGACTCAACAGACATTTATTTTCTCATAGTTCTAGAGACTACAAGTCCCAAATCAATTTCTTTTGTCAGGTGTGCCTTTTTTCTGAGTCCCCCTCCCTGATTTGCAGATGGCTTTTTCCTCTCTGTGCCTTCACATGGTCTTTCCTTTGAGTATGTACATGTCTTGCCCTAATCTCCTTTTTATAAGGACACCTGGCATGTTGGATGAGGGCCCACCATATGACCGCATTTTGCTCTAATTACCTCCTTAAAGGCCCCATCTCCAATTATAGTTACACTTTGAGGTACTAAGAGAGGGTTAGGATTTCAACATATGAATCTTGGGGTAGGAGGACACAGTTCAGTCCATAACAAGCACCATAGGGATTGAGAGAGATTATGTAATAATAAATGGGAAAATCCTTTAAGCATGTAAAATAATTAGGTTTTTGCATACCTGCCAACATAATCTCAAATATAAAAAAAAATCTATGGGAATTCAAGCTGGTGCAGCCACTCTGGAAAACAGTATGGAGGTTCCTCAAAAAACTAAAAATACAACTACCCTACAACCCAGCAATTGCACTATTAGGCACGTATCCAAGGGATACAGGTGTGCTGTTTCGAAAGGACACATGCACCCCCATGTTTATAGCAGCACTATCAACAATGGCCAAAGTATGGAAAGAGCCCAAATGTCCATCGATGGATGAATGGATAAAGAAGATGTGGTATATATATACAATGGAGTATTACTCGGCAATCAAAAAGAATGAAATCTTGCCATTTGCAACTACATGGATGAAACTGGAGGGTATTATGCTAAGCGAAATTAGTCAGAGAAAGACAAGTATCACATACTTCACTCATATGATGACTTTAAGAGACAAAACAGATGAACATAAGGGAAGGGAAGCAAAAATAATATAAAAACAGGGAGGGGGACAAAACAGAAGAGACTCATAAATATGGAGAACAAACTGAGGGTTACTGGAAGGAGTGTGGGAGGGGGGATGGGCTAAGTGGGTAAGGGGCACTGAAATTATTGTTGCACTATATGCTAATTAATCTGGATGTAAATTTTAAAAAATTAAAAATTAAATTAAAAAAACAAAAAAACTATGGGTTATGGGTGCCTGAGTGACTCAGTCGGTTAAGCATCTGACTTTGGCTCAGGTCACAATCTCGTGGTTCATGACCTCGAGCCCCGCATTGGGCTCTGTGCTGACAGCTCAGAGCCTGGAGCCTGCTTCAGATTCTGTGTCTTCCTCTCTCTGCCCCTTCCCCGATAATGCGCTCTCTCTCTCTCTCTCTCTCTCTCTCAAAAATAAACATTAAAAAAAAATTTTAATCTAAGAATTATAAAGAGAAATTAACAAATCCATAATGCTGATGTGAGAGACTTTAAATATATCTATCTCCTGGCAAATTTTTTATCCAGCTTACCAATATTTTAGGAAGGATGTAGAACACCCATACATACAACTGATAGGATTCATAAATCCTCAAACACATTCAATAATGGACTATGAGGAGGCAATAAGCAATATCAGATATTTGCAGCGTCAAAATCACACCTGTCATGTTCTCTAATCTCAACACAAAATAAATTATAAATCAAAAATAGAAAGATAAAGAAACTCAACCCAAAAAAATAAAATTTGCTTCTGAGTAACATGCAGGTTCAAAGGAAATAAAATACAAAATATGAAATAGTGCCAAGAAATATTCAAAGTGCTTCCAATCACAACTTGAGAATACAGATAAGGACAAATTGGGGGCAAAGGTATAGTCTTAAATTAAAAAAGCATTAGAATATAAGACTTATTGAACATAAATGAGCTAAGCATTCAGCTGAGACTTCGAAAAAGAAAGAGTGCCATCAACTCAAAGAAAACAGAAGAAAATAATAATGATAAAAATGACAACGAATACAATGAACGGTGACGCAACACAGAAAAACCAAGCTGATTCTTAGAAGAGACAGATATCTTACATAGCTGTCTGGCAAGACTGAAGATGGCAAAAAGAGAGAAAAGGCGCTCATACACAATGGACACTAGTGAGCAAATGCAAGGAAATGGCTATTCCTGAGCCTGGGGAAGCTGGAGGGAGATTCTGGTTAAGAATAGCCCAGGCACTGACTGTTTTTTTCCCCAGGTGAAATGAGGTCTTCCAGATGCCCGGCTTGGTTTAAGATAGAAGAAAACCCAGTGTTTTCAAGCATTTCCTTAAATAGAAGCAGTAAACAGTATTTCCACCAACAGTGCAAGAGGGAATAGCAGCACTCTCAACAATAGACAAATTATGGAAAGAGCCTAAATGTCCATCAACTGATGAATGGATAAAGAAATTGTGGTTTATATACACAATGGAATACTACGTGGCAATGAGAAAAAATGAAATATGGCCTTTTGTAGCAACGTGGATGGAACTGGAGAGTGTGATGCTAAGTGAAATAAGCCATGCAGGGAAAGACAGATACCATATGGTTTCACTCTTATGTGGATCCTGAGAGACTTAACAGAAACCCATGGGGGAGGGGAAGGAAAAAAAAAAAAAAAAAGAGGTTAGAGTGGGAGAGAGCCAAAGCATAAGAGACTGTTAAAAACTGAGAACAAACTGAGGGTTGACGGGGGGTGGGAGGAAGGGGAGGGTGGGTGATGGGTATTGAGGAGGGCATCTTTTGGGATGAGCACTGGGTGTTGTATGGAAACCAATTTGACAATAAATTTCATATATTAAAAAAAAAAAAAAGAAGCAGTAAACAGTAAATTTGGGCAAATACTTCCTAAAGAATAATGTGAAAAGGTAAGGAGCAAGCATGAAATTAGCCTTCTAAGTTCATCCAGACCACTCATGGGTCTCTGGTGGGTTCACATCCCCTTTACAGGATTTCCAGGATTAGGGGAAGCTGCAGCAACATTGCATTGGCTCCTGTCCTGTCTGGCCACTTCCTTTCTGCTAATATATATTGTATATAATATATGTATTATATATAATATATTAAATATATACTTAAGAAAAATATAAATATATATTATATACAACAAATTATTTATATATAAAAATATATATTATAATAAACATATATATGTTATATATATATTTAAGAAAAAGAGACAGCACGAGTAGGGGAGGGCAGAGAGAGGGAAAGAGAGAGAATCCCAAGCAGGCTCAGCCAGATGCAGGCTCGAACTCACGAAACCCTGAGATCGTGACCTGAGCCAAAACCAAGAGTCAGAAGCTTAACTAAGCCACCCAGGTGCCCCCTGCCAGGGTTTTGGTATGTAAATTGGTCATTTCCTGTGTGTGTGTGTATCTATGTGTGTTGTGTATGTGTGTATATGTGTATATCTGTATGTGTATTTGGGTGTGTTGTGTATTACTCCTGGGGAGAGACGCCTGAAGGAGTGTATTAATGGAATTTACCCAGTTTGCCCCTGACTGCCAATTGGCTCTGCCCCGTGGTTACTTAAACCTGAGCTGATGGCAGAGTGCCCTCAGACATGGCTCCCTGGTTTCTCAGAACCACACAGCCAAGGTGGTCTGGTTAAACGAGAATCCCTGAAGTGGAGGGATGCCTAAAGTTTGGGTCATGGACCAGTATCTGATGCCTAGAGCCCCAATAGTAGTAAAGTAGGAAAAGGTTGAGGGACTGAGAGTGCTTCACACCCCCATCGGACTTGGGATTGAAGTCCCACAGGCAGAAATTGGATCATAGCTGACTTTTGCATGTGGGAGGTAGTGAAAATGAACCTTAGAAATGTTTACTGGACATGACTCTACCTGCGTGATTGATTAAAAAAAGGGGGAGTAGATTATAAGGAAAAAATAAAAGTCTTCCTGACTATTATAATTATATATACATGAATACATTCTCACAAAATGAACTATGTATACATATAGAAAGTAAAATCTTCAAGTTCCTCTTTATTCCTTTCACCTTGCCCCTCACCCATGCACATCAACTCCCAGAGGGGATCTTGAGTCAATGGTGACTGCCCCATCCTCTTTAGTGCATTTATATGTGTTACATGATTACTTTTCAGTAGATTTTCTGTTTTAATGTTTGTGGGTCAATCTTCCTGTTCTTTTCAGATTAGAACCTTTAGCTCAGAAAGAAGAGTCCAGTCCCTGGAACTATATGGCTTGGTGAAGCTGGGGTTTGTTTTTGTTTTTGTTTTAATGTTTATTTTTGAGAGAGAGAGAGAGAGAGAGCACGAGCACGTGCATGAGATCAGGGGAGGGCCCGCACGAGAGAGGGACAGAGGATCTGAAGCAGACTCTGTACTGACAGCAGAGATCCCAGTGCGGGACTCGAACTCATGAACCATGAAATCATGTCCTGAGCCAAGGTGGGACGCTTAACCCGCTGAGCCAGCCAGGTGCCCCTGAGGTTTTAAAAACAGAGTTCAGAGTCCAAGGGTCTCAGAAACACTTCTTTTTTAGAGGAGAGGCTTGTTTTCTAAGTGGAAAATTAAAAATGCAGTGCTGTTTTTGCAACTTTCTGGGAGTCTATAATTATTTCAAATCGTAAAATATAATAATTTTTTTTAAAGGCAGCATGCGGTTCAACATGTTTTCTTTTCCTTGGCTGTGCCAATCTGGAAGTGTGTGTCCAGATGGAACTTTCGTCGGCCTGGGTCTCTGGGTAACTGTGATGAGCAGACCTCCTTGCCCACCCACAGTATATGGGTAGCATATGTGCGAAATATGTTTTGCAACAACAACAACGAAAATGACAAACAAACGAAAATACAAACAGACTGACAGACTGTGGCTTTTGTCAAGGTGCCTCTCTCTCTGATCACTCGCTCTGGGGAAAACCACCTGCTGCTTTGTGAAGACACTCTGGAAGCTTATGAAGAGGCACAACGGTGAGGAACTGGAGTATTTGGCCGACAGCCAGTGTGGAAGAGAGACCTGTCAACAAACACAGGAGTGAGCCAACAGGCAGATCTTCCCTCAGTGAAGCCTTCAGATGATGGCAACCTTAAAGAGGAACCTGCAGCCAGAACAACCCAGCTAAACCACTCCTAATTCCTGACGCTTAGATAGTAATAATGAGGGGCGCCTGGGTGGCACAGTCGGTTAAGCGTCCGACTTCAGCCAGGTCACGATCTCGCGGTCCGTGAGTTCGAGCCCCGCGTCGGGCTCTGGGCTGATGGCTCAGAGCCTGGAGCCTGTTTCCGATTCTGTGTCTCCCTCTCTCTCTGCCCCTCGCCTGTTCATGCTCTGTCTCTCTCTGTCCCAAAAATAAATAAACGTTGAAAAAAAAAAATTAAAAAAAAAAAAAAAGATAGTAATAATGAGATAATAACGGTTCGCTATTTGAAGCTGCTAGATTTGAAGGTAACATGTTATGCAGCAAAAATAACTAATACATACTGGCAGGGATGCATTACGGCTTTTGGGGGCTCTTAGGAACTTTTACTTTTGTAGATGCCTTCCTACAATAGCTAAATTCTATTTTGTGATCATGTTGGTATAAAGAAAAATATAATCCAGGCTGGATTCATGATTATATATTCACCATTATTGTGTTCATTTTTTTCTTCTGATTTAATTATATTTTTTTTAACATTTGTTTATTTTTGAGAGAGAAAGACACAGCGTGTGAACAGGGCAGGAGCAGAAAAACAGGGAGACACAGAATCTGAAGCAGGCTCCAGGCCCTGAGCTGTGAGCACAGAGCCCAATGCGGGGCTCAAACCCACGAATGGTGAGTTCATGACCTGAGCCAAAGTCAGACGCTCAACCAGCTGAGCGACACAGATACCCCTTTCTTCTGATTTTAAAAGAAAATATTTTTCTGGGCACTACAGTATCATGTGCCCTAGGCACTTGCCCTCTAAGTCCAACGGTTGTCAGTCTCGCACATGGGAATGGTATGGGAGGGACACACAGTCACTGAGGAATACTGACTACTGAAGAATAAGGTACTAGCCCAGAGAGTCCTCAAATCCAAGAAAGAAGTCTAATACCTGGTAGAACTATTAGGATTTGGGCAAAATTCTAAACTTGTGGATCCTACTGGGTCCTGTATCTCAGGTAACCCAGAAGAATACAGACTGTGTGGGGGAACTGAGTACACGCTACTCTAAGTTATTACTAAAAGGCAATGACATGGGGTGCCTGGGTGGCTTAGTTGGTTAAGCATCTGACTCTTGATTTCAGCTCAGGTCATGATCTCACGGTTCATGAGTTCGAGCCCCTCATCAGGCTCTGCGCTGACAGTATGGAGCCTGCTTGGGATTCTGTCTTCTCTCTCAACCCCTCCCCTGCTTGCTCTCTGTATCTTTCTCAAAAGTAAATGAAAATTAAAAATAAAAGGCAATGACATGCGCTGCACGTGTGAGGTCCACTGAAATTTGGTGTGTTGGGTATGACTACTCGGGCTGATGGTAGGCTGTGCAACACTGTGTTTTGGATTCAGTGTCCTCCTGAAATGGATATCTGATATTCAAAATTTGAATTAAATCTGGAGGCAGTAAAATATCTGTACTCACAGACACAGGAGTAGCTGGCTTGAGTTTAAATCTTACCTCTGGTACTTCTTTGCTGGGTTACCTTTGGCAAATTTCTTAACCTCCCTGTGCCACAGTTTTATGATCTGTAAAGTGGGAATAATGACAGAACCTACCTCATGGAGTAGTTACAAGGATTACATGAGTTAACACATATAAAACACTTAGAATAGTACCTGGCATAGACTAAGCCCTCACATTATTATTATCGTCATCAACATTTATTGCTATTACTGAGCTTTGTTGGAGCTCACTCTAACTACCGATGGGCATTTCTATTACTCTCCTGACGGACTACGCAATTATGTCTCAGGTGTGTCAGCGCAGCCTTCTTATAAAAAGGAGCCACCGAGTGCCCTTTGTTGAATGGAAGGCAGTAGTCGGGAATACACCAACCAGGAAGACTCAGGTGGAGAGCCAGGTTCTTGGACAAGGGCAGCAGAGGACAAAGACTGATGATGCCTTAGTGCCCTCGAATGAACACTCTCAATCTGTGGCTCAATAGGCTCTACTTTTAAGATCCTTCCCAAATAGTTACACACCATGATTCAGTATCACGTGACGGCTATTGGTGGTAAACTGCCATTCTGGGGCCAAAGTTTGGAGTGTGTCCGTGGAAAGAACAGGGAATAATCAGTCTGTTAAGTCAAAGTTGGGCCAGCCATGCTGGCCACCTGGTACCTATTCACACCAGTTCCAGGATAACTGCCAAAAGTCAAATACAGCCAAGTGGACAGTGGACATTTGGGTGTTGTAAGACAGCCCATGTTTGAGCTCAACAGTTGCTGAAAAAAGTGGGCCCATCAAGGTCAAATGTGAATGGTACATATCGGTGAGAGTTTTATTAATCAACCTATAGAACACTGAGTGGGTTCACAGAGTATCAGGACGTCGTAGGCTGCACATCTTGCTCAGGTAGGTCTCTTTGTACCTCTGAAACCCAAAATATTGCTGCAGAATGGGGACAAAGTGAATGTAACCAGGCACAATCTCAAGTGCGTACAAAGCATATACTGCTGGCAGATGGATGATATCAGAGCCCTGTCCAGAGGGCAAGAGGGATCTGCTGCATACCAAAAGAAGCTGATACCTCTTTGGATTTGGAATTTGTGTTCTTTACCCCTGAGGCTTTGGCAGCTAGCACTCTACAAGGGCAAAGCTTCATCGGTGAGGACCTCAAGCCTAAAGCTTCTCCATCTAGGGTACATGTTCTGCTAGTAAACAATATAAGACATTGTCTAAAATAATGGTAAGCAGTTATATCACACAGATTATCTTCAAAGTCAAAATAGCTGTTAGAAAAGTAGAATGGTTGGCTAGATGGCTCCACTTGATGAAACCATTATAAATACATGAAGCTTATAAAGAAAATTATAACATATTATTGAAAGACATAAAAGAAAATCTGAATAAAATTTTCTGTTTGATGAATGAAAGCACTCATTGTCCATAATGTAATATACAAATTAATCACAGTCAAAAGGCCAATAAAATCTGTGTGCAATTTAGCAAAGTTTAAATTCTGAAATTTGTACGTAAGAAGAGGCTTTAAGAAGAGTGAAGATAATTCTGTACAAGAAGAACAAAGAAGAGACATGCCTTACCAAATATCAAAACATATTAGGAAGACAGAATAATTACTGTGGTTTTAAAACAGAAAAATAATAGAATAGAAAGTTGAAGAGAAAATCCATGTAGATACGGGACTCTAGGACAGAACACAATCAATACTTAACAGGGAAACAAAAGACTATCAGTAAATATTGTTGGGATAATTGATGAGCCTTTTGGGGGGAAATGTTTTACATTAAATTGACAAATTTAACTACATCAAAAAAGTTCTGACAAAGCTAAAAGATAAGCAACGTTTCGGTAAAAGATGCCGGGCCGACCGTTTGTATCTTTCCTCCTTCTCAAGGCTCCACTATAACAATTGTGAAATCATAATCAAATGTATAAACCCAAAGGGCAATGAGAAGGGAAAAGGAGATACCACTGGAAGAGACTACTCTATCTATTTTCAGACGAGCACGGTGAATGGATGCTAAGTGATTTAGTGAAGTGGAAGAATTTCAAGCTAAAATCCATAGGGGGATAGGGAGACAGGACCCAACCTGCTTCATGAGCCTGGAGAGGCTTGGGACATGGAGGTATTAAGTATGGCTGAGGGCAGGGTGAAGCGGGACTCTGAAAACAAGCACAGTGGTTCAAAGTCTGCACAGAGTATGGTTCGATGGATCCCCAGAATTCTTCCCTTACTCCCTGTACAGCCAAGGATCCAAGCTGCAGACAGAAAATCAGCAGTTTCCTCTTCAGAGAGACTGGGCAGGAAAAGCCCACATACTGACATCTAAGGGTCCCCAACTGCAACGCGCAGTGCTGTTCCACTGTCCTAAATTGAAGCCCACTGGCCATCAAGTCAGGTCCATGCCACCAGAGCTTCCAATCAGCATTGTATGGCCTCCTCTTGAAAATAAGTGATATTGAGCATCTTTTCATGTGCTTGTTGGCCATCTGGATGTCTTCTTTAGAGGAGTGTCTATTCATGTCTTCCCATTCTTTCACTGGATTATTTGTTTTTCGGGTGTGGAGTTTGGTGAGTTCTTTATTATAGATTTTGGATACTAGCCCTTTGTCCGATATGTCATTTGCAAATATCTTTTCCCATTCTGTCAGTTGCCTTTTAGGTTTGTTGATTGTTTCCTTTGAAGTGCAGAAGCTTTTTATCTTCATGAGGTCCCAATAGTTCATTTTTGCTTTTAATTCCCTGGCCTTTGGAGATGTGTCAAGTAAGAAATTGCTGTGGCTGATGGGGGGTGGGAGGGAGGGGAAAGTGGGTGATGGGCACTGACGAGGGCACCTGTTGGGATAAGCACTGGGCGTTGTATGAAAACCAATTTGACAATAAATTTCATATTAAAGATTTTTCTTTTAATTAAATACTAAAAACGAAAGAAAGAAAATAAGTGATAAAACAAGGAACGCCAGGCATTTTAGAAGCTGCTCTAACGTGAAAGAAATTCAAGCCAAAAGGAAAAATAAACCTGGCAAAAAAACAAGATAATTCAAAGAGAAGAAATATTTTCAGTCTTCTTTGTATCCTCAAGGAGATATTGGAAGATATTATACCAATATATGAGAACAGGATGCCATGAGAAAGGAACAATAATAGAATAGATAGTTCTCAGAAATTAAAGATACGATCATCGAAACAAAACATTCAATGAAAGGTTTTAAAGATGAGGTTTAGGAAATCTCCTGAAAAGTCAAGCAAAAAGAAAAAAGAGAAAATATTAGGGAAAAGCTAAAACACACATAGAATTAAGGTGGGAGTTCCAATATTTGATGATGATGAGTTTCAGAATGAGAGAACAGAGGAAATAGAATGGAGAATAAAATAGAGAGAGGGGGAGATAGGTAGAAAGAGAGAAGGACAGGAGAGGGAAGGGGAGAGGGGGAGAAGGAGGGAGGGAGGGAGGGGGAGAGAGAGAGAGAGAGAGAGAGAGAGAGAGAGAGAGAGAGAGAATGAGATCCAGAAATGAAGGGCATGAATGTCCAGACTCAAAGAATCTACTAAGTAGCTAACCTCACAGGGAAAATATAGCCTCATCTTCATGCAATTCCAAATTACTGTCAAATTTCAAGAACACTGGGTTTTAAAAAGAAAACCCCAAAAGTTTATAGAAAGTACAAACCACAAGTATCATGATACTATCAGACTTCTCAAGTAGTCTGTATCTAGAAGACAGTGGAGAAATATTACCAAAATACAGCAAGAAAATGATTTTTAATTTTTTTTAACGTTTATTTCTTTTTGAGAGACAGAGCATGAGCAGGGGAGGGGCAGAGAGAGAGGGAGACACAGAATCCAAAGCAGGCTCCAGGCTCTGAGCTGTCAACACAGAGCCTGATCCAGGGCTTGAACTCACGAACTGTAAAATCATGGCCTGAGCTGAAGTCAGACACTTAACCAATGGAGCCACCCAGGCACCCTAGCAAGAAAATGATTTCTAACCACAACTAAACACCCAGTGAAATTAGCAACTCAGTGTAAGCGTAAAATAAGCTGTTCTTTTTGTACACGGAAAGATATTAGAGGATGGACTTCAGCAAGACCAGTGGTAAAATAAGGGAGGGTCCAGGAAGGAGTGTGTGAGAAAGGCAGATGGGAGCCGGCAGGGAGCCGTAAGGGGAAGGTCACCAGGAAAGGGGGGAAATTTAGAAATATCTGGTCAGATGGAGCATTTGGGGAAAATACAGGATAGCATATTAGACCAGGGAAGAGGAGCTTTGAGACTTCAACAAAAACATAAAGCTGTGCTCTAAAGAAATTGTAATGATGATGTACGATTTCGCTCTACAGAATTAGGACATAAACACTGATTATTTGGCTAAGAGTAGTGGAAAGTATATTGGGAGGGTGAAAGAGGGGGAAGTAAATGTAATATAAAAAAGAGCACATTTTTATCTGTTGGGAAGAAACCACTGGACAATACCTAAAATTAAATAAATTAAGAAGTAGCAATAGCAGTATATTACTTAGAAATATGAAAATTGCTAATAGAATCACAGCTAAAAACAGCAAAATATGGATGACTCTGGGGATTAGGCGCAAAGGAAAAAAAATTGAAGGGACTTCTTATTTTTATTTAAAAATATTACTAAGGGCAGATTTAGGTTGTATGTTACTTGAAGTTCATATCATTGTTGGGTAGAGAGAGTTCTCTCCTTTTTTAATACTTTTTTTTTTTTCAACGTTTATTTATTTTTGGGACAGAGAGAGACAGAGCATGAACGGGGGAGGGGCAGAGAGAGAGGGAGACACAGAATCGGAAACAGGCTCCAGGCTCCGAGCCGTCAGCCCAGAGCCCGACGCGGGGCTCGAACTTGCGGACCGCGAGATCGTGACCTGGCTGAAGTCGGACGCTTAACCGACTGCGCCACCCAGGCGCCCCGAGAGAGTTCTCTCCTTGAAGCAAAAGAATAAAATTTATAAATAAAAATTAGCTTTAGGGGTGGTGCCTAGGCTCAGTCAGTTAAGCAGCCAACTCTTGATTTTCGCTCAGGTCATGGTCTCACAGTTTTGTGAGTTTGAGTCCCACAAAGGGCTTTGTGATGACAGCAGACTTAAAAACTTAAAAAAAAAAAAAATTAGTTTTAAGAGTGAATATTTACAATGAAAAGGGCCACAAAAATCACACAGTTAAGAAGAATGCAAATACCACAGAGATCATTCAGTCCTTATTCAGCATGGGTGATTGAAATTGGTTATTACTGACAGTTTAGGAAAACTTCTTTAAGCTTCACAGCTTAATATTGATAATGTCATTTATATTGTTAGAATTTATGACAAATTTGGGAAAAGCTCTATTTACTTTCTTTAACATACGAGCAGTAAAATTTCAAGACATTAAAAACTCTCTTCTGCAATGACTGATCTTAAATAATCTTTATTTAAAACATTTTTTTAAAATATTTTTTTAATTTGGAGCACCTGGGTGACTCAGTCGGTTAAATGTCCAACTTCAACTCACGTCACCCTGCATCAGGCTTTCTGAGGTCAGCACAGAACCCTCTTCGGGTCTCCATCCACCTACCTCTCTCTGCCTCTCCCCCACTCGCATGCGTGCTCTCTCTCTCTCAAAAATAAACATTAAAAAAAAAAAATTAAAAAAATATTCTTTAATTTGAAGATACTCCTAAACCCATTTCTCATCCACATTCTGGCAGTGATATATTATGTATGGATGTAGTGATTTATTACAACAAATAAGAACTTCCAGGCATGAATGAGAACCTAATCCTCTGTAACACACATATTTGATCATTGGAAGGATGTTCTAGCTGTATACATTTCAAATTTTTTCTCCTCTCTTGGATACCTCCAGTGCTGGAAGAAGGGAGTACATTCATGTTGCAGTGTGACATGTGGCTCCAGACCTTGTGTCATGACACAAGGTGAGCTGTCAGGACAAGCAGAAGTATTCCTGAAGGCTGGTCCTCCACCGTGATGGCCAACGGTAACTTCACTCTACGTGGAAGCAACTGTGAGCTACGTAAATATAATCCCACTACACCCAAACAAAATGTCTCCAAACTAAACATCCCCTTAGTCTGATCCCTATAATTACAGAACCCCCAACATGAAGGCAAGGAGGAGCAGAAAGAGACAGCAATCTCAGCAGATCTACGTGAACATACCCCACTTCTGCAAATTTTGTGAAAACCCATGACTGTGTGCATACTTTGCTGGCACGTCACCGGGGGTTCTAGAAAAACCTCATGCAAGTGAAGGCCCGCAAGTTTAAGCTTCATTAGCCTCAAAGGAAATCCACTTTGGATATGAATTTATTATTTTTAACTATGTACACATATTATCCTGATAAAAACAGAATGGAAAGAGAAAATATTTTACATAACTGGGAAAATACTGGGATCATACATAACTGATAAAAGATTAATATCCAGCATATATTTCTTTTTTTTTAATATATGAAATTTACTGTCAAATTGGTTTCCATACAACACCCAGTGCTCATCCCAAAAGGTGCCCTCCTCAATACCCATCACCCACCCTCCCCTTCCTCCCACCCCCATCAACCCTCAGTTTTTTCTCAGTTTTTAAGAGTCTCTTATGTTTTGGCTCCCTCCCTCTCTAACCTCTTTTTTTTTTTTTCCTTCCCCTCCCCCATGGGTTTCTGTTAAGTTTCTCAGGATCCACAGAAGAGTGAAAACATATGATATCTGTCTTTCTCTGTATGGCTTATTTCACTTAGCATCACACTCTCCAGTTCCATCCACGTTCCAGCATATATTTCTTAAAACCTCACACACTGGAGGGGCACCTGGGTGGCTCAGTCAGTTAAGCGTCCGACTTCCACTCAGGTCATGATCTCGCGGTTTGTGAGTTTGAGCCCCACGTCAGGCTATGTGCTGACAGCTCAGAGCCTGAAGCCTGTTTCGGATTCTGTGTCTGCCTCTCTCTCTGCCCCTCCCCTGCTCATGCTCTGTCTCTCTGTCTCTGAAAAATGAATAAACCTTAAAAAGAATTTTTTTTAAAACCTCACACACACTGGAAAATGATAAATAAGCTAATAGCAAAATGGGTGAAAGGTTATGATGTGTGTCACAACAAAAGGGATATAAAAAGAGATACACAATTGACCAGAAAACAAAAGAAAAGAATGATTTTAACAAACAGGGAAATGCTAATTTTTAACAAGATATGGTAACCCAGGATAAGCATTACTAAATATCACCACATTATGGGATCTTGTACCATATAAATAACAGGCCTATGAGAGTAAAGGGGTTGTAAACATAACATTAAAAACTATAAAGTCTTGGGGCACGTGGGTGGCTCAGTGGGTTAAGCATCTGACTCTTGATTTCAGCTCAGGTCATGATCTCACGGTTCATGAGTTCAAGCCCTGCGTCAGGCTCCACATTGGAGCCTGCGTACAATTCCCTCTCTCTCTCCCTCTCTCTCTGCCCCTCTCCCCCCCTCAAAATAAATAAACTTAAAAAAAAAAACTATAAAGTCTCAAAGATAATATGCTGAAAAAGTAATTAAAATGAAACAAACTGACTACCCCCAAATATCATCACAGTTTCAAACATCTTAAATTCCTGGCACATCGGCCTTTGCCTGGATTAAAGACATGAAGTTTGCTGGGTGAAAGTGGATGTGGGAAAGATTTGCTGCATCCAAACAGTGGAGAAGAAGCACGGTGAATGGGATCATTATATCTGCAGACAAATGTGACATCAGAGGTACAGGACTCATCATCCTGATTTTCTTTCTTCCAGTCTGGATTAAGAGAGAAGCCTGCTTTTGTTGTTGTTTTCAGTTTCCTCCTTTCTATAAAGCAGCAGCTTGTATGGCTCCAAATAAGACCAGATTCCAGGAAATGCTAGCCTGCTGTGCTTGGCATTATAGTCGATAGTTTCAGTCCATGGCAAGTGCTTTTCAACTCCACTTAAAGCAGAGAAAACTGATGTGTTAGGCTCTCCTTTTTGCTGGGTCTGCAGTCTTGTCTCTGATGGTAAAATGCATATGCCTGTAGGACCATTGCTCCTGTGGTATCACATCCATTTTGTTATCATTTCTTTCAAAAATCATTTATTGTCTCGAGATCCTCCTCCATAATTAAGGCTTTCCCTCTTTGTTTAGTGTGGGGGCTCTTAAAACTAGTAGGATTGCTCATGTTTGGGATTCTGTATTATACACTTTTTTTTTAACTTCTAATTTCAAAATAATTATAGACTAACAAGCTGTGAAAACAGTAGGCATGTCTTTACCCAGCTTCCCTAGTAATAACTTCTTATGTAACTATAGGACTTATTAAAAGCAGGAAAGTGACACTGGCACATTTATTAAATATTTTCATCAAGAAAACTACACAAACTTGGACCAACAGGGTGATGTCATCACAGAGAAAGTGAAGTGGGGTAGGAGAAAGTAGATGAAGGTGTGTGTGTGTATGTGTGTGTGTGTGTGTGTGTGTGTGTGTGTGTGTGTGTGTTCTATACTCCTCCATGGGTCATCATGTTCAGCTAGATGATGTTTTTTGTGTTCACTGGCAAAAAGCATGTTCACTTTCTTATCCCTTCTTTCTCGTGACAGAGATAACAGAGCAGGTGCTTTGCAGGAAGACATGGGTGTCCTCCATCGGGTGCCTCAGGCTGGAGGACTCCCTGATGGCCACACTTTCCTTGGCACCACAATGCAATCTAAGACACTCCACCCACACATCCTCCCTTCCTCCCCTCTCTCCTGCACTTGAGGTTCGACCTGTAGTGGGGTGCTCCCCTGACTCCCCATTTCTGTCTCAGATGTTTTTCCTAATACATTTCTTGCATGTGTCACCCTGTCTTGGCATCTCCTCAGGGATTCCAACTAACACACACATCTTGGTGGTTTTAATTCCCCCACTTATCTACTGCGTATAAACAAATTCCAACATCGCAGTCACATGTGATAATGGAAGAGAGATTGTACCATTTCCATCCTCCTCCTAATTTTTGCAAACCCAGACTTTATTTCCTCCTGATCTCCTCTATTTCACAAATTAAGTCCTTATGGGCCATCTTGGTTCAGCCTTAAACTGACATGGATGCCCCAGTGCCTGCTTCTATGGGAAACCCAACTGCACTAAGCACAGCATGAGTTTGGGGTCTTACTGAATATTCGTGTGTCACAGGACAGGAAGTCATATCATAGGGAGCATGTGTCAGCCATGTCAGTGGTTTCAATCCCATGGCCTCTTCCTCTACACAAGTCTCTTTAGCTCTTGGCAGGTGATGTCCATGCACAGATTTCTGTGAAGCCTAATTTAATCCTACCCTTTCTCCCTCATCCTGGTCCATCTGGTGGCCTTCCCTAAAAATGGCAAGACCAAGCACATGAATGAATAAATCAATGAACTTTATACAAGAGAAGAGTAGACTGTCCAGGAAAATAAGATGCCTAGAAGTAAGACTAATAGTTCTGGTTACCATGCCACTACGTAGCATTCCCTGCCCTTCATATCCCCATCCATTCTTTCTACATGAAGGTTCTTCCCTCATGTCACTGAAGGCAACTTCCAGAACTTAGAGAGAGGATAAGAGAGCTAACAGGGCTCCGTTCTTTATATATATTTCTAATGAGTTTTTATTGTTAGTTATTTTTAACTCTGTTTTACAGATGAGGAAACAGGAACTCCGACATGGTGAGTTAACTTGCCCAAGGTCACACAGCTAATAAGAGGTAGAGACATGATTAGAACCTGGGTTCACCGGATCCTAAAGGCTTTATTCTTTGCATTATATCACCACACTCCTCCCGCAATCGATTGCTAATAGATTGGAGGAAGGCTGTTTCCCTAGAAAGAGAGGGGTGGTCAAAATGTGGCAGATACTGTCAGGACCCACCTGGGTCCTCTTGCTTTCAGTCACATGCTCAGGGGTCTCCTACAGGCCAACAGCTTCTTGTCTCTCTCAGCTGAGGGCATTTTTCAGGCTATGACAGGCAGCTCAGTAAGCATGTGGGTGGCTGAAAGTACGAGAGAGCTCATGTCCTGGGAACAGACCTTATTTTCCCCTAGATATATCCCTTCTTCCCTTTCTCCCTCTTCAAGTGGGATAATTCTGAGGCATGGTTCCTCCAAGGGTGCCCAGTGGGACTAAGCCCCAGTTGCCCACAGCAATTACCTGTTCATGAACTTTCCCTCATTGGTTTTCCTCTCTTCCCCTGGCACTCACTGCTTCCTGGGATCACCTCCCAAATAAAGTTACTTGCATTTAAATTCCCCCACAGAGGCTACTTTGGGGAGAACCCAAAAAACAATCCTACATCACAGCTCTGAATTCTTTTTCTAGGCAACAATGCTGTGTGCTTTAATAGATATAACATAGACTGTAGCTCTCCTTCCCTTAGTGGCTCACCATTGTTAACTGGATATCCTTCAAGTCCTTAGCCTGGTATTCAGGGTCCTCTAGAATGTGACCACAGCCTCCTTACCTTACCCAGTCTCCTCTAGGGTATCTGTCCTCCAGCCACACCAGGTTACTCTGTTGCAAACATTCTCTAGCCCTTTGTTTTCATAGGTGGTTCCAAAGCCTAGCAGCTCCCTTTCCAGTAGGTCTAAATACCACTTAACATTTGCACCTCAACTTTGCCACACACTAGGCTAATTGCTTGACATACTATATTAGTTAGGGTATTACACACTACCTGATGTAACCTATTACAGTCATTTGCTATAACCCCAAATCTCAGTGGCTTACCACAATAGAAGTTTCTTTCTCACATGAAGTTTGATGAGTATTTGGCAAGGTTCCTTCTATCTTGTGGTCCCATCATCTCCCAGTACTTTTGAATCCTCTGCTGGTTCTTCTGCAGGTGAAAAGAGAGCCATAGAGAATCACTTGGGAGGTCTTTATGAGCCAGGTTTAAAAATAGCCTACATTAATTAGTGTTCCTCTCTATACCACTGACCATGACCCAGTCACGTGGCCTTAAAAAGACTCAAAGGATGCTGGGAAATGTAATCTAGCTTTGGTTCCCAGAAAAGCTACTGAATCCATTCTGGTGAGCATCTAATGTATGAATTATTTTCTGTCACAATAGATTAATTAATTTATTTCCCACAACAATCTTTTAGGGTAGGTACTATTATTATAGATAGGTAAGCTGGGCACAGAGCAATTGAGCAGTCTGCCAAGAATTATACAATAAGTACATGGCAGACCAGGTACCTGAACCCAGGTAGTCTGGCTTCATCTGTTAACACTTGTACTTGTATTGCCTCTTTAAATCCTTCCTGCTCCAGTAAGTGGAGCTTAGATGGATTGATAAACTAATCAACCAAATCTTTCTCTTTTTTCAGAAACAACTTATCTGAGCTTTTAAAACCAACTGAGAATCACAGAGCTTCATTTGGAAAAGACATCTTTGAAACTATCCTATCTATCACTTCAGAGATGTGGAAACTGAGGCTCAGAGAAGTGACTTGTCCTGCAGCATCAAGACTGGGAACACACTCTCCTGATTTCTATTCTAGCGCTTTCCCCACCACCTCCTGCTTCCTCCCACAGCCCTATTTGTATTGTCATCATTTTTTGGCACCAATGGACAAGGTCATACTCAGATAAGTACTGAGGCAAAGAGCTCTGCCCTCTTCTCTCTTGCTATCTTGCAGTGAATTTTCCTGTCACTTCCCAAATCTCCTCTAAATACCACATACTTTAGTGTTGACAGCTCATGTACCTTGTGGCCACAGATATTTCTTATTGGTGGTAAAGTAAGCTCATAAAGGGAAGGAAGAATTTCGCTCCAGCCTTGGTAGTGTTTGTGCATCAGCAAATTACCAGTTTTTTTCTGACACAGGTAGCAGTTATTTTTATTTTTTGGTCTTGCTTTTTAATCTACTACTTTCTAGATTCCCTTTCTGAGCCAGGGCTCATCGGGTTTGCACACATTTCTAAGCTTACTAACCTGTGTGTAAATACCCTGCTTCTTTGTCCCGAGAGGGCTTATTCTTCCTGTGTTTTGCATCATTTCCTATAAGATTAAGCTCCAGTTCCCACTAAGGCAGCAGACTTAATGGTGTAGCCTTTAATGCCTGCCTTCCCATCTCAGTATTACTTCTCTACGCTTCCTTATGAATGTTCCCTAAACTTTCTCAAATAAACTCCTTGCATATAATTCTTTGTCTTGGGATCTGCTTCTGGAAGAACCATGATTCTGAGTCATAAGAGGCTAAACGAAGCAGTTTCAGACAATTATGGGCAGGACTGTAAACTTTTTGGCGTCTTAATATACATAGTCCAAAACAGAACTCAATTTGCTGTTACTTCCACATTTGGAATGACCATCATTCATCTATTCCACTCCTTGAATGATGAGACTTATTCAGCAGGCTTTTCCTAAGATGATTTTTTTTTTAATTTTAATGTGTATTCATTTTTGAAAGAGAGAGAGAGACACAGAATGCGAGTGGGGGAGGGGCAGAGAGAGAGGGAGACAGGATCCAAAGCAGGCACCAGGCTCTAAGCTATAAGCACAGAGCCTGATGCGGGGCTCGAATCCATGAACAGTAAGATTATGACCTGAGCCAAAGTCAGACACTTAACTGACTGAGCCATCCAGGTGTCCTTCCTAAGATGATTTTATTCAATTGTATACTTCCTGGAGCCTAGACTCCAAGTTCTAATCTTAGCTCTGCTTCAAGCTATATGGGAGAGCTTGGGCCTTGTTCATCTGAAAAATGATATGGTTAGACTAGTTGTTAGATGTTCCCTAAAGTTCTAAGAATCTGACTCTATGGTTTCCCAAATCTTTTTGCTTACTTTTTCCTATTGAGGGTTTCCCCAATTCTTGTATTATATAAGATTATAAACAATGCAAATACCCATCAACAGATGAATGGGTAAACACATTGTGGTCTATTCACACAATGGAATATTATACAGCCATAAAAAGGAATGTAGTATTGACACATGCCATAACATGGATGAACCCTGAAAACATTACGCTACGAGAAAGAAGCCAGGCACAAAAGGTCAATATTGTATGATTGCATTTACTTGTCATGTACTGAGTAAGTAAATCTAGACATAGAATGCATACTGGTGGTTCCCAGGGGCTAAGGAGAGGAGGAGCAATTGCTCAATGGGTACAGGGTTTCCTTTTGGGATGATGGAGATTTTTTTGGAGCTAGAGATGGTAGCTGCATAATATCGTGAATGCACTAAATGTCATTGAATTGTTCATTTAAAAATGGTTAATTTTGGGATGGGTCAGTTCATTAAGCGTCCGACTTCAGCTCAGGTCATGATCTCACAGTCTGTGAGTTAGAGCCCTTGTTTTGGATTCTGTGGCCCCCTGTCTCACTGCCCCTCCCCCACTTGCACTCTGTCTCTCTCTCAAAAATAAAATAAAAACATTTAAAAAATTTTAAAAAATAAATAAAAATGATTAATTTTGTGTTATACCCACTTTACCAAAATAAAACATCTTGATCTATAGAATGCTGCTGAACTATTTTTTTCAGGCTACTGCTAAAGATCTTTATCATAAAAGTATAGAGAGTTACTAAAATGATACTTTCAATGGTAATAGTCAAAATCAGTTAAAATAGTTTATCAGACTTCTACTATGTGACTTGAACTTTACAATCATTGTCTTTAATATAGCAATTTCCATCTGTACTGCATAGATAAGGCCACTAGGGCTCAGAAGATTATGTCAATTATCCAAGGTTAGGCAGGTAGGAACTGGTGACACTAAGACTTCAGGCTGTATCTATCTGGACATATATCAAGATAGAGTTAAATTCAACTTTATCAACATACATTAAATGTATATGAGCTAAATACTCCAAGTAAAAGGCAGAGATTGTCAGACTTATAAAAAAAATGAGATTCAACTCCATGTTACTCACAAGAGACTCACCTTAAATATGGAGATGCAGAAAAATTAAATGTTAAAGAATGGAAAACAATATACCATGTAAACAGAAAGTATAAGAAAGCTGGTGAGGTTTTATTGATATCAAAGTCAACTTCAACACACAGAGTATTATTAGAGAAGGACAGTGACTTCAAAATGATAAAATGAATTTAATTTAGATACTCAAAACTGTTTAATCTCATCATATTTTTTATTCCTAACATCCTTGGTCACCACTGCTAGTGGAGGCCCCTACCATTAGCTGTTTTCTCCAAATCCCTATATTGTTGAGTCTGTTTACCCCTAATCCATACTTCTAAACCTCTTCACTGTTCCTTCTGGAACTCTGGCTTAAGGGAAGTAAATCTCTTTCAATGTAAATCTCCTTACTGATTTTAGATCAATAACCAACAGTCATAATGTACTTGGTCACTATGTTCAGAATCATTTTCTGTCACCATCTCCAAACCTTCAATTTCCCTTGGGGAGGTCAGTGGCCTCAGAGTGTTTTGTCCTTCTCAATGCAGTGAGCTTTATATCCATGCCACATCTTCTAGTCACCATCATAGATAAATACCAGTCCTTGTCATCACCTAGAAATACTACACTCTGAACTTTTAAATTCATGATGTTTAATCTGGTCATTACCTGTTCTCCTTGCATTTGTTTATTCCACAATTATTTATTGACTGCACATAGTCAACAAATGTGCAGATACTGTTGCAGATGTTGGAGATATTTCAGTTCATAAAATAGGTACAATTCCTATATTTTTGGAAATTATATCTAGTACTCCTCTAATTCTCTTGTTCTATTACCACATCTCTTCTCCCATCTCATTGAAGACATTATTTTTTTTAGATCAATCCTCCTCTTTCTTCATTACTTTTCCTAGCCAGCCAAAATTCCATACCTACTATTGCTTTCAACCATCTTGTCTATTTTTTTTATAACAGTTACCCTGTAATTTCCTTATGCTACATTCCCACTTTCAGGCAAGATGAAGTAACAAAGACATGATTTACTCTCCCCTCTTGAACAACTAAAAAATCAGATAAAATATATGAAACGGTTTTTAAATATTGGACATCAGGCAGTGTAGGATAGTGTTCACTGAGAGAAGGGATTATAAAAAGTGGACCCCATGATTATCCCAGCTCACTGCTTGGCAGCCATAATTCAACAAAGAAGAAATCAGAACCAGGAAGTCGCTCTGAATTGATGAGATAGGATTGGGAATCTCTGGAGCCAAGTAGCTAGAGTCTTCAGGGCGTAGAAGAGTTGTGCAGAGAGAGAGGAATTCTCTTGAGTCTTCAGCTGAATATTATTCATCAGTGAGTACATGTGATGATACTATCCAAAGCCAGGAAAAGAACTACCCCAAGATCTCAGAGACAGTCCTTACAACTCATAAGGGGCGAGAAATAATTCATAATGCCACCGGCTAGAGTAGAAAAGTCGTCAAAAGCCCATGGGCTTTGGATAGAGTTCTCTGAATAATCTTGTTTTAGTAGTGATGAAATATTAGCCTAAATTAAAGGCTGTTCTGATCTTACTGAATAAAGCTTAAAAGCAACCCTCAAAAGGAGGGGCCAAGATGGTGGAACGGCATGGAAGTTTTTGTGTCTCTCATCTCTGAAATGCAGCCAAATCAAAACTAAACCATCTTTCACACCTAGAAAACTGATTTGAGGATTTACACAACAATCTGCACAACCTGAACCACCAAACTCGGCAGGTATGTGGTGTGGAGAGGTGAACTGGGGGAGAGAGAAGCCACAGAGGGCAGGGAGCTGTTTCTACTTGCAGAGACAGGATGGAGTCGGGGGGGGGGGGGGGGGGAGAGACTATGGGAAAAGCACCCCCACTCTGAAAGCAGCTAGAGAGAAAAATTCAGAGCGGAAACAGCTGCAAAGGACTTAACAAAAAATGGAGAAAGGAGAAAGGAGAGGCTTTAAATTCCATTAAGACTCTATCAACAGGGAAAGTACAAAGTCTGAAACTCTGCAGCTCAATACCTGGTGGTGCTCTGGAGGGAAGGATGAATCCCTGGGAACAGATAGTGAGGTCTGAGGGGTCCTTGGGCCACATGGGGAGAGGCAGTAACCCTGCTGGGAGGACATTTGGTAGAGGCAGTGCGCCCCTCCCCCCCACCCCCATAGACAAAGGTCCCAGCAGACCCTGGAGAACAGCCACATTTGCTGATGTTGGAACAAGGAAGTTAAGGGTGAAGCCTGGTACCAGACGTGTGTTGCGATTTGCCATAATCCCTGAAACACTGCTGCTACACAATCACGTGAAATTTTTCTGGGCTGGGCTGGTGCCTGGCTGCAGTCTTTGGGCATTGGCAGCAGCATGGTCCCACTAATGTTTCTGGGTGCGGCTGGCACCCCGCCAGTGGTCAGGGAGACCCTCCCCCAGAGGGTCAGAATGAGTCAAAGCTGCAGTCCCTCAGAAGTGAGGGGTTAGGAAACAGCCCCTTCTGAGATAAAACTCAGGATGGAGGTGCTGCCTGGCAGCCTGACAGCTTGGTCACAGACAGTGTGTTTGTTTGTTTGTTTGTTGGTTGGTTGGTTGGTTGGTTGGTTTATTGGTCACAGACAGTTTAAAAGTAGTAAGTGGACAGAGCCAGAGACAAAGAAGAGGTGCTTGATTGCCAGGCGGGGAGAGCACAGAGTTCTGATACTAGAGACTGGGTAGCTGGGTGATGCCATTTTCATCCCTCCTTTGCATGTGCATACATGGCTACAGATGCCATTGCAATCCACCCCAGTAAGCTAAGCAGCAGCATCTAGTGGAGAATGGAGCCCCTACACTAAGCCCCACCCAACTGGGCCAACTGCCCTCTTGAGGAACACCAAAAGTCTCTCCACCTGCTTGGTTTATGGACTATAAAGTGGTTCCTAGTTTGACTTCTAGGGTAAACCAGATGTAATTTCAATTGTATTTGATTCTGTTCACTGGTCCATCTATTCAATTTTTTTCGCTTTCTTTTCTTATTCTTGAATACATAAAGAGAAAAAAATTCATTTTATTTTCCATTTTTATTAACAAGATTTTTTCTTTTATTTTTCTACTATATTTTTCACTTTTTTGTAAATTTTTTAAATTGTTTTACTTCCATCATTTCATTTTATTCTATTTTATTGTACCCATTTTTTCAAATTTTCAAACATTTTCCTTTTTTTTTTTGTTTTTTTCTCCTTTCTTATCTCCATCAATTTTTTTCTCTATCAATGTTTTTTCAACAATCAGACTAAAACACACCTAGGATCTAGCATCCTTTATTTGATTATTTGTGTGTGTTGTTTTTAATTTTTAATTATTTATTTACTTTATTAATTCCTTTTCTTCCTTCCAAATTACAAAACAAAGGAATTCACCCCAAAAGAAAGAATGGGAAGAAATGACAGCCAGGGACTCAATTTATACAGATACAAGCAAGATGTCTGAACCAGAATTTAGAATCACAATAATAAGAATACCTAGCTAGCTGGGGTTGGAAATAGATTAGAATCCCTTTCTGTGGAGATAAAAGAAGTAAAACCTAGTCAGGATGAAATAAAAAAATGCTCTAACCTAGCTGCAATCTTAAATGGATGCCACGGTGGAAGGATGGATGCAGCAGAGCAGAGAGTCAGTGATATAGAGGACAAACTTATGAAGAATAACGAAGCAGAAAAAAAGAGAGAGACTAAGGCAAAAGAGCATTATATAAGAATTAGAGAACGCAGTGTCTAATTAAAAAGGAATAACATCAGACTCATAGGGGTCCCAGAAAATGAAGACAGAGAAACAGGGGTAGAAGATTTATGTGAGAAATCATAGCAGAAAACTTTCCTAACCTGTGGAAAGACACAAACATCAAAATCCAGGAAGCACAGAGGACGCACATTAGATTCAACAAAAACTGACCATCAACGAGGCATATCATAGTCAAATTCACAAAATACTCAGGCAAGGAGAGAATCATGAAAGCAGCAAGGGAAAAAAGTCCTTAACCTACAAGGTAAGACATATCAGGTTTGCAGCAGACCTATCCACAGAAACTTGGCAGGCCAGAAAGGAATGACAGGATATATTCAATGTGCTGAATCAGAAAAATATTCAGCCAAGAATTCTTTATCCAGTAAGGCTGTCATTCAAAGTAGAAGGAGAGACAGAAAGTTTCCCAGACAGATAAAAATTAAAGTTCATGACCAATAAACCAGCCCTGCAAGAAATTTAAGGGGGACTCTCTGAGGGGAGAAAAGATGGGGGAAAAAAAAAGACCAAAAGCAATAAAGACTAGAAAGGACCAGAGAACACCACCAGAAAGTCCAACTCTATAGGCAACATAATGCCAATAAATTCATATCTTTCAGCATTCACTCTAAATGTCAATGAACTGAACGCTCCAATCAAAAGACATAGGGTTAGGCACCTGGGTGGCTCAGTCAGTTGAGCGTCTGACTTCGACTCAGGTCATGATCTCGCGGTGAGTTTGAGCCCTGTGCCAGGCTCTGTGCTGACAGCTCAGAGCCTGGAGCCTGCTTCAGGTTCTGTGTGTGTGTCTCTCTCTGCCCCTCCCTTTCTCATGCTCTCTCTCTCTCTGTCAAAAATAAATAAACATTAAAAAAAAATTTTTTTTAAGACATAGGGTAACAGAATGGATAAGAAAACAAGATCTATTTCTATGGTATTTATAAGACACCCACTTTAGACTGAAAGACACCTTCAGATTGAAAATAAGGATCTATCATGCTAATCGTCACCAAAAGAAAGCCAGAGTAGCCATACTTATATCCGAAAATCTAGATTTTATTTTTTTTAATGTTTTTTTTAATGTTTATTTATTTTTGAGACAGAGACAGACAGAGCATGAACAGGGGAGGGTCAGAGAGAGAAGGAGGCACAGAATCTGAAACAGGCTCCAGGCTCTGAGCTGTCAGCACAGAGCCCGACGCGGGGCTCGAACTCACGGACTGTGAGATCGTGACCTGAGCCGAAGTCGGCCGCTTAACCGACTGAGCCACCCAGGCGCCCCGAAAATCTAGATTTTAAAATAAAAACTGTAACAAGAGATGAAGAAGGGCATTATATCACAATTAAGGGATCTACCCACCAAGATCTAACAATTGTAAACATTTATGCTCCAAACATGGAGCACCCAAATATAAATCAATTAATTGCAAACTTAAAGAAACTCATTGATAATAATACCATAATAGTAGGGAACTTCAACACCCCACTTAAAGCAATGGACAGATCATCTAAATAGAAAATCAACAAGGAAACAATGGCTTTGAATGACACACTGGACCAGATGGACTTAACAGATATATACAGAACATTTCATTCTAAAGCAGCAGAATACACATTCTTTTCCAGTGCAGATGGAACATTCTCCAGAATAGATCATATACTGGAACACAAATCAGCCCTCAACAAATACAAAAAGATTGAGATCAGACCTTGCATATTTTCAGACCACAACACTATGAAACTGATATTATTTTTAAAATATTTGCAATATTTATTTGAAAGAGAGAGAGAGAGAGACAGAGAGAGAGAAAGAGAGAGCATGAACAGGGGAGAGGCAGAGAGAGAGAAGGAAAGAGAGAATCCCAAGCAGGCTCCATCCACAGCATAGCTTGGAGCCTGACTCAGGGTTTGGTCCCATGACCATGAGATCATGACCTGAGCTGAAATCAAGAGTTGGTTGCTTAACCGACTGAGTCACGCAAGCACCACACTAATGGCCTCACTTTAATATGAGCCCCTCTTTAAAGGCCCTATTTCAAAATACAGCCATACATATTGTGAGGTCCCGGGGATTAGGGCTTCAACATGAATTTTGCGGGAGAGGACACAATTCAGTCCACAAGAACTTTATGCTAAATTACATAAGCCAGTCACAGAAAGCTAATTCTACCTCTATGAAGTATCTAGAGTTGTCACATCCAGTAGAATGGTGATTGCCAGGGATGGGAGAGGAGTAAACAGGGAGCTGTTTAATGGGTACAGAGTTTTAGTTTTACAAGAAGAAAAAATTCTGGAAATAGGTTGCATAACAATGTAAATACACTTAACACACTAAGTTGTATACCTGGAAACAGTTAAGACAACAAATTTTATCTTATGCATTTTTACCACAGTTAAAAACAATAAGGAAGAAAATAGAGTATATGTGATTGCTCTACTTTGTCATTCCCGCCGCCCTTCATGATGTCACCATCCTCACCTTCCTCAACGCCTTTATTATCATTAGCTAGGAGATCCAATTACCTCCAGGATGTCCTCTAGGAAAGTATTACTGATGTTTCCACACAGCATGATGAGACTCTTCCAATCATCTTTCTACTCAGCTTCTCTTGGTGAAGATTATCATTCTCTTCCCACAAGTTCAAGCAAAATCATCTAAGTCATCCTCATCTCCTCTGTTCTGCCCCCATGTCTCCACTTGTCGTCGTTCAGCAAATCTACCTCTTCATTGTCTCTGGGCTCTGACCCTGTGACCACTGCCACTGTGTTGGCCACACCCAGTCCTTGCCTAGACAGCTTAACAGTTGTCTCTCTACCACCAGTTTTCTGCCCTGTGGCCCCACTCTCTGAATCCACTGTTTTAGTGCCCTTGGCTGCTGTAACAGACCACTATAAATTGGGTGGCTTGAACACAGCGGAAATTTATTTCTTACAGTTCTGGAAGCTGGGAAGCCTACGATCAGGTCACCAACAGATTCGGTGTTTGGTGAGGATCCACTTTCTGGTTCGTGGGTAGCCATTTCTTATCTGTAACCTCACATGGAGGGGAGGAGACAAGGAGTCTCTCCTGGCCTCATTTTTAGGGCATGAATCCTATCCATAAAGGCTCCACTCTCGTGACCTAATCACATCCCAAAGGTCCACCTCCTAATACCACCACATTGGGCGATAAGACTTAACATATGAATTTTGGGGAGACGCAACATTTACCTGATAGCCTCCATCTTCTGCCCTGCTGCCAGAGAGCTCTAACTCACAAATCTGATCATTCACTCCCCTATTTAATGCCCCCCCCCCAGGATAAAGTGCAAATAAGACCACCCTGGGCTGACCCTTGCCGACACAGCAACCTCTTCTTTCACCCTCCCTCCTCCCCCCCCCCCCCCCCCCCCCCCCCACACACACACACCTTGCTTTCACAGCCCTGCAGAAAGGATCTAACACAGCCTGGGCTGTGTGCCTCCACATCCCAGGCCACTCTCCCTCACTGTTTATGTGAATCGGCTCCTCCTTCTCCTGAATTGAGGCCTCTGTATAGACATGGCTTCTGCCCTGAGCAATCGGCACTCATGTCTTTCCACAGGATGTCCCACTCTGGGCAGCAGGCATCTTGGATGGTCTACACTTCCCATCTGGTGCTGAACCCTGTGAGAGCAGAGACTGTGTTCTTCCTTCATGCTACACACATTTACTGAGCTGACATTGATTGTACATCACTGTACCAGATCTTTCCATCCTCATCACCAGTGCTTAAAGAGTTCTTGGCATGCAGGGAACTTGATAAATGTTTGTGGAAATGAATTTTAAATCTTTTCAGTTTAATTAGCATCAATTAATTCACTGACTTCAAAGCGCCTGCAGGATGTGAGGTGAGACATGGCCACTGATGGGGTGTATAAGCTAAGAGGACAGGAGAGAGAAAGGAAGCAAACAGTTAACGTTGTCCAGCGCAGGGAAGCAGAATTTACCAACCAAACTATGTCACTTTCGGCATGAGGATTATTTTGAACTAAAGGCAGTCAAAACCCAGCAGATTCAGGAAAAGCTCTTTACCTCCCCATCAACGGCCCAAATTTGCTTTGGAAAGGGGCCTGTATCAGGAAGAAAGATTACCAGTGACAATTACTAGAGAGAATCTTTTCCTTAAGAAATGCCTCTGCCTTCCCTCGAACAGACTTCCTCCCGTTTACACTCCCAAACCCTACCCCTTTCCGTAGCTGCTTAGCCAGCAGCCTAACTTCCTGAGCTGAGATGTTATGCCCACTCCAATTACCCGGCTGCCCTTTGAGTCCTCATATCTTTATGGGGCTCCTTTAAGCATGTAAGTTTGTTTTTCTCCTGTTAATCTGTCCTATATCAATTTAAGTATTAGCCCAGCCATGGAAGTACAGAAAGGAAGAAGGGAGAATTTTTCTGCTCCCACACCCGTCATGCCCCAAGGGATGGGGACCAGCAGGGCAGGGGCCTTGGTAAAAGCCAAGCAAGAGTCTAAGAGCTTGGCCTGCAGTTAATGAGAATTCAAACAGCAAATTTGTGTTTTCCTCTCCCTTGTGTCACTGGGAGACAAATCGAAAATGCAATCAGTGTTAAGTGGAAGTCTCCACGGAAGGAGAGTGACAAAATAAGGGCTTGTCAGCAGGTCACAGCTTGGCCTGTGGAGACCATTTTGTGATTCTCTAAAATTCTGCTCTGGACTTTTAGGCATGGAAATCCTCAGACGTAGAAAGAAGGATCATTTGCTTTGATTTTAGAATTGTTTGAACGCTGACCAGTATCAATTAAATTTCTATGTCCTGATATCATTAAATCTACCTTCCAGTTCACGATGTGGCCTCCCTGTCGGGTCTTCCCCACGTACCCACGGGCCGCTGTGATCCCTCATGGCTCAGAACCGGAAGCGTCAGGAGCACTGAGGAGCACGGCTCACCCCAGAGAAGGGAATGTCACAGTCCAGACACTAATTGCTCTGGGGCCAGCCTGCGACGCAGACAGCTCCACCGGCGAGTAATAGCACCAGCGGTGAGGCAGTTACCGGCACATGAGCTCCTCGACTTACCAGCTGGCTAACCTAGCGAGTCACTTCTACTTTCCACGCTTCAGCCTCCTCATTTTTAATGGGGGATAAAATTAGTATTTAGAACCGTTGTGAGGACTAAAGGAATGAACATTACATCAAGGTCTTAGGATTACACCAGGTTTAGTCAATGCTGTGTCAGCGTTAGCTACTATTACCACTTATCAAGACTGCAAGACGATCCAGGCACTGCCCTGAACCCCTTGTTTGGCTAATTCTATGTGTCACACACACTGTGTGTGTCTGTGTGACACTCCTCTGGTAAACAGGAGAAAGCAAAGGCATAGCTATGCTTACGTGGATAATATTTTCAATAAACAATGAATCAAACCCAAGATTGCAATGCTTCAAACTCCTATCACTTACTGCCCCGGATTATAGTTAGTTAGGTACATGCTTTATCTCTTTTTGAAGAATGGAATTGTTTGAGATCAAGGTTCACATCTGACCCATCTCATCTGTGAAGGTGGTCTACGTGATGCTACAATAATGGCTCCCAAAGCTTAGTGGTTTAACGAGCCAAAACTTGCTCGTTCCGGCTGCCATCAGGGACCATCTCAACAGTTACCTCTTTAATCATCAAATCAGGAAAAAAGAAATATGATAAATTGTATGCTGGTCCTTGAAGGATGGTCTTGGAAGCATCACAAATGAATTTCTGCACAAATTTCATTGGCTAAATCACGTCACTTTTTCACATCTAATTTAAAGGGACAGGGAAATACAATCTTGCCATGTGCCTGGAAGGAAAACCAAAATGTTTGTGAATAGCCTCATTAACAACCACACTAACACAGCAGTTATCACCATGCACAGAGTAGGCATCCGATAAATATTCATGAAGTGAATGAGGTGTAGCAAGCATTTTGATCAGAATCTCAACTTGACTACACATTTGAATCACCTCAGAGTCTTTACAAAATTCGAGAAAGCCGGGCCACACTCCATACTATTTACATTGCCATCTCTGGAGGTATGACAGAAGCATCGGGATTTTTGAAAGCTCCCGGGTGATTTCAAAGTGCAGTCAAGGGTGAGGACCGTTCGGTTAGACTGTACCCCAGGGTATCATTCCGCACAAGCCATCCCCACCTGAAAGCTACAAAGGAGTGCTCAGAACTGGGTACTTTGCTTTTGTTATGTGACATTTGGATTCCTGGATGGATTCAGTCAATGAATGGAATAAATTTTAAGATCTCCAAATTAGTCATGTTTCCAGTAAGAAAATTGTCATCTCATCCTGGAAAACTCTGCATTTAATTTTATTCTCTATTGCTTGTTCTTGCCTCATATTCATTCAAGACCTGCTTTCCCAGTTGGACAGGAAGGTCCCTGAGGGCAGAGACCACACCTAGAACTTGCAGACACTCAGAGGGACATCTGAGTTGACCCCAAGTTGGGTCCTCAGTGCCTCTGGCTTTCCTGATACAGTTCTCTCTGCTACATGGCTACACTCTGGAGAAAGCCCTTAGGTTATCAGAGCAGAATGTTTGCTTCTCTGCTTACCCTTTATATTTTGCCATCTTCCAAAAGAACTTGATGTAAGGGACAGAAATTGAAATGCACTTGACAAAAGGCCATTGAAAAATTACAGGAGTAAATAATTAGCGGCATATAATTATCAAAATTAATATTTAAATGTGAAACAGGCAAAACAATTTTGAGTTTTCATGCATAAAATATGTAAAGTGCTTGATATTCTGAAATTGAGGGACTTTATCAGTAGTATCAGTAGGTCATTACCAATCCAACTTAATGTCTGCAATCCCTGCTTCCTCCGGTTTTGAAAGCAAGTTGTGCAAAACGGGCAACTCCCAAAACACACAAGCATGTTTGTTCCACAATAACTTACTTTTCCAAAAGCATTCTTAAATATCTACTTCTTAGCATCATTCTCCCTCCCCTAGAACTTCTGCCATGACTTTAGGTAATCTATTATCAATTACATGATCAATATTATCTAATAACAGATAATGTAAGGAATTCTCCAGCTCAGGGGATCCACAAGTTCGAATTTGCTAGTTTAGAAAGCTCCAGGGCTTTAGGAGAAATCCACAAGGCACTCGGAGACAGCAGAGCACAAGGATTCATGCATCGATGGAAAATGTGTGGTCAGAAGTCTCCCAAATGCCATTTTGGAGAATTCTCCTTCTCCCTTTGATTTCAGTTACTTTCTTCGATCTGTTATTTTGCCTCTGGTCTTAAAAAAACATATATATATATATATATATATATGGATATTTAATGTTTATTTTGAGAGAGAGTGTGTGTGCACGCCACCCAGGTGAGTAGGGGAGAAGCAGAGAGACAGAGAGAGAGAGAGAGAGAGAGAGAGAGAGAGAGAGAGACAGAGAGAGAGAAATTCAAGCAGGCTCCATGTTGTTAGTGCACAGCCCAACACGGGGCTCCATCTCACAAACTGTGAGATCATGACCTGAGCAGAAATCAAGAGTCAGACGCTTAACTAACTGAGCTACCCAGGCGCCCCTCTACTGGTCTTTTTGAAATTAAGCCTTAAAATGGCCAGGTTTCATTCATAGGGAGCATAATTTAATAAGAATAACCATATTTGATCAAGTTTATGAGATACATATCCTATTGAGAATAGAATTTACTATTGATTTAATCTTTGTTTCTCCCTACAGTGTTCTGAATAGTGTCTTACCCACAGCAAGTGCTCAGTAATTGTTGAAGACATAAATGAATTAATATGTAAGTTATGACTCGAAACTCCTGGTATTTTGAACCATTTGGGCTTTTTATTACTCTTACATATCAAGACCTAGCAGTGTTATTCAAAGTAGCCAAAAGGTGGGAGCAACCCAAGTGCCTCTTGATGAATAAACAAATGTGGTGTATACATACAAAGGATGATTCAGCCTTAACAAGGAAGGAAATTCTAACACATGCTACAACACAGATGAACCCTGGGAACATCATGCTAAGTGAAATAAATCAGTCAAAAAAGTCTGTCTGATTCCACTGATATGAGGTACCTAAGGTAGTCAAATTCATATAAACAGAAAATAGAACTGTGGTTGCAGGACTGGGGAAGAAAAAGGGAGTTATTGTTTAGTGGGCACAGAGTTTTTAGCTGGGGAGACTGGTTGCAACACAATGTGAATACACTTAACACTATTGGACTATACCTTTATAAATGGTGAAGATAGTAAATTTTGTATGTATTTTTACCACAGTCAAAAAATATGTACCAGGATCAACCTGACCCCCAATCGGCAAGTTATTTGAGGTGTTGGCCAAAAAAACTTACTTCAGTAGCTAGTTTGTACTTAGAAGAGCAAACAGCATGCACAGGTAAAAATCATGGCATGGAGGACTGGTGAAAGGAACTGGAGATACGTAGTCTAGAGAGAGATTTGTTTTGGAGGTTATTGATTTCCTCAAATACTTGAAGAGCTGTTTTGCGAACGAGGGATTAGAGCTGGCCCGATTGCCCCCCAAAATGGAATGTGAGCTGAGTGAAAGCTTTTGCAATAGATTTTAGGGGCACCTGGATGGCTCAGCCCGTTAAGCATCCAACTCTTGGTTTTGGCTCAGGTCATGATCTCATGATTGAGATAGAGCCCCATGTCGGACTTTGTGCTGACAGCATGGAGCCTGTTTGGGATTCTCTCTCTCCGGTGATCCCTGCTTGAGCTGTCTGTCTCTCTCTCTCTCAAAATAAATAAATAAACATTAAAAAAAGAAAAAAAATGGATTTCAGCTCAAACTTTCTGTAAGAATGTTATTTAAATGTTATATAAAACCCAGGCCCTCTTCCTTTTCTTTGAGACATGCCTCCTCATCAACACTCACCCTGTCATAATAACTTGAGTAAAAACATCCTCTTAACTGTCTAGTGTGTTTTGTCTTTCACAGGCGAGATAATCTTTAAGTAGGATACAGGATCACCATATATTTTCCCATCTAGGATAGTTTGGAGCATGAAGAGGATACCAACAAAGTAAACATATAATTTCAAAAAACACTTATTTTTTTTATTAAGAACTATTTGTATGAAATTGGTAAACATATAATGGTTCTATTCAGATTTTATTCAAAATAAAATTCTAAAGCTAAAAATTACGTACATCAAAACAAAATCTTTTTATACTAACGGTCAAAATAATCCTTCAGATTATCCCCAGAATGATACTAAAAATAATGTAGGCATTAAAAAAAATCATTCTGGGTACATATTTCTTCATTTTAATCCATTTCCTGGCTGTATTTGTCTGCACAGTCATTAGTATCTTTCCAGACAGAATATGTGGCCCTATTTTTAACTTTTTCATAAAATTGCCATCAGTCTTCTTCACATTTATGTTTTATGGTTGATGTATTTGAAACTGACCTTTTTCGGTAGGCCATATTTTTCATTGAGAAAAGGCTCCTTCTACAAGTGTTGCTATACCTGGTAAGGTCAGAGCAAATGGTACTAAATGAAGGCTATCCGCAATTCTAATTATTTCATATTAAACTGTGAAAATCTCTCTGCCCCAAAAGCCTCATGGGTCCTGTTTTATCTCCATTCAGAATGTCTTTCTTAGACAAATGTTTTTATAAGATAACACTGATCAAATAACTTCTCTACTTATGATCCTATTGAATATTAAGCCAAATTAAGACGCTCCTCAGTGTGCCTGGGTGGCTCAGTCGGTTAAGCATCTGACTTCAGCTCAGGTCATGATCTCATGGTTCGTGAGTTCGAGCCCCACGTCAGGCTCTGTGCTGACAACTCAGAGCCTAGAGCCTGCTTGGGATTCTTGTCTCTCTCTCTCTGTCTGTCTGCCCCTCCCCCGCTCATGCTCTATCTCTGTCACTCACAGATAAATAAACATTAAAAATTAAAAAAAAAGACGCTCCTCAATGTTCTGCTCTAGCAGAGGATATAAGTTTATCTAACTGAAATTAGGGGCACCATTAAAAAAATGCTTTCTACATGTGGAGATATTCCAAAAAAACAATTGGACAATTTAAAAATTGTATCTTGTACACCCCTTGAGTGTTTATTGGCTTATTAACTCAGATCCTCCCTTGCTTTCATAGTAATACATTTCAACCTCTTCAAAAGCGGAAGTTTTTTGAAGCTCTATTTTTATGTATCGAAGGTTGTATGTAAAGATTTCCAACAAAATACAACTAAAATGTAGAGGATTAACTTCTTTAAAACTTCTACACATCACAGAACACTTGCATTGATTTACAAAGCAGTTCTTAACAGCTAAAAGTTTTTTGTTTTTAAGATTTTATCTTTAAGTAATCTCTATACCCAGCACAGGGCTCAAACTCACAAGCCTAGATCAAGATTCGCAGGCTCCACCCAATAAGGCAGCCAGGTACTCCTAACTGCTAAGAGTTTCTAAAAGCCAACTGATGGCAGGCAGGAGAGGGAGTGAATGCTACCATGTTCCATTGTTTTTCTTTATTTTTTTTTTATTCTTCTAAAATGTTTGTTTGTTTGTTTGTTTTATGAAATTTATTGTCAAATTGGTTTCCATACAACACCCAGTGCTCATCCCAACAGGTGCCCTCCTCAGTGCCCATCACCCACCTTCCCCTCCCTTCAACCCCCCATCAACCCTCAGTTTATTCTCAGTTTTTAAGAGTCTATTGTGGTTTGGCTCCCTCCCTCTCTTTTTTTTTTCCTTCCTTTCCCCATGGTCTTCTGGTAAGTTTCTCAAGATCCACATAAGAGTGAAAACATATGGTATCTGTCTTTCTCTGTACGACTTATTTCACCTAGGATAACACTCTCCAGTTCCATCCATGTTGCTACAAAGGGCCATATTTCATTCTTTCTCATTGCCACGTAGTACTCCATTGTGTATATAAACCACAATGTCTTTATCCATTCATCAGTTGATGGACATTTAGGCTCTTTCCACAATTTGGCTATTGTTGAGAGTGCTGCTATAAACATTGGGGTACAAGTGTCCCTATGCATCAGTACTCCTGTATCCCTTGGGTAAATTCCTAGCAGTGCTATTGCTGGGTCATAGGGTAGATCTATTTTAATTTTTTGAGGAACCTCCACACTGTTTTCCAGAGCGACTGCACCAGTTTGCATTCCCACCAACAGTGCAAGAGGGTTCCCGTTTCTCCACATCCTTTCCAGCATCTATAGTCTCCTGATTTGTTCATTTTAGCCACTCTGACTGGCATGAGGTGGTATCTGGGTGTGGTTTTGATTTGTATTTCCCTGATGAGGAGTGACGTTGAGCATCTTTTCATGTGCCTGTTGGCCACTTGGACGTCTTCTTTAGAGAAGTGTCTATTTTTGAAAGAGAGAGCGCACACGCAAGCATGCGAACTGGGGAGCGGCAGAGAGAGGCAGACAAAGGATCCAAAGTAGGCTCCACCCTGGCAGCAGAGAGCCTGATATAGGGCTCGAACTCATGAACCGTGAGATCATTATCCGGAGCCAAAGTCAGACGCTTAACCAATGGAGCCACCCAGACGCCCTTCCATTTTTTTCTTTAAATCAACACCTTCGTTACAAGAATTCTGACTTTCCGTTATTCTCTTCACATTTAAAAATCTATTTATATGACAACTACTACTTCCATTTTGATCAAATATTGCGCCTTATGTGAATGAAATTATAAATATATATGTAGTATAACCAATTCCAAGTGTATTTCTGTGCCTTTGGGTTTTTTTTTTCCATAAGAATATTATTTGAAAGTGCACAACATGGTGGTTTCATACATGTACACATTGTGCAGTGATGTCCGTAATCAAGCTATGTAACATACCCACAACCTCACATACTTACCTCTTTTGAGATGTGGTAGGAACACTTAAGATTTACTCTTTCAGCCAATTTCAAGTATATAATACACTATTAGGAACAATAGTCACCAGGCTGTGCATTGGATCCCCAGAACATCTTCCTCTTGTAAGCGAGAGTTTGTATTCTTTGACCAACATCTACCCACTTTCCCCCACTCCTCAGTCCCTGGTAACTACTGTCTACTCTCCTGTTGTAGGAGTTCAGTTCTTTTATATCCACATATAAGCTGACATAGTATTTTTGTCAATATCTCAGGAAAGCTAGGGGAAAGAAAATACATTTTATGACATGATTCAGAGGTCCTCAAGGTTTTGTGAGAAAGCCCCCTCAGTAATACACATGATACTCGTTGAAGGCAAATTTCATTTGCGTTTCCTTCTCACTTTCCAACTATTTCAAAGTTTAAGCTAAGGCAGATTGTGTTTTTACCACAAATAACTGAATTTGCCAAGGCTGCGGTTTCACTTTAACAGTGAAGAAATTTCAGATTTCAGGCTTAAATACTGAAAAGCTAGGAAGTATCAGCTCTTAACCTGCAAGCCGGCCATGTGCCTTTTCAGCATTATTTAAGGAAATGTAGGACAGCAGCGGTGATATGTATTTTAGACAGCACATTACCCAGGCTTTATCTTGACTCTGTCAAAGAGTGAGCGGTAAAAAGTCCTACTCTGAAGAAGCCCTACCCTGACCTTTTGTTCAGCCAGAAGAGATGGCATTATTTGAACCGTCTGAACCTAAAGCCCCATTTTCAGCATCTGGAGAAGCAACAAATCTCTATTGTAAAAAAAAAAAAAAAAAAAAAAAGTAAATACATATGTCTGGATTTTCAGAAGGGTATGATTCATCCACTTAACAACAATGAACTAGTCTTCTTGTATAATTTCTGGGTTTTTTGGTGTAAAGTATAAATAGCAATTCCATGTTTCTAATACTCTAATAATAGATTGGAGAAAGACCAAGAAGGACAATTCATAAATGGAGAACTGCAATGAACTTATTACAGGAGCAACAGCAATTGTCATTATTCCAAGTGATACTTTTTCTGTAAGAAAGGTTATCGAATAAATATGTGTAAACAAAAAAAGAATATTGTTTTTACCATGACACTATGTCCACCAACATTTGTGTTCACATCATTAGTTTAAAAGCTCAAAAACCAGGGCACCTGCACCATAGAACATCCACCCAGTGGAAAAATACGTAGTATGCAGCTGTAAAAAAGAAAGAGGAAGATCTCTGTGAACCAATATGAAGTAATTTCCAGGATACACTGTTACATGTAAAAAGCAGAGTTCAAATACAGCCAGAAGGAATATAAGAAAATATACATGTATCTGCTTACTTGTGAAAGAAATATAGGAATGAGAATACCAGAAATTAAACTCTGTAGGTTTCCAGAGAGAATGAGTGGGAATAGGGTACCAAGAATAAGAGATGGGGGGAAGCCACCTTTCTCTGAGTATATATCTTTTACAGCTCTGACTCTTAGAATGATAGCAATATTTCATATACCTCAAAACAGAAATACAATAAGCTGGAACATGGAAAAAACCCAAAATGGAACATGAACAGTAACAGATAAACCTACTTGTATAACAAATGAATTTTCAGTTACCCTGAAGAAAGTGAGAGAGAAAAGGGACTAACCTAAATAAATTTAGAAAACATGATTTTAACTCGATATGTAAGATAAGCCTTAAAAAAAAAGCTAAAGACACTGTATACAAATGCCTGAGTCAATTTATTTCTAACAGGGATGTGGGCTAGCCCTTCCAAAACTCTTTTATGTGTACCTTAGGACTGAACAAAGAAGCAAATATAGATCAAGAGAGTAGGTTTCAGAGAAAGAGGTTACAAAGAAAGAAAGAAGACAACCTCAGGGAGAATGAACACTATGGTACTGGATTAGTCAGCGTCAAATAGTGTGTGTGTGTGTGTGTGTGTGTGTGTGTGTGTGTGTGTGTGTGTAGGAAGATAGAGAAATAAATATAGATGTATGTGTATGTATGGGTTAGTACACACATACAATGTTGCTTGTCTGCTGGGTCAGCCTTAGGAGCAATGCCACAGTGGAAGCAATTAGTATATAGCACTGAAGTCAAGTTTAATTTCTTTACATAACCTACTGTTTTTATGTAAGATGTTTATATTAGGGGAGGCTGAATGAAGGGTGTACAGGAGTTCTCTGCACAATTTTGCAACTTTTCTCTAAGTTTCAAACTATTTCAAAAGTAAAAAAACACAAAAATCCTTGTTGAACCTAAGGTTTCTTATCTGAAAAATGAGTGGTTAGCACCATATGTTTATAACATCTATCTTGGATATGAAATCATGAGTCACTGGTTGCCATGCTGGACAACCGTCACCCCTCTACCAGCAACACATGTGCTTGAGCAGTGAGGGCCATCTTGATTTACTAAGACGGTATTTTGTTTCTAAGGAAGGGGCACTGAGGTATATCCACATTACTTTGAAGTGGCTGTTGGAGTCTGTATTTCTCTAAGAAATGACTAGATCCCACCTAAAAGCTAGCCATTTTCTTACCCCTAAGTCAATGTTCAAAGTTTGAGTAGAACAGAAATTAACCATCGAATAATTTAATCAGTTACTCAGCTCTTATGGCAATATCAATTTTAGTAACAATAACCAGCATTTATTGAGGGTCTGCTCTGTGCAGGGTATGTTGCCTGGCTGCATATACGGAGACATCTAAACCCTTAGAGCTGCACAATTGAAACTCCTTATTGACTCCTTTCTTCTAGACAAGGACCCTGGGGCTGAGAGAGGGATCAAGTAAGTGAAAACCCCAAGATGTGAATTCTTTTAGGTACAAAGCATATGATCTTTCCACAGGGAAATTCTTTAAAATATAAAAGCCTTTAAATATAAACAAGCTGAAGAAAACATGAACTAGCACCACAACAAAAATTGGGTGTCTTGGCACTCCACACTGTTATCTCACAGTGGGGATGGGGAAAGAAATAATCCAAAATACAGCTCATGTTTCTTGGCCTCTTCTTTTAAACCAAATGTTTGTTACGCTTGGGGATGGGATATGGAAAGAGAGAGGGTTAGCCTTGCAAGCTCCACTGATATCATAGATGAAAGTGTATATAGCCCCTCGGATTACCAAGTATATGCACATTCGGATGTGACTCTCCCATTAGCGCCATCCATATTGTACCACAGAAAAAAGTAGTCTCTTCATTATTCACCACTTTCCTGTGATTTGTCCATTGGAGGAGAGAAGGTTCTTCTAGAAAGACAGCAAAAATCTTTCTTTAGACCCTTAACCCTAATGGGCTGTTTTTATACAACAATGCCATCTACTGGAATAACTTAAAATTACAGGACACTCTAGAAATTTTCAGTCTCTTGAGCTTCGCTTTTAAAACAAGCTAAAAAATAAGATCTCCATTTTCATTTACTGTGATTAATGGCTCTGTTTTATTAATAAGTATGGTTTCATGGGTCAAAGCTCTGGTCTATTGCTGCGTATGCAATAAAACCACACAACAGCCTACCCATGTCACTCAAGGATGTCCTACCATGATAAACAAACATGCATATCTGGGAGTCCGGAGTTTTCATTTCAAATTTTAAAAAAATTATGGCAAATAAATTGTTCTATGAAGAAAGATGGAAAGTTTATAGGGGCCAAATGGAAACATAATCATCAAAATTCTGCTAAAAAATCGTGATCCTTTAGATTTCTTTATATTTTCATTATTCACAATTGTGAAATCCTATCATCCTATACACTCTTTCTGCCATTTATTAATGATAATATAACCACAATTATATATCATCATCGTTGTTCTGAATATTATATATACACACACACAAATACATCTACATATATATAATCATTGTTACAAAAATTTTAATCCTCAGGATTTAAGTCGGTGCCTATAAGTATTTTATTCTAGTTTCATTTGGACAACAGGGTCTCCGGACATCTGTAAGTGGGGCCTGAGATCTCTTGTGGGTATTTACTTGTTCAACAAGCCCCTAAAACACCATCTATTAATAAGAATGGAAAGGAACAAGAAGCTAAATATTCCCCAACTCGCTCGGTTTCGCCCTCTTTCAGACTGTCCTTCACATGGATGAGGGGAAGTGAGGTGCTGGGGAGGTTGAATCACAAAACAGAAAATAAATTAAAAGACCAGTTTCAAAAGGCTTCTGAACCACGAGTCCTCCGTGGTCCCTTAAATATTTAGAAGCTGTGGTGACTAATCGGAAAAGACGAATTCGGATTTTAAGAGCAACATGAAGGTCACTGGAATTATTCTGAGAGCCTCTATTTTTCCAGAGAAATTTGGAAGCCACAAGCCAAGAATGATTTCCCCTGAAATTATTCTAAATTCTTTTTTTTTTTTTTTTTTTGGTTCTTGTTTTTTTAGAGAGAGAGGGGGCACACTAGCAGTAGAGGGAAGGAAGGAGAATCTTAAGCAGGCCCCACGCCCAGCATGTAGCCTGACTCAGGGCTCGATCTCATGACCCTGAGATCATGATCTGAGCCGAAATCAAGAATTGGACACTTAACCAATTGAGCCACCAAGGTGCCCCAAATTATTCTAAGTTCGAAAGAGAGCAATATTACTATAAATTAGGGGTTACTAGCAAGGATACTCAATTCGCATAGCTTCAATTTGTTAGGGCGCTTTCCTCTTTACATATTTACTTGATCCTGGGTATAGTACTATGTGCCTATTCTGTAGAACCTGGAAGATAATTTTATTTTTAAAAACCTGTTATAGGTTTATGGGTGTTTTATATCTACTTCTCTGACACATTTCGGCTCATCATAATGATTTCCTGGAGCCTGGGGCCTTGTTCAGGAATACAACCCCCAACGAGAGTATCATTCCTGTGGGAGACTATGCAGCACTTGACAATGATTTACTTCCCAGTGTGGTTTCCAGGAGACCCTCATGGGAATAAGAAGTAGTATGTTTGTACTTGACTTTGGAATTCTGTGAGGACAAACACAGTTCCTCATATATCACAGGAGGGAAATGAAGTCTCAGACTTGGAGGGACTTTGTCTCAGTAGCAGTAGGAGCAGAGGCTGGCATCTCAGTCTTCCTCCCACATGCACTTTTGTCAAGTTATATTCTTGGTCTGTCCTTGTCGGCAGTGACAGCCAAGGGTGTGGACCTGGATGCCTGGGTTTGACTCTAGGTTCTGTATGTTATTTAACTGTGCACTAGGAAAACTGCTGATCTCTCCTTATTCCGTATTCCTATCTGTAAAATGGGATGATGATAATAATGGTACATTATCTCACAGAGTTATTATGATGATTAACAAATCGATAAAGCATTTAAAGCAGTGCCTGGCAAATAAAAATCCCTCAATAAATATCAGTTACTCTTATCTACATAGTCAACACAATCATATACTAACAAGTATTCCAAGTACTCAAGAACATCATTTAACATAAAGGTATTGGCATCATTTAGACGGCATTAGTAAAATCAGCAATTTCCGTTTGATGGGAGTCTACTAAATGTCAGGCATGTTACCTATTTTCTCTCATTTGTTGTTTTATCCCCATTTTAAACCTGGCAATTTGGACTCTCAGAGAAATTAAGTAACTTTCCTAAAGTCACAGCCACCAACTGGCAAAACCTGATTTAAAATCCAGGCTCTTCTGCTGCTAAAGCCTGCTGAAATTCCAGCTGGAAGCCAGAGGACAACATCCTAAATGACATAAACCTTTGTGCATTGTTTATTTGATAGAACAACAGTAGTTTGGCTTATAGTTAAAAAGATGCATTTCTGGGGCGCCTGGGTGGCGCAGTCGGTTAAGCGTCCGACTTCAGCCAGGTCACGATCTCGCGGTCCGTGAGTTCGAGCCCCGCGTCAGGCTCTGGGCTGATGGCTCAGAGCCTGGAGCCTGTTTCTGATTCTGTGTCTCACTCTTTCTCTGCCCCTCCCCCGTTCATGCTCTGTCTCTCTCTGTCCCAAAAATAAATAAACGTTGAAAAAAAAAATTTAAAAAAAAGATGCATTTCTGATCATGACAGGCCACAGATTTCCTCTTAACCAAAGCTTATTTTTTAAAGTTTATTTATTTTGAGACAGAGGGAGAGGGAGAGGGAGAGGGAGAGGGAGAGGGAGAGGGAGAGGGAGAGAGAGAGAGAGAGAGAGAGAGAGAGAGAGAGAGAGAGAACCAGTGGGGGAGGGGCAGAAAGAAGCAGAGACAGAATCCCAAGCAGGCTCTACACCACCAATGCAGAGCCCAATGTGGGGCTCAAACTCATGAACCATGAGATCATGACCTGAGCCAAGATCAAGAGTTAGACACTCAACCAACTGCGACACCCAGTCACCCCTTAACCAAAGCTTATTTTAAGATAAGTCATTCTCTGACAGTTTGAGTGGACCCAGTGGTAGACATCATGCCAGGACCTGGAAAGTCAATGATGAAAAAGACACAGTCCCTGAGTTCAAGGTTCTCACAGGCTGGGGGAAGCAGGGAAGTCAAACCACTAGTGGGCAATCATACTGCATAATGGACGGCGTTCCCAAGTAATGGTAGAATCAGATGCTATGGGAATATATTTCTTAGGAAGGGCACCAGCCCAGTCTTGTGGCATAAATCATGGGTAGGAAACATTGACAATTTTTCCTGGAGGAATTAATGCAGGAGCTAAGACCCTATTACCCATCAGGTTTGTAATAGCACCAGTTAGCACATGCCTGTTACCTGTTCGGCATCACACACGCACCTAAGACATATTATCTCATTTAATCCTCACTCCAACTTTCTAGGAGGGAGGGTGGTACCATTATTCCCATTTTGCAGATAAGAAAACTGAGGCTTTGAGAAATCTAGTAAGTTGTCCAAGGTCACCTAGCTAGTAAGTGGCATACCCAGTATTTTAAACATGGTCTGTCTGACCAATATGCCCAGGCCATTAACCACTATATCAGACTGCCTCCATTCATACATTATTTTATTGTGTTTATGGTAGATTAATATGAATTATAATTTTGCCTTCATAGGTATCTATCTTTTGCTGCTTCACTTGTTTCAACAAATATTCCATAAATAAATAATTTTTTTAAGAAAATTCTTACTCTCAACTATTAAGATAATAGGCTGAACCTACTGATGGCCTCTCTCTACTCTTCACAAAGACAGACAGCTCTTGCATGGTTTCACATCCGCAGTGCAAGCACTTGGTAGACTTGGGGAAAGACCACTCAGTTTTGAATTGATTTGGTGGCTCTAGGTCCCCAGTTTCCTATTCTAAACCCTGTTTGACATACTGGCAGCTCTTTGGTTAGCCGGTTGTACAAGACACACCAGGTTGTGGGAAAACAGACTTAACCTTGGTCTGATTCCTTGAGAAATCAAAAGGAGGCAAGTTGCTTAAGGGCCTCATGACATTCTCCTGTATCAACGTGAATCAACACCAACCAGATGAGCAGCGATCCAAATAAGACGACATTGGAATATTTAGCAAGATGTGATTAGCTGGAAGGTAGAATATGAGCAAAGCATGGCTAGTGCAACATTCAGTACCCAGCAAACTCTGCTTTGATGAAATTCTCTTATGGGACATAACAGTGGGGATGATCTGGCCCCTGACTCCCTTCCTTCTGTCATGTCCTACAACCTCCCTCTATTCCACTCCCTCTCCGCCAAACTGAAAATGCCAGCACACACGCTTACCATCCAGCCACAGTAAACTTCCTGCAGCTCCCTGAAGAGGTCATGAGCTCTCTTACCTCCCAGCTCTTGTACATTCATTTGCTTCTCGCTCTTTCCCTGACATGTGCTTTCCCCACATATCCTTGACCTCTGGCTTCTTACTCTTTCTTCCAGGTTAATTCACATTCAGATCCTCTCCAGAGATTTACTTGCATCCTCATGAAGAGGATCAGGAGCTTTCTCTTTGGCCAAAGAGCCCTCTGAAAGCCTTTGTTCTTTTTCTTAAACCACTGCTCTAATCACGTATTGCGTGTCTGGTTTCCCGATAAACCATAAAACCATCTTGTACTCACTTCACCCTCAAACAGTGCCTCCTCTAGGATAAGTACTTAATAATTGAATGGATGGTATTAACTTGAGCCAATTAATCACTACAAAATTAAGGATAAAGGAATTTCAGACTTCACAAAGAAAACATTTAAGGAGTCTATCATTATAGGAACAAAGGGTTGGCACAGTGATTTCCCCCCTGTTTAGGCCAGTTGTTGTATTTTACTGACCTAGATCAAATACAGAAAAATTACAGGGAGCATTTAAAAATTTTTAAAAATTTAAAGCATTCAAAAAATTACAGGGAGCATTTACAGATTTCCTGGAAGTAACAAGACCACCTCAGATAGGCAAGGAAATCTTAACAAGAAAATGGCAGATACTCAAGATAAAACATGGTGGCCGACTCTGGATATCAAGAAAACCAAAAGGGGTCACTCTACTGTCCTGTCAGTTGCTACATCCCAGTGCTTCCCCACCATGGAGCAGAGCTGAGAGGGCAAAGCGTTTCAAAGGCTCTACATCTGCATTGCTGGCAAAACTCTTAAGTGTGGAAAACGAAAAGGCATTCTTCTCCTTGCTTATGGGAATGAAGTCCTCCAGCAAGTTTTAATTTAGGACTGTGGATGAGTGAAGTTGTCTACTCCTATTTCCTTCTCATTGCAACACTGCGAAACAGTCCTCAGGCCACAGAAAAATGGACCCGGAGGGTGTCTACCAAGCGGACTTCGTTATAACCCCCCCCCTCCCCCCGCCCCACCTTCTAGCAACTCTTGTTAGCATACATCAGGCTTTGTGTCTTTAAATTCTACATCTCTGCTGGTGGTGCCTTTTCTGCTTGCCTCTGGGGAAGTGATTATTGCAAATGTGCATGATTTTATCCACAATATACAGTATCGTGTGAAGCTTGCTTTTATTGCCTTCAGCCTTTTCTTTCTTACAATTTATTTTAATACGTTTGGAATTATTATCCCAAACATTAGCCAGCTGGCCCGCTGGGGCTTCCTTTGCTGGATTCCGGGTCTCTCTCTTTCTAATCCTCTCTTCATGGATAATCCACTCTAATGCTTCTGGGCTGTTGAGGGGGTTTTGCTATTACTACCTGTTGATTAGAAATGCACTTTGTCCTGTGTAGGTGGTTCTAATCGTTTGGTAATGAACACCTTATTTGAGTCAGCTGAGGTCAGAGTTATAGTCATGAGATTTTCTTTGTTTCTTTCCAGGTTTCTGGATGCTTACTTGTCTTTTCAGTTTTTTTTTTTTTTTTTTTCTCCTGAGCTACAATTCAGCTGGTCTTTCAAAACAGCCTCTCAGACCAAAAAAAGAAAAGAGAAAGGAAGGGGGAAAAAAAGAACTGTAAGAAAAAAAAAGAAGCTGTATGGCAAGGTCTGAGAAAGAGAAGGCTTTTATTTTCTCCTACAGCTGTTCAGTCCCCAGGCATATATATGGCTTTTGTCTTTGCCAACCAGTGGGCCTTCAGAATCCTTGCTGAGGACTCCCTTGGGGAGAGAGCGGGGGACTCTGTCCCGCACACATTAACAGGGAGTCTAGGAGGGCAGGCAGCCATTTTCCTAACAGGCTCCCAGAAGCAAAGGGTCAAAAGAACCCAGCAGGGCTGCCTTGCAGCCCCCTCTCCAATCCCAGAAGTCCACCCACAAGGCAGTAAGTCAGAAGCAGGTGTGTGACACGTGGCAGAAAGGCCAAAGCTGAGTTACTCCCCGTGGGAGTCGTCCACCACTGAGCCTTCACAGCTGCAGACGTTCTCCAGGATCCTTGGGGAGAACCCACAACGCAGCGTGCTTCTTTACGCCCCTGTTAGGAAGTCGGTGCCAGAGTCTCTAGTTAGTGCGTTTCTGTAGGGGAAAATCTGTAGCCTGTATTTGTCCAGAGGTGTCCGCAATTTACCACAGAATAACCGCCGGCTACGTTTCACTTGAACATACAAAGATGAGTTTTTCTTGTCTAATTGTTGCTGTTGTTATTACATGTTTCAGACTAACACTCTCCGCCCCTATTTCTGACAGCCCCAGGATGGGAATGGTACCTCCATCTGTCTATAGCCATTTTGGAAGTGTTAAGTCTTCTCAGGAGGCTCCTACTTCCTCAGGGGAGGCTGTTGTTGGTATCTGGTTATTCTCTGGGTCTAGTGCATCGCCTGGCACGCAGCAGGTAATTAATACAAAGAGGGAAGGAGAGACAGAGAGGAAGGAGGTCTGGGAGGGAGAGGAGGAGGAGGAAGGGAAAGGGGAAGGCAGGTATATGTAGTCGTTAGGGAGACTGAGAAAACATAGAAAGATACGACAAAGAAAAGAATTACTCAAAATCCCACTGAGAAATAACCTTCGCTAATGGATTGTTGTCATTACGCTTCCAGCCATTTTCTTTGCTTGGCTTCTTTGGCTTGTTTCCGAAGCTCAGATTGAGACAGGGGCGCTGGGAATAAGAACAAGCCCCTGTGCACCCAGAAAGCTCCCGGCTCCCTGCCGCCTGCTATCACTTTTCTTGCAGTGCAAAGCACCAGCTGAGGAGCAAGCCCAGACAGGTCTGACCAGTCTGCGCCCAGATGGACCCCAGGGCTGAACTTTCCCCCTCCTTATAATGTTAAACATCTCACCCAGGGGTGGAGATTTAATGTGGGAATTAGACATGCCACGTGTGAAGAAGCACGCCCTTTAAGTGTGCAGGTGAGAATAAATCCCTGCCCTTTCAAGCTTAGATGTCACTCCTTCCCCACCCCCACCCCCGAAATCCTTAAAACGTTCCCTGGTTATTGTTTGGGGAGACGGTCTGACGCCTTGGCCATGACTGTGTCTCCCTTCTGCTGCAGCTGTTGCCCCAGGAAAGCCTTGCCTGTGCCTTTAAATTTTGGGTCAGCCTCATTTCCACTGTGACTGGGTCCAAGGATCTGAGTCTGGTAACAAGTTCACACTGCATACCCCACTCTCCTGCCTTTTCAATTCACATTCTACTGCCGGTATTTTCACGAGTTCAAACTATTGAAAGGCACATTTTTATGGCTAGGTAATATTTTACTGTTCGAATACACCGTGTTTCTCGAACTGTTTTCCTACTGTTAAGTGCATGACTGTTTTCATGTAGCTGTCTAAAAAAGATATTCTTCTCTGAGATGTTATACTTTCAGTGGTTTTTCAAGAAGTAATAACGTGCATGGAACTTATTAGCCCTTGAAATTATATTGTGTTTAGCATAAAATGTCCCATGAGTTACAAAGTAGAATTAGTTCAAGTATATCTTAAATGAGGCTGTTACCTTCCATAAAAATGAAAACAAAAGTTTAATACAAATTCTGGAAATAAGAGGTTTTCTTTTTAAACATTTTATATTCTTTGGGTTATTGGTCATTTTGAGCCACTGGTTCTGCCTCCCCACTCTATGACACTTTGGGATTATGATTGTAATTCGATTTTGACAGCACTCGTCAAAAATCGGTGTACTTTTTTGCCCATAAATAATGATAACGTCAAAACTCTTTATTGATGCTATGGCTCTCCAAATAGGGATTTCCTTGCCTTTACAACTTCAGGTTCAACCCTTTTTGGCAGCTTGGTAATCACCTAATTGTTTTGGGAAATTTTCTACAGCTAAAAAGTTAAAATTAAATAAACTTGAAGATATGTCCTTATTTAATGTTGTACTTTGCTGCTGCCTCTTTCCTGATGAAAAAAGACTAAAAAGGACCAAGTAGATGTATCTAATAAGGGTAAGCAGAATGATATCCAAAGCTAGTCCTGAAATTAATTAAGCAAGTTATATTTTCTAAAAACTACCAAGTTAATTGAGTTTGGTAGTTTTTCTTAGGAAACTGAGTAAGTTCACCTCTCCTACAACAATGGTGGGCCAACAGTCCCAGAAGAGACACTGACCAGATTGCCTATGTTTCAAGTTTAAACATTTTGGCACAAATATGACATTTTAAAATGTGTTTGATAAGGATCTGACATGCAGTCACTCTCTCCAAGTGCTCTCTCCTGAAAGAGTCATGGAGATGGAAAGAGACTCTTTGGGGGCTAAGGGAGAAAAGATGGGGCAGCTCTGAAAACCTCCCTCCTTTGAGGAGGGACCAAGAAGTCCCATATTGTGGGACTGCTCTTTACCCCTAGGGTTCTGCTTCTTGGATTTTACTGTAATGATTTATAGGGATAAGTGTTTTCCACTCCAATAGGCCCTTCTGAGATTATTCATCCCAGCATCCCCAAAGGCTAGCAGAATGCCTGGCATGATGAGCCCCATTTTAATATTTATTCTTTTTTTATATAATTTTTTAAACATTTATTCATTTTTGAGACACAGCGAGAGACAAAGCGTGAGTGGGGGAGGGACAGAGAGAGAGGGAGACACAGAATCCAAAGGAGGCTCCAGGCTCTGAGCTGTCAGCACAGAACCCACCAGAGCTTGAACCCGCGAACCGTAAGATCATGACCTGAGCTGAAGTCACATGCTTAACCCACTGAGCCACCCAGGCACCCCTACATTTTAATATTTATTCTAAGAAGCAACAGGTGAACAGAAGGAACACAAATTTAGCATCTTAAAATTATTTTTAAAAATCAAAACACTTTAAATATGGGGGTTATTTCAAGATAAAATTATTTGGTTAAAGACATTTACATCTTTCCGGGGACTTGTTAAAAAGATTAGCACTGATCAGTGTGATGGTCCAATGAGACTTAATGACACAGTTGAACAACAGGCTTCAAGCACAGGTTTCCTGGATGCCTGAGTCATTCCACATGAAGTTCTAAATTGAAGTTGTGGTTATTTGTTCTATAAGTTAATGACCGGATGAATTTTTTGCATTTGCTGTCCTGAACAATTCCTCCTTCTTGCAGTTCGTAAGTATTTGGGGATTGAATAAGTAAGAATAAAATCTTTCTGAAACACATAATTTTGACTTCTTCCTTGTCTTATCCCCCCTAAAGCCAGGATGCCTATGTGTAAGGTGGGGGAATTGCTGTTTTACCCATTTGACTTCTTCATGGGGCTTGACCTGGCCATTATAACATGTGGGATGCAAACAGATTTGGATTGTAATCCTAGGTTTGCTACTTTCTAGCTGTGCTGCTTTGGGGAAAATTTTAAACTCCCTGCACCTTGGCTTACTTATTTGTAAAAATCAAGATAATAGTATCTACCACAATGGGAAGATGAACTATTCTGATCCTTTAACGTGCTTCACATGTAATGAGGATTCAGTAATGGTGGTTGCTCTCGTTTTTCCCTTTTAACTTGTTCCTGTGCATATTTCCTCTTAGTACTTTGGTATTCCCTTTGCACCATTTTGTTTCATTGCAATATCAGCTGACGTTACTGTAGATGTTTCTGGTGGGCTATATCCTCTTTGTTGACCTACCTCCTTTTTGACCAACAGCTTGTTTCTTGACATATGTTAAGCCCACCAGGTTTAATCCCTTCATATTTGACCTGGAGTCCCTTCTGCCTCTGCTCTCTGCTCTGATCCATATGTGTTGATTAATGGTTTTAATCGCACTTACAACTGCACTGCTAATAATACTTTGAAGTTCTCATTATCATTTTCGGTATTTATGGCTTCTTTAGGGCAAGACTACCACCTCTTACTTCTCGGTACCAAGCTCTTCAATGGTGTCCCATCATGGCACTCCAAATGTATGTGATGTTGATGAACGACCACAGGATGACAAATGCCTCTATCGGCACGAGAGCTGTTGTCAGGTGAGAGATGCTGAGAGGTGTTAGCTGTCCCTGGAGCATAAGGTGGTTAAACATGCCCTAACAAGAGTAAGATTAATGCCAGGGATAAAATGTTAATGGAAATTTAATGACACAAGATAGTAAATTTAAATACAAAAATTGTGGTTTCTGTATGTTGCAGTTAGAGTAGGAAAAATGAAAACACATCACACATTTTCAGAAACCTTAGTATGACTCTGCTTCATTTCCTCTCTATTTCATTAAGACTTTTTACCTGAGGTTAGTTTCCCACAGTAGCTGTGTGTGTGTGCACATACACATGGGCATCTATGCGTGTGTGCGCATGTACACACACATGCATGCCTACTCTACTTCTGGCTTTAGCAAATGATGTGGGGAACGCATGACTGGCTTGGTGAAATTGGGTACTTAGCAATACTGAGACCAGATGCCCACTAAACGAAATGCCAACGAAAAATGTTGGCATCGTGTGCTTTTGGAGAGGTGACCAAATCTGATGATTTCGTGACAAGCTGGTTTGAGTCTGGGTGAAGTCACAGTCCATAAGCCCTCTGAACCTAGCAGACCAGGCAGAGCTATTAAATGTGAATTGTCAGAATCTGCAGCCTAGCTATTCCTATGCCAAGGAAATGGGAACAGAAGTTTTGATGAGGAGAAGAGATGGGAAACTTGAAGCCATGGGCACCGGATGGGGTTACGGGTGAGAAAGAGGGAATGATTGAGGGCCCAAGAGCAGATTCGGAAGGGGTGGCCTGGGGGCACCCAGACAAAAGGGAAGCTGGGGACAGTGCACACTCAGAAGGGTGCTAGAGAGTAGCCCCAGGGAGGAAGAGAGAAACAGTAGTTTAGGCCAGAACCAGTCTTGGAGGACAAGGGAATGCAAGCTGCAGTTGTTGACCATTTAGAGTAGCTGATCAGGAAATAAAGAGAAATAGACAGGCAGATGGACGGAGCAGTCAGGTCAGGTGAAACTGTCTCTCTCCTCCGTCATCCTTCTGTGGCATCCAACATTGTGGAATGGGGGCCTCCTAGCAATATCACATATCCACGCTATGTGCTGAGAGCGGATCCATACTAGCAATAGAGAGGGCTGTTGGTGTGGAAGGTGATCCCGGATGAAGAATATGAGAATCCGGGACAAATGGTTTAGATCTGCTGGCCTAGATCCATGAAGCACCGAAGGAAGGGAAGGCTAGGGTAGCCAGATGGACGATAAAGGGATGATGGAGGGAAACTCAGGGAGAAGTCTTCTTAGATACCCATGGCAAGTGGCCTCTTCTGGAAAGAGGCCATACATTTTGACAATTTGACAACCAGGAAGTGTGGCATATTTTGTGATGGAATGAGTCTACCTTCAGGGGATTGAGAGCGTAATGCCAAGGTTACAACGTTTTGTTTTGTTGGTTTACTTAGAAGGTTGGTTGGTTAGCTTTTGTGTCATTGTTGCTTTGGGATTGTTTTGCAAATCAAAATTTTTTTGGTGGGGGATAGCATATTTGAGGCTAAAAGGGAGAAGTTAGGAAAGAGAGAGCAGTTGAGAAGCTATAGAAGATATAAGTGCAAGGCAGAAGGTCTACCCAGAAAAAGAAAAGGGTGAGATGGAGGGCAGAGCATTAAGGGAAGCCTGTGTGTAGATACATATATATTGGGGTGGTCGGTCACTCCACAAATATCTAGTAAGTGCTTAAATAGGTGTCGGGTCTGTGCTTGGATCTCCTCTTAAACTCAAAACAGCGGGTGCTTAGACGTCAGCCTGGGTTAGAAGCTTGGGTTGGGAGTTGACTTTTAATGAATAAAGAACCAAAGGGCAAATGAGTGAGGGCCTAGTGGAAATTGGCCAGCAGGAATTTGTAGTGTAGTGGGACTTACACGTCTGCAGAGTTAGCTAGCCCGTGTTAAGAAATGGAGGGAAATGACTGTCTTCCATTTGTATTTCAAACAAAAACAAAAATGAAAGCCAGAAGCGCTTTATAAAAATAGCAAGGTCTAGGAAAAAGGGCAAAGCACCCAGACAGATGCTCCACATTTCCAGGCTCCTCTCTGCCCTGGTGGTTCCTCATTGTTGTTAATAAGAACACAGCTTCCGAATTCACAGGAAAAGTGGAAAAGAAACGCCAGGTCTGCAGTTGATGGAAACCACAGCATACCAGTACAATACGGGGGGCCTGTTTCTAGCAATAAAGGCTGATGCATATTAATTCATTCAGCCAGCCCCATTGTTTATAATTCTTGCTTACATTTGCTGTCATGCACTGGAGTTAAAATTTACACCCTTTTCTGGTTGCAAGAAGTTATTTTTATTTATCCTTCTTTGTTAGCTGTTTCACTTCACAATAATTAATCAAATCACCAAAGCAGCATCAAATTGGGGAGTGACGATTTATTTGCATTATTTGGCTTTTCTAACAGGGTATCTCAGAGGGTGAGGACTCTGCTATAATATGGCCCTCTTATTTTATGACAGGTTGCAATTTTCTTGTAATGTTAGATGTGGTTCATCTTGATAATTATGCTAAATTAAGTAGTCCTACGCATTATAGAAATGTATGTTAAGATACATTAACGGAGATTAAGAATTTTAATTAGCTTCTACATATCATAGAATACATATTAAATAAGAATTCATCCGAAATTCAGATCCTGAATGTAATTCTATACCACTCAAGAAAATTATTAATGGAGACACTGGGGGGATCCCCAAACCTCCCAGCCTTTTCCCTGGTACGAACTGCTTTAATAGCTATTAAGACCACCTATAAAAGTGAAAAAAACCTATCTCGTTAGCAATTCATCTCAGATTTTCTCCTTTTTCTGGTCTGACCTATTTCGTGTCTTTCTCGCTGCTCAAGTATCCGGAACTGAGAAACTGATCAGAAAAGCAATGTGACACTTCCTGTGAAATCTTGGCACAAAGGGCCGAAGAAGGGAAAGACATAAGCACAGAGACCTACCAGGTGCCAGCAGCTGGTTTTGCTCTGCCTCGCCGAACAGGGCTTTGTATCCACATCAGCTCTGTGCCCATTGCTTTCTCAGTGGGACTGGAGATCCTGGTGACAGTAAATGAGGGAGGCCCGGAAGGCCATACCCCACCCCTCACCGAAGGTCCTAGTCTACCGAATACTGAGCTGTCCTGCAGGAGTTGTTGCTACGCGCGCCCTGGTCCCCTCCCAGCAGTGGACGACTATCAGCAAACCGGGCGATGAATTTAAAGGTGCCACCATTTAAGCAAAAAGACTAAAGAGTTCACAACATGTTGATTTCTCTACTCTAGTTAAGTTCTGGTTTTGTTTTTTTGCGAGTAGTTAAAACCAACTTGGGGGGCGCCTGGGTGGCTCAGTCAGTTAAGCCTCCGACTCTTGATTTCGGCTCAGGCCATGATCTCACAATTTGTGGATTTGTGCCCTCCATTGGGCTCTGCACTGACAGTGGGGAGCCTGCTTGGGATTCTCTCTCTCTCCTTCTCTCTCTGTGTCCCCCCTGCTTGTGCTCTCTCTCTCTCTCTCTCTCTCTCTCTCAAAATAAATAAACTTAAAAACAAAAAAAAACTTTGCTTGCTGTGGACCAAATTGTGTCCCCCACCCAAAATTCATGTTGAAGTCCTAAGCTCCAATATTTCAGAATAGCACTGTTTTTAGAGATCTGCCTTGAAAGAGGTAGTTAGGGTGAATGAGGTCATACAGGTGGGCCCCATTCCAATATGACTGGTGTCCTTATAAGAGGAAATTAGGACACCGACATGCACAGAGGAAAAACCATACGAAAATGGATAAGGTGGCCATCTACAAGCCAAAGAGAGAAGCCTCAGAAGAAACAACCTGTCTACACCTTGGCTTTGGACTTCTAGTCTCTAGAACTGTTTAAAAAAAAAAAATTCTGTTAAGTCACCCAGTCTGTGACACTTTGCTATGGCAGACTAGCAAGTTCTTGCTACCGTATCTTGTTGTAAATTAGCATTTCCCTGGTTACTGAAATCATTCTTTAGTGTTTGTGCTGAGGGTGGAAGCAAATGGAGGGTGGGATACACTTTAACCTGAGAGGAGAACTATAAACTTCTCATTTTGTCCTTTCTTATTATTTTTTATGACTTAGAAAACTTCACTTACATTAGACTTTATTTTTTTTAAGTTTATTTATTTTATTTTGAGAGACAGAGAGCAAGTGGGAGGGGGCCAGAGAGAGAGGGAGACAAAGGATCTGAAGTGGGCTCTGCGCTGAGCCCATGTGGGGCTTGAACTCAAGAACCATGAGATCATGACCTGAGCTGAAGTCAGATGCTTAACCAACTGAGCTAGTCAGGCACCCCTAGATTAGACTTGAGATTATGAAAAATATAGAAGAATATTTGAAGGAATGCCCAATTATTGACCTTGCTTTGGGAACTGCTATGAGTTGGATCGTGTCATGCAAAAATGCCTATGTAGAAGTCCCCAGTACGCCAGAATGTGACCTTATTGGGAAAAAGGGTTATTGCAGATGTAATTATTTAAGGTAGGATGAGGCATACTAGAGTAGGATGGGCCCCTGATCCAATATGACTAGTGTCCTTATGAAAGGGGGGGAATTTGGACACAGAGACTCAAACAGAGAGAACACCATGTGAACATGAATATGGCCACTGTCAAACCAAGGAAAGATGCCTGGAACACACCCTTCCCTCACAGCTCTCACAAAGTTTCAACTCTGACAATACCTTCATTTCAGACGTCAGCCTCCAGAACCGTGAACTAATAAATTTCCGGGTTACTCAGGTTGTGGGGATAAATTTGCAATGCCATATACTAGAACTTGAATGGGTGGGACCCAGCTATGGGAATGTTTTTTAAGAGCTCTCTTGTGATTCCAATCTCCAGCCAGGTTTGAGAACCACTGAGGTAGGGCGTGATAAGTTGGAGATTTATATTCCATCATTAGACTACTAACTTGATAAAATCAGAAATATGGAACAATCGAAGATATCCCCGTGTTTAACTTCTGGGAGAAAAAAAATTTTTTTAAGTTGTATTTATTTATCTTAAAGAAAGAGAGAATGAACGTGGGAGCACCAGTAGGAGAGAAAGAGGGAGAGAGAGAGAATCCCAAGCAGGCTCCATGCTGTCAGTGCTGAACCCAACGCGGGGCTTGAACTCATGAACTGTCAGATCAGGACCTGAGTCAAAATCAAGAGTCGGACACTTAACTGACTGAGTCACCCAGGCACCCCTGGGAGAAAATACTTTAAATGGCGACTCTTTCCCCAAGTTTGTATGTTTGTCTAAAACTGCATGGTGTCATCAACAGTGCTTTTCTCATCAGAAGAAGAAACAAGAAAGCCTCCACCTAATGGGGCCTAACAGTAAGTATAGCTTCCCACAAGACAATTTTCAGACTCCTCTTCTTCCTTCTTACTGGCTGTGGCCCCTCATTCTCAGAACACACCTCTCTTTCCTCCTTGGTCTTCAGTTTTTTGGTTTTTTCATTTTGCCTCCACATCTTTGGTTCTGCCCATTGACCTACCCCCTGCAGCAAATGGCCTCCACAGCCCAAGTCCCTCCTGGGCTCAGGTCCAGAGAGGCCAGTCCAGAGCAGAGCCCTGGACCTCCAGCTCCAAAAGGGGGGCCTGGACAGACAAATCCACCTATCTACCTATTCATCCATCCCACCATCCATCCTTCTATCCATCTACCATCCAAGTACCCAGGTGTCCAACAAATACATCTACTACGTTAGATATTTGGGAATAAAATGGTGGGCATGACAGCCACAGTCCCTTCCCTCTCAGCAAATCTAAAGTACATCAGTAAGGACAGTTATTGAACAGTACATATGGGATGAGGATTATAAAGGAGGAAAGCAGTCGCCATGGGAGTAAATAGAAAGAGACTTTAACCTCTCCCTGAGTAGGCAGTGAGGGCTTCAAAGGAGATGAATTTTCAGCTAAGACATAAAGAAAAATTAGAAGTTGTTCCTCAGTTGGTGTGACAAGGATAAAGGGTGTCAGGAAAGAACATGGTTGTTTTTTGAAAGACTAAAAGAGCTCAGAACAAGTAGAGCAGAGAGAGCAGAGGGTGGGAGCAGTTGGGGGACGCTGGCCCTCCTGGCAGAAGCCGTGTGGGGTACACCCAGCAGCAGGGGCTTGATCACAAGTACCCATGAACGTAACTCCACTTCCCTGACTCCTAAAACTGCTCAGGGTCTGGCTTCCCTTCGCTCTATTCAATCTGAGGGGTGGTTTTTGAGCACCTACGTTACGGTATGCTCAGTGCCGAGACTAGATGCTGTGGGGCCGTGGGGCCAGGAAGGTGTTGCAAAATCAAGAAAAGCCTTGACATCTGTGTTGGAAGAGCTTGGGGTGCACAGAGACGACAGTGTGTGGTGCAGGCTGATGGAACCAAGTGAGTGCCAGCCATAAATGGGGAGCATGATGGGGTGCAGAGGACTTCGATACGGGTAAATCTTCATCCATCCTTTCATCCATATACTCTCATCTATTTACATATACATTTATCTAATAAATATAAATGAAAAGTGTTTAGCAATAGAAAGCATCCCCCAATGGAACATGGGTATTTTGCTAATTTGGGGGGCTTGATCTGGGGAGGAGCTTTGGTTTTGCCATAAGCCTAAACAGGACGCCCTCGTGTCCTTTTGCTCATGGTCTAGACAACCCTCTTCTTCAACCCAGTTAGGACAGAAGAGCAACTCTTCAACTCTTGAGTGGTCAGTTCTCCCAGAGTGAAAAATGGCTAATAATTTCTGTAAAAAATGAAAGAACGGTACGTGAATCAATATTTAGCATCCAGGAACTTCAGTCAAAGATGAGGGAACCATTAGGGCTAAATTATAGTGGAGGCCTAAACTTCGCTTTTATTTATCCTTTGCCTGCCGAGCCCTATATAGTCAAAGAAATTATTGTGTTTTTCTTCCATAAAATTTCAGCGTGCAAACTTAGCTCTACAGGGGCACGACTACAGCGTTGGGAGGGTTAATGCCACACAATCTGTCTAAGCAGCAAGAACCAAGAGGCTGATTATTTAACTCCATTTCCTGTAAGGCTTTTTTTCTTAGTGGGATGACTCAGTCCCACAGAAATCCGCAGTAGGGGGACCTAACTTGGGACAATTACATTGAATCACGCGCCTTCCCCAGACAATTTACTCTGCGGGGAAGTCCCCAACTTGCGCCTGCCATTCTTTCACAGAAGCCTTATTTTATTTTCTTTGCCTCAGTGGGAGAGGAAATGGATGTTATCACTGTTGTACCCAGAAGACCAATATATGCTAGATACATAGTTTATAAACATCATTTTAAGCAGACTCAGGGATTTTGTTTTTCTTTTAAAAGTCAGAAGGCCGCTTGGAAAGGTGTGTATTGCTCCATCGGTCTTAAAAGGAAGTAAATAAACCGGGAGGAAGTAGCTCAAGGAGAATTAGGGGGGCAAAGGCTTGGGGGTGTAGAAAGGAGGGGAGACAGTGGGTAAGCCGCTGTCAAGATGAAGCCTCTGATGTACAACCAAAGGAATACCAATCACTGTATATCTTGTGACCAGAACTTAATTGATGTACATGCAACACTCATTTAATTTGCCTAATTACAATTTGTTCACACCCGCACCACAGGGCTTTGTTACAAATGATTCCCCAGCCCAGTCCACTGGGTGGAGGGTGGAGTATCACTCTGCGGTCGTTTGTGGGGGAAATTTGCATAGAACATCTCCTCCACCAAATTATTAATTGGCTCCCGGGGAGGCACCGGTTTCCGAGGTTCTGCTTAATTACTATTCACGTTGAGGTTAAACATCTGCCCGTGGTGAGCGCTGGTACCTGCTAACCCGTCTGCACCCGCTGCTGTCAGCATCGTGTTTACATTCACAGCTAGGTAGCTGGTGTCAACACATCCTTTCCATGAAAACAACAGCGAATGTTGCCGACACTGTTTACGCTGATCGAGGAAGATTGTGTGGGTAGAATGTAAACAGGGAGAGAGAGGCAGCATGGGGGTCTCCGGTTCAATGCAGGGCCTCACGCAGTGTCAGGCATGGGGCGTTCACTGCCATGCGTCCCCTTCCCTCCCCTCCTTGGGTGGGGTGCAACACTACTGCCCAGTGTTGAAAAATACTCTCAGGGCGTCTTCTAGGCATCTCTGGAAATGTGTGATGCCCTGTAGGTTTCTTGGAAATAAAACGAGCCCTTCCCCCAGCCCTCTGATCCCACCAGGTTAAAAGATCTTGTTCTGGAAATGGGAAATTAGGCCAGTCAGGTTAATGAGCACGGTCGTTTCCTGGTCTTCTCCACTCTTCTCCAAGGCTAAGCAATACACATTGCACATACAAAATTATCTTTGCAATTGGAAAACCACATTTCATTTTTCCTAACGCATGTTCCATTTAGCCTGCTAGGGAAAGACCAATTTTAATAGCAAGAAGAGATGGAAAGAAAGAAATAAACCTCAAATTACAATTTGAAAAGAAATCAAGAAATGATCTAGAACAGGGGTCACCAAAATACAGCACACAGGCCAAATCTATCCCATACTGCCTGTTTTATAAATAAAGTTATACTGAAATACTACTATGCTCATTCATTTACATATTGTGTGCTGTGAACTGAATGGTCTCTTCACCCCCACCTTCCAGAAGAAACCATGTATTGAAGCCCTAAGCTTCAGAGTGACTGTATTGGAGATGAAGCTTTAGGAGGCAACTTAGATTAAATGAGGTCCTAAGGGTGGGATCCCAGTCGGATAGAATTGGTAACCCTAGAAGAAGAGGAAGGTAAGAGATTTCTTTCTCCCTCTCTAGGAACATGTGGAGGAAAGGCCATGTGAGGACACAGGGTGGAGGCAGCCATCTGCAAGCCAGGAAGGGGGTCTCACCAGAATCGGACCATGATCTCAGATGACCAGACTCCAGAACTATGAGAAAATAAAGGTCTGTTATTTAAGCCACCCAGTCTGTGTTTTGGTGTTTGGTTACAGCGGCCTGAGCAGTCTCAGACATCCTCTATGGCCGCTTTTGGGCTATTGTGGACTTGGGTGCTTGGATGGAAACTTCACGACATGCAAAGCCAAAAATATTTACTGTCGGGTCCTTTATAGGTAAGGTGCGCTGTCCCTGATGTAGAAAGCTCCCTTCCCAAACCGTATTTAGAAACTAAAGCTATTATATAAATAAAGTTGGGCAAAGCCCTGGAGACCTATTGGAAGCAGGGAGCAACGTAGCAGTTAGATGGGTGAATTTACACAGCAATTAACACAAAGATACAGATTAGAAAAGATACAAGTTGACACATGGCTAAATAGAGACCAAGATCAATTATTCAAACAGGTGGACTGAAAGAAATGAAGGAACATAACTGAAAATGGGTGAAATTTAGGGCAGAATTTTGCATCGATGAGTAATTTAAAATGGTAACTCTCTAACACCAGGAAGAGTAACCAACTCCAACGCCTACGGCAAATAGGTAGTGTGTGGGAACCTGACAAGGTAGAGCATATACTCTGCCAAAGTGGGCAGATAGCTCAGCTCCAGTGGATTCTTGCCAGTTCTTCTGATTTCAAGAAAAAAGTCCCGAAGTCTGAATTCCTATTTGAAATCTCTCAATTATTTAAACTTCAAAAATAGTCCCAGGGTACCTGGGGGGCTCAGTCGGTTAGGCATCCAACTATTGATTTCAGCTCAAGGTCATGATCTCACGGTTTGTGAGATCGAACCCTGCTCTGGGCTCTGTGTTGAGGGTGTGAAGCCTGCTTGGGATTCTGTTGCCACCTCTCCCTGCAACACCCCTGCTCACGCGCGCGCTCTCTCTCTCTCTCTCTCTCTCGATAAATAAATAAGCTTTAAAAAGTTATACACATAAAAAACAGTCCTGGGAGGCTTAGTCCATAGAGCATGTGCCTCTTGATCTCAGGGTTGTGGGTGTGAGCCCCACACTGGGTGTAGAGATTACTTAACATTAAATCTTAAAAAATAATAATAGTCCAACAACTCTGTAAAGCAATGTGAATAAACCTCTTTGACTCATGAACCACTAGCTTGTAATGTTTTTGTGCTAATATATATTACACCAAAGCCTTTTTTTAAAAAAAGAAAAAGAAATCAAATATTTCCTTTGCTGATTTCCCTAATAATCACTGAGGAGGGCATTCTTTCTAGAGACACTCGCGTTGCAGATAGGTTCAATTTTGAAGTATTTTTCCCGTGTTTCCAAATTTAGCCAATGGATTAACCACTGGGGTGTCACTTAAGCCCCATTAGTCCTGAATTTCAGCAGGTGTAATGTGTTATGATGTAGGAAGTTCAGGAAACATTGGCTGATAGGCTTTAATTGCACTTAATTGCTTTCATGTGAACAAATAGTATATATTTGTTTACATAGACACACACTTTTTTAAGTGAAAGCAAATAAGGCAGCAAGATCATGTTCTAGGAAATCTTTAGCTCCAACATCAATATGCCTGCAGAAAATCCTAAATGAGACTGAATGATGACACCTCTTGTGGTCTGGATGGAGCAAGAGATGGTAAAGTGTGTTGCCCTGTTTTGTTAAAGCAAAATTTCCCTTGTTTCTGACACATCAAACTTTTTTTTTTAACGTTGTTGCTTTAAAAAAAATTTTTTTAAACGTTTATTTATTTTTGAGACAGAGAGAGACAGAGCACGAATGGGGAAGGGGCAGAGAGAGAGGGAGACACAGAATGAGAAGCAGGCTCCAGGCTCTGAGCCATCAGCCCAGAGCCCGACGCGGGGCTGAAGTCGGATGCTTAACGGACTGAGCCACCCAGGCGCCCCTTAACGTAGTTGCTTTAAAATTACCATTTTCAAGAGAAATAGCTAGGGTAAAGAGCTGGAAAAAGTTGTTTGAGGCCAAAACTCATAATGAAGGCAGAGCTATAACCTGAGGATCCTATGATTTGTGGGGACGTGAGATTGGGTTCTTTGAGGCCACTTTGTTTCTTTAAAAGCTGAATCTGGATGGTATCTGACACAATTCATATATACTGGGAACCCTTTTATCGAGGGGATCAGGACCTCTACTAGCTAATCAGAAAGTAAGTTAAAGTGAGGAAACATTTTAAAAAACCCTGAAGATTCATACATAGCTTTAACATTTTATTGTAATGTAAAATTATAAAGGCACATTAACCACCCAATTTCTTTTTTTTTAAATTTTTTTTAATGTTTATTTATTTTTGAGAGAGAGACAGAGCATGAGTGGGGAAGGGGGGGACAGAGAGGGAGACAAGAATCCGAAGCAGGGTCCAGGCTTCGAGCTGTCAGCACAGAGCCCGACGCGGGGCTCAGATTCACGAACCGTGAGATCATGACCTGAGCCAAAGTCGGACGCTTACTGACTGAGCCACCCAGGCGCCCCCAATTTAGTTTTTGATGGAGGGCCAGGATCTTGTCATGGAAAATGGGTCCCCGATTAGAATCCCCCAGTGTCTTTCTTACCCACCTACCTACACACCCAATCCTGCATGCCCTTTCCAGCTTGATGCTCTTCAAAATAGAATGAAGAATTAATACAAGGGTAATTCAAGAGTAATGCAAGAGTACTCTGGATACTTGAGTACTTCCAGACTATGACTATTTCCCCTAATCTGTCATACTTGTCCCATCCCAAATTTGACAGCAATTTTGAAGTGAATGTGTTTTTATTAAGTCTCTTCAGAGGTTTAGCTTTTGTTTTCATGGAAACCCCAACTTTATTTTCACGTTCATATTCTATGGCTCTATAGGATATCTAATTGAATTATGTAATCATAAGCACTACAACTGGGATATATAGGTTTGGGAACAAATACAGCTAACTCTTGGTAAGTATTCGACTCAGGTGGTGCGAGAGGATGTGGGAAGTCCTGTTTGAGAGGAAACTACTCCTTGGAAGTGTTCAGTGAGGTCACTGTTCATGATTTACAAGAGAGAATGGAGAATTTTGCTTACTTCTGTATGTTGTTTAAATGGGGGCCAGCTAGGGGAACTTCTCCTGTAGAGCATTGGGAAGAAGATCCCTTTCCACATGTGGAGCTAATATGATTACATGTGAGAATAACGATTCATGGTCATCCATAGTAGACACTGCATAAATAAAATGGGGCCCCTCCTCTGGGTCCTAGACTCATTGAGCACCTCACGATTCCAGGAGGTAATGCACAGGTTCCTCAAACTCAACCTGCATATCTTATTTTTCTCCCCTAAACCTGCTCCTCCTGTGAGCTTCCCCACTTAGGTGACTGACACCATCGTCTACCCAGGACCTCTGCCAGAAAGTCGTCTCTCTTTTGCAACCACTATACTCAACCGGACAGTAAGTAAACCACGTCTGTTTTGCCTTTTAGACCTCCCATTTGTCTTCTCCTCTCTATGCCCACTGCTTTGGCTCACAGACTAATGATTCAATGCTGCCCCCACTGTCTCAGTTCCATCCTCCACATATCTGCCAAGGTGATCTTTCCAAACTGCACTTCTGATGATCTTACTCCCTTGAATAAATCCCTCAATGGCTCGCCATTGCTGTCAGGATAGTGTTCAAACTCTTTCACCCGGCATTCACAGTTCAGCCCCTGCCAACGTTTTCAACATGTCTAAACACACATACATTCTTTACTCCAACCATACTGAACTACTTCCTTAAACACATCAGGCTGTTTCACACCTACGCGTGGTTTGTTCCTGTCTGTAGCACCTTTCCTCACCACATCCCCTGGCTAACTTTGCTCAGCCATTAGGACTCAGCTCCTAGGTCACTTCATTCTAAGTGTTCCCTGAGCCCTCCTGGGGTATAAGCCTCTCCTCTGCACCACTTACAACACGTGTTAAACTACTTATTGAATCTAGTTATGATTACTGACTTTCTTGTCTGTCTTTTCTATTAGATGATGCTCCTCAAATATATGGATCATATTTTTTTGTTGTCCTCTGTGTCTCTTGCATGAATATAAAGACTGCAACATGCTGAGCTCAATAATTTTTTAGATGAATAAAAGAGGGGAAACTCATAAAAAGACTGCAGTATGCCTTCTCCACTAGAATGCTCTATTTAGTAGTAAACTGATATATAACCAAGCAACATAATTAAAGGAGAATTTAATTTATTTTATTTTTATTTTATTTTTTAAATTTACATCCAAGTTAGTTAGCAGATAGTGCAACAATGATTTCAGGAGTAGATTCTTTAATGCCTCTTACCCATTTAGCTCATCCCCCCTCCTACAACCCCTCCAGTAATCCTCTGTTTGTTCTCCATATTTAAGAGTCTCTTATGTTAAGGGGAATTAATTTTAAAGTACTTAAGTTTAAGGGGCACCTGGGTGGCTCAGTTGGTTGAGCATCTGACTTCGGCCCAGGTTGTGATCTCACAGTTTGTGAGTTCAGGCCCCACATCGGGCTCTCTGCTGTCAGCATGAAGCCTTAAACAGATTCTCTGTCCCCCTCTCTCTCTGCCCCTCCCCCATTTGTTCTCTCTCCCCCCCAAAATAAACACTAAAAAAAATTATAAAATAAAGTACTGAAGTTTTAAAAGTTTCTTAAAAGGTAGAGGAAGGCAAAGCATAGCTACAGGGGATTTTACCTGTACGTTAAGCAGGAGCACATCAATTACTACCATGTAATGATAATATAATGTTATGGTTTTGTTATAGGGAGTTTGAGGTTTATGTTTAATATATGTATTCAACATACACAAATGTGGGGGAAAGCCTAATGTCAAACAAAGATGCTGTAAAATGGTAAGCTACTGGGGTAGTGGTGGTCCTTATCTCTTTTGATGAGTAACAAAGATTCTGTATATATAATTATATATAGCCTGTGCATATCTATACAGAACAATTATATATATTTATACACAGCAATTATATACTATATATTATTTATTATAAAATTGCTGTTTTAAAGCCACTATTATAAGACTTAATAATCTTGAGGCATAAATACCAGGTCTGACAAAAATGAACATTTGGTTTATCATTTTGCAGACACTTTGTTGAGATGATGAAATATATGTGAGAGAACATTACAACTAATCACCTAGCTAATAATTTCAATGCGAAATTGTAATGTTTGAGAGTAATGTGGAAAATGGAACTGTCAACAAAAGTTGTTACCTAGTTATTCTCAAACTTTAATGTACATGGGGATCAAATGAAGATCCTGTTAAAATGCAGATTCCAATTCAGGAGGTCTGGGATGGAGCCTGAGATTCTGCATTTTGACGAGCTCCTGGACCACAGACCATGCTTGGGTGGCAGCAGTATACCCCAATCAGGATAAATTGTATGAATCCCTTGGAATGATTATTAAAAACATGGATTCCTAAAAAAAAAAAAGAAAACAAAACAAAAAAGAACCCCATGGATTCCTGGACTCTCATCAAGTGTAAACACACATATACACACCTGAGCTCTTGCAACAAAACTGTGAGGGGAGGGGACAGGGTAAGTTACTAATATGTAATATGTAAATATGTATTCAACATATTGTCTGTAGAAACTCACTGATATCACTATAAATCCCTCAGTTTCTAGGCGATCACTCAATCTGGGAGATCACTCAGTAAGATCAGCTTCTTACAAACTTCAGATATTTTGAAAAAAACATCCAAACCAAAGTCCTTGGACAATTCCTGCTTTTCACCTTTTGGCTCTATCCTTGTAAGCACTGTGCCATGCCCAATTATGTGATGAAATAAACTAGGTATCCCAATTTTGAAGATTTCTAGATAAATTCTTGGTTAAAATTCTATCTCAGAAATATTCAAAGTGGTCTTTTAAAAAAAAGTTTTTAATGTTTATTTATTCTTTAGACAGAGACAGAGCATGAGTGGGGGAGGTACAGAGAGAGAGGGAGACACAGAATCTGAAGCAGGTTCCAGGCTCTGAGCTGGCAGCACAGAGCCCGATACGGGGCTCAAACCCATGAACTGTGAGATCATGACCTGAGCTGAAGTCGGATGCTTAACCGACTGAGCCACCCAGGCGCCCCCAAAGTTGTCGTTTCAAGTTTTCCTCCATCTGTCCCAATATTTAGCTTGAATATGAAGAGGATATCTAATATACTATGATTATTTTGGTTTTAAAAGAAATATTTCCCTCCCTTTTCAACAGTGTACCAAACTGGATAGATGGTCCCTTTGACTGATGGTGATGATGACAACCATGGTAATGAAAACAGCAAATACTTATGCAGCACTTCCTCCATGTCAGCCACTTTCCTAGTACAAGTTGATGTGGGATGGATTATCTACATCTTACAGATGAGGAAACTGAGACACAGTAGTACTATGCTTAAGATCACAGAGCTTGTCCGGACTTCAAGCTGTATTACAAAGCTGTAATCATCAAGACAGTATGGTACTGGCACAACAACAGACACTCAGATCAATGGGACAGAACAGAGAACCCAGAAATGGACCCACAAACGTATGGCCAACTCATCTTTGACAAAGCAGGAAGGAATATCCAATAGAATAAAGACAGTCTTTTCAGCAAGTGGTGCTGGGAAAACTGGACAGTGACATGCAAAAAAATAAACCTGGACCACTTTCTTAAACCATGCACAAAAATAAACTCAAAATGGATGAAAGACCTAAACATAAGACAGGAAGCCATCAAAATCTTAGACGAGAGGAGAAAGCAGGCAAAAACCTCTTTGACCTCGGCCACAACAACTTCTTACTCAACACATCTCCAGAGGCAAGGGAAACAAAAACAAAAATGAACTACTGGGACCTCATCAAAATAAAACACTTCTGCACAGTGAAGGAAACAATCAACAAAACTAAAAGGCAATTGACAGAATGGGAGAAGATGTTTGCAAACAACATATCAGATAAAGGGTTAGTATCCAGAATCTATAAAGAACTTATCAAAACTCAACACCCAAAAAATAAATAATCCAGTGAAGAAATGGGCAAAAGACAGGAATAGACACTTCTCCAAAGAAGACATCTAGATGGTCAACCAACACATGAAAAAATGTTCAACATCACTCATTATCAGGGAAATACAAATCAAAACCACCATGAGATACCACCTCACACCTGTCAGAATGGCAACTCAGGCAACGAAAGATGTTGGCAAGGATGCAGAGAAAGAGGATCTCTTTTGCACTGCTGGTGGGAATGCAAACGGGTGCAGTCACTCTGGTGAACGGTGTGGAGGTTCCTCAAAAAATTAAAAATAGAACTACCCTATGACCCATCAATTGCACTACTAAAGTATTTATCCAAGGAACACAGGGATGCTGTTTGGAAGGGGCATACACACCCCAATGTTTATAGCAGCACTATTGACAATAGCCAAAGTATGGAAAGAGCCCAAATGCCCATCGATGGATGAATAAAGAAGATGTGGGGTGTGTGTGTGTGTGTGTGTGTATACACACACACACACACACACACACACACACACACACACACACACACCTACATACAATGGAGTATTACTCGGCAATCAAAAAGAATGAAATCTTGCCATTTGCAACTACGTGGATGGAACTGAAGGGTATTATGCTAAGCGAAATTAGTCAGAGAAAGACAAATATCATATGACTTCCTCCACTGAGGACTTTTAAGAGACAAAACAGATGAACATAAGGGAAGGGAAGCAAAAATAATATAAAAACAGGAAGGGGGACAAAACTTAAGAGACTCTTAAATATAGAGAACAAACAGAGGGTTACTGGAGGGGTTGTGGGAGGGGGATGGGCTAAATGGGTAAGGGGCAGTAAGGAATCTACTCCTGAAATCATTGTTGCACTATATGCTAACTTGGATGTAAATTTAATAAATAAACAAACAAACAAACAAATAAAAAAGATCACAGAGCTTGTGAAAAATGGAGCCAGGATTTAATTTCAGTCTGACTCTATAGTCTGAGCTCTTGAACATTACAATCTATTGTCATCATTAATACTTGAGACTAAGATTTCTGGTTTCTAACCCTCTTTATTTTATAATCATGACCAAGTGTCTACTGATATCCCAGCACTTATTACTTTAACTGTAGTGCCCATTAATATGAAATTGGACAGGACAACCATTTTCAGTTTTGTTTATGTGCTTTCTATGACTCCAAAAGACATCATTCCCATTAATAGTCCTGATAGATCAGTGTAGTTATTACAATTTTCTAAAAGATGGTAGTAAAGATCTCAAGACATCTTTTTCATAATCTGCAGGCCTAACAATGGGAACTGAATTTTGGCATCTCCAAATATATGGCTGTAGACGGAAAAACATGGCCAACATACTTTGTAGCTACTCCAGTCAAAGAATGAAGTTTATTCATTCCTTGAATTTGGGCTGCATGTGACTTGGTTTGACCAACAGGATGTGGGAGAAGTGATGTTGCCCATGTTCAGAAGTGTAGGTTTCAAGAGACCTTGCAGCTTTCGCCTTTGCCCTTTTGGAACACTTCTGCCATTCTATAAAGAAGTCCAGTCCAACCTACTGGAGGATGGGAGGCCTTGGAAAGGAGAATTGAAGTGTCCCATCTGACGGGTCCAGGTAACTGTCATGGAGACAGACGTAGAGAGAAAGGCTCTCCATCCTCTATGGTAGCTAAGCTTAGCCCCAAGCTGGTCCAATGAAGGTGAATGGTTGCACTCAAATGAATCCTACAGAATAATTTCTCAGCCAAACTATGGAATTATGGGAATTAAAAAGTGACTCTTTTCGGTTACTAAGTTTTGTGGTTGGTTGGCCGCAATATATATGTGACACTATGGTTTAAAAAATAAATAAAATTTTAGGCAATATAACTATCTTTCTAACTAATGCTATTTGGAGAATTGTTCAATGTAATAAGGCGTTTTGATTCAATAAAGTAATTTTGTATAAAAGCCTGTGACCAAATTAGAGATTTAAGGAGACACATTTACTCTTAGTGATTTCTAAAATCACATATTTTCATAACTAGCAATAGCAAAGAAGGCCATTAACTAAATGCATTGCTACAAATTCTGAGTTGTTATCATTGATTTTATAATCTGAGATTTGCAGCCAGTGGATAAAAAAATTTTCAGTGTCTACATTTTTTACAGTAAATTTGATAGTGTGTTAAAAATAATATAAATCCCCTCTTTTAGAAAAGATAATATAATATCAGAAATATGAATCTCCATTTAAGAAGGAATTCAACCACTAATTAAAAGGAAACTATGAAGCAATCTCCATGGATCTAAAATCACTTTGTTGTTTTCAGCTACTGTGTTGTAAATCCCTTCTCTATGTTGGCAGGGAAACTTGTCAAATTGTTTTACTGCAGAGCTTGTCTCTACCCACCTAAATTGTAGACCTTTATATTTTTATTGCTGTCAAAAGTTTGTAAAATACGTTTGAGGTAATTGTGGAAAATCATAAAACCTGCCTGGGGTAGGAAACAGTAATAGTTCACAAATTATACTTAACTGTTAATCAGTTCAGACATAAATGAACTGCAAATGAACTTAACTTTTATTTTTTTCCTGCCTCAAGCTAAGCCCCATGTCCTCTAACACATTGTGATTTCTTATAATGGAAACCGCAAGCCTTCCTTTGTCTTTTCTCTGCTGCGGTAACCAACATGAGAGCGTCTGACAGTTTCAAAATCTTGCACTCAGCAGAGCATGGTTTATTACTGAGAGTAGCAGTAATCTGACACCGGCTGCTAATAGGCTAATAGCTGCATTACATGGTACCATTGCAATGTGTTAGTTATTTGGAAGAAGTTTTCCTTAAATCACATATTTTAAAAGTCAGTGATCCCATAAGCAACTGGTTATTTTTTTTCTAGCTTCTATTATTAGTATTTACTATGAACAATTAGTGATCTATCAAAAATTAGTAAAAATTCTGGTAGTGCATTAAATTTCTCTCATTATCTCCCCAGAGCCTATTTATGCTACCCATCTATGCACCCATCTATGTAAGGAATTTTCTCATCTGCTGAAAAAGCATTGAAGAATTTCAATGAATGAGTCTCAAGCATTGCCTGGAATTTTAAGGAAAACTTTCGCACCCAGCTTAATCTGCTGTATTACTGTCTTTAACCTGGATAATATATTTCTTCTGGTAATTTTTCCATGGTCTGTTTTCCTTGAGAAACTGTCAGTGAGGGTGTCGGCAGTTTTTAACAGAAATGTAGACAGATGGATGCCCCCACCCTTCTAGATAAAAGGATGTTGACCACTTTCCATCTATTTCTATGTCTTCTGTGAATTCTGAAACCCTCCCCAAGATATCTGTCATTCTGGGTGAAGCCTTACATCCTTATGGTTATCCCTGGCCCCTTGAACTCCTTCTTCTGTGATTTTAGCTGATTTTGAGAATGTCTTTACTCTCTTGAAACTGCTGTCCTTCCCTTTCTTAATTGCTTCAGCCTACATGTAAAATTCAACTGCTTTCCCTGATTGCCAAACAAAGACAAAACACCTATTCCCAGAGGGCACTTGAGTGAAGCCTTGATGTGAATGTCTCAGGGAGATTGAGAGGTTTTTACAAGACTGCAACACATAGTAAACAACCTAAAATTACTTACTAGACACCCTTATTCTTTTACTTAAAATTAAAACAATCGTTTTTTTAGGTTTGTTTATTTGAGAGAGAGCAAGAGAGCAAGAGCGAGACCGAGAGAGAGAGAGAGAGAGAGAGAGAAAGCAAGTGAGGGAGGGGCAAACACAGAGGGAGGGAGAGAAAGAATCCCAAGCAGGCTCCATGCTGTCACCGCAGGGCCCATGCAGGGCTCGATCCCACGAGCCACAAGATATGACCTGAGCCGAAACCAAGAGTCCTTCACTTAACTGGCTGAGCTACCCAGGTACCCCGAAAACATTATTTTATTTTATTTTTAAAAATTTTTTAATGTTTAGTTTTTAGAGAGAAACAGAATGTGAGCAGAGGAGGGGCAGAGAGAGGGAGACAGAATCTGAAATAGGCTCCAGGCTCTGAGCTATCAGCAAAGAGCCTGATGTGGGGCTCGAACTCACGGACCGTGAGATCATGACCTGAGCTGGTCAGACACTTAAACTGCTGAGCCACCCAGGGCCCCAAACATTATTTGATTAAAAAAAAAAAATTTTTTTTAACGTTTATTTATTTTTGAGACAGAGAGAGACAGAGCATGAATGGGGGAGGGTCAGAGAGAGAGGGAGACACAGAAGCTGAAACAGGCTCCAGGCTCTGAGCTGTCAGCCCAGAGCCCCACGTGGGGCTCGAACTCACGAACCATGAGATCGTGACCTAAGCTGAAGTTGGACACTTAACCGACTGAGCCACCCAGGCGCCCAAAACATTATTTTATTTTAAAGGGCATGTGTGCCTTTAGCAATATATTCAAAATACGCAAAAGTCAAAAGCATAATAATTCTTCCTTCCACCCCTGACCCTCTGGCTACCAGTTCCCCTCCTGAGAAGCAACTACACTTAATAGTTTTTTGCATGTCCTTAAGAACTCTCCTATCAGTGTAAAAACTATATCAATGTATTCTTATCTTAAAAAAAAAAAAAAGATTATACCACAACTTGCTTTTCGCATTAAATACTGAATTTTTGAGATCACATATAATCATACAAAACTGCCTCGGTGCATGCTACTCATGGTCAGAGTATGTCAGAATTTATTTAATCAGTCCCCTTTGATAAACATTTAAGCTGTTGCTTATCTTCTGCTATTACAAACGATGCTGGAATACATTTCCCTGCACACACACACATTGGACACTTAAGCCTATATATATGTATGATGAATCCCTGGGGGACACACACACACACACACACACACACACACACTCACAATTTTTTTGCTAGATATTATGAAATCATGCTATTTACTTTTTCATAGAGAAGAGATCATACTATAAAAACAATTTTGATCCTTGATCATTTTTCATTTAACGATTTGGGTATTTTCCTTTCCCCCATATTATTCAAAACTCTTTACACACATTATTTTCAGTGGTTGCAAAACAGTGTTTCTATGAAGCTGCCATAAGTTAGTTAACTGTCTTTTCAGTCGCCAGTGTGGTTGTTTTCATCATTTGCTGTTTTAGATCATCCTGTGATAATTATCTTTGAGCAAAACTGCCTACGTTTCAGAGTGTTAACTTCTAGACAAGACTTTCAGAAGAGAAATCATTGAGCCAAAGGACAAAAACATTCTGACTGGCAGCTTTCTTTCTGGGAAAAGAGTCACAACCCACATCATTCTCAGCTCTGTAAGAGAATGCCTGGCTTACCACATACTCACCAGCAGTGCCATTTTTTTTTCTTAAATAAGAAGCTTTTAGTTATTTAGAGTAAAAATAGTATCAAGTTGTGGTTTTAATTTAATTTTTTAAGTTTATTTGTTTATTTTGAGAGAGAGTGAGCCAGTGGGGAACAGGCAGATAGAGAGGGAGAATCCCAAGCAGGCTCCACACTGTCAGCGCAGAGCCAGATGTGGGGCTCGAACACACAAACCATGAGATCATGACCTGAGCTGAAACCATGAGTCAGATGCTTAACTGGAGGCTTCACCATCAGAGCCACCCATGTGCCCCCTAATTTTAACTATCCGTAAAATTGATGTGGAAATGTTTAGGTTTGCTACTTTTATAAATTTCTTCTTCTGTAAGTAGGAGACACATCCAGGTACATATATGGTTCCGTTTTCTTATCCTATATTAAAATTGTGTATGTAATTTGTACATTAAAATAGATTGTGTATATATATATATATATATACATATATATATATATATATATATGTATATATATATATATATATACCACACTTTTTACCAATTCACTGTATTATGACAATTTCATTACTGTGTTTTTCACTTCCCTATGTAGGCTTAGGATAGGCAGAATTAGTTTTCTGCAGTGAAGAATTATTAATATTCACTCCCACATCAACTTTTTCTCTTCTTCTAATTTTTAGGCTGGCTTAAAAATGAATTATGGTGGGAGCCCATTTTCTCACTTTGAAGTGAGAAGTCACAGACTAGCAAGGAGAAGAGATTAAAATGACCCATATGGTAATGGATTAGAACCGGAGACATGGGTATAAACTCATATTTAGCTTAAGAGAGAGACAGATAATTATATATAGAAAATATGTATACATATGTGTCAGTGCATAGGTTGTTATACATATATTTCCTTCTTCTGTCTGCCTAGAAGCAAAAACACCCCAATAGCACCAAGCACACCTAGAACCTAGATCTTGGTTTCTAATATCATTCATGAATAAAAGTAATCATGGCTCCTTGCAGAAATGGCTGATTCCAGGACACAAGCAGGGAATACTCAAGGTGAGTTTGGAGAATCTCGCAGTACCAGAAACAAGAAAGGGATTTAAACACACACACATACACACACACACACACACACACACACACACACACACACAAAACACAACCATGGGTGCATGTCAAAGGGACATAGGAGCCAACTGAGAGTATTTCCAATGCTAAGGCTGTAAAAATTTCAGTAACAAATAAACTAAAACTAACAAATAAACTGCATTATAACCCAAAGAATAAACATCTCTGAGTCCATACAGGTATAAAATTTAGAACAAATACATAAACGGGGAGAAGAGATAAATATCCCATTCTGAACTCCAAATAACTTATGTAGATACTCTGCCCTCAAGGACTTGGAACATAACACACCACTAGTTATTATCAAGTATGGGCTGCATATGGTGACATGCCTCCAGGGTTGAGTATAAAAGGGAGAAACACAGAGTAACTTTATGGTGGAGAAATGTGACGGACACTATCTCAGTCAGGTGATCAAGGTCAACATCAACAGTGGCAAGTACCCTTTATATAATGTGATGGAAATGGCACTTTATCCCTTCCTTCCCAAAACACATAGTCTGGTCTAATCATGAGACAAATATCAGACAAAGCCCAATAGAGGGATATTCTACAAAACACCTGACCAGTACTCTCAAAGCACTCAAGGTCATCAACAGCAAGTCTGAGAAACAGTCACAGTCAAGAGGAGCCTAAGGAGATATAATGACTAATTGTGATATAGTATCTTGGATAGAATCCTAGAACTGAAGAAGGACATTAAGTAAAAATTAAGAAAATGTAAATAAAATATTGACTTCAGTCCCAAATACTGTATCACTATTAGTTCATCAGTTGTAACAAATGTGCCATACTAAAGTAAGATATTTAAATCATAGAGGAAGCTGAGTATGTTTGGGGTATATGGGAAATGTCTACCTTCTTTGCAATTTTTCTGTAAATCTGAAACTTCTAAGAAATAAAGTTTACTCAAAAAAATGTATTATGAAGTACTTATGAAATACCAGATGTTTAGAAAAATGAACTACACTTCCCAGTTCAGGAAAGGATACTTACCAAAAGAACTGAAGTCCCCTGTGTACCTCTCCTCATTTACACCACCATCTCCCTTCTCACAGAGTCAACTGCTATTTTTTATTTGGTATTCATTATTTCCATGCATTTCCTGGTAGCTTTATGATATACTGTTTTGCATGTCTTAAAATGTTGTGTTGATTGCATTATATGACATCTGCTTTGGCAAACATTTCACTCAATATTAAGTTTATAAGTTTCATGTTACATTACAAAGCTCAAACTCATTTCTTTTTTTCTGCTATGGAGCTTTCCTGCATATGAATATACCCAAGTCCACGGATCCCTTTGATAGGCTCTTAGGGTGGTCTATTTCTGTTGAAAGTCCCTCTATTCCCCTTTCATTTGCCCATGCCCTAGGGATTTCCCATGGACTAACCCATTCACAGGACACTCTGCATCTTAGTCTAGCTTCCCAACTTTTCTCCCTCCCCTGCACTTGCTTCCGCCTCTCTTTCCTCTCATATTGGCCTTCTGGAGCTCCAAAGTCACTTCTCCTCATTATGCACCACAGTTTAGCCCTCATGTCTCTGCCCAGACACAAGCCCCAGACTGACTTAGTATAGTTACAAACCAGCCAAGATCTCAACTGAACAAACGCATCCTCTACTTCTCTAGGACCTCCTGTGTAAAACTATGAAAACAAAAATCCTACGTTAAACACCGTTCCGTTCCAGTGTGCTGTAAAATAATCTGAAAGAGAAATATCCATAAGCCTTTTACAGAAAGATATTCAATGACATTGAATAGCTCAACCTATTAGTGAGGAAAGTGAAAATATACTCTTAAATACAATCTTAAGCAGTCGACGCAAAACAAATGTTCAGTAAGTAAAGTTTCTATAAAGTACTTGGCTCTCTAAAACTTGGCAGAATTTGGAAATAAAGAACCACTTGGGTGTCAATCGGGTATCAAGGTGAGCTGCTCCTAAGTGAAAAAGAACACATGCTACTTTTTATGTAATTTTTATATTCTCTGAGTAGATCCATATTCCTCTTCTTTCCATTTAAAACCGTCTACATGGGTGGGATGCCTGGGTGGCTCAATTGGTTGAGCGTCTGACTTTGACTTAGGTCATGATCTTGCGGTTCATGAGTTCGAGTCCCACATTGGGCTCAGTGCTGTGAGCACAGATCCTCTGTTCCCCTCTCTCTGCCCTTTTTCCGGCCTGTGTGTGCACGCGCTCTCTCTCTCTCTCAAAAATAAACAAACATTATAAATAAATAAATAAATAAATAAATAAATAAATAAATAAATAAATAAAACCATCTACATGGGTAAAAGAAAAGTTTTGTCTTTGAGGGGATTCAGAAAGAGTAAAATTTGGACAAAAGTATCTTCCAGGTAAATGGAATCAGAGTTTGGAAATCCTTCAATTCTAAAACAAGGAGTAATTTTTGATCCTGTAGGTAGTCATCTTGGGGCATTTTCATTGCATTTCAAACTGGAGAGAGTAATATTCCTGGTATTAAGGTACAAAAAAATTAGAATGGAGAGTAGATTTGAATTGAGAGTATTTTTAAAAACTACATAAAACTGATGCTGTTCTCCAGATTAGGAAAACACTTTTAACTCTTAAGGACAATAAGCTTAACAGAAATAGTATTTTTGCAGTAATAACCTGGCAACTGCACGTCAAATGTGTGAGAAGGTGACAATGTGTATACGCACTTGCAGGGGAGAGGTGTTTGTGATGAGAAGAGCAGAATCTAGGCTAGAACAGTAATTTAGGTGTAAAACTATGAAGGTTGAGACTGGGGTGGGACAGTGAAAGAGAAGAAAGGTGGAAAAGACTTTAACAGTGAACTGCCCACATCACTTGGCCAGAACCGATCAGGTGTTAAGGGAAAAAAGAGGGGTCAAAGTCATTTCACAATTCAAGTGTGGGGGACCAAGGGGGGTGGCACTGATGACAGGAGGGGCAAGCACAGAGGGGTGCCACTTAGAGCATGCAGGTGACACTCAAAGGGAGCCACACGGAGAGGGCTGGACACAGAACCCTAGATCTCCACATGGACAGTCAGGAGACAGCCACCCAAAGGAGACTGAAGGACAAAATGAAATCAGTGAAGGGGACGGGACAAAACTTAAGTTCCTTAACAGGGAAACTAAAGAAAAAGAATACTCGCTTGTCAAATACAGCCCATATGGGGCTTACAGAAGGCTCTTGGCTGTGTCACACACAACAGCTTCTTTTCCTGATTTACACTGTTTACTTTCCACAGTGACATGACAGAACTCTCTGGTGTCCTGCTTTGGTAAGACTTGGAGAATCACCCTGTAGTTCCCTTGGTGGTGGAAGAATGTGGCAGCCTCGGGCCACGATTTACCCAATGAGGGAGGATGAAAAATTGAAAGAAAGTCAGAGAAAGAATAGCAAACTCCCCTGACTCACAAGTTGGATGCAGCCTGGTCCTGAAAGGACCCACTTCCACATGCTGCCATTTTCTTCTCTTCAGCTCTGATGAGGATGGACATTTGGCTCAGCTGGTCCTTGTTTCCTTCTTCTACCTCTAGAGTTATCATTTATTCTACCCATCACATGAGACTACACCTGAAAATTCTCTTTAATCTCCTTTTATAAATCTTCCATAACTCTACATTTTCATACTACCTCAAGAAAAATCTACTCCCCACCAGAATCATCTATCCTGTCCGTTTATAAATTTATGAATTTACTGAATGCTCTGACTGAACAGATCTGAGCTGAAATTATCCACTGAGAATGAGTCAGAAATGGGCAGCCACAGAACCACACTCTTCAGCCATTAATTCAGCGGGCATTAACTGAGCACCTACAATGTACCAATCGCCAATATAAGAGCCTGGGATGTAAATTCTAGTAAGACCATGTCACTGTTGCTGAGGAGTCTGAAGTGACAATGAGTGAGTCAGCTTTCCCAGGCTCGCCCTGGAGAAAGGACCATCAAGAGAGAGGACGGCCTCCTCTTACTTACAAGGATTTTTATTTTATCGCTAGTGCAACAAGGTGTGCTCTGTGAAGGATCTAGATCGAATAAGGGAACCATGGGTTTTTTTGGTTTTGGTTCTGGTTAGTCAACGGTGTTACAAAAGTATGGTCACATTTAGAGTGCGTTATAAACATCGCATCCAACTTAGTTTGAAGGAGTTGATTTCTGTCCTGGCTGGGTTTAAAAATAAGTTGACTGGGGGCTTCAGTAAACAATCAAAGACAAGAAAGCTTTCACATGCAGATTTAGGAAATCGTTACAGGACTCACTGAATATGGAGATTCTATTCTTGCTCTGGGTCTTCTCGTCCTCTGTTGAGAATCTAAAATTCCTTAGGAGCCTTATCAATAAAGGGAAATAGCAAAAGTAGCTTCATTCCTTTCAGATGCTCTTTGGCACTGACATTTCTTTGCCCTGTAGGAAAATTAGGCAGATTGGACCGCGAGTCCTTAAATTAAAAAGAAATAGATGCCTTTATCCACGACTTCGTTTCACAGTAGAGAATCACACATAGGCAACATTACAGCCTCCTTTATGCACCATTGATAGGGTTTCTAGCCTACTTTTCCCTAAGGAGAGGATGACCGGTTGGTGGCCATCACCTCCCGCTCACCACCAGGGCAATCTTACTTTGTAATTCAAATAAGCCTCTCTCGAAAAACAAGTGGAGCAGCCTTAAATCTTCTAAGGCAGTTAAGCAAATTTTGCATTTTATGAGCGAGGATAATCCTTTCGCATTTTCAGAAATAAGTTTACAAGCCCGTGTGCCTGGTGAGCAATGGAAGCCGCGTGACAAATGGGGACACAGAGCGTCCTCCAGGCAATCTGTGTGACACGCAGTAAATCCTCCTGCTTTGGCAGGTCGGCCAGTGTGGTGAGAAAGCAAGATCAATTCTCCCCCGGCCTCACAAAGGATCCTTCATCGCTGATTGCCGTTAGACCAGAGGAGAAGCTTAATGAAGTAGATGCTGAAGGTTGACAGGAGTATTGGAAATGAATATAGAGAAAATGAAAATATTATGCACCAAATTGGCAGCGCAGAAGACCGAGCGACTATTAGTGGACACAAAAATAGAGCGTGGCTGAGTGTTCTCGGGCCAGCTGGTGACTGTAGAGTATCTGTGCGAGGAAGGAGTAAAATGAAAATCCACACATGGGATGGGGAGGGCTTGGAAATCCACGTTAGACCACAGAAAGCAGGGCATAAATTGGAAATTGAGGCCTGCCAGCATTTTGAAAAATAAACACAGTTATGGTGAGAGGGAATGGGAGTATCTGAGCTGGGGAGGAAGGTGAGAGCAATGAAAGGTAAACACCAAGTAGAACCCGAGGGCAGAAAACCTTTCCTCCCTTATCTCTGGCTGTTTTCTCCGCAGTCTGCTAATTTGTTGCTTGTTTGGTCTTTGATTGGCCACCCCGCTTTCTATTCTTTTTCTTTCGCATTTTCCTTCTGTGAATTTGCACAAATGTACGTGAAAAATAACATTACAATTCAAGTGGAAAATTATTGCAAAACGGGGAAACATAATGTCTTACAGTTTTCACTGGCATTACTAGCAGGTATATCCAGAGAAATATCAGAGTGACAGAATGGGCAAATAAATGCATCGTAATTAATAAGGAGCATCAAAGTGGCAGGAGGCTACTCTCCTGTGTTCAAGGAAATACGGTCTGGCTGTTTGAAAGAATAAAAATATCACTGAAAAGTGATGAGAGATTCTCTCTCTTAGCGAGAGAGAATTGCTGTCTATTCTGTTTAGCCGAGGCAGCCGGACCGCTGCGGGTAGCTCCTAGGGTCGGTTCCACACTGCTGATGTCAGCCACACAAACGGTGTGGAGACGTTGAATGTGGAGTACTACCACTGTCCTGAGTTCAAGTTAGGACAGAACAACAGGAGCATGCTGCCTCATTCCTGAAAAAATCTCCCAAGGGAAACTTGGCTGCTCAGGAAAAACTTGACCGAAATAAATGAACTCTGACGACATCATTCTGTCCGGAAATTAGAAATGAATGAAACGGGAAGAGATCACACTCTTAGGAGTCAATTCCATGGGCTAGACTTGTTTAAGACAGAAAGGGGAAGGCGGGGCAGGCGAGGTGCCTGGGGCTCAGTCGGTGAAGCATCCGACTTCGGCTCAGGTCATGATCTCAGGGTTTGTGAGTTCGAGCCCCTCACTGGGCTCTGTGCTGCCAGCTCAGAACTTGCTTTGGATCCTCTGTCTCCCCCTCTCTCTGCCCCTCCTCTGCTCTCACGCACTCTCTCTCTCTCAAAAATAAATAAATAAATAAAATAAAATAAAATAGGGTATCCGTGGACACAGATTTAGATATCTTTATCATCACTCCGACAGAGCAAAGGGCAGGAGGACCAGAATGTGCTATGTTAGCTTGATCCACTGGACCACACCAAATGGGAAACCAGCAGTTGGCTTGTAAGATGTCAGGGTTTTCTTGCCTGCCTCCAGTGACAAACCTTCAGGTAAAGCAAAAATCTTTTCATTATCCTACAACAGGACTTGGAGCTTTGGTTTCAAATGGAATTCAATCTTCCCACGGGTAAGTACTGGTTTGCTTCCGAGACCGCTTGCCCAGAAGGTGTGCGGGTTTGCATCGTGGAGTTTTGCTCTTTCATTTCCCCAAAGGGTAGTCTCGGGAGTCTGAAGTCTTGACTGGAGGAATCTACATTCCCTCAGCCTCCCTCTGTTACCGGTTTCAAAGATTATGCCAAAGAACAGGATAGAGAAGCTAGCAGAAGGGACAAAGAAGGAGGGGGGAGACGAGGGAAACAAAATGGATTATGAATTTGAAAATTGCCAATTATCTTGTATCATACAGCTCAGAGCCCTGGCACAATGCTCAGCCACAATCCAGATTTTTCAGCTTAAATGGCTTTACATTCAAGCAAGCAAATTAACCATAAAATAGGGAGGGGGGGGGAAACAAAATATCCCAAGAAAGAATAAACTGCAGATAATAAGCACCAATCTGGTGTTGAATGCAGCCCAAGATACCAATTGTTTTAAGTCACGACAAAGACAGCTGAATGCTCATCTTGTGGGTGCAGAGCGAGGATGATTGCCTGCCATGAGTATCTTCTCTCACAAATAACAGTTTTTTCGCTCTTAATTTTCTGCTAAATTGGAAGCTAACTGCTTCCCACATTGTCATCGGAACACCTGCAGCTGTGCCAGATTTCTGCGCACCATTTCTTTTAGGTAAAACAGCACTCCGCTTCCTTCAGCTCCTCATTATGGCGAGGTCTTCCTTTCACAGCGCTGCAGCACTAATGATTCAGGCAGGCTGGTCAGTCATTAAGTGACAAGCAAATGATACCGTGTGCAACGTGTGAGTAATCGGTCTGAACAAATGAAATCACAGACTTGCCTTTCCCATCATTCATTTCACAAACAGTAGCAATGTGCCGCACAGCAGGTAGTTCAGTTAAAACCAGCCCTTGTAAAACAAATTTCCTGCAGCCGTTTTAAGTGAAGGCGCAGGGCTGGAGGCTTCAGCCCTGGCTTGTGCCCGGAGGAGTTAAAGGTTGGGGTGCAGGGAGGCGTGGAGAGGAGAGCCTGGTACATACATTAGAATAATGAAGGGTTTCGTGTCTTATTGGTATGTTTCCCGTTTGTATGGATCTCAGAAATGACTGTCGGATTAGCAAACCCAAAACATACAGCATCCGCTTCTCTGGGTGCCTTGTCACGAGGTAGCTGTTAAAGAGACTGAAGCGAAGTTCCCAAATAAATAATTCTAAATTTGGAGTCATGAAGACATCACTGTAAATCAGACGGACTGCTAGGAAGCTAGTGCTGCAAATCGCAGTGATAAAGAGCTTCGTGGCTTTTATTTTCACAGTAGATCCCCTTTGGATTCATCAGTTATTTTGCAAACAGTGCAACTGGCTGCTAATAGAAATCCAACTTGCACGCTAAAGCTGAAAATGAGTTAGAATAGCCTGGGGAAACAAGATATAAAATGAGAGAGGACGACAGAGAAATCTCCATGGTCCAAACTTGGAAACTTCAGGCAGGCCTCTAACTACTGTCCCGGGACAGGGACTGGGGTCTCCAGTAGGCTGCGCTCACACTGCCATCCACACTGGCTCTCTCCTGCCTGAGGCCCTGGCAGGTAGGGGAACCAACTACTTTTTGGTTTCAAGTGTGCTCTGAGTATTTTGCAGGCACGCTGTTGGGCTGCGGGACGAGAGCCCGGAAGGAGCGCCACATCAGCAATCTTCTTTCCACACACCATCAGGAATCAAACTGAACAGGGTCTCGTAGCTGGCACCTATTTTTCCCCTTTCTGGCAATCCCCATCTGGCTTCAAACTTACTCATCACGTCCTCTTAGGCAGCTGGCAAAAGCTCCCGGGAAGGGCCTGGGCAATCTGGCTTGACTGGAACCCATGTGATGTATGTACACTGAGAAGCTATGTGAGAGGGTAAGGAAGGATGCCCACGGCCACCAGCTCTGGCATCCCCCAGGGCTGGGCTTGCATTTGGGTCTTCCTGGATCCTTACAGATAAAATTTGGGGTCCACTGTTCCCTGATACACTGGATAACATAGAATGGGTCACAGGGAGTGAAAGGAAGAATGCTCCTCAGTCAAGAAAAGTTGAACATCATGGAGTTTCTTCTGGAATAAGTTCATGATCCTGGTCTGGAACCCCTTTGTGGATAGAATCAAACTAAGGTTCTTAGAAAAAGATAATATAATACGGCATTCTTGCAAATAGGTAATAAGGGGTCCATTGCAAAGAAGGCATCCTTGCAAAAGGACGATATACTATACCTTCAACCCCACTGTCCATCTGGGCCCAGTGATGAGTTTATCAAAATAGGACTAATGCAGGGACACCTGGGTGGCTTCGTCAGTTAAATGTCTGACTTCGGCTTAGCTCATAATCTCATGATTGGTGAGTTCGAGCCCTACATCGGGCTCGGGCTGTCAGCACAGAGCCCACTTCAGATCCTCTGCCCCTCCCCTCACTGCCTTTCCCCTGCTCTCAAAAATAAATAAACATTAAAAAAATAAGACTAACACAAAGCTGTCTTTGACTTGCAAGAAGGGTGTACAGATATTAAAAGTTTCCCATGATGTTGAGTTAATGCACGCTTCTCATAGTCTAGGAAACTGTCGAAAAGACTGCCCCCTCTATGCTTGCCCTCGCGAGGGGTAACCACTATTATGAGGTATGTTGTATATTACCCCAGGCATTTTCTATGCATATACCCACACACTCATGGATGTAATCATACTCCCTATCTTGTTCTGCAACTGATGGAGACACAATGGACACCTTCCCATGTCAACGCACGTAGATTTCTCTCATTTGCTCTAACATCTACAAAATTCTTTGACCTCTGGGTGCATTGTAAGTTGTTTTCAGTAGTCTCCACACCCAGTTATAGGGCTTGAACTCAAGACCTGAGATCAAGAGCCAGATGCTCCATTCACTAAGCCAGCCGGGCGCTCCACATTTTAATTTGACCACTCTCCCACCAGAGGATTTCCAGTTCTTACTCTACTGAAAACATGTACATTTTCTAGTGAAAATCCTTACATATATCTTCATGCATATGTGAGTATAATTGTAAGGTAAATCCTTAAAAACAGAATTACCAAACAGTACAATCCTGGCTAATCTGACAGTGGGTTGGTTTTCACTTTAGTCTTATTTAACTAAACATGAGGATGAGAATTTCTTCATGCCTCATTTGTGATTCTCTTTCTTGTTTGTGGCTTATTTGCCCATTTTCAGTGAGGTTGATGGTCTTGTTGATTTATAAAAGCACCTTTTTAATACATGTTTATCCAGATTCTGTTATGAGTACTTTTTTTGGGTCACATTTGACTCTTTCCTAATGGTTTTTACCCTAAAGAAAATTTTGGTGGCTTATGCAGATGTAACCATTCTTACCTCTTATGACTTTTGGAGTTTTCATTATGTTTGAAAAGGCTTCTCTACTCTAGTATTATAAAAACAGCCACTTCTTTATTTAAGAGTGTTTATGGCTTTATCCATATGGGATGAGTTGTAGTTGAGAAGGGAGTGAGAGACCCAGTTTCACTTTGTTTCCATATAATTGGCCATTATCCCAACACCGTTTGTTCTGTAGTCTGTCTTAAAGGGCAGAATGACCACCCCAGACTGTCATCTCCTAGACATATTTTAAGCCTGCTGCTCTATCATGCGTCTAGTCATGAACACTCAAAGCTACATATTCTTAAGTTAGGTCCTTAAAGGTCAAAAATCTCTACTTCATATAATCAAGATGTTTTAAGCTTGTTTCAAAATTCTGGGATTTAGCAATTCTATTGGTGCCGGGTTGCCTTTTGATTTAAGAATAGAACACTGTTGGGGTGCCTGGGCGGCTCAGTTGGTTTAGTGTCCAAATTCAACTGAGGTCATGGGCTCATGGGTCGGGGGTTCAAGCCAGCATCGGGCTCTGTGCTGACAGCTTGGAGCCTGCTTCGGATTCTCTGTCTCCCCCTCTCTCTCTGCCCCTCCCCTACTTGTGTGCTCTAAAAAAATAAACATTAATTTTTTTTTAAATAGAATAATGTCCACAATCTTGTATTCAGCTGCCTGAAATGCAAAAAGTTCAGAAAGCCCACAAGTTTTTTGTCATAATTCACTTGATGGCAAAATCTAAACTTACCCATCAGAAAGTTATTTATAGCCTCTATTCTACTTAGTCTGCATATCTATACCTTTCACTGTGGACCTCGATACACAAGTATGCACACTGTGTATTATTCTTTAAAAATTGAAAAGAGTATGAATTTCAAAAACATAGCTGGTCTTAAGGATTTTGCAAAGGGGATTGTGGCTCTGTTAAGAGTCATTTGTCTTACAAGGAAGCAAAAACTTCCCAATAAGAGGAATGGATTGGAAAAGGTAAGGGTTAATGGGAAGAAGGGAGCAGGGAAGGGAAAGGATAAAAATTGCAAAAAACTGGAGCAGAGAAAATGCTTTCACAGATGACTTCCTATTTAAAGCTGCAAGAATGCATACCAATCAGACTTCAAGCTCACTGATATTAGTCTAAGGTTTTATTTATTTTTGGGACAGAGAGAGACAGAGCATGAACGGGGGAGGGGCAGAGAGAGAGGGAGACACAGAATTGGAAACAGGCTCCAGGCTCCGAGCTATCAGCCCAGAGCCCGACGCGGGGCTCGAACTCACGGACCGCAAGATCGTGACCTGGCTGAAGTCGGACGCCTAACCGACTGCGCCACCCAGGCGCCCCGAGTCTAAGGTTTTATTAAGTGAATAGCCATAAGGAAGCCACTCAGATCCCTTGCAAAACAAAAGAAACCAAAAGGGCACGGAGATATTTAACGTTATCAGTAAGAAAAAAAAAGTCATCATTACTATCATACTAATAAAATCATGTTGCACTTTTCCATTTCTTCAAGGATCTTGCAACCCTTCTTGGTACTATGGGTTTAGGTTTCTGTCAAATGGCAGGTCTTGGACACAGATTCTCCCAGACATACTTTGGGGTGACTCTGGGGTTTTCATTATGTTTCAGAAGTCTTCTCCACGCTAGTATTCTAAAAATAGTCCCCCCCCCCCTTTTTTTTAAAGAATCTTAATGGATTCTTAGAACCATGGCATAGGAAGCCAGAACCCTCTCAGCTATGGCTATTTGATCCACAGGATCAGAAACAAAACAGGCAGTTGGCCTTTTCTTAGCTGAAACCAAATAGAAGTAAATAAATAGGAAGGGAAGAAAAGATCTAAAGGTTCACAATCTTGGTTGCCCATTAGAGTCACTGTTCAAAAAATGTCCAGTACAGGTACACTTCCCCTCAAACTTGAATGTGATCAGAATCACCTTGGAGCTCTAGTTCACAGAGTGCTGTGTCCTACCGTCAGTTTCTGATTTAGCAGGTCAGGGCTGGGGCCTAAGAACATGCATTTCTAACAAGTTCTTAGGTGCTGCTGGTCCAGAGCGGTCATTTTGAGATCCTGATTTAGTTAGTATGTGGTGGGACTTGAGTATTTATTTTTTGGAATTCCCCAGGTGATTCAAATATGTAGTCAGGAGGAGAACAATTGAGCAAGGCAGAGACTTTACCTACCCATACCTGATCAAGATAGCCCACATCTTTCTTCCATACACAGTAACGAGATAGCCCTCTGTCTCAACTTTAGTGCCTTTTTTTTAAGCCAATTTTTTTTTTATTAGAGAGAGTGAGAGCTTGAGGGAGAAGGAGGGAGGGAGGGAGGGGGAGAGAGAGAGAGAGAGAGAGAGAGAGAGAGAGAGAGAGAGAGAGAGAGAGAGAGAATCTCAAACAGGCTCCATGCTCAGAGCAGAGCCCAATACAGGGCTTGATCTCATAACCCTGAGTTTATGACCTGAACTGAAATCAAGAGTTGGACGCTTAACCAACAGAGCTACTCAGGTGCCCTAGTACTTCTTATCTAAGGGGAGAAGGTGCTTTATGGGGTTCTGCAGAGAACAGTAATGATGCTTTATTTAAGGAGAAATGTTTTCCAAGTATACAAATAACTAGGTGATCAGGATATGATTGGGAACAAGATTTGGGGATTTTCCATAAAGTCTAATTTAAAGCACGTACTTTTTTCTCTCTGGTCTTAGAAGCGTAACTAGAACATTAGAGAAAGTAGGGCTCCTTGTAAAAGGGAGGTAGAGAATTTACAATGGGCTATTGCTTGAGAGCCCACTATAATTTGGAGCATAACCCCGGGCATAAGTAAATTTTGCTTAAAGTTGCAGTGCAGGAGAAATTCCAGAGACTGTGCAAATGATACCGTTAGAAAAGATATGTACATAGTGATGACTGTCAGTTCATTTCTGGAAACCCAATAATCTACTCTTACAAAAGATATTTTAATAGGATTGTAAAGATCAATGCCAACAGCGAGCTAGGCATTTGCTTTAAAATTTCACATTAACTCAAGATTTTTGTTTATTATTCCTAAATGCTGGAAAAGGCAAGAGACATCCTCTAACGCGCTAATTCACTCCCTGGCAGACTATGACACTAGACTGAGTTGATTCTCCCTTATTTGTTGATTTTTTTTTTTTAATAGTCTCTGGCAACATCGCTTGGCTCTGGGATAATAACCACTCGATACTGCCAAAAAGAAATCTGGGAATTTTCTGATCTGCCTTTGTTTGTTTTCCAAATCTGCTTTGAGGACATGTAGAATTGGTTCTGATGGATCATAAAGGTAAAATTTAGAAAATATAGATTTTGCTTAATGAAACAGAACAAAAAGAAAGGCATCTTCAGAATTCACCAATACTGCAAAACTAGTTTATTTCATTTATTAGCCTCTTTATTTTTGCTTATATCAAGCCTTACCACACTTGCTATACATTCTATTTCACCGCGACGCAGTCTGAACTCAGGTAAGAACACTTCTGTTAACAAGACAAAGCAACGACAGCAAAGATTGAGGTCTGACTTTACAAGGAAAGGCTGCATTTTGTTTAAGTAACAAGGGCAGGAGTACTTCTTAATCCCTTCTCTAATGTATCTAATTGGGCCCAAGACACTGGGGCTGAGTCAATTCCCCCACTTGGTTGATTTATGAGACAGTGTTTCACCACTCAAATGAAAACAGGTTTATCAAGTAGTAGATTTATTTATTTGAAATGGAAACAGCTAGAAAGCTAAGAGGGGGATTTTAGTGTTTAACTGCGTTTCAGCCTTTCCCTACCTTCTTGGTTGAAAACACAGGTCACTGCACTGCAGAGGAGAAGATAGGGTCAACATTGCTAATAGTCCATCAGTCCTTCATTCAGTGGCCAGGAACATACACTGAGGATTTCCTTTGAACTTCCTCCACCTATTTGAGGGTCATTTTGCCACTTATACAACCTCTACTGGGTAGATAGGAAGGGTAAGTAAAGGTAAAATGCAAACCATTCAGTTTTGCTCTTTGCTACTTGTAGGTTGGAGGCAGCTTAAAACAAAGCTTGCCTGTCTGAAGTCAAATTCCAATTTGGTGACAGATCAGAGCTCCGGTCCCCTACCCCATTCTCAGTTAACACTCTCACAGCAGGGAAGTAGACTGGTGGGGGCTCTGTGACATCCTCTCTGGCCGATCACTGCAAAGTCCTTAGTGTCTCTGATGGTGGGGCACAGCAGCTTAACTGGGAGGTTTTCTTTCTCGAATCCTTTTGGTTTCTCTCCTCACTGCCCCCCTACCTTGGCATGCTGTGACGCTGGGCTGACAGTTAGGGACTAGGACGCCTCCCTCTCTAGGTCCTGAAAGCCAGGAGAGGCCATCTTACTACAGAGTCTGCTGCCCAACACAGAGCCCACACCACTCCCCACCACTTAACACATCATCATAGAAGCCCCTCTGCTTCTGCCCCAGTGTAAACGTCTAGGTTTCCCTTGGCTTGTATGAGTTTTGACTCATTTTCCAACAGGTTCCTAATCCCCTGCTTTTCCCTAATTCCCGGGAGCTTTGTCCTCAATAACTCAGGCCCTAATCCACAAAGGATTGTGACTTGCTCTCCCCTCTATCATGTTCAGGAATATGTATCTTAACAGGTTTGCTTCTTGCTTTTGACAAAGCTTAGAGTCAACCCTGGAATAATGTGTCATTTGAGACAGGCATTTGGGATGTTCGCTGCTTAGCATACAGAACCTGGAACTTCCCCTGAGACAACTATTTGATACACATAACTGCCAAAGGACAAGACTGGAGCACAAAGAAGCCACGCACATCAGTTAGGAAAAGGCAAACAATCCACAGGACAAAGGGGCGAGAGGAAATGAAAGGGTCATTGAAAAAAAAAAACCTGAAGTATCAATAAACATTTGAGAGGAACCTCAATCCCACTCATGATCAGGGAAATGTAAGTAAAACCACCATTAGATTAGCAACATTTTTAAATTCTTAAAAAAGTTTTAAAAGTTGGATCATATAAACTAGTGATAAGGATAGGGATGGGAATGAATATTTCCAGGTCCAGCTGGTGAGAAAGCAAATTGTCTAGTCACTGTGGAAAGGATATGGCAATGGCAGGGAAGTCGATGATATACTTGACACATAGCCCAATATTTTTTCCCAAAGTATAGATCCTAGAGAATCTCTCAGACAGACACATGAAGTTGTTTACAAGGATGCTCATCAAAACATTGTTTGCAGGGACAGAAAGAAGTGGAAACACTCTAAATATTAATCAACAGGAAATGGATAAACCATTGTATATATTTATACAATGGAATAGAATACAGCATTTCAAATGCATGATTTAGAGGTACATGTATCAACATGGATAATTCTTGAAAACACAATGGAGTATACTACCATTCATCTAGAATGTTAAAAGCACAGAAAATACTATAGTATGTTCACTATTTCTAAATGTATATGTATGTATTCAAAATATTACAACATAGACAGGGGGTGCCTGGCTGGTTCGGTGGGTAGAGAGTGTGACTCTTCATGCTGAGGTTGGGTGAGGTTGAGCCCCATGTGAGGTGTAGAGATCACTTAAAATAAAATATTAAAAAAAACACAGAACAGGTAAACATCACCATCAATACTGTGGTTACCTCTGGAGAGAGGGGGAGGGATGGGTAAGGGTAAGGGCTGCAATGGAGGCTCCAATCATATCCAAAAGATGTTATTTAAAAAATAAAACAAAATGTTCATATATATTAAATATGGCTAGGCATGGATGTAAGTGCGTTTCTCTGTATCTGAGATAGTTCTTTCTCTTTTCTCATAATTATCACAATAACTTCCATTTGGTCAAGAATGGATCTTGCAATCTCTTGATAGGACAGATATACCTAACAACTCAACTCTAAGTTTCTTCTTCCTTTCTGGTTCTTGGGCCTCTTCTCCTGGGCTTTTACATGAAGCCCAGGGATGGAACCAAAATTCATCAAGTTGTACATGCTGGGCAAATACAGTGCCTTCGACTACCAACTTCTCCTCAGGCTGGGCTACGAGTCAGTGCTCAGACACTTCCAGAAAACTCTTTTTGTCTCATTCTCCTTTAAATGCTACATAGGAAGAAACAAAAGGAGATGCCCCCCATGGCTTTAAGTCAAACCCTTAATTTTATTTGAATATAGTTTTTTGTCGTTTAATTACTGCCATTTTTTTCTTTTCTTTCCTTTTTTTTTTTTAAGCTTCCAGATTGCTGTGTAATTTTTGCATCTATGCAGATTAGATGAAGAGTCCAGGAAGACCAGCCACATAATTAAGGACAGAATGTAATCTTCACTTTTACAACCATCTTTCCCCACTTAAAATATGACATTTTCGGTTTTCTAATCATACATTTTTGGCTTCCAGGTTTTCACTTTAGGCAAATATTTTCTGCTCGAAATCTGCTGCACTGAATCTGCATGCAGCCTCTCAGTAAACATGGATTTGAGTTCACAAATTCACTGGCATTTTTGCTCAGAATCCAATTTGAGGAAGAAACAGTGGAGACCATAGGAGAAAGTCCTCCCTCATTCAGGGCTCTTCCTTGAGAGCGTCTGCAAGACCTCAAGTCAGACCTCGTTATAGATTTGGAAAGGCTTCCTTGCTGCACCTGGATGTCTTTTTGTTGCCTACCTGACCTGTGAGGGTGAATTGCTTCAAGAGAAGTCAATGCACCAACAAGGAGTGATCAGTATGTAGAAAACGGGTGGCATACCCAAGTTCGGGAATTAGAGGAAAGTTTGATACAGGGAATATTTACAAAGATGTCATCAGGGTAAGGGAGAGCACAAGATTAGTGCCCCTCACGCTGTTACCACCCCAGGGCTTCAACTGGCAAGAGGGAGGGAGTGGCCACCGACAGCCAGAGAGAGGTGTGCATAACAGGTAGATACTCTGACAAAGGTGCCGCTGCAGGGAGGGCCCAGGAAAGAAAAACTCAGTCATGCCCTCCTTCCCTCCATCTCTTACTGGTGCTCCCTCTTGGCCAAACCAACCCAACCGGAAGGTCAGGAAACTTGTTGATTTGGGGTCAGCCTTCCTGAGCACAGAACAGAACCAATAAGGAGAGGGGTATCACCACACCAGCCTATCCAAAAAAGTTCTCTAAATGTTCTTAGATGTCAACATACTTAACGTTCTACATAGGCTAATGCACATTAGGAATTATTCCAAGGATGATATATTCCCCATTTGGCGAGTTGGAGAAGTCAATTCCTCAGACAATTTACGTATCAGGTGGAGATGCTCTGATCCCCAAACTGTTCCTCTAGTAGGGGTTTAACAATCAACCAGCTATACTTTGGATGTACATAGACGATTGATCAGAGGAAGAGGCAGCACATTTTGCACTGACCAGGGGCATCATAAAATAAGAACCAATGCAAATGGATATAATAATAGCTGATTTGTGACATAAAGAAGAGACCTTGCTTTATACTTCTGTGTTTTGTAAGCACTGACAGTGGATCTTTCTATTGACAGAGATGTCTGGATCATCACAGAAAAAGTGTATTAAATTTTCTCTAATGTTAAGATTTAGTAAAATTTGTATGTATTAGCTAGGATGCATTATTAAATTTGAAAAAAAAAAAAAAAAAAAAAAACAACAAAAAAACATTGACCGGGTACAAAATACACCATCTCCACAGTAGAGGTGCTACTCACATGAGCACAGCACCATTCCCACCCTCCAGGACCAAAACAAATGGTCCTCTTCTGCCAACTAGGAAAGTAACATCTCAGTTGCTTTCCCTAAAAATGGCCAAAGCCAAACCCACAGGTGGGGACAGCCACATCCTACTCACCCACCTCAACCCCTTGATGGTCCTGTCTGAATACTGTTCCACTTAAACCTCCTCCTTCTCTCCTTCTCACAGTTAAATGGCATGACACATGTTTTGCATAAAAAAATTCTAATGAGTACAAATATAGTTCACAGAGCCTTCAGAAGAGAGCTTCTATGTAATTAGAAACTCAAAAAATGTTTTACTAAGAAACTCACATTTGAACGGAGCCTTCAAGGATAGGTGGATTCTAACAAGTGGAAAAGACTGGGATGGGCAAAGACTCCTGGGTCAGGGGAACAGCATCTGCAAAGGTAGCAAGTGTTGGTTATAAATGAGATGCAGGTACATCAGGCATATTCTTGGGCTACAGATTTTGGACTTAATTCGGTTAAAATTGGAATGCTACTGAAGGAATTGGGGAAGGTAATGACACAAATAACAAAAATGATCATTGAGATGACTAGCTAACCTTTATTGAGCACTTACTGTATGCCAGACATTGCTTTAAGTCCTTTACATGTGTTAATTCATCCATTCTCATAATCATCCTATGAAATAGCTGATCTTAACCACTACACTGGGTTAGGTGCCACAGGTGACTTCAAGGTCATACACTGTCCCTGAATTCATATATTCTAAAACTCATAGAATTTTAGAAGATGCTTGAGGTTATTAGTTTATTGACTCTTCACAATAATGCCATGAAACAGGTTATTAGTTTATCAATGTATAGGCAAGGAAACGGTAGCCGACAGTCCGAGTAACTTGTCTGGACTCACACAACTAATAAGTATCGGTACTGAAGTATTTGATTTCAAATGGTGTAACTCGAAGAGTCCTTGCTGCTTACCACCACTACACTATTCTCTCACTTAACAAATGTTTCTTGTAAACTTGTTAGCTGTCCTTAACTGGGTTAAAGACTGGGGCCACAAAGATAGATGGGAAATGTCTCTTGTCTCCAAGGAATCCAGGTTTCATGGAGAAGAGAGGGTCCTAGTCACAAGGTGGGGCATCCACCAGGGGCTTTGGGAACTTAGAACTGAAGAGTTCACTTTCTGGAGGGACATCCATGCGAGGTGGCCACTAACTAGGTCAAGAGGACAGCGCACTGGCCTGACTAGAGTTGGAAGAAATCACTGAGAAGGAAGGCAACATCTGTAAAGATGAAGAAGTGTGAGGGGACATGATATCGGTCAGGAAATGGCTGGGTTGGTTATGGACTGGGGTACAGCCTGGGGATGGAATGAGATGGTCTTAGCATTGGATTGGTTGGAGGGATTAGTGAGTGGGAGGGGTGGCAGGATTCTGGTCTCATGCAGTGAGGTAGCAAGTAGGGAGAGTCACCAGGAATGGGACACGAGAGATGTTTAGAAGAAGGAGGTCTTGAAGGAAGACTAACGAAGTGTGTTTCAGACACATCCACTTGAGGTCAGCGTGGGACCTTCTGGTAGAGGTGTATGCAGTGGGCCATTGGAAAGAAGGTACGAAAGGCAAGAAGATGACACCTGTTTTGATAGCCAAGGTCTGTAATAGCCATTCGGAATATACCATATCATTTTATCTCTGTGAAAGCTAAAATAATTCCACACCGAGAAGGTGGTTTTAGAGTGCCAACACATAAGATACGGTACGAAAGCCTGTGGAACTCCGTGATGGCATTGTCTCAGGAAAGGAACAAAGAACTTTGGAATTTGGTCTCTTGAGGAGGAATTTACATTTGGAAAAAAGTGAAGCAAATTACACAGGATAAAATAATTTGCTTGAAACACAACTGTACCGAAAGGGAAGAAAACAGCTTTTTAAATTATGGCTTGGTGCCGGCTCTCAAGATAATTTAAAGACGTCTCTTGTTTCCTTAAAATACTTGCTGAACAAGATTGCCCAATGAGGTAGAGGATCGTAGGTTTAGGTGGGGATGAGGGGAGACAAAGAAGGAAGTAAATGGTTTTATTTTAAGAGCAATCAAAGGTAAAGTCCTGTGAAGGTCAAATGATTTGCAGGCCCAGCACTAGGGTGAGAAAGGACCCTTGAGAGTGAGTGTCTCCTTAAACTTTACACGCTGGATGCTTTACTCACACCTCCCCAGGCCTGGTGATCTGAGAATCAAACAAGGGCCGATTAAGCAGTAGGTGTGAAGAGGGAGGCCAAGAAGGAAGAGAATGGAGGTAGGTAGAACAGCTCACAGGCATTTCTGAAGCCCATGTGTCATACCATGAGGACGTAGCCAGTGATTCTTTACCGTGCCTGAACACTGGAAACATGGAGAACTTTTAAAGATAGCAATACCTGGGGGCACCTGGCTGGCTCAGTCCATTAAGTGTCTGACTTCGGCTCAGGTCATGATCTCTCGGTTCATGAGTTCGAGCCCTGCATTGGGCTCCGTGCTGACAGCTGAGTCAGGAGCCTGCTTCAGATGCTGTGTCTCCCTCTCTCTCTCTCTTCCCCTCCCCCATTCATGCTCAGTCTCTCTCTCTCTCTCTCTCTCTGTCTCAAAAATAAAATAAACATTTAAAAAAATTAATGAAATAAAATAAAGACAGCAAGGTCTAGATGACCCCTCTGAAGATTCTGATTTCACTGGTCTGAACTGACACTCTGATACTAGGTTATTTATAACCTTCCCGGATGACTTTAATATTCAGAGAGGCTGTGAAAGTCTAACTTAGAAAAGATGACAACTGTATGCAGGGAATAAAAGGCAACATCGGCTCCAGAGAAATGCAAAGCATGTGACCGGAACCATCCAAACCTTTAGTTACTGAAAGCATTGCGATTTATTAGTAACATTATTATAATGTCCTTATAAAGTAATAAGTACTTTGTCCCCAACATAACCACCCAGGGAGAGAGGCCTTGGACCACTCAAATAAAAATTGTGTCCCTGAAAAACACAAAGCTACAAATGGCACCCAGGAAGATAGGGAGTGCTGGATTATTGAAGATCAATTTCACAAAACTGGGGAAACTTCCTGAAGACTCTTGAGTAGGAACTCTATTGGCAATGACTTGTGAGGGTCGTCACAATGTGAGTGTGGGTAAAAGCAGATAAATACATGTTTATTACAAGCATGTAAGCAACATGCAATAGATAATCCAGTTGTTTCCATGAATCCTGATGTTGGCTATAAATTACAGAATGAGGGACAGAGTACTCTTTTGAAGCAAGTACAGTAGAAAACCAGAGAAGTCCCACCAAAAATAAAAAGGAGAAACCCACCCTCCTTTGCTTTCCATCTTCATGGAAAGTTTTCTGTGCTTTTTTTTTTTTTTGCCCCCTTCCTTCTCGCCTTGTCTCCTGACACCCCCTAATTAGTGCTCTCGTCTCTGCCTCTGGCACCGTGCATGCTGTAGGTGGCTGGCGTGACATCAGATGCCTGCCCCTGCAATGCTATTAGGCACCCTGTGGCGCACAAACAAAAAGCCCAGAAAGCCTGACCCGACTATTTTCCTATGAATAGAACGTTTTCTTTATTGAGAGAAAAGGTGTTTGCGCGCATCTATTTGTATAGAAATGAGCTCTACATATAGGCATAAGTATAGGGGGCTTTGTGCATGTGTATTGCATGTGAGTTTCTTAGTCTATTTAAAAAGGTTCAGGGTCAGGAATATTTCAGTGTGTTCATCAAATAGGATTGGAAACTCCTGAAAGACTAAACATTTGTCCTCCACGTTTGAAAGACTAAGGGAATAGAGTGAAACTTTGTAAGAAGTAAGCTGGAATCAAGAGAAACTTTCTTGATCTTGAGATTAAAGAAGCTCCCAAGAAATAGGCGAACCCTCCCTCCCCTTCTTCCGTCTCCTTTAATGACATCCTAAGGTGGAAGTTCTCTTTGCCTTGGGGACAAAAATCTCAGAATTTTTCATCCCTCCAGTGTGGGATGAAAACAATTTTTTTTTTTTTTTTTACTGTATGGTCAGACATCCAATTAGGATTTATCCCCGGACTACCAAGGGCTGAACATCTTGCCTCGTTGATCAAAGGGCATTTTAGATCTCACAGAGGTTTATCTTCCAGAGAGCTGTAACACCACCCCACTGTGAGGGCTGAGATGCTAAAAGCTGAGAATGGGGGATGGTGATAATCAAGGCTGAAAACACTGCTACACAGGAGGATTTGCATCTCTGTCTTTCACGGGGGTGGGGGTGGGGGGTGGGTGACATCGTTTGGAAAGTCCCAGTACTAATGCCAAAGGGATTAGTGTTATGGCCAGCGTAGTGGAGAACACGGTGATACGTTAGACCAAAGCCCGCTCAACTCTCTATAATTTAATGAAGTTGAATGTTGACGTATTTCTTGGGAGCTACTTAAATTTGATGATGTGAGCTCCCTGCTACAGTCCTTGACCTGAATCTGGGGGGCAGACTGTCCCCTTTGCCCAGTGTCTATCAGAGATTAGAGAAGATACCTTCTGCTATGGTCTGAATAGCATTCTGTGTGCATTCCCCCGACCCTGCTAAAATCCATATGTTGAAATCTTACCCCTTAAGGTGATAGTATTAGGACGTGGGGCTTTGGGGAGGGGATATGGTCATGAGGGTGAAGCCCCCATGATTGAGGTTAGTGCTCTTCTAAACAAGAGGGTCCAGAATGATAGCTCATTCCTTCTACCACGTGAGGACACAGAACGTCTAGTCTCTGAACCAGGAGTGGACCCTAATCAGCTCCCAAATCTGCTGGCACCTTGATTTTGGAATCTCCAGCCTCTAGAACTGTGAGAAATAAATTTCTTTTATTTATAAGCCACCCAGTTTGGGCATTTTTGATACAGCAGCATGAAGAGACTAACACTTTCTTAGATGGTAGTGGTAACAGGTGCTTTTTTTATTTTTTTTTTTAACATTTATTCATTTTTTTTGAGAGAGACAAAGCATGAGCGTGGGAAGGGCAGAGAAAGAGGGAGACACAGAATCCAAAGCAGGCTCCAGGCTCTGAGCTGTCAGCACAGAGCCTGATGTGGGGCTCAAATTGACGAACTGTGAGATCCTGACCTGAGCCGAAGTCGGATGCTTAGCCGACTGAGCCACCCAGGTGCCCATAAAGGTGCTTCTCATTTTACTACTATGGATGCTAAGGTGCCCACATCCCCATTTGCCTGGCACAGTCTCATTGAGCCCCTGTTGTCCTGGTGGAGGTTAACAGAACCTCTTCTCCCCCTCACAAGCACCCAGGTTTGACACCCTCATAAAAACTGAGCTGGGGACGCCTAGGTGGTTCAGTCAGTTAAGGATCCGACTTCAGCCCTGAACACGATCTTGCTGTTCACAAGTTCGAGCCCCACATCAGGCTCTCTGCTGTCAGCACAGAGCCCGCTTTGGATCCTCTTCCCCACCCCCCACCTCCCACCACTCTCTCTTTCCCAAAAATAAATAAAAATTAGGAAAAAAACTGAGTTAAACAAGGATTTGATGCTTATAATATAGGACTTGAAACTGGCTGTTACCTTTGGGAGCCTGGTTAACTTGAAGTTAGGAAGAACCTTTTCATTATTAACACTAATTGAGGACTTCCTCTGTTTTAAACAAGATGAATGATTTGTCAAGCCTTTCTGAAGTGTCTGCTCTTTGCTGGGTCATTCAGTGATACTGCGTAGACTCGCCCATATGGCTGTGCAGGTGTTCCCATCATGGGGAGGGTGCACAGGTGAGGAGGAAAGTGGGGGATGGGTGTTCTCCCTCCAAGCACTGCATCCAAGGGACGCTCCTTTTCTTATTCCTACAAGAGCACAGCTCTGAGAACAATGGCCTTAGGCATGGTCCATCACAATGGAAAATGCACACACTTTTAAGGAGATGGGATGAACGTACCCTAAGAATCCCTAAACCCTACAGGACAATAGATAATTAAGTGCTAAATTTAGGGTACCCCAAGCAAGGCAAGGTAGTAATCGATAAACACTGAACAAACACATGAAGGGATGATATCAACTTTCCTAAATGCACCTGGAGTTCAGAGAAGAGTTAGACTAGAATACATTGTTTTCATGAAGAAAATGGGAACCCTAAGGAAAGGATGCATTGGGTTGGACAGGGAGGATTTGTGGTGATGGGGTGTGGGAGGAACATTCCATTTCAAAAGGAGAGCATGAGTGTAGGAGTCCAGACAGTGCAACAGGCTTACACTCAAGAGGAATGAGAGAAGATGTCCATCATCTTCCTAAAAAATACATGCAAAAGTTTGTTTCCCCTGTAACCACCATGTACAATTTTGCCAACAGAAAACAAAACAAAACAAAACAAGACAAAACACCTCGGTTTTCCAGCGTACGTAAAACAAATAGCATAGTTAGTTCTAGAAACATCTTAGCTATTACAAGCCATGTAAGCCACTGTTTTTTTTTTTTTGTTTGTTTGTTTTTTTAATGTTTATTTCTTAGACAGAGGGAGAGAGAGAAAGAGAGAGAGCATGCAAGGGAGAGAGCACAAGTGGGGGAGGGGCAGAGAGAGAGGGAGACACAGAATCCAAAGCAGGCTCCAGGCTCCGAGCTGTCAGCACAGAGACCTACAAGGGGATCCAACCTGTGAACTGCAAGATCATGACCTGAGCCAAAGTCAGACACTTAACTGAGACACTGGGGCACCCCACCACTGGCCTTTTTGACCTTTATATGTGAGTATGTGTGGGAGTTGACACCCATAAATTACCCAGCATTTTAGATATAGCTCTGAACACATTCAAAGCATCTCAATTCTTTGAGGTGATGAAAGAGTTTATGCTGAAAATTCCAGATGCACAGGAAGAACCAATGCCAAGCATGGACATACTAAATGCCAGGGGCTACAAACTTGGATGCCTACAGAGGCCAGGCAGGTAAGTGTAGGAATGAAGCGGATGAGGTGAAAACAGTAAGAAATGGTGCTTGTGTCTTCTGGTGAGTGGGTAGCTCTTTTAAAGCATTCAAACTAACACTGATGTATATATGTATGTATGTATGTATGTATGTATTTTAGGTAGGCTTCATGCCCAGCATGGAGCCCAACATGGGGCTTGAGCTCAGGACCCTGACATCAGACCCACTGAGATCAAGAGTTGGACGCTTAATTGACTAAGCCACCCAGGCTTCCCTCAAACTAACATTTAAAACCCAGTCAGCTAGGGGCGCCTGGGTGGCTCAGTCAATTGAGCATCCGACTTCAGCTTAGGTCATGATCCTGTAGTTCACAGGTTCTGGCCCTGCATCGGGCTCTATGCTGACAGCTCAGAGCCTGGAACCTGCTTTGGATTCTGTATCTCCCTCTCTCTCTGCCCCTCACTCACTTGCACTCTGTCTCAAAAATAAATAAACATTAAAAAAATTGTTTTAATAAAATAAATAAAACCCACTCGGCTAATCAAAGAAATCATCTATGGGTTGAACTGAGCCTCTGTTTACCAGTTTGCAACCCATAGACCAATACTGGTGTTTCCCAGTAGCCTAGAATGCTTAAAAGTTTAACAGAAAAAAAGGTCTGTGAGACAAGGGTTCTTTATCTTTTTGTTCTCTGATTTATCCGATGGGCTTAAAATGCTGGTGCATGATAGGCACTCAATAAATGTTTATTGAATGAATGACTAGGCCACGTCCAAGAGACATTTCATATTTATTGTCAAAAAGAACTCAGTGACGATGAGGTTAGCTGTCTACATAGATAAAACGAAAATTGTTCTGTTTTCCTCATGCTTAAAATTTTGCTGTAGCTTTTATTGGTTAAGAACCATTGAATCTTTGATTATTAAACAGATCTCCCTTCTCTATTTTATTAGGGAGAAACTACCCAAGATTTCTACAGTCTCCCTTTGAGCTACATTCATAGCAGATGTACTTGAAACAAATCAGACCCCATGCAGGGAGATGTAAAGCCTTTAACACCACAGACAGAAAATCCATGCTTTTATAATGCAAAGGAGCTGAGATCAAATATTCTTAAAACCAAACTTTCTAAATCTTTTTTTTTAAAGTATTTGTTTATTTTGAGAGAGAGAGAGAGAGACACACACACACACACACACACACACACACACACACGTGCGTGCGCGTGTGAGTGGGGAGAGGGGCAGAGAGAAAGGGAGAGAGAGAACCCCAAGCAGGGTCCAAGAGGTCAGCGCAAAGCCCTGCGTGGGACTTAATCCTACAAACTATGAGATCATGACCTGAGCTGACATCAACAGTTTGATGCTTAGCCAACTGAGCCACCCCTGTGCCCTGAAAACTTGCTAAATCTTTACATTTTTTTATGTTTATTTATTTTTGAGAAGAGAGAGAGACAGAGAGACAGAGTGTGAGCAGGCGAGGGGCAGAGAGAGAGGGAGACCCAGAATCTGAAGCAGGCTCCATGCTGTCAGCACAGAGCCTGACTTGGGGCTTGAACTCATGAACTCCACGATCATGACCTGAGAGGAAGTTGGACACTTAACTGACTAAGCAACCCAGGTGCCCCAACTTGCTAAGTCTTTTAAAAACAATATCTACATTGGGATTACTGGAGTTCACGGGGTCAACTGGGGGATAGCAATTCTTTGTCCATTCTCAAACGCTTTGACAAGACAGTAAGAATTGTGGATATCAACAATGGTGGACATACTATGCATACTGTAAGCACCCCCAGATGCTCTATCTGAAAACACAGACTATTAGCTCCGGTATTACCTATCAAACAGTGCTGCATTGCATCTTCTGTGTCTAAACCACGCACATGCTGTCAATTTCATGTTATTTCTAATTGACACTTGCTTTGCTTAGTGTCTACTTTGTGCACCTCACCAAAAGAAAGAAAACCAAGGTACTGTGAGACATGCTTTAATAAAGACTGTATGTTGTCTAATTTAAAAAAAACGTTCATTCACCTGAAGTTAAAGAAGCCCTCTTGATCTGGGTTAGATGATCTCAAATTCAATGCCATAACAGGCTCTCAATAACTCTGTGTTATATTATCAAAATAATATAGGGAAAATACCTAGCACAGAATCGCACAGAATCTGGAACATAGAGGCAACTAAGTGGTGGCCATTGTCACTATTATTTTAAAAAATAAATCATAAGGTATGTCTTTGCTGTTTTCAAGACTGGGCAAGTACACCACTAGAAAGTAGTTCTCAAATGTAACGGAGCATGAAAATGATCTGATGAACGGGTTTTAAATACAGATTCCCAGGTCCCTTTAAGTCAGATTATCTGGGGATGTAAGACTTTTAAATCTACATTAAAAAAAAAAAATCTCCCTAGCTTCTTCTGATGCAGATGGTCCATGGACTCCCACAAGGGAACCACTGCCCTAGTAAATTTTTCATTGAGGACTTGAAATGTTAAGAAGCCATTATATTTTATCAGGAAAAAATACATATATAATCATATATAATATCTATATCTATATCTATATCTATATCTATATCTATATCTATATCCATCTCAGATATTCCTTGCCATGACCAAACCTTAGTCAGGCTCCTGAATCCGCTAAGTCCAATTATGCACTTCCCTGAAAAATTTGGTTCCATGTAACAACTAAGTCAGTTTAGTGAGAGCCTTTCATCCTCCTTATCTGATCACCCTCTGTATGTATCCTAGCAGATTCTTCACTCTTTGCCATCCCCTAGGTGATGTCTGATCATCCGGGCCTGTCTTCAGCAAGAATCCTGTTAGATTGGTTTAAGCCAAGGATCCCATTATTACTGATAATTCCTCTTAGTAATTTTCCATCCACTACCCCTCCCCCGCCCCCCTGCTCTTGGCTATAAATCCCCACTGTCCATGCTGTATTTGGAAGTGAGCTTAGTTCTATACTGCGGTCTCTTATACCCTACGGCAACAGTCCTGAATAAACTCTGTTTTTACTTCTCTAACTATTGTTCAGCTCTAGTTTTGCTTTGGCACATACATGTGTATGCAGGCATGTGTACAGACAGCCACGTTTCTAATTTTCAATGGCTGCTTCTTAGGGAGAAAGACTTTTACCTTATAGGCATTTAAAAAAATTTTTTTAACGTTTATTCATTTTTGAGAGACAGGCAGAGCGTGAGTGGGGGAGGGGCAGAAAGAGACAGAGACACAGAATCTGAAGCAGGCTCCAGGCTCTGAGCTGTCAGCACAGAGCCCCAGGCAGGGGTCGAACCCATGAACGGTGAGATCACGACTTGAGCTGATGTCAGACGCTCAACCGACTGAGCCACCCAGGCGCCCCTGCCTTATAAGCATTTTTAAATTACCATCCTGAACTACAATGAGTGACCAAAGCCAATAAACCTCTCAAAAAATTTAGCAGGAAATCCTTTAGACATAAAAACTTGTAATCTCAATACTGCAATGTGTTCATTGACTTCTGTAGGATGGAAAATATCAGATGCTACTCATTTTTGAAAAACTGATCTGAAAACTAGCCTTTGTGCTCAAAGAGAGAGAGAGACAGACACAGAGACAGAGAGACAGACAGACATAGAAAATACTGAAAAAGTGAAAAAATTTCTGAAATTCCCCAGGATGAACCTCAAAGTCTCTTGTGTGCCTCACACTCCCCCACCGTGAACACCATACTCAGAGCTTGACTGTATACAAATGTTTGCACCATTTCATTAAAAGACTAGAGGGGAGCCCTGGGAGCTCCCTATAAAGGAGGTTTCCTGTAAGGGAAAACAAGGGAGATCCCCTCTGTGACAGGGGAGGCCACTCGAGTCAATGGGAAGCTAATTGCCTTTGGGTGTAGGGGTGTTGGCTACAACCTAGGGAGAGACATTTTTACTGATGCTTCAGTCTGACCTGTACCTATATTCTTAAATTTGAATAATTTAGAGGAAAAACTCTTTCATTCTCTCCTTTGATTCACCATCTTCAGGGACAGTCTATCAGGAAAGCTGAGTCCTCAAACCTCAGAGATTTGGGAGACTGAAAGAAGGCTGCAGAAAACAATTCTATCCCACCTGTGCAAGCATAAAAACAGTGACATTCATTCTTTATCTCCCTTCGTCTCTCAACCATAGAAAAAGATGAACCGACTGGGCCCGCTAACGTTTTTCAGAGCCCCACAGCTTTAAAGGGCAAGTCCCCAGAGCGTATGCCTAAGATTAGGATAGACTTATGGGATACTTGCTCCTTTTAAAATTTTGATAGGCTGAGCAATGCTAATTGTCAGAATTCATGGGTCTCATCCATCACTGACCAGCTACATTAGGATGATTATGGTTCGATTATAAGTAACAAAGGGACAGAGACTTTCATGTGACGTAGAGAATGACAGGATTGTTAGTTAACAATCCGCATAGCAAGACAGTTCCACACAATTTTGCAGACATGGCCCCTGATACACACACAAATGGGTAAAGGAAACAACATCTCCTGGAAAAGCCATGTTATAAATGAAGAAAGTAGATATAAAAATTAAGTGAAACTATCCTGCTGACCAGTGTCTTCCAAAAAAGTGCCCGCCCAGCACAGTGCCTGGTATATAGGGGTCACAACAACGATCTACCAAAGGAATTAAGACATGATTTGAGCTATGGAAAATGCACTGGGGAAAAAAATACTGTCAGGAAGGTACCTATGCATTTTTTCTGTCTCTTTTTCCTCTTCTGTACTCTTTGTATAAGTTTTCTAAAATAAGCGCATATTTCTTTTATAATTTCGAAGAGCAAATAAATATAAGGGCAAACAAGGCCTTTCTGTTTCTAATTTCTCAGTTTTCCCAGCTGAAAGCTTTGAGGTCTATTTCCCTATTGTTGGGAATTACTTTCATATTTTATCCCCTGAAGAAACATTTTTTTCCAATATTGAAAATACAGCTCTAAGGGGGGGGGAAATGCCCTTTTGCTTGGAAAGCTTCAGGTCAACTAAGCAAGTTAAGATCGGACTTAACAGAAAACTTCAAGTAGGTTTGACAGTAACCTAATAGGAACAAATAAGTGAACCAGGAAAATCTGTCCACAGTAGGAAATGACAAGACTTCATTAGGTTAGTGAGCTTCTGTAACATTTACTGCCTTATTTTTTTTATTTTTTTTAATTTTCTAATATTTATTTCTGAGAGTGAGAGAGAGAAAGAGACAGAGTGTGAGCAGGGGAGGGGCAGAGAGAGAGGGGGACAGAATCCGAAGCAGGCTCCACGCTGTGGGCTGTCAGCAGAGAACCCAATGTGGGGCTCGAACTCAGGAACCAGGAGATCATGACCTGAGCTGAAGTCGGGCGCCCAATCGACTGAGCCACCCAGGCACCCCTTCCTCGTTTTTGTTTTAAGCAGGCATCACGCCCAGTGCAGAGCCCAATGTGGTGCTTGAACTCACTATGTTGAGATGGAGACCTGGGCTGAGATCAAGAGTCAGATCCTCAATGGACTGAACCACCCAGGCACCCCCATTTACTTCCTCATTAGCCTTAACTGGAAGGGCTGATGAACCCTTTACAGACTGGCTAAGGTTTGCCTGCTAATCTGTAATTTGCAGTTAATCTGTATTCATTCATTCCATCACTTGTGCATTGTCATCACACACTTATCCATCATGGCGCTCTTGTATGAGGCTGGTTGAAGTTCAGGCCAAATTCGTGGCAAAGAAAAGACTCCTCAAGTTCTTCCCATCTCAAAAGATTTTATGAACAGTGCCGACTTTTCCTTAAAGTGAAAGAATCTCATCAATCACAAAACCTAGGCTTCAATAGGCAGAGCTCCTCAGCAACTGAAACGCCCTTGTGGAGAGCACATATGGCAGCTACAGAAGGCTCTGGAGATCAGGACCATCATGTGAAGTGCTAGGGATAGAGAATCTTCCATTTATGGTAACAAGCTCTATTTACATCTGTATAGAAATTGCTAAAATCCATCCATAGCTTTGATCACTTTGATCTCTGTGACTACCCTCTCCAGTAAATATGGCGGAGTGTCTCATCCCCCTTTTACAGACAGGTATGTTGAGGATCCCAGAAATGGGGTGAGTTACCTTCCTTCACACTGTTTGCTGGGAGGCAACCGAGGAGGCCTGGAACAGGGCTCAATTTCCTTTCAATAGGGCACGCTGCCTTTATATGCCCTGCAGGAATTTACAGAGCCAAAATGCTCACACCTATGGCACAGAGACATTTTCAAACGTCACTGGCACTAGGTGAACAGTCTCCAGTAACTGATCCAACTTGATGTGTCCATGGGCAAGTGATTTTCTGTTAGACATCATCATCATTAGCTTTCAACAGTTACAATTCTTGTCCCTTTAGCCCAGAAAAACCGACAGCGAAGCTGTTCAGGCAGTTCTGATCCAACTTTCACAGATCCAGGAGGCTTGGTGTTTCCATGTAAGGTTCAGTAAAGCGTACAGACAATTGGCCGTGGGGTGGCACTGAATGGCTGACCCTTTGGAGGTTTGCTGTTCCGTTTTGTCATCTGGCGGGCAGCTCTCAAGCAATTACCCGTGGCCACTTAGTGACAGTATTAGGAAAGTTAAGTTGGGATCGCTCCCAACTCCTAATTTACCTCAATAAAAATTGAAAGTTAAAAAGAAAACTAGCTTGGCTGCAGTCTCTAAGTGTTTTTTGAAAGGCACAGCTGGGGCAGGTGGGTGTGAAGGAAGCCATCAGACGGAGAACTTAGATTAGCCGGAGATGCCGGGGGTGGACTTGGTGTTGCCCCACGAGCTGTTTCCAGGGGGCAAAGGAGCTAAGAGTTTTAAGATGTGTCAGTGGACAGTTTGTGCTCATCCAGAGAGTGCTTCTCTTTGTTCAGACTAGACCCTGTGATCTCTGCCCTGTTCGGGCATGTTTTCTTCACTCTCCTTGGATACTACATCTTAAACCCTGGGCCATCAACGTAAAACTGCAGGACTCTATTTTGTACCATCAGGAAATTCTTATTTCTACGTGTGATTATTCAGGCCGCTACAACTAAAAGGCCAACTTATCTTTTTTTTTTTTTTTTTTTAATGTTTCTTCATTTATTTTCAGAGAAAGAAAGAGAGAGAGACAGAGCGTGCGAGCAGGGGAGGGTCAGAGAGAAGGAGAGAGAGGAAAGAATCCCAAGCAGGCTCTTCCTGCCAGCACAGAGCCTGTTGCGGGGCTCAATCTCACGAACTGTGAGGTCATGACCTGAGCCAAAATCAAGAGTCAGACTTTTAACCGACTGAGCCACCCGGATGCCCCAAAGATCAACTTCATCTCAATTTTTAATCCTGAAGGCCGCTTATTTGGTTTTATAATTATGTTTGATTTCAAGAACTGTATAGCAACTATAATAAAAAAGAAAAAAAAAGAAAAAAGTAGGAGGGACAGACCCATCCACTATGCTACCTGCCCCAGCTTTTGCTTTTCCTCCATTACTTTCTTCTCAGGGGATTTAAAAAAAAAAAAAAAAGAAGTCTTCCATCAACGATGCTGAATATTTCATGGCACTGGGCTTCAGCACTCCAGCCATGATAAAGTGGCTGGCTTTTGGAGGGTGACTATGGGTTTTGAACATGAGTGAATACCAGAAGGATCCCAGAAATCCTCAGCTGGCAAACGTTGAGCCACTTCCCCACCCTAGCGCACTGTATGCTCTCCCACCTCCCATGGCTGGCTTCCAAGAATTCTTGACGTTGACAATTAGCTCAGCTCCTTATAATTTAAGCAAGACTTAATTTAAACAAATGGTTCAGTTGCCATCTGGGAAAGGCCTGGCAGAGAGTTAGAAAAACCCCCTAAAATGTTTAGTCTGTTTTACCCTGCATTTTCCTAATATTTTGCTTTATGTGTCTCTTTCTGGTTAGCAGCCATTATGGAGTCTTCATTCTCTCCTTGCCCACTTTTACCTGTTCAGCTTGAATTTCGGTACTCTTTTCTTTCCTCTCTAGCTTCTCCTTCTTTGCATCTATTTCTTCCTTCCCTTTCTGATGAGCAAGTAGTGTAGCATGCAGCACAGACCCACTGGCTTGGTAAGGAAGGGTCCCATGGGAAGAGTTGCTTACCTGTTCTTGTCCACCCCGGGCAGCAGAATCTTAATAAGTAGGTAGGGGAGGTACAAAAGTATTAACTTAGAGTGAGAAGTGAAATCACAACCGGTTACAAATTTTAAAAAGCTGAGACATGCTAGAAGCAAAGTAAGGAAAGCAAAAATAAACAAGTGGCCTCTGTGCAGTAAAGGAAAGCATCCACAATATAAAAAGGGAGGCTCCTGAATGAGAGAAAATATTTGCAAACCGTGGCATCTGATAAGGATTAATATCCAAAATACATTAAAAACTCCTGCAACTCAAAACCAAACGATCCATTTTCAAAATGGGCTGAGGATAGATATTTTCCAAAGAGGACATACAGATGGCCAAGAGACATGAAAAGGCGCTCAACGTCACTCATCGTCAGGGAAATCTGAGTCAAAACCACAATGAGCTATCACCTCACACCTGTCAGATGACGGTCATCAAAAAGACAAGAAGTAACAAGTGATGGCCAGAAGGAAGTGGAGAAAGGGAACTCTCATACACTGGTGTGGGATGTAAACTGATGTAACCACTACAAAAAACAGCATTAAGATTCCTTGAAAAATTAACAATAGAATAACCATGTGACTCAGCAATTCCTTTTCTGGGTATTTATCTGAAGGAAATGAAAATGCTAACTTGAAAAGATGTATGTACCCCCATGTTTATTATAGCATTATTTACAATAGCCAAGACATGGAAACTACCTAAGTATCCATTGATGGATGAATAGATTAAAAAATGTGGTGTGTGTATGTGCGTGCATATAATGAAATATTATTCAGCTATTAAAAAAAGGAAATCTCGTCATATGATAAAATGGTTGGACCTTTAGGGCATTATCTACTAAGTGAAATAAATAGACAGAGAAAGACAAATACCATATAATTTCTCTTATATGCAGAATTTTAAAAAAGAAAAAAGAAAAAACAAAAAAACAAAAACCCTGAACTCCTAGATACAGAGACAGATTGGTCGCTGCCAGAGGGGGGGAATGGAATGCGGGTAAAATTGGCAAAGGGAATTAAAAGGTACAGACTCCCAGTCATAAAATAAGCAAGTCAAGGGGATCTAATGTACAGCATGGTGATTATAGCTAATAATACTGCATTGTGTGTTTGGAAGTTGCTAAGAGAGTAGATCTTAAAAGTTCTCTTATTATAAGAAAAAAAAAAATTAACTATTTGTGGTTATGGATATTAACTAGACTTATCGTGGTGATCATTTTGCAATATATATACATATCAAATCATTACGTTGTACACCTGGACCTAATATAATGTTATACATCAATTATATCTCAATAAAAAAATTAAAAGCTGGCAAATACCACAAACATCACAAAATCCAGAGACAGAGCATTATATATACATAATTTATATATAATAGTTAAAATAAAAATGTATTGTATATAATATATATTAGTTGACCAGCCGATCATGATTTTTTCCTGTATTTTAGGCTGTGTACCTTTTATATAATAATGATTTTGTCATACCAAATAGGAAAAACTCATTATTCTTAAGGTCATGTGAAATTTTAAGATGGTTGTCAAATTTAGGGAAACTCTATCACCTTTTTAAGTGTAAGTCTTAAGATTTCAAGTAGTAATAATTTTTAATGCTTTAAATTGAAGCCACTTATGAATTGGTATTTGATAGATGTCCATATGGTGGCCCATTATGAATTGTTTTTTTTTTTCTTCATTTTTCCCCATTTTTTAATTTGAGTACCATTGACGTACAATGTTACATTAGTCTCAGGTATGCAACATAGTGATTCAACTTCTCCATGCGACATGCTAAGCTCACCACAGGTATAACTACGATCTGTCCCTATACAAGGCTATTACAGTAACATTGACTATATTCCCGATGCTGGGCCTTTTATTCTTGGGCCTTATTCATTCCCTAACTAGACCCCAAATCTCCTGCTCCCCTTCACCCATCCCACTCCCCCCACCCTTCTCTCTGGCAACCATCAGTTTGTTCTCTGCATTTACAAGTCTGATTCTGCTTTTTGTTTGTTTATTCATTTGTTTTGTGTTTTAGATTCCACATATAAGTGAAATCATATATGGTATTTGTCTATTTCTGTTTAATTTTTTTTTTTTTAATCTCAGACAGGATACAACTTCTGCTTTGATCTGGCACCAGTGAGAACTCAATTTTCTACCTACAGTATTAAAGTTCTGATGACTGCACGCGTTTTACACAGATTAGCTTCTGGCTTTGTATGTCGCAACCCTAACTCTCCTTCACTACAGACACACTTTGGTCTTGGGCAACTTTGCTTTACAATGTCAGGTGGGGAAGCATAATAGACCAGAGGTATTAAAGGCCCTTCCAACTCTAAGAAAATCAGCAAAATTTTGTATAACTTATTCCTACGTGAAATACTTGGGAACCAAATAAGTATATCCTATGAAATCCAAGCCAACTCTATCTGCAATTAACTTTCCTTTAGCTGGATCACCAAAGTGACCGTTACCACCTCCAACGCCACCAGATGCAAAAAATCATGGGAAGAAAAGTTGAAGAGGAAAAAGAGAATGGTTCTGATGACAGTTAAAACATTTTTCAAATTTTACAAAAGCATGTCACATGTGAACACATTCCTAGGTCATGCCTAGGGCCTTGGAAGGAGCCGTGCAAATGCACAGCTCTAAAGCTTCCATTTTATTTGCTTTCCTACAGTTGAGTAACACTGAGCCTTCAGCTTTATCAGCTCCGCCATGCATCTGCTTCTGCTACAGAAAAAGTTTAACTTGTGTTATTGTTTTTGAAACAGAAAAAAGCTTAAGGAACAAGAGACACCTTATTCTGTAGCAAGGACTGCATTCAGTTGCTTCTACATATTTATGTAGATAAAAATAATAATGTTTATACACTGGCTGTCCGTACAGACGCGGCTATTGAATAGCATTTCATGCCCACCGACAATGAGAGGCACACGGTCGCAGGGAGAGGGAGGGTAGCTTGCTGGGCCAAGGCACTGGTGAGGCAGGGCTGAGCATGTGCGAATCACTCCAGTTCAGACCCCAGGCAATTCCAGCCTTGCTTTGGGTCCCCAACATTGCCTAAGATGTGGAGATAACCACCATCGGATCTTTGGCAAGCGACTCCCTTCAAAACAAAACAAACCAAGAAACCCAACGACAGTGAGGCCAGCAACCTACCTCTTTCATCTCACCCAAGAACCTCATCCTTTCTTTGCCAAATCCAGCGACCCAGCAGACAGAAGAAAACAGAGTTCTTTTTTGTTGTTGTTGACTGGGTGGACAGGCACATCAAATTCTTTTTATCGTACATGTCCCTCTATAACGGGTTCTGATGTCATGTGCCTGGTCTCGCACTAAGAAACCAGTACAAACTCTTCCACAGCAGATTAGAGAACATGGTCTGCTCCAAGAGGGTCCTCGCGGGTGGTCCACAACTGAACATGGGGAACAGTGAAGGGGGGTAGGTGTTCCTTTGTTCAGTGGGTATGTTCTTTGCTTTCAGAAACTGTGCTCTTTGTGTTTTCTGACTCCAGAGAGTAGAAGGGAGAACCCCAAACACCAACTAACGTGTAGAAATGAAATAGAACATCGCAAGGCCTTTCCCCGCAACTATTTCCCACTCTAGTTTCCCTAACAAAACAACATCCAAGAATCAAAAAACATAATTTGCCAACTCATTCATAAATATCCACTCACAAATATTTCTCAAATGCCAGCATAGAAGATTTAGTAGTGCACAGGGCTAAGTTCTTGTCCTTGTGGACACGATATGCTAGTAGGGGAGACCCTAAGCTGGGAATGAGAGAAGAGCTCAGTGAGCCCTGGGGGATGGTAGAAGGTGAGAAGGAGAAGTAGCCTGGGTTACAGCCACTAGAGTTTTGAGGACCACCATTAGGGCTTTAGATTTTATTCTAATCCATTGCAAATTTGGAATGGCATGATCTGACTGACATTTTAGAAATGTCAGTGCAAATGCACACCGACTACAGCCGCTGTGCTGGGAATGGACTGTAGGGGGTGCCCAGAGCCAGGGAGCTCTGGAGGCTCCTGGAATAAATGCCAAGGTTGCTGAAGGTGGCTTGGTCGGGTGGTTGCTGTAAACCTACCTGTGTGCAACAGTACAAAGAACTGAGAACTAACTGATACACATAAATGACTAGTGTTTGGTCAAATCTGGACCCAAAACCCCTGCCAAGGTCTGCAGTGGCCTCCAAGTTAAATCTCCAGTGTTTGTTGTGTCTAGTTCTAATCTTAAATCTGCACAGCTCACGTGTCATCCCATCAGGGGTCAGACTGGCAGACCAAGAACCCGTGCTTCCCTTATCCATTTATACAAACCACACAGAGGATTGCAAAGCTTTTGGGGCCACACAGACCTAGGATAGAGTTGACGCCCTGCCACAGATAAGCAGAGACTGTGGATAAATTTCTTAACCCGGAAAGTCTCAGTTACCCCAGGTTGGAAATGGAGAAGCTGATGCTGTCAAGTCGTAAAGAGGAACAAATGAGACCATTATGTAAGTAAGGGCTTAGCAGAGTAGCAGGCATTCGGTAGTAATTGAATCCAAAATGGTGGTGAAAATGGCCACTTTCTGCCCTTTGGAGGAAAAATGACTTCTGTAATTTTCTAATTACCCAGGGAAACATCTTTTGAAACAGTACCCAGATTCCTGGCCCATCTCCAGGAAATTGATTTCATCCGACCGAGTCTCTTAGTGTTTTCCAAAGTAAGGAAGGTACCAATTGTGACATCAGAGGGGCTTGTTAAAAATGCAGGTTCCCCAACAGGGAACTGCAAATCACAACCACAAGGAGGTATCACTTCACACCTGTCACAATGGCTAACGTAAAAAAAACACAAGAAAGAACAAGTGTTGGGAGGATGCGGCGGAAAAGGAACCCTTGTGCGCTGTTGGTGGGAAGACAAAGTTGTGCAGCCACTGTGGAAAACAGAACGGAGATCCTCAAAAACTTAAGAGTAGAATCACCACATGATCTGGTAATTCCATTACTGGGTATTTACCCCCCCCAAAACCAAAAGCACCAATTCAAAAAGACATATGCACCCATATGTGTATTGCAGCATTATTTACTAATGGTTAAATTATGGAAGCAGCCCAAGCGTCAACCATAGATGGATAAAGAAGTGGTATATATACAAAGGAATATTATTCAGCCATAAAAAAGAGTGAAATCTTTCCATTTGCAACAACACAGATGAGGTTAGAGTAAGTCAGCGAAGTAAGTCAGAGAAAGACAAATACCATATGATCTCAGTCATATGTGAAATTTAAGAAACCAAACAAATGAACAAAGGAAAAAAGAGACAAACCAAGAAACAGACTTTGAACTCTAGAGGATGAACTGATAGTTACCAGGGGGGAAGTGGGTTGGGGGATGGGTGAAATAGGTGAAAGGGATTAAAAGTACACTTCTCATAATGAGCACTGCGTAATGTATAGAATTGTTGAATCACTAAATTGCATACCTGAAACTAATGTAACACTGTAATGTTTTTTAAAATGCAGATTCCCATTAGTTCCAAATAGAAATTCTCAGGTGAGGGGCAGGGATCTGCATTTAAAGCTCCTCACAGGGTGGTGGTGTCTGGGGAATTCCAGGGAGAAGGGACCCCCAGACCTCACCTGACTAGACAAGTTTGATCCAATTTCATCCATTCTGTGAAAAAAGGCCCCTCTACCTCCATGCGGCGACCACAGGAGGCTCACGTGCTGGTGGGAGCAATTCTTCACTCTAGGGAACATTTCAGTCGTTTCGTGCCCCCTTCCCCCACCCCCGGGCCAAGTCTGCCCTTCACAGCCTCCAGGCGCTCACTTTCCCAACCACAGTGACACCTGCTGAGGCAAGACGGTACGTGCGAGCTGGGAACCTGGCTCCTTGGCCGAGCATCCCCGCAACTGCGTGGGGCAGGGGGGCCGCACGGGGCCAGGGGTGCAGGACAGTCGCCCGGCCTATGGACACTGGAGGCTGCTGCCCGGGGCGGGGGCGGGCTAGCGGAATTTCAGAGTAGAGCCCCTCTGGCTGCGGGATCTCCCAGGAAGACTGCTTCTTTTCGGAAATCAAAGGAGCAGCGCCCTCCAGCGCCCACCAGGCATAGCGTTTGTCGGAGAAGGAGCTTCGTGGAAACGGAAGGAGGCGACAGGTCCAAAAGGAAAAAAACCGCTTCAGTCCGCCAGTGCTCCCAGCCAGCCAGGCCCGGGAGTGCTAGCACTCCCCCTGTTTCTGGGTGTCTCTGTGCCCGGCTCTGGTCCATCCGACCTACATTCCCGTCCTGTGGCGAGAATTCCACGGGAGGACAGAAAACACTAGGCAGAGTGGGCAATTTCCCAGCTCAACCACTGGGGAGGCGGATAAACAGGGGACAGAGGGAGGGGAGGGAGATCCAGAGTACTTTCTTGGAAAAGTTTAATCCAAGAAGAGGGCAGCAGGAGGGGAGGGCAGTGTGCTGCTGAAAGAGAATCCTCGTGCACCACACGTCCCTTCCTGCCTTTCCACACCCACGCTCCCATTCTCTCCCTGCCCCCACCGGGTCCCACAGCCCACTGCCTGGACGCAGAGGACTTGATTTTGACATCTCTCTCACCTAGGGTATGTAGTGGCTCTGCCTGCTCTAACAAATCCCATAGATGACGTGGCTTAATAGAAATTTATTTCTCAGTGTGCTTGGGTGGCTCCGTTGATTAAAAGTCCAACTTCAGCTCAGGTCATGATCTGGCAGTTGGTGAGCTGGAGTCCTGCATTGGGCTCTGTGCTGACAGCTCAGAGCCTATAGCCAGCTTCTGATTCCGTGTCACCCTCTCTCTCTCTCTCTCTGCCCCTCACCAACTAGTGCTCTCTCTCTCTCTCAAAAATAAAAACACTAAAAAAAAGAAAAGAAAAGAAAAGAAAAGAAAAGAAAAGGAAAGAAAAGGAAAAGGAAGAAAGAAAGAAAGAAAGAAAGAAAGAAAGAAAGAAAGAAAGAAAGAAGAAAGAAAGAAAGAAAAAGAGAGAGAGAGAAAAAAAATTTTATTTCTCATGGTTCTGGAGCCTGGAAAGTCAGGGATCAGAATGGGGTTCTGGTGAGAGCCCTCTTCTTGGTTTGCAGACTCAAGTCTTCTTGCTAGAGCCTCACAGGACAGAAAGCAGAGGGGGATTAAGCTGTGTCTTCTCAGAAGGGCACTATTCTGGTTCATGAGGGCTCTACACTGATGACGTCATGACATCTTCAATCCCTGCCCCCTGCAAATGCCATCACATTAGGAACCGGGGCTTCAATACCTGAATGGGGGGTGAAGGGTGACAGAAACATGCAGTCGGTAAAAGGGCTCAGGACATCTTGCGGATCCTGAGATAGAAATAGTATGAAGCTAGTACCCTTTGCCTTACATATATTATCACCTTCCGCTCCCTCCATTGTCAGCTCTACGGGATAAGGGACCTCATAAAGGTTTCTATTCCCTGTGTTTTATTTCCTGTTGTGCCCCGGTGCCTGGCACATAGTAGCTGCTTAATACGTATCTGTTCAGTGAACTGTTCTAAGACCCACTAATTTGGGGCTGACTCTGTGCTAGGTGCTGTTGTAAGATCTTTCCATGCAATCAACTCACTCATTACTCAGAACCACCCTAGGAGACAAAGTTTCCAGGCAAGTGAAGCCAGGCACCTCATCAATAATGTGCATAAGGTCATGCCCTAGCAAGGGGAGAAGCTGGGGTCAGACCCAGGTAACCTGGTTCTAGAGTCTTCGTGGCTCACCGGGGCCCCACACTGCCTCCTGTGAATGAATGAAGGGATCAAAATTTAGGTTCTCTGGAAAAGGTATAGGCTTTTGGGCTGCAAAAGTTCTGAGTAACAAGGACCCTTCTGACTTAGTGCTGGGGAAGAACTGGAGCTCCTAGGGTGTCCAGGCTCTGCAGACAAATGCTCTGGAACCTTACCCACAGGAGTGAACCCCTAGCAGCTTTTTACCATGCTCAGGGCTGTCTGTGGCAGTGGTTCTCAACTTTGCACCTTAGCATCACCTCTAAGAGACTTCAAACAAACAAACAAACAAACAGACAAAAATCCAGTGGAGCAGGTCACCCCCCACACTAACACAATCAGAAGCTTCAACAGTGGGGGGTGCATGGGGGGCACAGTTGCTTAGGCATCTGACTCTTGATTTCCGCTCAGGTCATGATCTCACGGTTCGTGGGATTGAGCCCCACCTCGGGCTCTGTGCTGACAATGTGGAGCCTACTTGGGATTCTCTCTCTTCTCTCTCTGCCCCTTCTGTGCACATTCTCTCTCCCGAAATAAATAAAGTTAAAAAAAAAAAAAAAAGCAGCAGCTGCTTCAGGGGTAAATCCCAGTCATCAGTTCTGGCCTTCTGAATATTTCCCAGGTGATTCCAATACAGAGTCAAAGCTGAGGACCTGGAGGGGGAGAGGGGTCTGCAGGGAAGCTAGAACCATATTCTCAGAGTGTAGCCACCGATCACATGACTCAGAATCCCTGGGTTTGCTTGTCAACAATACACATTTTTGGGTCCCCTCCAGATTTATCGAATTGAAATCTCTTGGTGTGACCCACAGGATCTACTCAAAAGCATAACCAAAACTTCCCCTTGATTTTTATGCCCTCGGAAACCTGAGAACCGCTGGGACAGTGGTTTTCTTTTTGGTTTTAGAGAGAGAGCTCGGGGTGGGGGCAGAGAGAGAGAGAATCTTATGCAGGCTCCATGCTGAACTCAGGGCTCAATCCCACAACCCTGGGGTCATGACCTGAGCGAAAATCAAGAGCTGGGTGCTCAACTGACTGAGCCACCCAAGCACCCCTAGAGCACGGGTTTTTAAAGTGCCTGCTAGCAGCAGCAGCAGCATCCAGAACTTGTTAGAAATGCAAACGCGTTGGCCCCAACCCAGACCTCCTGCCCCGGAAACTCTGGGGGTGGGTCCGGCAGTCAGGGTCCAATGCGCCCCGAGGTGAAGTAGGTTCTTGCCAAAGTTGGAAAACCACTTCCTTGGGTAATGGGCCTCAGATCCTAATCCCAGCTTGGTCACTTCCTGGGAGCGTGGCTCTGCGAAGGTTGTTTATTTTCCCTGTGCTTCAGTTTCTTAATCTGTTGGGGCAAGAGAGGTGTGATTGTTTGAATTGTGTCCTTCCCGTGCAAATTTCTATGCTGAATCTTCACCTCCAATACCTCAGAATGTGGCCTTGTGTGGAAGCAGGATCACTGCAGACGTAGTAAGTTAAGATGCGGTCGTACGGGAGTAGGGTTGGTCCCTACTCCAGGGTGACTGGTGTCCTTATAACACAGGAACATTTGGATGTAGACAGCCCTTCAGCAACAAGTCACGTGAAGAACAGTGCTATGCTCCCACTAGCCAAGGAAGCACCAAACACGAAGACCCAGAATGGCGCATTTTTCCCCAGCGCCTTCCAGGGAAGCATGGCCCTGCCCACACCTTCATTTTGCAAGTTCGATCGCCAGAACTGTGATACAGCACACTTCTGCTGGGGAAGCCGCGCAGTTTGTGCTACTTTGGTATACCTCCCCCAGCAAACTAATACGGGGGTATTTGGGAGGAGGCACAGAGCACAATGCCTGCTGCTAGTGGCTTCTCAACAAATGTTCAATTTCATTGTTATTCAAAAGGAATGGGATTCTGTACACTGCCTCCTTAAGTAGGAATTACATCTGAGGAACGGGAAAAGGAACAAAGCAAGACATTCCACCCGGTGGACTGAGGCTGGAGCGGGGCGGGAGAGGTGGTGCACGCCAGGCCTACTTGGCCCTGGCCGGAGGCTAAGAAACACTGGACAGATGGTCATCAATTCTGGTTACCCCTGATCTGGACACGAACCAAATGAGGGATCCAGAGGCAATGGTGTGTTCAGCTCTGACGTAGCTCTCCTCATCTCGAAAGCGCTCTCTATGGAGGCTTCCATTGCCTTCCATGAATTGTCCCAGCCCTTCCAGGTCAGAAGCATCCTTGACATGGGGACCAGAGTCCATTGCCAATCCCCTGATCTACTCAAACCCTCCAAAACTGCCTCTGTGTGTGTGTGTGTGTGTGTGTGTGTGTGTGTGTGTGTGTGTACGTGCGGGTGCTCATTAAATCACCTGAAATGGCAATAAATGAAGCAGAACAGAAAGTTCCCTTTCCTCAACACTCACCGCACAGCTACCTGGCTGCTAGTTAGACAATGCCACCCTGAAATAGGAGCCCAACCTCTGTAAGCAGTAACTTCTTTTACTTCTATTTGTCTGCCAGAGCGAAAGAAGGAGCGGAGTGTGTGTGTTACCTAAGCCTTTGGGCTTCCACTGCCTTCCTGCCAGCCCCCTCATATCCAATGCCAGGCACTGGCAATCTGAAGGTCGTCTTACAAGAGACTGCGCCCCGGTGGCTGGCAAGCCAGGTTTATCAGGGAGTGGGGTATCATGCAATCTCTTTTTAAAGACTGTACCATTTCTCGCAAGTCACTGAGGAGGTGGAGGTCATCTGAGAAGAGTCATCCCTCGATGGGAGCTGCTCTGTGCCAAATGGAATCTTCCCAGCAGACTGGCATCTACTGCTCTCTTAGGACCTGTGCAATTTCATGGCAAGTTGGAGCAAGTGATTGGGCTCCAGTCATACCGTGGCATCCCAAGTATGACCTCAGGCCAGCTGTTAGTTGGCCTCAGTAGTTATACTGAGAGGGCTCTGCTCCAATAGGAAGCTAGCACTCCAGCCAGCTGCAAAATTTAAATTAAAACCCCCCACCCACATTTTACCCAGTTCTTGAATATCCTCCTTTCCCTTCAGGCAGCAAGAGAAGTCAGGGACACTGGTTTCAGGGAAGAAAAGAGTGCTGTGTGAGCTTGGGCAATTATGTGACCTCTCTGAATTTGGGGGCTTTAGTTTTTCTTCTTTAAAATGGCATTCCTCATGAAGTTGTGAAAAGTCAAGATTATGTATATGAAGTGGTTTGTGAACAATAGAGAATGATACACATGTAAGCACTGTATATAGTAGAGCAACTGATTATGGCCTTGTAAACATATTTTGCCTGTAAGGTCAGGGTTCCCCGACCTTGCACAAGTCTTTAAAGAATACAGTTGAGGGGGCGCCTGGGTGGCGCAGTCGGTTAAGCGTCCGACTTCAGCCAGGTCATGATCTCACGGTCCGTGAGTTTGAGCCCCGCATCAGGCTCTGGGCTGATGGCTCGGAGCCTGGAGCCTGCTTCTGATTCTGTGTTTCCCTCTCTCTCTGCCCCTCCCCCATTCATGCTCTGTCTCTCTCTGTCCCAAAAATAAATAAAAAACGTTGAAAAAAAAATTTAAAAAAAAAATAAAAAAAGAATACAGTTGAGGCACGCCTGGGTGGCTCTGTCAGTTAAGCATCCGACTTCGGCTCAGTCATGATCTCACAGTTCTTGAGTTCGAACCCCGCATCGGGCTCTGTGCTGACAGCTCAGAGCCTGGAGCCTGCTTCCGATTCTGTGTCTCCCTCCCTCTCTGCCCCTCTTTCTCTCTCAAAAATAAATAAAACATTAAAAAATTAAAAAAAAAAAAAGAATGCAGTCGAGCTCAACAGGAAAAGTAGCAGACTGAGTAAAGGCAAAGTCAAATGAACTAATAATATTCAATGGGCAGGGATTTATTATACCTTAGGTCATTTAATCCATACAAAACTCAAGTGAGAGAGAAATAACCAAACGGTAAAGCCGAGGTTCTCAAACTTTCTCAGTTCATGGTGCTCTTAGTGCGTCAGCATCCCTAGGAAAAGAAATACCTAGCAGTTCTATTTATTCTGTAGACAGGTTCACACAATTTAATGCGCATTGCTACCCCAACAACCAAGCACCTGTTGGGCCCTGCACAGCTCCTCAGACCTGCCACCTCATTTCTGGTTCCATGTGGACTTGTACACAGTATTATTTTATTCACAGAATTCCTAGATTTGATAGCTGAACACCTAGCTGCATTCCCTAGATTTCACAGCTGTGATTTGATGATCGTCACAAGGAATGTAGTGATTTAATGCTGGAATGGAACAATCTCAAGCCAGGGGTTCACACAGTGGTAGACAGATATTACTGTGCTTCCCTGAAAATTTAAAAATACCCCGAGAGCCCCTGAGAATTCACGGTGATGCCCTAGCGTGTTGAATTCAGTGCACAGTTTGGGAACTGAGATAATACACTCATGATCAAAGTTTGAAGGAACTTCAAGTCAGATCTTCTCAGATTTTAACAGGCACAGGAATGGCTGGTGGAACTTGTTTTAATGTGGATTTTGATTCAGTAGCTCTTGTAGCAGGATTCTTGCACAGAGAGACGTGACACTGAGGCTCTTGTGTCGAGGGAGCAACTTTATTCATCGAACCGGCAAGGGCTCAGTGGGTTATACCGGAAAAACTGAACCCCGATCACAGAGGGGCCTTGCCTTTTGTACAATGTTTGTTCCTTTGTCTCCCACACGTGGGAGAGTCTGAATGGGCGGTCATGTTACAAAATCCTGAGGAATGTGGCGCATGCCCATGTAGCCAGGTTGCCTTCCCTTGTCTTGAGATTTTCACCACATTCCTTAGGGAGGGGCTCCACCACAGCCTGGGGTGGGGTCTGAGAAGCACTTTTTCTAACAAGCTCCTGAGTATGGAAAATGCCACTAGTATCTAACACTAATATGGAACATGCTTTGAGTAGCGAGGGTTTTTTTTCTTTTTTAATGTTTATTTATTCTTGAGAGAGATAGAGCATGAGCGGGGGAGGGATAGAGAGAGAGGGAGACACAGAATCTGAAACAGGCTCCAGGCTCCGAGCTGTCAGCACAGAGCCTAACACGGGGCTCGAACTCACAAACCGTGAGATCATCACCTGAACCAAAATCTGTCACAACCGATTGAGCCACCCAGGTGCCCCGAGTAGCAAGGTTTTATATGAAGCAGTCAGGAAAGATTGGGCAGCCAGTGTAACCATCCAGGTCTCCAAAGCCCATGCTCTTTCCCACAACCATACTGTTTCCCATATAACTAAAACTGTTGGTTAAAATTTTAAACAGATGTTTTGTTTGTTTGTTTGTTTGTTTACTTTGAGAGAGAGGGAGAGACCATGAGAAGGGGAGGGGCAGAGAGAGGGAGGGAGGGAGAGGATCCCAAGCAGAGCCTGGCAAGGCCTGTCACAAACTGAAATCACAATTCGAGCAGAAATCAAGAGTCAGATGCTGAACCAACTGAGCCACCCAGGTGCCCCTAAAAACACCTCTTTGCACCGAAAACATCTCAAGAATTCTCTCTTGACCTTTCGCTCACATCACGTCATCGCCAACCCACGCATATAACAAGAAAAGCTAAGCAAACCAACAACTCTTCTTATATCCATTTGAGAACTGAGGCCACGGGACAAGCCCCCTGCCTCCCACACTGGCGAGACAAACAGATACAGAGAATGGCGACTTACTGAGCAGAAGCGCCGCGGCAGAAACTCCCACCGACACCAGGGCTCTGTCGTCCATCTGTAGCAACACCCAGAGCGTAGCTGACAAGTGGCTGGAGGCCCAGTGCAGGCAAGACGGAGAGTGAAAAATCCAGGGAGGTTTTGGTGAGAGGTACTGTAGCCGGGAGCCCTGTCAAGTTCTCACAAAGAAGATCAGAGAAAAATCCCCTCCTGCTTCTGCAAGGGGGTGGGGGGAAAATAGCCTTTCTTAAATACACCCAGAGAAATCCATTCTTCTCAACAAGGCCTGCCCTCCAGGGCAACTGTTTTCCTAATGAGCCTGGGGGAAGGGAAGTACCCAACTCAGCCTCTTCCAGCCTCCCAGCCTCACCTGAGTGGAAATAAAGAAGCTCTCTTGAAGGTCAAGGCCCAGGGGCACGGAGATCTCACAGTAGGACGATGGAATGCTTCCCTTCCACCAGTGCCTTGTGTCTCACTAGGGCTCCAGTATAACAACCCGGACAGCTGAGAGAACTAAGCATCTCAAGATATTTAAGAAGTCTCTAAGGAAATCCAAAGACCACAGGGGAGACAACAACAAGAACACCACAGGAAAGCTTAGCCTCTAACACCTACAGCTACAGAAAACAGGAGACATAGCCCAATGCTTAGATAAACCCTCACACTAATGGCTTATTTCCCTCAATTCCTTTTTTTAAACTTTTTTTTTAAATGTTTATTTATTTTTAAGAGAGAGAGAGAGAGAGAGAGAGAGAGAGAGAGACAGAGTATGAGTGGGGGAGGGGCAGAAGAGAGAGAGACACAGAATCTGAAGCAGGCTCCAGGCTCCGAGCTGTCAGCACAGAGCCCAATGGAGGGCTCAAACCCACAAACCACATGATCATGACCTGAGCCGAAGTCGGACACTTAACCAACTGAGCCACCCCAGTGCCCCTCCCTCAATTCCTTTTACCCAGTCTGTCATGTGCAGCTTGTAACAAAAAACTAGAAGCCATACTAAAAGACAAAAACCTCACAATGTGAACATGAGCCCCTGGCACATGTTCCACTGTTCCATCAGAAGTCACTTACAAAACACAAGTTCAAAACTAAAATTATTGAGAATTTCAAGATGGAAGCCTCAGAGCTTCACGGGCCCTTTGAAGCACAGGGCTCTGTGTGCCTGCACTGGTCCCATGTCTGCAAAACCACCCTGTATGCCAGATTGAAGACTAGTTAGCATGCATAACCCAGTGGTTGCTCAGAGCTGAACTCTGCTCCAGATCCTAAGGAAAGGATCTAAGGAACTAACTTCTGGAAAGGACTGTGTTTTGAGCAGTCGGCTTACTCTAACAACTCTGTTTCCCTGTAAATCATAATAATGTTCCTGAGCCCACCTCCAGCTCAGCTGGCCCCTGGGAGCCCAATTACTTTCTCGATGGATGCATTCCCTCACCCAGAGGGCAAAGTCATTGCCCTGCCTGTAGATCAGAGCCCCTGTTCCTGCATACGCCCTGCTGTGCTCCATCACCCATGGCAGGGACAGCTACATGACACATACAGACTCAGCTGTTTTTAGCAGGAAACTTACATGAAACTGCGTGGCATCTGCAGAAGCAAATCAATTGAGTGACATTCCTGTAAGATACAGTATTTACTTAAAACAAATCAAAGCTATTTGGTAAGACAAACAATAAAACATAGTTAACATTGTCGCATAGCAAAGAGGAGTTACCTCAAGATCGCTGATATCTTTTCATGACTAGGAGAACAGGAAAGAATTCAGGAAACACTCAACAAAGCCCTGGTCCCACTGGGGATACCCGCTGGCCATCAGATTTTAGACAACAAATCATAGTTCCTGCAGCATGTTGGAAGCAGCACAGCATCCCCGGCTAGGAGAATCCTCCGTGGTGGCTGGCCAGGCAACAGTAACTGTAACAGAGGCAGGTACATTGCTAAATATCATCACAAGTGCCTTGTTGAGGGTGGACCCCAGAAAAATGAAAGACGCTTTAATTCTGCCAAGTTCCAAGATGGATTTAGATACATAGAGGCTGGCTGTAGCTAAACTTTGGTGGTGGGGACAAAAGAGAGCTAGCTGGGAGAGTTTGGTTTTGATCCTGAGGGAGATGCACCAGAGGAACTGAGTGGGAAGGGAAGCCTGCATTATGGGAAAATGGCCAAGGAGGTTGTTTGTTTGTTTGTTTTAATACAGGGATGTCTTGAATTCAGTGTTAAATTGTATGTGTTGCTGTAGTAATAGGATGGTATGAAATACTGATTGGGATCCATTTCTGACTCCAGAGGCTACAACAAAGTGCTGGGATAACAATGGATATCAGCAAAGTGCTCAGATCCTTCAGGTCCACCAGGGTTACCAGCATTCACATGGAATCCATGCAGACAATGAGCTAGACCCAACAAAGTTAACCAACTCCTTCCATGGGCATACAGATAGGCCTGGGCACAGTGAAGGAGTAAGCTTGCACAAAGAAAGGTTTGGTCCTGCTGTGTTCCTGGATGGTAATCTCTGAGCCCTTGGAATGTCCTGCCTGATAGGAGTATATTTGTTTACATGGGGGCCTTGGGTCATACCAGATAGTCTATGCCAATAGTGTGATTTATGCTGGGGACCTTGGACCACATGATATCAGCTTGATATCTAAGGTCTGGAGACTGAAGTCAGTCACATGGGCAGGCAGCCATGCCTACATGACTGACTCCCAATAAAAATCTTGGACACCAAGGCTTAGGTGAGTTTCTCGGGTTAGCAATGCTCTGTGTGTGTCAGCACACATAGTTGCTGAGGGAAGTAAACACTGTCCCATGACGCCATTGGGAGAGGACAAATGGAAGCTCATGCCTGGTTTCTCTTGGACGTTGTTCTATGCACCTCTTCCCTTTACTGATTTTAATTTGTGTCCTTTCACTGAATAAATCATAATAGTGAGTATATTGGCTTTTCTGAGTTCTGTGAGTTCTCCTAGAGAATCATGGAACATGAGGGTGGTCTTGGGGACCTCCTGAACTGCAGCCTGTCCCTTCTTTCCCCCACCAGGTGAATGCAGAGGAAAGAAAGGCTGGAGGAACCGACCATCCCCACCCTCTCTTAGTTCTTCAGGCCCAGATCAGGGGTCCCTTCCCTGCCCTGAGAGGGGTGAAAGTGGACATGAGAGTCAAGCAGTAAAAATGAGCAGGATGGAATTTTTGTAACTGGAATTAGGCCGTTATAGTAACGAAGTGAATGGAAAGGAAGAGTAGGTATGAGATGTGGAGGGAGCCTTCCTGATGCTTGAACAGAGCCCAGGGGGAGGAGTTATTTTTAAAAGTTTCATATTTACACTTTCCCATTGGGAATGCCTCAGTGAAGTTGGCCTTCTCACAGAACCCCTTCTGCACAGCACAGTCGATCTCAACCCCTGACTGTACTTTAGAACCGCCCAATGCACCTGGGCCTTGTCTCCAGAGATTCTAATTTAATTTGTCTGGTCTAGAGGTTTGACATTAAATTTGTTTTTAGTTAGCTTTATTGCTAAATAAGTGACAAACAATGAAATTACTAGTTTGTTGACCTTTGAAAAATGTATACAGAAATATAAATGCTACAATAATCATGATGAAGAATATATCCATCTCCCGGAAATGTGCCTGATTGATCTGCGTGGCTTGCAAACAACATAAATTTATTTTTCCCAGTTCTGGAGGCTGGAAAGTCCAAGATAGAGGCACTAGCAAGGTCAAGGTCTAGTGAGGGCCTGCTTCCTGGTTCATAGCTGGCACCTTCTCTCACATGGTATCCTCACCTGGTGGAAAGGGCTAGTGATCTCCCTGGAGCCTCTTTTTACCAGGCACGAATCCCATTTATGAGGGCTCTACCCTCATGATCTAATCACCTCCCAAAGAGCCCACCTCCTCATACCATCAACTTTTGGGGTTAGGATTCATATAGGAATTGGCCAGGAAGGGGTGGGGCATATTCAGACCGTAGACATTTCCTTGAACATCGGTAGAGTCAGTAACATTCCTTTAACCCCTGGCTTCTGACAAACAATGATCTAATTTCTGTCTGTATAATTGTGCCTTTTCTAGAATTCATATAAATTGAATTATATATCATGTCATCATTGGGTCTAATTTCTTTCACTTTGAAATTCATCCACGTTGTGCTTATCAGTAGTCACTTTTTATTGCTGAATATTTGCCAATCTATGCATATACTGTAGTTGTTTTTTTGTTTTTGTTTTTGTTTTTGCTTCTTTGTTTGTTTTAATCCATTCACCAACTGATAGATATTTGGGTCTGGTCTGAGACCCCTGATTGAAGATTGCAGATTCACTTTTTTCAGCAGGGCAGAACAGCTCAGGTGCATTGCAAGCATGTGAGCCACTAGATGGCGCTCCATGCTCACATTGAACTTGTCAAAATTCAGCACAACCAGACTGTGGGCTTTCAAGGTGCCTGAGCCTTTAGGTACCACATGACCAGAGTCTGAGGTCCACCCTACTTTTAGGGACCTATGAAGGTTTTAAAATTGCTTTTAAAATCAGGAGGAAAAAACGAATATAATACTCCTGGACTTCTGGAATATATTCATTCTTATACCAATATTCTTCCATATATATATAATTTTTTTTTTTTAATGCAGGAAGGGATCCATGAAAGCAAAGTATCCAAGGTCCACAAAAGTCCTAACATGGCCTTGATTATTTCTCTGCATCACATTTAGAGTGTGGATCAAAAACATTATAAAATTTAATACAGTTCCCGGGGTGCATCTCTTGTTAGGAACATCTTTCAAGATGCATGCATTCACAAATTTGCTTCACTCAATAGAATCATTCTCAGTCAAATTCCTCTTGACCTTTACCTCCTAAATATCTCTCCAATCTGTCACCTTCCCCGTATACCCACGCTGCCACCTAAATCCAGGCCACGGGTACCTTTCTCTCGGATTATCACAATAGCCTCGTACTGGCCTCTGTGCTTGCAGTCCCTCTATTAGCAGCCAGAGCACATCCCTTAAGAGCGCTAAGCTGTTAGCCTTCGTGCACTTACAAATATTTCGTGCATAGGATGCCCCTTCCTAGTCATTACCCTCACCTGATAAAATCCACCTCCCCCTTGAATGCCCTGCTCCCGGGCTCCGGCTCTCTGCAGCCTCTCCTGGCTCCTCTCAGCAGTCTGGCTCCCCCATGGGCTGCCTTGGCTGTACCATGTTTGTGTGTTTACATGTCTCCTTTTTCCTTTTTCCTTTTTCATGTTATGAGGTGAGAGTGTAGGTGCGCATATGCATCTGCATGTGCATATGTACGCATGGGACCACATTTACAGAGGAGCCATTAGATGCAGGACTCTGTGCTACCTTTTTTATGTGTCGTTTCAATTAATTTCTCATTTAGGTGACCAATTCATCCTGCTTGGGGCCTGGAACTTTCTGAGTTTTAGCTCTAAAAGTCCTGTGTCCCGGGAAACTCCTCAGTCTGAGGCAAATGGGGATGGTTAGGTATCCTATACAATAAGCCCGTTATACAGATGAGAAAAACAAGGCTCAGAGAAGTTACAAAACCTTGGCTAAGTCCATAAAGCTAATTAGTACTGGGACCTGGCTGTGTCCCTCAGAAAATCAGTCCTTTTTCCAGCATGGCGTGCTTCCTGTTCATGGGCAGGGACCATGTCTTACTCAACTTTGTGTCTTCATGCCTGTCATGATTCCTGCATATATGAAATATTTGATGGATGAGTGAGTCAGTGAACAAATGAACTCTCCAGGAGAGAATCAAACAGTTGTTACTTGGTGACATAGTGAATGAACCAAGCCGTGTCTCCTCCCTCTCTGGGGTTCTGTGTACTCACAGAATGTTAGAAAATTGGGCTTAGAGAAAATAAATGACTTGCCCAAGGTCACACTTCTGGGAAAAAGGTGGAGCAGGAAACAGAACTCGGGTTTCCTGACTCATCCTCCACGGATCTTTCTACTGGAGCACGGAGTGAAATAGACCAAAGGGTAGGGAAAACAGTGGGAGAAAACTAGACTATTTTTAAACATCTAGCTGAAGACGCCAAGCAGCTCTGAACTGCTGGGATCTGCACTATTAACAAAACAAGAACAAAGCAAAACAACCCCTAAGACTGGGAACTTTTCTTAAGAGAAAAGAAAAATAAACCTGTCAAAATATTGCATTGTCCATGTCTGGAGGGCTTACTACAGGAGCACGAAATGCAGGAAGTCCCAAATTTGTCACCCAGAGGGTGGCTCTTTTCTTGGCAATCCTCCCTAATCCCACTCCAAAGCAGTCAGGTCTTGGGTTCAAACCAACCTGGCATCTCCAAAATGGAGGGAATGTTTGGAGATCAAGTGGCCAGGCAGTGCCAGCCAGAGAAGGGGTGATGCCTCCCGCCCACTGCCTGCACGGCTCTGAAATGCCCGTTTATCTCCATTTTTACAAGCAGCTCTTGGCTTCCAGGCCTTGTTTGTGCTTTGTCTCCCGCCTTTATGGATCTCTTTGATTCTGAGGGAGAAGCTCAGCCCCGGGCAAATGGGAATTTCAATGCACAATGGAGACCGGGATCCTCTAGGGTGTTGGCTGGTCCCAGCATCTCCACTCTGGCCTTTCCAGAGAAGCTGGCCCCACTGCTGCCTGTGGCACAGAACAAAAGGAGCCCAGTGGCAACCATTGGGGTCAATACAAGCGCCTGAAGGATGGAAAGCTGATGATGTTTTCCTTCTTTTCCTTCTGGATCTGCCCTCAAGGCTCTTTCATGGGAAAGACTGGAGGAGGGAAGGAATAATCCTTTGTCTTTGCATTTTGTGCCTTCCTTCCCCCCACATACTCCAATCTAGTGGGTTACAGGTGGCCCATTGAGTCCACACCTGGGAATGTTCCAGACACTTGTCAAAGGCTGGGGAAACATGGCTGCTCAGCCATTTTGAGAGTTGGGGAAATTCCCAGCCTGCATGGTGAGCCAGCAAGGTAATTCGCTCTGGCAGGACTGTTGGGGTGACAGCGTAGAGGCGAAAGTTGAGCAGAGGACGAGGATTCCTAGCACCCCTAACCAGCGAGAGTGCTGTTTCTGAGCACAGCTTAATGTCTCCCTCGGTCTCCTCTGAACCCTGGATGGAGATCCAGAGCCTCGCGGAAGAACATGAGACGTGGTCCCTGGACTGAGTGCCACCGGCACAGACGTGAGTGCTGGCACAGACGCGAGGCTTGGCTTACCTGGAATCTGCTCTGGGGAAGGCAACTTGGATTCCCAGGAGCAATAAGCGCTCAGGAACATGCTGGAATTGCTACCAGCTCCTTGAACACATGGACACCAGAACACTGGGAGGGGCCCGAAGGGACCTCCCTGGGCACACCGCCGGCTCCAGGAGGTTCTCACCTCTCAGGCAGGTTCTCGGCTTATGCCATCCTCCCCCGGGGCCTTGAAGTGAACCCCAGGCAGAGTTCGCCCAGTGATGGAGAGACTGCTGCTTGGCGCCCTGCGGCCGCAGCGCCTCTGGGTAGTCAGAGGCCCCTGTACCCGGCTCTGTGACAGTTAACTTCTGGCTTCCAGCAGCCACACCCTACGTGCCCCTAGCCTGGTTTGGTGCTGAACGCTGACAAATCAGCGGTAAAAGACAGCCTGTTCTCTGAGGAGGGGAGGGGAGGCACAGCAGCGCACAGGCTGTTTCATTGGAGGGGGTAAACCTGGGGGGTTGAAGGCTCCCCTCAGAGGGGAGTCCAGGCTGGCCAGGGGAGGGGCTGAGACCTGGGGCCTGGGAAGAGTCACTTAACTGAAAAGCAGGGACTTGATGGGGGGGGGGGGGGGGGAGGGGGGGAGGGGGAGGGTGCAGCCCAGGCCCCGAGGGGAAGGCGTGTCCGATTCACCGACCTAGCCCCAGGGTTAGCACAGCGCCTCCTAGGCCCCGAGTACCCGAGTACCCGCTCTGCCACTGGTTATTGAATGAACAGTCCAAAGGGTTGGGAGCGAGGGTGCCTGAAAGGGGTAGCTCGGCTGGACTGGAGCCAACCTGTGTCTCTTGGGGAGTGGGGTGGGGTTGGGGTGGGGATGGGGTGAGGAGACATGTGGGGTGGAGGGGGGAGGAGTGGGTGGGGATGGATGGAGTGGGAAGGGGAGAAGCGTGGGGTGCGGGTGGGGTGGGGAGAAGGGCGGGATGGGGGAGGGGAGGAGAAAAAGGTGGATGGGGTGGGGTTGGGCAGCAGTACAGCGACCACCGAGGAGAGAAGGAAGCGGGGATCAGATGGGAAGCGCTGGATCCTCCGTGTTTGGGATTTTCCCTTTCTCCTGAGGGCCAGTGGCGGACCCGGCAAGAGTGGGGACTTGCCCCAGCCATCCCATCCCCTCCCTCGCCTTCCTCACCCCCTTAGGAGACCACAGATTACAGTGCCTGCCTGACCCCTTCAAGCGTCAACATTCTGTAGTCCGGCTCCTTTCTCGTTCTTTTGATTTCTGTATTTTAAAAAATGCTCTGCATTGTAGTGTAAAAACAGAGAACAAAACCCACTGGACCGAGGCCCGGTAAGGACAGCAGCAAAGCCACTGCTTCACTCTCTGACGCCGGCTTCTAACAGGGCCCCTTTGTGTCGTTTGATTTAACCCGGGCCCTCAAGAACACGCATTTTTTTTTTATTTTTTAACGGAGATTTAAATTCTGCACAGAATCGCCTCATGGCCACCAGGTGTCGCTAACGTCTCACATTTTGGTCATGACCCAGTCAAAGCCCCCCCCCCCCCCAACAATATTCGTTAAGCGTCGAAAGGGCTGAGCGCTTTGTAGATAGAAATTCGTTTTTCCCAGGATTGTTCTGAGGATAAAAGAAAGTCCTTTCTTATAATAGATAAAGTTGGTACAATGGAAAATTTGAGTTGCAAGCCTGGGACCACGTTACAAAGCTTGTTTTGTGGGCCTATTACAATATGGGTTTTACGCCTATGGCAAAACCATGGCTAACTACAGCCTTCAGAATCGTGATGACAACAATGTAACTCATATTTCTGCATTTCTTCTGGGAAGGGAAGCCTGAATGAGAAGGCAACCAATGAACGAATCTGTGAAGTCAAAGGTGAAGGTGTGGTACTTAGAGGAAGAGTGTCATGGGCCTCAGTTGGTGGCCCCATGAGGTAGCCTGCTGGCCCAACTGGCTGGTGTATGTCGGGTGGAACTTGGAAGGGCTCAGTGCTGCGCAGTCATTCTACACGGCTGTGCCAAGGATGCTCAGAGCATGGACCCAGAGGCCTAAAGGATCGTTATTTAGTTTAAATCAACCCAAAGCACATACCCATCCTACACAATGCCCAGCTTCCACCTTTGACCTTGGCGAAGACCCAAGAAGTGGACAGGCATGAATGTGCAGTGTACCTAGCATACCAACCAGACCCACCGGTTCCCTCATGGATATTTCAAGCTGAGCTCTCGATATTCTCCTTCAAACCTGCTCCCTCTAAGGCTCTCTCATACCAGATAATTACGATGGTATCATTCCAGTTTCTCGAACCCAAATCCCTAGGGTTAACCTTGACTCCTCCCTCTCTCCACATCCAGTATGTCAGTACATGCCATTGTCATACCTGCCTTCTCAAAATATCTAGAACTATTCTACGTCATATCACCCCACTGCCCCCACCAGGTGGAGATCACCATAGTATCTTGCTTAGATTATTGCAAGGACTTCCTAACCGATTTCCCGGTTTCCATCTTTACTCCATTTTTTTGGTCTGTTGGGAATTCAGCAGCCAGCATGATCTTGTGGAAACACAAATCCGACCACATCCTTCTCTGCTTGAAACCTTCCAGTGGTTTTTCCTTTGAGGTAGAGGAAACCTCCAGGCTTCATGTGTTCTGGCCTCATCATCCCTGTCCTCCTCTGCTTCCCAGCCCCACCGCCCCCCCACGCTGACTGACTCCGGCCACACCAGGTTCCCTGTTGGTCCTTGAACGCCGGGTGTACCTTCAGGATCTTTGCACTCGCTGTTGCCACAGCCTGGGATGCTTTGCCCTCAGGGATTTGCATGGTTGGCTCCCTCCCTGGTTTCAGCTCTTCTCAACAAGGCAATATTATATATTCCCAGGACTGCCATATTGAAGTGCCACAAACTGAGTGGCTTAAACAGTAGGTACTTATTGTCTCACAGTTGTGGAGACTGCGAACCTGGAATCAAGGAGTTGGCAGGGTCAGTTCCTTCTGAGGGCTGTGAGGGAGAACCTGTTCCAGCCTTCTCTCCCTGGCTCGAAGCAGCGGTCTCCATGTTCACATGGCGTTCTCCCTGGGTGGTCTCCAAATTTGCCACTCTTACAAGGACGCCGGTTACACTAGGTGGCCCACACCACAATGATGCCATTTTAACTTGATAACCTCTGTACAGACCTAGTCTCCGAATAAGGTCACATTCTGAGGTCCTAGGAGGTAGGATCTCAGCATGCGAGTTTGGAGGGGAACAATGTAACCCGTAACAAAGTCCTTCCCTGGTTGCCGTATCGACGTTTCACTGACCACCCTGGCACTCTCCTGCTTCTTATCATCTGAGGTACCACTACATGTTTTACTTGTTTGTCCTGTTTATTGTCTGTCTCTCCAATTGGAGTGAAGTTCCATGAAGAAAGGATATATATTATGCTCATGGCTCTTCCCCTATCACTTTGAAGACTGTCATATAGTGGGTGCTCAAGAAATATGTGATGTTTTAGAGATGATGAAGTGTGTTGCAGATGAATATTAGCTCACTATAAGAAAGAGAGGGAGAGGGAGAAAGAGAGAGAGAGAGAGAGAGAGAGAGAGAGAGAAACTGTGTTACTGGTCGATTTAGGGAAGGAAAACACTAGGCAAATGTAACCTGAGGTGCAGCGTGACCGGTCCTGCCTTCTTTTGGCCTCACAGAGCAAACCGCTTCTCAACCCAGGGCTCAGTCTAGGCTCAGTCCCGTAGCACTTGCACCAACTGATTCTAAATGAAACCAGAGAAAATTCCTCCCCCGCAAAGGACACAACTAAAGAATAGTAGGCGTCTATCCTTCCCAACCTCTCGTCAGATTTGTGGCGCTTCTGTGTTGCCAACAGGAAGCACGAGGCTCGTTAGTTGGAGCTGCTGTCCCGGAGTTCCAGGGCCTGTGGGCAGAGCAGACAGGGCAGCCGGGAAGGGGGTGCGGGTGGGACCAAGGAAAAGCCCTCCCGGGAAGTCAGGGAGGTGGTGGCCCTGGGCCAGGTGTGAACAGGCCCAAGGTCTGATCTGCCTTTTCTCTCTTTGTGTTAATCTGTTAATGCCAGTGTTAATGCTAACATGAGTATTGGTGGGATTTGGGGGTTCGGAGCTGACGGCCAAGAAAGAGTTCTTGAAGACGTCTTTGGTGCAAAAAGGTGATTTTGTTAAAGCACAGGGACAGGACCCGTGGGCAGGAAGAGCTGCACTGGGGTTGTGAAGAGTGATTGCTTATATACCTTCAGGTCGGGAGGGGGGTTAGGAACAGCCTAAGTCTCTAAGGAATTTTGGAAGCAAAGTTTCCAGGACCCTGAGGGGCTAGCTGTTGTTAGGAAAATACCATTTATTACTGTTTAGTAAAACCTCAGTCATGAGACCCTTTAGATGTATATAAGGGGCCATATGCTCGGCATATAATTGCCAACATATACTTGGGGGTTAAAGATAAAGGAGGTTTGCAAAGAAATTTTTATATGTTTGAGACTCACAGGTTCCTGGGGGGGTCAGGATAATGTTAAGCCAAGATTCCCTTGTGCCTCTAGCAAAGTGCCATCATCGAGGCAGCTGAGTTCCTAGAGGGAGGTCACTCCTCCTGTTTCCAGGACTTGTCAGTGAGCTGTAGGAAGTAAGGGAATTTAATTTTTCATTTGCTTCTGTTTCCCCCATCCCCATGGCAACCACCTAAACCCCCTTACGTCTCGAGGAGGGTGATATTAGGGCTCCAGGAAACAGAATCTATAGGTTTCTGGAGATTAGGTTATGGATAAGATTGGCTTTTTCTTGCAGTTTACCTAGTTATCCATAAACTGAAGGAGACTCCTGTCCTGCGTGACTGTGATCTCTATCAGCCAAGTCTGCTTTCTTCCTTTCCCCTGTTCTTGGAGTGCCCTCGGAACATCACACATCCCACCTGGGGAGAGGGGTGCTGTTAGCTTGTACTTTGCCCTCAGCTTGCCCCACGCTCCCTCATTAGTGTGACCGCAACTTTGCGGGCTTTATGCAGACATCTGTGCTCACATCAATCAGCAGACATTTAGGGACTTGCTGCTTTGTCCCAGTGTCGTGCAGGGTTTGCGGGGACTCAAAAGGAAATCACATTATTTGTATCTCACTTTAGCATGTACAGAGGACTCTCACATGCACCGTCCCTTTCACCATCACAATTGCTCTGTGGCAAAGATGTTGCTAATGATCTTGGTAGACAATTGAGAGCAGAAACAAGAGAAGTTCAGTGACTTTTGCCCACAGTCGAGTAGAAATGTGGGTGCAAATCTGACATGCATCCAGTCTTCCCCTCCTTCTTTCTTCCCCTCCTGCTCCCCTCCTCCTCCTTCTCTTCTTCCTTCTTCCTCTTGTTCTTCCTCCCCCTTCCCCTTCTCCTCCTCTTCATTCTTCTTCCTTCCCCTCTCCCCTTCCCCCTCCTCCTTCCCCCCTCCCTCTCCCTCTCCTTCATCATCATCAGAGTTCTTGCTTGAGTGCCTACTATGTACCAGGCATTGTAGTAAGCACTTTACATGCATCGGATTTATTTTTCATACAACCCTGTGAGGTGGGGGCATATTAACCCCCGCTTATGATGCACAGGAACAGTGGCTAAAATTGAGGTGGAAACTTTCACTAGTTCTCTCAGTTCTTAAATGTCTGAGCCTGATTTGGACCTGGTAGTGTGGCCACAGACGTGACACTATCACCCTCAAGGCAGCCTACACTGGATGGGAGGCAAGACAGCACAGGGTGGTTCCCTAAAGAGCGGCGGGTGGGACCTGCTGTAAGAATTCTGATAGGGATAAAGAGGTTCTGTAAGATGGGGTCATCCAGGAGGGCTTTGGAGTGGACAAGTCTTATCTGGGAGGGATGGATGGGCTCCTGGGCACTGTGATTTTAGGGGTGGAGAAGAGACTGGCCAGACCTGAGTGCCGGATCCAGGTGGGGAGGCTGCGAGAAGGTGTGCTGGGGCCAAGTGGCAGGGCTGTGAATACAGAGGTGGCTGAATGGATGTGGTTTACCCTTACCGTGTCCTCGATTTACCCTTCGGGAGGTGGGAGCCAGCTTGGTACTCCGAAGCAGGTCCCACTGCAGTGATTCCAGGGCCTTTTATTTGGTTGTTTATTTCTGGCACTCATCTCTGCTAGGACTGTGGAGTCAGCATCGTGCACAGGACAGGGAAGGGGTGGGGCTCCTTTGCAACACCCTCCCCCTGCCTTTTCCCTTCCAGCTCAAGGCCGAGGCAGAGCTGGGTCCACTGAACACAAGGGAGCATGAGCAGTTCTTATTTCCCACATCAGCCAAGTCACTTCCTTAAAAGAAAACAAAAACAAAAAAACAAAGCGACACAAAATCACTTAGCCCCAGTGATCACAGCTCTGCACCAACTCTCTCAGAAGCCAGGAACTGAAAGGGACCAGAAAGGTCTCCCAGCACAGCCCTCCTCTAATGAGCAGACTGCTGGTTGCTTTCAGGTCCGTTTGCACATCTCTGGTGGGGAAGAGCTCATTATACTTAAGGCAATTGTGGTGGCCTGGGCTCCTCCAGATATGGGCCCTCCACCCCACTTATCTGTGTATTCTTATTGGTCTTGCTTTAAGATTGAACACCTTGAAAGCAGCAAATAAGCCCCACATACGCTTATTTAGCCATTATTTATTAGGAATCGAATAATCTCCTCCCCTCGCTCCCCAGAGAATATCAGTTTAAAGGCGGGGGTCCCAAATTCTTCGTCTCTTGGGAGCATCTGCGTGGAGAGGAGCCCTGGAGAGGTAAGTAGAGGTCGGGATGTGAAGCACTCATATGCTACTGAGCTTTAGTTCTAAAGCCAGGGGGCGCTATTGCAGGATTCTGAGCTGGGAGATTATGCGGCGGGGGTGGGGGCGGGAACGGAATTCATGGGGCTACATGGTGAGGGAAGGACACAGGTAGGTTACCATCACGACTGAAGTACCAGACAGCAACGGTCTGAGCTCAGTCAGGACAATGCGGGGAGGATGCTGGTGGAGAAGCTGATGAACAGGGGGTGTTGGAGTTTGTGGGAGGGGGGTGGTCAAGACAGACCCCACACCCTGGATTTGGCCTGGTGGTGGCATCACTGTATGAGATGCTGCCAGAGGAAGGGACTTCTGAGTTCTGAGATATTGGAGAGCCACTGTGGCCATAAAACTTGGGGAAGGTCTTGGCATTGCCTTAAGTCTCCCACGTGGGCTAATTGTTTTTGAGACTCTGACCTTCCTGCTACGTTGTTTTGGTTCCGGTCAGGACGATAAGAAGTGTACACTTCAGACATTTTCTCAGAATGCGATTATTTTCACACAAGTTCTAACTGCCTCTAACCACACACAGACAACATGGGAACCTCCAAACACCTGCGAGCCGGAAAGGGGCCTTCAGGGAGGAGGGCTCAATATCACTCCCGGGGATAGCAGCTCAGACAAGCAAGGCCCCAAGGCCGGGACTGCCCATGGGTCTTCCTGGGGAGAAGTGCAATCCAGTGAGGGGCGCCTCGCCTTTCCACCCTCCCCACTTCCATGTTGGAAACCTGGGGATGTTAGAAATAGCCCTGGATCTTGGGAGCAAGTCGACCACAGGTAGGCTAGTTCTTCTCTTCTAGGGGAAAATGCCCAGCCCCACTGAGAAGTCCTGCAGCATGGTGTAGTTCTGGCAGGAAATAAACGGTGAGGTGGTGTGGTTAGCCAGCAGGGAAGGGCTTGGAACATTCCCATGCTCTCCCTGCCTGATCTCACCCTGGAGTGGAAGGGCCATTCGAGGAGGGCCCGGAAGTTCCTTTAACTCCAGGTTGGGGCAAAGCCAAGGGCTCCGAGGTGGCTGCTGACCTTACTATGGGGCTGCTGTGGTGAGGTTCCCTGAAAAATAACCACAGGGAACCCTAACCCAACCTCTGGAAGATTCTCCAGCCAGGGGAGAGGCATAATCAAGAGCCACAGCAGGGCTGAGGAGTAGGTCAAGTCCCTCCTGAGCAAACATCAAGAAACAAAATGGAGGGCACACCTGGGGGGCTCAGTCAGTTAAGCGTCTGGCCTTTAATTTCAGCTCAGGTCTTGATCTCACATTTCATTGAATTCGAGCCCCGCATCAGGCTCCTCGCTGACAGTGTGGAGCCTGCTTGGGATGCTCTCTCTCCCTCTTTCTCTGCCCCTCCCATGCTTGCTCTGTCTCTCTCTCAAAACAAATAAACTTAAAAAAAAAAAATAAGAAAAACTTTTTTAAGAAAGAGAAAATTGAAAGGTGCAGCTGGACCCTGGGTGTGGCTGGAGGAGGGATCTCAGCTCATATCCCCAGGAGGGACTTCATGCTTCTGATAGTGCCTCTGTCTTGCTTATTGGGTGTGCCTTTCTTGTGCTGGGAAAGGATGCAGACTGCTCTCGGCTAAGAGATAACTGCAATGCCTTCTTGAACAGGAATACTTTACTAAAGAACATTAGCAAGTCTAAAGCTTTAGGAATCTTGTTTGTTTCAAGTAGTAAATGGAAAACAAACACACTGGGCAGCTCAAGTGGGGATCCGTAAGATCTCAGAGGAGAACCAAACCAGCCATGGAGCTCTCTCCCAGTCCCTAAAATAGGACTTTGTAGCTAGCACACTAGGACCAAGACCAGAAATTTCATTCTAAAGTTTGCTAATTTGGGGGCACCTGGGTGGCTCAGTCGGTTGAGAGTCCGACTTTAGCCCAGGTCACGATCTTGTGGTTTGTGAGTTCAAACCCTGCGTTGGGCTCTCTGCTATCAGCACAGAGCCCACCTTGGATCCTCTCTCTCCCTCTCTCTGCCCCTCCCCCTGCTCCTCCCCACCTGCACTCTCCCAAAAATAAATAAATAAATAAATAAATAAATAGGAATCTTGAAAAAAAGTTTGCTAATTTGAACAGGAGGCTTGTTCCTCTTCCCAGTATGGGCGATCCTGGTAAAGAGAATTTCCCAACTATCTGGAGCAATGGGAATTTGGCTTTCTTCTGTTCCCTTCTGAAGCCGGAGCCTGGGGCTTCCGTTCTCCCTTCCTCTGCTGCTTTGCTCCAGATGTAGGCCTGCCCCACAGAGGAAGTGATTATAGATGAGGACACAGGCCCTACAACCCACTGGTCTTCCTCTCTCTGCTCCCTGGTTCTCTCAGAGGCAGTGCCTATGCTCTCACCTCTCATTTTCCCTTGTCACTCAGAACTGCCACTTCTGGGTGACAAGAGCCTGAAAAAATCTTCCGGTCTTTACCTTTTCCCATATAAAGACAAGGTCTTTTCATGGATGTGTGACAACAGGTAGTTTCATCCATCAGGTACTCTGCAAAGCCAATACTACTGCCCACACGGACTGAGGGAAAGGGCAGTTTATCAAGAAAGAAGCGCCTTGGGAGACTTTATTAGCTTAGGCTAAATTCTTCTGAGGTAACAGCCCCAAATACCAGTGGCTTCTAATGATGATGTTCTGCGTCCTTCCCAAGCTGGAGACTCAGGTGGATGGAAACACCTTTTCCCAGAACATTGTAGGCCTTGTGGCAGAAGTGACATGCCAGCACCCGCTCCCTTGTAAAGCTTTAGTTTACAAGCTGCACAGGTCACTTCTCCCCATTTTTCACTGGACGCAGCAGGACATTTGACCACTCCTGAGTTCAACATGGTGAGATAAACAATCCTCTTGCGGGAAGGGATTAATTACCACGTGCCAAAAACCAGGCTTGACATCAATGAGCAGGATGTGTGATCCTTCCATAAGAAGGGGTAGAGATTTTGAACAATGACGTGGTCTAGTTTTTCCACTTTCGGGGAACATCAGTATTACCCTGTGCTTTACCATCCCGCCCGCACCTCTTGTGGGGTCAGGGCCTCCCTTTGAGACCTAGAACACTGCCACCAGGGCCGTCAGCTTCCCTCAGTATCTGGGCTGATAAGGCAGAGTTGCTGATCCCAGTTGAGTATGGTGGGGGGGCGGGGAGGACAGAATCGGAGAATCCTGATGTGATTTCCTACCCAGGGTCCTTGGGTTCTCCAACGGCTCAGGGGCAGCATAAGTGATTCAGAGCTTCAGCGGCTGCCTGGGAATCCCTTCACCTGCCTGTAGCTCTCTCGGTGAGCAAATGAGTTCCACACAGTGAGAACATGCTGCCAGACATAGGCTATGGAGCCCACGAACATCACAGACACAGCAAGAAGCTATGAGGCATCAACAGTATCTTTAACATAATCTTATATTTGGAAAAGCAGTTTAAAAAAAAAAAACACTTGAAAATACAAGATAAGGTAACAGTGACTTATAGAAGTGTTCACCTTATATTGCTTGGCCATTTTTTACATATAAATTATTGCTTACTAGCTTCGATAAATACACAGCACAGTCCTATATACAGAAGCAGAAAGCGTGACATGGGAGAAAGAAAATACTGTTAATGGCAATTCTGGTAATTCCACAAATGTTTCATATTTACCAGCTCTTATAATGGTGGAAAACTACGAAGTGTAGTCCCTGAGAAGTTAGGTAGACACCCTGATTGTGGGTTTTCTATCTTCTAATTGTTAACGCAAGCTGACAATGTCACAGCAGTCCTAATTAATGACACATTAAAAGGCAAGAGTCCTTGCTTCAGGGCATCAATTTCATCCCAGTATTTAATAACCGTGTAATACGAATACAATAAATAGGCTATGCAAATAAATATTCCTCTGCTAAAAAACGTTTAGTATATACAGCTTTGCTTTATACAGTAGTACATTTTCATCTAACTTTTTGGCAATTTTTAAAAACTTTTCTTCCCCCTACTACTTTTAAGCACAATGGCCCGCTCATTAATGAGCAGGCTGAAATTTTAAGGACATGTCTTTGAAGCATTTAAAAAGAACGCCATGTTAGATAACTGCAGTGGACCTGATCTTCCCCCTTTTTAATGTTTCTGTCTAGTTTCTTGAGCAGCTTGGATCAGCTGTGCCATTTCAGAATACGAGGTTTGAGATCTGTGATGTGACAGCCATAACGAGCCAAAGGGGCTGGGACTGGGGCAGCGGTGAAGCCCAGCTCCGGGGATCAGAAATCACCAACGCCCTCTTCCCTGCAACTGTCTCTCTCTACCCAGAGGCTAGCCTACAGGATGCAACTCCTTCTGCCTGCCAACTGGGACGGCTGGCTTTTTCCTTTATCCTCATTATTCTGAATTCAATGCACGCTCCACCCAACTTGCCTGTGGATACGGGTCTAGGGAAATGCATTAATCTAAACAGAATTAATGATACTAAAATAAAGTGAACGTGGGTCATAATACTTAGCACTGTAACCATTTGGCAATTGTACAGATGATAACAAAAAGTGAACTTAAAACACTGTAGCCTTTGGAGCATCTGGAAATATGTATGAAAAAAATTTTCAGGAAGGTTGCAGTTTTGCCCACAAAACTGGTCCTGTGCTACCTTGTAAGCAGGGCCGGTTTGCCGGGATGCGGACGAATCCATGAGCCCATAGGACTGCCTGAGGGTGGTGCTGTAGCAGAAAGGACCCACTGAGAAGTGCTGGGGCACCACTTGCTGAGGAAGTTGGCAGATTAGAGATTTTCAGAGTGAATGGAGATTTTATGGAATCGCAACACTCTAAGAGTAGGAAAGGAGCTTCGACATCTTGGTCCACCCTTCTAGCCAGAACAAAATCTATTTCAAAGAGACCTTGGCGAATGTTTGGAAAGGGAATCCCTATTCACAGGGAGCCTCACGGCCAGACGGCTCAGCTTTGTTCAGGAAAGTTTCATGAGGAGCTAAAGCCATTCCCAGTTCTGTCTTCAATTCTTGAGTTCCTGATTTACGTCTTCACAGGGCTTCTGAAACTTTTGAGTTGCTGATGCTTGGGAAATCTCTGGAGACGGTTGTTAAATTTCACAAAGATTTGGAGATTCTGACATTCGGGAGACAGGAATGAAAAAGCAAATGTAAACTAAACCAAACCCTCCCTTCCCTTTGCTGCCCTGAGAGCCACATGGCCATGGCTGGAGGAGACTGGGCGAGCCCCACATCGTCCCTGGCTTGTTTCTACCCACGACATGTGGAATACTAACTACACCATCAGAATGAGTTTAAACGTGATGTACGTGTGGATTCATTTGGTTGTGTACATATTTGGATTGGGATCTAAGCAGCAGGTGCTATGTTGAAATAGTTCTCCACTGAAAATTAGTCCTTGAGAGGTCATGTTCTGGTTGGAGTAATGGAGATCTCCTGTGAACAGACACTTAAATTGTAAAACGTGGAGACAATGTCAAAATGGTCTTACATGATTAGACTGACCAAATGATCCTCCCCAGCACAGAGAAAAGGTGAGAACATGGGCTTGTGCTGTACGCCCATGCTGTCCCCAATAATTGCCAAGGGGAGAGCTTCTCCAGTGTTTGATCAGCCATGAGACGAACCAGTTTTTCCTAGTCCTGATGGCTCTGGTCTCCTCCAGTGGGTCTCTGTCCATTCCCAGTAGCCTGGAGCTTTTCTTTGAGTGGACCATCCCCGGATGGTCCCTTTCTGTAAAACTCTGTTAGTTTTCAGGATTGAAGTTTACACGTGTTGGGACAGACCAAATCTCTTTGAAAGTCCTACCCAAAATTTCCTCCACATGGTACCTTCCAGCACTCTCTCAAGCTCAGTGTGGTTCAGGAAACAGCACTGCTAACAGGGTATCAGAAAGCATTGGATACCCACAGTAATAAGGTGTTAATGGGCCAGAAGGAAGCAGTTCTGTGCAGACACCCGAGAGATGAACAGGCAGGAGAGAACTCACACGTGTAGAAGATGAATGGACTGAATTCATGAAGGAGGGCCCTTGTATTTCAGCAATGCCCACAGGCTTTTTTTGTTCATTTTAAGCTCGGGGGAAATTCTCTAACCAGTTCTTGAGAATAGCATGAGGTTTTCTCTACTGTAGGAGCCCCCTTCTCTAAAAATGGGAATAAAAAGTAGACTCGAAGACTCTGAGACTCTGGGGGAAGAAAGACAAATTACAGAAGAGCTCTGGGCCTTGATTAGGAGTGGACTGCAGGACTTTGAGGTGTCCAACATAATCAGACATTTGGGTATTTTGGGGGTTCTTGGCATTTGCTGAGAGATAGGCAGTCACTACTAAGTACCTTGCTCTTCTCTAGGGAATGCTAAGTGCTTCACACACCAAATCCCACTTCACCTCCCTGTGTTGGCTGTTACCATTCTCTGCTGTGGGCAAAGGAGCCTGCTGGAGGATGCAAAACACTAGGGCATCGCCAGGCACAAGAATGTAGACCTCTGGGACTCTGTTCCCTTGATAAACAGTTACTGAGTGCCTATAATCTATCAGGCGCTGTGCTTTTTCAAAAATCGTATTGTTCCCGTAAGAAATGTGAATCTTCTTGCACACGTAAAGAAAATCTCCAGAAACTGAGCAATGAGTCCACTTCTTAAAGATTACTATCTTTCCTTACTGGTAAAGCAACGTACTCTAACTGGCCTATAGTTGCAAACCGGTTGTGCAGAAACGAATTTCACCTGCAAGCCTACGTTGATAAATGATTGTGGATGCAAAGAAATGCATGCCTTGACATTTCCCTTTTGGAAATCAGAGCATGGATGCCAGCTGCGGTCCTAATTTCCTAGACACAAGTGGCTTTTGGTGATGTCACAGTTTGTACTGACAGCGGCCACTCCTTCTCCCTGGAAATCTAGAGATGCCATCACTGTCTTTAGGTGTTCAGATGAGCTGCTTCTTTGACAGCCTATAAACAGTAATCTGTCACCAGGCAACATAAAACTCCCGTTTCGCGCACACTCGTACTGAAATATTGGGTCACTGTAGGACAAGACACGCTCTCGTCTTGACGCGGGCACATCTCAAGTTGAAAACTGGGTTGGATCAACAATGCAGTCATAAGAAACCAGACTTCTCCATTTCAAGAATGCTTCTGACGCTTTCTTTGCCTTCTCATTCTTGAGAGCAGCTAGGAGAGGCCTCTCCCCATGTCTGGTGGCTGACATCAACTTCCTGAACACGCTTTGCTGGGCTTTCCGGTGGGTGTCTTAGGATATACTGATAAAACTCAGCAACTTCTTTTCTCACAGGAAAGCAACGTGCTCAGCACTGACATTCCCATAGCTCAAAGTGCTGCAAGTTACAGGGGAGGCGAGGCGGTGGGCTGCTGGGGCTCACACCCGAGGCTCGATCCTGTGTGACAACTCAAACAGGGCCTGCTGGCTGTCAATGACATACAGGTGGTTAACGTAGGATTTTAACTCTTGGTGTTCCTTTGGAGACATGTCACCTCCTGGTTTTTGGAAGAAAAAAGTCTCATGAGAGCAGAAATGCTACTTCTTTCTCTCCTTTTTTTAAGTATACAATTTTTTTCAGGCATAGAATTTAGTGATTCGTCACTTATGTATAAGACCCAGTGCTCATCCCAACCAGCGTCCTCCCTAATGCTGTTCGCCCCTTTAGCCCTTCCCCCCGCCCCCAACATCCCACCAGCCACCCTCAGTTTGTTCTCTGTATTTAAGAGTCTTTTATGGTTTGTTTCCCTCTCCGTTTCTATCTTATTTGTGCAGAAGTGCTATTTCTGAATACCAGTGACATCTCTCATTAAGGCTTAGAGTAAATCTAGCAGGGGGATTCTTATTAGTCAGCATCCCAGAGAGGGGATCTTTATCCTAACAGTGGAGATACTTCTCCAGCTCAGACCAGGGCCTCAGGTCAGGTCATTAGACTACAAAGGTATTTGTTGTATTAACATTTATATAACATTTATTACCTAATGTTATCTAGTATTTAGTGACTGTGTTAGTATCCCCCCACTACAGAGTGGGAAACAGCACAGACACACAGCAAGGGAGTGGCAGAACAGGTCCGGCAGCCAGACTATGTGATTCCTGAGTCCATGTCTGAGGTCCCATGTCACAGCAACTGCCATTTAAATAGCTTTCACTGGCTCTTATATCTCAGTCTGGAATTGTCAGAAACCACTGCTAATCTGGCCAGTGCACAGACAAAATGGTTTGTTTTTAGAATTTGTATAATTCTTTGGTGTCCTTAGTTTTTGAAAAAGTAAAAAAAATAAGGAAGCATTTGAATGAACAGATATCACAGAACTGAACTTAAGGTATACTTAACAGGCAAACAAGTTCCAGAAGCATGTGGCTGGGCTAACATCTACCCAGCAAAGGACAAGGCAAGGTGGTTTTCCACTCCCAAATCCAGGGTGGTTACAAAACTGAAGGGCCACATGAAGCTTTTAGTGCCCTGTGAACACATATGTGCCATGCTGGTGACAAGTCTGATAAGGAGCCTGATAAAGTAGCCTGGACAATGGGGCAAGCCCACTTCCCATAGGCAAAAACAAACACAATCCAAAAAAAAAAAAAAAAAAAAATCCCCTCAAACCTCAAGGCACTGGGAGCCTGGCTAAACTGCTATAGAGGGACAATGTCAATGTGAGAGATGGTGACGTCACATCCTCTTGCTTCACAGAATTTCGGATGGGAACAGCAGGGTTCAGCTTGAGTAGAGGGGACCAAAGGAAGCTAAGCATTTCAATGCAGCAATTTCTTCTCTTGGTGAAATCCATTTTTTCCTCCTCTGTGACAAATGTGTTTTATAACTTAAGGCTTGCATGTCATGGGTGGCTTGTAATTCTTAGGTTTAATAGCAAATAAGGCTTCCTGGTTTCAAAAGGCAAAAATACCAGGAATTTAAGTTTTTACCATCCCACTTGTTTGGAAGTGACCAAAAAGTTTTATTATTCTAGAACACCTTCTCTGTAAGACACTGAGAGACTGCTTTTGGCTTAGTAAATATTGGTTTCGAAAACATAATCGTACAAAGATATTTTTTTTGTTAATTTTTTAACCTTAAGAAGATGGCAGAATGAGTGGTTCCAACCATGACAAGTGACACCTGCATGGCACTTCCAAATTAAAAAAAAAAAAAAAAAAATATATATATATATATATATACACACACACACACACATATATATATATACACACATATATATGTTTTAATGTTTATTTTTGAGAGAGTGAGCAAGCGAGCAAGGGAGGGGCAGAGAGAGAGAGGAAGACACAGAATCTGAAACAGGCTCCAGGCTCAGAGCTGTCAGCACAGAGTCTGACGCAGAGCTTGAACCCATGAACCACAAGATCATGACCTGAGCAGAAGTTGGATGCTTAACGGACTGAGCCACCCAGGGGCCCCTTTTTATATTTTATTTTAGAGAGAGACAGCATGAGTGGGATAGAAGCAGAGGGCGAGGGAGAGAGAATCTCAAGCAGGCTCCATGCTCTGCACAGAGCCCGATGCGGGCCCTGATCCCACAAACCTGGGATCATGACCTATGCTGAAATCAACAGTCAGACATTCAACCAACTGAGCCACCCAGACTCCCCAGAACTTCATAATTTTTAAGTGGCTTGATTAACATTATCTTATTTTATCCCAAATGCTGACATTGGTTTACTATTCCTATATAAGCTGTCAAAATGGATTTCACTAATTTCACTAATAGAACACAAAGAGTTATGCTTTGTGCTACGAGGACTTACTCTCTAGTGATGAGAGGTTCAAGACAGTGTTAAGGCCACCAGGCCAGTATAACCTTCCTGTCCACACTTGCAGAGTCTCCTGGTCAGTGAGACCAATATCTTAGAATCGGGTGAGTGTGCATAAATACTTGGGAAGCAAAGGCGGAGGAGAGAAATATGAACCCAATACTCAGGAGCATTATGCTTGCACATCTGAATGAATCTCCGTGACAATATTATCACTGTTTCTACTATAAGCGCACTGTACTTGTGTTCCTAATGGAGAAATACATAAGCACATATCAGGTGGTAGTAAGTGATGTAAATATTTAAAACCTTAGGTCCTGGGATGACTGCGTGGTTCAGTTGGTTGAGTGTCTGATTCTTGATTTTGGCTCAGGTCATGATCTCATGGTTCGTGAGACTGAGCCACTCACAGGGCTCTGCTCTGATGACATGGAACCTGCTTGGGATTCTCTGTCCCTCCCTTGTTCATGCTCTCCCTCTCTCTCTCTCTCAAAATAAATAAACATTAAAAAAAAAAAAAACTTAGGTCCTGTATTTATAACTCTCCCTTTCAAGCACAAACTTTGTAATTCATACAGAAGTTCCGTTGCTCTGTAGGGGACAATACTGCCAGCCAAAACTAGCCAAACAGAAAAAACTTTCTTAAGAATATGCACTAATCCTTAGGGAGTAGGACTTTGATCTTTGTACTTTACACATACTTCCGTATTGTTGAAAAAATTATTTTACAAGGAGGATATATAAAGCAAGTTTTATTTAGTGGTCAGCTTTTTTTTTTTTTTTTTTTTTTTTTTTTTTTTTTTTTAATTTTTTTTCAACGTTTTTTATTTATTTTGGGGACAGAGAGAGACAGAGCATGAACGGGGGAGGGGCAGAGAGAGAGGGAGACACAGAATCGGAAACAGGCTCCAGGCTCCGAGCCATCAGCCCAGAGCCTGACGCGGGGCTCGAACTCACGGGCCGCGAGATCGTGACCTGGCTGAAGTCGGACGCTTAACCGACTGCGCCACCCAGGCGCCCCATAGTGGTCAGCTTTGATTGATTTATAATTACTGAACTCAACTTTCTATTTTTTTTTTCTTTACTGCCCTTTATATCTATAGAATCTGCACAAGGCAAAGAAAAGAGTATGGGTCAGGAAGTCAGGCAGGCTTGGTCTGAATAATGGCTGAATGGGTTAACTCTCTGAGTCTCAGTTTTCCGCTCTGCACCACAGGGTTAATGATCTCCATGCACCAGTCACCAATACTGGTATCAGGATGCCACTGCCCGTGTGAATGCTCCTTGGACTCAATAAAGCTGATTTCCTTCCTTCCTGCAATGTTTTAACGCTATTTAAACATGGTGTAAATTATGCCTGAGGTTTAAAAAGGAACAAATATTCCTACTTATGTTAATCTCAGCAGGGAATCCACAAAAGTGCTCAGAAAAATACCTATTCAGTGAAAGGCAGCTCCGGACAGGAAGTTTTTGTTGGAGAGGAGTAAAGATTCTGGAAGGCTGCTTCAGGCACTTTTACAAACCATATTCCAATTCCAGGAAGGCTCTAAGCAAGAAGTTTAGGGACAGGGTCACCCCTGATAAACCCACTGGTAATTCTGAGCCAAGGGGCAAGCAAACAGACTTTCAGGCTCAGGGGTGTGGGGGCGGGGGGCTCTGCTCATCGCAAGTCACTCTGTACAGTGTAAACTTGCTGCCAAGAGAGGATAAAAAAAACGCCCTATCTTGTTTTCCTTTGCATCCCAAATATGCAGTGAAACTAAGAAAGAATATAGTAAATGCATATAAGACTTTATAATCTGTTTCAGTTTCTTACCACCAAATACTTGTGATAAGGTCACAGTCTGTACCAATGTAGGGTGAATTTACATTCCCTGGCCAACTTCAATTACTCACCAAACTGGTTAGTCCTGCAGTGCCTCAGGGTCCGGACAGTGTCTGCAATCATATGCTGGAAGGCAGAGCAGAAAATGTATGGGTGGAAGGGTCATTTAGGGTGTTTCTGAAGTATGCCTACTGGGATGAAAGCAGAGTGCACCCTTGGGTGCAAACGGAATCGCTGCATTTGGAACTGGACTTGACTTCAACTGAGAATACTGAGCTTGGATTACAAAAGGATATTCAGTCTTCATCTGTCAAAACAGTGCCCCCAAACCTGGCTGCACACATTCTAACTGGGTTTCCTCATGCCACGGGGTCTAACAGCCCACCGTTTACACACCGTAAAGAGGTACGGCATTCCCACTCCATCTGCCTGTCCAAACCTGCTTAGGCTTTTCCCTTCCAGGGATGTTTTGCCTGCTCTCGGTGAAGCCTTTCTGAGATTTCCCTTCTGAACTTGGGAGGCTCCCTTGTACAGTACACACTGGCCTCGTGTGGTTGGCGCTGCTCTGGATCTTTGTGCCTCTTCCAGGCTGGGTGCCACTAGAGGGCTCCGCATGCCCAGCACCTGCCATATGTCACACAGTGATTCCGGTACTTGCTGAATACAGATAGGAACTCTGGTGGCATCAGAGACTCAAGTATGCAAATCGTGACAGGAAATGACACAGTCACAAAAGGCAAACATTTTCTAAAACGCCAATATCTTTAAAGAGACCGTTTTTTGGTTTGGTTTATATTCTCTCCTACGGTCTTCAGGATTCTGCTTTAATTTGTTTCTTCGAAGTTCTCACTGATCTCTAGGCAAAAGTCTTCTTAGCTTACAGCTGCCTCTGACAAGATCCTATTAGCTCATACTTGGGTACCTTCAAGAGTCTTCTAGCTCTATCATTTCTAGTTTCCCGTGACGAAGAAGAAAGACAGCATTTAGGACAACACCATTTTCCACTCCTGTTTCTCCCCTACTGTTGCCAGAATCATCTCCAAACACTGCTGCCATTGTGTTAGAGTCCTCTGGAAAATCCACGTCGACTTTCTAATTTGTTTCATATCAAAATCCAAACATCGCCCAACTATTCAAGAAATCAACATTATTCATTATCTGCTCCCCCAAACTTCCCCAAACGTGTCAACATCTTTCACATCCCACATGTACACACCAGTCAAAGGCTCATCCATACACAGCAAGCCCTCAGTGAATTATTGCTACAAGAATAATTTTGGCGTGAAAAAAAATTGTTTCACTTAAAATCTGTCAGAACTATAGAAACTTTATTTGAATGTGACCTACTTATTAAATTGTTCCCAACTGTATTTCCAATGTATTTCTATTCAATAGTGGAAAATTAAATAGGACAGTGATTATAGCAGGACCTCACGTTGCATTTGTAAAGGAAATGAGACGTGACTCACGTCTGTGAAAGTATTGTTATGTTTCCTTCCCCAAATGTTACCACTACTCCCAGGGCAGCTCTCTCGTTCTAAGCTATGGCGTCACACAGATTTCTATCCTCTGCCATTTAGGCAGCTCACGGGAGCCTTGAGCTGACGCAGGGTTGAGGGCTGAGTGTGGCAGTGAAACCTGAATCCTCCCCATCTTCAGGTTTTCTGAAGGGGGGAGGGGGAAAATGTGGTAAAGGATGAGGCTCTCAACACTGAGGAGTAAAGAGAAGAAAGAGAGAAAGCATTTGTTTCTTCATTATTTAATAGTTCGCGACTGAAACGTTTAGAGCTGCTGAGACAGCAGAGGGAACAATGGAAATCTTATTAGACCCAATGAGTGCTTCTGGGCCTTCGTGTCATCTGACTTAATGTGTCGGCCTGTATCAGCCAGATAAAGAGAATACACTGAATGATTTGCTAGCTGGCTTAAGCTAATATCCATCATGAGGCATTGGCTTCTCCCAAGTTAATTCAGTTAGGTTCTATTGGTTCATTATTGTGAAAGATGATCCTGTTTTAGCTTAAGTGAAACTCTGTCCCTTGCTAAGAAACATTCCTTGAAAACGCTGACTTTATTAGGAAATTCAGTCTCATTCTCCAGCATCCAAGTATAATGTAGGGCTATGTACATTGTATAATAGGTTTTTGTCCTTTGAAAAAATTTGAACTCACCCTGTCTTCTCTGTGCAAGGAGGGGGTCAGCAGTAGGTGTGCTCCATACTCAGAGCCATCTACTGTGTGAGGACCAGGAACTCGCTCATGTTACAGAACCTGATCTGTCTAGAAATGGTGGGCTAGCCGGCGTCTGATGGATGTATGTGGGTGTTATGGCCCGCTGTGTACATGCATAACTGCATTTAGCTTCTAGTTGTCTTTTTTTAATAAAGTTCTCTTTGGGAATTTATAATTTAAAAGAGAATATTATTACTTATTTATGCCATGTTATTTCCTTAAGGCATCTTAAAGGATTAAGGGGGTACAGTTATTGACACTAAAAGAAGTACTATTTGTTAGACTACGTTTTGCTCCCAGAGGTTAATCTGAATTTTTTTTTTTTTTTTTTTTTTTTGAGAGTGAGAGAGAGCCTATGTGTGTGCACCAGCAGGGAAGGGCGGGAAGGGGGAAGAGGAGAGAGAGAGAATCTTAAGCAGGCTCCACACCACCCAGTGTGAAGCCCAATTCAGGGTTCCATCTCATGACCCTGGGATCACGACCTGAGTCCCAATCAAGAGTCAGATGCTTAACTGACTGAGCCACCCAGGTGCCTCAGTCTGAAGTCCTGACACATCTGAAAGCAAGACCCTAGACAACATTAGCTGTTATCCAAAGGCATCCACTGGATTGTTGGAGAAAGTAGCAGAAGCCCAGAAATGCTGGTCAGAATGAGAGACAGGGATGTGAGGATCTTTCCATGGCTTTTTCCCATTTGTGCCTTTATCGAATCTTTCTCTGACTTCAGTAGCACTATCAGAGGGGCAGTAACACAAGGAACTTGACCAAACCACTGGCTCACCTGGGGGAGAAGGTCAACTGCTGGCCTGCTCTTAACAACAGACAACAGTCAGCTTTATAACGAGCACAACTGTTCTCCCATGTTCCGTCTAAGTTAGTCAGAGGGTAACTCACTAGACCTTTGTGCTGAATTCTACTCAGAGTGACACCCCTCCTCCCGCATCTCCACACATGCTCTCCAAAGCTTGTGAGGCATTCTTAACCAGATGTGCTGGCCGGGATTTGAAGTAGATATTGACCAAAGGCTTCATCTGCCTGAAATCATTTCATTAATATCCAACACTGGAGATTAACCTACATAAAGTCTAGAATGTTAGTGCCTATAGTCTTTGGTTGCAAACAGGTACCCTGGGATCTTCAGAACATGACACAGTGAGGGGCACCTGCCTGGGTGGCTCAGCCAGTTGAGCGTCTGATTTTGGCTCAGGTCATGATTCGTGGTTTGTGAGTTGGAATCCCACATCAGGCTCTGTGCTGACAGCTCAGAGCCTGGAGCCTGCTTCAGATTCTGTGTCTCCCTCTCTCTCTGCCCCATCCCAGCTCACACTTGGTCTCTGTCTCAAAAATAAATAAACATTAAAAAAAATTACAATTATCTTAAAAAAAATAGAACATGACACAGTGATACAGAACAAGTCTCTAAAGAGTATGTACAAAAAAAAACTCACTCTGAATATCTACTTCTGGCTGTGCTGGTTTGACTGTAGCATCTAAAATAACTGAGCTCTGGAAAGCCTGCTTGGCTCAGTCAGTTGAGTGTCTGACTCTTGGTTTTGGCTCAGATCAGGTCATGATCTCACAGTTTTGTGAGTTCCAGCCCCGTGTCAGGCTCTGTGCTGGCAGCACAGAGCCTGTTTAGGATTCTCTCTCTCCCACTCTCTCTGCCCCTCCCCTGCTTGTGCTGTCTCTGTCTCTCTCAAAATAAATAAACTTAAAACTGTTTTAAATAACTGAGCTCTGGTTCCAAAGCACTTAGCACAGGGGGATTTAAAGAGTACAGGCACATCCACTTTAAAAACAACTTAACCAGATGTGCTGGCCAGGATTTGAAGTCAAATCAGTCATTCTCAACTGATTAAAATAGAGCTACGGCAGGATATCCCAAGACGTCTCTCTCCCAGATTCTAGGTGCTTGGATTTTCAAGTGGCACAGCGGTCCTCTGTCACCTCACCCCATGTGTGGTGAGTTAACCTGACGATTACAGCCGGGCACTTATGAGGCAAAGGTCAGATGCCAAGCCCCGCTCGGACTCATCAGTTTGTACCGTTCTTTGGTCATGGTCTGCAACCCCTGCCTCACTCAACCTTCTCTCACATGCCTGACCCAGTCTCACAGGGAATCGGGGGTCAGTTCCTGAAAGAGTTCATACAAATCCATTACCATTACTGAGAAGGTCACTCAAAGGTCAGGATCTACGGACAGGGGTCACTGGTATCATCTTTAACCATGAAGGACAGTCTAATCTATGACACTCAAGTTCATTTGGGGACAGATCCATTCTTGCAGTCCACGGGGCCTCTCTGGAGCACTCCTTGTTTACACTTGCTCAGTTCTCCCCAGCAGCTCCCCCTCTGCCCTAGGCCAGTCCGAAAGGCTAAGGAGGAGCTCACTACAGGAGGAAGTACCTGGGAAGGTCTTAGAAATACTTAAGGAAGGGGAATTTCAGTAACTCGTAAGGGAGGACTGATTGGGAACCTTTCACTTGAGAGCAGGGAGTGCACTCTGTCTGAGCTGCTGTCTCCACAGTCCACTGTGCTCCACAGGCGGACAGAGGGGTGGTGCTTCCTCTCAGGCACAGCCTGCGAATTCCACCTTCGCATCCAGTGGGGAGCACTGAAGATGAACGCATCTCCCCAGAAGCAGAGCTTTTTCCTGGGTCCTGGAAGCAGTATACACTGAGACGCAGAGCGATGCCTTTCAAGCAGTAAAGCTTAACCTCCTGAGTGTGAACTCTTAGTGACAGAACCTTACAGGTTTTATTTCCGGTTTAGTAACACACACACAACCACTGATATTAATTGAATGAAGTCCCATTTTCAAAAATAAAAAGCAGACTTTCATAGTTGGTCCTCAAAACCTTGCTAGCACACTTATTTTTCACTGGAATACATTTTATTGGCAATGCTGAACGTGCAGCAAATAAGCTCCTGGAAACCACCGTGTATTCAGAGGAGAAAAATACTTAAACCATTTGTTTCTTAGAACAAGAAGGAAAAGCATGCACTTTCCTGACAGTGAGAAAAGGGAGAAATAATGAAATGTACGTACCAGTTTTTCAAAATTGACAAGATTATCCAAAAATGTTTTATTTCCTTCATGAATAAATGTTACATCTGAAAATTAAAAACAAAAAGACATGTGTGCCATTAGGAATGGATCATGAGTCAGGGCTAAGGAGGTCCAGAGGCAATGCAACTTATTAATTTTTCTTAAACATCATGCATTACTCCATGCATTTGACAAGGCAACTTGAACCTGAATCTGTATGGTATTCGAAGTGAAAAGGCATAATTTATAAGTGAGGGGGAGGAGAGAATATTATAACATTAATGCAGTTATATATTTTGCACTTCAACGTGCTTGAGAGAAGCCAACACTATTCTATAACTTAACCAGTCCATTATGTTTTTTTGACCAGAACACTGAGCAGGAAAGAAATAAATACCCAGAAACAAAGGAATTTTCATATTTATGTGCTTACTTTTTAACAATCCCTGGCAAAGTGTATGTGGCCTGCTTTATCTACATTAGAAGATTTAGATTCAGATGTTAAAATGTAGATTTTTCGGTCTCAAAGCCAGTGCCTGATTGTGTATCAGAAATGAGGAAAGGGATGGGTTAGAAAATGGCAGTTTCTGGCCCTACTCAATGGGTGGAAAGCATCTCTGATGAAAAGAACATACGGAAATTAGGATGAAGGTACATTTTCAGAGGAAGGGAAAGTTACATTTGGTTTGAGCCTCACCTACACGGGAAGTGACAGAAGATACTCAAAGAAAAGCCTCCTTTTGGTTGCAAAAAACCTGAATGCCTCCTCCAGAGAAAGGGATTTGGGAATTAGTTACAATAAAGACAGCAGCTGAAGCTCAGTGAGTGGATGACTCAAACTCAGATCAGAGGGTCAAAGACAGAGCACTAGGGAATCTTCACAGATAAGAATCAAAGAGCCTGCAAATAATCATGTAGGATCACAAACATGGAGGATAAACCAAATGAAAATTATCTTGTTGAAATAACCTGACATAAAAGAGGCAAAAGAACAGCTTAAGATTCCTATAAATAGAAAGGGAAAGCATTTGCATTTAATCAAGACTTTCATCCTGCTGGTCCCTATGGGGCAATTACGAGGTAGGTGCTGGAAACCTGCCTGCAAGACACTTGGCTGCTGAGCTCTGACTGCCCACCAGGGGACGACACCAGCCACAGACCTACATGATCCCTGATCCAAACCTTTCCTCAAGGAACCCCTTATATACAGCTTCTAGCACCGACTGCAAAGTTTTCCTAAGCTTTTTCCCCCTTGACTAAAACTGATGTTCTAATAGGAAAATAATTTACAATTACACAGTTGTCTGAAAGACTCTGGTTATTTTGTCTTTCATGACTTTGCTTTCAAAAAAGAACCATAAGCTTTCATTCTGTGACGCGATACTTAGAGTAGTCGGCGCATGAGCTTTTCCTTTTTTTGTGTGTAGCAAATAAGCGCGTGTGCACTCTACCTACATTACACACCACCTAAAAGCCCAGTCTCCCCTAACTCCCTGAGACCTCGGGTTACAAATGCCCTCTCTGAGTCACTTGGGCCATTTCCCCAATGTTACATTATTGTCCTCTTCTCCCTATGTTCCCGAGGATGATGATGAGGGGTGATGACAATAATGGCACTTATCTCTATTAACAGCATCAGAAAGGGCATTAACAGAAGACTGTAAGGTAAAGCCTTAGCAGGACAGAATGTGAAGAAACTGTGAGCCAAAGAACATGCACAGCTGGCCCAGGATCACAGCTCTACTCCTCCTAGCCAGGGCTCAAACCCAGGGAGCCTGCTTCCTCTTCCCCACTGTGCCTCTCTGGGAGCTCACATTGAAAGGACTTGGACATTTCTTACAGCCCGTTACAGTCGCCTGGCTAGATTTATGGCATGTGGGGTGTGTCTGCAACTTTTCAAATCTTTCCTTTGGTGGCTCCCTCTCTTTCCTCCAACCTAAGGTCTTTTCACTTCTTGGGTGGTCTCAACCCCAACCCTTAGGGCTTGGAGGTCAGGCTGATGAGCATGAGAATAAGGCAGGGAAGGTGCTTGGGGCCGGGTGGAAAGGGCAGAGAGGCTGGAGGGGCTGCCACTCAGGAGAGGGGGTTCAAGTGGCTGAAGGTTTTGATGCAGTTGAATGGCAGGTGATGCAGTCAGAAGGGAAGGGAAGGAAGGGGGGGGAGGGAAGAAAGAAAGTTGGGAGGGAAGGGGACAGAGAGAAAGAAACCTGGGACCTCAGAACTTAAGTCGTGGGAGGGGAGGGGAGGGGAGGGGAGGGGAGGGGAGGGGAGGGGAGGGGAGGGGAGGGAAGGGAAGGGAAGGGAAGGGAAGGGAAGGGAAGGGAAGGGAAGGGAAGGGAAGGGAAGGGAAGGGAAGGGAAGAAAGTTGGGAGAGAAGGGGACAGAGAGAGAGAAAGAAACCTGGGACCTCAGAACTTAAGTCGTGGGAGGGGAGGGGAGGGGAGGGGAGGGGAGGGGAGGGGAGGGGAGGGAAGGGAAGGGAAGGGAAGGGAAGGGAAGGGAAGGGAAGGGAAGGGAAGGGAAGGGAAGGGAAGGGAAGGGAAGGGAAGGGAAGGGAAGGGAAGGGAAGGGAAGGGAAGAAAGTTGGGAGAGAAGGGGACAGAGAGAGAGAAAGAAACCTGGGATCTCAGAACTTAAGTCATGGGCTGTGAAGCAATTCTGGGTACCCACCAGGCTGAGTGTGTGAAATGAGTACCTTTCATCTGGAGACACCTGAACACTCTCCAAACACTTCATATAACAGAAGTGCCAGACAAAATGACTCCACTTGTTGATGGCAATTAAAAGAGGAGGAAGAAACACCAGTTTTCCTTTTATTTAAATACACTCGCAAACCTGCAATAATCACCTCTTCTCTAAAATACATACACATCCCACCGGAGGACTTCAGTTAATCTTCAAACACCTGTTGATTATTGACTCTACTGGGAAGGACTACCATCTTCAAAACACTGAATGAAACAGACTATTTGGCTGCTTTGGACTTTAGCTTAGCTGGACCCTTTCTCCTACACTTATTTAGGGTTTCCTATTCATCTGCTTTCTGAACAGATTCCACACCACAGTATGGGGGCAACTAAATCAAAAGGCAAGAATTCAACTGGGAAACAGGAAAGCTGAGACTTGGAAGGATCCTCAGATTACCTGATAATCTCCATGCTTACTGGGAACTGTCTCAACAAAAAAAAGAAAGAAAGAAAGAAACATGGGAGGCCTAATCCTTCTTAACATCCAAGGGGTTCAATTTGGTCCTTTTTCTCTAACTAATAGCAACCCAAAGTGGGAGGCACAAGGGGCAGAATGAGTTTTCATTAATAAGGTGGTTGTTCTAAAGTAGTTTATTACAACTTAAAAATTTTTTTGCAATTAAAAAAGCCCCCAAATTAATGTTATTATTTTTTTTAACGTTTATTTATTATTGAAAGACAGAGACAGAGCATGAGCATGGGAGGGGCAGAGAGAGGAGGAGACAAAGAATCTGAAGCTGTTAGCACAGAGCCCGATGTGGGGCTCTAACTCACAAACCGCGAGACCGTGACCTGAGCCGAAGTCAGAAGCTTAACCGACTGAGCCACCCAGGCATCCCAATGTTATTTTTTCCAAAATGTTTTGTTCCAGGCATGATATATACATATTTAAGATTTTACATTATATTCCTTTGGAAATTATTTCAGACAAAATGATAATTTTATTAAAATTTTTTTTAATTTTTATTTTTCAGAGAGAGAGAGAGAGAGAGAGAGAGAGACAAAGTATGAGTGGGGGAGGAGCAGCGAGAGAGGGAGACACAGAATCCAAAACAGGCTCCAGGCTCTATCAGCACAGAGCCTGATGCGGGGCTCGAACCCACGAACTGTGAGATCATGACCTTAGCTGGCATCAGACGTTTAACTGACTGAGCCACTGAGGCATCCCAGAAAAAAATAATTTTAAATAAAGTGTTAATGATGTTTATTTTTATAATCACAAAATATTTAAAAGGGAAAACTGCTTAAACTCAAGAAAGCCTCTAATAAAAAAAAGAAAAAAATGTTTAATTTACTAGAGTGAATGAATGTATTTTCAGTAGAAAAAAAGGGAAATTCGTTTTGCTGCCAACAAAGAGGTGTAGATAAACTCAGTAGAGCAGAAAATTGCATCTAAGCTAAGATATAAGTGTGAGACACTTGGCTGCATTAAATATTTTTTGGGGGGAAATCAAGAATATACAGCAAAAAACACTGCTCATATTTAAATAAGCTAAAGGGACATTGTCTACTAACTTCTCATTACCTTACAAATTTTGTTTCAAATTGTTTTCTGCTTAAAATCAATTCCTTTCCCAGATCTGTCTTCATTTCCTGCTTCCTATTTGTGTCTAAATGATTCTAAGTGTTATGTCCTGCCTGCCACCCACACTGTCCAGGTGAAGGTGTTTTATTTTGCAAGTAAAAATCATAAGCCTGAATAAACGTTTAAATTGCTATTTTGGCATTACAATCCCCCCTTATTTCACCCATTTACATTTAGCAGAATCTTTTCAGCTTGAATGCAGCATCTATATGCCTCTCAGTTGTGCTAACACAATATTGTTTCACAAAGATTCTTGCTTGATACTAGATGCAGGCTAGATGAGGAGCTGTAGGGAATCACAGCGACTCAGAAATTCTCCAAGCTCGTGTTGTTCTGGAGAGAAGCTGAGGAAGGAAGATCAGCTTTATTGTCAGTGGGGGTAGCAATGGGGGGAGAGGAGGCAGGGAGCCTGGCCAGGCCATCCAACAACACAGTTACTAGGTAACTCATTTCCAGAATCACATTTACGAGTCCAGCTACTGGGGCCAGACCTAGCAGAAGTTACATGCCTCTGAAGGGCACAGGCTATATAAAAGAGTAGGCCTATAAAATCCCTTGGGAAGAATCAAAATATGCCCCCCCCCCAAAAAAAAAAAAAAAGACCAAATCCCTTTTCCCTGGAAAGCACCTAGGTAGAATATATACTGAATGTTAGCAGAATAGGCCAGTATAAAAAGAACTTCCTTTTAATTAAACCTCTTGGTTTGAAAGAGACCACTGAGATCTCATTAACAAATGTAACTAACATGTTTCAGGATGAATTATTTGGTGCTCTATAGGAGAAGTCAGGGGACTAGCTTGCAGCTGTAACATATTTTCCCAAATGGATTCCATTACTGGAAAAAGAAAGTACGTCCTCCACCAATAATTTTCATCCACTATATTGCCTGTGTTGACCACAGGTATTTCTCACACAGCAGCAGCCAGTCAGGGAGCTCCCTGAAATTTAAGCTGCAAATGTAGAGAGCATGATCACTGTTTGGTTTCTTTATCCCAGCCTTATTCTTGGTTGAATTAAGTGGATGGTAAACTCTAAGAAACTAAGACCATGCTTAGAAGCAGAGCAAAATAAAAACACATGTTTCCAGTCCCAAATTTTGGAAGTCAGGTGAAAATGCTTTATCTCTCGAGTAAAATTAAGTATTTCTGGTACCTCAGAAATAATTGAGCATTTGAAAAACAATCACAAGCAAACACAGGTGTAATGTCAAAATTAGTCTCACAAAATACACCTAGAGTCCCCCTCCTTTTTTTTCAGCCCCTCATAGTTAGAATGACACATTTCTGAAGATGGAATTGCACAACATAAAACAAAATTGTTACCTTTAAGCAACAGGGGCATGAATGGGATTTTGGGTGGTTTCATCTTTTTGAAAGCATCTCTGTAGGCTTTGTGATTCAGGGAAGGATCCTGCCAAACCAAGCAGATGACAAAGAGAAAGAAAAATCAATGTGCTACAGAAACAATTCTAAATCCACTTTTGCTATACAATTTGAACATGATTTAGATATTGAGAGGTTCTTCCTCAGAACAAAGTAGATAAAGGTTTCCTAGGAGAATAAACTCGCTAAATTAGGGCAAGAAATGTAGGCGATGAACGAAAGTCAACTTATTGGTTTACAATAATGGGAAATGACTGCAAAAGAGAGGCACCTTTTGATTGCCCTATTATTTTCCTCAAATAGGTTTCTTAAGTACAGTTTCCTCTGCATAATTTCTATCATGAGGTAACCCCAAAGTCTTTTGTTAGGTACACTGCAAAGAAACACCTCCCTTATAATGCACAGACAATGCACAGAAAGTAAGAGCACATTGTTTTATTGTGTTCTGAAAAGAAACATTAAAAAAAAAAAACCCTAAATCTAAGAAATGGTAGAAAGGAGAAAAAGGAGAAAAAGGTAATGCATAAGACACTGACCACACACTCCATTTATACCAGTTGATTCTGTAAGCTTTGAAATGGACTAGGTACTTAAAAATCTTCATTGTCCAAATGAGGTCAAAAGGACCATTCTCACTACCTTCTTCCATGGAGAGGAAGAGGCATTAACTGTCCATTCCTTCATTCCTTCAGAAGCAAAGCTACATTTTCATACACAAGTGATGTAGGCTAAGCTACTGGACAACGTGCTGGCCATTACAATCTAGAAGGAAATTTGTTACGATCCATTAATTTGAAGAGTAAGTCCCCTTTGGCTCGCTACTTACTGTTAAACTTTCGAGTTCAGAGAAAAGTTTCTTAAACTTCCCAGGGATTTTCTAAAATCAAACAAACAAAATACAAAAAGGAAAAGGTCAAAGAAGTCAGTTATTTTCAGAGGCACTAGGGGGAACTTTTCCTAAGCTGTGCTGGCATGTGTCCCATTTCTGAGCATAAATACCTCTATCATTTGATTCTACGCCACTTGCTTCTCACTGGGCAATCTTCATCATTCCTTAATGTGACATTCCTTGGGAATGGTGCTCAAGACAGTTTAAAATAATGCACAGCTACACGACTCAGGAATCTAGCTGGTCACACATTCCACACACGGGTGATTTTTTAATACAAACTTGAATTTCAGCTCCATATCCCACCTTCGGCGAATGCTCTGGTCTTCTTATAGAGTCTTGCTGAGTGGGAAATAATATTGGCTGACATTTTTTGTCTAAATGATAGAACTGTGTTTCACAGCAGAGGGATAAATGGTGAAAGGCCATAAAAACCCTAAGTGATGAAGGCTGCACGTCAGTGGGAAGGAACTACTGAATAGTGAAGAGCAACCACATCAACATCATAGAGGGTAGAAACATATGCCATCCTCCCAAATAAAAATTTGGGCCCAAGCAAGAAGCACCTGGGATTTTCCAGCCTAGCTCTGACACGATTAAGGGAAATACTGGATACGTTCCATACTGACTTAGTAGTCAGTTAGTCTGAATTTGAATTCCGACTCTGCCCCTTTCTAGCTGCGTGGTTTGCTGTGAGTCCCCACTTGCCCTTCTGTGGTCCAAGTGGAGCCGGTCCAAGACCTTCTTCTCGTTTGCCCGGCCCATTATCTACCAGCCACGGCACTGATGAGTGCCCTGTACATGGTAGGCAGTCAACATGTGCGTGAAACGCATGCTGTTGGAACTTAATTATTTCTCCTCTCAATTTCTGCAAATCAAAGCTTCTTTCCAGGTTTAATTCAAATTCCACTTTCTTCTGACCCTTGCTGGCCTTTTCCCTCCTGCTCTGATTGACTGTGGCCTTTGTTGGCCATCTCCTTTCATCTCACAATGTGTGTGCAGGTCGTGTTTGCTTAACCAGGGAAGGCAGGCCTTTCATTTCTTTTCTTTTGCACTCCTTTAAGGGGCGGTGACCCTGACCCTCAGGTCACCACCATGCATTCCAATGAAGTATGGCCCCTGAAGCAAAGACAGTGAATCCCCATTATTCAGAGCTCTGAGTTGAGATCTAACGTAAGAAAAAGCTAGCTGGCCTAGGTTGTAGGAGTTTGAATCAGGGGACCATCAGAATGGAGTAGTGACAGGAGCTGAATCAGAGAGGGCTGGAGAGAAACTGAGACCACAGGAGTCACATGGAGCTCAGGGTCATAAGGGAGAAAGAAGCCTGAATGGTTAAAGAGAAAAAGATGAGGGAGAGAAAAGGTGCATGCAGTGCGGTAGCCAGTCAGTAGGGAACAGAGAGGCAGAGAAAGAAACAAAAGTCCAAAAAGAAGGTGATGGGGCCCGGGGAGAGGCTGAGAGCCCTGTATCTGTGCCTAGACACATTTAGGGGCATCTCGGTTTCAGTTATTTTCTCATAGGCCCTTTATAGTTTGCGGTTCAGAACTTGGACTAACTTGAGTGGGCCTCTCCACCTTAGAACCGGAATGGCCATTATCACCCAACACTGACAGAGGCAGAGCCCTGACTTGTGAAGCCTGAAACATACTACTTTGCGGGCCCCTCTTTGGAAAAAAGAATACAAAATTACTTTATGTCTGCAAATTTTACAAAGATACACATCCTCCACTGAACACAATGCCAGGGGCAATGCAAGAGAAAGGACCAGAAGCTTAAATTCATTAGCATCTCAACAAATCTGCTCTGGACATATGTCATCACTTCGAAAGGACTAGCATGGGACTGTAACCACACTATCATGGCAGCAGGGCAGAAAACAAATATGCATGTGTGTACAATTTATGTTCTATTATATATATAATAGAACCATCCTGAAGACCATGTGATCAAAATAGTTCTACTTGACACATTCATTTTTAACATTTTTTTTGAGTGGTACTTAACCTCATTTAAACCATTTAAGTCAATGTATTTTATTTTTTATTTTTTATTTTTTCAACGTTTATTTATTTTTTGGGGGACAGAGAGAGACAGAGCATGAACGGGGGAGGGGCAGAGAGAGAGGGAGACACAGAATCGGAAACAGGCTCCAGGCTCTGAGCCATCAGCCCAGAGCCTGATGCGGGGCTCGAACTCACGGACCGCGAGATCGTGACCTGGCTGAAGTCGGACACTCAACCGACTGCGCCACCCAGGCACCCCTAAGTCAATGTATTTTAAATAAAGGCCTTTTGTTGGCATGTTTCCCCTTCAGTTTTATTTGTCCCTATCCCACTTCCCCCTTTCATGTGGGCCCCCAAGGCTCACCTCCCAGGTCTGCGACAGCCGACTCACAGAAGCAGTGTTGAGACCCATCACAATAGCAAAGAAAGAATTCAGGTTTCTCTGGGCTTTGCAGCTACGGAATAAAAGAAAGTACAAGGTACTTGGAGCAACGTGCTTTTGCCAGAAGGCCACAAAAGATAAAGCCCAAAAGACTGTCCTAGGCCACAGAGTTCAATGTCCAGGGCAGGGCTGAACTCTGCCCCATGGCCAACACACATTGACCGCCCCTATGGATGGGGAGTGGTATCCCCTACACTGTTCCTAACACAGGGGACAGATTCCAAATGCTTGGGCTTATCCTTACCTCTAGGGAAAGATCTGTGCTCCTGACACCCCCTTGACGCCTCAAAAGATTCCTCCTTTTAAAATATCTATTTTGGATGACGCATTTAAAATTTCAACTGAAAACTCATGAATTCGTGTTTCTTTATATATAGCAAACTCTCATTATAACAGCTCTCTTGCCCATCTCTTTAATCAGGATGCTGTCTTTATGTTTTGACAGACAAGCCCCTCCCACCTCAGTGGTCCAAGCTTCCCCTCCCATGACATTCAGATGCATTTTCCTTGCTATCAACAAAATAGCTACTGTATTACATATCTATATAAAACATGGCATGTATCATGGGGGATACTGTCCCACATTTCTCATTTAGAGAAAAAAAAGGAGGAAAAAACGCAAAATAAAATCACATTGAGCTCCATTCACTCTGTAAGCTTATCTGTTCTGCATAACGTCAGTCATGCCCTTCAACCTAATTGGTTAAAATTCCACTAACTCTCAAAACCCCCAGAGGGGGCTTGGTCTCCCAGTTCAGCCAGGACAGCCTGCGAGTTGAGGACACTCCTTTTTCTGGGGTGCATTAAAAAAACACTTCTCTGAGATTAGTTTTTAAAATTAAGAAATCACTCTAATTTGATAAATATGAAGAAATATGAAAATGCTCAACAGTAAGCCAGTGCATAAAAACTACCTGGTATATAATAACTTAGCTTGTACCAGATGCTGTCTCTCCCATCACATCTTCACCAATATCTTAGATGGAACTTGGGAACAGTGTATATATAACTCTGTATCCTGCTTCTTCAATTATACTCTGATACAGTATATATTATGAATTCTTCCCAATCATCAATGGTTCTATAACTTCATCAAAAATATATTTCATGATGTGTTTACTTATTGCCCTATTATTGACACTTAAGTTATTCTCAATTCAATACAGAATGCAACAATGAGTATCCCTGTGTATAAAACTTTTCAACTGTATTTATAGGTTTTTTGTTGTTGTTGTTGCTGTTGTTGTTGTTGTTGTTTTGAGAGAGAGAGAGCATGTGCACAGGCAGGAGAAGGGTGGAGAGAGAGGGGAGAGAGAATCCCAAGCAGGCTCCAAGTTCTGCGTTGAGCCTGATGCAGGCCTTGATCTCATGACCTCACTGAAATCAAGAGTTGGATGCTTAACCAACTGAGCCTCCCAGGTGCCCCTATCTATCGTTCTTTTAATTAAGTTAGACCTCCAGTCATTACATGATTGGTCAAAAGCTATCCTCGAACTTAAAGGTTCTGGTAAAAACTGTCCCCAGAAACTGTACTGCTTTCCAGTGACACAGACTGGGTATAAAAGTATCTAGTTTAGAACCAGAAGAATGCTTGGGGTTGTGGCGGGACCCCCATGGGGTTGTGTATGTGGGGCACATACACAGCTGCGTGTGCCCTGGCAGGTCCTCCCTAAGTGGCCTGCTCCTAGTCCCAGCCCCATGGGCTAGGTACTGCCCAATATAGCTGTGCCTGGGCTCCAGGGCAGAGAAGGTCAATCGGGGAGCATTTCGAAGTTCTATCCCCATTAATTGTGGAACCTGGAAAGGTGCTGCTGTCTCCATACCTAGGGTCCAGAATATGTGGGGTGGACACAGTCCTGCAGGACCCCCCACTGCTGGGTCTCCAAGGGCCCAGTGCCTGCAGTTAGAGGGGAGGCAAGAGGACTCAAGACTCAGTCTGATTGGTCACTTCATCCGGTTTCTGCCACCATTCTCCTGGGTGAACGCTATTTGGTATATTCCATGATAAACAAATAAAGATGCCTTCTGGTCAATGATTTAGAAATCCACCTGTTTTTGTAAATCATTGGTGACTAAAGGCATCAATACTTTGACTCTGCTTCCCTTCTGTCATCCACTTCCCTCAGTCTACCCTTTCTGTTTCATCACACCCCTGGAAAGTTCACACCAGCCAGGACAGACTTGAGTCAGCTCCATTCCTCTCTCTCGCTTTTTAAAGATTTAAGTAATCTCTACAGCCAACGTGGGGCTCAAACTTACAACCCTGAGATCAAGAGATCAAGAGTATGCTCTATCAACGGAGTTAGCCAGGCATACCCCCTTCTTTTTCAGTCAGCTCATCTCTTGAAGTGATGATTTGAGGTGAGAGGCTCCTGTGGTCAGCAAGAACTCTCCAGCCCCTGCATCACAGCACGTCAGCTGGAGGCTCTTGCTTACTCCCAGGTCCTCTCACATTCCCAGGCTCCACGGTTCTGTGATTCCTCACTAGACATTAAGTTCCTTATGGCTTGAGTATGTACGTATTTCATTTTTATATTCTGCCCGTCACCGGAAAGCCTTGTAGACAGGCAGCTATTCACACAGCACTTTCTGGAGTTGAAAACAAGACTCTTGGGGGAAATGGTTTTATCGTTATTCATTATAAAAAGGTTTATTATTCCTCATTTTATTCAACACCACTTATCTATCTGCAATCTTAGATAGAATTCTCACCTTTTTATCTTTAGCTCCCATAAACAATTGTCTTCTTTTTAAGTCATCCTTACAATACTAATTTAAAAAAAAGCACATATAACTAATGTCTGAACCTGTAAGTAGAAAAAATGATTTCTCTAGAAGACAAATTGATACAGTACCAACGTTGGATACCAATCCAGTCTGGAATGCTTTGTTACCCAGGTTCATTCATTCCACGATAAGAACAGACTGACACTGAAACATTCCAGTTTAGCAAACATTCCTTTGTCTGTGTGAGGAAATAAACTCCACTCAAACCACAGAGGTGGGGGATGGGGTTGGTGAGAAGGAAGGGAAACATGAATATGCAAATAGATGCCTTAGGCAGGGGAGACACTTCATGATCATGGAAATTACTGTTTTCCCTTGGTTATTCCTACTAGTGTGATTATGAGGAATTTAACTTTATGTTTCTGTTGGCATTCTATTCCATGGGCTGGGGACAGAGAGACCAGTACAGTAAATAATTCAAGAGCATGGGGCCATAAGGAGAAGATGTGAATATATTTCATTTCCCTGAGGATAGATATAATCTTATACTGGAACTAAGCTGTGTGGTGTCATTTTACTCCTTGGGACATTAACATCCCGTTTCTCCAAGTAACTGGCATTTATAAGAAAGCTTTTGATCCAAAAGAGCCTCACCTTTATGAATTGCACAGGCTGTTTGGAATGCACTGGCCAAATCAAAAAAAGGAACATTCACCATAAAAACCATACAAGATGTAGGCGTCTCTGTTATTTCTCTCTCCTCCCATTCTCAGTAACACCAAACACCAGGTTAGGTACTTCCATCATCTCTTGCTAGGTAAACAAAATATCATGCCTGTGGGGTCTCTTTGCCTACAGTTCAGTCTATGTGCTACTTCCAGATCAACCTTCCTGGGGGACAGCTCTGCTCCTATGGGTCTCTTACACAGACACTTGGTAATGAATCCCTGTCTTCTCAATTCAGTCCAAACTCTTTGACCTGAAATTCAACATCCTTCACAATTTGGTTTTATCTTCCTTTGCAGATCAACCTCCTGCTCTCCCACACCTTTCTTACAAATACCCCTCCACTCTGGCCAAAGTGGATGAGGTTCCTTTCCTTGACCATATGTGGTCTGCCTCCAGTGAGCCCCTCTAACACCCTCTTCCAGTGAGGGTCACCTCCATGGAGAGTGTGAACTGTTGGAATCTTATCTGTCCAGTTCACCCAGATTTCAAATATAGACTTGAATGCTACTTTCTTCATGAATGTTTTTCCAATCCTCCTTTTCCACGTTGTTGGCCTAAGAGCTTCCCTTCCTCTAAGGCCCCCAACAGAACTTGATCTTGGAACAGGGCACCCCCCCTTCTCTTCTGCACATTAGCCATTTTAATTATCAAAGCATCCTTTCCAGCACATTGCAGACTCCTCGAAGCCAGGGATTGTGCACAGGGTCAGTGCAGCATGGATCTGCACATGTAATGAATGATCAATATATAGTTCCCGAACGCATTACATGGACATATACTCCAAAACGGTGTGATGTAAAAACTATTTTGGGAGACAAAGGAGAAATAAGATGGGAGGCAGAGGGAACTGGGCAAGATTCTGATTCATGCTGCCTACTTCTGTTGGAAGCTGCCTCAAGAGCAGTCTCAAGATACGAACCTGGTATTTGAAGAGATGCTCCCAGCAAGTTACTCAAATGTCATTCAACTAACCTTTACTGAGTCACTGCTATTTACCAAGTTCTGCACCAGACATCTCAGGTACAATGTTTGCTTAGCAATGGTCCCTGCCCTCTGGAGGCTAACCCAGCCAAGTGAAGGGATTCTACCTAAACACAGAAGTTAAAAAATATAATAAAGAAGCTAAAAGCGAAAAAGCATGTGTGTGAGGGAGAGTGGGATAGGGAATGGCTGATCCTGCATTTGAAAGTCAGGGATGACTTCAGGAAGGAAGCAACATTTGACCTAGGTCTTAGGAATGGCAGCCATTTGTAGGGTGGAAGGGGTCATTCTGGCTGAGCCAACAACACATGTCCAGGTTTGGAGGATGGTGTGTATGGGATAGACAGCCATTCACAGTGGCTGCACCCAGGGGGTGCGGCTCAGAGGTCAGCTGGGACTGACCAGTGCAGGGCCTGCTAAAGAGTTCGCCAAGTTCACACCGTGGGCATCAAGCAGTCAAGAGCAGAATCCTCAAATGCACCTCATTTGCAATGATTCTCCCTGCTCACAACACCTTCCCCGTTGCCCCAGGATGGAGCATGCGGGTGCTGCGCTGCCTGTTTAATCATCCTGCAGCACAGAGCAGACTGCTTTAGGCCGGTGTTTTGACACTGTACAGCAGGAATACTTCAAATGCAAAGACATAAATATTCAAGAAGAGACCTTTTCCATCATTTGGTCACTTAACTCAGTATTATACGTTTACCTCCTAACCCTTCTTATCATCACAAGGAAAAAAATGTACTCTCTCAAGGAGACGAGAGGAATTATGCTTTTCAGCGCCAGAACTCACTGCGCAGCGATTTTGATGAATTTCTTCACCAGCTGCACTCGCTTGCCCAGCTGGCCACAGAGCAGAATCTCCGTGGCCACCCACAGCTGGACTTCATTGCATCTCTGAAGCAGAAGGCTGAGGTTCACGGTGTGCTCCCCGCTTCCTTGTCGGCTGAACGTGAAGTAGATCAGCTCTTGCTGAAAGACAGATTTGTACCAGCATTTATTTTTAGCATAAACACAAGTTGATACAAAAGTTAGTTCATTTTTCAGAGCTACGTCAGGTAGCAGCTCTCACAGCATCACAGGTCTTGAGAATAATAACAACATATTCAATTTGAAACAACGGAGTTTTAGAGAGATCAACAACGTAGTTTTAGAGAGATCTTATTAAATAACGTTCACCTGGAATCTGCCCATAAACGTTATTTTTAGAATGTGCAGATGATGCCTTTTTACATGAAAATCTAGTAAGTTCTAAAGTTTAAATCATAAGCTGAATCAAATCCAAACTTCCTGAACTTGCTCTATCGGCAAAAACAAGGGAAATGTTTGTCACTAGTATTTGTTAAGATGCACATTAAACTCTCACAGGTAGAGTCTTCTGACAAGGTTCTCAAATTTTAGTGTGAATCAGACACCTAGAGGTCTGTTAAAGCAGATGGTTGGGCCCATCCTCTAAATTTTCTGATTCAGTATGTCTGTGGTAGGCCCAAAACCCTGCATTTATAACAAGTTCCCAGGTGGGGCTGATGATGTTGGTCTGGGTACCCACTCTTTGAGAACCACGGATATAAGATATAGTAAAATCATAAACAGAAAGAGAATGATAAGATTACGGCAACGTCCAAAATTTACAAAATTGAGTTAAAACCAGCAACTATTTATAGAGACTGACCATGTGCAGAGGAACAGGGAGATTTCCCTGCAGGGAAAGGAACAGGGATGCAGAGAGGAACAGGGGTGCGTCTGCACTGTGTGTTTTGCAGAAGTAACGCCAGTTCTCACACTGAGTAAGCAGTACAAGCAGGGACATGTCCTATTCTATTAACATTTCCAAAGGCACAAATCATTTAGCTTGAATGAGTTCACTACTTGCTCAAACTTAAATTATAGGGGCACCTGGTGGCTTGATCAGTTAAGTGCCTGACTCTTGATTTTGGCTCAGGTTATGGTCTCACAATTTGTGGGTTCGAGCCCTGCATCAGGCTCTGCACTGACATGTGGAGCCTGCTTGAGATTGATTCTCTGTCTCCCTCTCTCTCTCTCTCTGCCCCTCCCCTGCTCACGCGCGTGCACAGGTGCACGTTCTCTCTCGCGCGCACAAGATAAAATTTAGATTACAATAATGTTGGAATTGTTTTTAACGAGAAAATATGAAGACATTTAAAAGACATTCCAAAATGAAAGTGAAGCTCAAGTCCTCAAGTTGCGCTAGTTTCCTCAGAAGGAAAGGCTGTTTTGTAATGAAACATTTTACTACATGGCAAAGCAAATGCAACATATGGTTGCAGAGGGCTGTCTCATTTTTCATCTCCTGATTCCTGTGAGCCTTTTCCACTGGCTACATTTATTCCTTAATTGTCAGTAGCATTTTGCCCCTACTATTTTATAAATGTTTAAGCTGTCTTTTAAAGGGAGGGTGGATGAACATAAAAATTTGAAATATATCTCAAAGTTTTCAAGAAAGTACTTTATGTCCTGTAGCATAATCTAAATTTATAGAATGTTTTTGAGTAAAAGAATGGCTGTATGTGTATGTAGGTAAGTACATAAATATGGTTCTTGTATACATACAGTCAACTTTACAGAAAAAATAAAAGGATCAGTATTAAAGTCATCAAATGTAAAATGGCTCTTCAACCCCCCTAGAGCTTCATAAACATGCAAATACATATATATCCATACATATAAAAACATAGCATATTTATACTACAGTACATGTATGGTTATATAAGGAACAAATAAAGCACGATCATGTATTCTGATTTTCCTAGGTTTCTGTCAGTCTTTCAATATATTTAAAGTCCCCAAATATCTCTGGGCTATGGTATCCTAAGCATAACTGCATCACCAGATGATGGATCTTCTTAAAACTTAGCCACACACAAATATTCTCCGAAGAAGAATTCAGTGAAATAAAACTACCATTTATTTTATCTTTTCACTACTCACTTACCTCGTGGATTGAATTGAAGAGACTCCAATCAAAATTCATTAATTCCAGAGCAAGATCCCAAGTGTTCATTCCCAAAATCCTCATCGACCTTTGCTGTGATTCCTCATTTTCTGCAAATGGGTTCTAAACCAACAGACAGAAGCAAAAGGACCCTCAGCAATTCCCAAATGTTTGGCACTGAACTGGCTGGCCACAGAAAGGCACTAGAAACCCAGATTAGGAAAGGCATCTTGTCTGGGTACACTTAATATTTTCCCTAGTCTGTTCATCTTTGGTAAGATGCAACCAAATTGGGAAACAGCCTTGGAAACAGTAGAATGTGATCAATGATACTTCACTGAGTTAGCCTGCCCCTCCCCCCTGACACACACACATACACACATACACACACACGCGCACACACGCACATGCGCGCGCATCTACAAATCTGATTATAAAACACTGCCCCAGCAGACAGCATAATGAAAGCGAAAGCCCTGAAATCACTTTGGCTTCTGGTAAGAATTAATGTGCCAGCAGGTTAGTATAAAAACAAACAAAAGAAATGTCATGGTGCACTTCAATAAAGACAGACATGGCTTTTACAGGAAATATGTTTAACAAGCCTCATCCCAGACACACATTTACAAGTTTTATTAAAATGCCTGTGGAAAGCGATACAAATTTAAACAAGAAATAAAAAAATAAGTGTTACTTCATTTACACCCCATGGTAGATGATTATTTTAAGGATCTGTTGCTTTCCCTACACAAATAGGTATGAGTGTGGTAATACTGTTTCCTTAAAATCTGGCATGAAATTATTAAATGCCACCACAACTTTAAATCTTTGGACACTGTTAAATTTATTAAAAATTATTTGGCATCTTTTCAAAATATTTGATATTTTCTTTTTTTTTTTTAATTTTTTTTTTCAATGTTTATTTATTTTTGGGACAGAGAGAGACAGAGCATGAACAGGTGAGGGGCAGAGAGAGAGCGAGACACAGAATCGGAAACAGGCTCCAGGCTCTGAGCCATCAGCCCAGAGCCCGACGCGGGGCTCGAACTCACGGACCGCGAGATCGTGACCTGGCTGAAGTCGGACGCTTAACCGACTGCGCCACCCAGGCGCCCCATCAAAATATTTGATATTTTCTAATTAAAATATAAATTCTCCAGGGACATCTCGGCCGGCTCAGTCAGTAGGACATGTGATCTCATCAGGGTCGTGAGTTTGAGCCCCATGTTGGGGTTAGAGTTTACTTTAAAAAAACACAATTTGAATAGCTAATGATGTTAAAATTGTTAATGACTTGGGAAAAAAAAATGGGACTTTGCAAAATTTAAGGACATGACAGGACGAAGGGAATTCAGATTATAAACATTAATTCCTATTTAAAAACTGCAAAATTATTGGCATTTTACAAGGTTTACTGTTATGAAAAGGTTTCCTAATTTGAAAAAAAAAAACCAAATGACAAACGACTTTCAGAGAGCTTTTCCACAGATGTGATTCTCTTCAGAGCAGGTCAAGGTTCAAATTGTGCCCGCAGGCCAGAGTGGGACACAGTGTGGTACTTGATGAGGGCGGACTGAGAAAATACATGCAAATACTGAGGTGCTGAGAGAGGGAAGCCCACCTTTCTCAGGGCATGATTAGTCTGGAATCAGCCAGATGTCATGCTACACTGTAGGCATTCACAGGGAGAGCCAAGAGCTGGGAAATAACATAAATCTCGGCATACTAATTTGGAGATTTGGCTTTTTATTCCTCCTCCATTCTCCCTAAATGCATCCCTCACCCTGGTACTGCCCTCTGGTTGCCCAAGGCTGTCCACAGCCCTCTCCAAGAAACACTTTCTATTTCTCTATCCCACTCATTCAGGGCTCTAACTCCTGCTCTCCAAGAAGATTAATCAATATGTAAATATAGTGCATGCTAGTGGCTCCACATGTTATCCTACCCTTATTAATATTCCGTTTCAACTGAACTCTTTTGGGGATAAAATGCTGAAAGCTGGCGTTCCGACAGGGCAATTTTAGGTGGTGCACAGAGGTGCTGGTGGGAAACATTTGAGGGCAAGATGGCACCTGGCTCATCTCGGAACATACTTCAGAGTGAGCACCTACTTATTCCACTAAGACATTGCTCAGGCCTGCCTCCCACTCTTCTGAAGCTGGCTCTGGTCCATGGTGGGAGACAGCTCTAGGTGTGCATGGCAGGGAACTGCAGCCAAGTCTATGGGGAGCACGAGGAAGAAGGGCATGGGAGACAGAGTGTAGGTCTCCTTCGTCACCAGGAGCTCCACAGCAGCCGCAGGGTAGATGGTCCTCCTTTACAGTGAGGACTAAAGTCAAGCCAATCTCATTATCTACTCAAGGATGCTGTGCAGCATTGTTTGTCACAGTTCATTGACAGAATTACATCATGTACAGACACAGGACTTGCGACCTGCTGAAGGACACTCAGAAGTGGAAAGACCCTAGTAAGACAAAAGTTTTCCTTTCCTTTGCTCCCTCACCACCTACAAAGGAAAGGCATGTGTAATAGCTTCAGAGCCAAATATAACTGGAGTCCTAGCACTTTCCCTTCCTTGTCTGTAGGAAGTGAGAGTAAGTTACTCAGCCTCTCTGAATGTCACAGGATTATTGGCAATGTTACATGAGATACTGTATGTAAATTACTCAGCACCTGTCTGGTACTATGTGCAAAAACTGACTATGATTAATATTATGGTAGGTTGATACTTGTAGGTAATTTCACATAAAATATTTCTATTATAAGCAGTTTTGGTTAACCAATATGGTGTATACATTCCTCAATTATACATACAACAGGAGTCAGCTAGAAAGAACCAGCTTAGTGATGGCTCCTTGAAGTAGACTGAGACCAAGAGTCTAGATGATACCACCACAATCTGGCAGAGCCTGTCTCTTATGGATGATGGATCCGAGGCCTGATCCTACCATGCAGAAAGCAACCATAACACTGAGGGTTTTAGGAACATAATGACAAATCATCTGCTTAGGCATAAATGTGCTTAAGTTTGAAATGAAAATAACTTACAGAGTGGGTTCTACGTTTCTTTAAACTCTTACTCCTTATCTACATCCAAAGTACCATTGTTAGGAGCCTACCTTACATGGGGAAGGCTGATAATCTACCTTTTCTTCCAGGGAAGGGTACACTCAAAGTGCACCAAATGGACTGAAACAAGGATACGGAGTCTCTTTCTCCTTAAATCTGCACAGGGTACATTTCTCAGCCTAATCTCCACATATCCACCCAAAAAGAAGAAATAGAATTAAGATTCTGTTGGAGAGGAGGGTCACTTCTTTCATATCCCTTGTTTCAGGGGCCCAGAGAGAAGCAGGGTTTGACTTCAGAAGGGTTTAGGATTCCTGAAGTTGTACTTGCCTTGGATTTGCAAAAGCAGTGTTATTTGACAAGTGTATTGTTGGCCAGGGGAGGGGGTGGTTCAATGTACTTTTCTAACATGTATTACAAACATACAAAAAAATATGATTTCAGTGTGCCATTTGTGTTTCAAGTAAAAGGCTCAAAGTCCTTACCAAAGTGTCAGCCAGGTCTTTCCGGTAGACATATATCCGACCAGATGCTTCAAGGGATTTGGAGATGGCCAAGTCATTTGGCTGAAGTTCATGTTTTTCTTTATTAAAAAAAGAGGGAGAGAGGTTAGACACACAAGAACAGTGGTAGGCATACACAGTATATCTAAAAAGTGAAAACTGCCAAAGAAAAATATTTAAAAGCAAACAATATAGATTTAATTCAGTTCTGCATATTCTGTGCAATGGCACCAATGGGAGCATGGACATCACTGCTCACTACCCATAAAGTGGAAACCTCTTATCATTCCTTCTTATAATTTTTAGTCATTCTTTAGAATACAGACCAGTTTAGGGAAGAAAAGTAAAATTCACTCATAATCCCATCACTCTGAGATAACCATATAAAGGCTATTTTGATAACACTTGGGTCTATTTTTGTTCTGATCTTCATGTAAATGTGTATAACCAATACCCACACACATATATAATTGCAATTATTTATACATATGTGTTCAAAATTAGTATGGATACATACACACATATACATTTATAATTATTCTATATCTGGCTTTATATTCTGATTTTGCTATAAGCACTTATTATAACCACTTGTCAAAAATATTTAGGTATGTCATGTTTAATTGGTATATAACAGTCCATTATACCATCATTTCATCTTTCCTCTATTGACCAATTTAATAGTTTTCAATATTTTTGTTATATAAATTAGATGGCAAGATATATGTAAATACTGGCACAGGGTGTGGCACATAACAAGGGCTTGATAAATGGGATCTATTATTATAGCAGTCATATACTCCTGAAGTCAACATCCTTATGCATAAATTTTTGGCTGCTTATAGATGATTTTTTAAAGATAGATTCCCAGTAATGGAATTACTAAATCAAAGGGGAATGAATATTTTTTAAAGTTGCTGATACAGGGGCGCTCAGGTGGCTCAGTCAGTTAAACGTCCAACTTTAGCTCAGATCATGATTTCATGGTTCTTGTGTTTGAGCCCCACATCGGGCTCTGCACTGACAGCGCAGGGCCTGCTTGGGATTCTGTCTCCCTCTCTCTCTGCCCCTCTCCACCTCAAAATAAATAAACTTAAGAAAAAATAAAGTTTCTGATACAAACTGCCCAATGGCTTTTGAATTCTTACACTGATCAACACTGATCATTACTGGTGTTAAGTCTGCTATTCAGCTAAAACCAAAACTAGATTCTCAGTTTATTTTGTATTTCTTGACTACTAGTAAAGTGGAGTATTTTTCATATTTCCCTTATTACAAACTGTTCCTGTCCTTCAGTCATGTTTCTACCATCACTGGAGCTCTCTTATAACACAAAAGCCTTCTTCACAGAAAAAAGTCCTCCTCGTAACTACAAATTACAGATGGGAATTGACTAAACCAATCTTCGAGTTCAGTGCACTTTAACATAATCAGCTTCTAAGTCAGCCTTTTCGTTACTAGCACGGTGGGGGAATGCAATATTCCACATACGTTTTTCTAGATAACTTAATCAGTTCAAAGGCCAAATTTTGTTTTGAACATTTCTGCTTAATACAGAGTACACAAATGATAATCCAATATATTCTTTATGGCCCAGCATTATAAAGATCAATAGCACTTTCATGTCAGGCTGCTGACGAGCGTGGTAAATGGTCCCACTCGGCTGGCCTCCCAAGTTCTTCTGTCTCCCTCTTCCTCCGGCTGCAGTTTCTTACAAACTGTGTGTTCCTATGTCCACCTTATATCTGGATTTATGAGAGCCATTCTGCACTTGCTACGGAGTCAAATGCCATGGCTTTCTGATAGTAACTTTTCCATTTCCTGAGAAATATTTTTTTTTTCTTATTTTCAGGTTTGTCACCATACTATAAAAGATTAAGGGTCATAGAATTTTAAGCTCTGAATAACTAGGTAGGCAGATTTCTGTTACTACATACATATACCTTTCTCTAGGTACAAAATGACCCTGAAAGCTAGGAGGATAACAGCACTAGTCTTTTTAGAAAAATCCACAAAACCTACAACATTGCAACGTTTTTAAACTTCTTTTGACAAAAGAAAGTAAGAGTAGATCTCATTGTCATTTCATTTTGAAGTAGCATTTAAAACAGTATTCACTGAAAATCAGGGAACTAGAGCAAGGAATATATTAAACTCTTCCCCCCTGCTTTTTCATAAAGCATTATTGTTTGGAGAATATTAAGCTACAGGCAGAAAGGTTCTTAACAGACAAAAGTACTAACTGATGGAAAATGATGGCACAGTTCCACATCTGTGGGATAACTCAAGAGATAAGCTGATATTTCTAGCGAAGATTAGCACTGAGTCTATACACATTACGACGACACTGGCCTCCCTGATGAATCTAATTTAATAGAGTGTAAAAATGGTATTTCATGGCCATCAAATAGATACTGAGTATTCAAAGAGCTACTCATTACTTCCCAGATTCACATGTGGCCCTGGGTTGACTGTGAGTCACCCCCAAGGGAGATGGGTCTCAGTGGTGCTACCAAGTTCCTTCAGGGTCCTTCCTCCTGCAGAATGGGGACCTGGTGACTACTTTCTGTAATGGTACTGTCTTGAGGGAAGCTCAATACTGTTTGGAATAATTTAATATTTTTGGTCATTTAAAATGAAACATAATAGACATTTATCACATCTATCTGGAATGCCTGAAATATTTTATTAAAAATTCGACCACTCTCCGATTAAAGTTCATGTAGTCCAGATGTTTCTCCCCCTTTTGCTCTTTTTCTCTAGATAATGTTTTGATGATGGGATGCACAATGAGGGCCCCTTGAGAGGGAAGGAGAGACTCTCATTAGGCCCAGGCAGAAGGCTATATTGGTTCGCATATGTAATCCACTAGCTTGTAGGACCATTTTACCTGCTTCTGAGTAACAAAGCAATAGAAGATTCTGTCACAGCAATGCTGTAACACCAGGTTAAACTCTGACATTCTTCTCTTTCCTCTAGGATGATAACAAAGGGTAAACAGGAATGTCAGTTATCTGCTCCCCCTCTCCCTCCGGCCCTATCTCTGGCTGATTAGTTCACACAGTACTTCCATTTTTCAACTACTGATGCTAAGTCACTTTCTTTTTATTTTTCTCAGGGTTAATGAGATATTAAATAAAGACTGTAAGCCAAATAGGGGGCCAGCAACATCGAGATCTGACCGGCCCCAGTGAAAATGGAGGGGTCTGTTCAGGTCACGTAGATCGATAGTGTGAGCTTGTAATCTGTGTGATCTTATTCAAAACAGACAATAAACCATTCTCTGAGGATAAATAAGGCCCAACAGAAGGAAAAGCTATAACCAGACCTCACTCCCCACGTCCACCTGAAGGAACATTGCCTGGGAGCTTTCAGCTTAGTGTGGGTTTTATTTCCTTCAACAGGGAGTCTTTTTAAGTATTAAACTGTCAGCCAGCAATATGACTAGGCTGTCTTTCTTTTTCCTTCCTAAAGTAATTTCATCCTTTAGCAATTTCCCAAGTTAATTTAAATATGAAAATAGAAGGCTTATCTAGAGTATAAAATATGAAAAGCTTTATATTTCAAAACAGTGGCATGCCTCTTTATTCAGTTCTTGGGGACGAAATTCAGTATCCAACAGTACCCCACCGTTGTCATGGAAACACCTCTGGTAGGCGGCTTCTTATTGTTACTGTGGTCATCCAGCTGCGGACCCAGAAGGGGCAAGCTGCACATTCACTCTATAAAAATGTCGACTCTCCTTTCAGAGGAGATCTAGGGAAAGATTAATATTCCAGGACATAAAATCGTTTACCCCCAGAGAATGCGACGGCCACCAGAGCCAGATCCTCTTCTGCGTGCTGGATCTTTTCTGCTACAACTTTCAGGATCTCATGTGCTGTACTGGAAACTTTTGCCTTCACACTTACATAGGAGTGCTCTGTTATATACACATGGCAAAAAACTGCACACAACAAAAGATGGGTTAGTAAACAGAGAACTGTAGTCAGGTACAGACTTTTTTCAAGTGAAGTCATCTACCTTACTATTCTCTTTAGTAGGAAACATACAGAACTAGATTTACATATTTATGTCTGCACCCAAGCGCCTGAAGGCACACATATATAAATGTGTGCTTGCACACACATGAGATGCAGACGTCATCAAGACCTGGTAAATGGACTTAGGCTTCCCAAACTGTAATGAGAGACCCATGTGATACAAGTGTGTGCTCATGGTGGAGATGGCCTGACCCCAGCACAGTAGCATTTGTGGTACACAAACTGTAATTTCTTTCAGCATTACTGAGCTTTCCCAAAGCAATATATTAAGGTACCTAACTAATAAATTTTTATGTGACATTCCACTTGTGGATAGTCACAGTGGCTCAATCGGGAATACTGCATTTTGCTGTTAGACTTCTCACAAGCTTATCGAAAAAAATCTGCCGGCTTGCCATGGTTTTTGTGCTCAGGTTTCTTGAGCAGTTAATAATGATGTCCCTGAGCAAGATGGTGATGAGTATGGTTTCCAAACAGAAGTCCGGTTTGTAGCCCTGTAAGTTTCATTTTATTGTCTGCAGTGCAAATAATTATTACTAGGACATCATCACTATCAAGGTGAATCAGGGTCCTGGAAAAAAATTTCTTTATGATTTGATAGCAGAAATTGTTTAATAATACTGGAGATAATTGATACATTATTTGCTTCTTATCCCAGGTCTGAATGTATAAAACACTAGCTTCTTTCAAAAAGATAATACACTTACGTATTCTTCTCTACCATTTTGCAAATTATTTCCACCATATTGCATATTATTTCTCATTTTATGTAAAAAAAATAAAGGGGGAGGGTGCATTTCCTAGAGAAATCTTATAAGCAATTTAAATGGCTCCACAAAAATAAACCCAGGATTGTTTCCACAGAAATGCAAATGAAGCAAAAAAACAAACAAACAAACAAACAACTATGAGTTTATGTGCATAAACCTCAAAGTAAATACGCCACCAGAAGGCACTGACAACATTTTGGTTTGGGTTCCATTGGGTAGGTCACTAAAACAATAGCATCTAACAAATAGCTGTTTTATATATGTTGTCAACAGATTTGTGAGAGACACAAAGCTTTTTGCTTTCACAGAAAAATAAAATTTTTGAACCAGACAAAATCCTGCAAAACTGCTAAATATGAGCGAAGTTCACAGCTTGCTTGTTAATAAACTGAAACAAAAAGAGGCTGGGGGTCTGGAAATACTTACGCTCTTTGAAACTCAGTTTGGGAAATTTTACGATTAAATTGTAAGACAAAAAGCATGGAGGGCCTGCAACTAAGGAATTAGGAGGTAAGCTAATTTTTTTTATGCTTCCACTTGTTATAGACCATACTTCTTATGCCCCATTACCAGCAGCATTATATACTAACACTACATAGCACAAGAAGCATCCATGTGACGTTTTGTTGTGTGTTGGAGAAGCTGAGCAGATATTAAATGTGCACACATAGAATTTCAGCACATACTGAGAAGTGGGCTAAAAGAGAAAGTCTCTCAGTCACTATAGTATGAATGTTTCAATTCTGTTTCCCCAGGTTCTGCACCTCACTCAACCTTGGTGCAAACGGGAGGAAACCATTTCCTGTTCTGTTACAAGAGAGTAACACAGAATAGTGTGTAAGCACCTTCTGGGGGCTGCAAGGCTGTCTCCCCTGGTGCTGAGCGAGCAGCTGCCTTCAGGGTGGGTCACAAGCCCTCTCACTGACCCTCTTACTGAGCAGCGCTGGCACAGGGCGCACGGGGCATGCGGCACTGCCCGGCACAGTCTGGCCACGCAGGGATTTCAGTGCATTTCCTTTCCTTCGCTATGCTCGCCAAGAGTTTCTTCTCTAAATCCCAGGGAATGACTCCGCCAATGTCCTGCACGGTGGCTTTAGTGGACTTTCTAGTCAGTCACAGGCAGTGGGCTGACAGATTATGGGAGAAAGCAGTTAAGAGGAAAAGGAAAATTCCCGGCAATTTTGCGCCTCTCCCTAAGAAAGTTGGGAAGCTCTTTTGCAGGCTCCTTTCCTCCCTTCTCAAATTGAAAATGTCCTTGGTCCCTGGGACACTGCTGTATGGTCAAGACAACTATAACACTCAAAGCAAGAAAATAAAAACCATCCTGTGGGGTCCTAAGGTGCTTGTCACAGGGTGTGACTGTTGGAAACGCTAAGGGCAGGCCGATGCATTACTGCTGGAGAGTGAGGGTGACTGACCTCTGCTCTACCCACCCCAAACCCTCACAAAATCATACTCACTTTCCTCTGTTTCAGTCACAGTTCCTCTATGCTGGAGCCAGTTCTCCTTAAGACTGAATTGGTGGAAAAGGGCTTTATTCTGTGAGAAGTGAGAAAGAGAACAATGAATGAATGCATTCCTGCCCTTTGGAAAAACCACAGCTGCTTACAGCATGTTCCAGAAGAGCTAGCCAATTTTTCTTTCCTTCTTTCTTTCTTTTTTTTTCTTTTTAATATGAAACCCACCCATCCAATCTTAGAGGAATAAATAGGGAGTTGCCTCTATTAACGCATGTGGAGGTGGAGATTCTGAGCAACAAGACAGATCCGGCCAAAGCCAGAAGCAGGCAAAAAGCCCCTATAATTATTCTAGCAACATGCTGGAGAGGGATGGCATGATTTTCAAACTTTGGTTACTGCAAAAATCCATGTATTCTTCTCTACACATCCCAACATCAACCGTGCTTGTGGATCAAGGAGTTCTGGATAAAGCAGGGGACAAAGTTGCATACTTCTGCTGTGGCACCATGACTTGCTTAAGGGAAATAAGTAGATTATTCATTGTAATTCTCCACTTGATAGATCAGCTTCTACAAAACCTGTGCCCGACAGTTCACGGTGCATTTCCCCTTCAAGGTGAATAGGAAACACGTTCTTTCTTGCTACCATTTCTCCTTTTGTTGGGTTGAAAAGGGCAAAGCTTTTGCTTACTCGACTTCCTCATGCTAGCAGTCAAGATTCGTGCCTGCATTTTTTTTCTTTTTTCTTTTCCCATCAATAGTTCAAATTCAAATTTATATGATTCTGGGAACAGTGGGGCCACTCTAAGACTCCAAAAATACTCAGAACGACAAGTCGAGGGCATATGGGTACAACTGGATCTGTACTAGCACAGGGAAACTGAAGTGAAGCAGGAAGGTGCTCGCAAGGTCTAGCCCCAGGCTTCCCTGCCTGGCCCTGTTCTGCTGGAGGCAGCACTCATTTTCATTATGAAGAAATGCCAGCGAGGCAAGGCAAGGTCTCCAAGCTTGATGGCCCCATTTCAGAGAGAGAGAGGTCTGCCTCACCTTCCTTTGTGGTGAATATTCATCTACAGTGCTGAAAGGAAAAAGGACAAGAAGTCAGTCTTTGTCCCAAACCCTGTGTTAATGCAATGATTGTCACAGAAGACTACTTTTCAGGTACTGGGCAGAGGTTTTCTGCTTTTCAAAAAGATAAACCCCAGTATTCATTAGGTCACTAGGTAGAACACCCTTGACATTGGGCTCCGGATTTTAAGCGAACCAGGAAGAAAAGATGCCATCTACTCCACAGGCGTATTTTACTTTCTACCCACAGAAAGTGAACGCTGAGGGAAGAACTGGATTTATTCAGTCCACAGAAACTCTTAAGTTTTCTCATATACTGATGGATTTTAAGTGAAATTATTGTGCTTCAGATAGTTAAGTCAACGCAAGGAGCATCTTTTCCAGAATGTTTCCCTGTGTGGTGGACATCCTGCAGGTCCCCAGCTCAAATCTTCTCCCAGAATTAAGAGATCATCTTCTTGCCTCTTTGGTAGAAGAGATCATTTTCTTATTTTAATTAATTATTTCACATTTTATGTAAGTTTTTTTAATGGGATATATCAAGTTCCATTAGTACATCTAATGCATGTAAATGTATTAAGCCATGAATTAAAGTTTCTCAAGGGTAACAAGGCCTGTCTTGCAGCAAAGAACAGCTTCCATGTGGAGGATTATTCTGATGTAAAGGTTCTTTTTCTTTTCTGCTTCATGTATTTGTTCACAATCTCATACTGCTCTTAGGTGATGGGGGCTTCTTGTGGTGTAGACTGTGACAAAGGAAGACCACCCAAATTTACAACACGTGTTTCTAACACCGTCCTAAACTGCATCTCATTTCTGAATTTCTAAGTGTGTGATTTTCACGATTGAGGACGAAAACTTCCACGTGATTTGTTTGTGCCCTAAAATTAATTTATATAGACACTTAATTTGCAACAGGATCTCTCTTTACTAAAATTAGGTCAGGCTTTAAATCTCAAATTAGTCATCTGAGAGGCCTGAATTAACATTTTCTCTGAGAAGTGCCTTTGTGACTTCTGAAATCTTAATAGAAGTTTCTCACAACTTGACACACATGTATTTCATGTTTACTATGTACAAACTACACTGTAAATCAGAGAACAGTTTTTCCCTTCAGATTAACTTTGCAGCTGTATCTGAAAACTGAATAATGACTTGATGCTTTCATTTACCAAAATTAATAAGGAGGGTCAGTGGTTAAGTCAGGTATTGGCAACTTGAAAGACTAATGATAGATACCTCAGGGATACTTACACATGCCAAAAGTCATCGAGCAAATGTTTTTTTTTTAAACTTTCTAAACTGATAAAGAAACCTCAGGGAATCCATAAAATGGAGCTTTAAAAATGCTTCGTGCCTTGCTGAAACCTACCTATAAAATTTTTTTCCTTATTCCATCAGACATAGCTGTGAGCCCCCAAAACATCAAGTTAAATGTTTATATTTTTAACATTAAATAACTTATTAAATAATTGCTTTTATGTACGAAAGTTGTTATGGTTTCTACCGTATTAAAGAGGGTTAAACAAAATAGTCAACAACCTTAATTTTGTGTTCATTTTGATATAAAAACAAAATATACAATTTACTATAGAAAAGCTAAGGAATCAAGAAGGAATCCTGATTCAGAATGTTCAAGATGAATTTTAATGTTTTTTTTAATGTTTATTTATTTTAGAGAGGCGGGGAAGGGGCACAGAGAGAGGGAGACACAGAATCCGAAGCAGGCTCCAGGTTCTGAGCTGTCAGCACAGAGCCCGATGCGGGGCCCAAACGCACGAACCATGAGATCATGACCTGAGCCGAAGTCGGATGCTTAAGCGACTGAGCCATCCCTCAAGATGACCTTTATAAAGGCATCCCTCAAGATGACCTTTATAAGACATCTAGGGTGCCTGGGTGGCTCAGCTGGTTAAGCATCTGACTTCGGCTCAGGTCATGATCTCATGGTTCGTGGGTTTGAGCCCCACATCGGGCTCTGTGCTGACAGCTCAGAGCCTGGAGCCTGCTTCAGATTCTGTGTCTGCCTCCCTCTCTGCCCCTCCCCTTCTCGTTCCCTGTCTCTGTCTCTCAAAAATAAATAAATGTTTAAAAAAATTTCTAAAACATCCAAATTTGATCACACTTGCTGCTTTCTTTTATTAATGGCAATACAGAAAATTAAATACTCACTGACGACGGTGCATTCCAAGTATCTTTTGAAATTCTTTCAGTTCTTTTTCAAGTATTGGATATTCATACACATCATCCAGTACATTCCTGTATATGGTCTGAGGGGGGAAGAAAAGTGGCAGCTGAAATGCCTATTCTGTAAGGATTAAGACTGAGACCATGGTTACCCTGCTGAGGGAACAGGTGGAAAGCAGGGTTATACAGGGGGTTAAACCAGACAACTGTGAGATGCTACGTGGGATTCTACCTCCTAGCCCCTCACTCAATTGTGTGGCTCCCTCACAGCTTTCAGGGGCTTTAAGTAATCAATGCTGGAAACTTACAGGTCTCTGGAAGGCTACTCAAGAGTTCCGTGCCTATTCTATATTTAAAAAAATAATATCCACATCGTCATTTAGGAGGGAAAAAATCGATTAAATTCTATTACCTAGTTGTTTTGAAAATAACATTAGTTTAGGCAAAGAGTTGGTTAAACCAATTTTTAAGTGGATGTCTAAATGACATCTGAATTTTGAAATCAAAGTGATTTCCTTCATGAGAGGCAAAATCAGTTTGAACACTTGTCTGAAATAGACCTGCTGCCTGCTCGAATTTCCATTCTACCCCTTCTCTGTGTTAGCCTGTACAGCTAATATGGCTTTGGTGGCCAAGTAATCCAATGGTCTACATATTGTCTCCAGAGAATCATCTGTGTGGAAAAGATATGGCAGCCTATGAACAATTAGAAAAATATATACATTTATCTAATTCCAAATGTAAGTCTAGGTTAGTACCCATTTTGCAAATTATTAGTGCATAAAATTCTCAAAATACATCATGGTCTGAAAAACTTTCATAATGCATGTATTGTCAATAGAGTTTTTAAATGATAAATCATTTTTCTTATCCAAATATTGTATATGTGGGACTGGTTAGTTCAAACTTAGAGTAAATTTCAACGTATTAATACGGTCAAGTTTTCAAGTATGTTTTATTTTACCTACCTTAATTATTTCATCTGGAATCAAAATTCCCATGAATCATATAAAATAAACTTAAATGAGTGAATGTAAAACTAGCCCTTTCCATTTTTTCATAATGAATTCTTCACCATTAAAAAAATTTCTATGTGCAAAATATCAGGCCTCAAAAATCAAGACATTAATATTTTGAGTCACAGCTTTAACATTACATAAAAGTTGAATGACTACAATCTACAAATGAGATTTTTTGAAATGCATAAATGAAAATAAAATCAGTCATTTGGCATCAAATAATATCTAGAAGTCACCAGATTACCTTTAAGAACATTTTGGAATGTTCATCTTCATGTAACCAGTCTTTGTACAGAGCAATCCACTGGGACACGAGATGTAAGACCTTACGTTTCCGACAAGGAACATCTGAATTTTCTTCTTTGCCTTGATACTTCTTAGCAGAATAGGTGCAAATGGTTAAAGAATATTGCGTTCTTGGAAGTAAAAATATAAAGAGATCTATCTACTGTTTTCTCAAAATATGCTAAATCGTTTTCCAAAGAATCTATAAGTATCTAAGCATGCCGGAGGAAAAGTATATGTGTAGGAAGAGCAAAAGTTATGCACTGGAAAGAGCTAAAGTAAGTAAACCCAGGAAATGATTTCTATGCACTTGGTGGCAGGTCGTGAAGGTTAATTAGATGATTTGCACTGATAGATGCTGACACAGTTCCATATAGCAGCATGGGTCAATGTCACCATGAAGAGATTCTAACAGACCAATGAATTTCTTTTTTTTTTTTATTTAAAAATTTTTAATGTTTATTTATTTTTGAGAGAGACAGAGACAGAATGCGAGTGGGTTAGGGGCAGAGAGAGAGGGAGACACAGAATCCGAAGCAGGCTCCAGGCTCTGAGCTGTCAGCACAGAGCCCAGTGCGGGGCTCGAACTCACGAACTATGAGATCATGACCTGAGCTGAAGTTGGACGCTCAATCGACTGAGCCACCCAGGCGCCCCCTTTTAAAAAAAAAAATTTTTTTTAATGTTTATTTATTTTTGAGAGAGACAAAGACAGAATGCGAGTGGGTTGGGGCAGAGAGAGAGAGAGAGAGAGAGAGAGAGAGAGAGACCAATGAATTTCAAGGGTGGCTCCAAGAGATCTGGTGTCACTAGATAGGTAGACACTTGCCATAAAAGTTGGATCAGAACTAGGCCAGGTATCCTCTGATCTTCAGAAATCCACAATTTATAAAACCAGTTACTTCTCAAGTAGTCCCAAATGAGCACAAAGTTCTGGAGCATAATTTGTGATATGATTTAAATGCCCAACCCCAGGAATTTTCTTGGAAAAAAGGGACTGGATAAATGTGCAGACACAATTAAAAAGGACTGCTGATTTTCACTTTCACTGGAATGAAAAAAAGTACAACAGGAACGAAGTAAATGCTTCAAACACTGTGGATAGTTAACTAAATTATCACATATGCATTAATTGGCTATTCTACAGCCATAAAACTGATGACCTTATAGTGCATTTACTGACAGTGGATGTTCACAATGTATTGTTGGGCGCTTGGGTGGCTCAGTCAGTTAAGCGTCCGACTCGGTTTCAGCTCAGGTCATGATCTCACTGTTCGTGAGTTCAAACCTGGCATCAGGTTCTGCACTGACAGTGTAAAGCCTGCTTGGGATTCTCTCTCTCCTTCTCTCTCTGCCCCTTCCCCACTTGCTCTGTCTCTCTCTCAAAATAAATTAAAAAAATTAAAAAACAAAAAACACACCATGTATTGTTGAGTACGAAAGCAAGTGAGAAAATATGATGGGATGATCCATTTCTGTTAACTATGCTTATTGATATGAAAATTTTCATTACCTGGAATAATATATATTGAAAGTTAACAGTGGCTTCTCAAGGTAATGAGATATCAGAGTACCTTAATTTTTATTATACTCATAAATATTTTCTAATTTGTATACAGTGACCGACCATGTGTTAACTATGCTGTTAAAATTGTATAAAAAGAACAACCTCAAAAGCAACATGATTAAGCCACAGGAATGAGACAGAAGCTTCGCATTTTCCAAACCAATCTAGTGTTTTTGTTCTCCAAATGATCATTTATGACTATCTTGAATACAATGGAAAGTTAAATCAGAATAGGAAATGCTATGATTCCAAGGACAGATAGGCTTTGGGGTTGCTGGACAGGAATCTACACTCTTTAATGCTGATACATAATTGCAAAATAGAAATATCTATTTCAGCCTTTGTAAATATTTTAAAACATATTTCAGTCACTGTCTCCCAAGTCTGCAAAAACACATTAAGGACATTTGATTTTTTTTTTTTTTATTTCTATCTGTGAAATAAACTCAGGAAAACACACAAAGAACCTGTTAAAGCTTCTATTTTTTTCCTGGTTTTTCTCTAAAAAGGCAAAATATAAAGATTTATACCCTTCATTATTTTCACTTGTACAGATATCAGGTTCTTCTTTTATTGTGACTATCATGGCCTGACTAATATAAAGAAAACCTAGAAAATTAGGAAGTACTAACAGCTTCTTTCTTTTAGGTCAGCATGTGTAGTCAAGAGATGAGCTTTTTAAAAAAATTTTTTTTTCAACGTTTATTTATTTTTGGGACAGAGAGAGACAGAGCATGAACGGGGGAGGGGCAGAGAGAGAGGGAGACACAGAATCGGAAACAGGCTCCAGGCTCCGAGCCATCAGCCCAGAGCCCGATGCGGGGCTCGAACTCACGGACCGTGAGATCGTGACCTGGCTGAAGTCGGACGCTTAACCGACTGCGCCACCCAGGCGCCCCGAGATGAGCTTTTTAGTACCACTGCATATATGTTCTACAATTATGGACTTGGAGGACAAAGCAAGTTCAGGGACTGACAGTTCAGCTGCTCCTCTCCATTCAGTTACTACCACTTATTTGCTTAATCTTGTTCTTTCTGCAAGATATATCTATATCTATATCTATATCTATATCTATATCTATATCTATATCTATATCTATATCTATATCTATATCTATCTATCTATCTCTATATCTATATCTATATCTATCTATATCTGTCTAGATATAGACATAGATAGATAGATTTTTTTAATGCTTATTTATTTTTCACAGAAAGAGAACAAGCAGGGGAAAGGCAGAGAGCGAGGTGACAGAGGAGCTGAAGCAGGCTCTACTGGGACAGCAGAGAGCCTGAAACAGGACTCGAACCCACAAATCATAAGATCATGACCTAAGCCCAAGTCAGACACTTAACTGACTGAGCCACCCAGATGTCCCAAGATATATTTTTAAAAATGTTTACTGATTTAATTTAACATTTGGATTATTCTGTTTTCTGTATCAGGGTATATTACTCTTACACATTTTTCCCATGCTAGATTATATTGACTTATAAATGTAGCTGGAGGAGGGGAATAGTGGGAAGGCACTGGATAAGATTTACTTTCAGTGTAATGCACTGACCATTAGCTAGAATAAACCTGTGAGCTCACATAATGCTCTTGATGATGACAAAACCTGAAAAGTATAAAATTCTATCACTGTAAAAGTACCCATCTAAGATACCCAAAAACAGTATAAATGGCTCTAATCTGTAAATAATAGTCAAAAAACATGGGGGACAAACAAAAAATAATTCAGACCACTCTTAGAAGGTGATAGGAGGATATATATCTTCACTAAGGTGTACCAAAAAATCTCTTAAATTAAATATGGATGCCATACTTTTGTTTGTGGTTCGTATTATTTCACAAAAAGCAGAGTCTGCAAGTATATTGAAATAGTCATGTAGGAAGACTCCTGACTTAAAAAATGTTATGGATTTCATAAGTTTTGATAATTAGTAACAAGACTGCTAAGAATCTGAACTAAAGTTTCATATACAATGTCTTAGTGACCTCTGGGTAGCTCAGCTGGTCACGCCTCCGACTCTTGATTTGGGCTCAGGTCATGATCTCGTGGTCGTGAGATCAATCCCTGCATCGGGCTCCTCGCTGAGTATGGAGCCTGCTTAAGATTCTCTTTCCCTCTCCTTCTGCCACTCCCTGGTGCACACGGTCTCTCTCAAAAAATGTCTGTCAAAGACTCAAAACATGCTTATGGTAAAGTTTTAGAGATTCTTCAGAGAAATTTTATGATGCATTATATTACTTAGTAACAATCACAAATTATATTAGGATCACATTTAAAAACAATGATTTGAAGGCATTTATTTGCTATAAAACAAACTATGTTGTTTAACAGATGGTAATACTTTTGGGAAAACGTTAGCATTAAAATGTAGAAGAAACTAGCTCATTGATATATTCCTAAAACACTTTTAATAATTTTTTTAATGTTTATTTATTTTTGAAAGAGGGCAAGCGGGGAAGGGGCAGAGAGAGGAGGACAGAGAACCCAAAGCTGTGCGCTAAACAGCTGTGAGCCTGATGTGGGGCTCGAACTCATGAACCACGAGATCATGACCTGGGCTGAAGACGCTCAACTGACTGAGCCACCCAGGTGCCCCTAAAATACTTTTAAAGTGTAATTCTGAAACTATTACAGAATTTCTTAGTAACACCCACTTGAGAGCTGTGGAAGAAATCTGGTTTAGAAATTTTCCAAATTCAAAACTGCTAATTTTTCAAGATCAGTTTTATGAACTAGTTCTATAAAGTTTCACAAGATCTGTAGCTTTGTGCGCTCTTACGATAACAAAGCACTAAAAACGAATCACCATTTCTAGTAAACGTATTATTGAGAGATTTTATTTCAATTATGCCCTTTATGGAGTTTGAAGGTATTCTCTTAAGCAGGAAAAGGCTGTAAAGTAGGGGAGAAATAGAACAATTATTTAACAGGAAAAGAATATTGCCAAGACCATTACCATTGAGGGCTCAATAAAACCTAGGTATACACACACACACACACACACACACACACACACACACACACAAAATCTGTCTTTCCGAAAATGTTCACATGAGCTCAAGTGTAATCTTCAGTTTAGTTTGGTAAAAATCTGACAGTTACCAGGCTTCTTAAATGCTTCTGAAGCACCTTCCTTGAACATTGTGAGTCAAGAGGCCTGTGTGGAAACTCTTGAGTAAATTTACTTGGCTTGGCTTTTTGGCCTTTCCTCTGTTGCATCCCTCCTAGTTAATGCATCAAATCATAAAGCTTCCTTAACTGGTCATTAACCTTCTAATCCCATCCATCATTCTAACAGCACATGTCTTCACAAAGCTCTGAAGAGACAGCAGTTGATTCCAGGGCGTAGTTTAGACCTCCCACGTGGGGGACAGCTGGTCTGATCCCGGACTTGTGGAGAACCGTGCCATCATGTGCGTACGTTCTCTTGCACAAGTCCTCTGGCACTAACCGCTGGCATGAACCTCTGGCACGAACTCACAAGTTCACTTACTGCCAATCCACTCAGCCTCTTGACTCTGGGGTACACCCACTATGCTAAAGTTACCTCCAGTTCTCTAAAGTCTTGAGACCTATGTTGGAAGAAAACATAATACAAACAGTACAATTTACCCATGACCTAGAAGGTGAAAACAGCAGCCCTGCTTTCCAGCTTCCCCTGTCAATTCTGTCTCGTGTCGTCTTTTACCTTGGATATCATTACATTAATATTTAACATATCCACACTCTACAGAGTGGCTGAGGAAATTAGGAAAGGCAGTTAATTACTAATGCGAGACATTGGTCTGAAGGGAAGCCGACGCAGCATCCTGAAGTTAATGAAGGATATTGCCTTAGTAGCGCCTGGCACAGGTCATCAGTTGTCATGAAGACTGTGTACGTGAGAAGGAAGTCATCAAGGAGGGTCTCTGCGAAGCAAGAGAAACAAACACAAGGTAAGCGAACCAGTGGTAAGAGGGACAACTGCTTCTCCAGCCTCTAAAACAGTGTGTGGCAGAAACATGATACATGGTGGTGGGTGTGGGAGGGGTTAGGATAGGAAAATTTTAGCCACAAAATACATCATTTATTCAAGTTAAGATTTTTTAAACTCCTTACACAGAATACCTCAAGCTATGAGGTATTTTTTTTTTTTTGCAAGGTTCTCTAAACATACTTTTGTCATCTTTTTTTTACTCCCTAAAACATCATTTACTTCTGTGGGTAAAGACGTTGTGGAAAACCAATACATAATAAAGTCTTTTGAAAAATAAATTTTACAATATTTCTGGGGTATATACTCCAATCCTACAGGAAATGAAGCCTGCATGTTTTAATAAATTAAGGTTTTCTATTACCTAAGTCTAGGGCAAGAACAATGGATAATAAAGTAGGATAATAAACTTAAAGAACACAGATCAGGTTCCAAGACCATTCACCTTTCTCTTTCAAAGGCATCTGTAAGAAGTTGGGAAAGTGGCAGGTGATGTTACTGCTATGGAGAGAGAGACCGAGCTAAGTCTCACTAAAAAGGGGGAACAGGTATAATGTATCACAATATGCTCCTTCCCTATCCCTTTCCTACCTCCTCAACCAACAAAAACAAATTTGATTTGTTTTTCTCTCTTGCCTCTTGGCCGTGAGTGTTCTAAGAAAAGTGCAGCTTACATGTCATATGGAATACCTAAACAGGCAAACTCTCATCCCCCAATATCACTTCCAAATTGATAGAAAAAAGATTACATGTAGAATGCAAAGTAGGGCTCTGGCCATAATAGTCTTTATCCACTCTCCTTAACTTAAAATTCATTTTACTATATGATTTCATTTTCATGTCCGTTACATTCTGGCCATCAAATTTCTAGATAATTGAAATAGCATTAAGTTGTGAGACTAATGAGCCTGTATACTCAATAGCATTTAAGCTCTCTAACTGCTACTCTAAGTACGTAAGTAGAAAGAATTGCCCAGTATAGAGCCCTATAGCTCTATGTTGAAGACTGGAAAAATTCCAGAATTTTTATAAATAACCAATAACATTTACTGTAAAAGTTGATCCATGTGAAACAACAAAGTTTACGAACACAAAACTCTGCTATAAAGGGGTAGTAAATGACATCTACAGTCTTGTATCAGTTGTCCCTGCTTCACTAATTCTGTTTTGTTTGGTTGCAGAACATCAAGATAATCCTGATTTACACAAATAAGTGGCAAATGGTAATGTTTAAAAAAAAAAAAAAAAAGCAAGCTTGCTTTCTAATTGCAAAATGCCCTTAAGTGAAATGAACCATAGATGTTAAGGAAAAGTATTAAGAAAGGTTTTTTTCAAAGATATTTATTTATTTATACTAAGTAACACTATTCTTTATTAAAAAATGAGTTTGACAAATGGCGCCTATACAGTAAAATAAGCCTACACTTACAATGTTGTATCACACTGCAGTATGTTAACAGTCACTGTTCCAACTTACTATTTCTTGTAAAAGTAAGTTCTCAAACAGATGTGTCTGGGCCTCAGTAGGCCTAAATTAAGATCTATACACTGTAAGTGTGTAAGAGGAAAGAACAGCCCAGTATAGAGCTTTACAGGCAACTGTGGCAATGTGGCTGGTTGGACGATTTAGTGTGAGCGCACACACACATCCTATATTCACAGAAGAGCCAGGAGCTCTCCACTAGAGCGCCTGCTTACAAAAGTCACTGGCAAACTCTGACTTTCAATGTAATTTCCAAATTCACAGAAGAGATTCCATCTCTACACGTGCATCTACGCGTGCACAACAAAGGCGGGAGAAGGTTTACTCTAAGACCTGCCCCAAAACTAGTTAATCCGGCAGCATAAGTCCATTGCTTGGTTATCCTAATGGAAAGTTTGAAATATACTTTTGAAACTCTGCGTCCTTCATCACAGTTTTTAAAATAGTTTCAATAGGGGCGTCTGGGTGGCTTAGTCAGTTAAGTGTCTGACTCTTGATTTCAAGCTCAGGTCATGATCTCATGGTTTGTGAGTTCGAGCCCTGTGTCTGGCTTTGTACTGACAATATGGAGTCTGCTTGGGATTCTCTCCCTCTCTCTTGGCCTCTCCCCTGCTTGTGCTCTCTCTCTTAAAAATAAACAAACTTAAACAAAATAGTTTAATGGCATAATGTCTGAACCCTAGGATATTTTGAAATACAACTTGAGAACTATCGTATCACTCTGGGACACTATTGAACAGGGATGTTCCCAAAGTCTAACACTGCTTTGTACTAAATGTAGTTGATGAAAATCCTCAATGTCTCTGGTCTAATTAGAAATGGGAGTCTTTTTTGCATACAATGTTAGATACAGGCAGCAAGAATCACAGAGTAGCCTAGAATCTATTTTAGGGTTCTCTGTGGGCCCTTATAGATCAGAGCCAACAATATACAGAAAACACTGGGTGAGGCCCTGAGAACCTCATACACTCAGCATTCAAAATGCAGGTTCAGTCTCTCTGGGATGTTCTTACACTTAGCTAATTTAAGGAGGCTGGAACTATTCTCTAATCAAAATTTACTCCATTAGCAACTGAAATTAGAATGAATGCCATTAAACTTTGACATAACCAATCATTCCATTCTGGAACAGCCTTAGATAATGAACTGAGTGATTCTAAGATTCTGGTTGTATGGTGGCAAAACCATTTGGCATTCAATTCAACAAATCAGCTCACACATGACAATATTTTGTTAAGGGCTTTGACCCAGAAATGCTTTCCCCTAAGCTTCTGCTATATTTAATATTCAACAGTATTACCTAATTATCTCCTTGCCATAGAAATATTAATTAAAATAAAAACAATGAGGCTACATGAAAACATCTCTGGTTAAAATCCTACTAAATAGCTAAAAATCCTAATGAATACAACAGATTCTCAATACCCTTGGTTCACATCTTTTCCCTATATAACATATTGTTATGAAAATTTTTTTATGTGTAAAGATCTTTCCCTTCTTTTTCAGCATTGGTATCTTTTGCTGCACATGAAAGTAAATGAATGATATAATCAAAAGGACACACTTCAGATAAAAATGCATTTTATAACAGCCATGTTTCAAAAAAGCCTGTCCCATGGCATTTAGGGATATTTTTAGAACCACAATGGCTACATAATTGATCCCCTGAAGACTATTAGCCAACAATAGCCATTTAGAAAGAGTAGCAAATCCACTGGCATCGACATTAAAACACTATAATTATCTATATTATATAATGCTTAATTAATAGTAATTTAAGACTTAGGCAGAAAAGCACCTTTGTGTATAAAAATATCTCTCATTTAAACAATTTCATACTTGCCATATACACTAACATTCTGAATAAAAAGATATATTCATTTTGCTTTCCAACTCTGTGAATACCTAGGTATTAATACACTAAAAGCTTTCCTTTGAAATTCTAATCATTAAATCAATCACTAAACCGAATCCCAAATTCTTAACTCATCACTGACAAAAATATTCAGCCATTCTTTTTGGAATATTACCCCCCACACACACAACATCCCTCCCCCCAAATAAAAGAATATTTATGTTGTGGCTATTTTAAATATAGGAAGTACTCTTGCAGTATAAAAGAAACATGCTGATAACATACTTATGTTATGTACTTATCATAAGTATGTATGTACTTATCATACTTATTGCTGGAAAGCAAATACTATTACAGTTTTAAGCACTATGTTCACTTGAAATAAAATATATCAATGTGTGGTCAAAATCTAAAGCTTTGATAGAAATGTTTCTAATATTCATGTCTATTATTCACCATAATGATGTTAATATGAGACTTTATCATCTGTTACTGTTTTCATTTTAAGGTGTAAGACAAGAATTGTCTGTTTCTATTTGATTTTATTTGAATTTATTTTTTTCTTTTAAATTTGTTAAATGTTTATTTATTTTTAAGAGAGAGACAGAGAGACAGAGTGTGAGTTGGGGAGGGGCAGAGAGATAGAGAGATACAGAATCCGAAGCAGGCTCCAGGCTCTGAGCCATCAGCACAGAGCCTGATGTGGAGCTGGAACTCAGAACCACGAGATCATGACCTGAGCCGAAGTCGGTTGCTTAACTGACTGAGCCACCCAGGTGCCCCATGAATGTATTTTTCTTTTATGCAAAAATTAAAGTATTTTCTCATTCTCATTTTAAGTGTATCAAGCACTCAAAATTTTCACTTCTGTAAAACATAAATGTTTCTAGAGCACCCTAAGACTTGTGTCAGGTGGACTAGTGATCAGTTTGGTACAGATCCTTTTTACAGGGTTCTGTTATGTAAATGTAGTCAAATATGAGAAACTGATCTAAATGTCTCAAAAAGGTCTAAGCTTAATGTTTTTTTCTGGGGGTGGGGGGTGGGTATAAGTGAATTGCCAAGAAAGCAAATGATAAAAATTTTGACAGACAACTGCCTTTAGTAGCTATTTAATCTAAGTATGGTAATGTGAATATTCAACATTTCTATACTAACTCATATTCCCTAAGTACTATTAGCAATTTTGTTTCACATGTATTTCTACTTCAGATGCAATGGAATTTAAGGCACTTTAAATATGTTCTACTTTAACCTTGATTTCAAGAAGCCAAAAAAACTTTGTACATAAAAGGTCTCATTTCTGGCCCTGGAATGTTACAACTTGCCATTATTTTTTGAGAAGCAGTGCCAAAATGTACCATGTAATTTGATTAAGCACAAGTTAAAAAAAAAAAATTAATGTTCATGATTGAATCATAGGTTAAAGTGCTACGCTGTTAAAAATATGCTTCTTTCTCAATGAATTTTCCATTTCTGAAAGCGGTATTAATGACCTCAAATGCAGCTGTTTACCACAGCTTTTAAACTCACTCAATTCCTGTATACTTTTACAGTTCTACCAGAGTACTCCTTAACTATTCTAAAACCACCAAATCTTGAGCTCTAATTTTAGTTTTCAACATTGATCACACAAGAAACGCTTATTCACTTAATGCTGTTTCTATATCGAATCTGTCTGAAAAGTCACCTCTTTAATGACAGGAGCTTCCTCCAGACAGAACTTGGATGGCACTCTTCAAGTAACGAAATCTATTTTACCTTGTAAAATTTGGTTTTGGAATCCCATCATTCTTTCCTAAGGAAAGAGTATACCAAAAATTACGTTCTTAACTGTGTTACATTGCACATGCTGCCTTTTACAAATGTCACTAGAAGGAGCATGGACTAATCAACACAGGGCTTGCCTACCTTCCCCACACCAAGGGCCATGTTTGCAGGTCACCGTGGGGGTAAGGGAGGTGACAGGTCCCATGAGCTCCTACTGGTTCAGCCCTCAGCTGCTCTCAGTGTCCAGGCACAATTGTAATTATAACCCATTTGTGGCTTGTGCATGCATGTGTCTGCTAAGCCTGCTGGGAGCTTAGAAAACAGTGTGAAAAATACAAAGGGAATCGGAGAGCTGAATTTTTACCTGTATGGCCTTAGGCATTGTACTTAACCTCTCAGGGCCTTAGTTAAGGCAGCTGTAAACTGGGTATCACACCCACACCTAGCAGAACTGCAGCCAGGATGAAACAGAATAATTTATCTAAAGCATCTGGCAGAGAACTTGAATACATCAGGCACTCAGTAAGTCCTCTCTGTTCTGTACTGTCATAAAATAATATTTAGATCCTGTCCCAGTTCTCCAAACGCCACCCATCAACCAAGAAAAACCAAGTATTGAGAACTGACTATATATAAGACATTTGTTAAGAAGGGACTAGAGGGTAAGAGACAGGAAAACATAAGAATGACCCACGGTTTCATGCTCACAATGAGTTAGGGAGTTGAGACATGTATCCCCAGGAAGTAAATTTAAATAAGGTAACATTTCAACTGGGCAGCACAAATCATAAATGTTGCAGGGGCTGAAGGAGACTCCAATATCCCAGGGAAGGTTTTACCAAACAGGTAGCATATGGGATGACCTCTGCACGTGTAAGAAGTATGGAGAAAGAGGTGAAATAAACATAAGCATGGAAGTGACTGGGGGTGGATCTGTGGCTGAGTCACAATCTTAGGGTCTTTGGGCCTTCTCTAGCCCTTAAAGATGTTTTTTTGTTGTGTGACAGTTTTAAAAATCAGAAGATCTGGCAACACCAGGTCTGCTGTTGTTGTCCTACAGCAACCATGGTTTAGAGCTGAGCTGCCTTTTTCATGCTGGGCGTACCAGTTTATCATGGTTCTGCCCTCACTGGCTTCACTTACTCATATTAGCTGTCTGTGGACAGGCAGGTTCCTAAGTCTTGGTCTGGGGTATAGTTGTGAAACAGTAATGGAAGAGATCACATGGCCTAACTGAGAAATAAAGCTAGAAAGTAGGTTCGAGCCAATTCTGCAGGGTGTTTGAGCCTTAGAATAAGAAGCCTGGGGCTTGTTTTATAGAAAAGGGGAAGTGAATGGAAATTTTCAAGAGGAGAAGTGACAAGAGATAGAGATTACACTTGCTCTATCAGGACAGTCAGGACAGTCACACTGGATAAAGGAAGAATAAGGAGAGGGAAGTTTACTTTAAATGCACTGAGTTTGAGTACTCTAAGGCTACTTTAAACGTTTATTTAATTTTGAGGGAGAGAGAAGGTGCACACATGCATAAGAACCCGAGAGGGGCACAGAGAGGGGGATAGAAGATCCGAAGCTGGCTCAGCACTGACAGCAGTGAGCCTGATGTGGGGCTTGAACTCACAAACCATGAGATGGTGACCTGAGCTGAAGTCGAACACACAACCAACTGAACCACCCAGGTGCCCCTACGGCTACTTTAAAGTGAAGATACTGGGTAAAAACATCAAAGACCAGAGCTTGCTAAAGAGGTCTGGATGATTATGGGAGCTACAGTAGGGAAAGAGTGGCTGGGATGACATTAAGTGTCATGTCAGATCCAGTGCGAGGGAGTTGTAAGCAGGGGTATGAGGTGAGCCGGGATGGATGTTCACATTTGGGCAATGCTAAGAGAATTCAGGAAGGAGGAAGAGAAGAAAGACACAAACAGGGGAACAGGGAGGCGTAAATGTCATAGAAGCCAAAAAGAAAGGACGAGTGGAAGAGAGCACACCAGGAGTGTCAAAAGTTGCTGGAGGGAGATTCATCAGCCTGACCATTCAAAGGTCACTGGATTTGGTGTGTAAATGGTCCCGGTCTGGGACACAGGGAGAGATGCCCCTTGGAAAACAGTAGGGGCATGCCCTCTCAGTCCTTTAGACTGAAAGGAACTACGGATAGTCAGATAATCAGCCCTCATACCATCTATCACACTGTTTCCCCCAAAGACTCTTCTCGCAGTTATAGCTCATGGATTAGTAACAGCAGTTGCTCTCACAAATAAGCCGGGAGGAAAAATTTCTTCATGATCAATCCAAGTATCATTTTATTTAACAGTATAGATTAGAACGTGGAAGTACCATGGGCATGGAGCTTTCAATACCTATCTGCCAGCATCTACCAACAAAAATTAATATCTAGTTGCAAGATGCACTCAGTCTAACATAGTCAACTGTCGGAGGTGCTCCATCTCCTATGATTAACATCACACAATACATTCTTAAAGATACAATCTAGGTTACTAAATGCTTGTCGACTCAACATTCCAAAATTTCATGAAACAAAGAAAACACTAATTTAAACATTAAATCTTAAATTACAAGTCTGGGGCCTGGTTATTTCAAGCAATAACTCTAATACTGGATTCAACTTAGGACAAGGTATGATTTTTTATCTCCCAAGCACCAAGAAGAATCTCTATTATCAGCTTTCTTCCCAAACTTGAAATATATCACCATTCTGGATGTTAATTTTTCCACTCTGGAAATCAGAGGAGTAAAATTTTATTTATTTTTTTGTTTCTGCTTAACAAAAACTCTAGAGATACGAGAGAGAGAGCAAGAAAGAGAGAGGGGAGAGAGAGAGAGAGAGAGAGAGAGAGAGAGAGAGAGAGAGAGAGGGCAGAGGAGGGGCAGAGAGAGGGAGACACAGAATCTGAAGCAGGCTCCAGGCTCTGAGCTGTCAGCACAAAGCCTAATGCGGGGCTTGAACCCACGAACCATGAGAGCTGACCTGAGCCGAAGTCGGACGCTTCACTGACTGAGCACCCAGGCACCCCCAAAAATATGATCTTTAAGAAATTAAACACAATTAAACATAACTAAGCCTCTTTCTAAATAATCTGGCACAAGATCTTATATAAATTGAAAATGTCTAATATAAGAAAATTTACTTTACTCTAAAATTTCCTTTACAGTTTAGTCCATGTTTAAAAATGTTTCTAAGACAAATATTTCAACCAGTGACTGACAGCAGGGACACCTGTGTGCTCTGGGTTCCAGACCAGCCAGTGGAGCTCTTTTCAGTAACATATGGCTGCTTTCTTTCTCACTCCAGTGAAAGGGAGACTGGTGCATTACTGTCACCAAGGAAGGTTTGGTCACAACTGTTGAGTGAACACCTATGGCTTGGGGTTGAGCACTGTGCTCGCTGCTATGAAGAAGGCCCAGTTTTAAGGCCTCAACTTTCACAGGGTTTGGAATTTAATCAGTGACATCATAAAAGGACCACATAAGGCAGCCCACTAGCAGCAGATGAATATCCCATTCATGGGAATGTCTGACCAAACCTCCACCCTCTCTCCCATCATCCCCCACCCCCATCCAGCACATGTTTTAGCCCTAGAGAACCCCAAATTTGCTTTGAACCTCACCTATTCCTTAGTGTGCCCCAGGAAGCCAAGGGTAGCATCATTCAATGGGCAATGAGGAAAAGTAGGGAAGAGAAGATAGCTGTTCTGTTTCAACATAATGAAACAACCACCCTCAACTGACCACATACTGGGGGCTGTACCATGAGCTTTACCCACATGATCTGTGCTCCTCAAATTCTTTCTAGGAGGCAGGTCTTGTACTCTCTTTTGCAGAATGGTGACATTGAGTCTGAGGTAAGTAAGGTGGAAAACTACTAAGTTGTTTCAAGTTAATATCAGAAGGGGCCTACGTCCCAAGGCAGGCTGATCCCCAGCACAGGATTTCACTGAACTCTGCTCTTCTGAGGCTGTGAATCCAAATGGTCCATACTGGGGGTAAGGGAAATGGATGCACAAGAACATCCACTGGACAGATGGACAGATATAGGAACTTGGCCTTTTTATTGGCCTTGAATTGCCAAAAATGCCCCTATAAAGTCATTTTCCATCTATGTGCCAGTATGCTGGAGTTCCTTTATGCCTACCCGAAATTTATTTTGTTTTTATTTTCTAGTGAACACCTGACAAACAGCAAATAGCTATATGGGATCAGCCAATTTCCTTTTCTAAAGGCAGAACTGACAATCACACGGGAGAATTAAGATAGTCCACAAACTCCTAATGCTCTTAAGATGTTTTAATGGCCATTTACACATAATTCTATTTTAAAAGGTTGAAATGTAAAGGCAGAAACCGAAACAATGTTTTAAAATGATCAAACCATAGGGGCTCCTGGGTGGCTCAGTCGGTTAAATGCCGACTTAGGCTCAGGTCATGATCTCACGGTTTGTGGGTTCAAGCCCTCCGTCAGGCTCTGTGCTGACAGCTCAGGGCCTGGAGCCTGCTTGGGATTCTGTGTCTCCCTCCCTCCTGCCCTTCCCCCATTCACACTCTGTCTCTCTCTCTTTCTCTCAAAAATAAAATAAACATTAAAAAAAATTTTTTTAAAGGTCAGACCATAAAACTCTTCCTTTCTTTCTAGATGAACTTTTCCATATTAAACATTACAAATACTGAGAATCATTAGTCACACTTTATTTTGTCCTTTCTTTCTTAAAAGAAAAGAACTGACTTCCACATCAAAGTCTTGGCTGTTCCTCACCTCCGTGACCACCTCTGCCTATCCCTCCAACATCTGGGTAAATAAGCCATTAAACATGTACTAACTGCCACTGGTTAAGATATTTTTGTCTTTCAGCTAAAGGCACTCATATAAATTCCTTTGTCTAAAATGGTTCTAATAAGTTAGTTTTGTTTAGAAGTAAATATACTACTCACACATCTAAGAACACCCTTAGGCCTTTCTCACAGCATTGGAATCACAAGATTCATGGTGATTTGACCCACATCGAGCAGTTATGTTACAGGCACATAAGAGTTCTGAAATATCACCAAGAATATAGTAATACATACTATAAGCTATCTTTAGGAGAAGAAATTTAATATGTGCTATTGTTAAACTTCATTGAAACCATAATATGTGAAATATTTTTTAATATATGTTTCATAGGCTTTGTGAAAAATATTTCTAACAACTTGTAGGGAGAATTTTGGTGTGAAAGATGTAGAATTCTCAAACATGAATTCAGTGGCTCAAATCAGATACGAGAAAGGTACTTACTATTAAGTACTCTTTGCATGTTAATAATACATGAGATCACTGTCAATAGTCAGTGTTGAGAAGACTACAAGAGCAAATCCAAACTATTTTATAGGCTTTAAAAAATGATCACACAGTGCTTTAAATCACAATACATTTATATTCCTTTGAAGAGAAGAAATATATAATCATGGGTGCACCTGGGTGGCTCAGTCAGTTAAGCATCTGACTCTTGATTTTGGTTCAGGTGCTGATCACACGGTTCTGAGATCAAGTCCCCCATGGAGCTCTGTGCTGACAGCACGGAGCCTGCTTGGGATTCTCTATTTCTCCCTCTACCCCTACACCCTGCTCATGCATGCACTCTCTTTCTCTCTCTCTCTCAAAATAAATAAACTTTAAGAAAAATATATATATAATCATGGCCTGGGACCTAAAGTATCAAAACAAACATAAGCTTCCATTTATTTATTTATTATTAAAAAAATTTTTTTAATGTTTATTTATTTTTGAGAGAGAGGCATACACAGAATGCAAGCAGGGGAGGGGCAGAGAGAGAGGAAGACACAGAATCCAAAGCAGGCTCCAGGCTCTGAGCTGTCAGCACAGAGCCCAATGCGGGGCTCGAATCCATGAACTGTGAGATCATGACCCAAGCCAAAGTCGGACGTTCAACCCAATGAGCCACCCAGGCACCCCCATAAGCTACCCCTTATAAAAATTACATACCACTTTTCATTTGTTTAGGAATCAAACTTTGATTTTTCTTGGCCATATTGCTCCCCAGATATTTTAAAACCAAACAACATATTCCTACCTTCACCTGCAGCTAGATGTGGCTATGACTAAGATAAAAGCAGAAGCCGTGTGTGATGGACACATGTGTTCTTGACCTGCTCCATCCTGCTATCTGGACTGGGATGCTAGCATCCCTCTTGATTTCAGGACATAAAGGCCAGACTCCGGGGACACTGCAGCGAAGAGCTGGAAGGAGTCTCAGTCCTGGCTGATTTCAGAGTGGCCTCACTAGTTCTACCAGCTCTCTACTGCACTTATTTTTATTTTCACATGAGAGAGAAGTATCCTTCCACCTTAAGTTACCATCAGTTTTTCTGTTACATACAGCCTTCCTAATAACAAATAATAAATTAACAAATCATATATACACAAAGAACATTTTCAGGAACTCAAACACATGATAAGCAGTGCTTCTCACGTTTCTCTATTATCAAAGCAGGCAAAGCACATTTAAGGAGAGATAAGTATTGTGAATTTATCCTGACCTCACTACTGTGGATTTCTAGAATATGCTGATGAAGAACACATTTGCCTTGCATGTTTTTCCCCCCAAAAGAACAAACACACTCCCTAGGAGACTATAATAGAGCAAATCGTCATAACAATTCTGAGATGTGTGCTAGCATTATGCCAGTCAGCAATGGCAGAACTTGAGCTAACTAAAGTATTTTTACGGAAGTCAACACAGTGGTAAACAAAATGGCTTGCAATGCCTTTAAATTCAGATCAAATTGCAACAAGACACAAGAGGGTGCATTTTCTATGTCCAACTCTGGAGAAGAGATCCAAAATTAGCGCGAAAAAATCTTCATCATGTTCCTTATTTTTTCTTGACAAAACACGTTACACTACATTGACGGTATCTATATCAATATCAAGCAAGACAAGAAAATTTAGGGGCAAAAATTTAACTCGCTTTAAGTACTAAGCAAATCTCTCTTTATAACAAGTATATTTATTTAAGGCATACTGAAAGGCACGTAATTACTGAAGGAATAGACCAGATGCTTTAATATTAGAACTGCTACCTATCATGAGTCCTGATACATGTAGCCCTTGCACCAAAAACGACATTCACTCAAGGCTGAGAACTTAAGTAGAGATACCCAGCCAAGTATGCAATAGGCAATTTTAACTTATACTTTTCATCTTCACTGTAAGTGAAACTCATTTACAGGATTAAAGGATTTAAAAGATTCATAAAGTATCCTGTATGAAGACAACGGACAAGAACAGTTAAGTCTGAAGCAGAAAAAGATACAGAATTGCTCTAAAAACAATTTTCTATCACTATTCAGATTACAATAAGATATTTTGGGGATTACAAGATATTTTAGTTTTCTACATTTTCTGTTCACTCATATTTAACCATTCCCTCTAATTTCATATTTATTGAAAGATTTGGGGGAAGGCCCGCCAGCCAAGAAGCAGCCTTATGTGTAAGGCAAAAAGCTGCAAACAGAATGAAAAGAATGGTTTCAATTGTAGAGCAAGAAAGCCCCAAGGGCAGAAAATGAGGATAATGGGAAATGGGAGGGGAAGGTTATAATGAGAAAGACTGCAAAGAGAAATGAGAAAAAGCTCAATTATAGGTATGTTAAAGGCAAAAATTCTCCTGCTCAAAGAATATCCCTTTCAGACATGTGGTTGTCAATTACAGCAATTCTGTGGCACTGCACCCTTTCAATGAAGCAATAATTCGATTGAAACATGCTGTGAGATTAGCATGCGGTGATTATAATCAACAAATTGCCATTCACTAACATTTCTCCCTCACACTTAGGAGACTACCTCAAGTACACACTCTTACACAGAAAAATCACTTACAATTTTTTTTTTCTGATAGAATGCTAGTTTCACTTGAGGAAGATGGCATAGCATTTTATGGTTAGTTTTTTAATGTTTATTTATCTTGAGAGAGAGCAGGGGAGGGGTAGGAAGGAAGGGAGAAGGGGAGAGCGGGGGAGAGAGAGACACACAGAGAGAAAATTCCAAGCAGGCTCCATGCTGCCAGTGCAGAGCCTGATGTGGGGCTCAACCTCACAACTGTGAGATCATGACCTGAGCAGAAATCAACAGTCAGTCGCTTAACCATCAGAGTCACCCAGGCGCGCCGGCACAGCATTTCAAATAACACAAGGACATCGTATGATCTCACTTCAAATCTTTCAAATGTCTGGGGAGGTGACACACAAGATCTCTGAGAGAGAGAGCGAGAGAGAGAGACACAGAGAAAGAGAAAAGAGGTTTTTTCATCCTTTGACATTGACTTAGACTCCAGTAACTTCAGTCAGTGATGTTACAGTAAAACTATGGCCTTGCTAAAATTACTAGATTGCCAATTCTATTGACACGGTATATTTTATCTTCATGAATTTTAGAATCTGTTGCTCCTTCCAATTTGCTACTCCAAACATGCCTGTGTTATACCACACATTTAAACAAGTATCTGGAAATTCAGGGGGACACCAACAAAATCATAAGTGTCTGCAGTGCAGTATTAAATATACCCAAAGACCCATAACTAAGAAAATATGTTAATTTTACAAACTTGGGACATTTAGGAAAAGCATCACTTTTTTAAAGGAATAGAAATCCATTTTCTTTTTAAAACAACAACAAAAAGGAAACAGCAAAATATAAGAACAAAAATCAGTACCGAACTAACTGAAAATCTGTACTATAGAGATTCTTACTAGGTATATATTAGGGAGACAGAATATGAGAACTAAACAGGCTGTTACCTTTCTCAAATTTATTTTTATGAGAGAAAATTCAAGTTATACTGAGGATCTGTGTTTCAAAAGCAACCTGCATCCTGTATCAAAGAGACTAGATAGATTTAAGACAGTATTTTCTTCCTGTAATAATAAAGCTGAAGACTCTCAGGGCTTCATTGATTCTACATGAACTTTGCGTCTTTTCAGACAGGGCCTTTTATATAATTTATCTTTCAAAATAGATTGTAATTTTATATATTCAGATCCTTTGAAAACTGACAATTCATGTACCAGAGTATTTTATTATTTGTAATAATTTATCCTCCAGCCATTCTAGGAAATTAGAAATTTACTCAACTGTAAAGAAATACCTAAGGTTCCTAACGGTGTCATCAAATTGGGCATCTGAGGTGAAGGGAAAGCAAATAAAATGTAAATAAGGAAAATAAAGCAAATAAAACGTGCAGCAGTGAATGAAAGAAAAAGTCCATTCATTTCTACATCTCTCACACTGGCTACAGTTTACACAGAAAACCCCTCATGGTTCACGGTTTGAGAACATCACCACCAGGACTGACTTTACAGAAAACAGCAGTCCCATGTGAATTTCATTTAGAATTCGTGTGAAGGAAACTCTGAAAGACCCTCTGCTTCACCTCCAGGCTCTAGGATAAGAACTTCACTCAAACCATCAGAAAGTGGTGATATTTTCCTTATAAGTATTCAAAGAAGAAAATCTAGAAGCTTGTTGAGATGTCCAGGTTTTTCAACATCCTTAGAGTCAAGAGGCTTAAGACTTAACATCTCAGGTAATTCTTGCTCCATATGTATTTCATTTTCCCTTTCTTATCTTCAGATCCTCTTGAAATTAATTTTCCATAGCCTACAATATTTTAGTTTGCTTCTAGTGTGCTCTAGACTATAGCTGAACACAAAATATGGGAAGAGGTTGTATGGATTCAACATGAAAATGATGCAAATTAAAAAAATGCATTCCAGTGATCTGTTCTCATTCTAAATATGAATTGTATGCCTGGAAAGTATGCTGTACTCCTACTTATATCTTCATCCATTACACACCTTCCTTTGCCCATTGGTTATGCGGTAATGAAACGTTCACATTTCCATTATTAATCAGTGTATGTTAATGACCTTATGCTTCAGCTCTGTCTCACTTCATTTCACCTTGCTTCATTACCAACAAGAGTATTAATTAACCCACGATCTACTGGCAGCGTAAAAGCATCAATTCCCTTGTTATCATACATAATATCACATGTTTAAAGGTGGTGTGAATAGATTAGATCAGATGATGAGTACCTCAAATGAAATCCACGGTCAAAATATGATTTTTAATCACTTCTCATGCGAATGTTCTGACATAGCATCAGCTAGTATTAGGGTCTCTTCCTTCCCTTCTTTTGTAACCTTCTTGAAGCCCTTAGCTCACCCAGTGGCCATCCCGCTCACAGCTGGAAACCAAGAAGCAGGTCTTTGTGCGGAGATTACAGCACTCTTAAGTAGCTACTGAGGCACCTGATTTGGGGTTTATAGCTAGAGTTGAATGGTATGTTTTTACTTCCATTATGCCTTTTATCCATGACTCTATTCACTAGAAAAAAATGATCTCTGGAATAAAACTAGGGATACACCTGGGTTCATTTCCAGATTCAAATGATGATTCTATCTCTGTAGCAGCTTAGTTAACTTTTTCTACCTTAGCTTCTATGTCCATGAGATGGGGATAATTATCCTGTAAAAAGATCCATCTGCAGGGCACCTGAGTGGTTCAGTTGGTTGAGCATCCAACTCTTGATTTCAGCTCAGGTCATGATCCCCAGGTCATGAGATTGAGCCCCACATCGGGCTCCACACTGAGCATGGAGCCTGCTTAAGATTTTCTCTCTCTCTCTCTCTCTCTCTCTCTTTCTCTCTCTCTCCTCCCCCTTCCCTCCCTCCTCTACTTGCTCATGCTTGCTCTTTCTCAAATAAAAAATAAAAAGTTTATGAATAAATAAAATAATCCATCTGATGGAGAGGATGTTTGGATAAATGGAGGGTTATCTTGAGTAATTTCCAAATCCTGGCTCCCGAATCTGGAAGGGACCTCAAACATCACGTGGCCTAAGTCCTCTGCTTTCGTTAATGAGGCAACTGAGAAGAAAACTTCTACATAATTCTAATTATCTCATTATTTGTCAACATTAATTTACAAAGTCTCCCAATGCTTCAATTATGGTCTCCGTAATAATTCTGCGTATTAGTAACAGGGAGGGAAGTTAAGGGAATTGCCCCCAAACTAAAACAAAACAAAACCCACAGTACAGAGTATACAGCAGAGCAGAAACTATATTTTCCCATGAACACTTTTACCTCCAGCTTTGTCTCAACAGCACTTTGGGGATTTTCATGGTAACTGTGGATAGCTATCTCAAGCCTTGGCTTTATCTGGCAAAGTAAGCCTTCACTGAGCAGCGATGCTCAGCATCTCAGGCATACCCACGGGGGCTGGAGTTGGTGCTAATGAATTTATTCTGCTGTTGACTTTTTTATTAAAGCATGTATGCAAACAAAATTAACCTCATATTTAAATGTGGCAGTTTCATAAAGCTGAAAAAGACCTCAAATGGCAACCTATCTAGTTATATGTCTATGAAAAAGTTATTTTCACAGGTGAAGATGTTAAAAGATGGTATCAAACATTTCCGTGGATGCAGATTCTACGGCTTGTAGTTCCAGCTACTACCATCTGGGGACACCTATACCTATTTCAAATTTCTTTCTTTCTTTCTTTTTTAATCTTTATTTTTGAGAGCTAGAGACAGAGCATGAGCAGGGGAGGGGCAGAGAGAGAGAGGGAGACAGAGAATCGGAAGCAGGCTCCAGGCTCCGAGCTTTCGGCACACAGCCTGATGTGGGGTTCAAACCCATGGACCGTGAGATCATGACCTGAGCCGAAGTCAGTCACCCAACTGGCTGAGCCACCTAGGTACCCCATCTTCTTCTTCTTTTTAATTTTTTTCTTTTTAACGTTTATTTTTGAGACAGAGAGAGACAGAGCATGAACGGGGGAGGGGCAGAGAGAGAGACACACAGAATCGGAAGCAGGCTCCAGGCTCTGGGGCTCGAACTCACGGACCGCGAGATCATGACCTGAGCTGAAGTCGGACGCTTAACTGACTGAGCCACCCAGGCGCCCCCATCTTCTTCTTTTTTATTAATGTTTATTTTTGAGAGAGCAAGAGAGCTCTGAGAGAGCGAGAGAGCAAGAGAGCTCGTGCACGCACCGTGGGGGAGGGGAAGGGAGACAGGGAGACAAAGGATCCAAAGAGGGCTCTGCATTGACAGCCTGACAGCACCAAGCCGGATGTGTGGCTCAAACTCAGGAACCGTGAGATCATGACCTGAGCCAAGAGTCAGACCCTCAACAGACTGAGCCACCCAGGCACCCCTCAAATGTCTTCCTTTCTCTTTTTTCTTCAATTAAGTCTATGTCCTTTGGTTCTGAACTTTGTTGAAAACAACCAATAGTTTCATGTTAATTCTCTAAAATACTTTAATACATCAAAATTTCCTCTAGCTTATTTTTAAAGACATGTGGATATAGTGATCCTAAAATAGTGCCTGTAATGATACTGGTTAACATTTAATATCCACTATTTTCCTATTTGCTTTTTTGTCTGAATCCTCTCACTGGAATATAAACCCCATGAAGGTAAGGAGTTTGTTTACAACTGCATCCCCCACATCTAGGACATAAAGAAGTTAAAGATATTTGCAAAATGAAGGAATTAATTATTCCTAAGGTATTCATTCATGGGCATACAGAAATTGAGTAATTAAAAATGCACGGTTATATTTTATCACAGAATTAGTGTATAAAGTTAAAAGTAAATTATGGGGATGGTTAGTATAAAAGATAGGATGTAGTATATTTCACCACTGGGGCAAAACTGCCCTTGGCAACAGACTATTTCTGAATATCCCAAGATGGCTTGGTAATAAAATTCTATAAATGGATTTTACTAGTAGGTGATAAATCAAAGCCATTCTTTGGAAATGTTATAGTATATAAATTCTCAAAGGAACTTCAAAAGTTTCCCACTGAGCAAGGTTATACACAAACACACATAAATCACCACCAGGTATGGCCACTGAGCATGGGTTCCAAGCTTCCTCCCCCATCAACATTCTAACTGCTTTGAGTCCAAAGACAGGCAGCAATAATAGAATATGAAGGTAGACTAAATAGCTAACATCCTTGTACAATGGGTAAGTGATAGTGATTTCAGCGTAAAGTGACCACAAGCTTCTGGAAACTGTCTGCATGAATTCTCGGGTCTCTCCTCCAGATCTGGAATTCTATGGTTCTGTGACATTCGGAAAGATGTTGATTAGATCCTTTTGAGTGAAGGTGTTTTAGTGATGAAAGACCATCTTTTGTATGGTTTGCTCAAGGTCTCAGGAGCCCAGATCTGGGGGGGACCCCAGACTTCAGAATCTCAATTTAGTACCCTTTCTACTCTGCCATGTGCAGAGTTTTTCTCCTTCCTAAAAACACTATTTCTTGCAGAAGTAAGCATCTTGGCTGTGAGACATAAGGGCCACCCAAGGATTTTTACTGTGTGACAGAATCCTGCCAAAAATCCAAGTGGGTTTGGTTCACTCTATCATCACCTCCTCATTCCAAACACTGAGAAGTCGAATAAACAGCTGTGTGTCCAGGACCTCTGTCTCCCCCGATTTTTTTCCTTTTTTAAAAACATCACTTCAGTGGATGGACCAATCGGGTAGGACCAAATTGTGAAATTCTTAGGCTGCAGAGGTTCAGGGACAGGGACCAGTGGACGTGAGGCTGACCAGTGGACATAAAGCCCTGAAGAGGGGTTGGAGGGTAGAGGGGAAGTGGAGGAAAGGGGAAATGATGCCCCTCACTCCGAGGCAAATATATATTTGAAACTATTAGAAACTTGGAATAAATCTTAAAAAGCTGCTGGGGGTGGGGTGGTAATGAGACAAGGTCAATGTTCTATTTCCGTGGCTCTCATATCTGGCTGCATATCAGCATCACTTGGGGAGCTTTTAAAGCCAGTAAAGCTTAGGTCCCATCTCAGGCCTACTGAATCAGAATCGCTGGGGTGGGACCCAGGTGTACCACCATCTAAGAATTTTCTATGCCTAGTCTCAACAAGTTTTAGTTCTGCAAAAGCTATGCTTCACAGTTATTACTGTCTTCTTCTTGCCAGAGGCAGCCTGGCACAGAAGTAACAAAACTCTTTCCAGAAATCCTAAAAGGTAAGGGAATCAAGGAAGAAGTTCACCTAAATTATCTTCTCTCTTTCCAATGACCGGGAGAAAGGCATTCTTAATTTTTCTTCCCAAGAAATATGCATCAAGTGCTTATGACAGGCTTGGTGCTAGCCAGGAAGAAGATTAAAAGAGTTAATAAAAAATGAAGTGCCTGTCCTAGCTTTCCTCAAGGTTCTACCAGTGCATTGCCCTAAAAAAAGCCATTAAGCTGGCAATGCAGATTAACTTCTGGACTCTATCGATGGAGTGAAACACCCCTAAATATAAGCCAGGTACTTTCATTGTTGCCTCACTACAAAGATAAGGGACTCAGTTCCTCAATGATGTGCTCAACCTCCTAGGTGCTGCTGAAAGCATAGCACCAACACTGAGGCAAAAGTAGGCATTTGCACACTGAGTATCCAACCACAGACTATGTGAGTTACTTGTCAAGTAACCAAACCAGCCACACTCTGAAGAAAGCAGGTCAAGCCTAATAGGATTGAGCTGGTCCCAACCATCCTATTCTCTGTTCGCTTTTCTTAAAAACCTGTAACCTTGAGTGCTTTTGCTTCAAAAGGACGCATAAAGAATAAGGAAATGGAAAAAAAGAGGGGAGCAAATAATGTATTTCCCCTTGTGTTCTCCCTGAGGTAGATTTGTCATAATGCAGATTCAGAAAGAAAAATCAATAAGAAGGTTTTTCTTGATGTAATCCATCCAATACATAATTTCCCCCCTACTTTGAACCAGAAGTCATTATTCCCAACAGTAGCATCCCTAAACAAAACATATTGTATCCTTTCCAGGGAGGGCAAAGAGTTAACTAGGAGCAGGAACCCTGTAGACCTTATAGACCAGGGCTGGCTGGGGGGTGGAGGGGGTGGGAGGACTCGCTCTTCTATCCCTCCAGCCTCTACTCACAATTCCTTGTTTTTCTTTCTCCTTGCCCGCTTTGTCATTGTCCTGGGCTGAGAATGCTCAGTGATGTCTACCCTCTGGGAAGATGAAAGACAGAGCTGCTTGATTTTTCCCTGTCATTCCAAATGTTTAAGTCAGAACCTGAACCTTGACAGAAAAGGTAATCTTTGAAAGCTGCTTCTGTCACTTTCCATGTTCAGAAATAGATATCCAGTGGCCGGTTTTTCCATCTGAAACAATGAAGAATCATTCATTCATTCATTCTTCATTCTACAGCTAATCGTGCAAAGAGCCCTTATGCCTAGTTCTATAAGGGAGGAAAGGCACACATAGAGGGGATTATGAGAAAACACACATGCTATGCGTTGTGTGGAACTAACCATTTAGGGAAATCATTAGTAGGCTGCTTTTAAAAAAGCATCTCTGACATTATTTTTGCTTTTAAAACTCAGTTTGACTTCATTCATATGGTGATAGAACACTATATATTGTTTTCTATTCTGGACTCAGGTAACAACAGGAATACATTAGGTCAACCGCTCTGCCATTCTCTTTCCTATTCCATTCAATTAAGTCAACGTTTTTCCACTTGCACGTTAACATCAATTAGTAATCACTTCAACTGCTCCTCTGTGAGTGCAGAAGGTCTTTTATTGGGCCTTGCACTTACATTTTCACAACTAAGTAACTTTTGTGGCAGAGGGAGGGGAAATTCCATCTCTTGCACCATTATTTTGCCCAACCTCTGGTGGGTACAGGAATGTAAGAACCCAGAACAGACTCATCCCAGTCTCCAGGAGCACTTACGTCCTCCCACATGCCCTTTCCTCCTCATTGCCATCGAGGCCATGTGGACGACCACCATATGGCCCCAGCTGGCCCCATATGGCTCCCTCTCTCTAAAAGGGGTGCTCAAGAACATAAAAACGCTGCTGTATACTTTTATTGCAGCCCCTTCTCATTTTCCTCCATCTGTCTTCCATATGTTTATACGATGCTATTAGGCTCTTGCACACATAGGCCTTTTATGATAAGGGTTGCCAGCCTGGCCAAAATAACTAAATACCTCTGTTGGTAACAAGAGGCCTCGGTTACTTTCAATATGAGATTCATCTAGTATTCAAACTAGAACAAACTAACAACCACTATTCTTCAATTTGCCCACGAAATTTATTTTATTTATATATATATATATATATATATATATATATATATATATATATGATATTTCTTTTTCATTTTAGCAACAAAAACCACATGCTGGCTTTTCTGTTGTATTTTCTCCAAGTGCTGTATGTGAAGTTTTGAAGAACCACATGGGACTTCACTTAGGCCTCCCTATTACACACCCATCAATCTCATAGGTTTGACTTTTCATTTTCATAAAGTTCTCCTTGAATTGGAGGAAAAGTTGCTACTATGCTTTCTTCAAGTGTCACTACAAAAATCTGAAGTCTCATGCATCCTCTGAAAACTCTGAGGAAATGAGTAAAAATGAGGAGAGGCTGAACTTGACAGGGGTCTTCTTGCCTGGCTTAGGACAAGCCACTGAGCTCTGGTCCTCTTTGCTTTGCTTTGCTTTGCTGAGCACACGGCTAAAGTGACACATTTGACCCCAGTGTTGGTATAACAGTCACTAGACACCACGCACAACATCATTTCCAGCAGTGGCCAACTCCTAGCATTAGTAATCAGAGTGATTTCTCATTCCCAGTGTTAAACAGTGGGAACTTGTTAGTTGCCACCTAGGCCGTCTTTCTCAAAAACCCAACGGGGATTAGAAAGAAAGAAAAAGGAAATCAAATTAGGACTAACACTGGCTGTAATAATTTTTACACTTATTGGGGAGCCTGGGTGGCTCAGTCAGTTAAGCGTCCCACTTCGGCTCAGGTCACGATCTCGCGGTCCGTGGGTTCAAGCCCCGCGTCGGGCTCTGTGCTGACAGCTCAGAGTCTGAAGCCTGCTTGGGATTCTGTGTCTCCCTCTCTCTCTGCCCCTCCCCTGCCTGCACTCTGTCTCACTCTCTCAAAAATAAATAAACTAAAAAAAATTTGTAAATAATTTTTACACTTACTAATATGACCTAGACACAAATTCTCACATTATAGAGAACTGTGGGTACTATTAAAAAGAAGCAAGCATTCAATCTCCCCAAATATGTATCCACATTGAAAGGTATCCTTTTGCAGATTATTTCCTATAACCTAGTCCAAACCACCTGTGTAAACCAGTATGGTAATCAGTACATGGAAAATTATGCCCAGTTCCATGATGATTGTATCTGCTATATATAGAACATGGGAATAGTGCTCAAATGCACAAAATATCAATCAACAGACATGCAAAAACAAATGCCAGCAAATGCCATGAGAATGTTTTTCTTTCAGCCTGTGTATAAATGACAACTAGTGATCCCCCCCACCCCCTGCCAAACATATGCAAAATAAAGTGTCTATTTGAATACTGAGATCAAAGTGTAACATTACTGTAGGATAGGAGATTAGGTCATTTTCCTTTTCTTGTTTTTAACTCACTTACACATTTCACACAACTTTGTTTCTTGTAATGTCCTTCACAATGCAATTTAGAGCCAGACATCAGGTTCGGACAAAAGAAGAAAAAAACAAAACAAAACAAAACTACTGGGACCTAAGGAAACTTGCTCCCACCTACGCTGTCATTTCACAATCTTTCCTACAAGGGAAAAACCTAAGGTGTTACCCTGCAGGAATTCAACCTACAAACACTTTTTATTGATGCAGTCAGTATACTGTAAACTGTGGGTATCACAAGTGCTGTGATAACAGCAAAAAGTGCATTTTAGTCAGGAGATCAAGTTATAGACAGAGGCCTATTCATTGGAATGATGTTCCACGCTGGAACAAATTACAAATTTGTTAAGAGAATTTTGGTTAAAAGAAGTACGTACTTGCCCTTTGGTGATAAAGGAAGCATGATTAGGTTATTTTGTAAATGCAAATGATAGTGTTTCCCAAAATGCAAGGGTGACAAAGCTAAATGGGTATTTTGCTCCCAGATTAAAGAGAAAGGACAAGAAGTCTGATCAATAAGCCTTCAGTGAATTATAGTTTCTGGTCTGCCAAGCTATGAGGATGATATTCTGCACAGCAGGGCTTGCTCTGAGCAGTTTGCAAATCACCTGGAAAAAGGCAGAAGTTGCTGCGAGGCTTATAGTTGCTGAGTAGTTGCATTAATTGTTGACGTTTCTGCAGGGAGGCTGCTCCCCTCAGCTCAGCACTTCCCACAGGCCAGGTGAATGCTTGTCGCTTGTATTTCTTCCCAAGGAACACTGGCTATTAAGATGCTGGCCTCTTGCCAACTGCCTTTAGGTGAGATTCGGTAAAAATTGCCAAAGACACAAGAACATCTGCCTTCTTACCGTTTTCTTTGTACAGCGACTTCCCAGGCAGCTGCTTGGATCTACATGTGTCCATTTACTGGATTGAAACAAAACAGCACGAGGCCAAGGGGGGAGGCGCACAAAGCATATGCTGTTTCTGCCCATGCTGATTTAGGCTACAGTGGGAGCCTTGCCCCTAAGGATATTGACAAGGGCAGCCGCAGCTGTGAGTCTGGAAGCTGGAGACACCCCCCCCCCTTACCTGTTTCTTTGTCCTGGACTTCTTCCAGGTGCAAGTCATTCAAAAGGTGCTCCAAAATCTTCTCGGGGGTCCCGGACACGACCACGTATCTGTCAGAGAGCAGAGAGTCCACGGAGTCATCCTCGGTGGAAGACTGCGAGCGGCTGCTCCATTCATCGTCCTCATCCTCCTCGTCAATGTATTTGAAATAAGGCACATCGAAGGTAGGCAAGGGCAGCTCTCGGTCTGAGAGCGCTGCGGATTCCTTCCTCTCTAGATGAGGGTCAAAGACCCTCAGCCGGGAGCTGCCCATTGTGAGCGACTACTAACAAAGGCATCCCCTAAGAGCTAAAAGATCTTGCCATCTCTGTCCTTTCGCTGGGAACTGAGTCCATCTGGCTGCCAAGAGCTCTGCAGTCAGAACGCTCGAGAGGCGGAGAGAAAAGAGGGAGGGAGGGACGGGAGGCAGCGGGAGCGAGTGAGATGGAGCGAGAGAAGGGGAGGCAGGCAGGGCCGAGGAAACAGGAGCGCGTGCCGCGGTGCGAACTCACCTCCAATCACTCTCGGCGCTGCCGCTGCCGCTGCCGCCGGCCAGGGGGGCTGGGCCACAGCACTGCACCTTCTTCAGCACCAGGACGTTCCTCTCCTGCTCCTTCACCTGGACCGTGGCCACTTCCTCATCCAGCTTGTTTGGGGATGGAGCGATGGATGGGAGGAAAAAGGGAGAGAAAATTACACAGGCAAAAAAACAAACAAAAAAACCCAACCCAACACAAACAGAACAAAACAACCTCCCACCCCCACCCTAGAAAAAACAGGAGTAAACTGAAGCTGGGTTTTCTCAAGTTGCTTTCCACCATGATTTCTTTAAAGATTCTGTAAAAAAGAGAAGTCTGCTCAGGAATCTCCCTCTAATGGTAGAGTGTCCAGGTTCAAGTTCTATGGACACATAAAGCATTTGGGAGACATAGATACTGTAAAGGAAAAGGGAAAAAGTAAATAAAGTGGGGCTTGGATTCAGAGAGTTCACTTTTAAAACTACCTGAATGATTTGAATTAAGGAATCCAAAGTTCAAAGTTTCAGAAAAACGCAACATATTAATTGCACGTGTCTTCTCTTTTGTCTTGTCAATGCTTATTAAACATTCGCCATATTAAAACTGGCAAGTCATAAATCATTTAAACACTAAAACAATGAGCAAGCCCTATTTAGTAGTTATAGTGAACACATACTATATTCATTTACGTCACAGCCTTACTTTAAAAGGTGGGCAAAAAACTGCCCATTCTATCGTTTCGTTCATTTTTTCCCCCCCGGACATAAGATGGTCTTCAAATTTATCATGTACCAGTTTTGCCGGAATACAAGCAAAAATGGATCTCTAGTTAAAATCTCATCTAGGCTGAAATTCGCATGTCATGGGTGAGTGCACGGACTTTCTTCACCTCAGTCCCTTTTAAAAAGGAGAGAAGGCTGAACAATCACTCATTTCTGCACACACAGCTTCCACAGCCCAGAGCCTGCATGGCCCGCTGACGCGGCTCTCTGTTGGAGTCCGGCTCACTGCTGACCCAGCAGTGTAGAGCCCGACCCTGAGGGATGAACACTTCCAGAGTACATAGTGTGAAATTCTCCCAGTGTGTGACACCCAGCAAGGGGAAGGTAGTCCAGGAAAAAAAGAACTGTAAAATGCATGTCAGAAAACCTAGCTTCTGTATTTCTGAGGATTTGAGCAAAAGATTCAAGCAAGAAAAGTTGATAGTAAGTAGGCTTCACCTTAAAAATGATGTCACCTCTTTCAAAAGGGAAACTTGCCCCAGAGTTCCTACCATGTTTCTGCCGCTGGCAGAACCTAAAATTAGGTGCAAACATTAAAAACAAAATTTTCCCCAATGGGTAAAATGTACTAAGTCCGCTATACTTCATTAATCAGCGCCATAGATCTAACAGGGATGTCAATGTATTTTATTCACCTTTCATAAGGATACGAAGGCACTTATCTTGCCTTAAGTGTCAACCAAATCATTGATAAAATTATGGTTTCAACTGTTGATGTCCTGATTCCCAAGAAAATGTAGAGACAAAAATAAAAAAATACGGGTCACTGTAAACATTTTATGATAATTAAAAATATCTTTTAGCGGCAAATAATTTTACTATGTAAAACTGGTGTATTACATTTCAGCAAGGTCAGACGCTCAGTTACTGTGGCAATTAATGTTGGATATTCATTGTTAAACTCCCTGAGGACGGCAGTGTGACTCCTGTAACATGAATACCAATGTGTAATTGCTATCTTTCATTTCTCCAAAGGGGTTCTTTTGTTATCCATGTAGTTGAAGTGAAATAAGGTGGCTGGAGAGAGGGGCATATATTGACCAAAAAGAGAAAAAAAAAAGGCACAATATGGGTCTGAGATACCGAGACAAGGAAACAAATAATTCACTCAACAGTAGATCTGAAAGGACAAAAATCTTTCCCTGGTTTTCCTCTCATCGTAAGCCAATATTCATTTTATATGAGCCTGCTGTCATTCTGAAGTACATTTTACATTCTACATGCACGTGATATATGGCATTATTAACTTCCATGGGTCCTGCACATACATATGGATGGGAAGGGCTTCTCTAATGTCTGTGTAACTAATATGTATTACAGGGCTGTGCACAGAGCAGCCACACTCTGCTGGGCAGGGAAATAGCTGAATCATATTGATGTACTATCAAGAGCATCTTATGTCATAGTGATAGTTTCCATTTTGAAAACCTGTTAAAAAATAAAGGAAAAAGCAGAAAAATCGATGTATAAAGGGAGATGTAAGTTATCTAAAATTGCCATGAAAACATAAAAATCCTATGTATTATATCTGGCTTTCAAAAAAGAAGAGACTATTAATGCCTCGTGACCCATGCACTCTTACCTAATTGCTCTTCCTGAAAAAGAGCAGAAGTACCATGATTGAGGTTCTGAGGATGAAACTTCCTTCTGGTGCTTGCTTGGTCAAGGATAAAAGTATTTGGAAGGTCTAATGATGGAAAATTGATCAATGACAAATAGTTGGTCAAGTGTATGTAAAGGATTAAAATGGTTAATTTATAGTCAGTCATTCAACAAATAGAGGGTCTCCTATGGACAAGGCAGTGGGCTGGATGCCGAGTGGCAGGCAGAGATGAGTAAGCCAAGTCCCTTCCTCTTAACTAACAAGTTAACAGGCTCCCTAACAACGTAACTGTAACTTTGTAAGCACCCTAAGATGAGGCCAAATACAAGAGTCCACACAAAGATAGAATACATGGGGTGTGATAGTCAAAGATGACTCTGGGTGACAGGGAATGGGAATGCCATGAAATGGGACAAAAATGCAGAGAGAAATGGGTTTTGGTGCGACTGGTGAATTTAGTTTCAGATAAGTGATGTTTCAGAACTGATAATACATCATACTATAGATACTTAGCAGGTAGATACTTAGAAATAATGAACCAGGCTTCTGGTAGAGGTCAAGGGCAGAGACAAATTTGTGATTTATTCAAGTTTTGGGAGTGGATGAGATTGTGAAGGGAGAAAAGGAAAAAAGGGAACTATAAAGATGGGGCTAGGGGAAGAAAAAAACACAGAACGTAGGGGTAGAGGGTCAGAGTCTTGAGGAAAGCTAGTTATAGAGATTATGAAGAAGTAAAACCAAGATGAGCCCGAGAATCTGTAGGGCATGGTCTCAAGAGACTCAAGAAAAAAGGTGGTCTGTTGTTGTAAACTTTACAAAGATATGTCTAAGAAAAAGAGATGACAAGATCAGTTTGGTCCAGGGGTGAGAAGAAAGTGTTAAGGTGTGAGTGAACAGGGAGGAGGTACACATACGTACACACACACACACACACACACACACACACACACACACACGAAAGAACACTTCCTGGGAACTGAATTATAAAGGGAAGGGGTCATATTGCAGAGGCTGTGTGGCTGGGGAAGGAAGCAAGGAGGGGGATACAGGAAAGAGGGGACAAGATCGGGAACACAGTGGTGGGGTTAGGCTATAAGAGGATTGGCATTTCTTCCCCTCAGAGAAGTTCAAGGGAAGAAGCATGGATGGAGACTTAGAAAAAAATAAAGTAGGGAAAAGAAGGAAGTCAAAGTAGAGCATACGAGATGACATCCATCTTCTTAGCAGAGTGGGAACTGAGATTGTCTTCTGGAAGGAGGGGGTTCAGGCTAAACTTGGTGAAAACATGGCAGACAGCAGGACAGACAACAGGGGGAAAACAAGTTATGAAAAAGAGGGTTGTCAGGCAGCTTTGTAGACCATTACGGGTAGAAGCACATGTTTATGGTTATGTGCCTTTCTGCTGAAGTACTCAAAAACAGAGGGGAACAGCCAATGATGGGGCACACCTGAAGAATGTGCTGGCCAACAAAACAACAGGAGGTGACAAGAGAAGGGATTCGGGGTGCTGGTCAGCATACCATGAATGCAGTTCATCACCACACAGTATCTGTCTGGCCAGGGAAAAGAGCTGATGAACTGAGAAAACATGGAGGGGCTGAGGATAAGTCCCCAGAGAGCTAAGGGAGCAGGGAGGTGGTGGGTGAGGAAGCAGGTGGCAGTTTTGATCAAGGAGGCAAATATGTAAAGTGCAGCAGTTCAGAGTGGTAAAGACTGAGAGAGAGAAAAGCAGCCCCCAATATTCGGGAACTGGCCTGGCACTCACAGTTCAACTTGGGGTTCTCCTGTGAGCATCAGTGACTATGCAGAAAATTGACATCAGACAAGGCCACTCTGTGACTGTGATGGAACAAACACAAGGCCACAGGGTACACACATCTGAGCGCAGACAAAGCATGAATGTTGGCCAAGCTGGGGGAAAAAAAAAAAAAAGCCCAGATAACGAGCAACTGCTGTTTCTTTTCCAATTACCACTTTAGTTTTGCTCTAGTCTGCCTTCTCTGTAGATAAGACATAAGATATCCAGTTAGAGAGTTACCCCATTTCCTGACTGTGAAGCCCTGCTTCTTTAAACCCTCCCCCAAATCACTGGACACAAACCCAAGTCCTAGTAGGAGTCCTTTCTCCTAACCCCTAACCCTCCCTTCACACTGAGCTACCCCACAGCTCCCCCTGGTGTGAGGTCTCCGCCTCGGCAACAAGCAACAAACCCAGCTTGTCCGCCTACAGGTGTGTCCCTGGTGGTCTCTGGCTAGAGGACACAGACAAGTGTTAGAAGATGCTGCCTTGCCACTGATCTGAAGTGGTGTGGAGATGGTGGTTACCGGATTCAAGGACAAAAAACCAGAAACAAACATGTCCTTGTCAGGGTCATGAGAGAGTCATACACCGGAGCGTTCCTGAAAGTGGGAAGAGACTGCAGGGAACAGGGCTCATGACATGGTAAGGTAGGAGACAGGTAATAAAGCTACTGAGGAAAGTGGGAGAGCGTGTGCAGTGAAGGAAAGATGACCTGCGCGAGTGGCACAGGCCTTAGGAGAGAAGGGGCTTCCGAAGGTGCCACAAGATATGGGAGGGGAAGAGCGGCAGAGGGTGGATTCCCAGAGGGCACCAGGCTCCTTCATGCCTTTGCTTGTGGTAGTCATCCCTGGTTTGTACATGGTCAGTGAAAATGTCCACCTCTTCCCAAAACGCACTTGAGCCTCCAGATGAGCAGAAAAGAGTTCTTTCCCTACTCTTCTGAATTGATGATGGGAAGAACAAACTCCAAAAACTGAGCCAGATGGATTCTTCACAGCTGTGCCTATGGGATGCAGTTTGGGAAGAACAGGGAGGTGGGGAAACGGTGTGTGTGGGGGGGGGGGGTTCAGGGCAGATAAATGATTACAGGGAAGGCTTATTGATCACAGAATTATAGGACCACTGAATAGAGCCCATCAGGATCATGAACACAGAGGAGGGCTTTCCAAGTTTTCCCTGCTCCTCACCTTTGTTCCACTCTTTGGACAAATAGCTCTGATTTATTTCCTTTTTCTGGCGACACTGCTATCTTGCCTATGAATTCTGAAAGAATTATAGAACCAGTACCTTTGACTTACTTTAGATTACCTTCCTTGATCATGATCAGCTTCTGCACTTCTAAATCAAACCTTTTCTTTCATTTATTCCTATGAAAGACATTTATTTTTAAGATGAAAATACCTGGTAAATAATAAAAGTATTGATTTTTAAAAAATAAGTAAGGTAAAGAATTGATGCTCACAGTGTAGCAGGTCTTAACATATTATTCTGAACTAAGTTTCTGATTGTATTTATGTTTTCACTTATCACCAGCCCTAGCAAGAAAAAGTGATTACTAAGGGATTTCTCAGGCCTGCTGCAATTGTCACAACTATACTTGATTTTTCCATTATCACAGATAATGGAAAATGGCGTTCTCCCAAATACTTACATAAAGCATCCACTGGTGTTATCCCTGGTGTCATGTCCCTGCTGCTCTATGAGCATAACCTCTTACAAGAGTGCTTAATTGGGGGGGTTCATGGATGGGCTTTAGGGTCTCAGAGAACCCTCTGAAAGCATGTAAAATTTTTATGTGTAGGCACACTTTTCCAGTCTGAGTCCAGAGTTCTCAGTCTCCTTCAAGTCTATGAACCCCATAGAGTGCAAACCATTCCATATGATGGAACATCTATTTCTCACCTCACCTAGTAAGCCTTCTTTGCAAGCCCTGCCACTAACACCCTCCATCCAGATGAGGTGCCCAAAGAACCCTGTCATGATGCCCATCACACTGACCTCTAATCATCTGTCCTGTGTTCTCCACTAAGTGATGACATCTTGAGGGCAGGGACTGTGACTTCTATTTCTCTTTCTAACACACAGCTCAGAGCATGTGAGAATCACTTGATAAAGGTTTGCTGAATATGCAAATTAATGAACCAGCAACAGAGCAGAGCCAGTGAATTGCCTTTAAAAGGCAGAATCCCTGCTCAGGTCATGAGCTCAAGGTTTGTGAGTTTGAGCCCCACATCGGGCTTGCTGCTATCAGCCTGTGAGTCCAGAGCCTGCTTCAGATCCTCTGCCCCCCCCCCCACCTCTCTGCCCCTCCCCCGCTCACGCACATGCACGCATGTGCTCTCTCTCTCAAAATAATTTTAAAAACATTTTAAAAGGCAAAATTCTATGTTGCAAGGCGCAGAGGTGATTCTTACTGTGAGGTTTCCCTCCCTCTCCACTTAGTCACATTCCTATTTTACAGTGCTCATCACAGGAGCTAGTTGTGTTTCGAACTTGAATGTTATAATTATTTATTCTATCTACCAAAATAAGCTTCCATGCAACTAACATATAAGAGACCATGTAACTAACACAGCACTAGGAAGGCATTCACTAAATGGTATTGTCCTTGGGTCTAGGGCACATAAAAAGGGGGTGGGCATGAACAGATCAAATTGTGGGCTAAATTATGAACTGGGCAAGATGTATATTTTGTACTCTCTTATCTCCTCCTGCTCGGCCCTGATCGAGATCTTCAGCAACTTCTCATGGCCCAGTGTTCCATCATCAAACCTGTCTGAAGCAGGCAGCATCAGATAAACTTTCAGATGGAGAAAACAAAGAATCACCAGGCTTGATGCCATGGCATTCAAGAAGTCATACAAGCAGCACAAATTGTAATGCTGCTGCCCCTCAAGTTTATGAAAATAGTACTTAAAGATCTTAACTTATTTATAGGAAGGCATTTGCTATGGACTGAATGTGCCCCCCTCCCAAAATTCCTATGTTGAAACCTAATCTCCAGTGGGAAGGTATCTAGAGGTGGGACCTTTGGGAGGTGATTAGGTCATGAGGGTGGAGCCCTCATGAATGGAATTGGTGCCCTTCTAAAAGAGCCCCCAGAAAGTTCCTTTGCCTCTCCCACCACCTGAGGACACAATGAAATGATGGCTATGAACCAGAAAGCAACCTCTCATTACACTGTGAATTTGCCAAAGCCTCGATCTTGAACTTCTAGCCTCCAGAACTGTGACAAAAAAAATCTCCATTGTTTATAAGCCACTCGGTGTGTTGTGTCCTGTCATAACAGCCTGCATGGATTAAGACAGCATGCAGAGCCAAGAGCTTGTTAGGGCTCCTTCATCGCATGGCCTTCTTGGTCTAACCTTGAGCCTATCAGGCCCAGGCAGCTAATGCACTGGAACTCTAACCTAACTGTTGGAGGGGACGTGGTTTACCCTCATGCTGGTAGCCAAAGCAGGCCAAACTGCTTGGTGGGTCACACAATAGGTGTGTCTGAGTTTTGGTGAGGCTCAAAATTACTAGGGTAGCCAGTTTTCAGTCCTAGATGGTCTGTGTGGTTTGGAAAAGCCATCAAGGGTCAGAATTAAAAGAGAAGGGGGTTGGGAAGGGCTGAGCATTGTATCAGGACCACAGCTAAACCAGCTCAGGCCAAGGCAAAGCTCAAGAACCAGCAAAGGAAAAATGGAGTGCTGGCAGGAACAGAGTTAAACATGGCAGGGATCAGAGGAGTCGGTGAGACTGTGGGCACCTGTGCCCACCCAACTTGGGTACACAGAGACAGGCAGGTTAAGGCTGGTGGGACTTCTAGTGCATTAGCTGACTGGGCCTGATAGGCTCAAGCGCTGGGCAGATACTGAATTGTACTCTTTAAAATGTGAATTTTACCTCAAAAACCAACCAACCCACCCCCAAACTACCCCCAAACTGGGCTGTGATAAGCCTGTGGGCACAGGATTTTGCTGACTAGGGTACACAGGGCCCTATGCCAAGGAGCTACAAAGAGTTCTGAGAAACATGCCCTGGGAGGTATAGTTCATGTAGCTGGAATGTCTAAGAAAGGAAAGCTCAGGAGAATGAAATCCTGGTAGGTAATTTCCATTCTCTGAGCTACCCTTCCTGTGGGAGAGCAAGCCATAGGATTACTCATGATGTTCTGGAAAGGTGACCTTCCATTAATGGGTGGCCAGATAAAAGAGGCTGATTGTGTTTCAATTTAAGGAAGTACTGACAACAGATACGGAATGAGCTTTCCCTTAAGCTAGAGCAGAGCCTGTCAACAATATTATGCAACAAGGGAAGATGGTTCTTCAGTTAGAGTGGGTCCAGACAAGATGACCTTGGTGTCTTATCCGATATTAAGATTCCACAAAATTCACTGTTTTGACTTCAGCTTTCTCACAAAAGCCCAAAGTATTAGCTCTCCTAAATAGCAAAGACGCACATGATTTAGCAGTTAGGTATCTCTTCATCTTGTGCTACGGAAATTCACACACAGCTTTGAAAACCAAACCACCAATGCCCACATCTATTCTTGTACCGTAAATGTGGGTATGGCAGAAATAAAATACTTATCAGAAAACAAATCTCCCCAGCCAGAAACAATTTTGTCTGAAAACAACCTTCACAGAATTTGCTGACAATGTATCTCATGATTCTTTTTTCTCATGGAGAAAAAGTAAAAGTCTGATGAAGAGAATACACTAAGAAAAAGATTAAGTAAGCAGATGTGTGTCAAGGAGAGCAGTGGTTTAGACTTCCTGGACCACGAAGCACTGACCTGACAATTACATCTTTGCACGGGCTACTCTGGCACAAAGAGTAAATAATGATAACTGGTTCCTTTTTTTTTTCCCCCCAATCCCACACATACTGAGATTAAAACTCAACCGAAAGCCTAAAGAGAACTAATAGGATTCATCATCCCCAAACTCACAAAATCCAGGTACAGTCTGCTTTTCCATAGGCATAAAAGCAAACACAAAGTTGTTAGTGAATATGACCAAACTCCCACAGGAACCCGGTAAACATGTCTGGATGGAAAGCTGTGGCTGCTAGAGAAGAACGGTATTTATTAAATTTCATTGCCTCTAGTAATTATTATTATGTACAACAAGTTTTCTAAGGATCCTAATATCAGGGCAAGCCTAGGAATTTTATCCCGAGGCCAACTTCAGCAAGTCAACCTAATGAACAACCGAGAAGAAGAAATAGGAATAGGCTGAAGTATCTTGAAATATAAAGTCATTATCTTTTCATCCCAAGTATACCGCAATACGCTGTATTAGCTTGATTGATTACTCTGGCAAAAAAGGAGAGGCACACTCAGCTAGAGTTCTGCAAGTGTTTAATGAAGGGATTACTTACAGAAGGGCAGGTAGCTTGGAGGAAATTAACCAGAAAACGGTGACATAACCAGCAAAGAGGGAGATCTTAACCACCCTTGGGCTTTCAAGCAAGAGGAGGTAACAGTGAGGGCTGGATCCCACCGGGAGCTGGGGATGAGAATGAGAGGCTCCCAGGGAGGAGCTGTAGTCATGGAGGGGTGCAGTCATGGCCACAACTGTGGGAGGAAGTAGGACAGAGGTGGGAAGAACCACCACCCTGACCTTCCTTCCCTTCTGTGCTCTGATCTCCTGTGGGGGCCCCCAGTGGCCACATCCCATTTGGAGGTGGCATCCAAGAGAGCCTGGGTGATACAGTCCACAGGAGTCAGGACTCACTGGCCCACCAGCACAGAGCAGAGGTACAAATGGAGGAGAGGATGTAATGTAGATGGTGTGGCATGTCTGGCCTTTCCATTTTCAGAGAAGCTTGGGTCAACTTACCATTAACTTAGATGCTTCCACATAGGTCATGGAGTCCATCATCTCGTTGTCAGGAAAGCAACTCAAAAATCTAAGAGCTTTAGAGTAGCGCATGTTAGTATTCCCCTACCTGACTTAATCTAATCCCTGCATGCTTTAGCATCTTAATAGTCTTCCTACATGGGTTTACTACAATTCAGATTCCCCCTTGTTCCATACCCAACATTCCCTATGTGATCCCTGAGAGCTGTTAAACCATAAAGATGTCATTTTTATCATAAAAGCTTAAATTTTTTAGTTTATTTATTTTGAGAGAGAGAGAGAGAGAGAAAGAACATGAGTAGGGCAAGGTCGTCGAGAAGAAGAGACAGAATCCCAAGCAGGCTCCACACTATCAGTAAAGGCTTATATTTTGATAAGTATTTCCCAGCAAGTCCTCCTCTGGTTCCAGTATAAAAGTTCTTGGTTGAGGACCAGATTTGGGGGTGAGGATGAAGGGGAGAAAGGAGAGGGGAAATGGCAAGACAAGTTCTACTCTGATATTAGCTGCATGAGAACAGGGGCTTGGTTTCGTTCTCTGTGCTGTTGTTACCATTTGGAACAACAGTGCCTGTAAATCAATGATGGGCCTGGTGAATTATGGATAAGTGGACAGATACTGTCCATCAGAATGGCCCAAGATTAAGGACAGAGAGATAGGGGCAAGGAGGCAGGGGTTCAGCCACACAGGGATTCGGTCCAGATAGCAGGCTAGGGCAGAAAGGAGAAATTCAAGTTATAAGCCTACAGAACAAAAGGACAAGATCTAGAAGGCCTGTAGCTAGGAACTGATGCCCCAAAGTCAGATGTAGGCAAAAAGTCTGAGTAATGGACACAGCTCACCCATATGAGAAACGAAGCTTGATTCTGACTCCGAGACCTTGTGAGCCACTTCTCATCCAGGGACGGCCCTGTCCTCACAGAGAGTCTGGGTTCACAGCTGCAGAGGCAGCCACAAACTATCCTGAGTGGAGAGAAGTTACAGGGTTTGCCTTATCTAAAGTAAAATCCCACAACCATTTAATAGCTGTGTTCCGGGAGGAAAATGTACTCCCCAAATCCCAAAATGTCATTTGAAATATGAGGATTTATGCTTCTCAGAAGGTTCTTAGGCACTAAAAAAGACTGTGTATGCGAAAGGCCTAGCATCGTACCACCAAACTACCTTTATCATCACCAATTCCCAGATAAAATAATTTGCTGAACAATCAACACATATGGTCCATTTGTATTTCATTGGTAATAACCAATTCTTAGCACAAAAATCAAACTCAGATGATGGCAGCCCTTCAAAGAACCTATGACCTGAATTCAGTTAAACTGATAGTCACCAAAGCGAAGACAGACCTGCCTGAGTTCAAATCCTAGATTTGCTGGGTGGTCTTAACGGGGCTGTTCAATCTCTCTCAGCAACAGTTTTCCTTCCTGTGAAATGCGATAATACCAACCTTACTGACCTAGTTATGAGTGCTGGACATAGAGAAAGCACTCAATAAATGGATGCAGAACAACATAAAACTATACCATTAAGTGTATGCCATCCAAGCATATGAAGGACAAAATGTTACAAACTGAATTTTTATCAGGGCCTTGCTACAATTTTGTTCACATGTATGTGTTTAAATATCATCCATATTTAAAGAAACACAAATAATGTTATCAAACTTTTTCAGTTGCATTGAAAACTACTCCGTCTGGTGCTGTATGTACCACAGAGAGCCAGAGGCCATCACGGCAAGTGAATTACAGAGCTCACTGAACTTGGAGGAAAGAAGGCTGGATGCCCTCTGTTAGAGAACTGGGATGGGGATTGAGAAACCTCATTTTCATGGGAGTGCAAGATAGTTTCTCTCTGGCATCCACCTCACCCCTCAAGCCTAAGTCTCTCTCACCAAAAAGCCATATACTTCTAGAAGCTAAAATCTAAAAGAAGGGAGACAATGAATTTCAGTGGTCTCTGACTTTTACATTTTTCAAATAAAATTTTAAGCTTTTTTTTAAGGAGCTTTATGAGGTCCTCGTCTTTGGGAGGGGTTCCTGACTATCTGTAAGGGAGGAGTCAGCATCTTTTAGCACGAGCAAGTCTAACGTGTAAACATGAGAAAACATCAGCAGCAATCAACAACCTGTGACGTCAGCCATTGTCACTGGGGTCAGGCCACTGAATCCCCCTGCTTCTGTCAATTTTCTGCCCCAGACATGATGGTCATTTCCTTCTGAGACTCATGAGTTACATACACTCACCCTTGTTAGTGGACCCAAGGAAATAAATATACAAAGGATCAGCTGGGAATCACCCAAGTCTCACCTCTTAGCTTCTCTGGAATTAAGACGTCTAGGTCAAAAGGCAATTGAGGACATTGCCTTGTGCATATATGACCTGATAGAAGCCTACCTGAAGGTAATTCAGAAGATAGGAGGATGCTTCAAATCCTAGATCTGTAAGCATTTCCTAACATGCAGAAGAACAAAGGGGAAAAAATTCAACGACCAGGGTCCCTGGAGAAAAACTGTCAATATTTTGCAAATGTGAATTCCGTCAATACGTGGCATCCACGCAGACGGATACACTTGTGACGTATCTGCGAAAGCCTGAGATGATTTAGTGCCGGCAACAGCTCTTATTTCTGTCTCTCATTACTGGTTTATCCTGACGGCCCTCAAAATACAATACGTGTGTTACCGGAGACAGAAAAAAAAAAAAAAATCTGAAATCTTGTTTCCTAGATTTTATAAACGTGACAAATATAAATGTTATCTAGAAATATCTTCTAGTTTCCAAGTATTCTCAAATAATTTCAACTGCGTGTGTGTGTCCCTGCATGTGTGTGTGACATACTTGCAAAGTTATTCTAAAGGGAAAATATCTTGACACTCTCCCCAAGCAGCCGAGAGATGGGATGAAAACCTATGCTAAATTATGACTCAAAGTTTCCACATTTTAGTTGTAGATATCCTTGTCACTTGGGGTTTGAATAAGGCACAGTAGTTTTATAGAAGCCTTTAAAATCTGAGTAACAAGAGGACAGTAGGGATTTTTAGCACAGTACTTGATAAGCTAGCCCTGACTGTTCCCTATAGCTTTGGCTTCTCCTTCCAAATTCCTCCTGTAGGAAATTCAGTTATTTGAAAATACTTCGCCATTAAGTGAAAACCTAATTATCAACTGAAATTACTTGAAAAAGCGAGCTCTGAACAGACTCAGAAGTATTCTTCAAATTTACAAAGTTGTGAATACTTGAAATTTGCTACGAGTAGATCTAAAGTGTTCTCACCACACACAGACATACACATATCATGTGACTGTGAGGTACGGATATGTTAATTACCTTGATTGGGATAATCACTCCAATGTATGCATACATCAAAACATCCCATTGTACACTTCATATGTGGTTTTTATTTGTCAATGATATCTCAGTAAAGCCAGAAAACAAGTTTTAATAAAAAGTAAAGAAAGTATAAAGTAATATGCTTGGAAAATGGAAAGGCTCCAAGTCAAGGAACTCTGTAACTCTTCCCAAATCTCTTTTGCGTTTATGTAAATGTGTGTTTACGTGTGTGTGTCTGCGTGTGTGCACACATATGCATGCATTTTTAACTTTAGAGAGGGCAAAGCAGTAATAAAAGAGGCAGCCTGAGTACTTACGCAAGTTAGGGAATGAAAAATTCCTAGTTAGCGTACCAACTGCTAGATCATATGGCATGGAGACAAGGAAACACAAGCAACTTAAGAAAATATTCTTGTTTTTTCATGTTTTGTACATTCCTTGGTGTTTTTAGAGAGGCACACCTTTGGTCTCTGTAGTAAACATCTCAAAAACCTCATTCCGCAGCTTGAAAGCAGACTGGGAGAAAGGTAAGATTGTATTACTCTTGGTTCATTGCAAAAGTATAGAAAGTTGGTATTAAAATAGGTCAAGAGAATTTAAAAGGCAATGAAATATTGCTAAAACTATGTGAGAGGCATACAAACAAAATTAGAAGGTAAAAAAAAAAAGGGAGAGACGTGGTTAAAATAAGACAAAAATAAATTTGGTTGCATAGTATTGGTCTTTCTCCCTCTTTTTCTGGGGTGGGGGATGGGTGTGTGTGAAGAAAAGATACACTGGAAAGAAATGGAAGTACTTCAATGATACAATATAGATAAAAATACTTTCTATTTTTCTGAATATTAACTTGTACTTGGGTGCCAAAGAGGATCGAAATCATCATAGACAAACCTGCCTAGGGTAAAATCCTTGCTCTGTAAACTGTGACTCAAGATTCAAAGCTTTTGTCTACTTTTTACCAAGTATGAATGCTCCCAAAGGCTTGTCTACACTTAGAAACTGACTGTTGGTGATGAATCTCCCGGTCTTTTCTGCCTGCTTTTTCAGGTAAATTCCCTATAGTACAAAATCTTTCATTGAAAGCTGAAAATCTCCATAGAACTGGAAACCTGGATCTGGTAAAACTGGATTTGTACAGATTTGGTTTGGTTGAACTTGGGAAAAACATCTCAAACCACCTACAAATGCCTTCTCTGTTGGATTCAAACATTGATTGAAAGCCTAGCGCTAGACACTGGGGATGAAAGTCCAAATAAAAATGGGGATTGCCCTCAAAGAGTAAATTCTTTATAGGAGAGCTATAAATCTGCATTTTTTTTTAAAGGAGTAGTTTGGAGCTAGGCTGTGGATAGTGGTTAGTTAATGAACTTATTAGCCAGTATAAACAGCTAGTCCACTTCCTTGTTATTTCTAAGAGTTCAAGGCAGTAAGATCTAACATTTTTTTGGTTTGTCATTATTTGGGAATTGCATTTCTCAATCCTCTTCAGGACATTCTGAACTCAGGAAAACAATTCCAAGTATTTAATGACTTGACATGAAATATAACTATAATACCCTGATAGCAGAGGTACTTGTAGCTGGATATGCTCGATCAGCCATCTGTCCCATATCAACACTATTTCACAGAGAGTAAATTTTTAGAAGTTCTATCCACAGGAGTATTTTTAGAACATAAAAGAACAGAATGATTCTTGGCATTGATAGACATGTTCCATCATAGTAGAAAATGCCTACTGAAAGCCTCCTGGGTAATCAATTGTTATCTGCTATAAAATGGCAACAATTTCCCAAGAAGTACCAACACTCAAAAGTAAGGATGCTGATGAATTTGGGGGGAGGGGGGTGGTGTCTTCAAGTTAAGAAAAGAATTTGAGAGGTAGAAGAAATCTTAGAGCACTCATCTCCTAACTCTATAGATGAGAAAACTGAAGCTCAAAGAGGTAATGTGACTCACTCCATTTGTACTCAATATATTTAATTTGGAGGAAGTTGGTTAACAGAATTTTAATTCCACCAGAATAAAATGGATTTTTTAAACACTGGTAACAAAATAGTAAATCAACTGAAGACAGAAGTGAAAAGTTCAATTCTAGAAGAAATAGAAGAAAATAAAATTGAGTATCTGGCCACAGAATGGGGAAGGACTTTTTCATTTTCACGGTATTTTTAAAAATTAAAAAATGTGAATCAACTGTTTTGCTCATATACATATAAAAATAAGTAAACAAGAAACAAATGGGAGAAAACTACATGCAGCAAATAGGATGCATATGCTTAATATATAAAGAACTTATTCAAATCAATGAGAAAAATTCCAATGGAAAAGTGGGCAAAGGAGGTAAACAGGTTATTTATAGAAGAAAGATAATGGATTGATATAAATTGCAAATATCCAACCTCATAAGAAATTTGAATTTGAACTAGGTAATACTTTCCCCCCATCAACCAAAAAAAAAAAATAATTAATTTTTTCCCCTGAGAATCACAATGTTCAATGAGGGTAAGGGTGAGGACATTACAAAACAAGTACTTTCACGTATCGCTGATGTAAGTGAAAACTGGCACAAGCTTTATGGAAAGTGAGCAAAAACATAAAAGAGATGAACATTTCATACCTGTAAGTAGAAATTACTAAGCTAGGAGTTTATCCTTAAGAAATATAAAATTAGGGCGCCTAGGTGGCTCAGTCGGTTAAGTATGAGACTCTTGGTTTTGGCTCACATCATGATCTTGTGGTTCATGAGTTTCCAGGTCCAGCTCCATGATGACAGTGCAGAGCCTGCTTGGAATTTTTCTCTCGCTCTGTCTCTACCCCTCCTCTGCTCACACACACACACACACACACACACACACACACACACGCGCTCTCTCTCTCTCTCTCTCTCTCTCAAAATAAATCAAACTTTATTTTAAAAATTTAGGTAAAAAATTTTCTAGAGTTGTACATGTCAGATCATTTATAACAGCAAAATTTGTAAACATATTTGTGCCCAAACTGAAGGGTGATTAAGTAAAGTACACCACGAAAACATAAGGCAAGACTCATAATGTATATACTGACACACTGGGCAAGGTGAGGGACAATCATGGTTGCCCACTAAATTTTTCTTCCTGTAGCTTTCTAATATTTCTAAATTTTCTGCAAAAGCCGTGTATTACTTTTGCAATCAGTAGAACAATTTTAAACCAAAAAAAAAAAAAATCTTTCACAGAAATGTGCTATAAACTCCAGCAAGGTGCCTAATACCTTGCTGTCGATTGTTAAAACACCTATAACCTCTTCAAGAAACTTGTTTTCAGAAGCAAATTCAATCAGTAAAACAGGCCCCAAACTATAAACAGTATACTATTTTAAAAAGTGTATTTCGTAGCTAGCACATGGGAGGAGGGGAAAACGGCAAATGCCAACAATATGCAACTTTCTTTAGATTTGAGAAGTATGACCTTTGCCTTTTATGATTTATGTCCTTTCCTGGTCCTAACCCAGGAAGTACAAAATGATGCTGAATTTAGCAAATGCCTCACAGGAATGTGAAGTAACAATTTTCTGGAAACAAATACCTTATTCAAAGTATGCCCCTTTCTTCTGTGTGTAGGGTGGTCCTCTTCAGTCTCCTATCTTTGTTCTCTCCCTCCGTACAGAGGGGAGGGGGCCTTTGAGGCTCAAATCACATCTTGCTCACTCCTGTCTCTGCTCTGTTTTGTGTGGTGCCTGGGTCATAGGTGCTCAACAAATGTTTTTCTTAATGAATGAAGGCAAGACTGAATTAATCTTAGCCAGGTATTTGAAAAATCTGCTCTATATATGAAAAGGAGAAAGTTCTACTGAGCTTAAAAATTGGGCCCTCAACCAAGTTAATTTTATGTGTAATGGCTGAATGATCACTACTGGCAGCAGCAAGCTGAATAGCTATTTGGCTGCCACCCATCCTCACCTACTAGGATTCTTTCTCATCGTGTCTCTGAGCTCGGGCTTGGGAATCCGAGATAAGCTGCTAATGGTAGACAAACTCAATGTCTGATGAGGGATGCTGGCTTCTGTCTGAAGATCTCAGCGCAGTTAGGTAAGTGACCGAATTCTCCAGCGTTGGCAGGTCACCACATTCAACCAAGGAATGCACTGTCAATTCCCTCCGGGTCTCCCATGAGCCTGTGTTACCCAGCTCTTCTCTTTAGGGCCCCTCAGACTGCTATGCCTGCAGCCTGCCATCCTCTGTCACTCAGAAGGAAGAGACACCATGTCTGGCTTTTCTCTTCTGGATTGAAGTAGTCTCAAAAACTTAGGTTTAGGCCAAAATGGACTAGCAAAATTTCTTCCACCATATTCTTCACCAGAGGTTCTGGAGTCACCAGATGTGATACGTAAGAGTAGAGATCAGGGCAAAGATGCCAAAGTGGCAAGCCTTGCAGAGGCGTGGGGGGGGGGGGTGCACAACAAGAGAAACAACAGCTGCAGGTGTTGAATACACCTAGGGCTCTCTGATCTTTATGAACAAGGATTTTTCCAGGGTGTGGTGAACTTTCCTCAGGTCTGTGCAGATCTCTGCTCTATGCCAAGATTATGAATAATACTGAAGGACAGGAATCTGAGATTTACCGAGTTGGGACGGAAATGTGATCTACTTAAAATTGAGATAAAGTCAGGCTTGATTGCCAAATTATAATGGAAATGGCATTTAATAGTTCAACAAGTCATGAAACGTTTCTGTCCACAAGCATCTGGCATTCAAGTATATTCCTCAGAAGACAATCAGAATAAAAGTGGCTCTCTGCTTCGTTCCAAGATTTCTTCTCTTGGATTTTAAGGTTAGTCAGAATTCTGCCTCACCCACACTCAAAATCTTCCCTTTACCACCTTGGTTGGCTTATCCCTTAACCTCAAACCTGTTGCTCTACATCTACACATGCTCTACACATGGGGCCATGTGTGCTACGTGTCTCTGCCATTTTTATATTTTGTAGTTCTGTTCACTTACATCTTTTAAAATTCCAGTCATACAAATTACTAGAGAACACAGTATTATCTCCATGGCTTCAATTACCCTCTTGGTTCCCATGTTTTTAGAGTTATCTCTGAGTATTGTTTTAATACTGAGATAATTTTTTAGAGCTCTGCCTCCCTAGGGATATTTGATGAAAAGCACTGAATGATCCCATTTATTTTTTGCGGACAAAATTGCTTGTGCCTGCTTTTGGGAGTTGCTGGGTTAATTTTCTGATAGGGAAACTGGTAATAAATAGGGGAGAAGCAGTTCATCAGAAATGTTTTATGGGGACAAAGGTTATTTCAATCAAGCTAGCCTCACTTTACGTCCCCACAAACTCCATTTTTAGGAACACAGATAAAAACACCAAGATTGAATTATAACTTTCTCTAACAAACCTAAAAGATCTCTAGTTATTATTTTTATTAATGATTTTTTTGCTTCTGATTACAGACATTAAAAGGTATCTATTTTTACAAGAAGAATATCATTAATGGACATATTTCTAAACTTTTCTTGTGATTAACAAACTTCCAACAGAATTAATGGACTGTATAGTATTTATTGCCCATTTTAGAGGAACACTTTATAATCCTATTTAGCAGGTGCCAGTTTTTGATTGAAAGTTTTTCTTACCCAAACAATCAGGACACAGGATATCTCAAGTTCTTCCCATTGGCTATGACTCTCAGAGGAAAACTCCAGGATACTCAGACTGATTGCAAAAAATAACGCATCATCACAATCCCCCAATTTGTAATAACAGTAAGTTCACTGAGCAGCAAGAAAGTGATAGCATCCATCAAGCATAAAATTCAGTTTAGGATTTTATTATGCATTGCACCATTTGGGGATCATTAGACTTCTGTATTCATAAGAGTGTCAATATGAAGCTTGTTTTACCTCTATAAATCCTAGCCAAGGCAAGATCATGAAAGGTTTAGGGACTCATCTGTCTGAAGTACCATTCTCTCTCCTTATTGACTGCAGAGGGCCAAAATTTTACCTTATTTCTATCCTACCCCCACTTTTGCAATCACCAAGATATGCTCTTATGACTCATTAAGTTTTCATGAGCCTCCCTACAAATCCCTACCCCCAAGCCACTTCCTGCCATCTTAATTGTCTTATTATCACCATTAGTCTCTCCCTCTATGTGTTTCTTGGATCTCGAGGAGCCCCTAATCCTTTATTCTGACTCAGCTTGCCTCAATCATGCCCAGCCATTCCTGGAACCTGAACAAAGAGGACATTTACAAGGGCTTCTTAAAATTGTTGAGCCTTGTTCACTTAATTATGGACAAATGTACAGTAAATGAATCTACATGCCATATCTTATTTCTCCATTTTTTTTTTAATATAGGAGGGAAATCCTGGAAAACAACAACCACCAGAAAAATTAAGAAATCTATTCCAGGTAAACCTAAGGGCTGTAGCATCAACTTCTACAGAAAAAAAATAAACCTTTCCTGCTTCAGTAATGGAATGGACTTTTTTTTTTTAATTGAAGACAAATTTTTATGTAATGAAAAATAAGAACATGGTCATGTTTTAAGTAAAATGTGGGTATTTAACATGATTTATCAGAGAAATATGTACTGCACACTTGGCCGCAGTCTGTTATGTTCTGTTATGGTATTTTAAGCAATCTTCTATTTTTGCTATCTTAAGACAACATTTAGGGCTGCTGTATGCCAGATGGAATCCTCCTTCAATCCATTTCCCATTGCAAAAGGAAAAAAAAAATTCTTTCCATCTTATATGGAAATCTTTTATACATTTCTTTTCCTCATCTTTATCAACTGAAGTATTTGAATCACTCAGAAATCACCAAACTTTGGCTGAATCAATATGAGGCAAACATTATACCACAGAGTAAGTATTTTTAAAGTGAACATATAAGCTTATGTCATTAACAGAAAGTATTCACATGACACGCAAGCTCAAAATTCATTTCTATAAAAACAGGACTGAATCACAGCCAGCATTTTCAAGAAAATGATAGTGTCGTGGTGTATTTTAGGGTAAAGCTAAAGAATCAGAACTGAGCTATAATTGGACATTCTGCCTTCCCAGGGACTTTAGCTCAAGTTCACGGACTGGAGCTCCTCACACGAAATCCTTAGTTTATGCTGGTGACTGCTTCTGTAAAACCAACAGAGAAGCCTGTGAAAAAAGGAAGCGAGTGTGACCCATCTTCCTGCAAACCCATTCTGGCGCTGCAGCAGAGGAGTCTCAAAAATTCAACTGTAAATCACCTTCTTCTCTCTTGCTTATTAAATTCTTCACAAGAGCTCAAAGCTATCTGGCTAGGAGCACACAATTTTTGGCTAAGCCTGTAAGGTTCTGCATCCTCTGGCCCCCGTGTCCCTCCCCCTGCGGCCATGCCCCAGCCACTTGGTTCTGCCCCCGGGGCTGCAGCATCATCTCTTGGCATGAGCCGTTCACACTGGCATCCTCACTCGTGTTCCCTCATCTGCCAGCAATGCCTGTCTTTCCTCAGTTCTCCTAGTGATGCCTCTGGCCCTTCAGATTCTCTCTTCCTCAGGGACGTATGCATGTCTCCCTAGACCCCTGTGACAAGCTTCCATAGCACTCTGCAGAACACTTACCACACAGAAAACTGTGAATTCAGCCTCTGAATTTCTTGCAGTGTTAGCTCTCTGCAGGCTTTGATGTATCAGGACCTTCCACAGGAATGAAAGCACTTTATGAGTTGGTACCTATGTCTTCCTTCTCCCTGAGATCTCTTCATGTTCTTATTTCTCCAAGCCTCAGTGGTACACAGTTGTCATGAAATACTGTCCATCTGTCTGTGAAGGACTGTCCATCTGTCTGTGCATCTTTTCCCTACCTTTTGGTGTTAAGGCATCCATTATGAACAAAAAATGAAACCAAACCACCAAAGATTTCTAGTGTTACCTAATCAGACAACAATCTAGAAGGTAGTGATATTGTTATATTATTAGCAATAATGCAGATCAGGCCTTGATGGGGGTAGAAAGGAAAATAATGCAAGGTTGTCCAGGGTCTGGAGTAAGATATGCCACTGAGGCAGGGGGTGGAGGGGGGGTGGTGGTGAGGGCATAAACAAGAGAAAAATAACCTGATTCTCAATATCTCATTTTAATGATTTCTCAGACATTTTATTTAAAAAATTTTTCTAATGTTTATTTATTTTTGAGAGAAAGAGAGAGGCAGACAGAGAGGGAGACACAGAATCTGAAGTAGACTCCAGGCTCTGAGCTGTCAGCACAGAGCCCGATGTGGGGCTTGAACTCATGGATCAGGAGATCATGAACTGAGCTGAAGCCAGACGCTTAACCAACTGAGCCACCCAGGTGCCCCTCTCAGACATTTTAGAGACGATACAACTACTTTAATTCTATAAGAGTAAGAACTTTATCAACCTAGGGAGCAGCATCTGTCCATGGGGAATACAAGATCTTTGAGAACATGATCTTGATAAATCTAACTGAGCCAGTATCACTTTTCTTAACTGGGCTTTTTAAAATAAACTTGAATATTAAAAAAAACAAATGCCATAATGACAAATTTCTCTCTTTAAAAACGTTGAAACTCATTTAAAAAAAAAAAAATCAGTGTCGGGACTTGCAATGGGCTTCTTGTGAGAACTTAAAAACAGAGCTAATGAGCAGATGGCTCCACCAGACAGCATGAACACGCCGCTTTCACTGGCAGCTCAGCTGCCATTTTCCTGACAAATAAACAAATAAATAAATAATTGCAACAAACCAGAATTTAAAGAGCACGGGAAGCGAACCACACTTGTAAGCCTTGCTGTGGAATGCAGAGGAGCATGGGCTGCTGCAGTTGTGAAATGTGTTTATCAGGGGTGTTTCCCCCTCTCAATGTCTGTCACAGTAGTAAAACACTTGAATAAATACCGTCTTGGAGATTGCTTGTTTCCATGTGTGAATTTCCCCCCCAGCTCACTTGTAAACTTCTGGGAGGCATGAACCATCTTCTACCATTTTTTGTGTTACTCTGTGGCCATATTAATCCTGATCAAAAATGAACTCGAATCATTCATTCAAATAAGTCTTCTTCCTATGAAAGGGGACCTTAGCACAAAACCAATGCAAAGTCAAGTTTTCGTTATTAAGAAAAACAACATCATGTCTACACAGCGGTTTGTCAGGCAGGCAACTTAACATATTATGAATTGCCCATTATATGTACCTGAATTCTCACTTTATTATTAAGCAATAATGTTACAAAAACATTCTGTTTGTAGTTAAGTAGTTTCTTGGTTAAACTAAATTGTTGATAAACTTTGAGTAATGCCATGGTTGCTCTAAACTTTACTTGCCTACATACATAATGCAAGTTTGAACACAGAATGATAAAACCACTTTTGCTTTTAGTGTTTCACGTAGAGTAAAAAGAGGGCTTTCACCTTATGCTTAGCCTTGTTTTTAAAACAAAGTAATAGACCAAAGAGAAGTTGGAAAAAGGCAGAGACTAACTTTTAATAGGTGAAATAAGAGGGACAGCAGCCAGAATACCCTAGGTCTCCCCTAGTCATCTGTGAACAAGGAAGCCTTTGACGTAGGCAGAATTGCAGGATGAGGCTGCAGGAAACAGGGAAAAGGAAATCCTGGTTGAGGCTGAGTGACAGGGACGCTACCCTGGCAGCAGACTACGCCAAGGTTAAGTTTCAGAATGTGCAAAATCCCCTTCCCACCCATATTTCATAAGTGAATGGGAAAGGGGGAAGGAAGTAGGGTGGGTCCTCAGTCTTAACAAAGGAACTGGAGAAAACCGGTGGGGAGAGGGAGGGCTATAGACAGAGTCCCTAGGGAAGCACTGCTTAGCAGAGCTCTCACACACATTTTACAGACCCACATTTCTGCACTTCAGAATTTAGGAACTCACTTTAGCAGCTACTACTGCCATGTATACACTACAAGTCAATATGCTACCAAAGCTACATTTTAGGAATGGTTTGGTTCTTCTGGGCAATAGTACCATTGTGTCCCAGAAAAGTATCCACCTCTAGATATATTCTTTAATACAGCTATTTCACGGCTACAAAAGTATGAGCAGTTTACATGCTGTTCAAATCTAACTTAGGACTCAAACGAAGCAGGCACCTTCGCATTCTCTTTTATCCTTCCCACATCTGCCACCACCATCCCTTCCTTATGTAATTGTTCTGTCTGTTCCATGCAGGGTGGTCCTGGTCATTCCTCTTTCTTGAGACGATCATGATTCTGGATGTCCCAGGTTCCTGTCCTTATCAGCCCTGCCTCCTGCAATGACTGGGGAGAGAAGACGCAGCCAGAAGCCATCAGACTTGAGTCCGCTCTAGCCCAGCTCTCACATCACACTTTACCTCTGCTGTAACAGAGAATCCTGTTTCCCTGGGTGTAAATTCTTCTTCTAACTTCTGTGTATCTCTCTGGAGATTATCAACACTGTCTCCTTATATCTCAGTTATCTGCGTCATTGTCTTCTCTCTACAACCTGACTGTACTTCTTCAGGGTAGAAGCCACCATAGTTATTCTGAATCCCCTAGGACACCGGCTTTAATAAAGGTATATGGAATGAATAAATGATCAAGAGGATTCTAAAATAACAGCTTAGTGATGCCAACTCAGATTACATGGGTCAAGAGAGCATCCCTAAAATCACAGATAATTCTGAACAAGGCGCACACATCACTGCAGGAAATGCCAAAGCTTTGGCTAAATTAATTTTAATTATTAAAATTAAGATCAGTTAATTTTGTGGCTACCAGAGACTCTGTCTGCCCAAGGTATTTTCCAATGGTCTGGTATGAGAAGATGGTTTGTGCGGTTCCCATGCTGTAAGCCAGAACCCTGACCCGACAATTTGCCAGGGAGATAAACACTGAGTGCTCTAGATACTCAGGTGTCTGTGTCTCAGACACCTGAAACATACTGCAAGGAAACAAAGCAAGGTAAATGTCTTGTAGCTTTTCACCAAAGGTGACCAACCATTCTAATGCTAAACAGAACATTCTTATGTCTACCACTATACCAAAGAAGCCTTAATAAAAACTTAAAAAATGCTTAATATAACACACATTCTTACCCCGCACCCCTCCCCATCACCAGCCATCAAATACTGCCAGTTTTACCATCTCAGTGACTCCTGTCATCTACAGCCTTCTTATTTCCCAAGTTACCACCTTGGTTCAGGCTTTCACCTTTCACTGACTCACTATCATAGTTTTCTAAGGATTCTCTCCAACACTTTCCTCTTTTCCACTCATTTTTTCCTCTAAGCCAATGCCAGAAAGATCTTAGGAAGACCGCACCTGATTGTGCCACACTTCCCTTCATTGATGGCTTCCCTTTGCCAGAAAGGCAAGCCTAAACTCCTTTCAGTGCCTTACGAGGTCTTACACAAATGAATCGTAACCTCTCTTACAGCCCACTCCCCTTCATTCCCCATGAGTCGCCCAGGGCTCAAGTCATGTGTCTTTTGCTAGTCCTGTGACTTCGAGGCTCTTCCCTGTCAAACTGTGCTGTGACCATTAGCCTTCCAGGTCAAGCCTGAACGTCCCCATTTGGTAACATGTGCCCCTTCCTCTGTTAATATAATCAGATTAAGATGGGGAAATATGATGTCTACATAAGAGGTAATTTCTTTAAAGAGTTGATGACCCAATCTTAATCCCACTATCATCATGTTTAGAAGACATAACCAACTTCTGTCCCTTCTTCAAGTTCTCACATCATAATTTTCAACACTTAGTAATGAGCGTTGCCTAATTTTACCTACAGCTTGTTAATATAAAACAAGAAAACCAAGTGCTTCCTGAGAAACTTGTGTTGATTATACATTTAAATATTTTTCTTTCAGAAATACCTTGGCAAAAGCACAGTGAAGTGTTTCTCTAATTGCATGCATTTATAATAATGGCATTGACCAGTTTAAGAAAATATTAGAAATGCCCTACCCAGAAAGCGCTAAGCTCCTATTTGTAACAAGATGTGCCAGCAACAAAAGCTTTATTCTTTTTCTATTCAGTAGTACTTTAAGAAGGAGCTGTTTCATTTTGGCACTATGCATTTAAAGGGATGTGGTATTCTAGAACTGTAGAAGCAGTGTAGGTTAGTTTTTAAAAAAAAAAACTCAATGGGTAACTTAGATTCTAACTCAAATTTCACCATTGTCTACTTAAATAACTTTGGCCCAGGAATGGTAGCTGACGTAGCTGAAGCATTTTAAAATCGTAAAAGAAAGGAAATCTGTATCTAACTCCGGGGCTTGGTCATTATTGTTACTGTTGTAAAAGAAGAAACTGCGGGCCTAGGTTTACATTAAGTAAATGACCGTTTCCTCTGTACATACTGCGTGTTATCCCCGGGTTTTCATGAGCCACAGCAGATGACTGCCACTGAAAAGAGATTGAGGGCAGGGAGCACAGTGAACTCAGAGTGCAAGCCAATGTGTATACAGCTCTATCAAATGCTCAAGACGTAAATGAGCAAGATAATCGACCAGATGGGTTTTTTTTGCTAATACATTACTGCAAAAAGTATAAGCATCTAGTGTCAAATAATCCATAGAGTAGAGCCCTGTATAAATAGCAGCTTGCAGAGCAGATCAGTTCAACTGCTGTCATCTTGCATGGAGGGACATGGCAGAATGGCTGAGAGTATGTTCATCACTAAGGAGGAAAGATCCTGAATATTCACCTCTCCTTACTCTAAACTGCAGTATGTGAGGTCTACTAGCAAAGGCCATAATGCCAATGTTTATTTATACACCTTTTTTCTCTCAGGAACACAAGTAATTCAGAGCTGGTAATGCATCCATATTACGACATTCATGCAAAAAGTAACAAACCTTAGTGTTCTATTTTATGATCTTAAAATGAAGGATTAAAGAGAACAGAGAGTAGATAACCATAAGCAAAGCTGTAAATCTTATACCACTAAATTTCTATCCTAAGTTACAAGTCTTTACAATTACCAGCACCAAGTTCAGATTTCACTTATATTTTTAGAGGATATGATAGTCTCATTAACTGTAACTATAATATTCTGGATTCAATTAAATGCAAGGCAAACGCAATACAGCTATCTTTTTAAATAAGCCTAAAGTTGTTTGAGGCATAAGGCTGATGATTTCTAGCCGTGGTTAAGTGGCACTCTATCTGTCTGACTTTAAAAGTTCTTGCCCTACCCTCAGGCTGTCGCTGTTCCACTGAACTGAATATGCAATTCACTGTAATACATATCATTCATTTTAAGGACCACTAGGAAAGATAAATGCTCACAGTTAAACCAGGTTGTGTTTTCATATGATCAATCATTAAGACCTATCCTGATTTCAGAGATGCTAAAATGTGGAGGAAACACGCAATTTGAAATCAACAAAATATGGTAAATGAAAACTGTTGCTCTTCCAATTTAAATCAATCAAAAGGAACAATGTTTTGAGAAGCTTAAATCACACACTAATCCCACATATTCTAAGGACATGGCGGAGATTAAGAGTCAGTCTTTGACAGAGTCATCCTTCAGGGTGCTTTTAACAATTTAAACAAGTCCCTGAATTTTTCAATAGTCCCTAGTGAACTGAAGGCTCCTGACACGTCCACTCTCACTTAAAGTCAATGGTCCCCCTGAATAGCTCAGTTACGAGGTTTTGAAAGTGCTTAATCATACTCCCCCTCAAGACACCACTTGTTATGATGTGATGTTGCAGTTAGAGATGTGTCATGTTGACCTAAACAGCCTCCCACGCTTGAACATCTCACCTCCTCTCCTGCTCAGTAAAAATCTGACATTTGTGCTCATGGCCTTGGAGAAGAGAAGGCATGAAGCAATTTTTCCCCTTTGGTGAAAATAAAATTCCAAGGGAAAATTAAAATCAGAGGGAGACATGTTTATAAGCACTGAGGAATTTTCCCCTTCATGAGCAATCCGGGATAGTTGAGCACTGGGAGCGAAGTCTTACAAACAACAACACAAAGTCAGCAGACAACAATGCGTAGCAGAAGAAAGTGGTGCCATTGTTGCCCTGGCCTGACGGAAGGCATCTCAGTTCTAAGGCTCAGTCTGAATGACGGCTTTCAGGAGAACCGAGCACAGCGTCCCTTTCCTCCAGTTTAACTACAACTGAACAGTGTAACTTTTGTTGGAACACAAACATTCAGAAGATACTGGGAAAACTCTTCTTCTGACTCCCCCCACTCCGGGGAAAGCATCTATAATCTGTTACTCTGCTCTCATTTATTTCTACTAACTCAGGATACATCTGTTTGCTAACTAGAGCCACCCCAGACTCATCATAGAAGTACACAGGAATATACTTTCAAAATTCATACCCCACAAACTATCTGATGGGCTGACATTCCCAAAGTCAAACTCGAAAGACATCAAATCAAAATCATAAAGAGACATGCATCTGTACTTGCTTACATGTGTTCTTATATTTCTATGTGATTTACTTTTGGGAAGAGTTCTCTTATAAATCCAGTGTTATGAACGGCTGGCTTAGAGTTTTGAGCAGCTGTCATTTTTACCAAGGAGTATGCTTTTGGGGGGAAAAACAAAACTAAAGAATTTAACATATTTTTTCCTTCAAACATACAATAAGGCAGAAACATTTTTCACCCCTTCAAGCCTGCATCCCCAAGAGAAAAAGGGCTTACGTGTTCAGATTTCTCCTGTTCCTTTTTGTCTGTCTGCAAAAACTGACAGTTTTCTCTTGTCAGCTTCTGAACCAGTTCGATTCGTCCGATGTCATCTCTCTCCTGGAGTTTGCACATCACTCCTGCCTTAAGAGTTGGAGAAAAAGCGAAGATATACTTAAATCCACAGTCCCAGGACATGACACCACTGGAAAATTCGCTTTATGATAAGCTCATCTCCTCTGTCGCCTGGAGTAAAGCATGGTCTTGGTAAAATATTTTGCCCTTGCAAAGTTGAAACTGTATTATTTTAACCTAGGAACGCCACAGCAAAAGTCTTCAAGTTGAGATCGTGTATCAGTCTACTTTAAGAGAGTGAAGGGCAGAGCAAACTAAGTCATTTGCTACTGAAGTGTGCTCCTGGTATGCCACTATTTGTTCCTGACAGCCCGTTTCCTGTTACATAAGCAAAGCCTCACAAGAGGTTAAAAACTCATGGGAAAATTAGCCAGGAACCACTCTGACAAAAAAGGGTGAAATGATACAGAGTACTAAAAATACCAGTACACAAACTCCTAATTCTTTTACTCCACCAGATTATTCCATGTACAAACACACGGTGAACGAGAAGATCACACGATTTTTTTTTCACAGCTGGAAAGTTACTATGGGGCATTAGCAAAACATCTTCAATGTCGCATGAAATATGGTAAAAAAAAAATAAACTGGAAAAAGAAAGCTTAAAATGTCATCAGGGATTGGAAATGATCCATAAAGTATCACATTTTTTTTTGCCAAAGTACCTAAGTAAAAATAATATGAAGGAGGATAATCTAGGACTTTTATTAGAAAACAAGTGTATTCATTATAACACAAATTATGAACTGTTCCTGCTCAAATTCTTTAAAAAACGGTTCATAGTGACATATCAGAAAATGATCTAATGAAATCTGAAGTTACTCTTGGCAGGAACAATCAAAATTTTGGATTCTTGTTTTATCTAGTACAACCTACAGGATTTGAATGGACTTAGCAACAAGACCAAATATGGAGAAGGGGCCAACAAGGATGCTCAACCTTATGGTCTTCATGGTTTGTGCAAAAGATACCCATTTTGTTGAGTGGGTATTGAAGAAATGGGACTATCCATGCCAAACAATGACTACATCTCTATTCCCACAGGCAAGGATAGCTTGTTATCTAGCAGTTTCTCCAACAACTAGGAAGGAAACAAAAAAATCCTTCACGTGGCCCAAATCAGATTCCCAGGGGATAGCAAGTGGAACTGCTCCACCAAAGTCAGCGATTTATTTTTAAAACATCCCTCACAAGTGGTCCTCCAGTTCATTTCCAAGACTTCCTTGCACAGGGATCGCTGGTTATCTTCAGACAGCCTTTGCACTGTTAGAGACCCACAACTGTTAGAAAGTCCCTTACCACACTAAACTCTGAAATCATTCAACGTCAACCCATGAGAACTAGTTTTACCTTTAAAAGCAACCAAAACTAGGTCTATTTCTCTTTCTTTTTTGACAGAGACAGTGCAAGTTGGGGAGGGGCAGAGAGAGGGAGAGAGGGAAAATCCCAAGTTGACTCCCCACTGCCAACACAGAGCCCAACCAGGGGCTCGAACTCATGACCTGAGCCAAAACCAAGAGTTAGATACTTAACCAACTGAGCCACCTGAAACTAGGTCTATTTCTTATCCAATATGACAATCTTTCAAATACTTAAACACCAGTATTTATTATATCCTTTTAATATTGTCCATATATAACCACCCCATCCCCCAGCTCCTAATTTTATTCATTCATTCACTTACCCAACAGTAACTTCGTTATGTGAGTAACAAACATAAGTCAGGAACTACAAGTTCTAGGAATATAGCACTGAACTACCATAACAAAAAAGCCCCACAGGCCATGAATCTTACATTCACTAGGGGATGAGGATTATGTAACATATATCAGATGGTAAGATATGATACGATGGAAAATAAAGCAAGGCAAGGGAGTAGAAGAAATGACTGGAGGTGTTATAAAGACAGGTGTGTCAGGGAAGGATTCTTTAGTAAAATGAGATTTGAATGGAAATCTCAAAGAAGCAAGGAAGAGGGGCACCTGGGTGGCTCAGTCAGTTGAGCATATCATTCTTGATTTCAGCTCATGTCATGATCTCACAATTGGTGAGTTAGAGCTCTGCATCTGGCTCTGTGCTGACAGTGCAGAGCCTGCTTGGGATTCTCATCCTCTCTCTCTCTCTCTCTCTCTCTCTCTCTCTCTCTCTCTCTCTCTGTCTCTCTCTCTCTCTCTCTCTCTCTCTGCCCCTCCCCTCCTCACACACTCTCTCAAAATAAACCAACTTAAAAAAAAAAATAAAGGAAGCAAGGAAGGTTCCAGGCAGAGGAATACAAGTGCAAGGTCCCTGAGGCTTGGATGTGCTTGGCATGTTGAGGGAAAAGCAACAAGAATGGCTTGTTGTTCAGCATGGCCGAAGCAGAGTTGGTAAGGGGGATACTTACCCCCTCTGAAACTGCCAAAGAGGTGATGCGGGACCGCATCACATTGTTTCCATACAGGCTGGGTAGGGGGTTTGGTTTCTTTTTCTGAATGAAATGGAAATCCTTTAGAAGGTTCTGAATGTAGGAATGGCATCATCTGACTTACATTTTAACAAGATCATCCTGTCTTTTGGGTTGAGAAAACACTGTTGGGTGGGGAGAAGTAGCTGAAACCAGGAGACCCATAAGGGACTGGTTTTCAGAGAAGAGAAGTCTTGGAACTTTTAGTGGTGGAACTGGTGAGAAATGGTTAGAATTCGAATATTTTCCAAAGGTAGGGCAGCAACTGGGTTTAGCCTGAGCAACTGGGAGGGTAGGGTTGTCATTTACTGAGATTGGGAAGACTGGGGAGGAAGATAGCCCTGAGGTACCTAAGTGCTGTTGCCTGGTTGGCCACTTGGTGGCTCAGAGGGGAAGTCCAGGCTGGTGACAGGAATTTGGGAGACATCAGAATAAGAGAGGTTACAATGCAGTGATGTAAACAAAGATAACAAGGAATCCGGGAACTGAGTCCCATGTTTGGATGCTGGAAAGATGAGTAGTCAGGAAACGGGACTAAGAAGGACAGGCTCCAGGAGGAGACCCTGGGGAGTAGTGAAGGGGTTTCAAGGAGAAGGCAAAGAAAAACTGTATCAAATGTTGCTACAATATCAAATAAGATGGATTGAAACGGACACTGAATTTGACAGCAATAATTGGTGACTTTGAATATAGCTTTTGTTTTGTTTTGTTTGTTTTGGTTTTGGGGGAACAAAATGGTGGTAGGGAAAGAAGTTGTATTAGCCTGGGTTCAAAAGAGAGTGACAACTCTTCTGAATTGTTACAAGCAACAGGATACTAGCTAAAGAGTGATCGCTTGCTTGCTTGTTTACAGTGATAGATATGTTGGCCTTTTAATCTTTATTAGAAGTCATCCATCATGGAGGGAATTTTGATGATGCAAGAAGGAGAGAGGGCATTTTTAGGAGTCGTGTCCTTCAGACGTGAAGAGAGCATCACGATCTACTCTCAGCGGGAGGATGGTGAATATGTCACTCACCAACACAGGAGGGCAGGTGAAGTACAGGGTAAATAGGTAGGCTGGCACATTTCATAGTGGGAAAATGGGGAAATTCCTTTCTGAAGGCTTCTATTTCCCAGAAAAATAAGTCAAGTTATCGGCTGAGAGTAGGGCCTGTGAGAAGATGTGGAGGCATGATGAGAAAAGAAAGCATTAATGGTCATTTCAGTTGCAAAGTTTGGCCAACTTTTTTTTGTAAAGGGCCAGAGTGTCAATGTTCCAGGCTTAGTGGGCAATGTGGTCTCTGATGCAACTACCCAATTCTGCAGTTTTAGTGCAAAAGCAGAAGACACAATAGGTGAGTGAGCACATCTGTGTTCTAATAACGCGTTATTTACAAAAACAGGGAGCAGACTGTAGTTTACCCACTGACTTAAGAGGAAACAGGACAAGAGAGGCAGAATCAGACAGTCAAGCATTGCAAGGGGCCCCCTTGATTTTATTGTGAGATCCTTTTACCCATCCTAGCCATCCTCCTTGGAGGATATTTCTGTTTGTCAGGATTTTAATGGAGCCCATAACCTGACACAACACTATATGGGCTGATCTTGAAGAGGCACTTTTAATCAATAACAGAGAAAGTACAAGAGGATCAGTGGTGTTAAATATCCTCCTTTAAACTAAAAAGAAAAGGAAACATTGGGGGGAATTCCTATACACAAATGATTAGCATCCTTTAAATGCTTTGACACTTCAAGGACTAAGTTTGTGTTAGTTACAAAATTCATTTCTGTTAGCCAGCTAGAATTTCTTCTTTCTCCATCCACATCATCCTCACGGTGTTTAACATACTGTCTTGTCAGTGGAGAGAGGCAGCTCATGACCCTGTGACATTAGGACCTGCCCTGTGGTTGTTTATTCAGTAGTATGATGGATTAATCCTAATCTTTCTCTGCTCCCCAGTGCGGTGCCCTGTACAAAAGAGGGTGTGTGTGCAAATGGGGCCAGGAAGGGGGATACACAAGAGGAAAATGTCTTGGGACTAAATAGACACACAGGACTGAACCTGTTACTTCTTCTTACCAACACAGGTGCCAAAGTTAACTGGGCTAAGCTCCCATGTGCTCTGATTTGAAGAGTCTTTCCTTTGTCTGTGGGTCCCATATATGTTTTTTAAAAGACTGATAACATCAGGGTGGAACCATGTAGAGAAAACTTAGAGACCTTGACTATTTCTTGGGGTTCTTGGGAACATGAGTTTTTAAGCAACTCTGAACATTTTTTATCATATGCATAGGATTCTAAATACAGACTTTTCTTTAATAAGTTAATCTCATTTTTTTTACCTTTTTTTTTTAATTAAAAAAAATTTTTTTTAACATTTATTTATTTTTGAGACAGAGAGAGAGAGAGAGAGAGCATGAACGGGGGAGGGTCAGAGAGAGAGGGAGACACAGAATCTGAAACAGGCTCCAGGCTCTGAGCAGTCAGCACAGAGCCCGACGCGGGGCTCAAACTCACATACCGTGAGATCGTGACCTGAGCCAAAGTCGGACGCTTAACCGACTGAGCCACCCAGGCGCCCCCCCTTTTTTTTTTACCTTTTTAAAAATGTTTATTTATTCATTTTGAGAGAGAGTGTGTGTGACAGCAGGGGAAGGGCAGAGAAAGAGGGAGAGAGTGAATCCCAAGTAGGCTTCGAGCTGCCAGCACAGAGCCCAATGTGGGGCTCGAGCACATGAACCATAAGATCATGACATGAGCCAAAATCAAGAGCCAGACACTTCACCAACTGAGCCACCCAGGTGCCCTTAATGAGGAAATACATTTTTATTAGAGCCAGATGCTTGGGTGCAGAAATTATGTATTTTAAACACAAAATGCTGTTACTTAAGAAAATGGGTTCCTAAGCAACTTAATTGTTTCATATTTATAATTAAAACATCATATAATTAAAAAAGGAATATTGATGTCTTGATTTTCTGCTTTCTGCATAATTTCTAGGTACATTTTCGTAAAATCATCAATTCTACAACAGTGCTTCCATAACTGTCAAAAAAGGCTTTCAAGGAAGGTTATGAATGCTTCTTCATTCCCTGGAGAACTTGCAGCTCTGAGGGATGCCCATATATTCTAGATAGTTTCTAAGGGAGTCTTCTTGGGAAGTACCACACTATGCCAGATGTTCTCTGGGGCTCTCTTTCACAGCTCTGTAATTTAGTAATTTAATTCAAAAAACCCCATGAATTTATTAATATATTTTGGGAGCTTTGTTATGGCAGGAGAAGCAAGATAAGTAACAGCCCTTGATCTAGACTTTCACATTCTTGAACTACTTAATTTGTCTATATGAAATTAATTATAAACAGTTTACCTAACATTGCTAAAGCAGAAAAAAAAAAGATTAATCTGTATCCGTCAGAAGAGTTATTTAAAAGTCTTATTTCAAGGTCTGCTTTGAAAAAAAAATCTCTGTAATGTATAATTAAAGCTATTCATATGATTTTCAGTATTTGAGGAGAGAAATGCTATGAATGTAAATTAAAGTCTGTTTCCTTTGCAAATGGAGTCCTAAAAATGTTAGGTCCCTTCTTTCAGTGGTAAAATGAAGCTTGGACAGGATTCTGTCAGGAAAGGTTACAAGGATGATACATGAATAACCCACATGACAAAAGGTGAAAGAGCACAGGTTACGAATGAAAACATCATCTGCATTATCTTGACTTTAAAAATTACTTACTCTAAAACACTGAGATCAAACATCATGCAAAAGAGAAGGAAAACCAGGATCAAAGAGTCCACTTTTCAAGTAAGCACTTTTGCAACGCCAGAATACTACTTAATATGAATTCAAGGTGTTTGGATACTTATTCATTACTACATAATAGGGTCATTTCTTTAACAATTAAATGTCACACAGAAATTCATAAAATAATTTTTTTTTTGCTACTTTAAACAGAAAACTCAAATGATAAAACACTGATAGGCTGGGACAATATAGTACATGACTCAACTGTACGTATCTATTTCCTAAACAATATTAAGAATCCTTCCGGCGCCTAGATATCTCAGTTGGTTGGGCGACTGACTTCGGCTCAGGTCATGATCTCACAGTTCATGAGTTCGAGCCCCGCATTAGGCTCTGTGCTGACAGCTCAGAGCTTCAGGTTCTGTGTCTTCCCTCTCTCTACCCATCCCCTGCTCACGCTCTGTGTCTCTCTGTCTCTGAATAATAAATAAACGTTAAAAAAATTAAAAAACAAAAAAAGAATCCTTTCCAGGAAAATTCAGAAGACAATTCACACTAAATAATAATAGTAATAATAATAATAAGATTAATAACAAATAAAATATAATATATATTAATACTGTAACATAATATGCAATATATAATAGAATATATTATATAGTAATTAACTAATTATAGTATTTATTATATAAGGATATATTAAATATCCTAATAACAAATTTACAAATTAATAATAATGGTATTTTATTTTGTAGGGCAGCAGGTATTCATTTCTTAAATTCAGAGAGAGAAAGAAAACTATGAAAATGTCTTCTTTGTTGGGATAGAAAAATCTATCTTTTTTAAAAAAGTGTATTTATTTATTTTGAAAGAGAGACAGAGCAAGCAAGCAGGGAGAGGCAGAGAGAGAGGGAGAGAATCCCAAGCAAGCCTCACACTGCCAACTCAGAGCCCGAGGCAGGGCTCGAATCCTCAAACCATGAGATCATGACCTGAGCTGAAACCAAGAGCCAGATGCTTAACTGACTAAGCCACCCAGGTGCCCGTATCTTTTTTTTTTTTAATGTTTATCTATTTATGAGAGAAAGAGAGAGAGAGAGAGAGAGAGAGAGAGAGAGAGAGAGAGATCAAGTGGGGGAGGGGCAGAGAGAGAGGGAGACACAGAACCCGAAGCTGGCTCCAGGTTCTGAGCTGTCAGCATAGAGCCTGATGCAGGCTGGAACCCCTAAACCATGAGATCATGACCTGGGCTGAAGGCAGATGCTTAACTGACTGAGCCATCCAGGCACCCCCCAAAATTTGTCTTTTGATAATGTAAAAACACACCCTTTCCTTTGGGAAAGGTCCAAGCTGCATCCACAGTGAAAAGTGCATGTGATAGAAACTGTGAGGCAGGTTTACGAATGCCCAGGGCATCACTAGCACAGGCCTGAGACCCCATGCTGGGGCATCACAGAGCCTCAGAAATGATTCAGTAACTCCTGGTTACTGTACAGGTGATACACCAAGTTCAGAGAGGTTCATTTCTCTGGTCCTCCTCTTTTCTGCAATTACATGTGTTAAAAAAACACTTTTTGATTGGACAGACCCATCCTATACAAACACTATATGAAACTACATCCTGACAGAGCATAGTGCGAGTAGGGAGGGAGGCAGAAACCTTATTATATGGACTTAATAACTATTATTTCCCTCAAATATTTTCAGGGGCACCTGGGTGGCTCAGTCGGTTGGGTGCCCCACTTTGACTCAGGTCATGATCTCACAGCTTATGAGTTTGAGCCCTCTGTCGGGCTCTGTGCTGACAGCTCAGAGCCTGGAGCCTGCTTGAGATTCTGTGCCTCCCTCTTTCTCTGTCCCTCCCCCACTCACACTCAGGAGCATGCACACTCTCTCTCTCTCAAAAATAAACATTAAAATTTTTTTTTTAATTTTCTTAATCTGTTATACTGACATAATCTCTTCTGATAAAATTAAAAACTACATTGTCATACATTTACATGGCTGATGAAGTCAAAGATTCATTGATTTCATATACTTGATTCCTTGAACTTTCAGACTAGAGTCGGGACAGCAATATTTTGTCTTGTTTTGACCTGAAATTAAAGCTCCAGTTTGTAAACATTACTGACCATACTGCTAAGCTGGGCAGCAAAGTAGACAAATAACAAGAAAAAAAGGCAAATTCTAATAAATTTCAACATAAAGGATTTTCAGTGGTCATCTGTTTTCTATAATAGCTATCCCAGCCTTAAATAACAGCTTTCTTCAGTATATTAAAAAGAAGTCACATTTTGGCTATTGGAAAATTAATCATCAAATATTTGGCAATTACTGTACATAATTAACAGTTACCATCACTTAATATTAAGATGATTGATACAAATGGAAGAGAGGAGACAACAAAAATAATTCCTGAATCCAGGGGTCAATGGCGACCTGAAGCAAAGCAAGAATTTCCAAAGTTCAATACATTATAAATTACTCATTGAAGATCTCATTAAGCGCCAGAAACTAGAACCTGGCAAAAATTCTATACATTTTGATAAAAATTCTTTAATCCTTTAGTCCTATATAAAGAGTGATAAAGAGGGGCGCCTGGATGGCTCAGTTGGTTAAGCGTCCGACTTCAGCTCAGGTCGCGATCTCACGGTCTGTGAGTTCGAGCCCCGCATCAGGCTCTGGGCTGATGGCTCAGAGCCTGGAGCCTGTTTCAGATTCTGTGTCTCCCTCTCTCTCTGACCCTCCCCCGTTCATGCTCTGTCTCTCTCTGTCTCAAAAATAAATAAACGTTAAAAAAAAAATTAAAAAAAAATAAAGAGTGATAAAGAGGGGCACCTGGGTGGCTCAGTCGGTTGAGCGCCCGACTGCGGCTCAGGTCAGGATCTCACGGTTCGTGAATTCGAGCCCCGCATCGGGCTCTGTGCTGACAACTCAGAGCCTGGAGACTGCTTCGAATTCTGCGTCTCCCTCTCTCTCTGCCCCTTCCCCGCTCGTGCTCTATCTCTATCTCTCAAAAGTGAATAAACATTAAAAAAAATTGTATAAAAAATAAAGAGTGATAAAGAATCAAGAGTTTAGATTGTTTCTCTATGTGTATGTATGTGTGTGAAGACAGCATATACAGAGAGAGACTAATACTGCAACCCAACCATGTCAGATGCCTTAAATATTCAAACCAGAGAGCAATGTGATAGACGATGATAATGGTAACAACTCATAGAGGCTCACTTGTTTGAGTACTTACTATGTGCCATGCGCCACTCTGTCTCACATATATTCATCTAATCTTCAACTCAGCAATCATCCCCATTTTACAGATGTGAGAAAGGCGGTTTAGTATAGGCGTTGAAAGCCAGGATGTCAGAGCCAGACTGTCTTGGTCTGATTCCTGGCCCTGCCACTTACCAGCTCATCTGTGAAGTGGTGGTCAATACATTCCCTACTTCAAAGGGTTCACTGTGGAGCGGAGAAAACAAAGAGCGTAGGAGAGTGTTTACGGCATCCGCATTGCTGCACGAGCGAACTCTCAATGCTATTTCAGTACAGGACTCTTGCCCAGGAGAGGAGAATAACCTGCCCAAGGTTACGGTGGCAGAGCCCAGAGGAGAAGCCAGGCGTCTGGCCCCGGAGGCTGCACTCCACACCTCCCATGTGCTGCCCAACATAGAAACTCTGATGTGCCAGGATTCCAGGCATTTTCTGTGCGGTATCATTTCAACCTCAAGACAACTTTATAATATCTCTGCTTTACAGAGGCGAAAATCAAGCGTGCCGGTCACTTGCAGGGACTCTGCATGCAGGGACACTATGGTGACAACAATGCTGATGCTATACCCTGCAGCAGCCCACAGGTTTAGCCGCTAAAGAACTTGTGTAAAAGCACAGGCTAGGAGGAAGGGCTGGGAAGCAAACCGGAGTCTACGTGCTCCCTTCACTCCACCCACACGTCACTGCATTGAAGTGGGAGTTTCTTAAGCAGGAAAGATATTTTTAGTGAGAAAGGAGGAAAGGAGCTAACACATGAGGAGAGAACTAGAGTTTTATGGCAGGTGGGAAAGCTGTATACAAGACCCAGTCTTGCCATCTTAACCCTTTACATACCCAAAGTTTTCAACAGCGTGAGGGCATTTTTCCCATAGTGGCATATTTTGTCACAGATGGGGAGGGAGTCGGAAACCAATTTCTACTTAACTTGCTTAAAATATGCTCTGGAGGGAAGACTGCAATACGGTGAAATAGCACAGAGCATGGCACATAGATGCTCAATCCATTATATGTACATACACTAAACACCAAATTAATAAATTTTGGTGTCAAGGGCACACACGTGCACACACATACATTTATTTCTAACTCTGCCTCGGTGTCTGATGGTAAAATTCTCAAAGTTTTCTTTGAGCTCACCCTACCTGACTTGAACTACTGAGGACGCTACTCAGAGCATTTGGAAAGACGGACCCGCAGAATCGAACTGAAAACTGGTGCTTGTACGGTGGTGGCAGGTCAGACTTTCTTAGACACATCAGATGAGGTGACAGCTGCCTTCCCTCCTCTGTGGCCCTGGCCTGTAACACCCAGCATCATGCCTCCAGCGAACTTAACCTTTGCCTTTCAAACTAAAGAATCTGTTCCTGATCTAATCATCAATTCACTGGTTTCTTTTGGTTTCATGATTTCATTCCTCTGAGCACCCTGCAGATGCGTAGTTACAACACTGTTGGAGAAGAAAATCACAAAACCCCAAAAAGCCAGGTCTGCGTATCCTCTTGAGACAAAGAAATAAAGTTGCATTAAAACAGACCTTTGCCCACAGAGTGAGTTCAAAAACAAAAAAAATGAGTAACAGTTTATGTTTAGAAATATCTTTCCCGGGGCGCCTGGGTGGCTCAGTCAGTTAAGCGTCCGACTTCGGCTCAGGTCATGATCTCGCGGTCCGTGAGTTTGAGCCCCACGTCGGGCTCTGTGCTGACAGTTCGGAGCCTGGAGCCTGTTTCAGAGCCTGTGTCTGGAGCCTGTGTCTCCCTCTATCTGACCCTCCCCCGTCCACACTGTCTCTCTCTGTCTCAAAAATAAATAAACGTTAAAAAAAATACTTTAAAAAAGAAATATCTGTCCCATTAATAATTTAATGATTTAAGAAACCTTTGAGGAAGTGTAGGATACACTAAGTTGAGGAATCCCTGACCAGGTTTCTTGAAAGCCTGAAATGCAATTTCGGTATGAACTTGAGGACTACAGCATTTTCAGTATGACCATATCAAAACAATTCCAAACAATTCCCTATATAAACTTACTGACACAGTACAGCCTGTGCCATCTTGACTGAAAAGGCTAACGTAATTATTTTTTTTTCTATGGGAATGCAAATTGGTGCGGCCACTCTGGAAAACAGTGTGGAGGTTCCTCAAAAAATTAAAGATAGACCTACACTATGACAAGGGGCACTTGTACCCCAATGTTTATAGCAGCACTCTCAACAATAGCCAAATTATGGAAAGAGCCTAAATGTCCATCAACTGATGAATGGATAAAGAAATGGTGGTTTACATACACAATGGAGTACTACGTGGCGATGAGAAAGAATGAAATATGGCCCTTTGTAGCAACGTGGATGGAACTGGAGAGTGTTATGCTAAGTGAAATAAGCCATACAGAGAAAGACAGATACCATATGGTTTCACTCTTATGTGGATCCTGAGAAACTTAACAGAAACCCATGGCGGGGGGCGGGGGGGAAGGAAAAAAAAAAGAGGTTAGAGTGGGAGAGAGCCAAAGCATAATAGACTCTTAAAAACTGAGAACAAACTGAGGGTTGATAGGGGGTGGGAGGGAAGGGAGGGTGGGTGATGGGTATTGAGGAGGGCACCTGTTGGGATGAGCACTAGGTGTTGTGTGGAAACCAATTTGACAATAAATTTCATATATTGAAAAAAAGTTTTTTTTAATGTTTTACTCATTTTTGAGAGAAAGAGAGTAAGCACGTGAGTGGGGGAGGGGCAGAGAGAGAGGGAGACACAGAATCTGAAGCAGGCTCCAGGCTCTGTTCGGTCAGCACCAAGCCTGATGTGGGGCTCGAACTCACGGACCCTGAGATCATGACATGAGCTGAAGTCGGACACTTAACCGACTGAGCCACCCAGGTGCCCCATTAATGTAATTATTCTGACTACAATCAACAGCTACAGAACTTGGAAGGTGAAGTGCAATGGGTCAACCAAGCCAAGAATCTTCAAATGTTCTGATTTACATCAAGTTAGCAGTTGAGAGCACTAGGGTGGCTCAGGTCTTTATTCCTTGCGTTAGATGCTGGGCGTTGGCACAGAAAATTTGGCAGGTGAGGCGTCACACTCCTGTGTCTGGCCAAGCCCTGGCGGTCGACGCTGCCGGCTCGCAGATTCTTCTCCGCCATCTCCAGGGGGTGGTGTGCTCTAAGGTGATCTCTACCGCTCCTTACTTACTTTCCTTGCTTTCTATGGGAAGTGGAGTATGTCTGCCTGTCTTTCCCTCCCTCATGAGTCAAATTAGAAGTATCATTAACAATTTAGGGCCCTTCTTGTGAAATGCCTCTTTATCAAAAGCAAGCACTTTGTTCTCAGTAGTATCACTATTTACAGAACACAGAAGGTCAAACCTGTATCATTTGCAAACCCCTGCGTTATCTCACAACTGTCAATGCAGACGACAAGGGTAACGAGGAACTGTCACAGAACTGATCATACCTGAGAATCTGGAACACCTTCAGCTTCTGCCACAATTACGTGTTTGTCACCATTGTCTTCATCTTGTTCAATTGCTTTAAGCAAAGAAAAAGAAAAGAAAAGGAATGTTAAAAACAATGTAGCATCATAAGAAAGCAGTTTTAGATAATTTCCTTTCAGATGGCAATTTGGCAAGAAAAAACAATGTTAGGGAGATTCACAAAATGTAAATATCAGTGCTATTTTTAATTATTTGGATGGAACTTTAATTGCGTCGGGCACTTCTCATGTACATTTTCTTGTTTATTAAATCAACGGCAGTGGAACAGTTTGCTCTCGTAGGTTCTTCACCTAAACCTGACCAGCATGTCAGTACTGTGCTTCATTCTAACGGGATTTAGGGTGTAGTTGAAGGCTTCTACCAAGTTGATCGGAGAACAGTAATTTTTTTTAAACAATGTGGGTTTCTTGGCTGGTAGTTTACAGTCATATAATAAAGAAAGCATAATTGTATATTTAGACCGCTCAGTGCATTGTTACCACAAAATTCCAAACTGGGGAGTCTTGAATCTACCTCTGCTCCTGTATCTTCCCAGCATCTCCCTATCCAAGTCCTTATCACCCCTTCTGCACTCAGGCAACAACCTCCTAACACAAAGCTCTTGATTCCACCCTCTCCTTCATACAATCCAGCTGGGGCACAATTGCTAAAATAATCAGTCCCAAAAAATATAACAAGTACCATGCTTTGGTCTATATTATCGCTTATCTTATCAAGTATAAATTCCCTGTTTGTCATTGAAGGTCTTCCTTGAATTCTCTCGCTTCCTCCTAACCTGCAACTTCCCACTGACATTCAATACAGTCCTGATCCAGGCGGACCGACTTGATTATTTTGCTCTTTGTACAGTTGGCTCTTTCACCCTAAAAATATTTCCTGAGTGGTGACTGTGTGCCTGGTACTGAGGCTACTCCTGCGAGCAAGGCCAATAAACCCTGACTTCATGAAGTACACATCCTGGCTGGGAAGAGAGACAATGAACAACAACAACTACTACTACAACTAACAATAACAATAATGATAATGGTAACGATAACAGTAAAAATAGTAAGATGGCATTAGAGATCACGAGAAATGGGGCAATGACAGAAAACCGACAGGGAGAGGTCACACTTGAGGGAGGGAGGCAGGGATGGCAGTTCCCTGAAGAAGTGACACTTGGGGGGAGACCTCAAGGTTGAGATGGAGCCACCCATGGCAGGTGAGAGTGATAGGAGACAAACCCAGAGAAAGCACAGCCCAGCGTGAATCCAGATTTTAGCCTAAGAACATGGGAAAGCACAATGGAATTTTAAATTAGAATTGCATGATTTGATGTGTATTTTCCAAAGTTCTTATGACTTCTTTGTGGAGAACAGACTTAAGAGAAGCGAGAGAGGAAATAGGGAGCCACTTAGGTGACTCTTGTTAACATCTTTTTTTTTTTTTTTAAGTTTATGTATTTATTTGATAGCTAGAGCACGAGCAGGGTAGGGGCAGAGAGAGAGGGAGAGAGGATTCCAAGCTCTGTCAGTGTAGAGCCGGATGCAAGGCTCAAACCCACAAACAGTAAAATTATGATCTGAGCCAACGTCGGACACTTAATCAACTGAGCCACCCAGGTGCTCCCAACTGCCGACATCGTGACTAGAAATGACAATGGCTCAGACCGGGGAGGTGGCAGTGAGCTGCAGAAACATGGAGGACTTGAGCTGACTTTTTAGACAAAATGGACACCACTTGCCAATGAACTGAATATGGTTGATGGCGGAGAGAGATGAGGAGAAGAAGCAATCAAGGATGACTCCTAAGTAGAATAAGTTATTCCTATCTTCTGTGCCATTTATTCTTTTGCACTCTCCATCAAAAGCAGGGCAAAAATGTTACCAACCTTACTGACAGTGAGGTCATGCACTGTACTTATGGGTTCACTTTGCATGGTTTTGTGTACCAAATACTGTGCTTTCCACTCTATAGTTTTTAAAGTACTGTTTCATATTCCCTTTGCTTTTGTATGCCTTTTCTGCCTACTGTGAGGTGCTTACCACAGAGAGCATCTAAAATGCTGTGCACACCGTATGAGCTCTGTAAAAACTAACTGGATGAACAGTTCCCTCCCCAAGTGCCCCCAACGGCACGGCTTGACTACGCCTACTTACATGAACTACTTCTTTCATAACTATTTATGAAAAAAGAGGGGAGGGAAATTCTTGTATTAAACTCCATGAATAACTAGCCTAACGCCTATCACTGAGCATCTAGGGGCAAAGCAGCAACAGCGGAAGTGGACAGAAGCTTTTCTTCTCTTTCCAGCAAAAAGTTCCATTTGTGCTTGTTCCAAGGGGCTCCCCTATTGCTACTGCTGCCCAATTATGAAGAAAGAGAAGACGAAAGAAAAACTCTTATGTTTTCTCTGAAAAACTAGAGGTGAGAATGCCAAGGGAAAAATACAGAGTAACATTGTAAATTCCGCTTAAAAATGCAATGGCTATGGAAGTTTTTACTTCTATTTGCCTTTTACTCAACTAATTGAAACAAGAGAGGTCTTTACCTGTAATGGGGAATAATTCTTCTTGAGGGCAACTAACACGGGACAAGTGCATCTACATGAAGTGTGAACCATACCTTGGCACTTGATTTACACTTTAATTTCAACATTTGCTCTTTGAAGTTTTAGTTTTAATTTTTAGAAGTTTATTTATTTATTTTTGAGAGAGAGGGAAAGAGAGATAGATCATGAGCAGGGCAGGGACAGAGAGAGAGGGAGATATAGAATCTGAAGCAGGTGCCAGACTTCGAGCTGTCAGCACAGAGCTGGATGCAGATCTCGAACCCATGACCTGAACTGAAGTCAGACACACAACCAACTGAGCCACCCAGGTGCCCCATGAAGTTTGTTTTGATACAAATGAAGAAAATTAAATTTTTGAATATTTTGCCTTCTAAATTCATGTTTTTGTTTTTAAAACAATATTCTGGTGTCTAGGCATTTATTATTGCACACTGACACGCAGGACAATGAAAAACAATTTCAGAATTGAGGGCTAACACTATTTTTTAAGATTTAGGCATGATTCTTAGTACATATACATAGAAACAAAAGAGAGGGGATTAGCATCAAAGCATAATTGGGATAAAGATTCAGTCCTGTATTTCTAGCTTATTCCCACGCAACAATACTCCATTTCTCATCACATCTTTGAAAACCTCAAAATTAGTTGCGCAGCAATACAGTTCAATTCACAGAGCAAGAATCACAAATACAAGGAAATTCAGGGACTTGGCAAGGTAATTCAGCAATCCATCTCAGTGCGCACCATGGAGACTCTCAAAGTTCTGGTAGACTCTTATCTTCAGTATCTTGATGACAAGGAAGAGTGTGGCCTTTTCCAACACATAAATAACATTATTTTCTTGGAAGCACTGAAAAAGTATGATTCCAAGAATATATTTCAGCCAGTAGTTCATATACGCCATTTGGGAAGAAAAGTGTATTTATTCTGGACTTCGGAGGATTTATCATCACCCTGGGAAGCGTCCCATATGAAATACAGTTAGTCACCTAAAAAGGGGTCTTCTAGGCATCCTTGAACATGAAGATCGAACATGTCAGGGAATACATACAAAGACAACTTTTCTCTTCACGCCTCCTAGTGGTGTGGCTCATGTGATAGAAAGAGGAGGAAGCAGTTATTTAGATTTTTTCAGCTGTATTTTTCTTTTATCTGGTCAGAGTAAGAGTAGGTTGGGGAAAATTTCCTACACAAATATTGATTCTGGGACATTTCCCTCCAGTGGAACACGTACACAGGAATGACAGCTTCTGGGACCGAGGGAGGCTGGGAGCCTCACTCTCTGCCAACACAAACCGTCTCCTTATCTCTCAACCCAGAGTCTGAAAGCAAGAAAAGGCCTTTGAAATAACTTACACAACAAAAGTCACAAGCACAAGATCTAAAGCATATATTTTCAATAGTAAACATGAAAATCCACATGTTTTATGTGCTAAGTATATATGTGGATTACTAAGCACCAATTCACATAAGAGTACTAATCAATTTTGCAAAGGTAAGAAAGAGCCACACTAGCACAAATTAAACGCAAGGATCGCGATGTGCTAGGTGACTATACTTGAGAGTGTTCTTTACAAACCATTTTTTTTTTCAATTTACACACCGTCCAAAAATGTCACCACACAGAGAAATTTAACATTTCATGTCCCAATGTGAGAAATCACCAAACACAGTCAAGAGAAGTAATTCGCTGAGTATTTTGCCAACAACTAAAGTTGGGGCAATAATACCATCTTTCACCTTCGGAGCATTTTTTTATAGAGGAAGGTTTCCTAATGGGTCTCTCATTTGATGTTCATACATCCTGAAGACATGGACGGGGAAAGTCATCGCCATCTTATACATAAGGTGAAGTAACCTGTGCCAGCCCTCCCGGGATAAGGGATGTTTCTACAGTGGTGCCAGCCTGTGTCTGTCAAGGATGCAATGGTACTGTGCTGGTCAAACTGCACATCAACAAGTCCATTCATGGGGGTCCTCGCCAGTATTTCTTTTTTCTCTTTTTTCTTTTCTAACGAAACAGAACAGAATAAACTAGAACAGGAAAAAAAATGTAAATGTCAAAATGCATCGCAACCAGTAACGTCAGGTACTGTTCACAAATGCGATGAGATGTGTACCAGGTGGGGCTGTTTTGTGTGTTCAATGGGTTGTGGACTTTAAAATGTTAGGAAAACACTGAGGTGCTTCCAGGCCATGGGAGGCAGAACCCAGTTCCTCATTATCTAAATAACCGGCTATTTTTTGTACCATTCCTGGAGAGGGGCCATAATATTTATTTTAGGAGGCCCCTCAACAACACTCCATCCACATTCAGCAAGTACTGCATTCCCTCGGAGCCGGCATGGAAACGAGCTGGCGGTGAGAAATGCTGATAGAGTCTATTTATTTTTGGTTACCAATATATAATCACAAATGCTTCAAAATGCTCAAATTTTTTCTATTTTTTAAAAAGTAAGGGGAAAAAGCTGTTGCAGCCTTCACTTCATCACTTTTTGTTTTCGTGTTAAAATTTGAAAACTACTGCTCCGTATTCACCATCAAGATTTGTTGTAGAGTATTATCATCTGGCCCATCCAGAGCGCCCTTTCAACTTCTCTTTGAAAGCTGACCAATGCCTACAACATCTCTGTCCCAGCTGCCTTTTCTCAGCCCCCACTGGTTTAGCCTGTGAACTGAACTTGAGACTGTTGTTTGAAAACTCTCTTTGCTGGTCATTATCATCCTTGAATCCTCTAAAAATGCAAGTTTCCTGCAGGCTCTCTTTTCTCTCTCTGCCTCTTTCCTCAGTGATCTTATCTGTTCCTCTGGTTTCAGTTTTCATGGTTATACAGGTTACTTCCAAATCTGTGTCTCCATCTCTGCCCTCTCCTCAGAGTCCCAGCCCACATCTCCAGTTACACTCTGAACGTTTTCATTTTGCACACCATTGTGCACCTGCTATGTACAAGCAGCTATGATAGCGTGGTGGTACCGCTTCTGTCCCCAAGGTGCGAGGACACGAAGGTCTGAAATCACCAGCATCGTGTCCACTAGATTTCACAAGCCTCCTCTTGCAGTATTTTAGTTTATGTCACCACCAGGTGTCTTCCTGTTCTTCCCTCCCCTCTGCCCTCACATCAGTCTCTCACTAAACCTTGTCACTTCCACCTCCGAAATGTCTCCACCTTCCTTCCTCTCTGTCAGGATCAGAGCTCAGGACTGCACCACCTCTGTCCCGGGTCACTGCCACAGCCTCCCAGCAGCCTCTTTTACAGTTCGTTCTCTCCTCCACAGACTTGGTGAGTCCGATCACAACAGCCCCAGATCCTTTCGGACTCCTGCCTCTCCCCACTCAGAGAACAGGAGAGTCACACAGGGGCCTGAGTACCAAGTCAGACTCCAGGGCCCCATCCCTGGCATTCCTGGTGCAGTGGGGCTCAGCATGGGGCTGTGCCGTTTGGACAGCTTTGATACATGTGATCCCGGCTCCGTGAACCATTCACGCTGAAGCCTCTGATGCTCAACAGCTGGCCCAGAATCACACAGGAAGTCGGTGGAGGAGATCAAGTACCCAGGTCTGACTCTCTACCTGCTCCAATCCACCATGAAGACTTAAACTGTCCAAAATGAACTGAAAGGAGTGAGACTGAAAACAAAGAACACAGGAGGCTTACAGTAAACAGTCTAATGAAAATTGACTTGAATTTCCTACCAGGAGTTCAGTCTGTAAAAGTTAGGGCCATAATGACTTACTCATTGCTAAGTGCTCCTACATACATACCCCTTTCCTTCAACTCTCACCATGCTTCCTAAACCCTGCTTTTATAGAAGAGAAGATAATAAATTGTTTGCTGCACAAAAGAAAGGTATTGCTTTTACTAACATGTGAATATAGGTGCGTTGATGTTCTGGAAATGCACAGCAGTCAGGCAACATAATAAATCCATAGTGAGGAGGCTAAAATGAGAGGTAGCTGAAAAACTGCCATTTTCCCCATCTGATGCTCCAAGCTCTGCACACTTTGCTAGAGGCAGCTCATGCCACAGAGCGACCAGGTCTGGACTGCTTCCCTGCTGCCCAGCTGCCTGCATGATTTATCCTCCCCTCAGGCAGAGAGGATCCCCCTTCAATTCTTATGCCTTTGTCATGTAGCCTAGACTCTTCAAATTTCCTCTCCCCCACTTTGAAATAGGTTTTTATAGTGTTTTCTTTTGAATACCATTTAATACATGCCCAGTCAATGGAAAAGTTATTCAACAGAGAAAAATGATAATGTCAAAAGAGCAAAGTGCATCCTGTATCAAATCTTAATTAGATCATAAATACTTGCTCCGTTGGCCAGAGTAATAAAGAACTAATCAGTACTTGAGCCCAGTAAGCTCTATGGTTGCCCTTCTTTTGAGGAAACATATCAGAAAAAAACAAGTTTCCTTTCAATGCAAAGATGCCTTATACATGATCCAATTAAAATAAAACCTCAATTTAAAAAAATCGAGTTAACCTTAGCTACCATTTTTCTTCAGTGTTTATCTTCAGAGACAGAAGAGCTTTCATTTTTTAAGTGCCTTACAAGGATATGATCTGGTGACAGGACAGGTTCAGGCCAATCTGCTATAATCATACGGTAAAGGTATGAGCAGAGGTGGTACTGAGCTGATACAAGATGATTATTCATTTAAAAAGACCCTAGTGCACTTTTTTACTCTGTATCTCTCTCAGGAATTAAAATTCTAAAAGATTGATCTCAGGGAATAAAAGAAAAGTAATTTCTGAGTCTAACTATGTGCCGATGTGAAGCTACATGCTTTATGGCATCTCCTTTAACTGCCCCCCCCCCCATCCCTCACAAGCCCCAGAGGCATGTGCTCCATTTCGTAGAGTAAGAAAATGAGCCTCTGGAAGCCACTAAGTCAAGTGGCTAATCTAGAACTGAAACTGAGTCTCTGGATTTGGCTTTTCCTGGCTATACAAATCTGCCTCTAGGATTGTAAAAAAAAGAAAACACAACAGGTTGTATCTACATGGACACTTAACTAAGGTTTTATGGTAGACCAGCAATCTACTTTTTAAAAATAACGTAAAAGTTTTCTGCCACTCATATGATGCTCATAAGCTTTTTTTTTTTAATTCCTGAATTGTCAGTAATGCTACTGCTAAATCTTCTCATTGACATTACAGGGAAATTGTAAAACATACAGAGGAACCACCAAGAATTCCCTAAGAGTCCTTGTGTTTGCAAATACAAGCGAAGACACCAAATAGTTCAATCAATATAGCAATCGATGGAGGGCGGGCAGCTCAAGAGGAGGCCAAGGAAAGATGTGAAATTTTCCATAACTCTCATCTAATCCATTCTGCTAGAATTTAAAGAAACTTCCTTTTATTACACATTTGGGGAAAAATACGGCACCATTCCTACAGTCCTTCTAGCACATGACCTTTGTCAAGTTATATCAATTCACCAAACTTCAAGTTCATTACTTGAAGAAGAGAGATGTTAACAATCACCACCCTATAGGCTGGGTATGTGGAAGAAAGGATGGACGTAAAGTGCTTGATCAAGGGTAGCTACCTTATACTCCAACATGGTAATGTGCTTTTTTCCTTTTGCGTTTTCATCCATGGATGGGGACTTTCTTCTCATTAGACCCACCCACTATTGGGGTAGAGTGCAGGATAAGGAACATAGAAACAAAGTCATTAGTATTTGTATTCTGACATCCAAGTTAGGATTTTGCCTTGAAAGGGCAACATTTACAAAGAAATGTTACCTTCCTTTGCACATCAAAAACCAACTCTGGAAGTTCAAATCTCAAATCCCTCTCTCCTGAGCCAGATAAACCACAGGCTTGTCCCCCTCAAGGAGCTGTCAGGAAGTAATGGGCTAGGAAAGCTCAAGGCTATTCCCAGGATACTGCAAGTGGACTGTTGGGTTTGGGGGACAGGGCACTAAAGATGGTAGACCAGATGTCTACAGATGGCAGCAGAGATGAAAGGTAAGAGCTATTGGCCTCCTCTTCCCTGGCTGGGCTTGGACTCTCAGAAGGTGAGGCCACGTAGATGGTTGAGGGGACACCGAAAACAGGAGTGCAGGTTTACACAAAGATTGAGACTTAGCACACAGGGGAGGGAGACTGTATCACAGTCCGCCGCCAGCCCCACGTGGGGGTCAGCATGCTCACAGTGGATTCAGCAGTGAGCACAGTAAAGCTGAGGGCAGACAAGGGGTAGATGAGGTATGGAGCTTATCACTCCTGAGTTGTTCCTCTTCCCCAGGATAGGAAATCTGCAAGGCCTCACAAGTTTTATATGCCCTGGGGACAGAGGCCTGCAATGGAGCCTATTTTATAAAGGGCCATAGGCTAGATGGAGTTTGCAGCAGTCAACAGTGGAGTTTACAGCCCCTGCAAGAGGTAATATAGGGCAAGACAAGCAGAAAGGCCCAGAGACCATAACCTAGCTGAGATGGGCCCCTGACGGTCATGGGCACCTCTGCAGAGACCAGAGAAGCCTAGGAGTACCATGGGGATCCAAAGACCCTCCCATGCCAGGGACTAAGTGATCCAAAAGGGGGTATTTTAAACTCAGCCCAGGCAGGAGCAATATCCTGAACAGACCGTTTATCACAGAAAGAGTTCAAATCAAAAATAGCTAAGATATTACTTTCTGGCAGTAGGTAGCAGCTTGTTGAGGACCAAAGAGCTGTTGTCAAGAATAAAGAACACAGCATTCCCCACCCACATTTCAGTATAAAGAATAATTCTGGGAATCTGTTAATGAGCACTTTTGAGTATCAATATAAGGACTTTAATGGCTCACAAAATAATCTCCTAAGATTATCAGCTAACAAAACCAAGACAAAATACATGTGGGAAAAAAACGTTTTGATACAGCACCCAAACTATCTTTCGCATTCATGCCAAAGGCACTGAACTACATTTCTTCTCAAATAGAAGTATATGGGGGCGCCTAGGTGGCTCAGTCGGTTGAGCGTCCGACTTCGGCTCAGGTCATGATCTCACAGTCTGTGGGTTTGAGCCCCGCATCAGGCTCTGTGCTGACAGCTCAGAGCCTGGAGCCTGTTTCAGATTCTGTGTCTCCCTCTTTCTCTGACCCTCCCCTGTTCATGCTCTGTCTCTGTCTCAAAAATAAATAAATGTTAAAAAAAATTAAAAAAAAATAGAAGTATATGTATCTTGAGTTTTCAGATAAAACTGATAAAACTATTGGTTGTTTTATTTGTCTTTCTTCTTGAAATACCAAGGTAACAAAAAACTGTACTTGAGCAGGTCCCATGAAAATGTCCTTGAAGGGACCTGAACCACCTAAATAGATGTGATCTTTGGACGAAACTGTCCATCTGGTTTTATGACTAACCCTGAAATTAGTGAATTCATGTAGGCTTAATGTTACCCACAAAAGGAAGTAAATTCAGTCACTTGGACTTAGGTACAAATGCTAAGTGTGAATTCCACGTCCAGAATTAGTTTCAGGGATGGGTCTAAGAGAACCAGAGGGTCCGAGGGGTCCACTGTCCAAACCTACAGCCCAGATGTGTTGCTTGAGCACCATGAAGCCCAGTAATGGAATCTGCCCCTTCCCTGACCAGATAACGTACATACAGCAGCCCCTGGGGAACCCAGGCTGTTGAGATAATGCTCCCCTACCCCTACACTGTCAGCAAGAGAGGCTCTCAGCCAGGGCTTATTGATAATCTCCAAACTCCCCTTAAGAACCCTACCTGAAGGGTAGGGAAGTTGGTTTTATTGCTAATGTGTGACAAATTTGTATTTACCGTATAAGGCCCCTTTGGAGAGGAAAATCACCTGCACCTAGCTTCACCTTTGGAACTATAATATACAAATGGGCCTTTTAAACATACAAAAACAAGGCTAAAAATAAATATGAAGAAAATAAGAATACATAAAACTGAGATGATGATGGCATCTGTCATGCTTTGCTCTCTCTCAAAAGTAGAGCAAAGTTTTACAGGCAACACTCCTAAAAACTACCATCTGTTCCCAAGGATAGATACCAAGTGACCTCAACCTCACATTTCCCACAATCATTTTTCTACTAGAAAGCAATTGGATGATAAGGTGCAAACTTCCCCCATTGATTTTAATAAGTCTTAAAGTGAATGCTTTGCTTTTACTAAATGTTTGCATTTTCAGTAGATAGAAGGCAGCCATTTTTTAGCAAAAGGGAAACCAGACAAACTCATTGGTTCTACTGACTTGGGATCAGCCCACAATTTACAAGGATATGGCTTTGGTTCAGGAGCACTTGTTTGGGGCCAGGGTTAAATTCACTTCCCCTATAAACAGTGCCAACTACCCAGCTCCCCACCCCACCCCCACCTCAAATGTCTTTCTGGTGAATTTAGTAAGTAAGACTTTAGTGAGAATGTTCACTTATTCCTGTGTCTGCCCAGCAAACAAACCTTGGTAAAAATTCACTTCGTTTATAAAGCTTTTACTGCCAATGACATGAGAGTTTTATAATTCTGTTAGCATCCCCGAGACAAAATCTCCAGTCAGGCAGAGAAACACTGAAAAGTTAGGCAGTTGTCCAGTAAATGAGTTAGTAGCCAAAGTATAAACAACAGTTTGATGGTCTCTGCCATGCTTGGATCATTAGACCAACACCCTTCATAGAACACCAGCTCACTCTCTGAGAGAGCAGATCACAAAGACTTTGGAAAGTGTCTGTCAAAGTGTGGCATCTAAATCACCTAGAAGTGAAGGCTGGTTAGAAATTCAGATACCGGGGCCTGCAATCAAGCTTAACTTGAGTGTAGGGGGGGCAGTGAGGAGCAGGGCAGGGATTGTAAGTGCTACAAATTAACTGCTATGTAAATTAAATTTGAGAACCACTGCTTTAGAAAAACAAAATTCCGGGGCGCCTGGGTGGCGCAGTCGGTTAAGCGTCCGACTTCAGCTCAGGTCATGATCTCGCGGTCCCTGAGTTCGAGCCCCGCGTCAGGCTCTGGGCTGATGGCTCAGAGCCTGGAGCCTGTTTCCGATTCTGTGTCTCCCTCTCTCTCTGCCCCTCCCCCATTCATGCTCTGTCTCTCTCTGTCCCAAAAATAAATAAACGTTGAAAAAAAAAATTAAAGAAAAACAAAATTCCCTTTAGTCAGGGAGGAATTTTGCTTTTGGAAAGAAACCCAAGGTTATTTCTAAAAGTATCTATCCATTCTCTGTTTCCCCATCTCCAAATAAAAACACTGTCAAAATGTACTGTTGAAGCTGAGCTTGTACAATACAAGACTTCATTGACTCTGGGGTCAACATTTCTATCACCCATCTCGTTCCAAAAACAGCTCTCAATCACTGTATGCAGCAATAAAATGCAGTATTTTTATAACGTATCTGAAAAAGGCAAATAGTTGGAACCACGGTCTGATATAGAAATTCTCAAATGTTAAGTATTCATGTGTGTGTTGTATAAATGGAAAAAGTAGTATCTGAAGCAAATTTCACTTTTATTACAACAGCATTACTCATTCTGGTAGAATTCAGCTAAATCAAATTGCTTGCTTTGTGTATGTACTATGGAGCATTATTTACTTATACTCACACATACTATGTTCATGTCATTGCAGTTTTACTGAGAACAGCTCCATTTTCATGGCTGTTTATACAATTAGACTTTTAATGTGACGAATGCTGGACAATAGCTGGGTCATGTGGCCAAGACAAAGATTTCCCTTGATAGCTCTCACTTGTCAATACAAATGAGAGTTAGAAAATGTCCCCTGAAGGGGAGGGCAGTGGGGAGGAAAGGGCCTTCTGCAGATTTTCAATGAGGAAAAAGGCAATGAATCAAAAAAGTTTAGAAAGCAAATTAAATGATAAAAAGTGGTCATCCCCATATTCTTATTGAATAGACATCAACGTATAATTAGAAGTAAAGCTGCCTAGTACTTGGTACTTAGGACATGACCCGCAGCCTTGGCATGGCACTTTGGGCATCAACCAAGCCTTTTACCAAATATAGAAACTAAGACTGAGAGAAGCCAGTTGACTTACCAGAGTGAAAGAACACAAGACAGCATGGGGGTCAAATTTCCTAATTATATGCCTAGGACTGCTGGATTTCAGAAGGAAGGTGTGTATACCAGACTGTAGAACTTCTTAACTTTATAAAAACAGCATATGGCAAGGATTCTTCTTTTTAAGGAATATTTTTGGTTCATAAGAGAGATGATTTTAGCCATTAATACAGATTTCCTTTTAATTATCTAGTCATCTTCTTTAAATATTTCCTCAAATCTTCCAATATTTCATATTTTTAAAACATCTACAGATTGCTTTTATTTTGTGCCTTGAGGCGTATACACAGAAGCAATCACAGAATTATAAATTCTGAAAATGGATTATAGATCAATCCTCCTTCCCGCTCTCACCCGGGCACCCTTCAAATGTAAACCTTCATTCGTACACAGAGGATTGGTCAGCCACAGGGCTTTAAGCGGATGCGTGGCCTTTTAGGGCACTTGGTAATTAGCAAATCAGCCTCCCAGGCTGGCCTCCAGACACTGGGTGGCATATATCATATGTTCATCTGGGAAGCAGCTCCCACTCTCCAGACGCCTGAGAACAAAGGAGCTGGCAGGCTTCGGGGAGAAGGTGCCCAGTCAACAGTGGATTAAAGACACCCATTAGTTGCCTCAATCAGCTAATTAGCTCAACAAATGCAAAACCCAAATCATTAAAGAAAGTGGCCCTGATTGCGCTGCGGGCTTCTGATTTGGCGTCACCAACCCAGCAGAGTGGGAAGAGGGTAGTTCCACAGAAAACAAAACAACTGTCCACACTAGGGAACTGCAATGGGATGGGACTCAATTTTTTACAAAAGTCGAGCCCTGCCAGGAAGTTGCACTGACAAGGAAAGAGTACCAGGGAGACCTCTGTGTTTATGCTTTGAAATTTAAATCAATTTAAATATAAATTGCTCTCCTTTTCTGCCATTATGAGAAAGGAGTAAAATGTGGGTTTCAGATCTCTGGTGTGCAAATGGTCATTAACTTTCATTTGACCTTGGGTGTAGAACTAATATTGAATTTATGCACAGGGTACACTCATTATACTCATCTAGTTTCCTCACAGAAAATAATGCTCCCAGGAGCTGCAGTGCTAGGAGCCGTTTTCCGGCACTCAAATAGAAAACTTGATTCTTCCTTGAGAGCCTCTCTCCTGCCTTCCACCCATCTCTCTGCTCCAAACCTCAGGGAGGTTTGGCAACATTTATAAAACATAGGCACTAACAGGTAAAGATCTGAATGACATATAATCGTTGTCCTGGACCCCAGGAAACAACAGCCTGGTCTGTGAGCCCTCACATTTTGGGGGACAGGGGCCATCAGTGCTCCGTTAGTTCTCCTTCCCAGTATCTGATCTCTAAACCAGGGACAAGCGCCCATTCAGAGATAATTACCTTTGTCTATGGAGCCTTATAATAAGCATTACATATCGTCACTGAAGTGACCCACAGCACTTTGTTTTGAAAACGAAAACCTAGCATTCTGGGGCACACTCTGTTGTGGTTTTAATCATTCACCTCCTTGGCAAACCAGTTTCACTTACTATCCTAATGGACATGACCATGTTGAAGGATGAAAAAGAAAATCCACTTGCTTGCTTTCCTACATTCTAAACAATACTCGGGGTTCAAGGAGCCCAACCTCAATACTCCCAGATCTCTTGCTATTCAAGGAGAAATCAGGGCAAAGGGCTATTTTCTTTTATAGTACGCCATCGAATGGTTATTTATCATTTCGACTTAATAGCTCTAATTACAAAAGACAGTGTCACGGGATTTTTTTTTTTAAAGGCAATTTTCTTTGTATCCCAGTGGGAGAGTTAGAAAAATTTACAAAGCATCTGCTGCAAGCATTTTCAATCGGTCCTGGGTTTTACCAATGCTATTATTTTCTTGATTGCAAGAGTTTTACATTTTCAAAGATCCTTTAACTTTACACTGCATTGATAACTACCGTATTAAGATTCTTATTATGGTTTTATGTCTTTAAACAAAAAGGAATATATAACCTGTCAACCACTGAATTGATCTCTGATAACATCATGCACTAGTGGAGATGGGATGTGAACATACAAAACCTGTCAGCAAGCAGGGACAGAAGAACAGTGTCTGGAAATGTTAGAACAAGGAGTTATTATAGCACCAAAGGAGGAGAGAGATTTTACAAGCTTCAACAATCAGTATGGTGTTAGGCAAAGCACTCTCTTCCAGGGAAAACATCCTACATCATCAATCAATCAGGAAGACCACAATGTTGTGTTGACTATTTTAGGGGAAAACGCATACTGCTTCTTTCCTCTTGGTTGACAAATGCTGAACACCACATTCAGTGGGGTTACAAGACAGTCAGTGTAGGTCTGTGCTGACCACAAATGAGAGCGATGGTCACTGGCCGGCATAGCATCCAAGAGGTGGCAAAGAAGAAAAGGACAAAAAACCAAACCATGTGGAAATCTCCACTGTGAGAGAACAAGGTGCATCCTTAGAGGACAGGCTATGGAAAACTTAAGAAAACTTCAGCAGTTGAAACTATCAGTAAAAACTAAGAATATCTTAATTACTTAAAATATAGGCAACAGACTTCTGTCATTCTAGTCCTTTTTAGCTCAAACATTCATTATCAGAGCACTCAGAGATGAGATGAAAAAACAAGTAAGAGAAGATCACTAGAGATAGAAGGTTTCAATTTTCAACATAAAATATCACAGAAAACCAGAAAGGCAGAAAGAGTCTGACACAGCAAAAACTGTGTACTAGGATGTGAAGCGGTCTTTGCTGGTCCCTGACTTTATTATTAACGTCTACCCTAAAGTCCCATTTTATCGTACGTTCTCTTATATATGAGCTATGTGTTTATAAAAGGGAAAGGGTCAAGTTTCTTCTATTAAAAGAAGAAATCTGTCAACTAAAAATGCAAAGTGAAGATTTAGAGGACCATAAGAGTCAGAGCCATTCCATAGGTTTCATGGTTATTGTTTTTCTTCTAAATGTGCCAAAGGAAAAGCCTTATTCTCTACTGATAAAAAATAATCAATCTATTTCACTTCTCGTGACAAAGCAACAGGACTATCTGGTCTTTGTAATGCTTCGGCCCTGAAGGAGAATATGTCTTTTCAACTGTAGTAGACCTCAAACCTCACATCAGAGCTTCCTGTCAACATTTCATTTCCTCCAGTTTTACAGACATACTCTTAAGAAGGAGGCTTAAAACTGCTAAAATTTCCTACTAAGTATGGCTGATGACCAGTGATTGTTACTAACAGTAGATCTTCAAAGTTGGCAATTGAACCAGATTACCAGAGTGATAAAAAGACCTTCAACCCGTCTGACCTGATTACCTGACCCAGGGGTTGCCCGCTTGAATGCGTTCTGCGCAGAGTTCATTGCAAGGCGAGAATAATAGTAAGCAAGTTGTTGAAATCACACACCTATTCAAATGCCTAATTAAGCTTGAATATAGTATCCAAAGATGATAAAACAAACATGAGGATCCAAGAAGGCTAGGTGAGACAATTTAACTTCAATGTAAAACACTGGCTTCCCTTTCATTTAATTCTATTAAAGCCTATTAAAAATGTGTATTAAAAAGCTAAAATTAAACACAATAGAGTGTAGCTATTTTATCCTATTTTATGTTATATATATTTTACTCTCCCAAAGAAATCATACACTATCTCGGTACACAAATAACACCTCAACGTGAATCCCTGGTTGATTTATCCTGGAAAGAGACAATAAAAAATGCTATCTGCTACTTGGAAAGTGTATGAGCTTTTAATCGGGTCTTTTCCATTCCAGGAACAAACATGGAAAATGGGAATATCTTTTCACAAATCACATCTTTACTCTCATAATCCAGAAAATTACTAACGAGGAAGGGGGCATGGTGTAGCTGGAAAACCTAGAGACTGGTTGTTGAAAAACTTGGGTTTTTCTGACTGCATTCTGACTGCAGGCTTTCCAAGCCTAAGTGATCCCAAGCACATCATTTCCTCTCTAAACCTTGAGACTGAGATGCAACACAAACAATGCCTCCCGTGGCGAGCCCATGTTGTGCTTGCTTACCAGCCACTCCTGCTACTGCTGATTTTCTCTGAGGGGCCACATGTATCCTAGCCTCAGTCCATGTGTCTTGGGTGGAGGTGTCCTGACCTCTCCAGCCACCCCTGCCATGCTTCTCCTGCTCCAGAGACAGGCATGTCATTCTTCCAACAAGGTCCCCACCAGGACTTTGGTTGGGACTACCAGGAAAGACCTTCTCCCTTTCTGCAATTAACTCTATGGATCCTCTAAACCAATACATTCCCTTTGTGGTTTTCAGTCTGTTTTTTAGCACCTGCACCTAAGAGTCCCGAATAAAATATTTCCAAGGTTGTGACTCCGTTAAGGATAACTAAGGTCATTAATAAAAAGAGTATTTATTGCTAAATTAAATATTAGAGCTGAAAGGAATCTCTAAGGTTATCAGATTGTATGCCAATCTCTTCATGATACAAATTGCAATCACTTTGCTAAGGTCACAATGACAGTCAATGGCATAAACAGAGCCTAGAACTCCTTTCTTTCTTTTCCTAACTTTAATATCCTAGATACTTAGTTTTAAAGCACTTAACTAGTGATGGACTAAGTAGACAGAGTAAAATATAACAACTGCCAAGGAGATTTACCAATATGGTATTTCTGGCTTTCCAGAAATAGAAGCCCACCATGGCACAATTTCCTATGATCTAAAGATAATGAGAGCTAAAAGTGCTTTGGCTGTGGATTCCTAGAAAAGGGAAAAAACATATCTCCCAAGACTCTAATTAGCTAACATTAGCAGCAGAAGAAGCAATTGAACAAAAAGTGCAAGGATATCTGGGCTAATTCTTGTAAATCTCCTGAAGCCTTAAAATGCAATTCACGCTTGCTAAGGTTAGCATTTGGAGAAAACTGTTTAAAGGCACATCCTAATGCCCTTTTAGAAAATTACAACAAAATGGATTTTTTACTAAGCTAGAGTCTTGAATCATTTATATAATCTATTGATTGGCTGTTACTTTTATTTCTGTTTGTACAGTTTGCTGAAATCAAAAACTTTTGCTTTATACGAATTCTTGTTTTAATAGCCCTTGCCAATGAGACATAAATCTGGTATGACCACCTGAGCCCTAATTAACAGTTTTACTGCAAGACATAAGATATTAGGGTAATCAATTCCTTCTGTCATGCCCCAGATGTGTCAACTCTCATTTTAATATTTTTGTTAGATATATACCAACTTCTTTTTTCTTCTTCCTTAAAAAAAGAAACCCTCAAAATAGTTTTAGAAAACAACATCAAGCATACACAGAAAGTACCATTCTGCAGCTGGAACTCTATTTTAATTAAGGCTATGCTTAGTGTCTCTGCATTTTTTCACCTCCTAACTACACAGTAATAAGTTTTTCTTTTTCAAACAGTGAGTGATTCATTAATGGTTTTCATTTATGAAACATGTTGTAATTTAGTAACAGCAGGGGCCATATTTATCTTTGCTATTGTATCCTCGCATCTTACACTGTACCTGGCCTACAGTAGGTGTCAAATTAGAATCTGCAAAAGGCATGAATGAATGCAACACCTAGGACAGCCTCTCTTATATCTTGTCATTGTTATTTTTCATCTATAGTCAGTGCCAACTCAAGAAGTGAGAGTATAGAGTGAAACAGGTAAGTATCTCTACTACTTTCATATTTGGATTATTTGAATATTTTAATATACAACTTGTTGGTTATTTATGTCCCAAGACTGCTTACCAAATTTGTTTGAGGTGTACGAGAGAAACATCTTTGCTTTTCTCTAAAACAATCTCGTTCACTCATGTTACTTTTCTAGGCAAAAAATATTATATTCAGTTAAAGTCAGGGAAAAGGGCGCCTGGGTGGCTCAGTCGGTTAAATGTCTGACTCTTGACTTTGGCTCAGCTCATGATCTCATGTTCATGAGTTCGAGCCCTATATCAGACTCTGTGCTGATGGTGTGGAGCCTGCTTAGGATTCTGTTTCCTTATTTCTCTGCCCCTCTTCTGTTTGCACTCTTTGTCTCAAAAAATAAATAAATAAAAATAAACTTTAAAATAAAGTCAGGGATAAAATAAGAATGCCAACTACCAACGACATTAGTCAGCCTTATACTGGAGGACACCGGCTAATGAAATAGTACAAGACAACCCAAATGGGTTATTTGGACTGGTGAGATGGAGACAAACTAGTCATTATTGATAGGTGATGTATTTGCCCATATAGGAAATCCAAGATCATTTTAAAACAAGCTATTAGAATTCATTTGAGTTCAACACTTTTGCTAGACACAAAATCAAGGGTTCTCATGCAGCAAAAAATACCAATTATAAAAGACAACAAATATAGATGTGGATATCAACAAATTTATTCCAAAGTTTATATGGAGGGGAAAGACCCAGAATAGCCAACACAGTATTAAAGAAGGACAAAGTTGGATGACTGATGCTACATGATGTCAACACTTACTATACAGCTACGGTAATCAAGACAGTGGAGTATTGTCTAAATAATAGAGAAATAGATCAATGGAATAGAGCAAAGAGCCTAGAAATAGACCCCCACAAATCAGTATCTTTGACAAAGGAGCAGAGGAAATGTAACAGATAAAAGAGAGTCTTTTCAACAAGTGATGCTTGAACAACTAGACATTCGCATGCAAAAAAATGAACCCAGACACAGTCCTGACACCTTTCACAAAAATTAACTCAAGGGGCACCTGCGTGGCTCAGCTGGTTAAGCGTCCAACTCTTGGTTTCGGCTCTGGTCATGATCTCACAGTGCGGAGCCTGCTTAGGATTCTGGTTCTCTTCCCCTCCTCCACTCACACACATGCTCTCTAGCTCTCTCTCTCTCTCTCTCAAAGTAAATAAATAAACTTAAAAAAATTAACTCAAAATGGATCAAAGATCTAATAAAAAACGCAAAACTACAGAATTCCTAGAATGTGACATAGGAGAAAATTTAGACGACCTTGACTATGGTATGACCTTTTAGATACAACACCAAAGACATGATTCCATGAAACAAAGATAAGCTTGGCTTCACTGAAATTAAAAATATCTGCTCTTCAAAAGACAATGGAAAGAGAATGAGAAGACAAGCCACAGACTAGGAGAAAATATTTTCAAAACAGACATCTGAAAAAGAACTGTCCCTCAAAATATATAAAGAACTCTTGAAACTCAAAAAAAAAAAAAATCTCACTAAAAAGTGGGCCAAAGACCTTAACAGACACTTCACCAAAGGTATACAGATGGCAAATAAGCATGTAGAAAGCTGCTCCACATCTTGTGTCATCAGGAAAACACAAATTAAAACAACAACGAGTTGCCACCACACAACTATTAGCGTGGCCAAAGTCCAGAACACTGACAGCAACAAAATGCTGGTAAAGAACGGAGCAACGGTAACTCTCATGCATTCCTGGTGGGAATGCAAAGTGGCATTAGTCACTTTGGCAGGCAGCTTGGCGGTTTCTTATAAAACGAACCATATTCTTTCCACAGCATCCAGAAATTGTACTCCTTGATATTTACACAAAGAAGTTGAAAGTCTACATCTACACAGAAACCTGCTCAGTGATGTTTATAACAGCTTTATTTATAATTGCCCAAACTAGGAAGCAACCAAGATGCCCTTCAATAGATGAACGCATAAGTAAACTGTGGAAGACAGAGACAATGGAATATTACTGAGTGCTAAAAAGAAATTAGCTATCAAGCCATGAAAAGTCATGAAGCAATGTTAAATGCGAATTACTAACTAGGCAAAAGGAGCCAATCTGAAAAGGCTGCATACTCTATGAATACAACTGTATGACATTCTGGCAAAGGCAAGACTATGAAAACAGTAAAAGAGGAGTAGTGGCCAGGGTTTGGGAGAAAGAAAGAAATAGGTGAAACACAGAGGATCCTTAGGGTAGTGAAACTATTTTGTATGATACTGTAATGGTAGATATGTATCATTATACCTTTGCCCAAACCCATAAAATGTACAATAGAGACTGAACCCTAATGCAAACTAGAGACTTTGGGTAGTAATAATGTATCAGTGTAGGTTCACCGATTGTAACAAATGCACCACTCTGAGATACTGATAGTAGGGGAGGCTGTGTATCGGTAGGGGTAGAGCTCCCATATAGCTCTGTGTCCTTTCTGCTCAATTTTTCTATGAACCCAAAACTTCTCTAAAAAGTACAGCTTTTAAAACACAAGTGTCATGAAAGATAAAGACTTGAGAAACCATCATAGAAGAGAATTGAAAGAGAGATACAGAGAGAAACAGTTCGTTTACAATAGTAACCAAAATCACAAGGTAACTAAAAATACAAACAAAATGTGCATGGCCGGCCTTTATGGAGAAATTTTTTTTAGCAGGATTGAAAATTTGAAAAAATGAAAAAAGATATCCTAAGTTCTTGAATGGAAACACTTCTTTCCAAAGTGCCAAATGTATCTAATGATCTATAAATGTGATATACTTTAAAATATTCCTGTATCAGATTTCACGGAACCTGGCCAAATAAAACTATGAGAACAAGAAAGGTAAGAAGAGATTCGCCTTATCCCCACCCTGGAAAAAGTCTTATTATAAAGCTTTGATAACTGAAACAATATATATGAATTTCATATATGATGGAGTTGGCATCATACCCAATGGATGCTACTGGGGTGACTGACTTAGCATAAAGAAAACAGAAAACTTGATTTCTACCAGACATCATATACAAAAAAAATTCCAGAGGACTTAAAGTCCTGAATGTGAAAAACCAAACTTTAACACTGTCTACACCTAGCTATCAGCCTAGCTATTCCATTTTTAGTAATTTATTATGAGAAAATAATTAGAAAAGGGAAAAATGATACAAGTCTAAGAATCTATCCTTAGGTCCTTCTACTGTTATTTAGGACAGGGAGAAAAACCCTAAATATACAACCAAGAATTAGTTAAATGAATTTTATAGTATATATAGCTAATGAAGCTAAAGATGTAGATTCATATTATTGACATGCAAATGAATCCTGTACAAAGTAGATTATATATAGCTACAGTAATCAAGCCTGGTGGATACCAACAGAATCTGTTCAATGGAGAAGAACAGATAACCTGGAAATATATCCACACAAAGGCGTAAAAGCAATTCAATTTAAGAAAGATGGTCTCTTCAACAAGTGGTGATGGGGTAATTGGACATTAATAAGCCAAAAAAAACAAAAAACAACAACAAAAAAAACGACAAAAACAAAAACAAACAAACAAACAAAAAACCAAACCAAAACAAAAACCCTCCGACCTAAGTCTTACATCTTACACAAAAACTAAAAAATTAGCTATTAGGGAAATGCAAAAAGTGAGATATCACTTCCTGCCTATTAGAATGGTTAAAATAAAAACCAGTGACAATACCAAATTCTGACAAGGATGTGGAGAAGCTGGATCACTTATACACTGCTAGCAAGAACGTAAAATGGTATAGCTGCTCTGAAAAACAGCTTGGTAGTTTCTTAAAAAACTAAACATGCAACTACCCAACAACCAAGCGACCGTACTCATCGGCATTTGTTCCAGAGAAATGAAGACGTAGGTTCACATAAAAACCTATTCATGAATGTTTGCAGATGCAGTTTAATTGATAATAGTCCCACACTGCAAACGACCCAGATGTCCTTCAATGGGTGAATGGTAAACATACTGACATACACTCCTATGGTGGAATACTCTACAGCAATAAAAAGTAATGAACTACTGATGTACAGCAACCTGAATGAATCTCCAGAGAATTATGGCAAGTGAAAAGAGATATTTCCAAATGGTTATATACTGTATGATTCATTTATATAATGTTTTTGAAGGGACAAAACCTATACAAATAGAGAACAGATTAATAATTGCCATGGGTTAAGGGGGTAGAAAGGGTAGGAGGAAAGTCAGTGTAGCTACCCAAGAGCAACAAGAGGGATCCTTGTAGTGATGGAAGAAATATTCTGTATCAGAGTCAATATCCTGGTTGTGATCTTGTTCTATAGTTTTGCCAAATATTATTGTTAGGTGAAACTGGGAAAAGGAAATGTGGAGTCTCTGTATTATTTCTTACAGCTGCATATGAACATATAATTACCTCAAAAAAAAAAGAATGCAGATAAAATGATCCCAATTTTATCAAACCTGCATATTAATATATAATAATATAGTATCTACATACTAATACAGAAACATCTGGAAACATATACAAGAAAAGTAACAGTGGTTATCTCTGCTGGTGAGATAATGAGTGATTTTTCACTTTATTCATACACTCATTTATTAGCCAAGTTTTTTCAATGAGCATGCTATACTATAATAGTAAGAAAAAGATAATCAAAACTATTTTTATTATGAAAAGAAATAATGTATGCTCATTACATATAGTTTTTTGCAATGAATACTGTATCAATTCTTTAAAATATCATTTTACAAGCTGTTTAAACATTCCATTGTACTGCTCAATTTTCTTATTTCTTTATTATGAGGACTTAGGGATTGTTTGTAATTTCTTACTTTTGTAAAAAAATGCAATGGATTCCTTCTGCCTGAATCTTCACATGCATCGTCCCCAACATTTGTGCACGTGTGAAAGACCATTTCACTGTCCTGAGAGGTTGCCCAAGTTGTGTTCACACTCCAAGCTCCACACATCAATTAAGTAAGCAAAACAGGTCCAACTTCATACAGCCACATCAAGGAATAATAAAAATAACTTCACACCAAAACTTTTATTTTGTACAATCTAACCTATAGAGGTCTTGCTTACTTCTCTTCACCTCCAGAAAATCAAACTTCTTAGCTGGACATCCAAAACTTACCTCTTTTCTCCTTGTTCACCTGGCTCCAGCCACTCACACCTCTTTACTGTTCCCCAAACACATTTTGCACCCCTGTGCCCAAAGGCACTTGTTCCGATGGCCACATGCCCCACCCCTTCACTGCCTTCAGGTCTTGCTCAAATGCCCCCTACCAGAGGCCTTCCCATCGCACTTTGTGCAAATTAGCAACCCCTCTTCTCCAGCCTCCCTATCTAGAGTTATTTTTTTTCTCCAGCCACGACACCCTGGAAGTTAATTATTTCCCTTAACTTTTTCTGAAACTTGAAAAAAAAAAATTGCCAACACTGCCATTCCAACTCAAACAGACTGTAAGTTTTGTCTTCTTATGATGCCAGGAAACAAGAACAGCTCTAGCACATTAATTTCTAGGCCCTCCCTCCCAAAACCTTTATATTGATGTCTTTTCTCCATCTTGGTCTCCACCTATGCAAATAGCCAAGTTCGGATGCCGGCACTTAGGAGCCCTATTCAGGCTGTACTTTCTGTTCACTATCCTGGGGGGTCAAGATCACTGTTCTTTGCATCCTTCTCTCTACCTTTATAGCATGCAGTCTCTGTGTCCTCCACATCAGCCAAATCAGCAAAGAAAATGGTATAAATATAATAAGCTCACTCATACTAAGGTGCGTTTGATTCAAAAGCTAACTGTGAGAAAAGCAAATTCCTAGAGTTTCTTTTTTTTCCTCCTCAGAGTTTCTAATTGGAAAAAGAAAGATGTAAAATGGATGGTTTGTGTTCTCGCAATATTTCTGTTCCATTTATTTATTCATTTTTTTTTCATAGTCTTTCTGTCTGCAAAGTCCTATTCCAGTTTACCGTGACCCAAGAAGCATCTCCCTTCTGTTTGTTTGTCATGCTATTCAGCATTGATCTCCTCCCTCTGAACAGCAAAGGATGCCTCCTTCTGACAATCCTCTTAAGTGTTTTTCTACTTCAGCGAGTCTCCATCTCATATTGAATTTCAGCGGAGTATGGCTTTCTCCCTTTCAAAATGTATTTGAAAGCTCCCTTTTCCTCTCCACATATCGCTTCCACATCATATCCTACAGGTATTAGGGATCAGATCCACTCAATTAGTCTTACATGAAATGCTTGCTTTTAAACGGCATTACACAAATCTTTTTAGAAGAAACTACTTTGAGATGAAAAACATACCCTTAAACAGAGACCACCTTTATGTTAGTTTACTCTGTCATTATGGTAGGTAAATACAATGTGATTTGCTTTCTTGGGTTGTGTACTTACACTTTTTTCATAGTTGCAATGGACTACAAACATTTATTTTTAATTTCATTTTTCCTTGAAATATGAAATAAAACAAGGCAGTAAAATTTTAAAGAACGACATATAGTAGCTTATGCTGTTTCAATGGGAGAGTATATAATTTTGAAAACAAATAGTGATACTTTTTTGCATTCTGCATCAAAACTTCCTGAGATTAGCTCAGCCCCAGGAAGGACTACTCACCAGACTTCCTCGCTTTCAAAGCAATCACAGCTGCAAGCTCTCTCTGCACCTGATATTAGGGGGGTAAAAAATCAAATTAGGACAAGAAAAATGAAGCTATCAAAAGCAGTACTTTGTGTTTGGGTATGCACCAAAATTAAGAGTTATTGCAATTAAAGTTATGTTTGCTGTCACTTTTTTGGCTTTTGTTTGTTTTTAGTAGGATGGAAAAACCTCTGCAAAGGAATTTTAGGTCAAAAATCTCAAAGAATCATATTGACTTAAAATAAATTACACAGTTGCCAGAATGTATACATTGTAAAACATTGGCATTTTTGCTATGATGAAGGGAAGAGCCTCAAAACTGTAATTATATAACATTCAGAAATAATTCAAATAACAAATTATTAAAACACGCAAGATACCTTGGTGAAGATACTAAATACTATTTATCCCTCAAAGATTCTAGCTTACACAGAAATTCTAGAAACGTTAAAATAGATGATCCTGGTGTAATTGGATCTCTACTCAAACACAATCAATGTTCACTTCAAGTCTGACAGGTTTACAGCAACCATTTTGGAAAATATGCCACATAAAAGTAAGTGCCATTGACTCAGTGAAATGGAAATAGACAAAATGAACTTTAATAAGTGCCTTCAACCCCACTGATTTGTCCAGATTTTTGGTTGCTCACTGTCTCTCTCCACCACCCCACACTTAGAATGCTTAAGTCCTTTCCTAAAAGCATTCTCAAAGAGGAACATAAAACCAAAAACGATAACCACAGTTACTTTTGGGGCACCTGGGTGTCTCGGTCAGTTGGGTGTCCGACTTTGGCTCAGGTCATGATATCATGGTTTGTGGGTTCAGCCCGACGTTGGGTTCTCTGCTCCTGGAGCAGAGCCCATTTCAGATCCTCTGTCCCCCCCTCCCCCGCCCGTCCCCCATTTGTTCCCTCTCAAAAAATAAACATTAAAACAAAAATAACCATAGTCACTTTTTTTAAAAAAAATTTTAATGTTTTTCTTTCTTTTTGAGAGACAGAGCACGAGTGAGGGAGGGGCAGAGAGAGAGGGAGACACAGAATCTGAAGCAGGCTCCAGGCTCTGAGCTGTCAGCACAGAGACCGATGCGGGGATCGAACTCACAGACTGTGAAATCATGACCTGGCTGAAGTCAGACACTTATCTTACTGAGCCACTAAGAACCCCAACCATAGTCACTTTCAAAAATAACATTTTCACTTTAACTTCACTTCACTTCACATAACACTTTCTTTTTTAAAAAAAAATTTTTTTTTTCAACGTTTATTTATTTTTGGGACAGAGAGAGACAGAGCATGAATGGGGGAGGGGCAGAGAGAGAGGGAGACACAGAATCGGAAACAGGCTCCAGACTCTGAGCCATCAGCCCAGAGCCTGACGCGGGGCTCGAACTCACCGACCGCGAGATCGTGACCTGGCTGAAGTCGGACGCTTAACCAACTGCGCCACCCAGGCGCCCCTCACATAACACTTTCAAAAATACCCCCCCCCCAAAAAAAGATACCATGAAGATAATCTTTGGGATATCTATGTTTAGCAGCAACAAAAATTCCATAATGAGCAAGCTCATTCCTCTCTAGGATTAAGCTTAGAAGTGTATGTGCATTCATGTGTTTGGAAGTGCTGGTGAGTTTGGAATGTCCTGCAGCTTAATACATTACACTAATGACATTTTATAGGGAGAACTCACAAGTTCAAGGTTACAGAAGATTTGCTATTAAAATTGATCTAATATGTATTCATTTATTTGAAGGCGAAAGTAGATATATACGCTATACTCTGGGACTCCACTGTGAACTGCTTTCACGATGGCTAGGCATCACCACGCGAGGAAGGCAGCTTCCTTCACTACTGCTTTCCCGCTGTGTTTTCCCTGTCTGGCTAGTACACGGGCCATGCAAAAAGGGTATATTCTTGATTTAGCCCCTTCTATGATACCTTAAGACTCTCTCTGGAACATTATTCAGTAATGAGAAGACCATCAGTCCCTCTCCAACCATGCGATGTCAGCTCTGAAAATGCTCATAGTAGGAAAATTTGCGGTTGAAAAATGTAGGGGAACGGGCACCTGGGTAGGTCAGTTGGTTAAGTGTCTGACTCTTGATTTTGGCTCAGGTCATGATCTCGTGCAATTCATGGGTTTGAGCTCTGTGTTGGGCTCTGAACTGGCAGTGCAGAACCTGCTTGGGATTCTCTCTCTCCCTCTCTCTCTACCCCTCCCCTGCTTGCACATGCTCTCGTTCTCTCTCTTTCTCATGACATAAACAACAAACTTAAAAAAGAAAAAAAAAAAAAAAAAAGAACTTCAGGAGAAAAAGAGGGCCAAGGGGAAAAAGGATACATGACCACCAAAAATCCTTTACAAATACTTGCGTGGGTAGTCAAATAAAAACAGTCACAAATGAAAACATCATTTATTGCATCCTTTACATATTTGAAGTTGTTTATAAGTTTTATTGTAATATGACCCTCTCTATTCAGGATTTTCCTCTCTCACAGTGTCACAAATTCTCAGGGGTGGGGGCAAAGATGCAGACAATAAACTGGGATCTTGTCAATGGCTTCCTGATTTTACAACCTCCCAGGGAAGATCCCATCGTGGCTCAGGGACAGGAAGTCAGTTTTCCACACCTGAAATTCACAGATATTCAGTTTTTCTTTCTCTAATTAGAAATAAATCTCAAAATATAAAGAGCTCAAAAAAAGAAGGGATTAGATTCCCAACTTCCTATGGTATCTCATCTTTTCAAAGATTTGGTGGGGCAAGAAAGGGAGGAACAGGGTACATAAGAAACTGACACAACACTTTGGCAGGGCTGGAAGAGAGGAGAGAGGCCAGTGAGAGAGACAAGAATTTCACAGGTGAATGGAGAAGAAATCTGAGTTAAAAAAAAAATTTTTTTTTAAGTAAATGAGATTACTCTATAGAACTACACTAAATCCCCTGAATGTCTGCCATCAGGGAGGATGTAAGAGTGTTTTATGCGGAGTGGGGTGTGTAATAGCTTCCCTGTTTCTGCTCCAGGATGGAGGTTTAAAAAACCCAAGGGTAGGTTATTCTTCCTACAAAACAAAAAGGACAAAGTGCTGATCAAGCAAAAACACAAACTAGCTAAGATCTTATTGCAGCTTCCTGTAGCATCTTAACAGAACCTTTTTTTTTAAAGCACACTGGCATGTATTTAATCATTTTCAAATGAATGACTAATTCCTATCTTCTGCATGGAAGTTCTACTGAGGCAGGGACCTGTTTGTCTTTTTATGGTAGCAAGAATCAGCAATCATTCATTGACCCACAGGAGGTGGATGCATAAGTAATCTTTAACAACAAAAACAAAAAAAAAAACAAAAAAAAACCCAAAAAAACCCCAAAAACCTAGAAAGGACCTAGGGGAGAGAAAATGCAAAGAGAAGACATTCCCCACTAATAAGCTACTCCCAGCAGGAATTTTCAGAAAAGAGTATGAGCCGGACTCGGAGCCTCCTATGCAAATATTATTGTATTGAAAACTAAAACTTTGAGAAACTGCAGAAACAGAAACTAGAATTTTATTTAAGTACTAACAAAGGACTGGTTGGCCCTGAACAAGCAATCCTATGTTCCAGCACCAGTCTAGGCTTCAGATGGCTAGGATCCTAGCCCACATTTGGACAACTTCCTGAGAGATCCTGAGCAAAAGCCATCCTGCTCATATTATAGCATCCAGCTATAATATGCTCCCGAATTCCTGACATTCAGGAACTGGCTTTTTGTGGGTTTTTTAATAATGTTTTTTTATTTATGTTTGAGAGAGAGAGAGAGAGAGAGAGAGAGAGACAGACAGACAGACAGACAGGAGTAGGGCAGAGGGAGGGAGACAGGGGACAGAGAATCTCAAGCAGGCTCCATGATGTCAGCATAGAGACCAACACTGGGCTCAAACACACAAACTGTGAGATCATGACCTGAGCTGGAATCGAGAGTTGGGCGCTTAATCAGGCACCCCCAAGAACTATTTGAGATAATAAATGTATAGTTTTAAATCACTAAATTTTGAGGCAGTTTGTTATACCCAGGAGTCTTTTACAAGAAAAAGGTTATTTTTTTAATTTATCTACTTGTGTTGTTAGTTAACCTTAGTTTCTCTCACTGTGACTACAATGAACCCTCTTCCTATATCAGGCTCAAGAAATACACTTGCAGGGGCACCTGGGTGGCTCAGTCAGTGGAGCGTCAGACTCTTGATTTTGACTCAGTTCGTGATCTTACAGTTGGTGAGCTCGAGCCCTGCATCAGGCTCTGTGTGACAGCACGGAGTAGCTTGGGACTCTCTCTCTCCCTCTCTGCTCCTCCCCTGTTCATGCTCTCTCTCTCTCTCTCCCAAAGTAAATAAATACAAACATAAACATCAAAAAAATACAGATACACATGCAGAGCCAAGAGCCACATTCTGATACACGTCATTGTTTCTATTTAATGTGGGCACTAAACCACTGCCCAGGCAGTAGATAGAAGTGGACAAATACTACCTTGGCCTTGTCTATCGTAATGCTTCCCCACTATGACCTGAAGCCCTTGTGGCGAGATGTACTTCAGAATTGAAACCTTTATACATGTCAGAAAGGGATCCTATCTATGTCACATCCTCAGCGAGGTCCGGGGTGGCAACATGTAATCAGAAATCAGACGCACGGATATATATCTGCAATGAAATGCATCATTATTCAGACCAAATGAGGCAACGGAAGATTAGAAAAAGCCTCAGGATGTTCGGTGCAGTTTAGACTTTGTCACCCAGTTATGAGAAACTTGTTTTTCAGAGCTTTTATATTTCAGAACTGAGTAATAGATGATACACCTCTACGAACTGTACACTCAAAGGTTCCCTCCCTCATTTTTTCCGTCAGGTTTTCTCTTGTCAAACAGCTATGGAGTCACTGCTTTATTAAGAAATGCTTTCTTTAACTAGCTTGGCTTTTCATCGATCTACTTCAGCAGTTCCCAACCCTGACTGCATACTAGAATCACCCGGGGAGCTTTAAAGAAAAACTACTGATACTGAGCCCCAGCTGAGTCAGAATCTCTTGGGGAGAGTCCAGGCATCAGTACTTGCTGCTAGTGTTGTTTCAAAGGTCCCTAGTGATTCCAGGCTGTTTCCGAGGCTGAGAATCACTATTCAGTAAGGTATCTCAGTTTTCCCAAGACTCAACCTTTTAATCTTATAGTCATTTCAACTGGCAGTCCATCTTTCCTTTTTATGTTATTCTCCTCTAATATAATTCCACTGTAAAGGAACATGGCCTTTCCTGTATTTTAGGTATAGAACCATGCTGTAATCCAATCAAATGATAAAATTCTGTTACTACGTCAGCAGTTTCACAGACACAAACTACTCAAGTACACGGAAAACTGCAGGGACACTTTTTAAAAACCTTAAACTTTAATTAAAATATAGTTTACTCAATACACAAGAGCACTAAATAATTCAAAATTCATCTGTAGCTTAGGGTCTATTTGCTCTTGTGAATATCTACATCAAAGGTAATTAAGGGACCACGATATCTCAAAACTTTCCCTCTCCCCTTGTTACTCATCAGAAACATGTTGCAACATTTTAAATGTTTATTTATTTTGAGAGACAGCATGTGCACACATGAACAGGGGAGGGGCAGAGCGAGAGCAAGAGCGAGAGCGAGAGTGAGAGAGAGAATGAATCCCAAGCAGCCTTTATGCTGTCAGCACAGAACCCAACATGGAGCTCGAGCTCACATGAACCACAAGATCACAACCAGAGCTGAGAGTCTGTTGCTTAACTGCATGATCACACAACCCGGGTACCCAAGCACTGTTTTAAAGGTCTTCAATAACCAGCATGGCTGGTCACAAAATAGTCCTGAAATTCAACAAGAATTTGTCTTCTTTTCTCCTTTACACTTTAACAGTGCCTTCAGCCCCCAAATCCAAAGGAAGCTATTTTTGCAACAATGCCAAGACTCAAGAAGCAACAGAAAGTGTCAAATGCAAACTCTGAGTGCCAGGGAGCATCTCTGGGAGAGGTTAACTGAGAAGACATGGAGGAAGAGACCCTTGAAAACCAAGCTGGATAGAACGAAGCTCATTGTGAAAAGACAGATCAACTGTGGCAAAGGTCTTAGCAAAGCAGAGGGTTGTCCTTACAAACTAACTTTGAATAAATCACCAATTCAAAGACTTCCTAAAGGTTTTTAGTAAATCTATTAATTTTAGAAACACTTAAATTTTTATACCATGATAGAAATGTTTTTAAAAGAGGGGAGCCGGGGTGGCTCAGTCGGTTAAGCCTCCCACTTCAACTCAGGTCATGATCTCACGGTTTGTGAGTTCAAGCCCCGCAATGGGCTCTGTGCTGACAGCTCAGAGCCTGGAGCCTGCTTCGGATTCTGTGTCTCCCTCCCTCTCTGCCCTCCCCTGCTCGTGCTCTGTCTCTCTGTCTCTCTCCCTCAAACATACATAAAAACATTTAAAAACACAGAAACCATTTTCTCAATTTCCTAAATTAAATGTAAGAAGAAACAGTATCCAATTTTCTCCCCTGTCATATTCCCAATTATACTCACTTTTAAACCACTATAAAATCTTTTTTTTTTAATTTTTTTTCAACGTTTTTTATTTATTTTTGGGACAGAGAGAGACAGAGCATGAACAGGGGAGGGGCAGAGAGAGAGGGAGACACAGAATCGGAAACAGGCTCCAGGCTCTGAGCCATCAGCCCAGAGCCCGACGCGGGGCTCGAACTCACGGACCGCGAGATCGTGACCTGGCTGAAGTTGGACGCTCAACCGACTGCGCCACCCAGGCGCCCAAACCACTATAAAATCTTAAGCTAGTAAGGACGTTAAGGACTCCAGAAAAAAACACATAAATATGCTTCTTGAAGTAATTAACACACTTTTAGATAAGATACAAACTGAGCACTGATGGCTGGCTAGACTTTTGTCCTATGAAGGAACTCCCCAAAACTAAGTTACAATTTTCTTTGTTCTTTCCTCAGAGGACTGTTTTCCTATTTCCAAATTCATTATTTTGTTCTGAAGAGCTAATATTGCCACAAGCCTGACATAAGGATAATCTTGTGATTACCTGTTATTAGAAAACCAATAATTAGAAACCAATAATTAGAAAATTAAGAAGGTTATTTATACATCTGTCTAGACACTACTCCTCTCCACCTAATAGTTTATTTACAAATAGTTGTTTTCCTGGTCATTTTTGTCACTGTATCAAAGATGTATTTGTTAAGCATGCTGGCATGATAAAATATGCTTACTCATCTATTTCAAGTCCATTAGGGATATTTAAAAAATCTTTTATACACAATTTTATGTTGAACATACACAGATATGCCTATTTATTTTATTATAACTTAGACAACAACCGACCATTCAACAATTCAAGAGACTAATATGTATGGAGAAGGGGCCGGAAAACAACAAGATGCACTGGAATCAAGTCCTTCACTTAGGTTTTTAAGTCTGTTATTTAAGTCTGCTACATGTGCATACATCTGCTTTCACAGAGGTTCACATTAAAAAGATCTGGCAATTTTTAGATGATCACAAGCATGGTGTAAATTAACAACGGAAATGAGGTTACTCAGAATGAGTAACAATGTTTTTAGGAACATTACAAGAAGGATAACATTCAGGCCACCAAACAAACAAACAAACAAACAAACAAAAACCAAAACCCAGATCTGATAGAATCCAGAAAGACCAACATCTGGAATGTATTCGGTGTGGAGTATCATCAGTTTAGGTTCATGAGGAGTAGACAGTGTCCACAGGAGGATAACTGGGGCATAGCCACCTCCTTGCAGCTAAATGTGCGAATGCTGCACCCTTTATTCCCCTGGTCCTCTCTGCAGGATTTGACGCTGTTTCCTATTCTCTTCATGACACCACATACTCTAAGGTTTTTCTCTTTCCTCTCTGACTGCGATTTCTCTTCTCTCAAGGCTCTCCTTTTCTTCTACCTTTACATGTTGATGATCCTTCACGATCTGTCCTTATCCCTCTAGATCCTTCCTTTCTGTTCATTCTCCATAGGCAATCTCATTTACTCACAGTGCTTCAATTCGATCTGCGTCTCTAGGGCCTTACAGGCCCATATCCATTCACCTCCTAGACCTACATATCCCACGAGTAGCTCAAACTCAACATTTCTAAATATGAAGTCACTTTCTTACCACTTTTTCCTATAAAATTTTCTATAAAACTGCTCTATGTCCCATACACCAAATCAGTGAATGGTACCACCATGCCCCCGGGGCCTCAAACCAAAAAGTAAGGTGTCCCTGACTTAGCTCAGCCCACCATGCTTTTCCATTCAGTTAATCCCTAATTTATCTCTCTTGAAACCCCATCATTTTTTACAGCAAGACTAATCATCTTACAATATAAATTTTACATTACATCTCTTGCTAAAACAAATTCTTCAAATACTTTCCCACGACACCATGACAGAGTCCACTGTCTAATATGGAATATGTAGTAGTCTTCTGATCTAGTCCTCAGTATTATCTCTGTCTCCATGCCTCCTCTCAAAATCTATATTTGAAAAAAAGAAAATGCTCTGGACCTAGTACAACAGAACTTTTGCAATTCTCTGAAAGGGCCATGCTCTTCCTCCAATCTGGGCCTGTGCCTTTTCAGATGCTCTCTGTCTGGAATGCCTCTCCAACTCCACACTTTGTATGACCATGACTTTCTTGTCCTTCAGGTCCCATCTTTGGTACTGTCTTCTCTTGAGGGCTACCCACCTCCCCCAGTGGCACCAAGTCCTCCCTGCCTATACTCTAGTAACATTTACCTCAATTCTAGCACTATCACAGGCTAGTGAACTGGGGGTCCCCAACAGTTTATTACGAGCCCCCTGAAATGAACTCCTCTGCTCATCATTCTGAAGCTGGCTCTTGGTACCACCCCTAGTACATATGTTTGTGATCAAGAATAGAAACGAAGTGTTTGTAGTTGCTTCAGAGAAGAGAAGACTTAGGTGGAACACGATCATAAGCTTCAGATATTTCAAAGGTTGAAGGTAAAACTGAGACCAATGGAGTGAAGTTACAAAAAGGCATGCTTTACATAAGAGACTGTTAAAAACTGAGAACAAACTGAGGGTTGATGGGGGGTGGGAGGGAGGGGAGGGTGGGTGATGGGTATTGAGGAGGGCACCTTTTGGGATGAGCACTGGGTGTTGTATGGAAACCAATTTGACAATAAATTTCATATATTAAAAAAAAAGGCATGCTTTAGCTCTAAGAACTTTCAAATAATCAGAGCTATCCACAGCAGAAATGGTCTACCACATGAGGTTCAGCTTTATAGGGGAAGGTAAAGATCAAGCACTCACACCAAAGGATTGTTCCAACAATTTGTTTTACGAATGTCTCCTTTCCAAATCACTCACTACCAAAAGTGAGTAAGCATAAGCCTCCTGCAGGTAGTGGTATCTGTGAGTTCAACAGTAGGTGATGTCACAGTCATCTAACCCACCCAACAGAGATAAAGGTGGTACAAATCTTAACAAACAGATGAAAAATAACTGTTGGGGGCCATTTCCTGGAAATCTCATAAATTTCATAGTGCAAATCACAGGAGAAGCTACAGATGTACTGGTTGAAAGAAATCTGAAAAGAGCAAGCTAAGAACACTGACATCTTTTCAGAAAAGCATGTGTATCTACTCCTTCAGTTTTCAAAACTGCTCTTACTACTTCTGATCAGATTTCCTCAAAGCCCTAACTGCTGGTCAATACGAATTTCTTGACAAATAAAAATATCACATATATGAAATATATTTTAAGTAAACAAGTTGGACATTCTGATTTTAGTTATACCAATGAAATAAAACATTACATTTGCTTCATTAAATATTTAGTTTTTATGTCTCATTATTTTTTCCATTTTTTGGTAAGCGCAGAGTATTTTCTTTCTTCTTTTTTAAAAAAAATGTTATTTATTTTGAGTGAGAGAGTACATGTGTGTGTGCACAAGCGAGGGAGGGGCAGAGACAGAGAGGGAGAGAGAGAGAATCCCAAACAGGCCGTGCACTGTCAGTGAAGAGCCCAAAACAGGGCTCGATTCCATGAACTGTGAGGTCATGACCTGAGCCAAAATCAAGAGTTGGATACTCAACTGAACCACCCAGGCACCCCTCATTGTGTTTTTTGCAGGTGAGGTTCTCAACTGCAGATATAGTAGAACTGTCAACACCAGTCAGGTCCCAGAAATTCTAGGGGTCTCCTATCTCTACGGATATTACATTAGAAAGACTTGTATTCGGATGAATTCAGATCAACTAAAATTCCCTCCAATCAGAAAGTCTACCTATAAAAATTGCTAACGTGGGAGGGCTTCCTAGAAGAAAAGATTCAGAGCTCAACATCCAAAAGCCTAAAACGGCAGAAGGAAATCTCCATTTATTTTACATCAACTTTGAGAAGAGTTCTAGGATTCCAGTTTGCAGGGTGGAGTAACAGCCCTCTACCTCAGAGGACTGTTTTTAATTTTTTTTTTTAACGTTTATTTATTTTTGAGATAGAGAGAGACAGAGCATGAACGGGGGAGGGTCAGAGAGAGGGAGACACAGTCTGAAACAGGCTCCAGGCTCCAAGCTGTCAGCACAGAGCCCGATGCGGGGCTCGAACTCACGGACCGCGAGATCATGACCTGAGCTGAAGTCGGCCGCTTAACTGACTGAGCCACCCAGGCACCCCAAGAGGGCTGTTTTTAGAATTACACTAGTTAACACCCAAAGCATCTGGAACAGTGCCTGACACATAGTGAGTGCTATGTGCTAGCTACCATCATATTATTATTATAATTAATGTAGTTGAGCTTAATAAATATTATATAAATAAATATCTAGTCCTTAATTTGTTTAATACTCCATAGGCTTAAGCCCCTTCTTCCCACCTGAATTATGCTCTTTGACAACCAGTATTGTCTCTGCTTTATTATATTCCACCCACCTAGTTTCTGCTCCTTTGCAACTAGCATAAAAGGGACTGATAGGTTTCATCAAAAAGTTGTGAAGAGTGTTTAATGTGCTTGTATGTTCAGAATTCTTCAAGTATTAAGAATAAACTTAAATTTTCACAGAATTCTGGAGATTTCATAAGTGTACGAAGGACAGAATTTAGTTTTAGAAATGCGCTTCCAAACTTCAGAGGTATCCAAAAACTTAACTAGCTTTGAGAGATTAACTGCTACTTTATGATCAAGGAATTATGGGTATGTAACGAGGAATGTGTATTTATTTTACATTTCTGTCATTGCAAACTACCACCTATTTACTGGCTTAAAATGACATCCATTTATCATCTCACACTTCCATAGGTCAGGAGTCTGGGTATAGTGTGGCTCAACCACTATACCACAGGCTATGCCACTTGTCTCCTTAGAGACTCACAAGGCCTAAATCAGTGTTTGGGCACAGCCGTGTTCTTATTCACAGGCTCTGGGGAACAATATGCCTCCAGGGTCATTCAGGTTGTTGGCATCATCTAGGTCTTGTGTCTGTAAAACTGAGGTGCTTGTTTCATTGCTAGAACGTGGCCGGCTGCTCCGAGTTTCCGAGTCCCTTGCACATGGGATCCTACTTCTCACACCTAGCGATGCCACACTTAATCCTTTTCGTGCTTGGAATTCTTTCTTACCTTCTCTTCTGCCATTTCTCTTTGACTACCGCCCAGCCAACTTCTTTGTTTTTAAGGGCTCATGTGATTCAGCTTGGGTCCACTCAGACAATCCAGGTCTGAAGACTTACTCATATCTGCAAAATATCTTTTGCCATGTAATGCAATGTTTGCAGATGCCCAGTAGTGTATTCATCTTTGGGGGACCATTCTCCCTACTACAGAATAGTAACACAGATCCTCACAGCCTTCTAAAAAAGTATCCATGAACACCTCTTTAGGGCCTTATCATCACTTGCTAATAGAGCCTAGTTCTGGAAAATGACTTACCTGCTATGAAATCAGAGCATGCCTCTGAGTTCACACAATGGAACCAGAAGAGCTTACGAATCAGTCTGAATGAATTTCTCAATTACTAAACCATATGCAGCCATGTTTACCAGTATTTAATGATTCTGAACAAGTTAAAAATTAAAATACTATTTAACGTAACCTCATAGATCTCTTTTCATAAAATTGTTCAAATAAGAAGAGAATTCTATAATCAAATCCCAAACCCAACTTGCAGAGACCTATTCAGTAACTATGAAGTATTTTAAGTGAAGAGAATGTGGCAAATTGCTTTTTGAACCCTGAACTGTTATTTTAAATCTCATTTGGACTCTTAATTAATACTTCCTATCTCAAACGTTCCATCTCTCTAATGTGAAGGATAACACACCCAGCTCTGGGGGATTGAAATGTGACAGTGCACAAAAAGCATTAGCAGAATGCCTGCACAAGATAAGAACTCAACAAATATTAGCCAGTCTTAGCCCTTTACCGATGTCTTCCTTAAATCAACAACAGGATAATAAATGGGATCTGCAAGAAAGTTTCTTCAATAATTTCCCCCACCAAGAAGTTCATCTCTGTGTTGTTTATAATAGCAAAAGATTGAAAATAACCACAATGTTCAAAAATAGGAGATAATGAAAACTCCATGGAATGTGATACTTTGGAACCACTACAAATGCCATAGGAGCAGCTTTTCAGCACTGAAAACATACTCTGTAAAAAGTACAGATCACAAAATAAAAGAGTCTCTCTTTTTTTCATAAAAAAGTATACACACAAGAAAAATAACCTAGGAAGTAATAAACACTTAAGTTAATAATGAGTTACTAGTGAGTAGTTTCATTACAGAAATGTTTTCTATTCTGAAATTACTTTCAATTGCGAAGTCTTTATGTTCAAACCAAACAATCCAAGTGTCAGATAAATAAAAAGAACTGCAAACATAACCCACAGTAATGACAACTCACTACCGGCTTTACCATCATTTTGATACTTACAAACATAAGAGTGGAACTCACGTGATTTCTACCCAGTATTCACATAAACTTTCATTATATACTAAGTTCTACAACAATATAACAGAAATTAAGTTAAAATCTACCTTATTCCATCACCACCAAAAACTCAAGTAATTTTCCTTTTTTTTGTATGTCTCCTTGTCCTGCTGCATGTATGGACATATTATAAGAAGCTATTACATTGCCTTAAGGATGCAAAACTACATTTCATGTAAGCAGCTATAAGAAGTTCTATTTTAAACAAATGCATGAAGTTGCAGTCCAAGACGAAATGTTCATGGATCATTCTTTTAAAACTCTTTCAGCTTCCCTCAGATAAGTTTTCACAGTAACACTTTACAAACACGAGTGTCAATATACAAATCGATAGCTGAATAGTGTATTTCTATTCCTTGTCAATTAAAAATGTCTTCTGTGTGTTTTGCATATCAAAATGATTTCATTCATCTTGGCAAGAGATACCCCAATACCATAATATACATGAATACACACATGCACACACATACAAACACACACACTTTACTCCTATTCACAGGGATTTGTTGAGACCTCTTTTATTCTTGAATGGGTTCTATACACTCACACTTTCTGAACAAATGCTTTTAAATCAATGTTCCCTCACTGGCATCATTTCGATAGGTGAAACAGCATGTATTATGCTGCTTATCAAAACCAAATTCTCAAGGCTAGTGTTAAATGAGAGTACCATATAATCTGAGTATGCACAGATGGTTTCTTTGGAAACAGAGATAACTTAGTAATTAACGTTAAAAGTTGGTGTGTGTGTGTGTGTGTGTGTGTGTGTGTGTGTGTGTGTGTACATGTGGCATTTAGGGATTTATTCCCAGGATGAAGAAAACCATTCTGATATGCAATAGATATAAAACACATAAGCATTTTTTATTGACATAGGATAGGAATCTATCATTTGGCTATCTGTTCAAATATTGAGTCATGGGGGCACCTGGGTGGTCAGTCGCTTAAGAGTCCGTCATCACCTCAGGTCATGATCTCACTGTTGGTGAGTTCAAATCCCACATCAGGCTTTGCAGTGACGGTGCAAAGCCTGCCTGGGATCCTCTCTCCTTCTCTCTCTCTGCCCCTCCCCCACATGTGCTGTCTCTCCCAAAGTGAATAAATAAACTTTAAAAAAAATCTTAAAAAAATATTGACAGTCATGGGTTAGTGAAATGTCACTGAGATCCTACCTGAGGAAAACGGAAGGAGCTTTACTAGGTGTCCAAGTGATCCGAGAGACCTACCATCCACAGCCCAAGGCCCTTTGGACACTCTAGCTGATGAGGGTAGTTCTAAAGAACAGTGAGGGAAGGTACTAACAAGTCCCTCGGCTTCTTGTAAATGACAAGAACAATGAAAATACCATGCCAGATATGTGCTATAATTCCTCTGGTGCCTTTTTGATGTTATTTGAAATCAGGTCTGCCTTCTAGGGCCTCATTTGACACTTTTTCTCAAAATTCAATCTACTTGGCTTTTCCCCAAATCACACGGTAACTCTTAAACCCCTGGAAACATTGGAGCCAAGGTAATGATTCCAAATAGGAATTTTATGTTCCCTACAGATAAGAAATATAAGGTAACAAGATGTTCATGATCCTGTAGCAGCCAGACAGAACGTTAGTCATTCCCGGGGGGATTAACTTACTTTTTATTCTGTGAGCAAACACGCCCGCTCAAGTCCCTGATAGACTAAGAAAAGGGAGATTAACTACACTCCATTTCTCCATCCCCAGAAAGGAAGAGGCAGATAGCCAGGAAAAAAGGGTGAATGGAAGCTAGCATTTGAGTGTTTAAAAAAATCTATTTCTAAATATGGTAAAAATCATCACTGGATTGTGTTTATCATGTATTAAATGTGACTTAATCTCCCCACTCTCACTAGCCTAAGATTATTCCCAAACCTTGTTAACTTGGCAACAGTCTCTTAAGTAGATCTCCAAAATTCAAGTTTCTAAAGACTCCTCAAAACCCAGATCCCGTGCTACTTCTGCTCCCTCAACTGGTACCATTTTTAAAGTTTCCAATTGAAAAAGTTGTCACTGTTATCTTCAGACACTACTGTTTAAAAGGGAATTTCTCCAATGGACCAAACCCAACGTGCAGATTCAAGTATGAACAGAAGGAATCCTAACCACATCACGTGCTTCCCAAAGCCTGTGAAAGGCACATCCTTATAGAAAAAGACTGACGCTTCAGGTTGAAAGACTGGACATAGCAAAGGAGAGGAGATCCAAATGTGCAAAAGTAGAACATAAGAATAGGCAACAGCAAAGGAAGGAAAGAGCCAGCAGAACATCTCGAAAAGTTTGCATCCTTGAGTTGCATTGTGTACTTGATGATACAGGACAACTGCCTGTTCATTAAGACCCAGTTCCTTGTACCTCCATAACAAGTATTTCCCAAGAACTCTAAGGAAAAGACAAACTGGGAGAAGAATCAGACAAAGGCCCAAGTTAGGTGCAGGTCTTAGTGAATGAGACTCAACTAGGTCTGTTCTACCTAGAAAGCAGGATCCAAAATGGATAAAAAGTGAAAACAAGACTTAAACTACAAAGAATGCTAGAAATCATGTGAGAACAAGTTCACAGATGTTGTGAAAACTGATGGCGTTAAGTCACAACTTCTGGACACTGAGCAGGGAAAAATGTTTTCGTGACAGTGACAAGCAGTCAGTTAAAACCATGTTTTTTGTTCCTGTAAAAAGAAAGTTCATAGCAGGTTTCTTTTTCTCTAAACTTTCACCCAACATTATATATCCTAGCATGAATTTTTGCTTGGAGGGCGGGGGGTGGGGGGGGCGCTTCATTCACTTCAAGGTCTTCTAGAACTTTTAGCAGACACTCCATTTATAATTTGGGTTTGGTTGGTGAGATTTTTTTTTTTTTTTCAGCTCAGTGGTATTTCTCAGAGAATGATACTGTACCTGAAGACCCTATGAGAAGGGATTTATAAATTCCATTAAAAGCATCATATGTAGGGGTGCCTGGGTAGGTCAGTGCTTAAAGGCCTCAACTCTTGATTTTAGCTGAGGTCATGATCTCACTGTTGTGAGATTGAGCACCATGTCAGGAAGTCTGCTTAAGGTTCTCTCTCCCTCTGTCCCTCCCCTACTCATGCACATATGCTCATTCTCTCTCCTCTCTCTCCAAAAAAAAAAAAAAAAAAAGCATCATATGCAGAGCTTTTAGGATAAAGTTGGATGAACTGAAGAAAATGAACAAATGGATAGAGTAGAAACATACAGAGAAACCATCTAAACTGGTAAGAATGATAAACGAAATCAGCTCTGAGAAGGAATACAAGGTAGTAAGAGTGTCTAGTTAACAGTCCCAGAGTTTTAGATTTTGTCCTTCTCCTCTTTGATCTCTCTTCCTAAACTTGCAACACTTGATTTGTAATTTTAATTCATCTCTCAAGACATGGCCACAAACCCTCCATCACTACCACTACCAGGTTAATGTTTTATTGCAGACACTCAACCCTGTTCTTTTTCACCATCTAAGTGATGGCTGACTTCAGGACCAAGCAGCACAGAGTACCACACCACATGCCCCCTCTCCTTTTGTAAGCGCCACTAATGTAACCATACCACCAAACAGGCATCTAATATACATAATTCACAACCTAGCCTAACTTGCATTACTTCAGTGGCTTGACAATTAGACTGTGTGAACAAAAATCACAAATTTCACTCAATTTGTGTTTTCTTATCTCTACAATTTCCATCATGGAAATTATTCTAAAGAAAGAGAAACAGCCTAGTAGGGTTTGTTTTGGATGTTGGTCTTAAGTAAGAGAATAGAAGCCTAGAATCAGCTTTATCTCTTACTCAAGGATGCTCATGTTTCCATTTCCTGTCTTTGAACGTTTCCAAGTACTCTTGGTTCTTCTCAAAATTTAGCTTACTTCATAAATTTACATCCTAAGAACTATGGCTTTCACACCCATACTTAATTCACTATAAATTCTCCCCTACATTTAGTTTACCCTGGATTGTAACAAAAACATAAAAGCTGTATCATCAATTCTGAATGCTTTTGTCATGAACACTGTTAGAATTCACGTTTAAAAATAAAATAACATAATGCTGAGAACTTCAAGGATAGGAGCAGGTAGGTTGTAATTCAAGGGCTCTTTTTAGTTGTTCAGCTTTATCAAACCAACAGAGACTCACAGTAAATGAGAAAGAAAAGGTTTTCAAGTTATCAAAGTTTGTAGGGTCAGAAGATATCAGAAAAGCAGCTAAGGTGCTGAGGCAAAAACCATATGTACAAACAGGGAAACTCTTTCCCGATAATAATGCCCAGAGTGTTTCTGGAGACATTCTATAATGCAAGGAGTCTACTCGAGCCATGTTCTTTTCCCCTCAACTGAAAACCTCTTACAGAGTCTTACTGTTAAGGTTTTGGGATGTTAGGTACTTGGGAGAGTAGCTCTTTCCTGAAAATCACCAGAAACATGGCTAGAACATTTTTATCATTCATGTTTATGTAAATTTAACAACTGTAAATCTGACTGAGTCATCATGACAATTTTATTTCTACATATGCACTGTCTTCTTATGTACCTTTAATATAAAAACTGACTTGTGAGATTTTCTTCCAGGGTAGAATATCAGGGTAGGTATTGTTTTTTTTAGAGGACGGGACCTTTCCCTTGATGAACCGAAGGTGGAATAATAAACTACTGGGGTTAAAGAAATGAACGATTTCTTTTTTTTTTTTTCCCAACTTTTATTTATTTTTGGGACAGAGAGAGAGAGAGCATGAATGGGGGAGGGGCAAAGAGAGAGGGAGACACAGAATCGGAAGCAGGCTCCAGGCTCTGAGCCATCAGCCCAGAGCCTGACGCGGGGCTCGAACTCACAGACCGTGAGATCATGACCTGGCTGAAGTCGGACGCTTAACCGACTGCACCACCCAGGCGCCCCAAGAAATGAACGATTTCTTATAAGACCACATATACAAAGCTCTCAAGTTTGATAACAAGAGAATAAAACAGCATAGAAAATTGTACTGCTGGAGATTACCACCCCCTTTGTAATACCCCCAGACACAAACCCTTGAAGAGCATATTAACAATTCCACATTGCGTGTCACTTTTGCTCTTTAATGTGTTTGGGGGTTATGGTGGATGAGAACTGATGTGCATAAATATTCTCCTTCCTACATGGTGTCTGTACCTATGTAACAAAGTTTTGATACCACTGACAATAGGAATGACTACATTGTGAAGACATGAGGCACAATGGTTCCTTCATAAAGGCTTATACAATGCATGGAGGACTTTTAGAACTTAGATATGGTCCAGTCCAACCACTTAACCAATGACACATTGTTGGAAGAATTAAGAATCAAGGTCCTCAATTTCAGTTCAATGATATTTTCACTATCCTAGACCAATGACCCATGGATTTAAAGAGATGAAATTTTCTTCTCTGTCCTTTATTCTCATCGCTAATTACCACTACACCTATACCTTACCTCAATCCATTCAATCTTTTAGCTTGGAGATTATTCCAGTAAGATCACTTCAACCAAATATTTAGTAAATGCTTTGCTGTCTATCCCACCTTTTCAGAGGCTCTCTTTTTAAAAAAAATTTTTTAATGTTTATTTATTTTTGAGTGGGAGAGAGACAGAACACAAGCTGGGGAGGGGCAGAGAGAGATGGAGACACAGAATCTGAAGCAGGCTCCAGGCTCTAAGCTGTCAGCACAGAGCCCAATGTGGGGCTCACACTCAGATCGTGACCTGGGTTGAAGTGGGAGACTTAACCGACTGCCACCAAGGCACCCCTGAGAGGCATCCTTGAATTTTATTTTCATGGTATAAACCATTCAGTTATTTCTCTCTCATAGTCCTCTCATCTTCCTACTTATCGTGGATGCTCCCCAAGACCCTACCTCCCACCCTGCTCTTCAAATGACAACCTCTCTGTGACTGGTTCTTGTAACTTTAGCCTCAACCTCTCTAAGCTCCAGATTCACATGTCCAGGTATTTCTTGAGTATTTATATATTTTATATTTCTATGTCCTCAAACTCAGTATGTCCAAATTCTGTATGTTTCCTTCCAAGTATTTTACTCAATTCCTACGATTATCATCACTTTTCCATTCATTCTGACTCCTCTTCCACCTTCACCTAGTCCTACTGATTTTTTAAAAATTCTCTGTGGTTGCTTTTGAACTCATTTTTCTTTCAGTTCCCACAAATACCATAATAAAGTAGGTTTTTGTCAGCCTTTCAGTCTCCCCTCTTCAACTCATCTCTTTTCTTTTTTTTTTTTTTTTTCTTTAAAGTAAGCTCTACACCCAACCTGGGGGCTTGATCTCACAACTTTGAGATCAAGAGTCTCATGTTCTATCAACTGAGACAGGTGTCTGTCATCTTTCTTTTTTCTTAAATCTCTATTCCATAATGCTAATCTGTTGTTCAAAATGTCTTTCACTTTTCTTAGCTGGGACTTTCTTCTCCAGTCAGTTGGCGTCTCAGTATTCTCCCTTTCTACTTTCTCATCCCTCCACCTGCACACAATAAACCCCACTGCTAGAGTATACATCTTCCTAATTACCACATGTTCAAACCCTGACTGTCTTCAATGGTAGTTCAAGTCTCATCAATGAAGTTTTCTGTTACTGTTCTTGAATCTACTATCTATACACCACTCTATTCAGTACTCAAATGCCAACTGCTTTGTACCTTAACTCTGTGTTTGTCTTCCTGGTATGGCTGTAGGAAACATCTTACATATCTTTGCTGCTTCTGCAACTATCCCAATAATATATTACATTACCAAGAAAATGAGGCATAGTAGTTAAGAAAACATAACTAGGAAGTAGAAAATTCCAACTTTAGATCCTGGCTTTGCTCCTTTTTAAGTGAGTGACCTTGGGCAAGTTACTTAACCACTACAAGCTTTCCTATCTATACAACAGGGATAATGCCACCTACTTCATAGGGTTGTTGTGAAGTTGAACAGAATGTGTATGTATGTGTATGTACAAACAAACACAATGTTTGACACAGTATCTGGTCCATAGTGAGTGCTTTTTAAACAGATGGCTATAATGATTTTGCACACAACAGGCACTCTTCTTTGGTCAATATTTTAAACTGCATAATCTACAGATTCAGTGTAATCCCTGTCAAAATTCCAATGGTATTTTTCACAGAAATAAGAACAAACAATTCTGAAATTTCTATGAAACCACAGAAGACCCTAAAAAGCCAAAGCAATCTTGAGAAAGAAGAACAAACCTCGAGTCATCATGCTCCCTGCTTTCAAACTATTGACAAAGCTATAGTAATCAAAACACTATGGTACTGGCATAAAAACAGACACACAGATCAAACGAAGAGAATAAAGAGCTTAAATAAACCAATCCATATGTGGTCAATTAATGTACAACAAAGAATATACAATGAAGAAAGGATGATCTCCTCAATAAATGGTGCTGGAAATACTAGACAGCTGCATGCAAAAGAAACTAGATCACTTTCTTACATCATACACAAAATTCAATTCAAAACAGATTAAAGACTTGACTGTAAGACCTGAAACACCATAAAATTCCTAGAAGAAAATATAGGCAGTAACTCCCTTGACATTGGTATTGGCAATGGTTTTTTGGATATAATACCAAAAGCAAAAGCAACAAAAGCAAAAATCATTAAGTGGAACTGTTAAATTAAAAACCTTCTGCATAGCGAAGGGAAACCAACAAAATGAAAAGGCAACTTACTGAATAGGAGAAAATATTTACAGTCATATATCTGATAAATATTTATAAGTCACATATCTACCAAAATATATTAAGAACTCATACATCTCAACAGCAAAAAACCAAACAATCCAACTAAAAGTGGGCAGAAGACCTGAATAGTAAGACAAACAGATGGTCAACAGGTAACTGAAAAGATGCTCAACGTCACTAATCGTCAGGGAAATGCAAATCAAAACCACAGTGAGATATTACCTCATACCTCTCAGAACAGCTATCATCAAAAAAACAAAACAAAACAAAACAAAACCAAGAAATAACAAATGTTGAGAGGATATAGAGAATAGGGCACTGTTGTGCACTGCTCATGGGAATGTAAACTGGCATAGCCACTTTGGAAAACAGTATGGAGGTACCTCAAAAGATTAAAAATAGAACTACCATATGATCCAACAATTCCATTTCTGGGTATTTATCCAGAGAACACAAAAACACTAAAAGATATGTGCACCCCTAAGTTCACTGCAGCATTATTTACAATAGCCAAGATACGGAAATAACTTACGTGCCCACTGATGGATGAATGGCTAAAATAGATGTGGTATCTACATGCAATGGAATACTGCTTTGCCATAAAAAAGAATGAGATCTTGCCATCTGTGACAACATGGATGGAACTTGAAGCATTTTACTAAGTGAAATCAATCAGATAAAGAGAAATAGCATGGGATCTCACATATATGTGTAATCGAAAAACAATAACAGCAACAACAAAAATAGATACATAGAACAGATTGGTGGTTGCTAGAGGTGAGAAATTCGGGGGTGGGAACAACAGGTAAAGGGAGTCAAAAGGTACAAATTTCCAGGGCACCTGGATGGCTCAGCCACTTAAGCATCTGACACTTGGTTTCAGCTCAGGTCATGATCTTGTGGTTTGTGAGTTTGCGCCCCACATCAGGCTCTGTGTTGACAAGGCAGAGCCTGCTTGGGATTCTCTCTCTCCCTCTCTCTCTGTCTTACCCCTGCTCACGCTCTCTCTCAAAATAAACTTAAAAAACAAAAAGGTACAAACTTCCAGTTATAAAATAAATATGTCATGGGATGTACTATACAGCATGGTGACTACTGGATATATGAACAGTTGCTAAGAGAGCAAATCTTAAAAGTCCACAACACACAAAAAAATATTCTGTCACTATAGATGGTGATGGATGTTAACTAGACTTATTGTGGTGATCATTTTTCAATATATGTATACAAATATCAAATCATTAGGTTATACACCTGAAACTAATGTAACATTGTCTGTCAATTATACCTCAATAAAGAAATTTTAAATAAAAAACGGCAAAGGTCATGTTAAATCTTTTTAACATGCTTCAAGATTCCATTTCACATGAAGTTTTTACACTACCAATCACTGTATTTAGTCAAAAACTACTTTTTTAAGCTATATTCCAGAACAGTAGGAAAGGCAACTTTCAACTTGCAGGCTGTGTGCATAGATGCTAAGGCCTGGTGTATAAAACTCTGTGAAAGATCAGTTTCATCCATGTACATAATCCAGCATAATTTTCGGCAATTACCATTTCAATAATGCAGTTAAAGCACAACTAGAGAATCTTTGGGAAGGCTAGAAAAATTTCCAGAAAGCCAAACCAATGGATAAAGACTTTAACAGATAGGATTACTAGAGCCTGTCAAAAACTAGGACTCAGTGATCAGCAACCACAGCTTGCTTTTTGTGTTAAGAAGGGCATGCATGACCTTTTCTTCAACTAACAAGCCAATTACCCACTCTGATTAGTGGCTTTAGAGAACAATGAAAATGTTGCAACCTAGTACATTAGAAACCAACCTTTTGTTGGCTGAGGTAATTCTTTTTTTTTTTTTTTCTAATGAAACCTGTCGTCTTTTCTCCTTTGTGCAACAGGTCACAACATTCCCTAGGTTAAGTCATACTGTATTTTAAAAATCAACTATCACGCCTCCACTAAGGTTCCAGGAACTTTCCACTAGGAATATGTATGATCTTGCTGGAGAAGTTGCATTGAGGGTAGCAAGTCAAAGTCATGTCTCCTTTTGCCTTGATGTGGGCCTCCCACATCGATGTGCAACCACAGAGCAAGTGTCTTTCTGCACTACTACCCAAACTGCCTCCCTTTGAGGACCCTGGCCCTCATTATTTTCTGCACCCTTAGGCAGGGAAACTGCAAGGCCTTACCGCAGACGTTAGACGAGCAAGAATTTCATCACTGCTTTCTTCTGAGTCTTCAATTTTCTGATGAGACCTGTGAAAAACCAAGAACAATTTACTCTAAACTCAAATTTATCTACCAAGTTATGGAGAACACATGACAAATAAGGACATTATTGTATAATACATTAGCGAAAGTACCCATGCAAATAAGGTGGTGTCAATAATGCCCGGGGACACAACTCTGTTGCAGCCCAACTGTTCCTTCAAACTCAATTAGCAAGAACCTCTTTATAATATACCAATTAAACCCCGAGGATAGAGTATGTGTTTCCTAATGGTATCACAGAATAGTCCTGACATGATAGATTTACAAATGTAGGCATGCACGAAGCATATGCAGATGTGAATGGGAGGTGGTTAGGTACTGAAGTTCCCTCCTAGTCTAAATCCAGATTTTGAAAATCTGAAACATGCATTTCCCACTACATTTGAGTTTCACCCAAAACAGATTTGTTTTGAAATGGTCTATTACAGACCTAATACTGTGACAGGAATTATGTGGAATACAATAGCAACAGAAGTACGGCACTCCTTTTTAATATACTCAAGCCCAGTTGAGAAGCCAAGAAAAATATGCATATGTAAATAACTAAAGAGACATACAACATATGATATAGTATAAGATCAGTTTGTTTAGGAAAATCACCTTTGCAAGGTAATTTGTGAAAACATTTTCACCACATAAATGTATATACTAACATATAAAATTACCTACTCCTTTTTTAATTGAAGTATATTTGACACAATATTACGCCAGTTTCAGGTGTACTATAATTACCTACTTAAAGCAAACTTTATAAAATGAAATTTTTTCTTCCTGTTTGGTCAAAGAAAAAAATTAATGCCAACTGAATATATGTAATTGTCTCCCAGATCTATTTCCACAGCAATCCCTTTCACCACGTTCTGTGGATTTGGAGGGATTGGTGGTAATTGCCCTGCAGGGCAGTGTTATCAGAACGGCAATCCAATGATTGATTTCAATCTTGAAAACGGCAGTGGGCCAGCCTAAGCACTTGCCTCGCAGGGCAGGAGGGCTAAGGAGAAGCTCTTTAAGAAGGGAAAAGCGAGTCGGATCAATTCTGGCATTGGCTTCCTGTTTCTACGTTTTTAAAACCTTTTACAGGGAAAAAAAAAAAAACCAAAACAACCCTCTAAATCAGAGCAGTGAATGAAAAACTACCACCTTTACAAGAACTGCATGATACAGGTACGAAGCGGTGTTGATGTTGTCAAGTAACTTAATTACCTGTGCTGCAAAGTGTTTGAAATGTTAGCTAATAACCTGCCTACTAAAAACAGTGGGAACTGAGCATTCTAACTTCCCTTACTCCCAAAAAAGCAAGTTACCCTGATAATGAATACCTGGAACAATGAACTCCATTATTAAAATGATCTATTCACAAGGTTTCCACATACACGAAGTTATACTGAGAAGAGACTCGTAACCCTTTATAACCTAAGCCAACAAACCAGGCTTCTATGATTACGCTGAGGTGACTGAACATATGTGACAGGAAATTAAGAGCCAAACGCACTGGGCACAAGAGCACCAAGCAAGGGTTTCGGCACCCGTCTACACCTGCAGTGAAGCAGGGGCTGGTCATGCCAGCTCACGTTTCTCAGACCCCAGCACATAGCTCAATGATTAGTTCACAGGCATGAGGTATTTTGCACCAGCACAGATTCCGTCATGAAGGTGTTTTCAACAAACTGCTGAAAGGAACTCAAAATTCCAAGGCAAGTTCTTATGTGTGTGACTGATAATGGCTGCTTCATGAGTAATGGCTGAGCCATTGCCGGCTTATTGACAAATAATCAAGTCCCTGTTCAGGAGCAGAACTACCTATCGTCATTCTTCCAGCACAAAACATACCTTGGCAAAATGAGGTTTGTTTGTTTGTTTGTTTTTTAATGTCTATTTATTTATTTTTGAGAAAGAAAGAAAGAGAGAGAGGCAGAGAGAGAGAGAGAGAGAGGGAGACAGAGAATCCAAAACAGGCTCTGCGTTGTCAGGGCAGAGCCCGATGCGGGACTTAAACTCACAGATCGTGAGATCATGACCTGAGCTGTGACCAAAAGTCAGACACTTAACTAACTGAGCCACCCGGGGGCCCCCGACAAAAATTGTTTAAGAAATATGTGTGGGAAATATGTGTAAGAAAGACAGATAGATGACCTCCCAGGAAGTGTCCTGCAGCCCTAATCCCATTGTTATCACCACAACACCACAATTTGTAACCAGAGCTCCCAAGTCTTTCTCCAGCCCCTGTACCTCGTGTGAGCTCACCTTTTTTTTATCATCTGCCTTCCAAGGGGCAGTGGGAAGCAATTCCAGGAACCTTATTTTCACCCACTTGGGGATCTTACAGGCTCCTTGAAGTCAACATAACTTCCATTGTACTTCTATTGCCTCTTGCCTTCACTGGTTCTACAAGCACCTCTCACGACTCAGCTCCATGCTCACTCTGTGGCCATTCCCTCTGTTTCCTTCAGTTCCCCCCTGTTAAGCCTCACTGACAAGGGAAGTAGAAGCCCTCTACTTCTCTTGCACAAACTTTTCTTATCTTCTAGCCAACTTTGTTGTCTCTGGCTTCTCCTCTTGCGCCCAATCTGCTATAGATACTGGGATTATCTTTCTGTAACTCAGACCTGGTCCTGCTCTTCTTAGAGTCCAGACCAGGGATTACCCCACTGCCTACTGAAAGCTCTAGAATTCAGAAATACTCTTCTTTTCATGCTAATGGGCCCCATCCCCCCACCACCTCCCATACCATCAGGCACCTGCATCTGACATGGCACAGAGAAAGGTCTTAGGAGCAGGTCTGGTAGTAACAGGCCAACAGTGGAAGAGCTTAGAAAGAGGGAAGGGTAAAATTAAATTTAAAAAAAAAAAGGAAAAAAAAAGAAAAAAAGAAGAAAGAGGGAATGGTAACACCTAACCACTCTCCTTCCTCACCGCTTCCTCTCATTCCTCACCACTATGTTCCCTCCCCAGCTCTATGCCAAAATGCCCAGAAATATCAGACTCTCTTTGCCTAGCAAATGTATTTTTATGAAATAAGACAAATTCTGATTTTACGTGTGTAAATACAGGTTAGTGCAACCCAGTGAGGACAAAGTTCTCACACATCAAATCAAAACAGGTTAGTAAATACAGGCTAGTGCAACCCAGTGAGGACAAAGTTCCCACACATCAAATCAAAACAGATAATGAAACAGGGCAAGGGAGAATAAAGAAAATAATCGACTGTAATACTTGTACAGTTTCCCATTATTATGAAAAGCGATCAGTGTACAGAAGAGGAAGAGAGAAGCTCTGTGTGGTTTGTCAGTGCTTAGAGATGGGAAGCAAAGAAACCCTGGCTAGAATCAGCAGGTAATGGCAGTGACAAGTGACAGGAGACAGAAAGAGAAAGGGAGTGACCCCAGGAAGGAAGACCCATCCCAGAGTGCTTGGGCCAGCAGGAAGCTCGGGCCCATCACGCACTACAAATTTATGAATTCCCATGGCTGCTTCTCAACGTCGCTGCTTACCAACAACTTAAGCCAGGCCCAGTAATTCTCCAACAGAAAGTACTGAGTCCTGCTACTGTGGGCAGATGTCCTCAGAAGTTTTAGAGGTCTGCAGTATCTAAGGGTGCCAAGATGAGGACACAGGAATAGCAAAAGCTGCCTTTGTCCCTTTAACCATCTGACAGAACACATGATCATTCTACCCAGTCCCCACCGAAAACAAAACCAAACCAATCCAATCCAATCCCTGCCCTCTCTACAATCTTCCTCACCTTAATCAATGACAACCCCATCCCCCCAGCTGTAAGTCAGGCTTGATCCCTGTTCTCTTGTACTCCACACTGTAGGCATCCTAAAATCCCACTGGCTCTATCTTCAAGGTGTACCTCCCATTTGACCACTTCTTACCACCTCTATCACCACCACCTCTGTTGTCCCAGGCACCAGATCTCTTACCCAGACCCAGGAGACAGAGTGGTCATATTAATATGTAAATTAGATCATGTTCCTCTTCTGCTCAAAATCCTCCAATGACTCTCCATGTCCCTCAGTATAACACACAAGTCTTGACATTGGCTGACACTTCTCCCTCTCTTCACACTTGCTTTGCCTTCAATGCTTCCGCCTTAGACCTCTGCACTGGCTACCCTGTAGAATCTTTGCACTGTTCCCCTAGAACACTTCCCTCAGATATCACCTCACATATGCCTTCACATCCTCGAGGTCTCTCAGCTTCTTGAAGAGGCCTTTCCTGACCCATATCGATATCCCTCATTTCTTACTTTATGTATCTTCATAAAGTTTTCTACCTCTAACCACATAAATCTGTTTATTTATGAAATGTCTGTCCTCCCCTACTAGACTATAGGCTCCATGGGAATACAGACTTCTGTTTTCTTCATGGTTACATCCCCCAACACTTAGAACACAACCTAGTACCTAAGAGGTATTCCGTATATAACTGTTGAATAAATGAACTGAGTACCTGCAACTTCAAGAAAGGCTCTGCTATGAATCACCATCCTGGGACAACTGCTGCACAAGGTATTAGCTTGTTATCTATGGTCGGTGCAGCTGAAGAACCCTGCTTATACTCAAGAACACTTTCCCTTAGCTGCTCTATCATTCTCCCAGCTCCCTGCAGCAATTCTTTCAGTTACCTGCTATTCATTCAAATTCAACAATGACTTTCTTAATTCAAATACCAAAGATCTAGTGACTCTGAAAATCTCTTAAGTGAAGTAATAGCAATAAAGGTGAGGATCACCCCCACCTCCTCATCTTCCTCTAACAAATAATTGGTGTAGACTTAGTGACAGTTTCCAACCCAGCCAACTATTTGACAATCATTTGCACAATTCATCCTGCAGTAGCAAAGAAGAGGAAGTCTCCACCCAAGAATGTCTCCCAACACAAACTCTCAGCTCTGAGGGTTAAATAGTCACCCCGTGTTGAGTTCCAATAAAGAGTCTTAGGAGGGATCACACAGGGCCTGTTATCTGGGCAATGGAATTTGTTTTATACCAGTCAGGCTCAAGATAATTTCTAACAACTTGGATTTAACTGGTACCTGTGCAGGACTTCCCAAAATTCCCTTAGTGAGAATTCCTTCGTGAAAATTAGTATAATGGATTTGAGATTATTCCAACTAGGTTTTTGTTTTTTTAATTTATGTTTATTTGAGAGAGAGTATGAGTGGGGGAGGGGCAGAGAAAGAGGGAGACTCAGAATCCAAAGCAGGCTCCAGTCTTGGGGCTCGAATCCACGAACCATGAGATCATGACCAGAGCCAAAGTCAGATGTTTAGCCAAGTGAGCCACCCAGGCTCCCTTAATTAGGTTTTTTAAAAATAGGTCTTCCTCTCTCTCTGACCCTCCCCCGTTCATGCTCTGTCTCTCTCTCAAAAATAAATAAACATGCAAAACAAAAAATTTAAAAAAAAAAGGGGGTGCCTGGGTGGCTCAGTCGGTTGAGCCTCCAACTTTGGCTCAGGTCATGATCTCACAGTCTGTGAGTTCGAGCCCCGCGTCGGGCTCTGTGACGACAGCTCAGAGCCTGGAGCCTGCTTCAGATTCTGTGTCTCCCTCTCTCTCTCTCTGACCCTCCCCCGTTCATGCTCTGTCTCTATCTCAAAAATAAATAAACATTAAAAAAATGTTTAAAAATAAAGCTTGCTAAGGGCGCCCAGGTGGCTCAGTCGGTTAAGCATCTATCTCTTGATTTCAGTTCCAGTCATGATCTCACTGTTGAGATTGAGCACTGTGTTTGACTCTGTACTAACAGCATGGAGCCTGCCTGGGATTCTCTCACTCCCTGTCTCTCTGTCCCTCCCCTCCTCATGCTCTCTCTCCCTCTCTCAAAAAATAAACATTTAAAAAAAAAATAAAGCTTGCCATACATCTTCTATATAAGAGACAGAACCCACATTCCTCAACCAGATTTTACCAAAACATTTTGTGCCTTAAGATTCAAGAGCAACCAACACCACCTTGGAGTTAGAAAATCCTGCTTTATTTTTACCTGGAAGAAGTTTCCTGGTATTTCAGGGTGGAAAACTGGAAGCATTCTATTACAGAAATAGTATCCAAATACTACCACTTTACATTTGCATGTTGATACAACTTCAAAAATGCACATGTTGTATGGATAGACATATCCATCTAGGTCTCACTACTGAATAGCATATGTGGGCTCCCAAGAGCTACCACAACACAAAACACTGCTCCTATAGGAAATTGTGTGAAATGTCTATTTTATGGTTGTTGGAGTGCAAATATTTGGAGTAATTCAAGAAGTGGAGACTGCGTAACTAGCACATGCCAAGCCAGCTGAGGTGTTATCCATGACCTTCCAGACATACCTGTGCCAACACTGTATTGAGTACAGGCATGCTGCACATTACAGAGGACCCTAACAGGAGATGTGGCCTCAGCCAGATTTCCCATAAAATGCTATTCCTGTCCTCCCAGGGGTTTCATTTGTGTCTGGGTGTTTCTTATACACACCCAACACTTTGACCTTCACACTGAACAGAGATATTCTAGATCGGGACCTAAGGAGAGTGGAGAACACACCTATCTCCAAATCAGAATTCTAACAGGGCAGAGTCCATTGTAGGGGGATGTCAGACAGGCCTGTTCACTACTTCCCACCATCGCCCCCCAACAAAGCCGAGCTGATATTAAGTTGCCCTGTGTTATTTGGTTTAGAGAAACTAGAGGGAAATACAACATTCAGGATGGACCTGAGACCACCTTTTGTTAGAGTCTGATGAAATTATAGAGCATGGAAAAAACCAACACAAAGGAGTCTCTTAGCCTGATCTATGATTGTCAGAGGCCACTTCTTGGGAGAAGGGATAGCCAGGGTGAGATTCTGATGCATAATGAGTGGTGCTGAAACTGCAGCAGGGTTATCAGGACCAGGAAGTGGGAAATGGCAGGAGACAGAGCCAAGGCCAGACTAATCAGGGCCTCATTTGATACTGTTAAAGAGTTTTTGTTTTGTGCTGAGGGTTATGAACTTTGGCTATAAAGCAAATAAGCTGGATGGAGAAGTAACTAGAAGAGGAAATAAGATCAAAGGTAGGTTGGTTTCTTGTTATTATGATTGAGGGAATCGTTTGTTTGCTGAAGGTGAATAGCCAACAGAGAGAGATGGAGAAAGCAGGAAAGGGAAGTCTCCACGGAGATATAGGACCCATAGATATAGAAGAAGGAGTCTTGAGTAGAAAGAGGAGCTCTTTCCTCCACCAACCTGAGAAGTCAGCTGATGATACCACAGCTCATATTCCCCAGGGACAACCCAGAGTTGGTTCCATACTTGCTGTCAGGCAAGGAAACTTCAGGAACTTTCTCTTACAGAAATATTTCCTGGGCTAGATTTGAAATTTTTCTTCCTTAGAAATCATTGACACCAGGGGCACCTGGGTGTCTCAGTCGGTTAAGTGTCCAACTTCGGCTCAGGTCATGATCTCACAGTTCGTGGGTTCAAGCCCCATGTCGTGCTCTGGGCTGACAGCTCAGAGCCTGGAGCCTGCTTCAGATTCTGTGTCTCCCTCTCTCTCTGCCCCTCCCCTGCTCATGTTCCGTCTCTCTCTCAAAAATAAATAAATATCAAAAAAAAATTTTTTTTAAGAAATCACTGATACCAAATCCTAGACACTACCAAAAGGAATGCTCCTCAAGGATCACAGACTCACTCGCCACCATATCTAATACCTAGTGATCCCAGGAGGGTAAAAAAGGTGTCATACTGGACACTCAAGCACTGTCCCTTCTATAACATCTATATTCTGGACATATCTGTTTTGCTTAACAAAGCAAATTCTTATGACAAAGAAAAAGTGGGATGGTCGAAGAATGAGAATTCGATTTTTCTTGAGATCTTTGATGTCATGAATACAAATACCTGTTCAATCTTCTAAAGAGAACTTAATTTTTCATAGGCTGGGGCTACTAGTTGGGCTTACAGAGGCAATTTGCCAAATACTACTAAAATGTGATTGTGACAGGCTTCACTGAGGGTCCAGGATATATTTGAATAAAATTAGTTACTACTAATATCTATTTTTTACATTTTACTTTATTTTTAAATTTTATTTAAATCCAAGTTAGTTAACATATAGTATAATAATGATTTCAGGAGCAGAATCCAGGGATTCATCACTTGCATACGACACCCAGTGTTCATCCCAACAAGTGCCATCCTTAATGCCCATCACCCATTTAGCTCATTCCCCCACCCAACACCCCTTCAGCAACCCTCAGTTTGCCCTCTATATTTGAGAGATCTCTTCCTGTTTTTTTCTTATTTTTCTTTCCCTCCCCCTATGTTCATCTGTTTTGTTTCTTTAATTCCATACATGAATGAAATCATACGGTATTTTTCTTTCTTGGACTTATTTCTCTTAGCATAGTATATTCCAGTTCCATCCACATTGATACAAATGGTCTTTTTGCATTTCATATTGAAGATTTCAGGATTAATCGGTTAATATTTAATGAAACAGCCAAATTTCAAATGCTAGCACAACCAGGCCTAAAAGTTCAGTTTTTCTTAAAATTCCTGTACTACTTTTAAATAATGATGTTCTCTGATAAAAATATGCAATCTGTTCCCACACCTACAATAAGCCTTTTCTGTAAACAATGGAAATTTTGGAGGGCTTAGTGTTTCCCTGGGCGAGGGGGTGATGAGTAATAACAAAGACTAAGACCAGCTGATTTTATAGCATTTTTTATATAAACGATTTAAAATAGTAAATGGAAATTTTCTTCACCTATGATCCTAATACAAAACTTATGCCAAGTTCCATCATGAAATTTTTTTGAGAAATACTAAAAAAAGGTTTCCTCATCCAGTATTAATTTCCTCTTCCCCAAAGGGCACAATATGAGAATCTAATTAGGAAAAGTCAGGAATACAAAAGGTAGGTTTGGGACATAGGTACAGGAGACTTGAAGTTGATCTCCTAGTTAGAAGGGGTCAATCCAGCACCACTTCAAAAATCAAGGATGCCAAAGCATTTCTCATCTTGATTCTACATATCAGGTTGAAAAGGTAAAGTTAGGCAGGATACGGAGGTGACAGGGTAGTGGGTGGTGGTAGCATTAGTGTATGTAGGGTGCCAAGGGGAGACAGGGATCTATACTTTGGTAAGTATTACTGTGCAGCTGGGATTAGGTACATGACTGAGTGAAGGCACAGTCAGAGTGAGAGTAGAGAAAGAAGTCTGAGGACTGAGCTCCCAGGACACTCCCTGTTCATGGGTCAATGCTACCAAAAGCAGGTTTTATTATTATGCAGGTATGGTGAGGTCAAAAGATAAGGAGATGACTGCCATTGAAAAGATACACGACAGTTTGGGAGGATTAATGTCTTAGTAATAATGAGCCTTGGGGCACCTGGGTGGCTCCGTTGGTTAAGTGTCCACCTCTTGAGTTTGGCTCAGGCCATGATCTCATACTTCGGGAGATCGAGCTCCAAATAGGGCTCTGTGCTGAGGGCAGAGCCTGCTTGGGATTCTCTCTCTCCCTCTCTCTCTGCTCCTCCAACCCCTTTCAAAATAAATAAATAAACATTTTAAAAAACAGATTAAGTAATCTAACCCACTAACATGGAGAGATCCTCTACTTAAGCCTTAATTTGTTTTTTGGGCTTTTTTCCCATTAGACTGATGAAGTATTTCACATATAGCTCTTGCACACTTTTTAGATTTGTACCTAAGAATTTCATAACTTTTTTTGGGCCAGCATATAGAAACATAATTTTTGTATATTGACCTTGTATCTTGTGAATTTACTAAATGTACTACTCATTAGTTCTAGTAGGTCTTCTCTAGATACGCTGGGATTTTCTATCTATGTATCTGCAAAAAGAGGTGGCTTTAATTCTTTCCTTCTTATTTGTATCCTTTTATTTATCTTGCCTTATTACACTGACTCGTGAAGAGAAGTGATTAAAAGGAGATACATTAGCCCTGATCCCAATCTTAGTGGGAAAACATTCAGTCTTTCACCATTAAGTATGATATAAGCCATACATTTTATGTAAGGTTTTATCAGATTAAAGAGGCTTCCTTAGATTTCTAGTTTTCTGAGAATTTTTTTTTTATCATGAATAGATACTGAATTTTTTTTAAATGTGTTATCTGCATCTATGGAATTTGTCATACAGTTTTTCATTTTAGATTAAATCTGGTGAATTACATCGATTGAGTTTTAAACTTTGAACCATCCTTTTATTCTTGGGATAAACTCCCATTTCTCATGATGTATTATCACTTTTATATATTGCTGGGTCCTATTTGCTAATATTTGTTGATGAAGATTCTGTTTTTCACATTTGCTTCCCTTTCTGAACTTTGTCCTAATAATGCCGGCCTCATAAAAGATGAGACATTACTTACATATGGTCGTATCACCACAGAGTCAAGCACAAATTTGTACCTCACACAAACCTAATGGACAGTAAATGCCTGTTGAGAAAGAGTTGCCTTTTCCCAGACCTTCTTCTCCCTGTCCCTTCTCCTTACCTAAGCAAAGGAGCAAATTCAATTATCTAGGGACTCCAGACTCTCTTCCAAACTTAAATGCTCATGAAGCTAAACGTATGCAATTTCAGAAGTGTCAGTCAAGCAGCGGTAAGTACCAAGTTTGATAAAATCTTTGTCATAATGGTATTGATCTGGCTTCTTTGCATAGTATTTGCAAATTTGATTGAATTAGCTTTCACATTTCTTATGAACCAAGCTCTTTCTGTATGGATGACTTTTTGGAGCTGCAGACTTCAACTCTGGTGTACATAAGCCTTACTAGAAGTTAACAAAAAGTACTAATATGTGTCTCCTCTGTCCATCCCAAGCCTGATTTAGTAGATCTCAGCTTATACCTCCTTCTTTTCGAAAGGATCATGGTTGAGAACTACTGCCATAGAGGTCACTTCCAAGTTCAGCTTCTGCCTTCTATTCACCTACCTGCCACCAAGTACAGAGGCCTGTCCCTTTGGCAAGTTCGGTAACCTTCCTTGCCTCAGTTCCCTCATCTGTAACTTCACACTGCCATTGTGAGCAGGGAGTATTAACCATTACTGCTACTATTGATTTCATTGTTGTCACTGCCAGGGCAAGCTTAGGCCAAGTGACTAAGCCAGCTCTTCCCCAGTTTTTAAGTAGGGGACGCTTTTTACATAGAAATGGATCACAGACCCATAAACTCTATACATGTTGATAACACCAACACATGACATAAATGTTACTGTGAATTCCGGTAACCAACTATTTTGTTTTGTATCACCCATGTACAGTTAAGTCATTCTCTATTCAATGTAAAGATAATGTTTGTCTTTTCTATAGGTTTAAGACACCCTTGCAATCAATCTGAGACTTGCTCCCCACCCTTCTCAAAGTCTGAGTTCTTCTCGCTGTGACTCACTGCTTCAGCCACATCAAGCTACCTTGCACTGCCTCAACCTGCCACCGCTCTCCCTAACGTCAATGCCCTGCACGCTATTCTATCTCAAGTATCCTTTTGCTTCTCTGTCTAGAACATGAAATCATGAATGCTAATAAATTCATCTTAACCCCTGGACTGAGATTTCCCTACAGTTGGCTAGTTAAGAATCTGAAGGTCAAAATACCATTCAATTAAGCACATAGCTAAATAACAACAATGAACATGTTTTTGTTTGTTTGTTTTTAAATAGTTAGAATCAGGAAGAGTCAGGCTAGGATGCCATGAGAGAGAGAGCTGTTTTAACAGAGGCCAAGTGGCTGAATAGGGGGTCTGTGGAAGCCACAGCCAGACCTCAGGAGCATCAGCAGTGCCAGTAGCCCAGGAGGGCACATCAGCCAGGCAGGACCAAGAGGCACTGACCGAGCCAAGATGGACAAGCCCAGTTTATACAAGTCCCAGGCTCCACAGCAGATGCCAATACAACACCCCAGTTATACTTCAAGGGCCATCAGGGTGCCCATCTACTAGCAAAATCACTGGGGACGGGAAAGGGCCCACCCTGAGAAGAGAGCCTCCTCTACCAGGTTTAAGAGACCCATACTACTCACCACGTTCCAGAGGCTGTCTTGATGAGCAATAGGGAGTGGGCCTAGACTGAACCTTTTTACCAAAAGGTGCCAAACACCTTTTAACATTATCTTATTAGAATAATTCTACTGGATTAGACTAAAATTGTGGGGTTTCTTTTCCTTCTTTCCGGCTATCTTACAAGACAGAGGCTCACGTGGACAACAAACAAGAGATTGCTTAGAGGAAAAATGAAGACATTACATTTTTCTTTACACGTCTGAGTGTAGGAGGAGTTAAAGTTTAGCAATCCTCTAGAACTCTTTCAACAACAGTTTAAATGTTAACTGCCCTGTAATTGGAGACTACAGTTTCATGTATTCGAGGTTCATAGGCTCCGTCCATTCAGACCACTCCCACTTCCACCCATGGTGAGCTGGCACCTGCTGTAATGGCGGCTGCACTGGAACAGCCATGCTTCCTCACAGCCTCCGTTCTAAAATTTCTCACTAGTTCTTTTTTTTTTTATTTTTTTTTATTTTTTAACATTTATTTATTTTTGAGAGGCAGAAAAAAACAGAGCATGAGCAGGGGAGGGGCAGAGAGAGACAGGGAAACACAGAATCCGAAGCAGGCTCCAGGCTCTGAGCTGTCAGCACAGAGCCTGATGAGGGGCTTGAACCCACAAACTGCGAGATCATGACCTGAGTTGAAGTCAGATGCTTAACCAACTGAGCCACCCAGGCGCCCCACAAATTTCTCACTAGTTCGGAATCAACTATGAGGCCGCCCTTCCCTGCGCTGTTACTTCAGCATCCCCAACCAACACCCTGCCCCAATCACCTACCCACACCCACACACACACACACGAGTGAGAAAAAAGTCACTTATAGGTCACTTGATTTGGCTTTCGTTTTGAAGAAAATACCATGACTGTTATTTTTTCTCCCTAAGATTGTACCTTCGACAACCTATTCACTCACTTCATTCAAATTATCTATAAAAGTTATTTTGTATAGAACAGGAATTTTGTTTCCTAAAATTAGCCTGGAAACCTGCAGCAGCTCCATTTCCCATCCTGCTTCAAATATTCTTTTCTAAATGGAAAAAAAGATCCACAAAATGCATTTACACAGAATTGCATGTCATAGAGATACTAAAGTGGCTTCCTTGCATAATTTTACAGAGACTTAGAAGATAGCACATTAGAGGGACCCGACGCAAAACCGCATACAAAGACCGGAATAGCCTTCAAATATCAAAAAGGCTATTAAAAGGAACATAGGACAGGATTTTCAGCTTGTGAATGGACAATGCAAATTAATGAATCAAGAGGACTTTAGAGGGCATTTCAGTAGAATGGATAAAAATGTTTTAACAGAACAGAATGAACACAGGTCTAAGAATGACAGAGAAGAATTGAAAAATTGTTTGATGCAAACAGGAAGAGACTTAAGTTACAAACACTAAGACAGACATGAACTGGAGACATTGTGGAAGTTTTTGGTCAAGGTAGGACTTGGGCTCCCCCTTGGGGGGGGTGGGTAGAATTTGACTAGAAATGGAAAAAGGAAGAGGAAGGAGAATATCACAGGAGCATGAGGGAATAAAAAGGTGTGAGGTGGAGGTGAGAATGAATGGAGATCACCAGATGAGAGCATAAGTTACCGTGGGGTCACATGCATCAAGCCACATGAAGGCTGTGCCATTACAGCTTGAAGAAGACATTGTCCTTGGGCACCTTTTCTCTGACCAGAATTTTTTTCAAGTCTGGATAACCTAAACCTAGCCTTTCCAAAATATGGCCAAAAATTTTACCCTGAGAGGTAGGCTTAGAAGTCTAGCATAGAAAAAATGGTCACACACACACATTACATATATATATATATATATAAATATATATATATTTATATATAAATATATAAATATAATATATATTTATATAAATATAAATATATATATTATATATATAAATATATTTATTTATATATATATATATATATATATATATACACATATATACATATACACATACATATACATACATACGTATCTCCCTCCAGAATAGACTTGCAGTGGTTCATTAATTTTATCTTTTAATAGTTAGTACTTACAATATGGGACAGATGGATCCATAGCTCCCCAATGACAATTTCCCCAGAGGAATTGCCACTCCTAATGCACATGTTCACATCACCACCAACAAAAAAAATATCTGCTGATAAACAAGACATGCTCCAGCGATTCTCAACTCCAGAGGCATGACATTTGTGTTCAGGGACTGGGGTGACAAAAAACTGCAAGTAATCTGGAATTAATATTAGGAAAATTTTGAAAATAATTTTTAGAACTAGAGTAGACTCAGGCTTTCCCCATAACAAGGTCATCTCCGATCTGCTTGCTAAGTCGGGAAGAAAGTGCTGGAGCTGAATCAGGAGGAATGTTTGCAAGTTTATTTCAGCTGCCCTTATGCCCCTGTTAACCTATGCATGCCCATGAGATTGCACACACTTCCATGTTGGGTTCAGGATGGGAAGTGCTTAAGAAGAGCTGCTGGAGAATGCCAGTCCCACAGAGTCCAAGCATGTCACAGACATTTCTAGCTTCAAAAGCACAGCACTCCCTCTTGGAAAGCTTGTTAAGGTTTATTAAAATGTTCTTTGACTTTGCTCAGGAAATTCTACCTCCATTGAAAGCATATCATGGCTAAGGAACATTTTCCGTAATTAGAAAACTCAGGGAAGAATTACGTTTGAATTTTGCTTCACCATTCCAAGGTCCTCTATACAGTGGTGGTGGTAAATTCACTACCATTCCCAAGTCAGTCTAACATTTTTATAGTTTCTGTTTACAATGTCTTAGAAGAGGGAGGTAGAATGGCCCCCTAACTCCTGGAACACACTCGAGCAAGTGTTACAAAGCATGGGTGTTATAGCTAGACAGACATGGATTCAAACCCTAACACTCAACTCACCACTTGTGTGACCTTAGACAGGTGACCTGACCTCTGTGCCTCAATTTCCTCACTTACAAAATAGCGATAATAAGAACGGTGTTCTAGAATTCATCTGAAGATGAAATAATAAATATAAAGCAGTTAGCATGGTTCCTAACATAAAATGTGTTTCTAATATCAACCTATTAGCACAGTGTCTCATTAATATTCTAACACTTATTTCTTTTCTAAAAGCCTGGATTAACTGTTCAGTATTAAGTGTCTGTTTTTTTAACAAGAGCAACTCATCCTTGTGATGATTGTTTCTCTTTGAACCTACTCTTCCTACCCATGAGATGAGAGTAATACCTCTCGCCCTGCCATCTCAAGACGGGAGACAGTCAACCGTAAGTATGGGAACACATTTTGAAAACTGAATACATAAAAGTTATTGATGGCAAATTTTAATCTGAAATACATTATTCTGAAATAGGCATATCATGAATGCTGTGGAGAAACAAAGACATGTCAGGCAGCACCATATCAGGACTCAAGACCTGTTCCTAAGCCTTCTCTAATGAGTTTTAATTCATTTTAATCATATAGTGATTCAATATCTCCATGCGATAGTGATTCACGTGTTTTATTTGCCAAATGTTGCTTCTTGATTATTTTCAGAAAGGTTTTTGAGCTCTTTCTTAGGAAAGTCACGACTTGAAGAGTGGATTATATGTCAGTTATTATTTTAGTCCAATCTAAGCCAAATCATATTTATTCCTAATCTAGATCACTACTCATATAGTGATGATTAAATCAGAAGCGGCTCGTGGTACAGCTGGTGAGGCATGAACTTCTGGGATTTGAATACCAGTTCAGTCATTTATTAGCTGGATTTAATTGCCAGCAATTTCTTTTACCTTTCTTTTTTTTTAATTTTTTAAAAATGTTTGTTTATTTTTGAGACAATGTGAGAGACATAGTGCAAGCAGTGGAGGGGCAGAGACGGAGGGAGGCACAGAATCGGAAACAGGCTCCAGGCTCCGAGCTGTCAGCCCAGAGCCCGACGCGGGGCTTGAACTCACGAACCGTGAGATCATGACCTTCGAAGTCAGACGCTTAACCGACTGAGCCACTCAGGCGCCCCTCTTTTACCTTTCTGAACTTGCATCTGAGAAATGGGAATGGGACAACTATCTCCTCAAGGAGATAGTGGTCTTCAAGAGCAGGGCACGGTCCCTAGAGACACTAAACATTCTCTGAATGAGTATAATTTTATAATGGAACAAAAAAGAACATCTACTTACAGCTCACAGATGCCAGCTTTGGCAGGAATGAGAGGCACAAGTTGCAGTAAAAGTTTGACACCATTCTGCCATTCTTCTTCTCTTTCAAATTCACAGTACAAATAGCTACATTCATCAGATGAAAACTGGTAGAAAACATAGGTATCTTGAAAGTATAAATTCTGGTCCACTGTTGGAAACAAAAAAAGGGGTGGGTCCGTTTCTCAAAGTATATTATTAAGAGAGTCATAAACCAAATAATAAATTGAAAGCCCTACTAATTATTATGAGAACCCAGGGGAAGGACTATAATTATATATTCTAAGTCCATTCATGTTTACAATCCCACTGAATTAAAGGGGACTTACTGACCAACCCAATTTTTATTACTTGAGGCCTTAGCCAGCATCTTCACATGTATTTTATGACTTATGTGCTTCAGAGACAGGTGAAATCAGTAGCAATTCGAAAAGTGGGGAGAATTTTTTTTTACATGTCCCAAGGCAAACTAATACGTTTAATTACATTAGTGATATACAAGTGTAACACTATGACAAGTTTCAAACCAGTGGTTCTCAATTGGGTTGGGGGGGGGGGGGTAATGACTGTGCCCCCAAGGGACACTTGGCAATGTCTAGAGACAATGTCTGGTTGTCATTACTAGAGGGTGCTACTGGCATCTGGTGCTAAACATCCTGTATGTACAAGACAGGCCCCTACAACTAAGAATTATCTAGCAAAAAATATCAATGCTACCAAGGTTGTTTTAAAAGAAATCAAGGACTGATCCAAAAATACATTAACACGTAATTTTTTTTGCTCACCACTAACATGAACCTCACAAGCAAGCAGGTAACATTCTTCAAAGATAGTCACTGATTTTCAATGTGAGAGTATCAGGTGCTAGGTGTTAATAATGCCTTGAAATTACACCCACATCCCCATCTGTACTCCTCTTGCACGTTGGCACTTGGGGTATGCCTTTCTCAACCTTACTATGTTCTCTGACCCTCAAGATTTATTACTTAGAGGGAAAAAGGGGCTTCCTAGTGACTAACTAGAACCTTCATGATAGAGCCAAATAAAGAATCTGGATTGCTTGACTTCTAATTCTTCAATTCCCAGGGCTCAATTAGGAAAAGAGATATCTGGCATCTATTTTAGTTGCTAGTTAACATCAATTTTGTGCTCTTTTTAAACAGCTAATTTTCATAGGTCATATCTCTAATTGTTCATGATTAGTCAATTAAATGGCATACACATTCCACTCATAAAATCAGTTTCTGATAATTATTCTAAGTACACCTAGACAAATCACACATTTAGAACAACTAAAGATGTCTCTGATTAAAAAAAAAAAATAACAACTGAGGGGCACCTGGGTGACTCAGTCGGTTAGGTGTCCGACTTTGGCTCACATCATGATCTTGTGGTTCGTGCTCTGTGCTGACATCTCAGAGCCTGAAGCCTGCTTCAGATTCTGTGTCTCCCTCTCTCTCTGTCCCTCCCCTGCTCTCTCTCTCTCTCTCTTTCTCTCTCTCTTTCAAGAATAAATAAACATTTAAAATTTAAAAAACAAAACAAAAAAATCTGTTAGGAGCCTTTTGGGTAGAGGAGAAGGTAAGGGAAAAACTCTTACAGGTAGTAGTCTGTGAATCAGCAAGTACCTAATTATTTTTATAAAAGATGTGCAAAATAACCATCAAAAGATGACTGGTCACTTTTATTTACAAAATATGAGAGAATGCAAACATTTACCTGCAAAAGCAATTTCCATCCAGATTGTAACATCCTCTAGAAAATTCAAGTAAATTTTGTTCTGGTAGCTTAATAAAATAATGCTCTGTGCTTTCAAAACATATGATACTAACCTGATAACATAATTCCCATATCCAGTAGGAGCTGCCAGACCCCTATGGCCATAGATCTGCACTGGACAAAGGGACAGTGTTCTAGAAGCCAGTCTACCAGCTCTGACCCAACACAGCTCCTCCTGAACAAAAGGGAAGCCATTCATGGTTAAGACATTGTTGCAACTCATTTGCCAAATAATTGATATTTAATATCATCCGTTTCATAAGCTTTTTTAAACAAGCGACTCAATAATAATGAATCGGCACCTCTTATTCATCTTTCCAATTTCAGCTGAAATATCACTTCCTCAGGAACACTTGGAATCATATCCTCTTATACTCTTGCTTCAATCACCCAACGGTTAGTAATTGTACATCTTTCCAAATGAATACTATCTGCTTTCCTCACTTCAGAATCATTTTCAAGATATCAGCAACTATGTATATACCTCACCTTTAGACCCCAACAATTACAACAGTTCAGATACACAGATAAGCTCTCAATACACGTTTGAATAAATGAAGGAATAAATTTAGCAATCCTTTATATAAAGATAATGCTTCTGCCTTGGTAAAACAAGTACCTCAAAAAGTGATGGCGATCAACTTTTGTTCAACTCTTTATAGATTTTTATCTAGTCTTTTTGAGAACCAATTAATTCCAAGATTACTCAAAGTTGGGACCATAGAGAGTGCTAAAGAGTTTTGTTTGCTACTCTACAGATTAAATCCTCAAATTTGTCTCCAAGAACAATAAATATGACCATTAATCTTTTCAATATAGTCTAAGGGATATGGCCATGCAGCCTAGATCACAAACCCATAAACCCAGCTGTGCGTGATGGATTCCACTCACCACATATGCAAAAATATCCTCTGCAATCTGTTTTAAGATCCACAACTGCATTTGAAGAATGCCCCAATCTGGGCACTACAAGCAGTATTTTCATGCCACTTTTCCATCTTTATCAGCCTCAAATGAAAATCCACAAGAAGACAAGTTCCTGAAATATGGTTTTTCATTTGCAAAAATCTCACTGAAAATTATTCTCCCTTAAAAAAAAGTCACCAAGATGTTTCTTTTAAAAAAATGTATCATGTAAATGGTTATCTTTATTCAATGTTTGGTATTTAAGAACCAAAACATGTCAATATTTTATTCCTAAAACAGAAACGTATTGCCATGAGATGTCGTATTTTCAGGTGTGAAGGAAAAATAAGCTTTTCTTACTGAGATATTTGGTTTTGGGGTTTTGAGTTTTTTTATGCACAAGGTGGGGCTTGAACTCATAACCCCAAATATCAAGTCACAAGCTCTACCAACTGAGCCCCTCTGCTAAGATATTTCAACAAATATCCCAGCTTGGGTAAGTCTAACTTTTTTTTTGGTAAAGTGCCACTATTTGAAAGGTACTCTAAGGTTAGATTAGGGCAACACCAGACATGTTCACTTGCAGGTTAGCTTTAAGACATTAGAAAGATTAACTGTCAAATAAATGGATGTTTTCTGAAAAAAGGGAAAACAGATTGCAATAAACTAGGCAATTAGACAAAACAGTCAATATTAACTTCTAATTCTATAAGACACCTTTTATGTTAAAGGCTCAAAGTGTTAATTAATTCCTCAACGCCTCTGTCAATTAGCCAGCATCTTTGGGCTTGTAAAGTACTTTTATCCCAGGGATTTAAACACTGTATTATTGTAATCCTTTTCTCAGAACAATCCAGTCCTCAGTCTGTTCTCACCTGGAATAGGACACAACCAAACATTTACTAACAAACTAAAGAGGCAACTTGCAAAAGGTGACTAGGTGGATGAATACGTTTGCTTGCTCGCAGATGATGGGGGAGAAGTTTCTTAGACTGGGGCTTCTCAAAAGTGTGTTTAGAAGCACATGGGGAATTTGGTTAATGTGCAGATTCTGATGCAGTATGGCTGGATGGGGCCCAGGTGATGCTGGGAGCCCCAGTTCCCCAGCTCTACCTTCTCCATGGGAAGGGCTCACTCTGTCTTAGGCAGCGGGGCTGAGTCTATATTCCCAAACAGGATATTGCCATGACAACGCTAGTTAATAAGAGCTCCCCCAACCCCCAGCCAGCAAGCTATGGTTTCAGTTGCCCATGATCCCTTTCTTCTCTACCCCCAACTTTATCAAATTATGTTTCAAATATCCTTCATTAATCCATCTACACCAGGGAACACACCATTAAGGATAGGGATAAACACTATTAACATCACCAAAGCAAACAAAATGAGGTGAGGTGCCCCTGCATTGAACTCCCACTCCCCTGACTTGCTGGCCAGGTCTGCAACAATCCAGCTCCCATACCCAAACCTACAGGACTTAGGGGAGAGCAGCGAGGAAAAAAAGGTATGCATGGAAGGCAGCAATCTCAACACCCGCAGCAGTTCTTACTCCAGTCTTGTACTGAATCCAGAAACCATTGTGGGTACATGTAGATCTAACTACAGTTGCAACACTAGGTGGGAACATTCCATATGGAGGTGATTAGCTATAAGGCCAGTGTGGCTGTTACAACAAAACTTTAATTTGACCCATTTCTGGAGCTGAAAATTTGATTTCTCTTGGTCTTCTTCTGCCTCCAGTTGCATTTTTAGCAATTAATTCACGGTACTGCAGACAGGACCCTAATCTCAAATGTAAATGGGGTGATGGTATTAAGAGACCTATTTTAAGTCTCAGAAACCAATATGATTTTTCTTCAAGTGCAAAAGCAATAGAAAACATCTCAACATTTTGAAAGTAATTCTCACGTAGTACATGGGGAACACCTTACCTTGATTTACTACCAAATGAAAAGGACTCATCCTAGGCAACCATATTAGCACTTTATCTTTAAACCCAAGGCACTAATTAAATCCTTGGTTAATTAAAAATAAGAAGTTCTGGCCCAACCACTGGGAATCTGAAATAGCACAGCACATGCTCTCTCCCCTTTCTACTCCCACTGAACCCTAAATATGTTCTAAGTGGCATGGATGGTTCTTTTCCATGAACCTTATTAATGTATATCTCCCAATGCTTTTCTCCCTTCTATATCCATGGAGACCACATAAAGAAACTGAGGACAATGACAGATCTTACACATAGCCTTGTGTGGTAGGTAAAATGAATCCTAGGAGCCTGCTTAAGACTAGACCAAAGACTTATCCACCCTGTTTTAGTTTTTAAAAAATGAAAAAAAAAAATCAGATGGATTTCAAATTGATATCATATCTGTTAAAAAAAAAAAAACAAACTACAAAGGCTCTATGTGAAGTAGTCTAGCCATGACTGCAGCCTCTCTTCCCCCCTGTTGTTGTCTACTTGGCCTGGGCTCTCAACGAAAGGTTCTCAGACCTTGGACTATGACTTCCTTATAGGGGGGAGGGGAAGCTTTCTTCAAGAGGTTCATGAGTCCATATACACAACATGTTTTGTCAACAGAACACATCATGTCTAACGTGGGTCATGTTTTTCAAGACCTATGTATATACTAATGTGGTTAATTAAATATGGGATTTTAAAGTAATAATTCATTATAGTTTTCCCACCCTCCCTCCTACCCTTGCTCAATGGTGCCTCAGAAAACAGTTTCTGCCAAGTGTCTGATTAGAAAGAAGTTGGTAGCATGGGATAGTTAGTGACTAGAAAAGAACATGAAGGAACTATCTAAGGTGTGGATAATAGTTACATAGGTGTATATAATAATTAACAATTCTCAAGCTGTACCCTTAAGAATTGTGCATTTTCAGTCATGTCTCAATAAAATGGGAGTCTTCTTACTCAAACAGGTTGAGAATCACTATCCCCCAAACCCATGCCATGATGAAATTTTTCTCAACTGTGACAAATGGAAAAAACAGGAATATTACAATGAATTTGTGATAAAGCTGAGTTAACTTAAAGAAATATCCTTTATTCTGAGGATCTTTCCTCCTTTTTTTTGGTAACATTTTTTATGAGTACTCTTCCTGTTCTTTGTGATATATTGCAATCTTTTCAGTAAGAAAAAATAATGGTAATAAATGCCATAGTTTTCTCTTTTTGTTCAATTTTTATCATTTTAATTTGGTATTGTTTGATATGGCTTAATACGTTTACTTGACAAAATAAAAAGCTGACAATTTACTTTTGTTTTTTCTTCAAATGGCTCCATGAATGAAAACGTGTTCTAAACTTACTAAGTGACCATTCTTAGTCCAGCTGCTTTAAAACTGACCATTAGCCCATCCATTTACTCTCATACCCCCACCCCCTTATTCACAAGCCAAGGCAGAGAAATGCCAGCTCTTTGGACCTGCCCTTCCCCCTCCTTGCAGGGCCTGAGGAGGGGCTCATCCTCACCTGGCAACTTAGAGCACAAGTTCCCCTCTCCCATGGGCCCCCAACAAGTCCTCAAAAAGCCTTGGTAAGATTCCTGAAGAGGGGACCTATATTTACTGAAGTCGCATTATAGCACATGCCCAATAAAAATCTTATAAAACATCACATTTCAGAAGAAGCAGAGCAGAGAGTCTCTGAGGAACTCATCCACATCTGCTGCTGGAGATTCCACACCCTAACTTCAGAACCAGGAGTCTCCTGTTAGCAAATACTCAGCTGAATTTAACTAAAAGAAAAACCACCACCAGTACCCCAAACGGACACTTCAAACAAACCCTCCCAGTACTGATATAGCCCATCTCTCTGTGATCAACTTTATCATTTTATCACATTTTTGGGTTTTTTGTTTTTGTTTTTTTTTCTCCTCAAGGAGAATTTCTGACAAGGTGTTAGAAAACTGTGTTACCTGTAAAATCCCTTGAGGTTCACTCTGTCTTTTATCAGGTCAGCAGCCTGAACAATAATAATATTCCTCAATGCTCTTCCTGCACAAGAAGAATTCTCTCCATAAATCTAAAATGGAAAAGGACAAATATTCTCTGTAGATTCAGAATAATATGATTTGTGAGCTGCCAACAGCATGCTATACATGAAAGAAAATCATGACCACCTCCCTAAGTTGAAAACATTTTAGCCTACGTAGCTACAAACAACTGCCTATTTTATTTTTGCAATTGGTCCACTTGTGCTATTAAAGCTACAATAACTATTTTCCAAATGCTAAACTGCTTTAGCCATGAATCATCTTTTATATGAAGTTTCCAGAGCAAATTATCAATTTTTTTAAAAAAAACACTGTTTCTATTAATACAGCAAATGGAAGAGTATTTATAACATATGACTCTGCCATATTGATATGCATTCATGTAAAAGTCTTGGAAGAGAGGATAGTAATTTTTTCCTATCTGGTGAACATCTCACACTGTGACACAATGCGATAGGGCTACGGTCTGCTTTGCTTTTAAGCTTCACTCAGCTGCAGAGCTCATAGTTAATTCCAAGCATTCTGGTTTCACCTACTTCATGATTCCACCTAGCTGATGAAAATTTTATTTAACTTCCTTTTGAATCTCCTAACACATCCGCATGTATTTCCGATTCTGGGAGGTTGAAGGAGGCTATTCCTTAGATCTAGAGAGCTCTACGTCCTACTTTATATACCTACCTTCTTTCTCTGTAATTGGCACCTTCCTGCATAGTACAATGCTACCTCACAAAAGAAGCAAAGTAAAAATGAACAGTCTTCATAAGTAAAGGTTCTTGAAAATCAATGTATGCGTGCTTACAGGTGTTCACTTGTTTCTTGGTGAACTCTTTCTGCACCTACACAATTGTGCATCTATAAAATATTTTATATCTTCTCTTGAAGCAAACCGATGGATAATATATTGACTATGTCTTGACAGGGAACACTTCAACCCCATCTTATGCTTCTCTAGTATTCCTATTATCACCTCCCAAATACAGCCTGATAACAAAGTGAGAATGGCAGGAAGTTATTTATTTTTAACATGTTAAAACTGTATATTAAAAAACAAACAAAAAAACACATGAAAACTCTACACCAAGTCAGATGACAGACAGTACTTCCCTAAAAGAGGTACAAGTCAGCTGACACTTGATGGGTCCTGACAAGGTACCAGTATTCATTCACTCAGTCATTCAAAAAACATTTGATGAGTAGCTACCAGGCCCCATTCTAGAAGCTGAGATATAGTAGTGAACAAGGCCCAAAAGTTCCAGACCTCACAATGATCACTCTTAAACAACAAAAAACAGGGGCGCCTAGGTGGCTCGGTCGGTTGAGTGTCCGACTTTGGCTCAGGTCATGGTCTTACGGTCTGTGAGTTCGAGCCCCATGTCGGGGCTCTGTGCTGACAGCTCAGAGCCTGGAGCCTGCTTCGGATTCTGTGTCTCCCTCTCTCTCTGCCCCTCCCCTGCTCATGCTCTGTCTCTCTCTCTCTGCCAAAAATAAATAAACATTAAAAAAAGAAAAATTTGGGGCGCCTGGGTGGCGCAGTCGGTTAAGCGTCCGACTTCAGCCAGGTCACGATCTCGCGGTCCGGGAGTTCGAGCCCCGCGTCGGGCTCTGGGCTGATGGCTCAGAGCCTGGAGCCTGTTTCCGATTCTGTGTCTCCCTCTCTCTCTGCCCCTCCCCCATTCATGCTCTGTCTCTCTCTGTCCCAAAAATAAATAAACGTTGAAAAAAAAAAATTAAAAAAAAAAAAAAAAGAAAAAATTTTTTAAAACAAAAAACAAAACAAAAAAACCTCTGCCAACCGATTTTTAAATGTAACACAATGAAGCCTTCCCCATCTTTTTCCAATGAGCATACAGAGATATTATATTATTAGGTAACTATAAAGATAATCCCCTTTTACACAAAGGTTTTAGTGTAAAATAGACACACGGTATTTTTAAAATAGCGGATATCAACACAACAAATTGAAAAATATATATTATGTATTAACTCTGCATTTATGTAAGGACTTGGAAGATGGGAAAATACTTTTTTCCTATCTGGTGAACATCTTGCACCATGCCACAATTATCAGAGCATCTCAAACACCTTCAGTTGTGTCATCCGCAGGTAAGGGAGATGGCCCGCCCAGGAGCAAAGCCAAGGGCTGTACCTAGAAGAGTCTACACCAGGATTTATAAATCATCGTTTCAGAAAATGCAGTAAGAGAAAAGAATCATACCTGGGAAGGAGTGTGCTCAAGGTATGGATTGGAAATTCTTCTCGATAGAGTCTATTTTGAAAGAAAGAAGAGGAAAAACAATTAGAACCAAACAAATCTTTGTACTGTAAGAGACTATGTCTGCAACATGGCAGGCCCAGCAGTTGTCCAAGCCAAAAAACGTGTTTAAATCTCAAGTCATAGGCCATAGAGGATTAACGTCTTTATTCTCATTCAGTGTAGCCATCTGGTCGGCATTCATTCAAATGGGACAGATTATTCCATTTGAATAGCATCTCATCTAACTTTAAGAAGCACATTAAAAAGACTGGGATGTTTCCATACTTGTCATTTAATCTCCATGTGATATTGATTCTGTTTCTCCTTTCCTTTTCATTTCCTCTTTCACCCACTCACTCAGATGTTCACCACTATACATCTGAACTGCTGCCTCAGCTTCTCAGTGGATCTCCCTGCCTTCTGGTCATGCCCCCGCAGGCCATCCTGCAAACCTCAACTCAACAAATGCCCCCAAGTTGCCCCCTTGACTTACAGTGCATCTCTAACTGCTTATATGAGTTAATCCAAACCAGCACAGTCTGCCTCCAACAGGTTTCCAGGATTCTCCTTCCACCTCCCTCCATGACAAGACCCACTTATCAGGAGAGGCCCCCATTCCTACTTGCCTGGGCTCACACCATTCTCCACATTACAGAGTCCTCCACCTTCTTGACACTTCCCTGGATCCCACTGGACTTAGTCTTTTTTTTTAATGTTTACTTATTTATTTTGAGAGAGAGAGATAGAAAGCAAATGGGACAGGGGCAGAGAGAAACAGACAGAATTGCCAGCACACTCAGCGCTGTCAGTGCAGAGCCCAATGTGATCTCATGAACCATGAGATCATGACCTAAGCTGAAATCAAGAGGTGGACACTCAACCAACTTAGTCACCCAGTGCCCTTTTTCTCCCCACCTGACTCTGAAGTCCAGGTTTCGTGCAGTCACCTCCTGGATGAAGCGCCTCCCCCTGTCCCAGTCCACTGGGGTTTGTCCCTCTTCACAGCTCTTCTTCTCTCTACTAGTCATGTGGCAGCTCCCGGATGCTCTGGGCTGTTGGCTGTCATTCTCTGTGTGCATTTGCCTAACTCATCCTTAAGCTCCTTGAGGGAGTGCTGGCAGTTTATAGGGCTTTGCTTTCACAGCACTAGCACACAACCTTGCACACAAATAAATCATTTCTTTCGAGATATTTACATCTATCCATTAAGTATCTGCTGAATGATTTGAATTGTGGGAGCTAATTTTCCCTACCTAACAATCCAGTAAGCCGCACCATCACCCACATATGCTTCAGCACAACAGAAAACTATTATCATTTCCCATTGTGGTAGGAGAAAAAGAACAGAGCAACTAACATTTACTGAGCTCCCAACCTATGTTTAAAAGCTCTTTACACCTCTATTCCAAGGCTTGTTGCCTTTTCAGATCCCATAGTCTTTAGTCTGCCGCCTCCAGTTCTCAGGATCATTTGCTAAATTACAAAACATTCCCTGCCAGTCATGGTTTTCCAGCATCCAAACCTTAACCTAAGGCAGAATTCCCATTCTGCATCTTCCCCACTGCACATGCCTCCCATATTACTTATCTTAATTAAACTGAAATGAATATATAGACTCTATTCAGAAATGCCAATCGGTATATTCTGCTAAAGATTTGCTGTGGCTTCAAAGGAAAGGAAATTCACAAAGGTAGATAGGCCATTTTTAATCCCCAGGTCTTAAAATAAAACATCCACCCACCCCTTCTGGTGTCGTCTATACAGGCTCCAAATCAGCCCTTCTCAGGCCTTCTGTCGTCTGGGCCTACGTAATATATTCACTTATTGAAATACCAAACAATTTAAAATTTGCATATGCACTAGCTTTATCATTTCAAGATGAATCATCATAAGTGATTTTTTCTTTTCCCCCTTAAACAGACTTTTAAAAATCAATCTGGCAGGCCAGGACTGACAGTCTTTGTTACTCATCTAATTGCCTGAATCAGCTCAGGAAAGCAACTACTTCACATGATTTAGTTTTTAAAAAAAGAAAGAAAGAAAGAAAAAGAAAGCTTTTAGGTAGAAACAGGTTCTCAAGAGCTAGGTAGGGACACATTCAGAGGAGAAAGCAAACCACTTCCTTTCTTTCAGCTGCCAACCTAAATCTGGCGTCTCAACACTAGTGTTACACTCACACAATCCTACTTCACAGAAACTTCCCTGTGGATGGCTGGTTTCAAAAGATTGGTAAGGTGAGTAAATAAAGCCAGGAGATTCTTCCATGCTGACTAGATAACAGTAACAGATAAGCTACTAGTCCACTGGGAATCGACAAGAGCAACTTAACAAGAACTGCCTTTTCCAGAACACAATACCTACATTTGTTGTCAGCAACTCCTATGAAGCACTCTCTTAACTGGTCCCAGGAGGGCTTTGTTTCATTAAAGCTCTGAGAAAGCTGTTCTCAAACTCAGCTGGGCTCCAGGAAACCACAGAGCTCCTCATAACACTCTAAAGTTCTGAGGTGTTCAACTTAAAACAACTACCATAACTCTGTACTTCAGAGACCGCTTTTTGTCAGTTGCTGGTATTGACCCAAAATAACAAGTGTCAAAGACCTATAGAAAAAAAAAACATGGAATAGTCTATCCATTACCTCATTAAAAAAAAATTTATTTTTAATGCTTATTTGTTTTCGAGAGAGAGAGAGAGAGGCAGAACATGAGCAGGGTAGGGGCAGAGACAGACATAGAACACGACACAGGGCTCGAACACAGGGACCATGAGATCATGACCTGAGCCGAAGTTGGATGCTTAACTGACTAAGCCACCCAGGTACCCCTCCATCACCTCGTTTTTAAGAGGTATTGGGAAATGATGTAATTTTATCAGAGGAATGGTGGGGGCAACTTCTAGGAATCTGAGCATCACTGCTCTAAATCACCTCGTGGATTGCTCTCCAACATTTACCTGAAAGAGTATCTGTCACAAGAACACCCTTAAAACTGCACCCCTCTCCATTTCGATATTCTTTGCCTAATATACCATCAGCTGTTTTCATTCCATCTTTGAATCCCTTGGTTTTATTTCTCCTCTCAGAGTTCCAGGGCTTTATCGGACCCTTCCTGTGGCAACTAACTTCCATTCATTTCTCATTTACAAAGCACCTACTGAGCTCCTTGCCAGGCATTGTGGGAACTTCCACAAACATACACATGTACATGATATGGTTCCTGATCTAGAAATCCACTTACCAGAACACATAAGACCTAAAGAATACTTTAAACCCATAAATTCTTTTCCTTGATCCTGATTTCCTCATCAACTTACTCTATAATCTTGGATGGATGGTCCCATTGATACAGAGGGTCCTCTTTTAAATGGCCCTCTCTTGGGGCACGTGGGTGGCTCAGTCAGTTAAGCATCTGACTCTTGAGTTAGGGTCATGTCATGATCTCACCATTGTCACACTGAGCCCCACGTTGGGCTCTGCACTGGTTGTGGAGCCTGCTTAAGATTTTCTCTCTCTCTCTCTCTCTCTCTCTCTCTCTCTCTCTCTCTCTCTCTCTCTCTCTCTCCTGCTTGTGTGCACATGCTGTCTAAATAAATAAATAAATAATAAATAAAATTAGATTTTAATTCAAATTTATTTCTTCTCCTTCCCACTTTAGTGAACCATGGAAAATGATTCCCTAAATGATTCCAGGCAGATACTTTTCATATTTTAAACATGTATTAGAAAACTGCAACCCTTTAATATTCACAAATGAACTTCTACTAAAAAAAATAATGGCATAACTCAAAAGGGTAATCGGTTAGCTATCATGTATTACCTTCATTTTTTTTCAAGTTAGGTGTTCACTAAAGTTAAAGTATAATGGCCCAAAATGCTGAGTCTGAACCAAGGACAGAACTCATTCCAGAGTCAGTGAAAATATCTTACTATACTGTATGATAGACTTACAGCACATTTTTTTTATCATCTCTTAAATGATATGCCTTAAAACTCTCTTAGATTGAGGTGAAGAGCTTAGGTGACCAAGGTGAGAGAGAAAAGAAACAAGAAAGAGTGAATCATTTCAATCCCCACAGAAGCACGACCTGCTCTATTTCAAAGAGGAACGATTAAGAGCTATCAAATGTATTAATGCCTTGAGAATTCAGTTCCTGACATAAGTTTCTGTCACCTTCAACCATTGTCTTTTCCCTATTCTGGGTGATCAAGTAGAAGATGAAGACATCAAAGTGGAATGAGCACACTTACATTACTTAACAATCCTAGGAAACCAAAAAGCTTCCTAAGTTACTGGAGGGTCCCTACGTTAAGAGACTACTAGTGACTGAAACAACCAGAGCTGTGACTTAGCAGGCTGTCCAGTAGAGTTCTAAGACTGTGGGTCCTTTTTAAGCCCCAGGGTAACAATTCCAGGTCAATCAAAGCCCAATCAAGGTAAAAGGGACAGAACTCCAGCCAGTATGTGGGCTTGAGAATTACACAGCATCACAAGTTAGGCATTATGCAAGCTGGAGACACGAGCCAATTGCTGAAAGGGAAGCATGGGGAGGGCCCAACACCATCCCTCTGCAAGCTCTCGTCAAGGGTCAGGTCCACAACCATTTCTTCAGGGCTCCAAGGGGTGTGCTCCCACCAGTCATTTACAGCCACAAAGGCCATGTGTAATAGCACCTTCTCAACACAGTCAATAATGTTTTCAAAACTGTATTATGCCACAAGGCCCCGTGAGGTGTTAAGAAAGCAGAGTGAAAGGAAAAGTGACGGAAACACTGAGCACCTCCTTTGTCTTGAGCTCTTTCCCTTAATAGTAACTGCACCCACCTATTCATGTTTTTCACAGAAAAGAGGCCTGACAGAGAAATTAAGAAATTTACTTCAAGTCCCAGAGCTGGAAAGTTAGAGTCAGGACTGAAACAAAAGTGACTGATTCCAAAGCCACCACTCTGCTATAATACGCTTCATGCTATTCAATAGTAATTGAGTTTCTACCATACGCTAGACATTGTGCTAAGTATTTTACATGCAACATACCACTTAATCCATGAAAAACTATGAGGTAGATACTATTAATTCCATTTTGCAGATGAAAGAACTACTCTTAAAGAGGTTAAGAAATTTACCCAAGTTTGCAGCCCACACCCCTCTGTAGTCACTGCTCCATAGGTGTCTCTTATAACATAGACTGTGATGATTCAAAAGTCACATGACAAATGAGTGCATCTCACTGCATTTAGAAATCACACATAGCACTAGATCCAATGGTTCTCAACTCTGGATGTCTACCAGAGCCATCTGAGAAACTAAAGAGAAAAATGAATCAGGTGTTCATGTCCCACCGCAGACCACAGAATTAGAACCTCTAGAAGCCGGACCTAGGTGGTTTTTGCCAAGCTCCCCAGGTGGTTCTATTGTGCAACCACTGTGCAAATGAGTGGCTAGAATTGGCGATTTGAACCTCTCACCATCCACTTCAACTATGAGACTTGGAGCACTCTTCAAACATCACCTCCCTCGCAGGCCCGGCTGAGTTTAGAACAGAGTAGAAGTACAAGTCTTTTGACCAACAGCACAGGCATCTCTGGGTGAGCTTCTCTGTCTGGCTCATGTAAAAACAAAGAGCCAGTGTTTCTGGAAATACCACCTTGTACCCGTTGGTGTTGTGTGTGTTATATATACCCCATCTCAGACACAGCCCTGAGCCAAGTTACCTTCGTGGCTGCAGAAAAGTGCAGGACCTACACCCCTTCTGAAAAGGCATACCCTTTAAATGGCATCCGTAGCATTACACTTAATTTTTACTTCCCATTATTAAAGGACTCTCTTCTAATGTAAACATGTTTGCCCCACTTAAAACCTGAAGGAGAAAATTAAAGTGGGTTCTAGGAATACTTATAAATCTTTCAAAATCTTGCCTGCCTAGGGAAATAAATCAGCAAGAACCAGCAGCTTCTGGGAAAACACACACAATAGGTGCAACAGAAACAAACCCTAATGTGTCATCAACTTGGTTTTTATTCAGTTCTTGGGAAAATCTTTCTTCTTGCTGCATTTACAAGCAAGGGAATAGTTCTACCTAACACGGTGAGCTTTGGTTAATGCAATCACAGAAAAGCCTTTAAAATTTAGGAATCAAGTTCCTAACGATTTTGGAAAAGTTAAATTAGCAAGCTTACTTATCTCCACTTGTTACTGAATTCCCTTCGTGTACTAACATCGACCCCCTGAGTCACATCTGGACTCCAAGATGAACCCTTTCCCCAGCAGCCAACATGAAGACACTCCCACCAAGACAACAGGAGCAGCAAAATAATCAAAGTGTTACATTATAACCCGCAGCATAAATACCCATGAGTCCATATGGATATAAATGATTGAGTAAACAAATGTTGAGTCAAGAGGGGTGGAGGGAGTGTGGACAGTCTTCCTTACAGAATAACTCCAATTGCTAAATTCAGTAAGAGGAAAACAAAATCACCATTAGGCAAATACCACAGTACTGAATGTTGCAAAAAAGAAAGAAATCCGTGGATGCCAAAATTAGTGGACACAAGTGTGATACACAGGCTGTCTGCAAAGTGTCAAAGTGGCTTCTCACAAGACACTAATGAGTATGGAGCAAAAAAAGAGTAACTTTTCAGGAGCATAGCAGACCTGACCCAAATTTATAAAAGTTATCACTTATCATGAGACATATTGACATCATTTGCCTGCTGAAAGGATACACTGAGGAAGGCATTTTTATGACATTTTTGTAAAACTGCACACCTGAATTCAATGTGAAAACAACTCCAAATTGAGGGACACTCTTCAATTTACGACTGTAATTCCATAAAAATTGTCAAAACTATCAAAGACCAAGAAATACTGAGGGACTCTCCCAGGTTGGAGGAGACCAAAGGAAATACAACCAAAGGCCATGTGTGATCTTGCACTAGGATAAGGACCATGGCTGGACAACTGGAGACCAAAATGAGGTCTATTTTGAGTTGATTGGCTAGGAATGCTGGTTTTGCCAAAAGTACTATGGTTACATAAAATGTTAACATTTGGGGAAGCTGGATGAAGGTTATAAGAGAACTCTTTACACTATTTGTAGAAATTCTGAGTCTGAAATCATTTCAAAAGGAAAAATTAAGAAAAAAAAAGTAATGGCCTTCTTCCTTCCCACAAATAAAGTTTCAAAAAACAATCCAATATTATTTTAAAATCAAGCTTCTATGTCTTTGCTAAATGCTATATGGCCCTTACCCCCGATTATCTCAGGCTGCACAACAGAATGACCCTACTTGTCTCCCTGCCGACTTGGACCCCTAGCACCTTCACACAAATCAGATTCATCTCCCTAAAACATCTTGCCTATCACCTTATCTTTACTAAATACTTATTTAAAATCCACATCTTACTCTCCCTGAGTGTCCAAGCAGTGGATACCATCGACGATACCCTGCCACACTTTTCCCCTACAAACTCTCTGCTCTAGCCAGGCCCACCATTCGATTTTTACTCTGCCAACTGTGCACATTCTCACTTTTGTGTCTAAGCCCTTGCCGTGACCTCTCCTCCCCGCATTTCTCTGCATTTCCACACCTTGCTCTTCCTGTGAGCCACACAAATGCCGGAGGAAGCCCCTGTAAGCCCCGAGCCTCCCACGACTAATCTCTTTCCCAAACCTTCTAACACTTGTCTTTAGCTGCCACTAGATACATTGCCTCCTGCCTCCATTTGTAGAGTTCTCCCATCTCTTCTCAACCAGCCTTGCAACCCCCAGTACTTACTTAACCCTTCTGTAAATCAAGTCCTTTCCACAGCGTGTCGCAGGGGCTGACCACCCAGTGGTGGCTCTTCCCCTGGTCACCGTACCTGATGTTCCAGAATCTCAAGCCAAGTGCTAAATGTGCGATTACCACCTCCAAATCTATGAAACCCATGGCCACCTCTGCCATGCCACTGCCACCAACCTTCCTTTCTCTTCTCAATTCTGTTTTAAGTGGTTTACTATGCAGCAAGAGTATATACAGTGTGTGTGTGTGTGTGTGTGTGTGTGTGTGTATTAATGTTAACTTTTGAGGGAGAGAGAGTGTGAGCACGAGTGGCAGAGGGGCAGAGAGAGAGGGGGACACAGAATCTGATGCAGGCTCCAGGCTCTGAGCTGTCCCCACAGAGCCCCATGAACCCAAGAACCGTGAGATCAAGACCTAAGCCTTAGTCAGATGCTCAACTGATTGAGCCACCCAGGAGCCTCCAGAGTATACGTCTATAGACTGGATTCTTTATGTGCTTGTTTTAAAACTTAAAAATACACTGGAACACCAATTATTTCTTTGTAGTGAAAAACAATGCCATTAAGTCACTTTGTGTGGGGTCTTCAAGAGGAAAACATGTTCAGTTTTCTCTTACTATGTTACTGGCAAGTCAGAAATGTGCGAAAGAAATACACCTTGGAGCAGCCACCTTTCTTTCCCTCTTTGGGAATAAAATGGTCTCTCAGAGGTTTCTTGTTAATTCACACACAGTTTTCAAAGCTACAAAGTAATAAAGGTGATTATGTAGCCTTCTGGCGGAAGGGCAATTTCGAAAACCTAGTCTTCTAGTTTTTCTTTCTCAGTTACTCATACAAAACACACCAAAACCCTCAGAACTAAAGCACCGGAAGAGACATCCTGAGGTCACCTGGCCTATTCCACAGCTTTCGTCTATACTATGAATCAGGTGGGAATCTGGATCAGGAATCCAGAAACTACAGCCCGCAGACCAAACCCAGCTGCCACCTGTTTTTCATAAAGTTTTATTGGAACACAGCTGTGCCCATTTGTTTATATACAGTCTCCTGCCATTTTCCTGCCCAAAATATTTACTATGTAGCGCTTCACAAAAAAAAATGTAGCTCTACATTATCCAGTTTTGCAGAGCAGGAGGTGCACTATAAAATCCCCAGCAACACATTCCCATGCTTAATTAGTTATTGGTAAGAATTGGTTTTCATCTGGAACCACATTATCTCCTGCTGCAGTTGAAGATTATTTCTTCCAAAAATGTTTAAGGCACATTTCCATCTTCACTTACATGTTACATAAAAGCAAGAAATAGGTCAACACAATTTTTGGCTCCCAAGATTAAAACAAACAAAAAAGGAGCAATTAGTTTCATGATCTCCATTTTTTAAAAAAATTTATTTTTGAGAGAGAGAGAGCGCGCACGTGAGCAAGCAGGGGAGGGCAGAGAGAGAGAGGGAGACACAGAATCTGAAACAGACTCCAGACTCTGAGCTGTCAGCACAGAGCCTGACAAGGGGCTCGAACTCACGGATGGCGAGATCATGACCTGAGAGAAAGTGAGATGCTTAACTGCTTAACTGACTGAGCCACCAGGCACCCCCTGACGAACTCCATTTAAATTAGGAACTTCCTATCTATACCATAATGTAGACAAGCCTAGACTACACAAGCCTGATGTCAAGGGTCAAATATACAAAAGTTCTAGTAAATACAAGAATATCTCGTTTCAAACATCTGAACTTTGCAGAGTAGTCTCTCTGCTTGGAATGACTTCCTCATACATTTCAATTTTCATAGAGTTAATGTTAAAATGTATTTATATGCTTAAAAACTCCCCTGTTAGAACTTCTTATGTACTTCCAAAGTACTTTAGATTCCAGATATTTATATTTGGATTCCCCCTAATTTATTATTAGAATCTTAAAGGTAAGGCCTATATTCTGCTCATGTATATAAACACCCACGGTATCAAACATGATTGTGTACAGTTAATTCTCACTGAATGCTTGTCAAGGAAAAACAAATCCAGCTCTTTAAATGCTTTCCTCAACTCTTCTCACCGTTTAGAGTTTATAGCTCCTTCCTCCAGGCCCTGCACCTTCTCCTGGGAGGCAGCCTTATGTGGTGGTTACAAGCAGAGCTCTGAATTTATAGGACTTAGATTCAAAGCCCATCTGTATTATGTGTCCTTGAACAAGTTATTTAACCTCTGCCTCTCTCACCGCCTGTTTAAATGGGAGAAATACAATCTACTCAGAAGGTTGCTGTAAGAATTAAATGACTTAAAACAATGGTTCTCAAACTTCATGCATCTGGAGGGCTTATGCAACCAGACTGCTGGGCCTCATCCTCAGAAGTTTTGGGTCCAGTGGGGTGACAGTGGGGGGGGGGCGGGGGCGAGGGTATGAAACTGCATTTCTAATAAGCTCCTAGGGGAAGTTAATGCTGGCAGACTACACTTTGAGAACCACTGACTTAAAATATGCCTGCTGTGTATATAGAATAAGTGTTCAGTGAGTGTTAACTAGTCCTGTTGAGCACTCAGCAGACTTGACTATTATGGTGCCCGTGAATGTGGGTCTCCCCTCCTACACTGTAAGCTTCTCCAAGGACAGGACTGTATGTTTTTCATCCACATCCCTAGGACAGGACAGAGCACCCATGATAAAGCAAGACCAGTGGAACACTGACCTAATTTGTCTGCCTCCTACCCAAGATTCCTCCTGGTTGGCAAAGAAAACGGGATTTGTGGAGAAGAAAACTCTCCTACTGGCAACATTCCCAGGGGGTTCACATCAAGCATGACCCATGAGGGTTAGGTCTCATTTCCTGTACTTGGGACCTTTGAAGAGCAAACTCAGAATCAGTAAGCTTTTTACAAGGCTCTTGGGACCAGGTCTGTTCTCAAAAGGGTAGAGAATTTCTATGGGCTTCTGTCAATGATGATAACCTGCCATCACTGCTGTTTAAAATCCTAGGGATGGTCAATTCTTATACAAACAAGAGTTGTATCTGGACACTGCTAAATGGAAATCCTGTCATTCGTTCAAAATTTATAATCATCTGGTTATTATACTTACCTTATTTAGGATTCCCAAATCTTTTAGCTAATAATTCCTTTTAGAATTTGAAACACTCAGTATGAACCTCAGCAGTCTACGACTCCACACACATGGCTTACAAAACTCAGGACACTTGCAATGGTAGGGTTAGGACACAGACACTCCACAATTTTGCAAATGATCCCAACAGCAGTGTTGTGACCCCATGCGCAGACTTTTGGGATCGGGGAAGGTCATTTTTCTAGCTCCCCTAAGTCACTGAAAGCAGTTGGGAACTATTACTGCCTATCGTGTGCAATTCCACTTTGAAGAATCATTCTCTTGACGGTCAAAGAATAGTGTCATCTCCTTGGTCAACATCTTCCCATTGGCCACCAGGAGCAGGCCTCTGCCTTGTCTTCTGGCTCTGAATGCAGGTAACAGGTCAGCTTAGCTGGCCTTCACTCACTTCACAAGCACTCGGTCAGCCGGCATGTGAGTCTTACAGGCTTGTGAAACTTTATTTATCCTGGGTCACGTGTCCTCCTTCCTCTCATGTCCTTGACTTTGTAAAATCTGAGGTCCACTGAAGGCTCACTTTACAGCCACACCAGTTTCTTTCACTTCCTCTCCTTTTCTAATACCTTCTAATGGTAATCCTACAGAACCAGAATTTCACCCACATCTTGAGCCTATTTCCTTTTAAGTATTTCCAGCTATCACATCCTAACTATCACTTCTTTTAATTTGTTGAAATCAGATTGCATAAAGTGCAGGATTGACCGCAGAGCCACTTTCTCCCCCGGTCCCCAATCTAAATCAGGCAGAGCCCAACCCGTATCGTGCTGTATTGTGGCCACTGAGCTTCTTGTCCTGACTGTATGCAAACACCTTCCGATTCCTGGACTCTGATTTAGATGTCCTTCTACCTCTGCTGAATCACCTTCTTTCTTGCCTTCCTAACAAATTTCTTCTAACCTGTCTACACATCCTTTCCTTTCCCTAGTAAGTCATCATAGAGATCCCTTCTTCAAACTGCTTCCCTCCTCCCCCAACCTTCTACGCTGACACAAAGGCCACTACAGCCCTGGCAAACATAACCAGTGATCCTTCCGCCAGAAGGAGAATATGGCCCATACCTGGCAGGTTGCCACAGCAGCGTTCAGATGTTCTGGAATTCAAGGGGAACTCGAGCTCTCTGGTTTCCCCCTGGAAATTTCCCTTTCACCATATCAGACACCAGCAACTCCCAGTCAGTTCTCCCAGCTCATTACAGGCCTCCCAACTGAATCTTCTGGAACGTTACTGCAACCACCTGGCAAGTATTATCCTCCTTGGGCCTCATTGCACATAACCTCAGAAGCTACCAATCAACAATTACCTACATCCTTCCACCAAGTGTGGTCTATGGAGCAGCAGGGGCACTAGCATCACCTGAGCACTGCTGGGAAATACAGATTCTCGGGTTCCATCCCACACCAACGCAGATGAAGCTTAACAAGATCGCCGCCAGGTGAGTCATACCACAGTAAAGTTCAAAAAGCATTCACCTATACTACTTACATACAAAATCACACTTCTGCTACAAATGTTTCTAAGGTCGCAAGTGTCCGACTCCTGATTTGGACTCAGGGCATGATCTCGTGGTTCATGAGTTCCAGCCCCAAATGAGACCCTGTGCCAATAGCACAGACCCTGCTTACGATTCTCTCTCCCCCTTTCTCTCTACCCCTCCTCTGTTCATGCTCTCTCCCCCAAAACAAATAAAACTTAAAAAAAAAATCATAAAATGCCCTTCAAGGTATCAACAAAGGTCCTCCTAAAAAAGGAATATATGGGCAAAATGAGTTTTAAAGATGTTGCTTATTTCATTCTCTCTCCTAAAAGATGAACAAATGCACCTAAGCATATTGAAAATATTAAAGAACTCCTGCAGTAATCCAACATCTCTCAAACACATCTGACCAAGGAATTTTTAAAATGTACTTGTTTTTATATACATCTGTTACCATCTCTAATCACGTTTATTGCAGTACCTTAAAAAAGGGTGACCCAGAGAATAAACACCTCCATTCGAAAGATACGAAGTGTGTACCCTTACTTCTCTGGCTTGTATACCAATGACCTTTAAGTACATATATTAATCAAGTTCAGGTGTGATGTTGCCTCCTCCCTTCACGGTTGGGGAGGTCAAGCAGAGACCAGGCTTGGCCTTAAAGGCAGGATGTTATACAGCCAAGATGAACAAGAAGGGAAAGTGGCCAAACACCAGTTACCAAATAAAGAGGCCTGCGGGGCGCTTGGGTGGCTCAGTCCATTAAGCGTTCGACTTCAGCTCAGGTCATAATCTCGCGGTTGTCAAGTTCGAGCCCCCCACTGGGCTCTGTGCTGACAGCTTGGAGCCTTCTTCAGATTCTGTATCCCCCTCTCTCTGCCTCTCCCCCGCTCCCCTGTGATTCCTCCAAACTTTCTGGACACATTTTGCCTCTTCTCTTTACTATTTTTCACCATCTAAGAGGAAAAAGTCGCATGATTCCTATTTACCTGTATTCTGCTATATGAGATCCAAAAGCAACTTCCAAGTTTTTTGTGTTAACTCTCCTCTTTCAGCATAATTACTGTAAGGGGTATTTATAAGGGGTTCCATTTTTAGAACTCCCTCAGTTTTTACTTTTAATCAAACTTCATCTTAAACACCTACAACTGCACTCTCTCTGCCTTCTATGTAAAATCGGGTAACAGTTATTATCTTCGCTAACTTTATTTTGCTCAGCTAGAGTCAATCACAACCCTAATTTTTGAAGAGCTCCCTTTCAAAGTATGTTAACACTGATAATCTGTTTCTAGATGAAAGATGGAAAGTTAGTAATGTGCCTTACATCCCAAAAGTAGGTGACTGAGGAATGAACTGACACAATGTGTATGAATGATCGAGGGGAGACCTTTTGTCAGGGTGTTTTTGCCACTCAGAAGGATTTTACAATCCTTGCTTATCTAAGCACAACACGCCCCCTCAATTGCCTATGCTCCTATTCCTCCTTTGCCCATCTTTCTTCCCTCCCTTCCTACTCCAGGTACAAGATGAAATATTATGCAGCCATTACAAATTTTTATTTTATTTTATTTATTTAATTTTTTTACTTAGAGAGAGTGTGTGTGTGTGTCTAGAGGGAGAAGGAAAGAGAGAGAGAGGGAGAGAGAGAATATATCCCAAACAGGTGCCATGCTCCCAATGGAGTCCAACACGGGGCTCGATCCCATGATCCTGGGACCATGACATAAGCTTAATGAAAGAGTTGGACACTGAACTGACTGAGCCACCCAGGTGGTCCACAATTACAAACATGTGAAAGAACTTACAATACACGAAAGTATTTTGGTGAAAAGTGAAAAAAAAAAAGTAAAACTGAATAAATAGTATAAGGTCAAATACACTTAAAACCCAAATGGAAAGGAATATACAAATGTATACCCAATAGTAACATAACAGATTACTATCAGTGATAGAATTGTGTTTGTTTTCCCAAAGCTCCCGTTTTGCTATATTCTTTATTACTTTTATAACCAGGGGAAAAAAGCTACTGTAAAAGGTAACACCTCCACTCATACCATTATGTTCCACCTCCAACCCTACAGGGACCAGGTTACACAGATGAAAATGCTGACTCTTTATACATAAAGGATTAAGAACATATCTACAGTCAGAAAGAAATCCAAGCTTAAGTCAGCTCTAATATATTTATGGATTTGGGGAGAGTGAGATAAACCTCTAGGTAAAGAGCCAAGAAGACAAGACAAGGTTAAAGATTCCAGTACGAAGGATGTTTTTACTCATTTCCCCTCTGCTCAAGGACTCCACCATCTCTGCCTCCCCTAAAGAGAGGTGAGCAAGGGGGAGGCCCATGGAGGTGAGTAGAAGGAGGCCTCTATGATAGGAGACAGGGACAGTGAGAGACTGCAGTGGCAGAATCTCAAACAGCACAGCAAGACAAATGGGACCGTCCTCCCGTTTCTAAATACCCTTGGTGGGTCTGCCCAAAGTTCCTATTCTGATAACATCAGTGTTCACAGTGTCTATTTTGTGGCCAATTTGCTCAAGTATTTGGGAACACTTTCTCTTGCCATTAACTTCTGAATACTCAGGACTAACAACATCTAAAAGAAAATTCAGGATGTGAATCCCCCCAAATCAAATATTAGTAATTTGTGGGTTCCCGGTGTTTGGATTTGTCTGTACACAGCCAGGTTAAATATCAGCTTCCAAGGAAAAAATGTGAGATACATCATGCATTATGATATGACAGCAACATTTAATATGTGATATGAAGCCACATGGTCAATGTAGTTTCTAGTAAAATCTAAGCTCCTCTGTCCCAGAGAATAGGTACTACTCTCAGATATGCAAACTGTACGTTAATTTTTTAATTAGCTGTGATCCTCATATATAGAACACTCTTCATCAGAGCCATAAGCAAGAAGTTTAGTTTTGGTCCTGGCCTCATGGTCTGCATTGTCCATCACACTCCTTCCCAAGTCCTCAGGGACACCTCTCCAGTTTGATACAAGCTAGTGTCACTGAGTATTGACTCAGAGCTCAGCACATAGAGACAAAGCTCTCAACCCCTGGTAGGAAAATGGGTTTTAAAGAGCCTTCAGGTGGTTTTTCACATAGATCTTTCACTAAAGGTAAAATTAAATTACAAGGATAGTTATGTTTAAAGCAGTTCCTAAGTTAGAATGAAAACTATTTGAAAACTCATAGATGGCTATAAAATGGAATTAGACCAAAATCTTCGCAAAAGAACACAAAATTAACACTATGAGCTATGCCCCTCTTCAGGGTAGGAGTCCTGCAGACGCTTGCTATTTCTACACCATTTTGAAGTTGATACACTGTGTCCCCTGGAATAAAAGACCAAGACTTCTTTAAAAATAGTTACAGGAACTATGAGTTGACCAAGAACTTTCAAGAAAGAAGGAGTACATTCAGTAGTGAGCAAGTAACCAAGATTTTCCTTCTATTACATCTCAAAAGCCATGAAATAGAAAACATTTGTTTAGAATACTAAAGTATTGTTAAAATCCTAGAGTAAAAGCAGAGTTATAATAAAGCTTTTCTACTCTCTGGCATTAAACTCATATATGATTCTGGAGATTCATTGCACAGCAATGTGAATGTGCTTAACACTACTGAATACTTAAAAAAGGTTAAGACGCTTCATGTTATGTGTATTTTACCACAATTAAATATTTTAAAACGTTAAGCCATATTTGACAGATTCTAAAATTCCAAATTTACTTAAAACTAATCATCTCCAAAATGAAGTACATAAACACATAACAAAAGCCATACTATCCAGGTCGATGGTTCTCTTCCAGGTCACTCTGGCTTTGCCTGCACCCCCCATGCCACGTGGAGGTTTAGCCTTGTCAAACCTAAGTCTTAATTTCAATGATGGTTTAAATGGCAACGTTGGAAATGTAATCACAAGCAAAGGAAGCTCCAGGAGTTAATTAACGCAAGTGTATGCCCATGTTTTTTTCTTACAATTATATTTAAATACAGCACAGGAGTCATATTAGTAAAGCCTCACACATGAAGGTAAAAATGAGAACCGTTCCACCCACAGAGTACAGAACTTTGCTCTTTCCTGGCGAAGCTCACCCACATCTCTGTAGTCAACATTCAACGCTATCAAAAGGTGTTCAAAAGGCGATCCCCCCATTTCTCATTACTGGCTATATTTGACACACACGGAGAAACTTATTTTGAAAGCTCTTCGATTACAAATTAATGCCGTGACTCATGGCAGGCAATTCCTTTCACGTAGCTCTCACCGAATGCATCACAAGCTGGACAACAAATGCCTCGACACAACCACAGTCCTATTAAGCATCAGGTGATTCATTAAATCTTGAACCACCTTCTCTCTGGCTTTCCCACACTCTTCTATGCCTGTGGGAGCAACCAACCCACTTCAAGGAGAGTAGAGACACAAGTGGAAGAGGCTGTGACTGGTTTTTCAGACCACCGCCTTTCAAACTGTTTTGACTGCCACCCATATATGTATATGTGTGTACAACTGAAACAAAACGCTTTTATTCACTCTCTTATACTGCCTGCCAAAGCAGATAAACTCTGAGCCTGTTATTTTATATACATTCATTAGAAATATTAATGTATGTTTTGTATACATTCATAAGAAATATGATGATTCTACAATTCTCATGTTAAGTTGCCAGTGAAAAAACCTGCACTTTTTTTAGCCACTTGAATCTTCAAACTATTCAGCAGATAAATACTTAAGTACTTACATATTTATATATTCAAAATCAGGCCGAACTGCAGACTATATACCCAGATATTACATGTGTGTTTATGTGGAGACAGAGAAAGAGACTAACCAACTAACCTTGGAGCCCCAAACAGCATATTCAACACACAAGATACATTAAGTCATTTATTTTTTTAAAGTAAAGCTTCTCTATAACCAATAAATATTACAAGTTAGTTCTCTATAAGCAGACCATACTCTAACACTCTTTTTTTAATGTTTATTTATTTATTTTGAGACAGTGAGAGGGAGTGAGCATGAGTGGAGGAGGGGCAGAGAGAGAAAGACAGAGTGAGAGGGAGGGAGAGAGAAGGAGAATCCTAATCAGGCTCCACACAGTCTTCGCAGAGCCTGATTCAGGGCTCGAACTCACAAACCGTGAGATCATGACCTTAATTGAAATGAAGAGTCAGAAGATTAACTGACTGAGCCACGCAGGTGCCCCTGGAATAAACCAACACTCTTAACTTCTTACTTAAGGGAAAGACTATTTCAACAAAAGAACGGATAATGTAATTTTCTTTGCACCAAACTGAAAAGGGAAAACAATATGTATTGTAGACATCCGTTCTTTTAAAAACAATTATTAGTATTATCAATATTAAATAATAAATAACAAGGTCAATTGCTGAATATTACTATGCTTAAATATTAATGTAACATTTTTAAAAGGAGGGCTGTAAAAACCTTCATAGAGGTAGGATGGTTTATCTTCTATAAGAGCTTCCATTTTGGCTGTTTCTCATTTAACAAAATAACACAAGGAAAGACTAAAGCAGATATTAATAATCATGAAAACATAGTATCAAAAAGAAAAGGCAAAGTGGTAGAAAAAATTTACTATACTATCTATTCCTAACGGTAGTAAAGTAAAACTAAAGTCCCACAGGTACAGACTATGATCGTTACGTCTTCTGTTGTGAATAATGTTCCAGAATCGAGTTTCTGAGGGAACCACAAAGAATCGAAGCAAAGCCCTGAACAAAGGCTGGCAATTTGTGATAAGGGAAGAGCCAGTCGGAGCAAAGAACAGGTTGTGGGCATGGAAGGAAAGTCTGTAACCTAGAGAGCAACCTGGCATTATGTTTAGCAGTTAAATGCCAATACATATACACGTACACACACATTCCATTAAAAATACTTATCAGACATTCATATATGTTTATTATTTATCAGTCACCGTTTCAAGCACTTTTTACAAACATTAATACATTTATTACTCATAACTATCCTTGGGAGCACAGAATGGTGATGTAACTTGCCTGCAGTCATTCAGTTGGTGAGTGGCAGAGAAACCAGCCTGGTTGGATTCAATGCTTTTCATCCTTACATCCATGGCTTCTCTATAAATGTCTTGGGGCCCTGCCGCTTTTGAAACCTACCTCTCCAGTCTTCCAATAATTCTGCAGGCAGACCAGCACTCCAACATCCTTCTAGTAATTTCAGGGTTGGTTTCTCTTGTTTGCAATCAAGACCCTTGACTGACTCAGCCCCAAATCCAGTTATAGAGACAAGCTTATGTGAACACAAAAGCCTTCACTGTACTCTGGCCCACTAACAAGTCAATTACCTGAGGAACACGGAAGGGGGCGGGGTGCACATTTGTCATGTAAATGAGCCAAATCCTCACCTTACAGGGTAGGAAGCGACAGCCTTGGTGAAATTCAGGAAAGGGAGAAACAGGGGTGTTTGTTATTGTCAATTTTAAGCAGAAGGAGGTGCATTTCATGTGTAGAGCTACAGACCTTCACAATTCTCTGCCTGAGTCCACAGTGAAAAGCAGCTGTGAGTATCTTCGGGCCACAATTCCCTGGGCTTCACACACAGAAACTTAAGAACTGGAAGAAGTCAGGACTGATTAAAGGAGACAAACACTCCCCTTTATATCCAGTCAGCTGCCTCTCTCCCCGCATGGACTATCATCTTCGCCTTATCTCCCCCGCCTAACCCAAGGTTGGGTGTGAGGGCAGCTGGCACAAAGCTCTTCTGGCTTTGAAGGCGGAGCCCTGGCACTGAGCAGATGCAGCCTAAGGACAAGGTGTTGGGGGGGAGGGAACGTGGCAGGGGGACATCTTTCCATTTGCCCAGAGGCCATAAGGCAGCACCTGCTCTGACAGGACCACGAGAATGGGAGCAGACTGCCATTCAGATCTTCCCTGAACCAACCACCAAACTTCAAAAAATGTCCTAAAGACAAATACTATCCTTTGTCGTTGAAAAAGCATCCCCCCTTGGGGCGCCTGGGTGGCGCGGTCGGTTAAGCGTCCGACTTCAGCCAGGTCACGATCTCGAGGACCGGGAGTTCGAGCCCCGCGTCGGGCTCTGGGCTGATGGCTCAGAGCCTGGAGCCTGTTTCCGATTCTGTGTCTCCCTCTCTCTCTGCCCCTCCCCCGTTCATGCTCTCTCTCTCTGTCCCAAAAATAAATAAACGTTGAAAAAAAAATTTAAAAAAAAAAAAAAAAAAGAAAAAGCATCCCCTTTCTTTCTTTTTCCTCTACAGAAGGTCACTTACCTACACAGAGACAATTTTTCATCCAAGCAGGCCAGCGTGCATGTATGCTCTCTTTTCCTCCCTCTCTTAACTTCTGAAATAAGAGTCTTGGGAACCTAAGAGATCTTATGTATAGAATACAGATACACGTTGGTCATATTTCTGACAGAGTTCTATTCCTCTCGAAACCAGGAATTTATTTTGAATTCTTGCTGATTTTAGCTGCCCATGAAAACAGAAAGGAAATCACTAGATCCTAGCCCCTGTCCTCCCCACTCTTAGACTTCTCATCCCCAAACCTCTGTGTTATGTCAGGCTCTAGCCTCTGTCACCTGGCCTACAGCCCCCTACATGGCTCCCCTGCCTTCAACCTCTCCTTCCTCCATTCTGCACACCACCCACTTCCACTGATCTCTCTGAAGAAATGCTTTTATCAACTGAAAGTGACTGCCACCTTCTATCTATTAGATCGTGTCTACCGATAGTCTCTACTTAATTCTGTCCCCAAAACCCACACGTGTATTGTATGAAGTAGTTCACAAACGTTAACGTGAGGCACCCATAAGGACAAGGCAGTTTTCTATAAAACTTTATTTATTTATGATGAGCAGTCCTTTAGTAGAGGGTTGTGTCATTTTTTTCTTTTGTGTTAAAATGTCTTTCTCTTACAAAATGTAAGACCTATTGAATTTTCTTGTGCCCTTACTTGGCAAAATGAAAGTATGAAGTCATAAGTTAGTTCTCAATTTTTATTTTATTTAAAAAAAAAATTTTTAAATGTTCACCTACTTTTGAGAGAGAGAGAGACAGACAGACAGACAGACAGACAGAGTGTGAGCAAGAGAGAGGCAGAGAGAGAGGGAGACACAGAATCCGAAGCAGGCTCCAGGCTCCAAGCTGTCAGTACAGAGCCCGATGTAGGACTCGAACCCATGAACCACAAGATCATGACCTCAGCTGGAGTCAGACGCTTAACCAACTGAGCCACCCAGGTGGCTTATTTTATTTCTTTAGAGGTCAATCTTTGTGACATTTTACTTGTTCTTAATTTGCTTTATTTGACTACATTTGACACACAATGCACATTAGTTTCAAGTGTGCAACATACTGATTTTCTCTATACCTTACACTAGGCTTACCATTCTTTTAAAAAAAAATTTTTTTTACAAGGAAATTAAACACAAAGTCTTGAAACCTTTATAGTATAGAGGTTTCCCTGAACATTTTCCATTGCTGATAACAAGGTTAATACAAAGACAAACTCAAGATCACCTATCATCTTCCCTCAATTTATAAGTCCAACCCTTTAAGCCTGCACCTGGCTCGGGCCAGACATATTCCTCAATGTCCCAATCACATGCCATGCTCCCTTCTGCCCTGACTTGTCCTACTCTCTTCCCTACCTATTATTCTTGCTAACTAGTTAATCCTCAAATCCTACCTCTACCAAGTAGTTTCCTTAAATCTTGCTAATCAAGCTCAATCTCCTTTCTCCTCATAGTATATATCATCTAAACCAATTATTCTCAAATGAGCCATCACGACACCTTTTACTTAGTTGCTATGTGCCACGAGAACTTTATTATTAGTAAGAGACGTACTTAGGCTTATGAATAATTTTTTTTTTAATCAAAGCACATTGGTTTTCCCAATATACTTTCCTGAGTGGGTGAACCAAAGGTGAAAAGCAACCTCATGTATAGCTTGGTGGGATTCCTATGAGAAAAACAATCCAGCATTTGTTGACCAAGAATTCAACATACTGCTGGAATGGTCAAGCAGATGAGCACCACCATCACGCGTCATGTGTCTCATGACAGAAGAAACATCTGAGAGCCACTGGACTCAACCAAGCAACATCATGGAAAAGCTACTTATGAAAGTTCATGACACAGACAAATCTTACGTCCTGGCATGTCACACTTAAAAACAGTAACCTTCTTGAGTTCAGGATTCCCATTCAATATCTACATTATTAGGCACTCCAAATCTTGCTAAATTTAATTAAATATTACAAGCAGAATCAAACAAGTTTCTCCACCAAACTATGAGCTCCTTAAATGAGCCTTGCTCTTGCTCCCTAGGGAAAGGTAGCTGGCACATTATAAAATTGAATTTAAAAGTGCTCATGGTTTACAGGAGGAAATTCATGTAAGTACAGGAGGAAATTCGTGAACAGTTGAGAGGAGCTCTAATGGAAACCCCCACCATGCATTTAACCAGTATTATTGAGAACCTACTATGCTCCAGGCAGTAGTCTGATCGAAAATACAACCGTGTATGAAACAGGCAATAATCCTTGCCCTCGGGTAGCTTACATACTTGCGGAGGAAGATTACCATAGACAAAACAAATAAGCTAATTGTCAATTATTTATGTTATAAGGTGGAATAGGAAGGGGACATGGGAAGGGGACAGATGCTGCAATTCTAAATAGGGTGGCCAAGGGGCTTCAAGAGAATGGTCTTTGAGCAAAGACTTGAAGCAGGTGAATGGTTATCTGAAGAAAAGTGGGTTCAGACAGAGAAACCTGCAGGTGCAAAGGCCTTGAGGTGGGGGCTGCCCGGTGTGATGGAGGATCCCCAAGAAGACCAGGAGGCCTAATGCAGTGAAGGAGGGTAAGAATTCGACTTTCTGAAGATCCGAGGATGAGATTCTTCTTTTGTCTATGAAGCAAACTCTTTGCACTCTTAACACACCACTCACATTTATCTCTAATGTAAAATATGTCAGAATCTCTAGGCAAATCAAAGTACTGTATATGCAACCTCTGTTGCCTAATAACTAACCTTGTTAGTTGACACTTGCCTTTATTCCTTTCACACCATGACGGCAAGTTTAATGTTTGACATCAAAGAACTGTCAGCAGCATAATTGCTCAGTAAAAGAAGTTTTTGTTAAGTCTTCATTGCAAGGATACCTTTGTGTTGCATTTCATATGAACTAGCAGATCTATTCTACTGCTGACGGCTTTCATTTCTTCTTTGAGGTTCTTACAGAAAAAGAAAGTCTATTTCCTAGCGCTGTATCCCAAATAATTAGTTTAGATGTTATACAGCACATAAAATAAAATCAGAAGCCGCCCTTACCAAGGCAATGTAGATCTAAACCTGGCAAGTGACAAACCCCAGCCCTTACGTCACCTCCACTCTGAAGTTTTCCTCTCATCTCCAGGCTCAGGGAGGTGGGTTCTCTCCCTTTGTGTCCCCAGGGTGATTTCTGTTCTATCATAGCAGTTATGATGCTATGATATTTTATAATTTGTCCAGTTCTGTAAAACTAGATTATAATACTATTAACATGTTTATCTCCCTTGCTGGACTTAAGACTGGGATCATGGCTGTATTCACTTCTGTATTCTCAGCTTCTGATGTCCAAGGTAGATGTTACTAATATTGACTCTTCTCTTCTTCTTCAAAGCTCCCAGGAAGAGGATACTTCCCCAGGAAGCAGTAGGACTTGCTCTGGCCAATGCAATATGAGCAGAAGTCACTTCAGGTGGAAGCACTTAAATGCCCATGTGAAATTTCCCACTCTTTCCTCACATGTTGTAGTCACTGTGGAGGGTGATGACATAGAAATGTCCTAAGATGGAAGCAGGGCCACCACACAGAGGACAGCTATGCTGAAGAGCGCCCAGACACAAGAGGGTCTTTTTTTTTTTAATTTTTTAAAATCTTTTTTAAATTTATTTTGAGAGAGAGACAGAGTGTGACCAGGGGAGGGGCAGAGAGAGGGAGACACAGGATCCGAAGCAGGCTCCAGGCTCTGAGCTGTCAGCACAGAGCCTGACACGGGGCTCGAACTCACGAACTGTGAGACCAAGACCTGGGCCGAAGTCGGACCCTTAACTGACTGAGCCACCCAGGCACCCCAAGAGGGTCTTTTTGTAAGCAAGAAATAAACTCGGTTGTGTGAAGCCACACAGATTTTGGTGTATTTTTGTTACTGAGGCAAAATCTAGATCATCCTGACTGACACATCAGATAGTTCTGTATAACGCAGATTTTTAGAAGGAAGAAAAGTACCAGGAAATGCACAGTGGGGATGACAGCACTGGGTGGCAGTCTGGGATGGGATGAGCAGGTGCTACGTTACAAGAAGCTGCCTGCAGTGAAAGAACAATTAACAAAATCATTAATCCACTATACTTTGTCTTCTGTCTAGCCATGTACTCCCAAAGCTAATTGCTTACATAGAAGCTTCTACAATTTAAAAAATTTTCTTAATGTTTATTTATATTTGAGACAGAGAGAGAGAGAGAGAGAGAGAGAGAGAGAGAGAGAGAGAGAGACCGAGCACGAGTGCATAGGGAGGTGGGGGGCAGAGAAAGAGGGAGACAGAATCTGAAGTAGGCTCTGGGCTCTGAGCTGTCAGCACAGAGCCCAATGTGGGGATCAAACTCAACAAGCTATGAGATCATGCCCTGAGCTGAAGTCGGACACTTAACTGACTGAGCCACTCAGGCGCCCAGAAGCTTCTACATTTATGACATTTATGACAGAAATGAAACTGATACTGAATTTCACAACCTTACTTCTTACCAGACCAATACCTTCTCATATACATCTGTCGACTAAACCAGAAGTCCCTATTTAAAGGATGTAGTTTTGAAAATGTAATGCTAATCAGCAATCAGTACAGTTACAAATTCTTCATCCCATAATGTATACCAGTTAGATAGTGGTTACATTGCAAAAGTTCTACTTCTTTTGGGGTGGGGAGGTTGGGGAGAGGAGAGAAGGAGTAAAGGAAGGAGGAGGAGGGAATAAATCCTGTAAATCATCTAAAAAAAATGTCAAAGGAGGTTGTATGAGGGCTTCCTCGAGAGTTTTAACATAATTCTCTTCAACATGCAAAAGTGGGCTGAATCACCCCAAGTCCTGAGAAGAGCACCCTCTTCCATAGGAAAGAGCCCTCAGCTGAAGCCAGGTAAACAGTAAAGGATGAAGAAACAGGGCTGTGCAATGAAGCAAGGAAAGCAAACAATAGGATGAGCTGGTTCATAGAAGACGTTCTGGGCAAACAGCCCACCCGCAAAGCCTTAAAGGAACAAAGGTTGGGAGGGGAGGAGAAGAAGAAGCCACGGATGGTAAAGCCAAAGGAAACCAGACCCAAAGGATGGCTCATTCCAAGGGAAGTGAGTAAGGAGATGAGTCTTCAAAAAACCAGGAGAAAGGCTAACCAGAGATTTCTTGGGGCCAACCGAGAGGAGAAGATACTAAGAAAAGGTAACGCTCCTTCCCCAGTGAGGGGGATTGGGCAGACTCAGGCTCTAGACTGAGGTGGAAACAAGTGTTGGGGACTAGAAAGCCTGCCTGACTGGGCCCCAGCCAGCCCACTCCTCCACACTGAGCTCCTCTCTGCTCCCTAAACAGGATCTGAACTCCCTCACCAGGGTCATTTGCACTAGAACCCCTCTTACTCCCGCTGGTCAGTTTGCACTAACAGGTGAACCAGGTAAGGCTCATACACTTCCACTTCTGGGCAGCCCCCACCTAGGGCTCCATCCCTTTCCTGGAATAGCAGGGTTCCCCTCCCCTGTGCTCAGCCACCAAGCCGCCAGAAAGGAGGGGAAATTGAGTAAAGACAAAGGGCTCATATGCCTTGAATCTGTGCCACAGTAGGTAACATGGGATGATTCATCATGATTTGCCCCAATTATAAGAGGTCACAGCCTGACTCCATCACATACCCATGTTTTCCAACACGTAAATATATGAAAACCCAGAAAGAGAGGGGAAAAGTTCTAGAGTTAATTTTGCTTCAAAGAGAAATGTTTTTTTTTTACTTCCTAAAAAAATGTTAACGATAGAAAATTTGACATCAAGGACCTGTTTTGTCTCTAAATGTTTCATTTATTAAGACAAAGTATTTAGACATTAGTAGCACTCAACCTGTACTACCCCAAAACTATCTATCTATAGGGTATGAAACATTTTTATCCTGAGGATAACATCTCGGTATAAAAGAACTGATAAACACACAGAATTGGTACGAGTTTGTATTGTAGTCCTGCTTCATGGTGAGGTGACTGTAGAAGACGACTTGGCTGAACACCAAAACCAGGAAAAATGGTTTTTATCTTATTGACACACCCACCCCTGGATCCCATGGGCACAGGAACTGAAGGTGTAATTATTCTATTCAACTGTTTGTTACTTTGTGAATGTAGTGTTCCCAGGCATTTCAGAACACGTTCAATATACTGCAACAAAATTAACCAAGATCAAAGTACCACATAAAGGTCTTATAACTCCTATGTATAGACTAGCAATGCTAAGAGTGTCTGGGAAAAAGGCAAGCACGGGGCGAGGTGTGGGGGGGGGGGGGGGGCGGATCCCAAAAAGAAAACTAAGGCAACTGTAGAGAAGGGATGCAAATCCCTCATGTAAAAGCTTCTCTGATTATGAACCCTGGTCATCCAAGTTTGTGCATAGGAATGATGCAGGAATGGCACTCAGTCACATTCTAGCATAATTTCTAGCTTCATACCAGGGACCTCTCAGGACCTTTTGTTAATCCCAGCATCACCTTAGAGGCCAGGCCCTGTCCCTGCCCTCCTTAGTCTCATCTTCCACCTAAACTTCAGGGGCTAGGCTGGATTCCTTGCCTCGGCTACTGCCAATGTCCACTCCACTCATGAAATTCTTCTCATCAGGACTATATCTTCTACTGTCACTCTTCCCAACACTGCCTTTCCTTGGCCTCCTATAGCAGTCAAGGGTCCTCTCAGAAAAGAGCCTATCAAAGATATGCAAGAAAGATTCAGAGACCCAAGAGGAGATGCTGCAGCACATAGGAGCTAGTAATGACAAGCCTTTAAAAGCCACAAGTGGGTGAGTCTAGGAAAAGACACAGGTACCACAAACTCTTTATGTTTCAAATATTCATCACTTCTTTTTGAACTGCCACTCTATAGAAACCAATAAGGGGCAGTTCCCAAAATTATTAATTCAATAAAATTCTCATAGTCATGGTCCTCCATCTTGATTTATCCTTCTATCATGGCGGTGACAAACAGGAAACCAGGTAGACTCCTGCCTCAGTAATTTTATGATTTTGAAGGTCACCAAACTTGTGCGGCCTTTAGACCAGTGCTACTAAGTGTGGCCCATGGACCAGCAGCATCACCTGGAACTCAACAGAAATGCAGATTCTTGGGCCTCACCTGTAAGCTACTGAACAAAGTCTCTGAGTGTGGGGACCCTGGAATCTGTGTTTTCACAAGCCCTCCAGGGATCCTCAAGTATGCTAAAATTTTACAAGTCTTTTAGTTTTAGGGAGCTAAAGATAAGGACCTTAGGAAATGCACAGATAATCTAACTAAGACCCTTGGACTAACCAGGAGTCCAGGATATAGAGCCCCTCACTCTTTTAACTTCTTTACTATGACCTTCATTAAGACAGCAATGTTTGAGCCTCAGTTCTTCCACTTAATGGCCATCAATATGACCAGTAAGACCTCTTTCAGTTTTTCAAAGGGATTTTCAAAGGGACCTTGGACTCCCTCAGATCTGTCACTTCAGACAATGATGATGATGTTGACGATGATGATGGCAATGACAACAGAAGCAGCTATTTCTCTGCCTAACTCCCTCTGTCTTAATAGCCTTCACATATTAATTTACTTAGTCTCACCACCCTATCTTTGCTTCACAGATGGTGAGATTGTGGTATATAAAAAAACTCCGTAACTTGCCTTCAAATCTATATAAGAAAAAAATACTTTATTCCAGAGTTATGAAAACATTAAAATACGAATGTATGCGAAAGTACTTTGTAAATGTAAATCATTCTGTAAAAGACAGCAGAGTGAACAGCCAACTACTAATGAACTGAATTTTTTTTTTTTTAGCTCAAAACTCATGAGATACTCAAGGTAGATTAAAATATGACTAGGCTGCTTTTTTTAAAAGGAGTTATGTGCCAAGAGGAATAGGAAATTTGAATGCGTCAATGGGCGCTATTTGAATATTTGTGATAAATTTAAAATAGTAGAGGAAAATAAATATTGATGTCAATTTGAGGCGAAGAAACAGCTTTCAGTGAGAATAAGAAATAGCAACAAACCTCTTATCTAAAAGTAGATAAGGCTACCGGGTAAGATCTCCCAGGACACAAAGGGCTGGCTGTCAAGTTCTCTTCTGACACCTCTCACAGAATTCTGTTTATGGCCAAATAATTTAATCTTCTAGAAATAGATTTATAGATATGTTCTTTCTACTCTTTTCATATGACAGATTCTTAATTTAATCAGATTCTTCCTGCAGTTCAAATGCTCTTTCTACTAATGCATTATCTTCCCCCTCAACAACTCAAGGGATGTGGTGAATATTAATGACCCCTCTTTCCATTTGTCTAAGATAAGTCCCAAAGTGCTCCAGGGTTGAGGCTGCATCTCAAGAGAGAAAGACCACTTCTCAGACCTTGGGGACACAAGGAGCAAGAAATGAAAATCGGACCTCTATCCCACTATCGCTTCTCATGACAGAGCAACGGTATTAGGGATAGAGACTCGGAAAGGTTATTTGTTATTCCATGTCACACAGTTGCTAAGTGACAAACATATAGAAAAATATTTACTGTATTACAGCCAAATTCTGTTTTTTTAATTTATTTTTGAGAAAGAGAGAAAGTACAAGTGGGGAACAGAGAGAGAGGGAAAGAGAGAGAATCCCAAGCAGGCTCCACACTGTCAGTGTGAAGCCAGATGCAGGGCTCAAACCCACTAACTCTGAGATCATAACCAGAGCCAAAGATGGACTCTTAACTGACTGATCCACCCAGATGCCCCCAAATTCTATTTTAATAGATTGAAACAGGCATAATACTTGCCCTAATTTCTAAAAGGTATCATCACACATCTTCCCTACTTTTTCTACAAAAGATTTCATACCTATATATAAATTCACAGCACAAAATCATTTGTGGTGTTTGTTCATTACAGTCAACATTTAGAGTGTTAGACCAAACAGCAGTGATAAGCTGTTCACTTCCCGCAATAGTAACACGCAAGAGTAAGACAAATTTACAGTCAGCACCAAAGGTGTAAGTGTTGGGCAATCACAAGTATTTGCATGTACACCTCAGAACAGCTGCAGGTAAATGATTTGACAAGGTCAAATTCAACTGGATGACAAGGCCACCAATGGGGCTGGAGTTTAAGCTGCCAGACCAGTTAGGAAAAAAATACGGGAAGACAACCATCTGGATTGCAGAAGCCCTCTTTTCAGAACTCTTCAATTTAGTAAAGGTTTTTCTCCATGGATAACACAAATAGCGCACAATGAAAGCATGTTGTAAGGGAGAAGCCAATGTCTCATGAACAAAGCAGACAAAATTTTAAGTTTAACTGACTCACAGAAGGTAAAATCAGCCAACTCTCTACACAAAGTAGTGACAAAGACAAGTCTACATCTACGATCATTTGGGTATATTCATAGTTTTTAGTTAAAAAAAATAAATTTATATAAGATTAACTTTTAAATCTTACTGTTAAAAAACCTGTGAAGAAACCAATAAATTATATCATAAATTATATATCTGATTATATAATATAAACATTGTATACAATAAATTATAAATTGAATTTAAATATAATTTAAATTATACATTAAATTTAAATGCAATTTTAAAATAAGTTATATAACATTATATATGATGAATTATATATAATCATGCATAATATAAACTTATGTTTATGTTGCTATATAAATTATATAAATTATGTATAATATACAATATAAAATATACATATATGTAAAATTTCACATAGAAGAATGTCAGTTTCTTCAATCTTCAACATTACTCTGAGGCTATTCATGCTTTTTGTAGGAAAATTTTGAATTTATTCTCCTCTGACATTTAAATTGTTACCCAAGCAATATCAGTGTTCATATAAATTGTTAATATAATCTTAACTCACATTTTTCACACTTCATAAATAGACATGGTTGTGTTTATATGCACTGTTTTAAAGCTGTGATTTACTTTGATATTTCTACAAATAAACTATGAAGCTATATTTAAAAACTAAAACATAACTTACTATAGTTCCTTTATTCTAAGGTACCACAATTTTAAGACATATCATCAATTTAATAATAGCTTTACAGGGGAAAAGAAAAATCCCACTAAATGATCACATCAACTTTAATACACATCCCTATTTCTAAAGCCTTCAAACAAAAAAAGAGAGACTGTAATTAAGACAATAAATTATTTTATTTAGCGAGAGGACACAGCTGAATAGGTAGACCTCATAATATGGAGCCTGACTTCCTTGGTTCAAATCTTGGCTCCTCCACTCCTTGGGTGACCTCAGGCATCTTCCTTAGCCTCTCTGCACCTCATTTTGGGGAGTAGCAAAATCAATACCTTTGTGCCTCTCTGTTCCCCTCTTGGGGAAAAAACAAGACAAGGAGAGTGATCTGCCACACGTGTTGTTATGAGGATTAAATGGGTTAATGGTCTTAAAGTACTCCGAATAATCCCAACACCAAAAATGTGATAGGATTTGTTCAACAAAAATAGGTTATCACCACCACCACCACCTACCAGGGATCACTAAAGCATTTGCTACATTCACAGACAAATAATTTCTAATTCAACACTCCGAAAAAATACATTAATTCAAGGAACTATTCAACTGACAACTGAATGAGGGCTTGATGCTATGCTAAAATGTTTAAAAGGAGTAAAGATAAAAACTAAAATAAGAGAACCATGGTTGTACCCTCCAGAACACAGAGTAGGGAAGGGCTTTTTAGAGGGTCTGTGGACCAGGCTTCAAAATATCCATAAGCCCTCTGAAATGAGATGCAAAAATTACATCTGCATATGCATTTTTCTGGGGTGCATCCTTTGATTCTTAAAAAGGTCTGGAATTAAAAAAAAATTAAATATCAAAAGGTAAATATATCTAAGTTTAATTTTATTAATACATTTGTGTATTCTCAATGATTTTATTCAATTGTAAATGGATTCAGTTACTTTAACAGGTATGCATACTTCTCACTTCTTGAAGTATGTTAAATAGCAAACAAGTTGCCATCAGGAACCCAAGTCCTGAGTTACAACAAACTCCTCCTTTTCTTATCTTCTAGAAACACCAGAAAAGGAAACTGCTTGCTTTATAAATGTCCAAGTGCGTTTGTACTATGGAGCTAGTCGGGCTTCCAAACCACCTGGGAAAACAACGGCTTCTGGGATGAGTCATGCCAAACCTTCTTTCTTGTACAATGGCTGGTATTGCTGGGAGATGAGGAAGAGCTGCTACCAAGCCATTGTCAACCTTGTGAATAATTAAAGACTGATCCTGGAAGCCATTACTGAAGACGCCGGAAAGAAAATGAGCTATGTTTTGTCCTGACTTGAAATGTCCTATACATCTACAGTTTCAATATACCACAGGCTATAATTATGTCAAAATCTTAGACAACATGGCATTGAGGAAAGGCCGTAGATTTTGGAATCAGACAATCTTGGGTTCCATTCTGCCTCTACTACTTTCTAGCTGAGTGGCCATGGGAAAGTTACTTAACCTCTCTGGACTATAGTTTCCTCATAGGTGAAAACACTTCCTCCCTTTAAGAGACTATTGAAGTTTAATCTGATAAAGATGTGCCAGTATTCACAGCGGTGTCTGCAGACCATCCCTTTTCCACATCCATTTATGAATAATTTATCACAATAACAACTCAACACAAAAAATTAAGTCATTGATTTCAACTATTTTGCTTTTGCATGAAACTTTCTAACTTCTCACAAACTACTTCCAGATTGCATACCATTACTGGGATTATCAGTGTTCCTAATAAAGGTTGTTATGCAACATTAAGGCAAAAAAAAAAAAAAAATCACAAGTACTCAAAGTCATCACCAGTGACTTATCTCCCACCTTTCCATCTATTTTCAGCTACACAAGTTACCAATTACTGCCAAGTCAATTTAAGAAACAGTACAAACGTGAAGCTGAGGATATTTTGTTATGGTACCAGTATTTAGATAACACCTAAGATATTCACTAAATGTTAGGATATCCTGTTTTTAAAAAACATGGAATCTGACATTGCATGCGAAAGCAAAGAATTTTTGTTACTAGACTCCTATAAATGTCTATGAATGTCAATTTGTCCAGAATAAGCATCCGGCTGGGGAAGGAAAAATTTAAGTTCCAACATACCCCAAATTTTCCATACATTGTCTCTATTCTCTGAAAACCTGGTCCATGATACGCATCATTCTAGAGGAAGAACAGAGGCTTGGAGAGCTCCAAAAATAACTCACGGAAGGCTACAAAATGATGGCACTGAAATCCAAACCCAGCTTCTGAAGCCATTGCGCATGTTCTTTCCCTGGGATCTAATTTTGCAACCGAAGCCAATGCCAGGGGTCAGAGGAGAGAGAAAGGAAGTAAATAGGGCATTAACTTGCCATTGAGGTCCTTTACTAGAATTTACATGAAATTCAAGTAGAATAAATGAATCTATAATTTCTTTTTTTTTTTCATTTTTAGAGGTGGCATTTGTGGAGTTTCACTTTATTTGTAGCCATGTCCACACTGTTTTATATTACCAAGGTTCGAGCTGTAAGAAGTCAATGTTTCTCAAATAAGATCATCAAATGTCCCTCCTATCTGATCTGACTCACCTTCCCTGGAAAATGCATGCCTTCCTTAATGGCCCTTATCTCTGACAGGCTACCATAAGCAGATAAGAAAAGAGTAAGCGAGCGAATTCACAAATTTTTGTATTGGCCTTGATCAAGGTGGGCCTGGGTGATTTTTGCTTATGACACACTGAACACTACTTTTAATTCTAGTCAATATTCGTAGCCATTCAACAATATTTCCCCTCCCTTCCTGCCCCCACACCCAGTACGTCTATCACAAGCCTCAGAGTGCTCAAAGAAAGAAAGATTAACGGCTGGCATTATCAACAGCATTTACTGACCACTCTCCGAGTTGTAAGGTAATATCAACAGGTACTGTAGGCTAATTAGTTTAGACTAAAATAGACCCTTTGTCCTCAGTGCATTTGAGGAAAACCAGAGAGACAATTCAGAGCAGGGACTATGGAACCAGACTGGCTAGGTTCAAACCTCCTTCAGCCCCCACATTCTTGGGCAAGTTACATCTATGTTCCAGTTTCCTCATCTGTAGAATGCAAACAATAGCAGCTAACTCACAGGCTTGTTATGAGGATTGAAGTTTGTATCAGAACATGCACGGCACATAATTAAGTGCTATGAAGTGTCAGCCACTGATTTTAATTTAAATACAAAGAACAAATTAAAATTACATGCTTTGCCTGTAAGGTGTGTGTACAAAAGGACTATAATTCAGGCATACTGGTACAACTTGAAGCAGTACATGTTTCTCAGTCAACAAGGTCTTATTTCCAGCAGAGGAGGGTGTTAAATCACACCTAAAACACCCCAGCTTGGACAAAGGAAATGGGCTACCTTGTTCCTTTTTTGAGAGGGAATCATCTGGGTCGAGATTCCAAATGAAAAGAGAACCTCATGCAGAGAGCCACTAGCTGTTCTTCCACTTTCCCAAGTTTCAAGAGCACCTGCCATGCCACAGGGACTCCGCCTGAGTGAGAAGAAATCAGCGGAGAGAAGTCTAATAATCCGAAGGCCGACTGTCACTGTTTGGTGAACAGTCAATTTGGCACAATTGGTGAATCATTCTGCCTGCTGTAAATGAAACAGATTCCGAGGAGATGAAAGAGGTAGAACGCTGCAGAAAAGATCACAGCCGCCAAAGCCCGAAATAAGTCAGTCCCAGCAATTTGACAGTATATATAGAAAAAGGGAATGGTAGTTACCAGCTATTTTATTAGAGGGAGAAAATGACCGTCTTAGAAGCAGCCTGATGAGAAGAATTTAAGAAGAAACAAAAACTTAAGATGGAAGGCCTAAAACCAAGGTAAAAAATACTGCAACCACTAAGAGAGGCAAAGGGTGGGGGGAACGAACAGCTGTCAACCAAAAATTAGAGCCCTTTGGGAAAATGGCTGATTTCAGATCTGAAGCAGGAAATGGACAAGGTAAGTTTAGCATATCTTGTGCCAGAAAGCAAGAAAGCTTATCAGAGACTACTGGGGCCTCGTAAAAAGTATACAACAGATAAAGACGAATTAAGGGTCAAAAAGAATATTGACTGCAATGGACTGAAACAAATACATTGAGGTCCACAAGTTCTTAGCGACACTTAAAAAAGAAGAACTCATTGATCATGAGAGACTGTTAGGGCACCAAATCATTACTCAGAAAATTGATAAAAGGAAAAAAAAATGAGCTTTCCTTGTCTTCCCCATACAACTTGAATTTCAGGAGACCCATACAGCTTATGAGGGTAAGTTCTTTACAGACAGAATACCAATTAATAAATGCAAGAGAAGTGATAGATTCAGATCATCACCCTTTTGTAATCTCTAATGAAATGGATCTAGGCTACAACCATCTATGGATGCTAAGATCATTAGGTGAAAGGGAAGTTGACTCTACCTGAACCCACTAATCAACCTTAACATCTCAGAGAGAGAGAGATTCAGACATCATGTGTCTTGTGATTATAATACAACAGATTTTACAAAGCACCACCTACGAAGGATGCTTGCCTTTGAATCTAAATGTAATCAGGCCTCTACATCCAACTACCATATTACAGGAGACATGGGGAGGAGAGAAACAAGCTAAATGACACCAGTGAGAAACTGGCCCAGAAAACAGATCATTCTACCAGATCTGTGCTCTTTCTCTCCATCAAATCAAAAAGAATGGAAGGGGGACTATTATAAAATAAAATAGATTTAAAAACCTAACAACCTAATGTAATGTGTGGACTGTGTTTAGTTCCTGAGTCCAACAAATCATAAGTAAAAATACATCTTTCAGAATATGTGACTATGGGAATCATATTAGGAAATCACTGTTAATATATTTAAGTGAGAAAAAGGCATAAAAGTCTTTGGGTTTGTTTGTTTGGTCATTGTTTCAAGAAAAAAGAAGTCCTTATCAGAAATGTATACTGACACATTTATAAGTAAGATAACAGGATGTTTAGGATTTAGCTTAAAAATACACCATCCCTAAGGGTGCCTGGGTAGTCAGTTAAAGGTCTGACTCTTGATTTCAGGTTAGGTCAGGATCTCACAGCTCATGAGTTCAAGGCCCACATCAGGCTCTGCACTGACAGCACAGAGCCTGCTTGGGATTCTCTCTCTCCCTTTCTTTCTGCCCTTCTCCCCCCAAAATAAATAAATAAACTTAATAACAAAATAAAATGGGCTAGCCCCCATGAGAAAACTGGGGAAGAGAAATAAATGAAACAAGACTGACAAAATGTTAATAACTGTTGAAGGCTGGGTATTTATCATACTATTTCTCATAATCTCCATAACACAATTTTTAAAAATGACTGAAGGATTTTGGTGGGAATTCAAGCTGTGCCTTATTTTACTACTGATTTTAGGAGGTAGGTAGGGTCCTCCCACAAAGGAAAATTTAGACATTCTCCACTTAGCAGAGTCTTAATCAGTTGGTATTCAATATGATCAGAAATGACTGAACCAAGAAACACAGGAGTTCTGCAATATTAACCAAATGTCAGCATAATTTTTCCCAGTAAGAGACAGCCTACCAGGCACCTGGGTTGGGCAACACAACCTACAAAGAGCTTAGTTGATGACAGTTGATGTCAGATTGTCCAGATTTGTGAGGGCCCACGGCAGCACGGACAAGTACCACAGGTATTCCTAAATCAAATCTTGGTCAATACAGAAATTGCAAACTTTCTTACCAACTTGTGTAATACCTAGAACTGCCTTTTTTAAAATCCAGTGGTAATGAATTTGTGTTAATTTGTCCCTACAATCACTCAGCAGTAATCTGGAGGTACAGACCATAGAATACAAAATTTTAAGTCCACCAAAGGATCTAAGCCATGATTTGTTCCATGAGCATCACTGCTTTAATTAAAGAGCTAACCAGATGACCCCAGATGCTCACAAGTCACTAACTGGTTTGGTACGTATCTCCTCTGTTTTTCTCTTTCCTACATATACTTTCTGTTATGGACTGAATGTCTGTGTTCCTTCAAAATTCATATGTTGAAGCCGTACTCCCTACCGTGATCGTATTTAGAGGTAGAGCCTTTGGGAGGTATTCAGAAGTAGACTAGGTCATGTGGGTGGAGCTTCCATGATGGAATTAGTAGACTTATAAGAAAAGGAAGAGAGAGACAGATCTCTCCTTCCATCCATGTACACAGAGGAATGGCCATGTGAGGGCACAGCAAGAAAGCAAGCCAGGAAGAGAGCTCTCACCAGAAACCAAATCTGCTGGCACCTTGATCTTGGACTATCCAGCCTCCAGAACGGTGAGAAAATAAATTTCTGTTGTTTAAGCCACCCAGTCTATGGGATTTTGTTATAGCAGCCTGAACAGACTGATGCAGGTATGTAGTTCACCTGCTTTTTTTTTCTTTCAAATTCCATCTTATCTCTTTGTTAGGGAAGGTTCCAAAATCACAAAGATGGCTCCAAAGCCAAAGGAAGGGGAAATAGTTGAAAAGTATGGGTTTTCAACATGGGAAAATTTGACAATCTTTCCCCAGTAAGAAACTAGCCATGCACTTAGGAAATGTGTTTGGAATATCCAAAAGCAATACAGGATTGGGATCAAAGAAGGGTTAATGAAGTATATATTATTGGAAATAACCACATTCAGAATAATTACGAAGAGTAAATATATATGTTGGCAAGGCATACAACATCATCCCAGGCAACAAGAAACACAAGGCCTTATGCAGATGAACACACAGATCTATTTATACAGGAACCTTCAGCAATTCCCGTCACAGATTGCCTGGCTGCCCTCATGTCTTCAGTATTCTGTGCCATGAAAAAGTATCTGTCAAGGATAATAGGAACACGATTTGACCTACTTTTCCCTAGATTCCCGCAAAGTCTATAACTCTGGTTCTTGCATTTATTCAGCTACCACGTCTCTGGGACACATTTCCTTGCTTTCTTTGCAGACAATCCCATATGTCCCACGTTAAGGTCACTTGTGGGCAATTCCTCGACTCCACTAGTCATGGACTTTAAGATGTCCTACATCCAGCTAGTCCTCTGAATATCCTACTGAGGTAGATCACATACAGATATCCCCTACACTAGAAGGAAAATGCTTTAGAAACGAGGAACACAACCTGGACAGGCTGAAGACCTACACCAACTCAGATCCTTCCTTGCCAAAGAAGCCACACCAAAACAAAATGTTTCTCCCCAACTCTCACCTTTCCACAAACCTGTCTTTGCAAGAGCTAAAAGTCTTCCAGTAAGGTCTCCTTTTAAAGCAGACAACCAAGATTCAGTTTATTACAGCACCACCACCCTCCTTCCCAAACTACACTGTTGCAGCTTCTCGGTAAAGCCTCCTTAACAGCGACAAATCCTAAAGAACTGAGTAGAACCTACCAAAGTTGCCCTAAAGCCCTGGTGGGCAGGGAAACCTCAGTAAGTCAGACCCTTGGCCTGAGGCCCCATCAGGGCCTCCTGAGTGGCTTGTGAAAGATCCCAGGAGAAAATCATCAGGCTGTCCTGCTTTTCTTAACTAACAAAACATGCCCGACCCGTTCAGGCCATTAAATGCACTTAGATGCACAACCAGGGACACTCCTTCACCAGGAAATCATATCTGAACACGCCATCAGGAAGTCAATATTTAAGATTCTGAGGGGCGTGCACCCCTCTGCTCAAGGGGGCGTCACCAAATACTAAATGCTGGAGTCTCCAGAACCCCGGAGATGGAAGCTCGCCCGGCGAACTTCCAACTCGTGTGCCTCCACCTCGCCGGTGGCGGTGGCGGTGGCTGCGGCCAGAGTCCCGATGCCCAGAGCTTGCCACGGGGCGTCCCGGACATGCTCACACGTCTCACACCTCCAGCAAACTGGGCTCCCGTTTGTGGGGCCTGAGGCTTGCTGTCGGGACAGGGCTGGCCGACAGTTGGGTACGGGACACCTGCAGCTTCCCCTCAGGGGAGACGCCAACGGCCCTTCTTCCGGCGATGCCCACGGTCCGCCGCTCGGAATCCAGGTGCCCCTGGGTTAAGTCAGGTGCAACTAGGAGAAGGGGAAGCCGTCGCTCGCCGGGGGTCACCCCACGACCCCGTCGTCCCCGGACCCTGAACGAGGGCGCCCCGTCCGCCACCTCCCCAACTTCCAGATGTCCCCTCTGCGGCCCGGGAGGGTGGGCGCGGGCTCCACGTGCGCGCCGCCCGTGCCCACTGGGGCCCGGCCGGTCCGGGCCACTCACCCGGGCCCCGGCGGCGCTCCGCTTCCTCCGCAGCGTGAGCCCGCTCCGCAGCAGTGCCGGCAGGTCCCTCAGCCGCGGCCGTGGCGGCGCCGGCGGCTGCTCGCGCTCCTGCTCGCGGGCGCTGGGGCTGCGGCGCAGGGCGCCGTCCGCCGCCACCGCAGCCGCCGCCGCGGCCAGGGCCGGGCTCTCGCACGGCGGCTGCATCTTGACGGAGCCCACGGCCATCCTCATGCCCTGACGGTGGCTGTGGCGCCGGCAGCTCGTCTCCCCCGCGCTCGCCTCCGCGCGCCGTCCGCGCCTTCGCCAGGCAGCGAGAGGGCGCGACTGCGGCTCGGGCGCGGGGCGCGCTGCCAGCCGCTGCCCATTGGCGCGCGCCGCGGCCCCCGGCAGGCTCGGCCCCGCGCGCCTCCCCCTCCCCGCCCAGGTGCGCCGGGCCCCGCCCCGTCCCGCCCCCCTCACCCCTCCCTTCCCCCCCCCCCCCCCCGCCCCGCGCCGCTCACCTCCGCCCGCGGCCTGGCCCCCTCAGCCACTCCCCGAACCCTAGAGGAAGAGGGTGGGACACCTTGGGCACCCGCTCATCCACAGGTGCGGATTCCCAGAACCCTCCACCGAACCCACTCTACTGCCCATCCCACCCCACCCCCCAATTCCCTTTAGGCTGAAAGGTCCCCCTTCACTGCCTTTTACCTAGCAGCCAGGGTTGATTTGGACTTCGGCCATGTGAACTGGGAAGTCTGGGACACTCCTCCCTCCTCCAGCCCCTCCTTGCTTTTTTCACAGCCTAGACCCAAATCATAATCGCCATTCCTCCAAACAGTTTTTGCTAAAGAACTTCAAAATAGGCTCTCTATTCTGCTACAAGTTAAACACCATTGCCCCCACACTGTCCTCTCTTGGGCACATTCATCACTGAAGAATAAAAGAGAAAACTTTTGTTGGCTATGATAGGTGTTTAGCAAATAGATGCAAGTCTGGTGACCTGAAGGTGAATCTCAGTTAACATGTTGGAACCTGACCTTCCCTGAAAGCCTGATGCATGTGATGAGTGTGCTTGGTAAACTGCATAGGCCTACCATGGTGTGAATCACTGTTTACATCATTCCAGGAGCTAGGAATAGTAGAGCATCTGGAATGAAACTATTCCAGCAAGGCCTTAAAATCCAGATGGCTGTGAATCCTCACATCCCCACTGAGTCTATCTTCAACGAGGGCCAGCTAGGGCTTTTACTCCTGAAAAGGAGGACGCTGGGGTCCCCATCTTTGCCCAAGACTTTAAGAATTGAATAAGTTTATTCATGTTAAAAAAAAAAATTGACAAATAAGGTCAGGGCTCTTAGTTGGTTTACCACTGTACCCTCAGCCCCTCACATGGTAGATGCCTGGCAAATGTATAGGGAAACGCGGCCACGTTAGAAAAAAAAAGAATAACCTGTGATCTCTGCCCACGAGGAACTTATGATTTTGCCCAGGAATAGAAAAACATATAGAAAAACAAAGATATTGCCTTGTACTCTTAGTAATTGCCAAGTGAGTGTGGATAATGAGCATTCCAGGCCACAGAAGCGAGAAATGTTTCTGGGTTGGGACGGGCAGAGAAAAGTCAATGAAGGGAGTTTCAGCTGTGCCATAATGCCGAGTGTAGAAGATTCAATCATGCAGAAAGGAGGGTGAGGATCCTTCAGGGAAGGAGGAAAAACATGAGAAAAACACCAAAGTCGAATGACACAGAACCTATTGGTCACTGAATATGTCATACTAGTGAGAGAGAGAGCGTAATGGAGAAGCAGGAAAAAATATCAGAATGGATACTGGTCAGACACTGCAGAAAGGCTTAAATGCTGTGACCTTAGGTTGTGTGTGTCTACTGGAAAGATCTCTGCAATAAACTATAGATTCCATTTCAATTTCCAAATACCTATCACATATACTTATTCCAGGCGGAAATCCCCCTTGTATTATCATATAAAACAGTACCAGTTTATATAATGTTTAAATATGTCAGTTCCATTTGGTGATCATTGTCTTGAGCCCCAGAATACCACCCCATACTCCAAATTTCCTCCTGAAACACCGGCTAAAGTTCCACTAGACCTTTAGTCCCGGCCCAGTAGAGGTCCTCCAGGAGACTTTTGGTCAACAGAACTCTGTGATGGCTTAGGCCAGACCACCCCTAGTAATACATTTTGAATCACACCATAAATCTACTCTGCTCCAAAATAGAACACATGTGTTCTGTATCCCAGTTTCTTGGTCTTCACATTCTTTTACATAGCTTCTCAATGTAAGACCAAGGAGTTTAGACTTTATCCCATGATTCTATAGCATTGATCAAGAGTCTAAAACTCAATATCCAGAAGGGCCTTTGGAAAGTTGGCTTGGGGTAAGGTGATACATGTCGATTGCCATACAGCCATAGTATAGGCAGACAACAGTTTAATTTAAATTAATATATATTTAGTTAGCCACATATGGCTCTGGGCTACTCTATTGGAAAGCAAGTTTCTAGAATTCCATGTTTCCCTTTACATATTCCTTAATTTTTTTTTATTATCTCCATTTCAGTGAGGCCTTCCATGACCATGTGATTTAAAATTATAGCCCTTCCCATTCACTCTTCTGTCTCCTTCTAACCCTCCACAGAGCTTACTGCCATCCAAGATTTTATGTATTTTACTTATTCATTTTGTCTAGTGTCTGTCCACCACAAAAATGTCAATTTTACAAGGGTCTGGACTTTTTTTCCCTTTTGTTCAGTGTCTAGAGCATGCGAGTTGAAGAATTGAATTTTTTCACATATGAGAACCCAGTTTTTCAAAAGGAGCTTAATCTGGATTTTTACAGAAAATCTTCCAATTTTGCAATATTGGAAGTTTGTTATTTATTATGTTTCTAATGTTTATTTTTGAGAGAGAGAGAGAGAGAGAGAGAGAGAGAGAGAGAAAGCGCACCCATGTGAGTTGGGGACGGGCAGAGAGACAGAGACAGGGGACAGAGTATCCGAAGCAGGCTTAGCACTGACAACAGCGAGCCTGATGCAGGGCTCAAACTCACAAACCATGAGATCATGACCTGAGCCGAAGTCAGACACTTAACCAACTGTGTCATCTAGATGCCCCTGGACGTTTTTTCAAAAACATGTAAATCCTATACATGCCGACATAACCCAGGTCAAACGGAGCTGCTCAGGTACCAAAGCCAATTTTTACTTAGGAGAATGACAATCATCAAAGCTAAAGTTTATGGAAATATCTATGTAAGAAAACAAGTGTTATTGGCTATTTGCAGGGAGGGGAAATGGGAGACCAGGAAGAGACATTTAACTAGCTACAAAGAGATGAGGGTCTGAATTAGTGGGGCCGGTAGACACGGGGGAGGTTAGATGTCAGACATTGCAAAGAAAGATCCTCAGGCCTAACATATGTTAGGAGGAGTAGAAAAGTACTTCAGGTGGTGTTACAGATAGTATTCTACAAAGATGACCAACTCAGGACCTCATATCCCCCAAGATCTTTTCTGCAATAAGATCTTTCCACTCCCCCATGACAAGACAGGGTTTATCACCCCATCCCCTTTATCCCGGCCTAACCCTGTGACTACTTTGGCCAATAGAGTACAGCAGAGGTAACAGTGCCAGTTCTGTAAGCAGCCCTTAATGGGCCTGGAATGCTCACTCTTGGGGTGCTCCCACTCAGAACCCAGCTCCTTGCCGTGAGAAGCCCAAGCCACCTGGAGAGACCGTGCGGAGGTGGTCTGGCAGCCGAGGTCCCATCCAACAACCTGCATCAGTAGCTGGCCATTTGGAAGCCATTTCGGACACCAGTCGAGCAGAGCCTTCAGGCCATCTTTGTAGAAGCCAGCATCTGCCTGCAACCACAGGTATGTAAGAAGAGAAAGCAAGAACTACCCAGGCTGAGCCCAATCAACCCACCGAACTATGGGAGACATTAATAAATTGTTTGAAGCCACTAAGTTGAGAGGTATTTGCGACACATTAGATGACCAGACACATGGTTCCGAAAAACATGAAGAACACACTATTCCCTTGTGAATACAAAGGAAGGAAATTTACATTCACATTTGTAGATGTGAAGAAACTTGAAATTTCTCACAAGTGATCAGAGTCAGCTACACGGGGAAAGGAAAGAAGGGAGATTTTTCACGTATCAGTTTTTATGGTTTTTGTTTTTTAAAAAACATGTGACTGTACACTTATTTAAAACAAATCTTTTAAGTGGCTCTGGATTTAGAAAAGTCAGGGAAGTGGGAGGAGCTGGTTTTGAGGATTTCGTTTATCACGGCCGTTTAAGTGACCAAACTAGGAGGCACCGAGTGAAAATCTGGCCAGCAGGCAGAGGGTGAGCAGCTCAAGAGAAGGCGGGAAAGATAGATAAGCCAGTGTCAGTGTACTAACAAATCTGATAGTAAAGAGCGGAGCTAACCCAAGGTGCTCAGGGCACAGAGGAGGAGCAGAGAAAGTTTTCACCTTCCTAAGCTGGGCCCTTGGAGAACACGCAGCAGATGACTTTCCATTTCCAGTTGCATGAAATTTGGAGTAATGATTCTCGTGGCTTTTCCTTCTTTAATGTTTGTGGTCCCATATGATTACCAGGAATACCAAGGACAGTATCTATTGGCTGAGCTTTCTCTTGTGCTCCTCCACACCCTGTGCACCTGCTTGTCTCCTCACAAATGTACAAAAGGCATGTCATGCTAATAAGTCTCCTAACACCATTGCTATTAGGACTTTGATGAGTCTTCCTTGGAGTTCATCCCTTCCCAGCATCTCCTGTGTTTAATTTTTCCTCCATTTAAGATATTTTGCATTGCTTACCAGCTCTCAAAAATTAGAAAACCTAAATACAATTTTGTCTCCCTGTGGAGGCCTGCCAACACTTTACTATGTAATGATCAAAATGGGTTGAACCTGACCTTCCCAAAGGCCAAGGTTGAGCAGTGGGAGCTCCGAAGCCAGGTCTTGCACAAGTAACCCAGTACTGCCCGTACTGCCTCTACTGAGAAGTCCGGATATAACTGTTAGTGTGCTTGATACTAACACTATTTTTATGTTTTCTTAAGGAATGAATATGCAATTGGGAGAAATATAGCAAAATTATGAAACCTGTTTCAAAACTAAAAATATTAAGCCTTACTTTAGTTTTCAAGAATCATAAATAGAACTATATGCTGTCAGACTGTTCATGACAAACCTGTGTGATGCTGTGCTATTATTTTTGTAGTGCATTACACACAAGTATTTCCCTTGTGAATTAGACATTTTCCTTACAGTATTTGCATTGGTGGCTCTAGCCAGAGACTGGCTCATAAAGACGGGTGCCATTATAAGTTCTTCTTCCGTTCATTATACTCATAATCTTGAAACAAAATCTATTTATGTCCTTTCATATGCCACTTACTATTATCATCTTGGAAATTTCTTTCTGTAAAGTCAGGTGTGCAAGTTTACCAGGACTTTTGGTACTTTGGACACTTTTGAAAAAAAAAAATTATTTGTGATCAAATGCTGAAGAAGACAGAGGAAGAGGCCAGTAAGAGACCTAACTTGACCAGTAGACAGCTAGAAAGGCACGCCAGTCTTGTTCCAGCATCCCTGCTCTGCTTACGGAAGCCTTACACAGATCAAACAAAACCTCCCCCTGGAAGCCTTTTCTGCTCTTCCCATTTGGAATTAATCCTTCCTCACTCAGTTAACTGTAAGGGCTTACCTACAACTATGAGTCTACTTTTACCACCTCTCCTATAACAGTCTGTCTGAATATCTATCTTATATTTGAATTAAATGTTTACATAGAAGACCTATGTGAGGTTACAAAGTCCTTGAGGGCAGATGGGACCCATCTTTGCATTCCCCTCTAATGTCTACAGCAGTGCCTAGCACATAGTAGATGCTAAGTTAATAAATGCACACATGAGTGACTGCTGGATGAACAAGTGAATAAACAAAATCATGATTAGCTAAACACTGCCATCCTGAGTAGAAGAAAGCCAGACAGAGGTCTTAGCAGATGCAGAGGTCGCAGGAAAATACATTATCCCAAGGGTGAGGGGAGGCTATAAATGGACTCCAGATGGTGGCATGTTCAGATCAGCAGAGAAGGAAGATGATTTTAGCATCAGTATGTGAAGTGCTTCAGAATAGGGAGATGCGGAAAGCTGGGCAGCCGGCAAAGCAGGTTACAGGATCCCGGGCATGAAGTATTAAAATGATAATCCATAAAATTGAGTTGATGGAAACTTTGGTGTTTTCCTTATGCTATTTGCATGGGTGCATTCTGTGCACAGTGTCTGTGCTAATTAAACGAGCTGATGTTTGTAAAGCTGTTTGCACACTTTAAAGTTCTGCGTAGAAAACACTGCCTTTCTGTGGGGGTAGAAGAGGAGGGACAGATGAAATGACGTCTTGGAAAAAGCAGAGCCTGGACTAGGATGACAGAAGGGAGCCAGAAAGGAAACTGTGTGTCGAAGACCGTGCCCAACCACAAGACAAAGACTGTTGAGAATATGTTGCTTCCTGCTTGTGAATATTAAGCATTTGTAGCATTGATCCAAGCCAACTACAGAATAAGCCATAAGAAAATCTGCTTTAGAGGTTTCTGGCGACATTGTATGAGCTCAAATTGGCTTCTAAAGATATAGATGTGGGGGCGCCTGGGTGGCTCAGTCGGTTAAGCCTCTGACTTTGGCTCAGGTCATGATCTTGTGGTTTACGGGTTCAAGCCCTGTGTTGGGTCTGTGCTGACATCTCAGAACCTGGAGCCTGCTTCAGATTCTGTGTCTCCCTCTCTCTCTGCCCCTCCCCCCTCACGCTCTGTCTCTCTCCTTCAAAGATAAATAAACATCCAAAAAAAAAATTAAAGATATAGATGTGGGGCTAAAAACTAGGAGGAGCTAGGGTTTCCTGCAGGAGCAAAAATGTCTCCAAAGTTCTTAAACACAAAGAAGGTCCTTAGCTTGAAGATGATAACAGCACTCAAGGGACAGTAAGGTAGCTGTTTTCAAATATTTTGAGTGTGCAGAAGAGAAATTGGGTGCCTTCTATACATAGCTAAGACCAAAGAGGGAAAGAAGTTTCTTATAATAAAGTCTCTTCTGTCCATTTAAAGTCCTTTCGGACATGAAATATTCCTTATCTTTGCAAAATGGGAAGGTGAGACCAGACTTCATGGGATTTCGTTTCATCAGATGATTAGACTCAATGACCTGTTATGTTCCTTCCAACCCAAAGACTCAGTTATTTCACTGGCTGGTGTGCATACTGAAGCAGTTGTAGGGCAGCAATTCTCCAAGTGTGGTCTGGAGACCTCTGGGCCCCCACAAGACCCTTTTGGGGATTCCACAAGGTTGAAACTATTATCTTAATACTTCTAAAATGTTATTCGCCCTTTTTGTTGTTATTCTACATGAGTATACGTTGGTATTTTCCAGAGCCTACAGACATGATGTTGCAACCAACAGAATGCAGGAGCAGATACGAGAATCTAGCCACTTCTTTTAAGCGAGACATTGAAGAAATTAACAAATTAACAAACATGTAAACAAGTGCCACTCTTCTCACTAAATTTTGTTTGCTCTGAAAAGTTATTTTTCATCAAGCCCGTCATAATATATAATCAGTTTATTATTAAATGAATTAATATTTTAAAATTTGGCTGTTTTGGGGCACCTGGCTGGCTCAGTGGGTTAAGCGTCTGACTCTTGACTTCAGCTCAGGTCATGGTCTCAGGTTCCTGAGCTTGAGCTCTGATAGCACAGAGCCTGCTTAGGATTCTGTCTTCCTCCCTCTCTCTCTGCCCCCACTCCTCCACTGGCACTCTCTCTTTCTCAACATGGATAAATTAAAAAATATATATATATATATATATATATATATATATGTATATTTAAAATGTTGCTGCTTTGAGATTTAGTATAGTAAGTATCCATAGATATAACCCATATAAACAAAAGCTCTTAGGGTCCTCAATAATTTAAGAGTGCAAAGGGATCCTAAAACCAAAAAACCTGAGGACTGCTATTATGGTGCATGGTCAGACAAGGATTTATCTTTAATATTAGGAAAGGAGGAAGATGTGAACAGCTTTCTGCTTTGCCCACTGCCCAAGTACGTTGATTGAGTTAATAACACTTTTATCCTGACACAGGGAGTGATTCCCTCAAAGGCAGCTATGGTAGGGACCTGGATGCTGAAATGGGGAGACCCATGCTTTGGAATCAGATGTGCCTGAATCTAAACCCAGATTTTTCTATCCTCTAGTTATGTGGCCTTAAATTACTTGGCCTCTTTCAGTATCTATGTTTCGTGCTGTGTAATACTTATAACACCAGGTTGTTGGAAAGATTAGACAAGATACATAAAGAATCTAACACAACGCAGTGCCTCTTAAATTGTAGCTCTCCATGTGGCTGGAGGTGCGATCCCCACAGAACTCCAGGGAGACTGCATGATGTGATGAACAAACAATGGTCTAATTAGGATTTTCCCCAACATTCCCCACATACTTCCTCTCTTGGCAAACTCTAAAGCTTTAGATTGGTTATTCCTGAAGCAACTTCTTTACTGCCAGCCATCAAAATATAACTTCCTCATCCTTTATATTCTGAATACAGGTGTCGGATAGTAGAATAAACATTGAACATGGACTTTAAAACCCAGGTCATGTCCCACATTGATTGATTGATCAATCGATTAGCTCTGTGATCACTGATTGGTTGATTAGCTCTGTGAACTTAGCCAAGCACTTCACCTCTTTGAGCCTGTTTCCTCATCTATAAAAAAGGGATAATAAAACCAATTATAATGTATATAATAGTTACAACCAATCTGTGGGGTGGTTATAAAGGCTAAAGTAAAGAATGCTTTTAAAAACATCTTGTAAATTGTCTGCTGTCATTAATAAATCTCATCTATTCTGTGTTCAAAATTGGTCTAGCCTAAAAAATTCCACGATGAATATTTAATTCAAATCATCTACACACACACACATACATTTGTTGGATATTAACATGAAATTTACACTTATTTTTACAAGCACACAAATGTTGTGAATGTGTTCTGGGCAACCCCCCCAAATTTGTTTTTCTATTCTAAAGCTTTATGTCAAACCCAGATAAAGAGAAACTCGGAGGCAAATCAATCTTTACTTTTAAATAAACCTACTTAAAACAGGTAATATTGGTAAGAGAAACAAAAAGTAATTCCTAAAAAATTAAAATGTGATGCTCCTCTGATTCTCTCCCTATGACCTGATCCCTTGGGAGGGAAAGGACAGCTTTGAGACACTGAAGAGTTAATAATTCATAACTGCTATTAGTGGACCTGCTGGCTAAATCCTAACAGGTGCTGTTTTATGTCTATTGATTTAGAAGTAGGGAAAGCTGTTAGTCATAAAGTTTCTGTTTACTCCTGGTGAAATGTCAGGGCTGAGAGAATCCGACTCAATTTTCCAGTCCATTCAAGACCAGCCAGTTTTGGTCACAGTCTACTAGAGTATCTGCATATTTGTTACCCTTGACTCCTCTTTGGCTGTGAAATTCCTAAGGACTGATGTCAGTCCTTCTGAATATCAGGTAAATTCCCCATGCCTTATTGTAGTGCTCTGTGCATGGTGGACATCGTGTGGAACTGTGATTTTATAATTCCAGATTAAAACTGATAATGTCTCACTTTTCAAATAGGTAGATTTGAAACATTCTTTTAGATACCATTCACAATGATAGCAAAATTTCGTATTTATTTACGCAGGACACTCAGAGGGGCAATAAGCCTTAATGTTTGTGGAGTTTTCATAATTATTCCCAAGATATGTGAACAAGGTGATTTTTAGATCTCTATTTATGATGTAGACATTAGAAGAGACCATGAAATCAAGAGTCCATGAAATCATAGGAAAGATTTGGAAGCATTGGGTGTTCTATCTTCATAACTCACTTATCAACTTTCCTTTTGGTTTCTAATTCAGGAGTCCTAGACGAGCACCGGGGTAGTATGGTGGTCTCTGGGGAGAGGCTGGCTGGATTCAAATCCTCCCACTGCCTTTACCAGTCCCAAGAAGTTCCACGGGCCACATCTTTGGCCTCAGTTTCCTCATTTGTAAAATGAGGATACACACAGGACCTGCCTCCTAAGACCCGTGTGGAGAACAAGCAAGTTATTTTGTGTACATAGATTGGTGCTGGCACAGTCAGGAGGACAGATGTGTCAGAGATTATCCTTAGTGTTCTTTTCAATCAGGGGTCTATAGGCTTTAGAACAGCAGGGAACCTCCTGAAATTATATGAAAAATGTCGTGCACTTTTCTGATGAAAGAGACATAGGCTTCATCAGATTTTCAAAGTAGGTCATCTAGTAACGGCATCTCTAAAGCCTATGGCATTTGGATTAGAGTCTGACTTCTGAAACGTGAGCATGTATAGAGAGAGCAAAAACAGAGATGTAAACTGCCCGTTTACACAAGAGGCATCAACTACAATTGAAAGGCTTGCTCCTTCTCTTAGTGAGCACCTAATTAGGACAGATTGGTGCCTCTCCACCCCTAAAACATATAAACCTGAAAACAAACAAAGGTTCACACACCATGGGGGCCTGTGTGACGTAGACCAACAGCTCCTGGCACAGAGATGTTTTGAAGGGATTGGAGGCGGTTTGGAAAGGGGCAAAACAAATGGAAATCCATCACATCTGTTTATGCTCGACTCCTAAAAATACCCTGCAGACGTGACAATCATCACAGGATCAGATAGGAAGAGGTAAATGCTAGAGGAGAAAATGCCGGGAGAAGGCATTTGCAGGAGACAACTTTACTTTCTGTTCTGGTTTTGCATTTGTCTTCCTGAGGCAGCACAGATCCTCCATGAAAAGAAAAAGACAGATGGGATGACAGAATTTTGTGGCTGTGTTTTCTGGAGCATTTACTGGAGAATTTACGACTCCTCATAGTTACCATTGGATGTGTATTTAGGATAATTTTCTGCCATGACAACAGGTAATCCTCATAAAATTTCAATCTCTAACGAGAGGGCAGACATGTTGCTTTCCTACCTTTTCTGCCTTTCAGTTTGCATATTAATAACCTTGAATAACTCGTTGTTCTAAATAATTGAAGCTGCCTTGCTTGAAATCTCCTTTATTATTGTTAGTTAAAAAATGATGAATTCATTCTTCTCTCTGGAAAATTTCGACAACTTCCTGGAAAGGGTCTTACTGCCTCAAGATCACATTTTTGGTTCATATTAGATATCTCTGGAATCAAACTAGAGATGATGCTGGTTTTGCCTTAAGAAACATATCATCCCTTAAAAAAAAAAAAAAAGAAACATATCAACCCTTGATGTTCTTTTCTTTTCTTTTTTTTTTTTTTTTTTCTGGTTTAATCACAGACCATGTCCAGGCATCAGACAATCAATGTTTAGACTACCAATCCTGTGCTCAGCACCATGCCAGCTACATATGTGGATGGCAGCATCCATTCCCTTAAGGGGCTCAGCAACTAACTGGGAGAATGAAAACAGTCACATGTGAAGAAAGAGGAAACTATTCAATAGCCACTAAGCCCCACTGTATTCTGCTGTAGAGATAGAAAGATGAATCAGAAAGGGTTCATGCCCTCTGTAGCAGCGGTATTCTTTCTTACTAGGATCTGTTTTGGGGGTAAAGGTTTATATGATTTCTAGAAATTCAAAGAAGGACGCGAATGAGAGTTGGCATAGTTAAGACATCATTGCCCCCTTCCCCACTCGTGCTCTGTCTGTCTCTCTTTCAAAAATAAATAAACATTTAAAAAAAATTTTTTTTAAAGTGGGGGTGGGCACTTGGGTGACTCAGTTGGTTGAGCGTCTGATTTTGGCTCAGGTCATGATCTCATGGTTTGTGGGTTCAAGTCCCACATGGGGCTCTGTGCTGACAGCTTAGAGCCTAGAGCCTGCTTCAGATTCTGTGTCTCCCTCACTCTCTGCTCCTCCACCACTCATGCTCTCTCTCTCTCTCTCTCTCTCTCTCTCTCGCTCTCTCTCTCTCTCCCTCCCTCCCTCTTTCTCTCTCTCAGAAATAAATAGACATTAAAAACTTTTTAAAAACAGACATCATTGCTAAGGTACACTGTGAAGGATGAGAAGGATGATAAGGGTGGCAAGCAATGGGAAGGAAAAAAAAACAGGCAGGGGCACCTGGGTGGCTCGGTCAGTTGGGCATCCAACTCTTGATTTTGGCTCAGGTCATAATCTCATGGTTGGTGATGGAGCCCCACGTTGGGCTCTGTGCTGAGCATGGAGCCTGCTTAGGATTCTCTCTCTCTCTCTCTCTCTCTCTCTCTCTCTCTGCCCCCCCGCCCCCGCCCCGCTTACACACACACACTATCTCTCAAAATAAATTAAACCTAAAATAAAAACAACAACCCAGGCAAATAGAAATGATGAACATTGCATGATGCACAATGCCAGGGGTTATCATTTAGGTAATAATCAATGTGAACAATGCCCTTGGGTCCAAAAGTGTACATGCTGTACGACCATACCCATTGGCCCTGGCAATGATCATGGCTTGCTCGTGGTAAGTGGAAAAAGCAAAACATGTTGAGTAGTGAAACACGCAAGTATGCTGGGATGTGTGCGGCAGCAGATTGCAGGGAGCAGCAGAAGTCAGGCAGAGGACATTGGATGGTGCCCTGTAAGCCATAGGGAGGATGGCAGGTTTCTGAGTTGGGGAGGGACCTGGTGGGAGCATGTTCAGGGATGGCTAGCCAAGAAATAGGAGGCAGAGTGGCCTGGGATATGGAGAATTAGCATCATGGAGGCCAGCTTGGAGGTATCATAGTGACACTGGGTGAGGTGATGACTCACAATCTAAGCATGAAGAGAGAGGAAAAGAACAGTTGGACATATCGAAACAAAACCTAATAGAATGACGATATGGGAATGGGAGATGAGAGAGAGAAGATTCGGGGAAAGAGGACACCTGCTTTTGATGAGCTGTCCAAAGCAGTTTTGGTGCCCAGTGCCCTTCTCTAGAATAAGATAATGCCAACTCTTCAGTCTAATAAATTGCCTTCCCATTACAAAAGCAAAACAAGAAACAAGAATATTTTTATCTTCTGGGAAGCACATTCTGGGAAACCAAACAAGGGATTTTGTGTGTCATAGTTCATTGCTAACTCTGTTTGCATCAGGGCCAACCTAATACCCCAACAGGTTGCTAGGAGAAATTATCTTACAGAACATGTTTAAACTAAAGACAGGATTAAGGCTCTCATCATTTTACAGAATGACCCACTTCAAAGGAAGTCCATTTAAATGTAATGGGTGGATTTACACAAGTTAGTAGGTTTACTCAGAGCCTATTTGGAATCTTCTCTTTATTTAATACTTTCATCAGATCATAGGGGAGGCTTTTCTAGATAATTAGATGGAAAATAATAGAGTACCACACACTTTTGTAATTTCCTTTTTACTGGTAAATGTGCAGAAGGTAAATAAGTTGTCTGAGATGCGTGGAGTGAGTCAGCCACAGCCCTTTAAAACTGTGGTTCTGGCCTAGAGTCCTGTGCTGATGACCACGTAACACTGACTGCTGCTTCAACACTGAGATGGTAGAGCCCTGAATGTTTCATGGAAATCCCTTAAGCCAGAAATGTTTCTCAGGATTCATCACTAACACAAAAAACTCACAAAAGATCCAACAACAACAAAACCCAGCTCTATGACAAAACATAGAAGCAAAGTAGCAAAGATGAGTGATCTCACTGGCAAAACACCTGAGAAGCATAGTCAGGTGAGGCTTTGCTAATACACTCATCAACAGCCTTATCTCAGAGCCATCCTTAGTCCAAAACTACGGGGTTGGGTGCAAATCGTTTGCAGGAGGTTAAGGGAGCCCAGAATGCTGCAAGTTACTTAACGTGGAGTTTCCTTAGCATTGTCCCGAGTAGTTGCTCAGGAGACCTAAACCTTCTGACATACCTTCCATCAACCCATAAGTAAAAGAGAAACAACCTTAGGGTTGGTGGTTTATCGGAAGCTTTACTGTTCACCAAGGGTGGCTTGCCTTGTTCCTAAGAAGTGTGCTTCTGTCACAGTCTCTTGAACTCCTATTCAGAATCAACCTACCCACCCGCTATGGATGAACCAAACTGCACGGCAGTTATCGAGGCCATCCATATTGAAATACGTGGCTTAGCTATAAGACGATCTATTAAAATCTTACAACGCTGATGCAAACATACCTACCAAACATACAGATATGATGCAAGAGTGCAAGCTAATAAAAGCGAATAAGCATCGAAAGGATTGGGCTTTTGTGTTTATGGAAGAAAAAAACTCAGGGTGGTTGACTTGAGGCAAAGGCATGTACACTGCAAAGGCAGGACTGGAGAGCACCCCTCCCTGCAAGGGGAGGCTCCAAGAGTTCACCAGTGGGTAGACTACCTATCCTGGGAAGAACCCAATGCAGTGTGTCAGCTCATTAAATTAGAAACTGCAGCAGCAGCAGCTTTAAATATGGAGGTTTCATACGCACACACAGGTAGCCAGAAAGCAGGCTGTCTTGTGTTCTGCTAAACTAAATCACACTCTGAATCACACCCTGAAATAAGACTTCTAGGGCATGGAATTTACTTGGGAGATTCACTCCCCAGTGAATAATGGAGTAAAAGAATGGAGAACTTCAACAGCGATAGAAAGGGAGCCAATAAAAGGTGCGTTATCAGGAAAGATTAAGGAAACTTAATCCTGCTGGAGAACTCTGGCAGCCAACGTAGAGTTGTTGGAGTTATCCCATTTAAGGATGAGGGAGCTGGGGTATTTATACTCCCATTCCCATCCGTCATCAGCCATCAATTCTCTGGCATTGCTAGTGTCCGCTGAGCACTGATAGAGAAGGTTTCGAGCACCAAAATAAATCCTCCACACAGAGATGTGGTGCAGGCACTTTAAAGTCTGGCTGGTGTGTGTCACAGGACAAAGCCTGAGGGAACATAGGTGGGGGATGGACAGGATCCGCCACAGAGGTCTTCCTCAGAAAATCCCCCACATATTAGGCCAGGAGACAGAGTTTTTAGGCAAATATGCTCTTTTCCCCCAAAGTACATTTTTTTTTCTTCCACCTACTTCAAACAGATGCCCATCTCCCATTTTCTGAAGTTGCGTGGCTTAAAAGAGGCAAAGATCCAAAGGAGCAAGCGTGTATTAGTTTGTTAAGGCCACCATAACAAAGTGTCACAGACTGGATGGCTAACACTACAGAAATCTATTTTCTCACAGATCTGGAGGCTAGAAGTCCAAGAACAAGGTGTCAGCAGGCTTCTCCTGAGGCCTCTCTCCTTGGCTTATAGATGGCTGTTTTCTCCCTGTGTCTTCAGAGGATCCTTTGTCTGTGCCAGTGTATCCCCAGTATCCCTTTGCATGTCCAAATTTCCTCTTTTTATAAGGACACCAGCCAGATTGGATCAGGTCCCACCCATTGGATCTCATTTAGTCTTAAGTATCTCTTCAAAGCCCCAATCTCCAGATACGATCACACTCTGAAGTCCTGGGGGCTAGGGCTTTGTGTATGAATTTGGGGGAAGAAAAGCCAGAACAGAGAGTAATTAACACATTCATCCTTTAGATTGGTGCATATTTCTGTTAAGATAGAAAATAACGTTAACTAGGTTCAAGCAAACTATCAGAGTTAACAAAAGTGTATGTGGGACTTCAAGTTTTGTCTTAGGTTGGAAGACACCTTTTACAAGTTCCTCTAGATCTTAACCCACGATGTTAGGACCACTTGCAATGGTACCCCTAATGTTTAGTAAATACTTGTTTTCAATCCTACGTACAATTTGTGAAACTTACGCGACAACAGTGGGACCCGACCTCTATCAGGGGTCTCTATTCAGCAGGTGCTGTCCTAAGCAGTCTACACCTCTTAAATGATTCTTGTAGGGTAGGTACTGACTGCCATCTCAAAAATGAGAAAACAAGCTTAAAGAGGCAGAGTCACTGTATTTTTAGTTCTTTATTAAAGCAACTGAACCAATCTCCTAGCTAATAGAATACAAAGACAATCTTCACCTGTACTGCAAATTTTATATTACTTCCGTGAATATTTGAAAGGCTAACTTTTAAGCACTGAGCTCAGGCTTGGGGGAAGGTGGGAAGGTAGGATAATTAGTAAGACCTTGAACTTGTCCCAAGAGGTTGACTGCGCTAGAGAAACATGGGAGACAATGTGCTAGGCAAGAGGGAGATAGAACACAACCCAGTGAAGGTACAAAGCCTCATGAGGACTCAGGCCAAGAGGACATCAGTCCTGGCCAAGAGGACACAAGAAAACTTAAGGGTGCAGTTGAAATTGTGCTGAATAACTTGCAGTATGGAGCACTGAATTGGGCAGGGTCACCTACTCTTTCTCCACTCTTCCACAGCATGAGCTCAGAAAGTTGAACAGAGGACGAGAGCTCAGAGTCCAGGAGCACTTCCACGCAGAAGGCTGCTACTGGGGAGCAAGCATGTTCAGTCAACACACTGTGCTGTGGGAGCCCGTGTAGCAGGGGTGCAGGATGGCAGCATGTGGGGTCAGCATGAGCTGCAGGGGTCTGCTGTCGGCATGCAGGCTGCCGTTATAAAATTAAGTACCAACGTTTTAAGAGTGGGAGACTTCTTTTTTTTTTTTAATTTTAATGTTTATTTATTTTTGACAGACAGAGAGAGAGACAGAGCATGAGCAGGGGAGGGGTAGAGAGAGGGAGACACAGAATCCGAAGCGGGCTCCAGGCCCCGAGCTGTCAGCACAGAGCCCTACGTGGGGCTCGAACTCATGAACCGTGAGATCATGACCTGAGCCCAAGTCGGACGCTTAACCGACTGAGCCACCCAGGCGCCCCTAAAAGCGGGAGACTTCTTGATTGTACTTCAGCTTCCTGGCTGCCCTGGACAAATCAAATGGACCTGACCACCCTAGCCTGCACACCTGCCTGACTCTCTTTCCCCAGGTCGTGCTCTCTCCATTTATTCACAACCCTGTCCCTCCTTGCCATCCTGTACCAGGTCACCTCATTTCTCAGTTGCCTGCCTGGTCCTTGTGGCAGCTGGGCAGTCACTTGACTGAGAATCATGGTGATTAAGAGGACTAAAACAGTTCACAGGATCTGTGTTTGGATCTTGGCTCTACAGCTTTACCCGCATTTTACTAGTGTGTGAGTCTCCTCTCTATACTGCAGTTTCCTTACCTGCTACATTGCTATAACAGTATACTCAAATCTACAGCAACCACTTACTATGCCTAGTTTGCTTAGCACAGCACCTGACCCATAGAAAGCTCTCAATAGAGGTCAGCTCTTATTATTGTTACTGTTGTTCCAGGGTTTTGTCAGTGTGTAAATTTGTCTTTGGAAAATTACCTCCATAGAGAAAAATGCTCATGTCGGGGGCATATGTAAACGATTATTTTTGCATTGTTCTCAAAGCAGTTCTGCAACCTCCACTCAGCCTGGCCAGTTTTTGGACGTGTGTCACTGTTCACAAAAGGCACCAGGAAAATAGTCTAGAAAAATGCTTCAGTGACCAAGGAATCAGTGACATCTTTTTAGTAGATCAGGTATAAATATTTTTCTTAAAAAAATCAATCTCTATTGTAATAAGGATTTATGACACACCCACATTAAATCGAAACAAACAAAACTCTATTCTAAAAGATTAGGTTGTAGACCTCAAAATGACCTTTCACAATAAGACTTTAGACAAGATTAACACAGGATCACAGGAAAGAAGTATTAACACTTCTACTATTTACATACATGAAATGTATATATATTCATAATCATTCCTCAGCTAACAATAACCTGAGTTTACATTCCTTGAATAGACAGGGACTGATTACGTGAAAATGGGAGGAGGGTGATAAGGTGTCAGTTCCCAGATTAACCCACAAGGCATTTCCGGTTTGCTCTGAGTAAAGCCTGCATGAGATGATGGAGACTGGTCTCCCCTGAGAAGTTGCATGACCACAAAGTGGTACCCAGGATGGTACCTCCTCTATTCCTTTCCCTGTAATGCAGAGGCTGAAAATAGGGACCAGACCACCCGGCCCCAAATTCTATCCATGAGCAAGTCACTAAATTTATTGAACCTCAGTTTCTCATCTGAGAGAAGCATTCAATTAATGCCTCTTACATGGGGTTGTTGTAAGCGTAACACATATGCAAAGGATATGTGCATGTGACATATGCAAGCACTTAATAATGTTAGCCTATTGTTAATTAAAAGTCAGTCTATCACCCCTTTAAACAAAATGTCGGGAATGTTCATGTTCACCAAAGTGGAAGACATTCTGGGTCTCTATTTCTCTCTTGAGTTCACAGTCACCTTTGTGCCTGTAAAGGAGAAGACATGCTTGTTTTTCCTCCTACAGGGAAATGCAGATTTGTGAAGGTGAAGAGGTTACATAGGTTACTGGCTTGGTGGGTCCAATGCAGGAAAAACAGTAAAAAAGAGGACAGAGTTACAGAGCTGAGACAGCGACAAGGATGGCTGTTCTGGGCAGAAAGAGAAAACAGAGGACACCCAACGACCAGGTTGGTCTTCCCCTTCATTCCAACACAACACTGAAAACGTAACAGTAGTTGTTACTGGGCACCCAAGCCTCCATGTGGAGTGAGTTACGATGAATATTTTTTGTATTGTTTTGAGTTGTTGAGCTAACATTTATTTATAGGGAAGTATGCAGTCAGACTAACCTTTCCGTATCTCATCCAACAGTACACTTTCCAATCAGGTACAGTTAACCATGCTAAGGGCAATTTCCCATGACTTAGAGAAAAATTAACATGACGTTCTTCCTTCCTAAACAACTTTCAATATTTCAATATTCTAGATTTATATCAGACATGAGAATAATAGGCCCATGGAGACTTTGACTATTAAATTTTTTCCCCTAAGTCTACTTGGAGAGCTCCCTCCCTGTCACAGGCAGGATGTACAGGCCCTGGAGTGAAATCCTGATGGGCCCCCAACAGACAAGCATTCTTAGCTAATGATTCTTCTCACCTCTCTCTTGACCCCTGGACTCCTGGGCAATTCTGTGGGTGAATTTTATGACTGACACTAATTTATACAGGCTTAAAAAGGGTCCTTTGCTGCCTTACAGCCTCTCCTCAGGAGAGTAAAACATAGGAGCTGTAGCAAAAAAGTAAAGACTTGAGTAAAATGCAAGGGAGGGGCACCTGGGGAAATCTGACTTGGAACAAATGGATTGTCGTGGTTAAGCACACTATTACTGGACTGAATTAAGATGTCAGCCGCATCAGAGTACGGACTGTCCTTCCAGCACCTGGAAAATAGCTGGGGAGGCAGGAACGAAAGAGAACCTAAGATGCTTGCTGGGCACGACAGGGTAGGTGCCTCAAGAGACAACAGTTAGCAGCTAAAAGCAAGTGGACCAGGGTGGAGGTGAGGAGCAGGCCTCCTTGACACCATTTACCTTTTCCTGCCAGTATCTGAAATAGCACTGATGATTGTCGTGCTTGAATCAACAGTGCTTAATTGGCCTATTCATCTAGAAATGACCATTCTGAGGTTTTGAGGACTTTATACTTTTGTTCTACATTCCCTTCACATGAGATGCAGGCATGGGCTTAGCTATTACCTAGACTGCCTCCTGTCCAGCGTGGGGCTTCATGGAGGGAATATCCCTAGGGCTTAAGCCAGGATGTCTGAGAAAGGTGCAGGGAAGCCCTTTATCCAGTTCTGCTGGGGGACAGAGACTGAATTCATGCCACTTGCTACAACCTCGGAAAGCTCTTGAGCATTTGCATTTGCTTATGAAACATGGTCTTGACTTGATCAAATGAAAAACAATGTGAACCCTGCCCACGGGTTATTTATCCCAGCAGCAAATGCTCAGAGAGTCTGAGATTCTATTACCGTGGAAGCCCCAGTAGACCTGAGGCTCTTTTTCTCTGAATTTAAATAAGTGCAGTGCCTTTGCATTTGTCCTCAGAGGTCATATTTTTGAATGACAGAATCATTTAGAGGCTCTGCTCTGGGCCCTCTGTAAGAGGGGAGGTTATGCTAACTGATGAGGTTCAGCTCCCTAAGCCAAGGGTCAGCAAACTACAGCCAAGGGACCACGTCCAGCCTGCCACTTAGTTTTTTAAATAAAGTTTTACTAGAATTCAGCCATGCCCATTCATTATGGATCATTGATGGCTGTTTTCACACTACAACAACAAAGTTGAATAGTTGCAACAGAGACCATGTGGCCAGCACAGCTTAGGTTATTTTCTACATGGGTCTCTATACAGAAAAAGTTTGCTGACCCCTGCCTTGTGGCATGGCCCCTTTTCCAGACTTCAGTGGAATGCTTGGTAGAGGGCAAGATGGAGGAGGACGCATGACTTAAGCAGGTCCCCTTTCCCCTCCCTGTGCTCAGGGACCTGCCTTCTTATATCTCTCCTCAGTCCTACCACAGGAATCATGAAGTTTTGTTCATGTTCAGAGGTGAGTGAATTATTCTCTTCAGACTATAGCACAACATCCTTGGTCTATGCCAGGTCCTTGCTAGCTTATTTCACTTTATTTCATTTAACCCCTTCATCTCCCCCCCCCCCATTCTTCTTTCCCATAGGCATGTCACTCTGAAGTGTTCGACATGCATGTACTCTGATAAAATGTGTAATGTTGTTGGTTGCATGTTTGTGGGTTTTTTAAATGTGTATTTATTTTCGAGAGAGAGAGAGAGAGAGAGAGAGAGAGAGAGAGAGAGAGAGCTTGCCTGCACGTGGGAGTAGGGGAGGGGCAGAGACAGAGGGGGACAGAGGACCCAAAGTGGGCTCTGTGCTGACAGCAGCCAGCCTGATTTGGGGCTCAAACTCATGAACTGTGAGATCATGACCTGAGTGAAAGTCAGATGCTCAACGAACTGAGCTATCCAGGTGCCCCAAAGTGTTTGTGTTTTTAATGTGCATAAATGATAGTGTTCTGTAGATATCATTTTATTTCATTCTTTTTCACTGAAAACCATTTTCATTCAACATCATATATTTAAGGTTCATCTATGAATCTTGTATACATCTAATTACATCTCAAACATTTTGGGGGGGAAAAGGACAGTAGATTCTTGTCTCAAAAGGTAGGGAACCTATGGTGTATGAGTTCTTCATAAAAGTTGTGACATAGTAGCCCCCCAGAGAAGATATACATTTTTTAAATGTTTGTTTGTTTATTTATTTATTTAGAGACAGAGAGAGAGAGAGAGAAAGCACGAGCAGGGGAGGGGCAGAGAGAGAGGGAGACAGAATCCCAAGTAGGCTCCACACTGTCAGCACAGAGCCCGACATAGGGCTCAACCACACCAACTGTGAGATCATGACCTGAGCCAAAATCATGAGTCAGTGGCTTAACCAACTGAGCCACCCAGGTGCCCCAATACAATTTTTAAAAAGAGCTTGCCACACATAAAACACAAAAAGATTTATAACAATCGGTAGGTCCCTGAATTCTTTAAAAACATTGGTGTGAAACTTAGTTTTAAGGTAATATTTCTAGTAAGCATTCAGCATATTCTCTATTAAACACCACCCCCCCCCCTCGGCCCCCAATATATCCCTACAAGCTAATTTGTGGCCACTCATTTCCAACTATACATTGTCTGTATTGGGTTCTGAATGAAGGCAACCAAGGTGTGGGGTTCTCAGAAGATAGAAATTTAGGTAGGCCTATCCCTAAAGAGGCAAGAAAGAGCTAGAAAATATTAGTCCCCTGACAGCTGCTAGATCAGGTCCACTACACCCCAACCATGAGAATAACCTACCAGGACCTCAGTTCCTGCTTCTATTCCTATATCATGCACCATCAGGAGAGTAGATTTGGTTCACAAGCCTTCCCAACCCTTTTGTGTCCCTACCCTCTCAGTACGTGGAGAATGAAGAGCAGAGAATCTCAGATTTTCCAGATAAATGGTATTCAAACAATGATTTTGCATTAGATTCAAGGGAAGAATATTCAGCTTTGGGCAATCATCATTCCCACAGAATACTGTAAATAGTTTCCTGGCCAAAGCTTTTAATCTTAGCTATCAAGTGCATTCATACTTTCACGTTGTTTTTTAAATCATTAAAAGTAAAAAAAAAGGACGGTCTTTTGACATTTGATACTTTCCCAATATAAAAGTAGGCTATAAATGGTAGACTAAAACTGGGAACTTGCATGTACATTTACAGTAATGTTTGAATTATAATGATGTTAATGTTGTTAGTTTCCTGATAGAGTTCCAGAAGGCTTTTGTGAAGTACCTAATGGACCATTCAAATTACTACTCTTTACCTACCTCCCAAGTTTAGGCATTCCTACTTTGCATGGAGAAGGGGCAGTGGTGAATTAAAACAGGGACCGATATGCTGTGGGATGTGCTGGAGTAATTGATTTCACTGGTGCAGACAGGTGAGGCTCTGTGGATGATTGTGGCAAGGGACCGTAGCACAGGGCTCAGCACAGATACAACTGTCTCCTAAGTTGCCCAATAGGGTCCAGACCAATGCCAATGGCAATTCTGATCATTAAAGAAGGGTTCTTGATGGACCATAATTCACTGCTTTTGTACCCAATCAATACCTCCTTCAACTCAATTTCCTAAACTTATAAATGGAATGGAGGACCTGTAGTTCAGCTCACGGCTGATTTTTTTTTTTATCTGAACAATGTTTCCCCACTAAAAAGCACACACACACACACAAAACAGTCTTGTCCAAATAAAATAACACAGGCCAAGTCTCTGCCTTTATATTTCTTTATGAATCTAACTTCTTTCCATACACATCTGCAGACAGATAAGCAATCTTCTGAATCTGCAATGAATAAAGATTAAGAAAACCTCTCTGACGTTTAATCAGGGAAGAGCTATACTCCTAGTTTATAGCTAAAGAGATTATACACTAATTAAATTGGAGTGCCTATCAGGATTAAAGCAACAAGTTCCATAAAAGGAAAAGTCTAGAATGCATCAATGAGGAAGCTGTGAAAAATAAAATTATTTTAAAAGTATTTTTTAAGCATAAATAGTTACAACAATGAAGATTTTCACACAGGAGATGACTATCTTATTAATCTTAATTAGGCATCTTTTTTCTTTTTTTTTTTTTAACCTTGAGCAAGAGGCTGCTTCAATCCCATGTAGCATCCAAGCACTTTTAAGCACTTCAGCAGTCAGTTATATGCACTTCTGCTCAGCTGCTAAGCAATCCTCCTTTTTTTCTGCCTCCATCCCCAACACATGTTACAGAGTGTGAAAGTGCCTAACGATCTTCGTTCCACTATTTGTCATCTTCCCACCCACATTTGAAAGACACAAAATGTCAACTGTCACTTTTTTTTTAGAAAATCAAGAAAATTGTAATTTCCTTTTTTTTTTTTATTTGAGAGAGAGAGAGAGAGAGAGAGCACATGAGCAGGAGAGAGGGGCAGTGGGAAAGAGAGAAAATCTTAAGCAGGCTCCATGCTCAGTGCAGAGCCCTATGTGGAGCTCAATCCCACAACCCTGGGCTCATGACCTGAGCTAAAATCAAGAGTTGGACTTTCAACCGACTGAGCCACTCAGGTTCCCCAGAAAATTATAACTTCTCGTGTCAGCTTGGCCCAATGAACAACAACTTCTTTAAAACTTAAATGATGGCACAAGGGAAGCACCAAGTAGCATTTTTCTATATGAACAAACTACACATAGAACATGCTGAATTTTTTAATTAAAAAATACACAAAACCTATAATTATCTCAAAATAACAATTTTAATTAAAAAACTTCTAACTTATGAGTCAGAACTTTCATGAAGTTAAAGCCATAAATACATCAGCTCAACATTTTCACATTTGCTTTTTAAAATATACTTACTCTTAAGGGATACTAGCTGGTAAATTTTATACTCCAAGCTGGAGTAGGGCCCAAATGGCAGGAGAATTCAGAACCCATATTGAGTTTATAAGAATATTTCCTTTTAGTATTCGTTACTCAGATTCCTTGCTTGCAGATACGGTAATACAAAGGCTGTGGTTAGAAACAAGCTTTACATCAGAATAATGTAATGTGTTCTACTTCCCTTAGAAAGCAACATATTTAATGCTATTAATATCCGAATAGTAAAGTACCTTCAAAGTTTCTACAATGTAAGCTTCTAGAAGACAGAGACTCTTATCTGTTTGGCCACTAACATATCCTGAGAGATCAGTATAATGTTTGCATACGTTAAGTGCTCAATAAATATTTATTGATTGAATAAATGAAGTTAAAAGATAGAGCTCAGCTGGATGTTTTAGGAGTCTGTATTTTGGAAGGGGGATAATGAAGTAGTTAGGATCAACTGTGTAAAGAGATGCCATTGGCTCCTAATAGATATTGATAGAGATGACAGGGTTTGACATTATTAATTTCCAAAAGGATTAGATTTTCCTTTTAAGTGTAACTGTCTCACAGAAATACTGGCTGGGAAAGGAGAGATAATAGAAGCAAAAGCAGAAACATTTTATTTATTTATTTATTTATTTATTTACCTACCTATATTTTTTTATTAAAAATTTTTTTAACTTTATTTATTTACTTTGAGAGAGAGTGAGCACAACTGCAGGAGGGGCAGAGAGAAGGAGAGGCAGAATCCCAAGCAGCCTCCATGCCATCAGTGCACAGCCTGATTAGGGCCTCGAACCCATGAACCATGAGGTCATGACCTGAGCCAAGATCAAGAGTCAGACACTTAAGGGGGCACTTGGGTGGCTCAGTGGGTTAAGTGGCCAACCTCAGCTCAGGTCATGATCTCACAGTTTGTGGGTTGAGCCCCATGTCAGGCTCTGTGCTGATGGCTCAGAGCCTGGAGCCTGCTTCGGATTCTGTGTCTTCTTCTCTCTCTGCCCCTCCCCTGCTTGTACTCTCTCTCTCTCTCTCTTTCTCTCTCTGTCTCAAAAATAAATGAACACTTAAAAAAAAAAAGCATCAGATGCTTAACGGACTGTGCCACCCAGAACCCCCAAAAGCAGAAACATTTTAATCTGCATGTCTGAAATTCTCTAATTCTAAAATTCAGTTAACAGTGGGCTTTTCCCAACTTGGAGAAAATAAAGTTAGTGAATACAGCATGTCCAACTGTGCGTTTTTCTTCACAAACATTTTCTTAAAAACAGTTCTTATCAACTACGAATTACATACATAAGAAACTAGCATTCAGTGGCTTGGTTTTTTCCCTCATGGTGCTCAGCCTAGGTCAGTAAGACACCTATTGCACGTAACTAAGAACCTCTGTAGAGGTACCTCTGCGTTGTCACGACAGTCAGCAGCCTAAAGATGAGGGTCCTGGGATGTAGCGCCCTTTCAGCCGCAGGTCACCTGTGATGTTTGAAAAGTGGGTTTCTCTGTATCTTAACTTCATCGTCTATAAAATGAGCATAAATTCATCATTCGCCAGAAGCCAGAAGGCAGGGGGGCTTTGGTGTAGTGCAGATCAGCCTCTGTACTGAGAGGCAGAGCTGGGTAGGGTAATGCAGAGACCACATGTGGAAAGGCAAATGGAAACTATCTACCATTCTATTATCTTAACGACTACTTTATGCTCAATACAATATCTAGGACAATGATGATAGATAATTCATGCTTACAAACTTGAATGTTTTTTTTTTTTTTTTGCCTTATATCTTAAAGCAGAAGTCAGGATCAAGCTTATGAACTACCTATTTTACCTACAGTTTCAAAGAGTTAATAATAGACAACCAACTACAGACACATCCCTGCCATAATAGACAATTGTTATGCCTTTGCAAGTATCACAAGGGCCATATCATCATCCTCCCCACCCCTGCCACCTATGCACAAGGTCAATAAATGGATAATTGTTAAAGTTGGGTGATGGGTAGTCTCTCTACTTTTGTGTATATTTGAAATTTTCCCTAATAAAAAGTTTATAAAAATAAAACAAAGCCCCACCACTGACCACGTGAAGAAAGGGAGAACCCACAGTCTTATATACCCATCTGTTTTTTCACTAGGTAACTAATTTGGAATTTATGAGTAATTGTTATTCGATTTTTTTTCAGTTATACAATTATTTCTGTAATGGCCAATGCTTAAGGCATTTTCTTCGTCAATGATATATAAACATAAATTGCATTATAGGTAATTTTATATGGTGAATTTAAGTTGTGCCTCTTATTTGGTGAGTACACAAAATAACATTTAGATAGCATTTAAACACCTCCTATAATTACACTGAAAAAGAATCTTTCCCAGTGTTACTGAAATCAGTTGCAAATTTTGCTTCCAGATACATAAAGTACTAGAAAAGTAGCCAAAAAGAGACATGGACTCAACATGTTGCCAAAAATAATAATAGAACTTTAAATGTTAAGCAGTTTTTTAAAAAGCTCTTCTCTGGAATGAAATGCGTTTACTCAAGTTGTTTTTCCCTCCATCCTCCTGTTTCTTGTTATAGAAGTGCCTTTCCGGCCGGCTTCCCGATCAGTTGGTTGGCCCAGGCCGACTGAGTCAGCCAGTTGCCGCTGTTGATACGGATGTGGAGCTGGTGGAGGCCAAGATGGAGAGTGGAGTGGGGGCTGAGCACTCTGGGGCATTTTAAACTGGAAAAAAAAAATTGTGCAAGGCTACTGATGCGCTGTCGTGAGTGCAGGTTGATTGCCCTTTATCTTTTTGTAGACACTGTGAAACATACTTAATGGTGGAGGCCCAAATCGGCCTCTTTGCTTGGTTTCCTGGGAGAAAAATGAGCAGATCAAGGATTGCCCTCTGGTTAGCATCATGTTCCTCCATGCACAACTTATTTTTTCTTACGAATGGTTTTGTAGGTCATGCAAAGGGTAATGGGCAGGAGTTCATTTTTCCTTTGTCGCTTAGAAAGCTTATCAGGACATTTCGTTCCCAGCCATTCCTCTAAGTCTGGTTGTCCCTATTCATGTGCTCAAAGGAAAACTGGTAAGGGTATCAAGACACAATTTTGTTTGTCATGATTTTCCTGATAATCCTTGAGATCCTCAGCCTTTGTAAACCACTTTGTGCAGAAGGCCACTCGGTGCTTTCCTTTAGGGAAATGTCCTGAAGTCAAGTTTGGTTTCAGTCAGTGTTTCATTCTATGAGTCTGGAGTTCTCTCTTGTTTAGTAAGAGAGTGGACAAGAATACAACAGAGGCTAATGTCCAGGAAGAGACAAGAGCCCCCAACAGGGGTTTTATCTCCATACCTATTGAGGTCACAAGATATTACCCACATGGTGAATGTGAAGAAAACAAGATCTTACGCACTTGAATATGGAGAACACAAACAGACAGTAATCATTAACTTGTGTGTGTAAGAAGCAAAGGGTCTGGGGGTGTTTGTGATCAAGGTACATTGGCGCCAGATGGAAAGTAATTTCCTGCAGATGATATAACAAGTTACTCGTGATCTCATTACAATATCTCGCTAGCTAACCCCAGGCGCTTTCACCCCATGGTGGTGGCTTTCCACCCTAAGCTTTTTTCTAACCCATTTATGTAAGTAGAACCTATTTCCACACAAGTCAGTTTCCCCAGTTTTCAGAAGATATAATTAACGCCACAATTTCCAAGCAGTCAATGCTAGTGCCCACTTTTTGAAACTGTAATAATAAAAAATTAAATGCAATGAGACAATGTATATAAAGCCTGTGGCACAGTGCCCAATACTTGCTAAAGCCAGTAAATGTTAGCTCTTACTGACGATTATTATCCTTGCCATAAACATGGCAAACTCTGTTCTAAATGACTTACTCATTCACTTAGTAAACAATTGCTGAGCACCCACTATGTGTCAAGCACCATCGTCGGTTACCAGAGATGTAGTGGTGTATATAAGCGGGGCCAGGTCCCTGCTCTCATCAAATGTACATGCTTTGGGAGGCAAGTCAGACAATAAGTTATTGAACTAAATAATTTAAGTTACTAGTTCCACGAGCAAAATAAAACAAGACCATGGGACAGAGAATGACTAAGGGGAATGGGGTGGGAGAAAGGTTGATGCTACGGTGACCAAGAAAAACTTCTCCAAGGATGAAACTTGGATGATAAGACGGAATCTGCTTGGTGAAGGTTCAGTGGTGGAGACTCACAGGCAGAGGGAACAAGAGCAAAGGCCTTGAAGTGTGCCTGTCACAACACAGTGCTGCGTTGCCATATGCCATGGATGCAAAGCCACATTCCTCTTTGCTGTCATGTAGCAGTTTCGATTTCCAAGGCATCTAAATACTCAACCTATAATCAGAATAAACTGCCACCAGGAGAGGTGTGGTACTTTAGTGAGACTAACCCATTTTTACAAACGGTGTAGAAACTTTAGTTTAACCAAGCATGAGAACTGACTTCTTAAATCAATATTGCTTGATGTTCCTATTGCACATTTCACTGGGAGAACCAACCTTTGATTTTGGGGACCAGACCCATGACTCATTGCTACTCAAATTCAAAGATCTAAGAACCAGATTATGAGATGGGATGGCTCCTGCTGTGCCAGTGACCAGCTGTAAGCTCTTGAGTAGGTCATTTAGACTTGCTGTGAATTAGTTTATCTATAAAACCAACCAACCAACCAACCAAACAAACAAACAAACAAACAAACAAGAGGAATGGGGTAGACTGGTGCATCTAAAACCTTCATGTGCCTTCCAGCCCTGGGGATTTTGTTACATGAAGACTCTGATTCTGTGGTCTGGGGTAGGGCCCGAGGTTCTACATTTCTAACCAGCACCCAGGTGATGCTGATGCTGCTAGTCCTTTGGACCACCCTCTTGAGTAGCAAGAGTTTAAATAATCTCTAAAGTGCCTTCTAGCACAAAATCTATGACTCTGTGTTCTAGGTTTACTATGACTTGAACTTCAAGTCCTTGATAATAATCTTCATCACCTAAAAGATCTGTGATAACCAAGATACAGGTGATCTTCCTGTAATACCCAACCTGGGCTTCCTTCTGGCTGTCCAAGGCTCACAAGTCAAGGTCGCTGACTCACATCAGCTACCTCCTACTATAACACTTATGCATTTTAGGGCAGAGACCAGTGAAACTCCTTATCACTCATCCAGTCTAATATGGTGAATTAAGGAAGCTTCAATTTCATAAGTGTGCCAACATTCAGGCTGGAATGGAATGGTTACTTTCCCAGAGTAAGCAATAGTCAAGGAGCACACTCTTCAAATTTACATTATTTAATTAATGAAAGAAAACCTTGGTTAGGATGTTTTTAAAAGTACACAAAATTCCATATAGTACTGGAAGTTCAGTGAAGGATATTATTGTCAATCTTACCTTTATTACCCCAGCTAGGTTTCACCTTGACGGGGTTACTAGGCAGGTAAAAAAACAAAAAACAAAAAACAACCAAACCAACCAACCAAACAGAAAAATCCCCTAGATTCTTAAAACTGAAAAAATTCTCAACTTTTTTTCAGGAAGATCAGTTGGCCACTTTGCCTCTTTATCTCTGGAAGGGCTTTATCTCTGAAAGGATTTTCTAGGGCTTGTCAGAAGATCTACCTCTAATGGGCAATGTGAAGGAAAAGCATGAAGATAACTAAAGAAATTACTAGCTGTTGAAGACACTGTTCCACTATTTACAGTAAGGTAAAGTAAGGGAAGATCAAGGAAAGGGAAGAAAGGGGGCATAATGGCGCCTATGTAACGGTGATAATGATGGCCCACATTTGAACGTTGCCTCAAAGTTTTCCAAATGTTTTCAGGAAGTGACTACAGTTATCACTATTGTATGAGGAAGGAGACTGAAGGCTAAGAGAGCTACAAATTGTTAGCTAGAGAAACCAGGGTCTGAACCATTTGTAATTTTCAGTACATAGCTCATGCTCCTATTACAGAACATTAACCCAGTCTTTGCAAATGTTCTCAAGCTCACAGAGCATGGCACATAGAGGAAGAATAAAAATCTGTCCGGTTTCTGTTGACTCTGATTGACATCCTCCACTGCCAAACCCAGGACTCGTGACTGCCTTTTTGGATAATTAGGACCACAAAATCTATACTCCCCACCAGATGTACTCCCCTGTAAAGAGTCCCCTAGGGATAGATTGGCCTCGCCAGGATGTCAGCAAATGCCATGATGGAATTATCTGGCATTTCATTCATCCCTCAGTGTTTCTTCTGCCAGACATCAGTCTAAGGGATCATACTGTCATGGGGCATCCATCAAAAGAGAAGCAAATAAATGAAATAGGACTTATTTTTCCCTAATCCTTCTTAGGCTATTCAGAGAACACCCTGGTATATAGCTGGCCATTTTAGAAAAAAAAATGTTATAAATACTGGTTAGTTTGTTCCTGGATTTTCAATCAGGCTTTATATATTTTTATTTGCTATGAAGGAATACTTTGTACCTAAAGATGGAGAGCACACATTTCTAAACAGATATTTGAAAGAGCTAATAGGACACAAATAGCAGATGACATTCAACACACCTCTTGGGCAAGAACTGGTATCAGTTCAGGGCAACAAAAGGAAAGGGAGGTATTTATATAACCCTGATTACTACCCATTGCAGGCCCTTTATACGGTTCACAGGAACCAAAACAAATATTTAGAAATGATCACGAGACATAGATAGGCAACAGTATTACCAGACAGCAAAGTCTTGGTTAGTGCTGCTTTTATCAACTTCTCAGATACAGCAGGCACTTGTAACTTATAAATTGTGTCCATACGTGGGAGTCTGTTAGTGCTATTATACATTTAAAAAAATCATTTCACAGGAATGAACCAGACCAAATCACAGGCCAGTATCCTGCATGACACAGGGTTAAATATCCCAGTTTTAGATACAATGGAAAGCCAAACATCAGCAGAAACACCTAGGATTTATTTCCTTGTATATCTTTTCTTCTCATTTTATTTATTTATTTATTTATTTGTTTGTTTGTTTATTTAATGTTTATTTATTTTGAGAGAGGGAGCGAGTGAGCAAGCATGAACAGGGAGGGAGGGAGAACAGAGAGAGAGGGAGACACAGAATCCAAAGCAGGCTCCAGGCTCCTAGCTGTCAGCACAGAGCCCAATGCAGGGCTCAAACTCATGAACCACAAGATCATGACCTAAGCCAAAGTCGGACGTTTAACTGATTGAGCCACCCAGGTGCCCCATATCTCATTTTTTTTTTTTTTTAATTTTAGAGAGGGGGTTACTGGGTGGGGGAGAGGGGCAGAGGAGGGGAGAGAGAGAAAGGAAAAGAGAAAGAGAATACCAAGCAGTCTCCATGATCAACGCAGAGCCAGATGCAGGGCCCAATCCCATGGCTCTGGGATCATGACCTGAGCTGAAATCAAGAGTCAGACGCTCAATCAACTGAGCCACGCAGCTGCCCCTTTTCCTCTCATTTTAACCAGTCCTTTGTTTTCACTAAGATGATACTAGCTTTCACAATGGGCATGCTACATTGAACTGAGGCCCTAGCAAGTGTTAAATTGCCCACACCCACCTATCCATTCTCTCCTCTCCATCTGGATGATGGGGCCTTGGCTGAGGAAAATGGTGACTATGTAGAGCTTCTCTGTGGTGGTGGTGGTGGTGGTGGGATTCTCCAGGGGATCCCAGCCTGTGCTACCAGTGGGTCAACCCTGCCACACCTATACTTGGGGAGGATGAGAAGCAGCACCTGAGGGCAGCCTCAGGTGAGGCTGAGTGGTGAGGAGGTGACTTCCCTCATCTTTTGATGACTCAGAACTTGAAGGTGATGACCTCTCACGTTTCTTCTGTGACTCCAAGTGGAGTTTATGACCACTTTTATTGAGAGGTTAGAGAAAGCATTTGTGGGAGGACTGGGTACTGGCGGGATGGGTGACGTGCTGTATGGAAGAGGTATGGGAAATGTCCTGGCAAGACAGCAACCTTAAGAAAAAGGCAGAGGACCCACCATTTGGACCAGATAGCCCTGTTTCCTCATCCCCAAAGCTTTCTTCTCCTCATTCTCTTAAAGGACAGCAGTTACTTGTTAGGGGCTAATACAGAGATCTGGGGCCTCATAGCTGTCCACTCTCCAAATGGCCAGTGGGCATTGATGACCACAGCAGTCAGTCTTGAAGGAAGGGAATCCTGTTATCACAGGAATGTTCTCTCATTGAAAAGACCTAGATTCCCTTCCCTGCCTTCACACTCTGGTTCATCTCCATTTGATCTGGCTGTAACTGGAAAGATACTTTTCCAGAGAAGTAGAGGCACGAAGGAATGGTGTTCCTTTTCAATCAAGACTTCTGGCCTCCCCTATTGGTTCTAACAATGGACTGAGGGTTGTCTAATACCAGATACCCCTCTAAGGTCCTGTCTGGGCTATAGAGAAGGGATCTAGTTTGGTGGGAAGGGTTTCTTCCCCCCACACAAACTCTCACCTGACAGCCACAGGAGACTGTGCAGTACCTCCAACTTTCTATACACTTCCTTAGAAGCCCCTGGCAAGAGGGAAAAAGTGGTTGGAAGCATCTGTAGTCTACCTTCTAGAACAGAAGCAACTATGAAGAAATTCTGCTGCAACTCCTCACCTTGCCTGTCTGCAGGCTGCTGACTCTTGGAAACAGAACTCGTCACGGGGCACGAGTCAAAGATGTGACTGTTGTCCCGGAAAGATCTGATGACCCATTAGAGTTCTTGCAGGCATCTCTTGGCCTTCATGCTCTATTTCTTAGTTCCTCCCCTTGCTTATCTTGGGTGACCCAGAAAGGAGCTGAGAGATGTAAATAATGTTTCTGATAGTGGAGATCTGGGGCCCAATGGGCAAGCAGGGGTGTGACTAACTCCAGGCTGACTCAGAGACGGCAGGAAGCACAGCAAGGACCGCAGGCGTCTGCAAGGACTCGAGCAACCCACTACGGAGGTATTTTAGGAACAGAACAGGGAAAAGCTGTGGCGAAAGCTGGTGCCGAGGCTTAAGAATCACCCCCCCCCCCACCACCAAACCAGCCTTTCACTCTGGCAGTGTCTGGAGATACGCAGTTAGATAGATCCAGCTCCTGGGTGAGAGAAACAGAGTGCAGCAGGGCTCTTTCTGTGTTTGGGAAAGGAGGCACTAAATGTCATTGCTAACAGAGTTTTATTTCCATAAACATTAATTGAGCTCCTATGAAATCCCAGGCACTGTGATCAGAGAGAAGACAGAAATGAGAAAGAAACCATCTCTGTTCCCAGTGACGGCACAGAGCTGTATTAGATGTAACCCCAGATCCCTGTAGTAGCTCCTGACAAGTAATCAGTGTTCTTTCACAAATGAGAAGCAAATGGTGGTCTGAGCTGTGGAACAGAGAGCCTGGCTCAGCACAGTCCAGCAGCCTGCTCGGTCGGGTGGGAGCACAGCCCAACCGTGACCAAAAGCCATCAGGGACCCAGGGCATCCAGGGCTGTGTTTATGGTTGTGCCATCAGTCCATTACAAGCAGGTGCCTAGGATACATCAGTGAACATGATAGTATAGTAAACCAAGAAGGCAAAAACCTTTGCCTTGTGGGGTCTACCTTCTTGCGGGGAAGAAACTCATCAGTAATAGTCCTAACATGAATTAAATTATACATGTTAGAAATACATGTGTGTGTGTGTGTGTGTGTGTATACATATACACACATATACATGGAAATAACTAAGAAAACAGAGTAGTGCAAGAGGATCAGAGGTATAGCAATTTAAAAATCGGGTGCTCAGGGGCACTTGGGTGGCTCAGTTGGTTGAGGATCTGACTCTTGGTTTGTGTTCAGGTCATCATCTCATGGTTTGCGAGTTCAAGCCCCACATGGGACTCTGCACTGCCAGTGCAGAGCCTGCTTGGGATTCTCTCTCTCTGCTTCCCTCTCTCTCTCTCTCAAAATAAATAAATAAACTTAAAAAATAGGGTGCTCAAGGTAGGTCTCTTTAAGAAGGTGACATCTGATCAAGGACTTGCAGGGAGTGAGGTCCACTCAGGTAGATGTTAAGGGTCCTGAGAGTAAACCCTGGGCCCTCCTCAACGTGAGCCAATGAGGCCAGCAAGGGCCTCTGCAAAGGATTCCCTATGCAAAATGAGGACCTAGAAAGCGGGCTCTGTGTACTCTTCTCCTTGTATGCCCGACTCTCATAGGGTCTGGTAATTAGTAAATATTCAGTTAAAATCTACAAATGAGGCACATTCTGGAACAACACCTCAGGCTTGCTCTAGAGTTAGGGCTCCTTTCCTGGGCTGAACAAGCCCCTGGTAGAATGGTAAATACAGACAAATCAATAGTGCGCGGTTACAACAAGGGAGGATATTGAACGAGGCCTTCAAAATAACTTCCTATCTTCAACTCTTGGATTAATGTCCCTGCCTAGGTCACAAATGGGATGATGTTCCTCAAACCCAGTCAACTAAGAGACATGTTGTAAACAGTTTTCTAAAATGCTTAACAACTGTTATATAATCTGGCGAGAAGCATACATCTTCATAATAATCCCGTGTCACCATCTTTGGCTCTGCCCATATCAGACACAGCTTACATGCCTCTTCAGATGCTCTCGGCCTCACCTGTGTCCCAGAGCTTCGGCCACTTGCTCTGCTGCCACAGCTATTGCTGAGACCGATTCTGTGCGGACAGCGGACATCCACGGGATAGATGCCCAGAGTCTCCACCATCTCTGCATTCCATGAAGCCCAGGGCCACGGGGCACAAGATCTGTATCACAACCTGGCCAGGTGTTACAAAGGGAAGTTCTGGGAACTGGAGGGAGGGAGTACGTAATTATACACCCTCTTCCTCCCTCTCCTGGCCTGTTCTAAGAATAAGGAACACATAGCAGATAAAGGTATGATAGAATTCTGCTTGCTACCCTGGACACGTGCCCCCAAATGTATTTCAGAGGTCTTTGTTCTAGGTATTAGATGTAGCCATAAAATTTCAAGATTAAGTCCTACCCATGAGACCCAATGCTTCACCTTTTTCAACAATAACTAACATAGGAGACTCAGGCTCCCCCCAGTGAAAAAGACCATGATTGCATTTATTCCTGGAGTCTGTTTTAAAATTCACACCTCTCAGTGGCCCTCCACTTCCCTCTCCCTGTAGGAAATGAACAATAACTGGCACTACTTTAAGTTAGAAGCACTAAGGAAAAAAAAACAAACAAAAAAACAAAAAAAAAAACACCATTAAGGCACGAATTGCCATTGTGTGTGTGCATACATGTTATTTCCCGACTCGCAAAAGCCAGCTAATGCTTTTAAGCTCTGCTTTGAAATTTTTTTTTTTTTAACTCAGATAATTTTCCAGGATTTTATTCGGCTGAATTCATCAAATGCACTTTGTTTTTTCCATCATGGATCAGCAAAGGCAATTTTCAGAATGACTCTGGAGGGATTATTTCTCTAATGTGTTTCTTCCCTGAGACCTGTTTGCCTCCTTATGAGTTGAATGCACTTCCTTCGCCCTGTGATAAAAGGTGGCGGGAGCGAATACCTGGTCTTTTCCACAACAAAATAATAGGAAATCTACTTTTCACAACATGTTTCATTTACTTGGTGCAAGTTCCTGGATTCATGTGTTTAAATCGAATCAGGAATGAGTATTCGTGAAGTTTCGATGCCTTAAGGCTTACCGTGAACTCCTGTGGTTCTGGCCTAGACTCGATAAATATTTCTTCGTAGAGCAGAAGAGAAGGAAAGAACTCTTTGCTCGGAAAGCATACTTTTGCAGGCCTCTGGGGGCTGATTGTCAAGTTCTGTTCTAGGAGTGTCACTTCCTAGGCCTCATTCTAGGCAAGCTTGTTCATGGAGAGAAACTAAGGATAAAGGCTGTGTGGAGGTTTTCAGAGGGGGCCTCCGTGCTCACTTTCAGCACACACGACTCCATGGATGCTACCCTACCACCATATTTTTGGGTTATCTCCTTTGCACGATGAATAAATGTAAAACTCCTCAGACTGGTATCCAAGACCCTTGGCAGAATCCCTGAAGATCATTTCTCCACCTTTAATTCCCTTCCCTGAGCCACACTTGTCCATAAGCAGTGAAGCTATCCCAGAGCAAATTCCAAATCTGCCACCCACCTTCCATTTGCCCAAATCTGGCCCCCTTTTTTTTTTATGCCACCCACCTTTCCAGGCTTAAGTTAAGTGGCATTTCCTCCAGGAAGCCTTCTCAGATAGCCCTTCCCAATTGGAATTCATTTTCTCCTTCGTTCCCTCCAATATTCTGTGCCTCTATTTCATGGACCTTACTAGGAGTATGGGTAAAGGAGGGTAGTGCAGCAGATGTTGGGGGCAATTAGGAGAAACTGGGGCAAATCACATACAGGCATTTTGAATTTCACTTCCCTTTTTGTTGGGGGGGGGCATGCTTGTGTAAATGAAACCTAATGGAAGTAAAGTACGCAAGGCTGGTGGGTTTGAAGGGAATAAAGGGGATGAAGTATTCTGGAATATTTTAGAATATTCCATGGGTGAATTCTCCATGGGAGAACCAGAGAATGGGGCCAAGGTTTTAAAATCTAACGTACAGAACAAGAACTGAAATCCGCACCTGTGTGGGTCGTGATGCTTACTGAACAGCTGTAGAGAGAAGCTGCTTTACATAGGAAGTGCTGTCCGAAGACCTCTGTGTCTCTGCGGTCAAGACCAGAGATTAAGGTGGCCAGAGTTAAGAGCATTACTGTACTTGTCACAGACAGCATGATGGGTCTGGCCTTTGTGCCTGTCTCCTTCACTTGGCTCTGAGCATCTTGAGAGCAGGGATCAAGCCCTACTCATCTTGAACCCTCCACACACTGGCACTAAGTAAGTAATGGTCATAAAATAGAAATGAATTAAATTACATGAGCCCTGGTAAAGGTTTCTATCCAAATGGTGTTCGAATAGCATCCATCAGAAAACCAGACTCAGTTTTACATAGCTTTAAAAAATCCTGGGGCTCCTGGGTGGCTTAGCTAGTTGAGTGTCTGACTTCAGCCCAGGTCATGATCTCACAGCTCGTGAGTTCAAGTCCTACATCGGGTGCATCAGGCTTTCTGCTGTCAGCACAGAGAGTGTTTTGGATCTTCTGTCTCCCTCTCTTTCTCTCTCTGCCCCTCCCCTGTGCTTGCTCTCTCTCTCTGTCTCTCAAAAATAAACATTAAAAATTTTTTAATTAAAATAAAAAATAAAATAAAAAATCTTATTTAGCCTGAATCAGCTTCAAGTAGGAAAATGCTTCTTCCAAATAGGTATATTTGTCTGGAAATATAAAACCACCCAGTAGGAAGAGCCTTCATCTGAAACACTGTCTAAGCCCTAAGCAATTCAGTCTATTTTTGTGCCAATCACATCAGGTATCTTTTCTGTACTCTTTGCTTTGAAATGTAGAATCTTCCTCAAATGTTAAGAAAAATCTGATACATTAAATTCATATCAATTTTATACTTGAGGGAAAGTAAAAGGATGCACACAAAAAAAGACAGAAAAGAAAAATATTCATGCCACCTACAGATAAATGCTTTGTCAACATTTTGGTGTATGATTTTCAACCTTTCCCCCAGTATCTCTGGACCACACTTGGGATCCAGTAACGAAGATGTGCAGAGCCCCCACTCCAGGACTGTGGCTGACAGAACTTCTGTATGGTCATCGCCTGTACCTTACCTTGGAGATCACTCTACTTTCTCCTTCTGGGTCTCCCCCACTCATTTTAGATTCACATGCTATCTGCCTTCTTTTCTTTCCCTGTTAAATCTGCTCTCAGGAAAATTATAACTCACACATTCCGAAGTATAAATGGCAGATGAGACTCTGTGTGCAAACCATTGCAGAAATATTTGCATTTAATTAGAGGTGCAAACCTTAAATGAAAGAACTATGTCCCCAATTCTGAGCTATGGAGGCCTGAGAGAACACTGTAATGTTATCTCCAGGGGCATATTCAGGTTTTTATATCCTGAAAAACCTGCCTTCTTTTCTTTATTATTTATATTTATTTATAAATTAATAAAAATAAACATCAGTTTCCATTTATTATATATTGATTGTTTTCTTTAACATTTAGGACATTCCTTTTCTTTTCTTAAGAAACTGATAGAGTCAGAAGTATAAATACAAAATTAGGCATAAAAACCTATCTACAAGAAAGCCAAGCAAGTGAGGTGTCTAAAGTTCAGTCCTCAGGAGCTTGATGGTAAACTCACTTCTCATTTCTTCATTGATCCTTACCATCCAGTGAAACTGCCAAGATAAGTACCATTAGCCCCATGTTACAGATAAGGAAGCTGAGGCCCGGAGGAGTCACACAGTTAACAGAATCACACAGTGATAGATACCGGAGGTCCCCACCCTAATGAAATGAAGGCAAGATGCCTTATATGATGTGTTATAAAAAAGAAAACATTTGTATAGGAGATCCAAACCCAGATCTCCTGGCTCCAAGCCTGCTGTTCTTTATAGTACGTGTGTTATCTCACTGAACTGAGCCTATACCTCACATCTGCTAAAACTTTGTCCAGTGCTTTTTTCCTCAGCCTGTGTGGAATGACCCCTAAAAAGAACAAAAAAAATAGTAACAGTGTTATTGTTGCAGATTCGGTCTTTTCATATAGTCGACATGGTTGAAAAGCAAAACTAAGAGAATCATCTTAATACATAAGGAGTCCAGAGAGAAATATGGATATGTCACATTCATATGATAGGCATGCCCAGAAAATTTTCATGCCAAATTTATGGGAAGTAAATTATATGGTAAATAGAGAACTCACTATTTCAAGGAAATCTATAATAAAACCTTTGGTTAAAAATTAAAAGAATTCTTGTCAATCAAAGAATAACATTCTAATTTCTCTTTTGACAGCTTGAATGTTCATACCCAGGGCTTTCTTAAGGTAGAGCACAATGATGCACACTAGGGAAAATTCTGGAATTTGGATAGGCTTGTGAGGTGGACAGAAATCAAACCTGAGACATGTTTGGATTTATTCAATAATAAGAACAAGCTTCAACACAGTGAAAATACCTATCAGTCCTGCAGGTTTTGTTTCCATCTCAACCATGTGAATGATATTGTCAATAGGGTTTCCTGACCTATCTTTAAAAGACAATTATTCCGCCTATTCTCTTGGAAACTCTGCTAGGTTATCTTGAAAAAGAAAACCAAAGCTGGAGGCATCACAATCCTGGACTTCAAGCTGTATTATAAAGCTGTAATCATCAAGACAGTATGGTACTGGCACAAAAACAGACACTCAGTTCAATGGAACAGAATAGAGAACCCAGAAACCGACCCACAAATCTATGGCCAACTCATCTTTGACAAAGCAGGAAAGAATATCCAATGGAATAGAGACAGTCTCTTCAGCAAGTGGTGCTGGGAAAACTGGACAGCGACATGCAGAAGAATGAACCTGGACCACTTTCTTACAGCATACACAAAAATAAACTCAAAATGGATGAAAGACCTAAATGTAAGGCAGGAAGCCATCCATCAAAATCCTCGAGGAGAAAGCAGGCTTTTTGACCTCGGCCGCAGCAATTTCTTATTCAACACGTCTCCGGAGGCAAGGGAAACAATAGCAAAAATGAACTATTGGGACCTCATTAAAATAAAAAACTTCTGCACAGTGAAGGCAATAATCAGCAAAACTAAAAGGCATCTGGGGCGCCTGGGTGGCTCAGTTGGTTAAGCATCCAACTTCGGCTCAGGTCATACCATCTCATGGTTCGTGAGTTCAAGCTTGACGTCGGGCTCTGTGTTGACAGCTCAGAGCCTGGAGCCAGCTTTGGATTCTGTGTCTCCTTCTCTCTCTGCCCCTCCCCCTTTCTCACACACACACACACACACACACACACACACACACTCTCTCTCTCTCTCTCTCTCTCTCTCTCTCTCTCTCAAAAATAAATAAACATGAAAACTAAAAGGCAACTGACAGAATGGGAGAAGATATTTGCAAATGACATACCATATAAAGGGTTAGTATCCAGAATCTACAAGGAACTTATCAAACTCAATACCTAAAAAGTAAATAATCCAGTGAAGAAATGGGCAAAATACATGAATAGACACTTCTCCAAAGAAGACATCCAGATGGCCACCTGACACATGAAAAAATGCTCAACATCACTCATCATCTGGGAAATACAAATCAAAACCACAACGAGATATCACCTCACACCAGTCAGAACGGCTAACATTAACAACTCAGGCAACAACAGATGTTGGCAAGGATGCGGAGAAAGAGGACCTCTTTTGCATTGCTAGCCAGAATGCAAACTTGTGCAGCCACTCTGGAAAACAGTATGGCGGTTTCTCAAAAAATTAAAAATAGAACTACCCTACGACCCAGCAATTGCCTACTAGGTATTTATTTATCCAAGAGATACAGGTGTGCTGTTTTGAAGGGACACATGCACCCCAATGTTTATAGCAGCGCTATTAACAAGAGCCAAAGTATGGAAAAGAGCCCAAATGTCCATCAATGGATGAATGGATAAAGTAGATGTGGTATATATATATATATACACACACACACACACACACACACATATACATATATACACACATATAGTATATATATATATACTATACCAGCCAGCTCCAAAACGACCTATCAGGGCCATGAGCAAGCTCAGGCTATATCATTTGAACCTGGCCTTGACCACAAGAACCACCTGGGTGAGCTAAATCAATAATTGTTTTAAGGCATTAAGCTTTAGGGTGATTTGTTTTTACAACTAACTGACACAGAAGACAACCATATCAAAAAATTAGCTACTTTGACAGCATTTTCTGCTTAAATAACAACCGAAATTTTAGCACTGGTGGTTGATATCACATCTTTCCTCTGCTTTAATGTCATGGAGAGACCCCTGAACTCCGTGGAGCCTGAGCTTAAAAAGTTCTCCACTATGAATATATTCACATGGAGTCACTGACACATATGTTTGGCAAGAACATTGCTCTGGCAGAAAGCAGAAAAAGCAGAGTTTTCAGAACAAAGCGAACTTTTTTTGATGAATAGATCTGGCCACACAGTCTAAAGATTCAGTGATTTCTCTTCTGGCATGTCATCAAATAATTAAGACTTTTTAGATAGGCTGTAATTATTCAAGAGAATAGAACTTGGCAGGCTGGACCCCTATTTTTGTAAATAAAGTTTTATTGGAACACAGTCATGTGCAGTCATTAGCGTATTGCCTGTGGCTGCTTTTGTGCGACAACTACAAAGTTGAGAAGTTGCAACAGAGACCCCACAGCTCATAAAACCTAAAATCTTTAGTGTATGACTTTAAGAAAAAGTTTTCCAACATCTACAGTGCCCCATAAATTTTTTTTACAAGTAAATCTACTTAAATGGCTGTTATTAAGATACTCTAGAATCACAAATGCTGGCTCAGTCAAACCTAACCAATCACATTGCACAGGAAGATAGTAAGAAAAGGAGGAAGAGGGGCACCTGGGTGGCTCCGTTGGTTAAGTACCTCACTCTGGATTCTGCTCAGGTCATGATCTCATGGTTTGTGGGTTCAAGCCCCACATCAGGCTCTAGGCTGAAAGCGTGAAGCCTGCTTGGGATTCTCTCTCTCCCTTTCTCTCTGCCCCTCCCCCATGAGCTCTCTCACTTGTTCATGTGCTCTCTCTCTCTCAAGATAAATAAACGTTAAAAAAAAAGGGAGGAAGGGATATGTGGGAGTATTTTCACACACACACAAATGTAGGAATACAACCCTCGTTGGGTCCATTGGATGGATTTCTCCCCACTAAGCCACAGTTAAGTTCTACAAATAGGTGAGCCAGAGTCATAAAGGATTTAACACAAACTTAAGCTGAGCTTTGCCCAACCAGTTTTGGTAGCCCATTCATTAATCACGTCCCTTAGGAGTCACCTGATTCCTTTGCCAGAACCATAGTTACATTCCAGGGATATTAGAACTCATAGCCAGGAAGGTAGCTAGCTGGGCTTCACAGAACTTTCCTGAACTTTGGTTTCCTGGTTTATAAGATGGCCACCAGGCGGTCTCTGGCAGGTTGGACACGGTGATTCTAAGCTGGTGCCAGTGGCTGTGGTGCTGCTAATGTGGCAGGGGTTCTGGCAGCTGGTGGCACAGTGCCACCAAAGCAAATCCATGATGCACAGGCTTTCTTTAACCCCGTCAACCTGCTGACCCCAGCTCAGCTTTTCAGAGGGGCCCTGAGCCTCAAACCAACATTGCAGAAGGGACAAGGTACCTGCTCTGCTGGTGCATCACTCTGTGGGGCCACAGGTGGGCAGATGGCAAAATGGTGGTGCCACCAGCCTGTCCAAAACAGAGACAGGGAATCTACCTATCTGGCAGGAAGTGGTTCTGTACACCAAGTGCTGGCAGTATAACTCTGGGTGGTAGGGGTGCTGGTGTGTTTTGTTTTCCTGTTTTTAGTAACATATATATTTTTTTAATTTTTACTAATTTACTAAGGCTTCTGTTCAACATGTTCCTAAATGGGGGATGGCATGAACTCCAGAACCTGCCGGCTATTAGAAACACCCAAGGATGTTTAATGTAAAATATTATTTCCGGGGGCCCAGACTGTTTCAGTAGCTTAGGAGCAGGGGCTTGAATAATGCCTTTTAGGTTCCCTAGGTGTTTTCAGTGGCCAGCTCAGTTTGGGGCCCAGAACCCTGTAAAACCATAGCCAGAGTGTGGGGCCGATCTTGCTGGGAAGGTAACCCCAGTCTGACTCGCACTGGGACTTCTAGAGTCAAGAAGAAAAACATGTTGAAAGGATCAATTGGTCACCTCTTGTCAATAACGCTTTTTCCCTTCAAAGCCTTCTTTTTCCTTTCTCTTGATTGTCTAAGAACCCAAACTCTGAGACCATCCTGCCTGCCTCCACATACATACACACACTTGGGTTCAGCCAGCTGCCACAGACATTCCTGCCTTTGTCTCCTTCCCAGAGGCGCAGGACGACTGGGGCCTCCGGGTCCTAGGAGTGGGGGTTACTGCTGGCAGCCAGGGACAAAGCAGCTCGAGTCAAGTCAAATATAACCAGTGCTACCCACCCCAGGACATACTCTTCTTTCTCACAGTGCTGGCTGGCCTTTTGGAAAATGTCCAACATTTTAAGATATAATTACCAGAACAATAGACCCCAAGCAATTGGATGAGGTGAGAGATTCCATCACTGACCAAGTTTCAGGTTACAGTTGTGGAGTCTTCAGTTTAGTGGATTCCATACTCCTGTTGGTGCTGTGGATTAGTGAGCACGGCGAGAGGATCACAGAGAGAGGGAGAAAAGAACACTTTCCTCTAACCCGTCATCTCTATACCTGGAGCAGTTTGGGATGGCAGCGCTCCAGAGGCCATGAAAAGTTGCCATTAACAGTGTGAATGTGGTCTCTTCTCTTGCATATACAGGAGTTGTGCCTCCCGGTGGCTGCTTTTCTTGTAGCTACATACATTAGCACCCCACAGTGAATCCGTCTTATTTTTAGGCACCAAACACGATCCTTTCTATTCCCAGGATGGCATTAGGCACTTCACCTGGTGATTTAATGAGCATACCTCAAAAAAAAAATAGCACAATTACCTATATTTACAACCAAGAAATTTATAGTGTTACCTTACGGTTCAGTGGCGGTGTTTAGCAGCTGCTAGATGGCCTCAAGGGTAAATGCTAAGCGATATAGAGATATCCCTCCAGACGCACACGGTTAGTCACTGATGGGATAGAAAACAAGCACAAGAATTCAAGTGAGACCACCTGGGTGTGAGGCCCAGCTCTAAATTTTGTGTCTCTTTAGGCACATTTCTAAATCTCTCCGCATTTGCATCTTGAACCAGGCACAAGAGCCATCTCCCAGAATGTGGCACAGAAATTAATGCTACCAAGCATTCCATTTGCTCCCCTACATTGCCCACCCGCTTTGCAGCTGGGCAGGTCATAGGACCATGAAGTGTGAGTGGAAATGCACGTGCTACTTCTGGCTGAAGTGAAAACTCATGTGTGATCATCGCATCTCTCTCTTCCCTGGCTTAAGGGTTTGAGAGGGCCGCTTTTCAGACGGTACAGGTTACAAGATGGTGAGACCTCTTTCAGCTGGGTCCCTGAGTGACTTTGTGGAGCGGAACACTCACCTCCCGTTCCCCCTACTCCCATCTCCTCATGCCCCCTCCCAGAATGGATAGCAGGAATAATAAATCATCTTTTGTTGTGTTAAGGGGTTTCTGAGTTACTTCCTCCATTTCTAATGGCCAGGGTTATTGGGAGGTAGTCAAATGTACCAGTAAAGAGCCTGAGTTCTGGAACCACACTGCCTTGATTTGAAGCTGAGCTGTATCACTTGCGAGCTCTGTGAGTGCTCTGAGCCTCAGTTTCTGCACTGAAACATGGAGGTAATTCCTCAGAAGACTGTTAGAAATACCAGTCAATAGATATAAAACTCTTAAAACAGCACCTTACACATAGTAAGCGCTCAATATCAGCTACAACTAGAGAAGTTGCCTAGCACCTAGAAAATACTAGTTTTCTGGATCCACAATCTTCTCCCTCTCCTGGATCAGTCATCTTCAACGTGGGCTGCACACTAATTTACAAACATTTGAACAAGTCCCAGGCCTGGTCTGCACTCCCAGACCTCTCCGTTTAATCGGCCTGAGTGGGACCCAGCACTGTTTTCATAAGTCCTCAGGTGCATCTAATGTGTGCAGCCAGGGTTTACAACAACCCTTCCGCACTTGGCAGCAAATAGTAAAAACTAAAAGTTTTCTCAAACTTGGTAACAATATGTGGGATTTCCTGTGAGCCAATATCCTTTCCCAGCTCCAGGAGGGTGGCATTCAAACCACAAAGGAAAAAAAAAAAAACGACAAAAAATAAACAAGACTGGTTTATGCCAACTTGACTGCCTGGCTGCTGGCGTGTATATTTCACTTCAGCCATGGCACAAAGCAGCTCATCTGTAGCGTTTAATACATCTAGAAGAGAGGGGTTGGACACCTAGAACTGCGGTTGCCTCCCGTTCTAATTGGCCAGTTTGGATGCATGAAACAGACGCCCCTGCGTGCCAGCCCAAGAGAAGATAAGACAGGAAGACCCAAGAGGCAAACTCAGGGGTGTCGGAGGGCCCGGCAGCCAAGCCCAGTGCGGCCACAAGAAGACCAAGAGAACAACCAAGAAAAATGTTAGGGCCTGAGGAGTTGGGCAGTACAGACTTTCTGACTGTTGTGTTAGACACAGACACAGTTCTGGTAACCTCTCCACAGTAGTTCTTCCCTGGACCAGAGCTCACCATGAACCACACGACCACAAACAAATCCAGGATCTCGGGAAGGGGGCTCACGTGCTCTTTGTGTGGAAGACATCTGCTCCGAGGGCATGCTCTGTAGTTTCTATTAGCAATCCCACGGGAGCTTCTGAAAGATCCTGATGCCTGCCTCCTCCCACGCCACTTAACTCCACTTCTTAATCTTGGCTGCACATTGGAACCACCTGGAAAGCTTTAAAACACGGATGCCTGCATTCTCTCCCTGACTCTTCCACCTGGAGCTTTTAATTTAATTAGTCTGGGGGGGGGGATGCAGCTGGGACTGTTTAAAAGTTCCTCAGGTAGGGGCACCAGGGTGGCTCAGTTGGTTAAGCCTCCGACTTCGGCCCAGGTCATGATCTCACAGTTTCTAAGTTCGAGCCCCATGTTGGGCTCTGTGCTGACAGCTCAGAGCCTGGAGCCTGCCTTGGATTCTGGGTTTCCCTCTCTCTCTGTCCCTGCCCCTCCCCCTCCCTTATTCACGCTCTTTTTCTCTCAAAGATAAATCAACATTAAAAAAAAATTTAACTCGAATGTGCAGACAAGGTTAGGAACCACTGCCTAATAAAAACCTGGGAACCAGAGATTCTGATCAGGGAGCTCTGGGTGGGGGTTCAGGAATTTCTATTTAGACAACCTTCCCAAAACAGGTGGTACCAGGATTCCACTTGAAGAGATGATGTGCTTGGCTGTCTCTATATGGTACAAAAACAACAATATGAATTTAATTGCATCAATTCAGGAAAATCAATCTGATTATCTCACATTGGGTAGACATAACATCCTGTTGATGGGTTAAATTGTCCCCCTTTAAAGCAATTATCTTGATCTCCTATTGAAAAGGCTGTCACACACTATTAGCCTAGGCATTTTGATTGCATTGATTGATCCATTCCATCAGGGCCCGTAAAGACCTCATCTTGTACCCCCCACGCCACCACAATGTCTGGGACACAGAGGACAATCAAGTAGCAAAGTGAAACCAGTAGTTACCTGGGAATCTTAAAAAAAAAAAAACAAACAAACAAAACTTACCAGGCCCACCCTTAGACTAAATGAATAGAAACGTTTGGTGTGGGGCCTAGCATTAGTTCTATCAGCTGTTTAGATAATGGATGAGTTTTTTAGCCAAGACATCCAAACCGTGTGTGTATATAAGCCTTGTCTCCATCTTTCTTGGATACCACTCTCTTCCTCTCTTGGTTGGGAGGAGATGCCTCTGTCAGCCTGGCAGATGGATAATGCCTAAGCTTCTCTCTCCCTAGCTTCCCTTCCTAATCTCCCAAATGGACTTGTCACATCCAGTGAGCTTTAGTACTTAGAGATTTGCAGCTCTCCGTAAAATCCTTCCTTGGTTGACTAGTGAGCTCCCAAGCGGAAGACACAGGCTCACATTAGCATATCCAAGGCTTGACTGAATAACGTTCTGGAAATATTGAACTGGTGGACTTCCTAAAACAGCAGCAGCTGACAATGCCCACTCCTTAATGTGGGTTCTGGACCCACAATACACCTGGAGGGGAAAGGAGATTTCTCCAGAATGGGATGAGGAGGGACATGGGTCTCAGGAAGGAAGAGGACAGGCTAGGAAGGCATAAGGAATGAGGGGCATGGGAGCAGGTTGGGATGATAGGGTGGCGGGGCTCTGGGCATGAGCCCAGAAAGAGGCTGGAGGCAGACAGATGCTGCTTGTGGGTGGGACTGGCTCAGCACTGGACAGGTAGGCCTAGAAGGAATCCAGTCCCAGTTATTGAATCCTCACCTGGGTCTCTTGTGTCAACTCCCCGCCATGGTAAGTGGCTTGGACCTGGACTCTGCCAAAATTGGCTTCATGTCCTGGCAGTCAGCCCTGCCCCAGCCTGGGGTCCATGTTAGGAACCTGCTCTCTGAGATAGACTTCCTGGATGCAGTGCTGCCAAAGGCATCCACATGCCACTAAGATAAGGTGACACTGGAGCAGAGACCTGAAGGAAGGAGGGGGTAAGCTATGTGAATGTGTGGGGAAAGGGCGTTATAAGCAAAGTGAACACAAGTGCAATAGCCCTGGGGCACGGATGCACTTGAGTTGTTCAAGGAGCAAGTGGACTAAAATGATCTGAGGAATGGGATAAGAAATGGGGTAGGAGAGGTGGCGGAGGTAAGATGTAAAGGGACTTACAGGCCAGGTTAGGAATATGGATTTTACTCTGAGTGAAATGAACAAGATACTGTTGTCAACTCACAAAACTTGCAGCCCGAAACAACTAAAATAACAAGAGATGAGCAGAGACAAGTCAGAAGAATTAGGATGTGGTCCTCTTTCTAGCTCCATCTCTGTGATAAAACCTGACGGCAAGTTCTATTTCCACTACACCAGCCGCTGGGTCCTTCACCCCAGAAGCAGCTCCACCCCAGGGGGACTGCCCTGTTCCTTCCCCCCTCTGTCTACCTTGCCCGTGTGCAGTTAGGCCATCCTTGCCCTACATCACTAAGCATGAAAAGTGTTCATGTCCCTCCTCTGCTTGGCCCAGAGCAAGAGAAAGGAGAGAATCAACAACAGGCCTGGTTAGTGTAGCCTCTTAGTGTGTGTACTTTGTAGGGATGGGGAGAGGAGGTGGGGTACGGAGAAGGGGGAGATGCTGCTGCTTTTAGATGGAGGGGAGCAGACAGACTGGCCCTGAGGGGCCATCTTCCCTTCCTTCCCTCGGCCCCTCATCTCCCGCTCTGCCCACCATCACGTACTCCACGTGCTGAAGGCTTGGTTCATGTTCTGCCATCAAGCCCTGTGGCTCTGACTTCATTCAGTGACAGGGAACCCTTGGCCTGACTCCATAAAATATGCACTGGCCACGTATATACACCCTTACCTAGCTGCTCACACTCTCGGCCCCACACTCCTTGGTGACTTGAGACCTCAACTGGTCCAGAAACAGGTGACACAGGTATGGCCAGGATTCCAGAAATCCATTGTTATTCTAGTTATAACTAACGTGTCCCAAAGAATTATCTATGTAGCAGACTCTGTACAGCATATCCATAATCAGCGCAGTTAAAAGGCGACTTGGAAAATGATACACAAAGATACAGATAGAATCTGTACATACATATGTGTATGTGTATGCATATATGTATGTATGTATCTATCTACTTACCAAATGCCCTCTTTAAAAAAAAATGGATAAAGGACACAAAAGGCAAGTAACAAAAATATAAATGCTTGAAAACGTTGAAAACCTCAGCCTCTCTAAGACTCAAAGAAATGTATATTAAAATATTGAGAGTAGCCCGTGTTATTTAGAAAAGGGGGAAATAGACTCTCTCAAGCACCACTGATGGAAATTTAAAGTGGTATGACCTCTCTAGAGGTAAACCTAGCAATAGGTAGGACAATTTTAAACAGGCAGACCCTTAACTCAGCTATTTTACTCCCAGGTATCTATTTTGAAGCAATAACTAGACAATTCACAAGGATATATGTGCAAGGATTTCCAGGGAAAACAACCTAACCTCCACAGTAGAGAACTGATTATGTAAGTCAAGCTACATGGAGACATGTACATGATCCATGATACAGCTACATGCTACATGATGTAAAATGGTATTTACTGACATGGAAAGGAGTCCACGATATACTAAGTACAAAAGCTAGATTACAGAACCATGTAGTATGTGATACAATTTTTTTGAGACTATATAAAAGACTATACAATTTTTTGAGACTATATACATATATATGTATATATATGTATATACACACATATATATACTTACATATATATATATATACACATATATATATAATTTGGGTTATTTTTGGATTACAGAATTGTTTGATTTTTAGTTTTTCGTATTTTTATGTAATCTCTGAATTTCAAATAATGAACACTTGTGGCTTTTCAGTCAGAGAAAATCAGTGATGCTGAAATGCTCTGAAACGTGAAACTCGGTCAGTAGACCTCAGGAGAAAGGAGGCTCCTTTCTCCTCTGCTGCTATGGAGAAGCCAATCCATCATGCCATCTCCAAATAGGATCAGGCTTCCACTATCTCAGGCACATGAGCATTTATCCTATTTTCAAAAGCTCCCAGAGAAAGAGGCTTCAAAATTCCCCCCTGATAATCCATTCCAGGGTTTATCAAATTCACCTGAAAAAGAAATTTCCCCTCATATCTAATCTGAAACCCCCGTTCGATGACTCAAGCCATTGCTTTTCTCTCTCAGCTTTCAGTGAAAATAGGAAATGGTGACTGCATTTGTCCTTATCGAGAGCAATTATTTTCCAGAATGTCTAGAATGATACACACTCTGCAGGTTAAACGCATGTGTGTATTCTCTCTCACACCCTCATATACACATACACACACTTTCAGGAGAGTCTAAACTGGCATGGCACATAAACAAACATTACATTCTGGGCCTTCAGCTCAACTGAAGAAGCCATTTGGAAAGCCCACCCCATCCTTGGCGGCTCTGAAGCACAGACTTTCAACCCCAGGTGGTTTGTCTCATCTTTCCAGCAGCGCAACCATCAGGAGCATAACCTTGAGCAGGAATCAGAGCTGGAGATGTTGCAGGAAGCTACCTCTCGGACTGTTCCAGTTGAGACAGGAGTGTATCACTCCCAAACCTTGAGAAAAGGAAAGAGAACAGTTTGCTGATGTCAACAGCCAGTGTGAATGATATATTGTGACAATAGCTTTTCCACCTCTCTCCTTTTAATCCCTCCTCCCTCCCTCCCTTCCTCCCTCCTCTTCTTGTTGTTCCTTCTCTTCATCCTCTCCTGCCCTGTCCATCATCCTCCACACCATTGTAACCAACATTTATTGTGCATTTACTGTGTGTCAGACACTGTTCCAAGAATGCTTCATGTAGTCGATTCTCACACAAACTCTAGGAAGTGGATTATACTAACACCATTTACAGTAGCTTCTTCCAAGAGCTCTCTCCTTTACTGGCTGGGCACCAGATAGCCTCTAGATGCAGCACTGGAACCATAGAAGGGTTTTCCTGCCCTTAGAGAAGCCTGGGGGCCGGGGATAGTGGGGATGTGCTCAGGAGCCTACTATGACTCAGGGACCAAGGCAGCTGAGCAGGGTAGAGTGGTGTGCAGACCCCAGGCTTTATAGCCTAGAGCAAAGGCTATCATGTCTCCACCCACAACCGTGGACAGTCATGCATTCCAGATGACTTCTAATTTTCAGGGTCTGCATCTCGGCATCTGAGGGTGTTTGTTCCCCAAATCAGGCATTCAACCAATGACTCTTGGACATTGGTGTATAAATACCCAGCTCCCTCAGCTCTTGAGTGGGCTAATTTTGGGTCATGAATTATGTGCTTTTTCTTTTGGAGATCAAACCACAGTTGCCAGTGTAGTAGCTGATGTAATAATGCATCCTTTATTGGCTTCCTTACTTCTCCTGGATTACTCTCCATGGCCCAGGACATTATTTGAGCACGAATCCTTGTCTCAGTGTCTCCTTCTGGGAAAAGGTTACTACAGCAGACTCTAAAACAGACCTCTTTTAATTCTAGCTCCAGTGCTTTCTTTCTATATGATCTTTGAAAAGCTATCACTCTCTGAAAATGGGGAAATCTGGTACAGGGCTTAGACATTTTTATATATAAAGTTCTGGCACACAAGCCCTCCAGAAATGGTCATTCTTCCTGTTACTCTTTGCTGAAGGAGATGCTACTGTTATATGGTCACTGTTCCTATTCCTGAACAACTATAAAACATCTTTTCCCTCCTCATTAACACTTCTGGAAACTTTAACCCCAAAGGCTTAAAGCTGACTATTCTCCAGCCTAGGACCAGGAAAGCCAACAGCAAATTTGACCCATTGTAAAGACCTGATGTAGCTCCTCAGGGTTCAAGTTCTATTTCAAAGAAATAATTGCAAGTGATTTTCCACGAATGAGTTTTGTCAAATTGTTCCACCCACCTGCTAATTCAGGGATGCTAATTCCTTCTTTGGGTAGAGTGCTTTAATGTTGTCAGAACCTCTCCATCCAATGTTTATAAATGCACGTGATTCTCATGTCTGATCTTTGTGCCAAGAAAGGATCGGTTGTGCTTCATGGTGACCGCCCACAATCTCAGTGGATTAACACAACAAATCTGTATTTCTTGCTTGGTCTCTCATGAGTCAACTGGGGGATCTACCCCATGTCATCTCTGCAGGATCTACATTGACAGAGCGGCCATCACCTGGAACATGGCTTCTCCTTGTGGCATAGGAAGAGACCATTCAGGAGTGTCCCATTCTAGCAACTCATTATTGTGCCCGAAAGTAACATTCTCATTTCCTCTCACAATTCATTGGCAGGGTCTGGTCATGGGGTCAATCCTATCAAACACCTGGAAGGCAAGCAACAAGAAATTGTTGTTGAATAGAAGTAGTGACTACCGCCATATTATTTCACCCATTGTATTATGGAAGACATAAGAAATGGCAAGTTCCAGTGCTTTCTTAAAGTCATCCAGAGAGTTTGGGCCTAGGATTCTGTTGTGGTTCCTTTTCCCTGAGATGCCTGAAGAAGACTACATTAAGAGGCAATGAAAGTCTGGTTTCTTGACTATCTCTTTCTACAACTCAAAAAGCCTAAATTATCTTTGTAATTGTCCTACACACAGCAATCTCAAGGTCAAGGACTGAATGGTCAAAAGAATTGAATTACTGGAAGAATTTAGAGATCAGGTGATAGGGGGTTTTTTGCCTTTTGTTTTTTGGTTTTTTTTGAAAGCAGTAGGTTGTGTAAAGAAAGTGGCCCCTCCCTCTGGCCTACCTTCTTGTCCCCAGAATCAGGTACAACTCTATAACTAGTGGAATTGTAAAGCCTATATTGCCAAAATGTGGTGTTCTCCTCTGCAGTCTCGAAGCTTCTACCCAGTAGCATCTTGGAGCCTGCTCACATCAGCCTTTAAGAACCGACTGTGTGCATCCTTTCCCAGTGCCACATACGGGAATGTCACAATGGTGGCTTGAAGTTGGCCACAGGAGCAATATTTACGGCACAGAAATTGTAAAAACTACAAATTAGGGCCTTTTTTCCCTCCCAGACAGCTGGTTGTTAAAAATGTACAGGTTTCTATGCTTAATCCTTCACATGCAGTTGCTTCTCCTTCATGCTCTTGCATACCACGTGGGCATACATGGATCCCTGAGGACTGGCGAGAGACTTTGCCTTATCCCTTTTTAAAATTCTTCCCTTTCCCAGCATATACTTCGATGTCCTATACTATTTGCCATGCATTGTTCTAATTACTTACATGTAAAAAGTCTCTAATCCCTACGAGGAAGGCACTATTATTTTACAGAAGAATAAACAGGCACAAAGAGGGTAGGTAACTTTCCCCAGTCACACAACCAGGATTTGAGCCCAGGTGGTCCAGTTCTAGCGTGTGGACTTATAACAACCATACTCCACTGTCGGGCTCTCAGAGCACACAAGAGAAGAAAAGAAAGATTTTGATTCATCAAAAAAGGATGTTAAACACCATTTTTTTTTTCTGAATATACAGTATCAATTATGCCTGGCCATGTAAAGTGGATTTTTTTCATTTAATATTCGTTCATGGCACACTGGCTATATGCTAGGCTCTGTGCTAAGTGATGACAAGAATACAAGCCTGACAGTAATAGAAAGTACCATTTACTGTGCTCTTATTGAACAGGCACCACGGCAGGTGCTGAGGGCTACAAAGATGATGATGATGATGATGACCGATACGATGACAGCAGTAAAAGCTACATCACCTGAATGCTTGATGTGTGCAACACACTGCTGGTCATTACATTTCAGTCTTGCCACACCTTGTGAGACAAAGATTTTTCATTTTTTGCCCATGTTATAGGTGAGGAAACTGGGGCCCAGGGAGGTGTCAGCACACCAAAGAGCTCACAGATCAGGCTGCTCCTGGATACTCTGTTTACAAGGCAGTAGAGTTAGACTCTTTGGGGTTCCCCTCCACCTCCTTCACACCACAGCTAGGTGCTTCCATCTATGTCCAACTCAATTCTGAAAGATTCCCTTTTGATCTTCGGGAGAGCTTTGAGGTTGTCAGTCTAACATCTTGAATATAGATACAGTGAGAGGAAGTGCAATAAACCAAAAGAAAAAGGATTTTTCCAAGCTTTTTGTAAGAAACATGAGTCACTAGCATTCTGAAGAAGCCTATAACAGGCACAGATGTACATGATATTCACCGAGTTCAGCACACGGTGCTACTGAGACCAGAAACTCATTACATGCTCAGTACAGGGCTGAAAACCAAAGTAGGGACCTCTTCTTCCAATGTACACCCGAATTTGTAATTAGAACCTCCTATGGGAACATTTCAGTACAAACAAAACTTTGCACTTGGAGTTACCACAGTTAACACTGAAACGAAATGCCACTATCAAACAGTGGGACAAACTTTTAAACAAATATGCTAGAACTTGAATGTTTATTTCAATGCTTTTATCTTTAAAGATGTCACTGTAGAAGGCTATTCTCTTGTTTAACTAACAGTGTTATCACTTAAAAATATTGATAGCCCTATTTTTAGAGTTGTTTTCAGGTTTAATCTAGAAAACCTGATTTCAGGTTAATCTAGAAAACACAGAAAATGCAACTCCGTGTGCATGTGTGTTTGTGTGTGTGTGCTTCTGTGTGTTCCTACGCACTCCATATTTCTGGTTCTCTTTAATAGTTCACCTTACTGAATAGCTTTGGTTCCAAATGACTTTATGCTCCTTCTAAAATTAAACTACCTGCCATAGATATTATAACCAATAATGGAGAGCCAAAGAATATGCCACAGGCTCTGCAGGGCAATTCCAAAAGAACGGTCCCCAAAATGACTTGAGGGGTAACTTCATTAAAATATTCAATGAATATTGAATATTCACACACTCAGTGGTAGGATTTAAAAAAAATTTTTTTTAATGTTTATTTATATTTGAGAGAGAGAGAGAGAGAGAGAGAGAGAGAGAGAGAATTAGTGGGGGAGGGGCAGAGAAAGAGGGAGACACAGAATCCGAGGCAGGTTCCAGGCTCTGAGCTGTCAGCACAGAGCCAGACGTGGGGCTTGAACTCACAAACCGTGAGATCATGACATAAGCTGGGGTTGGACGCCCAACCGACTGAGCCACCCAGGTGCCCCACTCATGGATAGGATTTTTAAAAAGACTTTTTAGGGGTGCCTGGGTAGCTCAGTCAGTTAAGTGTCCAACTTCAGCTCATGTCATGATCTCACGGTTCATGAGTTCAAGGCCCGCGCCCAACTCTGTGCTGACAACTCAGAGCCTGGAGCCTGCCTTGGATTCTGTGTCTCCCTCTCTCTCTGCCCCTCCCCCACTCAGGCTGTCTCTCTCTGTATCTCAAAAATGAATAAACATTAAAAAAATTTTTTTTAAAGTTTCTAATCTTACTATTTTCAAAAGGATTCAAAGCAGTCATTGACCATTTAAATTCTCACATCAGTTTACCCTAAGATTTCATATGACCAAGTTTTAGAGAAATACTTGTTTTGTTTCAATGAAAAGGAAAAAGATGAAGTTTTATGTTGAAGGATGTGAAAAGGAGATCTTGGGAGGAAAAGAGCATAAAAAGTCTCATTTAAATATAGATTTAACATAATAAAAACATGACAAATACATGAGAATATAAAGATTGCATGCAAATCTATGGGATAAAAGTAGTGAGATCCCAATAAACAGGTAAAGGGTGCAAACAGACTAGTTCAACCCTTCTTCAAAAAATGATTAATACATAGAAAAAAATATATTCAACCCTAAGAATAGTCAGAAAAATGTAAATTTAAAAAGCTACCATTGTCCCCAATGAAAGTAGCAAAGTGTTTTTTGGATAAAATATTCCATACTGGCCTACGTATGGTGAGAGAAACTCTTGCGTGTTCCGCTGGAGTAAATATAAACAAAGACATCTTTTCATGAAAACAATTTGGTGGTTTGTCTCAGAAGCTGAAAAATATCTGTAACTTTTGACTAAACAACTCTATAATAATTTCAGGGTGCTGGCTTCAGTACAATGCTGTTTATGAAAAGGACATCCTCCAAGCAAAAGACCAAAGGCGGGTATCCCAGAATAGTTCACTGCCTACGGTTTGAAGGTCATCATAACCTTGTCTATCAAAAACCAGTACTGGATTAACTGACCTAATGATTAAAATTTAATTCACGGGACAGAATGCTTTCCCACCTATTATTCACATGCTCTTTAAACCCACTAACTGCTAGGTGGGCAGCATGAAGTTGTTTTACAAGGAAAAAGTTAGCAAGCCGTCTACCAGCCGGGGCTGTCTACTAATACTCGTGGTGTTATTTGTTGCGCCTGATTATGGCTCAACAGAGCAATCACTGTCTACAATATGTCAAAAGGAACCATGCAATTAAGTCAATTCAGGCCCAAAGTCAGTGAATTCAATGAGACGAACAAGGTTTAAAAAAAAAAAAAATGTCAGTTGGCATCACATGAAGCAAAACGGATTGATTGACTGAACTTCTCACTTTTCAACTCATTTGCATAGTATTCTGAGCAGTCCAACCTGCAGCTGTTTCCAGCTACACTACCTCACTAGAGCCAAAAATAATTGTTAAAAAAATCAGCTATACACCAAGGAACCACTGCTTCCATTCTGACTGGCAGCCTCCCAAGGCACAGCCTACATGAACTGCAGGAGCTGGAAGGGGAATGGCATCCAGCCTTACGCCAGAGCAGAAATCCTGAGGAAAATGAGCCCTTCACATCTGAATTCTCAAGAAAAAGCAAAAGGAGCAACTTCTAACAAAAGCTACTCTGCTGAAATCAGCCATAATTCCCAGCTACTTCCCATTACATATATATTTTTTTAACTCTTACTTCTTATTTTTATTTTTTTTATTTGAGAGAGGGAGAGAGTGAGTGAGTGAAGGTGGGGGAGGGGGCAGAAGGAGAGAGAGAGAGAATCTTAAGTCTGCTCCAACCTCAGTGCAGAGCCTGAGGCGGGGCTCGATCCCACAACCCTGGGATCAGGACCTGAGCCAAAATCAAAAGTCGGATACTCAACGGGCTAAGCTACCCCAGGTGCCCCTCCCATTACATATTCACAAATGGTTATGACAGCCTCAGTGGCTACAACAGTTTTCTTAGAACCGGAGGCTGTTGTGTTACTGTTGTCTTCTTTCTTTTTTGTCCTCTCTGGGTACAGTCACCCATTAGGCTAGAAATATCTGTTCTTTTAACACCTCCAAAGAAAATAAGGCATGTCACCAGCCCACTGTGGAAGGAAAGTACTGCCTTGGAGGTAAGGAGTCCCAAGTCTGGTCTCAGGGATTTCAATTACAGTAAAGACCTTGGGCAAGTTACTCTGTTGGGCAGCTGTGCACTGCATGAAAAATGGAAAGTTTGAAAAGTTCCATATTCAATAGTATGAAATCCTTCCCTAAAATGCAAAATAAAATAAATAAATGTGATTTAGTTGAAATGCATAGCTAAGCTTATAAGAAAGCAAAGGGAATCCTCAGAAGACCAAAAAAAAAATGAAGTGAGAGCAAGAAATCAGAATTTTTTAAAAGTGGTGAAGACAGTTTCCAGGGGACATTTCCTGATATTCACTCCCCAGGAAGAAAGAAACGATGCCTTGGGCCGTTAAATGGTATCAAGTCAAAAAGCAGATACTCCCTTTGGCCATCCTAACTCCATGAATTAAGTTCAATCTCCAAAAGGCTACCTACACCTTCAGGAAAGGGGTGACAGCAAAAACAAGAACAAAATTGTTGCGTGAAGGCAGAGCTATGACTCCAGGTGAATGGGGAAGCAGTCTCCCCTGAGAATTTGTAACTTCAAGCCAATCTGCACTTATTCATTCATTCATTCATTCATCAAATATTTATTGAACACCTACCATGTGTTGGGTTGTGAGCTAGACATCGAAAATCTGGCAATGGACAAAGCAGATCAGCCCTGCCTTGAAGGAGATTATATTCTAATAGCAGAAGACAGACAATAAAAAATATATATAAATCAGGTGATGATGAATGCTAAGAAGAAAAATAAATAAAAGTAAGGATGATAATAAGTGACTGGGTAGGAGTGGAGCTTTCTATAGTTGGGCGAAGGAAGGGCTCTGATGACATAACTTCTTTTTTCTTAATGTTTGTTTTTTGAGAGAGAGAGAGAGAGAGAGAACAAGCAGGGCGGGGCAGGGGGAGAGCAGGTAGAAAGAGGGGGACAGAGGATCTGAAGTAGGCTCTGTTCTGACAGCAGATAGCCTGACGTGGAACTTGAACTCACAAACTGTGAGATCAGGACCTGAGCTGAAGTCGGACGCTTAACTGACTAAGCCACCTAGGTGCCCCCTGGAATTAGTATTCTTATATTAAAAAAAAAAAAAAGACCCCACAGAGCTCCCTAGCTCTTTTTACCATATGAACACACAGCCAGAAGATACTAGCTATGAACCAGGAAGGTTCACCAGAAAGCAACCATGCTGGTGTCTTGATTTTGGACTTCTAGCCTCCAGAAAATAAATTTCCTTTCTTTATAAGTCACCCAGTCTGGACCCTTAACCAGTAAGGAATTGAATCAATAATCAAAAATCTCCCAAAAAATAAGAGTCCAGGGCTGGATGGCTTTCTAGGGGAATTCTACCAAACATTTAAAGAGGAGTTAACACCTATTCTTTTGAAGCTGTTCCAAAAAACAGAAATGGAAGGAAAACTTCTAAACTCATTCTATGAGGTCAGCATTACCATGATTCCAAAACCAGTCAAAGACCCCACTAAAAAGGAGAACTATAGACCAGTTTCCCTGATGAACATGGATACAAAAATTCTCAAAAAGATACTAGCCAACTGGATTCAACAATACATTAAAAGAATTATTCATCATGACCGAGTGGGATTTATACCTGGGATGCAGGGCTGATTCAGTATCTGCAAACCAATCAATGTGATACATCACATCAGTAAAAGAAAGGACAAGAACCATATGATCCTCTCAATAGATGCAGAGAAAGCATTTGACAAAATACAGCATCCTTTCTTGATAAAAACCCTCAAGAAAGTCAGGATAAAAGGATCATACCTCAAGATCATAAAAGCCATATATGAAAGACACACTGCTAGTATCATCCTCAATGGGGAAAAACTGAGAGCTTTCCCCCTAATGTCAGGAAAACAACAGGGATGTTCACTCTCACCACTGTTATTTAACATAGTATTGGAAGTCCTGGCCTCAGCAATCAGACAACACAAAGAAATAAAAGGCATCCAAATTGGCCAGGAAGAAGTCAAACTTTCACTTTTTGCAGATGACACGATACTCTATACGGAAAACCCAAAAGATTCCACCAAAAAACTGCTATAACTGATCCATGAATTCAGCAAAATCTCAGAATATAAAATCAATGCACAGAAATTGGTTGCATTTATATACACCAATAATGAAGCAACGGAATGAGAAGTCAAGGAATCTATCCCATTTACAATTGCACAAAAACCCATAAAATACCCAGGAATAAACCTAACCAAAGAGGTAAAAAATGTATACACTGAAAACTATAGAAACCTTATGAAAGAAATGGAAGAAGATACACAAAAAAAGGAAAAATATTCCATGCTCCTGGATTGGAAGAACAAATACTGTTAAAATGTTGATACTACCCAAAGCAATATACATATTCAATGCAATGCCTATCAAAATAACACTAGCATTCTTCACAGAGCTAGAACAAACAATCCTAAGATTTGTATGGAACCAGGAAAGACCCCAAGTAGCCAAAGCAATCTTGAAAAAGAAAACCAAAGCAGGAGGCATCACAATCCCAGACTTCAAGTTATATTACAAAGCCGTAATCATCAAGACAGTATGGTACTGGCACAAAAACAGACACTCAGATCAATGGAACAGAATAGAGAACCCAAAAAATGGACCCACAAATGTATGGCCAACTCATCTTTGACAAAGCAGGGAAGAATATCCAATGGAATAAAGACAGTCTCTTCAGCAAATGGTGCTGGGAAAACTGGACAGAGACATGCAGAAGAATGAACCTGGACCACTTTCTTACACCATACACAAAAATAAACTCAAAATGGATGAAAGTCCTAAATGTAAGGCAGGAAGCCATCAAAATCCTTGAGGAGAAAGCAGGCAAAAACTTCTTTGACCTTGGCCACAGCAACTTCTTATTTGACACGTCTCCGGAGGCAAGGGAAACAAAAGCAAAAATGAACTATTGGGACCTCATCAAAATAAAACCTTCTGCACAGCGAAGGAAACAATCAGCAAAAGTAAAAGGCAACCGATGGAATGGGAGAAGATATTTGCAAATGACATGTCAGATAAAGGGTTAGTATCCAAAATCTATAACGAACTTATCAAACTCAAAACCAAAAAAACAAATAATCCAGTGAAGAAATGGGCAAAAGACATAAATAGATACTTTTCCAAAGAAGACATCCAGATCGCTAACAGACACATGAAATAATGCTCAACATCATTCATCATCAGGGAAATACAAATCAAAACCACAATGAGATACCACCTCACATCTTTCAGAATGGCTAACATCAACAACTCAGGCAACAACAGATGTTGGAGAGGATGTGGAGAAAGAGGATCTCTTTTGCACTGCTGGTGGGAAAGAAAACTGGTGCAGCCACTCTGGAAAACAGTATGGAGGTTCCTCAAAAAATTAAAAATAGAACTATCCTACAACCCAGAAATTGCACTACTAGGTATTTATCCAAGGGATACAGGCATGCTATTTCAAAAGAGCACATGTACCCCATTGTTTATAGCAGCATTATCGACAATAGTCAAAGTGTGGAAAGAGCCCAAATGTTCATCGATGGATGAATGGATAAGGAAGATGTTTTATATATATATATATATATATATATATATATATATATATATATATATATACACACACACACACACACACACACACACACAAGGGAGTATTACTTGACAATCAAAAAGAATGAAATCTTGCCATTTGCAGCAATGTGGATGGAACTGGAAGGTATTATGCTAAGTGAAATTAGTCAGAGAAAGACAAATATCCTATGACTTCACTCATATGAGGAATTTAAGATACAAAACAGATGAACATAAGGGAAAGGAAGCAAAAATAATATAAAAACAAGGAGGCAGACAAAACAGAAGAGACTCTTAAATACAGAGAACAAATTGAGGGTTGCTAGAGGGGTTGGGAGTGGCGGGATCGGCTAAATGGGTGAGGGGCATTAAGGAATCTACTCCTGAAATCAATGTTGCACTATATGCTAACTAGTAGGTAAATAAAAATATAAATAAATAAATAAATAAATAAATAAATAAATAAATAAATAAATATTTAAGGTAAAAAAAAAAAATAAGTCACTCAGTCTGTGGAATTTTGCTATAGCCACCCAAACAAACTAAGACACTTGGTGTAATGGAGATGGGAAAAGTGGCCAGGTTCTGCAAAGGCCAAAAGGACATCCTGATTGACAGGTAGTAGGTTTTAGGAGAGGATCAAACGTGACGCAAAGACTTGTGGCCTGGTTCACTGGAAGAAGAGGGTTGGCTCTCCTCAGATGGGGAAGGGCAGGGGAGGAACAGGTGGACGACTGGTGGAGATCACCAGGTCAGGTGTGGACATACTCCGCTTCACATCATATCAGACCTACGACTGGAGTTGTTACACCAGTTGTTACACCAGTAAGTTTTGACAAAATAGACAAGTTCCAAATAAAGTCTAACTTTCCAACCCTGATGTAAGAATAGGAAACCTGACTATTCTCATAAGCTTGAAATCAATTTAATCAGTGGTTGTGGGTTTTGTCTCCCCCACAAAGAAAACATTAGTAAATTCAAACCAACAACATTCAAGAATTAGAAAATTTCCATCCTAGTTATACAACCTCTTAACAGGAGAAAGGGACAGAGAAGGACAAGAAGAGGGAGGAGAACATGAGGGGGAGGAAGATGAGGGGGGAAGAGAGAAGGAACATCCTAATTAACTTCATAAAACAAATGTATCACATTGAGGTGAAATTTGTACAAGAAAAAAATATACAACAATCTCACTTATGAACATAAATGCAACATTCTTAATCACATATTGGCAAACCAAATCTACAGTATATGAAAAGGAAAATACTTATGACCAAGGTTAGTTTAATACTAGAAACCTTTTACTCTACCTTACCTGAAATTAAAGATTATGAGTAGTCATTTCACCACAAAGGAATTATAAATGGTGAGCAGGATGATGAATCCATAAATATATGGGAGATGTTCCAACACATTAGTAAACTGGAGAAATATTATTTTAAACATACCAATCTGACAAAGTTGTTTTTTTAATCTGACAATACCAAGGGTAAGCGATGATCAACCCAATAACAAAAAATAATCGTTAATAATAAGCAATAACAACCCCTAGCACCTAGATTATTGCTTTTAATACCATTTCTCAGGATTCTGGAGAGATGGCTGATTCCAGGCCTGTGACATAAAATGTATGAAATGAACCTGGCAATTCTTGTCATACCAGAAAATTAGGAAGCTGCTGACCAGTGTTACAGATGAATCAAAAAGACATACACACCAGGGCGCCTGGGTGGCTCAGTCAGTTGAACATCTGTCTTTAGCCTGGGTCGTTATCTCACTGTTTGTGAGTTTGAGACCCACATTGGGCTCTGTGCTGACAGTGCAGAACCTGCCTGGGATTCTCTCTCTCTCCCTCCCTGTATCTCTCAAAAATAAATAAATAAACTTAAAAATAAAAAGAAAGATTCTTTCCCTCTTTCCCTCTCTAGCCTGCCCACTCCAACTGCTCAAGTGCGTGCTCTTTTTCTCTAAAAAAAAAAAAAAAAAAAAAAAAAAAAGAAAGAGAAAAGAAAAAAGAAAAAAAGACGTACACACCAACTTAAAGAAAAGCTCCCACCGGCCAGAGATGGGACAGCTGACACTCAATATGTTGAATAACTTTAATGGACTTAATTATTAAATATATTTCAAATGTGGTACATAATAGTTTTAAAAATTTACTGGTCATATCTAGAGGATGCTAGAAACCAATTTGTTATTTTAAAAACTATTAAATAAGGGGAAAGAATCACGCCAACCAACTGTTTACAAATTGTATCTAAGGATACCAAATGGTTGATGAGAAAAAGGATTTCTTTATAGAATATCCCAGGTAAGAAACGAAGTGGGGGTAATAGAGTTTTAATATTTTATTTTATTTTATTTTATTTTATTAAAAAAATTTTTAATGTTTTTATTTTTGAGAGAGAGAGAGAGGGAAAGAGTAAAGAGGGGAGGAGCAGAGAGAGAGAGGGGACACAGAATCCAAAGCAGGCTCCAGGCTCTGAGCTGTAAACACAGAGCCTGACGTGGGGCTTGAACCCACGAACCGTGAGATCATGACCTGAGCTGAAGTCAGATGCTTAACCAACTAAGCCACCCAGGTGCCCTGAGTTTTAATATTTTAATGCCATAATTTAATAATGACTCTAGACAATAATCACTAATGGCTGTTGGTAACATCACAAAAAACTACAGTTAACCAGATATCATGTGCTCCCTGATGGATGGAAGTACACCACATTATCTGAAGTATTCTTTTCAGAAAATTAAAGCTAAATGAGACCAATTCTCTAGATCTTATCACCAATTTACAGGAAATAGAGGGTTCAGAGGAACATGTTGATTGACATATTAGAATGTAATTACAAAATCTAGACTGTGGGAAAGTATACAGAATAAATGACCTGGTTTCTTCAACAAAGAAAACTGTAAAGAACCTAATTAGAGGTGGAGTACCAAAGGTAAGCAAGACTGCTGTATCCTCACGCTTGTGAGAGCGTTAACTGACACAATCCCTCTGGTAAGTAACCGGTCAATATCCAGGGCACTCAGGGCTGCACAGACCCTACAGGGTAGTTCCTCCACTTCTAGGCTCAGACCTTGGAGAAACAAACCCTTGCCTGTGGGCCCCAAGAGACAGCATGGGAGTGCTCATAATGATAGCATTTGAACAGTAAGAACCCCCTGCCCAAATGTCCAACAACCACAACAGTAAAAGTAAAATGTGGTGTGTTCACAAAAAGAAATGTTACATTTCAGTGAAAAATGGGTGAACAGAGCTACCTGGATCAACATGGATAAATCTCACATCATGTCACATATATTTGAAGAATATGTACAGAATAATACCATTTCTACAAAGGTCAAAAACTTGTAAATCTAAACAATATATTGTTCAAAATCATGTGTGTTTGATGGGCTTAAAAGGCCTGACACAGGTTGGGCCTATCTATAGATAGTAAAACCATATAGAAAAACAAGTGATGGAAACAAAATTCAGCCAAGGGTTAACCTTAAGGACAGAGGACAAGAGGGGCTCAGTTACAGAACCGATGCACAGCTCCTCCAATGGCACCACCTTCTTATAGTGGTTGTGGACATATGGGTGTTTGTTACATTACTCTTTATAATATATACATATATGTGTTTATATTCTTCTGTGTATATGTACTATTTCGAAGTCTCTTAAAGGGAGTGAACTAAATGACTAGAACATTTTCTATAACTTAAAATTCAACCCATGTGACTTATTTCCCTCACATGCCCATTGGGAAACATAATAATAATTTTCTCCTCAAACATGGTGAAGATTAAATGAATTAGTGCACATCAAGCGCTTGGATTAGAGCCAGGCATATATTAAGTGCTCAATAAACATAGCTGGTACCATTGCCATTATCTTCTTATTTACCACCAGAACTGCCTGGAGAGTGCATCTTTAATTATGATCAAGGACAGGAATTACTAAAATCTCTCACCAAGGAGGAAGTTGTCATAGAATATTTTATATTATTACTTGCAGCAAAGTGAGTGACAGCCAGGGACAACTTCATCCCCCTCCCTCTGCCCTATGGCTGGCTTGGTTTTGACTGAAACCACAGGCTGAGCCCAAAGACTTATGCCCCTAAGAATCATGATGTAGAACGCTGAGAACATAGCACCATGGTTTTCCTCAACAGCCAGGTATTCACAAGGAGCATCAAGAAAGCTGTGTCCTCCTGCCTAATTAAAAGAATGTGATGACCTCACTCAGAACTGTCTGTCCAACTTGCCCCAGGTCTTTTAAGCCTGTCAGACAGACACAGTCACCACCACAACTTGGTCTTCCTCATTTGCTCTTGACCTGCATTCTCCCCAGTCTTGCCTATATTGGACACGGAACCCTTGACTCCACGATTCCAGCTGCTGCCTCTCTTGAGGCATTCTGGACTTGGTCTTGTCTTGTCTTCGTCTCCCTATCACTTCCATTACATTTCTCCCTATCAAACAAAGCTTGTCTTGCCCTATGGTGCTCTGTCTTCTGGGATGCACTGAATAGGAAAAGGCTCTCCGGTTCCAGGCACAATCCTCCTGGCTTTGTTAAGATGCTTTTGGTTGCAAGTAACAGAAACTCCACGCTAAACTGACATAAGTTATAAAAGGACAGTCTTGGCTCAGTAATTAAAAACCACAGTAATAAGGTGCTCAATGGTGGCACCAAAGATACAGTGTCCTCTCATCTTCTCTTCTACGCTACCTGTTTCATCCTCAAGCTGACTCTCCACTTAAACTGCAAAATGGCTGAAAGCAGTTTTAAGGGCTACATGTTTCTTCATTTATGACTAGCAGGAAGGTGGGGGATCTCTTTATCAGTAGCTCTCAGAGGAATGAGACATCTTCTTTTCCAAAAGTCTTTAGAAAATCTTTCTTTTCATTCACTGACCTGAATTGGGTTGTGTATCCTGAACTAAGCACTATGGCCAGGGGAACGGAATTTTCTGGTTAGGGGTCAGGTAATCAGAGCCTAAGCCTATGCTTTCAGAGTGGTCTCCTCTCCCAGAGCATGAAGGCTGCTGGAAGGGGCATGATTCCTCTGCTGTTTCACCCTTACCCCCGGATCCATTCTCTGCTCTGTTCTACACCTTCAGGGGCAAACTTTTCAGAGTGCATTACACCAGCTGTCTTGCTCTCTAGTTTCTAGCTGCATTTTATCCTGGGAACACCAATGGAAGATCAGAAGGTGGGAGGGGAACAGGGTGGGGGTAACAATTTTCCTCAGCTGCTCCCTGCCTTGCTCTGTCTCTGACAGAGGCTGTGTTCCTCTAGAGGGTCAACTCCTGTTGGGTGGCCCCCAATTCTTCCAGCTGCAGCTCTAGCCAGGCCCTGGTCCCTTGTTCCATTCCTCCTTCCATCAGGCCAAGGGATGAATTGGGTCTCTGGCTGTCTGCTATTGCCAGTCCCTTAGCACTCCACCCATCTTTGTTGGTCCCATCCCACTTCCATCTCTGCAATGGACCCTTCAATATGCCCTGTGGGTGTATCTTCTGTTTCCATCCCAGACCTTGACTAGTACAATATCTGAATGAAGATTGGGAAATGTTACCAAGAGGAAGGTAGAATGGATAGCAGCAAATATCCTCTGCTATCCACTATTCCTGCCCTCATACATGGATGGGAAACTAGAAGCCTTCCCTTCATTGGTGTCTAACAGACAGTTGTACTATTCTAGCTTGTGATTCTGCTATGGATGACATACAATGTCAATAATATTTTAAAACATACACACACATAGTAGGAGTCCTGTCACTTTCTAGAGAAATGCTCTCATCATTCCCTGAGAGCAAAGGACTTGCTTCAGGAGCTCAATCTCAGGCAGAACAACCCTCAGATCTTCACATCTGGTCTTTCTGCCAAGAAATGGTGCCTGATTGCTGATAGCACATTTCAATAATCAACTGGAAAACAACAGACAGGAAAATGGGGGAGAGAGAGTGAGTGGACAAGGACTCTCCGACTGGAACAGGGCCTAAATGAGTGAGTTATCCCACAAGAAATGCACACTTCACAAGGCTCCTGGTTACTTGACCAGACTTCAGCAATGGTGACAAGTGTCCCCTCATTATCGCCAAGCCCTCTGAGGCTGTGACCCTGGGGAGGAGATCTTATGCTCAGAACAGCACTGGAAAGGTCAGGCTAAATCAGTTTTGGGGAGGGAGGCTTTGTATAGGAAAAGGGGTATAAGATATGGGGTTGGGAGCCTGCTACACAGGAGAATTCCTACTGGGTAGAAAATATTGCAAGATACCCACATACAATAGGGAAAAGTGTATTAAATCATGTAAAGGGATGGGCTCAGGACTGCAGAGAAATCCTATTCCAAAAAGTTACCCATTCGGGAAAGAATAAGCCCTTGCAACCGGTCTAACTGGTTGTCAACTAAGATGAATTGAAGAGGAAAACTGCTGGGCTTTGTCATGAGGAATGTTCGTGTATGTACACACGTCTGTGTGTATGTGTGTGTGGGTAAGTATGTGTGAGGTTCCCCGTTACAGATAAGGTTCTCCTTTCTCCTCTCACCTCTTTGTAGTTTCATGATCGTGCTTTACTGGGGGAGCCACCTACATCCATTGGACTCCATCCTGACAGCTGGGAAAGGACCTGCACACCCACACAGGGGAGAGCACCTGGCGTCTCGCCTCATAACAGCTGTTCCAACCACGTAAGAAGCATGGGGGTCACCGGTCATTCTCCACAAGAACAAAGGGCCAAGGATGCAGAGATAATTGTATCAAAGGGATTCAACTTCCTAGATGACCTCATTCCAAAGATCTGCAGAGCCCAGATAAGCATCACAGGGCTCTGGCAGAGGGCCCCTCCAGGGAAAGAAAAGGGACAGGAAGCTGACTTTCCATAGTCTGCACTGCCTTCCTTGACCAAGATACAGGGCACCTGTGGCCATCAAAAGTCATGATGCCTCCCCCCCAGCTCCCGCCAACTCCACAAGATGAAGGATGGTCACATCACCAGCAGTGTAAGGACTCCACTGAACCCACAAGGGTCCCCTAGGGAGCTTTTCTGTCTGTGTCCCCGGCCATACATTTCTCTTATTTTCATTCAAATGAATTTGCATGACATTCTTGAAAACGTTTTCTTTCATATTATCAGAATACACAGCATTAAAAATAGTAAAAATAGGTCAAAAAGTGGTACATTTCAGAATATACTTTTGAGCCTAATAGCTATAGTTAGCAATACAGAAAATTAAATGATGTTTCTAAGCTTTTATTGATTCAGGGTCTAATCATTTTTCAGCCCTTTCTGTGCCAGACACAAATTCAAGCCCAGGAGACAGGAAAATAAAACATGTCCCCTCTTCTGAAAAAGCTCACAGATTTGTTAGAAGTCACAGATACTTAAACAAATGGTTATAGGAGTGCTACAAAGTAATTTTATCCTTAGAAATTCTACTAATATTATATTACATAACAAATAAGCCAGAAGACCCATTTATCAAAACTTTGTTTTATATTTTTCAGTTTGGCCCCAGAATTTATTATTCAATACTCTTACCCCAAAACAATCGCCTTGTTTCAACAGAAGCTTATGAAATGATGGACAGGTTCTAAACCTGTGCTGTCCAATGGCACGGCCACTAGCCATAGGTGGCTATCGAGTCCTTGAAATATGGCTGGTGAGACGGAGGAACTGAATTTTAGAATTTAATTTTAATTAATTTAAATTGAAATTGCCACCTGTGGCTAGTGGGTACAGTGTTATATAACACATTTCCAGCAGATCTGGTCAGATTTACCGAAACCCATGAAGGTTAATCAACTGAGAGTAAAATCAAGTAACACATCAGTGGGAATGGCCAATGAAGCATTAATGAGTCAACTGCCTGCCCACCTGGACTCACTTGGCCTTGAAAGTCTGAAAGAAAATGAGCCTGTTACTCAGATGGGGCAGGAAACGGGGTAGGAAGTGTGACCCTAATGCAAGGCTAAGTGGCTAAAATGGAGGTAGGAGGCACGAACAAACCAGAGCAAGTTTGGGGCGGGGAGGGCAGGGAACAACACAAAGCTGGTGAGTGTCAAAAAGCAAAATTAAAGCAGATTTGAAACCCACGTAAAATGTCTTAACATTTGGGATATTAGGGAACTCAAATTAAATGCAATCCCCAAACCACCCCCCTTCTATCAACAAACGTTTTTGTAAATGCTTCCCATGTGCTCAGCACCAAGGGGGGTTATTAAGAAATCTATATTTAACATCAGTCTCTGTCTTAGAGAGTCTGAGGTTTTTGCTTGAGACATCAAACACACGCACACAGAACAGTGAGAAACTATACGAGACAGTATTCAGTAGAGCACTGAATTATGCTTAACTCAGCCTCGCTAAGGCTTACCTGTAAAGGGTAAGCGCCCGGGCTGGTGAGGAAGGGAGCGGGCAAGCGAAGGCTGCGGTCACCCTGGGGTCTTCGCTGAGAAGAGCTTTGCCACCTGCTCTGTGCAGCTCTCAGGATGAGTTCAGGATAGTCTGGCCTCCACCCACCTCCAGCAGCATCCTTCAGCACTCCCACCCCACCCTGGATTTTACCAAAACGACTAGCAGTTTCACAATGTGCATGCCACCTGTCGTGTTGAGCCACAGTATAGGCAGCAGCATTGGTGGACCCGCCAGGGATGACCAGCGCCAGAGTCACAGGCCTCGCCTTACAACTCAGCTTCATCAAGTCCTAGGTGGGGGACTCCCAGCAAATCCCTTAATCTTTCTAAGCTTTGGTTTCTTCATACATGAAATCAGACTAATATTATCCATCTACAGGGTTTTTGTGATGATTCAATGAGACAAGCTTACACAGAGCTAATTTTTTAAAACTGCTTTTCATACTTTACCTGGCGATTTCCAATGTATCTTTTTAAAAAAATTTTTTAACGTTTATTTATTTTTGAGACAGAGAGAGGCAGAGCATGAACAGGGCAGGGGCAGAGAGAGAGGGAGACACAGAATCTGAAACAGGCTCCAGGCTCTGAGCTGTCAGCACAGAGCCCGACGCGGGGCTCGAACTCACTGACTGTGAGATCATGACCTGAGCTGAAGTCGGACGCTTAACCGACCGAGCCACCCAGGTGCCCCCAGTGTATCTTTTTAAGATTGGTACTCCCTGTCTCAAGAAAGCTTCTCTGTCTGGAAAATAAGGGAAATTATGCATTAGGTCCTGTGTAAAATATACTGGAGTTAGAGACTCAGAACTCCTGCAATAAAGTATATAATGGGTTATATGAATGCTCTTGTGATAGAGGTTTTTCATTTATAATATGGCATAAAATTACATTTATTTTACTCTTTTGTTAATACTTTTTTTTGGGGGGGCTAGGCAATAAATATTTTCAGCTGCGACTGAACAAATACATGTTTGGGGAGTCTGGGTGGCTCAGTTGGTTGAGTGTCCGACTCTCGATTTCTGCTCAGGTCATGATCTCACAGTTCATGGGACTGAGTGCCACATCAGGCTCTGTGCTGACAGTACAGAACCTGCTTGGGATTCTCTCTCTCCCTTACTCTCTGCCCCTTCCCTCTTGTGCTTGCTCTCTCTCTCTCTCAAAATAAATAAATGAATATTTTCAAAAATGTACATGTTAAATGAAAAACTACCGGATTTCTGTGCATTAAGAAAGTTGTTGTATATACAAAGTGCATAAGATCTTTGATAACATTTACCATCCACTGTTGGGTTCTGGTGACATCTCTGGCCACATTAAAACCATACAGAAATCTACTGGAAAAGTTCCAGCCTCTATTTCAAAAGTTAGAACTATTTTTAAAAGGCTATGCCCCCAACAGACAATTTCACATATGCAGCTGCAGTAGGAGTGTTTACATATCACTCTGTGAAGCAGGACTTCTGATTTAGATCAAATGACTATTCGTCTCAATTAATTTTGCCCATGTTTATTCCAGGTCCATACATACAAAACGTGAACTGATAGCTGTATGTGTGTTGGTGATGTTTGCAAAAGAAGAGCTGTCAAACAGCTGCGTGAAGCCTTGTTTATATTAGAGTCCTCTGATGGCTTCGATAAGTCCTCTGATAATTGATTAATTCTAATAATGGTGTGATTTTTTTCTTCCCCATACAATTCATGAAATCAAAGCAAACTGTTGGAAGTTTATTCACAGGTAAAACATCTGACATCGTTGGGTCTACTGTGTTATAAATTCAGCTCAAAAGTTCAATATTGAAGAAGAAATGTGTTTCTACAGTAATAAAAGGAACACAAATTTTGTTGGGGGCTTAGGTTCATGGAAAAGTAATGTTCTTACTACATTAAGAAAGCTATAGAGCAGGATGTACTTGGAAATTGTTGTGGAGCACATAATTCATGATTGTATCCAAACAACTGTGGTATTACATCAAAGGAAACAGAAAAACATCATTGTCAAAAGTTACAAATGTTTCACTGGGGCACCTGGGTGGTGTAGTCGGTTAAGTGCGTGACTTGAGCTCAGATCATAATCTCAGGGGTTCCTGGGTTTGAGCCCTGTGTTGGCTCTGTGCTGACAGCTCAGAGCCTGGAGCCTGCTTCAGATTCTGTGTCGTCTTCTCTCTCTCTGCCCCTCCCCGGCTTGTGCTCTCTCTCTCTCTCAAAAATAAATAAACATTTAAAAATTACAAATGTTTCTATATGTGAACAAAGTAACTAAAGTACAAAGCTTGTATTAAGTATCAGATCACCCGTCTCAAATAAACCCCATGCATCAATAACAACAAAAACTTCAGCTTTCTGGCAGTACACATTTTCTTCCTTTCTCTGTTGCCCATCAGCAATCTGGTTTTAGAAATGTTGAGCCTTTGAATAATAACTATTTTGTAAATCACCCTACGTGTCCTGGAATACTATTGAATTCTTTTGAAATAATTCCTTAAATGTTGGCTGCATTTTGATGAAAATCAATTGGAATCTTTTAATAAATTATTCAATAGATGGAGCACAAAAAAAAAAATTCAGGTTGTGAAACTTTTTATGACTCGTAATTATCTAAAACAAGCTTACACAGGGACAGATTGAATTTGTCTCTACCCAAGGAAGGGAGGAAATGAAGAAATTAAACCTTGGAGCTCAGAGGTATACACTATCTTGATTTGTGAGAAAAAGCTTTTGATGAAGCTCCTATTTTTAATTAGGATCAATTTATATTCTGTACTAAAATGGAATTGAAAAGGCCTGTAATTTTACAACATCTAACTACAGTGAAATATTCAAAAGAATCATAAATAGCAAGAAATTATTTGCCAATTCATGCCTTATAAAAATATTTGTTGAATAAAGATGCTCTAAATGGCAGCAAAAGACATACACTGTGATGTTATTTGAGCTGAAATATTAACACATTCTGATTTGAAACATTAGAATGGAGACTATCCTCTATTTATCTGCACTTGCTCGGAGGTTACCCAATAATTCAGCACTTCTAGAAAGAATATTTTCTCAATTAAAAGTATTTTGGTCCAGGGGCACCTTGGTGGCTCTGTCGGTTAACTGTGTGACTTCGGCTCAGGTCATGATCTCATGGTTTGTGGGTTTAAGCCCTGACATCGGGCTCTGTGCTGACAGCTCAGAGCCTGGAGCCTGCTTTGGATTCTGTGTCTCCCTCTCTTTCTGCCCCTCCCCCACTCACGCTCTGTTTCTCTCAAAAATAAATAAATGTTAAAAGAAAAAGTATTTTAGTCCACAGAGAAGGATCTATTTCAAATTATTATAAAATGCAAGTGTAAATAATATGGCAATTTTACTTTAAAAATAAAAATTAAAAAGACATTAGCATGAATACATTCTTCCAAAATGCCAGGGACTTACTACAATAGAGACAGATATGACTGAAAAGCTGATTAAAGTATGCATGTTTTTATGTACAATATTACAATAATATGTACACTATGGCATTTTGCTTATATTTTCTTAATATAAAAGTTTATTAAAATTTTTCCTTTATGTATGTGAACATTTTTATTTTTTAAAGAGAATTTCATTTTATATTCATTTTTATAAAGTTTATTTATTTTGAGAGAAGGAGAGTGAGCACATGGGAGGAGCAGAGAGAGAGAGGGAAAGAGAGAGAGAATCCCAAGCAGGTTCCACACCCTCAGCAGAGAGCCCGTCTCGGGGCTTGAACCCATGAACCGTGAGATCACAACCTGAGCTGAAACAGAAAAACATCATTGTCAAAAGTTACAAATGTTTCACTGGACACTCAACCGACTGAGCCACCCAGGTGCCCCTATATTCATTTTTGAAGACAATTATCTATAGCTCTACCACTGTGCTGAAACTAATTTGTCAATAAATAATTTCAACAGCTATGTAATTTTCATTATATTAAGCCCCCATTGCTTAGGTGTGCCAGGTTGGATAAGTCCTCAGTTTACCCCAGCTGTAGCTCACACCAGCCTTCTTCATGACTACACATCATCCTTTCCCATTCCACCGGGACTGCCTTGATTTGATGTGAACAGCAAGGATTTGATGTCACTGACTCAGTATCCCTTTACTTACTGTACCATGTGCCAGGCACTGGTTAGCTAATTTAATCTTTGTTAGCCTCTGAGATGGGCATTCTAATTATCCCCATCTACAGATGAGAACACTGAGGTGGGGAGAGGTTAAGTAATTCTACTATGGTTCCACCTCCTAGACAGTGATTGAGCTGGGCTCTGAGCCCAGGCAGTCTGGCTGCAGAGCCCATGTCTCTAACAGCTACCTCATGTGGCTTTCTCTCAGTAAATACCTGTGGAATAAATAAAAACAGGAATGAATGAATGAATGAATGAATGAATGAATGAATGAATGAACAAGCAGCAAGAAAGCAATGGCAATCGTTGTCAGCAATTGGTGAACACATCACAGTGGGAGGAAGTGTCTAACACACAACTCCATATTCAAAACACAGCTGAAAAGCTTGGAATTATAACCAGCACTTTTCAAGGGAAAAGGAATTACTGTAAGTAAACAGGATTGTTTACTCAGCACACCAACTGCCAGGATGCAAGGAGTCAAGAAAACAAACATGCTTTCTCCCCTGCTGATAACAGGGACCTCTTCGTTTTGCTTGTTTACTCAGACTCTGATAACCAGGCACTCTCTGGCTAAAACAAGGATGTTGTGTGTCCTGTCCTGTAGGGCCCTGGATTTTGGATCCAGCCCCACTGGAGGCGGCCTGGCCTGTAGCTGGTGCCTGAAGGGCAGGAGTGAAGCCCTGAAGAGCTCTTTCTCACGTGTCTGGGATTGGAAGTGGGGGCTGGTAGAGTGTCTGAGGCGTCAGGAAAGGAACTAAGGGTGAAGGGCAAGAGAGGAATGCTGGACTGATGTGTCTTTGACAGAGTTGAAACCCCAGGAAAGAAAACTGTCACAGAAAGGAATATGGTCTGGGTGGGTTGGGCATGGTGAGTTTGAGACATTTGGAAATTTGGTTGGAGAGATAGAATGTGGAACACTGAGAGAGGGCTGGGGTGCCCTGGGTGACCTCTTGTCTCAGGGGTGTCATTGGAAAGAAGGTGTGGAGGTGATGGAGACACAGGTCTTCTCGGATGGAAGAAACACAGCATGAGAAGACATTGCTTAGAGAAAGAAAATCAATAACCACTGTTGCACCCAAATAATCCCGATACTCTAAGCCTCTGTCAGAGAGACAGCACTCTGATTTCGCTTCAAAAAAGAATTCACCCAATCCTGCTTCTTCCATTTTCCCCAGGTTTTTCCCAATACATCTGAACTCAATTCTGTTCCAGTGTCTGCTTCTTGAAGGACCCGAACATACTCCCCAAGTCTCTGAAAGTGACACTCTTTTTCTAAGAGCCAGAGAGAATCCTAGTGTCAGGTTCCCTCGTTACCTTCAGGAACCTAGTACCCAACATTAATGGTTCATCGACTCACTTTCTCAATTCATTATTCGTTTGATGAACCGCTTTGATAGGTTTTAGTCATGTCAGGAACTGTACTGGATCCTGGGGATATCATGGTAACTGGGGAACACATAAGTGACCATCTTGTTTAGGCAACTTGGAAAATGAAAGGTCTAAGGAGTCCATGGAGGAAGAGCTCTCTCTGGGTGTGACTGAGACTTGAAGCAGTATCTTCTACCTGAAGCAAAAATCTACAAAATGACCATCCCAGTAGACTGAGAAGACCTTCAGTTCCATGCAACGTAAGTCCTCTGCTTCTGTGCCCCACACTGTGCTTGTGAAGTTACCACCACTGGCAACCACTGGAGGAGGCCAGCAGCACATCCGTGGCAAGACAATGGTACGGCATTGCCAACTCCCGTGGCCATCTAGGGGTTGACATTGCCAGCTGCCTATAAAAAGCTTTCATCTCCTTCTCCTTCACCCACCCCACCCCCCAACCAAGAGTTGGGCAAACCCTCCTATTTGGCTGGAGCCGCCATGAATTTGGTTTATAGAAAGTCCCCCCAAATTCATCCCAGCTGAACACGCTCCAGGTCGGAGAAGCTGCTGACCAGGAGCTGGCATCCAATGGAAGGTGGAAGGTCACATGGAAGCCTGCAGGAATGGGTCAAAGGAGTCCTCATGGGTCCCTGGCCAGCCCACGAGGCCATCTGTGTGAACTGGCTCTCAGGGGGATGCTGACTCCCACCACCCCTGTCCCCCCCAACATCTGACTGATGCAAGGAAGCCAGAGGCCACTACAACCTCAGGAGCTCTTGGGGAAGAGTGGCCACAGAGCCGGAGGGGCCTGTCCGATGAGGCAGAGCCCCTCTCATGACTGTGGTGCAGGGCAGGGGCTCTGGGGGAGGTGGTGGTTCGAATTCCAACTCTGCCATCCCTGACCTATGACAAAATCAAGTCCCTTACCTTCTCCAGGCCTCCATTTCCTCTGCTACAAAGGAGAGACAGTGGCTGCACCTATCTCATCGGGCTACTGGGAGGATTACATGAGGTAATGTCTAGAAAGCACTTAGCACTCTGCAAGGCAACTGGAGAGTGTGTGACCACCACTACTTACTAGTATTCTTGTATGCCTGGCTCCAGCTGCCACACTGGCCTCAACAGCCTCTAACTCTGTGTCATTCCACTCTTACCTACTTCCTCATAAAAAGAAAAACTAAAATATAAACCCCTTTCCACTTTCAGGAAGGGTTTTCTGAAATTCACACCCATCAGGGCCAGTCCCACGGTAGACACACCGGTCAAACTCGTGGGGCAAATGGCCCATAAGCCCCAGACTCAGCTACTGAGGGGTCTCTGCTTCGTCCACTCACAGCAACCCTGGGAGAAGCATGGGCCCCAGACAGAACAATAGGATGGATTGTGCATCTGACACGGATTCCACCTGTGGCCTGAGCAACAGGTTTTGCTCATCCTGGCTCTCTGCCGCTTGGGAAACGAAACCCTTTCCGGAACACTTGCCGTTTTGTGGGTTTTCCCCTGGAGACGGGCTAACTGATTTCACCTAGAAACTTCGTTGACAAGCTGTGTGTTGTACAGAATGTATCCCTGTAAAACCTGATGGTTCACGGCTCCCTAACACTCTTCAGGGTGAGTGGGACGCCATGGTCCCTCCCCCTAAACTGACAATTGGACACTCCCCCACAAAGGAGTGTCCCCTGAGTGCATTTTCTGTCCCCTGAGCCAGCTCTGGGCTGTCCACTCAGTGTGAGGTAGCAGAGAGAATGGGAAAGAAAAAAACGGCCCTTGTTTCTGCTGACAGGTTTGCCTTAAGAATCTGGAAAGGGAAGCTGGTTGCAGTTTGAGGGCCTCTGAGCCGGGTTGGGAGCAGGGGCTTAAGGAGCTTCCCGGACCCTCCTGCTGCATGTGTTATCAGCAAGAGTGATTGCACACCAGTTCTGCAGATGGCCTTACGGCCCTCCTCGTGGAGGAGTTCTCCTGGGGGAACAGCTTATTCTGGAGCCTTGGAAGAACAATGGGAAATCTTTTCCCATGACCTTCATTTCGCTCATTTTAAATTCCATTGTACTTGTAACTCCAGATAAGAGGGACTGATTTCTGCAACTCTTCAGGGAGGACGGCTGGGCCATCACCGCCCCAGCCTTCCAATCTTTCCCTGCTCTTGTCAGTCGGTGGCGCTGGGATCCTCAGGCAGTAGAGCCAGGCAGGAACCAGCCGGCAAAGGTGGCTGTAAGTACTCCTCTTGGCTGCTGGCCTCCCTTGGGAGCCTGCAGCTGAGGGGCGGGCCGGGGAAGCACCTGCATCTCGTCAGGGCACATCCGCCCCCGGGGCCAGGCTTCCTCACCGCCCTCCGCCTGGGGTGGCACTTTCCGTGTACATTTTCCCCACTCTGAGGAAGCCGGGTGGTAACCTGGCCTCCCAGCTGAACGCCAGACTCCAAGTGGCTAACCCCCTTTAAACTCAAGAGCCTGAGCTTCATTTCCACTGGGGTTGATGGAACTGAATAGCGGAAGGTAAAATGAGGAAGGAGGGGACAGGAAGAAAGTAAAGGAGCCTCCTCACAGGATGATTTTCTTCTCCTTATTTCATTTGTGCGAGGAAGCTGGAAACAACCAGTCATCAGTCAGGCCTCCGTCCCCCCATGAAGTAGAGACTTAACAATTTTAAAAATTAGTGAATACCTCCCCCCCCCTTTTAAGTTTTATTTATGAGCATTTTATTTTTTTATTTTTAATTTTTTTTTCAACGTTTATTTATTTTTGGGACAGAGAGAGACAGAGCATGAACAGGGGAGGGGCAGAGAGAGAGGGAGACACAGAATCAGAAACAGGCTCCAGGCTCTGAGCCATCAGCCCAGAGCCTGACGCGGGGCTCGAACTCACGGACCGCGAGATCGTGACCTGGCTGAAGTCGGACGCTTAACCGACTGCGCCACCCAGGCGCCCCTATTTATGGGCATTTTAAATAACCAGAAGCAAGTCACAACAATAGCTAATGGTCAGTTGTAAATGGAATTTTGTGCCATTGTCATTCAAAATGAGAACTTAAGAGCCAGGTTCAGAAGAGAGCAGAAAGCATTTAAAAATTCATTGGATGATCAAAATAAAAAGCTTCTGCACAGCGAAGGAAACAATCAGCCAAAGTAAAAGGCAACCGACTGAATGGGAGAAGATATTTGCAAATGACATATCAGATAAAGGGTTAGTATCCAAAATCTACAAAGAACTTATCAAACTCAAACTCAAAAACTAATCCAATGAAGAAATGGGCAAAAGACATGAATAGACACTTCTCCAAAGAAGACATCCAGATCGCTAACAGACACATGAAATAATGCTCAACATCACTCATCATCAGGGAAATACAAATCAAAACCACAATGAGATACCACCTTATACCTGTCAGAATGGCTAACATTAACAACTCAGGCAACAACAGATGTTGGCGAGGATGTGGAGAAAGAGGATCTCTTTTGCACTGCTGGAGGGAATGCAAGCTGGTGTAGCCACTCTGGAAGACAGTATGGAGGTTCCTCAAAAAATTAAAAATAAAGCTACCTATGACCCAGCAATTGCACTACTAGGTTTTTATCCAAGGGATACAGGTATGCTGTTTCAAAGGGACACACACACCCCAATGTTTATAGCAGCACTATCGACAATAGCCAAAGGATGGAAAGAGCCCAAATGTCCATTGATAGATGAATGGATAAAGAATATGTGGTAAATATATACAATGGAGTATTACTCGGCAATCAAAAAGAATGAAATCTTGCCATTTGCAACTACATGGATGGAACTAGAGGGTATTATGCTAAGTGAAATTAGTCAGAGAAAGACAAATATATGACTTCACTCATATGAGGACTTTAAGACACAGAACAGATGAAGACAGGGAAGGGAAGCAAAAATAATATAAAAACAGGGAGGGGGAAAAACATAAGAGACAAATATGGAGAACAAACAGAGGGTTACTGGAGGGGTTGTGGGAGGGGGGGATGGGCTAAATGGGGAAGGGGCATTAAGGAATCTACCCCTGAAATCATTGTTGCACCATATGCTAACTAATTTGGATATAAATTAAAAAATAAAAAATAAAAAGAACAAAAAAATTCATTGAATGACAGTTCTCACACTCCGGTGAACTGAAGAATCACCTAGAACACTTGTTCTACATACAGACCCTCATGCCCATCACCTGAGACTAATCCTGTATGGCTGGGCCTGGGCCGCCACATCTGCATTCGGGTTCATAAGGAAGTCTGACTTGGAGAAGCAATGCCCAAAGGCAGTAGTTCATAAAGTGAGGGCCCCCACCAGTAGCAACCAGCCCCCAACAGTAGCGTTTGCTAGAAATGCGTATTCTCAGGCCAACTCCAGACTTAAAGAATCAGAAACGCTGGAGACAGGGCCCAGTAATGTGTTTTAAACGAATCCCCAGGTGATTGTGAAGATTGAGAACCCCTGATCTAACAGATTTACTTTTTATTTTTAATTTTTTGTTTATTTTTGAGAGAGAGAGACAGAGAGAGACAGAGAGAGACAAAGAGCACAAATGGGGGAGACAAAAAGGGGGGGGGAGACACAGAATCTGAGGCAGTTTCCAGGCTATCAGCATAGAGCCCAAGTTGGGGCTTGAACTCACAAACAGTGAGATCATGACCTGAGCGGAAGTTGGACTCTTAACAGACTGAGCCACACAGGCACCCCTCTAACAGATTTCTTACAAGCCAGGAGCACGAACCCTGGAACAGTGGTGATTCCAGCATGCAGCCAAGTCTGTTGGCATATAAATGTTTATATCACCTTCACAGTCCCCATTTTCTGAGCATCTACTTTTTTTGAGCCAGCGTTAGCACCAACAATGTGAAAGGGGAAGAATGTGGATCTTGTTTCAGACAGACAAGGACTCAAGGCGTGGTCCCAAATTTAACCTCCCTGACGGCCGGCGTTTTCACCTGTGAAATGGAACGGACAATACCTTTCCTATGCTCATGATGCAAAGAGTAATGAGACGTCACTTGGGAAAGCACTTAGCCAGCATCTAGCACATCGTAGGAACTTGATTTTCCTCTGTGCCTCTCTGCAATCGTTATTTCCCTTAGTTTAATTGAGGTCTGGAATGAGATTTTTAATCTTTATAGAAATATGGCTTGAGGGTATACTCCCTAGAGAGCATCAAAAACCTCCTTTTAAAACCATCCCTCTTATTAGCGTAACTGCACGAAGAGCTCGGCGAGCAATCCTGATTTTAAAGACTGGTGGCCGGAGCATGGAAGCACTGTTAATACTGCTTAACCTGATTCAGCTGCAGCCAGAGTCACTTTGTTTCATTCACAGATATGCCAGTAACGGGCAAAACCTTATAATTGTATTACTACGCTCTTTGCACAAGCACTTACTTTCTCAGTTGATCTCTCTTGCTTCTAAGATGCCACATCAACTACGACCAGTGTAATGACAGAAATCTGCAATCAACTGGTATAAAGAAATCACTTTGTGTGTGTGTGTGTGTGTGTGTGTGTGTGTGTGTAATTCCGCTGGTGTGAACATCAGCCAGTACTGAACACTTATAAGAGAGGAGATTCAGTAACCACTCTGGCATGAAGCTATGTTGTCCATGTTTTGTATTTTCTATAATACGTAATGGTTTTATTGACCCTAAATGAGTACTTGACAATGACCTCTTCATAGATTCTAAAGATGAAGTGGTTGCAAATGGGTCTCTCCCAGGGCAATGACAGAAGCATGTGTTGTTTGTAGCATGAAGCTTACACTGACCACATTTTGTTGTGGGAGTGAAATAAGCGTTGTCCACATGCAACAGTCAAATGTTCCACATAGTTGCATTAGGATGGAATGGTCTATGTGACCAAGACCTGGAACACTGTGCAGCCTGAGATGGCTAACTAGTTTATGGCAGAGTAACTGGAAGCCCTCAGGGCAGGGGAAGGTGGATATACCCAAATTTCATGCCATCTAGTACTTCAGCTCTAGTTTGACTAATATTTTCTGAGCAGCTGCCATGTGCAAAGCACATTTACATGCACAATCCCAGCTAAGGCTCACATACAGTTATCATCATCCACTGGTTTTTTAAGTTTATTTACTTATTTTGAGAGAGAGAGTGAATGAGCACATGCACAAGGGGCAGAGAGAGAGAGGGAGAGAGAGAATCCCAAGCAAGCTCCACATTGTCAGCACAGAGCTTGATGTGGGGCTCGAATCCATGAACCGTGAGATCATGACCTGAGAGGAAATCAAGAGTCAGACACTTAACCAAGAGCCACCCACACACCCCAACCATCCGCTTTCTATAGACCGAGATCAAAGTGCAGAGATATGAAGATATAAGCATCATGCAACCAGTTACTAGCAAAACCAATGCATCAGCCCAGGTCTTCTGTCTCTAGGATAGCATTGTTCTACTACTCCATGGTGTCTCCCCAAAAGGTAAAATCCACAGTCCAGCTGTCCCCGAATTGAAATTTCTAAATCCATTTTACAGATGACAAAATAAAGACAAGACACATGGCTTTAAGAAAATGCACTATTACAAGCCATTCATTCAGCCACAAGTTATTCTCAAATACAGAGGAGACACTTGGACTGACTTGGCTCCTGATCAGGGCCCCAATATCAAGGGCATGATGTACTGTTGCCATTTTTCATAGGCACATTTCCCCAGCAGGGAAATATTTGGCCTAGAAAGAGGATTTCTGGCTTGTAGTTGCTGATTCGCTTATTCATTCATTTATTCATCCAGTCACCTAACCAGTCTTCACTCATTCATGTTTTATTTTAAGCAAGGCGACTTCCTTTATTCGCACATCTCCTAAAACAATTGAGAAAATTACTTATCCTCTTGAACTTCTTAAAGATGAAATCTAAAGTTTCTTTCCCGGTATTTAAACAGTTGCAAAAGTACTTCTGGCATGCAGTCAATATTAATTTAAAACAAAAGTGTTATTGTATATTTTATATGTACCTGGAGGACTACAGATACCTTAGCAGTTTTAGATTTATCATCATCCAAAATTTTAAAACACATGAATGATCTTTTACTTAAAACACATGAATGATCTTTTAGTTAGCACATTTAGTGTTCCTTTTCTTCTTTGAATTCATATTCCACTCCACTTCCCCATTTTACCAGATTGTAATGTAGTTCATGCTTGGAAATCTCTTATTAACCGCCTTAACATATCTTACATAACAATATAAATCAACATCATCTTTTAATTTCCTGTAATCTTAAGTCCTTAAAATGTGAAAATTTTCTTTTGGATTGAGTTATTATTAAAATTAAAGAACAAAATTAGTCAAAACAACCAATATATTACAGCTTTAGACAAGGCACCATAAAATCTGGAGAAATGAGAAGTACAGCTTCCTTTTTGAAAGTAGAAGGTGAGCCGAGAAAGAAGAACCTTTCCCATGGGATCCTCCCTGCAGGCAGGTTCTCAGGCCAATCTTATTAGGAAAGAGTACATGTGGAAGTCTAGGATCTGGAAATTAATTCCCTGACAAACATCCAATCTAACATACCCCAGCCGGAAGGATGCCCCCTAGGAGCCAAATGCACAGAGGCCCCACAAGAGACACTGCGACACATACACAGACGGCCACTGCACAATCAGATGGGTCAAGCGTTGGATCTGTCAGTGCCCAGTCAAGAGACAAACCTCATTAGTAATCTGAGTGTAAAGAACTGTGAACTAGGCAAAAGATGATTAACTACCAAAAGGGATAAAAGAGAACTAACTGTAAGGTGTAGATGCAGAAACTTAGAAGGCAGCTACCATCCATGAGGCTGAAGGAAAAGTAAAGGAGGAAAGAACTTAGAAATTCAGAGGAGGATCCTGCAAGGTGGAGACGCAGACCCTTGAAAAGGGGGAGTGGTTGCCGAAACAGCAAAGAAACGGTGTTGGAGGTGCTCACCCCAGGACACTGAGAGCTGCCACCACTGCAGGGAAAACTGCTGGGATCCTCTGCACCCGGATTTGCTAGCAACTGCTGGGGAAACAGAACGGAGCGCACCTTCTTCTACCTCCCGCTTCACGGCGCCCTCTATTGGTAGAGTGTACCAGGCAGGCAGCCATTAAGGAGAAATGCAAGGCGCAGAGTTCGGCTTCGGGAGGACAAAGCAAGACAAAAAAGGGTGGGTGCGCTTGGAGCCGAGAGGCAATACATCAACAACTGGAGCAAGCAGGGAGAGAATTACAGTTAAAGGATTGCATGAATCCAGAGAAAGGAGAAATGACTTTTCATCTCCCCTTTCCCCAAATCGAAAGATGGGTAGACTCTACACCAGCTCCTGAGCTAACTCCTTTGGTCCCAGTCGCATTTGCAGTTTATAATGGAGAGCAATCGCATGCACAGGAGCTCCCTTGCAGTGATGTCCAGGGCTGAGAATCTTACCCCAGGCTCACAAAATCTTGGCTTTGCCTCTGTGTGCATGCAAAGCCAGCCGGTTTTCTCACATGCTCAGGAAGCATCGCCAGGATTCTGGAGGGGAGAATTATGTATATGTCTTTGCCGCAGTTGCTCACCCTGACACCAGTCCTTGGAGACGGCTTTTACTGCTGAGCTTTTCCTCCTTTGATTCTTGCCCAAGTAGAGTGGGAAGGCGGGGAGGTGCCGATCATCTATTTTCATTTCTCCTATTTCTGCTCTGTGTTTTGAAGTGAAATGATTTCATACAGCCACCAAATTGGCACCAAGTTCTCCCTTTCTCCAACTCCTCTGCAGTCTTTATCACTGCAGTCAAGGAGACATTACATAAAAAAAAGTTGTGTCAGTGCCAACCAACTGTGACAGAATTTTATTTCAAAATTATTCTGTTGGCTTTCCTTGTATGAAGCTCTCTGCCATATTCTGAAAAACACATTACTCATCTCAAACATCTTTAGAAAGAAACCCCCTGAAAGGCCACATGATGGGCAGGAAGTGTACTGGTTGGGAACAGAAGGCTCAGGTGTTCCCATTTTTACCACTAACTGGTAGCCTATACAACAGAATCACTTGGTGTCCCATCCCTTCCCTCAGCCTCACCCGCTGAACACTGCAGGCTTTGGGACAATTATTTGCAGTCATCAGCCTCACGTTCATGTTGCTGAGCATCGTTGAGATGGATGGGGCCAAGGGAATTAGCTAGGGGAGACCTTGTCTGGACAGCCCTTTTTTATGACCTTATATTTACATTCCCTTTTTAGTTTCATTAGCTTTTAAAAATTAAGGTATAATAGACATATAGTATAGTGCACAAATTGATAATTTTTACATAAATATACAGCTATGTAACTACCTTTTGATCACAACATAGGTATTTCAAATATCCCCCCAAATCCTTGTGCCCTTTCCTAGTGAATATCTACCTCTGCCCTGAGAAGTAACTACTATACTGACTTCTGTCACCATTGACTGGTTTTGTCTCCTCTTGAACTTTGTAGATACGAGATTTTACAGTATATACTCTTTGGCATCTTGTTTCCTCCATCAAAACAATCTGTGAGATCCATCCACAGCTCCCACCACCATTTATCCACTCTGCCACTGATGGACATTTGGGTGGTTTCCAGTCTTGGGCTATTATGAATAAAACTTCTGTGAACATTCTTGCACATATCTTTTGGTGGATATATATTTTTTTCTTGGATCCAGTGTCGGTCTGATCAGAAGAACAAAGCCACATACCTTGAAAAGGCTTAATATGAAGAATATCTTAATTATAACAGGAATAGCAAGAGATTGGCCAGTAAGAAGTAAAGACTATAGGGGCGCCTGGGTGGCTCAGTTGGTTAGGTGTCCGACTTCAGCTCAGGTCACGATCTCTCGGTCTGTGAGTTCGAGCCCTGCATCGGGCTCTGGGCTGATGGCTCAGAGCCTGGAGCCTGCTTCCGATTCTGTGTCTCCCTCTCTCTCTCTCTGCCCCTCCCCCGTTCATGCTCTGTCTCTCTCTGTCTCAAAAATAAATAAACGTTAAAAAAAAAAGAAGTAAAGACTATAAAGATTACAGAAAAAGCAGATATGAGGAGAAGTTACCAACCCCAGAGCTGAGATAAAGTACTTGAGGAAGAATCCTTGCCCTTACGGCACAGTCGGAGATACAGACCTTGTTGGACCGCGTGGCTGTGGCTCAGTGAACAGCAGAGAGGTCATTGTATTCTTGCACTGGTACAACCTTCCAGAAATCTACCCTCTGGAAGTTGCTGGAAATCCCTATTTCCAATCTGGGACACCAAGGAAAGCCATTGCCAGGGCGGTGTTATCCCTGAGGCACTCTACTACAAACTGACTCAACTGGTTGCCCATGGAAGCCGCAGGCCACTGGATACTGCTGGCCGCTATGCATGGCAGGGGCTTAGAACTGGGGAGCCACCTGTGCTTCAGGTGGACTCCAGAGAGAGCATGTGCCCTGCAGGGAAGCTGCTTGTGCTGCAGGAGCTGGCCGGCCGGAGGAGCACTGTGCAGGGAGACCGAGGAGCAGCCCGCTGGACGCAGGGAGCACAACTCCTCCTCCCGTGATCTCTCACCAACAGCCCTTACTGATCAAGTTTCGGTACCAGCTGGCAAAGGAAGAGCTATTTAAAGGGCCCAGGTCCATTTCCACAGAGCAGTCAAAAAGGGTGAACTTGTTGCGGAGAGACGATAAATCAATCCGTAAGTGGCACAAGTTATAGACCTAGGAGGGTATATGGGTCACAGAGCTGCTGCAGATGTAGCTGTAGTGGATTTTACTCCAGAGTTTTCCACAGGGCTGCACCAGTTTAGGATCTCATGGGCCACGTGCAAGAGTTCCAGTTGCTTCATATACTTGCCAGCACTGTACTGTCGGTCTAATTTTAGACATTATGGTGAGCAAGAAGTGGTATTTCATTATGATTTTACGCAGCATATCTTTGATGAGTGACGACGTGCAGCGCCTTTTCATATGCTTACTGCACATTTAGAAATCCCCTTTTTGAAAAGCCCATTCAAGTCAGTTGCTCATTTTTTATTTTCATTTTCCTATTGAATTGTAGAAGTGTTTTTTATACATGAGATATGACTCCTATATCAGACATGTATATTGTAAATAGCTTCTCCCAGTCTGTGGTTTGCTTATATTACTTTTTAAAAAATATCCAGAGAGGGGGCGTCTGGGTGGGTCAGTCGGCTAAGTGACCAACTCTTGACTTCAGCTTAGGTCATGATCTCACGTTTCATGGGATTGAGCCCCTTACTGGGCTCCACACTGACAGCACGGAGACTGGGATTCTCTCCCTCCTCTCTCTCTGCCCCTCCCTTGCTCTTTCTCTCTTAAAATAAATAAATAAACTTAAAAAAATTAAAATCATCCTAAGTCATTTACAATAATTGTCCTTGCCCTCTGCCAGTTCGATTGAAGTCAGAGGTTTCTGAAGCAGAGTTAAGTATGGTTTGAATGTCTTATGGAAAGCTTCTACAAGATCAGGTTAGATTGTCTTCCTCAATTCTCAATGGAGATATTCTTTTTTAAAAAAAAATCAGCAATGCCATTTCTAAGCACTCTGGTGCCTGGCTATCTGCTTTCCTTCTCAACGTTAAGTTTCTTGAAAACAGGAACCAAACATTCATCTGTAGAAGCCGAGGGCTAGCACAGGAACTGGTGTGCCCTGTGCATTCAAGGAATGTTCCTTGAGTGTTTTGACTTAATCAGAGCAATTATCTATTCCAGCTGTGAGGCAAACTGAGCTTTTACCCATATGTACTTTTTTTTTTTTAATTTTTTTTTCAACGTTTATTTATTTTTGGGACAGAGAGAGACAGAGCATGAACGGGGGAGGGGCAGAGAGAGAGGGAGACACAGAATTGGAAACAGGCTCCAGGCTCTGAGCCATCAGCCCAGAGCCCGACGCGGGGCTCGAACTCACGGACCGCAAGATCGTGACCTGGCTGAAGTCGGACGCTTAACCGACTGAGCCACCCAGGCGCCCCCCCATATGTACTTTTAACTGATGTTGGGGCTGATGACAGCTAAGAAGGGGAGAGATGGGAACCTGGAAGAAAGGTCTGGTTTCCTGAGGCATGAAAAATGGGAAATTGGAAGCCTCAGAATAATCCTCCAGAGATGGGGACTAATAAGAGAGGGGACAACGTTCTAACATGGACCAAGAAGGAATCAGAAAGGATCTCGATGATATAGTGGAGAAGGAGGCTTGGCTGGAAGAGACAAGAGAGCAGAAGGAAGGAACCAGTCCAGAATCCCTTGGCAGAACTTGCTACCTCCAGCTGCAGGTGACACTTCCCGGTCACCAGTGCCTGGGTCTCACAGCAAGGGGGTGGAGCAGTGAACTGTATTTTTTTTTTAAGTTTTAATTTATTTTGAGAGAGAGACAGAGAGAGAGAGAGAGAGAGCACGAGGAGGGGAGAGACAGAGTGAGAGGGGGACAGAGAATCCCAAGCAGGCTCCAGGCTGTCAGCACAGAGCCCAACACAGGGCTCGAACTCATGAACTGTGAGATTATGACCTGAGCTGAAGTCAGGAGTCGCACGCTTAACCGACTGAGCCACCCAGGTGCCCCTGAGCTGTATTTTTTTTTAAGCATCCCAGGTGATACTGATGCTTGGCAAAGGTTAGGCTGGAGGGCTTCTCTCCAAGTTGGACCCTGAGTTCTGTGTTAAGCAAAGGCTGATTCATATACACTCCTTGGAACATCCAGATGATCCACCTATTAGACATCTGGGTGCTGCCTGGTGAGCAGTTTTAACCTATATCTGAGGGGTAGACTTAGGCCTTGTGTAATGAGGACTTCACTTTCTTTCACTGCAGAGAGAAAAGTAATACAAGAGTTATGACTTTGAACTTGGGGTAGAAAACAGAAGGTGAATTAGGAAGCAGAAAAGGTGCAGACCCTAAGTGATAAGACCCTAATTGAATCCCATTTTGCAACAATTACTACAATGAGCCAATCGTATTCTTTTTGTACCCTGAGGGTGGTTACACTGTGATAAAGTTATTTTAGCGATTAAAAGGTTGAGACAAGAGCGTGGAGGGCCTTGGATGCCAAGGTAAGGAGAGCGGACGGTGCCCACCGGGCATATTTCTGCAGACTAGGGAACTGGTTTCTGGGCTAGATGGCCTCACTGGTAAGTCAGTCTCAACCCTAAAAGCCTACAATTCTATCATATATATTGACAAGATGCAAAGTAACTACTAGCTTTTTTGAATCTCAGTTTTCCTCACATATATCTTTCTAATGCCAACTTGCATTAGCAACTCGTGTTTTCCATGTGAATACAACTGGCAGTTGCTGGAAGGGCTTAGGTCAAGTACAGAGAACCAGCAAACCAACAGGAAAGTTTTAAGCCTTGCAAATCTGTGGTTTAGAAAGAAAGTGCTAAGTCAACTGCAAGGTCCCTGCCTGCCTCCATAATGATATGGTATTAGAAAAAGAAAGTGTATGAGGTTAGAAGGCAGTGTGATTATCGGTGTTGCCCTACACCGAAATCTGGGGGTTCTGTGCCACAAAGAACCAGCTGGAGAAACCAATTCTCCAGCCATTTCCCATCCTGACCCAACTCTCACACAGCCTAAACTTCACAGCTCCTGTCTAACAAGTCCAGATAAGCTGGTCCAATAGGTTATTTTCATAAGGCTTATTACTAAGAGTACTAGACAATATAGTCTTGTTAAAGGAGAAAAAATGAGATCATTTTGGCAGGGGGAGCTATACTTATTTATTCAATAAATATGTATTATGTGATAACTACGTGCCAGGCATTGTGCTAGGGGTGCCAAAAACACAGAGGCGAAAAATGTGATCCCTTTCTTTATGGTGCCAAGACTGAGGAAGAAACAAATGTATAAACAGGAAGTCAGTTTACTGAAGTGCAATGATAGAGAGATGCACAGAATTTCATGAAAGCAGGCAGTAGGCTTTAATCAGGGAAGGAGGAGGAGATCTCCTGGAGGAGATGCTTTCTGAGCTGATAGGTGGAGTTAAGGATGGGCCGAAGCCACTTCTATTGGCTTGCAAAACCCAATTACTGCATTTCTCCCCAATTCTGCATACATTGACCATACTGGTAATGTGAAATCAGCAATAGCTTGAGTATTCACACCACAGAAATCAGAAAATCCTACAAACCAAGTTTTTCCTCTTGGAGAGATGGTTGTTAAACATTTACCAGCACACCCTTGGGTGGGATGCAGTCAAGAGGGAGGGAAGGGCATTACATGCAAAGTTTACACCATAGGCAAAGGCATGGAGGCAGAAGAAGCATGGGGGTGGGGATTACAGGACTTTAATTTTTCTAGACTGTGAAGTGCACAGGTGTAACAGCAGGAAATAAAACAGCAGGGCTAGATTACGGAGGGCATTGTACATATTCCTAAGGAGTTTCCCCTTTATCCAGTAGGAGATGGGGAGGCAAAGAAGTTTTAAGCTAGGGTGTTGTCTTCCAATATTGTAAAAACATCCTGTTTATATCCTTGATGAGAAATAATCATCTTATACAACCTGAATTGATTAGATTGGAGAAATTTTGTTCCTAAAGCCACCCTCAAAGCCAAAACTAAAAAAGCAAAATAAATTTAAAAACATAAATTTTTAAGCATTATATAGTGACAGATGGTAGTCACATCTATAGCACGTATAACATACAGAGTTGTTGAATCACTATATTGTACACCTGAAACAAAGGTAATGTGTATCAATCCAATGAAAAATAAATACATTTTTAAAAATACAAAAAGTTTTTAAAAAATACAAAAAGTGTGGAGTGCCTGGGTGGTACAGTCAGTTAAGCATCGAACTCTTGATCTCAGCTCAAGGCTTGGTCTTGGGAGTTAGAGCCCTGTATTGGGCTCTGGGCTGGGTGGGAAGACTAAAAAAAAAAAAAAAAAAAAAAAAAAAAAAAAAAAAAAAAGTTTAGTCTTAGTGCTCTGATTTCCCACCACAATAGCATAATTTGATTTGAGAAGGTAGGTGGTCTATGGAAAATGCGGCAGCTTTGGTCTCATCAGAAGATAGATTTCAGACAGTGGGTTAAAGGAGGGAGTTTAATATAAAGAATTATTAACTATGAAAAAACACCAAGATAGAAGGAAACTCTGTATGGTTCCCTGGGGTCTCTCTAGTGCCCTCTATTTTAAAAACTTAACATTTTGGGGAGCCTGGGTGGCTCAGTTGGTTAAGCATCTGACTTCAGCTCAGGTCATGATCTCACAGTCCGTGGGTTCAAGCCCCTCGTTGGGCTCTGTGCTAAAGGCTCAGAGCCTGGAGCCTGCTTTGGATTCTGTGTCTCCCTCTCTGGTCCTCCCCCATTCATGCTCTCTCTGTCTCCCAAAAATAAATAAATGTTAAAAAAAATTTTAAAAAACCCAACATTTTAAGCTCACTTATTTAAAAAAAATGTTATTGTGTGTGTGTGCAAATATGTATATATATACACATGTATATAATAAAAATATAATTCTTATTTTATTGCTCACTTTAAAGGAAAAATACTTAAAGTAATGTCACTGTTTATCACAGAGCATAATGAAAGGTATATTTGGAGCTGATAGCTGACATCAGAGGTCAAACATTCTAGTGGGAACTGAAAAATGTGGTCCTTCTCCTGGCTATGTAGCTCACAACGATGAATAAAGTAGCTGTACTGAATTTCTTATGGCATCCCTAGGCCTTGAGGAATTGCTTACCACTCATTCTGGGTATCAACTGGGGGAATTTGGCTATGTTGCAGCTTGAAAGAGGATTAGCTCAGTTTCTGCTGTGACTTCAGTGTGCTCTCTCATTTATTCCTTCCAGCCACTAAGTGCCCTCACTCTCTGGAGCTCTACTCCAGCATTTGACTGACCTTCCCCAACTCACTCACAGGTCATTGTTCTGGGACCCTAACGTTTCCGCAATTCCAGACCACTGGGTTACACCAAATGCTCCACTTTTCACTGTTGCTCTTTGGGGGAAAATCTGTGGTTGCTTAATTTTCCTGATGATGCAAATAAGCTCCCATCATGGAAGACCGTGGTTAAGAGCTCAGGTTCCAGAAATCAGACATACCCTAGTCCCTGTATTTAGTTAAGTTGTGCGTTAAGTCTTGAGACCTCAGTTTTCTCATTTATAAAAAGAGCACCTATTCATGTGATTGTTAGAAGATTAAATGAGGGGTGCCTGGGTGGCTCAGTGGGTTAAGCATCTGACTTCAGCTCAGGTCTTGATCTCGAGGTCTGTGAGTCCGAGCCCCATGTCGAACTCTGTGCTGACAGCTCAGAGCCTGGAGCCTGCTTCAGATTCTGTCTCCCTCACTTTCTACCCCTCCTCCACTCAGAGAGATGCTCTGTCTCTCTTTCTCTGTCTCTCAAAAATGAACAAATGTTAAAAACAAATTTTGAAAAAGTATTAAGTAAAATAATCTGCATAAACTACAGAGAAATTACCAGTAGCACAGAAAATGCTGGCAATAGTTACCATTACTATGCTTTTCAGATGGCCAAAACTCAAATTCCCAGAGAAATAGCCAGGTATGCCTTTCCTTCCTCAAAATGTTAAAAATGTAACATTTATACTTACTATGGTTTTGAGTATCATTATTACCCAACAAAAAAAGAAATGAGTTGTTTTTCGTTTTTTGGGTTTTTTTTTTTGTTGTTGTTGGTTTTTTAAGAAAGGAGTTTTGATGAAATGTTTTTTACTCTCCCCTGGATTGGAGAATTTGCAAGGTTTTGTCTTTGATTTTTCTTTTCTCTTTTTAATTCAGCTGATAGTGTTGTTCATTATCCACTTGAGGTGGCATTAGAATAAATTAATATTAAAATATTTAAATTTAGAACTATGTGTTTGAAATGCCATTAGGAAGATTTATCACCTGCAATGAGAAATCAGTGCTCCATTAGCTACGGTCCCCTCTCCAGTAAGTTTGGAGACCTCAGGCTCAGATCATTACCCCAGCACCTCTCTCTCTCTCTCTCTCTCTCTCTCTCTCTCTCTTTATCTCCTGTTACTGTGTGGATTGCTGTTCTTGGGTTTACTGACAATTTGTTACACTCATCGCTTTGCACCTCAAGACACCTGCAACCATCAAGATGCCAAGGCGAGGCCAAGTAGCAATTCAAGAAAAGACAAAACTCACTTGTTCAACCAACTATTAAAGATGACATAAAACGGACCCCAGGAAAGGAAAGTGATTAAGAATTACACTTAGAGGACAGAGCTTTGGCCGGGAATCCCACCAAATCTGTACGGCTGCACAGTGTGGTTGTTAAAAGCAGAGCATCTATAGCCAAATTGCTTGGGTTCAGATCCCAGTCCTGTCCCTTGCTGGCTGTGAGGTCTTGAGCAGGTTACTTTACCTCTCTGTGATGTGATTTCCTCATCTGAAAAATGGGGATGATAGCAATACCTCCCTCAGTCGACTGTTGTAGGGATTTTCTGAGTTAATATATGTAAAGGGCTTTAAACATCTGACACATGGTTAATGCTATAGAAGCATTTTCTGTTATTACCTGGTCTTTGAAAAAGACTTAAGAGGAAATATAATTACAGGTTCTTCCAATCAATTAAGCACCTGCCAGCATTCCAGAAGACCCCTTATTTAGAAGATCCCTCTCTTTGGCTCAGACTTGTCTCCATTTGCCAATTTAATTCAAAAGGATAATGGCCTACTTTTAAGTAGAAAGCCCCTAGGAATTCACTCAGGAAATTTCTTGGGAAATTCCCTAGTAATCTGTGAGGGGGTAAGTATCAGGATCTTAAATCTGCTGAAAATCCAGCCAGCTCCAAATTAGTCTACTTCATTACGAGTCAGGATAGTGGGCTAGTAATACACTGTTTCTTGATCTGATGCTGAGTCCTTGGGTTTGCTGACTGGGTGGAAATGGATTCAGCCATGGACTTGTGCTTCGTTCACATTTTTGTCTGCATATATAACTTCAATGCAAATGTTATTTAAAACAAATTCCCTACCAGGAGATACTTGTAGTCCAAGCTCATCCAAGAACCTTTGAGTCTCTTCTACTACATCTTCCTCATGGATATTTGAAAATTTCTTTGGTGAAGAACGCCAATCCTTCTGTACATATGCCGAGGCCTGAGAATTAAGTAGCTTCTAAATAGGGCCCCCAAAACATCAGTTTTGTGGTATAAATATGTTCCATGTAATATTTGGGACATATTTATACTAAAAAGCACTCATTTACCTGAAATTCACATGTAACTGGGCACACTGTATTTTACAGGCTAAATCCAAATTCTGGATAAACCATCTTCTGGCATATCTCAAATATTATGTGGAATGAGTTATACTAAAAAAATATTCATTTGAAATTCAAATTTAACTGGAAGTCCTGGATTTTATCTGACAACCCCATTCTGAGTGCTTTATACATATCGATTCATTTAACTCTCATACAACTGAATGAGGGAGGTACCAATATTATCTCCATTTAACAGATGAGGAAACTGAGAAAAATAGGCTTAGTAGTTTGCCTAAAAAATCTGCAATATCAAATACTGGTAAAGGTACAGAACAGTTGGAAATGTCATACTGCAGGTGGAAATGCAAAACGGTACAGTCACTTTGGAAAATCACTTGGCAGCTTCTTAAAAATTAACATACACTATCATATGACCCTACCTAAAATATTGCCTACCCAAGCACTTTGGAAAAGTATTTTTGGCTACTGTGAAGCTAATGTAAAAAACAATTGCGCGCGCGCGCACACACACACACACACACACACACACACTGGATTCTAGTTGGTAAATCTGTTTCTCACAGGGGCAAGGATTAGAAATTCCAAAACTATCTGTATACTAGGGAGGAAAAAATAAGCAAATATAAATAATTAAAGCCAATCTCTCACTATTGGAAAAATAAGTTACAAATAAGGAAAGTAAGAAGGCTAAAATAAACCCTCAGGTACTGGATTGAAGTCAGAGGTCTCAATATTCACTTGTATCTTTAAGATACACTCACACACAGAGATATAAATAGATACAAATAACAACAGAGGTGTGTATATGCACGAGGTAGTATAACACACATATATTACCTAATTCTGTCTACTGAGACAAGCTAGAAGCAACAACACTCCAGGAACAAATGAGCACATCCAATGCCCAGATCTTGGTTTCTAACGCCATTCTTTAATAAAAGGAACCAAGAATCCCTGGAGAGCTGGTTGATTCTAGGATTGGGGCAAAAAATAAAGTAAGATGAATTTGGGAGTTTCTTGTGGTTGGTGCCAGAAAGTAAGGAAAAACTAAAAAACAAATTCAAAGATAGGAGCCTATCAAAGGGGCACAAGAGCCACCAGAACAAATCTCCCAAAGGCCAAAGTTGGAACCATTTGGACCACAAAATAAATGAAGGGATTGGATTAGCACCCAAAGAATGACATAAGTATCTGTGAATCCATACTGCTATAAATAAATAAATAAGGGAGAATTGACACATCTTCTTCAGAGAATTCCAGTCAACAAATGCAGAAGGCATGAAGGAAGTAGCAAATCACCATTAGACCATCACAGTAATCAATGCTGAAAAGCAAGACCCAATGAAGGATCATAGGGTCAGGGGGACAAGAGTTTAACCAGAAGCAGGATACTGGCATAGATTCAAAGTACCTCTCTTCAAATGTTTAATAATTACAAGAGGAAAAGAATAAGTTTATGGTGGAGAATCTTGACAAATACCACCTCAGCCAAGTGACCAAGGTTAAAATCACCAGTTAACACACACCAAAATTATGGATTCCTGATACAATGCACTGAGAAGCGCAACCTTCTGATCTATCCTCAAACTACATAATCTTAATCTCATCATGAGCAAACATCAGATAAACCCGAACTGAGGAACATTCTCTAAATTAACTGTGCTCTTTTCAGAGCATCAAGGTCATTAAAGACAAGGACAGAATGAGGAACTATCATAGGTGGGGTTTGGGGGAGACTAATGAGACATAACAACTAAAAGCAATGTGGGATCCTGGAATAGAAAAAGAATAGTAATGGAAAAACTGGTGAAATCCTACTAGAGTCTGTAGTTTCATATATTATACCAAGGTTGATCTCTTAGTTTACATAAACATTCTATGGTTACATAAGATGTTAACATAGGGCGGGATGAGTAAAGTATACATAGCAACTCCACTATTTTTGCAACTCTTCTGAAACTAAAATTACCTAAAAAATAAAAATACTACCCCCTAAAATGTAAAACCCTCATTTGTCTCACACAATCCCTTTACTCGGCTAAACAAATAAATAAATAAATAAAAACTTAAAAAAAATTAAAGAGCCAATTTCGGCTGTGAGAATAGGGCCAGGCTACCAGATTTCTGACTATTAAATTATTTCCCTGGTCCTCCTTTCATCTTCAAATCAGGTCAGGAATCCTCAAGAATCTATTTTTCTCCCCTCTTTCCTTTTTTAAACTTCTAAATCGGGATTTCCTACCGAATGCAGCTGGTCTTCTCCTGCTCCCACACAGCTCGAGGCCTGCGGAGTGACAAGGCCCAGTTGGTGGACCGTGACCCTTCCCAGCCTTTGCTACACTTAAGTTTTCTAAGTATGGTTCTGGGAAAGTGGGTTCCCAGGGGTGCCACATCCTGTTAAAATGTCTGCAGACTCTTCTAGAATTTTTGCGAGAAAAGCAATGCAAAGGAATCTCACCCAAATCAAGAGGTGCAAGGTCTGGTCTCAAGTATCCTGTCGCCTCATTTTTTTTGTTTTTTGTTTTTTGTTTTTTGTTTTTTTGTTTTTTTAGGAAAAGAACTCCCATCTCTGAGTGTATAAATACACTATTAGTGGGCAACAAAGGAAAACCCATCTGTTGCCATCTGAAGATGCTGCCAGACCGTGACATTTCATAGGGCTGTCTACATTTCCCGTCTTTCCACAAGGCGGAGTTAAATTGTGTTTAGCCTAAAAGCACATATTTTACCTCATTAAAGTGTTTGATATTGTATGATAAATAGACTGGCCTCTGACTTTTCAGTCAGCTCACAAGGTAAAGGCCAATCTTGATTAATACAAAATGTTTGCATATTGATTATATGAATCATTAGAGATAATTACTTTAAAAGGAGAGGTTTCCGCCTAATGGAAAAACAGGCTGCCTAGTAAAAACAAAAGCAAACCGCCACCAAAAGCCAGAAGCTCAGGGAGATACCATCTAGGTGGAAATACCTTTAATACGTTCAAGACACACTAGAACAATTTATGTTTTGAGGCTCAGGGATTCTCAGGACTTCCAGGGTGAGAGAATTTGCACCATTGTTCCTTTCTCCAGGCATTTGGCCAGCTTCTTAAGGCCCCAGGAGGACTCACCTAAGTTCAAGGTAGCTGGGTTGTCCCAGCTTGATCACAGCAAGTTATCAATCTGGCATGTTCACTGGTCACACTGGGATTTTTTCTGGAAAGTCTTCAGGGAGAAACTGTAGCTCAGAACAATCTTTTGGAGGGGCAAGGGCAGGGGCTTTCTTTACCTCCTATTTCTAGTTGATCACCTGTTGTTTCTTCCAGCTCCCTGTCGGTCTCTCAGAAAACCGCAGTCCATGCTCCAAATTGTTGCATTTTATCTCAATCTAGAGGCGGAAGGCAACTTAGGATGAATGAGAAGCCAAAGAAACAGTCAAGGGAATGTGACGAGGCACACAAGACTTTTGTTAACTATCACAATTTCCAATGTCTTTTCTACTGTTCAACCTTCTTAGTAAAACCCAGCAAAGGAGGGTGAGACAACATGGAATCTGTATCTTGAGCCCAAGGATAGCACTACAACAGTATAATTCTAAAACATTTTTACGGAAGATATGTTTTTGAGTTTGTTCATCCTACCTCCTGGTCCCCAAGCCCTAAAGGATAACAACTCAGTATGTTTTGGGGGTAGATGGGGGACCTGGATTCTTCGGGTGTAAGATGTAGTTTTACTGTACAGCCAGCCGTGGAGCCAAGTTAGGGCTGGGACCCTTGGTGTTAGTTTCCACATCCTCAGGATGGAGGTCCTGCAGACTCAGAAGCAGCCTAGATGTGAGAGTCAGCTGGGTGCTCCGGAGGCGAGGCCATGCCATGAGTGTCAGTGTGGAGCTGCAGTGGTGGTGATGCCAAGCCAGGAGCACTGAGAAAACGGAGTTCTGCTCCACCGCTAAAAACCTGCCTGGATCTACCAGGAAGCACCCATACCTGTTGCTGTGTGTCAAGAGTCAACTCCAAAGGTAAGCATATAAACCTACTGGTCACCAATGAATGATATGGTTTCTTGTTAAAGCTCAAAAGGGTAACATGAACAATTATGGGATGCTAAATTCATTGCCTATTATATTAAGGGGAGGTCTACATATATAGGTCTATCTCCCTTCAAAGCATATATGTGTATATATATACATATATGTATATATCCACAGATCTATTTATACATTTAAAAATATGTTATATCCAGGGATCAGCCAATTTCAGGCCTACATGCTAGACATGAAAAGACACTTTACTTTATGGTTGTCACCCTTGGCTGTGGCAAATACTGATGCCTGGTTCCTGTCACCAGAGATTCTGAGGTATAGACAGGACATTGCCATGTGCACCTCAGGTTGAGAATGAGAACTTTATTTCCAGTCGGAAGGCCCCAATTCTAATAGTGTTAGTTTCCATGGGAAACCAGTGAGAGCCAGCTTCCTGTGTGGCCAGCCAGGGGCCACCGTGGAGATTAAGCATGCTCTGTTGATGGCTCATGAAAGAAAACAGTCATGCAGCTGGTATTATGAGGCTCTGGTACTTATCAAAGATAAGCTAAAACTGTCCCATGCTGACTACAGCTGTTGATGGGCTTCTGTCTGGGGAAGATGCTAGAGCAGAATTCAAACTTATGTAGCCACGAGCCCAAACAAGATAGAGTTATACAGTAGAGCTCTGGTCAGTTGCAGCCTCTGTGGGGAGCCTACTTTTGCCATAGGAGATATCAGAGATCTTATCATTATGGATCTGGATCCAAGTTAGAAATCTCTCCTGATTGCTAAATAACTAGTCACTTAACACTCATATTTGGAACTAAGATCAGGTCCCTGATATCTTTGTCTTTCCAATTATCCAGCAAGCCTCTGAGTGTATCCATCTCTCCCAGGAGGAGAAGAATAGTGTAGACCTGAGTCCTCCAGGCTTGAAAGCAGGGGTTTATACCCATCAGCTCATTTCATCCCCACCGCTGCCTTAAGAAGTGCCTCCCTGTCCTGGCCTTCATGCTGTTGCTCCTAATGGGCCACTGGCCATCTCTATCAGCCAGCGGGTTGGTATCAGTCAGGAAGGTGTGGTCAGCAGCAATTGCTTTTTGAACAGTATTTTTTTTTAATGTTTATTTTTGAGAGAGAGCAAGCATGTGTGCACATGCAGGGGAGGGGCAGAGAGAGATGGATCTGAAGTGGGCTCCGTGCTGACAGCACAGAGCCTGATGCGGGGAGAACTCACAAACTGCGAGATCATGACCTGAGCCAAAGTTGGACGCTTAACCGACTGAGCCACCCAGATGCCCCTGAACAGTACGGTTTAAAGAGTTACATTTGCCTGGAGCCAAGGATGGAGGCTCCAGTTACTCTCTTGCAAAGGCAGCACTGTGCCCCTGCTGCATGCATCTCTAAGCACAGATGTGTACAGGCCAGGCTGGTCAGGCCGGAATCCTGGGCTTTCCACACAGTCTTATGTTACTAAATCTTTTTATCTCCCTTCAGACAGCTGGTGGGAGTCTCTCCTGAACCTCAGTGTATTAGTTGTCTGTTGCTACCTAACAAATTACCATAAACGGAGTGGCTTAAGCAACACCCATCTTTCCAATGGGCAGGAGTCTGGGCACAGCCTGGCCGGGTATGCTCAGCAGGGTCTCTGAGGCTACAACCAAGCTGTCAGTTGGGCTGGGCTCTTACCTGGAGACTTGACTAGAGAAAAATCCCCTTCTGAGTTTACTCAAGTTGTTACCAGACTTGTGGCTATAGGGCTTGTGACCTGCAGCACTTGGGGATCTCGCATTTTGCTAGATGTCTCAACTCCCAGAGCTTACCCACAGTTCCCTGCCATGTGGTCATCTTGCAACATGGCCGCATACTTCTTCACAGCTACAGACAGGGAGTCTCGGTCTCCAGTTTGCTAAGTTACCTACTCAAGAGAGTAACCTCCACCACTTTCACCACATAATGTAACCCAATCAAGGGAGTGGCATCAGTAGCCTTTGCCATCTTCCATTGGTTAGGAGCAGGTCACCAGTTTCACCTGCACTCAGGAGGAGGGGGTACACAAGGGTATGACTCATTGGGGGTCACCTCAGGCTGTGTCTGCCATACTCAGCCAGTTGCTTTTGTATTGGATACAGTTGGCAGGATTGGATTTCCTCTTTGATTCTCCTTGCCAGGCCTGAACTTGACCTAAATTTTTGTTACTGATCCCTGGCTGCTTCCACTAGTTCCCCGACTCTTTCTCCATCTAGATGCTCTTGGATTGCAGTTGAATGTATTGGTGGCAATCAGCTTTGACAAATAGATACCATCTAACCTCTGAGGAAACTTAGGTTAAGTCGTCTTGTCCAACGTCACACAGGTTATAGAACGGATGGAATCCAATCCTGGGTCTGTTTAATTCCAAATCCCATGACCCTGTAGTCTGCTTAGCCTGTGTGGTAGTGATAATAATCCCACCTGTCTATCAGGACCAATAATGAAATAATGCATAGAACAGTACTTTGTAAATTGAAGAGTACTATGCAAATATTTATTAAGAATTTCATTCAGGGGCATCTGGGTGGCTCAGTCAGTTAAGCATCTGGCTCTTGATTTAGCCTCAGGTCATGATCCCAGGGTCATGGGATTGAGCCCCATGTCAGGCTCTGTGCTGGGCGTGAAGCCTGCTTGAGATTCTCTTTTCCTCTCTCTGCACCTCTCCCTTGCTTATCCTCATGCACACGCTCTCTCTTAAAAAAAAAAAAAAGAAAGAAAGAAAGAAAGAAAGAAAGAAAGAAAGAAAGAAAGAAAGAGAAAGAAAGAATTTAATTCATTAAAATCATGGATTTTGGGCTTTTAAACAAAATAGATCTACACTTGGCATTTTACCCTTTGAAAACCCTACATCTGAGGCAAACTTTTTTTACATAGCTTTGTGGCATATTAACAAGAGTTAAATCTTTTCAAATGCTTCTAGTATAATCCAATGAGTAGCCTAAAAAGCACAAGTGGAGGAAAATTAATCAAAGAAAAATCTTTAATCTTGTCTTCTTAGTCTTCCTTTGTTCTTTTCTGCTTTCTCTTAGCAGGCTTCCTATTTAGACCCATGATTTCCATGGATGAAACACAGATCTCAGGAGAGACAGGCTGTCTGTCCAGACCCCCTCGACATCTACAAATACAGGCAACATGTACAGAGGCATCCTTGCTCCTCCACTTGGGTGTCCTGCACTGCCCACCTGAGTCCGGTGCTCTAATTTCTACCAGCAAACCTGTGGAGATGAGGTTGCTGGGAGGGTCTGGGAAGGGGCTTGAGGAAGGACTCAAGGCTCAGGTGGAGAGCTCAAGTTCAGACAGGCCCCTGCAACTACACCAGACTGGTAAGACCTGAATCTGGTCACAAGTAGGCCTCCATTTGCTGGATAATGGACACTGGTCTTAAAAACAGATAGCTGAACAATCGCACCATTGTTTGAGAAGTCTGGGCTTTATCTTTGGTTATTTAAGGTAACGAGGACAAACCACGGAGATGCCCACATCTCTCTGGTGCTCACAAGGCAAAACTCTCTGTTCTTGCATACAGCCTCCCACTCCAAGATAAGAAGCTGTTCCTCCAGTTACTAAACGCTCTCTGTCTGTTCTAATCACAAAGTTCTCACAGGGGTGTTCTGAACATTTCTCTGTAACACGGTCTTAAGATACCCATGAGCTGTTGCAAAGTTGAGTTGCTTCTTAAGCTCTGAAGTAATGTGTGATCAAAAGTCAGAGACACCTGGATTGGAAAGTTCAGCTGGGCCATCAGGCATCTGGTTAATCTTAAGCCTCTCTGGGTCTTCATTTCTTCTCTCGGAAATGAAAAGATCACTACTACCTAAGTCATTGCTATTGCTATGCTGTCAAACTTAGATGCGCTCATGCATGTAAAATCTTACCACAGAGCTTGGTCTCAGCAGAACTTGCTGCAATGAAGGAAATGTTCTGTAGTGATGCTGTCCGACACAGTAGCACTAGCCACGTGTGGCTGTTGAGCACTGAAAAAGTGGCTAGTTTGGGCTTTGTTCTATGAATTTTATGTCCCTCCTCCATTCTAAGAAGGAGGTCAGGCCATTATGTTCCCTTACCTCAGGGGCACAAAGACCACTTTACTTTTACTCGGTGGTTTCAGAAACCAGCACTAATGGGTCACCCTGGGTGGAAAAGGACAACCATGATGTAATGAAAGCCACTCTGCAGCTGCAGGATTCCTGCCTAGCTCCTTGGTGACACCCCAGGAGCAACAGGACTCAGACGACTGAGTGTGGCACCCAGGAGGCTGCCTCTCACCCCACCTGCCAAAATACCTGAGATTCTACCCCTGTCCAGCTTGGCAATTTGGTTTAAAGATCGCACCCAAAGGGACCAAGAATCATCCATGCTACATGATTATCATTTCCACCAGGAAATAAGCAATTCCCAGAGTTCCCTTGGGTCCAAATAAATCATAGACTGGTGTCGGGGATGGGGAGAAGGTAGGTGTAACAACAAAGTGGGCAAAACAGGACACCTATGCTGGAGATGGAGGTGGTCCAATTGCCCACACCGAGAATTCTCTCTGCCTTTGCTTAATAAAGTTACATCAGAGTGTATAGGATTTTACAGTTTGCAGCCTTGTTCATTAAGAGCCTCTGAACTATAACAACTAATTCTGCTGCTCAAGTAAAAGACGTTTTATTCATTACTTTATCGTCCTGGGAGAATAACCTCCCATGGAGGGAGGGGCAAGTAGGGGAAAACCATATACTGGCTGGCCAATATTTTCAATGGAACATGCAGACTTGAGACTCTGATATTCCATATCAGAGAGGCTAACAGTAAGCCTCTCAAGGCTTTGATGCATAAAGTTCTTTCTCTCTCTAGAGCCACACTATGCGGGGTAGCAGCCTCTAGCATGTGTGGCTATTAAATTTTATTTGTAAAAACTCAGAATTAAAATTAATTCTATCCTCAGTCACACAAGCCCTATTTCAAGTGCTCAAGAGTCACACTGGGTTACTGTCCATGCTGTTGCACAGAGCAGATACAGAGCATTTCCATCATGGCCCCGAGTTCTACCATAGAATGCCATTCTATAAAGGAGTATTGAGTGCATATCTAGACAAGTGTTTTAAATAACTACTTTCTTGGTTGTTATGACTAATAACTATTTTATACTTAAAAAATGAAAATAAACCTTACCCTCTTCCAAAGGGTATAATGTAATAATAATGACAATTATACACTAGAGTCATAATTTTACAGATCATTCACAGCTAAAAATAAAAAGCGAAGTCTTCCTATACACACAACTTTCTTTTGAAAATTGTGTTTGCTTCCTGGGGACTCATGACATTCTGATAATCTCATCAGCGTCTGTGAGTGGCAGTGTCTTCTGCGTAGGGAGACCCAGTTATTCCACAAAGGTGACAAGAACATGGGGACCTGCGCTCGGGGTACTAAGTGACTATTCTTGCAGTGGTTTGATGTTCCCCTTCACTTTCCCAGGGACGGCATGTCTTTAGATGGCACACAGAGTGTTGCTGCTACATTGGAGCATTGGAGACTAATGCTACCTCCCATTAGAAACGTTTCTTTTTAACAGGTGCCAGTTGCAGCATGCCCACAGACTTCTAGAAGCAGCAGGACCTGAACAGGATCATTTAAGTTCCATGCTAAAGAGACTGGAGCTGCTGCACGAGACTAAAAAGCCAAAGGGAAGGATGGCATTCCAGGCCATGCCTGGCCCAAGTCCGGCTCCGCTGGTGTGACCACAGCAAGTCCTTCACAGTGCATGTCCTTGCACAAGAACAATGGTCTGAGATTACATTAAAACTAATAGTTACCAGTTATTAAAGGTTTACTCTGTCAGGCTCAGTGCTAAGCACTTAACAGGTGTTATGCCATGGAACCCTCCAACAGTGCTGCGGGGGGGTCACTGCTATGACCCCATCCCACGGGCCTTAAACAAGTTAAGTGACATCCAAGCTCATGCAGTGAGAGGTAGTAGCTGAACTTGAACAAAGGGGATGTGGCCACTTCTACCAGTTTCTGCGAGGCTCCTGTCAATTCATCTGTATACCTGTCCAGTCTACTGGTCTTTTAATCAGCATCCCCATTTGCTTGACTTAGTGGTAAAGCACATGGACTCTGGGACCAGATCACTGGGTTTGAATCCCAGCTCTGTAGTAGCCACCTGTGTGCTCATCTAGGCTGCTTTTTCATCTATAGAAGGAGGAAGATAGTGACGTCTGGCATCACCTGAGAGCTAAGAGAAATACAGAACTTCATGCCCGACCACAGACAGAGTCAGAACCTGTATTTCAACAAGATGCCCAGATGTCTTTGCACATTAGAGTTTGAAATCACCATCCTGCACTAGAAAATAGTACACTGCAATGAATTGTTCAGTCAGATACCTAAGATTCCCAGATGAGTGGTTTTATAAGGCCAGACCCATATCACAGGTATAGTTCAACAGCACACGTGCACTTAGAGAGCTACAGTGCTCCTCAGGTGAACACGGCCATGTGAAACCGGAGGATTACTCTGTTGAAAGATGAGGAAATGAGGCTCAGTCATTGCTCTTAGGAGGACTCAAGTCAATGAGGTAACATTAGCAATACAGTTCCGGTAATTCATGAGGGCTGGGAAGGAGCCATCATTTAAGCAGAATAAAGTCTATTGGCATCTGTTCCCACAAAGATTTCATGCCTAATTAGGTCCAACCTAGGAAAGCCAAATCCTGCTCTGGGGAGGCTGGGAGGCCACTGTGTTCTCTCCGGGAACTGACTGCGTCTCACAGGGGCCAGGCAGAACTGCATCTGGGTCTGGTTCTTAGATTCCTAGAATTCTGCTTGCAAGGGAAGCTGCTCCCCAGCCACTCACCAGGTAATTTTGAATAAAGGATCCTGAGTGGCTCAAACCACGTCTGTTCCTTTCCTGCTCTCCCACCCCCACTCTTAGGAGGTTCCCAAAAAGCCGAACTTGACATAGGAACTCCTGTTCAAATGATTTATTGGGGGCATGCTCTTTAGGAGAAGGGGTACATACAGGGTTGCTGATAAAATATAGGATGCCTAGTTTGATTTTAATTTCAGATAACCAGCAGAGAGCTTTAATGCAAGCGTGACCCAAATATTTCATGGGATATACTTAAACTAAAAAGTTATTATTGGAAATTTAAATAGAACTGAGTGTTGTTAATTGCTAGATCTGGAAACATGAAGAGCAACAGAAGCAGGACAGGCAGGGAAGGGAGCTAAGTAAGGAGATGGGCAGACTGAGCTGGAACCTGGCTTTCACCTGAGCCCACAGGGAACCCAGAAGGTACCCAGAAGTAGGACCGTGTTGGGGCAAGGGGTGGCATTCTGTACTCCCATGCGACTCAGCCCCTGGGCATGTGGGTGGGGAGGTACTATTCACGGGCAAGAGGGGAAGTGGATCCCATCTGGCCAAGGGCAATTTTCCAGAGACCAAGCGTGGCTGGGAGTTGCTAACAGCCAATACTCAATCGGAGTGGGGGTACAACAGCATCTGTGATACCCTCCCCTCCACATATCACTCCTTGGCAATCCTCAAGCTCTTGAGAAGTCGGCATCTTGTTGATGGTTTTAAAATAGGGGAGCATCCCTGGATCTTTTAGCCTCATTTCATTGGGGACAGATCCGTACATAGGGCTTTCAGAAAATAGAACAGGAACATACTTTATTCACTAACTGCCAGATCTGCAGCATCAGCATATTATCAGGTCAACTCTGGACATTTCCGAGAGCTGGGCTGAGCACTTTCTTTCTACAGTACTTCTAGAACAGACGTATTGTTCCACCAGAATGGGAAATGGGGGAGGGAGAAAAGCTTCCTCCCTGGGTTCCCGCCTTCCGGGCAGTAAGGATTTGGCAGTCCCTGCTGGAGGTTGGCTTGGCTGGCTTCACTTTCAGAATACAAAATGACAGGATGGCTGTCCCTGGTGAGGGACATAAGCAGCTAAAGCAGCTAAAGAGATTCCTGTGTTTTCGTGTACTTGTCCATTTAAAGCCCAGAAGAAAACTAGAGGTGTAAAAAAAAAAAAAAAAAAAGGTATTCAGGATCAAAGACGTCCCAATTCAGGCTGGGAGGAAGAAGGGGAAGATGTTGCCCATTTATTCAGCAAGGAGGCCATAAGAACTATACTCCCAAACTAGAGGTTCCCAGCTTTCTTCATTGATATTGCTAGTTATCCCTAGCTCTTTGCCAGCTACTAGTAGATCAGTCTTTCCAAGAACGTGGCCCACAAAACACCTCCCTTGTAAGTGAGGTTGTGTGTTTAAGACTTAGAAACTTTGCACACTGCAGCTATTTCTTTGGAGGCTCACAATACCCATTTGTGTTGTAAAGGCTCTGAGAAGTCCTGGAGTACAGAAAGCCAGTTGTTTGCTGAGGCACTGTTTTGCAGAACACCGGTTCTGTCGTTTAAGTGCCACCAGAGCCATCCCCACAGTTCAAGGGAAAGAGTGCAGGAAAGCAAAAGGCAGTTACCTGAGGTAGGGAGGTAGGGGCCCCTCTCCCGGATTTATACCCGTGAGCCTGCGTCAGTTCCTGTCATTTCCCCATTACTGGTTTCTTCTGGATAAGAAATTAAAGGCAGTTAAAGGGCTAACTGGAATCTGGAGGGGTAAAACTGCTATTGTCAGGCCTGTTACCCAGTAGATCCCTCACACCATTCCTCACTTCCTCCTACCTGACATCCACACCTAGAATAAACTCAGGAGAGCAGAGCCCTCAGCAGGTCTTCTCAGAAGCCACCAGACGCCCAGGTTGGGGGCAGGAGCGGGGGAGGGGGAGGAGGCGCGGGTGTGTTTTTGATAACATGAGAAGCATGTCAGAGGTTTGTGCAGGCTCAGGAATTGGAAGAGCATTTGCTCTCCTGCTTTTTGTAAAGAAAAGACTGTTGAGGGGAAAAAAAAGTCTATACCTCATACTGAGGTAAAAGGACAAATGAATCCTGCTCATTCTGACATTTAGGAAAAAAGTCATCTTAGAAGGAAATAATCGCCAGGGTTCTGTTTTGCTGTGTTGAACAGATTTTTATTCTATCGAAGGATAAGGGGTACAGACAGAATGTGCCCACTTTTTCTCCAATTAAAAGAATAGGAGTCATGGGAAAGTTGCCTGTGGGTATTATTTGGGAGGCAATGAGAAGGTCTTTTGTCCCCAATTCATTTCTTAATATAATTTACTGTAACCTTGAATTCCACCATTAGAGATTTAGTCCTTTGAGTTAAGTCAGTGGTTCTCAATTAGGAATGATTCTCACCCTCATTAAGATATATCGGGAAGCCCCCCACTCCCAGAGTCTGATTCAACAGGAACCAGAGAATTACATGCCTAACAAGTTCTGAGAGGATGCTGACGCTGCTGGTTCAGAGACCCCACTTGGAGAACTACTGGTTTAAAGGGCTGAATGAGACAATGCATGTAGATAGTTATTCATGTAATGCCTGGTGTATAGAAGCTTGCCATACTCAGTGATTCTCAAACTTGGCTGCACCTTAGATTTCCTGGGGAGTTCGTGACAATCCCAGTGCTTGGTCCACATCCCAGACCAATTAGATGAGAGTCCCTGGGGGTTCAGGGGCCCCAGACATCATTTTTTTGAGGCTCCCATGTGATCCCAGTGTACAGCCATGGTCTGGATGCAGAGAGAGTCATTTGCAGCACCCAGTCTCTCCTACCTCCTTGACAGCTTGGGGTCTCCCTTATCCCAAAGCACCACCATGTTTAGGTCCTGACCGGTCCCCTCTAATGTCTGCAACTTCTCCTACGCTGGTCCCCCTGCCTCGAGTAATGCTCAGCTCCATGCCTGTCCGCCCTCCACTCTGGCAAGGAGAGCTCCTGTTAATACATGGCACCAACTGCTCTCACTCTCTCCCATGCAAGCCTTCCTACCAGTTTCATGCTTGCTTTCTACGCTTTCCAGCCACACTGACCACTTGTCCTTTTGGACAAATAGCCTCCACACAGGGACTGCTCACACCCTGGATTCCTGCTAACTTGGCCCCAACCCATCAAGACGTCCCTAAAGCTGTGTTCCTCTTCCTAAGGGCTGAGTTATGATAAAGTCTGTTACTATAAATATTAAGAGTCATCATAATTATTGGTTTGTCTTTCCAAATAGATGGGGGGGAGGAGGAAGAAAGAGGGAACCTTCACTGATAACAAGAACCATCATTAATTTATCAAGTGCCCCCCCCTTTTTTTTTTAGCCACGCAGACACAAAAGTTAAAAAAATGGCCCCTGCTCCAAGGAATTTACATCTCCTTGATCAGAGAGCCTCCTAAAGTGTTAAGTCTAACCCAACTAAAAATCTGGACTAATAGTTTGATAAAGAGATTTCCGTTATAGAGCTATTTGTTTGAAAATCCTTACGAAAGGAATCAAAATTAAAGCACATTTTGCTATACACTTACCATATGGCCCAACCAAAACAGGACAAGTAATACAGGTAAAGAAATACAAAACCGACCAAATTATACCAATACCTGTATGTATGTGAGTAGTTGGGATCAGGACTACCCCACCACTCCCAAAAATGGTTATCTATACCCACAGGCATCCCAACCCATCCTTGAGGTTGGAAATGCAGGAAAAGACTCCTCCATTCCCACATGCCACCACTGAGAGACCGCTGCTGCCTAACCCTCCAGCCACATTTGAAACAGGTGGCCATACGCTGTCCCTGACCTCTGCTTCCTTTCTCTCCTGGCCCTCTCCCTCCACACCCCCTCCCAGGGACAGCTGCCCTAGCCACATAACCTCCAAGCCCCTGCAGTTCACCCAAGCAGATGCATTTCCTCTCCTTCCCCTGCCCCACCTATCCTTCCTACAGAGATTCATGCCTTCCGCAGGATTCCTGTGGGGCCATCCATTTTCTGTGTTTGTGTTTGGGGTGGGGGGGCGGCAGGAATAAAGGAAGAGCTTTATTATTTGAGCCTCGACCTTTATAAGGTCATCTGTTATCCTGAAGGCTGGAGTAAAGGAGAGGGTCCAAATGATCTGGTCACTGAATGGGCTCTGTGCCTCAGACAGTGGGAATCAGAGTGTTTGAACAAGAGGACCCCACCCCACTCTCTTCCTCATCCCTATGATGTGGCACCAAACCCTTCTTTTGAAATATTAATTTCAATCTTGAAATGGAAATCCAGTGGAGAATTTTAAATAAAATGCTTAGCTCTAAGAAAAGGAGAAGGTGGGAACCAGGGCTCATGGGAAGTCTCCCATGCTTCATAGGAGCATCATGACAGATGATAATCCCAACAGCCCCCTGAGAGGAAGCCACAGCTGGCTGCTGCCCACCAGGGTAGACGCAGTGACAGAGACATAGGAAGATCTGAACCACTGGGCCTTAACTCTAACGTCCCAAGCACATGGTCTTCAGCCTGTTGTCCGCTGAGCCGGCACATGCAAAGGTGGTAGTTCATCAGGATCTAAGAGAAAAGCCAGGAAGGTTTCACATTTTGCCATGGACACACCCCCAAATGGATTGCAGAGTTAAGTCAGTAAGAAAATGTCTAGCAGTTGCAAAGACTGGGGTCCGCGTAACCTCAGATATGGTTTCTCATTCAGTGAATATACTGCTGTTTTTTTCTACCCAAGGCTTTTACTGAGAACAATCACAGAGCAGTCAACAGCGACACCTGCCTTTCAGAACAGATTCAAACCAGGTAAAGAGAAACCAGAACCTTACCCTCAGTACTGGTGAATGTGACCTTAATGGGAAATAGAGTCTTTGGAGATAATCAGATTAATAAGATCATTAGTATGAGCCCTAGTCCAATAGGATTAATGTTCTTGTGAAGAGGGGAAATTTGCCCACAGAATATCACATAAAGATGAAGATTTTTGTGACTTTTTCCACAGAGATCAGGGGGATGCATTTTCAAGCTAAGAAATGCCAAATTGGCAACGAACCACCACAAACCAAGAGGAAGGCAGGAACAGGTTCTTCCAAGAACAAACCAACCCTGCTGTCACCTTGATGTCAGGCTTCTCATCTGGAGACTGTGAGACAAGTTTCTGTTGTTCTGTCATCCAGTTTGGGGGACTCTGTTTTGGCAGCCCTAGAAAACAAATATAGGCCCTATTATAATTTGAGAGTCTGCTTCCATCGTAGCCTCAACTGGATGAAGCATCTGTGATAAAATCCAAGAACTCACATGGGCTCTACTCCCCCTTACCAGTGGTCAGACTAAAGCTCAAAGATGCCCAGCAATTTATCCCGTTTCCTTATCTAAAAAAATGGAACCCAGTTGCCACTAACCTCCTCAGGGCTCATATGCATCCTTGATGGGTTCATGCATGTGAACATGGCCTATAAATTGCAAAGGGTGATAATTATAGTTATCCCAAGGAGTATTACTTTTCCTTCAACTGCCCCAGGCATGAACAGACTGGCCGGCCCTGAGCAGAATGAGGCTCTTGGTGTACCCCCACAACCACCTTGTTCCAGGCCTTGGGAGGTTGATCTGTAGGGAACAGGTCAGTGGCTCCCTTTTCTTTTGCTATTAGTTGGGATTGGCCAAAGGGAGACACCTGCAGATGATCGGGTGGCATGAGAACAGAGATGTCAAGGCTTCTATCCCCCGGCACCCTCCCTATTGGGTTATCAGGAGTTGACTATCATCTATAGAAGGTTTAAGTTGGTAGCTTAAATATCCCTTTACAGTTACTCTCTCAGGGTTCCAGAAATTCTGCCCTCTCCTTGTCCCTTCAGGCTTAGGAAGCAACAGGTGCCTACAAGGGCTACCTCCAGCACCTTGTACTACACATGACCAATTTGCTTTACCTCCACATACACCTGGGCAAATAACCCCTCTAGTAAAGGGTCCTCAGAGTATCCTGTTGGAGTGTGCCATCCCGGCATGCCAGGACTGATTCAGTAATTATATGTTTAGAAAGTATATTTTTATAGTATCAAATCATCACCTTGTACACCCTAAACTGAGATGTTTTATGCCAATTATATCTAAATAAAACTAAAAAAAATGGACACAATTTGTAGTTCCTCCTGTGAAGAGGTACAGTTTATTTCTCCACCCTGATTCTGGCCTCGGCCATCTTCTTTGACTGTTGGGATAGTAACAAATGTGACGGGAACAGAAGCGAAAATGATTGTACATCTGTGTCTTGCCCTTCTCTTGCGACTCTGTAGTAGCCTTTGGGCCACCATGCAAAGACACCTGGACTGGCTTCCTGGAGGGTGAGACAACGTAAAGACAGGCCCCAGCCATCTCCAGCATCCCAGCTGAGGCACCAGACACCCCACTCTAGACCATTAGGCACCAGTGAAGCTGCTCAGACCAGAAGAAAGGTACCAGCAGCCCCACACAATTGTGAGCAAATAAAATGATGTGGTTTTTTTTTAATTAACAGTTTTGCTTTTTAAAGCTTAGTTATTTTGGGGCGCCTGGGTGGCTCAGTTGGTTAAGCCTCCAACTTCAGCTCAGGTGATGATCTCATGGTCTGTGAGTTCAAGCCCCGCGTCGGGCTCTGTGCTGACAGCTCAGAGCCTGGAGCCTGTTTCAGATTCTGTGTCTCCCTCTCTCTGACCCTCCCCCATTCGTGCTCTGTCTCTCTCTGTCTCAAAAATAAATAAACGTTAAAAAAAAAAGCTTAGTTATTTTGAGGGAGAGACAGGGAGAAAGAGAGGGAGAGAGAGAGAATCTCAAGCAGGCTCCACACGGTCAGCACAGAGCCCGGTGTGGGGCTCAAACCCACAAACCGCAAGATCATGACCTGAGCCAAAGTGAAGAGTCAGATGCTTAACCAATTGAGCCACCCAGGTGCCCCTAAAATGATAGTTTTCTTACGTCATTTTCTTTTGTGGTGGTTTGTTACACTTCTAAGGTTAACTGAAATAGTAACTATAGAGATCGTAGGGTCCACTGACTTTCTAATGGAACTAGGATGTGTGCAGAAGGAGAATGAGAAATTGAAGGCCATGAATATCCAACTGAGACTAGAACTTGGGAAGTCAGCAGCCTCTTGGGCAACGTTGAAGGAATCCTGCATCGCCTGGAACCCCAGGCAGATGTGACAAGGACAACACCTGGTAGTCAGGGCTGCAAAATTGCAACAGCAAATGCATATTCAAACCCACCAGGTTTCTCCAACTAAGACAGTTTCAAAATGTAGTTCCCATACCAGCAGCAACCACGTCAGCTGAGTACTTGTTAGAAATGCAAATTCTTGGGCTCCACCAAAGGCCTAGTGAATCAGACACTGGGATGGAGCCCAGCAGCTGTGTTTTATCAGGTCCTCCAGGTGATTCCGAGGCAGGCTACAGACAGATAGCCTGAGAACCACTGCATGAGCGTAAGGCTCTGGTGGAAAAGGAGTGGGGCTCTGAGGGACATCTGGACAGACACAAATGAAGCTGAGAATTTGGGACACCCCCCCCCCCCATTCCTCTTAAACCTGCTTTGTCCTCAGAGGCTGTCCCTCTCCCATGGAGCAAACTACCTACACCTTTCTAAAACCTTTCCATGATTATCCGGATGTGCCTCCAGTCCCATAAGAAGAATCAGATCCCAGCATCGCCCAGATAAACACTAGAGCTACTCTGATCTGACTAATTTGTGTGGCAGGAGTCCAGGGAGCATATGGAAGAGCTCCCACTAAGGGTGACAGACCACAGAGGAGGATATAGAGGGGGTGTAAGAGAATCCACTAGAATGGGCTTGATGGAGCCAATTGGTAACTTTTCAAGCCTTGGGGTACTTGTTAAACATGGCCCTTATTAAAACAAATTGGGGGCACCTGGGTGGCTCAGTGGGTTAAGCGTTTGACTTTGGCTCAGGTCATGATCTCGCGGTTTGTGGGTCTGAGCCCCTCATTGGGCTCTGTGCTGACAGCTCAGAGCCTGGAGCCTGCTTTGGATTCTAGCGTCTCCCTCTCTGCTCCTCCCCACTTGTGCTCTGTCTCTGTGCCTCAAAAATAAATAAACATTTTTTAAAAATTTAAAAAAACCCTGAAATCACATAAACTTACACTTAGGTATACTAAAAATAAAGCTGATACTCAGAACTCATCACTCCTACGTATCCTCACTACATTTTACTGTTATCTAGGCTTATGAGGTTATTTGCCTATACCATATCTGCATAGTGGAAATACTATAACATGGTGGCCCACTCTGCATCTCTCCCCAGAGCTGTCTTCAGTACTAACATGTTTATAGCTTGAAGAGAGCAATGGTGAGAATATCGACAACTCAGAGATGAGCAAACACTGGAAGCCAGGCTTTCCCCCGGCCCCGGACTGATGAGGAAACCTTTACCAGCACATCACTCACTCTCTAAGGCTTGATAAGCCTCAATTTATTTTCATGGGTATACCCTTCTCAGATTTGGGTTCCAACATGCTGGCTGTAGAACCTAGCAGTGACATTCAGTTGGAACTTGGATTCAGTGGGAGCTACAGTCAATTCCTGTTGCTGCGGTGACAAGTTATCACACACTTAGTGGCTTAAAACAACCTAAACAAATGCAAGGAATTACCTGGAAGTTTGGGAGGTCAGAAGTCCAAAATGCGCCTCACAAGGCTAAAATCAAGGTGTTGACAGAACTGCGTTCCTTTCAGGAAGCTCTAGGGGAGAATCTGTTTTCTTTCTGCTTCTAGATGCCCAGCAGTTCTAGGCTTGCGACTCTTTCTTCTGTCTTCAAAGCCCCAGTGACCACCTAACCCTTCTCCAGCCACAATTCTTCTCACATTGACTTTTCTCCTTCCCTTTTCTCTATTTAAGGACTCTTGTGATTACACGGGGAGCACCTGGATGACCTAAGATCCTCTCCTTAAGCTTAGGCGTTTAGTACCTTAATTCCAATGGTAACTATTCTGCCTTCCACAGTAGTCTACAGTCAGAATGAATCACCAAAAGCTTCCTGCAGAGGCTCAGAGGGATAGGAAGATCAGAACGAATCCTCCCTATGTACCCTGCTTGGGACTTGCTCCCCTCCAGTCTTAATCCACTCTAGACCTGGGAATACTCTCCAAACACAGTGACAAGTGTATTGGGGATGGGACAACTGCACAGCTCGTTGAATAGCTCTGTGGTGGCTCTTCTCTGCAGGCAGGAGCCCAGGTGGAACCGCCAATCTGACAAGGTGGGCATGATTGCTACAAGAAGCCAGCCACAAGGGCAGAATGGTACAGCAGGGATTTGTGGCAATGACTAATTGATCATGGTGTCCTTAGAAACGAAATTGATAGATAGCCTACGAAAATGCAGTTTGACATATATAAGAAAAAAAATGTGGATTTATTGGCAGAAACCTAACTCAAATTATCCTAGGGGGATGCATGACCTCTTCTTTAGTTCAGAGCCCCAGAGCTCCAGAACAAATGTATAATGCAGCCATAAAGTATAATTAGAATTTTCTTCCAAAGCTTTCCCAGGGCAAACTGTGGCCATTTACCCTGGTAACCGGGGCTGGAGAAGGAAATATACAAACCTCCCAGGAGTTATTAGATACTGGCTCTGAACTGACATGAAACACCCGGAGACCTGAAATATCGCCATGGGCCACCACTCAGATGGGAGCTCACAGAGGTCAAGTGATGGATGGTGTCCTGGTACAAGTACTTCTCACGGTGTGTCCAACGTGGACACCAACTGTGGTTATCTCCTCCATCCCAGGGTGCATAGAAGGAATAGGTAAACTTGGCAACTGGCAGAACGTTTACATTGTCTCCCTGACCTATGGAGTAAAGGCCACTGTGGCTGGAAGTGTCACACAGAGTCAGTCCCCTAGAACTGACCCCTCTGCATCCCTGGGAACTGCCAAGATTAGTGCTGAGATCAATGGCCTGACAGTGCAGGGGTGGTGATTTCTACTGAATCTCATCATGCTTGATGGGAGCAAGTTCCAGATGGCTCATGGAGAATAACTGTGTTTTCACTAATTAGGTACTTTTGGATTTTTAATATGAATTTTTCATTCTGTACCTCAGGGAAAGAAAAATTTTTCAAAGGAAGACCTAAAACCCAGAATCCCTAAAGACAAAGATCAATCAATTCGATTACATAAAGGTTAAAATTTTCTGTATGAAAGAATTAAGTGAAAAGATAACTAAGAAAAAAAAAGATATTCGTATAACAAATAAAGGACTCATTTACTTAACATAGAAAGAACACTTGCAAATTAGTTAGGAAAACCTACAATCTAATAGAAAATTAGGAAAGAAGACTAAATAGAAAAAGAAATCCAAATGGATCATAATTATATAAATGGAATTACTACAATAAGAAACCACTCTTCCTTGCCTTTGCATATTGGCAGAACATTTTAAAGTTTAACAACAGGGGCACCTGGGTGGCTCAGTTGGTTAAGCACCAGACTTTGGCTCAGGTCATGATCTCATGGTTCGTGAGCTTGAGCCCCACATCAGGTTCTCTGCTGTCAGCTCAGAGCCTGCTTTGGATCCTCTCCCCCCCTCTCTTTCTGCCTCCCCCCAGTGTTCTCTCTCTTTCTCTCTCAAAAATAAAGATTAAGAAAAATAAAAAGAGCAACAATCTTTCCTAATTTTTAGAGTTTGTTTTCACAGTTATCTATCAAAACTGCTGACCTGTAACGTTAAAACCATGTATTTGTTATTGGAAACTGAACGTAAATGCTTATTTTAGAGGTCTGTGTTTGTTTTCTTGCAAACTATGTTTGCATAACAGATTTAACTGCTTATCAACCAGAGACACTGCACTACTAACTATGACCTCATGGGTCTTGTAATAATAAACAAACCCACACGAAAACCGTGAAGTATCTTTTGGAGTTAAGAACATCTTTATTTTGGCTTTTCTGCTCTCACTGGTTTGTGGAAGTAAAACAATCTTTAAGTGGTGTTAATATCAGATCTATTATTTAAAACACAGTTCAAAATATTTTATCTTTTCCAATTAGCTAAATAAATTATGGCACAACAAAAGAATAGAAAAAGGAATCTTCAACCCCCGTGGTTCCTGAACCTGAGCAAAGAGGGCTTGTTAAACACTCCTCAACAAGCCCCAGCCAGCCATTTCTGATTCCATTGGCCTTGATAGGGCCTAAGAATGTGCATTTCTAAAGTTCTTTGATGATGCTGGCATAGCTGGCCTGGGGGACCAACCACCCTTAGAGAACCATTACTTTAAAGGCATGAAGTAGCTCTCTAGACATACAGAAAGGTTACTTCCCCAGGACACAATAAATTAAAAGAACAAACAAAAGACTGATCGGTATGTCATCTTTGCTTACGTAGACAAAATACACTATCCAGGCTTGGGAAATGGCTGGAAGGAAATATGAAGTTGGAGGTGGTTTCTTTAGGACAGTGGGCAAAGGTAGGAGAGCAGCTGACCTATATTGTATACTTTTATACTGCTTCAGTTTACCACCAGCTTGTATTTGATTAAAAAACCTGACCTAACTTTTAGAAACCAAAATCGGCAAGAGACTGCGGAGTCTGGCACCCACCGAATGTCTCTAGGGAATGCATCCCCTTGTGGAGACTAGGTCCAAGCAGGGTATCCTGGGATCAAAGCATTTCCATGCTCAAGTTTTTCCCAGACGATGCCCTGGGGGGACATGGGATGAACCCACAGGACAATAGGCACGAATGTAAGTGGGTTCATTTCTAACCCTGGAGGACCATGGGAAGCAGGCAGAAACTAGCCAAAGGGGCCAGGACGAGGGAACTGACTCGCCTGCCTCCTTGGGGATGGGAATCTGCAAGCCTGCCTAGCAGAGCGGACAAAACAGCTGCCAATCTTCCCTGGGCAAGGGAAGTGAAAGAAACCGTCCCTGGCCCTGGAGTGGGGAAGGAAGACTGTGACCTCAGAAACTTGACTGAGGCTGCAGAGGGGTGGGGAGGGGTGAGGAGGGGTGAGGAGGGGCGGAGCGGGGAGGGACGTCGTTGGGAGACGGCAAAGCCTGCGCAGAAAACTCTGGTTACCCCTCAGTGTACTTGCAGGCTCTGACCCTCCGGCGGAGATGAGCAGGGAGCGCATCTGAGATGCACCTGCTCAGTAGGCCGCGGCAGCTGGCATCTGAGCGTAGGTGCAGCACCCAGCAAGGCACCCAAGTGGGAGGAAGGAGGAGGAAGGTCTCCGATCCCCCAAACACCGCGGTCCCGATAACAATCTGGCAGAAGCGCCCTCTCTCCCCTCGGCTTGACTTTGCGCACCGGTTTCCTAGAAGGTGCGGCCGGTGCTGCTCCGGGTGCTGCGGCTCCCGGGACACCGCAGTGACTTCGGTGGCAGCTACCTTCAGAACCGCAGGCCCGCAGCAGCAATGCGCTTTGCCGCAAATGGAAGCAGCAACTTTGGCCACAGGAGGGCGCAGCTGCTCAGAGGGTTTTGTAAAAGGCAAGGGCGTGATGCTTGGGCTGAGCGCGTCCACAGCCCACACGCTGCAGAGGCCAGGACGGGAGGGGACTGGGGTTCAGCCCCTCGGCTGAATTCACACCCTGGACTGTGCCAGAGTGTTGGTTTGTTAGTTTGGTTTGGTCAGTATTTTTGCCAGCTGCCACCATATCCTCCACCCCCTTTTTGGGTTTATGGTGTTACACAGAATAAAATTCATCGATTTTAAGTGTACAGGTTGATAAATTTGGCAATTCTATAGAGCCGTTTAATCACCTCCACAATGAGGACATAGAACATTCCAACATACTGAAAGCTCCCTTGTGCCTCTTTACCCTTCACCTTCTCCCCCATCCACCCGCTACCCAGTGCAGGCAAGCCTTCAGCTGCTTACTGTTACTAAGTTTCCTTTTCCAGAATGTCTTCTAAATTGAACCATGTAACCAGACTTTTTAAGTTTGGAAAATCAGCCATGTCCTTGTATGTTTTCATCCATGCTCCTTTCTATTACTAGGCAGTTGTCCATGGTATGGGGACACTACAGTTTGTTTCTCCATTCACCACTTGGTGGGCATTTGGGTTGTTTCCAGTTTTGAGGTTATACAAATCGAACTGCTATGAACAATATTGTACACATTTTTATGAACATAGGTTTGTATTTCTCTTTGGTAAATACCTAAGCAGTGGAATTGCTGGGCCAAATGGTAAATGTCTGGTTCACTTTATGAGTACTGCCAGCCTGTTTTACAAAAGGGCTGCACCATTTTGCATTCCCACCAGTAATGTAAGAGGGTTCTAGTTTCCCCATATCCTTGTCAACACTTGGTGTTGTCAGTCTTTTTAACTTCAGCCATTCTTGTGGCTCTGACCTCCAAGTTTTTATTTTACCCCATTAGGCCGTGGGTACCCGCAGGGGACACAGCAATTGCAAGATGCTCCTACCACAATGCACCAAGGGCTGCTGAGGAGTCTGTGAGCCCAACAAGGCAAGATTCTATGGATTGTAACCTTTGTTTCAGGCCTTCCCAAGGCTTCTGAGCATCAGCAGCTGCTGTAAAACAAAGTTCCAATACACAGGTTAGATGGGATGTCTTCATGTACAGAATCAGGGAATGAACACCAGAAATACCCCAAAAGCTTCTGAATGTACTGGATATATTCAGGGTCAAAGGAGAGTTGTCAGCAGACAATGGCATTGGACTTGTGGAGACCTATATGGAAGTGTCTTGCTTGGAAGTGATAAACATCAGAAATTATTTATATCATTCCAAATGCATAGTTTTGTATAAGTAGTGATTATATTACTTGTTCCTCTATGTTTTCCAGCCTCTGTCTTTTTAAAAAACATTTTCAATGTTTGTTTGTTTATTTATTTAATGTTTATTTCTTTTTGAGAGAGAGAGGGAGACAGCGCACAAGCAGGGAGAGACAGAGAGAGAGAGAGGGAGACACAGAATCTGAAGCAGGCTCCAGACTCTGAGCTGTCAGCACAGAGCCCGACACCGGGCTTGAACCTACAAAGTGTGAGATTGACCTGAGCCAAAGTCGGACGCCCAGCCAACTGAGCCACCTAGGCGCTTTATGAGCCTCTCTTGCAGTTAGAATGAGACCATGTGGTTAAATTACAGAAAATGAGCAGAGAAGTTCCAGGCCAGACCCTTAAAAATATTCCACAGGATTCCTCTATCTCTCTCTTCCCCTGTCACAGTGACTTTATAGAACACGTGGCCCAGAAAATGAACTTACAGGTTAGAAGAGGGCCATCTGATTCCACTAGATTTTAGGTCAATAAGAAATATATCTTTTCTGTTTTAAGTACTTGAGATCTGAGGACGTTTTGGTTACTACAGCAGAGCCTAGCCTAACTCATATATTTAACCAATCCCCCCATTCTTCCAATGTCTACAGAGGAGCAACTTGGACATGTTGCCAAGACCTCATTTGAGAGTGGGAATATGACAGTCCTGGAAAAGAGGATGTTGGGAGGGCAAGCATCTCATTTCTCCAAATGGACTAAGGAACGCTCCTCACTTCCTGCATTTTTCTCTTATGTCCTAATCTGTTTTGTAGCTAGAACAACAGCCGTGGTTCTGAGCTTTCTGAGATAAGGGAGAGTGAGAAACTGTACCTAAAAGACCTTCATTCTATAGAAGCAGCGCTCATGGCAAATTGAAATCCATAAACAACCTCCCATACTTCATTTTAGGTGGTAGTTTCCATAGCCCTCAAGGATAGTTTCCTTGTCCATGTTACAGACACATTGGTACACGAATATATGTCTGCTTTCATCCCCTTCCCCTTCTCTTATGCAGAGGGCTGTGAGCAATAAGAAAGGAAGAGTGATCAAGGTCTTTGGTCATGGCAATAAATATGTATGCTTTATTCATTTATTTCAGGATTCTAGGTAGGCACGCTCCATCAAACTTAGTAGGAAAACCCGCTGCTCTTGGTTATTATGTATGAACAGGATATTAGGAAGTCCCATGATGGCCAAGGCAAAGGGCTGAAGGCCTGAGGGGTAGGACAGTCTCACCTGAAGGCAGGTAGAGAGAAGAGGAAGGAACTTGCAGCCTCTCGACTGGCTGGCTGTGTCGTGACCTTGAGGAAGCCAGAGACTGAAAATCAGAATGTGGCGAACTGCATTCCAGGAAGTCAGGGGAAGCTGGATGTGGACTTTGTTTGCTCAGGAAGAGAAAAAGAAAAGATATTCCTTTTCTTTTGATTGTTAAAAAATATTCATTAACACTATTTGTCTCATTGTCAGAACCTCAAATGAGTTGTGAGAAGCTCCAAGGAATCTTAAGAACATACCTCCCTCCCTCTGATCCGGGTGTGATCTCCCTCCTCGTTCATGTGTAAGTCAAGGGGCCTGCCCCGTGAGCTCTGTCAGCCCTGCCAGTCTGGGAGTGTAGGTCCATCAGTCATGAACAAGGAGCCTAGGACAGCTCCAACCTTTGACAAAAGTCAAGAAATGGGGAAATCAATATCCTAACCCATATACATCTTATCCTCCTTCTCTGCCCCCGATGCCATAGATCTCACCCTTCCTGGACTCACAGGAGGCAAATGAATAATTCTGGCAAACTTTGTTAACCATGTAGCAATGTCCCCTCGAATACCCTGACCACAAAAGCCAAGGCAGTCCTGAGGACCCAGACAATGCTCAAGATGGTCTGCTCTGCAGCTGGAGCCTAACTTATGTCCTGTTCTGCAAGAATTACGTCATATTGTTCTGCTTCAAGGTCCACAGGATGAGCGTTAGTTACTGAAGGACCTTGTTGCTTTAACATCATATTTTTTTATTGTGCTTTATTTTTCTTGTGCTTCCAAACAAGGTGCTAACTGGTAAGAATGATTTGGTGAGAATGCTAATTTTTTTAAAGCTCTTTGATAGTAGAGCCCTGCTAAATTTCCTCTCCATCATACTGCGTACGTCATCTGACATTTGTTACTCTACTTAAATGGTTTTGTTAAACTTTCAGCTAAAATGTATAGTTCTTTCATGGTGGGAGGAATCAAAGGATAATAGTTAATAATTCTCCATGAATAATTCACTGTGTTCCAAAGATATTTTCTAGAGATTATTATACATGGATTCAGTAGTTATGTTACACACAGCAATTTTTGTTATGAAACTTTCGTCAGTACAAATATTAACTTTTATTAATATATGGATGTATTAAGATACCACAAATACCAATATAAAACACTAAACTCTTATGTATCTTATTTTCCCCTAGATGTTTTCATTTTTAGAGTTTTCAGAGTTAGGATTTGAAAACAGAAAATGAAAACAAGGGAAAAAAAGAAGGAAAATTATTTGGATGGTTGAATATATTTTTTGGAGGAAATACAAGAAAGGCCAGATGGGGGAAAAAAGGAACTTTAGAGGTTCTTTATTTAATGGAGTGTAGCAGGCATAAGTCATGGATGGATACCCTCTACCTCTGTGTCAGTCATACTGAAGAAACATAAGAAAGGAAGGAAGACATAACACTCTCTCTGCCCTGCCCCCTTGTGTGTGCTCTCTCTCTCTCTCTCTCAAACTAAAATAAAATAAGCATTAAAAAAATTCAGTTATATTGGATACAAGTCCTGATACAAACTTTGTAGAACAGTTAATGATTATCATTAGGTTGCTCATTTCTCAAATGCAACTATCTCCCCTCTTTGCCCATTTGACCCTTCGAATGTTGTCTAATACACACAAAAAATATTGCATGCATTCAGTAGGCCACTTATAAAAAACTACATCAAAACAAAACATAATGTGAAAGTCCAGGCATACGTAATGCTGCAAATATATTTAGGAAACATAATGAATTGCAACAGGAAATCCTCTAACATACTTCTAGGACATTCTATATTTCTTACTCTGTGTTCACTTGTGAGTAATGCAGCAAAAGTCTATCTTGACACTTGAGGCTTTAAAATATTGCCCAAGACATTTGCAGCTACATGAAATACAGAGTTGCATTAAAAACATGTTTAACCAACCTAAATTTGAGGCCATTTTCAAAGACAAAGTGGAAAGACTGAGTTCAAAAGATGCAATAGTCACTTTTAAATTATTGATGATTTTACTGATAAAGACTTTACAATGCAAGCTAAAGGTATACTTCTGAAAATATCACCTTTAAACTTTATTTACTTGGTACTCATTTTAGATGACAGATGAAGTAAAATTAATGTTACAAGCCAAATGATGCAGGAGCCAGATTCAATATGCATAGTGATCTTGACAGTATCAAAGAAATTAATAAACTCTTTAAAGACAACCAGTGATTATGTTTATCAACCATCTGTTACCGGTGCTAAATAAATTGCAGAACCTTTTGATTTTTGACACCAACTTCTTCATCATTAAAAATAAAATAAGCGGGGCGCCTGGGTGGCGCAGTCGGTTAAGCGTCCGACTTCAGCCAGGTCACGATCTCGCGGTCCGGGAGTTCGAGCCCCGCGTCGGGCTCTGGGCTGATGGCTCAGAGCCTGGAGCCTGTTTCCGATTCTGTGTCTCCCTCTCTCTCTGCCCCTCCCCCATTCATGCTCTGTCTCTCTCTGTCCCAAAAAATAATAAATAAACGTTGAAAAAAAAAAAAGGTTTAAAAAAAAAATAAAATAAGCAATCCCTATGAAAATAACACCAGCATTCTTCACAGAGCTAAAGCAAACAATCCTAAAATTTATATGGGACCAGAAAAGACCCCGAATAGCCAAAGCAATCTTTTTTTTTTTAATTTTTTTTTTAACGTTTATTTATTTTTGAGACAGAGAGAGACAGAGCATGAACAGGGGAGGGGCAGAGAGAGAGGGAGACACAGAATCTGAAACGGGCTCCAGGCTCTGAGCTGTCAGCACAGAGCCCGACGCGGGGCTCGAACTCACGGACCACGAGATCGTGACCTGGCTGAAGTCGGACGCTTAACCGACTGCGCCACCCAGGCGCCCCTATAGCCAAAGCAATCTTGAAAAAGAAAACCAAAGCTAGAGGCATCACAATCCCAGACTTCAAGCTGTATTACAAAGCTGTAATCAAGACAGTATGGTACTGGCACAAAAGCAGACACTCAGATCAATGGAACAGAACAGAGAACCTAGAAATGGACCCACCAACATATGGCCAACTAATCTTTAACAAAGTAGGAAAGAATAGTCAATGGAATAGAGACAGTCTCGTCAGCAAATGGTGCTGGAAAAACTGGACATCAACATGCAGAAAAATGAACCTGGACCACTTTCTTACACCATACACAAAAATAAACTCAAAATGGATGAAAGACCTAAATGTAAGGCAGGAAGCCATCAAAATCCTAGAGGAGAAAGCAGGGAAACCTCTTTGACCTTGGCCACAGCAACTTCTTACTCAACACGTCTCTGGAGGCAAGGGAAACAAAAGCAAAAATGAACTATTGGGACCTCGTCAAAATAAAAAGCTTCTGCACAGCAAAGGAAACAATCAGCAAAACTAAAAGGCAACCGATAAAATGGGAGAAGATATTTGCAAATGACATATCAGATAAAGGGTTAGTATCTAAAATGTATAAAGAACTTATCAAAGTCAACACCCAAAAAACAAATAATCCAGTGAAGAAATGGGCAAAAGACATGAATAGACACTTCTCCAAAGAAGACATCCAGATGGCCAACTGACACATGAAAAAATGCTCCACCTCACTCATCCTCAGGGAAATATAAATCAAAATCACCATGAGATACCACCTCACACCTGTCAGAATGACTAACATGAACAACTCAGGCAACAACAGATGTTGGCGAGGAGGTGGAGAAAGAGGATCTCTTTTGCATTGTTGGTGGGAACGCAAGCTGGTGCAGCCACTCTGGAAAACAGTATGGAGGTTCCTCAAAAAATTAAAAATAGAACTACTCTATGACCCAGTACTTGCACTATTAGGTATTTATCCAAGGGATACAGCCATGCTGTTTGGAAGGGGCACATGCACCCCAATGTTTATAGCAGTGCTATTGACAACAACCAAAGTGTGGAAAGAAGCCAGATGTCTATCAACAGATGACTGGATAAAGAAGACATGGTATATATATAGGTAGGAGGAGGAATGTTTTCAACTGCAAGTCTTGTGATCAGGCCTTCCATGACCTCAAACTGGGTTTTTTTTTTTTATTTTTTTTTCAACGTTTATTTATTTTTGGGACAGAGAGAGACAGAGCATGAATGGGGGAGGGGCAGAGAGAGAGGGAGACACAGAATCGGAAACAGGCTCCAGGCTCTGAGCCATCAGCCCAGAGCCCGACGCGGGGCTCGAACTCCCGGACCGCGAGATCGTGACCTGGCTGAAGTCGGACGCTTAACCGACTGCGCCACCCAGGCGCCCCACAAACTGGGTTTTAAAATCAATTTCTTTTTTCTATATTAGATGCAGTAATTTCATTATTAAAAGAAAGGTTTATAATACTGAAAGAATATCACAGACATCCCAGTTCTCTGGGTGACATCTAATTAGAAAGATTGAGAGAGAGAAGCTATTTTATTTCATTTCATTTCATTTCATTTCATTTCATTTCATTTCATTTCATTTCATTTGTTTCATTTTGTTTTAAGAATTAAAAAAATTTTTTGAGTTCATTTATTTATTTTGAAAGAGAGAGCAAGCACAGTAGGGGCAGAGAGAGAGGGAGAAAGAGAATCCCAAGCAGGCTCTGACTGTCAGTGCAAAGCCCAATTCGGGGCTTGATCTCACAAACTGTGAGATCACTACCTGAGCTGATCAAGAGTTGGATGCTTAACCAACTGAATCACCCAGGTGCCCCCTTTTTAAAGAATTTTTTTTAATGTTGGGGTACTTGGGTGGCTCACTTGGCTAAGCATCCGACTTCGGCTCAGGTCATGATCTCATAGTCTGTGAGTTCAAGCCCAGTATCTGGCTCTCTGCTATTGGTGCAGAGCCTGCTTCAGATCCTCTGTCTCCCTCTTTCTCTGCTCCTTCCCCCCTCTTCTCAAAAATAAAAATTTAAAAGAATTAAAATTTTTTTTAAATGTTTATTTATTTCACAATTTATTTATTAATTTATCTTGCAATTTGTGAGATCATGACCCAAGCCACAATCAGGAGTTGGTTGCTTAATTGACTGAGCCACCCAAGTGCCCCAGTTTGAATTATGTACCACTGCTTTGGAATGTCAAATGTGCTATTGAAAATAACTTATAAACATAGTAAGAGATATGATATTGATGGGTTACCATGTATGAGGAACTGAAAACTTTAAATTGCTTTCTAAATTCTAATGTGTGTCTTTTAGGAATTAGAGTATATTTACAGCAATAATTCACCAAGAATTTCCAAATACTTTTGTAACTTTCAGGATGTGGATAACTTGGCCAGTGGAGAATATAGTCAGTGAGGAATATAGCGTCTCAAAATTAAATTTTTATTTAAAAAAAAAAAACCCTTAGATACAGGAGTACTGATGCATAGGGTCACTTGTACCCCAATGTTTATAGCAGCACTCTCAACAATAGCCAAATTATGGAAGGAGCCTAAATGCCTGGATAAAGAAATGGTGGTTTATGTACACAATGGAGTACTACGTGGCAATGAGAAAGAATGAAATATGGCCCTTTGTAGCAACGTGGATGGAACTGGAGAGTGTGGTGCTAAGTGAAATAAGCCATACAGAGAAAGACAGATACCATATGTTTTCACTCTTATGTGGATCTTGAGAAACTTAACAGAAACCCATGAGGGAGGGGAAGGAAAAAAAAAAAAAAAGAGGTTAGGGTGGAAGAGAGCCAAAGCATAAGAGACTCTTAAAAACTGAGAACAAACTGAGGGTTGATGGGGGGTGGGAGGGAGGGGAGGGTGGTTGATGGATATTGAGGAGGGCACCTTTTGGGATGAGCATTGGGTGTTGTATGGAAACCAATTTGACAATAAATTTCATATATTGAAAAAAAAATTTTTAATAAAAAAAATTTTAAAACCCTCAGTTTATTATATCTGAGGATTATAATATTAGAGGAAGACTGTCAAATATAGCAAATATCTCTAGAGAAAATGAGAGATTGGAGCAAGTAAGCATTGAAACTGCCTAACAATCCTGTTTCTGTGAAAGCAAGGCAAGTAACTTTTTTATTTTATTTTATTTTATTTTATTTTATTTTATTTTATTTTATTTTATTTTATTTTAAAGAGAGAGAGAGCAAGCAGAGAAGGGGGGCGGAGGGAGAGAGAGAATCTTAAGCAGAATCTCTTCACTGAGTGTGAAGGCTGATGCGGGACTTGATCCCACAACCCTGGGATCATGATCTGAGCTGAAATCAAGAGTTGGAAGTTCAAACGACTGAGCCACCGGGGTGCTCCTATTTTAAAACAAAGTATTAACATCATAGTGATACTGAATTCCTAACTGTTCTCATGAAAATTTCAGACTATTATTGGATCATCTATAATTTAATTTGTTCAGTTTATACAGAACTGATATAAACTTTATGGTTATTATGTTTTGAAGTAATTTTTTATTAGTGAAAAATTAAAAATATGCTAATTAAAAAACAAACATTATTTTACGTGAGTAAAGTCACCTTTTCCTTTTTTTTTAAATATGAAATTTATTGTCAAATTGGTTTCCATACAACATCCAGTGCTCATCCCAACAGGTGCCCTCCTTAATGCCCATCTCCCACCCTCCCATCCCTCCCACCCCCATCAACCCTCAGTTTATTCTCAGTTTTTAAGAGTCTCTTATGGTTTGGCTTTCTCCGTCTCCATCTTTTTTTTTTTTTCCTTCCCCTCTCCCATGGTCTTCAGTTAAGTTTCTCAAGATCCACATAAGAGTGAAACCATATGGTATCTGTCTTTCTCTGTATGGCTTATTTCACTTAGCATCACACTCTCCAGTTCCATCCACGTTGCTGCAAAAGGCCATATTTCATTCTTTCTCATTGCCACGTAGTACTCCATTGTGTATATAAACCACAATGTCTTTATCCATTCATCAGTTGATGGACATTTAGGCTCTTTCCATAATTTGGCTATTGTTGAGAGTGCTGCTATAAACATTGGGGTACAAGTGCCCCTATGCATCAGCACTCCTGTATCCCTTGGGTAAATTTCCTAGCAGTGCTATTTCTGGGTCATAGGGTAGATCTATTTTTAATTTTTTGAGGAAACTCCATACTGTTTTCCGGAGTGGCTACACCAGTTTGCATTCCCACCAACAGTGCAAGGAGGTTCCAGTTTCTCCATATCCTCTCCAGCATCTATAGTCTCCTGACTTGTTCATTTTAGCCATTCTGACTGGTGAAGTCACCTTTTCCTAATAACAAAGCCAGAGTGTGTCTCCCTTGACGCCATATCTGAGAAGGATGGACCATTCTTGATCTCCAACCTGTTCCCTCCCTCATATCCCCAGCTCCATAGGACTTGAAACAATTTCATGTGGTCTATGAATTGTCCTAAAGTGGTTGCAAAAGTCTGCATATATGTGCGCTTGTGCCTTTTTTTCCCTGGGGCAACTGTCCTCACTTCTAAAAGATCAGAAACTATTATTTTAGACTGGATCAGTGGTTCTCACACTTGAACATGCATTAGAATCACCCGAGGGGCTTGGTAAACCACAAATTGCTGGACCCACCCTCAGAGTTTCTAACACAGTGTATCTGGAATAGGGTCCAAGGATTTGCATTTCTAACAAGTACCCAAGGGATGCTGTCGTAGCTGATCTAGGAACCACATCTGAAAAGCACCGCTTTACAATGTCAGCAGTGGCCATGCTCCATAGGCCTTCACTGGCAGAACCCTGTATTAACTATACCATCTTACCAGCAGAGGGCAAGCCAACACTTTCTCCAACTTGTATCAATAGCATCTTCTATCACTAGGTGGCAGCACCTGCCTACAGATCTCTACATACAGGTGTCCCATAAATTAAAAAAGTAATCTCAAAAGTAAGCTAAGAAAGGTACATGAAAAGCTTTTATCTACAAATTGGGTGATTACCTAATTCTGACAAAAGATCAAAATGTCTATCTGTGAAAAATACACACTTGCGCAAACTAGGCTTCAGGTATGAGTAAAATATATTGTTTGAGAGAAAAAGGAGCTGGATGCTATATGACCTCTAGCCTCTGGCCTGATGCTTCTGGATAGGTTTTCATACTTCTCTGTCTGATGATTTGGAAATGTCCCTCTGCGGAAAGTCCTGGGCTGGATGCTGCAAAATTACCCAACGAGCTCATTAAAAATTAAGATCCCTCTCCCTCTCCCTCCCATTCTAATGAAGCAGATCTGGGGGTAGGCGCTGGGTGTCATATTTTTAACAGGCATCCCAGTCGATTCTGAGGCAAAGCCATTTCTTGGCTACTTGCATCTGTACATTTAATAAACTAAACCAGTGTTTAGGGATGAATATTTGGATATTTCTGCCTTTGGAAAAGTGGTTCTTTCTAGGTCCAGACATCATAGTGGTTCCAAATGCATAAGAACTCCTCTGTCCAATATGGTGGCCACTAGCCACATGTGGCTGTTGAGCACATGAAATGGATGGTCTGAACTGAGACATGATGTCAGTGTTAAATGACACCAGATTTCAAAGACTTTGTAGGGAATAAAAGGAGATTAAATATTGCTACTTTCATTTATGTATTTAAAATCTTTTTAATGTTTATTTTTGAGAGAGACAGACAGATGGACAGATGTCAGTGGGGGAGGAGCAGAGAGAGAGGGAGACACAGACTCTGAGGCAGGCTCCAGGCTCTGAGTTGTCAGCATAGAGCTGGACACAGGGCTGGAACTCACGAACTGTGAGATCATGACCTGAGCCAAAGTTGGACGCTTAACCGACTGAGCCACCCAGGCGCCCTGAGATAAAAGATTTTTAATGTGACTACTAGAAAAATTAAATTACATAGGTGGCTCACGATCTATTTCTCCTAGACAGGCTAGTTAGAGGACGTAAATAACTTTGAAAAGAATGGGGGAAAAAGTGGAAAGCAGAGAGGCAGAGCATAGCAGGCTCAGGGGAGGAAGTTTTGAACCGCTTGGCATTCTAACAGCATTCCCGGACCCAGGCCTCACACCCTGGCAGCTTGGCCTGGAAAAGAAATATCCTTCAGCCCGCAGACACTGCAGCACTAACAGCAGCTTATGCGTGAATGAGTTTCCAACTTAAGCTCAAGCTGACTATGAAAACTCAGGAAACGTTTGCTCTCCAAATAGGTTGAGTCCGAAACAGACTGGGGGTTATCCACTTGCCAGAACTCAGATGGCAGTTTGACATAGGGAAACAGTGTGGTTACTACAAATGGTTGTTGGTATGTGGGCTAGCCCACTGGGACCTATTTAACCTTTACAAGAGCTGAAAAACTGGGCTTTGCAGCAGACAAAAACTCCACGGCTCATAAGCAAAACTGTGCCCGCTTACTCTTTATTTACTGATTAGAAAAAGAAACAGAATGTTCGGATCGCCTGTCTGCAGTACCAGTACTGTGCCCTGAGAAAGAAAGGCAGGTTAATCCTAAACTGTGGTCCTCAGTCCTCAAGGGCAGTCATGTGGGTCAGCAGCACCAGCATCATCCAGGAACTTGGTTAGAAATGAGAAGTCTCGGGTTTTTACCTCAGACCTTAGGAGTCAGAAACTCTGCAGGTGGGGCCCAGAAATCTGGGCTTTGACCAGCCGTGCGGGTGATTGCTTGTAAGGATGCGCCCTAAGATGGAGAGACATGGAGCCAGACTGATCTCGAGAAAGAGCGGGTTGTGTAAAGGGAAGCCCAAGGACACTGAAAGCGGTTGCTAGAAGGTGCTCTCTACAGCGTCTGCTGACATTGGGAAGCAAGCTGTGTAGTGAGCCAGATAAGGGCCTGGATTTTGAATTCAGGACAACCTGGGTTCATAGCTGAGTTTCATTCCCTATAGTGCGACCTGCCATAGTGACTAGACTTTTCTGAGCCTGCTCTGCCATCTAAAAGATGGGGGGAAACAATACACCTTGTGCATGATTCTTATTGGGAGTAAATGAGCCACTGTATGGAAAAAGCTGCACATGGTTCCTGGTACAGAGCAGGGGCTTATTTTTAGTTACATGAAAGTAAGATATCCATAATGCTAGGGAAAAAACAACCTGAGAGCATCTGTGGTATCATTCCATCCATCGTTATTATCTTATCTGTGCCTGTAATGTGCTTGCTCTTTGCATGGAAATTACTTCTTTTCCGTGATTAGTCAATGCATCTGTGACAATTTTATCTAATCTCATTCTTGCTTAATTGACTCATTAAAGTTTTATCTCCTCAGTTTTAAGAATCAGGTTGGAAGGCAGTGAACACCCCACATGGTTTTTTGAAGGTTCTGCTTTCCTTGCCTTCTCAGGATATGGCTTCAGAGACTGGTTTGTTCAAGAGAAACTAGTTTGTTAGTATTTATGCTCTGGGACCTGGATGCTCATTCCTGGGTTTGCTGCCTTCCCAAGTCTGTCTCAGAAAATGCATAATGCTTTGATATCATGGATGCTTGCTGATGGGAAGGTGACATTGGACTATGAAATGCCCAGGGTCTAGAAGCAGCAGGCTTCACTCATAGGTTTTTCTGTCCTCAATCTTTGAAGGAGAAGCATTGCAGGGAAGAGGTCACATATCAGGAAATATCATTTTCATTGAACTTGAGATGGGCTGAGTCATTGGCAAATATGCACCATAGCAGCTCTCCCCAACAGGCACTACCAGTTTGGGCAGCATCCTGGATTTGTTGAGCAGGCAGCAGAAACACCCCTGGACAGGCCAGCTTAGGAATCTGAAACCAAGAATCCCCTGGCTCTCACCTCTCACAGGTTTCCCCTGTCAGGTCATGCGTGTTTATCCTGAATGATCCACTTTCAATACACTGTTTGTGGGGATGGATATCACTGGTGCTAAGACCTTTTTAGCCTATGGAGTTATCAAGTGAGCATCAACACTGTGGACTTCCCCTTTGGAAGTGGGGAGAAAATGCACTTCCCATTTCCTGACAGCTGGCTCTGATGGGCCACAGGGCTGCGGTTGGAGGAGGAAGTGGAGGACCCAGCTCCTTCCTGTCTCCCCAACATGTGGACTTCAGGTGATGGAAGGAGGGAAGGTGGCACCTGCCTCCCCCATACCCCATTCCCAGGAAGTTCCAGACCACAAGAATGACTGAACATGCCCTCGAAACCATCCGATTTCAGCAAGCTGGGCCCCTCACACCTACGACGACCTCCTCCTGGGGCATGGGCAGTGAGAAACCCTATTTGTAATCATTGAGGAGAGAATCAAGACCCATTTGACCTTCTGTCTAAATGTGTTCCCAGCTGGGGCACTCTTCCAAGGCTATAAGCTGCCTATAAGATTGAGAGATGCTTCTTGATTTTTGCTGAGGGAGGCTGTCTCTGAGTCAGATCCCTCCACCTCATGCAAGAAGGTGTCAACACACAAACTATCAGAAATGCCTCTCTTGGCTTCCCTCTCGAGATGACTGTGATAAAGAGGTTCTATCTCAAAAGCAAATGCCAGTTAATTGATATTGGCCCGGATCCATAACTCTGAGGAAGGAGGTGGCTTGAGTGGAAGGAGGCAGTGATTGGGCATTAATGTCTGCCCAAGGCAAAATGTGATTTTAAAAAATAGCTTCAACGTAGAACATTCTCCGCCTCTCTTCTAGAGAAGTAATTCTTCAGTTTCTTAGCCCAGAAAGACTTATTTAGACTACTGACTTCACCCACACCTTGCTACAATGAACAAAATAATGAAAAACATACAATACGCTGAATACCTGCTAGATGAGTATCACTGCATCATGTATTGTCCACATGTCACCAGTGAGCTTCACAGCAGCTCCTCAAGGAACACATCATAATGGCCCCTTTGGAGGAGACTGCTGAGACCCCAGGACGGCAAATGGTGCCTCAAAGTCACATTGGCCAGGGTCAGAATTTGGCCCCAAGCCAGCCTCACTCCACAGCTGGTACTATTTCCCCCCACCTTAAACCAGCTGTCTGGTTTCCAGACCTCTCATCCTTAGGTTCTGTCTGGCTACTTCAATATAGTAAAACAAACACACTAAATTCAGCAAGAAACAAAGTGCCTGAGACATGAAAGCCACTCAGTAAATGTGACTTTAGCCACTTTCTGGCCCACAGGCACAGCTGTGAGCACCTCCAAAGCCCAGCCCACTGCCCCCCCTAAGGACATGATCTCGGGCATGACTCTGGGCTCTGTACCATTCCCTGACTTTGTAGGGTGCTGTAAAATTAAGGTGGTTTTGTGTCTCCTGCCAATGTTTCCCCAGAGCTCAGACTTTGGTATCCCTTTGCCTTCAGCCCACGTTCTGATACAGCCAAACCCGGCTCCTTCAGGATGCAGTCCAAACCAGAGAGCGTGGACAGGATGTATGAAAGACTGTTTAAACAGTTTAAAGAATGAACCATTTGAAGTCATGAATACTTGTAGGCACTAAATGCATTTTGGACGCAAAAGAGGGTGAAGATGTTGGTGAACACAAGGAGGACTTTGGTTTTAATTTCAGATATGTTTATTGGGGCGCCATATATATTTTCCCCATAAAATTCCGAAAATGAAAATAAGACACCTCTAGGAGTGTATTATAGCATGACCTAACCTTTCAAAAGTGATCTTTAGATTTAAGGATTTGGGGGAAATGGAGACCATGATTGTTTTGTTAAACAAATTCCAGCCTAGTTCTAAAAACCACATGGACACAGCAAATGAAGAAGTGGCTTAATGACTAACTGATGTTGCTGACATCTCCATTCATCACTGAGCCCACACCGGTCCTTCTCACAGGGCTTATTATGCAAATTGCTAAAACTATCTTTTTTCTCCTCATGGCAGGATGAGAGAAGCTGTTTCTGTCCCTTAGAACTGCTTTGTCTGACTAACTCCTGACTCCTAGACTCTGAGTAAGGCACACACATGACTTTCACTTGGGATGTGCCTGTTCCTGTGGACAAGCAGACAGGCTGCTCATCCCAGACACACGGGCTCTGCTTCAGGACTCCGCCTCCCACCACGGGGGCTCCTCCTTCCATCTCCCTGGCAGCTTCCCTCCCACCTGTTACCACTGATGGCAGGTGCTCAGTTCTCAGTTCTCACATTCTTTGTCTTGCTCCCTTGGTGACTTCCTCCAGTCTCGTGCCTTCCATAGCACCCAAATGCCTAACGTGTAGCGCTCATCCAGACCTCTCTTCTGCACAACAGCCCACCCTTCCACTTTTTTTTTTAATTTTTTTTCAACGTTTATTTATTTTTGGGACCGAGAGAGACAGAGCATGAACGGGGGAGGGGCAGAGAGAGAGGAAGACACAGAATCGGAAACAGGTTCCAGGCTCCGAGCCATCAGCCCAGAGCCTGGCGCGGGGCTCGAACTCACAGACTGCGAGATCGTGCCCTTCCACTTTAATGTCTAATGATGTCCCTCAACTTAAAGGGTCTGGAAAGAACAAGCCTGGTCTCTCCCCAGACAATTCCACAGGAAGGCTTCCCCCATCATAGTGGTAGCAACTCCACCCTTCCAGGTGCTCCAGACCATGGAGTAGTCTTTGACACTTTGTCTTCTCTGATACCCCACCTACCATCTATTAGAACATGTTAGCTTCAAAACATAGCCAGAATCAAACTCTTTCTCAGTTCCTTTATTACCAACCCCACACCACGACCCATTTCACTCATAGGAAAAGCCAAAGTCATCACAATTGTCTACAAGACTCTATTGGGCTTTTTCTCTCTGACTTCATCTACTCCTCTTCGGTCCCCCTGGCCTCCTGGCTATTCCCTGAGCACATGGGGTATCTCCTACCTTAGGACCTTGGAACTGGCTATTTCTATCTCCTTCAGGACTTTGTGTAAGCATTACCTGCTCAAAGAGGTCCACTTGGCCACTCTACTTAAATTCAAGCGCCAGGTCCCCATGCTCACACTCCTAATTCCAAACTGGCAATACTTTTACATAGGTCTTATCTTAGCCTCTCTGTAGCCTATCACACCCACAAGGATGTAAGCTCCATGAGAACAAGGGTATTTTTTTCTGAACGAAGGCCTAAAACAGTTTCTGGACACATAGTAGTTGCTTAATAAACATCTACGGAATGAATGAAAGAACACTACACACACACACACACACACACACACACACACACACACAATCTTAAATTTGAATCTTAATAAGGGAAATAACCATCTCTGGGTTCTTACTAGGATGAGCTGACCCTCCAAGAACAGCCACAGTTACTCTTCCATGTTACTCTGATTTTAGTCATTGCAGAAACAGCCCCAGATATCTGAAATGAAACTGAAAAACAAAGTGTAATAATTTCATTTCTGCCTCTTAAATACCCAGTTCACCACACTCTGACAACTCTTCTAGCTTTGCCAGGAGCCGCATGCCCACTTTGAGGACGAGATACCTATCCTGAATCCTGGGACAGGTACATCTGATCACTGACTCCCCTTGGTCCCAGTGACCATGGACTGACCTCAGTTCTCACAAATTTCACTGCATTACAAAATTTTTTTGTTGTACTTTCTTCCCACAAGTATGTACAGTATTTAAACTGTGTCTGAATCCTGACTCTAGCAAGATTAAGTTTCTTAATCTTTCTATGTCACAGTTTCCTCATTTGTAAAATGAAGATGATAGTACCCATCTCACAGATTTGTGATGAGGATTGATGTAGTGAACAGATACAAAGTGCTCAGAGCAGTGGGGGGCATGCATCAGGTGCTCAGTAAATGTCAGCCTTTATTATCAGTATTGTTATTATCACTATGAACACCAAACACAGTGTTTTTTTTGTTTTTTATTTCCAGCAGCTAGTATGGTGCCTGGGAGATGCTTGGGAAAAGTTTGCCAAATAGATGAGTGAATGAATGAATGAATGAATGAGGATGAGCTATTTCAGGGCAGTGGCAATATATTTTCATCTCCACTTCGCACGAACCTGGCATCTAATAATTCTCAGGAAAGGCTCACTGAATTTTGAATAAATGGCACATAGGAGGCTTTATGTGCACAATCTCTATAGTACAGACAATTTTGAGAAAGCATAAAACAAAACTAATGACAGCACTGAGGAGGTTGCTGTGGTGCTTAAGTTCTAGGATGTGAAGAGACAAGATATGTGACTTTGGGCGCACTTTTAAAACTTTTCTGGGTCTCAGTCTTCTCCTCTGCCAACTGGGGCCAAAGAGTCACTGTGTCCTAAGGGGACTAACCCAGACAGTGCCTGCAAAATGCACAGTTCAGGACCAGGCACCTCAGTGCCTCGCTCGACAAACATTGACTTTAAAACCACATGGCCAGAATGGCTTACTCGTGCACACTTGCACATCAAGCCCAAGGGCACTAAGAGAAGGCAGATGTCCAGCTTTCTGGGACAAGAACTAATTCTCTGGGGCCCATCTTTCTACCCCCACGTCTTTCCATGTTTGTGTAAATAGACACCTTCACCAAAGGCGTCTCTTTCTCTTCCCCTCCTGCCCATGACCCCAGGGAGAACCTAGATAAATTCCTGCTTCTATAACCGGAAACTCTCCATTTGTCAGATGTGAGGTTTTTCTCCAAAAGTTTGCAAACAAGTCCAGACAAGACTTATCCCTTCAGGAGACTTGAGAACTAAAACGGTATTTTCTGGTTTCCTCTCCCCACTTCCTCCCCTGGACCCTCGCCAAATCTGCGCAAGCAAGCGGTTGGGCGAGAGGAGTCTCGGCTCATGATGAATCAAGCCCCTAATCACAGATGGACACTCAGCTTCATGCTTGCCCAGGACAAACTGAACTTTAGCCTTAGTTGGTTTCAATCCAGAAAATACCCAGCACTTTGTTGTAATTCATCATATCTGACCACGCTGTGTGATGACTCTTTTTAATGTCATTTTTGAACTGATCGACTTCTCCAAAAACTCGGAGTTATTATTTGAGAGAAAAAAATGGAGAGAAAGTTCTCTTGCACACGGATGAGAGAAGAAGAGGCACAGCCCGCACCTTTGGTGCTTTGACTATCTGAACAGGGGAGTTGGGAGAAGGATGGAAGCAACAGCTTACTTCTTTGTCTTTCAAAATTAAAACCGGAAGCTATTTATATTACAACTTTAGGGAGTCAGAAGAATACCAAACCCAGCAACAAAGCTTGACCTCCTCACATGAACTTCGAAAAGCAAAGCTTATAAGTTCCCAAGCTGAACATTGGAAGGAGGAAAATGATGAAGACAGAAGTATGGGATGACGGAGGGGATAATTCCTACAATTTAAAAAATGTCCCCATATTTTTCCCATTTTATCCTATAAATGAAAAGGCATTCAAAGGAAAATAATACTACTTGTATGAGGTCCCTCACTGAGTATCTTTACTCTTTAGTATATTCATTTCAGTGATAGTAAATGAACTAGAAGTCTGTATCTGAAGCTTTAGCAATATATTTGCCATATGTATCTTCATATATATGTATGTATGCATGTATGTGCACACATATATTAGGTGAATAACTCTTTAAGAATCAGCTTAAAAATATTATTTGGAGCATGTGTTGTTGGAGAGGATGATAGGAAAATAACAAGGACTCAGTCAATCTTGTTTCCTACCAAATCTCAACATTGAGAAGTATACTCTGTAAATTGTTGACTATGTGAATGTCTGAAATAATACATTTAACCAAAATTACGTATTTAAGTATGGTGGTAGTATGTACAGCATTAGAGGAAAGAAATTCAAGCAACCAGATGGAGGCATCTGCAATGATGTGTGACATTCTGATGTTCACATTCTGTGGTAGTTGCTGACATTTTAACATTCATATCAACTTTTAATCCCCTAAAAACAAACCATTAAACTTTCAGCTTCTTTTTAGTACCATGAAATCTGTGCACTAGATGACTTCACCCCACCCCTCCCCTCCACTCCCCCACCCATTAGCCTTATCTGGTCCCTAATCTACAACCCATCCTTGACTCTCACCTCACCCCTTCTTAGACCTCCCCATATCTTCCATATCTTTTACCCTATCCTTTACTAGATGCTCCCAAGTCAAAATATCCCTGGTGTCCAAACAGTGGACAATGTCAAACAGTATCCCAATTTCATCCACGGGGCCTGAATGGCCTGACCGAGGCTGCTGGTAATGGACATGTCAGGAAAGGCAGAGTGAGAGGAAACTGTAAAGAGCAATGTACAAGATTTGGCAACAGAGCAGATGTAGCAGAAGGAACACAGAGAGTGGCCAAAGATGACTCTCTGGTCAGCATGTCATGAGAAGAGTGAGGACATTGGGGAAGTGAAGAACAGAAGAGGGTGTGAGAACCGCTGAAGAGGATGAGTTTGGACTGGGCCATGTCAAGGTCAGTAGCAACATCAAAACCCTGAATAGCTTCACAAGATCGCAGATTAGAGTTGATGTTGATGGAACAAGATGCATGGGGCCAATACTTTTTGGGGTCAGCTCTAGCAAGGCTGAAGAGCAGAAGGAGAAGTCCCTGAGAAGGGCATCCCCAAATGAGGGCTGTGTTGAGGCTGCAGGGGCCTGGCTTCCATGAATGCCAGGCCGCACTCTGGTTCCTACCACTCAGGGGGCCCAACACTTCCACTCATTTATTGTTGAAGCCCTGGAGGTGGAGGAAGAGGCCAATCTCACAAGCCATGTGTGGCTGAGGGATTTGTTAAAAGGAACTGCTTCTTATTTTTCTATACCTCACTTTATTCAAATAAAGAACTCCTTAGAATTCTTCCCCTGAGGAAAGAACGGGGCTGTGATTTGGAAACCCAGAGGCAAGTTTGTTATGGCTGCTGTAACAAAGTACCACAAACGGGGTGCTGTAAGCAACAGAAATTTATTTTCTCACAGTTCTGGGTGTGAGAAGTCTGGGATCAAGAGTGGTTCCTTCTGAGGGCTGTGAGGGTGGGCCATATTCCAGGCCTCTCTTCTTGGCTTAGACATGTCTGTCTTCATATTCACAAGTTGTTCTCCCTGTTTCTTCACATTGTCTTACCTCTGTATGTATTTGTGTCCAAACTTCCCCTTTTGGCAAGGACACCAGTCATATGAGGCTAGCACCCATCATAATGACTTCACTTTAACTTGGTTACCTCTGTAAAGACCCTGTTTCAAACAAGGTCCCACTCTGAGGTACTGGGGGTTAAGACTTCAACATATGAATTTGAGAAGGCACAGTTCAACCCTTAACAGCAAATCAGAGGGACAGGACAAGTGCATGAGGAAGTACACGTTCTAGGAGAACTCCATCTAAGTGTGCAGAGTTGGCAGTCATCAGCTTGGCCTCAGACCTTTGGAAATCCCCTGCATCTGGTTTTCCCAATTCTCGTAATCTCATCCCTCCAAAAAAAGACATCTAAATACATTCCATGCATTTCTCTTGAGAAGCTCACTCTGCTGCCCACTGTGCAACGTGCTAAGAGGTTTTAACTAGAGTGGATTAAATGGCTTGGTTAAACTAAGGTCTCTGAGGCATTTCACCCATTCTCTAAGGCTAAACAAATCTTCTCCAGGTGTTCAAGACATTGCATAATATTAGACCACCTGAAGCTCCATCTCCTAGCAGCAAATCAGGATGGTGATGAAAGCGGTTGGTGACCTTTTCCTTTTGTGTCATTGCAGGGAAACGCTATGTTCTTCTAGACTGGTTGGAGGGACACTGCTAGGTGAAGGGGAGGGGTTTACACTCAAGACAGGTAAGTGTGGGCTCAGATAGAGTTTCCAGTGGAGCCCTGACAATGTACCAGGTGCCACACTAAGTGAGAGGATTCACTTGTGAGTAAGACAGTCTTTTGGGTGGGAGAGGGAATTCTCAGATTCCCACAGGCAGATGGGATTTACAAGTGAAAGGGCAGAGAAGCTCAGAGACAGAGGGACTAAACCTGTTGCTTTCAGACACGATCTTTGCATAGTGGTTCTGCGAATGTTTTAATTGGTGGGTTTCCATGCCATACCAGTTGCTAAATATTTTTATATTACCCTTGCATATGAGCATACTGTTGGAGGGAAATTGAGAAGGGAGTAAAGGTGGTAACCAGCTTAAGCTAAAGAAACAGGCTTTAGATGGTTACAGAGTTTAGAGAATTAGGTTGAGGAAAAGAAGCCAGGATTTGTGGAGCAATTCTCAACTGTTTTACGGTCAGGATTCTTTTCCACTCTTAAAAATTATTGAGGCCCTTAAAGACCTTCTGCTTATATAGTTTATATTGATTAACATTGACAATGCTAGCAATTAAAGCAAAGAAATTTTTTCAACATATATTCATTGATTTAATATAATAACTACCCAGTACATGTTAACATAAATGGCCTATTTTTCATGAAAATTAATTATATTTTCTTCCTCAAAAATGTAGCAAAAACACTTCATTGTGTCATATTTTTGGAAATTTATTTAGTGTCTGGCTTCAGAGAAGACAGATAGAATCTCTTATCTATTTCTGCATTCAATCTGTCAGTTGTGCTGTTTTAGCTGAAGTATATGATGAAAATCCAGCCTTACACAGATACGTAGTTGGAAAAGGCAGGACTCTGTGGGTTTCCTGAAAAGAATTCAGGGCTCCCCAGGGGTCCTCTGGCCACACTTTGAAAACCACACTAGTTTAGTTTAGTGATTTTATCATCTTACTACATCCTGATTGAACCTCTTCTTCTAACTATACTACTACAAGGAGATTCAAACATCAGGGTTTTAATCCATAATATAATTTGTTTTTAATTTGTCTGTGTCATGTACATGCTTACAAAGCCTTAACTCTTTACTTCTATGTTTAAGAAGTCAGCTTTGTGCTAAAACTCACTACCTTTTAGCTTGTTTGCAGTGAGAAAGTTAACTAAAGAAAAGATAAATTAGAAACAAATATAGTTCAATTACCTATATTCAGTTATCAGAAATAGTTTTTTCTAATGCCTCCAACTCTGAAGCCCCAAACACTCTTAACTATACACTTAAAAATGATATTATGTATCTGCAAGCCATAGGCAGTAGGAAGTATTTTGTGAATTTTGTTTTGCATCTTTTTTTTTTTTTTTTTTTTTTGGTCTTTCGAGGAACTATGTCATATGAATCATGATGACCATTGTCAATGCAAAGGAAGATAAAGGAAACTGGTTCATTGCCCAACTGTTTCAAGCCCAACCCTCATTAGCAAATTGTGGTTCTTCAGGCTGACCAAGGGAGCTTGAGCCTAATAAACTCAGAGTGTAATAACAGAAGACTGACCCTTGCAAATCTTAGCTGAGGTACAGACAATATCACCTTAAAAGTAGCCCATGAGTTGTCTCTCTAAGCCAGTGGTTTGCAGAATATCGTGCCATATAGCATGGTTAACAAGGATGACTGAGTTTGAAGAAACCAGTCCACAGATGCCAAAAAGACTGAAGAAGTTCACCGTGAAGTTAAGTCTTGGGATCAATAGTCCTAGCCTAAGTCTTAGACCCTGGGAACCAAAAGAGGGAGGAAGAAGAAGGAGGATGAGTAGCTCTCCCTCATCCCTTATTGAAAATAGGGCTAACCCTAGATGATACTGACCTTGAAAGGCCCCCTTTCACAACTTTTACATGCTTTACCACCTTGCAAAGCCTCTCCCTCTGAATGCACAGTGTTTCCCACTGTCCTTGTCCTATGTCACTCAGGTCCATGATTTCCCAATAGTCATTCCCCCACTACAGCTGCCCCTCTCCTTAGCCTCACTAGCTAAACTCTGGTGCCTCACCTGGGAGTGCCAATCTATCTTCTATACATTCAACCTTCAAGTTTCAAGTTCAAATTCACAAACACATTTCTGGAGCCCTGCCTGGTGCCAGTTCTCTGTGCTTAGCCCTTGGGTGAAATCAGTGTTTCTGCTGCTTCACTCTTTGCCAAGGCCATTTGTATCTTCAGAAGTAGGCTTAGTTGATGATCCTTCAGTAGAGTGTCACAAAGAGAAATGAAAACACTCAGGCGCTGTGAGGGTAAATGTTGGAGACTGGGGAGAGGTTATAAGGGCATCTCACACTCCCACCCCCAAAGCTACTTTAAATTATTCTTGTCAAGAGAGAAGAGTCATGTCCCAGGAAACTCAATTTTGGCTCTTTGAGTTCATGTGAATTCCTCACCCCTCCTTTTATTAGAAAAGAGCATAAGATGTTTTTTCTAGATTTATTTGCAGAAAAACCAATAGTGGTTTTCCAGCTTCAAATGAGGATTCTTAGTACATGGCCTATAATATCTGACATTGTTATCCCAGGAATGTTGATGGGGTCCAGAGAAAAAACTGGAGGCCTCAGGGGGGTGTTGCCAACTGAGTGTCAGTGTACTTTTCCAACAACCACAAAATGACAGTAGGCTTTTGCCCTTGTTAGGAAAAGGACACTTTCTGTCTCATTGCAGATCATTGAATTCATGGTAGTATCTGTCAGGCTGAAATCTTCTGAGACCACAGTCTCCTTTCCTTTGTGGTTTGCTTTTTCTTGGTAATGATTCCATTCCATAGTTTTCTCTGGGTTAACATCTCTCCTGGATGTTAAATAGTAATCCAAAATAAAGTTGAGTCTCCACTAAATCATAATAGGGATAGTATTGATCCTTGTCTTGATTGCATCCATCAGTAGATTGATGTCCAGACATATTCCATATGGAACAGAATGACTGTCTAGGTTTTCTGGGACAACAGATTCATTTGGACTCACAGAAGGTTTTATAGCCCCTGCTAGATCCCAGAGAAGTCCTCATGTGCCAGTCAAAGGCTGCAGGAGATATTTCATTCTCAAGTTTTTAAAATGTTTATTTCTCTTAGAGAGGAGAGAGAGAGAGAGAGAGAGAGAGAGAGAGAGAGAGAGAGAGAGAGAGAGAGAGAGAGAGAATCCCAAGCAGGCTCTGTGTTGTCATTGCAGAATCCAACATGGGGCTCGACCTCAGGAACCATGAGATCATAACCTGAAAGGAAATCAGGAGTTGGACGCTTAATTGACTGAGGCGCCCAGGTGCCCTGCATTCTCAATTTTAGTGTCCTATTAAGAAGGTTAGGCAGACACAAAGGAGAAAGTATTATGTTTACATTTAAAGAAATGGTAAAGCAATTGGATTGCATACATGGATTAAGCTATGGAATAGGAATAATAGATAGGACCATAAGAGATAATGTGGTTTATTTTAAAGTGTAAACATACACGTGATCATATTTCATGGAGAAATAGAGGAAAATTTCTTCTGGAAGAGCAAATAAGCTTAGGAAAACTGGACTTATGAATTCATGCACATTCCTGGCTTTATGACCCCATGGTTTTACTTGGTTAATGTTAACTTTCCACATTTGGCTACCAAAATAGCTTTCCATTCTGAGGCTGTTACTGCAAAGTAAGTAGCTTAAGTTTTCCTTTCACACCTCACCGGATATTAATCTTTGAGAATCACTGCCCTGCCTTTTGCAATGTTCCTAATGTTCACACTTCCTATTGAGAAACTGCTGCACACACTGAGGATATCCTGCTTGGTCAGCAGGGATGGCTGTTCTGAGTGGCAGTTCTCAGGAGATCTGCCTCCACTATTCCCTCTAATTGTTGCTTTGGGGCACATGCCTTGTGCCCTAGTAGTTCTGAGGTTTGTCAGATCCAGATCATTATCTCTGACTAATCATGATCTTGAACAACAGTCGTCATTCAAAGATTGTTCTCTTACGGAACTGCCATGACTAGGCAATCATTTTTTATATTGAAGTATTAGACATTTTTAGAAGTGATCCTCTGGTGATTATGCAGGGAATTATACATTAGGCTATGCAGAAAAACATCTTTTAGGAACTCCACATACTCAATGAAGCATCACATGGAGTAGAAAAAATTGTGAATGGAAAGGTGATTTGAGGACATGATGATTCCAGCACAATTTGTTTTTGAACTGTGTCTTCTCATAGTACTTCATAGATTTTTTTTGTTGTTGTTGTTAGTGCTGGGAAATATGATCTGGGGAAAACATGGGCAATTTTTCTAAGGCTCATATCATTGAAGAGTATTTCTTCATTTGAGGAGGAGAGTTTCTTCCAAACTGGGGGAAATTGAGAAAATAGTTTATAGGACTTAAGTCCTAACTCAGTTGCTGTCCCAGTTATCAATTACCATGTAACAAAACACTCTCAACTTTAGAGAACTCAAACAAAAACCATGTTCTTTTTCATGATTCTATGGATTAGGAATTCAGACCAGGCTCCGTGGGGATGGTTCAAGGTGTTGTCTGAGGCAGATCACATGGAGCTAGAAGATCCAAGATGGCCTTATTCATGTGGTTAGGGCACTTGGGTTGGCTGATGGCTGGGGGGTATTAGTAGTTGTATGTACACTGACATGGCTGGCTCTTCAAAGGAAATGGAAGTCCTATCATAACCCGTAAGTCACACAGTGTTAACTCCCCCACATTCTGTTGATCAAAGTAAATCATATTATTGACCTAGATTCAAGCGAAGGAAAAACAGAACCTACTCCTTGGCTGGAAAATAATCATGGTGGCACAGGAATTGTTGGTAAATCCTCTTTGCTGAAATGCTTCTACCATGGCTGGTTCCTAGAAAAGCACTAGTAAGAGCCTTCATTTAACCAATTACTATTAACCAATTGTCTCAAAAAAAAAAAAAAGAGAGAGAGAGAGAGAGAGGGTTACTTATTTTAGTGACTCCAAAGTTCCATGAATTGTAAGATGTACATTGTTCTATATATTATTTAAAAAAGAAAAAGGCTGCCAAGTAAACCATGACATGACATAAATTATTAAGATGCATCTTGACTTCAGAAATATTACAAGGTGGGGGAAATGTGCATATTCAAGATAATGAAAAGTGGTAATTATCTGATACATAATTCATCAGAGTTCAAAGACAAGTGGATAAAATCCAAGGCTTGGAAGCTACTCATTATTTTGATCACTGGATCCATCAATTGCGTATCAACTTGCATAGTCCTTATCCTGACTAAGGTACTCATTTTGGCATGGTCTGATAGGACAGGGCCTTAAAGGGTCATTTTTTTCCCTCTTACCCCCTCATCAAACCATGAGGGCAGGCAAACCATGGGAATCAGGAGAACAATCGGGTATTTGCAGCTCAGTGAGCAAAGCTGCCTCTATTGGGAAGTTGATCCCTATGTTTGGTTGCTTTGCACCACTCAGCTCAACCAATACACCTAGACCTTCTACTGGATTCTTTAATTCACTCACTGGGTATTTTTCACCATTGAGAAGTCATCGGTACTTTCACCCTGGCTTCCTAGATGACAGGTTTCCAGGAATACATGAAGTCATAAAAGCAGTGATTAGCATATTTCCAAATTTAGTAAATGCTTATTGGGTCCCTATGTGTGCCACAGACTGTGCTCGATGCTACAATACTCAAAAAGACAGATATGCAGCATTCCCTCTTATAGTCTGATGGGAGAGGCAGGCAGTGGGCAAGTAAAACATTTTTTTAAATATGTATTTATTTTTGAGAGAGAGAGAGAGCGCGAGCGCGCGCGCGCGCGTAAATGGGGGAGGGGCAGAGAGAGAGGGGGACAGAGGATCTGAAGCAGGTTCTGTGCTGACAGCAGAGAGCCCGATGGAGGGCTTGAACTCATATACCATGAGATCATGACCTGAGCCACAGTCAGACACTGAACTGACTGAGCCACCCAGGTGCTCCAAGTAAAACATCTTGATTCATGAGAGATCTTATAAGTACTATGAGGGAAATGAATAAGGTGGTGACAGAAAATAAGAGGAGACTCCTTTAAACAGAGGTGATCATGGAAGGGCATCCTGAGGAAGGAAAATTTAAGCAAAGACTTAAAGATTTAAAAGGATGAGCCATGCAAAAAGCCAAGGGAAAGTGCTCTAGCTGGAACAGAAGACGCAGCAAGTACAATGGTGCTGAGGTCACAAAGAGCTTGGTATGTTTCTGAAACTGAAAGTAGATTGATATAATCAGAGCAAATTTCTCTAGAAAACCAGAAAGCAGGCCTAGAGATACATGTAGAAATTTCTCCTATGTTCCACACAGGCAAAACAAACAGAAAATGTTTAAAAAACAAACAGCAAAAACAAACAAACAAAAAAACAACTGGAACCAGAATTTTATAAGCCTATAAACATCTCTGAGAAGAAAAAAACATGAGCCCTATAGTGATTTTTTTCTTTACTTTCCTTCTAGAATATGATGTGACTATTTCTTAGATTTATAGAAGTTTATTCACAAAGTCAGTATTTCTCAAACATGAGTAATGAAGCAAGACTTTAAAGGAAACAAATATATAAATCATCAGCATTGACTTAAATCATTTTAATTATGTTTCTTTAAGATGAGTGAAGTGTAACTGCCTTATGCTCATAGATGTTATGCAAATCTAAAACTAAATCAAGCTTACAAATTAAATACAAACTAAGCTACAAAATCAATAAAATGCAAATTATCAACATTAGAGTAATGAATGATGTTATTTGCTGCCACTAAATTGCTGATGCTTGCATTGATGTGTTTCATTTCACTTGTTGCAAAGCTGGACCATTATTGTTATCTTTTTTTGCTTATCTTTTTTAAAAATAAGCATTTTTAAAATCCTTTATCCATTATTATAAAAGGCCAATTAGCACACTTCTGAATTATATACATATAAAATTTATTTATTTTGAGAGGGAGGGAAAGAGTGTGAGTGCATGCACTTGTAAGTGGGGGAGAGGCAGAGAGAGAGAGAGAGAGAGAGAATCCCAAGCAGGCTACTTATTGTCAGTACAGAGGTCCATGCAGGGCTCCATCGCATGAACTGTTACATCATGACCTAAGCCGAAATCAGGAGTCCAACTCTTAACTGACTGAGCCACCCAGGTGCCCTGTCAGATTTCAAAATGTGATACTGAAATGAAAATATACTGTTTAACAAAGAAAAAAATTCTGTTTTTCACTACTGCATTTACAATCTAACCATTGCTAATTCAAAGATAAGATTTCACAATATAGCCAATGACTCTGTGAATATGTACTAATGGTCAGCTCTAAGGTTTTTATAGTTTCATATGCCAATGATATGGACCACTAAACCTTTGTCTGTGGAATGAGTGCAAAAACCTTAGAGTGTGCATTGTATAGTAATTTGGCTTTACTTGGTACTAACACCATATGTTAAATGCAAATGTCCCTATGAAATTGCATGGAGTACTTCAATAAAAGGAGGTAGTCTTGGAATTCTAGAATGTGCTCAGATTACTTTAAGATTATCATATGTGTGAAAATCCAGAAAAGTTTAATCTTATAGATTTTGTGGACTTGGGAAATACGTCTGAAGACTCTAGGCTGAGAAAAGGTACATACATTAATAATGGGGTCAGAAGGAAGAATGGGTCTGAAATGTTTTATAATATCAGGAACAATCAACCCAACATGAATATAGCTGGACAAATGCATGCCACAGAGACGTAGCATAGGACATCTATTCAGTTTAGAAATAATGTGAATAAGGAAGTACAACAGTGTAATAGCTGTTAATAATGATTAAGTGTCTACAGTATCAGACGTTGTGTTAAGTAATAATGATGATTTTAAAAAGAATGCATTTCATTTATTAGCTACCACAGGCACGTGTAAAAGAATAACATAGTTCCAGCTAGATCACTTTTTTAAAGAAAAAGCAGGAGAGCAAATTCTAATTTAACAATATCAGGTCTAACAATCTAACCAAAAATCTCTGAGAAGAAATTTCCTGCCCAATTTCTGGAGACCCAGTCTCTTCCTGAGTTCCAGACTTGAATATCAATACACATCTCAGAGTGTCAGTGATAGATGGTGTCCAAAGATGACTGCCAATCACACGTTCCCCCCCTATACATGTGCGCTGCTCCTCAAATCAAGAGGTTAAGTCCTACTCCTCTTCCCTTGAATACAGGCTGGCCTTAGTGGTTTGCTTAACCAGTAAAACACAGCAGAAGTAACATTTGGGTGCTTGTAAAGCTAGTTATAAGAATCCTTGGAACTTCTACCTGGCTCTTTTGGAATGCAACGGTTAGGGGTATTCCCTCTTGCAATCCAACTGCCCTACTGTAAGGAGACTAAGCAACATATGCTGGCACTGCCATTGGCAGCTGCCAGCGAATGGCCAGCATCAATTGCCAGCCAGATGTGTGAGCCCCAGATGTCTCCCTGCAAATTCCAGAGAAAAACAATCACGAGTTTTCCAGCTAAGCCCAGATAACCTACAGAAACATGGAAAATAATAATAATTGCAGGTTTAAGTTACTAAGTCTTGGGTGGTTTGTTATGCAGCAACAGGTCACTATAATAGTATCCCAGATCCCAAACCAAATCTTTTATTTCCCCTTCACAAAACCCAATCCTTGTGTGTCCCATCGCAGGAAAAACTTCCATTTAATGAGGTAAAAAATCTTGAAGTCATCCTTGGTCTTCTCTTTTTCTCAAATGCTATCTTCAATCCATTGGCTCAGTCTCTAAATCATATCCCAGATTTCTTCATTTACTATTTCTTCTGCCCTCCCATCCTTATCCAAGCTACTTTGAATTCTTACCAGATCTTCTGTAATAGCCGCCGAGCTGGTCTCCCTGCTTCCCCCTCTGTCTCCAGTGTTTCTTCTCAACATAACAGGCAGCCAGAGTCCTCCTTTAAAAATGGAGATGACTTCTCTGCTCACAAGCCTCTTATCACACTTAGAATAAACCCAACGTCCTGGCCTTGGCCTAAAATGTTTTCCAGCAACTGGCTCCCACTTCCTTGCTGAATTCATTTCTTCTGCTCTCTCCTTTGCACACTCTTCAGCCAGATAGGCCCTCGTGCTGTTTCTTGAATATGCCAATGTCACCCCTACTTCAGGTTCTTTACACTCACTCTTCCCTCATCCTGGAATCCTCTTCCTTGAGATGTTATTATGATCCTTGTATTCACGTCTCTGTCCATAGTGTTTCTGCTCCAGGATGCCCTTTTCTGACCAGCCTACCTAAAATAGCAACCCCTGACTTTCTGCCTCCCCTCAGCCTGCTTTAGTTTTCTTTATCATAGTTCCCTCACCACCCTTTGCTATTGACCTCTTTGTTTCCTGTCTATTTTGCTCCACTTCAATGGAAATCCATGAGGACAAGGAAATTGTCTGTTTTGGTTACTGATATATCACCAGTGCCTAGAATCATTCCTGGCACATAGTAGGGCCTCAACAAATATTTGTTGGATGAATAAACGGTCCCTAGACCTGTTTTCCAAAGTGTCAATAAGGACTGACATGCATCTGCCTTCTTGACATTTAAGCTAATTTTTCTAGATTTCCTTCAGCTCAGAGCACAGTCAAGACACATGACTTTTCCAGGCTGAAATGGGGTGGAGAAGAAGACGCATCATCCCCATGTATTCTATGTTACTAATATTTGGCCTCACTACTGCCTGGGTATTAAGTGTTCTCAGTGTGTGACCACAAATCCTTCTCTTAATCCTAACTTCTTGGAGCTCAGGTTGAGATTAGACTTTGTGTAGGAGTCCATGCAAGTTTAGAAAACCAGCCCTGGCCAATTATCTATTTAATATTGATAGATCCCCTAATGTGTCCCAGGCCCTGTAAAAAGTACTAGTGATACACTGAGGAATAAGGCAGACTGGGCTGCATCTACTCAAAGCTAGCATTTTGAAGGATGACTGAAAGATAAGGCAGTTGGGGAGTAATGGTGAAAGGTGCCAAGGAAACTGCCTATAATCACAGCCTCAGGGATGTGTTCCAAATCCTTGGGACAGACACATGTGTGGCTTGGGAGGTCCTGTCTCAGTAGTATCATCTAGATGACATTGGCAGTAGCTAGCACACTCACTGAGTGCCACATAGCCAACATTGCTTTGCCCACACATCACTAGGGCCCTGGGAAACCCTGTGGCACAGCCAAATAGCTGTAACCTTTTAGGCCTTTCAGAGCATTTTTAAAGCCCAGAAGGGCAGTGTATTATCTGTATTTACCCAGCAAAGCAACAAAGGCAAAAATCACACTTGTGAATATTCTCAGCAGTTGGGACTGTCAGAAAAGTAAAGATGCATGACTAAATATATCCAGGCAGTGTCCCTGCACTATCAGGCAGGGCTTGTTTTTGCTTTGTTTTGTTTTCTTTTTTAAATCCCATTACTTTCAAAGAACGGTCATATTGAAAAAAAAAAATAACCACTATAATAATAAACATACTTTATCCATCATGAATTATTATGGAAAATTTTCCTGTATTTATTTTCTCTAGAATTCCTAAAGCCCTATGGAACACACTCCTAGTAAGATTTTCTAGTGGCGGGATCTTTTGTGAAGATTCGGAGATGTGGATCACCAGCTCATATGAGAAAGTGCAATTTCCCACAACCATTAAAGTCCTCTTTATACTTCTTACATGTTTTAGCTAATCAACCTCTCTAATAAACTCTAATCTGTCATTTTCTTTTTCAAAAAAGAGTAAGAATCATTTAACTAAAGTCTCTCAGGGGACTAATTGTGGACGACAACATCTAACATAAACGCTCAGTGTGTTAAGCGCTTCAAAGGCATTATGTCACTCAATTTGCACAACAGCCTTGTAAGGAAAAACTACTATTACATCACCTCCATTTTCCAGATGAGGACACCAAGCACGGCAGGTCTTAGTGCCTAGCCCAAGGTTACCTACCAGGGAGCTCATTGGGACCTACCAGGACCCATCTTCTGCAAAGCCAGCAAGCATAACCACTGTGCCCTTCAATCTTGCTTCAGAGGCTGGCTCTACAGTAGGCACTCAATGGCAGATAGGGGCAGTTCCCGACTTTCAGTTATCCAGCTTGCTGACAACTCACGTGTTTGGACACTCAACTGCAGAACCTCCCTCCTCCACTCATAGTCCCCCTACTATTGACACTGCGGTAAAGGGAGCCCCCATTCCTTCCACCAGAGGACTCCCCAGCCTTTCCCGATTCCCCTCCCTCCAGGTCCCATCCCACCTCCCCACCCTAACCTCAGCCCCGCAGTTGAACAGGTCACTTCTGGGATCCAACCTGGCAGGGACCTTGCACCACTACCAGCACTACGGTATCCTTGCATGAAGGATTCCACTGTCCAGCCTGCAATCTTCTGTCCAACAGTATGATTTTTCACAGGAAAGCAATGTTGCTTTCAAACAACCAACGTGCAAGTGAGCCCTATTCATTCAAGCTGCCTGTTTAAGATGACGTTGCAGTGAAGATTCCTGTCTACCGGTATCTCTCCAAACCTTAGAGGGAAAACTATAGATATGTCAGGATGACATTAAGCCCAAGTTTCCTGTTTCATTTCTTTACTGGACTTATATAAATCGATCGTTAGTGCACTATTTCCTATGCCAGAAGTTATTAGGCATTTCCATGTTTGAGGTACATTTTGTGAAATCCTCTCGATGCAAAACCACACAGTATCTGGGTCATCTGTTCTGTGCTTGCTTCCAGCCTTCACCATTTTGAAACTATTTTCGGTACTGGTGCTTATTTTCCACTTCTTTTTTTAATGGGTGGCATTTTTATTCCTCACACTCAACTTCTCCTTGTATTCTTTTAGGGTCATCTTTGAAATGTCAGCCTTGGTCCTCTGACATGAAAATTTTAAAACGGAAATTTGTTGTAATTTCTTTCAAGTTGTAAATAGATGTTATTTATAAAAAGTACTAACATTTTTACAAAAAAAAAAATGACCTTTGGCCTCCAATCTAAAAATACTAATCAGAAAAAAAAAACCTCATCAGTCCTTCTGAAAATGTCATTCTTACCTAAAATATAACATTAGAATAGTAATGCAGCAGCTCTCAAACATGAGCACACATCAAGATCACCTAGAAGGCTTGTAAAAATGCAAATTGCTGGGCCCCATCCATAGAGTGTGTGGGGCCTGAGGTGGGGCATTTCTGACAAGTCACCAAATGAAGTTAATCCTGCTGGTTGAGGGACCACAGTTTGAGACCACTGGTTTAATATTAGAGCCCCAAAAAAGTCTTGAGGATCCTTTATACCTTATTTAAAACTCTAGTGGTTGTAATTTACAAAATCCCACTCAGGCTGGCCTGAGTGCAGAAGAGAGTTTGTTGGAGCAGCTGGGATATCTCCCAGACTCCAAGATAAATTTGAACAATCAGGTCAAAGAGCAGGCAGATTGAGGTGCACAGCTGGAGGGACGGGGTCTCCTCTGTCTCTGTCTCTTCACTCCCCAATCAAAGCTCAAGTTTGCTCTATTCAAGTAATCAAAGGAGAGATCTGACTGGCCACTGGCCAGCTGATGAATGGACTCCCCCAGGGTCAGCGTCGATCCCTGATTAAATCATCCCAATCCAAATATGGTACCACAAGAAAGGTGTGGTTCTCAGAGAAGAGTGGCTTGGCAGAAACTCTAAACAGCATGTACTGCATCATCTTCTGAACTCTTATTGTCACAAGAGACAACTGTGGTTTGGGGAAAGTTAAGTGCTTGCCAAAGAGCATGCGCCTAATGAATGGCAAAGCTGAAGCCAGTCTTGCTTTTGGCGGGGGGAAGTGGAGCCTGGTGCGTGGATCCAAAGCGATCTGGAAGTGCCAAACAGAAATTTGTTTCTTAGCCAATGGTGGGCCAGAGCTGCTGATAGCAGTGCCAGAGACCTGGGTGTTAAATATTCAGGAATTGTGCAAGCACACAAACCATTGGTAGCTGGAAACTTGCCATAGTTGGAGTATTTACACCATGAAAATTGGGTAACATTACAAACTGGCCCTGCTCCTTATTTTTTAGTTCCAAAGAGCCAGTTTAGGAGCACACCATTGCCTAGCTCCATGTGGGCAGAATTTACAATCGGCACAGACACCATTTTTCATACAAGATAAGGCAACCTGAATTTGCAGTTTCCCCAGTAGCTGCCGCCTAAACCCTATAAGTAGCCTATTGCCCTGGGGTTGGCAGCTAGAACTCACGTTGTATATCCTGTCCCTCAAACTTGTCTCCTGACAAGTTGCTCACTGACACTTGTGCACGAAATAAGCCTGCTGTCTCATTGACCTTGAGCTGCTCTTGTTGCCAGATTCAAAGCTGGCTCTGTCCTAACTGCCGAATGGCAGAATTTCAGTATTACTAAAGTAAGACAAGCCTGAGCAAGTGTATATAAAACCAACAGAAGTGTCTTTAAGAGATTTGTGTTAAAAAAAAAAAAAAAAAAGGTAATAAGGCAGCCAATAAACAAATGCCCTCAGGGATATTGACTTACTGTGTGGTTATTTAAAGAAGGAAACTCTTGTGCAAATTGCCCAAGACGTCTTTCTGCAGGCTCCCGTTATGTGGCTTGGCTGCCGGCTGCCTCATTCCCATCAGTGCACAAAGCCTGGGAGAGAAAGAAACCTCCGTGACTGTAAGTGATTCCCCAGTCCCCTGGCCTCTGCCACCTGTCACGGAGCCTGCTGACGCACCTCCACTGTCCCTTGGCAGCACTCCACATAGCCCCTTGTCCCACATTTCTTAAGAGGCACAAACTGCATGCGCCTCACTGACCACAAGACAGCACTGGGAGCTGGGTGGGGTGGGGGTGGGGGTGGGGGTGGGGGTGGGGGTTAGTGTTTCCATCCAATAATGCTTCCTGGGCCAGAGAGCCTAAAACAACACAAAGCAAAACTCCATCTTTCCATAAGGAATTTCGGCATGGAGCTGTTTGCTGCTGTTGCGACTACAGCATGATTTCCTGGAACATGATGTCGTCGTCATGAGATTTCCCATGCGTCTTCTCCCACAGCAGACCTAGAGTTACTAGTGCACTCATTTAAAATTCTAAAAAAAACATATGAGGATGCCAAGATAAATTAAGTCCTGGCACTGATATCTATGGAGAGAGAAGCATTTTACAAATTTTAACGCTCTATCTCCTCCTTTCCTTTCCCTTTCTCCTTCCTCCTCCTGCTTCCTCGCCCTTCTTTGCCTTAGCCAAAATCGGTCCCCCACCCCATTTTATAGTCATTGAACTTCCACTGTGAATTTCCACTGACACACTAAACTAGGTACTGTGAAAAACACAAAAATGTGTGTTGAGGTGAAAAGCATTTGGCACATGGATCCAGCCACTTCCTTCCCTAAGACCAACCTGCTTCATCTTATTCATTGTTTCCTCAACAATCTTGAGCACACTGTTCTTAGCAGTGGTGAGTAAAGCCTGCTCCTTTGCCCTGCAGTCTCCTGGGGGAGGAAGATACTTGGAAAACTAATGAGAGCCTGGAAAAATACTTGCTACAAAGTGGTCTATACAACATGCTGAGATCATTGCCTCTAGTTTTTTGAATTACAAAGCACTTTCACTGGGTTAGTGCATAGCGTACTGTAATTTTCACAGTGGCCCTGTAAAGGAGGCATGGGAAAAATGTTGTCAGTGTTTTGATCTATTTGTCCCTCCTGGGCTGGGAGCTCCTTGAGGGAGAGTCCTTGTTATAGTCAGAGAATGTTATAGTTGAAGGAACTATGGAAGAAGAACATCCAGCCTGGCACTTCCCTTATACCACGGAGAGGACTGAGGTAGGAAGGCATCATGAGATGGTGACAAAAGCCCACCTACTTGGCCCCCTGGTTCCTGTCCCAGCTCTCAGCCATATGCTACACACATTATTTCACATATGACCTCCTTATGCTTTGATGTTCTCTTCTGTGAAATAAAATCAACACTGTTTTCTCTGCCCATGTTATTTTGCTTTATAAATACTAAATGAGGTTAAGGATGTGAAAACACTTTGTGAAACATTAAACACTATTACAAATATGATAGCTCTTTGTTTCTATCTCCCTTAAAGCCTGTCTAATCCTGTCATATTTCATTGAAAATGTGCTTGTGTGTAAGCCCTTTGGAGCCAGGAGACAAGTTGTATTGATATTTGTATCACTAGCACTGAGTACAGTGGCTGCTAAAATGTTTTAAACATATTTTTTAGATAACAGTAATCACCGTTTGCCCAAGGGTAGTTCTGAATGTCTCCAGAGCTCTTTCAGGGATACCTCAGGAAGATGCCCTCCGAGGAATTTCTCTCCTAACTCCATTTCACTTCCTATGATCGGACTACATCAGGGCAAGATAGTCATGGTGTCTCCACTATAGCAGAAAGATCACCCGTATTTCTCATTGTACCCTTAAGGCAGTTGAGAACGATGGCTTGCTGCTTAGACCTCACTCTCAAGAGGGCATGTCTCATTTTCCTTTCATAAACTCCATTCCAGTTATTCTGAGGGTTGGCCAAAGACCTTAGGCTGATGCCTTGTAGACAGTGCTGCTGGGATAGATGGACAGTCATGGGAATGGGGCTCTGGGGTTTTCAAGATGCAACGGAGCCATGGGATGTCTCAGCCACAGGTTACAGTTCCACTGTTGGGCACACAGCCTGACACAGATTCTGCTTGCAATTCCAGCTGCTCATATGAACCACTCCCTGGAAATGATGTTCTCACCCTTATCAGCTATTTGATTAATTCAGGGCTGTTTGTCTATGAAACACCTGGTCTACCTTGTGCTTTAAATACTGACATGTGAGTTGTTTTCAGAGGTGGGGGTTGAAGCCAGGAGAGTGAATGCCTTCAGGGAAGGTGTGTGAGACTAGGCTGGAGTGTTAGAGGAAACTCACTGTTGGTAAGTGAGGCAAGGAAGAGGAACCAGAGAAGGGAGAGAGAGAATGTGAGAGAAGGAGAGTGAGGGAGTGACATTGGGAAAGTGACATGTCATAGAAGCAGAGAGAGAGAGAGAGAGGTGAAGTAATAGTGTCCTATCCAGTAGAATCATCAAAAGGAACTCTGATGAAAGACCATTAGATGTGGCAATAAAGAGCTCATTAGTAAAATGTAGGAGAAAATGTTCAGCTGTGTGGTGAGTCAAAAGGAGCAAGAGAGGGAGGATGTCACTGCCCAGGAAAGTGACGCTGTGATGGCAGTTCACATATTCAAGGATTTGGACAGGAAAGAATTGTTAACCTGTAGTGAGAAGAGATATCAGGATCAAATGAAGATCTTGTCAATTTGGACAAATCTCAGCACACCTGGTATTAAGGATGGAGTCAGAAAGAAGGGTGAAATAATAAATATACATATCTACCCCCAATTCCTGGTATGGAGCTCCTAAAATCCTTGTGATTTCCTATGTGATAAGAACATGAGGAGCATCTTTTGTTCTAACATTTCGTCTTTGCCTGGTTTCTGACACAGAGCTCCTAAATCCCTTGGAATTTTCCAAAATCCCTTGGAATGTCTTTTGTTCTAATGAAGTGACTCTGGGTAGTCTCCTAAATAGCTTCAGGATGAGGGCTGGTCACCAGAGAGACAAAGCCATGTTAGAAGCTTGGACCTTTCTACCTTACCTCCCATCCTGCAAGATGGGGGAAGGGGCTGGAGACTGAGTTGATGATCAATCAGCCTATATCATGAATACTCATAAATATCCCAAAAGTACTAGATTTGGAAACTTATGACTTGGTGAACACATGCAGGTACTGGGAGGGTGGGGTGCCTGGAAAGGGCATGGAAGCTTTGTGCCCTTTCCTACATACCTTGCCCTCATCTGGATTTCCCCCATCAGAATTCCCTGAATTCTGTGATCCATATAGAAAATTAACTAGTGAACCCATGTAGAAGGTTGTGGGAATCCCAATTTACAGAAGTACAGGTAACAGCCTAGAATTTGTGATTGGCATATAAAGTGGGGGCAGTCTTGTGGGATTAAGCCCTCGACTTATGGGATCTGAGGCTAACTCCAGTTGGATAATGCCAGAACTGAATTGTAGGGTACCCAGCTGGTGTTGCAGAGAATTACTTGATGTGTGGAAAACCCACACATCTGGTGTTGGAAATATTGTGAGTGTGTGGGTAAAGGTATCATAGAAGTGGCTTCCCTAGACAGGGGAAGGTTTCAAAGGAGAAGATGACTGGAGGTCATAATTTACAGGAGAGGATGGGCTTCATATGATGGAGGTCAGAAACTTTTTCCTCCTAGCCTAAAGCTGTAAAATGAGGGTGCATATAAAGACCAGTGAAGTTACATTATCAAAAGCCAACTCCTTCAAAAGACCACAGAAAAACCTGCTATTCAAACAAAAATAAGGGAAGGATATTTATAGGGTTTGTGGGTCTGGGTTCAAGTGATTCAATGTGGGTCTTTTAAAGGGAGATCTGACTGGGACTGAGCAAAATTCATGACATGATAGTTAATACTTGGTGAACCCAGCAAGGTGAAGGTCAAGTCTTGAATAAACAAACAGTTGTTTGACAAGTGAACCATTTGCCAAGGTAAATAATCTATTGTCCTGAGAAGAGAGCTGTTTGCCCAGATGAGCAAACTATTTGCCCAGACAAAAGCAAGCAGGGTTATTTATTGTTTTATAGCTTTCACTTTTTAGACAAGAAATTCCTAGAGAGACTAATTGTCATGTTGGCATGACATGAAGTGTGAGCGTAAACCAGAAACACTGTGGCAGTGGTTTCAAACTTGGCTGAATGCTGAAATCACCTGAAGATCTTCAAGAAAGTACTGATGTCTGATTCCCACCCCCAAAATTCTGATTTAGTTGGTATGGGGTGGAACCTGAGCATGAAGCCTTTTAAATGTCCTCACCCCCAGGTGATCCAAAATCAAGATATGGGAACTACTTCGCTAGAATTACAGGAGAAAGTAGGGATGAAATCACCATTTGGGTGATGCTTTGGGCATATAAAAAGCTGGTAAGCTACAGCATATGGCAGGTTGAAATCAGAAAGCAGTATTCTAGAATAGGCCTGGTCTGTAGCTTCTACCATAGAAGGCAACAGCAGCCCCAGTGTGGCAGCCTCAGTGGGAGGCCAGACAGAGGACACTGAGGCATTGAGCAAGTTCTCTGTGGTTATCAAAGTGGGGAGTGTGAACTTGAGTGAGGGGGAAGAGCAGACAGCTGAGAGACGTTATCAGAGAGAGAGAAGCCTGCTATGGACTTTTCAGAAGTCGGGGATCTCTCAAGGGGTTTTGGAAGGAGGAGGCCCAGAACACGAGGGTGCTGCTTCTCCATTATGTGAAATGAAGGTGGGGGTCTGAGGCCTCATGGGAGAGAAGGAGAAAGACATGTAGTGATGGATGATGATGGGGTGGCCTGCATGGGGAAAAGAAAGAACACTGAAGACATGTGGCAGTGCCTGTGAGCAGACAGGAGGCCACAACATCATTGATTACAAGAGGACAATGTAGACAGAAGACACGGAGTTCAAAAGATGAAATAGCAAGGAAGATAGTTGTGTTTTGACAGCCTAGAAATGGCTGTGGGAAGTAAGGGAATCCTGCCCAAGCCCCTTCACCACTGAGAACAGGTCTGGGAGGAGGTGAGGACTACCCAGGAAAGGGCACCAGGAGACTGAGAGACAGGCTAACCACTGGGCCAGGAGAGGGCAAGAGGGAGGGAAGGGATGAGCCGTCAGTGAGAATTAAGGTGGGCTTGTCTCTACAGAACAGGAGTTTCACAGAGCACAAGACACATGGGAGGTGGTGGGAAGGACAGGGTGGTGGGGAGGCATTCGTGAAGTCCGGAGGGGAACCATAGGAGACAGTGAGGTGGAAGCAGAGAATCAGGATGCCAGGTGAGGAGGGGAAGGAGCAGGCACAGGACAGCACTGGGCTGCCTGACAACTGCCTTTACTTCAGGCCAGGAGGTCAATGAATTCAGAAAAGACGGAGGCATCCACCAGGATATTTTTTCTGGATGTTTTGTCATCTCTTAAAAAGTTATTTAATTTTTGAATGGTTTAAATACCAAGAAAGGTATTAAAAGGGATACCTTTTAGTCCAGCCCCTACCTTTCTAATAGTTACCTTTCCAACAAATAACCAATATTTTTAGTTCCTTATGCAGCCTTCACAGAATAAAGGTTGTGTATACATCCATAAGCATACATGAGTACACATTCCCCCTTCTATTTACACACGAATGGCATATTATTGGGGCACCTACTCTTGCACAGCTCTAGGGGGGGTGCCACTTACATAGAATTCAGTGTGAATAGTGTTTCAGAGTTGTCCAACATGGAGGAATCCCACAATATATAGAGTTATTTTACTTAACAGTGTGTCTTGGATATATTTCCACATGAGTACATAAAATATTTATCATATATATATATATATATATATATATATATATATATATATATATCACCACTACTATGTCTTGGTGTGGATGTATCATAATTTCCTAAAAATCCTACAATGGTCATTTTGGTCATTCTCAATTATATGGTTTATAAATAGTGCTGAGCATTTCATTTTACACACATTTAAGTGCATAAAATGAATTGCTCCAAGTGTAGTTATTGGTCAAAGGCTTTCTGCTAGGAGTACATAGGCAAATGTTTTCTGTAAAGAGCCAGATAGTAAATATTTTAGGTTTTGCAGGCCATATGGTCTCTATCTCAATCTCAATTCTGCAGTTGTAGTGCGAAAGTAGCTATAGACAATATATAAATAAATGAGCTTGGCTGTGTTCCAATAAAACTTTATTTAACAGGCTCTGTGCTGCTGGCTCAGAGCCTGGAGCCTGCACTGGATCCTGTTTCTCCCTCTCTCTGCCCCACCCCTGCTTGCGCTCTGTCTCTCTCTGCCTCTCAAAAATGAATAAACGTTAAAAAAATTTTCTTAAATGAAAAATCATTTTTATCTTGTGGACTATCGAAAGACAGACAGCAGCACATGTGGTAACAGCTTTCCAACCTTGTTTATGCAAGAGAAATGTTGATAAGTATTACCAAATTGACCTTCATATACGTTATCACTTCATACTTCTGCTAACAATGTGTAAGTTGCTATTTTCCCTTAAACCTTGCCAACAGAGTGTATTAGTGAGCTTTTGAATTTTTTGTCAAACAAATAGGTGAAAGCAGTATCTCAGAAAAGTTTTAATTTGTGTTTCTCTGAGAATAGAAATATTTTCATGTGTTTCAAAGCCATTTGCTCTTCTGTTTATCATCAGTTTATATCTTTTATTGCAAATAAAATTTCAAATATCAAGTTCCTTGTGAGTAAATACTTTTTTCTTCTTTTAAAAGTAGAAATGGTTTTATTATGTTTTCTAATTATAAAAGTTATTATGATTATGATTACATTTTCCTGGTATAAAAAATTAAAGAAAATGTAAAGAAAAGAAAAAGTATTACTCATAACCTCCTGAGAAATACCTATTTTTTTACTTTTTTTTAGGACATTTTTCAGACATTTGTATATAGGCATGTTTTTAGAAAAGGTGACTCATTCAACAAATATTTATGTGTTATGACTATTACAAGGGTCATGCTACATATACCATTTTGTAACTTGCTTTTTTCAGTTAACAATGGATCATGGAAATTTTATTCTTGGCCTGTCAGTGCAGACAGTTGAGTCAACAAAGTACAAAATATGTTTCAACAAGCAATAATTCCATTTATCTCATCCTCTCTGGACCATTGTGTCTGCCTGTTCTGATAGAGATGCCAATTGAACCAATGACATGGATTGACAGAGTAGGGTTACAAAAAGAGAAAGAACCATTCATTCATCAAGTATTTATTGAGTACCTACTGTGTACCACACTAAATGTTGGGAATATAACAGGCAACAGATTGGGAAAGTTTCACAGTTCAGTGAAGGAGATAGATATTGTAGGCAAGAGGTCCCCATAGTGGGATATGTGTTGTGAAGAAATAAAACCACGTGATGTAACAGAGATCAATGAGGGAACTGCTTTCAATTGTGTAAGCAGAGAATGCCCACTAAGGAGGAGACAAATGAATTGAGGTCTGATGGACAGGAGGAGCCACCCAGGTATAGATCTGAGAAAGAGAACTCCAGGCCAAGGAATGGTACATCTAATGAACTTGATTGGGTCTAGAAACAGAAAGAGGCTACTGAGATGAGCAGAGTCGGAGAACGGTACAACTAGGCTGAAGAGATAGACAATGTCAGTCCATGAAAGCCTTGGCAGGCCATGGCAGGGAGTTTGACCTTTATTTAGAAAGCAATGAGAAGTCATTGGTAGATTGATGTGATTTTATATACATTTTTTAATGTTTATTTATTTTTGAGAGAGAGAGAGAGAGAGAATGAGCAGGGGAGGGGCAGAGAGAGAATGGGACTGAGGATCCAAAGTGGGCTCTGCACTGACAGCAGCGAGCCCAACATGGAGCTCACCAGCTGTGAGATCATGATCTGAGCCAAAGTCAGACGCTCAACTGACTGAGCCACCCAGGCACCCCAGATCTACATTTTTAAAGAGAGGATTCTAGTTTAGGGCTGCTGGGGAAAAAATACAGGATACTCAGTTAAATTTGAATTTCAGATAAACAGCAAATATTTTTTTAGCATGAAAAGTAATATTTAATAATATTTTATATAGCTAAAAAATTACTCACTGTTGATCTGAAATTCAAATTTAACTGGGTGTCCTGTATTTTTATTTGTTAATTCTAGCAACCCTATTCTGGTTGTTGCGGAGACTTTTGTGGGAGGTTGGGGGGTAGGGGCAGAGCAATCCTTAAGAGGCTTTTTGAGAAGTCCAAGGGGCCAGGGGTCTAGAATTGGAGGAAAGTGGATGGATACAGAATCTATTTTGGAAGTAGAGCCCAAAGGACTTACTCACAGATTGCTGCCAGGTAGGAAGAAAGGAGAGAGATCAAGGATGACTCCCATGTTTTCAGTACCTGGGTGGATAATTGCAAAGTGATTGTGATCTTCTCATTTGTTTGTTTGTTCCACAAAGTCTGCAGATGTGTGACTATTTAATAAATAATAGTAAAACAAAATAAGAAGGAAAGTGGTTTAAGACAAGAGTAAAAAAGCTCTTTGCTATAGAGAACCAACAGCCCTCCAATCCCACCTCCTAGAATCAACTGAGATTAGTATACTTAAAGCCAGTTTATTTATTCTCTTTGTTTCTTTGAAAGACAAATTTAACATTTTTACTTGGATTAAGGAAAAACAAGGGAATATAAAATGTTATTAAATAATCAGAATAAGCACTAATTATATTTTGGTTCTTTCCTGTGGACAGTTTCCCATTATACAGCAAAGAGTAAATGATACTGGAGAGAAAGTGGGGGAGGGTGGAAGTAGAAAGAACCAAGGCAGGGTAGGAGAGATGCTAAAAGGAACAAGAAGACAGAGAAAAGGTGAGAAATTTGATGGGTTTGGCTTCTACACCGCCTACTGGAATATTTTCTTTGTCAATTGGTTAATTCTGAGGTATTTAAGGCACTGGTTTACACTGCAAACAATCACAGTTTACTAGTCTGAGGAATGGGGTGAGAAGAGATATTTACTGAGCCCTTAACTAGATAACAAGTCATTTACATACGTTTTCCTGATTTTCATGACAACCTGTGTTGTAGACATGTTTATTTCTGTTTTACAAAAGTTCATAACTTACCCAAGGACACAGAGTAAATGGTTATCAGACTTGGGTTTGAACACAGGTATGTCATCTGCCTGAATTCCAGGCAGGTAGTTTTTCCTTTATATCATCTTCCTTCAGATGATTTAAAGAGCTTGAATAGCATTTATAATAAATTTCTTTGTTGGCTCTTTTCTCCTTCACAGATTCTCTGAGTTCCAGAGATAGTCATTCTTTTTTATATATTCTGTTCTACTAAATATAAATAAAGATGTTGGAAGCAGCAGAGAAATAGATGTTTTAGAATGGCTTTTGTTTTAGGAACAAAAATCTGCCTATAGATTGTGACTGTTGCTAAGTGGGAGTGGCTGGTTCATTTTTAGAGAGAAATACCTCTTTTTTTAAAGTAAGGCTTTAAAGGAATTTTTGGTTGTCTAAGATAAGGCCCAGACTAATTTGAGAAATGGGGAAAGTGGTTAGAAAAGGAGGTGAACTTCCTCTTAATAAAGAAAAAAGGAGTCTCCCTTAACGGAGAGTTGTGGGGTAGGTTTCTGGGGAAGAGAAGTGTTTATTTTTATAAGTTTGCCTTAATTAGATTTTCATTTTCCTCTGCAGAGTCTGGGACCTGGGGATTTGGATATGAGTGAAACAATGGGTTCCAGCAATCAGCCAGAATCCAAGGAGGAAAGGGAGAGAAAGGACTCACTGTGAAACAGAATCACTGAAGGGGACCATGATATCCAAGAACTTTCTGTTGTCCTTTGTGCTTCATAATTCACTTTGCTATCTTCATCTTTCGGAAACTGATTGACCACCACAAAGGAGGAACCGAATAGTTGGAGTAAAGCCAGGAGAGAGAAGCAGAAGCCTTCAGAAGCTGTTACTAGGTAGTAAGAAATCACTCTCTGGAGTCCCAGAGAGCAGATATTCTGGAAAAGAATGGATTTCCTGCTATTGTGCAGGATGAAGACTTGAGTAATTTTGTCTGGTTATTAAAGGAAGCCTGGAAGATGGGGGGGTCAGATTATCGTATGTCCGGGAAAATTCTCATGGCACTGTGTGTCTAAGGCAGGAAATTAGATACAAGACGAAATCCAAGAAGGTACTGTGGTTGGGTTTCTCCCACAGAAAGAGGAGAAAAATCCCTGTATCCCTACTTATGCAAACAATATGCAAATTGGGGTGATTACATATTTGCTTAGAAAATTTCCGTTACCTCATTTTGGCTTCAAGGGGAGTGGGGACACCAAAAGGGAATGTTTGTCAACAGTCCAGAGTTGTTAGATTTCTTGCAGGGGAAACAAAGGGTAAATTTCATATCAAACAAATGTCAGGGTTTTAAGCAAGTTTTCCAAATGCCTCAATGTCTCCCCAAAACATACCAAAGAATAATTATGAAATGTGATCCATTGACAAAATGAGGCACAAGTGGAAAATTCTTTTCTCCCCTATTCATTTTACTGTAAGGGACTTTTTCTCCTTTTTCTTGGCTCAACAATGTGAAGGAAGGGCTTGGATTTTTTCCTCCAGATGAGTTCTGCAATCATTTCTAGCTGTTTCTCTAAAGCTGGATTTGAATCTGTTGCTTTGGAGTGATGTAGAACGCCTGTCTCATGTGGCGACATATGAGGCTGAAAGCATCCAACAAATGGACCAGCTGCATATGTGTGACACCTCCAATGGTGTCCAGGCAGCACAGCTGAGACCACCTGGGATGGCTGTCAGCAACAAAAGGTGGGTGTCACTGCCCTAGGGGGCTGGCTGGGAGCCAGAGAACCACTGTCTCTCCAAGGACAATCTAAAATTGGGCAAAATCTGAGTTGGGTCAAATTAAAAATCTTTTCTGAACATTAGCTGACCTGATTAGGAGTTAGGCGTCTCTCCTTCTTTTAGCCAAAGATGGTAGAATAAGTATCCTAGCAACAGGGATATTTTACCTTCTACAGTATGACTGTCTCATTCTGCTGCCCACAGTTCTCCCAATAACTACCAGAAAAGGGTCAGAGTCAGAACAAACTTAGCCATTGGCCTTCAGTTTCAGTGCATGATGGTAATGAGGTGACAATCCCAAGACCTAGATTAACTAAAGCGAGTTGACCAGATTTTTCTGAGTGTTTCCCTATTTCTGTTAAAGGTGTTAACATTGCACTAGCAGCTGGCTTCAAGACCCTGTGTTTTCCTTCTCTCTCCTCTTTTCCATCTCTCACCCTCTCTCCCTCTCTCCCTCTCTCCCTCTCTCTCTCTCTCTCCCTCTCTCTCTCTCTCTCTCTCTCAGACCCTGGCCCTGGCTCTGGCTCTGGCTTTCTCTGTTTCTTCTCTTTCTCTCTTCCTCTCGTCTCTCTGTTCTCCCTAATCTCTCACTCATTTCCTTCCTTACTTCACTGATTGCTATTTCCTTTTCAACATCTATCAACCTTTCTTCCCTGCTTCACTCCTAGCCCTGCAGCCACCCCAGGCAAAGAGCTGTGAGTTGTACTCCTGAAGACTGTCAAATCTTCCCTCTACTTCCACCCCATAGCCCATGTTCTAGGTCCGAGGAATCCCTTACTCTTCCTGTGGACAACGTTGGCCTTGGCTTCTGGTCTTTTCTCAAAATATTTTATTTTACACGCTGCTACCAAATTATTTTCCCTATAACAAAACTGTAATATTGCCCTGCTCCAAAACTTGCAAAGATTCCCCTTTTCCTGTGAAGCAAAGTCCAAAGTTCTAAGCCTGCTATATTGCACATCTAACATAGTCTGGTTCTGCTTATTTTTTGCAGCCCTACCTCTCTCTGTCTTCTTTCAGGCATACTGCTTCTGCCAAAACGTGTGGCCTGGGACCTGTCCTGAAGCTGTTTCTTCTGTCTGAAGTTCTGCGCACGCGCGCACACCAGAGCCCCGCCCAATTCCTCTATCTTTACACATCCTAAGCCAGCAGGCCCACCTGAAGCCTGACCAGGCCTTCCCCGATATCCCTAGCTAATCTTCTGAGCCCATATACAACTTATTCACATAATGAGGTCACTCTAACAGTAATAAACCAGCTGCTGCTGGTTCTGTCCCACATGCTTACTTACATGGACCTCAGCCTCCTTTTTAAGTTCTATCCTACCAAGGTTTCCAGAAGTTCCCAGAGTGCCTCATACAGACCCAGTGAACAAGGACACTTCTTCCAGTCTGTCCCATTGCTCTGTCATCTTCCCCTAAGCACCTTCCGGTTATTGCTGCTCCTGCCACAGCGAAGCTGCTGGAGCCCCTGCTATGTCAAAGTCATACAGTGTTCTGTGGCAAGTTGTAGAAAGAACATGTAACTTTTCCTTATGGAGCGGTTGGAATCCACTCAATTAGTGAAGTCCCTAAAGAATTCTGTTGATGCCCTGACTGTCTTCGAGGCACTGTGAAACAGTTCTGCTTTTTAAAAAATTCTTGATTTCACCATTCTCTCATCATTATATCTAATGTAACACTGAGTTACAATTATTCTACTGTTAGGATATCTTTCAAATCTACCCATGTTTCTCCATCTGCACTACCACTCCCTTGTGCAAGCCGCCTCCCACCCAAGCCACTGCATCCATTCGTATTCAATTCCAATCCTTTCTCCGTATAGCATAGACATAGTCTTATAATGTCAGTCAAATCATTTTACTCCCCAGCTCAAAGCCCTTCAACAGAGGTCATTCGTCTGTGGGTAAACATGTAAGATTAGTAACAAGATTTAGAGGGCCTGTAATGGCCTGGTCTCCTCATGTTTCTCCAGCCTCATCTTTTACCCCCGTCTCCTTCCCTCCAGTATGCACTCATATCAAGCTCTTTTCATTTTCTCATGGATACCAGGCCCTTCTTCTCTTGGGGTGTGTTGTCCAGGCTATTCCTGTGGACTGAAATGCTCTTCTCCCAGCTTCTCCTGGGAAATACCATTCTTTATGTCTCAAGTCAAAGGTCACTTTGTCCAAGAGGCCTATCCTCGTCTACCTCTTTGAAATTTAGTAACTTGTATTTTTTCTCCAAAGAATTTATCACAATCTGTACCCATGTATTTATGTGATTATTTGTTTAAGTCTATCTCCCTACTCCACTGGGGGAGGAATGTGTATGTTATTCTTACAATATCCTCAGTACCTAGCACAGTGGCTGAGACTCAAAAAACACTAACTGAATGAGTGACTGGAAGAAAGGAGGAAAGAAGGAAGGAGTAAACTATTAAAATTTTATAAGACAATTAAATTTTACTGTGAGTCTGAAATACTCTAGCCTCAACCCTATTTTCCCCATTGAAATAGTTGTACACCAAACACAGCTCTTGCTGTGTGGACATCCAGTCTCTTCCTTCTGATCTCTGTGTCCAGCACATTTTGCCTTCCTTTTTTCTAGCAATGGATACTCAGATTGCCTCCAAATTTTCCATCAAAATGAACAATCGCCAGTATTTAAAAATGCTACTTTTAAAATCCCTCAGTATGTTTTTAATAAACTTGAATTAGAGTGAGTCATAAACTACCAGAGAGCTTTGAAGGATATCTTTCATAATGACTTAAATACCTAAATTCAGTATTTCCTGCAATCCTCCAAACATATTTTCAGGCCTTTAAGAAAAATACAAGCATTAAAAAAAAAAAAAAAGATATATTATCTCCAATAGTGGGTGACAAAAGAAATCAATTACGTATGCATGCAAAGTTAGAATATTGACCAACTGAAGAAGCATAACCAAGATGGCCCCTTGTCATTGGATAACTTCTCTCAAAGAGAAATAAAAGAGACAGTGCAGGCAGTCACACCAAACATTTATCTAATTTCTAAAGCCAGAAACCTAGGGCTTATCCTTGATTCATGCATAATATTATTCTTTCATCATCTGGGGCAAAACCTAGTCATTTAACATTTCTGTCTTGACGTTATTACTACTTTATTCATATAACCTCTGAACTATGATGACTGGCAGGCTCAAAATGAAAACAACCATAAAATTATCAGAGAATTTTGGCTTTCTGCCAATTCTACAGATATGTGAACGTTTCACAAGAGCTGTTTCCAGATTTCACTCAATGCACCCCTCACTTTGCCCATATCCTCTCTCAATCCCTTCTAGCTCATTCCCACACAGGAGCTGGCATAATCATTTTAAAACTTGAATTTTGTTCTGTTGCATTACTGCTTAAGAAGCTCTTGATGGCCCCTTGCCTAAAATCTGTAACCTGCTCACAGGGGCTGGCCCAGCCTGCTGTCCCATCTGCCTTCTACTCTGCTCCTCCATTCATCTCTGCTCTCCCATGGCACACCAGATTCCCAGTTCCTCAAAAGCACCAGAGCCCACGTACTCCCTGCTCCCTCTGCCCGGAAGGTTCTTCTCAATTTCTCATCCCTAACACCCCCACTCCCAGCCTTCTGATCTCAGAGCAAGCATCAGTTCCCCAGGAAAAGACTTCCCTGACCTCCTATTTACTGTGTGCATAGACCCTCATTCACCTCCCTTTGGAGCACATAAAATGATTGTAAATTATAGACAGCTCTGCAAGGCTCTTCAGTCTTTGGTCATCCTTGCTAGACTAGAGGATCCAAGTTCAAGGGGCATGGCTAATGTTGCTCACCACTGTGCTCATGGCCCCCAGTAGAAACCAGCACAGAATCAGTACTCAGAAAGCATTTTAAATAGATAAATAAATGAATAATTAGACAACTCTTTTTTTAAATTAAAATGTTCTATTTACTGTGACCAAAGCCCAATTCCCGCTGAAAAAAAATTGATGAATTATTTGTAATTATCCTCTGAGCTTTATGTTTTTTATTGGTTGGGTTCTCTTCTTCTTTACACACAGGTATGGATTTGTATTATTGTTACTGGATGTGTAGTGTGGAGTGAAGCTAGTCAGGGATTGTTGATAACAACCAAGCTGGAGGACCAGGCAAGAGACTATTTTCTTGGTGATACCCATTGAAGAACTGTAGGTATTAGAGGGAAAATGAGAATTTCAGTCACTGCTAAGATTCATCTGAGTAAGTCTATCATCCAAAAGGCAGAAAACTAGGATTGGACTGAGATTTCAGTGTACAACCATGTGGGTTGCTGTTTAGTTTATGAACACTGGGAACAACCCAACAGGCATAGGCGGATCTGAAGTGGTCTCGCCTGCCTAACACAACTCTGCACCTCTATCCAGATTTGATTGATCCACCATTAGGTCTGAGATGGTCAAATTCTCTCTTCCAAAAATTTGAAACCAGGAATAGAAAAGCAAGAAGATTGGGAATTAGTGATTTTAGCTTCACATATTAGCAGTGGACTCGAACCATATCTGTTCATGATTGTTCAACCCTTGATTCTAGGAGATGTCTCTAACCTTCTGATAAATTTCCCCTTCTTTTTTGCATCCAGTAAAAGCTGGTTTTTGTTATTAGCAACTCAAAGAGCCCCATAACTACAAATATAGAGAAGATACCTCTGTGCAGGTGGTAGGTGAAACTACAAGTATGGAGAGATCATTTTACAAATTGTAGGAGAGAGAATAAGAGGGAGAGAGAGAGAGAGAGAGAGACAGTGAGTGTGAGAGAAATAGGGAGAAAATGTGAGTAAGAAAGAGAGGAGGTACAAGGGCAACACGAGAGTGAAAGCCAAATGCAGAAAGTGTGGAGAGCAAGTGAGAGAGAGAGAGAAAGAGACACGGGTGGGGGCAGGAGACTAGATTAGAATAAGAGAAAAGTACTGGCATTTGGGGATGTCTAGCAAGGGTGTGGACTGAAAAGTGAAGTTCTGCTGGGACTAAAGTCACATAAAGGTCAAAATTTGAGAAATGTCAGACTAAATCAATCAATTAATCAAACAAAAAAATCAGTTTAAAAATGGAGGGAAAAATCAGCCTGCAATTATTCTGACAGCTATCAGTCATATTCAAAGAACTATGAATAGGGAAATATCAGATGTGCTTCCTGAGGGGGTTGGGATTTATTTTTTCTTTGAATATTTATTCATTTTGGGGGACAGCACAAGCAGGGGAAAGGCAGACAGAGAGAAACAGAGGACCTGAAGCGGGCTCTGTGCTGACAGGCTGACATTAGCGAGCCCGATATGGGGCTCAAACTCATGAACTGCAAGATCATGACCTGAGCTGAAGTTGCACGCTCAACGACTGAGCCACCCAGGCACCCCGGGATTTATTTTTTTCTGGTGGGGTTTAATTCTTTCCCCCACTTTGGCTCAACCTAGCTTATCATACAACTTGCCCGGAAATAGGGAGGAGAAAAAGACACATGTGAGGAGGAATCACCTTTAACACCACAGATCAGAGTACACTTGTTTGAAGATGAGGATGACAGAGGGAAGTTTCATAAAGCCTAAGAAGCCCAGTGTAGGCACATAAGTGCATGTTTGCTTGTTTTCAGAGAGAGATGACGTCGAATGCAGCAATTTCTTCACTGAAAAAAACTACTGGATTTACAGAAAGAGATAGCTTTGGACACATTTATAATATAGATTTACTGGGACACTTCTGCCCTTCCAAACCAAATTAAATATTTGTAGCAGTTCTAAGCAGAGAAAAAGGTTTTTTTTTTGTTTTCTTAATCATCATATAGAATTTCATGGGAAGTGCCTAAAACAACCTCTTGCTCACTTAGGCTGCATAGATCAGCAACCTCTGACCGGTTTGCTACGCTGACAGAAGTGAGCAGTGCAGAGTTGAGTGCCACAGAGCTTACAGAATGACAGAAGGGGACAGAGTGACAGAGGGGTCTTCTTTCTGCAGGATGCTGCTCACCTGTCTGGCCTCTTCTCAAACCTGCTCTCATCACACAGAGTTCCTGCCACACTGGGGCTCTTCCATCTCCTAGAGCCCTTAGGAAACGTGTCACCTGTTCTCCCTCCTGGAATGTTCTCCCGCCTGGAGTGCTGTGTTTCAGATCTCCCTCCACTCCTTCCTCAGCTTCCCTTATTACATGTTTTCATAGCAGGGGGGTTCTTTTCCTTCAGAGCATTCCCCTCAGGTTATAATACACATTCACTGGTATGACTGATTTGATTGAGGCTGTCTGTAGCTAAAGCACCTAGACTAAAAAGACTCTGTGAGGACAAGGCCTGTGTCCTTTTTCACTATTGTATCCCCAGGATCTAACACAGACTGGAACATAGTAGGTGTTGAGTAAATATTTGTGAGTGAATAGATAAAGCTAAATAATAAATGCTGCCAGTATCCCCAGGATCTAACACAGACTGGAACATAGTAGGTGTTCAGTAAATATTTGTGAGTGAATAGATAAAGCTAAATAATAAATGCTGCCACCTTTTAACCTCAATATGCTATTTCTAAAGAGACCAGACAAATATTTCTTTCTTCATGCCTACAAAACATACTCAGGAAGGTGGAATCTTTAACATCGTCACCAACTCTTTCCCTTTCTTCCCGCTACATCTGCTCAGGATCCAAAGGCTGTCAATGTTGCTTCTGTATTATTCCTCAGATCTGCCCCTTCTCCCCCTCTCAGGGTCACTGTCCCAGTAACACCATCACGTGGATGACTGCAAATCCTATTCACTACTTGTCTTGGTCTCCACTTGACTCTCACCTCCACGGGTTGGTCTGCTCAGGTTCAGCCTGAGTTTCCGGTTTGAAATGATGCCCCACTAGTCCCTCCTTCAGCTCCTCCCAACTGCTGATGAAAACAGTGGCTCTCCACTTTGTATGCACTAGAACCACCCATGGAGCTTTGTAGATATACTAGTTCTAATCCAGACACAGATAGATTAAGAATGGCCTACCCAGTTTTTACCCCAACTCATCTCTCTGAAGAAGGACAGGAAGGAACTTCAACTCTGTCCCTCCTGATAGGCCACTGATTCAGAGTCAGCCATACGCCCACTGGAAAGCACATCAGTGATTCCCTCTCCCACTGGTCTTGCTCTCTGGGTGGCTACTGTTTCCAGTTCATGTCATCATCTGGCAGACATGGAAAACCCCAGAAAACAACAGTGCCAGAAGTAAAGCAGGAGGTATATCTTGGTGTTAGTGAACAGCTTCCTGAGATAAGAGGTCCCCATAAGGAAAGCACTGTGGGTGGAAAGTGGAGAAAAAGTGTGTAAGAGCGTTGCTGGACAATGTTTTTAAAAGTACATTGTGCCCATGTCTTCTGCCCATTTTTAAATTGGATTTTTTTGAGTTTTGGGTGTTGAGTTGTACAGGTTCTTTATATATTTTTTGATACCAACCCTGTGTTGGATATGTCATTTGCAAACATCTTCCCTCATTCAGTAGGTTGCCTTTTAATTTTATTGATTGTTTCCTTCACCGTGTAGAAGTTTTTTATTTGAATATAGTCCCGATAGTTTATTTTGCATCTAGTTCCCTTCTAGAAAAATGTTGCTACAGCTTATGTTAAGGACATTACTGCCTGTGCTGTCTTCTAGTATTTTATGGTTTTGAGTCTCACATTTAGGTCTTCAATCGTTTTGAGTTTATTTTTGTGTATAGTCAGTCAGAAAAAGACAAATGTCAAATGATCTCACTCATATGTGGAATTTAAGAAATGAAACAAATAAGCAAAGGGAAAAAAGAGAGACAAACCAAGAAACAGACTCTTAACTACAGAGAGCAAACTGATGGTTGCCAGGGGGAGATGGATGGGAAGATGGGGATTAAGCAGTACACTTGTTGTGATGAGCAGCAGGCGTTGTGTGGAATTGTTGAATTACTATATTGTACATCTCAAACTAATGTAACACTGTATGTTAACTATACTGGAATTAACATTTTAAACAGTACTTTGTGCCCAATCACAGTATGAGAGTGCCAGGCAAAGAGGTAAAACACGTTTCCTCGTATAGCAAAACAATGCACAGAGAAAGCCTCTGCAATTAGATTTGGAGATGAGAATGCGTAAAAGTACTATAGAAGGGGATTTATGAAAAGTAATCATCTATCATCCACATTGCCTGAGAGTGGGGCCAATATGATTGGTTTTGCCTTATTTGAGATAAGAGAAAAAAAGAAAGAATGCACCACCAGAAAAATAAAAATTGGGGTCTGACCAAAAACAAAACAAAACAAAACAAACAAACAAACAAAAACACACAAAAAAAAAACCACACAGAAAAACAAAAAACAAAACAAACCAAAAAAAGCAACTCTGGGAAAAAGGGATAGGGAGCATCATTCTGGACATATAAAAGAAAAACAAGCTTTCAAAAATGATCTCCTGAGGGGCGCCTGGGTGGCTCAGTTGGCTGAGCGTCCGACTTCGGCTCAGGTCATGATCTCGCGGTTTGTGAGTTCCAGTCCCGAGTCAGGCTCTGTGCTGACAGCTCAGAGCCTGGAGCCTGCTTGGGATTCTGTGTCTACCCTCTGCTCTCTGCCCCTTCCCCATTCACTCTCTGTCTCTCTCTTAAAAATGAATAAATGTTTAAAAAAAAAAAAAAGATCGCCTGAAAAATATAAAACTTCAGAAAATGATTTTGTAAGATGTAAAATGACTCACATCCATAGCAAAAGAGGGGAAAGCTGTAAGAAAGCTGTTAACTGGCGTAAAGAGACTACAGAATCAGATTAAAAGGGAGATTACAAGTAAGAAAGGATTACAAAAACTGTAAGAATGTGAAAGCAAAATTCAAATCCACATTGATGGCAATAAAGCACAAAATCAACACTGTTGGAAAGTGACAGTGTGGTTGGCAAATTTGAGAATTTCTCACACAAGGCAGAAGAAGTGTGCCAATATCCACGCTTCCTCCCAGAAATTCAGGTTTAATTGACTTAGAATGGGGCCCAAGCATATTTCTTATTGTTATTTTTTATTTTGTTTTTAATCCTGATGTTCAGGCCACATCTCAGACCAATTACATCAGAATTTCTGGGGATGGGACCCAGCCATCAGTATTTTTCAAAGTTCTCGGGAGATGACAATATGCCGTCAAAGTTGAGAACCACTGATCTAGAGGTTTTGGGGAAAAAAAAATTGTAGCCTGAAGATTTCAAGGTAATTTCTCATTCATGAAGACAATAAGAGACATGGTCAGGCATGCAAGTACTTATAAAATACCAAAATAACTTCTAGAAGAAATAACTTGAAGGCATCCTTCAACTGATCGAAACATGAAGCCAAAAAAAGGAACTATAAACTAGGTAGTCATGTTATAAAAGATGTGGATCTAGTTTAAAATGTCAGTATTGTTCTTGAAAAGGAATAATATAATTTAAAAGCATAATTAAATACAAAAATAAATCCCCATCTATTAATAATGACTGAAAAGTGGGGTTAGAGTAAAAATGTACATATTATATACATTTACATATATATACATATGTATGTATGTATTTGTGTATATGTATATGAAAAAGACAATATGAGCAAAAAACTTATAAAGGCATTCATACCACTTCATATTCAGAATCCTATAGCACCAGTCAATTTTGATTATTGCTAGTTACAGTTATTGCTGAAAGCTTACACAGTCCATTCAAAAGCTACCATTCATTCCGACAGCTTTCTTCCTCACATCAAATTTGGCCATATCTCCAAGGCTATGCCATTTAATTGCTCAGGGCCTCTGCAATTGACAGCCCAAGTCTGGACCACCAATGTAACCTTCCACATCGTGGAATCCAAGTACAAGAAGCAGGCTATGGCCCTCTTCAATTCTTGAAGTTGTAAGCATGTTGGTGAGCCTTTTCCCATAAAACATAAGGATCAGGGGACTCCTGTTCCTAAGTAAAACGTGGTAGGTCATGGCAGATTAGAATTCCCATTGGAACAACAAGAAAGAGCCAGACAGACTACAAAAGTTACATTTGTAAGGGTCCCAGAAAATGAGGAAGCAATAAGGGCTACATAAATTACCAGTTGTTTTCTTCTTTGGGGATATTTGACAATTCTGGGCATGGACTGAGAATTAGATTTGGCTGGTAAAGAAGAATTTCTTGAGGAAAGAGAAACCAGAGAGGTTTTTGGCAGTCACATGGGGCTGGTGAGAGAAACTAAACTTGAGAAGTACTAAACACATAGCTGGTTTTCCCCATGGGACATCTTCTGAGTTCAAAAGCTATGCAAAGGAAGCTGGGAAGTTGGGCTGAAGGCTTCCAAAGAGCATAATACAATCTTCTCTAGTTTTGTGGTGCTAAGGATAAAAAGTGTAACTAGAGAAAAAGGTCTTGTCATTCAAACACATAGCCAGGCTCCCCTTAGGACATCTTCCAGATTTTGAGGTTCTGATGGAGCAAAGAGTAGGAGGATAAAGAGCTAAATTCAAAACCTCCAAAATACAGCACTAAATTTCCCAGTCTTTCAGGACTGAAAAGATAGAGATCCTACAGGCTTTAATCAAAAGCCCAGAAGAGCTATGTTTGAGGAATGGGATAAAGACAGAAGTGGACTAAGCCTCACTAAAGATACAACTTAAACCCTACCCATCTCGAAGATAAGCTCCCCCAACTATCTGCCTAATGAGGAAAGTGGAAGCCCTCCCTAGGGTGAAGCATTATCTGTAGTCTCTGCAGTGTTCTTGTATACCATGCCTGACAAACAAACAAAAATACTACACATTCAGAGAAGCAAGAAAATGTGACTTATAATGATTATCAAGAGAAAAGATAAATAATAGAAGCAGACCTACAGACAATCCATATATTGAAGCTAGCAGACAAGGATTTTAACTGATTGATATATTCTAGGAAATAGAAGAAAAAAGGGGGAAATTAATGAAAAGATAAGTAATATCAACAGAGAATTGAAATCTATGTAAAAGGGTCAAATGGGCATCCTCTATCTGAAACATACAATATCTGAGGCCAAGAAAATATTGGCTGCATTTAACCAGACTCAACAGCAGAGAGGAAGACAAGATTACCAGACTCTAAGACAGGATGGTAAAAAGTATACAAATTCAACCACAGATAGAAAGAATCTATAAAAACAAAACCGAGCAGTAAAGACATACGGAGCAAAGTTAAAAGGTCTACCATATTTCACTGGAATACCAAAAGAAGAGAAATAAATTGAAGCAGAAACAATATTTGAAGAAATCATGGCCAAAACGTATCCTAAGTTGGTGAGAGATGTTCCACAGATTCAAGAAGCTCAGCAACTTCTAAGCAGGATAAAAAGAAAGACACACGTAGACATATTTTTGTTAAACTTCTAATAATCAAGGATTGAGAGAAAATCTTAAGAGCAGCCAGAGAAAAAACATGAACTTCAAAGAAGCAACAATAAAACTAAAGACTGATTTTTCAACATATATAATGGAAGCCAATGGAGATAATGGAATAACGTCTTCAAAGTGCTAAAATAAAAGAGTGCCATTCTAGAACTCTATACTCATTTAAAATATCATTCAAAAGTGAAGGCAAAATAAATAAACTTTTAGAAAAATAAAAATGAGACAAGTTTTCACCAGCAGACCCACACTACTAAACCAATGACAGGAAATAATCATATGAAAGCACAGAACTGAAAGAAGGAATGAAGAGCAGCAGAAAGTATAAATATAAACATAAAATGTTATTGAGTATTTCGTGTAACAGTAATAATGTCTTGTGGGATTTATAACACATTTAAACAAAATTATATGATAATAGCACAAAGATTAGGATGGACTGTATTAAATCTCCAGAGAAATCCTAAAATAAAAATACAATAATTTATAACTAACCATCTAATAACGGAGTCAAGAAACAAAGCTTAAAAATATGCCTGATTAACCCCAAAGGAGGAGTAAATGAACAAAGAACATAGGAACAAATAAAAAATAAGTAAGATGGGGGCGCCTGGGTGGCGCAGTCGGTTAAGCGTCCGACTTCAGTCAGGTCACGATCTCGCGGTCTGTGAGTTCGAGCCCCGCGTCGGGCTCTGGGCTGATGGCTCAGAGCCTGGAGCCTGTTTCCGATTCTGTGTCTCCCTCTCTCTCTGCCCCTCCCCCGTTCATGCTCTGTCTCTCTCTGTCCCAAAAATAAATAAACGTTGAAAAAAAAAATTAAAAAAAAATAATAAAATAAGTAAGATGGTGGACTTAACTCCAACTATACCCGTTACTCCATTTAATAACAATGAGCCAGGGGCGCCTGGGTGGCTCGGTCTGTTAAGCATCCGACTTCGGCTCAAGTCATGATCTCGCAGTCCGTGAGTTCGAGCCCTGCGTCGGGCTCTGTGCTGACCGCTCAGAGCCTGGAGCCTGGAGCCTGTTTCAGATTCTGTGTCTCCCTCTCTCTCTGACCCTCCTCCGTTCATGCTCTGTCTCTCTCTGTCTCAGAAATAAATAAATGTTAAAAAAAAAAATTAAAAAAAAAAAAATAAATAAATAAATAAACGTTAAAAAAAATAAATTAAAATAATAACAATGAGCCAAATAGCCAAATTTTAAAAAAAATGATGCTTAGATTGAATAAATAAAAACCCAAACCCAAACTAAATGCTGTTGACGATAGAATCACTTTAAATATAGAGATATAGAAGTAATAGTAAAAGGATAGTAAAAAATGTATTGTGCAGACACTAACCAGAAGAGAGCCAATGTCAGTATGTTAATAGTAGACATTAACAAAATACACTCTATGCTGGCCTTGAGGGAAGTGTTACATTTTTTCGAAGAATATAAATACAGAATATATTCTCTGACTGCAATGGAATTAGAAAATTCCCCCAAATACTTGGAAATTATGTAATATGCTTCTAAATAACTCAAGGATAAAAGAATCAAATAAAATTAGAAAACATTATGAACTGAATGATAATACAAGTGACATATTAAACAGTGATGCCAAGAAGGAAACCTATAGTTCCAAATGCATAGTGCATTTTGTGGGTGGGGTTGGGGGGTCAAGAAAGATTGAAAAAAATAAATAAACCTAATTCCCATTTCAGACCAATGAAATGCAAAGAAAATAGAAGAAAGGAGATATTAGTGAGCAGAAATCAGTGAAATAGATAAGAAACACAGAATAGAGAATATAAAGCCAAAATTTGGTTCTTTGAAAATATTAATACAATCGATAAACCCTTAGTAAAATTGATCAAGAAAAAAGGATGGGGTAAACACAAATGACCAAGATCAGAAGACAAAGGAGATCATCACTGTAGACATTTAATAGATAAGGGAATACGATGAGCAACCTTATGTTACTTTATTTTAAAAACTTTGATGAAATGGGTAAAAAATTTTTTTAATTAACAAAATGGACACAAGAAGAAATTTATTTTGTTGAGTCTGATTAAAGTCAGCTTCACTTAATAACGAGAACCTCTTTTCTTTTTCGTTTTTTTCCAGCACTGGCCAGTAAAACTTTCTGCAAGGGTGGAAATGTGTTACATCTGCACTGTCCAGTAAAGCCCCAGGATGGATACAATGGTTTAGGGAGAGAATTTGGACAGAGAGAAGAGGTCAAAGATAGGCGCTGGTGGAGGAGGAAGAGCTGGCTGTTGAGGAACAGCCAGTAGAGGAGGAAGAGTTCAGTTATATGTATAACACAGAAGCCTGGAGAAGGAACATGTCTCAAGAAGGAGGAACTGGTCAACCTTACCAAGTTCAGCTGAGAAACCAAATAAGATGCAGATGGAGAACAGCTGAGCCTGATAAGAGCTTGCTGGGTGGTGTAGTGGAGGTGAAAGCCCACTGAAGTGGGCTAAGGAGAGAGTAAGAGATAAAGAAGCACAGACCATGAAGTCAGCCAACTCTTTCAAAGAAATTCTCAGTAAAGGGAAACAGGGAACAGAGCAGTCACTACAGGGTTGATGGGATCATTTTTTTTAAGATGGGTTATTTTTTAAAGTTATTTTTATGTGCTGGTGAGAAAGATTCAGTAGAGAGGGAGAAGCCAATGATGCACAAAAGGAAAGAGACAAATGTGGGGTTGACATCCTTGAGGTGAGAAGGGACAGACTCCGGAACATATATGTACATCTCTGCAAGTAAGGCCCTTCCTATTAACACAGAACTGGCTCAGTAACTAAACTGCAATTTGCAAAGATGTGAACACAAAGTAACACTGTTCTTCCCCCCACCATCCAGTGATTCTATAGTAGTCCTCTCAGGTTGTACTTCCCTCTTTCTGGATAAAGCCTCCAACACATCTCATGGCTTTACCAGTTACTCTCAGATAATAACAAAATCCATCCATTGTGTTTAGCACCCAGTATATTACCAATACTTCCCAATTTACTGAATTTTAAGTTTCTCCCATCCACTAGCTCTGGTCTACCCCACACACCAGGAAATTATAAGTGACAGAGGGAGGAGAGGATGTTTCTCCCTTCTTGCCTGCTCACCTCATCTGCCAGTCTGGCCTGCTGGGTTTTCATTCTTCCAAGGTTGGAGCCAGGTAGGAAAAACAGTTAAGAGGAAAAAAGGCCTTATCTGATTGGTGAGTTATAATTTGGCACCAATGCTCTTTTTAGGGTACAGAATTTAAACGCCAATACTCTCTCTTCTGAAGCACTTTTATGGATTCTTCAAAGACTTCCCATAGGTAAGAATTTCCTCAAGATAGCAGCTGGACCCCTGCCCTGTGGTTTCTGGCAAGTTACCCCCATCTGTTGGGGGGCACCTCCAGGCAGTTCTCTTGGGTAGAGTCCATTACAAAATGACCCAGTTTGGTTCCTTCCATGGGGTCATCTGACCAAGGGGAACACCCTTGACTCACCAAATTCTAGAAGTACAGCTCATGACAACAAAACTCTCTACTCCATGGCTCTACAGCAACAAGCTAGAGACAGTCTCTCCTCTGCAGATTTTTTAGATGTTCTCTCACATTCCAGGGGACATAATAACAACTTCTCTGTGAGTGTCTCTTACAGATCCCCTTCCTTAGTTGCTTGGAAATGGTAGAAACACTCCCTTTCCCAGCCCTACCTCCCCACTGACAACTCTCTCCAAAGATACCCTCAATCCTAGAATCTTATATCACTTATTCTCACTTGGAGGTAGGCCAAAGACTAATGCCAGCAGAACAGAAGTCACAGTCTCAGTAGACCCGGCATAGGTGGTCCAATACTCTCTTTGGGATGCTGGAATATCTGGTTCTCAGAGGTGAGGCCTCTGCAAAAACTCTGAGAGCAAGAGTCCCATTTTAACAGTCGATAGGGATACATAAAAAGAAGGAAGAATAGGGGCACCTGGGTGGCTTAGTCAGTTAAGCATCCGACTTCAGCTCAGGTCATGATCTCACGGTCCATGGGTTCAAGCCCCACGTCGGGCTCTGTGCTGGCAGCTCAGAGCCTGGAGCCTGTTTCAGATTCTGTGTCTCCCTCTTTCTCTGACCCTCCCCTGTTCATGCTCTCTCTCTCTGTCTCAAAAATAAATAAATGTTAAAAAAATAAAAAAAAAAGAAGGAAGAATACATAAAGAGTGAAGCTGTTGTGGTTGGAATTTGTCCAATTTGCATTTCTTTAATTTTTTTTTTTCAATGTTTATTTATCTTTTTTGGGACAGAGAGAGACAGAGCATGAACGGGGGAGGGGCAGAGAGAGGGAGACACAGAATCAGAAACAGGCTCCAGGCTCTGAGCCATCAGCCCAGAGCCTGACGCGGGGCTCAAACTCAGGGACCGGGAGATCGTGACCTGACTGAAGTCGGACGCTTAACCGACTGTGCCACCCAGGCGCCCCAATTTCTTTAATATTTCAAAGTTATTTCTTCCAGCACCACACACACTCTTCTTCCTAAGAGTGTTTTTTTATTTTATTTTTTTATGTTTTAATGTTTATTTATTTTTGAGAGAGAGAGAGAGAGGGAGGGAGGGAGAAAGCATGAGTGAGGGAGGGGCAGAGACAGAGACACAAAAAACTGAAGCAGGCTCCAGGCTCCAAGCTGTCAACACAGAGCCCCACACAGGGCTCAAACCCACAAGCCCTGAGATCATGACCTGAGGGGAAGTCAGATACTTAAGGCTTAACTGCTTAACTGACTGAGGCACCCAGGCGCCCCTAGGTATTCATTTGTCTTATACTTGAGAGCAGGAGAAGTAGGTGAAAACAGGGTGAGCACATACCATTGCCAAGGCTGCTCACTGCACAAGAGCACCTGGATGAGGGAGCAACGGGTAAGTGAAACAGAACCCACCATGGCCACCAGCTTGGTTGGGCTGCATTATCCTTGAGAGGCATTTGTTTTATTTAATCCACAGAAAGGTGCCTCATGGGTTAACAGAGGCTTTTTGAAAGAAGCTACAAAAGCATAGGAGTAATCACAGGTACAAACAGAATTATAATGACTCTGGGATAGAAGAGAGAGTGTTACAATAGTAGTGTGAATTTTACTTTTATTCAACATGATGATGTGACCTAATAGAGAAAATCCAGGGGAAAAAAAAGAAACACTGATTGGGGAAGGTGAGGAGAAGGAGTGAGCAAAGACAGGGTCAAATAAGAAGGAATGAGTAGTATTGGAACTGAGTTAAAAAGTTAATTAGTTATAGTCAATTTAATGCAATTGGAGGAGATAAGCCCTCTAAAGCTATTTTCTCTCATTCTGAAATATTGTCTTGCCTTGGTCTGTTTTTTAAACATTTAAATATGCTACCGAAATGCTTTCAAGCCCCTTTACACTCACAGGATTCCAGACCCTACCCAGGGGGTTAGCAATGCAATCTGAATGTACCTCTCTCCCTCTCCTTTCCTATAATGTTTGACCTGCTGGGGTCAGCCAAAAGACTTGACTCAGGAGATGGTTCAGTAATGACTTCTATCTGTGCGTACATGAGTGGTAGATCATAGTTGTTTGCATCTCCCTTAGGTTAATACTCAGGAACATAAATCTTAGGAAGGGGGCTTCTGACGTAGCAATGGTAAACTACCATGGTTAGGTGTTTTCTAAGTGTTCTTAGATTGCTAAAAGAGGAGGGAGTGAGAAAAGGAAGGAGGAAGAGAAAAAGAAAGGGAAGGAAAAAAAGAGAAAAGAGTAGAGAGAGATATTATGGCATTTAGTCTCCTGAAAATTCTTAGCTACAGGGTTGTCTTCTCTTGGATATAACACAGAACAAATTATTATCCCAAGTGAACATAGAATTTTTTTGATTTTCATTGTATGTTTTAAAAATTGAGACATAACTGACATATAATAGTGTGTATGTTAAAGGCATACAATGTGTTGATGTGATACACTTATAGATTATGATTACCACTGTAGGGTTAGCTAACACCTCTATGAGGAACACCGAATTTAAAAATTCTAATCCATAAGAGAGCAAAAGAAAAACACTAAGGTTAATTCCCTTATATATTAGAGAGTAAAAGTAGCCCAGAAGATAGGTACATTGTCCCCCAAGATCTCACAGCATTTAGTGTTCCATATGTCCCATTATTTACAAAGTTATCCAGTGGCATCCCCACATTAACCACACCCCTCAGACATGAAAACATTGCTTTCTCGCTGCCTCAACTCTAGCATACCAGGGACATGCTTTTCTACAATAACTTTCATCCTACCCCATATGTACATGGGATCCCGACAGCTGAGGACAAAACCAGACAGCCTCTAAGCAGATTCATTCCTGATCGGCTCATCCTTAAAAATCTATTCCAGTTGTGGAGACCCAAATCAACTTTGAAGAAAGGAGGGATCTGCCCTGCATCTAGAAAAGTAGATGTTACTTTCAGTCCTAAACATAGATTCTCAGCACTGCAGGGACAAGAAATGTGAAGGGCTCAAGCTCCTTGCCTGATGCAAGAACTCCTCTGCAACACACCTGTCAAGTTCTTATCTGTTCATAGAAGGAGAATTGCTTGATAGAAGGGAAAGCACATTATAATTATTTTTTTAAATAAAAAAATTGGGTTTTTTTTAAGTTTGTCTATTTTGAGAGAGAGCGAGAACATGCACGTGTGTGCACATGCGAGCGGGGTGGGGGGGGGGGGAGAGAGAGAGAGAGAGAGAGAGAGAGAGAGAGAGAGAGAAAGAATCCCAAGCAGGCTCCACACTGTCAGTGCTGAGCCTAATGCTGGGTTCAATCTCACAACCGTGAGATCACGAGCTGAACGGAAACCAAGGGTCAGACACTTAACCGACTGAGCCACCCAGCCTTCCCTAAAAAAAATTGTTTTAAGTAAGCTCTACACCTGAATTGGGGCTTTAACTCACAATTCCAAGATCAACAATCGCGAGCTCCACTGACTGAGCCAGCCAGGCACCTCTAAAAGGAAAGCACACTACTATCGTGGAGAGATATTCTCAAATTTCCTCTTAAAAGGTTATGAGAAATACCACTCACTTTCTCCGACTCTCACCAACATTAGACATCAGACATTAGACATTATTGGATTATTTAATTTTGTCAAATGTGACTTGCAAAATCAAGTATATGTGAGTATTTGTATATCTACATCTATACAAAGTTGGTGTTTTTAATTTACATTATATTAGCAGGTTTACTGCTTATTAGTATTTCTTTTCAATTTTTTTCTCTTTATTTTTTATACATTAGATATATAAACCCTTTAATCTGCTATATATATTTTGCATATTTTTATATTTGCCTTTTAATTTTTTTCAGGACCTGTTTTGCCATGTAGACATTTTAAGTTTTCATGTGGTCAAATCTGTAGCTCTCTTCTTATAGGACTTGTTGGTTTTATGCTATGTTTAGAAAGGTCCTTTCCTAGCTCCCCGTGGTAAAAATACTCATCCTTCTGAGTTGTTATTGACGTTGTGTAAATCTTTCATTCATGGAAAATTTACTTACCACAGTAAAGGGTGAATATAGGGATCAACCTTTTTTCTTTTCAAATATTCAAAAAGAGCTCTTAAATACCCCTTCTTCAATCTAAATGACTGAATGAATAAGTGAGAAATAGTATTAGCAATTTGTCAGATGGTCTCATTTTTTACCTTTGCTCTGGATCCAGGGCACAGAAGAGATTGAGAGGTTACACCCCTCCCTTATTTTTGTTGTATCTTCCCTGAATCCAAATAATAATTAGCTAGCAAAACAGCCTAATGGGAAAAATAGCCTCTCTTTAGAGACCTGTAATACTTTCTCAAGTATGTGCTAACAAAGGTCTTATCCTAATTTTCTTAAGGAGAAGCTCTTCCCATTCTGAATTCCAAACCAATGATGTGATCTTTGGCAGTCTGCTCTGGAAGAAATAAAGTAGCATTCCATTCCTGTCTGTGTTTAGTAGAGGGTCTATGGGGTGTGGGTGGATGAGGGCAATACAAAAGAAGGCACAGATAATAATTATATTTTCTTTTCCATTCCTGCAGATTTCAGGTGCTCTTCTAAGATAGCTGAAAATTCACAGAAACCTTTTGTCCACATGTCCCAAAATACTCAATCTTACTGTAACCACTCTTGCGTTTACACATACTAAAATGCTTGTAAACAGCATGGATTAATTCAAATTCCAGGGAAAACAGTGAAGCTAATTTGTGACAAGAAAAAAGAGATATTGAAAGAAAAAAAGAGATATTTGAACTAAAAGCATAGTCAATGGTAATTTACAAACTAAAGATAATTTTATGTCAATACTCAATTTGGGAAAAGCAACTCTCATAGGAATTTCCCTTCTCTCCCCCAATATACAAATAGCCAGACTGTTCGTATGGACTCCACTCTTTACTGTAAATGGAAGACCTTACACTTTACATCTTAAAATAGATAAGATGCTCTGTAAAAGGAAATCTATCTCATACCAAAGAGTCCCTTTTACTTATGAAAACAGGTATTTATATTTTATACTTAACTGTATGGAACCTAAGTATTTATGAGGTTAAAAAAAAAAAATGTATGCCACTCAGCTTTGTTGGAATTGATCTGCCATTGATTTTTGACCTCAGACTCAAAGTTCCAAAATTCTAATCCACTTGAAAAAAAATGTTAAAACATCAATGCAGCTTTTACCTTTGTAGGCAGATTACTTTGTCTTTTGTTGCATTGAAAAACTGAAGCCCTTGTGTTCCTTCATACACAGAAAAAAAAAATGACTATCTCAAAAAATGATGGTGAATACGTACACTTTGACAGATTTTATTAGGCATGGGTCTTTTAGCCATGATTATATATCTCTAAAATGGCCGCTCCTATTTGATCTAAGTAGTTAAATTCTTAACAAGTTTGGGCCCCAAAATTTGCAAAAAAGAAAAATACCAGAAGACATCTGATAATGGGAGTAGGAGAGAAGTAAGTTAAGGCTTAGATATTGGAAAGAGCAGTTTTGGTAAAACAGACAGAAACAAACAAAAAAATGTTTAAAGTTAGCAAGCATCTAGTTAACCACAACTAGGGAGCATGAGGTGCTGAATGAAAAGAATGGTTTGGGAGGTGCCTGGCTGGCTGGCTCAGTCAGTTAAATGTCTGGCTCTTGATTTTGGGTCAGGTCATAATCCCACAGTTTGTGGGATTGAGCCTGGGTCAGGCTCTGCGACGACAGTGTGGAGCATGCTTGGGATTCTTTCTCCCCCTCCTTCTCTGTCCCTCCCCTACTTGTTCTCTCTCTCTCTCTCAAAACAAACTTTAAAGAAAAGAAAAGAAAAGAAAAGAAAAGAAAAGAAAAGAAAAGAAAAGAAAAGAAAAGAAAAGAAAAGAAAAGAAAAGAAAAGAAAAGAAAAGAAAAGAAAAAAGAAAACAAAACAAAAGAAAAGAAAAAAAGAACAGAACTGTTTGGTCTGTAACTAAAAGTCAGCTAGACTTGCCAGCATCTGAAAATAGATTCCAAGGGAAAGAATGAATACCCCTTTTTTTCAGGAGTTACTGTGTATTCCAAATATTACTTGTGGTAGGCATAATAATTGCCCCCAAAGATCTCCAAGTCCTACTCCCTGGGACTTGTGAATATGTTACTTTCCATGGCAAAAGAAACTTCCAGAATGTGATTAAATTGAGGATCTTGAGATGTTGAGATTATCCTGGATTAACTGGGTAGACCCAACATAATCTCAAGTGTCCTTACAAGAAGGGCGCTGGACTATCCAAGTGAGGGCAGAAAATGTGATGAGGGAAGCAGAGAGAGCCAGAGATCTGAAGATGTGACATAGATAGCTACAAAGAAGGAGGAAGGGGCTACAGAGCCAAGGAATGCAGGCAGAAATTGGAAAAGGCAATGAAATGGATTCTCCCTCACCTTTGAACCTCCAGAGGACATACAATCTTGCCAATATCTTGATTTCAGCTCAATGAAACTGATTTTGGGCTTCTGACCTCCAGAACTGTGAGAGAATGAATTTATGCTGTTTTAAGCCACAAATTTGGGATCATTTGTAAAAGCAGCAGTAGGACACTAACACATTAGTGTAGCCCAAACCAAGTGTAAAATGCATAAATTTTCATTCATTTATAAAGGAGATGTCCATATATATGTGCCTCTTTCTCTGTGTAAGTTTTGCTAACAACGTTCTGGACAGGTGAATGCTCAGGGCTTGCAGCGTGGAGTAAGTGAGGAGTAAGTGAGGGCATGAGGGATATATTTGCAGCATCAGAGATCCAAGGTAAAGGGATCAGGGTTACCATGGTGTATCACTCTCCCAGCAGTGAAGATTTCAAAGCGAAGGAGACCATATCCAGCCGACAGCTTGGTGAAAACTCTAATCCCTGACACTCGTTGTTACGTTTTTTCTTTCCTGACCAAACAACAGCAAAAGATTTAAACAGATTTGCTCTACTTACAAATGTCTCTAGAAATACATATGGCATGATTTTAAAATGTGCCTGGGGGTGGTTTTTTGGGCTGCAAAACCATCACAATTAGTCTTGCTCCCATTTCCTAGTGAGATGGCCTGCTAGGGATCCCCCAGGGAGGCCTGGCAGACAGCAGAGTGTTAACACTCAGTGACGGCCAGTACCTCCCCCTACACCCCAATCCTCCATCCTCACCTCCCCATCCTCCCATCCCTTCAACCCATCAAGCCCAGTTCAGCTCCAGGGCCTCTGGAGGAAAGCAGGACGGTAGCTGCCTGGGGCTCTGGGAAAGGAGATGGCTTACCCACCCATGTCCCGGGCAGACTGCCCCAGAGTGCAGGCATCAAGGGTCACCTGAGCTCTCACTGCTCTTTCCTCCACATGCTAATCCTTCCTGCCCACTGAAGTCACACAGGCCTCTGGGTGGCCAGCTCCTGGCATCCCCATCTCAGCTGCGTGGAATCCGCAGAAGCTGTTGCTCTACTAAGGTGCATGCGTGCCCCAGGGCAGCATCGTTTACCCTGTGCCTGGTGCTTCCCTTCTCTTCTTGGCCACACAGAATGCTCCAAGACTTGCTTTAGTGGACTTTTATATTTTATACAGCTATGGTGACTTCAGAAGCACAAAGGCCGACTGTTTTCAAAGGGGGTCCTGAGGCTAGGCTGCTTAGCCTCAACTTTTGCTATGTAGCCTTGAGCAAATTTCTAATCACCTGAGGGTCTCGCCTTCTTCATTAGTAAAAAGAGGACCAACGGCTACTACTATTAGAATCTAATTCATTCTAACTCATGTGATTGCTGTGAGGTTCTTAGCCTGGAATACTTTAAGGGCTCAATTAATGTTAGCTGCTATCATTATCATCATTGCTATTGTTGTTACAGCTTTCCTGAGATTTAATTTATGCATTCAGTAGTAATGTATTCAATTCTCACTTATGCATGGACAATAGGAACATGTACAGGAATAAGTTCCCTTTGCAGCCCAAGAAGAACTCACATCTAGAGAGAGAAACATACATAAATACATGATGACAGGCTGGCCATACCACCATCATAGAAATACGGTTAAGGAAGACTAGTTAACCTACAAATGACTTGCAGTTCTTTGATCCAAATGTTGAGGTCACAATTGCAAATTGGGGCCCCAGTGGGGTCCACATATTATGTGTGCTCTACTCTACTCAGCAGCTTTAAAAGATTACTTATTGAAAAAGATTGCAAACATACAGAAAAATACCATTAATAGTTCAATAAGCACACATATACCCAGGATTTAGATTAAATCACTGTTAGCATATGTGTGTGTGTGTGTGTGTGTGTGTGCGTGTGTGTGTGTGTGTGTGTGTGTGTGTGTGTGGAGAGAGAGAGAGAGAAGGGAATTTTAATTACAGACATTCCTACCTAAGTATCTCAGCATGCATCTCTAAAAAAATTTAAGAACTTCCCTATATATTCACACCACCATTATCACACCCAAGTAAGTTAACTAGAAACTCAGTATCATCTAATACACAGTCCATACCCAAATTTCCACAACTGTCCCCAAGATGTCTATTATAATTTTTATGTTTATTACTGATTTTTCAAACCAGGCTCCGAAAACACTCATTGCACTTGATCGTCAGATTTGCCAAGTGTCTTCTAATCTTTCCCGTCTACAACCTTCCCACAGCCCTGGTCTTTTTTTTTTTTTTTTTTTTTTTTTAATGACTTTGACATATTGAAGAAACAGGATGGTGTATCTTATAGAATGACTCCTATTCTGGATATGTTTAAAGGCTTCCTTGTAGCACGCTCAATGTTTTTAAAAAATATGTTTTTGAATTAGTAGCCTACATTTAGAATTCAGGCAATTTTGAGTAAAATACTGGCTTTCTGGCTTCTTTTGAAAAACATCAAAAGATATGACAGCGCTAGGCCAGTGTTGTTGGCCGGTTACAATTTGCGGCACTGTGTATGAGTGGCTGCCTTTGCAAAAGCACCCATGTTGTCTTCAAATTAATGCCCAGCACACGTCTTCCATCGGTGCAGCACCTAAAGTCACTTTAGTTTATGACTGCATTAGTTAAGGTTCTCCAGAGAAACAGAACCAATAGGATACATAAAAGGAGATTTATTTTAAGGAATTGGCTGGCTCATGGCATTGTAGAGGCTGGCAAGTCTGAAATCCGTAACTTAGGCAGGATTTCAATGCTACAGTCTTGCCAAATTCCTTCTTCTCTGGGAAACCACAGTTTTTGCTTTTAAAGCTTTCAGTTGACTGGATGAAGCCACTCATATTATGGAGAGTAGTCTCCTTTACCTAAAGTCAATTGATTATAAATGTCAATTGCAGCTACAACATACCTTCACAGTAATATCTATCTAGGCTTTGACCAAACAACTAACTGGGCACCATGGTCTAGTCAAGTTGAAACCTATAATTAACTATCATAATAACTGATCTAAAACCAAACATAGGAATGTTGGTTTTTACTTAGCTATCTTGTCTCAAAGGCCTTCTCCTCCTTCATATTAGTTTTCCATTGCTATGTGGAATGGAAAGTTTAAGCTCCAAACCTAGTGGCAATAAACAACAAACCTAAAACAATAAAATTTATTATCCCACAATTTCCGCAGGTCAGAAGTCTTCCGCAGGTCTAGCCAGGGTGTGGCTAGATTCTCTTCTCAAGGTCTCACCTTGCTGAAATCAAGGTGTGGGGTGAAACTGCATTTTTACCCAGAGCTTTGGGTTCTTTCCCAAGCTATCTGTGTTTTGGCAGAATTCATTCCTTATGGTTGTAGGCTGAGATCTGTCAGCTGGGAACCACATTCAGCTCTTAGAAGTCACCCACATTCTTTACCACATGGCTCCCTCCATTCTCAGATCAGCCAAAACTCATCAAATCTGAATCCTGCTTCAAATCTCTCGTTTCTTCTTCTGCAACCAGCTGGGGAAAACAAACAAACTGCTTTTAAAAGGTTCACATAGGGGTGCCTCGGTGGCTCAGTCAATTAAGCATGACTTCGGCCTGGGTCATGATCTCACCGTTTCCAAGTTCGAGCCCTGCTTCAGGCTCCGTGCTGACATCAGGGCCTGGAGCCAGTTTCAGATTCTATGTCTCCCTCTTTCTCTGCCCCTCCCCCACCTCAAAAATAAACATTAAACATTAAAAAAATTTAAAACAAATAAATTAAATGTTTACGTAATTAGGTCAGGCCCACCAAATAATTTCCCTTAAAGCCAGCTGCACCATATAATATACTCTAACACAGGAGTAAACCCACCATAGTTATAGTCCCACATATTTGTTACACAGGAAATCTACATGGAAGGGGAAGATGCAGAGTCTTGGGACCCATGTTAGAAACTGCCTACCCCATGCTTCTTCAAGTTATTTGCAAAATTTCTTATTCTCTATAGTCACAGAAAGAACAGAATTACGGTGAGATGCTCAAAAATCAACTGGTGAGCAAAAACAATTTCCTAATTAGTACAAGAAGATAGCTAGTAGTTGAGCCATGCCTTTCTATACAGGATCAGGAGTACTTTTAAATAGAGCCTTGCTAAATTATGCATTCTCATAAAGTGTCAAGGGGATCTCCCTTTGTTTCTTTCCACAAACCCTGTCTTCAGAGTAAGAGTTTACTCATCTCTTCCCATTCTGAGCTTTATTGGTAGCTTCTTGTAAAACCAGTCTCAGCTGCACCCAGCCAAGCAAGCATGAAAGGCCTATGAAAGCAAAACCAGAAACCAAACAAAGAGCTGCACAGACGCTTTGGCATCACGCTTTTAAAATGATCACACAAGGGGGAAGAGGGAAAAGATCCCAAAGGGGGGTCCACCAATGCATGCATTGATCTCAGAGGGGCTTCTGGGGGGGATTCCAGTTTCTTACACTCAGATGCTATTTGGTGTATAGGAAAAGCAGAAGGAAAAGGGAAAGAGGCAACCTTGAAGAATGGATGCAAAACCCAATTCCAGAGAACTGATGACTGGGCCACAAAATATGCGGTCACACTTATAGGCTTTATCTTTTCATAACTCTTTCCTGTGTGTTTTCCAGATCATTTTATAAAGACAAGTCATGCATGTGTCTGCCAAAACAAACAAACAAACAAACAAACCAAAACACAACAGCAGCAGCAGCAGCAGCAGCAATAACACACATTGGTCAAATTTCTATTATGCATTGAGCTCTGCAATAGTTACACTGACAGCCCTTGCCCCAGAATATTTCCCCAGAAACCTTTACAGGAAAGTCTTAAAAAGAAAAAGAGGATGCTTTCCATACCCATTTTTCCATGGATCCAATGTATAATCCTATGCAACAGAGAGGAACCCAAAGCATAAAAAATATTTCATGAGTGTTGCTAACACGTCTTTTGAGCCTGTTTTACAAAACATTGCACTTGAGCATAGACTCAGTGGTCTCCCGAAATGAACTGCTGGAAGTCCCCTTGGGAGAGCTTTTCCTCAGTGAGGAGCCATAAATGACACCTCACTTGAAGTGACTGTGATCAGAAGAGTTTATAAGGAACTGAAATATTCTCATGAATTTTAATGTTTAACTTAAGCATTTCTTCTCCAAATGAAATCTAAACAGAAACCCTTGCCAGATACCTCTGGTAGCCAGGAGAACGAATAACACAACCTCCTGCCAAGTGTTTCAGATAAAAAGAGATTGAGAACAATGATGTAGCTCTCAAGAGAGTTTTTAGGTCATAGATTCCCCCATCCCAACTTTCTGGGGAGCTTTATATGTTATATATCTCGGATGTTTCTTATTATATTTATTTAATGATACAGGGTGGGGGGCGAGGGTGACAAAGCAACCTAAAAAGAAAGACGAGCATAACATGATGAGGGAGAATGTTGGGAATACAGCCAAGGCAGAGGCTGGGGGGAGTCACCAAAAGCAGTAGTCATTCATCATTCCTAACCTCAGAAATCCCTGAGTAAGGGTCTGGAAAGAGAGGCTGTGACTTGTTTGGATGTCACAGTTCAGAGTCACTGGATGGAAACAACTTCCTTGCCTCATCTGTAAATTAAAGCTCCTTTCATAATCCAGACTTTATTTCAAGGAAAGGTAAGAATGATCATATTATAAAACACAACTCTTCTTGACAACATAAATTGCAGTTCCCAGAAGTTTCCTTCATGTGTTCCAATATTATAATTCCCACTATTTACCACAATCACATGTAGTCCCCCAGAGATGTCTAGAAGATGGGCTATTTCAATCAACACCTCCTACAGAGTAAATAACTTCTTAGATCACAGCTTTCATCCATCCAGCGTTTCCTTCTTTCCAGTACTCTCTCCTCTCCCTCTTGACTAAGGAAAACTAGATTCTTTTCTCTGACTTAGCATTAGTTTTGCATAGGTGCTCACTTCTTTCTTCCTTCATGACAGCTCCATACCCAATACGATGCCTTTTATGAGGGCATTTGTCTTTGACTGAAAGATGAAAGTGTGTCTATGGTGTTGGGTTAGAGATTAATAAGGTAAAGTTTCGGAATCCCACCTGAAGTTTTGAACAAAGTAATCCATTTTGGGGAGGAGGGGTGTTTTACATTGTAAAATGTTTAGCAGCATCCCTGGCCTCTATGTTAGTTGCCAGTAGGACACCCCTCCCCCGCTTGATAACCAAAACTATCTCCAATTGTTAAATGTCTCCTGAGGAGCAAAATTGTCCCTGCGTGAGAAGCATTAGACTAGGGGAATTAGAATAGAAATGTAAAACAGAGTCCCTTTGCTTTGGTAGTTCAAAATCTTAGAGAGACATAGCATGCTAGGTATAGAAGCATCCCTAGAAATGATCTTGATCATCTCTTCTTTTTGTGTGTGTGAATAAACTATGTGAGGCACAGAGACACTGAATGACTTGCTCAGTCAGTTGTACAACAGGAACATTCCAGAAAAAAAAAAGCAGCATATAGTCAAGCCTAAATTGTATTTGTGTAGACTGAACACATTATGAAAACCTGAAGAAGGGCAAGAGAATAATGTTGATTGGCAGTGGCGTGGAGAAGGTAGGACTGAGCCTCAAACAAGGAGCCCTTGAAAAGTGAAGCAGGCAGGAAGAAGAGGGAAGGGCATGCTAGGTATGCCTGTGCATGACCATAGCATGAGCAACGACTCCAAGCTAAGAGTAGAGCACGGAATATTAGAGGAACAAGACAGAGAGCACCCTAGAATGGTGAGATGAGGTTGGAGAGGTTGAGTGGGTCCAAATTCTGGAGGCTTCTGATTTCCTGGCTTAAGTCCCAGGTCTGGCCCAGAGCCCTCAAAAAAAAAAAAAAAAAAAAAAAAGACTTCTGACATCCTCTGGGGGAAGGCAGAAAAATGGAAATACACAAAATGGGAGTCAAGAGATCTGGGTTCTAGTCTTGGCAATTCACTACCAGCCCAATGACTTGGACAAGTCCCTTTACTTCCCTAGATCTGTATCTGTAAAATGAGGGGTAGAACTGGATAATTCCAGAGGCCATTTCCAGCTCTCACATTGTAAGATTCAGTGAACACTCACCCCAAAAAATCCCCCCATAAGATGAGATACAGCTGCTCTCACACTACTGGCTAAAGAGCTGTTTGTCACTTGCCCTCACATGTCTCAGCAGGTCCCCTAGGACAGCCATGAGGTGAGAGGGATGTAACTTCTGGACCAACTGTACGACACATCCACATGTGAATAGCTTGACTATAAGGAAATATGCTGAAGCCCCAAATGCTCCTGATTAGTTGCAGTTTTTCTGCTCCAGAATAAGGCCTGCCATTTCCAGCCCTGATTTTTGCTAAACACATGATTTCACAGTTGACTGGGTCCAGAAAAAAAAAAAAATGCACAACAGCTGACGAACAAGTGAACAGAGAACAAGTCCTCTAACATGACATTATCATATCACTTAGTGGATTACAATAGAGCCAGTAGAAGGGGTTAGTATTTTTTGGCATGGACAAGGGCAAACAAGGACAGAATGTAACAAATTTAAAACTTCTTTTCAATGGGGGACACCATGGACAAGGTTAAAGGACAGCTAAAAAAGTGGAGAAAGATATTTGCAATGTCTAAAACCAATGAGGGATTAATAAGTAGAATATATAGGAAATTTCTGAAGGTCAGTAAACAATCCCAATAGAAAAATCAACAAAAGCTATGTACAGGCAATTTCGAAAAGATAAAACCCCAAAAGCTAATAAGCATGAGATGTTCAAAATAAGGGATAATCGGGAAATGGAAAATTGAAGGAATGATGAGATGCTACTTTTCGCCTATGAGGCTAGTTAAAATAAAAAAGCTGGATAATGTCATATGTTGGCAGAAATGTAGGAACTTCCATGTACTGCTGTTGAAAGTGTAAACTGCTACAGGTAGTATGGAGAGCAATCTGGCAGATGATCAAAGTGCATCAACACCTATGACCTTCTCTGGGTAAACATCTGTCTTAGTTTCTTAGGGCTGCCTTTGCAAAGTACCTTAAACTTGAGGCTTGAAGCAACAGAAATGTATTCTCTCACAGTTCTGGAGTTCAGGAGTGTGACATCAAAACATCAGCAGCGCCTCACTCCTTCAGACACTACAGGGAAAACCCTTCCTTGTCCCTTTCAGAGTCAGGCAGCTCCACGTGTTCCTCGGCTGCATAATTCCAGTCTCTGCTTCTGTCTTTATGTGGGTTTCTCCTTTTTTTCTGTGTCTTTCCTTCTTCTGTCTCTTCTAAAGATACCAGTCATTAGATGTAAAGCTCACCCTGATACAGTATGACCTCATCTTAACTTGATCACATGCAAAGACTCTATTTCCAAATACAGTCACATTCACAGGTTCCAGGTGGATATGACTTTGGAGGGGGGACATTATTCAACCCAGTACAGTTCACTCTCTGGGCCCCCCAAATATATGTCCTTCCCACATACAAAGTATATTCAACATCCCAATCCCAACATCCCTCCAGATTTTAACCAATTCCAGTGTCAACTCTAAGTTCAAAATCTCATCTAAGTATCATTGACTCAAAAAGTTCCAAATCTCATCATCTAAATCATCTGAATCAGATATGAGTAAAACTGGAAGTATGGTCCATCATGGGGCAAAATTCCTCTCCATCTGTGGATCTGTGAAACTAGAAAACAGGTTATCTGCTTCTAAAATACAATGTTGGACAGTTATAGGATAGACATTCCCACTCCAAAAGGGGAAAAAATGAAAGGAATAAAGGGGCCACTGGTCCCAAGAAAGTCAAAACAGGGAAAATTTCATTTTCAATTTCAAGGCCTGAGAATAGTTGTCCATGACTCAATGCACCCTCTGGGCCTATGGCAGCCCTGTCCACTGGGCCTATAATAGTCCCCCCAAACCCTCAGGTCCATGGTGGCCTGTCCTTTGGGCCTACAACGGCACCTCGGATCATCCTTTTTCTTGAAGAGTTGCAAATGTTTGTAGTCAGGTAGTTCTATCAGCCAATTTCCTATATGTCTTATGGAATTATGGAAGTCTGATAGCCTTTCTCTCATTTCATCCTGTCTCTGTTCTTTTCAGTCCAAGATGTTGTGTTTCTCTGATATAACATCCTCCAAAGCTTTGTGGGTCTCCTGTGCATGTCACATGGGTCCATGCCATTAGACAAGAGGGTTCTTGTCTGTAAAGAAAGACAGATCTTTCCTGCATTATGCTATCCCGATCCCTAGCTTCTGTAGAGATAGCTGAGAGATCCATGGGCCACGTGGCTAATTTGTTGGGCGAAAGTTGTGCAGCCACACCTTCAGCCTTCTTTCAAGAGCACACTTTCTAACAGTGAATTTTCTTTTTTTTTTTTTCAATATATGAAATTCATTGTCAAAATGGTTTCCATACAACACCCAGTGCTCATCCCAAAAGGTGCCCTCCTCAATACCCATCACCCACCCTCTCCTCCCTCCCACCCCCCATCAACCCTCAGTTTGTTCTCAGTTTTTAAGAGTCTCTTATGCTTTGGCTCTCTCCCCCTCTAACCTCTTTTTTTTTTTTCCTTCCCCTCCCCCATGGGTTTCTGTTAAGTTTCTCAGGATCCACATAAGAGTGAAAACATATGGTATCTGTCTTTCTCTGTATGGCTTATTTCACTTAGCATCACACTCTCCAGTTCCATCCACGTTGCTACAAAGGGCCATATTTCATTCTTTCTCATTGCCCTGTAGTACTCCATTGTGTATATAAACCACAATTTCTTTATCCATTCATCAGTTGATGGACATTTAGGCTCTTTCCATAGTTTGGCTATTGTTGAGAGTGCTGCTATAAACATTGGGGTACAAGTGTCCCTATGCATCAGTGCTCCTGTATCCCTTGGGTAAATTCCTAGCAGTGCTATGGCTGGGTCATAGGGTAGATCTATTTTTAATTTTCTGAGGAACCTCCACACTGTTTTCCAGAGTGGCTGCACCAATTTGCATTCCCACCAACAGCGCAAGAGGGTTCCGGTTTCTCCACATCCTCTCCAGCATCTATAGTCTTCTGATTTGTTCACTTTGGCCACCAACAGTGAATTTTCTAATTTTAGCTTCCTTTGTAGACCGGGTAGACTGAATCTCCCCAACAAGGTGCTGGTTCCTTTTTAATAGTCCCTTCCTCAGTTCATCTTTCTTCTCACATTTTACCATAAGCAGCAAGGAGAAACCAGGCTGTACCTTCAACACCTTGCTTACAAATCTCCTCAGTTAGGGGCGCTTGGGAGGCTCAGTCAGTTAAGTGGCTGGTTTTGGCTCAGGTCATGATCTTGCTGTTCATGAGTTTGAGCCCCACATTGGGCTCTGTGCTGACAGCTCAGAGCCTGGAGCCTATTTCAGATTCTGTGTCTCCCTCTCTCTCTGCTCCTCCCCGACTCATGTTCTGTTTCTCTCTCAAAAATAAATAAATATTAAATTTTTTTCTTTAAAAAAAAGAAATATCCTCAAATATTCAAGCTCATAGCATATGAATTCTGCCTTCTTTCCCTCTTTTTTTTTTCCAGCTCTGTCCTTTATATTTCCTTGGTATTCACTAATGAAAATACGTGAAGGTTAAACCATAGCAGCAACCTTCATTACCCATCTTCACATTCCTCAGAGATTTCTTCACTTAGCCCCTCACTGTTCTTTCCTTCACTCTCACTGCTACTGTCTTCTTCACTACCTTTATCATCTTTCTCAAGATTTTGAGATTCCTTCATCAGCAACATTTCTTCAATAAATGAGAAAAACTCCTTGGCCTCAGGATTTTCTCATTCATAGATTAGAGTCATCTGACATCATTTTTGCCAAATGGTAGTCTTGGCTCATTTCTGCTCTCAGAAATTCTGTCATTAACTCTAATGGGGCATGAGTATCTTTATTAGGGTTTACTGTCTTCATCATTATCTTCATTGTTGGTATCATCTTCACCATCATCATCTGTCGATTCAGACAACTTATCATCAATATCCTGAAGGCAATGTTCATTATTTTTCTCCTGCTCTGAAAGGACTGCATTTTTGCCCACTTGACCTGTGCCCTCTTATAAGAAGGAAGATGACCATAGCTTACTTAGACTGTAGATTTGTGTCTGTATTTTATTTTCAACAGTCTTTGAAGATACTCTATTTTCAATATTCTTTAAAGAGGCTGGACTTTCAATAATTTTTGAAGAGACTTCCTTCTTTTCTGAGAATCTCCTAGCTACATTTAGGGAGACTTGTGTTGGTGAGGTACAAAGTTTGCTTGCCAATCTTGGTCTGCGTCTAAGGAGGCATTTATCTGACATTGCTTCATTTGGTTCAAGCAACAATTTTTCCTTTGGATCTAACACTAGCAATCTGCCATTCTGTCTATATTTTGGTACCTTTCTGCATGCCACCTCAGCAGCTATGGAGCCCTAGAGCCTGAACCTGCTCATGGTTCTTTCACACTGCCTGTCCACAGAGCAGACACAGAAGGCCAGCCCAGCTCACATTTGGTACCAAGTTTAGAGCAGGGAGCTGAGACACAGCATTATCATGGACACCTTTTTTTTCCTTTAATATTTATTTAGTTTTGAGAGAGTGCAAGGAGGAAAGGGGCAGAGATAGGGGAACAGAGGATCTGAACAGGGATCTGCACTGACAGGCTGACAGCTGCAAGCCCAATGTGGGGCTTGAACTCATGAACTGCAAGGTCATAGAGAAAGAATAAGCAGGGGAGGGGCAAAGAGGGAGGGAGAAAGAGAATCCCAAGCAAGCTCCATGCTCAGTACAGAGCCCGGCAGAGGGCTCAGTCTCACAAACTGTGAGATCATGAGTTGGACACTCAACCAACTGAACCACCTAGGTGCCCCCAAATTCTGCTTTCCACACAACAAAGAAAACACAATTCGGCCAAGTTTTCTACCACTATGTAACAGGGATAACCTTTGCTCCCATTTCCAATACATGTTCCTCATTTCCTTCTGAGCTCTTGCCAGAAGTACTTTTAATGTCCATTTTCCTATATGTATTCACTAAGACCACAGGCACTTTCTCCTCTGTGTTGTTCCCATCTTTGTGAGTTTCTCATCAGAATCTAGACTTTGATTATAATGTGCCTCAAAATTCTTTTAGCCTCTGCCCATTACCCAATCCCACAGCCATTCCCACAATTTTAGGTATTTGTTACAGTAGCATCCTAATTCCAGGTAGCAAATTCTGTGCTAGTTTCTAAGGGACACCTTAAAAAGTAACACTACATTGCTGACTTAGAACAAGGAAATTTATTCTCCTATAGTTTTGAAGGCCAGAAGTCTGAAATCAAGACTGTGCTCCTCCTCTGAAGGAGGGGGAGAATATTTCCCTGTCTCTTCTAGGTTCTGGTAGCTCCAGGTATTCCTTGGCTGTGGGTGCATAACTCCAAGATCTGCCTCTGTCTTTTCATTGCCTTCTCCTCTTTGTCAGTATCTTCCCTTCTATCTCTTATAAGGACAATTTTCATTGGATTTAGGGCATGCCCACCTGTATAATGCAGGATGATCTTATCTCGAGATCTTTAATAATTATATTTACAAAGACCATTTTTCCAAATAATTTCATATTCACAGGTTCTGAGGGCTAGGATATGGATGTACCTTTTGGGGGGCCACCATTCAACTGACTACACATCCCAGAAATATTCTCACCTAGATTCATGTGGGTCTAAACCAGAGATATTCACTGCAGCATTGTTTGTGGTGGTCGGGAGATGGATGCCCACCACTAGGACAGCATGTAGGTATAATATGGTGGATGCCCACTGACTGCCCACGTGCACCCTACATTTCCCAGACTCAACAAAGTTGGTTAGGGCCATATAATGGTTTTGGTCAATGTGTTGTGAGTGGCAGTGACATGTGTTACTTCTAATCTGAGGAACATAATAGTGGGTATGAATTTTCCATGCTCTCTCCTTCCCTGACTCAACAACCCTGTAAGAAATGTTGCCAGCGCCATAGCTATGAAATACAAGTGGTGCAGATCCCTGAATCACAGCTTGAAAAGGCTGCCTGGAAGAATGGCCAGACCTACAGAGGATTCTGCATGAATGAAAAAATACACTTTTATGTGTTAAGCTACTGTGATTGATTTGGGGGTTGTTACATGAGCATAGCACCGCCTACTTTGAATAATGTGTAAGCCATGAAATACTACCATTTGTTAGGAGCAACAGATCAGAAATACATAGCCTCACAGATAGATCTTAAAAACACAATGCTTAATGAGAAATCAAAAGAGAAAATGAGATATAGAACATAATATCACTTACAAATTTTAAAATAAAGGCAAACAAATAAAATACCCATTTCACAAGAGCACATCTAAATTTTTAAAAATACAATTAAAATGGAGGTGGGGGAGAGGAATGAGAATGGGGTGAAAAGGAAATCAATCCTTCTATCAAATAAGGGACTTGCCAGTTCTAATTAAAATAATATTCCAAGATCTGAGGAAGATGATTAACCAGACAGAGAGTCTCCTCCTCAGGGCTAAGACAGAAGCTGGGGTGTTCTGGCCTAAGGTGATGCCCCAGAAAAAAGACAGAAGAGTAGCTTGGGATCTGCTGAGAGTTTAAGCGGTGAGGATGAAAAAGAAAAGAGCCAGCAAAGGAGCCTGGGGAAGAGGAAGACTTAGAAAAGTTGAGAAAGTAAATAGCCTAGATGAAGTGTAACAGGATCCTAACAAATAATGTGGCTAAGGGAGTGAAAATGAAGGTGTGGATAAAGGTATTGGACTCAATAAAACACAATTAAATCCAACACCTTTACCAAGTCCTACAACTCCACCATGACATGGCTCTCTTCATCTCTCCTTGACCCACTACTCTCCATACAGTGGTCTCTCACTTTTACAAAGTCTCAGGGGCCAGACACTTGCAGTTCCCTTTATCTCAAACAATTACCTCGCCGTTCCCACCCCCATCTTTCCATGGCTTTTCATTCAAGTAGGTGCTCTGAGAGGTTCTTTCTGACCACACTTCCTAAACTGGCCTTCCCATCACTCTCTTTCCCATTCATTTACTTTCTTCATAGCCTGCTTATTGTCTGAAAGTAGAATGATCTCTTCACTATCATCTCTCTCCACACAAAACCTCAAACTCCATAAAAGCAGGATCCTGTCTGGCTTAATCCTTACTGTATGCAGAGTGGTTGGAACATTGGATGGCACATGGTAGGTGACTCTGATAAGTTCAGCCCAACTGATGGGGTGCACAGAGCTGCTAATAACAAGTGAGACAGGAATAGTGAGAAAGGGAGAATGTTTTGAGAAATAGACAATGAGTTCAGTTTTGTCAATGTTGAATTTTGAGGGAGCCTGTGACATATCCAGGTGTAGCTTTCCAATAGGTCATGAGTCAAAAACTAGGAGAGACCAATAGATTTGAGAGCTGTTGGCAGTCACAGTTGAAATTGTAGGGGAAGAAAAAAACTTTTCACTCTACCCTCTTAGGTTCATTGACTGGAGTCCTTAGAATCAGACTGACAAAAGACAGATGAAAGGAGAAGAGACATACAAATTTCATTTGATGTTAATTTTTATGTAACATGAGGGCCTTCTTAGAAAAGATGTGAAGAACCAAAGAAATGGATAGGCCTGAGAGCTTATACATCAATTTTAACAAAGAATGATGAATTATAGAGATGTAACAAGACAAAGGAAAAGGTTTTGGGGGCTTCTGGGGATTGCAAAGAACGGGGAAGTAAATATATAAAGGAAAGTAATGGAAGACAAAGGTTATCTTATTTGGTTTTTTGTGCTGATTTTTCATCTTCTTCATGGCCATAAAACTTCCCCAGGAGAAGGGATTTATGGCAGTCCTTATTTCTCAGGCGTTTCTGCTTTTAGACAGATAAACGAAGCTTTAGAAAGATTCATTTCTATATCCGTTGAATCTCAAATGTCTTTAGCTCAAAATAATTTTTATGCCAAATCGGCATATTTTGGGGTGGTATATTCTGATTCCCTTCAAAACCATGAGGAGAGATTAGGTAGTAGAAAAAGAGAGAACACCACAATTGAATGAGGTCATAGTATACAATGCTTGAAAGCCACTGTGGAACCTAATCTCAGATTCCAAGAGACCTGCCTCTGATTCTAAGCTAAAAATATAGCATCAAGATTTCAGTGCATTTGCCCATTGTCTGGCCCAGTGGGACAGATGCAATTCCTGTCATCCAGGGAGTTTATGCTTAGCTAAAACATTCCATGCACGCTGAAATTAGGGTAGGCACAGCTGGGTCCCTGGAACACCAACTTGAAGCCCCTCCTGCCTAAAAACCATTGTTCTATCTTGGAGTCCCCCCAACAGAGCCCTTTGGTCACCTGAGGCTGCAGAGATTGAAACATTGCAGGAGCCTGGGAATGCAACACTTCTGAACAGAAAGCTAATAGTTCTGTTCAGATCAAGGTGGCCTTTAAATAATCTGCATCGGGGCGCCTGGGTGGCCCAGTCGGTTAAGCGTCCGACTTCAGCCAGGTCACGATCTCGCGGTCCGTGAGTTCGAGCCCCACGTCAGGCTCTGGGCTGATGGCTCAGAGCCTGGAGCCTGTTTCCGATTCTGTGTCTCCCTCTCTCTCTGCCCCTCCCCCGTTCATGCTCTGTCTCTCTCTCTCCCCAAAAAATAAATAAATGTTGAAAAAAAAATTAAAAAAATAAATAAATAATCTACATCAACCACAGTCTTCTTACCCAAAAGTTCTAGACTCAGAGCAAGTTGCCAACAGACACACTGAAAGAAGAAGGAAAATGCTGAGCCTGGGGACTAAATCAATTCTTATTCCTCATTGCATATTAGAATCATCATGGGAACTTTAAAAACAGACACACCACCTAAGTCTCTCCTCACACCAATTATTATTTTTTTATTAAATTTTTTTTAATATTTACTTAATTTTGAGAGAGAGAGAAAAAAAAAATGAATGAGCAGGAGAGGGGCAGAGAGAGACAGAGACACAGAATTTAAAGCAGGCTCCAGGCTCTAAGCTGTCAGCACAGAGCCTGATGCCAGGCTTGAATTCACAGATTGCAAGATCATGACCTTAGTTGAACTTGGATGTCCGACTGACTGAGCCACCCAGGCGACCCTCTCCTCACACCAATTAAATGAGAACCTTTGGGAGACAGGGATATGCTTAAAACACTACAGGTGATTCTAATCAGTCATGGATGAGAAAAAATGGCTTTCAACTATGAAAACGTGTCGCTGGAAAATTTTCCTTTCTCCCTTCCCTCCTTTCTTTCCTGGAAATAGAAGACATAAAAGAAATCTCAGCATGTATGCCTCACCCAGGTCAGACTTGGGTGATCAGCACCCCTTTGAGCTCTGCCTATGATTGGTGGTTGAATGAATCAGTCATCTCCTGTTCCCAAGGAGTGACTGGGGAAAAAAGGTCCACTGAGAAATCAGAGGGAAGGAGGGAGAGTAGATCAAGTCCCGCAGACAGCAGGATAACTTTGGTGGGTGCTGACTTGTTCAATTGGTATTTCCCCCCCGCCCACCCAACCTTCCCACCTTCCCCTTTGTCATAAGGGATGATCTTAAGAACTTTAGACACCACCAGTAAGAAGTCAAGTCCAGAATTAATTTTTGGACTTCTTTAAAACAATGAGTGGCTTAAAATCCCAGGAATGGGAATCATGCTGACCTTAAATGCTGTGTTGGATGATAATTAAAAGCATTTGGCACAATCCACCACTGCATCCTTCTTGAAGCCACCTTCTTAGTGACAGGATACATTCCACATTGTTCTCCCGTGTTTCTAAATAATGGCTCCCTCTCCGTTGCCTTTACTGCTCCTCTTCCTTTCCACACTGGCCTCACACTTTTCTTGGAGGATACCCAAGGCATCTGTGTAGAGCTATAAAATTCCTCAGGACAGCTTGAAGCATAATTCAGCCCTATCCCCTCATTTTATAGGACTGAAAACCAAAGCCCAAAGAAGGTAAGTGATCTGCCCAAAGTCATAATTAGTGATAGGGTCAAGAGTAGAATTCATGTTTCCAGAACTCCATCTGCTTTCACTGCTTAATTCGCCTTAACACTGACTTGACACAGGAGGAAAAACACCAGCCAAGTGTTGATTTGTATGAAGTTCCTTCTTTCCAGTCTCCTAAATTCTTGCTCTTCAAACTACAGTCCACTGGGGCGCCTGGGTGACTCAGTTGGTTGAGCATCCCACTTTGGTTCAGGTCATGATCTCGCGGTTTATGAGTTCGAGCCTGACGTCAGGATCTGTGCTGACAGCTCAGAGCCTGGCGCTGCTTGGGATTCTGTGTCTCCCTCTCTCTCTGCCTCGCTCCCACTCACAGTCTGTCTGTCTCTCTCTCAAAAATAAATAAACATTAAAAAAAATTTAACAAAATACAGTCCATAGACCAGTAGTGTAAGCCTCACCCAGACGTACTAAATGAATCAGAACCTGCATTTTAACCATATCACTAGGTGATTCTAAGGCACATCTAAATTTGAGAAGTACTTTTCTAAATTAGCATTTGGATATTCAGTCATGCAGAGATTCAAGTACTTATTTAACACATGCTGTATAAAGCAGGATGATAGCCATTGAGAAGGTGATAGCACCAAAAACAAACAAACAAACAAAAACAAACAAACAAAAACGAAACACCACAAATAGAATTTAATTATCTTAAAAATTTCAGAAATAATGACAAATTGAGGTATTTAGTTGGAAACCAATGATACAGGCAGATCTGATAGCCTGGTTTCTATACCAAATAATTCTGGACTAAAATATTGTAATCATTAAAAAAATAAAAATTTAAACACCCATCATCCTGGTATTAAGTGCATATGTCGAATTCCAATGCTCCCAAACCACTCTTCATTGCAATCCAAAGCCGTTGCTTGAGTCAAAACCACCATGATGTAGGAATGACTCTGTGTTCCGGTCAAGGACTAAGCACCAGTTCCATTCTGGCTATTGTAAAACTCCTGGCACAGAATAATTGCTGCACTATTTCCAATTTCCTTGATCTTCCTGTTGTCAAAAACTCATTTCTGGTATGGATTCAAGCAGGCCCAAATCACACCTGATGTCTGCCAACTTTCCTTCCCTCTTTTCTTATTAACTGAGTTTTGCATCAAGAGTTTTGGCCTTTCCTCGTCTCTTGGCAACAGAGTTTCCAGAGGAAGTGCAAGAGCAAGGGCATACACAAAGACTGTAACCAAACAAAGGCAGAGACGATAAAGGTATCCAGAGTGAAACACAAAACTTGTGAATGGGGCCCCTTTGGTAAAATGAGAGTATTTATCAAATCCCAGGCATTACAGCTCCTGTGCTCTCTACTCTAGCACTATTTTTGTGTGCTCAAATAATGGCACTTGTAACAATCTAGGTGATTGTAATCGACAGCTGATTATAAATAAGATCAAGGGCTAACTCATGGAAACAAAAGTCCTTAGAATAAATATACTTGGAAGGAAGAGCAACACGTGTACAAAACAGTAATGTCAATTCAAGCCAGGATGTGACAGTAACCAAGTGAGGGATGAAGATGAAATGTGTGACAGATGCTGAAGGGAAAGGCCCAGACTCAAGCAAGGAGAGGATTGTATTTTTCTCTCTGCAGACTGGCCTCTTTTTTTGCTTATCTATAGTTATGGTGGGCAGAAGATGGGCACCCCACAGCTTCCCAGTTTACACATTATCTGTGGAACTATAGAGAATGCCCGTGTCTCATGGTCATGACCACAAATACCCAACAGAGGAAATGACTGGTCTGATTTGTATCAAGGGCCCACCCCTGTGCCAATCAATCAGCTGAGGCCAGGATCTGTCAGCAATCCCTGACTGTCTGGGGACCATATGAGGGAAAAGGATCAATTCCTAGAACAGGGCATTTACCGTACTGGCTTATGAGCTGAAAAGATACCCCAGAAGGTATGCATCTGTTAGACAGAGATATATAGTGACAAATCCAAGTGTCAGCACCAAGCCCAGGAGTGGCTGCCTGAGCTGGATGGAACCTCACTGTCAGAATTGCCTACCAGCAAAGTGGCAACATTTAATAGATACTCAGGGGGAACAGTCACCAGAGGTTAAAATGCTGGAGTTCTCTCAAACCCTTCCCTTTATCTCTCAAGTCTGCTTACTAATCTGTATCTGGAACATTTCCTGTCACTTCAGTGTCTTCTGAAACTTACTGTGTCCCACGGTCCCTACTCATAGAACAGGCACCTGTCTTCTGGTGCAAGTACATCTAGACCAGTGTCAGGAAAAGAAGCTGTCTAGCCCCTGGTCAGCCTTCTGTTTCCTCATTCCAGTCCCTTTCTGGGGGATGAGAACAAATGGGATTATTCAAAGACTGAATGTAAAAATGCAAGTTTCCCTGTGGTTCCAGGCAGGTAAGGCCTGCAGTGAATCTGGGTCATGTTCTGAATCAGTTTCAATATTTTGATAAAGACACTATCCAATAAACCTGCTAACTAATGTAAATTATGTGCTGATTATAGGTAATAAATTAATCCATGAGCGCAGGGATTTGAATTCCCAGCCCAAGCATCAAAAATGACCTAGAAGCTTTTATGTGTGCCATGAAGGAAACCCTATTTTCTGTAGTTGCAGGGCTGATACTGTTTAAAATCAAATGTAGAACTTCCTCCTGTGATGGGTTGAATTATAACACAATTTTAACCCTCAGACTCTCAGGTAGTCTACTATTAAAGTGAGGGCATTGACTGGGAAAGAATGGGATCCTGTAAATTGGGATGGGGACAAGTAGGAAGACTCTGATGAAGTGAGGGTCATTAGGTTCCTAAATTCTGACAAGTCTTCTTTGCCAGTGGAATAGGCCTCCCTACCCTCAATGAAATTGGCCTCTCCACCCTTAGTGGTATAGGCTTTTCCACTTCTGAGGGGATTAACTCTGCACTGTCCCCACTTCTGAGGGGATTAACTCTGCATTGCCCAGGGAAACTGTAATGCCCCCTCCCTTGAGGCAGCTGCCATGCAAGGCAATGCTAATTCTCTTCAGTACCCACCTCCACCACTCTTCTTTCCTTCCTCATGGGGATGTGCAGAAGCGCACTATATTACAAAAGAGCAGAGTTTTCTAATTTATACAGATAGAAATGAGGGGGACATTTAGTAGGAATGGATGCTAAGGATATGGAATAATGGTGGAAGGAGCATAAATTTATGGATATGGGCTCATTAGGCCAAGATTCTACATTTAATGTTGCAGCTTGGGGAATGAGAAAGGGCTCTAAAAGTTTGTTTGGTTGGTTGGTTGGCTGAAACATGGATTAAAAGGTGGCCCATGGTGAGTGAATTAGAAATGCCTGATCTAGGAGCACCTGGGTGGCTCAGTCGGTTAAGCCTCTTGATTTCGGCTCAGGTCATGATCTGACAGTTGATGAGTTTGAACCCCACATTGGACTCTGCATTGACAACACAGAGTCTGCTTAGGATTCTTTCTCTCCCTCTCTTTCTGCCCCTCCCCTGCTTATGCTCTCACTGTCTCTCAAAATAAATAAGTAAACATTAAAAAAAATTTTTTAAAGAAAGAAATGCCTGACCTACTTAATTTAATGTAGAAGAGATTTAAAGGCAGAAAGATTGCAACATTATAGTGGATTTGTAATTTAGGATCTACTCACGCACACTGGGAGGGTCCAGAAGACATACATTTCACCGTGACTGTGAGAAATAAGTTTGTGAGGGGAGCCCTCTTCTCTGTAGGCCAGACTTTACAGTGGAAACTATAGCCACTCAAAGGGGAAACCTAAATTCAATGGGAGTAATTGGACCCTGAAGTGTCAGGATTTAAGTGACAGCACTCAACAGTCAAAGGCAAAGGGGGCATGATTACCATAATGGACAGCAGAATCAAAGCAGAAATCAGAATTGTCTGACTCATGAAGATCTTATGGCATTGGCTACCTGATCTTAGTGTTTCTAGAAGTGAAATAGACAGGAAGCTTACTAAATTCTTACTTGATCTGTACACACAGAAAAGTTCTAAGTCAAGTGAATAAAAGTCTAACCTGAATCATAAAAACAGAGGGTCATGGTCTCTCAGTTAATTCCCAGATTTGTTTATAGACCTAGAAATCCTTGAACGAAGGAAAGACTTCATTACCCTTAAGGAAAGACCATGGTATACTAACAAAAATTTATACTGCTGGGGCACTGGGTAGCGCAGTCAGTTAAACATCGGCCTCTTGATCTCAGCTCAGGTCATGATCTCACAGTTTGTGAGTTCAAGCCCACATGGGACTATGTGCGGATGGTGTGGAGACTGCTTGGGATTCTGTTTCTCCTTCTCTCTGCCCTTCCCCAACTTGTGCTTGCATGCTCTCTTTCTCTCTCTCTCTCAAAATAAATAAATAAATAAAATTAAAAAAAATTATAGTTCTAATCTTTCTCCCAGCTTTCCCCAGAGGGACCTACAATCTCTTTTCAGGGTATACCTGCATTAGAGAAAAGAAAATCATCAGACCTTTCAGGAACACTCTCCAAATAGACACTAATCCAAGAGACTCAAACAAACATCAGTGTGGCCCACTAGTCAGAGTGGGGGCTTATAAAGGCCAGGTGATCAGTGGAGTTTTAGCACAGGTCCCTCTCACAGTGGGTCCCTGAACCAATCCTGTGATTATTTCTCCCGTTCCAAAATCCATAATTGGATATGGCAGAATCCCCACATTGGTTCCCTGACCTGTGGAGTGAGGGCCACTATGGTGGGAAAAGCCATGTGGAAGCCACTAGAACTGACTCTACCTAAGAAAAATAGAAAAAATAGTAAATCAAAAGCAATACTGCATTCCTAAAGGGATTGTAAAAACTAGTGCCACCATCAAGGACTCAAAGGATGCAGGGGTGGTGATTTCCACCACATCCCCATTCAGATGGATCTTGGAGAATGACAGTGGATTAATGTAAGCTTAACCAGGTGGTGACTCAAATTTCAGTTGTTGTACCAGATGTGGTTTCATTGCTTGAGCAAATTTAACAAATCCCCTGGTACTTGGCATGTAGCTATTGATCTGGCAAATGCCTTTTTCTCTATCCCTGTCCATTATGCCCATGAGGAGCAGATTGATTTCAGCTGGAAAGGCCAGAATTATACCTTCAATGTCCTACCTCAGAGGTATATCCAGCCCTATGTCATAATTTAGTTCACAGGGATCCTGATCACCTTTCCCTTCTGCAAGATACCACACTGCTTCATTATATTGATGACATTGTGCTGATTGGACCTAGTGAGCAAGAAGTGGCAACTACTCTAGACCTACTGGTAATATATTTGCATACCAGAGGTGGGAAATAAATCTAATATTCAGGGGCCTTCTACCTCAGTGAAATGTGTAAGGGTCCAATGGTATGGGACATGTTGAAATATTCCTTCTAATGTGAAGGGTAAGTTGTTACACCCGGCCCTTCCTACAGTGAAGAAAGAGACAATGTTTTGTGGGTTTCTTTGGGTTTTGGAGGCAACACATTCCTCATGTAGGCATGTCACCCTGACCCACTTACTGAGTGACCTTAAAAGCTTCCAGTTTTGAGTGGGCCCCGGAACAAGAGATGGCTCTGCAGCAGGTCCAGGCTGCTGTGCAGGCTGCCCTACCACTTGGGCCATATGACCCAGCAGTTCCCATGGTGCTTGAAGAGTGCTTAGCAGGTGGAGATGCCATTTTGAGCTGTTGGCAGGCCTCTATATGTGAATTGCACCATAGACTCTTAGGACTTTGGAGCAAATTCCTACCACCCTCCACAGATAAACACTCTTCTTTTTAGAAATGGCTCTTGGCTAGGCTACCGAGCCTTAGTAGAAACAGAACACTTAACCATGGACCACCAAGTTACCTGAGCTGCCTTCATGAACCAGGTGTTGTGGGTGTTATCTGACTGAGCAAGTCATGAAGTTTGGTATGTCCAGCAGCGCTCCATTATCAAGTAGAAGTAGTGTATATGCAGTCAGGCCCAAGCAGGCCCTGAAGGCCCAAGTAATTTACATGAAGAAGTGGCCCAAATGTCCAGCATCCCCATTCATGCCATATTACCTTCTCTCTCCCAACCTGCATGGCCTCATGGGGAGTTCACTATGACCAGTTGACAGAAGACGTAAAATTCAGGCCTGGTTTATACAGATGCTTCTACATGGTATGCTGGCACCACTTGAAAGTGGACAATTGCAGCACTACAACCTCTTTCTGGGACATCCCTGAAGGACAGTAGTGAAGGTCAATCCTCCAAGGGGCAAATCTCTGGGCAGTGCACCTGGTTCACTCTGCTTGAAAAGAGAAATGACCAGATATGTGACTATATATTGATTCATGGGTCGTGGTCAATGTTTGGTTGGGTGGTCAGGGACTTGGAACATGATTACATAATTGGTGACAAAGAAACTTGGGGAAGAAGTACATGGGTAGACCTCTCTGAATAGGCAAAACAAAGGAAGATATTTGTTCCCCATGTAAATACTCACCAAAGGTTTACCTCAGCAGAGGAAGATTTTAATAATTGAATGGACAGAATTAACCACACTGTGAATACCACAAGTCTCTGTCCCCAGTCATCACTGTCATTGCCCAATGGGTTCATGAACAAAGTGGCCATAGTGGCAGGGACAGACGTTCTGCATGGGCTCAACAACACAGGGTTCCACTCACCACAGCTGACTTGGCTAAGTCCACCACTAAGTGCTCAATCTGTTAGCAGCAGACACCAACACTGAGTCCCCTATATAGCACCATTCCCTGAGGCGATCAGCCAGCTACCCTGTGGCAGGTTGATTATATCATGGAAGGGACAGTGTTACTGGAATAGACACTCTGGATAGAGATTTGCCTTCCCTGCATACAATGCTTCTCCCCCAAGCAATCATCCATGGACTTTCAGAATGCTTTATCAATCATCATGGTATTCTACATAGCATGGCTTCTGATCAAGAAAATCATTTCACAACAAAAGGAATATGGCAATGGGTCCATGCTCATGGAATTCACTGATCTTACCATGTTCCTCACCCCCTAAAGCAGCTGGCTTAATAGAACGTTAGAATTGCCTTTTGAAGACTCAATTATAGTGCCAGCTTGGTGGCAATACCTTGCAGAGCTGAGGCAAAGTTCCCCAGAAGGCTAATATATGGTGCTGTTTCTCATATAACCAGGATTCATGGGTCCAGAATCAAGGTGTGGAAATGAGAGTAGCACTGTTTTCTATTACCCCTAGGAACCCACCAGCAAAATGTTTGCTTTCTGTTCCCACAACTTTATTCTCTACCAGCCTAGAGATCTTAGTTCCAAAGAGAGGGACACTACCAGCAAGAAACACAGCAACGATTTCATTGAACCAGAAATGCCATCTGGCCAATTTGGACTCCCCATGCCTTGAAATCAACGGGCAAATAAGGGAATTACTATATTGGCTGGGGAAACTGGACTGCTCCTCCACCATAGAAATAAGGAAGGGTATATCTGGAATACAAGAGATTCCTTAGGGCATTTCTTAGTATTACCTTGTCCTATGATTAAGGTCAATGAAAAACTACAAGGACTCTAATTATCACGAGTATTTCCTCCATTATGTCATGAATACATTTGTGTGTGTGTGTACCTTTGTTTTCTTTCTTCTCATGTTCTCTTATGTAAAATAAGATATACTGACTTTACAACAGTATTTAAGAATTGCTAACTTTACATCATAATAGTTAAGTTGTAGGATATCACAAAGAGTAAACACTGTTCAATGAGTTTACCTCCTCTTCTGGGGAAGAGGTTAGTGCATTTTCAGTTATATGCAGGATAGTCATATCATGTTGGGTAGAATTATGACCTTGTTATTGTCTTTATTTGCATATTAAGTATAGTTTAAGGAGATGCTTGTGGGTGCCAACTTGATAAAGTGGGGGGACTTGGGATGATTTATTTTTATGTACCAACTTGACTGGATTATAGGGTGCCCAGATATTTGGCTAAACATCATTTCTGAGTATGTCTGTAAAGATATTTCTGGGTGAAATTAGTATTTTAATCAGTGGACTTGGGAAAGCAGCATGCCCTCCCCAATGTGGGTGGGTATCAACCAATCCATTGAGGGCCTGAATAAAACAGAACAGTAGAGGAAGAATTTGACCATTTCTTTCTGATTGCTTGACTGGGACATTGATGTTTTCCTGCCTTAAGCATTCTTCATTTTCAGACGTTGAAACTTGGACTGGAATCTATATCATTGGTTCCCCTGGTTCTGAGTCTTTGGATTTACACTAAATTATACCACGGGTTTCCCTCGGTTTCCAGCTTATGGATGGCAGCCTATGGGACTTCTCAGCCTCCATAATTTCATGGGCCAATTCCTTATAATAAATCTCTTCTTATATGTATATCCTATTGATCTGTTTGTCTAGCAAATGCTGACTAATACAACCTGTTAGCTGGCTCCCCTCATGATCCCAAGATGGCTGCCTCCCTCATGAGCCTAAGATAGCTACCACAGTCCTAGGAGTCAAGTATTGGCTACATCCCCAGGATAGTTCTTCAGGAGAGTTTCTTTTTATCAAGGAAGAAAATATTTCCCAGAAGCCTCCAGCAGACTTCCCCTTATCTCATTAGCCAGAATCGTACCATGCACCCATGCTTAAGTCAATCACAGCCAAGAGGAATAAGACCACCATGATTGCCATAGGCCAAATAGAATTCATTCCCAGAACTGAGAAGGGGCCAGTTTCCTCTGACTGGTATCAGATATGACTATCTGATACCCAAAACTTTGGAGTTCTATTAGCAAGAGCTAGAGGTACACAATTAATGGTGTCCACCACAGCTCCAACTTCTAGAAAGGTGTTTCCAGTCTAAAAAAGAAGATGCCTGTCTTATCAAACAAAACTAGAGCCCGGATTAGGAAGTTGCTTTCAGTCAGCCACCTGTCCTGTCCAAGCTATGTGAACAGCCCAGTTGTGCTGAACTGTGAGATGATAATAAGAGTAATAATGACAACTTAATAACAATTTCTAAGCACTCTCCATATACCACACTCTGGACTAAGTGCATTACACACAATTGGGAATGCTGTGCGGGGGGACAGGACAAGGATGAAGCAAGCAAGGCACTGAATTTAAGGAGACACACTCTCAGGGTGGTGCACATGTGAGTTGGCACTTGAGAGTGAGTGCCTCCTTAACTTTTGTGCTCTAGGGTCCTTATATGCCTCACCCTAATTTCAGGCCTGATACTATGTTGTGCCACCCAGGCCCAACACTCCATTTAGAATTAAGGCACCCATTCCCCCAGCTGCTGGGACTACAGGTGGCTGAGAGTTCTAAGCCGACATCTCGGTGAGGGAATTGCCCTCAGCTGAAGACAGCTGCCTTGTCCAAATTCTCAACCCTTCCTGGGGGCAGCGCCTACCCAATGACTGTTAAATGCAAAGGTAAGAAGGCCCAGTACTTTTGCATCAAGTCGGGTAAACTCTGCAGGGTCATTCCATATCCAGAGCAGCCCACAGGATCCACTAAGGCCTTTTTTGTAACTGCATTGCAGTTCAGCTTCTCCTTCTGTCCCATCTTATTCCCTTCACTCACAAAAGCACTTCCTAATTACCTTTTAGAATACAAATCTTTATCTCAGAGCCTGTTTCTTAGTGAACTTGTATGGCAACAGTTGGGGTGGAGGAGCAGGAGAGGTCTGGAAAAGCAGACATTAGAATATGCTACCACAAGGACCTCATCCACAGTGGTAAGATGAAGCACTGATAGACCCTGAGATGCATTGATAGGACTTTTAAAACTTTCTCTAGGGTGAAGTAGGGTGGAAAATAGTGGAAGGGTATGTGTTGGCAGGTGTAAGGTGTCAAGCATCTGAGATGTGGGGTAGATAATAATTCAAGGACTATGGATGGCTATTGCTGGGAAAAGAGATGCATTGGAGAAAAACCATAAAAGACTAAGTATAATTAATTACTAATTAAAGCTAAATGTTAATACCAGAAGTCTTCTTTGGAAGCATATAGAGAAACTCTCATATCTTACAGCCAGAGGACAGAGAAATCTGAGTGTCAGATTCAGGACTCAATTATAAGAATAGCAGAGCCCCAGAGGATATTGAATTCTCAACCCAGAACGTATTCCACATCAGAATTTGGTCTCTGATTAGGAAGGGGTGAGCCACTGACACTTGGGATGGAAACACCTCCACTGATGCACTAAAAAATCTGAAATCCCCAGATTTCCCTAAACATTTTGGGTCTGCAGAACTGGTTCACCCTTTCTGCCAAAGGCTAGCACTCAACACTTGCCTGAAGACAATGCAAGGGATCTACTTGCATAACAACACATGCTGCTCTCTGGAAGACAGCCCCAAAGAGAGCCCCAGTGGTCCCAGTTTCCTGATACAGCCACTCTTCTCTAGCCTCCTTTTGCTCTGAATGGAACTGACTTTTTTAACCAAAAAGTTAGTTTTAACCAAAATTTTTTTTTCTTTTTTCTTTTTTTTTGGGGGGGGGGGTTAAGGGGGTCATCACCCACTCTGGGGAAAGCCAGCTGCTATGCTGTAAGGATACTCAAACAGCATTATGGATGGGGCACTCAGTGGCTCAGTCGGTTAAGCATCCAACTATGGCTCAGGTCATGATCTCACAGGTCATGATCTCACGATTCATGGGTTCGAGCCCCATCATGTTGGGCTTTGTGCTGATAGCTCAGAGCCTGGAGCCTGCTTCGGATTGTGTGTCTTCCTCCCCCTCTGCCCCTTCCCCACTCCCACTCTGTTTCTCTCTCTCTCTCTCAAAAATAAATAAACATTAAAAAAATTTTAATCAAAACAAAAAAGCATTATGGAAAAATACACAAGGCAAGGAACTGCAATAAGTAGCCAGCAAGCAACTAAGACCTCCTGCCAACAGCCATGTTATGAGCCTTCCTGGAAGCCTTCAAATGAATACAGCTCCAGGCAACATCTTGACTGCAATTCATGAAAGACCCTGAGCCAGAAACACAGAGCTAACCCACACCCAAATTCTTGATCCACAAAAACTGGGAGATAATAAATTTTGTTGTTTTAAGATGCTAGATTTTGAGGTAATTTGTTAGACAACAATAAATAACTAATATAGGCTCTCAGGATCTATTCCCACCTCCCATCTAGGTCATCAGATCAATAACTGGGGTTAAATCACAACATAACCTAATTGGTAAGTTCTGAGTCTTTTAAGAAACACACACACACACACACACACACACACACACACACACACACACACCCTTCCCAAATAAACTATAGGATCTAGCTAGCACATGCCAGCAGAAACTATGATACTATGTTTGTGACAGAGGATTTAATATCTCAGGAGACAATGCTAAAACATATCAAGGATGGATTTTGGATATTTGGCAAAAGCAGTGAAGTGGAAATGCCAGAACCACCATGGCAAACTGGAAAAAGAGATCAAAGGGCTCAGAGAAGTAGGCATGCTGAAGTAGATACACTAAATAAGACGAGAAAATGCATCAGAAAACTTTGTTCCATGGGATCCCCAAGAAGACACTCTGTTTACCAAAGTGACAGGAAATGTCCTAGTAGAGGGGCACCAACATCCCTGAGAAGTTTCAATGGTGGACATCTTCTATAGGCCAGACTGATGGTAGTGGATGTTACTATAGAATCAGACTCATCGATTATAATGGGAATAGCAGCATCCTGAAAAGAGGCCAGGTAGCCACCCTTAACCACCAGAAGCAAGAAGTCACAAATGCTATAATTCATGGAGATGGTTAATAGAATACAGAATTTCTAGGGCAAGCCAAAAGGGTAATATTCAATCTATACAAACAAAAGAAATCAAGGATGGGTGATCAAGAGACCAGGGACAATATAATGAAAAGTCATGATCTCTAGTCCAATTTCTGGATCTGAGCCAGTGTTTAACATGGAACATACTGACTGAGAGAAAAGTCCCCCAAGGAAGGAGAACCCTATAACATCATGATAAGTATATATAGTAATGATCACTTGAATCCCTCCCTAAAGGGATCAGTGGTCATTTATTCAGAAAGTTGTACACTTGGAAAAGGGGAAATCGTAAACAATTTGAGGACTGTTGGACAAAGGACACAGGTTGACATTGAAAATCTGGGCTCAGATTTATCACCCCCTTCAGGGCTTAGCATTCAGTGCCTTCACCTGCTGGAGTGTTGGCAGCTAACAGCTATCAGCTAATCCCTCTTGAGGCATTGCTGTCTGCTGAAGAGTTTCTTTGTCCAAGATCACACTCCCTTCCTGGGGACAGCTTACATCCAGAGACTGGACAATGTGGGAATGTAAGACCGACCCCCTTTGTCTCAGTTTAGGATAACGCTGGAGGGCCATTGTGGCTGCACAGCCACTCATGGGATTAGTGAAGCTTTTCATACAATTGCATCACAGTTCACCTTCTCTCTCTCCCTGGTAATGCCATCTTCACTTCCCCAAAGTACTGATCCCTAGAGGACACCCCAATCCCTGATCTGCATGCAAATCTCCATCTTACACTCTATGGAACAAGGAGCCCCAATGGCAGCACATGCATTATTTCATTTGCTCCTCACTACAGTTTTACTATTATCTTTCTCTTAAAAAGGAAACTCAAGTCCTAAGATCTTCAGTGTGAACTTGTATGCTCCCCAGTTCTAGAGCCTACACTCTTCATCAAAGTGGATAAGCAAACTCTAATCCCTGTGCTCTAATTAGGCAGATACCCTCCTGGAAGAGACTCTGGGTACAGCCAGTCAGGCACTGACTCCCAAGAGTTTGTAATTCTCTCTTGTGCTTGTGATGCTGTTTTCCTGACCTGACCAACTGACAACCCAGCCCTGTAGATCCCAGATCTCAAGGTAACTGGAGCAACCTGAATGCACACAGCCTTTGTCCTATGTATTCAGCGGTTTAATAAGTGATTTGTGGCTAGGAAGTTACATAACTATAGAGATCATTCAGGTCTGCATCATGTCTTTCTTCCCTCCCCACCCCCAAGTTGTCAGTTCCTCCTTTGAGTAAGGCTCTGTCTCCCAGTCTCCCCCAAGTTCTAAGGTGTCAGATATAGGAAATGCTTGCTTCGAATGTGGCTAAAACTGCATCCACTTGGCAGAGAAACAGACTGTCATCAACAGCTGCAATGAACCTAGAGGCCCTTTGTGTTTTAGAACAACTTTATTCTCATTTTACTCTGAGAAATCTCTTAGACAATGTCTGGACTCCCATCAACTTCTACACATACACAACGTTTATAAGTAACCAGGCAGGGCAATGAAGCATGTTTAGTCATTTTGCATAAGAACTTCCCTTGCACAACTTCTATATATAACTCACTTGGCAACCCCCTTTTCTACCCATTGAGGCACCAGTGCAGAACATGTTCTTAGGAGTGCTCATGGCAATTTCTGTTGTGAACCAGGAGTGCCGGGCTCCTTGAGGCAATGGAAAGAAAATTCCAGGTGTTATGTTTCCCTTACCCCTTATATTCACATCACCAATATCTCCTAGACTTGCCTCGTTATTCTCAGTCATGGTTCTTCTGCCTGGGAAGATCTGTCTCCTTCCCCTGATCCACATGTTCAGCTCATTCCTGCCCTTGTTCTCCTCTCATGTAATTTTCCACCTTTCTCCCCCCAGCAGGAGAGACTTTGATTCCTTCAGTCATCCATGTGCACTGCACCCTCTCCCAAGAAAGCATCCCTGAGGAACCCCATTCCACCATGATCATTCATGAAGTCTTATCAGCACGTACTTACACAGATATTGGAGTATAATTGCCAATTTTCAATGGAATATGATAGAGTTTTAGAGTCAGAATATGATTTCTAAGATCACACTTTTTACTGGAATGTGATCTTGGGGAAGTCCCTCCTACTTCAAGCTTCACTGTCCTCATTTGTAAAATGGAGATAGTAAAGCCTACACAACGTATTTGTGGAGAAAATTAATGAGGTAAAGTAATGGGAAGTGACTTTTACATTTTCAAGTGTTATAAAAATGTTAATTATCATTATTGTGTTGTTTCTCCCCCATGGGCCCTCTGAGGCCACATCTTCTACTTCCTTTCTAACTCTCCCCTGGGTCACATACAGTGCCAGTAACGCTGTAAGCTAATATTAGATGCAGTGTTAAGAATAAAAGGAAACCACTTACCTAATAGAAATAAAGCAAAATCGTAACCATATTAAACACATTATAGACATTTTTCCACAGAGTGAATCTAGAATGTGCTTGACAGGGAAACATCCTGAAAAAGGATGAAATTTATTTGGAGCCCTCTCTTGCTGATCTATACTGAATGGAAGAGGGATAGCGTTGAGACACATCTATTCCTCATTCTAACATGAGGCCAACGTTGCTAACAAGGGATAATTGGCCTCTGGAACCCTTGTTAGTTTTCCCCCAAAAGGCTGCTACCTTGAAATAACCAGATTTTTGAAATCCTCCTTAAAGAGATCATTTTTATCTCCACGGTATGATCAGTTCCTCTTCAATATCTGATGCAACGCTTAGTGTTTTCCATTGCTTTCTAGCTGTGTCAGATTTCCCTAGAAGACAGAAATGAAAGTGATGACTAAGAAGATTGCACTTAAAATTCAAATTTTTGACCTACACACTGATTCCCCCACCCACCCCTCCCATTCCTGTCTCCTAGACTTCCAAAGGAGGAAATCACCATTTTTACATAGTGTAAAGCCTTCAGCTTACACCATTCCATGTAGACTTGCAATCTCTAAGCACGAATTTAGTTCATCTGGTTGAAACTATATAAAGCAGAACCAATTCAGAGAGCTCAGACTTTTTTCTATTTTCCTAACAATCTTCTGAATAGACAGAAAGGGTTACAAGCCAAAAGTGTAACAGTTAGGTCTATTTCCCCTCTGTCACAATTAGGTATTTACTTATCTCTGCCACCCCCAACATTGGTTCATATTCTATATTCTAGTCTTGCCCCCGAGTCCAATTATTTAAAGCATCATGTCTGTAATGGAGAAAGACATTGGAGGCAAAAGAAAAAGAGAGTGAGTGGGGGGAAACATAACAATAATATGGAGACTTCAGGCTACCTCAACATGTTGTCATAAAACATTTCCCTCACAGAAACAGAATGAAATTTCTCAATTGTTTTTACTTTTCTTCAATGACCCAGACTTGAGTAATACAGCCAGTACTTTGATGGCTATCTAAGATAATTAAATGATTATGCTGACGTGTTAATGGAGCTCATTTTCCAGTGCAGTCTGTTCTAGATATGCTCACTGAAATCAAAGTCATCTAGAATTTAGCGGCATTTTAGCCCTGCTCTCTACCAAAAGGCAGATTTCCTAGTCTGCCAAGCTATCAAAAAGTAGATGATTAGATGGCACAAACTTTATTAAGGGATCTTTTGCAAGGAGGGCTGGTACCTCAGGTGTAGTACCGAACACCCTGCAGGAACTCTACACTTCCTCTATATATTTATAGAAAGCCATGCACTGGAACTACAACACTGATCAGAACTACTCCTGAACAGAAGTTCCTGGTTGGTCTTAGATTGACCCATTAGCAGATAATTGTAACACAAGTCAGGTGATAGCAAATATACAGGGCCAGGGACTGGGGGCAGTGTAGGGGTATAGAGAAGGAGTTGCCGGATCATGTCTTAAAAGAGCAGCAGGAACTGGGCAGGAAAAGAGAAGAAAAAAGGCCAACCCAGGCAAAGGGAGCAGCCAGAACAAAGAATCAAGACAATAAGAGAATGTCCTGTGCAGAGAATCAGCAAACATTTTTATCCCGTGTGTTTTTTATATGGTGTTTTTTACAGCTACCATTTTGTAAGTCAAGCCTGCCATTTTGTTTCTCTCTTGTTTTGGAGCCCCCTGGAGATGTTGGTCTGTGAAGCACTATCTCTAACTCTCACTGTGAGGTCACCTCCCTCAAGGTTCTACTGCTTTAATGGCCCTACATCACCACTCCTAGGAAACTCAGAGGTCCAGTAACCTGGGGTGAACTGAGCAAGGAGGTTCTCCCCTTATCGTGGCCTGCTGTGAGGGAGGGGTCCTCAAGTAGTGCTCTCATGTCTTCCATAACATTAAAAGAGAGAGCCTTTGCAGGCTTTACCTCAGCCCACTGGGTTCTCTCCAAAACCAAAGGACTCAGAAATGACTCCATGGGGGTCTGCCATGGGAGTTGAGGAAATTACCGATTCTTCTTCAGAATCTCCCTTTCCCCCCACAAAGCCTAGAAGCTTTGATGTGGGGCCAAGCTCCTTTTCCCTTAGGCACTCATCTCTCCCAGATAGTTCCTCACTCCACCCGCCCTCTGACTTTTGGCTGGCTGCCCAAGCAGTTTACCAGACAGCCCGGATGTGCCTCAATCCTGATAGAGTATACATCCAAGGCCAGAGCTGGGGTCCCTTCTACCACATTTCTTTCTACTTTAAGCACAAATGAGAAAGTAAATCTCCAAACATCATTTTTAATATTAGAAACTGTTAACAGCAGATGCCTCTGGAGATGGAATCATCAGCTGGGGAGCAGGGTGGAGGGAGACTGACTTTTTTACACACTTTTTAGTCGTTATATTGTGCTGTGCTTATGGATTGCCTATTCAAGAACTGTCATTTTCTATAAAATTACTGTAGAAAGAAAAGTAATTTTTTTGAAACCCACAGTTTTAAGAATATTTTTGAGAATGCAATACTAAGGCCTTTCCTATGTTCTAAGATGGCTCAATAATATTATAGGTAAAAAGTCAGTAGGTTAAAAAAATGTGGTGATTAAGAAGACAGACCTCAGACAATAAACTCACCTTGAGGCTTTAATAATTAAATTTAATCTCTCTGTGCCTTAATTTCGACACCTGTAAAATGGGGATAATTGTGAGACTTATTGTGAGATTAAATGAACTAATACATATGAAGCATTTAGTGTTTGCCCCATAGTGAATGCTGTATAATTGGTTGCTAACAATCACCCTTAAAAGTTGCTGTTCACCTTTGTCACCTTCTGCTATAGCATGTGGTAAGAAAAGGTTCAGGTGAGTAAAGCACATCTCTGAGAAGTATTAAAAATGAAATCTGAGTGCTTTCAAAGCCCTTGTCACACTTCGCTGTCTCCAGCCTGCGGGAAAAGCACTTTCTTTCACGTGAGTCACTTCTACTTCCTCGGCCTCCAATAGCCTCCCATACACAGTATAAGACCTGAGTCAGGGACCCGAGTTCAAGCTCTTGTTCCTCCACTAACCCGACATGTGTCTTGGACAAACCACAAGGCCTCTAGTCTTAATTTCTTCACAGGAGTGTCATAGGGCCAAGCAAGCTACTGCATGTGAAAGGGCTTTGTACTGCCCAAACTCTGCACACAAGATGTAGTTATTTCGAAAATACCCAACTGATGACCTATTAAATGGAATAGTCAAGTTCAATAGAACAAGTGTCCATCTGGGAAGTGGAAGCACCCAGAAACTTCCACACTACCATGAGAAAAGTTTACTTTTTGGTAAAAACTCTGCAATTATTGAATCAACTGCTGAAGGAATAGCCCCCTCCCAGAATGTTCTGCTGGTGGGGTTGCTGGTACCCCCTCTGCCACCACCACCTCAAGGTAGAAGAGTCCTGAAACTCTAAACGGTTCCTTTTCTCTTCCAGACGTTTCTTCTGGGATCCACACTCTGGGTCCTGTCACTTCTCTGGAATAACCTGTCTCCTTTCACATCCAAGGCACCAAAACATACTGCAGATTCCTATAGTTCAATCCACAGTGACTTGTAATCAGTTCAAAAAATCTCGGAGAACCAAGTTTACCAGTTCTGTGACTTCAAAGTAAGTCAATTTATCTCTCTAGGCCACAGTTTCCTTGCTAGGAAAATGATATTTCAGATTCTAAGAGTCAACATGAGGTTGGCACAAGTGTAAACTTAGCACTGTTTCCTATCTCTCCATGCCTTCTGGTTGATTCCATAAACCTCCACCCCCTGGCCCAAGCTGAAATCCATCTAACAGCTCTCTCTGGTTTTGAAGAAGGTGGGTCCTGACATGTTTTTGTTCTCAGGGGTGAAAGGTTGCTCTCCTCCCATCCTGGCCCACCTGGCCAGGGTCCTCACATAGCTGTTGCTTAGTAAATTCTTGCTTAGTGAAGAGACAAAGAAAAGAATGTACGGATAAATGGATTAACTTGTTCATTCCTTCAACAAATGTTTACTGAGTGTCTATTATATACCAGAGAGTGTAGTTCTGTAAGAACGTGATCCACCTATTGGGTGGAAGTGGAGGTGAGGGGGCACGGGAGGCTTCCCCTAAGGAAGTAAAATCTGGCTGAGACCTGAACAAAGAGCAGGAGGTAACGCTACCAGGAGCATTCATGGGACCTGAGGCCCTGGAACTGGAAAGAAGAAAGAAATGAGTGGATGAAAGAACGAACGAGTGAATGAATGAATGAACTAACAGACCAGTGAGTGAATGGGTGGCCTGCCTTACCCTCCGTTACTGACATTCTACCTCTTTTTGAATTAGTGCCTCTTTGGTGCCTGACATATGTGGTTACATTTCATCAGTGTGTAAAGCAGGTGTGAGCCCTGGACACCTACTCCTGTGGTTAGAAAAGAATCTTGCAGTATCTGTATCAACACCTCCTCCTTGGTTCCTATTGTATGGAAAACAATCATTATCCAAATGGATGGCTGAGGAATTTCAGACTTTCACTACTTCAGGGGGTTCACTTCTCTCCTCTCTTCACTAACTCACCCAAGTTTCTCCAAATGACAGCTTCCATTTCAACCCTTGTCCGTTATCAGTGTAACTGAAACACCACCCCAGATTGGCTATGGTAATTTAGATTTTTTTTTTTAATTTTGCAATAAAATCCAGTAAATCCAGTATAGAATTTAACCGTGTCTTTTCTCTTAAGGCGAAAATCCTCAAGGGAGATAAGATTACGAAGCAGAAAGAAAAAAAAAAACAAAAAACTTTTGTCATTCCTGAGAAGGGGGGAGGAAAGGGGGGAAAAAAACCCTGTAAATGTCACTACTGACTAATCCCATCTATTTTTGGAAGGCCCTGGGGGGTTTCAGGGCTTTCCATGCGGTAAATTAAACAGCGACATTCCTCTGAAAAAGGAATGTGCAGCCTTTGCTCCCTGGCTCACCTGTGTCAGCCATAATCAGGAGCCTGAAGGGTGAGTGGGAATTCCGGGGGCAGAATTGGAAACTGCACCCACATGCCCTCGGGTACTGCAGATCACTGGCATTTTTAAAGCCTATGAATCAAGCGTGACCCTAATCTGATAGCTTTCCCGGGGCCACTATGGACCTGTGAGGGTGCTCTTTTAGCACGGGCGTCCCCTGCTGTGTCTACTACTGTTGACTCCATTTACACCTGACTTGGGACAATAGACGGCAAGGTCAGATGCCCAGATCTGTCTGTTCCCCTGAGCCTGCCCTGAGCTCTAGCAAATCCACGTGAGTCCTACAAAGCATGTCTCTTGTTAAAAGTTCAGAAAACGTTTCGTCGTTAAAAACGCACTGGTATTCCCCGGAGAAGAAGTAAAGCTGGGCACACAGGTAAATATGTTCTTGCCATGTTTTTAAGTTCTACCCTACTTGTAAGTACTTCTCATATCCACCACTTCGAGTCTTTGTACATCAGGTTGATGGTGTTAGATGGAAAATAAATTTTTGAAATGATGGTTCATTACACGAATCTCTCTACTTTTGTGCATGTTTGAGATTTTCCATGTTAAGTGGAAAGAAAAATAAGTAACACAGCACTTCACATGCTGTAGGATTCTTGATGCTTTTACGTGCTCCTCTTCAGCCCAACCAAAGACATGGCAAGTGGGAAACCTCAGACAGCGGAGCTCCCCGCTGCTGAGTCTGTCCCCAATCCCAGCTCATTTCGCTCAGTTGCGTAGAAATGGCACTCCATTTTTTTTATTGCATTTTACATCCCACCAATACTTGCATAAAGAAACTCTGTCTCACCGTGATTAAAATTAAAGTTTCATTTCTCCTAAGAAGGGAATTACATATTAACAGGCATTCTGGTGTTATTCTTACCTTTTATTTAAAAGGTAAAGCTTTTAAGGACATTAATAATTGCAATACTATTATTGGAAGTAAATTTTATTCCTGTGTCTAGAAAACATATTAGCAAATGATGATGTCACAGTAGTTGAATTTCGCAATACAACAATTGAGGATTTTACAACTACCTTAAGTCTAGACCACAACACAGGTAAGTAAAACACAGAACATGAATTCTGTAATTGCCATCACCACAAAAAGAAAAATCCATTGCACATTTACAAAGTTAATAATAATGCATAGCGTGCTTGCAGATAATCACGGGGGTGAAGGTACACTGGTTCTTAGGAACTGTTATAAAAATTCCACAACCCACTTACACAACTTTGGGTCACAAGTATTCTACCCCCAGTTGAAAACCATTCTCTTAGCAGATGTTTTTAATACACCCAAAGCCAGGACAAATTGACATTCCCTTTCCTCCTGCCCTGCAGATGGAGACTATTGGACACATGGAGGAGGGGCAGACAGCTGAGGACTCCATGCCAACTCTGAGTGGAGCGCTATTCCCGCCCCACCCCACAATACCCCAGCTTGGCCCTGACGTCAAACCAGCTTCCTGGGCTCTGGATGAGAACAGAAAACAAATTCCTCATGCTCCAGTAAAGCGTCCACTAGTTATTCGAAAGAAAGCCTTAGAATCTGCTTGATAATATGGATCATTTTGAACTAACAGGATGATGGCCAGTCTGAATTAGTGAAAAACCTCCTTTATGCTTTAATGTGATTTATAGGACCATTTTTATTTATTTATTTTTTTAATTTTTTTTTTCAACATTTATTTATTTTTGGGACAGAGAGAGACAGAGCATGAATGGGGGAGGGACAGAGAGAGAGGGAGACAGAATCGGAAACAGGCTCCAGGCTCCGAGCCATCAGCCCAGAGCCCGACGCAGGGCTCGAACTCACAGAGCACGAGATCGTGACCTGGCTGAAGTCGGACGCTTAACCGACTGAGCCACCCAGGCGCCCCAACAGGACCATTTTTAAAAGTAGTTTTACTACTTTCAAAATCATGGTGTAAATCTAATGCAGGCTAACAAAGGACTGTTTTATGCGGGTCTCTTGCTTGGGGACTAGGTTAAGAAAGACTTTCAACATACTCATTCATTAAGTTCTAAAATGTCCAAATGGAGCTTGGTAACCATTGTTTTTTTCAGCTTTTTGTTTGTCTGTTTTTAAGCCATATATATATATATATATATATATATATATATATATACATTTCTATTCCCATTCCAACATAATAGCAATGGCTTTTGCCTAGTTTAATTTGTTGTATCTACTATTTGTACACTCTATCTTAATTACATTATGACCTCTTCTTAGAATATCAGGTGCATGTAAGAAGGAAAAGCTGTACCACCAGGCTTTCTTAAGAATCCCCATTCCAGTGGCGCCTGGGTGGTGCTGTCTATTAAGCGACCAATTCTTGGCTTTGGCTCAGAGCATGATCTAACAGTTCATGAGGTTGAGCCCCAATACAGGCTCTGCACTGACAGCATGGAGCCTGCTTGGGATTGTCTCTCTCCCTCTCTCTGCCCCTCCCCTGCTCACATGTTCTCTCTCTCTCTCTCAAAATAAATAAATAAACATTAAAAAAAAAAAAATCCCTGCTCCAGGACAAAGGGGCAACTAACAATCTGCAAGAGCAAATGCAGAGTGAAGCATAAAGCAAAAGCATCAACACAGCTTCCCAGAGGTGCACAAGCAGTGCCAGGGCCCCATGCTGAAGATGAACATGAGCTGTGTGAGTTCAGTAAGCACATCGGTTCCAGCCCCACCACACCCATGGTGCCTGCACACATATAGTATGCATGCCTATTCCTTGGATCAGTCTCCTTTCTCTCACCCAGAGCTATCCTGTAGAAGTTGGTATATTGACCCCTATTCCAGAATCCTGAGGGAGTCTAGCCCCACAAATAAGTACTCTCACTCATATTAAAAGGCAGATTCAGCATCCCAATATGCTCTTCCAGATTAAACAAGGCTCAGCAGAGTAAGGTTCCATGTAAACAACAGTACAAGTTCAGGGAGAAGATATGACTTGGCCAGAGGAGGTAAGAATAAATATACAAGCAGAACTTCTAGTTACACTTAAAGAATTAAAGATTTGTATTTATTCACCCCAAACCCATAAAAATGGCATTACAAAAAAAATGTAAAGGAGGAAAAAACCTAAACAGCCAAGGGAGTCTGTGTATGAGACTTCAGCCACAGGTGTGGGCAGAGTGAAATACCAACAGAAAACGGGGACATTAAGTGGAAGAGTCACTCTGGATAATGAGACATGCAGGTGCACTGACATCGCCCCTTTTGCTAACCTTTGTGAGGCTGAGCTATCAGAATACTTGCAAGGCAGGTTTCTGTCCTCCAGTCAAGAAATTGGACAACTCCTTTCTGGGGAAACTGAATACGCCAGAAGAGACCTGCCCCCACATCCTGCATATACTGACATTTAAGGTCTTCCAACAGAAAAATCAAGAGCTCTCCCATATCTCTCTTCAGAAAAGCGTACCAACTAACAAGCCCCACCTACATAAAACTTCCCATATATATTTTAGTACCTCTCCCTTGGTTGGTACTTACAAATAAGTAACCAAGACATTTGAAAAAAATCCACATCATTGAAAGAAATAAACCAAATAAACCAACACAAAGAAGAAACTCAGGAGAAATTAAAAAATAAGAATTAGAAAAAACAATGTTTTAAGTCAATATTAATTTCCTCAGAGCTAAAAGAAGATATATTCATGCAATAAGATACTTTTTAAAAATTTTTAATTTATTTTTGAGAGAGACAGAGAGAGAGAGCACTGCAGGAGAGGAGTGAAGAGGTAGGGGGGACAGAGAATGTGAAGCAGGCTCCATGCTAACAACAGAGAGCCTGATGTAGGACTTGAACTCATAAACCGTGAGATCATGACCTGAGCCAAAGTTGGGCTCGCCCTTAACTGACTGAACCACCTAGGTGTTCTAACAAGACACCATTTTTAAAAAGAGAGCTCTTGGGAATTCTAAATATGACAGCAATGATGAAAAGCTCAATATGTTAAATAATAAAGCTGATGATGATGATAATAACAATAAAATAAACAAAATACTAAAGCTGAGCAAATCTCCCAGAATGAATAGGAAAAACAGAAAGCAATGAAAAAGAGAAAAAAGGTTTGTTTGTTTGTTTGTTTGTTTGCTTTTAATATGACATTAATACAGAAGGGCCAATATCCAGAAAGAAAGAATAGTGAAAACAGAGTAAGAAAGAGAGGGAAAGAGGGTGGGAAACCAGGAAGTGGAAGGAAGAAAGAAAAGTAATCCTCATAAATAATGCAGCTCATATGTAGTTGGGACTGAAGTAACTTGGCACGCCATAGAACATTAAGCCAACAACGGCAAAAATGGGAAACTATCAAAATTTATAGTATAGTCCTCAAAATATTCAAGAACTGGCAGTCCCAGATACTTCAGAACCTGAGGGCTAACCACCCCATTAGAAAATAGTAGGTTTATTCTTTGAAGACATTCTTTCTGGATTGGAGGTCAACTGGCCCAGCTGTTGGTTTGGGAACAGAACCACAAACTAGGGCATATAGTGGCCATAAAATGCTGAGACTGCCAGCCCTATTTCCTCAATTGGCTATGAGAACACTGACAGCATAACCTTGTAACTTAACAGGGGATAAGAAAAGTTTTTTTCTGGAGAATATGACCAGCCCAAGAAAAAAGACCAGAAAAAAATAAACCAGGTTTCCTACAATAAACAGTACTTCCAGATCATGCTACAGTGAAGCTCAAAGTCAACAAGCCCCATCTACAAGCTTAGAGGTTCCAGTTAGCTTTTTAGTCCTCTGTTCTAATCCTGAGCAGACATCCAAGGATTATCAGATATCTAAGGAAGGCGTAAAACAAGAAAACTAGATAACAAAACAAATGGATAAAAACAACTTGGAGGAAACAAAATATATAGGGATTAAAACAAATTAAAAATTGTCATTAATACTCTCAGGAAAATAAGAGACAATGTTATACTCTTAAAACAATACTAGGAAACTTGAAAAGCAATACCCAGGTTAAAAAAAGAGAAGTGGTAGAAGGGTGCCTAGGTGGCTCAGTTGGTTGAGTGTCCAACTTTGATTCAGGTTGTGATCTCACAATTGGTGGGTTCAAGTCCCACATCAGGCTTGCTGCTGTCAGCGAGGAGCCTGCTTTGGATCCTCTGTCCCCTCTCTCCCTGCCCCTCCCCAGCTTGTGCTTTCTCGCTCAAAAAATAACAAACATTAAAAAAAAGAGAGAAATATTAGAAATTAATAAACATGGCGGTAATAATGAGAAACGACAAAAAAAAAATGATTAGAAAATAAAGTTGAGGTATTCTCCTAAAAAGGAGAGTATAACAGAGGGAACAACAGAAAAGAAAAAGTAAAGACATTAGAGGACCAATCCAGGATTTCCAATATCTAATTAACAAGAGTTTCAGAAAGAGGGAACAGAACACCAAGGGGAGGAAATCATCAATAAAATAATTCAAGCAAATTTCTCAGAAGTGAAAGATAGGAGTTTCCAGATTTCCTGAAAGGGTCACAGAAGGCCCAACATAATAGGTGAAAACAGGCCCATGCCCGGGAACATTTATTATGTTTCAGAACTGGAGACAAAGGTAAGATCCTTTTTGTCTTGACTACTAGGGGATGTTCTCCACCAAAACAAAAGAGTAAACCAAGAAAGAGGAAGAGATAAGGAATTCAACTCAGAAGAAAAACAGGGCATTCCAAGGTTGATTAGTGCAACATTCTAAGATGGCAGTGCTGCAACAGCATGGCGAGCCCTCAACCCAGATAGAATAAGGTTAGGGTGGGGGTGGGGAGGCTCTATTTAAGAGAAAGAAAGAGACTGGTAGATTACCTCATGTTGGTTGATCTGGTGTCTACTAGAAGGTAGGTACAAAGAAAATGAAATAAGTGGCGGGGGTGGGGGGTGGAGAGGCAACAATTAACTTCAGGAAAATCAAGAAGAAACAACCAGAGTCCACAATGCTCAACTGTGAATTATATTTGCATGAACAAGTTAGGTAAGCACAGAAGTTGATTAATCAAAAGTGTGTAATCTTGCCAGTATGGGACACAGGAACAGAGGGAAAGACAGCGTAAGAGTATTGGATGCCTATCTGCCATAACAGCTGTTAGAAAATGTCTAAAAGTCACAATTCAAAGCAGTATAATCTAAGCATATTATTTGGAAGTGCCAAGGTATATACTCCAGAAGAAACGGCCAAGAGAATCAACAGTGGTTGCCTCTGGGGAGGGGCCCTGTAAGAGTATAGGGAATGGTGCAGTTTTGTTATAAATTTTTTAATACTATTTAACTTTCTAAATGATGTACATGTATATCTTTGATAGAATAATTGAATTTCTTTTTTTTTTTTAAATTTTTTTTTTCAACGTTTATTTATTTTTGAGACAGAGAGAGACAGAGCATGAATGAGGGAGGGGCAGAGAGAAAGGGAGACACAGAATCGGAAACAGTCTCCAGGCTCTGAGCCATCAGCCCAGAGCCTGACGCGGGGCTCGAACTCACGGACCGCGAGATCGTGACCTGGCTGAAGTCGGACGCTTAACCAACTGCGCCACCCAGGCGCCCCTAATTGAATTTCTAAAAATGTTCTATTTTTTCCTTTTTTTAAAAATTTTTCTAATGTTTATTTCTTTTTGAGAGAGAGAGAGAGACAGAGTGCGGGCATGGGAGGGGCAGAGAGAGAGGGAGACGCAGAATCTGAAGCAGGCTCCAGGCTCTGAGCTGTCAGCACAGAGTCTGATGCGGGGCTTGAACTCACAAACTGTGAGATGATGACCTGAGCTGAAGTTGGATGGCACTTAACCGACTGAGCCACCCAGGCGCCCCTCTATTTTTTTCAAAATGAAAAAAAAAAAAAAAAAACCCAATTGTGAAGGACTTTAGTTCTTAATTAATTTAAGGAATCAACATGGTGATGGACTATTAACTCCTCCAGATAAGGGGCTGGTCTTACATTCCTCATTCCCAGCATCTAACAGAGAGTAGGAACTCAATGGATACTTGTTGTTTGATTAATTGTTCTACTAATAGGTATCTTGGGCTACATCAATGGAATGATAGGGATAAAGTTAACAGATAACACTCATCGAATATATCTGCTATGTGTCAGTCTTTATTCTAAGCACTGGGCATATATCACATCATTTAATTTTCATAACCCCATGAGAAAGATGCTGACATTGCCCCACTTTAGAGACAAGGACACTGAAGGACAGAGGAGTTCATACAATTGATTCTAAAATGTTTATTTATTTATTTTGAGAGGTGTGTGTGGGGGGGGCACATGCATGAGTCAGGGAGGGGCAGAGAGCCAGGGAGAGAGAGAATCCCAAGCAGGCTCCCCACTGCCAACACAGAGCTGGATACAGGGCTGTGAGATCATGACCTGAGCAGGAGTCAAGAGTTGGATGCTTAACAGACTGAGATACCAAGGTGATCTGTATAATTCACTCTAAATTACACAGCTAGGAAGTGTCAAAGCTGGATCTACACTCAGAATGGCTGGTTATAGTCTCCACTCTTCGCTAAGCTTCACAGTCAAGGATGAGGTGTCCTATGGTCAGGCCACAGTTGGAATATTCTGTTCTCTTTTGAACATAGAATCTCTCTCTCTCTCTCTCTCTCTCTCTCTCTCTCTCTCTCTCTCTCTCTCCCTCTCTCTCTCTCTCTCTCTCTCTCTCTCTCTCTCTCTCTTCAGTAGGGCAATGTGAGAAGACCAAAACTATGCAAGTAGGTGTGGGAAATAGGAATGGTTTGTCAATGCTGATAATCATGTCTAATGTCTAATTGTGTTTCAAGGGGGCTGGTAAAGAATAGTCTTGTTCTTTGTATCCCAAGTAGTAAAACTAGAACAGTGATACAGATTATCTGAAGCTATATTTCAGTTTAAGGAAGAACTTATCCACTGTTCAATGGGAAGTCAACTGCTTTGGAAACTAGGTGGTCCCGTTTCTGAAAGCTCATCAAACTCCAGGCTTAGAAGAAAATCTAAAAGACACTTCATCTAACCAGCCTCAGGATGCTTGAATCACCTTTATATCATCCTCCGCAATGGTATTCTCAAACATTTCAGAGATAAAGAACATAGCAGGGGAAGCACATTCTTTAAAAAAAATTTTTTTTAATCAAAATTACACATGCACACAATTTAAGGAGTTGAATAGTTCTACAAGATTTGTTAAGAAAAATTGAAGTTCCTCACTAGAGGCATCAACTTTCAGGTTGTTTTTGTTTTGTTTTGTTTTGTTTTTAGGTAATTATTTTAGAAAATTTTACCTATATATCTCCAAATAATCTCCTTATATTGCTACTTCTTGATTTTTCGGGATTAGGCATTCTCTATTAACTTGCCACAATGTTATCATTTTGTTCTCTTTAACTCCCCACCCACAATATACCCTTTCTATCTCTTTACTATTCAAACATAGTTTATGTAATTATTTTGGTTACATCAGTATTTAGTGTTTACATTATTATAACTAAAAACTATTCAGAACTGAATCATGATGCAAACCATGTTTGTTTGTTTTTTTCCTTTCCTAAATATCTTTGTGATTCCTCTGGAATGAATAAAAAGTCTCCCTTTTTGCCTTTGCTTATTATTTTGTTATGTACTTAGCAATTTAAATACTCCATTTTCTGTTCAATGTATGACTATCTTCTTGAGACACTCATACACATCAGGTTTTCTAGTCATTTTACATCTTTAAAGAAGCCCATCTCAGAGCCTCCTGACTTATTCTAATGTGGACTGGCTACTCTCCACGTCTAGTGCACACTTGCTATCTGGAAACTTCCTTTACCATCACCTGGAGATTCCCTTCACCTTTCTCCTGTTTCCTGTATCTCTTGTCTCAGTCTTATTTGGTTTTCTCCATTGTTTTAGTGGTGCTCATCCCACAGTAGCTTCTTAAGAAAGGGTGTGTGGGAGGTAAAAAAAAAAAAAAAAAAAGTTTAATGCTTCCAAGACTAAATATATCCTTATTCTACTTCACACTCGATTCTAAATTGCGTTTTAGCTTTTAGTGTTGCTCTTAAGAAGCCTAGAGTTATTCTGATAGTTGTTCTTTGTATGTGACCTGTTTTGTCTCCCTTGAAGTTTTTAAGATTGTCCCCTTGTCTTGAGTGCCCTGAAATTTCACAATACTGTGCCTTGGGTGTGGGTCTATTTTCTTGCATTGTGCTGGGCAATAGGCAATTTCCGACAGGAAACTCATGTCTTCCAATTCTGGGAAATGTACTTGAATTACTTTGTTGATGACTTCCTCCCCTTAGTTTGTTCTGTTCCCTCTTTTGGACACTTTTATTCAGAAACTGCACTTCCTGGATTGATCCTCTTATTATTTTATCTTTAATTTTCTCCTCTGTTTCTCTCTTGTTTCTTTCTAATTTCTGGGATATTTCCTCAACAGTATCTTCCAACCCTTTTATTGAAATATTCACTTTTGATGTCATTTTGTTAATTTCTAAGAGGATTTTTTTTGTTCTATTAGTTGCTTTTTCTAGCATCCTATTTTCACCTTACAGCTAAAATATTTTTTTTTATCTCTAAATATATTAATAATAGTTTTTTTCCTTGATGTTTTCTTCTCATTGCATCTCTTCCTTTAAATCTCTTTTTCCCCCTTTCAGTTGGCTTTTTCTAGTTGTTTGTTTCATTATTTTGGTCTCTTTCATTTCAGGCTGTTCTTATGGGCCTGGTATTCTGGTTGTCTTCTCATATTAAATAGGGGCTTAAAAACTGGCTGGAAGCCCTGGCCTTTGAATGGGGTTTGGCCAGTTTTGGTTTCACTATAGTGGGACCTAGCTGGATTGTTTGGTAGGGAACCTCCAACATCAGAAACATCAGGTATTTCTTCTTGGATTGGTCAGATACACCAGAGTATACAGTTCTACTCTAATTGGAAGTTAGAGTCCTGGCTGGCAGAATTCTAAGAGCCTAGGTGTGTTTTTGGACAATATCTCTGCCACTGCCCTCAACTATGCTTGAGTTGACAGTACAAAGGCTCTGTGTTTATCATCTCCAGAGAAAAACTACTCCAGGCTTCTGCTAAGGTTGGAGTGGGGATAGGGCAATGATCTAACATCACAGAATTGTTGGAGGGTCTATGACTACCTCCTTGGCTTTTCTATTTTAGGCTCTCCCCCTTTCTCTAATTCCATAGATACCTGGTGCTACCAATTCCAAACTCTTCGGGAGATTCTGAAGTTTAGATCAGGGAATTCTCCACTTTCCCCACTACCAGTCTAGAATTCACCTTTCCCAGCTCTGCTAACTCACTTACCACTTGTCCATCTCCTTTCCACCTTCAAAATATCTTTGCTTGGCCTCCTTTCTCATTCTCACATACTTGTGGGTTTATATCTTAAATTTAAAAAAAAAATCTTCTTTTCTTTATTTCAGTTTTAGTGGTTTGTGGAAGAAGAAAGAAGTGGAGATGTTTCAATTTTCCATCTTTGCCCAGAATTCTTCTCATTCTGGGGTGCCTGGGTGGCTCAGTCAGTTAAGTGTCCAACTCTTAGTTTAGGGTTAGGTCATGATCTCATGACTTGTGACTTTGAGCCCCACATGGGGTGGGGCTCCAAGCTGACAATATGGAGTCTGCTTGGGATTCTCTCTCTCTCTCTCTCTCTCTCTCTCTCTCTCTCTCTCTCTCTGTCCCTCCCTTGTTCATGTGAATGCTCTCTCTCTCTCTCTCTCTTGCTCTCTCTCTCTCAAAATAAATAAATAAAGAGTCTAAATATCAGTCAGTAGGAATATGAATAAATAAATTATAGTTTACCATTTGATGTGAGACCTTCCAGCTATGTAAAAGAACAGGTAGGCCTGTGCAGAAGCAGACAAGTAAGAGTAACTAAGAGCATAAGCTCTGAAGCCAGGATTCATATACCAGGTTTGCCACTGCATGACCTTAGGCAAGTTATTTAGCTCTTCTGTGCAACTGTTACCTCATCTGTAAAGTAGGGTTGGATTAGTTTCCTCGGCTTTATAACATTTACCACAAACTTAGAAGCTTAAAACAATATGTGTTTATTATCTCACAATTTCCATGGAGTCAAGGCATGACTTAGGTGGGCCTTGTGCTCAGGGTCCCATACAATTACAGTGAAGGTATCAACTGGGCTGTGTTCTCATCTGGAAGCTTTCAAGTTTCACTGCTTTCAAGTTCACTCAGTTGTTTGCAGAATTCATTTCCCTATGTCTGTAAGATTACGAACCCCTGATTCTTACTGGTTGTCAGCCGAAAGCCACCCTTCTATCCTAGAGGTTTTCCTCAGCTTCTAGAATGTGGCTTCTGTTCCATGCAACACAGCTGCTTACTCCATCAAGCCAGCAAAGAGAATGTCCAAAGCTAGTCTGCTAGCAAAATGGAGCCTTATATAATGTTATATAATAATGAGAGTGACATCCATCATCTTTGCAAATTCTATTGGTTAGAAGCAAATTCTACTGGTCACAGGTCTCATTCACACTCAAGGGGAAGCAATTATACAAAGGTGTAAACACCAAGAGGTAGAGATCATGGGGATAGGGGACACTCTGGGGTCAGTCTGACACGGGAGTTGGTAATAGCAATATCTATCTCAGAGGGCTATTGTGAGGATTAAATGAGTTATAATATATAAAGCAATCAGGTAATGCCTGGTTTATTGTTAGCATTGAATGAATATTAGCAATTATTTTTTCATTATTACATTTGATGATATAGAAATATATCAGAGAAATATTATAAAGTGAAAAAGCAAGTTGCCGAGCAAGGGACAATATAATATCTCTTGTTTTAAAATGTTAAAACATACAAGGGCTCCTGGGTTGCTCAGATGGTTAAGTCCAACTCTTGATTTCAACTCTGGTCATGATCTCACTGGTTGTGAAATCAAGCCCTGCATCAGTCTCTGTGCTGACAGTGCGGAGCCTGCTTGGGACTCTCTCTTCCTCTCTCTCTGTCCCTGCCCCCAGAAAATAAATAAACATTAAAAAAATTTTAGACATAAATAAATAAAATAAAATAAAATGGAGAAAATTTGTAAAAAAAAAAAAGAGTATCTCCACACATTTTCAAAAACATCTAAGGAATCCCTATCCAAAGTTCACAACTACTCTCTCTTTTTAAAAAGGTAGCTGCTTGTTATACAATGGAGGAGGAACAGAATAGAATTTAGGGCAATAAGTACAATATCCAGCACAATATTATCACCCCCATTATAGAGTTGAGAAAACCCAGGCTCAGAAAGTTTATAACTTGTTCAAAGTTACTCTGTGATCAAAGGCAAGTCACTTAACTTCTCTAATGCTCAGCTACTTTTCTATTATAGGAAACCAATAATTCCATCAGAAAGTTTGCAGACTTTGTGCTTACACAAGCCGAACACACATATGCACATACAGGCAGTGCACTTACACATTAGCCTGCCTCCACTCCAGAAGAGAACAATGAAAATCTTAGAGATGACATCAAATGGCCTCTCCCCAAACTGCCTCCAATATTATGATCTCACATTCTTTCTCAGCTGAAATACTGTGTTCGTGAAAGAGTTCTCACTCTTGTGTGTATGTGTGCGTATGTGGGTGGGAAGTAGGCAGAGTAAGCTTTTCCTGACTTAATTTCTGTCTTCAGTGGCCCTGGGGAAAGGACACTTCTCAGTTAATTGGCAACGATAACAGAGTAGCCCTTAAGGTTGACAGATGAATTAGAAGTGTTCCTCAGGGGTGGGCTGGCTGTCTGAGCACACTTGAAAGGAACAAGACCCAGGCACTCTGGAGCCACCTCTTAGTGTGCCTTCAATTATCTCACCATCTTTTGTTTCTCTCACTCCTGTGCTGCCAACCCTGCCACTACTCAGGCAAAACTGCTCTACGTGCCTTCCTAGCAACATTCTACTCATGCATAGAAGCCTCTTCCAAAAACACACCCAGTGCCTGGAAAATCCTTCCCCACCCTCTAAACAGGCTCCTGCACTACAACCCCAGCCGCAGTTCATGAGGTCCAAGCCTCCCCATTTGTCAAGGCTCCACCGATTAATCAGAAAAAGAAGGTAATTCCCTGGAGTCTCTCCCATTACACATTCACCTAAAAGGACCTTAATCTGTTGTTCAAAAACCCAAGATAAGTATTTCCCAAAGAAGAGCTGTTTATTGCTTGGTCTTTTACCTTTCCAGTCTTCCTCATTCTTTCCACAGATAAGTCTGAAGAGGGCAGAAATAGTGTCCAACTTATTTGCAAAGTATCCAACACAATGCTGGACCATTCATTCATTCATTCATTCAACAAATTATAGCGTCACCTCTGCACAGAGCTGAACAAGACTCTGCCCTCTAGGAACTTATAGACGAGCAGGAGATAGAGAATGCAGAAATTACAATACAGGAAGATGCTTGCCCCATGGGACTGCTTTCAAAGTGCACTCAAGTTGTTTGCAGAATTCATTTCCTTGTGTCTATAGCACTGAGGACTCTATGCTTAAGGAATAGGGAGTTAAGGAAGACTTCACAAACGGGATAGCATTGAGGCTGTCCTACCCTTCCCAGATGGATGGTAGAAAGGGGGCCTTTTAGGAAAAGTGAACAGCAGATGTTGGGTTAGAATGTGGGTGCTGCTTGCCTTTCCTGATCCCAGAGGTTGCTCCAAGGACCTAGATGTTAGATAGTGATGTGATGTTAAGAATGCCTGCACGACATGTGTGACTAAACCCTGCTAAGGTCTTTTTATAAACTTTTAAGATTTGTCAAGTGAGTGTTGGGGTCCATTCATCTTGCTGCTACCAAAGACAAGCCTCTTAGGTAAGTTCCCTTTGCTTATGAAAACTGCCACCTACCAACCTGGAGTGACCTGCCTCTTCAGTCTGTCTCTGAGCTCTGAGTACAGGAGCCAGTTTCAAATTACACCAGGGAAACTGTGGAGAGCTTTGTGAACCAACAGCACCACAAAAGCATAGTATACAGTATATTTAGTGAATGATAGTTAAGCATTATTAAAGCTCAAAGTTTGAAGGGAGAGTGGCAAGCTGATAAGTCTGGACAGATTCAAGGCTTACATGCCAAATGAAGAGGTTGAAATGGGAAGTCACTGAAGCATTTTGAATCAGAGAGTGATAGGATCAAATATAGTATCAGAAAGATACTCCTGGCATCAGGAGCAGAATAAGTGAAGGGAACAGAACAGGAAGGCTTTAAAGAAAGATCTGGTAAGAGATGGTGGGACCTGAACTAGGGCAGTGACAGTGCAAGTGGACAGAAAGGGACAGATCAAGGAGAATTTGGTGAGGGAGAACTCACAAGGGCGAGTATGGGGAAACTCACATCATTAATAGACTGCAGGAGAGTGAGCAGTTTGAAGAAGAGGAGGGCCTGAATCCAGTTTGGGACCTATTGGCTTGCAGATGGTGGTAGGACATGCATATGGAGGTAGCCAGGAAGGGTAGACTATGGTCAAGGGCTCAGTCCAAGGTTGGGTTGGGGTGACTACATGTGAGACTCACACCCATAGGGATGGTGGCAGAGGCTATAGTGGATGATGACAAAATTCCCCAGGGAGAGTATGTAGAGGGAGGGGAAAAGAAGCCCCAAAGTGGATTTCTGGGAACACACAAAAAGTCATCTGGAGACCACACGGAGATTAAGACCAACAATAAATGTGGTTGACTTCTTTGGATCCGGACACTGTATCTTCTTTTTCATATAACACAGGCCTTGGACAAATTGAACCAATAATACCTTGTACATTATTACATTGGAAGGTTTAAAATAATATGAACAGTCAAAATGACAACAAATTTTGTTTCCTTCTATGCTCAAATCAAGGTATAACATGCTTACCCTACAGCTATGTGGCCCTGTTTGCGTAGGAGAAAGGCTCCCAAAAAGCATCTTTTATTCCCAACCAAAGGTATCTTTGCTTGGGCCCAGCTGCATCTCTCTGTGAGTAAAGGTGGAGTTAGAGGAAGAGAGACACAGAGGAGTCTTGCTCTTTCTTGGAGTTGTATATGGGGGTGACCCTGAGCATTAAGACATTGAGCTAAATGACACAAGATGTGTAGAGTGATACAGGAGGGTTTCTAGGGACAGACAACTCTGAAAAATAGAAAAAAAATTCTATAACATAAAAGAAAAAGGATTTTTCCTCTTTATTATGATAGCTCTGTGTGTGTGTGTGCGTGCATGTGTGTGTGTGTGTGTGTGTGTGTGTGTGTGTGTGTGTGTGTGTGCATGTGCGTGAAGCTAACGGAACACATTTAAAACTCCAACTCTGGCCATGTGATGACCAGTAACAATTTAAATCTTGATTTCTACGAAGCAGAGACTTTTCCATTTATACAAAGCTCAAGAATAGGCAGAACTGATCTTTGCTGATTAGAAGTCATGATAGTAGTTACAACTAGAGGGTGGTTATTAACCTCCCTCTAGCAAGTTGAACAGAATTCTGTGGGGTAATAGAAATGTTCTATATCTTGATCTCGGTGGCAGTTACATAGGTGATCATATATAAACATTATTTTGGCCATGCATCTAAGGCTTTTCATTTTTACTGCATGTAAATTCTCTATCAGTAAAACTAGATCATCTGAAACACAATAGATATAGCATACATTCCCATATACACACACACACACACACACACAACAGATAGATACACAATAAGGCCTATGTTTCCAAGGAAAGAAAATGAAATGAAAAGAAGACTGTTCCACTTGAAGTGGAAGGAATTGAAGGACCTGGTGAGATCCAAGAGCTGATGTAATGAAAAAGGGAGTGACAAAGCAGGGAGGTCAGGAGCCATGATGAGGGTGGGTTGCTGGCTTCTGAGACCTCATGAGTGAAGCAGCCTCACTGGATGACAAAACCCGAAGGGGGGCTGTGTCATGAAAAGCTAAAATGGAAAAGAGGTGAAGATCATTGGAACTGAGGAGATCTCCAAGAGAAGACACACTGGAAGGATCAGCTATGTGGTCACTAATGCTCACCAAAGAAATGGCTGGAGTAGGAATTCAGGTATCTAAGATCTCCAAACATGTGGGGAAGTAGCCAAGGAGACAAGTAGATGACAGCTTGTGACAAGAGCATATCATTCAAGTGATTCATGAATGGTTTTTGATTATGACAGTAAAAGGGGAAAAAAATAAGTAACTGGTTTAGGATAAGGAACTCTTTGAAAAATGAGGTTTTTAAATGAAAATGAAGTTAAAGGTTAGTGTTATATCCCCTGGAGGGAGGGAAGAACGGATGTTAGGTCACCTTCTCTTTGCTTCCACAGCTCTCTGTGCAATGCAACCCTAACAAACCACCCCACTCAGAGTTCCCGAAGGACAGTGCCTGTCACAATGCCTCAGGGGCAATGAGTGTTTAGTGAGAGATAGGGAGAAAGGAAAGAAAGAAGGTAAGAAGGGGGGAGATCCAAACTCTAAAGGAAACTTCAGGTTATAATTTTCTAAAGTGCAATCAACTATAGCATGGTGGAATAAGCAGGGTTTAAATTTTTAAATGCTGTGAATTTCAGAGTTATGATACCGAAAGATTATTGGAAAATAATATTTTTAAATTTGAAAAATATTTTAAAATTTAAAACATTTGCATTTATTTGATGTGTAGGCAACTGGCTAATTAACGAATAGACCAAGGGCCAAATGATCAGGGGTCTAATTAAAACATCTCACCAGGGAATTGTGAAGAGAGGATGATCTAATCAATAAAAGTCATCTCTATCGGTGAATTTTAGACTTCAAGGCACCTAGACCCAAGAGTTATTTGGGAACCTGGAATTGCACCATCTAGGCACCTATGTGTTAAGAGTTTCTGGACTAATTCTTTAGTATATAAGACTCTTGTAAAAAGCTCAGTCACAGTTTTACCGACCCTTGACAGCTGGGAACTGTGCTAGGACTTGATTTCACAGCCTTCTTTTCTACCAGGTGCATTCCACTTGCCAGCTCCTGTACATTAAAATACACTGTATTTGGAGATTTTTTTTTATTAATAAGATACCCTTTGAAATAAATGAAAACACCCTTTCATGAAGCCCCACCAGGTGAAAATCTTTTCCTGTCAGCATCTCCTTGGGCTGCTTTCCCAAAACCATAATAAAATCAGTTCCCATCCATAACCTTAAAAATTGTAAGAGCTTTTATTCAATGTTTGAAACTATGGGACGTGAATGGGAAGATAAACTTGACCTAATACTTATGTAAGATCTATTCTCTAATGGGAAACTTGTCCAAAATGGCACAAGTAAGATAAAGGAATTAATTGGGGTGCCTGGGTGACTCAGTCGGTTAAGCATCCGACTTCGGCTCAGGTCATGATCTCCAGGTTCATGAACTAGAGCCCTGCCTTGGGCTCTGTGCTGACAGCTCAGAGCCTGCAGCCTGCTTCTGATTCTGTGTCTCCCTCTCTTTCCACCTCTCCCCCACTCATGCTGTGTCTCTCTCGCTCTCTCAAAAATAAACATTTTTTAAAAAAGATTAAGGAATTAATTAAGATCAAATAGCAACTTTCACACGTACTCAGTCTGTGTCTTTTTTTTTTTTTCAACGTTTTTTATTTATTTTTGGGACAGAGAGAGACAGAGCATGAACAGGGGAGGGGCAGAGAGAGAGGGAGACACAGAATCGGAAACAGGCTCCAGGCTCCGAGCCATCAGCCCAGAGCCTGACGCGGGGCTCGAACTCCCGGACCGCGAGATCGTGACCTGGCTGAAGTCGGACGCCTAACCGACTGCGCCACCCAGGCGCCCCAGTCTGTGTCTTTTTAATGCCACTAGAGTAAATGTGTTCTAGATATAAATGCAAAATATTTTCCTTCCTGATCAAACTGAAGAGGTAGCAGCTAATCTTTATAATATAATCCAATAATAACAAATCACTTATCTTAAAAAGCTCCCAAATTTTAGGCTTAAACCACATGTAAAACAGAGAATTTCAGATATGACATTTGGCTAAAGTGGCAATAGACAAAGAACAAATAAATTGGAGAAACTCCCCAATTACTTTTGGGTAAAATGAGGGTTCTAGCAAAAGATTTTTTAAAAATCATTCTCAATATGGTAGACACTGTCAGAAACAATCTTATTTAATAAAATATTTGTTTTTCACCCAACTCAGCTGGAACACAGGTTTCTTTTTCCTCTATTTAAATGAACAATAGTCTTGATGATTGATCTTGGAGAACTGAACTGTACAACCTTAGAATAGCTGGCAGGGAGTGCATTGTAACACTAGCTCTGGGCAGAATCTCTATATCCCAAATATTGTTATACAATGTCATTGATTGATTGACAAAATAGCCCTATGTATACAGTTAAAAATGTTGTTTCCTAAAGCAGGGGGCGGGTGGGGGAGGATTGTGGATTTCCCTTTCAAAATCACAGATCTCTGGGCCCCAGCCCAGCCCAGCTCCTCTGATTGGTATTTCTGAAAGTAGGGGCCAATTTGTACTGTAAACACTCCCCAGGTGATTCTTGCACACATTAAAAATTGAGAGCTACTGAGTTAAGACTGTATATATTTCTTTATGTTTCTTTTGGATTTCCCAGGGTAGTGGAATTTCCCACTATTCCCATCACTTTATAAAACGCCAGGAAAAAACAAGTAGGAGTAGCTCAAATGTCACTGCTGTCATATGGTAGCTGTGTGACTGTGGATTAGTTAACTCATATATTCTCCTGAATTTTGCTTCCTCATCTGAAAATAGGGATAACAATATCTACTTCATAGGGCTATTAGGAGAATTAAATCATATAATACATGCAGATTAAGTCATGCTGAACACAAGATAGTAAATGGCTCCACCCTTGTGCAACTGCAACCACAAGGGATATGACATGGTTTTATCATGGACATGACAAGGCCTTCATGACTTTGCTTGGTGAAAAATCTGTTCTTAGTTATGACATCAGACATGGCATAGTTACCTCCAACAAGCAGCCAATATTCCCGATAAAAACTGAAGCCAGACAAGAAAAATTCAGAACCACTGCAAACTTTTAACATGTTAGAAATTTGAGTAGTAAGAGGTAAGAAAAAAATAAGTACAAACTCGCAAAAGAGACCATGAAAATATTATTTGAATGATACAATTACTAGTAAAAATCATAGCAGGTAACAACATCTAGTATAAACAGGCCCATTTGGTAAGACAACTGGTTACAAAATACACAAAAAGAAGGAACTTTCTCCCATATATGATGCAAACTTTAATAATACCAAATTTCATATGTGATAGAAAAATTTTCTAATCCAAAAGCAAAACAAAAAGACCAAAATATATAGGAATGTGTATTTTGTATGTATTAAACAAAATACATAGGACTTATATATATATATTTAAAAACAAAATTTTTATGTGTTTTTACCATGATTTTCTTTTATAAAATCAGCCTTTGTAGTACAAAATAAAATGTTATTGAAATATACAAAATATTTGAGGAATAGATGTAAACTGCCTTACTACATGAGAAAAGTCAGCATTGTAAAGATGTCAATTCATTCCACAATAATTTATACATTTAATTCAAATTTCAATAAAAAAAAAGATTTTTTGGATGTTAAAAAATTATTCCAAACTTAATAAGATGTGATAGCTAAGAGAGTAAAAGGAGTAATAACAAAGGAGGCACTTTCATTGCCAGAAAGTAAGATATATTTTAAAGCTACAATAATTTGAGTAATGTAGTGCTGCTGATAGGAGGGATAGCCAGCTCCATGAAATGGAATAGGAAGTCCAGAAACTGAAAGTACGTGTAATTATTTACCACACAATAAAGGTGGCATTTCAAGTAAACAGGCAGATGAGAGATTCTTCAATAAATAGTACTGAGATTTTAAAAGCAATAATATTGGTATCTTACCTCACTCTATCTACCAAGATTAATTTTATGTAGGCTAAGTAATTAAAAATTTTTATGTGAAATGAACACATGAGAAAGCAAACAAAACTCTGGATGAATATATGGTGACTGTTTATATAACCCTGGGATAAGAAAGGGATATGCATTACGCCATGGCAGGAGTTATAAAAATAATAATAAATTTTATTTCGTAGCTAAGAAGCAATATATTAAATTAAGAAAATAGGGGAAAACTATTTACAACTTACATACCAAAGGATCCATATCCTTACTATGTTGAGAGTATCTTAAGTATTTATAATTACTCACATCTATTTAGAAATTACCATGTGCCCAAGAGTGTTTTAAATGGTTTGCATATACTAACTTATTTACTTCTCACCACAATACTCTGCGGTAGGCATAATTCTTCATTCTATAGATGAGAAAACTGAGGCACAGAGAAGCTAAGTAACTTACCCAGGGTTACACAGCCAGTAAGAGATAGAGTGGGATTTGAGCCCAGGCAGTCAGGTTCTAGGCTAATAACCACTCTACCATGCTGCCAGTGAGTTAGTGGACTTTATGTGTCAACACAAAGAAATAAGAAAAAGATGACCAAAAACAAAAAAGGACCAGCAACCTAAAGAAGCAAATCACACACAAAAATTTTATCTGATCATGAAACACATGTAAATATATTTAGACTCATAATCAGAGAAATGTCATATTAATACTGAGATACCATTTTATACCTATCAAAATGGAAATGATTTAAAAGTGCCCACTGTTAACCACAGTCTTGAGATATAGGCATTTCCATAAACTGCTGGTATGAGCAAACTGGTACCACCTTTATGAAGGGCAACATGGCAATATTTATCAATATGCTTAAAGTATATATGACATTTTACCCTACAATTTCACTTCTAGGACTTTATTCTGAAGAAAATGTCAAGTGAGTGCAAAGTTGTCTGTGCAATCATGTTCCCTACAATAGAAAAATGGAAATGGTTCATCTATCTCCATAAAACTGAACTAATAAAATCTACTAACAAAAATATTATAAAATCCTTTTTTATATGAATACTATGGGAAGATAAATATAACATGTTGTCAAATTAAAATGGTGTCACACAGGAAGCATAGTATGATAGTTCTTTTGTAATATAAATTAAAATGCACGTGTGTGTATGGGTATATGTCTGTGTTGTGTGTGTATATCCTAAAATATTAATAGTGATGACTTCTGGGTAGTAGAATTGTGAATAGTTTTTCCCTCGTGCTTTTTGGTGTTTTCCAAATTTTCTCGATTGAGCATGTTCTGTAAGTAGAGGGGACAATACTCAATGGGTGAAAAGCAGGAAGTAATTTTTTCAGCCAAAGGGAATGGACAGAACACAGTGTCAGGTCACCAGAAAAAAAGAGAACAGAGAAGAACAAGACTATATATAAAGATAGAAGGACAGCTATTTCTTAGTAATATGTGACAAGCAACAATCTTACCACGTACTCCTTTGATGGGAGGCTAAACCTTAGCCTTGCAGTTGGCAAAAACTCTACAAATAACTTTGAAAGAGCACAAAAACAGAGGATGAGAATAAGATTCTTCATTCAAGAATGTAACTGCCCCACCCTGACTAGCTTAAGCACAGGAGCACAGATGAGAGATCTAAGCCAGAATGGAAGGAAGGCAGTTCTCATAACCATCCTTGGATAAGGGCTTGATTCACTAATACTTTAGGCAGGAAGAACAAGAAGTTAGTATCAGTGCCCCACTGTAAATCACTGATAATGTATTGAATGTAATTATGCTGGAGTTAATTGTATAGTAAATTATATCAAGGTCAAATTCCATGGTATATGCTTCTTCATTCTCAAGTGACTTTTTTCTTGTTTGTCTTCAGAAATTAGAGGTGGAGCTTCCTCTATGTCTGGATGAGCCCTACCAGACTTCACACCAAAACTTTGGTGCCTGTGTTGGCAGACCTTCACAGAATGTTATTGTAACAATGGATTGTTCTATCTTGGAGTGTTCCATAACAGCTTCTGGTACTGCCAGCAGTTTTATGTTTTGTTGAATTTATACTGTAAGCCCTAGAAACAGGTGGTTGTTACTGGCAGTGGAGTTGAAGTTGGAGGTTGGAAACACGAAAGAAAAAGGGTGAAGACTTTCAGCAATGACAAAACCAGACCATCACTTTTAATTTCTACCACTAGTTACACTAAAATAATTAAATTCTCAGTCACAAATTTCAACTCTAGAAGAGAACTGTTTCGGTGTCATATGGAGAGATAAGTCAGAAAGGAGCTTTGAAATTATTCAAGGATGTAGGGGGGAAAATGTATCATCAAGGAGAATTCTTTTAATTTGAAGAAGCCAGGGTAGAAATGTTACAAGAAGACCGTGGAAGATTATTAGGTTATGAATAGTGGTCCAGTCTCTTTCCATAAAGGATAGAAGAGGAAATGACCCCAACTGAGTAAAGTAGGACCCTTCTGATTTGCAGAAGTGCTTGACATACAGTTTTCTGAAAATAATTATGGCGCCTCCATCCTCCAGAGATGTTTAAAGAGAAGGATGCAAAATGGGGTGGCTGAGGAAAAAACTTCCTAGTGATAAAGACATGTACTCTCTGACAGTATGTGGGGCTTCCGGTCCTCTGTTTCTTTAAACAACGAAGAGATGCTTATTTTTAGATCGTAAGCTATTCTCTATGTTGACCTGCACCTTACACACCTCCCTCACATACTTCTCCCCACTCTGATACATTTTTCTTCTTTATTTTCGCGCAGGTATTTTACTATTAAATTAGAGGAAAGAGAAGTTATTTAGGTAAGTTAGCGCTAGCTGCTGCGCTATCAGAAACAACTCTTTCCTCTGACAGAATAATGAGACTATTAACAACCCACATGTGTCCTTTACTTTAACTCAATAGACCATGCACATTGTCAAGTGTTTGAACCCTATCTTCACAGTAGCTGCTGCTCCTGAAGACAGGATGCTAGGGAATAAAGGGAAAGAACAGTGTGGAGGAGGTAAACCATTTCATAGTTTATATAATATATAAACAGAGTATGTGGGTATGTAAAAATTCAGACTGGATGAGACTACTTTTATAAGGTTAGGGCTGAAGAATTACAAAAACTTAGAAGGAAGTTAAACAAAGTGGTCAGGAAGGAGGTGGCACAGACTAAAAACTAAAAAGCAATCTTTTTCTTGCCACACAATTACTTTTCCCCTCAAGACAATCTTTTATTAACCTAATAGCTACTATTTTATTACCATAACTAGCTACTTTTACTACCCTAATTAGCTACTATTTTAACAGAATTGATTGGTTGTTTTTCTTTCTGGGACAAATGTAGCTCTATTTATTTAAATGATGTTTTTATTTTTTATTTTTTTGCCAATTACAAAATGTCACAAAAACAAACATTCTCAACTGTTCCCTCGTTAGACACTTCTGGATTGGTCTTCTTTTAGGAGGACAAACATCTTTTCCATCTACTACAGCCCCTGGAATCCATCAAGAAAGTATCCACTCTTATAAATCATGTAAAAAAAAGACAGCAACCCAAAATAAAAGTGAGCAAAAGATATGAACAGAATGAGGACACCGGCCAGTAAAACATACACACAATGTTCAAAATCATGAATAATTACAAAAAAGTGTGGGCTTAAAAAATTGGTAATTTCTATTTTGATCAAAATGTGGAGAAGTTGGTATTATTGGTCAAAGGGTAAACTAGTGTAATTTCTCAGAAGAGAAATTTTATAAGTTAATGACAACTTAAAATGCACACACCTTTTGTCCCAGAAGACTACTTACGGATGTTTATCTTACAAGTAAAATATGGCAAAATCTTCTATGTTCAGAGATATTAGCAAAAAAAAAAAATCTAGAACAATTTTACTATCCACAAAAAAGGGGAACTAATTGTAGCAATAATGGTAACTTCATACAGTGGAATATTATACAGTTCCTAAAAGATGAGGTAAATCTAAATGGACTAATAGGAGAAACTGTCCAAAAAAATATATTTTAATTAGATTGTATTTAACAATCATAATCGCAGTGATTTAAAACAAAACACACTAATTCTCTATTCCACCCTTCCCCAATCCTCCAAGTCTTTCCTCAGAGACAACCAATCACTTTTCTCTATCTTAGCTTATCTTTGGTGTTTACACATCACTTTATTTCTAAACCAGGGCTGTCCAATAGAAATATAATACAAGCCACATATGTAATTTTAAATTCCCTAGTAGCCACATTTTTTAAAAAGGTAAAAGAAACAAGTGAAATGATAAAATATTATCATTGTAACATGTAATCCATAAAAAATTCTTAATGAGATATTTTATATTCTCCTTTTGGACAAGTCTTCAAAATTCAATGTGTAGCTCACACTAAGAGCATATCTCAATTTGGGCCATTCATATTTTCAGTGCTAAATAGCTAGTGGCTATCATACTGGATAGCATGACACTAAACAAAGAATACTGCTATCTTGATACATGCAAAAGAATGAAACTAGACTACTCTTACACTATGTACAAAAGTAAACTCAAAATAGATTAAAGACCTAAATGTAAGACTTGAAACTATAAAACTCCTTAAAATGCCTTAGCAACATTTTTCAAGATATGTCTCTTCAAGCAAAGGAAACAAAAAAATAAACTATTGGGACTACACCAAATGAAAAGCTTTTGCACAGTGAAGAAAACCATCAGCAAAACAAAAAGGCAAATAATACATCATTTACAAATGATATATCTCATGAGGGGTTAATATCCAAAATATATAAAGAACTCATACAACTCAACACACAAATAATAATAATAATAATAATAATAATAATAATAATAACAATCTGATTATAAATAAGGAGAGGACCTGAATAGACATTTTTCCAAAGACAAACAGATGGCCAACAGACATGTGGAAAGATGCTCAACATCACTACCAGGGAAATGCAAATCAACACACTGAGAGATCACCTTACACCTATCAGGTTGACTAATATCAAAACGACAAGAAATAACAAGTGCCGACAAAAATGTGGAGAAAAGGGAACCCTCACACACTGTTGCAGGGAATGTAAATTTGTGCAACCACTGTGGAAAATAGTATGGAGTTTCCTCAAGATAAATAAATAAAAATAAAATAAAATAAAATAAAATAAAATAAAATAAAATAAAATAAAATAAAATATACCAAATAATCCAATAATCCCACTGTTGGGTATTTACCCAAAGAAAATGAAAACAGTAATTCAAAACACTAATTCAAAAACATGCACCTCTAGGATTATTGCAGCATCATTTACAATAGCCAATATATGGAAATATCCACCAATAGATGAATGAATGGATAAAGGAGATGTGGTTTACATACACAATAGAATATTACTTACCCATAAAAAAGAATGAAATTTTGCCCTTTGTGACAACATGGATGGGCCTAGAGATATATGCTAGGTGAAATAAGCCAGACGGAGCAAGACAAATACCATATGATTTCACTTACATGTGGAATCTAAAAAACAACATAAATGAACAAACAGATGAAAACAGCAACAGAATCATATAACAGACACATGGTAGCTATACTTACTGTGCATGGTAAATATAGCATAATGTATAGAACTGTCAAGTCACTATTGCCCACCTGAAACTAATATAGCATTGTATGTCAACTGTACTTCAATTAAAAAAAAATAATTAAGGGGCATCTGGGTGGCTCAGATGGTTAAGTGTCTGGCTTTGGCTCAGGGCATCATCGTGAGTTCGAGCCCGACATCGGACTCTGTGTTGACGGCTCTGTGTTGACAGAGGCTGGAGTGTGCTTCACATTGTGTGTGTCTCTCTCTCTTTCTGCTCCTCCCCTGCTCTCAAAAGTGAATAAACGTTAAATTTTTTTTAATTAAAAAAATAGAATACTGCTGTCTTTTGGCTCATTATTGACTTCCCATTATGGGCAAATGAAGGTCTAGCTTTACCAACACTGCTTTCACTCTCACAACTTTATATACATTATACTTTTTGGTTAACTACTCAATATTTACATTATATGCCCATTCAAATATTGATGACAGCCAAGCACTATAATGTGTTGTAATAGTGTTTCCCTTCTTGTTTTATTTTTCCTTAATTAAACAATCACCTTTTTTATTAGCTTGAATATCCATATACCTATTATACTAACTCTTCTACACTGTCCAATGGCCTTTCAGTAAAGTGTTCCACTGGTCAATCCCATCAGGCAATCTATCAGTTCCCAGAGATGTCCCATCCTCTTTCTTATTTGATATACTCATTTTGATCAAACTCATATTCTAGGAGTTTTAGACAATTTAAAAGAGTGGTACAATGTTCAAACTACCCAAAGAAATCTACAAATTCAATGTGATAATCCTTATCAAATCCCAACAGCATTTTTTGCAGAAATAGAAAAATTCATCCTAAAGTTCATGTGGAATCTCAAGGTACCCCAAATAGCCAAAACAATATTGAATAAAAAATTTGGAGGACTCACACTTCCTAATTTCAAAACATACTATAAAGCTACCACAATCAAAAAATATGGTGCTGGCATAAAGACAGAGATATAGATCAGTGGAATAGAATGGACAGCCCCAAAGTAAACTTTCATTAAATAGTTGAATAATCTTCAACAAAGGTGTCAAGACTACTCAGTGAAAATAGGACGATCTCCTTCACAAATGGTGCTTGGAAAACTGGATATCCACATGGAAAACAGTGGTTGAACCCTTATATATATACCATATACATGGGCAAAGGACATAAATAGACATTTTCCAAAGATGATCTACAAATGGACAACAAGCATATGAAAAGAAGTTCAACGTCACCTAATTGTCAGAGCAACACATATCAAAACTACAATGAAATATCACCCCTCACACATTAGAATGGGTACTATTAAAAAACAAAACAGAAAATAACAAGTGTTAGCAAAGATGTGGAGAAATTAGAACCCTTGTGCACTGTTGATAGGATTGTAAAATGGTGTGACTACTATGAAAATAGTATAGGAGTTCCTCAAAAAATTAAAAATAGAACTACCATATGATCCAGGAACCCCACTTCTGAGTATATATCCCAAAGAATTGAAGGTAGGGTCTCAAAGAGATTATTTGTATACCCATCCTTATAGGAACATTATTCGTAACAGTCAAGAAGTGGAAGCAAACCAAACATCCATTAACAGGTAAATGAATAAACCAGATCTAGCACGTACGTACAATGGAGTATTATTTGGCCTTTGAAAGGAAGGAAATCCTGCCACATGCTACAACTTGGATGAACCTTGAAGACATTGTGGTAAGTGACCTAAGCCAGTCACAAAACACAAATCCTGCGGGCGCCTGGGTGACTCAGTCAGTTAAGCATCTGAATCTTGATGTTGGTTCAGGTCATGATCTCACAGTTTGTCAGATCAAGCCCCACTTTGGGTTCTGTGCTCACTCTTCTCTCTCTCTCTCTCAAAATAAATAAATAAACATTAAAAAAAAAAACCCACAGGGGCACCTGGGTGGCCCAGTCGGTTAAGCATCTGACTTTGGCTCAGGTCATGATCTCACAGTTTGTGAGTTCAAGCCCCACATCAGGCAAAAACGTGCCTATTTGTTCCCTATAGCAATAATAAAATTGATGGCGTTACTAAGCACTAAGTGCAAAGGCATTGCATGCCCGGTCTTGGATAGTCCCTAGTTTCACAATGCCATCTTTCTGGTTCTTGGGGACACTCCAGATGCCCCAGGGAAGATCTCAGAGCCTTCCCACCCCATCTCCACCTCAGGCTAATTGTTTGGCCTGTTAAACACATACTTGGTGATATGCCCTACACCATGGAACCCAACCATCTACCAATCTTAGATCCTGTCTAGGTATTAAGTTATAGTTGAAAGCAATTAGCAATAATGATTTATAATAATATTAAATCCCTGAGATGATCAACCACAAGGTCTCAGAGAGCAACCTAACACTATTGTCACAGGTAAAATAATTCAATGGACTAGGAATAGCTATGGATTTCCATCTTCTTTTCCTGAGTTATCTAGTGTTCATGGCTCTATACAAACCATGTTAGTCTGTGGCCTCCAGCCTAACTCTGTCTCTTGCTTTCATGGTCAAAGGGATTTCCCCAGTAGTTCAGTAAAAGAGAGAGAGAGGAAGGGTAATTTACTAAGTACTTCCCTTCCCTACAGTCACAAGGCCCATGCTATTTCCTATCTGAGACACTCAGCTTAGAAAGTGTTGATGAAGATGGCTGAGATGGAATGTAGAAGTTACCTTATGATAAAGAGAACATAGAAGACATACATGTATATACATGTATCCAACTAAATGTAAATATATGAAAGATAGGTCTTGGGTGATTGGAACTAGATGTAGATCAAGGGGGGATATAAGGAAGAATTGAACACAAGTTTCATTCATCCATTAAATATTTCCTAAGGACCTACTATGTGCCAGATACCATGTTATACACGAGGGGAACAACAGTGAGCAACATCAGTCATGCTACCTGTTCTCATGGAACATATGACAGGGTGGGAAAGACTGAAATTAATCAAGTATTTTGACAAATGAATGTATGAATTACAGATTGATAAACATCTGTACAGGGTTGGGGGGGGGATGGTTCTAAGGGTGCCTGTAACAGGAACTTGACAAACTGGAAGCAGGAAAGGTTTTCTTAGGAAAGTGAAGCCTTCAGCTAATATCTGAAGGATGAGTAGGAGCTGACTGGGCAAAGGAATAAGGGAGAAAAAGAGTGTTGCAGACAAAAGAACAACATGTACAAAGGCCCTATGGCAAGGAGGAGCTGACACAGTCAGGGAGCTGGAAGAAGGAGCACAAAGAGGAAAAAGAATGGCACAAGATAAGACTGAACAGCCAGACCTTGCAGGGCACTGGAGGTCACATCATGTTGTGCCTCCAACTTAACAGCCATAGGGTGTCATTAAAAGTTTTTAAAACTGATAGGAGAAAGAGAGCGAGCAGAATCACATTGTGGGAACTTGAGTCTGACAACAGACAGAAAGTTAGAGTCCAGGTGAGGTATGATGGAAAATTGGACTGAGGTGGTAGCTGTGAAGACAGACAGAAGCAGATAAATTTGAATGTAATTCACAAGGGAAAATTGATAGGACTTCCAGAAAATTACATGTGGGATGAGAGAGTGCAAGGTATCTGCAATGACTCCTGTGTTTTTCCCTGGAGCTTGAAGAAGAGGGGCATAGCACTGGGAAAACTGGAAGGAAGGAGTGACAAGAAAGGTAGTGCACCTTGGAACTAAATGGGTATGCCGGTCTGGGGTCTGTCTTTCTGTCTTGAGCTGCTTTACATTTGGAGACCACACTGGAGGATTCTTCTCCTACCCACACTCCTCCCCCCTCACCCCTGGCCCCAAACCCTGGTAGGCCACTGCAAAATGCTTGAACCCAGAGGCAGGAAACTCGGGATCAATTTTGGACTTTGCCACTGATTGGTTGCATGGTCTTAGGCAAGTCACCCCACCTCTCCAAGATTTTAGTTCCTTAAAAGGTCCTCGCCCCTTCCTCCCATATCAGAATCTCCTGAAGTATGCATTAAAATGCACATTTATGGACATTTGTGTCCAATGTGCATAAACTGAAGAGAGAAATCATAAACTGAAAAGAGTTCCCTAAGGTCATATAGGTTGTAAGAGCCATAATGAGGGCTCGAATCCAGGTCTGACTCACCCTAAAACTGTAAGAGATGAGTAATAGAGGAGAGACTTAAGAAGGTCCCAAACAGTGTATCCACAGTATCACTAGTGAATGTCATGATGTAATAGGGCCAGTTTTGGGACTGTATCTGCCTTTCCATCTCCTAGTTGAGCAGAGCCACAGTTAAGTTTCATTATCTCATCATTTCCCCTTCGACCCAGGGCAGGCACCACTGCACCCTCAACCAGAGACACACACAAGACTTTGACATTTTACAAAACAATCCTTAAGAGAAGCCTAAAATTTCCCTTTGAAACCAACTGGAAGAACCAAATTGACCTCAACTCTACTCTGAAGCTACTTTTCAACCCAGATACCAATAACATTTTTAAAGAGTTTCAGGATGCTGACTCTATAGAAACCGTGACAAACATGTAATTGAACTTTTGAAAAATGAGGTTGACATATCAGCCTGTCATATGTTTTATGAGATGCTTTGAAGAAAGTCATGTGAAATTAAAGAGGGCTCTTTTTCAAAGCATCAAACTTCTGAGAAGAAAGTATCTCATTGGAAAAGATTTTTTTTTTTCAATTATCCACACAAACAATCTCCAAAGTAGATCTGAGTTTCCAGGGCACTTAGAGCTTTTGAAGCTTCTTCATTGCTTCCCCATGGTTTCCGACAGGTTTGCTGTGTTTTTCCAACTAATCTGGAATAAAGTCTAGTACTTCCTTTTGCATTGCCTTCATTGTCTGGTACAATGTTAAACATCTAACATAGTACCAGGTACATAATAGTAGTTCTGAGAATAAGCAGTTATCAAATACTAAATACTATACATGTATAACATGATTTGATCTTCACAACAACCCATATAAATGGGGACACTGAGGTCACACAGTTAATAAATGGCAGAACTAGAATTATCACCCAAGTCTCTATGGTTCCCAATATCCATGAACCTTATACTCAGTTCCACATAACACTGGCACTTGCCAAATGACTCATCTCTTTCCTTCCTATTTCGTCCTCTCTTTCTTCCAAATGTATTCTCATGCTCTCTTTATCACTGGCATAGTTATAAAAGCCATTATCTTAAGGAAAAATGATGACTTTACTATCACAGATGAAACTGAAAAGTGCTAGAACTTTCTTAGATAATCTTAAATTCACATGCCAGTTGGTTCAGCAATTCCATTGCTAGAGATAGAGCCAAAAGATATACTCACACAAATATGCAAGAAAACCAAAACTATATGTAGTAATGTTCATTACAGCAATATTTTTATAGAAAATGACTGGAAATGACCTAAACATCCTTTAGGAGGAGACTGGATAAGTAAACTATGCTAGTTTTTATGGACTATTATGTAGCTCTTAAAAAAGAAGAAGGTAGATGTGTGTTTTTGTGTGACTATGGAAAGATCTTCAGGAAATATTAAGTTGAAAAAGAAGAAACAGAACATTGTATATAGCATGACCTCATCTTTGCCTAGTTAAACTAAATAAAAGATACATACATATAACAGGTACCATTTTTTAAGAATTTCCCAAAGTTTGTATATTCCCTTATCAGCTAATTTCTTTCCCTGAATTCTACATTTACTGTTTAGTCTAAGGCGTAGGATTAGAGTTGGCAGGGAGAAGAATATGCCATAGGAGAAGTGCCTAGCAGACAGGAAGGAGACAGAAAATAAAAGCTCAACCTTCAGGCTTGGTAGGCTCTAGGAAGAAGAGAGAGAGAGGAGAGGCAGAGGGTCAGGCATGTGTGTTGTGGAAATCCTTCCTCCCAAGCCAAAATCCCAGATGGTAAGTGTTAGGTTAAGGGGAAAGTTAAAAGCAGAGGGCCTCTTGTTCCTTTTCCACTTGACAGGCTGGGAAGATACTGCCTCATATAGTCCTCTGCACATTGCGTCAGAGATAAAAATCCTCCAAGAGATGTGATAAGGCAAAAAAAAAGGGACTGAATCTAGTGGCCCAGGGCTGTTTTAGCTCCACATGCTGTGAGAGTGTACACAATTTCCACTGTACCCTGGAAAGGGGCACAGAAGCTACCTGGTAGTGTTGGCTAGCCAGTTTACAAAGGAGGTCTCCAGGGAAGTGGTAAGTTGTTGAGGCTGACAGTGAGGGACTGCTATGCTAAGAACCCCCACACTAACCCCAGTGGAATCCTAGATGGGCCAGGTCAGCAGAAGGGCCAATCTAAGGGAACACAGGCCTCACAGCTGCTAGCTGCAGGCTTCAGAAGCAGATACTAGCAGCTTCACCATGGGGACAAGGTGTGACCAACACTCCCACCACAGGACGGTTAATTCCCACACAAATTCCCCACAGTGTCACCTTGGACAGGAGAAGGCAGGAGAGTTGGGGGCCAAAGGGCCAAGCCTTTCCTTGAAAGGAGCCATATCAAAGCAACAGGAGACTGTTTAAAGAAGAGACTGAGCTCCCATTACTTGGCAGAATTACTTGACTTGCTTTCTACCCAATGAGGAAGGACTTGCAAGGGAAAAAAGATAACATATTAGAGCAACACAGAAGTGCTGCCTTTTGTAGATCCAAGTTAATCTGTGAACAACTACACAAAAATATTATATATTGCACAAAACTTCCAGAACTCTTGGGAGAAGTTACCTCTGGGGAACAGGACTGGGGGTCAATGGGTATGCAGAGAGGGAAATTTTAATGCTTTTATAACAGGAAATTTTAAAACATTTTAGATAGTTATCACCAGAAGCACCTTTGGTGATAGAAAATTAAATAGTCTACTTTCATTTATACTCTACTTCTGCATTTAAAAAAATTAAAATAGTACTTTACTGGAAAATAATGATTTCTTTAATTTTATTGGTCACTGATGAGCTCTCCAATCCCATATTTAAACCAAAAGGGACTCAAATTCTGTAAGAGTACATCATATTTAAATCCCACTGAAATAGCAGTATCAGATTAACTCTCACAACTTATCAAACTCAACACCCAAAAAACAATCCAGTGAAGAAATGGGCAGAAGACATGAATAGCACTTCTCCAAAGAAGACATCCAGATGGCAAACAGACACATGAAAAGATGCTCAACATTGCTCATCATCAGGGAAATACAAATCAAAGCCACAATGAGATACCACCTCATACCAGTCAGAAAGGCTCAAATTAACAACTCAGGAAACAACAGATGTTGGAGTGGATGTGGAGAAAGGGGGACTCTACTGCACTGTTGGTGGGAACGCAAACTGGCACAGCCATTCTTGAAAACAGTGTGGAGGTTCCTCAAATTAAAAGTAGAACTACCATATGACCCAGCAATTGCACTACTAGGAATTTATCCAAAGGATACAAAAATGCTGATTGATTTGAAGGGGCACATGCACCCCAATGTTTATAGCAGTGCTACCAACATAGCCAAATTATGGAAAGAGCCTAATTCCATCAAGTGATGAATGGATTAAGACAGTGTGTGTGTGTGTGTGTGTGTGTGTGTGTGTGTGTGTGTACACACACCTATACACAATGGAATACTACTACTCAGCAATGAAAAAGAATGAAATCTTGCCATTTGCAACAACATGGATGGAAATGAAGGGTATTATGCTAAGCAAAATCAGTCAGAGAAAGACAGGTATCATGATTTCACTCATATGTGCAATCTGAGAAACAACTGATGAACATAGGGGAAGAGAAGGAAAAATAAGATAAAAACAGAGATGGAAGCAAACCATAAGAGATTCTTAAATACAGAGAACAAAGTGAGGGTTGATGAGAGTATGGGGTGGGAGGGTGGGTTAAATTGGTGATGGGCATTAAGGAGGGCACTCTTCAGTATAAGCACTGGGTGTCATATGCAAGAGATGAATCAGTGGGTTCTACTTCTGAAGCCAAGATTACACTGTATGTTAACTAACTTGAGAGAAAACAAAAAAAGTTTAGCTCTTACTTAATATGTATCAGAAATAATTCCCCAAATGAGAGGTTTATAGTTATAAAAGATTCATGTGTTCATTTATTCATTCAATAAATTTTTTTAAATTTGTTTATGTTTGTTTATTTATTTATTTTTTAAATATGAAATTTATTGTCAAATTGGTTTCCATACAACACCCAGTGCTCATCAATAAATATTTTTGAGAGCTTGTCATGTACTGAATACTTTCATAGGTACTGGAATACAGTGATAAATAAAACAAAGCCCCTGCCTTCCAGAAGATTCCATTCTGGTGGAAGAGATGAACAATGAACATGCATGCAAAAATACATAACTGATGCATCTCAGCTAGTACTGGATGCTATGTTAAATATAATCCAGAGCTGAGCCGTCAACCCACGAAAAGACATAGAGGAAATGTAACGACATATTACTATGAAAGAAGCCAATCTGAAAAGGCTATATACTATCTGGTTCCAATTATAATGATATTCTGGAAAAGACAAACTGTAGAAACAGTAAAAGGATCAGTGATTTCCAGGGGATGGGAAAAGGAAAGGATGAATAGGTGGAGCACAGATTTGAAGGGCAGTGAAACTTTTCTGTATACTCTAATGGTGGGTACATGTCATTATACATTTGTCAAAAATCATGGAGTGTAGAGCAAGGGTAAACCCTAATGTAAACTATTGATTTGGAATGATAATAATGTATCAGTATGGGTTCACTGATTGTACCAAATGTACCACTCTGGTGGGATATTGGTAAAGGTGGAGATTGTGCACATGTGGGGGTAGGGGTTATATGGGGAATCTTTGTACCTTCCACTCAATTTTACTGTGAACCAGAAAATACTCTAAACACTGAAGTCTACTGTTTTTTAAGTTAAAAAATGTAAATTAATCAAGGTAAGGGAAAATAGTGAACATTAGTGGGAATTATTTTGAACCGAATTTTCCCTGGACTGTTAGTAAATAATTTTCACCTAAAAATACTTCTAGGAGGTAAAATTATACCACTTCCAGAACTTCGTCTTTTACTGTTTTTAAACACAAAATAACAACATAGAAAGAATGCAAGCATGAGTCCTACAGATTAAGAAACAGTGAAAATTATGGGACATAAGGAAGGTTAGGTGTGATGGTTAGTTTTGTGTCAACTTGACTGGGCCATGGGGTGCCCAGTTTTAAACATTATTCTGGATAAGTCTGCATGAGTGTCTATGAATTAATGTATGAATAAAGCATATTGTTCTCCCCAAAGCGGGTAAGCCTTATCCAATACACTGAAGGCCTGAATACAACAAAAATGTTGAGTAAGGCAGAATTCACCCGCTCTGCCTGAATGCTTGAGCTGGAACACTGGTCTTCTTCTATCCACAGATTGAGACTTATGCCGACCTGGTCCACAGGTCTTCAGATTCTGGAACTATATCATTGGCTCTCCTGGGTCTAGCTTGCCAACTGTAGATCTTGGGACTTCTCAGCCTCCATAGCCATGTGAGCCAATTCCTTATTTCATATATGTAAACTCCTACTGGAGAACCATGACACAGTAGCATACTTACCTGAGGCTCTGTTAGAACTTGGAGTCAATGGAGCACAAAGTGAGGCGAGTATTTTTATAGTCAATGTTTATAAATAAGTAGAGGGAGGCTCAGAGGTCCAGGAGTGACGTTAGGATGTGGCAGAGCTAGGGCTCAAACTCAATTTCAAACCCCAATTCTACAGCTCCCTATAGCCACACAGATTATATGAAATGGGGGTTTTATTTAAATTCAAATACATTTAGTGAGGACAGAGGAATATCAGAGCTGATAGTGGCTTAAATGTCCTTCAGTTTGGCTGGGGACTGGCTTTTCTTGCCCTGTTTTAAGTACGTACCTGGGAGATCTTGGGTCACAAAGCGTTGCTGAATTTTTCAACACTGGCTCCCAGAACACAGAGGAGGTCCCTTGGTAGATGCATTCCAAACTTGGTGCACTAAAGAGACTGTTAGGGTTCTTGGGGTGCCTGGATGGCTCAGTCGGTTAAGCATCTGACTTCACCTCAGGTCATGATCTCATGAGTTCAAGACCCAAGTTGGGCTCCGTGCTGAAAGCTCAGAGCCTGGAGCCTGCTTCGGACTCTGTCTCCGTCTCTCAGCCCCTCTCCCTCTCACAAGCTCGCTCTCTCTCTCTCTCTTTCTCTCTCTCAAATATAAATAAATATTTTTTAAAATTACTCTAAAAAAGAAGAGAGAGAGAGACTGTTAGGGTTGTTGAGTCTGTAAAACTGAATTCATTCCCAGTGTGTGAAATGTTCATTGTCCCAAGTCAGACCTTGGAATCTTAACTTCTAGGAACTTTCCAAAAAGCATGAGTTTTGGAATCTGACAGACTTGGATTTGAATCCAGTTTTGCTACCTCCCAGGTGCATAATCATAGGTGAGTTAGTTGACCCTTCTCAACTTCAGTGTCTCATCTAAAATGTATAGATTATTTGATTTGTATGAATGGATTTGGCCAACACAAATTTCTCAGCCATTTCCTATGTGTCATACAAGTGCCAGATGCCAGAGATATGAAAATGAACAAGGTAAAAATCCTCTACTCTCCAGAAGTGTCTACTCTAGTAGAGAAGGCACACATAAATTATCATTCTAATGCCACATAATGATTTCAATAGACATAGAGTGGTGGCATCTCACCTTTGCAGAAGCTTCTAGTGCTAATCTATATCCAATTCTCCTTTCCTTCTAGCCTAATGAGAGGACTATGCTTCTGCCCCCTTGCAGTTAAGCAGGGCAGTATAATAGGATTGGCCAGTGGGCCAGCATGACACTCTCAGTATTCTCTTCTGCCACGTGGACCAGGAGAGCCAAGTGTTCTGGATGATACAGGATAGTGGAGCCTCCACCAGCTCCTCCATGCAGGTCACTGAGGGGAGCTGCCCAAGAGAGTGAGGACCCAGACTTGAAGCAGACTTTGATTAAGCAAACAATAAACGTGTATTAAGCCACTGAGATCTGTGGGTTGTAAGTCACTACAGCATGATCCAGCCTGACTAATTCATAAACCAGCCTGCAAAAGCTGTTCTGAAGGAGCCAGGGACTGAGTGCTAATTGGTGAGTAAGAGAAGAGCCAGGGGAAGAGGTGAAGAAGGACCATGAGAACAGAGAGGAAGGCAAAGCAAAGGCCAAGAGAGTTGCAGTGGCCTGATAAGGTGGGCAACAGCAAACAGCTGGGATGTGCAGGAATGAGAAACAAAGGGGAGAGAGGCATGACTGAGGAGGCAGATGACATCAAACTGTGGAGAGCCTTGAGGGCCCTGTTAGTAGCTTGGCCTTTACCCTGGAGGATGGGAACCACACAAGTCTTCCAAGCACAGGGGTGACGTGCTCACATAACCTCTGGGCTACATAGAGGAGGGACCGGGACATGACTAGAGGCAGGAGACCAAGACGAAATCAAGCAACTTACGGAAAGTACCTACTGTAGTACCTGACAGACAGAAGTATATCACTTCCCTTTCCCTTCCCCTGCTCATGTATTAATGTGGTTCTAGAAACTAGCCAACTCTGTAGCTTGGCAATCTTACTTTCATAGCTCTCTAGTAATAAATGCTTCATTACATAAGAATTTATGTACAAGGATGTCTCCTGCAGCCTTGCCTATAGAAATGGAAAAACGAAAATAAACTGAGTGTTCATGGAAAGGAAACTGGTTGAATAAATCATGGAACATGCTATATTACACAGTATTAAAAACAGTAAAAGCTATGTTAACTGACCTGGATAAGATATTCATGATATAGAGTTAAGTGAGAAAAAAAAAAGGTGCAGAGTAATATGCATTATATGATTCATTACTTGAAAAATAAATAAATAAATAAATAACGCACTCTTGTAGGTGTAATTATGGTACCTGTTTGTATCCATTCTTGTGAGTCTGTGGCAGCATCTGGGAGGTGGTACAGCTGTTAACAGCAGTCATCTCAAGGGGCTGGTAGACTTGCCACAGTTACAATTAGTATGTGCTACTTTTATAATTTTTTTAAATTAATAGAGAGATATACATAAAACACCAGTAATGCCCTTCCTATGGTGATTGTCATCAATTGCAAAAGCATAAAAACCAATCTTCCAGCCAGAAGATTCCTCTTCTGATTGAAGTTTCCTCTTCCCACTGGAATGTTTTTAAATCAGATGCTCTACTTCAAGTTCACTGTGATTACTAAGTCTAATGGATTAGACATAGACTCTCAGGGGATTTAAACGGATCTGGGCCTTTAATGTTAATTATTCCATGAGAGGAAGCCCTGTTCATTTTTAGGAAATGAATGGGCCTTCCCATCAGGATAAGCAAATTTCTCTGGGCTGTGGGGAAAAGGCAACCAATCTTCCAAACGAATTTATTGGCATTAAAAGACCAAGGGCATGCAAATCAAGCTGAATCATTGAAAGTTCTTTGAGGGCCAGGGCCCTGGTCCTAGCAGGTGCTAATGAATTCACTCAAACTTAATTAAAGCAAAATGCTAACCTCAGCTACAGAATAGCTAAGCTCAAGTCTCCTGGGTTCTCATGTGCCAGCCTTTTCCACTGGGCACTATGAAAAATAACTAGGAGATACTGCCATGCTGAATTTAAAGTGTCTGTAGGAGATCTAAGTGGAAATGTCCACCAAACACTGAATATGTCTAGACTGTCAGTCTAGAATGCATGGGAGTTCTGAGCCATGGACATACACTTGGGAGTCATATGTGTAAAAGTGAAAGGGTAAGTAAACCCACAAAGGGATGACATGACAGAGGTAGTGCCTGGGATGGTTTAGCATGCTCATAAGATATGCAGTTTAGAGGGGAGGTTAGGAGCACAGAGTCTCTGGTTCCAATCTTGGCTCTACCCTACTGGACACTCTTGCACTTGTTACTCAACTTTTCTAACTCTCCATTTTCTCATCTGAAAAATACAATTGATGATCATAGCTCCCTTAGAAAACTGGTGAGGACAAAAGTGAGATAATCTATGCAATGTACTTAGAGCACTTGGTACACAGGGAGACCTCCCAAATGTCACCAAGTTCAGGGATCAGCTAAGACAACCAACCAAATTGGTACAACCTCTATCTGTCTATCACAGGTGCTGGTATCCTTTGAATAAGCAACTCATTTCTAGGAAACTATCCCAACTGATACACGCGTACACATGTGTGAGATCACAGACTGAGAATCAATCACAAGAAGGAAGGAGTGAGGACCAACAGGGAGGCCAAGCAGGAAGGCATGGTCAGGAATTTCAGATCTGATAGTGGAAAAGTAAGACCAGCACTAAAATACTTCCTTTGGATTTGGCAACAAAGTCACTAGGATGGGGCCAAAGCTGTTCAGGATGGAAGCTAGACAGACTGTTTCCAAAGCAAAACAGGCAGCATTACTAGCATTCCATAAGATCCAGTAACCCAGGGACATCTTGAAAGATGGTTAAAGGAGGTAGAAGTACATTTTTACTTAATATCTTTCTGAAGATCAAGTAATACATGATCAATGAAGAAAACCTGTAAAACAAAAGTAGAGAGGAAAAAGTACTGCCTATACCACTTTCTAGCAAGACCTACATTTTTTCCTGTGTGTGTGCATTTACATCAGGGTGTGCACAGGACTAATTCATCTTGTTACATGACAAGCATAGTCTGTATTTGCTCAATACTTTGAAAACATATTATTTAAAGATACTCGAGGAAAACTTAGAAGAATATTCTCATGATTTCAGAGTAGACTAAGACTTTTTATGTGTGTCGCAAAATCCAGAAGCCATAAATGAAAGGATATAAAGTCTGCTTCATCTAAATCTAAACTTTTTGCATGGCCAAAAAAAAAAAAAAAAGGCCACTATAAACTAATAGGAACATGAATGATAAATTAAAAATGCACATGAAAAACAAAAGTTTACCATTCAGAGTATATCAAGAGCTCCTTCAAATCAGTATGAAAAGGATCAATAACCCAACAAAAACTCAGACGAAGGATATAACAGACAGTTGGTGAAAAGTGAAATAAAAATTGTTCTCACAGATCTGACCAGATACTCCAACTTACTTGTAATCAGAGAGAAGCAAATTAAAACTCCAGTGAGATATGTTTTTCCCTTATTAGTCTGGCACAGATCAGGACTGATAATATCATGTGCTGACAAGAGTATGAGGAACAGGTGTTTTCACTCCTCACCAGAGGAAGCATTAAATTGGTACAACCTCTGTCTATCACAGTTGCCAGTATCCTTTGAGTAAGCATCTCCATTTCTAGGAAACTATCCCACTGACACACTCACATGTGTGAAATCACGGACAAAATTATTCATTGTAGTTTTATCTGTAATAACAAAAGATTGGAAACAACCTAAAGTTCCATCAATGGGGGGATGGGTTAATAAATGGAATACAAGGGCCAAAAGGAAAGAGTCAGTTCTATATCTCTCGAAAAGAAACGATTGCTAAAACATATTCAATAAAGGAAGTAAGCTGCAGACCGATGTAATTAGTACACCGCCACTTACGTAGAAGAATAAAACTAAATCATGGGAAATAGGAATGTTTTGCTTATCAATGTATGGAGTATTTCTGGAAGGAATCACAAGACAAAAACCAGTAGAATTGCTTGCCCCTGAAGAGATAAACTGGTTGGCTCAGGCAGGGTGGAAATGATTAATTTTTCACTGAGTACCCTTTGGTACCTTGTGAATTTTGCGCCATTGGTACGCGTCGCCTATGCAAAAACTAAAAAGTAAAAATATATCATTTTAAAACAAAATGAATCGATAGGCCATTTTATTTGTCTTTATTTTTTGGTGGCTGTTTCTATTTTTTTTAGCTGTCTTTCTCCATCATGCTTTGTCTGCCTTGATCCTTTCCTATTTCCCTTCTCATGCCCTCTGTCCCTTGCCCCACCTGAATATAACAACAATTTTTTAAAAATTAGCATCTGCTGGCAATTTTGTACATACTGATAACTGTACTTTATGGGTGTGGATATCATTCAATTTTCACAACCACCTCCAGAAGGGAAGTTTTCTTTGCCACAGTTTGCAAATGAGGAAACTCTGGCACTGGGGGTTGAAGCCTTGCCCAAAGCCGTATGAGCAGTAAATGATGGGGCCAGCATTTAAATCAAGTCTGTCTCTGAAATCCATGCTTCTTTTAGTAAACTGTACTGCCCACAATATGGCATAAAGATACAGACATATGTTTTTTTAAATTATTGAATGAAGTATTACAGTCTTTGTAATTTGAAAATCAAGTGAGCTTAACATTTTATATGACCTATAAAAAGCACACATACAAAGAAAGCTTTATGTATCAACTTATTTTCTATTTCTAAACTCTTAATGATTATTTTCTACAGATCAATTGAAAGGATAGCCCACCTTTCATTCATTCATCAGCCCCAAGTATCCAGCATGTGCTCACAACTGTGCTTGCTGTTCATTGACATTGAAAGCTAGAGCCCTCGGGAAGCTTTCAGTCAATTGTAGAGAGAGCAATATCAATGCTTATTGGGCTCTCCTATGTGCCAGGCAAAGCGCTAAGTATTTTACATAGATTCCAACAACTGTATGATATAAGGTATGATTGCTACCCCTCATTTTATGAAGGAGAAAAATGAAGCTGGGGAGTTCAATAACTTCACAGCTGACCACAGCTTAAAATTACAGAACAGCGATTTGAACCCAGGCAGGTTGGCTCCAGAGTCATCACGACACTGCCTAGAAATGGATTAGTACAGCACATGACGCTGCGGGAGAGCCCAGAGGAGAACCCTCACTATTCCTGGAAATGGGTCAGCGAAGACTTCCGGGAGGACGGAGGCACGGTCTGTCTTGATGGAAGTTCAGAACTGAGAGATGTCATGGCATCCGCAAGATGTCATTCTACCCTGCCCTGAAACTGTTATGAGAAGACTTACATCCTTTGGGGAGGAAAAAAAAAATTAGCATATGTCTCATGTGGTCTGCCTGGGAGCTGTGCCATATAAATCGAACCAAGTTTCTGACGGGGAGTTTTACATTTTACTCAATATTCTGAAGTTTGGCTATGACGCAGTCAAGTATCAACCAGGTTCCTGTCATCATGCGGGTGTCCTCAGAAGGAGGCAGGGGGTGGATTTAATAGCACTGTTTGTTTTCTTAGTGCAATGTCCTAGAAATATGCAATAGGACTATAACGGAGATGAATCAAGAGGAGGATGCAGTACAATAAGACACAATGCCAAGAATAACAGCAGGATAAGTGATTCCTTGTGATTTGGGTACAGTTAACAGCTAAACTTATGACCCAAGAAGCAATCCTTTGGGGACCCTAAGAATGCTTCAGGGCTCTCCTCATCCTGTCCACTAAGGGCCCCAAAGCTGGATTCCTGATTCATCAGCCGGGTTGGAATGGGACAGTGACAAAGCAGAAATCACTAAGCCTGTGGGTTGCCACTTTGCCATGTCTAATTCTCTCACTGTGACAAATCTCCTGTCCCTCACTTGGCCATGGCTCAAGAACTGATCTACTGGCATGAGTTGGTTTCTGGCTAGGGAAACTCAAGGGCATCTAATTCTGTAGAACAGAAATTCTGCCCTGCGCACATCCTGACTCCCCCAAACTCAGGTGATAGTCGGTGCCTACACGTTTATAGAAACTGCTTCCTTCATTTTGGGGACATTGCAGCAGCACACTTTGACCAAAACTATTTCTTTCCTTAAAAAAAAAAAAAAAAAAAAAAAAAAGCTTTATGGCTAATTGCTTTTGAAGTGTAAGATCAAATAATGCCTTTGATATATGCTTTTCCTACATTCCCTAAATAGTACACATATAATAACCAATCTCTGGATTGCATTGATTTTTGCCTCCAAAATATCCATGTATTCCCTTGGGCCCACTGGTGTGCTGGAAGATGTTTAACAACTAGTTTTGGGGTGGGGGGGGCATAGTGTGTAGCATTTGCCAATTTCCATAGTGTAAACACTCCCACCTTGTCTAATATGAAGCTACCAAAGGAAATCACTGGATGCAGAGTTGGGAAGAAAGGAGTACAGTTGGCTCTCTTGAGCTGAACTGGCCAGCCCCAACACACCTCTACCTGAGCTCCATCCGGGTCTTACTCTGAGATGGTTTCTCAACAGCCATTATTTACATCACCCCTACTTGGAGAATTGCCCATAAAGTAGTATTGAAAAGAAAAGCCGATAACACACTATGCACGGTATTTTTCTATTTCCCATATGTTAACATATATATAGCTACATAGAAAGGTAGCAAGGATGATTGCAACCTAATGATAACAATGACTACCACTCAGTGAGAAGATTATTTTGCAATTTTTTCTCTTTTTGCCTTCCTCTATTTTCTCAATTTTCAACAATGAACATGTATTACATGTGCAATTTTTTAAGTTAAAAATAATTAAAATTTTGAATATTGATCTGTTTCTGCTTGTATGATAACTAATAAGTCTGCTACCTCCTTGCATTGAAAGTCTGGGCCTTCGACATCTTCCAAATTGGTTTATTCTGCCCATGGCCTCCATGATCCTAGGCATGTCAAAATGGGCGGCACCCCAAGCAGCCAATAGTTCTTTTGGATTTCCAGGAACTATTTCCTAATGTAGAGTATCCTGCTTCTATAGTTTCATGAAGAAGAGGCTCTGGATTATTAGGTATGGCTAGTGAAGATCTATAGAATCACTGAATTCTGGAGCTAGAAGGAAATTTAGAGAGTGTCCCTCTAATGGGTCCCTGAGATGGGAGGGCACTTCATCCCAAATCCTCCCATTATTCATTACCCCAATGCCCATATCTTCCAGCAGTGACACTGAAGAAACACAAGAAACCAAAGATTCAGTAATGCAATGAAAAGACAAGCCTAATTCATGAAAATCTTATATTCAGACAAAAGTTTTTGCTAGCAGCAAAAAGCCCCAACCTCCTTCTAAATTCTGCAATCTAAGACAAGTCAAGAAGGCCAGAGTGGTCTTCACAAACTTGGTCAAAAGAGTGGCCACACAGTGTCAGCTGGATACTGTGAACCCAGAACCTAAATTTCTTCTCACACCTGACCTGCCCCAGTCTATACTATATACCTGCTGCCTTCAATAGCTTTACTGGGGCCTCAGTCAACAAACTTACCACAGAGAAAGGAGTATATATTACAGCCTCTTTGCCAATCGTCCTGAAGGACAAGAAAAGCTGAGGCAATTGCTTAGGTTCCAAGGCCCCAAACAAATCTATGGGAATGCATGCTCTCCTTTTAAAAGCTCATCAGCTCCCAAGAAGACAATTTCAAATGCCAGAGTGGAGGAAACCATTTCCATGCATCTGGATCACTTGCCAAGTTGACTAATGCAACAGGCCATGCCTTCCCTCCTGACAATACCTTTCACCTGTAGTAAAAGAGCACAAAAGAAACATGGCCTCCAGGATGGGAGACATAGGGCCATCATCCCACAGAGCCCTTGGGGAACACAATACTGCTGCTCAGACCCAGACCACTATGGAGACCCACAGGAGGAGCTACAGGTCCAGCAGACCAAAGTGAAAGACCAAAGTGACAGCAGACTACCAGCCAGCTTTCTGGGAACCCAGGCATCTAAGGCCAGCCCTCACAGTGAGGGAAGCATCCCCTGGAGCCACAGCCATGGTCTTCAGGTCAAGGCTTCAGCTATTCCCTGTATACAACCACACCCATACATAGTTATATAGAACTCAACAACTCAATAGAAATCACCTGTGATTATTTGACCTGCTTACCTGGATCTGAATTCTTCTGTGATAAGTTTAATTAATCCAGGTGGGCCCTTCTTCAGAATAATAAACCCCAATGTCTCAGAACTACGGAGTGTTCAATATGTCCAAGGTGTATTCATGGAAATTATTCCACCACAAGAACTAGAGAGACCTTTCCTACCTTCATAGATTCAGCTTGCTAAGTAGAACATACATGAGGCTTAGTTTGGAAATACAAAGACACTTTCTTTTTAGTAAAAAAGTAGCCAAAAGGGCAGGAAAAGGAGATGAAAAACGTCATAGCCAGCCCAGCAGAATCCCCTGGTCTTACCGTTACATGTGATGCTTTCAAATGGGTTCTTAGTACCTTAATTTTGAGGGAAAGAGTAGAAGAAACCAACCAATGCTTTTGCATGCTGAGTTTCTGCCTATGACACTGAACTCAAGAGAACTGAGACCTTTAGAGAAACCAAAGATGGTTCAAATGACTCGTGAGAATAAATTAACTCTGTGCTCCTTTCTGACATGATGAAGTTTCCTAATTGTAAAGCAGAACCAGCAGCCACCAACACAGAAGACCTACCCCACAGACGGAGAAGAGATGGAACACTGAAACTGAGCCTGAGTGACCTCCCCAGCCCTGCAGCGCGAGGCCAGTGGGGCTCCTTCAGGATCAGCAAAGCAAGTTCTCATCACCAAACCAGCTTCAGAGCAGCTGGCTTATTAACATCTGGAGATCCAAGCACTCTCTTCCAGGTTTGAAGACCAAAGGAAAAGGGATGTGATGAGGGGGGCGGTCCCCAAGGCAAGGGGAGTCTACATTGTTGTCCCAAGAGAGTCCACTTCCCTCCTAAAATGCCTGGGATTTTCCACTTTGGTAGGGGAAGGTAACAAGGCAAAACAATGAGGGCCTCCTCATTGGCCACCATGTGCAGTTAGGCAGCAGGAACCCAGCAGGCCAATGTGCCTTTTTCTTGGGTTCAGCAGAACTAGACACAACCCCAGCATGCCTTTGCCCTTAGAAAAGCTAAGGCCAGACTAGAAAGTCACCAGGAGCTACAACTGGGCATCAGAGTTAAGACAGCAAAGGATAGGACTGAGACTGGGCCAGGCTGGGAACTGTCCAGAGCTCTGGTCTCTAGGCTTGGCTGTCCTCCAAGATCAGCCAGCCCTTTCCAAGGAGACATACCACATGTCCCTAATATTCTCTCTCCACATAATATGACTACTTTTCCTAAAACACACATTTCCCAGAGTCCTACAGGCCTGAGTCTGCTCAGCCGGACTGAATCCCGGAGGAGCTGTTAAATAACTCACTGTTTCAGTTTGCAAACCTTTTACGACTTAGTGACAAGTGAAACTACATTCTGACAGCAACTGTAAGTTCCTAGTACTCAGTGACTTCTCTTTTTTTCTTGGGATACTCCCTCCCGCTAAAATTACAGACCCACCCACCCCCAATACCTGGAATAAAGAAGAGAGCACAATACCACATTTTAACCTATGAGATATGGAGAACAGCTCTTCTCCTGAGAGCCTAAGACCAAATGGAAATTACTTTGTCTCCCTCACCTTGAATGCATTGATGAACTCTCTGAACTGAACCCCAACAGCATGTAGGAAAGCAGTCATGGGCGGTAATTCTGAGGGGGCACAGACAGGACTAGCTTGCCTGGATAAGGTGGAAAAGGATGCAGAGCTACTTGGTTTCTCTTCTACTTGCCAATATGTTCCCATTTGTCCTATCTCTCTTGGTCTCAGCTGGCAGCTACTTTAAATCAGCAGTGGAGCAATGCAGCCACTGAGGTTATTAGTTAATAAATGCTGACAGCATGGCCTTTCCTGGTCATTTGTACATGTTAAAATAAGATGCATGAGCTCTCCAAGTGGAAGATCCATTGAGATCCAAAGAAAGGAAGATATCATGGTGGAGTTACAGATGTTGTGTTAATGTTGTGGAGCAAAAAAGAGCCCATCTCTCCCACAAGCAAATGCCAGCCCATGGCATTGACACTAATATAGATCCTAGAGGCTAACAATATGCAAAGTGGCAGGCAGCATCCTCCAACCTCTCCACACACATGCATTCTCACCTCCACACAACTTGCTCTTTCCTGGCTGCCAGAAGCACAAGATCTGATCTCCTCACCCTTGCAGGGTCTTCCCACTTTCCAGACTTTGAATAAGGATGAGGGCCATGGACAGGGAAGGCTGAGGGCTTCTGTCATAAAAACACTTGGCAGCAAGCCTTGGAAATGGTGTAGGAGAAAAACACAGCTGGGCTCAATATTTAAATTGAGAGATCAGGTTTGGGGATCCTAATGTTCTCAAAAAAGAGGGGAAACCACTTTTTTTTCCTGCATTTTTCACTTTGGCCATAAGGCGTTTTCAACAAAATACAGAATGTCATTTCTTTGGAGGAAAAATGACCGGGAGACCAGCTGATCACTGGCACAGTAGCCTGGCTCATTCATAGCCTCCCTCACAGGCAGGACAGCGTGGGCTGACAGAACTGGGCTGAAGGAGCTCTCCAACGCAGAGACCCTGAGCCGCAGAATGTTACAAAGAGCACGTGTTTTCGGCTTCCTTCCTATGTGCCAGGGATTTTTCACATGTCATCTCCTTTGGTCTTCACAACAGCTGTATGGGAAGAACTGCTATTATCCCAGCTTTATCAGATGGACAAACAAGGGGACAGATCCTTCGGGTAACTTAGCCAAGGTCATACCACAAGTGGCAGAGTTGGGCTTTAAACCCATGCTGTACGACTCAAAAGTCAGTACTCTATGATATAGAGAACTGCCTGGGTGGCATCCACACAATGGGAAATTAAAGTGTGTGGATATTTGCATACAAATGTGTATGCGTGTGCGTGCAGTGTATAAACCAATCGTGTAAATACAGAGGTGAGCCCCTAGGTAGCCAAGAAAACCTCACCCAGATTAGGGTAACAGAGGATTTAGGTGAAAATACTGTGGGTCAGAAGCTACCTCTAAGGAGAGGAGTTGGAAAGGAAGGAGACTTACTTTTCCCTGTATGCCCTGATATCCTGTTTGAACATTTTATCATGTATGTGTACTTCCTACTTTAAAAACTTTTAACTGAAAAGAAATACCGTATGTTGTCGTTGAGTCACTAGGTATTTGAAATCTACTGAGTCATATTTTCTAAAAGATAGATATATGAGAAAAAGCAATCCCATGCTACAGAGGCCTATTGCATGTATCACAGGGTGGGCAGGGGAGGTGGGTTCATTCATTGCAGAAGAGAGGACTCGGCTGGGGGTGTCTGAGTTGCTCAATACCCAAGAACAGTAAAAGCGAAAACATTCAACCAACCATCCTCTCCCATTTTCATTTTCGGACAACCCCCGCCCCCTACGGCCACAGGACCTGCCTCCATTTAGAAAGTCAGTGAAAGAATGAATGACCTCACTTTCCCCAACCAGGCGGGTCCTAAAGTGTTTTTCACAAAACAAAACTTGAGTAAATCAATTTATGTTTTAAATACTGTAGCAGAGGTCCTTGTTTTAGCAATCCTGATGAGATCTTTGCAAAGAAGCTGATTGTGATAACACTGTGTTTTGTAAATATTTCTTTCTTCTTTTTTTTTTTTTTTTTTTGGTGCTGTACAAGGGTCCTAGTTTCAACCTGGAGCCAATCTTCAGAGCTGCCTGGGTGTCTGGGAGACTAGTAAGGCAGCCTGGTCTAGAGTTCATTTGCATGAGACCAAGGACCCTCCTGCAAGAGACGTCATTATAAGGGCTGAGGGAACCTGTACAAGCTATACAAGCTCAACCCAGTAAGGTAGCCTGGGGCGCTGGAGGCAAAGCATGATTCAGAGCCTGAGAGCCCAAGTCTGTGTTAGGAGATTTCTTCCCAGCTACCTCTGGACTCAAAACCAGTCCTACGCAGGAGGGAGCGATGAACACAAGCTCTAGAAAATTTCACAAGGTCCTCCTTTGACATGTCAAAGAGGTGAGTAGTATTCTTGCCACTTCTGCTCTGAACCAAGTGGGCGTTGCTAACTTGAGGGCTCCAGCAGAGACAATACCCACCTGGTCTCCTCAGGGCTCTCTCCCTGAGGAGCAGGATCACCCTCTGACCAGCAGTGGGGACAGCACTAGCAGCACAAGACAAACCCCTCGGCAGAGAGATCAAAGTGTTCACTGGGAGGGTCCCCAAGGGGCCACTAGGGAGAGAGCAGGGCTGAGGCTGAGCTGGCTGAAGTGGGCTGGAAGAGGTGAGAAAGAAACTGGCAGATGCCACATCGTGGCACAGAGGAGTCATTTATGTGTGCACCTCACACCACGTCTGGAAACCCCTAGAGACAACTGCACGAGATTTGGGGGCAGTCAGGCAGTTCTGCAACAGCTGGTCACAGAGAAAGCCAGCAAAGAGAGGAAAGTCCTGCAGATGGCTCGCTGTTAGTAGCATCTTACTTGTAACCCCAAGCTAGTGGGCTATGGTGTGGTCTGAGGAAGCTCAGGTCAAAACGTCTTAGGTTTTTATGACTATGAATTAAATGGAATACTAAATCCTAGCCTGTTAATCTGGTAATGAGAGCATTTCTTAAATCATAGTCAGCCTTAGCTTTTTGCCCCCCCTCCTGTAAAACTTTGTGCATGACTTCAACTTTACTTTCCTTCTTAAGACATGCCAAAATGCTGAGTCACTAAAAAAGAAATAAATAAATTAAATTAAAAAAATAAAAACAAAAAACAGAAAAGAAAGTAAAGGAAGAGTGATCCTGCCTCTTAGGCTAGCTTGGTATGACCTAAGCGGCACTTTCCGCCCCCCCCAGTTGTGATTCCTGTGATGCTAAAGGACGTCACATTGCACAATCTTAATAAGGTTTCCAATCAGCCCCACCCGCTCTGGCCCCACCCCCACCCTCCAACAGAGATTTATCAAATGTGGGATTTTCCCATGAGTCTCAATATTAGAGTCTCAAGCCCCAATAAATATAAGACTGGGGATGTCTGAGGCTCATTCTGCCCTCGAGCCCACCAGGAACGAAAGAGAGCTCCATCTGCCCTCCAGGACTCCAGCCATGACCTTCCTCTCCACAAGTAAGTGAAGGAAATCCCTAGCCCTGGAACTGCCTGGCAGCCGGGCCGGCTGAGGGAGGGGTGTGTGTCTGCTGGGAGGGCTGGCAGGCAGCCAACAGCCAGCAGCACAGCTCCCCCAGCTGTGCGGTCTGTTCACTAGCTGTTCTCCCTTCCCTCCGGTACAGGCGCCTTCAGTCCACTCGCCTTCTCCCTGGGGCTGCTCCTGGTGGTGGCTACTGCTTTCCCTACCCCGGGACCCCTGGGAGGAGATGCCACCTCAAATAGACTACCACTCACCTCTGCAGACAAAATGGAAGAACTCATTAAGTACATCCTCGGCAAAATCTCTGCACTGAAAAAGGAGGTGGGTAGGCTCAACTGAGGGTGATAAAGGGCCTGTGTGGGCATTCACCTCCTGGGCCCTGGATGTGGACAAGGGCTCCTGCACTGGGAGGTCTTTGCTGGGTTCTGGGTCAGTTTAGATTTCAGGCCAAAGGGGCAGACGTCTTCTGTATTTCTCTTCTGCTGCTGGTCTCAGGGAGTTCCTTTCCCTCCTGGAAAACACACACTGGGGTTGAAATCCATGCCCCTTGGCCCATTCCCAGCTCCATACTTGGCATGGGCTGGGTGTCACTGCCTCTCAGGACTTCCTTTTCCCTAACCAAAAAATAATGTCTACCAATTTTCTTTGTCTCTCTTGCACTTTGGAAGCATTGGCAGAGTGCCACCTGAAATAAATGTTGAGCTTCTCACAAAAATCACAAAACTTTTAGGTTATGGAAGCTCAGTGGTTAGGGATTCCCCAGAGTCATTCCAGCATATACGATGCATACTTGACAGCCCACCAAAGTGGCAAAATCATAAGTAGGTTAAAGCAGCTCCAAAGCTTTAAAGGTAAGGTAGTTTGGCTCTGTCTGGTAGAAAGGAAAGAGCGCAGGAGGGGGAATTGGGAGTCCTGAACCAAATCTAGTTCTGGTTCTGCTGAACCAGTTTTGTGATCTTTGGCAAATTCCCTACCACCTCTGGGCCCCATTTGTAAAATTTTGGAATTGGACTAGATGATCTCAAAGGTCCTTCTAGCTGGAAAATTGGGGCTCAAATTACATTCACCCAATTATCATCAAAATTGCTGTCATTTATTGACTACCTACTATGTGCCATGCACTTTATGTAAATAGTATGCCTCATCTTCACAAAAAACTTACAAAGGAGGAGTTTCATTATCCCCAATTTGGAGAGATAAGGACACCAAGACTCAGGATAGGCAACAAGTGTGAAGTCATAGGTGCCCGGAAATGAGCCCAAGTGTGCCCATCTTCAAGAGACCTGGCTTGCCTGGATGCTGATGTGGTGTGACTTCATTCTCTTAGAGGACTTCCTGCCTGGGTAAAACATGAATCGGCCCTCTAGTGGTGTTTGTTTTGGGGGCACTTCTTTGACAACAGTTCTGGTATTCCTCCCCAGATGTGTGACAACTATAACAAATGTGAGGACAGCAAGGAGGCACTGGCAGAAAACAACCTAAATCTTCCGAAACTGGCAGAAAAAGATGGATGCTTCCAATCTGGGTTCAATCAGGTATGAACACATCACATTCACTTTTAACTATTCCTTAGTCAAAAGTTCTCCCTCTGATATGCAGTGTCTGTATGCATATAGACCAGGCAGACAACAAAGGGGATAAATGTAAAGAACATCATGTAAATTTCACAAGGAAGCCAACTTGAATCTCTCTGAAGGCAGCTTACTTTTGAATGCAATGGTTAGAGATAGCCCTTCTGTATTGGGATTTCTGCGGCCATCAAATGTTAGAAACCCCAGTAGGTTTAGCTAATCCATCCTGGGTAAAGTTGTCCTTCTCTTCGTTGCCTGCTGTTAGCAGGATCCCAGTCTGCCCTCTGTGTAGAGGTCATTCTCTACACCCTCTTCCTTCCAGACAGTGGGATATCCTGCACTGACTTCTGATTATTCCATAAAAGGAGGTTTCAGCCCAATATTGACAAGGACAGGAGTGCAGCCAGAAGGAAGAGTATTAAGGGGAGAATCAGAGAAAGACCCCTTTGCCACATTCCAGCATCTATCAGGTTTTGGGTAAAACTGATTAAGTAGTGTCTCTGTCCAGATATTTAAAATGGGGCAGCTGATGCTGTCTGATGTCTCAAAATACGATGCTAAAGGGTGTTTGAAGTTCCTTGGAGGAGCAGAGGGAGAAGTAGCTGAATTATAGCAATTTTAACTTTTTAAATTGATTATACCTTCCTAGCAATAACTGATTTCCCCATCTTTTCTCTTAGGAGACCTGCCTGACAAGAATCACTACTGGTCTTCAGGAGTTTCAGATATACCTGAAATTCCTCCAGGACAAGTATGAGGGTGATGAGGAAAATGCCAAGTCTGTGTACACCAGTACTAACGTCCTGCTCCAGATGCTGAAGCGTAAGGTGAGCATTTCCTCATCCCCTCCCTTGGTGCGAGGAACACAGGCTCAAAGAAAGGAGCCTAGACAACTTGGGAATGCAAAGCCAATTCAAAAGAGATGGCCACATGTAGAGGAAAGGATCTAAGGAAGATTTTCTGATAGTTGAAACTTTTTGTTTTTTCTTTCGGTTCTCTTCTGCAAAAGACATTAATAACTATATTTAAAACTGTTAAATGAGATTTTAACATCAACTTCTACTACAACGGCTTAAGATATAAGAAAAAAAAAATCTGTAGAGGCAGAAGGAAGCACATCCAATCCTGCTCAGTGATCTATAATAACAAAGAACAGAGGGCATAAAAATTATTTTAATATTTTAATTATTGCCAACTGATAATTGTTGTCACTGTGGTAGTTTCAACTCTTTCCCCTTACTTTTTGCTGGAAGAGTTAATGCAGAAAAATGTTTAAAGGCTAGAAGAGCAGGTACCAAAGGCCTTGGTCACTACCAGCTAGCCATTCAAATGCCACCTAATGGAGGCTTGATGGCACAGCATGTGGATGAGCCAAACAAAGGGCACTAGACAGAGAAGCAGGCACATGGGTGTTGATACTGCCACTGCCTTTTCTAGCTGTTTGCCTTAAACCGGCGCTTCTCCCACTTTAAAACACACACCAAATCCCCAGGAATCTTGTCACAGCACAGGGTCTGATCCAACAGGTCTGGGGGGAGAGCTGAGACTCGCATCTCTAACAAGTTCCAGGGGATGCCCATGCTGCCGTGCTCTAGAACCACACCTGGAGGTGTAAGCCCTCCGACAACTACTCAGCCTCATGTCAGTGGGTCTGTGGAAAGGTGCTTCCCAGTCCCCCTCACACCACAGACCAGTGGACCCTCAATAGATGGCAGATGGATGGGGCTTTGTGCCAGGCACTGTTTAGCATAAGGGAAGACAAGACACCATGGCCGCCCTCGAGATGCTCATGGTCTAATAGACATAGATTAGCAAAGTGGGGAGGAGGATTCAGTCGCCATGAAAGGGCTGCATGCAGGATGGGCTCAGGTGGGCTCAAGGGAGAGCCACCTCCCCCTACCTGGGCGAGCCAGGGCAGGCAGCCCCACCCAGTCTCCTTCACCCCGAATTTGAACGTCTTCCCACAGCACAGGGCATCCCGCCACTGCAAAGGATTTGTTCAATACTTAAATAGTTCTTTTTGCTTTCTTTTCCCTCAGGGAAAGAATCAGGATGAGGTAACCATCCCTGTCCCAACCGTAGAAGTTGGCCTGCAGGCTAAGCTGCAGTCACAGGAAGAGTGGCTGAGGCACACAACAATTCACCTCACCCTTCGAAGGCTGGAGGACTTCCTTCAGTTCAGCCTCAGGGCTGTTCGGATAATGTAACCTGGGCATCTAAGATTGCTGTAGTTCACGGGCATTCCTTTCTCTGGTCAGAAACCTGTCCACTGGGCATGTAACTGATGTTGTTCTCTGTGAAGAACGAAAAGTATGAGCGTTAGGACACTATTTTAATTATTTTTAATTTATTGATATTTAAATATGTGATGTTGAGTTAATTTATACAAGGAGCAGATATTTATATTTTTTATGAAGTGCCACTTGAAATATTTTATGTATTCATTTTGAAAAAGATAACATAAAATGGCTACACAGCTGGAATATCCTCGACGTTTCAGAGCCAGATCATTGCTTGGAATGTGTAGGTTTACCTCAAATACGTGGCTAACTTATACATATTTTTAAAAGGAATATTTATATTGTATTTATATAATGTTTAAATTGTTTTTATACCAATAAACTGCTTTTTAAAAAAAATCCACAACTGAGCCTCTGTGTGTCCCGTGAAGCTGAATAGAAACAGGTTTTTGTCACCAGCACCACCACCACCCAAAAAGAGCTACAATCACCTGGAGAAAGATATAACAGAGAACCTACTGCATGTCAGGCATGCGCTAAATGTGTTGCATCTGTGATATTTAATCCTAGCACGTGTACACTCTTTTATGGATGTGGGAGAGTAAGTGATTTCTCTAAGTCACCCAGCTGCAAGATAAGACTCAGGCTCAGATTTTAAATCCAGGTCTAATTCTCTCCAGGCCCCTTAGTCTTAACTTCCTAGGCAACAGTTTGAAAGATGTAGAAAATCCCAAGACATGTTAATACAGGAACTACATTTAAAGATACAATCAAAAGCCTTTGAAAGGGCATAACCATTGTATAAGATCTAGCAATGTGCACTTCTAAATAATGATTAGAAGCTCTGCCTCCCTCCTCTAGGTTCCTTAAACATTGCACGTACCTGTCTATCATAGCACCTATCACATTGTATGACATCTTAAAACTGATTGAGTTTTCTTTCCAGCCAGCCTTCTTTCCTCAAGAAGGTAGACTCTATTGTATTCATCTTGGCATTCTGAGCCAATGGCCCAGAAACTGAACATAGGAGGCCCCAATAAATATCTGTTAAATGAAGAAACCATACATAAATGATCAAATATAAGATATCTCAATTTGGGGGGACAGATACTGTTGGTCAGTGAGTGGAAAAACTACAAATACTGTCTTTATGTCTCTTCATCTTCAAGAAAAATAGCAAGAGCTAGGCAGAAATATTCTAAGAACTTCTAGAGGAGGCAATGAATAATCAGTACATATATATCTATATCCATTTGCTTTCCCACCAACAATATTCGTTGCGTGCTCTCTCTCCTCGCCCCCTTTGAGAGTGGTGATAAGGGAGGCAATCTGCACATAGCCCCTCTATCCTACCTTAACGCTATGTTGGGAGTTTAGTAAAGATTTCCCCTTTTCAGCCCCAGGAAGATGAAAGGTCTGCCTTCTAATAAAGCTTTTCCCACTCTAACTACCATAGACTTCTTCCTCCAGGGGAAGACTCCTGCTGAATAAGGGGAAGTCCACAGAGCCAAGAACTGAGAGGAGCCAAGCAAGAAAAGAGACACATATTCTGATTTCTAGAAACCAGTGGGTTTCCCAAAATGGGAGCCAAATCAAAGAACAAAGAGAAATGGCAGTTGAATGCATCCATTCTTCAAACAAAAATGTGTTGAGCATCATGTAGAAGTCAGGCAATGTTGCGGATGCTGAGGTGAGCAAGCTAGATGCAGCCCCGGCCTTCATGTGGTTTATACTATGATATGGAAGACAGATATTGAGCAAAGAATGTAACTGTGATGAGGTTTACAAAAGAGAAATGTGAGGTCTGCTGAGAACCTATACAGGGGGCACCAATAGCAGGGGAACCTAAGCCTGGGGAGGGCAGTCATGGAGTCTTAACTGAGGGAGAGGTTTTGACTGAGATGTAAAAGATATGCAGTAATGAGTTAGTCAGCCCAAGAATGGTGGGAAGTACACTCCTGACAAAGGGAACAGCACGTGCAAAAATCTGAATCAACAAAGAGCACACTGTGATTAAGACACTGAGAATTGCATTATGTCCAGTACAGAAAGAATAAGGAGGGTGGTTAAAAGGTTGGGAGTTGGCAGGGGTGGCGTAGGCTAGGGCCAGATCATTGACAGCATCAGAAGCCCTATGTGGTGAGAATGTGCTGACAGATTTTAAGTAGTAGGACATATACGAGTTGTAGTATGGAGAATGGATAGAAAAGGGGCTGAAAGAGGATATTGGAGGAACATCATTAGTCCATGGAAGAGATGACAATACCCTGAATTAGGATGGTGGTAGTGGCTAGAAAAGAGAAGGTGATGGCAGCCATTAGCAAAAGATAGCTAGGACCTAGTTCAGTAGGATTTGGCCATTGCTGACTGAGATTCAGGAATCCCAGAGACCACCAAGTCTTTGAGAGAGGAAAGAAGTAGGGATTAAATAGAAGAGTAAAACACAAAGGATTTTGTATTTGAGAGTTTTCACTTATTACTTTATTCAAATGCTCTCTGAGTATTTGCGATGTGCCAGATTCTCTGCTAGGCCCTGGGGATATAATGGTGAATAAAACAGACTAGGTCTTTGTTCTCAAGAAGCTTACGAACTAGAGAAAGCAGTTCAAAGAAATAACTGCTGTATGCTACTGTTATGAGTTGAGTTGTGTCCCCTAAAAAGATATGTTGAGGTCCTAACCCCCAGTACCTGTGAATGTGAGCTTACTTGGAAATAAGATCTTTGCAGATGTAATCAAGATAAGATGAGGTCATTAGGGTGGGCCTTACAAGAAGAGAAGAGACACAGGGGAGAAGTCCATGTAAGGAGGGAAGCAGGTTTGGAGAGGTGAATCGGCAAACCAAGGATTGCCGAAATCAGCAGAAGGCAGGAAAAGACAAGGATCCTCCCCTAGAGCCTTCAGAAAGAGCATGGCCCTGCTCACACCTTGATTTCAGACATCTGGCCTCCAGAACTGTGAAAGAATAAATTCCTGTTGTTTTAAGCCACCCGGTTGTGGTAATTTGTTATAGGAACCCTATGGAACTAACACAGCTACCAGGGGCAGCACACAGTAGGAGAGCCTCAAGTGTTCAGGAAAGGCATTCCAGAAGAAAATGACATTTAAGCTTATATTAAAAGAATGTACAGGACTCAGCCAGTGGGAGAGGCACAGGAGGTGTTCCAAGTGGTGACCTCAGCATGGGCAAAGGTTTGGAGGCAGGAAAGAGCATGTTGGAGAAACTGAAGGAGTCCTACTAAACAGCTGAAGTACAAAGAGGGAATTAACAGAAATGAAGCTGAAGCAGCAGGTCTGTTATGAAAGAGCACAGAGGATGAATTAAATAAAATCATTAATACAACATAAAAGTAAAGAGCAACTTTCTTGGAAAGACTTTTTGATTTGGGGGTTTCTTTTGTGTATTTGCTTCTGTTTTTTAAATGTTGAGGGATTTTTCAGTTTCTTCTGGTGTCATGGGGTAAGGAGATTGGGATGTAGAAGTAGCATCGAATAGTCTAGAAAAGATCCAGTTTTCTGTAGCACATTCCAACAACAGGGAAGACAGTACTATGGAGGTGAGAGGCAAAAAAATAATAAATAATAAAAAATAAAAATAAGGGGCGCCTGGGTGGCTCAGTCGGTTGAGCGGCCGACATCGGCTCAGGTCATGATCTCGCATTCCGTGAGTTCAAGCCCCGCGTCGGGCTCTGTGCTGACAGCTCAGAGCCCGGAGCCTGTTTCAGATGCTGTGTCTCCCTCTCTCTCTGCCCCTCCCCCATTCATGCTCTGTCTCTCTCTGTCTCAAAAATAAATAAACATTAAAAAAATAAAATAAAATAAAAATAAGAGAGAAGAGGATAAGGAGCACCTTGTGGCAGATGTGACTTAGGAATTTCAGACACTGTGATGTCTAGTATTGAATTTTCTGTTATCTTCTCCCTCACTCATAAAGGTTCTAGACTTTTATTTACCAACATAAAGCAAATCTATGGTAGCCTTGTTCTAGCCCATCTCTGAAGAAAGCAAGGATGTTCATGTCCACCTTTGGGGGAAAATGGACAATGGAAGGTTGAAAATACAAGAAGATTCAAAGAAGTGATAACAGAGAAACCCAAAGTAAGAGTTCAAAGCAAGAAGTGACAGACAACGATCAGGATATGTAAGACCCCACCAAGAAAATCAAGAATAAAGAAAGATTAATAGTAAACATTTTAAAAGAAAAAGAAGTCAAGAATACTCAGGAAAATTTGGGACAAGTCTACATTTCCTATAGTCAGCTTGGAATGGGGATACTGGCTATTATATCTGGATGCTAAAGGAAAGGATTATCTCCAAATGCTAGGTAGGGGCTAGGGGACACTTAGATTACACTATGAAAATGACCCCAAAATCTGCAACAGAGAAAGTTGACAGAGGACAGCAGTCCAGATTCCACCCCTAATAAAACTTCCAAGTTTCTGGTGGATTAAGAATAGAAAGGAAGAGATAAAACAACCCACATGCTCTAAGAATAGACTAAATTAAAAATGGTAATAGTAATATAAGTGTCATTGAGCACTTACCATGTGCCAAGCATGGTTCAATGTATGTATTATTTCTGAGACACATGTATTAGCCAAAGGAGCAGGGAGTCTAAGCAACTTGTATAAAGTCACAAAGTGTGCAAATTCCATAGGTGACTTCCAGTTATCCTTTCAAATCTATTCTCCACTTCTTCGTGGTAATAGAGTTTGAGTTAGACATGTGGCTCCCCATCTAGAGGCTACATTTCCCATTCGACTTTGCAGGTAGGAGTGACTATGCTGAGAAAAAGAACATAGCAGGCCAAAGACTGCTATCTTTAGAAAAGCCTGCTTATAAGCTTGGCCCTTGACTGGCATCTGGGAACTTGACTGGTAAACAGTTCCCTACATCAGTATAAAACTTTCCCCAATGGTAACAGATCCAAAATTATACAAACCATATGGTTTACACCAACCACCTGCTTTCCTTCTGAGAATATGAAATTTTAATATGTGCAAAGCAGAGGATACCCCAATAAAAACTACGGGTGCTGAGTTGCTGATGAACTTCCCTGGTAGACATGTGTTGTCACAACTCATTGCTGGAAGAATTAAGCGCATCCTATGTGACTCTCCTGGAAGAGGACTCTTGGAAGTTTGTGCCTGATTTTCTCCAGAATTCACCCCATGTGTCTTTTCCCTTTGCTGAGTTTGCATTGCCTCCTTCTGCTGTAATAAGTCATAGCCATGAGTATGAGTCCTGTGACTCATATGCCCTGAATCCTGTGAGCCCTCCTAGTAAATCACTGAACCCGAGGATGGTGTTGGGAACCCCCAACAGAGTGGCTAAGTTTTCATCAGTGAAACGTGAGTAAAGTTGATGTTGTAATTTTACTTTCACTTGTCAAAAAAGATACTTTTTTCCCTCCATTTCTAGTGTTTCACCTTTCTGCGAATTAGAAACAAATGTAGTGAATCAGCTTCATTCATGCAGAATAGAATAATATCCACAGCTGCAATGTCCAATGTGGTAGACAGTAGCCACCAATGTGCATTTAATTTTAATTTTAAATTCACTAAAATTATGTAAAACTAAAAATTAAGGTCTTCAATATCACATATGCTAGGGGCTACCATATTGACCAGTGCAAATAAATTTCTGTCATTGCAGACATTTCTACCGGATAGCTCTGTCTTACAGGTTAGTGCAGCAAAGAGATAAATGGAAACTTGGCCACTAAATGATTTCATGGAGCTGAATAGACTCACCCACCTGAATCATCAACAGTTACTAGACTGTTAGATGATAAGAAAATATACTGCTATCTTATTTAAGCAACTATATTTCAGGATATCTTTGTTACAGCAGCTTATCCTATATTCTAACATAGATCCTGATTTATTCTTAACCAAGGATGAAAAACATGCATAAAGCAAAGTAACTGTGCAGGACAGGAGCAGATTCAGAATATCTAAGTAGCACAGCTTTCTTTGGTACCCAGGTCTTTAATCAGAGAACATGCCAGTTGGTAGCATTGCCTATATGGGGTAGAGTCTTCCAGGATCTCAAAAACTCAATTCTTGCTCTATCATTTCCCTGTTGTATTATCATTCAGGAAAAATTTACACAAACAATGTATGTACTTCCTTCTTTTTTTTTTTTAATTTTTTTTTCTCCACGTTTTTATTTATTTTTGGGACAGAGAGAGACAGAGCATGAACGGGGGAGGGGCAGAGAGAGAGGGAGACACAGAATCGGAAACAGGCTCCAGGGTCCGAGCCATCAGCCCAGAGCCTGACGTGGGGCTCGAACTCACAGACCGCAAGATCGTGACCTGGCTGAAGTCGGACGCTTAACCGACTGCGCCACCCAGGCGCCCCTGTACTTCCTTCTAATATAAGCATTTCATGCTATAAATTTCCCCATCAGTACTGCTTTAGCTTTGTCCCACAGTTTCATATGTTGCATTTCCATTTTAATTCAGTTCAATGTATTTTTTTTTTTTTTATTTCTCTTGAGACTACTTTGACCCATGGATTGTTCAAAAGTGTGTTCTCTAGGTTCCCAGTGTTTGGAGGTTTTTAAACCATCTTTCTGATATCCATTTTTAATTTGGTTACACTGTGGCCAGAGGACATACTTTATATGATTTCAATTCTTTAAACTTTGTTGAGATTTGTTTTATGGCCCAGGATATGGTCTGTCTTGGTATATGTTCCATGGGTTCTTGAAAAGAATACATATTCTATTGCTGTTAGGTGAAGTGTTTTATCTGGCAATTAGCACCTGTTGGTAGAAGTCTTCCATACCCTTGATGATTTTTTCTCTAGTTGTTTTATTGACTGTTGAAAGGAGTATTGATGCTACCAACCAGAATTGTGAATGTGTCTATTTTTCTTTTTACTTATCTTAGTTTTTGCTTCATACACTTGGCAGTTCTGTGATATGGTGAACACACGGTTGAGATTACTATGTTTTCTTGGTGGCTTGACCCTTTTATCAGTATGTAATAATTGTCTCTGTCCTTATTAATTTTATTCCAAGTCTACTTTATCTGACATTAATATACCTACTTCTCTCTTCTGTTTAAGATCTGCATAGTATATATTTTCCATCCTTTTACTTTCAACCTACTTATATCATTTGAACTATTTGAAGTGAGCTTCTTAAACAACACACAGTTCTGTCACATTTTTAAATATATACTGTGAATCTCTGTCTTTAATTGGTATGTTTAAATAATTTATAGGGGTACCTGGGTGGCTCAGTGGGTTAAGTCTCTGGCTTTGGCTCAGGTCATGATCTCACCGTTTGTGAGTTTGAGCCCAGCATTGGGCTCTGTGCTGACAGCTTAGAGCCTGGAGACTGCTTCAGATTCTGTGTCTCCCTTTCTCTCTGCTCCTCCACTTCTTGCACTCTGTCTCTCTGTCTCTCTCTCTCTCTCAAAAATAAATAAACATTAAAAAAATTTTAATCATTTATACTTAATGTAATTGCTGATATGTTAAGCCTTAAATCTGCCATTTGATTTTTTTTTTACATTATGTTTGATCTCTGCTTTCTTTTTCCTGCCTTCTAGTAGGTTACTTGAACATTTTTAGAATTCCATTTTGATTTACCTGCAAGTCTATCTCTTTGTAGAGCTCCTTTAGGGCTTCCTCTATGCATTCATTATATTATACATACATAATTGATCAGAGTCCACTGGTGTCAACATTTTACCAGTTTGAGTAAAAGACAGTGAAAGAAACTTTCTCTCTTTATACCCTTTTACTCTCCTCATTTATCATTTTCTTGTTTCATCTCCACACATTGAGAACCATGTTAGACAGTTATTATTTTTGCTTCAATAATCAAATGTAATTTTAAAAACTATAGAGGGAAAATCTATTGTATTTAACCATTTCTTTTTTTTTTCTTTTCTTTTTTCTTTTGCTCTTTCCATGTTCTATCTTCCTTTCTGATGTTCTAAGATTCCTCCTTTTACCATTTCTGTTTTGTTTTTTCTTTAGTCATTCTTTTAATGTAGGTATGCTGGCAACAATTTTTTTTAGCTTTGCATCATCTGAGAATGTCTTGATTTCCCCTTCAATCCTGAAGTATATTTTCACTAAATATAGAATTCTGGATTGACAGTTCTTTTCTTTCAGTACTTGTAAAATGTTGTGTCACTCCTTTCCAGTGTTTTGTGGTTTCTAGTAAGAAATCTGCTTGTTACTTAAATTGTTGTTGTTGTTGTTGTTGTTTTCCTATAGGCAATGATAAGTGTCATTTCTTTCTGGTGTTGGGGTGCCTCATTACAGCCTCATGAGGGAGGGAGTCTAGGCTCCTCATTTGCTCTCAACTAGAAAAAGTGTATTGAGACAAGAGATATTTCTGTGGTATTTGACTGGAGTCTAGTGGCTACTATCTAAAAGTTTTCCGTCTTATGAGACTGTCCCTTCCCTAGACCTTTGGCTAAAAGATCAAATTTTTCTCACGACTTTTTTTTTATCTGCACCCACTGGCATATTCTGAGTTGCTGTTTTCTTCAGTATTGAGTCTAAACTATATGAGACAGAAAGAAAACCCAAGGAACTCACCATCCTGTCATTCCTCAGGTCCTAAGGTGCCTAGTTGATCAGCTTCCTCTCTCTACAGAGTTTTCTTTTGTTTGTTTTATACATAATATCCAGGGCTTTTGTTATATTTAGTGGGAAGAGCAGGGGAAAGTATGTCTATTCCATCTTCCTGGAAGCAGAATATATATACCAATATCAGGTACTCCTAGTTCTTAAGCCAAAATCAAATTTGCAAGGCCACATCTTCATCATGCAAAGCCCATGCCAGTGAACAATCTCTCATTGCTGCCAGCCTTCCATTTCCTCACAAGGACATATTGAGATAATATTCATAAAGTAAAAATAATACCAAACCAAAATTTAAAATCTATAATGCACACAATAGGTATTAATCATATATTACAAGTTCCAATGTAATTATTGTGGATAATATTTCATATATTAAACTGGTATTCTTTTCATTCCTAGTAATTCTTTTTTTCCCCAAGAACCTTCCTTGACTCAAACTTAAGATTTTTAAGGCATCTACTATTTCCAAAGAGATGTGTAAAAAGTAGATCTTTTTTTTTTCTTCAGTTGTAAAACCCTGATCTTTTGAGTATATGGCAAAAAGTATGCATTACCAAATGGACTGGAGAAAATGCATGATTATATAAAATCCAGTTTTTTCCTATCCTAGAGAAAATACAGACTCCCTTAACTATGGAAGATAGGGAGTCATAAGATGGAAAAACAAGAAAGTTACTTAGTAATAAATATATGTGAGAAGGGCATCTAAATGTTGTGTGTGTGTCTGAAGGTCACAAGTAAGAATAGCTAAGAGAGGCCTTGGGACAGGACAGTGCAGAGACAAGAGCAAGGCTGTATCTGATGAATGAATACCAATTTATATTCAATACCTTGTGGATAGAGGACAGAGGGCAGATGGCTTGTCCCCACCCCAGTCTTACCCCCTAGGAAGTCTTGGTGCTCCTGGGACTGACTTTCAACTCGGAAGATATAGGCATTAGGGAAAGCAAGAGCCTAAATTAACTGAAGACACCTTGATTTGGCTGGAGTTACACTTCTATAAGATGAGGGATTGACATAGAACTTATGTGCAATTAAAAAAAAAATACACAGGGGCGCCTGGGTGGCTCAGTCGGTTAAGCCTCCGACTTCGGCTCAGGTCAGGATCTCGCGGTCCGTGAGTTCGAGCCCGGCGTCAGGCTCTGGGCTGATGGCTCAGAGCCTGGAGCCTGCTTCTGATTCTGTGTCTCCCTCTCTCTCTGCCCCTCCCCCGTTCGTGCTCTGTCTCTCTCTGTCCTAAAAATAAATAAACGTTAAAAAAAAAATTAAAAAAAAAAACAAACAAACACAGGGTTTATGTACCTGTGTTGAGAGTCTACGACTCATTCATCTACAGAATAATAAAATGATAAAGAAATGTTGGCAAACTACCAGAAATATTCAAATAAATTTGTTTTTCTAGTAGAGTTGGTAGACTAAGTACATTTTAACAAATAAATTAATGATAATTAATTTTAACAAATTTTAACTTAATCATTTAAATTTAAATCATTTTAACAAATAATTAGTGATAAGCTTTTGTTTAGCATATCCACAAACTTTTCAATTGTTAATGAAACTCTATTCCAGTGCAATGATAATTAACTACAAAGCACCATAAAAACTAAGAGGTAGTTCTGATGTGGCAACAATTCAGGTTTTAGAAATCTCCATCCTCTGAAAAAAAACCACAAAGAAAAATGAAAATTAAGAGTTTTATAATAAGAGTCAAATACTCTGTTTAGAAAAAAAGCAGTAATAATTGTCAAGGGTGCAACACATGATTCACTTTATGCTTGAAGGCATTGATCAAATTTAATTAGGTAGCAGTTGAACCACTGCCACAGATAAAATGGTTACAGGAATTTTTACATCTCTATGAAATGCTATAGACCAAGAAAAGGAACTACAGACATATCTCATTTTACTGCACTTCACAGACATTGCATCTTTTTTTACAAATTGAAGGTTCGTGGCAACCTTGCATTGAGCAGTATGTTTCCAACAGCTCTTTTTCATTTCATGTCTCTGTGTCCTATCAATAAATGTTGTGTGTGTTCTGACTGCTCCACTGACCAGTCGTTCCCTGCCTGTCTCCCTCTCCTTTGGCCTCCCTATTCCCTGAGATACAACAATATTGAAATTAGGCCAATTAATAACCCTATAATGGTCTCTTAACTGTTTAAGTGAAAGGAAATGTCGCATATCTCTCGTGTTAAATCAAAAGTTAAAAATGATTATGCTTAATGAGGAAGACATGTCGAAAGCCGAGATAAGCTGAAAACTAAGCTGCTTCTCGTGTCAAACAGCCAAGCTCTGAAAGCAAAGGAAAAGTTCTTGAAGGAAATTAAAAGTGCTACTCCAGTGAACACACAAACGATAGGAAAGTGAAACAGCCTCATTGACAATATGGAGGAAGTTTTAACGGTTTAGATAGCAGATCAAACCAGACACAACATTCCCTTAAACCAAAGCCTAATCTAGAGCAAGGCTCTAACTGTCTTCAATTTTCCTGTGAGGTAAAGAAGCTGCAGAAGAAAAGTTGGAAGCTAGTAGAGGTTGGTTCATGAGTTTCAAGGAAAGAAGCCATCTCCATAACATAAAAGTGCAAGATGAACCGGCAAGTGCTGATGTAGAAGCTGCAGCAAGTTATCTAGAAGACCTAACTAAGATAATCAGTGAAGGTGGCTATCCTAAACATCAGATTTTCAATATAGGTGAAACAGCCTTATGTTGGAAGAAGATGCCATTTAGGACTTTCATAGCTGGAAAGGAGAAGTCAAATCCTAGCCTCAAAGTTTCAAAGGACAGGTTGACCCTCTGGTTAGTGGCTAATGCAGCTGAGCTGATGACTTCAAGCTGAAGCCAGTGCTCATTCTAAAAATCCTAAGGCCCTTAAGAATTATGCTAAATACTCTGCCTGTGCTCTAAAAATGGTACAATAAAGTCTGGCTGACAGCACATCTCTCTAAACATGTTTTACTGAATATTTTAAGCCACTGTTGAGAACTAGCGCTCAGAAAAAAACATTTCTTTCAAAATATGACTGCTCATTGACAGTGCACCTGGTCACCCAAGAGCTCTGACAGAATGAATGTTGTTTTCATGGCTGCTAACACCACATCCATTCTGCAGTCCATGGATCAAGGAGTAATTTCAACTTTCAAGTCTTCTTATTTAAGAAATACCTTTCATAAGCCTATAGCTGCCATAGATAGTGATTCCTCTGATGGATCTGGGCAGAGTAAATTGAAAACCTGGAAAGGCTGTACCACTCTAGATGAGATTAAGAACCAAAGCTGTAATCACTGAGACAGTACAGTACTGGCACAAAAACAGACACACAGGTCAATGGAACAGAATAGAGAACTCAGAAATGGACCCACAAATGTATGGCCAGTGGAAAAAAGACAGCAAATGGTATTGGGAAAACTGGACAGTGACATGCAGAAGAATGAACCTGCACCACTTTCTCACACCATACACAAAAATAAACTCAAAATGTATGAAAGACTTAAATGTAAGACAAAAAAACCATCAAAATCCTAGAGAAGAAAACAGGCAACAACCCCGTTGACCTTGGCTGCAGCAACTTCTTACTAGACATGTCTCCTAGGCAAGGGAAACAAAAGCAAAAATGAACTATTGGGACCTCATCAAGATAAAAAGGTTCTGCACAGCAAAGGAAACAATCAATAAAACTAAAAGGCAACCAATGGAGTGGGAGAAGATATTTGCAAATGACATATTGGAAAAAGGGTTAGTATCCAAAATCTCTAAAGAACTTTTCAAACTCAACACCTCAAAAAATAATAATAATAATAATCTAGTGAAGAAATGAACAAAAGATGAACAGACACGTTTCCAAAGAAGACATCCAGATGGCTAACAGACACAAGAAAAGATGCTCAACATCACTCATCATCAGGGAAACACAAATCAAAACCACAATGAGATCCCACCTCACACCTGTCAGCAACGCCAGAATTAACAACTCAGGAAACAACAGATGTTGGTGAGGATGTGGAGAAAGGGGAACCCCTTTGCACTACTGGTGGAAATGCAAACTGGTACAGCCACTCTGGAAAACAGTGTGGAGGCTCCTCAAAAAATTAAAAATAGAGCTACCCTATGACCCAGCAATTGCACTACTAGGAATTTATCCAAAGGATACAAAAATGCTGATTCAAAGGGGCAAATGCACCCCAATGTTTATAGCAGTGCTATCAACAATAGTCAAAGTATGGAAAGAGCCCAAACATCCATCAACTGATGAATGGATTTTTTAAAACGTGGTATATATCTACAATGGAATATTACTCAACAGTCAAAAAGAATGAAATCTTGTCATTTGCAACAATGTGGATGGAACTAGAATGTATTATGCTAAGTGAAAGAAATAAGTCAGAGAAGTATCAGTGGAGGAAGTAGCTGCAGATATGGTGGAAACAAGCAAGAGAACTAGAACTAGATATGGAGCCTAAAGATATAACTAAATTGCTTCAATCTCATAAAACTTGAACAGATGAGAAGTTGCTTCTTATGGATGAGCAAAGAAAGTGGTTTCTTGAGATGGAAACTACTCCCGGTAAAGATGCCATGAAGATTGTTGAAATGACAACAAAGGATTTAGAATATGACATAAAATTCATTGGTAAAGCAGCAGTAGGGTGTGAAAGGACTGAATCCAATTTTGAAAGAAGTTCTCCTGTGGGTAAAATGCTATCAAACAGCATCACCTACTACAGAGAATTGGTTTGTGAGAGTCCAATGAGGCAGCAAACTTCATTGTTGTCTAATTTTAAGAAATTGCCACAGCCACCCCAGCCTTTGGCAACCACCACCTGAATCAGTTAGCATTCATCAACATCCAGGCAAGACCCTCCACCAGCAAAAAGACTAGAAAAAAATCGCTGAAGACAGGGGGGAAGGAGGGAGAGAGAGAGAAGCAGAGCTCATGCTCACCCAATGCGAGGCTTGAACTCACAAACCATGAGATCATGACCTAAGTTAGATGCTTAACTGACTGAGCCACCCAGGCACCCAGCAATAAATATTTTTTAATCAAAGCATATACTTTGTTGCTGTATATACTGGGAAGCCAAAAAATTCATTCGACTTGCTTTATTAACCTACGTTATTGGGGCAGTCTCGAACCGAATCTGCAGGATCTCTGAGGTGGGCCTGTATATCCACTTTTATATGTGAAATGCCACATTACAGTCATGCACTGACTTTCTTTTTCCTTGTTTTCCCAACCAGAATTTTCCAGAGTGGGTCCTCATGCGTGGTGCCCAGGAACTTTCACAAGTTCCTAGGGGATTCTGATGATTTGAAAGATAGACAACTCTTTAGAGTACTCTCAACTAAACTAGATCAAGAGCCACAGCCCCTGCTCTCTGAGAATGCTTCCTTCACCTCCCCCTCCTTCTAACATCCTCTCCTAATAGCTTCTATCTTCCCTAAGTCTCTGGGGCCAAAGCAGCCTTCTCAACCTGTAACATTCCAGACAACTTTGACTTCACCTTCCTCGAAAACTACTGTTCTTGTGAAACTTCTGGGTAAAGAAGGTGGAGTAATATATCCTACTTCACTGCCCTTTCTCAAATTTTCCTAAAAATAACAAAAATGAAAAATTGATGGAAAATAAAACAAAACAAAACAAAACAGTACATCAGTGAAGCAGAGAAACAACAGAGCTGCTGTCTGCAACTACAGTGCCCCAGGTCTGAGGTGTCTGAATGGAGATACAGGAGGAATGGAGCGCCTGCCAGTACATATGTCCCCGAAAGGAATTACCAGCATTCTGAAGGGCCTATCCAAGGATCTTTAGATCAGCGTAACAAGTCCTGGGAGTGGCAGTGGCCCACAGAGTGAGGTATACAGTCTGTTCAGATATAGTGTGTGTTTCTTGCATGAGAACTAGTTCAAACACAACTGGTAATTAGGGAAGTGATATAATATAATGCAAAAATTGTATGGGTTTATATATGACCTTCCCCGGTTGTTTAGATGCTACCAGGAGCAGGATTCCTCACAATTAAGGAGAAAGCGTTAACAGTTTTAAAAAACCCTAAAAGGGGGAGAGGGGCTCAAATCCTTTACAAGTTTAGTGACTGGTTTAGTGATTTCAAAAGCCTCTACATTTCCTACTACATGAAGTATTTAAGGGAACTGAGAATGTAGATGTCAAACTGCAAAGGTATTTGTCCTGTGTTTAAAAAAAAAAAAAAATCAGTGAAGAAACACCTGGGTCAGATATTTATTTGGATACTGTTAGAAGAAAAAGTTCTCAAGGACCTACACTTCAGTTTAAAGCTGCAGAGGATCTAATGAATAATGCTGGATGCAAATGCACATGGCAATTTAACTGTGCTACTGGATTGTTGCTTGTTTGTTTTAATTAGAATTGTTACTGGTTTTATGTTGTGCTAAATACAAAATTATAAAATTTTGAGTGGTGTTCTAATTCATCTTTCCCAGAAGCCCTACTTTTAGAGTATGATTTGGCAGAACACAAGGTCTTTCAGTAATGTATAAATGGTGTTATAGCAGAAATGCCTTTAGGCCTATGGAGAGGCCCGCTTCAACTCCAGGGATGGCAGAGAAGAAATGGCAGAGGAAAAGGAAAAACCATGCCCACTGTTGACTCTCAGCATCCCAGCCAAGGGAACTATGGGTGAAGGGGGTCTCCAAATAAGGAAGAGTGAACGAGTGTGGTCTGAAAAGCTGAATGCTAAGACGCTTTGGTCTCATCCCCCACTAAGGTTCAGAATACTGGAAGCAAGGCAAGATATTAGAAGAATATTCTCTGGGGAATTTGATAGAAGAGTAAAGATGTAAAATGCTAATATCAGGAACTTTCCAACAAATGGTCCACCCATTATCTTGCAAAGTTTAAGAATAATGAGCCCTGCACACACATGCTCAGAGCTTGCAATCAGCTTTTTAGTTATTAATTCTCTAATATGAGCAAACAACCAAACAGACATCTAAGGAAACCTCCAATATAGAAGATAGGGACAAAACAAAAACAAAAACAAACAACAATTTGAAGGAAACAGGTAATTGGCAATGAAGAAAACTTCAAAAGTAACATTAATATCCTCAGAGATATAAAAGAAGATATTGCATCCATGAAACAAGAATGGGAAGCATCAAAGACCAAAAAGGAGCTACAACTTAAAAGGTAACCAGCCTACGAGATACAGCTTCTAAAACAAACAAACAGAAATTACAGAAAGAAGGACAGAGAAAATGAAAAGATGGGAATCAACAAAATAATTCAAGATAATTTTTCAGGATGAAAAGATACAAGTCCAAATTGGAAGGGTCACAACATAATTAATTAAAAAAAAAAATACCCTACATTGGGGCACCTGGGTGGCTCAACCGGTTGAGCATCCAACTTCATCTCAGGTCATGATCTCATAGTTACGTTTGTGAATTTGAGTCCCACATCGGGCTTACTGCTGTCAGTAAAGAGTCCTCTGTCCTCCTCTCTCTGCTCCTCCTCCACTTGCACTCCCTCTCAAAAAAAAAAAAAAAAAAAAAAAAAAAAAAACTATATCAAGGCATATTCTTGTGAAATTTGAGAACTTTGGGTACAAATATAGGTTCTGCATGCTTCAGAGGGGAAAAAACAGGTCACATTCAAAACAACAGGTACCAGATGGCTTTAGACTTTGCAACAACAATACTAAAAACAAAAAGACTGAAGAATAATTGGAGAAATGTCTTCAGCATTCTACTAAATTCAGCCAAACAATCAAATATGAAAAAAGAATGAAAACATTTTTAGACACTCCAGGAGTCCAAAAATGTATATACCATGCACTCTTTGGGACACACTACTGAATGTTGAGCTTCACCAAAGCAAGAGAGTAAACCAAGAAAAAGGAAGATATGGAGTAGAGGAAAGAGGACAGAACTGAAGGTAATCTCAAGGTAGAATGATGAAGAAAGATCCCAGGTCAATAACTGTGCACCAGGTTTAGAGGACAGTGGTTGGATTGAAGCAGTGTCACCAAAAGAAGCCATGTTGAGGGCTGTCATCACACAAATACCAGGTGCCTTGTATTACCTTTTTAATCAACCATTGAATACCGAGTGAGCCTGGCTCATATTATTATCTATACTCAGCCTATCTTGACTATATGGTAATTAACTGTGCTCCTTCTTTCCTTTCCATATCCTACAACGTAGCTCAACTGATGACATGCAGAGTATATGGTTTTATCCACTACATCTCAGTCTTTACCATGTATCAAAATCTTTGATGGGCTTCTTAAAACACAGATTGTTGGGTCCCAACCCCAGAGATGTCTATTCCATAGGTCTTGGCAGGACCTAGAAATTTTCTAACAAATTCTCAGATGATCCTGATACTGCTGGCCAAGGAACCATACTTTGAGAACCACTGCTTTTTACCTACCCTTGAGTGCTAGGGTTGATCATGGAGAGTTGGGAAGCAACACAAGAATCCCACGCTCTCTATCCATTTTTTCCTCTGAACACCCTGGGCCCATACTCCTGGCCTGCCAGATGTTCTGACTTTCCTGGAACTCCTTCAAGCCTTTGCCCAAAGACTTCTCCAGAAGGGTCCCCTGTAAAGCATGTCCAAAATACTCAGTTCAGTTTATTTTATCCCAGGAAATTTTTTTTCTTTTCTTTTCTTAAAGCTTATTTTTATTTGAGAGACAGAGAGAGAGAGAGAAAGAGCAAGTGGGGAAGGGAAAAAGAGAGAGAGGAAGACAGAGTCCCAAGCAGGCTCCTTGCTGCCCCCACAGAGCCCGACACAGGGCTTGAACTCACAAACCCTGAGATTATGACCTGAACTGAAAATGAGTCGGACCAACTCTTAACCACCTGAGCTAGCCAGGTACCCCTCCCAGGAGACTTTTCTAACAACAGCAGGATAGCTCTTTCCCTATTCAGCCAGGTTTGTACTGACCGATTATGTTTTTATGTATGCTTAGGCATATATACATACATAGGTGACTTTAAAACTTGTTTTCAAGTGAGGAAATAATGAACACAAAAGTCAGCAAATGGTTACCACCAGGAAAGAATGGTATGATCGGGGCAGGGTCCACAGAAGGTTTTTAAGACACTGGCATATTCTATTTATATGTCAATGTCCCTTTTATTATTAGCCTTTAAAGACTAATTAAACATATATCTTATTTATTCTTCTGTATGAATTATACAGTTCATAACTTTTTAAAAAGAAGAAATAACACCTTCCTATTGAATAGTCTCTCTCAGTGAAAAGGTCTGGGGGAGAGAAGACAACTAAGGGAAAATGTTCCTCTAAGATGAAGGCAGTAACAAATTTGATGAGAGGATGTTTGAGACAATAAACCCAAGTTGGGGTTCAGATTACCACAGTTCACTACTCCACCCACTCCCTTCATCTGGTGGCCAGCCCATTCAAAGATGTGCAAGAATCAGACGGCAATCAACACAGAACCACACACATAAAAATTGCAAAAACATGAATAAAGGAAAAAAGAAATGTAAGCAAAGAACTGATGACAAACAGATGTCACAAAGGGAACTACCCAAAGGCTGCTGTTACTGAATTGACTAAGTACAAATGCTGACACTGATAGAACTTCCTGAAAATCATTGATCAAGTGCCCAGAAATAGGGGCAGTGACCCATTTAACTTCCCCAAGCAAAGAGTGGAACAAAAATTCACCAATGTCTTTAAAGGTAGGAAGAAAAAGAAAGTAGTTCAAAGGTAAAATACCCTATGGTAGGTACCCCATGGGGGGCTGCCATGGTTGTATGAGTTGGGTGCTCAGCTGCATTATCTGGACTCGAAGCTATCCCTAGCCACAGTTGATGGGTCCAAGGGGAAACTCAAATAATGGCTCAAGCCAAGTCTATCCAATTCTCCAGAAATAAACAGAGACTGTGGTTTGCTGAAGCACTGAACATTGACAGCAGAGTTCCACAAACTCCTGCTACTGAACCATCATTCCCTGCTCTTCCCGAGGTCTGCCTGGTCAGTGATTTCTTAGATGGGTGAGATAATTCTGTGCCTGTCCAATGCATTTCCTTTTGGCTTAAGCTAGCCGGAGTCTATATTTGTGTCTTACCTCCCAATGCCTCCTAGAGCTTAACTTCCAAATACTTGATTTATTTTATTTTCTTTTAATATTCTAAGCCAAACACTTGAGATTCCTGGAAGCTGTATGACACATACTGTTCTCTTTATAATGAACTCATTGTCCCCTAAAGAGAAAGTAATTCAGCTGCACAGCAGCCTCATGGGTAATGGGCTGATAACTCAGCCTGGATAACCTCACTAGTGTCTGACCACCTGAATCACTCAGAGGCACACTGGAAATGGCATCCAAACAAGAATCATTATTTATACTGTGAAAATGTTCCCTGAAACCTGGTGAACCACTCAATCCAGCTTGCTTGTTTTATCAATTTTATCTTTACTATTTAAATTTTCCTTTTAAAAAAAATGTTCATTTATTTTGAAAGAGAGAGAGAGAGAGAGCATGTGAGTGAGCAGGGGAGGGGCAGAGAGAGAGAGAGAGAGAGAGAATCCCAAGCAGGATCTGTGCTGTCAGCATGGAGCCCGATGTAGGGCTTGATCCCATGAACCTGGAGATCATGACCTGAGCTGAAATCAAGAGCTAGATGCTTAACTGACTATGCCACCCAGGCGCCCCAATATTTTCCTTTTATTATAGGAGTGGAATGGATTAAGATAGAGTAGTGCTCATAATTAGCTAGTTGAATAAACAATTTTCAGATGTTATAGTGTATTGATATATTCACATAACTCACAAGTAAACCATATGTAAATAAGAAGCAGCAATTTAATAGTTGATAGAGTAGTCCTTAGTAATTCAGAATTTGAGCAGTTTGGATATCTTAGTCTAAGAAACACTCTCTCCAAACACTAAAGTCCCCAGTCCACATGGGTCAGGGATTAAGGGATTAGTGTATATTAACCCCCCTCTCCGGCCATCCTGTCTCCCCACGTAGACACATGCATGTTTCTCCCTACCAGAATTTGAGGGCACGTCAAATGTAGATCGGGTTACAGATCAAACATAACTGGAAAAAAAAAAATCTCACACACATAAATCCTGTCTCAACTCACTCTTCTAAGTGTTAACACCTCTCAAAACGGGCACCCATGAGAGGAAGCTGAAGACAATATACATTCCAATAATGATAACAGATATGTTCCTGAGTGCATATTCTAAAGTCTAGCACCATGCTAAGCATTTTTCACACTTACTTTAGTCTTTCCAAAACTCTGTGAGGTAAATATTACCACTTATGGTGAGAGGAACTGAAACTTAAATGTCAGTAACTTGCCCAAGGCCACACAGCTTGTCAGTGATAAAACTGGACCTCAAGCCTAGGCCCCATAGCTATTAAGTCTCGGAGCCCGAATTCTGTCTCACTCTGTCCTAGTTCCAAGGACACTTCTTTACCTGCCATAGGATTAACCATTCCCAAGATGACTGAGAGAATTACAGTTGCCTTCAGAAAAGTGCCACCCCTTTACCTGAAAACCCCATCTAAATTATTTTCTTGTCCTTTAAGTTAAAAATCTTCACTCTTGATGTTAGAAAATTATAATTATGTTATTATTCCAAAAAAAGTTAGCAAAGCCTACATTCCCTTGTAAAAGATACAAAACTTTCCACCCAGGGAGGCTTCTACCAGCTTTTCCAACTCCTCATGGCCTGTGTGGCCAGTTCAGTAGTGCTGGCCCACTCAGAACTAACTACCCTCTGGGGACTGGCTGATGGATCTGTCACTCAGCACGTCCAGAAATCCAGTGAATAAGCCAGATGTGAAGACCAGGTAGAGACACAGCTTTCACCTCATGGATCCATCTCAAAAATAAAATTCCTACAGTTTTCATGTTATTTTATAGAAACATAAAGGTTACAATTTATACATACAGAGAGAGAGAGAGGGGGAGAGATTTATTAAGTGCAGTCTCCCAAAATGAAACTACTTAATCAAGGGCACTTACCATATGACGTTCAATGTCACCTGGGGTCTGGGAGCCTTGGTTCATTCCTGCAGCCCCAGCTAGGAACTGGAGCGTAAGTCAGCATGATTGGGCGAAACCACGTTCCCAGTATCACTCATGTTCCAAAGCTCTATTACAACTGTTTCAGAAACTTACAAACATAGAAATGAAATATACATGAGCAGTTGGAAGGATGAGGTTGCCATTAAATGATATGGAAAACCTACAGGAGAAACAATTTTCAGGGAAAGATCAGGAATCCAGTGTTGAACATGATAAATGTGAGATATCCATTGGATATCCACGTGGTGATACTGCAGAGCTGATATGTAAGTCTATAGCTCAGTGCAGAAGACCAGACTAAAGAAATACATATGACCATCGTAAGTCTGACAGATGGTAAGCAAAGCCATGAGGCTGGAAAAGATCACTAAGAGAGAGAGAAAAGCAAAGAAAACCAAGGGCTGGGCTTCAGGGCTCTCCAACACTAAGTATCACCAAGGAGCAAAGAAGGAACCAGCAGAGAGTGAGGTGGACCAGCCAATGTGGCAGGATGAAAACACAGTGGTGCACAGAAGCCAAGAGAAGAAAATGTTTCAAAAGGAAGGACTGATTAGCTGTGCCAGGAGCTGCTGAAAGGTCTAGCAGGAACCCCTCTGAGAAATGATATTGCACTTAGCAACAGAGACGTTTGGGAGCAATCTAAGAAAAATATTCATAACCTGAAAACCTCTATTTCAAAGAAATATTAAAAACAAACAAATATTTGTTTTCTAGGAGCCAGAAAAATAAATTTTTAAAAATAGGAAAAATTATTTTTCTGAAATCATAAATTAATCAAAAAGGAAAAAGAAAAACCTATAATCCTAGCCTAGATAATACTGAGATGGTTCTGTAAAGATACCAATAAATGAATAAATAAATCTCTGGCAAGACACAACAAGAAAGAGAACACACACACACACACACACACACACACACACACATACACTTAATGTTGAGAAAGTAAACATTAACCTAGTTTCAAAGACTTAAAAATTGTAAGAAAACATGTCATGTACAATTTCAGCCAATTAATGTTTTTATTGATAAAATGGATTCTATTTCAGGAAATTACACATGACCAAAATTAACTTAAGGGGAAAATGGAACAGTTCAACAATCATTAAATAGTTTAAAAAGACTACTAAAGACATGTATCTTGAAAAACATCAAGCCTAGATGGTCTTAAGGGAAAGTTCTTTTATTAAAACTGAAAGAATACATAATTCCTAAGTTATTTAAGTTGTTTCAAAAAACAGGAAAATATGGAGGCTAAGATAATGTTGATAGTAAACCTTGACAAAGAAGAGAAAAATGCATTTTCACTTAAGAATAAAAATTAAGCTTTAGGAAAATGAATTTAAGACTATTAAATGTAATAATATATTGTAAATAAGTAGCATTTATTCCAGAAATGCAAAGATGATGAAATATTAAGAAACCTATAAGTTGGAGCACCTGGGTGGCTCAGTCAGCTAAGTGTATGACTCTTGATTTTGACTCATGACCTCACAGTTCATGGGATAGAACCCTGCATTGGGCTCTGTGCCAACAGCACGGAGCCTGCTTGGAATTCTCTCTTTACCTCTCTCTCTGCCCCTCCCTCGCTTTCTCTCTCTCTCTCAAAATAAATAAATAAACTTTAAAAAAAAGAAACCTATCAATTATACTCCTTGCATTAATAGGTTAAAGAAATAACATTTTAAAAAAAGAAAAAGAGGGGCGCCTGGGTGGCGCAGTTGGTTGAGCGTCCGACTTCAGCCAGGTCACGATCTCGCGGTCCGTGAGTTCGAGCCCCGCGTCAGGCTCTGAGCTGATGACTCAGAGCCTGGAGCCTGTTTCCAATTCTGTGTCTCCCTCTCTCTCTGCCCCTCCCCCGTTCATGCTCTGTCTCTCTCTGTCCCCCCCCCAAAAAATAAATAAACTTTGAAAAAAAAAAAAGAAAAAGAAATATCATAGATTCCACAAAAAGATTTTCGATAAAATTTGACATTCATTCCTAGAGAAGACAGACAGACAGACAGAAAGAAAGAGAAAGAAAGACCAGTGCTCATATTCATTCTCTCTCTCTAGTAAATAAATAAATCTTAAAAAAAGAAAATAAATAAAATTGTAGAATAATATGCATTGCATGATGCCGTTTTTGCTTAAAATGTGTTTGCTCCTAAATATAGAGAAAAAACAGTTTAAAAGGCTATACATACCAAGTCATTACCATGATTACCTCTGAGCAATGGGAATGGGGAACATATTTTCTCTATTTTATTCATTTACTCAACAAATATTTATTGAAAGCTTACCTTGGGCCACAGAACAAATGACAGTTCTAAATTACCTGATGTTTTTTGTATGCATTACTTTAGGTCTAGAGGAAAGTGTTTTCTTGTATTCATTGTTTTAAAATATAACAAATGCACATGGTATAAAATTCAAGGCTGAAGAGTGGAAAGGGTGAAGAGTGAAGGAGTTTAGAGTGAAAAGCCTCTCTCACATCAAGCCCCAAGTCATGAATTAACACCATCCAGAGGCATTGGCTGAATGCAAGTTTCTTAAACAGTCTCCCAGAGATACTCCACATATATAGGAGCATGTGTGGGTTGACAAGAGAATTCCCCTTATCTGAGGCAGATTTGTCTTTTTTTTCTGTATGTCAGTTTGTGAAGACCAGAAAGCTCTTGCTAAGGTAAATAGGAAATACCAGGCTTTGGTGGAATCATTCATAAGAAACATACCACATTGTCTCATTAGTCAGTCTCAGCCACACACCATCACTTCTGTGAATTCATTTAAAATGATCCTTCTGCGGACCCGTCCTCTAATCCCTAACCTCCTGCTAGGGTAGGGCAGGCAGATGCCAGCAGCATGGAGTAGGAGACAGAATGCAGCTTTTCAAACAGCTCTCACTCATTCCTCCTCTACAGCTCACCCTAAGAGCTGAGGCATCTTGTTGTTGCCAGTTAACACCTAAGTACCTCAGGGATCTTATCAATTTTCTCCAATAACAGCTCAAAGTTTCACTGTTCATGATTACTCATTCAGTTACCACTCATCTACCTGCTTTCCAGCTTCTAAAATATGATTTTTGTTTTGTCTCCCCCAGTTCTTCCTGCCCTTGTGGTCTATGACTATTTTAAAATCCCTTTATGTTAGGTCTGGTGAAGTTCCGGGAGGCACAAAAATTAAATAGATGTATTAAAGCTGCCATCATAACCCCAAAATTCTCGTTCCTTTTTTTTACATAAAATAATTTAAAAATGGAATAGTATAAAGAACTTCTATAACTCAACAACAAAAACCGAGTAATCCAACTCAAAAATGGGCAAAAGACTGGAAGAGCCATTTCTCCAAGATATGCAAATGACCAATAAGCACATGAAAATATGTCCAACATCACTTGCCATTAGAAAAGTACAAGTCAAAACCACAATGGGACAGCACTTCACACTTATTGAAAGGGCTATTATCAAGAAACAGAAAACAAGGGTTGATGAGGATGTGGAGAAATTGGAATCTTTGTGCATTGCTGGTAGCAATGTAAAAAAAAATGGTGTAGCCACTATGAAAACACGTTGGCAGCTCCTCTAAAAGTTAAACAAAGAATTGCTATATGATCCAGCAATTCCACTCCTAGGTACATACTCAAAAGAACCAAAAGCAGGGCTTCAATCAGATACTTGCTATACCCATGTTCATTGCAGCATTATTCACAATGGCTGAAAGGCGGAAACAAGCCAAGTGCCCGTCAAAAGATGAATGAATAAACAAAATACATATACACAATGAAATATTATACAGCTTTAACAAGCAATGAAATTCTAATACATGTTATAAAATGGATGCACCTTGAAAACATGCTAAGTATGACATAATATGACATGAAGATATGAAGGGCAAATATTGTATGATTCCACTTATATCAGGTACCTAGAATAGGCAAATTGGTACAGACAGAAAGTAGAATATGGGTTACCAGGGGTTGGGGTAAGAAAATGGAGAGTTAGTGTTTTTTCTGTTTTATTTTTATTTTTTTAATGTTTATTTTTGAGAGAGAGAGAGAGAGAGCACGCACATGAGCAGGAGAGGAGCAGAAAAAGAGGGAGACACAGAACCCAAAGCAGGCTCCAGGCTCTAAACTGTCAACACAGAGCCTGACACAGGGCTTGAACCCACAAACTGTAAGACCATGACCTGAGCCGAAGTCAGAAGCTTAACCGACTGAGCCACCCAGGTTCCCCAAGAGTTAGTGTTTAATGAGTACAGAGTTTCTGTTAGGAATCATGAAAAAGTTCTCAAAAATAAAGGACTGCCCATTTTGAATATACTTAATGCCCCTGTACACTTAAAAGTGGTCAAAGTGGTAAATTTTATATTACATGTATCTGACTACATGCAAAAAACCAATTTTTTTCCATAGGATTACACACACGCCAAACACCAGAGTAATCACAAGGGTACACTGTTAACTAAATTTTCTAGCAAAGTTAGAGTAGAAAACTTTATTTCACCACTTGTTAAAAATCTTTTTTAAATTTATGACCTCACTTTCCTCCTGATGACCCTAAGTGGCTAAGAACCTTCAGCTGAATAACCTTCAGCTATTGTGTATTGTGAATACACAATAATCTCTGCAAAAGCCGGCAGTAGATGATTGGCTGGTAGCTCAGCCTGCAGCTGGGTTTCACTGGACTGCACAGTGTGTGAAATATTTTAATTTGCTGCCAACTTTGAAAAAAAAATCTAATAAAAACCTAGATCTCCAACTTCTCTTAAAAATCAAAAGATCTAGTGGCCCCAGGCTCATAGTCATGCATGGTCACAGGAACTAAAGGTGAGCCAGCAGTTTCCCTATTTAAATACAGTGCCCTAGGCAATTCATCATAATTTCACCCAACCTACTTCCCTCCTTACATTACCTGCCAGGCCCTATGGGCATTTTAGTTTCAACCTCTTTTATAAGAGGGGGTCAAAAAATAGAAATGATAAAGTTAGTCTATAAAGCTTCTGGAAATATAATAATGCTAGGATACCTGTTTTTAACTTCCCGTTTTTCATTCATGCAAATAAATGATGGGGGTGGAATACATTTAAGATACATTGAGAAAGATGAGTAGGATTTCATTTTCTATAAAGTGACAGTGAATTTATTTTCCTAATTGTATTTTAGGATAACAATAAATTTAGAGAACAAAATTGACTCTAGGACTTTTTAAAGGATCACAAATAAAATCCACTCAAATCTATTTAGAAAATGAATCATCAAAAGAGACTATGCATTCTTTCAGAACTGAGTTGTCACAGCAAATAGCTGGGAAGAAGTAATAACAAGTACATATTATTTAGATACTTGGGTATTGTATAGGTATTTAGGAATTGTAGATGAGAGAGCACATTGGACTGGGGTTCTGAATATCTGAGACTTTTAAGTCCCTACTGCTGCTTCCTAGGTGTGGGAGATTTGACAGCAGGTGGAAATGAGAAGATAGTGCATATGACAATCTCTGTAAGCTGTAATGTGGTGCTCAAATGGGAGCTATAACATGTGTACAGTGTTCTGTATGTCGATAGTTTCCATCAGTCCAGTACTATTCTAAGTGTGGTCCATGAACTGATGCTGGCCCATGAACCCTTTGTTACAGGTCTGCAATATGATAAATACCAAAGTTAATTGAGTAAACCTTTGGAAACATCAATTTGGCATTGCTGCATCAACCAAGCATGTGATCAATGGCTCTTCTGAGCAAGATATAGGCCAATGTTAGTGAATTAATTCACGACAGGAGGTGCATGTGGCATGAGTTACATACATACAGGTGGTTCAAACTGTTTCATGAATGTATAGCAAAAAAATGCAAAACCATTTGTTTTAAGGTTAGTTTATCAACTGAAACCCCAAAGTATATAAAAACCTGGAAAATGTAAGCATCATTAATAATTTATTTTTACAATTAATTTAAATATTAGTCAAGCCTTTTTTATAAATCTGATGGCTAAATAAGCTCCACTGGACATTTTTGCCCCAAAATAATATACTTCTTCTGAATGTGGCAATAGTCATTAACCAAATGGTGACAGTAGGAGTGATTCCAAAAAGAGAAAGGTTAAAAGAGATTGTACCTATTTTATTTGGAATATGAAATAGGGTTTGTTTGGTTTTGTAGCCATAATTGGTGGTCAAGGGCTAAAATCACAGTGTGTTTTCTGTCGAAACATAGCTAGTAAAGCAATAGAGCCACCTATATGCTATACTTAAGTGGTATTTGCATTAAAAAAATTAATTTCAAAACCAAAAAAGTAATCTATGAAAAAACATATTGGATTAAAAAGATGACATAGACAAATGTTTAATATTTCATACACAAACATTTGAACTTTGAGAACTTCTTATAAAAATAATACTTCAGGTTGTGAAAACTAACAAACTGTATACAACTGACATTAAGTCAAGGACATTAGTGAAGGACTGAATCAAAGACATTTGCTTCAAACTGTATCATGAATGTACAGCAAAAAAAGGTAGCTCTGGTACCATTTTTTTCTAGGGGGAACATAGAATGATGTTTTCAGAAACTGGCTAATGATACAGAAGACTACCTTAATGAATAAATAAAACTAGCAAAGTATTTTTCGTTGCAAATTGATGAATGCACAAATATAATTAACATGTAAAGTCTTTCTTTTGAAGCTGTATGTATTTAATGTATATGACTTGATGAGTTTGGAGAAAAGTATACACTGTGAAACCATCACCACAAGTAATACCATAAACATCACCTCTAAAAGCTTCCTCTCACCCTTTTTATTTTTTTGTGATAGGCACTTAAAAAGCCTTTAAATACATATGCAATTTGAACATGATGGTGATATGAAATAAGAATTGTCTTCAGCTTCCTTGCCAACAAACACAACTAACTCTTAACTGTATAAAACTATGAAAAAATTACACTGTCTACAAATGCGCCTTGGAGTTTAAATTTCAGGGAGAAGTACATTCTGATGGCACAGCCACAATGACAGGAAAGCATCCAAAGAGTTGCCCAGACGAAGGGGCATCCACAAAAGTCAATTAACTGCATCCTTTACCAAAAAAACTCTATGAAAAGAATGTCAGAACTAAATATGCTTAGTGACCTAATAAAAATTTTGAGTCATTTAAAATCTAATGCATTAAATTCACTATTAATCTCTTTATTACATAACAATATGAAAGCTGATCATAAGGAAGTATTATGGCTACAAACGTGTAACAGTCACTGAGAGGAAAACATTGAGAAAGTCTGAGGTATGAATAAATCCTTAGTGTTCCTGAAATTAAAAAAAAAAAAAAAAAATCAGGGTGCCTGGGTGGTTCAGTTGGTTGACCATGTGACTCTTCATTTCCGCTCAGGTCATGATCCCAGGGTCATGGGATCAAGCCCTGCATCAGGCTCCGCACTGAGGGTGTAGCCTGCTTGAGATTCTCTCTCCCACTGTGTTCCTCTCCCCCACTCATGCTCTCACTCTCTCTCTCTCAAATTAAAAAAAAAAAAAAATCTATTTGGACAGAACATCTTACAGATTTGAATTGAATAGTCTTGCTTTTGTGTCTGGTATCTTCAATATTCTTAATGATCTTCCTACTTTCATGCAAAGAAAAAAGTCAACATGTTTTTGATGGCACATAGCACTGAAGGGCCAAAAGGGAAATTGAATGCCTTAAAAAAAAAAAAAAAAACCAAGCCCCTTGGGTGGCCACCTGGGAGCTACTCCACCCAAACCCCAACTGAGTGGGCACATACTACTGGGCTGAGCCAAGTCATTCTAAATGCTGCATGAGGCAGAATGGGATTAGATTGAAAACAAGACTGGAGAGTCAGATCACATTGGATAACTTCTAAAATTCAGGAAAGAGACTATACTGTAGTAGTTTTAGACTAAGGTAGGTAATAGATTGGAGAGTTCTCAGAGGATAAAACCACAGAGTATGGTGAGTGGATGAAAGGGAAAAGAGCTAAAATGACCCAAGTTTCTGATTTACACAAATGGGAAGGTGGTGGAGACATTTACAGACATTTTGGAGAAAGAAGGTTAAGGAAGAAAAATGTTTCATTTTTGACATGTTCTTTTTAAGATGTACTTGTAGGATACCAAAATAAAGACATTCATGGAAAGGATTTTTCTTACTCAAAAGAGAAATAGGAATTTGAGGAATGTTTAGAATTCCAGTATTTCACAGCTGACTTCTAAATTAATTTTATCTAGTGGAAAAAGCTGGAATTCACATATCCTGTATTTTTGTACCAAATATGTTGCAAACTAGCTGTTTATCTGGAGATATCACCCAACCTTTCTTAGCTTCCAGTTTCTCATGGAGATAGAAATCCAACCTCATTCATAGGGTAGGTCATTCAACAATAAGCATTTTGAAAATGGAAGAGGCAAACCAATGTCTAGAGTTAATACTGTCTCTTATGCTTTTGAATAACAAAACAAACAAGCCATTTATTTTCTTTGTTTCTATAAGAATATCATTCCCAAAACTGAACGAAGCAAGAAGAGTTTTTTGACATTTTTAAAAGAATCCTTTAAAAAAAAAAACCAAACTTTTAAGAATGATTTTATTGCAATTATTTTTAAAGGACTCAGTAACAATTTTAGAAGTCCAACAAATCACAGACTTTAAATGAAAAGCTTTCCTGAGTTGTTTTATTAAAGCTTTTTACACATTTTAAGAATTAAACCGCTCACCACATATTTTTCTGTTAGTATTTTGCAAGATGTGGGAAACTTTAAATATAAAAGATGTCATCATTAATGAAAATAGTTTGTAACCCCCAAAAATGGTTAGAGTTATCTGCATGTACTTTTAAGTCACAGGGTCTGAGTTCTAATTCTGTCTCTTCAGTTAATAGCTACCTGAACTTGGGCCACATTATTTAAATATTGAGTCCCAGTTTCCTAATATGTAAAATGTGAATAATAGGAGCATCATCCTATAGGAGTGGCTAGGAGGATAATATGAAATATGTAAAGCACTTAGCACTATGTAAAAGGGCTTGAGAGCAATTAGATAAATAAGTAATGAAATCAGAATGAAAAATATTGACCAGCCTCAATAGTAATCAAATTAACAAGAGTTTTTTATTTCATTTTGTAGTTAATAGCATTCAGTGCTGGCTGGCAAGGACAGAAAGGAAAGGATTCTATTATTACTAACATGAGAGTAAATGGATAAAACCTTCCTGAAAACAATTTCATAATATGGGGTCAAAAGCCTTAAAAATATTGATACCTTTTGACTCATCATCCTATCTTTAAAAAATTTTTTTTAACGTTTATTCATTTTTGAGACAGAGAGAGACAGAGCATGAATGGGGGAAGGTCATAGAGAGAGGGAGACACAGAATCTGAAACAGGCTGCAGGCTCATCATCCTATCTTTAAGAACTGCTCTTTACAGGTGTGCCTGGGTGGCTCAGTCAGTTAAGCATTTGACTTCTGTTCAGGTCATGATCTCACGGTTCTGGTTTGTGAGTTTGAGCCACACATTGGGCTCTCTGCAGTCAGGCAGAGCCTGCTTCGGATCCTCTCTCCCTCTCTCTCTGCCCCTCCCCCACTGGCACTCTCCCTCTTTTTCACTCAAAAATAAACAGACATTAAAAAAAAAAAAAAGAATTGCTCCTTAGAAAATAATCAGATACAGAGATATAGAATTATATGTAAAAAATCAGAAACTACCTAAGTGTTCAAGTATAGATGAATAGATTCATAAATTATGGCGCCTCATCTTTCTAAAATGATGCACTGAGAAGGTCACAACATTACTTCTGTGGTATTTTTGCCCAAATGCATAACCTGAATTTAATCATGAGAAAATGTCAGTCAAACACACACTGAAGGACATTCTACAAAATAAGTCAAAGTAATGAAAGGCAACGAAAGATGGAAGAACTATCCCAAATTAAAGGAGACAAACACTACAACTAAATAAAATGCATGATCCTAGACATTAACAGAACACTCAGTGAAATTGGATAAGGTCTGAAGATTAGTTAATAGTATTATATCATAGTTAATTTTCTTATTTGGACCACTGTATATGATTATGTAAGATGTTAACATTTCCAAAAGGTAGGTGAAATGTATAGTGAAAACCTCTGTACAATTTTTGTAACTTTTGGTAAGACAAGTTATTTCAAGGTGAAAATTTTTTAAATAAAAAATTAAATAATGGTGCTTATGCAATCATTAAAATGTTTATAAATCTTAATAACATTTGAAAATCCTCACCATACAGCATTGTGGGGGAAAAAAACAAAGACAAGAATGTGAATTTGCTTATAAGATACAAATTCAACTAAGTAAATTATACAGTACAGGCACTTAAAACTAAAGGCCAAAGAGAATCCACTAAAATGTTTAAAAAGTGGTATTCTCTAAGTACAGGATTACAGGTGATATTTTCTTTATTCTTTTTGTACTTGTATGTTTCCCAATCTTTTTCTTCAACAAGCATCTATGACTTTTAAAATTAGAGAAATGTATTATTTTCAGAAACACACTATGAACTTTATATCATAAAAATTCATTTAGACACATTTCTTCAGTTTTGTTGTAATAAAAAATTGTTTCAATACTTTGAATTTTTAAAACTATGGTTTTGAAGAGCCAACAATGATCAATCTTGGCTTATGTGTTTCTGAATTTAGTATCAGTCACCAAAAAAGCTTAATGGTTTCACCAGCTGTTTGTGAAGATAAAATCTTGGCACTATGCTCTCCTCTCCCCATCCTTAAATCTTGTAGAACTCATAAGTTGAAAGAGTTGCTTCATTTCGACTAACTAACTGGAAGCATTCCCCAGGTCATCAAAGAGGCTCTAACCTATGCCTGAATCCCAATCAAGAATATAATAGAAACCTAATCAGTTCTCCTCAGCCTGCCACAAGTCAAGAGAAAAATGTATTTGTGCCAAAAACTGGAGAAAACAAAATAAAAACAAAAACAAAAAACAAAACAGATCTTGCAGAGAGACAATTCAATGTGTCTTGGATGCCTTTGCTTCATATGACAGCCTTCTAAGTAATCAGGATAGTTAGCAATGCACTGTTGAGGGAGTATAAAGAATGGCTCTGTATCCCAAAATACCTCCTCTGTGAGATAATATATATGACAGCTCCCTCCATCCAGGTACTGGGCATTCCATATATACTCCATAACAGTCCCTAAATATATTCCATAAACATTCCCCCATCCTCACCGTGGCAAGTTTAAGACTAGACCTCAGTTCATCTCTCCAGACTTCACATTCCCTACCTCACAGCCAACTGTAACCACAGTTCTGAGCTTAGTCCACCTTTGCATCCTTACCTAACTACTCTTAGCTTTCAACAGCAACTGCATCCCCACTACCTCTGTTCCAACCTCATCTCTGCAGACCAAACCTGATCTACAGGCTCCCAGGGCATGCAGTAACTGCTTGGTAATTCAGTCCATGGTTACCCTGGTGGACCCTCTTGGCTTCATCAGCCTGCCTCCTCACCCTTCAGTGCAGCTCTCCTGGCCCATCTCCACCATCTGCTTTCTATACTCTGCCTTGGAGGGGCCCAGTCGCCCTACATGTAACATGCTAGGAAAGGACTAGTTTATACTGTCTCTTATTTTCTGTTTTTACTTATGATTGGTCTTGTTCTAGAAATGACTTAAGATAAGATATACTCAATTTTTGTAGAGTGGATTCTTTTGTTTATTTTTGAAAAAGCACAAGTCAGGGAGGGGCAGAGAGAGGGGGACAGGGGATCCAAAACGGGCTCTGCGCGGACAGCAGCGAGCCTGATGAAGGGCTGGAACTCACGAACCATGACATCATGACCTGAGCCAAAGCTGATCATTCAACCAACTGAAACACCCAGGCGCCCCAATGTCAGATGGATTTTTTAACTCATGTGGCTTTTCATTGGGCTTCTTACCCCTTCTTAGACAAGCCAACAATAGTGACAGAGGCAATTCTCTCACTCAAAGAGAAACAAAAGCAAAGCACTGATCATGAACTACAAGCTAGGAGCCAAGTAAAATACTGAAAAAGCAAAGACAACACTCTGTAGGGTCTATAGCTCTGTCCTTTTTACCAGGCAAAATGTTGCTCTCCCACTCCCCCTGCTGGACAGCCAGGTCCTGTTGCAACTTATCCAAAGCCCACAGCCCCAGGCTGATCTGACACCTTTATGCCTCTAATTGTATAAACTAAACAATGTTTTTTAAGCCACACTTGCTAATCACATTTCACTAACTTCAATGCCATATAAGAGAAAGGGAGTACCCCACAGTGGAAAAAGACATGAACCACTTGTTAGACAGACTGGCTGTGGCAGGCATCCAATTGTTTTCCTCTCCCATGACCTCTGAATGGCACCCAACTTCTTGGCACCCCAGTGACTTTATCTATGAAATGATGATAATTCCTCCTCAATCTACTGATGAGGGTTGGCTGGGCCAAATGAGAGAACAGATGTGTGTCAAAGAGCTTTGTAAATGATGTGGTGCTATGCTAATAAATCAGTGACAACAACACCTGCCTGACATTTTGCAGAGATGAAATTGATGATGCTAGTTTCCATCTTGTGCAGTTTTATAAATCTGTGGATGAAAGGAGCCTTCACAAGAATAACTATGCTTCAAAGCAGAGACTAACTGACATATTAGTTCCACAGAAAAAGAACAATGGGATCCCAGGGTGGGAAGGACTGGTTTTTGTCTGAGGTAGAGGGTGGGACAAGAATCACAGAAGGCTTTATGATTGTGTTCACAATGGACCAAGTTCTAGAGACAAGTAAGATCTGGGGTAGCAGAAATGAGGAAAGGGCCTCCCAGACTCAGGAAGGAGTGAGTGAAAAGATGCAGAGGAATGGAGAACGCTGGGCACACTAAGAACTCTAGTTTGGCTGCAGCACGGGATGAGGGGCCACAGTGGAAAACAACGTTAGAGAGACAGGTTGGAACAATACAGTGTTCTATTGGACTGAACTTAGTAGCAGGCAAGGATGAGCCATTTAGGATTTGTGAGGCAGCATGTCTGAGGGAGTTTACTGAAGACAATGCGAAGCATGGCTGAGATGGGAAGAATGAAAGGCAAGAATCGTGATGGTCAAAGAAAGATCAGGGCCTGAAATAATTCAGCAAGGGCAGGGGCAAAGAAAGAATTATAAGGAAGGGACAAATATAAATGGCAGACATTACAATCACGGTATTAAAGACAGAGAGCCACATATTCTCACTCAGGTTTTGCATATGCCAAAGAAAAATATATGAAAGATCTCACGAGCTCAAATTGGTCCTGTTCTTGAGTCATCTACAAAAAAAAGAAGTAGTGAGATAAACTTATAAAGTGCTTCTCTACAGATTTCTAGAATTAATAGGGCACAAGTACAGAGTGTGGTAGAATTACTTAGCATCTGAGTAGGTGAGTTTCAGAAATAAATCTCAACAATATGCATGACTTTGATATCTGCTTCTGACTAAAATTTCAATAGTGTCTTACAAATTATGTTATTCTTAAAACAGATTCACATGAGAGGAGCAGCATATCTGCCTGTAGCTCTCACCATCATCCTGCACAATGAGTTTACCTTGCTTTTTCCAAGTAGATTGGAAAATGACCAACGCAAGGCAAACATTCTCATTTCATCAAATATTATTCACCCTACTGACTGAATTGAGAAAACAAAGATAAAAAAATATGAAATGGCCAATTTATAACAGCAAGGGGCTCTTACTTCTTCAGCACAGTATCTAATATGTGAACAATGATTAACATATTTAAATAAGCCATCATCTCATTAAGCAAATGCCTCAAATTAAGACCGCTGGTTGCTTATTCCATAACAATTCCACAAGAAAACATATTCTTCAATATATTGCAAGTTTTTCTTTAAAGTCATAGGTGTTTAATGTAGAAACTAAGGAGGAAAAAAACTAACAAGCATCATCCAATATACCATGATCAATATGCATTCATCATTTGGGTATACTTCTTTCTAGTCTTTTTCCTATGTTTTTTAAAGCAGCATGTTAAGATCAAATTTTATATATATACACATATATACATGTAAATATTATATATTCATTTGTATATATTTATGTATGCATATGTTTATATACCTGTTTTATATACAAATGTATATATACATTTTAAAATGTATTTTAAAATATTATATACTATACATAAAACGTCTATATAATCCTATTAACATTTATTTTTAATATAATATTTAAAAACATATTTATATACATGTATATACATGTATATACATATATATACATATATATACATTATATACATTGTATACATATATACATGTATATACATATATATACATATATACATTATATACATATATATCTTATATATGATATATATTATGTATATTATATGTTCATATATTAAATTATATAATATAACATACATCATATATAAAAAGTCATCCTAAGTGGTTCAGTTGGTTAAGTGTCCAACTCTTTTTTTTTCTAACGTTTGTTTGTTTTTGAGAGAGAGAGAGACAGAGTGTGAGCGGGAGAGGGTCAGAGAGAGAGGGATACACAGAATCCGAAGCAGGCTCCAGGCTCTGAGCAGTCAGCACAGTGCCTGATGTGGGGCTCGAACTCAGGAACAGCGAAATCAGACCTGAGCCAAAGTCTGACGGCTTAACTGACTGAGCCACCCAGGAACCCCAAGTGTCAAACTCTCGATTGCAGCTTGGGTCATGATCTCACAATTCATTAGATTACGATCCACATCTGGCTCTGCACTGACAGTGTGGAGCCTGCTTGGGATTTCTCTCTCCCTCTCTCCCCCTCCCTCTCTCTTTCTCTCTCAAAATAAATATTTTTTAAAAAGTCACCCTGCTATTTTATTTTGCTTACCATTGTAATAAATATTTTCCCGTTGTTGAAAACCACAAGAGTCCCCTCAGAATCCATATTGCTTTAAGAACATAACTGAGGGGTGCCTGGGTGGCTCAGTTTGTTGAGCCCCACATCGGGCTCTGTGCTGACAGCTCAGAGCCTGGAGCATGCTTTGGATTCTGTGCCTCCTTTTCTCTCTGCCCCTCCCCAACTCATACTCTATCTCTCACTCTCTCTCAAAAATAAATGAAACATTAAAAAACAAAACATAACCTAAGAAGCTAAGGTTAAAAATAGTAAATGCAGTCTGCCTCCTAGCCAGATAAACAAACTTAACACTAAAATCCTATTAACCTCAGTTCCTTTTATCCAATACATCATGTCCAATATCAACAAATAATTACAAGACATACTAAAAAGCAACACACACATTCTTAAGAGACAAAGCAAGCATCAGAATCAGACTTAGATAGGACAGAGATTTTAGATAATTTTGGAATTATCAGACAGGAAATTTTAAATAACTATGATTAATATACTAAAGGCTCTGATGGAAAAAGTGAACAAGATGCAAGAACAAATGGTAATTAATGTAGGCAGAGAACTGGAAATTCTAGGGCAGAAGCTATAAATCAAAAACACTGTAAGAGAAATGAAGGGTGCCTTTGTTGGGCTTATCAGTGAACTGGACATGGCTGAAGAATCATTGAGCTTGAAGATATGTCACTAGAAACCCCTCATACTGAAAATCAATGAGAAAAAAGGAATGAAACAAAGGGAACAGATTATCTAAAGACTGTGGGACAATTATCAAAGGTGTAACATACATGTAATGGGAATACCAGGAGAAGAAAGAATGTAGAAGAAATATCTGAATTAATAATGGCTGAGATATTTTGCAAACTATACGACAGACACCAAACCCTAGATCTGGGAAGCTCAGAGAACAAAAGGATAAATACAAAAACCCTATAGGTAACTAGATCAGATTCAGACTGCAGAAAAACAAAGACAAAGAGAAAATCTTGAAAAAAAACAGAGGAAAATAACATCTTACCTGTAGAGAAAAATGAGAATTACATCAGACTTCTCTTCAGAAACTATACAAGCAATAAGAAACTAAAGTATTTACATTGTTTAAATAAATGTAACAGGGAAGTGTTTTGGGGGTCCCCAAGACCACCTTCATGTTTCATGACTCAGTACAGGGACTAAGAGAACCCAGAAAAGTTACCATACTAATGGTTATGGCTTATTACAGTGAAAGTATAGAGATTAAAATCAGCAAAGGAAAAAGGCACATAGGGCAGAGTCCCAGGGAAACCAATACAAACCTCCAGATGTCCTCTTCCAGGGGAGTAGGACCGTGCTTGATTCTCTCAGAAATGATGTAGGACATGTGTGAAGTGTTGCCTATCAGGAAAGCTCACCTAACAGTTGATATCCAGAATTTTTATGGAGTACCCACATAACTTACCTTAGCAATTTCCAATCCCCTCCAGAGGTCAAGCTGATACAGTGTGGCCCAGGGTCCCAGGTGGAAAAAAAAAAAAAAAGATACCAAATCACATTGTTCATATATAACTATCTGGCCTGGCCAAGACCCCAGATATATAAATACACTCTTTTCAGGTAGGATATTCCAAGGGCTTAGAGATTATCTCTCAGGTAATGGTCAAGGGCAAGTCCTAAAGACATTTTGAATGTATGGGATTTGGACAACCCAGGCCTGATGAATTAACCCTTTACACACAAGAAGCCATCAAGGAAACAGTTGCCTAGATAGGAAGAAGCTCACTGGATAGTATTGCAATTGGGCACAGAACTCCTTGGTTCTGTGTGCCCCATTCCCATTCAGGCAATATGCCTCCAGGAACATACACCAGAATATGGCCAGTCAGGCAGGAAGGGCCTCAGTGTTCCTATCATCCTTGCTGAAGAGTCCATTGGAAAGAGGACTTTATAGAAGCGGCAAAGCCCAGGTAAGGTATTAGGTAGGACATGGGATTACTGCCTCAGGAAGGCAATGTGATATAGAGAAGGGAACTGCAGGCTCAAAATATGGACTCCTGATCCTACATCATTTTGTCTAACTGGCTTTAGGGTCCTTTTCTATCATATTTTCCTACTTAGAGATAGGAAGCAATATTGTGTATTAAGTAAGAATATGAACCAGAGCAGGCTTAATGTGCAACAACCTATGTAGTCACACAGAGCCCTACACTCAAAAAAGGCCTCAGCTTCATTTCATGCTCTCTGTCCTAAAAATTTTTAAACAAGAGCCCCACATTTTTGTCTTCCACTGGGCCACACAAATTAGGGAGCCTGTCCTGGTACCAGGTCTGAAGTGAGCCTATGGGTTCAGACCCCCCACTTATCACCTTTTAGGAGCATGACCTAAGGCATATTACCTAATTCATTTTAAACCTTGTTTCTTTTATGGAAACTGAGGACCAAAAAAAAAAAAAAAAAAGAAAAAAGAAAAGAAAAAGAAAAGAAAAGAAAAAGAAAAAAACTGGTTGTCATGAGAATATATTAGCTTCTCAATGAGAGTATATATGCTGCTCTCATTTTGTAGAGTTTATAGAAACTCTATAGAAACTTGATATATATATACATATACATATATATATCATATCTTATTATTTTATATTATGAGTGTAACAAAATTCAGTGGCTTGCAACATTTGTCGTCTCACAGTTTCTATGAGTTAGAAATGTATTGCAGTTTAGCTGGGTCCTCTAGCTCAGTCTCTCACCAAACTGCAGTCAAGGTGTTTGCTAAGGCTACAGTCATCTCAAGGTTCAAATGGGAAAGAATCTGCTTCCAAGCTCACTCATGTGGTTATTGGCAGGATACAGTTCTTTCTGGGTTGTTGTAGACAGAGGGCCTCAATTCCTTGCTGGCTGTTGGCCATAAGACACTCTCTGTTCCTTGCCAAGTGGGCTTCTCCATAGGGCAACTCTCAACTTGGCAGCTTGCTTCAATTAAAACAAGTAAACAAGCAGAGCCGGAGAGAGATTGAGCAAGACAGAAGTAACAGTCTTTTGTAACCTAATAGCAAAAGTGACATATCACTTTTGCCATATTTGATTTATTAGAAACAAGTCACTAGGTCCATCCCACACTCCAGGGGAAGGAATTATATACAAGGGCATTGTTATGGACTGAATTGAGTCACCCTAAAATTGGTTTCTAAACCCCATTAGTATGTGACTGTTATTAGGAGACAGAACCTTTAGAGAGGTAATAAGGTTAAGTGAGGTCATATGGGTGGAGCCCTAATCCAATATGACTGGTATCCTCTGTCATAAGAAGAGGAAAAGACACCAGGCACATGTGGGCTAAGGAAAGATCAGACGACAATGAGAAGACAGCCATCTGCAAGGCAAGGAGGAAGGCTAGAGGAGAAACCGAACCTGTCAACACCTGGATCTTGGACTTGCAGCCTCCAGAACTGTGACAAAGTACATTTCTGTGTTTAAGTCACCCAGCCAGTGGTATTTTATTATGACAACCCTAGCAAACTAATATAGGAATGAATACCACGATGCCAGGATCATTGGAAGCCATCTTAGAAGCTTCCAAAGAGGATATTGGACTAGTTTATAGTCAAGGCCCTTTTATGCAATAATCTTTTAGAAGGATCCTCTGTTTTTGCAGAAAAGGACACACTGGCATCCTCCAATATGCAATACTAGCCTGACAGTCATTAAAGCAATCTTAACCTGTACTCAGGAAATTGTAAGGTCTGTGATTTATGCAGTCATCTGCAGAGATGTCATTTGCTAGAATTAACATTCTTGAACATTCAGAACTTAAGTAGTCTCATAGAGCAGAACATTAAAAAGGTGTTTAGATTCATCCCTATGTGTCCTGATTTGCTGTATTTCAAAAAGAAATTTTGAGATTAGACCTATTTCGTTTGCCACCATTCTTAGATAGGCATACCCTAGGAATTCTCTGATCTAATCAGAATGCAAAATCAGACATATGCCTTCAACCAACTGTGTTTTTTAAAAAGGATTGACGTACGCTGAATTTCCTACAGCTGCAGTCTTTCAGAGAGGAGTTTTGCTTTGTAAGAAAAAGAAATTGAACTAACAGTTCTATGGAAACCTTTTCAATGTAAAATAACTTGTGGGAGTTCTCTTCAAAGCATTTGAAAATTCTTATAATCCAGCTACCCACCCACATGAACACTGTTAATTAGAGCCTCTTTTTACTTGAAAGGAAGTTAACCAAAAAAAAAAAAAAAAAAAAATCAAAAGAAAAACAAGATTAAGTCAAGCATGTGCACCAACTCCACATCTCACTAACAAGTGTATCAACTAAAAAAATTAAGTTGTCTTGGCCTTTTGGTTCCAGCCATGACAGAATGGCTGGAATCAGACTTAGCCTTCCTGACAGAAGCTAGACAAAATTTATAAAATAACTATTTTTAGGATAGAAAAAAACAGAGCCATGATGCTTGAAAGAAAGAAAGCAAGCAAAGTGAGCTTTACGCTCACCCTGCCTGGGGAGTTGATTCCAAGCAGGAAGTTACATCCTCATAGGGCAGAGGAAACAGAGACTGCAGTTTGAGATTACTGCAGTGGCTGGGATTCAGAGGTCAGGTAATGGAAAGGAGGCAAGTGAAGAAAACTTCAGAGGAAGAATTCCTAAAATTTTACAGAAACCTCATGTCCTTAACTTCAAGCTGTGTGAGCACATGGTAAGACTCTGGAGGCCTAGCAGAGAATAGCTGCTGGGAAATAGGAGAGCTGAGCAAAAATTTCAGAGGCTGCACAGGGCTGGGAAGAGAATGGAGTTCAGATCCAGTCAGGGTAGGGGGATATTGGTTCCTAGACTTTCAGATGAGTGACCAAAAAAGGCCATGTCCTAGAAATATAGATCATGCTCTAAAAGTAAGGGAGAAGGTCAAAACTGAAATACCACCCCCCCCACACACATACACCGTAAGATTCTAAATCCAATCTTCATCAGAATTTAAGTGAAACTCCAGTAATTTACCTAGATGCTAGAAAAGAATTCAATGCTTTTTTAAGGAAAAGAACATAATCCAGAATTTCTACAAAGTACCACCCACAATACCTACCACAAAATAAAAATTTACCAGGTAAGAATTGTCAGAGTAAAGTTACTAATAGCCAAGAGCTAGAAACAGGCACAGAGATGATCCAGACATTTTTGTTAGCAGAGAAGATTTAAAAATAACTAATGAATATGTTAAAGAAAACTGAAGTAAAGATTGACAATGAGGATGACAAGATAGGAGTACATCAACTGAGGATTAAAATATGTAAAGAAATTTGGGGGGGGGGGAATGCAAGCTGGTGCAGCCACTCTGGAAAACCGTATGGAGGTTCCTTAAAAAGCTAAAAATACAACTACCCTACAACCCAGCAACTGCACTACTAGGTATTTATCCACAGGATACAGGTGTGCTGTTTCAAAGGGACACGTGCACCCCCATGTTTATAGCAGCACTATCAACAATAGCCAAAGTATGGAAAGAGCCCAAATGTCCATCGACGGATGCATGGATAAAGAAGATGTGGTATATATATATATACACACATACACACAATGGAGTATTACTCGGCAATCAAAAAGAATGAAATCTTGCCATTTGCAACTACGTGGATGGAACCGGAGGGTATTACGCTAAGTGACATTAGAGCAAAACAAAAATCATATGACTTCACTCATATGAGGATTTTAAGAGACAAAACAGATGAACAGAAGGGAAGGGAAACAAAAATAATATAAAAACAGGGAGGGGGACAAAACAGAAGAGACTGATAAATATAGAGAACAAACTGAGGGTTGCTGGAGGGGTTGTGGGAGGGGGGATGGGCTAAATGGGTAAGGGGTACTAAGGAATCTACTCCTGAAATCATTGTTGCACTATATACTAATTTAGATGTAAATTTTAAAAAATAAAAAATAAAAGAATACATGTTCACAGATTCTAGGAAATCAGGACTACTGAACAAAAATTATTGTTCACATCTATAAAGTTCAAATAATCAGAATTCCAAAAGAAAATATTTCTCTGAGGGATTTTATTGATCCTGGCATTCCAAATATCTACAAACTCTTGAAGTAAAACATTATGTGGTAATTTTATTAAGTATTTGGGGCTAGCAATGAAGTTGTCCAAGTCTACCTATATCAGAAGTGAAGCATTAAGACAAAGAACAGAGCCTCAGAACTGCCTAGAAGCTTCACAGGAAGAGCTGGGGTCCACCCAGGAGAAATAAGTTTCTATTAAAATACAACAGGGTATTTGGCTGCACTGATCTACTCTCTTTGGAGATACATTCGATGGGAAGTATTAGTGATGGAGCTCTTTTTACTTTAAAAAATGCTGTTCAAAGCTTTTTTCTCCTCAAAGAATTTTGTCTTGCTTTACAGGCAATATCCACAGAGAAATAAAAGTTACTTTCTGTGATATTACATTGCATTTTACATTCAAGGACACTGTAAGGATTTGTGAATTGTATGAAAATTAAAACATTCCTTTTCTTCTAAGAACAAATAAAAGGTTGAACAATGAAAAAAATTTTTAACGTTTATTCATTTTTGAGAGAAAGGGAGTGAGAGAGACAGGGCATGAGTCGGGGAGGAGCAGAGAGAGAAGGAGACACAGAATCCAAAGCAGTCTCCAGGTTCAAACTCACAGACCAGGGCTTGAACTCACAGACCATGAGATCAGGACCTGAGCTTAAGTCAGATGCTCAACCTACTGAGCCACACAGGCGCCCCAAGAATTACAATATTTTTTAAAGAAATCAAGTACACAGGGCACCTGGGTGGCTCAGTCAGTTAAGCGTCCGACTTCAGCTCAGGTCATGATCTCGTGGTCCCTGAGTTCAAGCCCTGCGTAGGGCTCTGCACTGACAGCTCAGAGCCTGGAGCCTGCTTCGTATTCTGTGTCTCCCTCCCTCTCTGCCCCTCCCCTGCTCATGCTCTGTCTCTTTCTCTCTCAGAAATAAACATTTAAAATTTTTAAAAAAAGAAAGAAATTGAGTAGACATCCAATAATTGCAAAATACAATATCAGAATTAAGAATTTATCAGATGCATTAGCAGCACAATAGAAAACACAATTAATGGATGTGAAGACAGGTCAATAAAAATATCCACACTGAAGCAGAGAGAAAAAATAGAAAAAAAACAAGTCATCTTAAATCCATTATTGGGGAAATACTCTCTTATTTACCTCTCTTTTTCTTCTCCTTTCTCCCAAACTAGTTACTATTCTAATAAGAGAAGAAGTAGGGTTAGGAGTGGGATTTAAAATAATACTTACCTGGTAAGAAATATCTAATATAATAATTAAGAATTAGCCTTGGTTCTGCACAGCAAAGAAAACAAAAAACAAAACTAAAAGGGAACCTGCTAAATGGGAGAGGATATTTGCAAATGATATATCCAATAAATAGTATTTAAAATACGTAAAGAACTGATACAACACAAACCCAAAAACAAATAATCCAGTTAAAAAATGGGCAAAGACATTTCTCCAAAGAAGACATACAGATGGCCAAGAGACACATAAAAAGATGCTCAACATCACCCATCATCAGGAAAATGTGAATGAAAACTATGAGATAACACTTCACACCAGTTAGCATGGCTAAAATAAAAAACACAAAAACAAGTGTTGCTGAGGATGTGGGGAAAAAGGAACCTTCTTCCACTGTTAGTGGGAATGCAAACTGGTACAGCCACTGTGGAAAACAGTATGAGGGTACCTCAAAAAACTAAAAACAGAACTACCCTACAATCCAGTAACTGAAGTACTGGGTGTTTACCCAAAAATACAAAAACATGAATTCAAAGGGATACATGAATCCTGTTTACTGCAGCACTATTTACAATAGCCAAACTATGGAAGCAGCCCAGTGTCCATTAATAGATGAATGGATACAGAAGGAGTGGTATATATAATTCAGCCAAATCATATTATTCAGCCATAAAAAAAAAAAAAGAATGAAATCTTGCCATTTGCAACAACATGGATAGAACCAGAGAGTATTGTGCTAAGTGAAATCAGTCAGAGAAAGACAAATACCATGTGATCTCACTCATATGTGGAATTTAAGAAGCAAATGAGCAAAGGGGAAAAAAAAAAGAGACAAACCAGAAACAGACTCTAAACTATAGAGAACAAACTGATGTTTACCAGAGGGGAGGTGGGTGGGAGGATGGGTGAAATAGATGATGGGGATTATAGAATACACTTACTATGGTAGGTAGGTAGGTAGGTAGGTAGGAAGGAAGGAAGGAAGGAAGGAAGGAAGGAAGGAAGGAAGGAAGGAAGGAGTGCCTGGGTGACTCAGTCAGTTAAGCGTCCGACTTCAGCTCAGGTCATGATCTCACGGTTCGTGGGTTCGAGCCCCGCATAGGGCTCCGTGCTGACAGCCCAGAGCCTGGAACCTGCTTCGGATTCTGTGTCTCCCTCTCTCTCTGCCCCTCCCCTTCTCACACTCTGTTTCTGTTTCTCTCTCTCTCTCTCTCTCTTTCTCTCTCTCTCTCTCTCTAAAACAAATACACATCAAAAAAATTTAAAAGAAAACAGAAAGAAAAGAAAAAAAAAAGAATTAGCCTTGGGCATAGAATTAAGCAGAAAGAATGTCTGGACAATTCAAATTTCCCCCTTTCCATCCTCTCCACATCCAAAAGCCAAACCATTCCCTCATCTTCAACAGGTTCAGGACCTCTACTGGACTGCCTGCTCTCCCAGAATTGGGTGTCAGACCCTCCATTAAAAAGATGCCCATCCTGTGTCACAATCCTGGAAATATAATGCATAATATAGAGGAGTAAATTACTGAGGTTGGGATTTGGTACTCTAAGACATGCCAGTGAAGGACGGCAAAATTTTAATATAGAAACTACTTTAAATAATAATGGTAATGAGGATGAGAATGATAATAAAAGTGATAATACTTCCCCTTTCACTATGCTAATTCTGTATAAGCTCTTGATCCACGTGGCATTGGAACTGATTAATATCAAAAAAATGCAAATGACATAATCTTAGGTATTTTATTTCCCTTCCTTCAATCTAATACTCAGAAGACCCAAATAATAAAAGAAAAAAATGAATTTTGGAAAATGGTCCTGTTAAAGATATTCAGTATTAATGTCGTATCACAGAAAAAGGAGTTCTACAAAGACAGTAAGTAAGTACATACTGTTACAGAATTTTTAAACTGAACAAATTATTTCATGAAGTTTTATTCTAGGTCTAACAAAACACACTTGTAGCTCTTCTTTCTAGTTTTTAACAGATAACAGCTCTCCAATGCCTATCAGAAGACATCCAGACTCTTCCCCCTGCCATTCTAGACTCCCCATTGTCTGCTTCCATCTAATTTACCCGTATCTAACTACAGACCCCCAAATACAGTTCTCCTCACATTAGTGCTGCACCTGTTTATTGCATATACATCTCATTTAAAAAACATATTAAGTGATGAATCTTTATAGAAACTCTTCTCCAATCCTTGGCCCAAGCTGTTCAAAGAGCACTGGGTGAGACTTCCAAAGGCCCAACACAGAACAGTTGCTGGGACACCAGAGAAGTGAGCTGAGCAAAGATTTCAGGGACTATATAAAAATGGATTTTAAGTAGACAACTATATTCCATGCCATGTCTACTTCTTTGCTTACCAAACGAGTAAGATCCCACTATGTGCCATGCACTAGTCTAGGTGTTAGGGGATATAGCAGTAAGCAAATTGACCAGCTGTTTGCCTTTATGTAAGAAATCCAAGTAAATGGGTAAGATTGGGAGATGGATAAAGAATAGTGAGGAAGAATTAATTAATGGGCATTTGTTAAGGCCCAAAGGCAAGAGACAGTATGATGCCCACAAGATATAATGATTCTTTTGGAATTTATTACTAATATCTCTTCTCACTTTACTTCGCCCTCACCTTCTCTAATATATTCTATCTATACTAAATGACCTATTTGATCTTATTTCCTCCCTGGAACAATAAGTCAAGTAGATAAAGATCACTAAGAGAAGTTATGGTGAAGTAAAATGAGAAACTGTCTTAGTTTCAATTTAGAAATGGAACAAAATATAGGAATGTAAACCAAAATATAGCATAGTTTGGGGAAAATATTAATTATAATCTCAAGATAGAAAGACTAGAAGTATGATTTAAAACTCTTAAGGGATTTTAAAAAGTCAATAATCTTATTAGTAAAATTTAAAAACTTCTATGTGGCAACAATGGTCACAATTCAAACAACAAATGGGAAAATGGTCTACAACTCCCATTACAGATATAAGTTCCCTAAAATATCAAGTGCCTATAAATCAATATGGGAAAGATGAGCACTCCAACAGGACAATGGGCTAAAGGAAACACAAATGGTCCTTAAATATATGAAAAGATGGTCTACCCCACTCATAAGAAAAATGCAAATTAAAACTACAAAACACCATATTTCATTTGTTTGGAAAGACCAGTAAAGTTGAGGACACATGAGTCAGCAAAGGTATGAAAAACCAGGGGTTTCTCATTAAAGTCTTCAGAGAACTAGGGACGCCTGGGTGGCTCAGTAGGTTAAGGGTTCAACTTCAGCTTGGGTCATGATCTCACAGTTGGAGAGTTCAAGCCCCGCATCAGGCTCTCTGCAGTCAGCACAGAGCCTGCTTTGGATCCTCTGTCTCCCTCTTTGCTCCTCCTCCCACCACACCCCCAACACACGTACACATACTCTCTCTCAAAAATAAATATTAAAAAAAAAAAAAAATCTTCTGAGACCTAGACTCCTAACCACTCTGCCATTCATAGGGCCTGGTCTTTATTTTCCTAGTCCAGAATAGCTGTAAGCCTGTAATTTCATGTCCATTCCAAGAAACACACTTCCCCAAGGAGACTTCTCAGAAGTACCACACAACACTTCTGCTTACATCTCAATAATCAAATTTTAGTCACAAAGTCACAACTAACTGCAAAGGAGTCTGACAGCCTTTGAGCTTGATTGCAGTGAGCAGCTAAATGTGACAATTTGAAACATAAAATGGACTTTCGATAGACATTTTCTGACATATCTACTTTGCTGACCAAATATTTATACATACTAATTCTCATATATTAAACACAATAAATCCTCTCCTGAGAATCCAACTCTCAAGTCTCATCTAGACATTGCATCCAAAGATTAGGAATTCAGGGAAATGTGAACCTCTCATCTGCTCCAGATGGCTCCCCATGGTCCAGCAATCTAAGAACTTAAAAACAAGTTAACTGCCCCCAACTTACCTAATGTACAGAAAGGTGGCATAGAAGCAAGATAACCACATTTAAATTGTGATTCAGAAAAAGGGAGAAAGGAAAATCCGCCATGACGACTGGTCTGCAGCAAGATGAAATTCCGTGAGACACAGAGACAGCCTTTCCTGGCAGTTTCTGAGGCCTTCAATTCTGCTTTTTAGAAAACTTTCTGGGGCCTCTAATTTTGCTCCCTAGAAGGTTCTTTCCAGTCTCTGGCCTCATTTTCAATAAGCATTAGGGAGCACCAGGGAGCTGCTGACATATCATAGCTTATTTCCTCTTAGTGGAACAAGTCTCAGTTTCTTCCGGAAAAAAAAAAAAAAAAAAAAAAAGTCTTTTTCCTGTTTCCATACCCTTTTCCTTAGTTCCTTTTCTGGACTGTCCTTGACACAACAGGAAAGAACTGCAGTACCGTTCCTTTTCATCATCCCAGTTTCGAGTAAAGTTCTCATTATTATTTACCTTTTAGTATCTTTGCTTACAGGAAAGAGAGCATTAATTCAAACTTCCCTACAATTCATCGGTTAGTCTCAAAAAGCCTTTACACATTGTATCAAAACATTTGTTGAGCACCTATCATGTGTGATACACTAAGGATCCCAGGTTCAAAGAGATCCTGGTCCCCATCTTGGTGTGGTAGTCACAAGGTATATATAGTTGACAATATTCATCAAAATAAATATTTAAGATCTGTTCATTTTATTGTAGGTAAAATGTACCTCAATATAAATGTAGCCATCCAAGGAGAGATACAAAGAAATGTTTAAGGTTTCTCATAGTGGACTTAATAATTTCAAATAATTTAGGATGTGAATTTGACTACTCCATGTGCTATTGTGTATAGGGCCCTGGATATTGGGTAAAGATTAAAGAGAAGAAGCCAAGTATGTGGATATTTGCAAGAAGAGTTCCAGCAAAGAGAAGAGCAAATCAGACACCAAGGTAAGTATGTACCTGGCCTTACTGAAGAAAGAGGAGAGAGCAAAACATTAAGAGTGCAAGTGAATGTGGAGAGAAGAGTCCTAGGCAATAAAGACATCAAAGGCACCTAAGGCCGGATTACAGTCTTGAAGGTCACGGAAAATAAAAATTCAGAATTTTACTCCCAGTGATAGGAAACCACTGCAAAGTTCTGGTGAGGGTTTGACGTGATCTGTTAAAAGGATCACTCTGGACATTATGTAAGAAACAGACTTTAACATGTGGGGGAGGGAGGAAGGCTACTGCAAGTCTAGGGCAGGAATTCTCTAACCTGAATTGCATCAGTCACCTGGAGGACTTGTTAAAACACACACTGATCACACAAAAAGCTGTACACAAATGTTTGTAGCAGCTTTATTTGTAACAGCTAAAAACTGAGAAACCAGATGTCCTCCATGTATATCCATACCATGGTACACTACTCAGCAATAAAAAGGAATAAGCGATACACACAACCTAAGTGACCCTACAAATAAATATGCTGAGTGAAAGAAGCCAATCCCAAAGGTTATTTGGGTGATTTCACTTATATACCTCTTTTGAAATAACAAAGTTATATGGACAACAGATTACTAGCTGCCAGGGATTTGGGATGGGAACGGGGTGTGGGTGAGGATTGGCTATAAAAGGGCAAGATGAGGCTTCCTTGGGGTGATAGAAAAATTGACTTATCGATAGCAATACCCTGACACTGCGCTATAATTTTACATGTCTCCATTGAGGAAAACTAGGTAAAGGGTACAAGGATCTTTCTGTAAATTTCTTACACTGCGTGCAACTCCAGGACAATCTCAAAATAACAAGGTAACAATTCAAAATAATGGTTGAAGTAACTGAATCGCAGAGATTGCAAGGCTTCAACATTTCCAGACCTAAAAATACACGCTTCTAACAAGTTTCCAGGTGATGCCAATTTGCCAAGAACCACCAATTTAGAAAACAGCACCTTGGGGCAAGTATTATTATTCCATTTTGTGGAAGAAACTGAAGCCTAAAGATTAAGTGACTTCACCAGGGGCGAGGAACTAGGTGGAGGGACAGGACTCAAACCAGATCCTATCAGTTCAGTGTTTTTGCCTAAGTCCATCAAGGTCAGGAATCATCTTAATTGTAAGGACTCTCTAGTGTCTAACACAGAAGAGACCACTGCTTGAATTCGATTGCACTGCCCTAACAATTAAAATTTAATAAAATGTAGCTTAATTGTAAACATCTCACAAACTTTAAGACCTACACACATTCGAGTACGTACTAGTCTTAGTTCTTACCTGTGCTTTGAACCTGTGCTTAAACTCTGTTCCTTAGCTTCCCCAGATGGGAGATCAAGGAACTAGTCCCTTCCTACTTAACTCTGGATTTCTTACTTTAAAACCTACTGGGTTTTTACAGCTACAAGTTAACCCTAAATGAACACAAAACCCTAAATTGCTATTCCTATTAGCATTTTATCAAAATGGACACCTGACCTAGTTTTACTTTCTCAGTTTCTGAAAATCTTGAGAAAGGGAAGTAAACATGCACCACAATTCTAACTAAACAAAAGTTCATAAACAACATTAAACTGTAGCCACGCTGGCGGGCAGTCTTAAACAATTCTATGGGATTTAAAAACTGCTAAGAGGTTTTAGCATTAAGTGCTTAGCTTTCAGGCGATGTTGAAGCAATTACATTAAATGCTTGCCAAAAATGACTTTCTTGCAGTTAGCTCTCAAAAATTCCAGTTTAAAATCTCCTTATGCAATAAGCCTCCATAACAGTCTCCTATGTCTCCATGGCAAAGGTAACAAAACTTAAGGAAATAGGCTTAAACAGCTAAGAGGGTTTTACATCGGGAGTAAGAAAGAACTTTCTGGGAATGATAGCTCTAGTCACTTGAGATTACATTTCATCATCATTCTCTACTTAAACACTGGATGCTTAAAACATGGAAGCCAATGGGCTCCTCCCAAATGGTGTATCTTGTTTCAGGCCTACTTTCCTATGTTAATTATAATTCTCAAAACTAAGAAAGTAGAGCTATTTTGTTAGGTTTACGGAAACAGCTAAATAAAAATAGGATTCAAAAACAGGTAAAGGTCCCAGGAAACCACTGAAAGCTAATCCCCATTAACTGCTTTAGTAGAAAGCTACTCTTCTATTCAACTATCCATGGCTCTTGCCCAGCCAGTTCTAGTTTCCGAACACCAGTGGGGAAAATCTTAGACTTAAAATTTAACTGACAAATATATCAGACACACAATTCCCAGAGCCACCCGCATTCCCTACCAACAGAGACACAGAACCCCTATTTCTTTCGATGACAACTTTACCTCAATGAAGTGCAGGAAATAGGGACATTTTGTCACAAAACTGAGAACTGTTTCTACTTTTACTACCTTAGAACATCCCAGAGGGAGTTATTCATTCAATGCAAAAGGAAAGTGGAATCCCCTTGTTAAGTGAATGGCCAGGAATGAACTTGAAAGTTCTATTTATTTGTTTGAGAGAGAAAGTGAAAGAGAGCGAGCAAGCAGGGGAGGGGGCAGAGGAAACGAACGAGAGAATCCCAGGCAGGTTCTACACTGAATGGGGAACCGGATGCAGGGCTTGAACCCACGACCCTGGGATCATGACTTGAGCCAAAATCAAATGTTGGACACTCAACCGACAGAACCATGCAGGTGCCCCGAAAGTTTTATTTTTCAAGGTAGCATCTAGACACATATATAGATTCACTGTTTAGAAAAAGTACAAAAGGCTAACTTTTTACCTAGTGGTCCATTATATTCAATTCAATAAGGACTCAAGACATAACATTGTTAAAAACATTTATTTAGATACAGTCTATGATAAATAAGTCGGTAGAGGTTCCACTGCCACCGATTCATCTGAGAAGAGCCCTGTGCCATTCAACTGGTGAATGTCTGAACGATGTCCCATCTCTCATCCCAGCCAGAGTGCACACCTTCCATGTTGTTCCTGTTCACTGATTGCTTCCAAATCCAGATGACCTTTATCCCCAAAGTAAGCTAAAATGTTTGTGAAGAGGAGAAATAAATTAAACCCCAAAGTACAAAACTTGAACATAGTTTAAGAACTAGAAGATTTTATACATATATGTTTGTGTTTACTCGTCTATCAAATTCAGAGATACTTTAAGACAAGGATCAATCTCACCGAGCCAAAAAAAAAAAAAAATCAAACATAGAGACATATATTTAAAGAAACACAGTTTTGCTACTTTTCAGTGTGGTTACCTATTATAAACAAAGAGGAAAACAAGTTGAGATCAATCAAAAGATAAATGACTCATGATTTTCATTAACATGAAGGACTGATGAACCCACAATATAAAATGGCATCAGTATTAGATACCATCTCAGTAAAGCTGAAAATAACATTTACTGAATGCTTTCTACGGGTCCCTACTGTGTGGAAAGTTTCCAACTCCCAATTATGACCTTTATTTTAAATACATGGAAACCAAGGCTTTGAGATGGTTACCTAACTTAAGCAGCAGAGTGGGATGCGACCCAGGTGCTCTTAACCTTTGTACCACACAAGTCCCAGGGGCAATTATTAGCCTCCATTTCAGCCTCAACTGACTCTTACCTCAATCATTCCAGCCACTAACTTGCCCAAACTTCTAAACTATTTCCTAAGAGGATTCTGGAGGAAGACAAAAGGTGTTTTTTGTTTTGTTTTTGTTGAGGTGTTTTATTTCTATGCCTTGCTGATTAAAAATGTGATTTCTAGTAATATGTCACATTAAATGAAATCACATTACAAAATGATAACTTGAACATTCTATTTTTAAAAAGTATTTCCCTTTGCCTGGGAAAAAAAACCAACATGCATCTATTTCCAATTTTCAAAAGTGTATTAAAATTTTCCATTAAGCCCCAAGGATTTTTGCATACACTTAAGATATAAAAATAAACTACTCAAGGGAGCCCTGGGTGGCTCAGTCTGTTAAGCATCCGACTTTGGCTCAGGCCATGATCTTCCAGTTTGTGGGTTTGAGCCCCACGTCAGGCTCTGTGCTGACAGCTCAGAGCCTGGAGCCTGTTTCAGATTCTGTGTCTCCCTCTATCCCTGCCCCTCTCCTGTTCATGCCCTGTCTCTGTCCCTTAAAAATAAATAAAGGTTAAAAAAATTAAAAAAACAAAAAACAAAAAACTATTCAATTATTAAGGGCTCCTCCTCTATGGTAAGGAGTATCCAAAATAAAGAGAAAAGAAAATCTTTCTTGGCCTTACACAGATAATGGGAACAATGATCCTCTTGGTTAAACCTCAGTGTTCATATATTTTGCCTAAGTGTTTTACTCATTACTGCTCTGTGTTTATTAAAGTACTGCATTTTGAATATAGACTCCTATCAACCAACATTTGCTGACCACATATAATGCACCATCTGGGTGAAAGAGGACACTAAAATAAATATGGTTCTAATCCCTAGGAACCCTATAACTTAGCAAGGGAAACAGACCAGTAAATCATGAACTATATATAAGCATTATAACAAATAAATTTCGGGCTCTGTGTTGACAGCTCAGAGCCTGGGGCCCGTCTCAGATTCTGTGTCTCCCTCTCTCTCTGCCCCTTCCCTGCTCATGCTCTGTCTCTCTCTGTCTCAAAAATAAATAAACATTAAAAAATAATAAATTTATATATAAACTTGACATTAATGAACAAATTTTATATTAATAAAACATTTACATTAATAAAAATCCTAGCTAATTCTGTTCCTTTCAGGGTATAGTACAGGCAACCCAGGAAGGTCTCTCTGTCGGCCTCCGTAGCACAAGCAGCACGGTATATGAAATTCTCTAACTGAATAACCCTTTTCAGGCCCTCAACCAATTCTTATCTAAATCACAAATACCCCTGGAAGGAAACCAGAAGACGTCCCTAATGACAGAAAAGAATGAGACAGCAGCAGAGAGAGAGGAGCACTAAGGCAACACATGGTGAAGAAATGAAAGAGCAGGGGCTGGTTGCTTCATCCAGACTGTGGTAGCTGTGAAGGGTCAACTCTTGGTGGGACAACTGAAGCCAAAAAGAAGTACAACAGAAGAGCACATTCTATTCCCATCTCTGGATCCTCTATCACCTGACCTGGGGCACATAAAATGCCTTATCCCAGCTTACAGATCCATTCTAAAAGTGCTACCACAAGAGCAATCCTACATCAATTCTTATCCAAAAAGCCACTAAGAGGTCAGCGTCTTTTAATTAATTCGACTCTCGTTGACAACTACTTTAGGTACTTATAGGACAAGACGTACTTTAAATAAGCAACAAGCATAATATAAGGCAGAGAATCATGCACACAAAAGAATATTATGGGAATGCAAAAAAATGGAGAGGTCTCAGCTAGGAGAAGGGGGAAAAGATTTAAGTGATGACATTTGAGACTGGGCTTTTCTAGACATAGGTTTTCATCAAGTGGAAACAAGGGAAAGAGCACTCTAGGCTGAGGGAGCACAAGCACTGGAGCAAAGGCACAAAAATATAGTTTATTCTGGGAAGCATGCAGTAGCTTGTGCTAGACCAAGTTCTCACATGATAAAGAACTGAAGTAAAGAAGATGACACAGAAAAGATTAAAAATTATTAACAGTATATTGCTTACATATTACTTGCCAAGTACTCATACTTCATATACAATATTCTTATTCAATCCTCATGAAAACTTTATGAAGCAGATATTATACACAACTTATATAGAGGAAACATCACCCTAGAAAAGTTAATGGCCTCTTGGGAAAAGGTATTTGATGATAATTTCCAGTACTTGGAAAATGTTCACACAGCGTGAGTAGGCAATCCCATCTCTGATGCTTCCTAAGGTAGTTAGTATTTCCCTGTGAAAATAACTGGTCTGAGTTCAGTCAGCTAGTAAATAGCAGATACATTACCTCAAGTCCCCATCTCATAGTTCAAAATGTAGAGGCTAAGAAAAAAGCAACTTTGTGGGGACCACTTGAAACCAGTTTTAAGCCAAACCATAAATGGTTAAAGGGAGAGCAAAGTGAAGAAAAACAGCAGTGAAGACCATTTATTGAAGAACTTTATCAGGGAAGAAGAGAGCAACTGCAGAAATGGTCAAATTGAGGGCATATACAGTGGAAACTTATAAGAAAAACCCCTTCCGGTGAGAAAGGAGAGGCTGGTAAGGTAGAGGGGATGAAGGAAATTCATTATCAGATGGCAGTATGCTAAGAAAAGTGCAAGAAAAGTGGTAAGATTATCTGGGGGAGCCCACATGGCCCAGTGGAAAGAGTGTAGGCTTTGGAGACCGACACACTCCACCACCTACCGACTCTGTGACCTGCTCTCAAGTACTGAAGTGACAATTACAGACACTGTATATAAACCACCTAAAACAGTGGCTAATGCATTGTAGGTGACTGTTAGAGATATTACTATTATTTTCTGACCATTCTAGGAAAAAAAAAAAAGGCTTAGAGTAGGAGTTTGAAGAAACAGAAGACCTAGAATAGCCAGTGAAAAGTCTGTTAGAGCAATCCACAAGAAATATCCGTAAGACAGAAAGTCAAAATGAAATCGTGCCACAAATTATCAGTCCTTTACAGCAAACCTGCCTATTACAGATTCTGCCTTTATATATAAATACACACTTGTATACAGAAGATGTATATATGTATGTTCATGTGTGAACATATACATACGTGAGTACACAAACATGTATACTGTGGGTATGTGAAGTTTTCACAAGTGCTTATCCACTACTGGCAAGACTTTCTGACATAGAAATTTGACAATGCATTTTCATAGCCATAAATGTTCATACACTTAGACTTACTCCCTTGAGAATTTATTATAAGGAAATATATCAAAACCTATAAAATCTTTCTTAAAACGTTCACTATACTATTATATAAACTACTGAAAATTGAAAACCTAAATGGTAAGTGATCAACAAGTTGAAAATAGGAGACATCAATTGTAATTTTAGGTGAAGAAAATAAAATCCTATGTATTCTTGTTAAAATGACATAAAAGGCTGAATGAAAACAGAAATATGGCTAATTAAAAAGTTTATTCACCTTTCAAAGTGGTAGGATGATACGTTACTTCTTTTTCTTTTAAATACATTTAATTACGATTATAACACAGTACAGTAAAATCAAATTAGGAAGGGGAAAGAAAGTACTTACCTGATAACACAAGCTTGACTGGTCTACAAACTGCTGCAATTTCCCAACAGCCCAAAACTGTACTGACTAGTACAGCTCCATTTACAATGCCTACCACTACAACTCTTGCTTCCTAGTGATTCAGTGCTAACAGATGAACATTTGCCCTGCAATGTTTATTTGTAAGAGCAGTACCTCAAAACAGTTGGTTCAGGCATTCCAGGATCTGCACCCCTCTTGAATCCTGGAGGGTAAGGGGGAGGAGGAGAGAGAAACAGAATAAATAGCAATTAAAACCGTAGCAGACAAAACATTTGTAATCAAGAATTTTTCTTTTCAAATCAACCTAGAGTAGGCTAGAATGATATCCATATCTACTAGCACCATCTAAATTTACCTGTGTGCTATAGAAGTCTTGAGTCTTAACTAGGGTATGAGATTATGTCCAGGACTAACCAATAAGGAGGACAAATAACCTTATCCTTATTATATACACAATTAGCACGTAGCCCTTAGAACGCACTTTCATTATTAGTCTTTACTTAAAAAAGGTGCCACAACTACCATCATACTGGGTAAAAGACTACAAAGAATAAAATGAATTTTTTTTTAAATTTTTAATGTTTATTTTTGAGAGAGAGAGAGAGAAAGATAAAGAGAGCATGTGCACGCGACAGAGGGGGAGGGGCAGAGAGGGAGACACAGAATCTGAAGCAGGCTCCAGACTCTGAGCTGTCAACACAGAACCTGATGCAGGGCTTGAACCCACAAACTGGGAGATCATGATCTGATCCAAAGTCAGACCCTTAACCAACTGAGCAACCCAGGCTCAGCTTTTTTTTAAAGATTTTTTTTAAACAATATTTAAAAAACTCAATTTTTAAAAAAACAATTGAGGATATCTTATTTTATCCTCTTTTGGATAAACCTCTTTTTATAAAGCAAAGACTGGAAATAAAAAGGAGAAAATACCAAGTTATTGTTTAACAATCTAATTAAGTCAACACTCTTGTTACAAGTATGATCAAATAAACCTTTTACCATTTAAAATATATTTATTAACTGGATAACACATATCTAATTTGTTGATTAAAATTAAAGTAAGCATCAAGAACTGTGAGTGGTATGAAATTTTACCCCATTTTCAAGACAACAAACTAGCCTGCCAGTTTCACAGATGCTGGTAGAAGACATAAGATCGTGAGTCAAAAACAAAGGACAGTTCCTTACTCTTAGCAATAACTAGTCAGAATATCATCATTTTTAGATGAACCCTGAGTTTAGGGAAACACAATCTTTTGTGATGGGTAGTGAGCACTGCTTCCCCTTTGCTCTAAAAGGAGATACTGTTTTCCAAGGCTGTTCACTCCACAAACATCCTTAAAAATATGGAACAAAAGGTGGTCAGAATCCCTGCTCACAAGATTCGTAGAAATTCAAGACACCATGGAGAATTGTCTTCCAATAGGTAATTCATTAAAATCTTCCTACTGGTTAATGTCCAAACAGATTATCATCATGCCACTGTTCTATTTTATGGTACTATATTCCCATGTACTCCCTGAAGCCCTAAAAGTTATGTTTAAACCTAAATTCAATCCACAGTTCTAGCTTTTACTGAGAGCTGAGGGGGAGAAGAAAAAGAAACTGACTGGGAACTAGGTTGGACATAAAATTAAATTTCTATAGCAGCACTGTCAACAACAGCCAAAATATGAAAAGAGCCCAAATGTCCATCGATGGATGAATGGATAAAGATGTGGTATATATGTACAATAAAGTATTGCATGGCAATCAAAAAGAATGAAATCTTGCCATTTGCAACTAGACGGATGGAACTAGAGGGTATTATGCTAAGTGAAATTAGGCAGAGAAAGACAAATATCTTATGCCTTCACTTCTATGAGGGCTTTAAGATAGAAAACAGATGAACATAAGGGAAGGGAAGCAAAAATAAAAACAGGGGGAGACAAAACATAAGAGACTCTTACATATGGAGAACTGGTTACTGGAGGGGTTGTGGGGGGGGGGGGGACGGTCTAATTGGGTAAGGGGTATTAAGGAATCTATTCCTGAAATCACTGTTGCACTATAAGCTAACTTGGATGTAAATTAAATTTTAAAAAATAAAAAGAAAAGAAAAGATTAAATTTCTACGCAGTGAAAGGAAAAAGACAATGATTAACAAGGAAGAATTACTAAAAAGATAGCTCTAATATTACTGTCAACCTGAGTTGGAAGCTAGGGTGAAAAATCATCATAATGGTAGTGCTAAGAAAGAGAATACCTCCAGTGGGCACAATAGGAAAAATAAACTCGGGGGGGGGGGGGGGGGGGGGGGGGAGGGGGTGAGTAGGGGAAGCATTCTCTTCGGACCAAAGCCCTTGATACACAGAATGTAGCAACCAGCTACAACTTTCTAGCTATAGAAAAGGAACCACAAAACAAAAAAGGGAGGAGCGAAAGACAGATGTAAAGATTTATAGAACAGCAAAGAAATCAGAGGGTCCAAAGTGCAAGCTAAAAAAAGGACCCCCTACATGCATCAATGGAAAAAGGAGGCACAAAGAAGGGGAAGGACCTAAGTCCTCATAACTTTCTTAGCTAAAAGGAGAGCTCGTCCTAGTGTTTGACTAAGTAAACTGGGTCCTTCTACCATTAAATCAAAGTGGGGGGGGCAGAGAAAGAGGGGGTACACAGCTTGTAAGAGCAGGCTATCACAACTATGTGTTCTAATCCTTGACACCTATACAAAGTTGCTAAACTCCAGAATAATGCTTAAAAACAAACAAACAAAAAAACATTCAAAATAGGTAGGAAAAAGATCTTTTTAAGTCTTTATACCAAAGTATCCCCAGATTACCGGTAGGTTTACATTGCATGGGGAAATGGGAGTGACAGCTACCTGGAAAACATCCAGCAAAATTAAGGGCTGTCAAGACTAAGAGTGAACGTACTTTATCTTGAACAATGCAGGACACCTAAAACAAACAGGAAGCAGCACCTTGTTAAAATCACAGGGTTTTAAAAGTGTGAAACTGAGTTTTAGAAAATATCAAACTGCATGCTCAACTGATAGAGCTGGAACCTTTCCTTTCCACCACATTGTACACCTGAAAGTAATATAACATTATGTATCACCTATACTTCAAAAAAACAAAACAAAAAAAAAAAAACCCAGAAAAACAAAAAACTATCCTAGAAACGGGATAAAGTCCCAATGTACAGCCCTAGGTGTCAATATTTGTCTAAGTACTTAAATGCTTGCAGTACAGCACAGTGGTTAAGAGTATGGGCCTTTAAGGGGTGTTTAGGTGGCTTAGCCAGTTAAACCTCAGACTTCAGCTCAGGTCATGATCTCCCAGTTGGTCTATGGGTTCCAGCCTCCCAGTAGGCTCTGTACTCGGGGCCTGGAGCCTGCTTCTGATTCTGTGTCTCCCCCTCTCTGTTCCTCTTCCAATCGCACTCTCTCTCAAAAATAAATAAACATTAAAAAAAAAAAAGTATGGGCCTCGATACCCCATTACTTGAGTTCATAGTTCCCCACTTAACAGCTGTGTGTCCTTCCGAAAGAAATTTCTGATTCCAGTCCCTCACCTATAAAATGCGATCCTAACAAAAATCATCCAAACTCTTCACTGTGCAACTAAGAAAGCAAAAACTATTGTCATAATCATGCTTCAAGACGGGGCATATCCACGAGGTCTACAGGCCTCTTTCTATTTAGGACCACCTGTAGAAGTGAGGACAAATGCCGGGAAAACCCACCTAATGACAGAATGAGTGGTCGCTTCCAAATATATCAGGTCGCCTAACTCTCCCAACAATCCTCAAAGGTAGGTCACCTCCATTTTATAGATGTTAAAATAGAATGAGAATTTAAAAAACTTGTTAAAGACCATTAAGAAAACAGTAAAGGACAGACAAGAATTTGAACTCAGCTTAGACCGACCCCACTGACTAGACAACATCAAAGGACGTGCACGGCGTGGTCCGGTTTCTGTCTCCCGCCCTAGAAAGCCAAAAATGGAGGCAAGGCCTCCGCATACCCTTCCCTCCCGTCTCCTTCCAGGTTCTCCTCCTACTGACCCAGGTAAATCACGAGAGGAATAAAGCCCCAGCGGATGGCAAACTGGCCGCCCTTAAAGAGCTGCTGCAGCCTCTGCTTGGCCTCTTTGCTCAGCTTCACCATGGCGACAGCCGGAGCGGCGAACTGAGAACACTTCAACGCCAGCGGCAGCTTAGGGACTCCGAAAAGAAAAGACGCGCACGCGCCAAACACCGCATTTACGGCAGAAGTCGTGACGCCGCCAGCAGAGGTCGTAATTCATCGCCTGTCCAGACAAGACGCCCCTCCGCGGCGCTACCTGTGGACGGCGCATGCGTGTCTGGTTCTTCCCCGCCCCCCCCCCCCCCCCCCCCCCCCGGAGTCCTGATTTTACTTTCCTACGTGTTAGGAATCGCCGGGGTTTGCTGATTGTGGGATGCCCGAGGCAGTGCTTTGGGGCTTCCTTCAGCCTGGAACGCACTTTATCCTTACCCATGTTTTATTGTGCACCTCCAAGTGTTCCTCTCCTGAAAAAGAAGGAATATTAACTAAATTCCAGAGGACTATATTTTAGTCCCTACTCCCATTCTGACTTGCTGTGCAGTCTTGGGCAAAGTGTTAAATAACCACTTTCAGTATCAGTTTGTTTCTTCTACCCGCAGGTTGAACTGCAAGGGAGGTTATGAACTGGTGGCCAACTGGGCCACTATCCATGTTTTCTTTGATTCCCGCGGTGTTTCGTTGTTTTTCTTCTTTGTTTTAACATTATCAATTACTTGCCAACATTTTTAAATTTGGGTAACTTCACATGGAAATCTGCACTTTTACAAAGAAGCTGGCAAACAGTATTGCAACAATCAGCAGGAGAAAAGACACACCTGTTCACCTATCTTGCCCTCATTGGTTTTAGAATTGCAGTGGATCTCACCCCTGGCTGCACATTAGACTCACCTGAAGAAATTTAAAGACATACTCGTGTTGGGGACCTACTCCTGGAAATTCTGATTACTTCAGGATAGGAGCTGGCCCATTGCTTTGCCATCAGTTTCCCAGGGGATTCTAATGTGTAGCCAGCGTTCCCAATTTTTTTTTTCACTAGCTTCCTGACTGACCTCTGTTGTTATTTGAACTTTTGATCCTACTCCAGGACTTCTGGATTTCTAAGGCTGTAGGAGATTTCTAAGTCCTTGTCCCTGAAGGCTTTCCTAGATTATCCCCAAGATACATTATGACATTTTCTGTCAAACTCTGAAGGTGCCCAATGACACCTGAAAATTTCCCCTGCCTTTATGGCTTTTCCTGTATTTGGCTCATCTTCATGACAATAACCTGTGACTACTACACCTGTCACTGTGTTAAGTGTTTCAAATATAGTAGTTCGTTTTAATCTTTAAAAGAATTTAAGATTTCACTGCATTAAACTTGTTTTACTAATTCTTGTAAAGAAAAAAAATATATATTACAGGTCTCATTTTACAGACAAGGGAACTGTTTCTAATCTTTTTATCCAAATGCCTGATACATATTTCTGCCAGTTGGGCTGAACAAAACCAATGTCATTTGCCTTCATCAAACATTAATTGAGCCTTACTGTATGCTAGGCACTAGGTATATAAGATTTTGTTTAAAGGCATTGCCATTAAGAATTTCATGTTTGAGTAGAAAAGACGCGTAAACAGATGATTCCAATGCAACGTGAATGTGCTAAATTCCATAGTAAATTATACACATTTGAGGGGAAAGTGGACAAGTTTTAGGAGGGAGAGCTAGCATTGTGATCTCAGATGATTAGAAAAAAAAACTTAAAATATAGCCCTTTGTAGCAACGTGGATGGAACTGGAGAGTGTGATGCTAAGTGAAATAAGCCATACAGAGAAAGACAGATACCATATATTTTCACTCTTATGTGGATCCTGAGAAACTTAACAGAAACCCATGGAGGAGGGGAAGGAAAAAAAAAAAGAGAGAGAGAGAGGTTAGAGTGGGAGAGAGCCAAAGCATAAGAAACTCTTAAAAACTGAGAACTGAGGGTTGATGGGGGGTGGGAGGGAGGGGAGGGTGGGTGATGGGTATTGAGGAGGGCACCTTTTGGGATGAGCACTGGGTGTTGCATGGAAACCAATCTGACAATAAATTTCATATATTGAAAAATAAATAAAATAAAATAAAATAAAATATATTACATAGGAAAAAAAAAAACTTAATAGGGAGCATGGGACTTAGCTGGCCTTGATGAGTATTTATAAGTCCAGAAACTCAACTTTATCTATTGAGGCAGAGATTGCCTCCCTTTCTCCAGCCTTGGCGCCTCAACCCTACCCCCAGTTTTCCCTCCAAACTTAATATCGTGCTGAAAAACTTCAATACTAAATCATTGAAAGATATATAAAAAGCACACAGAAGATATTCTTCTCCTATTATAATAATAATCACCATATATTTGTTACTGTGTGCATAGAGAGAAAGAAAAATAGAGAATATACTACAAACTCTTTGTAGTAGTAATTATTTCAGGGGACAAGGGAAGGAATTATTGGAAATCTTCAGTTTCCATGCATATACCTCTGTAGTGTGTTACTTGTCTTTTCATAATGTGCACATACGACTTTTATCAAAAGAGTAAAACAATAAAGGTAGATTTTAAAACAAAAGCACACCGCCCCCCCCCCAAAGGACTCCACATTGCCTTTAGGATAAAAGATGAAAGATCCATTGCACAATCTACAAGGTTCTTGAAAGTATCATATTATCTCTCATCTCTGCTGTTACCTCTGCCAGAAATGCTTTCCCACACCCTGTTTTTTATTTAGGGCCAATCAAGTATCTCCTCCAAACTGTAATCTCCTTTGACTTGCTTCTGCCCCTATGTAGGGCAAGTTGAACACTTTCTCTGTGCCACCATTTTCAGGTTGATTTATTATTATTTAGATGCCTATCTCCCCAAGTAGATCACAGGTAGAGACTCTAATTAATCTTATATTCCCAATGACTGTATTTATAAACACTTATAAAATTGATGAATGAATTTCATCAGGAAATAACAGCCTTAATAATCATGCTACTTCATCTGTCACAGAGTATGTATCTAAAAGCTCATCTGTAAATTTACAATTAGAGATATCCTTAGCAAAAAACTGGCATTCTCCTTCCTAATGAGCAAAAATATTCAATCAATTAGAAATAACTAATACTTACCAGGCACTTACTATATGCATGCCCTGTGCTAAGGGCTCATCCACCTGAACTTTGTATCCTCACAGCTCTATGAGGTAGGGGCTATATTTTCATCTTCATTTTACAGATGAGGAAATTGAGGCCCAGGGAAGTGAAGTAAATTTCCCCAAGCTTGTTATACTTCGTAAGTGGTACAAGTAGAGTTTAAAATAAGACACTTTTTTTTTTAATTTTTTTTTCAACGTTTATTTATTTTTTGGGGGAGAGAGAGAGACAGAGCATGAACGGGGGAGGGGCAAAGAAAGAGTGAGACACAGAATCAGAAACAGGCTCCAGGCTCTGAGCCATCAGCCCAGAGCCTGACGCGGGGCTCGAACTCACGGACCGCGAGATCGTGACCTGGCTGAAGTCGGATGCTTAACCGACTGCGCCACCCAGACGCCCCTAAGACACTTTTTTTTTTAATTAAAAAATTTTTAAGTTTTTTAAATTTATTTATTTTGAGAGAGAGAGAGAGAGAGAGCATGGGAGGGAAAGAGAGAGAGGGAGAGAAAGAGAACCTCGAGCAGGCTCTGCACTGTCAGCGCAGAACCTAATGTGGGGATCAAACTCACAAACCATGAGCTCATGACCTGAGCTGAGCCACCCAGACACTGCGAAACCCAGATACTCTTAATCCAGAACTTGGATGTTAACCATAACACTAGACTGCCTTATAGAAGAGACATAAACACAACATTAGAAGAAAAGTCATTGTATATTCGCAAAGAACATTTCCCTCAAGGCATGATAGATGAAAAAACTGTTTCCATTGTACTGGAGTAATATACGTGATGAGATCATAAGCTGGCCAGTAACCTAAAGGTATGCTTGACTGGCTGAACCGACTCAGATTCTAAGTGAGATTTGAACTCAAGATACAAAAAAATACCAATTTGACTGAAACTGATAAGACAGAGAGAATAGATGACATTAAGTAGTAGAAGACACGAATACGCAGAAGCCATGAAGTACACAATATCGAGTTATAATGTTCACAGCCTTCAGAGGGAGAATAACATGGTTTCTGGTGAGAGGGAAACAAGATAATGCCATCTAGAGTCTGTTGTATGCTAAACAACCTTCCATTCCCAGCTTTGGGAATGGAAGACATGACACTCCTGGCTATGTCATGCTTCCTGTTCTGTGATGTAGAGAAAGTGGAACTAATCAATTACATTATCACCCCTGTGGTCTCATCTAATTATAAAATAGCACAAGAGAGGTGAAGGCATAAAGGTGAGAAAATAAGGGGGGGAAACTGTCAGGGTTTCACAGCACTATCCAAAGAAAAGATGCTAAAGACTCTTCTTAGAAAAAATACCTTTAGCGAAGATTAGATGCAAGGCACCTTGTGGCTCAGTTGGCTCAGGTCATGATCTCACAGTTCGTGAGTTTAAGCCCCACATCAGGCTCTCTGCTGACAGCATGGAGACTGCTTGGGATTCATTCTCTCTCTCTCTCTCTCTCTCTCTCTCTCTCTCCCCCCCCCCCCTCCCCTGCTTGTGCACACACTCTTTCTGGAAGGAAGGAAGGAAGGAAGGAAGGAAGGAAGGAAGGAAGGAAGGAAGGACGGAAGGATTCGGTGGTTGAGCTCTTTTTGGTTGTAAGAAGGAAAAAACCCGTGGAAAGAAATACAAGTAGTCAACATATCTGACAACACAATCAGGCTTCATGCAAGAACAGGACCATTCCTTTGAATATCTATTTCCCCATTGGTAAAATGGGAAAAGTAACTACTTATTATGGACTGAACTGTATTCCCCCCAAACTCAGATGTTGAAGCCCCAAGACCCTAGTAAATGGGTTTGGAGATAAGGCCTTTAAGGAGGTAAAGTTAAATGAAAGGCCAGAATTCTTCACAGAGCTAGAACAAATAATTCTAAAATTTGTGTGCAACCAGAAAAGACCCCAAATAGCCAAAGCAATCTTGAAAAAGAAAACCAAAGCGGGAGGCATCACAATCCCAGACCTCAAGCTATACTACAAAACTGTAATCATCAAGACAGTATGGTACTGGCACAAGAACAGACACTCAGATCAATGGAACAGAATAGAGAACCCAGAATTGGACCCACATACGTATGACCGACTCATCTTTGACAAAGCAGGAAGGAATATCCAATGGAATAAAGACAGTCTCTTCAGCAAGTGGTGCTGGGAAAACTGGATGGTGACATGCAGAAGAATGAACTTGGACCATTTTCTTACACCATATGCAGAAATAAACTCAAAATGGATGGAAGACCTCACTGTAAGACAGGACGCCATCAAAATCCTCGAAGAGAAAGCAGGCAAAAATCTCTTTGATCTTGGCCACAGCAACTTCCTACTCAACACATCTCTGGATGCAAGGGAAACAAAAGCAGAAATAAACAACTGGGACCTCGTCAAAATAAGTAGCTTCTACACAGCGAAGGAAGCAATCAGCAAAACTAAAAGGCAACCTACAGAATGGGAGAAGATATTTGCAAACGACATATCAGAAAAAAGGTTAGTATCCAAAATTTAGAAAGAACTTATCAAAGTCAACACACAACAAACAAATAATCCAGTGAAGAAATAGGCAAAAGACATGAATAGACACTTCTCCAAAGAAGACATCCAGATGGCCAACCAACACATGAAAAAATGCTCAACATCACTCATCATCAGGGAAATACAAATCAAAACCACAATGAGATATCACCTTACACCTGTCAGAATGGCTAACATTAACAACTCAGGCAACATCAGATGTTGGCAAGGATGCAGAGAAAGAGGATCTCTTTTGCACTGCTGGTGGGAATGCAAGCTGGTGCAGCCACTCTGGAAAACAGTATGGAGGTTCCTCAAAAAATTAAACATAGAACTACCCTACAACCCAGCAATTGCACTACTAGGTATTTATCCAAGGGATACAAGTATGCTGTTTCAACAGGACACATGCACCCCAATGTTTTTTTTAAATGTTTATTTATTTATTTTTTAACGTTTTATTTATTTTTGAGACAGAGAGAGACAGAGCATGAACGGGGGAGGGGCAGAGAGAGAGGGAGACACAGAATCGGAAGCAGGCTCCAGGCTCTGAGCCATCAGCCCAGAGCCCGATGCGGGGCTCGAACTCACAGACAGCGAGATCGTGACCTGAGCCGAAGTCGGACGCCCAACCGACTGAGCCACCCAGGCGCCCCTCACCCCAATGTTTATAGCAGCACTATCAACAATACCCAAAGTATGGAAAGAGCCGAATGTCCATCGACGGCTGAATGGATAAAGAAGATATGAAATAGATAGATATATACACACACACAATGGAGTATTACTTGGCAATCAAAAAGAATGAAATCTTGGGGCGCCTGGGTGGCTCAGTCGGTTAAGCGTCCGACTTCAGCCAGGTCACGATCTCACGGCCCGTGAGTTCGAGCCCCGCGTCGGGCTCTGGGCTGATGGCTCAGAGCCTGGAGCCTGTTTCTGATTCTGTGTCTCCCTCTCTCTCTGCCCCTCTCCCGTTCATGCTCTGTCTCTCTCTGTCCCAAAAATAAATAAATGTTGAAAAAAAAATTTAAAAAAAAAAGAATGAAATCTTGCCATTTGCAACTATGTGGATGGAACTGGAGGGTATTATGCTAAGCGAAATTAGTCAGAGAAAGACAAACATCATATGACTTCACCCATCTGAGGACTTTAAGACACAGAACAGATGAACATAAGGGAAGGGAAGCAAAAATAACATAAAAACAGGGAGGGGGACAAAATAGAAGGGAGTCTTAAATATGGAGAACAAACAGAGGGTTACTGGAGGGGTTGTGGGAGGGGAGATGGGCTAAATGGGGAAGGGGCATTAAGGAATCTACTCCTGAAATCGTTGTTGCACTGTATGCTAACTAATTTGGATGTAAATTTTAAAAAATAAAATTAAAATTAAAAAAAAAAAGTTAAGTGAGGTTGTAAGTGTGGGGCCCTTGTCTGATAGGGCTGGTGTCCTTAGAAAAGATGCCAGAGCTCTCTCTCCACCTGCCAGCAGAGAGGAAAGTCCACGTGAGGACACGGTCACGGTGAGAAGGGAGCCACCTGCAAGCCAGGAAGAGAGACCTCACCTGTCTGCACCTCGATCTGGGATGTGGAGGAGTCTCCAGAACTATGAGGAAATAAATTTCTGTTGCCACCCAGTCTGTGGTGTTCCGTTATGGCAGCCTGAGCTAACACGCTACCTAACAGGGTTGTGTGTGAGAAAGATTAAATCATATAGTATCACTGTATTAACTGAGTACCATGTATCAGATGCCTCCCTGTGCCAGACCTCATTTCCAGTCCTCCAAAACTCACGTTCTTTGTACCACTTCACACTGCCTGCTACATAGTTGGTTTAATACTCAATCTGAGTATCATAGTCTTATTAACATCACATTTATAAGCCACAGTTGTTTTTTATGCATTTTTCCACTCTGGGATATTGAGTACAGACAATGTCCAGAAACCTGTGCCATAGATAATTATGTGTGAAGAAACAAGAAAATAAGGCACAGCCTTCCACTTGAGGATTTCATGATCTAGTTAGAGTCAGACAAGTATGTTGGTAAGTTACTTGTCCGTGTGACTAATCTTTGGGAAAATAATAACATCAAGTCAAAATTAAACGTAGGGAGCCAGGGGCAAAATCTCTGCACTTGAATCCTGGCTCTATCACTCAGCTGTGTGATCACGGTCATGTCTCCTACCTCATCTGCAAAAGTGGGTAACAATAGTGCCCGCCTTAATCAGTTGCTGTCAAGATAAAGAGACAATATAGCTGAAATACAGAGTCTAGTGAAGATTTCATCAAAGATAAGCTAATACTGTTACTGTTTGTTTGTTGTTTGCTTCCTCATTCTTACGGGTCTCAGATTCAAAGATCAATCTTCTTCATACATTTTTTTCTCTAATTCCAAGGCTACCTATGAAGAGCCTCCTGACAATTGGCTACACTTACTACATAGCCATCAAATGGGCAAGGGCCAGACAGATGCAACATGTAACCTAGCGGAAGTTCCTGGAGGAATCTATTTTACACTTCATCTCCATTAAGTCTTAATACAATGCTTTGCAATGGAAGGAACCCAACAAATATCTGTTGCTATGACCGGCTAGAAGTCATGTAGCTCCCTGATCTGACCTGCCAAGACTTGAATCCAATTCTGCCATTTACTGAAAATGAGGATGTCAAGAACCAGTTCATAACATATCAGAAAAGCTAATTAATTCACCATGGTTACTAGGAAAATAGGGCCTGTTTTCCAAAATGCATCCAAACATATGAGCCAAAATGCAAAAGAAAAAAATGTTATGTATCTTGTTTTCCAGGAATGTTATATTTAAAAATATATCAATATTCAAACACCAGGTGCTTTCTTGAATTTTAACTCATACTTTGTCCTCTTTTATCTGCTAGGGTGTTTTGGATGGATACACAATGTCTTATTGCCTCAATACAGCCAGGAATTCTTAAGCACATCAGGCAAGCATATGCGTAGAATAAAATCGCTACAAAGAAGAGATTTAGTCAACATCACTGGGCCATCAACCTAGTGTAAGACTCTTCCAGGAAAGGGGAATTTCAGAAAACTCACATACTCAGCCACTACCCACAAGAAGTTGGTAATCTTATTTGGGGACAGAGTATGCATACCCTTGACAAGAGAATATGGGTGAAGGGCCAAATGTGTAGGGCAGACAAGACATTATAGGAATTTGGAAGAGAGAGAAATTCAAGAGGTCTGGACCACTGGGGGACAATGTCCCAGAAGCGAGATGATTTCTGATGGCTGGGGAGCAGGAAGAGAATAAAGAAAAGTGCATGATATGAGGAGAGAAAACAAAACACAGTCGGTGAAACAGAAAGCTTCAGGCAGGAAATAATGAGACCGAGTTATAAAAAGAACCTAAATGTCAAGTAAAGAAATCTGAATTTTAGCCAGAGAGTAGCTGAAAAGCCACTAAATATTTTAAAGGGGGAAAAATTACAAGGTAAAAGCAATTTATTTCAGGGTTTATTTTTTTTTCAATTTCCTTTATTTTGTTGCAAAGGAAATAAATTCACATAGTCTAAATTTAAAAGGTACAAATTTAAAGGTACAAAAGGTCTCCCTCCCACTTCTGTCTGCCCATTTTAATCCTTGGAGGCAAACCAATGGTTACCAGTTTCGTACCTATCCTTCCAGAGAAATCTGTGCATATGGAGGCGAAAACACACAGCTCCCCCACTTCTTTTTTTTTTTTTTTTTTTTTGTAGATGGGATACGTACACACTTATTTACCTTGTGTTTTTCATTTAAAAATATAACAGAGATTATTTTGTATGAATACCTAAAAACTTTCCTCATTCCCTTTTTAAAAATAGATAGGTTGGTACAAACGAACACACGGTTCCAATACTCTCTATCCAGAGCTGCTATCCAGTTCTTCCTGGAGGCAACTCAATGTGTCTAGCTTCTTATATATCCTTTAAGAAATCTTATAGGTATATGGAAGCATATAAACACACATGCACCCTTTCCTCTCTCTTTTAAAATAAATAGGATGCATACCATACCCCCACTCTCTCAGATATTTAAAACTTTCTGAGAAACCCAAATGAAGTATTTATATGAATTAATAGTATTGTACCAATGTCAATTTATGGTTATATACAATGCTATTACTGGGGGAGCTGGGTAAAGAGAGAGAGTTCCTGGCAGACAGGAACTCTGTACAAATTTTGAAACTTTTTTAGTCTTAAAATATGTCAAAATAATAAGTATTAAGAATATTTCTGAGCTATGTTCATCAGATTACTCCTTTCTGCCTGTGGATGCTGCTAAGTAATCATCTTTAAATCTCCCCTCCACGACTGTCATGTCTAAGTCAGAATCTCCCAAAGGGCCTGAACAGCTGCAGAAGCTTTTCATCGGAGGTTTGGGCTTTGAACCAACCGATGAGAGTCTGAGGAGCCATTTTGAGTAATGGGGGAACGCCTACAGACTGTGTGGTAATGAGAGATCCAACACCAAGCGCTCCAGAGACTTTGGGTTTGTCACGTACGCCATTGTGGAAGAGGTGGATGCAGCCATGAATGCAAGGCCACACAAGGTGGATGGAAGAGTTGTAGAACCAGAGAGGGCTGTCTCAAGAGACGAGTCTCAAAGACCTGGTGCCCACTTAACTGTGAAAACAATTTCTATCGGTGGCCTTAAAGAAGACCCTGAAGCACACATCCTAGAGATTATTTTGAACAGAATGGGAAAACTGAAGTGACTGAAATCATGGCTGACCGAGGTAGTGGCAAGAAGAGAATTTTGCTTTTGTAACATTTAATGATCATGACTCTGTAGACAAGATTGTCATTCAAAAATACCATACTGTGAATGGCCACACTGGGAAGTGAGGAGAGCCCTATTTAAGCAGGAGATGGCTGGTGCTTCAGCCAGCCAGAGAGGTCAAAGTGGTCCTGGAAACTTTGGTGGTGGTTGTGGTGGGAATGACAACTCTGGTCGTGGGGGAAACTTCAGTGGGCGAGGTGGCTTTGGTGGCAGGCGAGGTGGTGGTGGACACGGTGGCAGTGTGGATGGCTGTAACGGATTTGGTAATGATGGAAGCAATTTTGGAGGTGGCGGAAGCTATAATGATTTTGGCAATTACAACAATCAATCTTCAAATTTTGGACCCCTGCAAGGAGGGAAGTTTGGAGGCAGAAGCTCTGTGCCCTATGGTGGTGGAGGCCAATACTTTGTCAAACCAGAAACCAAGGTGGCTGTGGCAGTTCCAGCAGCAGCAGTAGCTATGGCAGTGGCAGAAGGTTTTAATTACTGTCAGGAAACGAAGCTTAGCAGGAGAGGAGAGCCAGAGAAGTGACAGGGAAGCTACAGGTTACAACAGGTTTGTGAGCTCAGCCAAGCACGGTGGCGGCAGGGCCTAGCTGCCACAAAGGAGCCATGTTTTAGACAATATTCATGTGTATGGGCAAAAACCCGAGGATTATATTCATGACTAATTATATAACAGTTTATTTTAGTTTCTGTTCTGTGGAAAGTGTAATGCACTCCAACAAAGGGTTTTAATGTAGATTTTTTTGGTTTTTGTACCCATGCTGTTGATTACTAACTGTAATTGTATGATCATGACGTTGAATAAATATGTCTTTAAGAAAAAAAAAAAAAAAAGAAGAGCACCTGGGTGACCTGGGTGGCTCAGACGGTTAAGTGTCCAACTCTTGATTTTGGCTGAGGTCATGATCTCGTGTGAGATCAAGCCTCATGTCAGGCTCTGTGCTTGGGATTCTCTTTCTCCCTCTCTCTCTTCTGCCCCTACCCCTCACACACATGTTCTTTCTCTCCCTTTCTCTCTCTCTCTCTCTCTCTCTCTCAAAATAAATAATCTTAAAAAAAGGGAATATTTCTTAGTGGTCATTCCATATCAATACATAAATGCCTTCCCTTTTTATAGATGCATAGTATCACTTTTAATAATTTCACAGGGCACCTGGGTGGCTCAGTTGGCTTAGTGTCTGGCTTCGGCTCAGGCCATGATCTCACAGTTCATGGGTTGGAGCCCCGCATTGGGCTCTGCGCTGACAGCTCAGAGCCTGGAGCCTGCTTCGAATTCTGTGTCTCCCTTGCTCTCTGCTCCTCCCCTGCTCATGCTCCATCTCTCTCCTTCAAAAATAAATTAAAAAAAATTTTTTTTTTAATTTTTTTAAATAAAGAAAAATAATTTATTTCACTTGCCCCTAGGTAGGCAAAATACTTCAGATTTCCTTATAATTAATAAACACTAATAGTATCCATCCGAGTGTGCACAGTCTTTGACTCTGTGGTTAAGAGTGGTCTATACACCAGGGCGCCTGGGTGGCTCAGTCAGTTAAGCGTCCGACTTTGGCTCAGGTCATGATCTCCCACTCCGTGAGTTCGAGCCCCGCGTTGGGCTCTGTGCTGACAGCTCAGAGCCTGGAGCCTGCCTCGGATCCTGTGTCTCCCTCTCTCTCTGGCCCTCCCCCCCATTCATGTTCTGTCTCTCTCTGTCTCAAAAATAAATAAACGTTAGAAAAAAAAAAAAAAAGAGTGGTCTATACACCAAATGATGTAACCGCCATAAAGATACCATAGGCAAGGCCCAGTCAGGCAACAGAAACGCCCGGCCCTCCTCCTAGTCCTGCTGCTCACTAGTGGTGTGACCTTGAGCAGGTCACTTAATCCTCCAGTCATGGTTCTCTTCAAAACAACGTTGGGATTACCTGCCCTGATTACCTCCCAAGTTTCTTGAGGGTGAGAGGAGATAATGGGTGGAATACTACTTACATAAAATCCATTGTGCAAATAAAAGGTTTGGCAAGTATGACTATTCCCTAGAGGCTAGATCATAATCCTCTGTCTACAATCACAAGTAGAAGTTTTCTTGGGGCGCCTGGGTGCTCAGTCAGTTGAACGTCTGACTTCAGCTCAGGTCATGATCTCAGGGTCTGTGAGTTCGAGCCCCACATTGGGCTCTGTGATGACACCTCAGAGCCTGGAGCCTGATTTGGATTCTGTGTCTCCCTCTCTCTCTGCCTCTCCCCTGGCTCACACTCTCTGTCTCTCTCTTTCTTTCTTTCTCTCTCTCAAAAATAAATAAACATTAAAAAAGAATTAAAAAAAAAAAGAGGTAGGAGTTCTCTCATGGCAAATTCAACCTCAGCTTGAGTTTCAGAGAGCTGCATCCTAATCCATGTGATTTTTCATTTAAAATAGAATGACTTTCTGGGCCCTTCTGTTCTCAAATCTAGTCCTTAATGACCATCAGAAGGTGTGCTACACAGGAATAATGAGAAAGGACAAAATGCCAAGACAGGAAATGAGTGGGGAACACTCATATTAAACCCAGAGGAGAGTTGCAGCAGACCAACAATGGTGAGAAAGGGTATAATGGAGAAAAACCAGTGCTCAAAAGCCACTCAGGGAATAAGAAGCAACCTGGTTGCCTAGCAATACCAGAAGGTACACTGGAGTTAGGATCTTAGAGGTGACACCTGCTAAGAACTGTGCAGGTCTGAAATTTTACCATACTTACAAGCTTGCAAATTAGTTTTCCATGGATGCTGGCAAAAGGCATGAGACCTTTGGGTCAGAGACCAAAGATTTTATTACATATGGCAAAAGAAGTAGCCAGTGCTTTGTGTTGATTTGCAGGTGTTCCCTATGCCCCCAGAGTCCATAATGATGACACAACTGACCCATCCAAGATGCCTGTACATGCAGAACACTGTTAAGGGAGAGGAACACTGAGCTGGGGAATTCACTGTTTTTATAGTGAGCAGAAACAAGCCTGGTCTCTGTCTGGGAGCCTCCCTCATGGCTGCCTGCTGCAAACATAACCCTGAATGATGGCCTGGGTGAAGAACCATCAGGGCCTTGCATTCTTGACACACTCAGAAGGAACGTGCAGGGATGCTCCATGCCTATGCTAGACTGTCTCTCCCAACAGCACTTTGAAAGCAGGAGGGAAACTTTAGTCAAGATCAATTCAAAAATGAGGCTGAACTAGGTCAAAAGGAAGGAGATTCCAAAAGTCCAAAAGAAAGGAGCTGGAGGGACAAGGTGAGTCAAGGGCTGACTCTGGAGCCAAAGAGAGACTGGAGACAGGGATAGGGATTTATCTATGGTAGAAGCAGAAGAAAAGATAAAATCTGTGAGGGAGACAATATGGAGAGATAATGTGGCCAGGAAAGCTGTCACATAAAGGGTCCAGTCAAGAGAGTAGGACAAGATGGCAGAGGTGGGCAGGTGGCCCGGAAAGGATGGGCAGGAGGACCAATGCTGCTTGAAATTAGAAGCAGAGCACGCTCACACTCAGAGGTCCAGGGAAACCTTCCCAGCAACCACAGGCCAGGCGGGGAAGCCTCCTGCACTCTCCCTTAGCTCCCCCTGCGCCTCAGCTGCCATCCCCACTGGACTGTGACTCCCCCTAGAGCAGGATGTGTGTGTGTGACTCTCCTCCATACTCAGCATCTGCATAGGCACCTCTCCATGGTTGGGGCTCAGTGTATGCGCTTTGAATCAATGAGTGAGTTAGTTGTGAGGCAGTCAGTCTCTGGAAGCATTACGTGGCTCATGGTGTCAGATCCTGCAGATAAATCATGTAGGATGAGGACTAAGAACAAAGCCATTGCTTTGGGAAAAGGTTGAGTCACAGGTCATGATTCTGGAAGGCAAATCTGACAAATTAAAGGTATGCAGACCATATCTCCAGCGACTGGGGGCTGGGAGCAGGAAAAGTCAAGGCAGTATGCTATTATTCTCTGTGTCCCACTCTCCCAGCCTTTGCCTTGTATGTGACTATAGATAGCCAGGTGGGTGAAGGCATTCACACTACCTCAGAGAAGCAGGATTGGTATAGCTGAAATGAAAAGATATAGAAACAATTTCATCTTTTAAAACAACGTCTATAAGTGGCCTTATGAATTAAAATTTTAGGGGTGGGGAGGAGGGAGGATCAAGGTACAGAGCTAATACCAAAGCAATGGAGTCTGGAAGAGAGAAGAAGAGGAAGAGACCCCTGCTTCCACGAGACTTGGGGGAGGGCACGGGAGTAAGAAAAGAGGTCAGAGATGGGGGCCAGGACCCCTGATTTGGAGAGAAGAGGGCCTGCTTCAGGGCCCCAACTTGGGGGAATCATATCCAGAGATCATGCTCTCACCTCCCTACCTCAGGGCCTTTGCCTTTACACCCCTCTGTCCGGTTTCCCATGGCTCAGTCCCGCCCTGCCTTCAGATCTCCTCAGGAAGATCAGCTGCTCATAGCTGACCATCCTGTCTAAAATAAGAAGTCCCTTCTCCCATCTATCTCTGTTCCATTTCCCTGATTTTACTTACCTTCCTAACACATACAGAACACATCAGGGGATCTGTGACCACCAGAGTTCCTACGATCTTATTTTCTATTCCTAACAAAAAAGATATGAGAAAGCAACAAAAATATGACAGGTTCTACAATATCACTTACACATTTTTCTCCCTTCTGAGGAATTTTGCAAGCTTGCTACAGGGTAATGTTTCTGCAGGAAGGCAGAAGTTCCCCTTTCAGGACCCCAAATGAAGAAAGAAAAGTTGCAATTAGATGTCATTGCAGATGGGAACTTTGGTTTTAAAAGAGAAGGTAGGGTCACCTCGTCCTTTTGGAAACAGTGGCCAGGTCACATCCACAGAGCTCCCCATGGAAGACCTTCCGTTTGCTTCTAGACAGGAGTCTGATGGAGAACAGGGATTCTCCACCATACAGGCTTTAAAAAAAAAAAAAAAGAACTCAGCAGCGGGCAAAGCACCAGTGTTGTTAACATCTTCTAAATAACCATTATTCTAATTTCTAATAGAAATATTTCACAGTAGCAGGGATGCATAGTCCCTCAGGAAAAAAAAACCACATTTTTTTATTTTTAATATTTATTTTATTTTTATTTTTTAACAACCATTTTTTAAATGTTTGTTTATTTTTGAGAGAGAAGAGACAGAGTCCAAGCAGGGGAGGGGCAGAGAGAGAGGGAGACACAGAATCCGAAACAGGCTCCAGGCTCTAAGCTGTCAGCACAGAGCCTGACACAGGGTTCGAACTCAGAAACTGTGAGATCATGACCTGACCCCAAGTTGGACACTTAACTGACTGAGCCACCCAGGTGCCCCAATAACCATTTTTCTTTGATTGCAGAAAATTTTATACATCTTTCTCCCAGAGAGAATCCGTCTCTCACTGTCTTTTAAAAAGAAACAAGTAATTAATAGTATAAAACTCTAGTAATGAGAAGAGGGGCTCTCTCCATCTCTGGCTACATGAACCTAAACACTAAGCCAACATCTAAAGACCAGACTGTGCCCATGGATGGAAAAGTCGATTTAATCATTTCTTTCTTTGCTGTGGGGTGAGAACCTTCTGTCAACAGGGGCTGGCAGGATGCCTGTGGTTTTTCCAGCAGAAGAAAACCTCTTATACCTCAATACTTTGCTGATCCGTACCTAACTTCCACATGGGAACTCAACTTTGGTGCCCCGGGACACCCCCGAACAGAATCAGGACCCTTAATGCCCAAAGCGATGGAGCCCTAACACTTCATTTGGGTGGGACCACACAGTGGTCAAACCCTCCCTTGCTACATGTGGGGGCCACTTCTGTGTCCCGTGGGCTGGTTACAAACTCCTACTATAAAAATTACATCAAGGTAGGGCACCTGGGGGGCTCGGTCAGTTAAGCGTCTGACTCTTGATTTCAGCTCAGGTCAGGTCCCGATCTCACAGTTTGGGTTTGTGCTGCACTGACAGCACAGAGCTCTCTGTCACTCCCCTGCTCACTCGCTCTCTTTCTCAAAATAAATAAACATTAAAAAAAATTACATCCATGCAATTTTAAACATTTTTCTAAATGTTTTAACTTATTTTTGAGAGAGCCCAATGAGGGGAGGGTAGGGAGAGGGGAACAGAGGATCCAAAGCCGGCTCTGCACTGACAGCAGAGAGCCTGATGTGGGACGTGAACTCACGGACTGTGAGATCATGACCTAAGCCAAAGGGGGATGTTCAGCTGACTGAGCCACCCAGGTGCCCCCATCCAAGGAATCCTGCAGAGGGCTGTGCCACGTCCCACGGAGGCAAAGAGAGGAAAGCCGGCAGAAAGAGGACAAAGGATTCATCACAATTCAAATTTGGTTCAACTTCAATGTGATTTGTGAACAAAAAGGAAGTTCATTTGCCTAAGCAGCAACTCCTACCACTAATGGGGTGACCTGGGGCATATCTGGAACAAGAGTACTAGCTAGGAAGTCCAGAAGGCACAGTGGCTAGTGCCACAGAGCCCTGGGGAGAGCTAGCTCCGCCAGGACCAAATCTCTTTGCAGCCCAGACAGGTAAGGCCAGAAACCAGAAAAAGACCATCCGTAGAAGGAGGAAAGGAGGCATGGCTGGGAAGATGGCTGCTGATAAGCTGTGAGAGCTGCTCATTGTCATCTGCCTTCCCTCACTCATACACACACAGACACAGACACAGATGCACACAAAAAAACAGGACACATGAAGCACCCCCTCCCACTCCCGTCGAAGTGGGAGAGAACAGTGTTCATGTCAGTGTGGGGAAGCAGCCAAACTCAGTGAGGAAAGAGTAGGACTCCTGAGTACCAAGGGGTAGGACTTCCCCCAGGACCAGGCTGCCCAGCGAGCTCGGAAGCCCTGGGATGGGTAGTTTGGGGATAGAAGAATTCATTAATGACTAAAATCTAGTTCTCGCCTTCCTAGAGGCTAGGAGAACACTAAACAGGAGCAAATCATCTTGAGCGCGACATAAATCTTACCAGACGGAGTGTGAAAGGGTGATAATAGTTTTTGGAATATGTTGTGTCCTTTTCATTTCGTGATCCATTCGTTTATTCATTCATCTGACAAATGGTAACTGAGGGCCTCCCCTTTACATAAGGGTGAGGAGATATAACAATAAAAGAGGCAGGCAAAGCTTCTGCCTTTGTGGACTTCGCATTCTAGTAGGAAAGACAGTCGGTAATAAAAATAGTGGCAAATACTTCCGTGGAGGCTTCCGTGTGTCAGGCCCTCTGCTAAACCCTTTCCAGGTAGGAGCTCATATGTTTACTGCAACCTATGCGGTAGCTACTGTTATCCTCATTTTACAAATAAGGAGCATGAGGCATAGGCGGGCTGAGTAACTTGCCAGGTGTGTACAGCTAACAGTAATGGAACAAGGATTTGACCCCAGGAAGGTGAAATTTAGAGTCCGTATTCTTTTATTTTTTTTTAAGTTTATTTATTTATTTTTGAGAGATGGGGGAGTGTGTGTGAGCAGGGGTGGAGAAGAGAGAAAGGGAGAGAGAGAATCCAAAGCAGGCTCCACACTGTCACCATGCAGCCCATACAGGGCTTGAACCCATGAACTGTGAGATCGCCACCTGAGCCATGAGTCGGACGCTTAACCGACTGAGCCTCCCAGGTGACCCTTAGAGTCCATGTTCTTAACTGATATAGATTAGCGTGCATATGGGCACAGGCATGGAGATGGGAATAGAGATGCAGATAGTAATAGAGAAGGATGTAACTGTTCACATTTCCAAGGGACAGAAGACCCCTAAGTAAAGTATCTTGAAAGGAACTTAAAGTTTTAGTAGAGAAAGCCAATCGACACCGGTAGATGGATGCATAAATAAGTGCTATAAGGAAAGCAATGGGGTGGGGTGGATAGGGTGGCCAGGGCAGATGACACTGCAGTTGTCCAGAGCAGGTTCCTGAGGCCTGCCCAAATCAAGAGCAGATGTGACTATGAGTCGCCAGGCCCCAGGTTTCAGTCACAAACCCCAAAGAGCCAGGACTGGGAACAGTCACATCTCAGTGGTCACTATCTGAGGACAGCCCCCACTGCAGCAGAGACCAGCTGGAATGCAGACTATTAGTGTCATGCCCTAAGCACCCCCAAGTACACACACCAGATGTCATGGAGAAGGGAAGGGGAGCAGAAACCGGAAAGGCTGGGCCTTTTACAAAAACAGACTACATGTTTACCTCAAAGGCTCGTGTACATTACCGAACCTGAATAAATTTTCTTGACTCACTAAACACAAAGCCCTCTAGGCACCTCACTCCCTGTCTAGCAGAACACGGGGTCTTGAGATACATTTGTGATGCCACTGGCCCACCATGAAGGCTACATTTGGCGAGCAGAGAAGAAAGGACACAGGGTGATCGCAAGAGAAGTGAAACAGTTCCTGTCTTTTCCCTTCCAGGTGGAACAGTTACAGTGGCACAGATGGTCAGTCACATCAAGGGTGAGGAATGAAACACACGTACTATGTGCATCTCTGGAGAGAACAAAAGGATTATTCATTGTTTCATTATAGTTTTTTAGAAGCTCAAAGCATGATTTAGGAGAAGTCATTTGTGACATTGCTGCATTCAATTACCCAGAACAAATTTGGACGAGCCTCGCAGCTATTTCTGGGCTTCCAAATGTGGGTCACAAAGACACGTTAATCAAAAAGGACAATGCAATCAGGCAGCTTCACATATTTATCATCATTTCTATGAAAAGCACTTACTAGCAACTGCCTGCTCAAGGTTCAGGCAGCCTGGGTTTTATATACAGAAATTAAGCAGTCACAATCCCTACCCTCTTGAAATTTCAGCTTGGCAATGTTGATTTGAACAATCACGTAAATAGACAACTGAACAAAACTCATCTGCAATTATTCTCTGTCCCACATGTTCATGCTCTGTGGCAGTCCGTGCTCTCACCGTCCATTCAGGAGTTCTGTATGTGCTGTTCTCACTACAGAAAACTCCATCCAGATTAAAGTAGAAACATGGAACGTGGTGTTTGGGGCTACATTCTTTCAGGATTGAAAATTGAGGAAATTGGTTTTCTTGTGCAAAAGAAGAGGCTCACACTGTTGGATACATACACAATTTCAATTACTCTGTCACTTCTTTTCTACAAAAGCACCCCACTTTTCTTCAGGGTGGTAATATGCCCAGCTTTTTTTTTTTTTTAATGTATTTCCTAGCAGCATTTGCAGCTAGAGGAGGACATGTGATATATTTCTAGCCAATGAGATATAAGTGGAAGTCACCAAATAAGGCTTCTGGGAAAGTGCTTTTTAAAAGAACTACCTCTGTTGGCATTTGCCTTTGCCCTTTACCCTTCCCAGTCATTTGTTTGGTTGGTTGGTTGGTTGGTTGGTTGGTTGGTTGGTTGGTTGATTGATTGGCCCTTCCCAGTCATCTTGCCTGGAATGTGGATGAGATGCTGGATATGCAGCAACCATCTTGTGACTGAAGAGCCAAAGTTATATCCTATAAATGGCTAAACAAAAAGACAGAAAGAAACAGGGTCCCTTTGCACCAGTTCTGAATTGTTATGTGAGGAAAATAAAATTGCCATTTAGTTGAGCCCTAGTATATTTATTTAGCATATGCAGCCATATACAATCCCTGATTGATTCTAAGAATTACACAGGTGAGGCTGTATAAGTTAGGGGTCCATTGTGATTAAAGTCCACTTTTTGATAGGATTTTCTTCCCTCTGAGCACTGGTAGTTGTCCAAGGAATCTGGAGCAATTTCAGCATATGGAGGATTTTGCCCCAGTTCAACCTGGAGCATTTAACAACCATTTAGTGAGACTCTAAGATGTGCCACACAAAGTGCTGGGTGCTGGTGGGCACAAGTCTCTGCATTCACAGCACTGATACTCTATTCAGGAGACAGGAACAATAAACAAATAAGAAAAGGAGGTTAAAGCCCTGCAAAGAAAAAACAGGGTAAGGGGGATAGGCCTGCTGGGTGATAGGAGGGATACTGGCACTTTCTACAGGGTGGTCAGAACACGCCTCACTTCTAGGGGGGATGTATTAATTGGCTTGGGCTGCCATAACCAAATACCACAGACAGGGGGACTTAAATAGACATTCATTTTCTCACAGCGCTGGAGGCTAGAAGTCCAAGATCAAAGTGCCATCAGAGTTAATTTCCAGTAAGGCCTCTCTTCCTGACTTATAGACAGCATCTTCTTGCTGTGTCCTCACATGGCCTTGCCTCTGTTGATGTGGACACAAAGAGAGAGAGAGAGAGAGAGTGAGAGAGACAGAGAGATCTGGTGACTTTCTCTTTTCTTATAAGGACACTAGTCTTGCTGAATTACGGCGTCATCCTCATCACCTCCCTTAACTTAATTATCTCCCTAAAGGCCCTATCTGCAAATATAATCACAATGGGGGATTTGGGCTTCAACATGAATTTTAGGGGAACACAATTCAGCTATAACAAGGAGCTTATGAACAGAAACCTAAAGGAAGAGACAGTGAAGGCCAAAAGGAAACCTGGGGGAAGAGCATTTCAGGCAGAGGAACAGCAAGTGCTAAGCCCTGTGGCAGAGTACGTTTGGCATGTTGGAGGGGCAGTGAGGAAGCCAGTGCAGCTGCAGGGGGAGATTGTCAGGGGGGAAGACAGAAAAGAAATGGAGGCTATATCCTGTATAGCCTTGTAGACTATTGAAACACTTTCCTTTTACACTGAAAGAAAGGAGGGGCCAGCCACTCAAGAGGTCTGTGCAAACGAGCAACATGATCTTCCTAATGTTTTAAAGAGTTCCCTCCGGTCATTGTGTGGAGAACGGACTATAAGTACAAAGACGGAAGCAAAACATCAGCTAGAAGCCTGTTAAAATAACCAGGAGAGAGATAATGGAGCTTGGACTAGGATGGTTGAGAAGTGGTCGGATTTGAGGCAGAGATGATGGGATTTGCTGTGGATCGATGTGTGTAAATGCGCAAGAGAAGAGAGGAGTTTGGGACACCTCCAAGATTTTTGCCATAGGCACTGGAAGAATAAAACTGCTATATACTCCAGTGGATTAATGGTGGCATGATCAGTTGTGAGTGATGAAATATCAAGAGTTGAGTTTCAGGCACATTCATTTCAAGATGCCTTTTAGAAACCCAAGTGCAAACCTTGAGTGTGCAATTGGACATATAAGACTGTAAGTCAGGGAATGGTCTAAGCCTGTGACAGAAATTTGAGTCACAAAACATATGAGGACTTTAAGATACAAAACAGATGAACATAAGGGAAGGGAGACAGAAATAATATAAAAACAGGGAAGGGGGACAAAACAGAAGAGACTCTTAAATATAGAGAACAAACAGAGGGTTGCTGGAGGGGTTGTGGGAGGGGGGATGGGCTAAATGGGTAAGGGGCATTAAAGAATCTACTTCTGAAATCATTGCTGCACTATATGATAACTAACTTGGATGTAAATTAAAAAATAAATAAATTATTTTTAAAAAAAAAGAATAAAAAGGAGCTGTATAGTTTATATGACAAGAAATCTGTCACAGGAAGTGAGTATGGAGAGGTCGGTAGGGGTAACTCATTTAGGTAGTTGTAGAATATAGTAATTGAAAAAAGGAAAACAGGAACACATGGTCCTAGAATAATGCCTTGCTTGAATGGAGGGTCATTAGGTAGAATACCTCAGTTATGTGCCCTGTATACAGTCACTTTTTCAAGCCTATCACCAAGGATTGGTGGGCTTTTGAGGTGGTCACCATAACTTGAAGTCATGTGACTCTTCATTTCTTATCTCCATCTTTTTCAAATTAGTTACCATGTCCTGTCAATTCTACCACACAGTATGGAAAAGTTTGAGAGAAAAGTGAAATTTTGAGTCCAAAAACCACTTCCAGTAACCCTCAAGCATGAGAGAAAAGGGACAAAAAGAGCACTGCTTTGTGTTGTGGGTGTAAGAAGTTACACTGATGTTCTAACCCCAGCACCTATGATGGGGATTTATTTGGAAATAGGATTTTTAAAAATGTAACAAAGCTAAGATTAGGTAATACTGGATTAGGGCACCCTACATCCTGTGACTATTGTTCTTATAAGAAGGTCAGAAGAAGACACAGGTACACAGAGACACACAGAAGAATGCCATGTGATGACAGATGCAGAGTCTGGGGCAATAATGCAGCTGAAGGCCAAGGATTGATCATCACCACCAAAAGCTTGGAAGAAACAAAGATTCTCCCTCAGAGCCTCTGGAAGGAACCAACCTTTCTGACACGTTCATGTTGGACTTCTGGCCTTCAGAACTGTGAGAATACAAAATTCTATTATTTAAGAAAAAAAGAAGAAAAATTTGAGTCACATAGCAAAGTCAAAACAGTATTTAAAACTGTACATCTAGATGACATCATTACCTAGATAGGAGTAGATCAAGGAGAGTTGAGATTTGAGGACTAAGCCCTGGAGAACTCCGCACAGTAAAGGTGGGCAAATGAAAAGGATCCAGTAACAGGGACTGAAAAGAAGCAGCCATGAGGTTGGGAAAAACAAACAAAAACAAAGTATGGTGACCTGGAAGACAAAAGAGAAATGTTTCAAGAAGAGAATGATCACGCTTGAACTGAAAAGACAACTAAGGTCAAGACTAAAAGCACCTTGGCCCTTGAAAAGAGTTGTTTCCATGGAGTCATGGATTGATGCATCAGTTATCCGGTGCCACATAACAAATTACAACAAACTTTAGCTGTTTAAAGCAATAAGCACATGTTATCAAACAGCATCAGTGGGTCATGAATCTAGGTGTGGCTTCCTGGTTGCCTCTGGCTCAGGGTCTCCCACAAGGCTGCAGTCAAGACATTGGCTAGGACTGGAGTCTTCTCAAGGTCTGATGTGAGAAGATTCACTACCAAGCTTGCTCACGTGGCTATTGGCAGGCCTCAGATCCTTGTTGGCTATTAGCCTAAGACATCTATTCCTTGCCAATTAGTTCTCTCCATAAAGCAGCTCCCAACATGGCAGCCTGCTTCCCCTAGAGCAAAGACTCTAAGAGAGAAAAGGTAAGAGACAGCAGCCCAAGATGGTAGCTCCAGTCTTTTGTAACACAATCTCTGAAGTGACATCCCATCAGTTTTTAAAAAAGACTTTATTTTTCAGAGCAGTTTTAGGTTCACAGAAAAATTGAGCAGAAACTAGAGAGATTTCCCACTACACTACCAACATTCCCCACCAGTGCAAAACAGTTTTTACAGTTGATGAACAAACACCGACACATCATTAGCAACCTAAGTCCATTACATTAGGATTCACTCTGTGTCGTACATTCTATGGGCTCTGACAAATACATAATAACATGTATCAACCTTTATAATATCATATAGAACAGTTTCACTGCCCTAAGAATCCACTGTGCTCCAGCTAGTCATCCTCCCTCCCCCAAACCTCTGGCACCCATTGATCTGTTCATAGATTCCATAGTTCTGTCTTTTCCAAAATGTCATATAGTTGGGATTATATAGTAGATAAACTTTTCAGATTTGCATTTAAGTTTCTTCCATGTATTTTCATGGTTTGATAGTTCATTTCTTTTTAGTGCAGAATAATATTCCATTGTCTGTATGTACCACATTCCATTCACCTGTTGAAAGACATCTTGGTTGCTTCCAAGCTTTGGCAATTATGAATAAAGTTATGATAAACATCCATGTACAGGTTATTTTGCAGATATAAGTTTTTTCAGCTCCTTTTGGGAAATGCCAATGAGTATGATTGCTGGATCATATGGTAAGAGTATGTTTAGCTTTGTAAGGACTGCCAAACTGTCCTTCAAAATTGCTATGTCTTTTTGCATTTCCACCAGTAGTGAGAGTTACTGATGTTCTACATCCTCACCAACATTTGATATTGTCACCGTCCGGAATTTAGCCATTCCAGTAGATACATAATGATGTCTCATGGTTTTAATTTGCAATTCCCTAATGACATATGGTGTGGGGCATCTCTCCACATGCCGACCTATAACTTATGTTCAATTCTATTCAATGGAAGAAATTCACTAGGTCCAGACCACACTGAAGGGGAGGGGACTATACAAGGGCATGAATAATAGGAGATGAGGGAATTAGAGACCATCTCAGAGGCTGACCAATATAATTAGATTGAGAAATGAAAGGAGGAGACAAATTAAAGACCAATATAGACAACGCTTTTGAGGAGTTGCACTATAAACAGAAACAAAGACCTACAGAAGTATGTGGAGTTAAAGTAAAGAATGTTTTTATTTTCTTTGCTTTACAACAAACCAGATCATTCTTAGCAATAAAGGTAATACATTGGATATGTTGAAATGTAAACAAGTAGAACTCTATTTTATACATTTATTCATGTACTTCTTAGAAGTATTGTGAACAATGCCAAAGTTTGTAAGTAACACACCTGAAAGGGGATTTTGTTTTCCTTCCAAGATTTTATTTAAATTCGAGTTTGTTAACATGTAATATAGTATTGGTTTTGGGAGTACAATTCAGTGAGTCATCACTTACATATAACACCTAGGGCTCATCCCAACAAGTGCCCTCCTTACTGCCCATCACCCATTTAGCCCATCCCCCCACGTATCTCCCCTCCAGCAGCCCCCAGTTTGTTCTCTATTGCTAAGACTCTCTTATGGTTTGCCTCCCTCTCTGTTGTTATCTTATTTTTCTGTCCCTTCCCCTATATTCACCCACCTATTAGTGGATTAGAACTATTAAATTCTACCTATTAGTGAAATCATATATTTGCCTTTCTCTGACTGATTTATTTCGCTTAGCATAATACATTCTAGTTTTAACCATGCTGTCGCAAATGGCAAGATTTCATTTTTTGATGGCTCAGTAATATTCCATTGTGTGTGTGTGTGTGTGTGTGTATGTGTGTGTGTGTATCACAAGATATATCTTCTTTATTCATTTATCAGTTGATAGACATTTGGGCTCTTTCCATGATTTGGCTATTGTCGATAGTGCTGCTATAAACATCAGGGTGCATGTGCCCCCTTTGAATCAGTATTTTTGTATCCTTTGGTTAAATACCCAGTAGTGCAATTGTTGGGTCCCAGGGTGGTTCTATTTTTAATCCATACTGTTTTCCGCAGTGCCTGCACCAGTTTGCATCCCTACCAACAGTGTAAGAGGGTTCCCCTTTCTCTACATCCTTGCCAACCAACATCTGTTGTTTCCTGAGTTGTTAATTTTAGCCATTCCGACAGGTGTAAGGTGGTATCTCATTGTGGTTTTGGTTTGTATTTCCCTGATGAGTGATGTTGAGCATCTTTTCACATGTCTGTTAGCCATATGGATGTCTTCTTTGGAGAAATGTCTGTTCATGTCTTCTGCCCATTTCTTAACTGGATTATTTATTTTTGGGGTGTTGAGTTTGAAAAGTTCTTTATAGACTTTGATATTAGCCCTTTATCAGATATGTCATTTGTAAATATCTTCTCCCATTCTGTATATTGCCTTTTAGTTTTAATTGCTTCCTTCACCGTGCAGAAGTTTTTTTTTTATTTTGATGAAGCCCCAATGGTTCATTTTTGCTTTTGTTTCCCTTGCCTCCGGAGATGTGTCTAATAAGAAGTGCTATGGCCAACGTCAAAGAAGTTGCTGCCTGTGTTCTCCTCTAGGATTTTGATGGTTTCCTGTCTCACATATATGTCTTTCATCCATTTTGAATTTATTTTTGTGTATGGTGTAAGAAAGTGGTCCAGTTTTATTCTTCTGCATGTCGTCATCCAGCCTAAAAGGGTTTTTGTTTTTTTTTTAATAGTCTGTTTTGTAACCATGTGGGGAAAGAAACAAGTGCATCTATATCCCAGTGCTTCCAGGACATGTACAAGTACACATTTTAATTGCCAAAATCAGCCACACAAGTTTATTTAGGCAGATGAAACCAATAAACTTCAGTGGGCGCAGACATTCTCTCTTGGCTGGAAAACAAGCCTACAGCTGCTTGGAAAAGGTAGGCTGATAGGCAGAGACCTGCATGTGGCAACTGGCCCAATGATGCCAATTAAAATGTTACCCAACTAGAGTAATCATTCAAATCATAAATAATGTCTGCAATTGCTTTATCTCCTGACTCTCCAACACAATAAAATGTGCATTCAACACAAAGATGAAAGTAAATGAATAGGCCAATTAATTTGTGAAAGCAAATGCCCTAGATCTGTGTCTGATGTCAGTTCATTGCGAACAAGTAAGACTTGGGATCTCCTGGGGATAGGATCAGGCAATTGCACGGTTTGAGGAGGGTGATAAATAAGTTGCTTTTTGCCCCTTCTGCATCCAGAACCAACACAGAATAAAACACAGAATGGAAATTGAAGTGTTGGCTTTACTACTAATATTTACTAATGTTAGTTCTTCAGAGTTTAGTCTGTTCTTCTCAGGGTCCCAGTCTAGACCTTGAGTCACCATTCCCTTACACCGATCCTGGGCAGTGAAGGAAGAAAAAACACGAATCTTCAGTTTATAGCCTTCTAATGGATTTGCTCTTCCTTGAAGAGAATGAGCCACTGGATGTTATCTGCCATGACATACTTGGGAGCCAAAAATTTTAAATGTGTAAAATGCAGGATCATTACTGCATGGTTACAGAGAAATACTACCTTTCATTTAGTTAGGACTATAAAGAAAGCACAGAAGTAAAGGTAATGACACTTACAATGTACCCAATTGATTGTATACTGAACCAGGAAAACCCTCAATGGCTTCCAATGGTCACTTCTTAGCCCCTGTTTCCCCTCCCATCAGAGAAGAATCTTAGACTCTTCCACTGAGAACAGAGGACAGGTAGAGAATGACAGTTAACAAGCCTACCCTAATTTGCATGCTCTCAAAATTCATATTAACACTGGATTTTATTGAAATTCCTTCTTGTTCTGAAAAGGAATGAGAACAGGATAGGTAGAGGTTTGCGGCATTATCCAGCAGAAGTTTCTCCACAGAGAATCATGGCAGTGGTGGGGATAAGTTTCCCCTCTAGCAGCAGCAAAACTAGCCAGAGAAATGCCCAACACCTCCGGAGGCCCCAGGATACCTTCTCTATAAGTGTGTTTGAACGACAGGCCAAATACATGCCAGGAAAGGAAATTCAGCATGTTTTATCAAGCCCTTACAGCACACCAAGCCCTTGGCCATGTACTGGAAATGCAGAGATAAATTCACATTCAAGGTGACCCAGGAAAGTTACAGCCTAGGATAAGACCCCATCACTACCACCGTTATGAGCCTTCAAGAGTTTGATAGCATGAATACTCAACTATTTGGGGGGATAAATGGCGAATGTCTTTTCCTGGAGTAATTTCCTCCTGACCCAAGTATATTCCAGGCACTATGCTCAGTTCTGGGGAGCCAGCAGAGAAGGAAACGGAGTCCTTATGGAGCTTACATTCCACCATCATGACAACTCAGCTTCTGGAGATCACCCTAAGGCTGGCTCTACTCCACTAGAGAAAACTCTAGCTAACTTATTAGGTCCCTTCTACTCTATACTTCCTCTTTAATTCTCTTGGCCTCTTTGATTTTTACCAAATATTCTCCAATATTCGAGGTGCAGTCAGATTCCTGCTGGGAATGCTAGACGCACCATCAGTACCCCTCCCAAGGTGCCTTCCCTGACCCCTTAGCAGGCTGGGCTCAGTGGTCTGCGCTGTGCCATGGGCACAGTGAGTGGGCTTCTATCAACAATTGAACGTCACTCTATGTTTTCTGAGGGTAGGTGCAGTTTCTCATTCCACTTTATACCCCCCAGCACCAATCACATTGCCTGGCACAGTAAACACTCAAAACATACCTGTCATACTAAACATTCCCTCCAACCAAAATAATCTCAAGTGCCCCAGTTTAGGAAGCCTCAAATCTCAAAATTCGAAAAACAAATTAAGGATAAAACTCAACGTAAGCACAAGGCTGGAGACTGCGGGTCCTGTCCGGCAGTGCTTTCTTGACTTGCAGACCACCCTGGGGGAAGGCATGGAATTCGGGGCGGGGCAGGCGGTTACATACCTAACATTATTTGATTTGATGCCAGGAGCTTCATCAAACCTGCAGCGTGGTATAAATGAACACCCACACAAGAGAGGTGTTCAGACAAGCGTGCTGAGTCCGCCGGCTCCGAGGCCAGGGCTGGGGAACGTGAGTCGCCGGCAGGGGGCGCGCGCGAGCCTCTGGGCGGCGCAGGCGGGGCGGTTACTAGGCCGGGAGGGGCGCTGGGGGTAATTTTTGGTTGGTTGTCTCGGGGTGCCGACCGCCCAAGCCCCTTTTAAACTTCGTCTCTCCAGCGCCTTCACTTTTCCGACGCGGTGTGCGACTCGGTGAGTGTCTTCGGACCGGCCCGACGCCGGAACCGGCCACGTGGTCTGGGGTCTCTCTCTGGGTCCCTGTGCCCGCGTCGCCCGGGCGTCCCTGACGCGGGTTCGGCCTCAGCTTGGCGCCCCCTCGGGAGAGGCCCCCGATCCCGGGGAAGGAGTCCCCGTGAGGGCTCCTCTGGGGTGAGGACGTCCTCGTGGAGTCGGGGACCCTTACTTCCTGGGAAGCACCCTTGTGGCGCCTTTCCCCGGCCCCCAGCCTACCGCGCCCCTGGTCCCCTCATCTCTGGTGCCTGTGGCATCGATGCTCAAGGGCTCCAAGCCACTGGGAGTTTCAAGTGCCCTTTTCAAAGAAAAAATAACTTTTGGAGAATGCAGCTGCGGGGCGGAAGGCGCCCAACCGGTTCGAGTCGGTGCTCTTGGCTCGCTCCGGGCTCCCGCCTGCCTGGTGTTACCATGACCCCGACGTAACCAGTTTGGAAAATGAGCCAGATCGTGGATCTGAGCTCTTTAACTTTGCGTGCGGAGCAGCTTAATTAGTGTGCTAGCAACAAACGGCGGCAATTGCGCTCTGACAGCCACTCCCCACAAATGCCTTCCAGTTGCCACTTTGCAGGGTGGTTTGGCTTTTTGAAAGGTCTGGGGTTCGTCTTGCGGGGGCTGATAACTGCTGTGAGTCCTGCCTGCAGTTTTCTGCCCCAGATTCACCTTTTCTGGAGCGACCAGTACCGTATGCAGCGCAGGACCCTCTTCCAACATTTTCAGGGTGCGAAGCCCGTCATGGTTTTCTGTCCCGGGAAAAAATGAACCATTGGGATTCTGATTTGTGTCCACCAAGACGCTGGCACCCATGCTGTAGAAACGGTTGTTCCCCGGATTTAGTAAACTTTGTAAAGATCTAAATTTAGAGTTGAGTGAATGAAGGAATCTTTGTAGATATCCTAAGTATCACTTAGTAATCTCTTGAAATGTGAGGCTTCTGGGGGTTACATGTTTGCCCGTAGAGTTATGAAAGACCTTTTTACCTATTAGGAAATAACTGATATTACTGACCAGGAAACTGAATGGGACATCCCATTTTATCGTGCTTTTAAAGGGGCGGGGGAGCAAGCTGTGCTGTAGGCATCCCTTTTCCAGCCATATCTATTACCCCAGAGCACAGGGACATTTCCCTGTCCTGAGTCCCTCAGTCTGGTGACTAGCACTGCAACACGGGGAAATGTAATGGTCAGGCTTTGGTTTACAATTGCTTTATGTGGTGGGGGGTTCCTCTTGAGCCAAACTGTTTCAACAGTTCCATGTGAGAGAGAAACACGGGCTGAGGGAGCCAGGCACCATGACGAGGAAACAGCAGCTTGAGCCAGTGTCTATTTAAGGGTAGTGGAAACTGAGCAAGTGCCGAGAACTGTTCTCAACTTGCTGGGCTCTGTCTGCTTCTGCTTGGTCAACAAGTTTCAGGCTTCCTTTGGTTTTTAAATCTGTTTAGAACTTGTTTTAGTGTTTCCTAGGTACAAACTGTTGCCAGTAACATTTCAGGTTTTGTTTTGTTTTTTTCTAAAATTGATACTGTTCCATGCTAATGTAAGGGTCAAGTTGGACATGTCGTGGGTGCTGACATTTACATAGAATTCCAGATGATAGGAACTTAAATCACTGTTCTATTTTACTCCTGGCTGGAAATTACCAAGGAGATTTCCCAAGTGTGAGGAAATTTGGAGAAAGCCTTTATATGGGAATTCTATTCAAAGGTAGCTTTTTAGTCTTCGAGGTAACTAGTAGGTAACCACAATAAAAGATGCTCTTTACAAAACAAACAAACAAAAAAACCCAAAACATAAAGAGTTCATTGATATTCTTAACGTTGTTCTTCTCACTTTTCTATCAGGCACAGTCCAGTTTCAGATGCTGATGAACTTCAGGTATGGACCAAATGGAGATAATTTGTTATTAAATAGCTGAATCGAATTCTTGGCCAAGGATGAGAACTCTTAATCTGATTGGATATGCTTCTCTGATGGGTTAAAGGATTTACCTGAGGCCAACTTCATAGGAATTAGTTACCTGCAGTCACATCCCTCCTCCCTTTAGAAAGTATGTCTTAGATATGAAGGGGGGAAAGCCTGTAATAAATAGGCAGTACTTTATTATGCCAAGAAAAGGTTATTTTTAATGGATTTTTAAGTAATTGGCATTTAATCTTTCAAAGTATCTTTCCCTATGGTGACCATTTTGAGCTTTTAGTAAGATAGGGTTTGAGTTAAAAATTCACTTTTATATGAGAACATTACTAAGTCTGAGTTGACAATGCATAGTATGTTGGGGAATTCTATTAACTTACCTGCTGCACAGCTTTTGTAAACATGGTCTAGAAACCACTGTTTATTTTCTTAATAGCGCATCTTATTTCATAATTGCCGATCTAACTATCTGTTGTGATACTTCTTTTACAGGTCTGGTGCTGGAAAGACAATCGTGGTGTTTGAAAGAAGCTTTTCAAGTAGATACAGTGTATTTGAACATATGGTGATTGAATAGAGGCTTTTGCTCTCTTTGTCCCTTTCATGGTAGTAGCAGCGGTGAATTTTGAGAAGGTGCCAAATATCTGTAAGAACATATATCTACCAGCACCACAGAGAATTTTGTAGAATTCTGTTCTATTATTTAGCCTTTCTGCCAACCAGCCCTAGCCTGAAGCTTGACATAGTAACTAGACTATTCTACAACTGTCTTAACAACACTGTCACTTGTGCCTTAATTTGCAAAGATTATTTTTAAATCCTATTCCTTTGACTGCCCTAAAGATACATTTCAAAGCATCCTTTTAAAAATACAGTTTCAGGGGTGCCTAGGTGGCTCTCTCAGTTAAGCATCCAACTTCAGCTCAGGTCATGATCTCATAGTTCGTGGGTTCGAGCCCCACGTTGGGTTCTGTGCTGACAGCTCAGAGCCTGGAGCCTGCTTCGGATTCTGTCTCTCCCTCTCTGTCTGCACCTCCCCCACTCACACTGTCTCAAAAATAAATAAATGTTTTAAAAAGTTTTTTTAATAAATAAAAATAATTTTATATGCATACAAATTTTTCCATAATACATTATTTCAGCGATTAAATTTGATCCTTTTGACAGAAAACAGATTAATGGGTTAGTAACAATCAGCAAGGGTAGGTTGCAAAGGGGCATGAGTGAGTTTTGAAGAAGTGTTTTATATCTTTTTTTAAAACATTTGTTTTTGAGAGAGAGACAGAGTGTGAGCAGAGGAGGGGCACAGAGTGAGAGAGACACAGAATCCCAAGCAGGCTCCATGCTCTGAGCTGTCAGCACAGAGCCCAATGCGGGGCTTGAACCCACAAACGTTGAGATCATGATCTCACCTGAAGTCGAACACTTAACCAACTGAGCCACCCAGGAGTCCCGGAAGTGTTTTATATCTTGATTATGGTGGCACTCGCATTTGTCAAATTTCAGGGGTGTGTTTTGCTAAATGTAAACTACACTTAAATAAATGTGATTTTTAAAACTTAACTTTTCTGGCATCTTAATGACATTTCCAGTGAAATCTATGAAAAGATGGTCTTGGGTCAGCACTTGAATGATTTAGAGAGGTGTTAAAAGTGGCAAAAACATCAAAACATTTTGGGGTGTAAGTCACATAAGTGACTTGCGCACACAATATAATACCTGAGAAAATCAAAAGGTATATGTTGGTTCGCCTGTCAAGGATATAGAATTTCTCCTTATGGACATTGCAGACAACACATTCCTTGTCTTAACAGCTGCATTTTCAGTCTCACTGAGTCTGTCATGGCACTTTGCCTTCAGTCTCTGGACTGTCCATTCTTAGTGGCCACATGGAGTGTGGAAATTGCTACCCTGTATTTGCCCTGTAACCTGCTCGGCACCATTTCAGGTTCCTGATAGCCTTGCTTTCCACACTGGCAATTTCCCATTCCAAGAAAATTTAGAATGGCCTTGACTGATAAATGACTAGCCAAGGGATTTGGGAAATGAAGTGAGGTTCTAGCTGCTAAGTTATTGGGCTTGGGTTGATCTCAAAGCTTAATGCCTAAGTCATGCGGTTTACTCCTGAAAAAAAACAGTCTGAGCTCTCCCTTTTTCTCTGTGGATGTTCAAGGACGCTTTTAAAAGGAAGGATGGGCCGGGTATTGGTTGTGAGTCATTGTTCTTTACTGTAGGTAACGAGGAGGTGTAATCTCAGAGCCTGTTGCGCCCTGCCCTGAGACCACGTGTACTTCTGACAGCTGTTGCTGTGCTGTGTTGCCTGCAGGAAGACCCAGCAATGCTCTTCAGATGCCAGGCTTGAGAACATTCCCTGCTCTGTCTCCCCCAAACCCCCTCCATGATGACAATACAGTTGCCCAATACCTTGGCTAAATGAGTCTAGTAAACCCCAAAGAAGATGGGCTGAGGAGCTGGAGCCTACCCCACAGTCCTGCAGAGTCACCTTGCCCTCCTTGGCACAGCACACACCTGCGTGTTGAGCACAGCTAAGACGGGCCGAGGCCAATAGGACCGTTCTTCCAGCCAGTTTGTGCTCAAGTGCTCTGAGAAGTGAAGCAAGTCTGGAGTTGAATGAAATGTTGTCAAAGAGGGCTTATTAACTCCAAGGGAGGAGGCTGGGCTTGAAGAGAATCTTTCCTTATGACTACAAAAGAAGATGGGATTGAAGTATAACTTTACGCCAATCGTTACGCTTTCACTGAAAATGCAGTATCTTAAGAACTCCAGTCGCTATCCTCAGATATTACTTGCCCAATATCACAGTTACTCTGTTGTTCTCGTTGGTTCAGGTAGGTAGGGCACCTTAATTTGATTTCAAGAATGGGCATATCCCATTTTTGACCTAGACACTCTATAGTGTTACTTACTACAAGTAATTTTGGGTTCTTAAAAAAACAACTGTTTGTATTTAAGTGAGTGTTCCAAACTCAAGTACTTTTGAGGTTTCCAAAACCTGAAATATTTTCACAATTCGGCAAATATTTATTGTGTTTCTCTTGTGTGTTGGTTAAGCCCTGTGATAGATGATTCCTGTTTTATGGTGCTTTCATGGTATGACTTAGCCACATCACTGTGTCAGATGAAGCCAGTTAGAATGTGCCCCCGTTAACTTCTGTTAGAAGGAAAAATTTCACTTAGTATCTGAGTCAATAGCTGAAAGAGTCAATTGTTGGGACAAGCTATGAAGAGATGATTATATCTATTTTTACCCGCCCCCCCCCCCCCCCCCCCCCCGCCCCATCACTACCACATTCCCTGAATGTTAGGGTGGTTTCTAAATAAACAGCAAACAATACAACAATTAGAAAAGGGGATAAAAGCTCAGCAGGAAGAGCAGGATTATAAAGCCAAGCCATTAGACCTCCTGCATTAGTCTCCTGCCAGCTTGGCTCTGAGCCTCCTAGGAGCTGGAGAAAAGAGCCAGTTGGCAAATTTGTTATTTGGCACTTAAATATAAATTTAAAATGGAAAAGGAGGAGGGAGTGGGGTCATTTGCATTCTAGGCTCCCTGGAACCTGGAACCTAAACCTAAAAACCTAATGCTTTTTCCCCCTCATGATCTCAAGTACCTTGAACAAAGTAGAACAGAAAAGGTGTATGCATGACTAAACAAGGATACAGAGATGCTAGAGACTGATGGATCTGAGTTGTGAGGCCAGTCGGCCAGTGACCCCAGCTCCTTGCCAAGCCAAAGGGATAACACCTCTTCGGAGAAAAGCCATGTTGAGATTGTGTAAACAAACAGCCAGATATGTATTTGAAAGGCTTATTTTTATTTTGCACTCATAAAGTTTCCCTTTCCAAAATTTACTGCGTATTCGTGAACTGAAAAGTCCTGATTTAGATATATTGTTATAAAATTGTGATTTATCCCAATCCGGGATTATGCAACCATTGACTAGAGGGCCCCCTAGTGGAGTTTATCTGTACTGTGAGGGGCTAATTTCTTGAGGTACTCCCCACCATCGCCATCTGCATTTCCAGAAGGACAGCTCCACATCAATCTGTTTCAGAGATAAAGAGACTAAATCCAGTCAAATCAGGCTGATGGATGTCACAGTGATTTGTTTCTGGGAGCAGAGCAGAATGGTGCAGTTAATGGATCGGAGCCTCATACCATTGGTTTCCCAGTTGAACAAATGCCCTGGCATGTTACCCCCACTCTTTAAGGCAGAGTAAAGCACACTGTATCATTTATAGACCTTCTGTGCTGGAGAAATATGTGGAACTTTGGGAATCATCATAGAGTCCAAACTGCAGTCTAATACAGTAGGCATTGGCCACATGTCACTACCGAGTACTTGAAACATGACTACTTCAAACTCACATGCACTGAGGTCTAAAAAACATCAGCTTTGGGAGAATTCACATTAAAAAAAGAATGTAAAATATCTCAATTTTATATTGACTATAAATGATATTTTGGATGCTGGGTTAAAGGAACTGTATTATGAAAATTATATAAGTGCTATTTGCATTATATTTCTGTTTCTTACACATGAATAAAAACATTCATGGGAACCACAGGGATAGTGGTTCCACAATCCAATAGAGAGAAGGATGTTGCCATCCTATTACAGGACCTGGCGGAAAAGCAAGAGCAAAATTACCACTTACAACACAGAACTGACAATAGGTAGGCAGCTATTCTCTCCAGGGTGCAGGAGGAGGGAGCCAGTGCACTTACAAGACTTGACATCAATTCTACCCTCAGGCTGCTAGCACTTCTGGGGATTGTAAATAAAAGGCTTCAGGATGTATTTATTAAATACTTTTGTTCTAAGACTATGGGCAAGTACTTGTGCGTTCATTAGAATCATCCAGGGACTTGGTGTGCTACAGGTCCACAAAATAAAACTTCCTTAATGAAGAATCCATATGAAGGACATATGGATTTCTAGGTCCGTATGTTTCTGATTTCTTGACCTACTTAGTTTGGGGCTTGTGTGTGTGTGTGTGTGTGTGTGTGTGCGCACGCGCTTGTATCTGTAGTAATTTTCACTTTTAATGGAAGAGTCAAGACTGGGCGGGGGAGGTGACATCATAACTATTACCAGAACTTTACATAAAGTACAGTTTTTAAAAACTACCTTAGGTTAAGCAAAATATTCCACAAAATTCTCCCCTTCCCTCATTTCACTTAGGTCTAAAAAGCAGATCTGTGTGTAAAATCCCCCTTCGTAGTTTCCTTACTGGTAACAATGACTTTTTATCATTTGTCTCAACAATAGGTGGATTCTTCCCTTCAGACATTACTCTTAAGCAGTGATTCTGCTGTCAAGCACTCAGCCCGCTTTGGATCCTCTGTCTCCCCTCTCTCTCTCTGCCCCTTCCCCGCTGGTTCTCCATCTCTATCTCAAAATAAACAAATAAGCTTAAAAAGGGGTGGGGGGGGGCACCTGGGTGGCTCAGTCAGTTATCCGACTTTAGCTCGGGTCATGATCTCACAGTTTGTGAGTTCGAGCCCCACATCAGGCATTGTGCTGACAGCTCAGAGCCTGGACCCCGCTTGGGATTCTGTGTCTCCCTCTTTTTCTGCCCCTCCCCCACTCACACTCTGCCTCTCTCTCAAAAATAAATAAACATTAAAAAAATTAAAAAAAAAAAAGGAGTGATTCTTTAGAGGAGATGGGATGGGGAAAGACATTTTCCTCCTCCTTTGTATTGGGATGGAGACCTTTGTATTGTCTGAAGACACTTTTGACTCTCACAATTGTGTGGGTGAGGGGTGCTCCTGAGATCTTGTGAGCAGAGGCCAGAGATGCTGCAAAATATCCTATAATGTGCAGGACAGACCCCAAAGGACTGTCTGCACCAGAATGTCAATAATACAGAGGCCAAGAAACCCTGTCTTAGAAAATGTCATTCCCGGGGTGGCTCAGTCAGTTGAGCATCTGACTCTTGATTTCAGCTCAGGTCATGATCTCAGAGTTGGTGAGTTCAAGCCACATATCAGGCTCTGCGCTGACAGTGTGGAGCCTGCTTGGGATTCTCTTCCCCTTCTCTCACTGTGCCCCTCCCCTGCTCCCGTCCCCCTCCCCCCCATCTCTCAAAATAAACTTTAAAAAAAAGAAAAGAACATGTCATTCCCAACAATACCGGCCCGCTCAGGTGCTACTGAGTGTGCTACAGGCCAGACCCCACACGCACAAAGCTTCTCAGACAGACATACAGGCCTGTAGAGGCTTATTTGCCAGCTTCCTTGTTTTCACTTCTAGGTGAACTTGTATGTTACAACACTTACAAAACAGCAATTCAGTGTTATTTTAAGCATATATATATATATATATTTTTTTTTTCTTTTTCTTTTTAAAAGAAAAAGAAAAGAGGCCTCCTGGTTGCCCCTGCCCTGATTCCTGGACTTAGCTCTGAACTCAAGAATTATTTGGATTGAATATGCTTGTGTCCTTCAGTACCTGCCTTTGCAAAGCCCTGGCCAGACCTTCTGTCCTCCTGCACTGCCCTTGCCATCCTGCTGTGGCCACCACCTGCTGTGCCCAGCCCCCCAGCCTCAGGGATACACTGACCACCCAGCATGGCCTCTCAGTCTCTGGGGGTGTGGACCGCCAAAGGCCTTGCCCTGCCCTAGACTCTGACCTAGAACTTACCAGTCAAATCCCCAGCCCCAGCCCTTAGCAAGCAGTGCTTACAGAGGTAGAAAGCATTTGTAAAATGCCCCGGTGGTACAATGGGAAGCACCCACAGAAGTGAGAGCTAATTATGCACTGACAGAATTATTTCTACAGTGAAGGCATAAAGAGTTACAGTTCCTAGATTTTAAAAAGCAAAGTGACTTTTGGGCAATGTGCCCAGTCTTGTTGTAGCCAGAGTTCTGTAACTTAGTTTCCATCAGAATGGAAACAAGTATTTACTGAACAAATGCCTCGGATGAACCTGGCCTGGGGATACCCAGTCGAATGCCAAGGCAGGCCACAGGCCACCCGTCCTGGTGAGAGAACCAGTCACCACAGAGACCTGACCGTGCTGACCATGCCAACCCACACACAAGAAAGGTATACTTTTGGGCACTGGTGCTTTTCACGTGTGCAGTTTCAACAGCACACGACCCCAAGGTCATTTGTGATTCTGCTAGGAATGAATGTCAAGGGCACCTGTGGGCAGTGAGTGTGCAGGAACCACACAGCACCCATTTCACTCAACATCGTGGTTCCGTCTCGTGGCCCAGCCCACACCCACCCTTACACAGCAATGCTTGTGAAAGCACCAGAATTACAGCCAAAACAGAGTAATGATGACGACTGAAGATGAGACCTCATATTCATTCTAATAAGTAGCTCCTATGCTTGTCACCTCCCTGACAGGTAGGCACTGTCATTACCACCCTGTCTGATGGAGAAGGAAATGGTGACACAGGGAACGTAGGTGACTTCCAACATCATCAGGCAGGCTGGCTTCAAGTCCTGAGCTGTCTCCTTCATGAGTGTCAAGAGTGTTCTGTGTCTCTGGAATCCTCATCAAGGATTAGCAAAAAAGAACTGCTATTGTGAGCGTGCCTGGGTGGCTCTGTTGGTTGGGTATCTGACTTCAGATCAAGTCACGATCTCACAGTTCGTGAGTTGAAGCTCCGCAATGGCCTCTTTGCTGACAGCTCAGAGCCTGGAGTCTGCTTCAGATTCTGTGTGTGTGTGTGTGTCTCTCTCTCTCTCTGCTCCTCCCCCACTCACACTCTGTCTCTCTCTCTCGAAAATAAACATTAAAGAATTAAAAAAAAAAAAAAGAACCACTATTGCAGTAGAGAAAAGCCGGAAGCTTCTGTCATGCTGCCTCTCTAGATTACAGGCATTTCTGATTATATTTCACATTCTCCAAAAGTGATCATTTCCTTTGATTCAGGAAGAGTCAAGTGAACTTCACTCCACCCCCCCCCCCCTTCGAACTAGTTTATTTTCACAATGTGAATTGCCTAAATCTTAAATGGCCAATCTGCTTTCAGTAGTTCATGCAATTAAAGGCTAAAAGTGCAAGCCAAATGCCCTACTAAAAAAAAATAATCTACTTGTCAGGTACTTCACTTAAAATATCTTTTTAAAAATTTTTTTTAATGTTTATTTTTGAGACAGAGAGAGACAGTGTGAGGAGGGGAGGGGCAGAGAGAGAGGGAGACACAGAATCTGAAGCAGGCTCCAGGCTCTGAGCTATCAGCACAGAGCCTAACATGGGCTTGAACCCACGAACCGTGAGATCATGACCTGAGCCAAAGTCAGACAGTTAACTTGACTGAGCTGCTCAGGCACCGTCCCCCTTAAAATATTTTAGAGGTTAGGTAAACTCCAGATGAATGAACAGGTTTCTAATCAGTCATTTAGAATTAGGAACACAATTTCTTTCTCACACACATATTTTACATCAGAGGAATGAGGTTCCCAGGCTAGCCCATGGTTCTATAATCTCTTGAATCTGATCTACAAAAACCTCATTTCCCCTCTCCCAGTGTTCCAAAGCTTCTGTGGACCAAGGATTTCTGGGTCACGCTGGCAAAAATAATGCAAATATCCCGCAGCCCCATGCTCTCACTCCACTGTGGCTCCAGAGGTGAGAAGGTAAAGCTCTGAGTCCCTAGAGGTCAGGGACCTTACCCAAACCTAGGACCTAGAGTTAGCAGATGAGGTTTGTTGAATGAATGAAGAAGGTAGATTTGGTTTTCGATCCACACCTTCCACCACCCACTACCACACGTTCCACTCCTTGCATTTCTGACCTGCTTGAGGAATCCACTGTTTCTGGGCTGCAACCTCAGGGAGGGGCTTTGAAGGTGATGACTCTGGATTTGGGGGATAGAACAAGGCTTGGGTGGAAACAGGGATCCCATGTCTAAGAGCAAGGCCCAGATTCTGCCCAGGCTGGGAATCTGCAGGTCTAATCGCTGGGTCTAAACACCTTATGCTGTTAAGCTGTTTCCATTGCCATCACTGCTGATCCCAACATGTCACTGATGGAGTCACCATGCATCAACTGATCAAACTTTAATAAAAATTTAGGGGCGCCTGGGAGGCTTAGTCGGTTGAGTGTCCAACTTTGGCTCAGGTCACGATCTCGCAGTTCGTGAGTTAGAGCCCCACATCGGGCTCTGTGCTGACAACTCAGACCCTGGACCCTGCTTTGGATTCTGTGTCTCCCTCTCTGCCTCTTCCCCGCTCATGGTCTGTCTCTCTCTGTCTCTCAAAAATGAATAAACATTAAAAAAATTTTTTTTTAATCTAAACACCCTTACCAAATTAGGTAAGTTCTCACTGCCACATATGAACGGCATGTGGTTGGTGGCAAAGTTCCAAGACCAGCTTCTTAGAGCAGGCAAGCTTGTAGAGCCTCAAAGTTAGGCACCTTGTCCTGGGAAAGGATTCCCCTCCACTCCCCTAGGCAGCTAAGGAAGGTTTGAACTCCACCAAGCTGCCCTCTTTCCTGTCCCTCCACCCCAGCTCCATGGAGAAGGATCCAGATCAAAATCCTCCTTTCATGTAGATGCCATCTGTAGCATTTATGTGCTTGACAGCTAGGAAATAGCTACTTTCACTTCCCCAAATTTCCATGTCTTCACATTTCAAAAAGCCTTTGTACAACTGTACAACTGCCTGTCTGGTCTAGAGCACTCTTTCTTCTCCATGTCACCTGTCCAGCTTGTTCTTCAGGGATCTCTCAATTGTGCCTCCCTCTAGGAAGGCTTCTCTAACTCCAAAGACCAGGTTTGGTGTCCCTCCCATATGCCCTCAATCTTCTGCCCTCCCCCCAACATAGCTCCGATCACTTCATATTGTTGACTGTAGTTAACTATTTACTCAATGGCCTCCCATCCAGAGTGTATGCTCCGTGGGGCTAAGACTTTGTCTGATGAAACCACGCTAGTATCCCCAGTGTCTAGGACAGCTCTTTCCATGTAACATGTTCTAGGTGAATGAATGATAAAGACTTACAGTGCACAGTGGTGAAACCATCAAATGCCTCTAAGATTCCTCAACATCATCACAGTCTGCAGAATCCCATGTCACACATGACCCATACTCACCGATTCTTGCCAGGATCATACCCTAGAGTAACGACATGGTGGAGATGTAAGACTCGGTGCTCCAGGTCCTGCCTGCCTTCAAAAAGAAATGTGCTTTGGTTCAATGGATGGAGGAGCAGTCCAGAAGGATAGGCTGGTTCATGTTTCTTCCAAAGAAATAAACACGTACCTCATCCTCTTTTAGCAACTCGTGGTTGGAAGAAGAATTCTGGCTTAGGGAAAGTGAGAAAACAGTCAGATCTAAAGGACTTCCAGTAGCAAAGACAAAGAAGACGCAGTGTCAGACAGCCTACCTGGGACCAGCTGGATGTGATTCCTGTGCTGATCAAGCCATAGTGCCCCTAAACCTGCTGAAGAGCATTGTGCCCGGCAGGCCGGATAAAGCTGAAGGGGCCCTGAGGATGCTAAGCAGGGAGTCTCCAATTCCTTGGGTGTAGACATAGCCGGTGGTGATGCAGTTGGATCCCAGCACCGTCATGTGGAGGAAGTCCAAGCCCAAGCCAGCCAAGAAGACAGTCCGCCTGCAGTATGCGTCCCGTCCCTCCTGGCACATGCACAGCAGCCTTCGTGCATTTTGGAGGCAGAGAGGAAAGCTGGTAGTTGAGGCCTGTTGTCCTGCAGGGGTAGACTCGTGGACCGTCAGTGTTCCCAAAGTTTTGGGCTTGTTGATGAATCCATCAGTGATTTCCCAAGAGTCTTTTTTACCCAAAATAAAATCCAATAAGCTTTACATTGGTGCCCTGCCCAAATGCCCTCGGCCCGTCCCCAACCACATCCTCTTCCTTGTTGGGCACTTCCTATGTGCAACAATGGCTTCCTATCCCAAGCACTCATGTCTTTCTAATGGAGAGTCTCTCTCCAGCCTCAGGAACACAAGGGCAGGCTGTAGGTGCCCAGACATCATACCTCTGGGAACAACTCTCCACTAATAAATGACACCACTTGGAGAAACACACCAGTTTCCCTGGCCCTTGGTGGGACAATCCTGAGGTAAATCCTACACAGTGTGTCCCAGGACCCAAACAAGACTGAGCCCCAGTGGCAGTAACCTGTCCATCAACACATTCTTTATCAGCTCTCTTCCCTTCCCTGTCTCATTTCCCATCCCCCCTCCATGCTTCCTAGGGTCACCTTCCAAATAGATTACTTTCCACCCCGAGTTCCTCCTCTCAATAATTGCTTTTGAAAGAACCCAAATCAAGACACACAGTGAAGTCAGGAAGGTGGCCACTGACAGGAGAGAAATTATAGCAAAGCATGAAAAACACATTTTCACATGCTTGAAACATGGTAATAAACTCTTAAAAACAGCGATGGATATTTTCTTTGGTTATTTTTCTGAAGAAACAAATACTTAGAAAAAGCGAATGATAATAGCTTTCAGTCTTCCAGGATGGAACAGGCAATGACTATAAGCAGATTGAAAAGACATTATCCTGAGAGGTGTTTAGCACAAATTAAGACAAACTCTGAAAAAAAAAAAAAAGAAAGAAAGAAAGAAAAGAAAAGAAAAGAAAAGAAAAGAAAAGAAAAGAAAAGAAAAGAAAAGAAAAGAAAAGAAACACAACAGAAGTCAAATAGGTCTGTGAAGGAAGGAGAGAGGGTCAGGACAATCCATTCTAGCCCAAGAACTATGAGGAGGGGGAAGCTCTTGGTTATAGAAAATAAATTATTGCCAGAGCAGCTTTGAAAAAAAAAACAATAATAATAATAACAATGATGAAAAATAGCTATCAACTTGTTTTACTAGATGCTAGGGAGCAAAACGGGGCTTTGCATAGGCAATCTTTCTGTCACAGCATTCCTGCAATCAGTTCTGCTATTGTTATCCTTACTGTACAGATAGTGAGACAGGGAGTCTGAGTAGAATGACTCTGCATGGTTCCACAGCTAAAAGTGACAGACGGAAAGATACTGTACTATTTATCTATTTGTGTATATCTATCTACCTCTATAAATACATATATTTTATTCAGGCAGTGAGATCTGGTGGGCTTCAACTGCAAAACAACTTGAGAGAAAAGGTGCAGAAAAAAAAAGCGCAGAAAAAGAAACTGATGTCAGAAGTAAGGCCTGGTGTTATGACAGGCAAATGGGTAATACTGTCAGCAGGCAGGAGAGTTCTTATCTTGAGGTCATATTTATTGGCAGGTCTCCTTCCTCCCATCCTCACCCTAATGTTAGGGAATCTCTGATTGAAAAAACACTGCTGATAGCAGAGATGGTTCATTCATTATATTCTTTTGACCCAAAGACCAGTCCATACTCACTGAGATGGTTGTCTTTCAAACTTAGCATCTTTAAGTAAGATTATGAGTGAGAAGGGGAGAAGTAATTTGCCCCCAGGACCATGAAATAGGTTGTGCAGGTTGAATACCCCACAGTCCCATGGGAGTGCTACTCACATTGGAGTCTCTCTAAAAACAGCTCCTGGAATTGGGCAGTGTAAAACCTGTGTAACTGCACCTGACAGCCCCACCTGCCCCACCAATGAAATCAGCCATATGAACTATATGACCAAAGGCACAGTTGGAACCTTCTCATTTTTTCACTGTTTCTAGACACATTTGCAGACAGAATGTGGAGATTATAATCAGACATAAGCTCTGGAAAGAAGAAATGAAACACTGACATAAAGGAGAAAAAAAGAACGAGAGCTGTCTCTGAGTTTATATTACCTTGAATATTCACAGCCTCCTGTTGCCTTTTTTGGAAGCGCCCCTCTGCTTGTCGCTGGGTTTTTACAAGCAAATGGGGAACTAGTTGATAAATCCTGGACCGAAATAGAAACTCCACAAGAAGTGAAAGCAGGTTCCATCCAAGAATGAAACCTCAATTGATCACATGAGATGCCCATGTCATCACCTGGCCCACGGACAGGAGAACAAATATACTGATGATCTGGTCCAGCCACCGGACCACTGCATTCATCCCTGTAAGTGAGTGGAAAGGAACATTGCGACTCAGTGGCAGAGTCCTTCCTCCTGGTGAATGTAACGTCGTGCATTTGCTAGATATGTCAGCCTTGCCCTGGGTGAACTGCAGTCAAAACAGAAAAGATCCCTTTCAGTCTAACAATGAATTCGCCATAGGATTTTCTTTTCTTTTTTTTTTTTTTTAATCATAGGATTTTCAACCTGAAAAAAAAAAAAAACCTTCAAGATCAGTCCTATTGAATTTGAACAGTTAATAGATGAATAAGCTGAGGACAAGGTTACTCAGAGCTAATTATTCCAACTCCTGTCTCCTGTCTTCTCTTTTCTATCACATCCTGCCATCTTAACCCCAACAATATTAACTAGTCGTAATGTTATTACGACAACATGCTAACGAGGAGAGGAGGATGAAGGACAGAATGACCAAAGCTTCTCAGTGCCAGGTGCCTAGTTCTAAGCCTTCTCCAGACATCTGGCTCGCGTAACCTTCACAACAACCCTAAGAGGTCGACAATAGCTGCCGTCCACAAATTAGGAAGTATGGCCGCAAAGACGTGAGCTTATTTGCTCAGGGTCACAGAGAAGGTGAGTGGGGGAGCTGAGAGTCAAACCCAGGCAGTCTGACTCCAAAACTTACTCTCTTAACTATTCCACCACCACTGAAGAACATATTCGCGGGATTGCTTAAAAAATCATAGTGAACCTCGAGCCGCAATCTGCGTTTTACTTTAGATTTCTTTGAAATTAATTAACAGAGGCTAGGAAGATTTTCTCTTCCCCAGAGACAGAGGGCAATTTCAACACCATGTCACCTGGCTTTTACCCACATAGCCATTGTGTTTTGGGTGGTGTTATTGAAGCCGCAGTACATCCATGAAGACATGATTTAAGGGGCTTCTACTCTTTGTGAGGAGTGTATTTTAATAGACTTCTCCATGAGAGCTTCCTTTATCTTGGCTACCATACTCCAAACGTTTTTTAGCAGAGCGTACCAATCACACAAATAGAGGGTTGGACAAGATCTCCAGCTTTAAGTTGGCAATTTGAATATATCACAATGTGAATGATCCAAGTTTTATAAACGGAAGAAAAAACAAAGATGATGCCAGATTCTTCCATTTAGCTCCATTGTTGAAAAAAATTCTACCTCTCACTGTCAGTGATAAGTGATAATCAACAGTCAGATTTGGGGATGAATTTTTCTGGGGGCGGGAGTAGAAGCTTATCACTGGCCAGAATTAAGAAAAATTTTAATTCACTTATTTTCCATGTCTAAAATTGCCATGGAACTTCTGTTATGTATTCTGAGGGGCTTCTCTCCTTCCTGAAAGTACAGTTTATATATCTTTTTGGTAATAACAATGTTATCCATTTCTTCCTGTGCACAGATATACTACTAAGTGCCTTACAAATCCTTTATCTCACAGAATTCTTCTCCAAACCGAGCAGGCAGGGGATGTGGGCATCAGGTCTATTTCTCCCATTCTACACATGAGGAAAGTAGAGTCTGGAGAAGCTAAGTAAATGCAGCTGGTAAGAGCCATAGTTGGTTTTACCTGGACTCAAATCTAGGTCTGTTTGTCTCTAGATACATTTCTGTTAAGGGCTACTTACTGCCCCTCTCAGAGCCCTAACTGACTCCTCAATTCTGTTCACTAAGCCAGGTCTATTTCTCAACTGATTAGAGGACCGCTATGCCCAGGGTGACCCAGCTCACCAGCCAGGTGGCCTCTGTTGTCACCTGTGAGGCTCACAATCCAGGCCCTCTGAATGGTGATGGTCAGTGCTGTCCTGGCCAGGTGTGCCAAGGCCACCATGGGTATCACAGCCGCATAGCAGGCCACCTACAGAAGGGTGGTAAAGGGAGTTTGGAATCAGCCCATTGTGATACACTCCACAGTTATTTATCTGACAGCTCAAGAACATCTACAATGAACATAAAGATCTTTGGGAGGGGGGCGCCTGGGTGGCTCCGTCGGTTAAGCGTCCGACTTCGGCTCAGGTCATGATCTTGCCGTCCGTGAGTTCGAGCCCTGCGTCGGGCTCTGTGCTGACAGCTCAGAGCCTGGAGCCTGTTTCGGATTCTGTATCTCCCTCTCTCTGACCCTCCCCTGTTCATGCTCTGTCTCTCCCTGTCTCAAAAATAAATAAAAAACGTTAAAAATTAAAAAAAAAAAAGATCTTTGGGAGAAAGGAGTTGAATGTAGGTTTGAAGCCAAGTGTTATGTGTTGTTTCTACTCATTTTCTTCTTCCCATCTCCATTAGCACCAGATCTGATGCTAATTTGTACCCTGCAGACACAGACTCTGCTGTTCTATTGCCTTCATGTTTGTGTGATTTAGGCTCTGACTCACAAATTAGGGGTAAGGAGAACACTGACTAAAGATTAACCAGATCCAAAACCAGTCAGCGGGGCCATACAGAGACGACTCACTGAAGGGTATTCAGGGCTCATCTCTGACACTCACTCTTACTGCACAGCATGCACAGTGAGCTGGCCAGGCCAGACTTGCTCCTTCTCCCTTCTGTAGGAGAGCACAAACATCAGGATGACACAGCAGGCCATGAAAGAGGCATTCTGAGTGAAGAGCAAGGTGTGAGCAACTTGGTTTTAAGAGACAGGTGAGGGCTACCTCATCATTTAATGCAGAGTAACTACATTTGGCCAAATCTCTGGGCCAACCAGAGTTATTGTTTTCATCAGTAATCAAGGGTTTGAGTAGGAGGCAAAGAGAAGGCTGATATGCTCACTAAAGGCAAAGCCTTTGCAACCAAAGGCAAACAAAACAAAACAAAAAACAAAACAAAACAAAAACTGAGCTTTATAAGTAAACGAAAACACACTTTGAGAGTAGGTGTGAAAGATACTTTTTACCCATAGACACTGCCTTTAATAAAAAAAATAATAACACAAGTATATTATACCTAGGTAGTACCAGAGTGTTAAAAAGAAAGCTTGTTTTCCAGGAGTTTGATATTAAAAATCTGTGATGGGCAAGAATCTAAGAACTACAATAAAATATTTTAAACATAATATCAGAGACTATACAAACATGTATAACTCTTTTTCTAGTTTTTAAAAGTTATGCTCTCTTTCTCTTAAGTTGATATCTGTATTTTATTTCACTAAATAAACCAAAAAAGCTAGTGAGATCATAACTTACCTCATCATTATACATCATAGTTGAAAGTATTACCTTTGTTTCTTGGTTTCCTGTTGATCTAATCACCAATTAAGACCCCAAATATTAATAGAGAGCTAGCCACCACTAAGTCAAACAATACTATTAGAAGAAGATTATGTCCATATAATTCTATCAGGAACACAGAAATGGCAAAGTGCCACATTTGGTCTCCTTGCAAGGCAATGAAGCAAATCATGTCTTAATTATTGAACCTAAAAGATGGAACAAACTTAAAATCCAGAAAGATGCATTTCTGCTAAAGGACATGTAACATGCAGGATGTAAAATCAGAATATCAAAATTATACTTTTATGCAGTATAGCTATAATGTACTTTTAAAATGCAATGTAGTTATACCCTAAAAAGCTGGACAGATTATTTTTAAAACCTTAAAAAGAGGCAAGAACCCCATGAGAAAATATCAGATAAACTCTTCTGAGAAGATGAGAGCCCGAAGAAGGAAGCCCAGGTCACCCTAAGGTATCTGCTGATTCAAAAGAATGCTATAAAATGCAAGTGCAGTTTGGGTGATATCAGAAAGTCAGGTTATAGAAACCCATGCCCACCAAAGATGAGACAAAGACAAAATAGTTTCTGCTTTAAACTGAGATCCCATATAACTCTACCCTAAAGGTAAGAAAGGGTAAACTACAAGAAAACCAGCTCATTCCTGGACTTGTGGTGCAGGCCTTACCTTATCTGGATGGTCCAGGAAATCACAAGCCTTGAACTTGGGTTAAACTGGCCCAAATGGTAGTCCCCACCATGTATCTGGTAAAAGCCAATTAAAATACTCTCTTTAAAGCCTATCACCTTAGGCTTCAAAATACTCCTACGATAATTTTTAAATACAATGCCCAGTGCATAATCAAATATAACCAGTCATACAAGGAAATGAAGCACCATGAGCAAGATCTACACAAATAGAATAGACAGACCATAGAAACAGACCTATTGAGACTTCAGACATTTAACTTATCAGACATAGGCTGTAAAAAAATAATGATTATTATATTTAAAGAAATAAATGCCAGGTCTGAAAATCTGAACAGGGAATTGGAAACTATAAAAAGTGACATAGCCAGTTTGAAAAAGAACTCCATAGAAATTCTAGAACCAGAAAAATGTAACAATAGAGATTAAAAATGCAATTGATAGGTTCTATATAGCACATTATAACTAAAGAAAAATCAGTTGACTATAGATATCTGTGAAGAGAAATCCACAATACAACACAGAAAGACAAATTGAGGGAAAAAGTGGTAAAAACAGGGGACTCCTGGGTGGCTCAGTTGGTCAAGGATCCAAGTCTTGATTTTGGATCAGGTCACAATCTCACAGTAGTGGGATCGAGCCAGGTGTCAGGCTCTGCACTGACAGCATGGAACCTGCTGGGAATTCATTCATTCTGTCTCTCTCTCTCCCTCTCTCTGCCCCTCCCCTGCTCACATGCACATGCATGCGTGTGCTCTATCTCAAAATAAACACTTTTTTAATGGTAAGAACAGAAGATGAAAAAGAAGAGAAAGCCATAATGAGCCAGACAAATAGAAAACACAAAACATCATGGCTTATTTAACCTAAATATAAAATTAGTTATCATTAAATATAAATGAATCAAATATTCCAGTTAAAGGATAAAGATTAAAAGGGTGTTTGGGTGGCTCAGTTGGTTAAGTGTCCAACTTCAGCTCAGATCATGAGTTTGTGAGTTCGAGCTCCCTGTTAGGCTCTGTGCTGATGGCTCAGAGCCTGGTGCCTGCTTTGGATTCTGTGTCTCCCTCTCTCTCTGACCCTCCCCTGCTCACATAATGCAGTACAGCTATAATATTTTTAAAATGCAACGTAGTTATACCTTAAAAGCTGGACAGAATATACTTTAAAACCTTAAAAAGAGTTTTGTCTCTCTCAAAAAAAATAAAAAATAAACATTAAAAAATTGTTTTAAAGGGATGGATAAGGATATACTATGCCAACACTGACCAAAAAGAATTCCTGTCACTAAACTACTATCAGACAAAATAGAGTTTAAAGAAAAACAAAAGAGCATTACTTAAAGTAAAACAGGATCTATTTCATAAGGACAAAGGGTCAATCCATGAGATAGATCAATCGATACATAGATAGTGTGTGTGTACATGTATTCTACCTAAAGATTACATAAAAGACACTGTACCCATCAATATCAAAATACACATACTTTTTTAAGCACATGAAACATTTGTAGGAACTGGCCAGTTAAAGGATCATATGGCAAATCTTACTTTCAAAGTATTGAACCCCACAGAGGATATTCTCTGACCTCAAGGCAATTAAGCTAAAAGTCAATAAGAAAAAAATCAGAAATTCCTCATATGTTTGTAAATTTTAAAATATGTTTATAAATAATCTGCTGGTCAAACCAGCAATCACAAAAGACATTATGAAATATTTTTAAACAAAGCATACCATAATTTGTTAGATGCAGCTGAAATACTGCTTAAAGAGAAATTTATACTTTAAATACAGATATTAGAAAAGAAAGGCTGAGTTTAATGAGCTAAGTTATCTATATTAAGAAGTTAGGAAAGGAACAGCAAATTAAACCCAAAGAAAATAGATGAAAAGTAATACTAAAGGTAAGAACAGTAATTAATGAGCTAGAAAAATGAAAATACAGTCAAAAGGCTTCATAAAGCCAAAATTTGGCTGTTTGGAGAAATAACTTGTGGCTTATTATACAGTGAAATACCAAACAGCAATGAAAGTCACCAACCCCAGGGCTAACTGAACAACATGGTTATTACAAAAATAATGCTGAACTGAAGACACAATAGAGTATATATGGTAGGATTGCATTTCTCCAACACTCAAATTCAATTTGAACTAAACTCAACCATATCATTTAGGGATGCCTACACCAGTGGTAGAACCACACAGAAAAGCAAGGAAAAGTGAGGCTCCTGGCTCCCTCTCATTGGGGAGGAGGGAGTGTGATTGGGAAGAGCTCCCTGAGGGACTTCTTAGGTGCTGGCTACTTCTTATGGTTTTCTCTTCTTTATATGAGGGGGTGGTTTCATGGATTTGCTTTATAATTATTTATTATAAGCATTCCTCATACATATGTGTTTTATGCACTTTCCTCTCTATGTACTATAGCTGGTAATTCAAAACACTTTTTAACAAAATCTACAGGGATTTTATATCAGATATTTTGAGACATTCTAATTGTCTATTACAGTTCTCTTAACCATTCAAAACACATCAGTTTCAATTTGAGTGATCTTACTCATATCGATAAGGCACAGCTTACATAAATCAAAAATCTTAGACTCAAGAGGTAGATCAAAGTTGCTCCTAAAACACATGTATCCAAGTGATAAATGTTATTAAGTAGTAAAATATATGTGTATATATTTCTTTAAAGAAAATATGGCAGTTAACTCAGAGCGAGTAAAATCCTGCTTGATGTGAATTTGCTAACTAAAAATACAGGCAACAGAGAAGCACATGGTTTTATTAAACACGTTAGGGGATTCTCAGGGCTTCTCTCTTGTTTTTGTTTCGTTTTGTTTTTAATTATTTTATTTTTCATTATGATAAGTGCATACTTTAATCCCCATCCCTTACCCCTCTCCCCCATCCCTCCACCTTCCTCCCCTCTGGGAACCATCAGTATGCTTTTTATAGTTTACAGTCTGTTTCTTTTTTTTTATTATTATTCAAGTTAGTTAACATACAGTGTAGTCTTGGCTTCAGGAGTAGAACCCTGTGATTTATCTGTTACATATGACACCTAGTGCTCATCTGAAAAGCGTCCTCCTTAATGCCCATCACCCATTTAACCCATCTCCCCACCCACCTCTCCTCCAGCAACCTCAGTTTGTTCACTGTATTTAAGAGTCTCTTACAGTTTGCCTCCCTCTCTGTTTTTCTTTGATTCAAAGCAGTCTTCATTCCCCTGAGTGACCACTAGGGAAATTTCCAACCATATCCCGTTTCTCTAGTCCAGCGATAGAGGCAGAGAAAGGAGCAAGGGGTTACACTGCAATCCATGCTTTAAAGGAAGTAACCTGGAGTGTAATGGAGTAATGTGGAAACAACAGCAACTCAAGCTGGGAAGCCAGAACAGCAGCATACAGTGGATGTCACCCTTGAGCAAAATCTGAGTACCAAGAGGAAGTTGAACTCGTAAGGAGGTTCGAGGGTGGAGATAGCTTTCTAAGTTGGGAGAATCATGGGCACAAAAGCCAGGAGGAAAGAGAAAGCATGGCTGCAAATAAGAAAATGCAGAGGTTGCAAAGTGCAAAAGTTAGAGTGGGAAGTAGGGAGGATGAAGCAAGTCCAAAGGGAGGTTCCCTCTTTCCCAGAAGGAACAGGGAGGGGAGGTGGGTCATCAGCTGTGCCCCTCTGTGGATTCCCAGCAGCAGGGACCCTATCCCTGCAGAGCTGTGAGCCAGAGCCTGCCTCAGCTGTTAACACAGGAATCCTCTCCTCTTCTTTCCTGACCACCCTTCCTCATTCTTGCCTTTTTGACATTCTCACCAAATTGGCACCTCATCCCCATCTATGGCAGCCACTGACAGCCCAGGCTTCCTGGTCTCTTCCTGCAACCCCCAGTGTGTCTTCTTTGTTTTAGCAGCTCTGTTGAAAGCGCTGTTCATCTGCTCCCACCACTCTCTCCCTGCTTGCATTGCTATATTTTCTTTCTTTCTTTCTTTCTTTTTAATTTTTTTTTAACATTTATTTATTTTTGAGACAGAGAGAGAGCATGAACGGGGGAGGGTCAGAGAGAGGGAGACACAGAATCTGAAACAGGCTCCAGATTCTGAGCTGTCAGCACAGAGCCCGACGCGGGGCTCGAACTCACGGACCACGAGATCATGACCTGAGCCAAAGTCGGCCGCTTAACCGACTGAGCCACCCAAGCGCCCCTCTTTCTTTCTTCTTTAATGTTTATTTTTGAGAGAGAGACAGACAGAGCCAGCGGGGAAGGAGCAGAGAGACAGGGGGACACAGAATCTGAAGCAGACTTCAGGCTCTTAACTGTCAGCACAGAGCCCAATGTGGAACTTGAACTCTGAATGGTGAGATCATGACCTGAGGTGAAGTCCGAAGCTTAACTGAGCCACTCAGGTGCCCCGCGTTGCATTATTTTCTATAGATGCTAACATGAGTTCAGATCCATCTTTGCCACCCTCCCCCAGAATATCCCTGGTATAGCAGCAGGGATTCCATGTCTAATCCTGCCTGCCTGCTTGCCTACCCACCCTCTTTTATGTATTCATGCATTCAAAATTTAATGAGCACCTACTATCTTTCAGGTGTTTTGCCAGGCACTGGGGATAAAGTGGTCAGAAGTTAGACGAGTTCTTAACTCTTCTGTTATTTAGGGCTAACAGACTTTAGACAATGAGTTATAACCCACTATGATGAGTTTCATGTGAGATGGGGCTGGGTGCTATACAGTCACCCCATAAGCCAATCTTGGAGGAATTACGGAAGGTCACTTAAGAGGTCCTCTGGAACCCAACGGCAGCATAAGGCACTGAAGAAGGACGTTAAAGTTGAACACACCATCTCCTGACACAGAATCCTACCCAGCAACCCACCCTAAAGCTGGAAGACTACTACCTTTGTCCTTCGCATCTTAGAGACCACTAGCCCTGTGGCCTGTTCCCAGGCCAGCCCCACTGGCCCCTAGCTGGTAGCAAGAACTTCTTAGGAGCTGACCTCTCACATTAAGAATTCTCTGGAATGTTTCCAGGTCTCCCATTTGGCCCATTCGGGAGACAGCATCTGGGCAGTGGTAGATTACCTCTGCCTGGCTGATCTCACTTCGAATTCAAATCACTAACCATAAGTGGTCCTCCAGCTGCCCCGACCTCATATGGCATTTCTCTTGTGCATTTACTTTCCCACTCTCCTGACTTCTCCTTTTTCCTGAAATCTTTCGCACCCTTACTATGCTGGTGACCTTGTTTCCTATGCCACTAGATACAAAAGCAGGGGCTCCTGGGTGGCTCAGTCGGTTAAGCGTCTGGCTTCAGCTCAGGTCATGATCTAGCAGTTTGTGGGTTTGAGCCCTGTGTTGGGCTCTGTGCTGACGGCTTGGAGCCAGGAGCCTGCTTTGGATTCTGTCTCCTTCTCAATTTGCCCCTCCTCCACTCATGCTCGCTTGCTCTCTCTTTCTCTCTCTCTCTCTCTCTCTCAAAAATGAATAAACATCTTTTAAAAAAATACAAAAGCAATGGAAGAGGACTTCCTTATTCCCATCACCACACCTGCCCACACCTGTGATCTACCTTCCTTCCTGTTCCTATGGGCTCCTGTCTGCTCCCAGAAAAGTCAACTCCTCACCACACCTCTCTACCCTCTCCAGGACATCTACCCCCTTTTTAAAAAGTGATGTCTCCTTATTATATTAAGGTTAAATTAAAAGGAAATATTTCATATAAAAGATAGGGGAAAATCACTTGAAATATTTATCCTAAGGGTTAAATCTAAGTTTGGAAGTAGAGGAGTCACATGGTTTCCATCAGGGACGGGACAGCTCCAAGGGGCCACTGAAGGGAGACAGACACGTCATAGGCTACAGGTGCAGATCCAATAGGACACTTGAGTCAGGAAGCCTGGTAGGCCCTGCAGCAGAACCTCCATGTAGTGGTCAATGTCACAGTAACACGCCAGAGGTTACCCAGAAACAGGGGAGAGCCAGCTATGGTATACTTGAGCACAATGCCAGCCATTAGTATCATATGTTAAATTATCAAACAAGCCATTATAGTGGTGAGGGACTCCTGGACACTAAAAGACCTTCTGAGCCCAGGCCATACAATTCTGTGCCTTCCAAGGACACATGGCAATTGATCCCAGTCATGGCTAGGTGGCTATCGTTGGTCTGGGAATTCATTCCCACACATCTACCGTGAGTGTGCCCATCCCTTCTAAAAAGAGAGCTTACTTTTGTACGAAGGGATGGGGGAGGGGACAGGAGGGAACTCTAGTTAGGACTATTACTTGCTATGGTCAATAAATAGGCTTCCAATTAAAGAGTCCAGAGGTCAAGAGTATCCTATCATATCGGTCTCATGCAGGTTGAGGAGAAAGTAGAAACTAGAGCAGTTACTGAAAGCTTTCAGTTTTCTCTTTCCTGATTAAGCCTGATAACTCAGACTGAACTGGGGCTTTTCATAACAGGCAGACACATCCTTCCTGCACGAACAAGAGAACATGTGGCCCACCTATTATAGGGCCTTGCATATAGAGAACACTGGATCAACTCCAGCTTATGATATAATAAGGCAGTATGTATTCTATTCTGCTGTATAATGTCCTTCACAAGGAGAACAACCTTTAAAAGTAGACTGTACATTGAAATTTATTACCAAACTTGAAAGTGAAACAAAAGATAGTTTTCATGTATGGTTAAAACGTTTCTATTGCACTGGGCTGAAAAGAACGTGAGCAGAAAGACAAGAAACCTAAAGTCTTTTTTTAGATACCATTCATCTTTCTCTTAAACAGCAACATGATAAAGAGTCAGTTTTAGTTTTACTTTCATCTAAAATCGTTTCTGTTCCCTAGAAAAAAGAGCCATTTCCCCTCTAGAGAAAAGGGGCATCTGTTCAACAAATGGAAAGTAGCTGCCATTTTCCCTTTTTCTTGTTAGGAGAACATCAACTTTGTTCAGGGAGACAGCGCATCCATAGCCAAGGGGATGAATCACAACGGACCGTGTTATTCACTGTGATGCTCTTTCCTAGACTCCCTGTAGCTAGGATTGGTCTCTGACTGTTCTAGCTACTGAAGTGTAAGCAGAAGTTTTGGGGGGTGGAGGGTGCAGGGGGGCTTCTGGGAGAGATTCTGTGTTCTGATAAAAGAGGCAAATGCAAGAGGCCTGAGACTGTGGCTATGATGCTTAGAGCTGCAGCAGCTGCCTTGCAGTCATGCACTGACAGTCTCAGAAACCAATCGGCTGACGGTGACAAGGCAGCCTGGCAGCTGGGATCTTGCTGGCATCACTGAGTTGCTCGGCCACCCTTGAAGGGATGACTTCAGGACTTCTTATGTAGTAAGGAATTAAATGTTCTTGAAGTCTCTGTCAGTTGCGTTTTCTTTTACTTGCAGCCAGAAACATTTCCAAATGATACACAGACCTTCAATTGCAGGTTCCATGACTGCCCACATACCTGGTATCTAAATTTAACTATTGCTAATATTTACCACATTTGTTTTATCTCTGTGTGTATGTGTATCTTCAATATATGCTGAAAATAAGTTGTCATAGATCATAACACTTTAACCCTTCAGTACATGTCTCCTGAAAATAACCACATTTTCCTTCATGGCCACAATGCTGCTATGTCTCCTAAAAATAATACCAATGCTCTGAGAGCTAATTCATACTCGGTTTCTCCCATTTCCCCCCAAACACCTTGTAGTTGGAGAAAACTTCCATTTAAATGGTACAAGTGCAACTTGAGATTTTGTTTTACTTTTTCTTCTTCTTTGAATAAAAAAGATTCCCCACTCCCTTCCCCTTATAAAAACGAAGTTTCACTCTCCAGCCCATTATGGCTTCCAAGACCAGGAGGGTCCCTGAGAACATGTGAATAAAGCTTTGGAGACTATAACCAATCACCTAAAAGCCTCAGCCAAAGGTGCATTAAGAATTCCCATTTGGAAGCTTATTTCAGACTGAGTTCCTGGTGAACTAATGTTCTTGTCAATTGGTGAGGCAAAGGACTCGGACATTTAGTGTGGAGTAAAACGTCCTCTTTCTGAGGCAAAGCTGCTCTAGTTTGGGGACCTAACTTTAGGCCCTCCTACTCGCCCCCCCCCCATTTGACCCTACACATCCACTCCACAACTCACATGTAACTAAAAAAAATGGACAGGAGATGACATTTTTTACCCACAACGGTGGTAATAACAACATTAATTGTGTAGTTGAACTATCAACACTCTAAAAACATAATTAGAAAAAATTAAGATTCACCCACACTCTGGAAGAGACAGATGAGAAAACAAAGCTAATTGTTTTGTGACATTTAAATTAGTGAAATCAATTGAGATTTTTGTAGAACACTGTTATGTAAAAGGACAAATGTTGCTTATCTTTGCTGATTTTCTTAACCTCCCATTTTAATTGAAACCACTCTGCTCAGAAGAAGTATGCAATTTCAGACTGATGATGTGAATGCAACAGTGTTCCCCCCCACCCCCACAGAGGCGATGTGACCCCTTTCTCAAGGAGAGCTAAGGGGATGTCTAACCAGAGACTTACCCAAATGACTCTCCTCTCTTTTCATTCCTCAGGGGCTTGCATATTTAGTCAGCTTCCCCTCATCTCTAAGCTTTCAGTGACGTTTAATTCTCCATTACTATGTACTGCAAGAAAAAGATTTCAAATATTGAAAAATACATTTAAACTACTGTACTATGGTCATAAACTGGAAGAAGTTAATGTGCTTTAACTTACTTCCAATTGGATTCCTCTAAAACCATTAATATTTCATTTATTTCAATGGCAGAGAGTTAATTGTGTAATCTATTAGGGCTTTATTGCATACAAAAAAAGTCATAGCAACTGCTCTTGACAGAAGCTTATTATTAATGTTCAAAACCAATTATTTGGGGGGAAATATTCAGCCAACTATAATCAGAGACTCAAACTTATCACACACACACACACGGTTAAAGCTATGTTTAACTAAATTATCTGTGTTGCCATTCAACTCAAGAACAACGGTGTAAATAATTTGTACTCCTTTAACATGTTAGTTTTCCAACTTTAATTTTTCAAAAGGGCAAATTTATTAAGCTTGGTATAACTAAAGCAAATCATTAATAAATGCTTTGATACATTTTCACGATCATATATCCCCAAGAGCAAACGCTTGCTTCTGAAAATGACTATTTTACTTCTAACGAGAGTTTTAAAAAGGAAGGAATTTCTAGAACTTCAACATTTTGCTTACCGAACAGAGACAGCAGGAAGGTTTGGATCTTTCAGTGGACTCCCCACGGCGTTATAGAAAGGTGAATTACAAAGCACTGTGGGAAGAGCTTCTGATTCCACATGGGCATTGCTACTGTGGACCACTTTGAGCACAAACGTGCTGGAGGTGCAAACGTTCCCTGTGGGCTGTTGAAAGGGAGGCCGGCAGTTTCTGCCACCTGTGACCTTGCAGCACGATATGCTCTGGCAGGGGCCCTTCTGGGTCCCCTCACTGGGAGAAGCAGACACACCACGTCTCTTGCCTCAGCTTGGACAAGGACAAGAGATGCCCAAAACATTCCTGTGGACACATGCAGGAACCTGGGATAAGATGCACTAACACCCATTAAGATTCTTAAAGAAGAAAGTTTTGTATTGCACTTTAAAATAGGTCATAAATCGCTTAGAGGCAAACAAGAGCTGGCCCTCTGCAGAGTTCAGTGGGTGTGAGCCTGAACAGGTCACACCTGGCAACAGGTCTGCAGATTGCCTCCATGCTAGAGAATGCCCCTCAGGGCTCTGGCCCCCCACACCTTTCTCCTTCCAGGCTTTGAAGCATTGATGCCCATCTGTGGTGCCTCCTTCCCTCAGCAAACTGCTGGCCAGGCCCTGCACAGATCAATCCAATAAAGGTTAATGCCAAGCATAAGTTTGGGGCTGGTCCTCCTAGGTTGACTCACCCTCTTTCCAACAGCAATGCCAACCTAACCAAAAGGATTCCATTTTTTAATGAGCATTTCAGGAATCAGGCTTTTCTTTTGGGTGGAGAAGGGTAGGATTGGGAGGTTTCTGATTCTTTGGTTTATAATGTAATGAGTAACATTCAGTTGCAGCTGTGGCCCAACAAAATCTTTTTGTGTGTTTTTTTCAGTCCCAAGACCTTAGAGCACTGGGTAGACTTGAAGTTCTAATTTACTTCGGTAATGAGCTAAAATACCTCTCTCAGATAGGCTCAGATTCTCGAACCCGCCTCCATGTTTAGTCCATACATCTTGTTTGCAGTTAATGGCAGACAGTTGGTTGAGAAATCTAAGATAACAAAGCTTTTACTTTATAAAGCTTCTACCAAAGGATGCCAAAAAGATATCTTAAAACATTCAATCTGACAAATTCCAGATAAATTATTTAAATTTTGCTGCAAATGCTTCAGCCTAAAATAAATGGCTTTGCTTGTAGAAATGTGTATGGTACCACACATTTGTCAGAGCTCTGCAGCCGTCTGAAAGTGCTGTAGTCCTGGCCACTGGAAAGCTCGGCTGGCTGAAAGTCCTGCAGCCTGGCAGGGTGTGACCTAAACCCCTTGAGGGCAGGGCTCACACCCACTGAACTCACCACCCTTTCTCAGGTCCCAGGCTCAGGGCCAGGCACAGAGCAGGCACTCAAGAAACGAGCTCAGGGGCGCCTGGGTGGCCAGGTCAGTTAAGCGTCTGACTTCAGCTCAGGTCATGATTTCACAGTTCATGAGTTTGATTCCCACATCGGGCTCTCTGCTGTTAGTGCGGAGCCTGCTTCAGATCTTCTCTCCTCCTCTCCCTGCCCCTGCTCTCTCTCTTTCAAAAATAAACATTTTTTAAAAAATGAGCCCATGGGGTGCCTGGGTGGCTTGTCAGTTAAGCGTCAGACTTCGGCTCAGGGCATGATCTCACAGTTTGTGGGTTCGAGCCCCGCATCAGGCTCTGTGCTGACAGGTTAGAGCCTGGAGCCTGCTTCGGATTCTGTGTCTCCCTCTCTCTCTGCCCCTCCCCCACTCACCCTCTGTCTCTCGCTCTCAAAAAATAAATAAAACATTAAAAAAATTTTTAAAAAAGAGCCCATTTACCGTATTCACAAGTGTAATACAATAGCAATATACATACATAGCATGCACATAAGTGTATTCATGTGTATTTAAACAAAGATTCCTGTGACTTACCTCAAATTGTCTATGATAAATTAGAAATGCTTTGGTCACAAATAGAGAAATAATGAAATAATTCCCAAGGTTTGGACAAAAGTGGGGGCGGGGAGAAAACGGTTCCTTATTTGGCATAAGACGACCAGCTTCCTGAAGAGTAGCTTTCTCTACATAAACTATAAAAAATCACTTCAAAACTTACCACTTGATGGCTTTTCATACCTTTAAGGAACAAAACTGATATAAATAGAGTCAATATTTAAAAAAAAAAAAAAGGAAAGCAGTTATTCACTGACCCCTCCTCATCCCCCCGCCCCAGGAATTTAGCCCTTCTCTCTTTTCAAAGCTGTTTTTTTGTTGCTGCTGTTTTAGGTAAGAGGAGTTGGCAATGGAGAAATTGTGAGGCTTGTATATGATAGTAGATGACATTTTACTCTCCAAAGGAGACTATTTTTCCCCTCATTATGCATTGCCTGATAGAATTATTCACTTGATGTAGTAACACAGCGCCAATTGAAACCTTAAATTAAAAGGCTCAAAGGAGCACAAGGAGGAAGCAGTGGAAAATCAGACTACACAGAAGGTCTCTCCAAAGGCAGGCACATTCTAATTCAGACCAAGTAAATTTTCCAACCTGGAGGCACTCCTCCCACAAGATGCTGGCGGTGGGCGTTTCTCCAAGCACAAGAAGGCTAACACCTGTGCCTGAGCACGGACTCAAGTCAAACTGTCTGGGTTCTGGCCCAGCCTCCTCCACTCACTAGCCAGGTGTCTGCAGTCAGGTTCCCTGATCTCTTCAAGCCTCAGTTTCTCACCTCTAAAATGGGGATAACAATAGTACTTACCTCAGAGTGATGTTAATAAAGATTTAAAAAGAATGATAACGCATCAAGGCGCATAGCTTCCAGGATAGAGTTAGTGTTCAAAAGAGCATAGCTATCGTCACTTATCATTACAAGTACTTGCATATTCAATTATCATCATCATCATTATTATTATATTCAAGGAGTTTGGCTAAACCTGAGGTAAAGGTGTGAAAGGACAACCATCATGAGGAGGAAGGTAATGTGTAGTTCTGAGGAAAATAAAATTCACACTCCCTCACTTCGCCCCATATCAGACCATCAGCCCTAAAACTTTGGGATTAATCAGGGTGCCTGGGTGGCTCAATCGGTTAAGCGTCCAACTTCGGCTCAGGTCAGGATCTCACGGTTCGTGGGTTTGAGCCCCCTGGAGGGCTCTATGCTGACAGCCCAGAGCCTGGAGCCCGCCTCGGATTCTGTGTCTCCCTGTCTCTCTGCTCCTCCCCCCGCCCTCCCCCCGCTCATGCTCTGTCTCTCTCAAAAATGAAAAAAATAAACATTAAAAAAATTTTTTAAACTTTGGGATTAATCTAGGCCTTCCACCGGGATAAAGGTTAACACAGTGAGTCCCTCTGAGCATGATCCGTGGTGGTAGAAACAAAGCCATCAGGGTGACATGGGGTATAGCAAAACAATGCAGCTTTACTTTGGAATTAATTCTTAAATAATTACTCCCTAAATAGTCACTCCTCAGAAAAATTCAAACAATACAGATAAGGAAAGACAAACTTTCCTTTGACCGCTATCCCCTACTTCTAGAGTTCTCCCCTGAGGTAATTACTGTTATCAGAATGGAATGCATCCTTCAGATTTTGTCCACAGAAAATACGCTACTCGTTTTGGTTCACTTAAATGGACTCCTACTCTATGTAACATTTGGCAACTGCTGTTTTCATTCAATAATGTCTAGAGGTGTTTCCATGTTAGCATGTATAAATAGTTCTACCGTTTTCATTCTTCTCAGCGTGTATCTATCCCTAATAACTGAATGGATTGCTTTAACAGGTTTGATGACAGCCCATCTCTTGCCCCCTTCTGTCTGTTCTTTGTGGGAGACATGACCCTAGCTCGAGAGTCTGGAGATTTGTTCTTTGATTCTAGTACTTCCTTAAGAGTTTATTTTTTTAAATGTTTATGTATTTTTGAGAGAGAAGGAGAGACTCAGAATCTGAAGAGGCTCCAGGCTCTGCATTGTCAGCACAGAGCCCAATGTGGGGCTCGAACTCATGAATGGTGAGATCACGACCTGAGCCGAAGTCAGATGCTTACCCAACTGAGCCACCCACGTGCCCTGGTTCTAGTACTTCTAACTAGAAGTAAGACCTTGAGATAATCATTAAAGCACTCTGAATTTCAGGTCCCTTATCTACCAAATGAGAAAATTGAAATACATGAGTTCTATTTTCCAACACAGCTACAATAATCAGTGTTTGGGGTACTGAGACAGAAAAGCTGTGTCTCCACCGCTGTGGAGAATGTGTCAGAATAAGGAAAGTTGTGGGGGTGGGCAAAAGCTGATGATTTCTGAAGAGTTTCTTCCTGCAAATAAGTATATGCTTTCCACAAAATTAGGTCCATTCTTAAACTAAAGTCTGGTTTTCCTCGTTCTTTTAATATATGCATAGTATTTGATTATTTATGGGCTTTGTTTGATATTACAAGAGTCGAGATATTTTTGAGTAGTCATGGATACATAAGTTAGTCTGGTAGAATTTTGTTGAAAGTATGTGCATCTAGGCTGGTTATTGGGGATGGAATTAGGATGTGAGAGGGCAGGTTTGGTGAAGTGAGTACTAAAAGGGAGAGATCTGAGTGCCCTAAAAAGGTTTGTGCATTTAGTCAACATTTAATGAACACCAACTATGTCCACTGGTGAGAAGATTAAAAACAAAGAACCAAGATGGTTAGCCTTTGGCTTCTCGAGTCTTAGCCCATGCCTGTTCCCCACCTGAAGGGTGTCTGCCTTATGGAGTACTTTCCTGGCTCTCCAGTCCTTCACCAAGGTACTTTGCTCCTGGATTGTTCAGATGAGACCTTAACTGCTGCTTGTCAGCATGTCTTTTTAATGAGGTTCCCTTCAACCCCACCATTGATGTTTAAATCAGTAGAGAGGGGTGGTTAACAATAACCATTGTATTACTATGAGTGTTACGGGGATATATAAAGAAATGATCATGATTGACACCAAAAAGAAAGATGATTTCACTAGGAAACACAAAACCAGAACCTGTTATGGCATGGATGGGCAGTGATAGAATTTGGAGTGCATAAGGAGGTTGAATATGAAGACTGTGTTAGAGGAGCTGGAGAGGAAGACTCAGCAAACCATCACCTACCTTTTCCCTTTATCCTCTGAACTGCTGTGGGTTGTAAAGACTTGGGGTGTCCTTAGTATGACCCGTGCCACAATGCCTGGTGCTGAGCCCTCAGGGAAGCTAAGTTCTGCTCCTTTGCCCCCCCCCCCCCAGCCCCTCTGATATTCTGTTGGACCAGCTCACATCCCCAACCACGTCCCCACTCTCTAGGTGTAGTCCCAGAACTCCAAGACTGGGGTCTCTGGAACTTACTTCTTACTTTATTCCCAGGATCAGCCTTGTCTATGGAGTTAGAGATACAAAGTGCAGAACCTGTCAACCCCATCTTGTTCTCTAGTTGACTAGGGAATTCATTGCTTAGCCTCCAGCGCTTAGACTCCTTACATGAAGCAGTTACAGTTAAGTGGGCATTGGAATAAGCCTTCATTTTTTTTTCCCCCACAGAATGCTAAACATCAATTCATGAAAACCTAAGCAAACCTTCCCTTCCTCCAACTCCCACCACCATCCCCCCAGCCTCCTCACACTATTCACAACAGTTTAGAGGCTGCAAGATCGAGGCTAGTCTTGAGTAAAACTATAAGGTAGCCCCGTGCCTGGATGGATTTGGAGCCCCCTTTCCCTTGCAGTGACTTGCCTCTGCTGTCCCACTGCAGAAGATCCCTGAGCCTCACCAGTCATCACAGGCCCTTCCCAGAGTCCTTGGTCATGTCTGGACCACCAAGAAAGGATGGCCCAAACATGTATTCTCATCTCCCAGCCTTGGGAATGGAGGCCTGCCCTATACCCCCAAGGGAGTGCCATTGTAGAAGAGGGTCCTTGGAGGCCAACAATGTTTTTAAAAATTTTGTCTTTAATTGTATATTTCAAATACTATGGGGTGAAAAGAGGTTGGAGTTTTTTTACGTGGTGGAGCATTTCAAATCTTCCCATATTACCCTGCTAATAATGGAAATTCATTATTCTATAAATTTCCCTGCTATCTCTTTTTGTCCTTAGAATTTGAGGGCTAAAATCAGGGAGTGAAATTGCTCTCTGCCTATAGTTCAGCAAGATAGAATAGACTGCAAGCTATAAATGATCTTTTATGTAAACTGAAAAGTTTAATTGTGAGCAAGTTAAAACTGGATTATAGGGACACTTTGGCAAAAATACTCGGGACTTTAAAAAGTAGTCATTAAAACTACTATGTCTGTGTTAGGCTGAAATTCTCAAAAATATTCCATACAGATTGCTTACGTACAATGCACTCCTGATAAATCATTCCTTTCGTGATTTATCATGAAAAAGCTTTTACTGGCTTAATCTTGATATTTCCTTTATAAGTGAAAATGCTTGAATTATTGAAAACAAATTTCATTTTGGATAGTTAAGCATGCTGTTTCTATTGCATGGGTGTGCATGTGTATTTAATAATCTCTTTAGAATTGCAGTTCATTTCCTCTGTGACTAAGTAGAGCATTCTAAGTATGGTGGAAAGATGGGTATGTGAAACTGAATAAATGTCTAATGTGATTTCTTCCTCATTTTTATTCACTTGCAACCCTTTCTACAGTACCGCTCTCTGTTAAAATTTAGTTCTATTTGAGGCATTTATATGGAAATGCTATCTTGCCAAGACATCTTCAGAGGTGCTGTAGGGAAATTGCAGAAACAGAAAAGCTCTGCCAATAGTCCAACAAGTGCTGAAGCCCACCACGTCATCCTTCTGGAAGCCCAGACCCCTGAATCCCACAGGTGTGTGGGCCACCTCAAGTCAAAGGCTTTCCTTATGCCTTTAACCCTCCCTGTGAACTGCTTTGCATTTTTGTCTTAAACCCTATGTGACATTCAGGCATTCTTACCACTTTTTTTCCCTCACATAAACTTTTTTTTGCCCCTAACAGTGAGGCAAACAACCCTGAAAAGTTTTGGAAGCATCATTTCCATATTGCAAGTCCTCACATTGCATCGGCTAAAATCCAGTCCTTGCTTCTTAGCTAGTCATTGTGATTTAGATCTCTCGTGCACACTGCTATTCTTCTAAACAGTGACATGCGGGAGACAGTGTAGGGCAAAGATATCTCCAAACACCAGCAAGGTAGAGAGGCTGTTTTTATTGTTTTGATTTCCTTTAGGTTGTGCACTCTGTGATATCCAGCTAGAGGAGCTCTGTGGTTAATATTATATTTGAAATGAAAAAGATTCCAAGTTCTTCAAAATTTGCATTTGCAGAGGCTGTCTTCTTTAATTTTTATATTTTAAAGGCAATCTTCTGACAACTAAGATCATGCTTAAATCGGCTTTGCAAATTCCAGCAAGAAACTGGGTCCACATCACTTGAGACTCTATTCTGTCGGCTTCCCTTGCTTCCCCCTGGTGAAAAAAATAAACCATTCTATTTATTTATTTTTTTTTAAGTTTCTGTATTTATTTTGAGAGAGAGGGAGGGAGAGAGAGCTCAAGCAGGAGACGGGCAGAGAAAGAGGAAGAGAGACTCCGGAGCCAGCACAGAGCCCGACACAGGTCTCAAACCCACAAACTGTGAGATCACGACCTGAGCTGAAACCAAGAGTCAGATGCTTAAGTGACTGAGCACACCCAGGTATCCCAAGATAAACCGTTTTAATATTTTATATAATTAAAAAAAATTAAGTATTCAATATAGAGCTAGCTAGGCTCCCTAGGGATTATGGTATGGAAGGAGAAAGGGACAAAAAGATACAATGTCAAGAACTGAAAGGGGAAAATTCATAAATTGAATATAACTCTAAAGCAATAGAACAAAGCAAAGATAAATGGGCAGACTGCAATTCTGGTTTGGTTATTTTTTAACTAAGCCTGAATTAATTTGTTCAAAATCACCCCTACAGAGCTATTTTAAGGGCACACAGCTCCCAGTTGCAATAACTCCTTTAATATAACAATTAAGGACCAAGGCGGAAGCATACAGCTATCTAACAAAGTGCACAGCCCAGAAAGAGAAATGGGCTTTAGTTCTAGTTTATCTGCAGACTCCTAACTTGAAGTCTGTGAAAGTGTCTTCACTTTAGTTTTGCCTTTTGTACAAGTCTCTCTTGTTGAATGGACTCAACCAACCAATCAATCAATCAATCAATAAGGAGTTCCTCTGAACATCCCTTGGAGAGAGGAGAAGAAAGGCCTTGTTCTGTTCCTATCTCCCATCCTAAGCTTCTCTGCCATCTGTAGTTTTTTTTTCTTCCCGAAGAAGAGTCTTCTCTGACATTCTTGGGAGTTCACAGTGCAAATCTACCCCTTATTGGCTCCGAATATGTGGCAATAAACTTGACTTCTCTAAGCCACATGTATTCAACAAATATTGAGTTACTATATGCCAAGCAATTTTCTAAAGGGTGAGCAAGACAAAGTCCCCACCTACCAAATTCCCATTCTTATGAAAGGAAGAACAATGAGCAGATGGATAAAGAAACAGTCTTTATAACGTCAAGTGACACCAAGAGTTGTGAAGAAAAGTAAAACAGGATGATGGGAAGAGAGTGAAAAAGGGAGGCAATTTTAGAGAAAGCCTTCAGGAAAGGGCTCTCTCAGGTGTCAGGTTGGGTCAAAGGCTAAATACATGAAAGGACTGTGTCCTATCTTGGGGAAAGAACATCAGACAGGAACAAGCTTTGAAGTAGGGCAAGGAGCTGTTATGGCTGCAGAGAGGTCCATGTGAATCAGAGGATGAAGACAGGGAGGGGCGTGGGGCAGCATATGTGTGCCCCATGGGCCATGGTGGAACTTTAGATTTTATCCAGTGACAGGAAGTAATTGGAGAGTCTTAACAGAGGAGTACTATGATCTGATTTCATGTTATAAACATGGCTCAGATTGATTTTGTGGAGAATGGACTACATGGGAGTAACCATGGAAGTAGAAAGACCAGAAAGGAAGTTATAGTAATGGCTACAGCAAGGGATGATGGTAGCTCACTCTTCCATAACATGAGGACAATTGTAGCAACAACCACATGGTGCCGTTGGGAGACTGAAATCAGATAATATATGTAAGTGGCTTACCACAGCACCTATTACAAAGCAATAACTCGATGTTAGCATTATTGTTGTTATCATGATTATTTTGGGGTGATTCTTCTAACCCAGTTGGTAGCTCCTTTTCTAAACTTTGGCACTCCTTTTGCTTAAAGGATTTCAAATACTCCTTTATCCCCTCTAATCATGTCCTCCTGTGTCCTAGAGCAGCCTTGCAAACAAGAGGGTATATGTGTTGGGTCAAAGATGTTCAAAATGCTTTATCAAGGCTGTTTTTATTCATTGTGGTTGTCAGTCCTGCCATTTATGATGACAGAGAAGCAGCCTGGGGGAGAGCTCTGGAACAGTGTTGCTTCCCAGGGGGCATCTGGCAACGTGGAGGCCATATCTGGATGTCATAATGACAGGGGGACAGTGCTGGCACTTAGTGGGTGAGGTCCGACAAAGCTAAGTAACAGAACCCTACACAATAAACGATTTCCTACCCAAATGGCCCACGCAGTCCCTCTAGGAAACACCAAGGTGGCAGGAGAGTATCCATGAAAACTGTATGCAGCCCAACTCCAGGAAGATTGTGCAAAGGCAGGGAGAGGGGCCTGAGGATGCTGGGGTAGAGGACAGAGTATTGCGTTGAGGAGCCAATTCCGGTTTCAACCTGAACAATTCAAGTCATGTGAATTGAAATTTTTCATTCATTGTTGGACCTCAGCTTCCTTTTTCATAAAGTTGGCGAATTCCTTGGAAGGTTAAGGAAATTCAATAAGATTACGCCTGTGTAAGCATTTATTAAATTGTAAACCATCATGAGGCTCAACAACCTGTCTCTCTGCACGCATAAGTTGTTAATGAGATAGAAAATACAGTCTCTGCCCTAGATAATTTATAATTCAATCATCATTGATGAAGAGCTGTAAGCTTCCATTAGAGAAGAAAGTAGGAAATGTGTTTTCAAAATCACAGGCCTGGTTTTCACAAGCCAAACATTTTATATTTAATTAAACTTTGCAAATGCCAATGCTTTTGTCCCCCCATTTAAGCTTATTTACTTATTCAAGCTTATTTACTGTTACTTACAAGTAACACTGTTTGTAACACCTACCTTCTTTTAAAAATGGGAAAGGAAACGACCCACTGGCACAAATTAAGCTTTTTTCCTGCTTTGTTTTTGTTTTAACTATGACTGTCTCCTATATGACAAAATAATCTCATTGGAAAGAATTCTGATCCACTAGGATAAATTTGATCTTTTATCAAAATTTATTTTTATAGTCAGAAAATAGCTGTTTATACGCATCCATTCATTGTTCACTCACTCATTAATAGATTATAATTATTGTCTGCCATTGGCCAGTTTTTTGCGCACTTTGTTCCAAAAAAAAGTTTTTTTTAATGTTTATTTATTTTTGAGAGAGACACAGAATGCGAGTGGGGAAGGAACAGAGAGAGAGGGAGACACAGAATCCGAAGCAGGCTCCAGGCTCCAAGATGTCAGCACAGAGCCCAACGTGGGCTCGGGCTCGAACTCAGGAGTTGTGAGATCATGATCTGAGCCGAAGTCAGACGCTCAACCAACTGAGCCACCCAGGCGCCCCTGGGCACACTTTGTTCTAAATGTCACTCGTAACCCAAACAAACAACACTGGGAACAGGAAGTATAGTGCCAACAAATACTAAAAGCTAGAGTTTGTATAGTACTTTGAAGAGGATAGCTTTCCTTAGTAAAACAATTACTAATAACAAAAATTAACAAAAAAAGAATTGTGTTAAAATGTACTGAGATTAAACATTTGGCAAATCAGGTATATTATATAAGATTAATCACTGTGGCAGGTGCTGACTCTTGTTTATCCTATATTCACTCCCCTTCGTTCCTGCTAGAAAACACCAGTTTATTCAGGTAGCAGGTAGAGACCCCTCGATTTCAGTGTAGATGGATTGCCCTTCCATTTCCAGAATATGAATTTTAATTTGTCTAATCTAGTCACTACCCGTGGACAATGATTGCTTATAAATGGGCAGAGATGAGGGGCGCCTGGGTGGCGCAGTCGGTTAAGCGTCCGACTTCAGCCAGGTCACGATCTCGCGGTCCATGAGTTTGAGCCCCGGGTCAGGCTCTGGGCTGATGGCTCGGAGCCTGGAGCCTGTTTCCGATTCTGTGTCTCTCTCTCTCTCTGGCCCTCCCCCGTTCATGCTGTCTCTCTCTGTCCCAAAAATAAATAAAAAACGTTGAAAAAAAAATTTAAAAAAAAATGGGCAGAGATGAAAACCAGTTTTAGTCAATGAGATATAAATAGACATCTGAGGTGGGTTTCCAGGATAGCTTTTGATCCACTGTATTAAAACAAACTCTGATTAGGGATGTATATTTTAATTTCAAGAGCAACGACTAAAAATAGTAATAACATAAAGGAGTACAGCCTAAATGCAAGCAGATAAATTAAAATGGAATACTAAGAAAAATTTTTAAAAAGCAAAAATCTGAGAACAGAAGAACAAAAAAACAGGCTACAAATGATGAGATGACAAAATGATAGATCTAACTCTAACCATGTCAATAATTACATCAGGTTTATGATCTAAACACATCATATAAAAGGTAAAGATTGGCAGAGTGAATAAAAAAGCAAGACTCAACTATATGCTCCCTACAAAAGGCACACTTTAAACAAAAAGCTATAAAGAGGTTTAAAAGAAAATAGAATTTTTAGGGGCACTTGGGTGGCTCAGTTGGTTTAGCATCCGACTTCAGCTCAGGTCATGATCTCACAGTTCGTGAGTTCAAGCCCCACATCGGGCTCTGTGCTGACAGCTCAGAGCCTGGAGCCTGCTTTGGATTCTGTGTCTCCCTCTCTCTCTGCCCTTCCCCTGGTCATGCTCTGTCTCTCTCTGTCTCAAAAATAAATAAAAACATTAAAAAAAAAGAAAATAGAATTTTTTAAAAATGTGAATGAATTCTAAAATAATGTTTAAGCAACCCAGGCTAAGTAAAAAAAAAAATATAAATAAAAACAGAAGAAACTGATAGAAAACAAATAGAATGGCAGACTTAAGCCACAACATATCGATAATTACAGTAAATGTAAATGGTGTAACACATACCAATTAGAAGACAAAGATTGGGGGGCAACTGGGTGGCTCAGTCAGTTAAATGTCCAACTTTGCATCAGGTCATGATCTCATGGTTTGTGGGTTCAAGCTCCACATTGGGCTCTGTGCTGACAGCTCAGAGCCTGGAGCATGCTTTGGATTCTGTGTCTCCCTTGCTCTCTGCCCTTCCCCTGCTCATGCTCTGTCTTTCTCTCCCTCCCTCCCTCCCTCTTTCTCTCTCTCTCTCTCTAAGATAAATAAACATTAAAAGAAGAAGAAGAAGAAGAAGAAGAAGAAGAAGAAGAAGAAGACGACAAAGATTGGCAGAGTGAATTAAAAAACATGATCCATCTATATGCTGTCTACAGTGGGTGCAGAGCATTGGATAAAGGCCAGAAATGCTGTTAAACACCCTACAATGTACAGGATAGCTCTTACCTCTCCCACAAAGAATTATTGGAGCCAAAATTCAATAGAGCTGAGGTTGAGAAGCTCTGAGCTACAGTAATCAAGACAGTTTGTTATTGGCAAAGATGTAGTCATATAGACCAATGCAACAGACTACAGTCCATAAAGAGAATAATACATATATGGTCAGCTGTTTTTTTGAGTGCCAAAGTAAGTAAATGGGAAGAGGAAAATCTTGGGATTCCTGGGTGGCTCCTTTGGGTGAGCATCCGAGTCTTGATTTCGGCTCAGGTCATGATCACAGGGCCATGGGATCAAGACCCACATCCAGCCCCACACTCAGCATGGAGCCCGCTTAAGATTCTCTGTCTCTCTCTTCCTCTGCTCCTCTTCCCCACTTGCACTCTCTCTCTCATTCAAATTAAAAAAAAAAAAAAAAAAGGAAAGGAAAGGAAAGAAAAATCTTTTCAACAAATGGTGCTGGAATAGTTGTGTATCCATACGGGGAGAAATAAACATGGACCGTTTCTTCAAATCACACACAAAATTAAGTCAAACTTAAATGTGAAACCTAAATCTATAAAACTTCTGGAAGGAAACAAAGGAGTAAATCTTTTTTACCAAAGGATAAACAGTGTTTCTTAGATAGGAATACTAAAACATGGATCATAAAGGGAAAAAGTAATAAATTGTACTTCAACAACCAAAGAAGATATATCAATGGCCATTAAGTACATAAAAAGATCCTCAGGGGCGCCTGGGTGGCGCAGTGGGTTAAGCGTCCGACTTCAGCCAGGTCACGATCTCGCGGTCCGTGAGTTCGAGCCCCGCATCGGGCTCTGGGCTGATGGCTCAGAGCCTGGAGCCTGTTTCCGATTCTGTGTCTCCCTCTCTCTCTGCCCCTCCCCCGTTCATGCTCTGTCTCTCTCTGTCCCAAAAATAAATAAACGTTGAAAAAAAAAAAATTAAAAAAAAAAAAAAAAAAGATCCTCAATATCATTAGTCATTAGGGAAATGCAAATCAAAACCATAGTAAGATACCACTTCATATATACTAGCATGGCTAGAATTTTACAAAAACAGACAATAACAAGTGTTGTTAAGAAGGTGAAGTAGGGGTGCCTGGGTGGCTCAGTCGGTTAAGCATCCGACTGCAGCTCAGGTCACAATCTCGTGGTCTGTGAGTTCGAGCCCCGCGTCGGGCTCTGGGCTGATGGCTCAGAGCCTGGAGCCTGCTTCCGATTCTGTGTCTCCCTCTCTCTCTGCCCCTCCCCCGTTCATGCTCTGTCTCTCTCTGTCTCAAAAATAAATAAACGTTAAAAAAATTTAAAAAAAAGAAGGTGAAGTAATTGCAACTCTTCTAACCATAATGTAAAATGGTGCATTCATTGTAGAAGAGCTTGTTGATTTCTCAAAAGGTTAATCATAAAGTTACCATACAACCCAGCAATAGCACTCAGCTATGGCCTAAATATTTGTGTATCGCCTCCCCCATCCCCAATTCATATGTTGAAATCTTAACGCCTGATGTGATGGTATTAGGAGGTGGGACCTTTGGAAGGTGGTTAGGTCATAAAGGTGAAGCCCTCAGGAATAGTATCAGTGTTCTTATAAAAGAAATGCCACAGAATTCCCCATCCCCTTCCACCATGGGAAGACACAATGAGAAGTCTGCAACCCAGAAGAAGTCCCTCGCCTAACATGCTGGCATCCTGATCTCAGACGTCCAGCCACCAGGACTATGAGAAAAAAATTTCTATTGTTTATCTCAATCAGTGGTATTTTCTTATAGCAGCCCCAACAGACTAAGACACATTCCTAGGCATATACCCAAGAGAAATGAAAACATATATCCACATAATAGCTTGTATACAAATATCCATATCAGCTTTATGTGTAATATTCAAAAACTAGAAACAACCCAAATGTCCACTGACAGCTGAATGGATAAACAGATTGTGATATATCCATACACTGGAATGCGATTTAGCTATCTTACCTACAAAAAGGATAAACTATGATTCCCACCATAAAATAGATGAATCCCAAAACAATTATGCTGAATGAAAGATGCCAGGAAAAGTATGTATTTTATGATTCCATTTATATAATTCTAGAAAATAGAAACTTATCTTTAGTGACAGAAAGTAGATCAGTGATTGATTCTTGATGCAATTGGACGAAGGGATATACTTTTTTAAGATTTTTTTTTTAATTTTTAAGTAATCTCTACATCCAACATGGAGTTTGAATTTACAACCCCAAGATTAAGAGTTACATGCTCTACTGACTGAGCCAGCCAGACACCCCAGAAGGAATACATTTTTTTTTATTTATTATTATTTTTTTTTTATTTTTGGGACAGAGAGAGACAGAGCATGAACGGGGGAGGGCCAGAGAGAGAGGGAGACACAGAATCGGAAACAGGCTCCAGGCTCCGAGCCATCAGCCCAGAGCCTGACGCGGGGCTCGAACTCACGGACCGCGAGATCGTGACCTGGCTGAGGTCTGACGCTTAACCGACTGCGCCACCCAGGCGCCCCGAAGGAATACATTTTAAAAAGGCACAAGAAAACTCATCTAGTTTTCCTTTGAGGAGAAAAAAAGTGTAGCAGCAATATTTAAGGTTTTGTAGAAATTAAATAATGTGAATGCAAAGGAATTGATTAAAATAAAATGTGATTTGGGGCGCCTGGGTGGCTCAGTCAGTTAAGCGTCCGACTTCAGCTCAGGTCAGGATCTCACAGACCGTGAGTTCGAGCCCCGTGTCGGGCTCTGGGCTGATGGCTCAGAGTCTGGAGTCTGCTTCCGGTTCTGTGTCTCCCTCTCTGTCTGCCCTTCCCCCGTTCATGCTCTGTCTCTCTCTGTCTCAAAAATAAAAAATATAAAAAATAAATAAATAAATAAATAATAAAATGTGATTTGGCTAAGGTTCCTTTTTAAAAAAATTTTTAAGTTTATTTATTTATTTTCAGAGAGAAAGAAAGCAAACTAGGGAAGGGCAGAGAGAGAGGGAGAGAGAGAATCCCAAGCAGGTTTTGCATGGTGAGCACAGAACCCGATGTGGGGCTCAAACTCATGAACCGTCAGATCATGATCTGAGCCAAAATCAAAAGTTGAACACTTAACCAACTGAGCCACCCAGGCGCACCTGGCTAAGCTTCCTTTTAAAAAAAGATAAATATTTCACACCCCTATGTTTATTGCAGCATTATTTACAATAGCCAAGATGAAACAACCTATGGGTCCATCAATAGATAAATGGATAAAGAAGATGTAATGTATATATACAGTGGAATATTACTCAGCCATAAAAAGGCTAAGATCTGGCCATTTGGAACATGGATGGACCTAGAGACTATTATGCTAAGTGAAATAAACCAGACAGAGAAAGGTAAATACCATATGATTTCATTATATGCAGAGGCTAAAAAAACAAAAACAGCAGAAACAGACCTGTAAATACAGAAAACAAACTGATGGTTGCCAGAGGGAAGGAGGAGGAAGGATGGGCAAAATGGGTGAAGGGGAGTGTGAGATACAGGCTTCTAGTAATGGAATAAGTCAGAGGGATAAATGGTACAATGTAGGGAATATAGTCAACGGTATTGTAATAGCATTGTATGGCAACAGATGGTAGCTACACTTGTGATGAACATAGCATAATGTATAGACTTGTTGGTTTACTATGTTAAACACCTGTAACTAATGTGACCTTGTGTATCAACTTCATGTGTGTCACACTTCCATGAGAAAAAGATAAATATCTAGATTCAAAAGAAATCCAATAAATCTGATGCTTTCAAAGGGCATCTTAAAACCCAAAATACATACAGGAAGTAAAAACTAGGATGATCTAAATTGAAGATGAAGAAAATTGAATTTTTTTGATACAAGAAAAGTAGGGATTACTATCATGATAGTGAATAGGGTAGATTTCTTACCAAAAGAATTATGAAGTAAACAAGCTCCTTATATAATTATATAAGGTATATTAAAAAGAGTTGAGGGAGGGAGGCAGAAAAGAGAGGCAAACCAAGAAACAGACTCTTAATTATAGAGAACAAACTGATGGTTACTGGAGGGGAGGTGGAGGGGGAGTGGGTTAAATAGGTGATAGGGATTAAGGAGGGCACTTGTGATGAGCACTGGGTATTGTATGGAAGTGATGAGTCACTAAATTCCACACCTGAAACTAATATTACACTATATGTTAACTAACTAGAATTTAAATAAAAACTGGAAAAAATAAAATAAAAAGAGAAAACCTAACAATACTGATATTATATATCTCAAACAATATAGTAACAAAATACAAACTAGAAAGTGCCTGAAGTGCAAAAAGAAATAGGAATAAAAATATACTTAAAAAATTCAATACTCCACTATGAGGAAAAATGTGACAAGACAAAACACATAGACAAATGTTTTCTTAAAACAGAAAGTTGAATGAAATAATACATTAGGTAGTAATAGTCCAATTCATTTTTAAAAACCTTAATGATAAGGCAAGAAAACATATTTTTTCCAAGCTATTGTAGGCTTTTCCACAAAAAGTAACCATAATTGGGAAACAATGATATAACTAGGAAATGCACAAAGGCAGAAATCTGCAAACCACATACTCAAATCACAACAAAATGATACACAACAACAGTAGAACTTAAAAGTGTTCAAATAGAAGGGGTGCCTGGCTGGCTTAGTTGGTGGAGCATGTGACTCTTGATCTTGGGGTTGTGAGTTCAAGCCCCATACTGGGTATGGAGATTACTTAAAAATAAAATCTTCTTAAAAAGTGTCCAAATAGAAGTATATTTCTATATGCTTTCCTAACGTTTAGCTAAATTACAGAATAACAGGATATACAAATGCATTATGTCAAAATTTATGGACTATTGCAAAAGCAGAACATTATGGAAAATTGTATTGCTCTAGAGGTTTCCAGAACTAAGAAACAAAAAGAAACATCAACTGGGTTTCTACTTTAGTTTGAAAAAAAACAAAACAAAACAAAACTAAATAGCAAGCCAAGAGAAAGTAGGAAAAGGGAAATACTAAAACTAAGAATAAACATATTTTGAGGAGAGATAAAATTAATAACACCAATAGCTGATTCTGCCAAAAATTTTAATAAAAACCCTATTAACTCAAATAATGAAAAAAGAAAAAGAAAATCTAATCAGTGAAACTAACTTCTGCATTATTAAATATTCATTGAAGAACAAATTAATGAGAGAAAACAGACAGCAAATACAAAAGAGTTAAAATAGGAGAAATATAATTTAAATGGGCAATATATATAAAGTGAACATAAATAATAATCGTTGATTCTAGGAATCAACATTTCTCAATCAATCAACTTCTTCTCATAAGAATTTAATAATATCATTAAAGAAAATTTGCCAAAAAGGAAAAATTACCGTAATATCCTAAGTCTTTGCTTTGTATAATTCTTTCTAACCTTTTCCAAAATGCAGATATATTTTTTACACAGCATTATGTATTCTGGCTTTTCACATAGGATACCAAATATGTTTAATTTCTACATGTTATTTGATAAAAATGAAATACATAAGTTATGAAAGTCTTCTTTAACCTGATTATTTCACCATCTAATAGAAGGGATTTACTTACAAGAAAACGCAAAACTCTAATAGAGGGAGGGCAGATAAATTTATGAAGACGTATGACTTTTTCCTATCTAAGAAGTCTAAGTAGAATATTAACATGTTAGATTAAATTTAAGTTAGATTAAATTAAATACCAGTTACAGTCTCCAGCCCATTCTCTTGACAAATTAATAGTGAAATTTATCTAGAAAGAATAGTGAACAAGACTATCATATGATGCCATTATTTGGTGATGATGATGATGAATAATCATAGTAGTAGTGGTAATAGCAATATTATCATCATAATCTTAAGGCTGGCATCCTTTTTTTCCAGAAAGACATTGGTACTCACTGACTCAGATCAGTTGATGTTTCCATCTCCACAGTCTCCTTAGTAAAGAAGAGAAAATTCACATACCACTGAAAACAAAGAGGAAGTGTAGGGCAGAAATAATTCAAGAAGAGGGATAAGAAATTTTTTAATACATCAAAATTTGATGTACTAACTCTGAAAATAATTCCAAGTAGTCTAGCATTAAACATTGAACATTATTTTTAAATCTAGAAGGGAAAATGGACTGATGGATTTATTTACGCTATGGAAGAACATGACAAAATGGGAGTCCATTTTCAGATATACCTAAAATATATAACTTTTGTAAAAATATAGAATATTAAAAGAAAGTCAGTCAAAGAGAGAAATGTGTAATAAACTATTGATAAAGGTTTACTATCCAAATTATTGAGCAAAAATCTCAAATGTATAAGATCAGTACGTTACTCTACCTGATTTACAGTCAACATGGACAAACCATTTACACATGCAGACTTGCAGACATCAGCTTACCAAAATGAAAAATGCAGTCTTGCTGGGTTTCTTTAATAAGGAAATGGACATTTTAGGGCACAATTACATATCTATTAAATATTAAAAGTAAATTAAAGCTTAAGATTGGAAGCACTTGTTGATAAAAGGGGGGTTGGAGGGCAGAGGAGGAATGCATAGTTGCTTACACATAGATGTAATGGATAATTTGCAGCAATGCAATTTTTTTAGTTTTCATAAAATCTACCCTAGCAATAAACCATAAAAGAGCTAATATCCTTAAGCTGGTGATTCCATTTAGGGGACTATGCAGGTAATCATTTGAACTAGTGTATTCACAAAGTATTGATATAACCCTGGACAAGTCATTTAACTCTCAGTGTTCACTATACATGATGCGTTGGTCTAAAGCGATGTTTCTCAATGTTTAGTCTGCAAGTCAATTACCTGGCCAAGGCTGGTCCAAGCTCCCACCAAAGAACAAGGGTGTCTAAGAGAAGTGAGGAAACTTCCCTCATCTCCTTACTCGCTTTAGTAGGTAAGACATGCCTGGGTTTGTAAAAAAAATAAACTCTTATTATGATGAAATAAAGGTAAAACGTAACAAAAGAGTATCACCACCTGGTGACATCTAGGCAGAGACCGAGGCTAGTTCATTACCTTAGTCTCTCCAGGTGACCTCAATACAGAAACCCTCCACCCTTCTGTCTAAATCCTTGAATCTAGATCTGTTAGGAGAGTTAACTGAAAACACTTACTGAGGGCTTTCTAGGTGTCAGATACTCCATTGAAACAAATACTTTCCTGAGGCTTGTCTAAACAAATCATCATGAGGAAGTAATTGTGTGCATAAAATATTTTGAAGGAGACATAGGTAGAATGAGAGTGGCATGCTTATGAAAATGGAGATTGCTGTGTTCCATCCCCAACCCCTCTCACCTGCTGAACCAGAATCTCTGTGGATGAAGCTGGGAAATCTGCCCAGAAGATTCTTACACAGGCAGTTCGAGGGCCAGCTTTAAAATAAAAATTGGAGGGGCGCCTGGGTGGCGCAGTCGGTTGAGCGTCCGACTTCAGCCAGGTCACGATCTCGCGGTCTGTGAGTTCGGGCCCCGCGTCGGCTCTGGGCTGATGGCTCGGAGCCTGGAGCCTGTTTCTGATTCTGTGTCTCCCTCTCTCCCTGCCCCTCCCCCGTTCATGCTCTGTCTCTCTCTGTCCCCAAAATAAATAAAAAACGTTGAAAAAAAAATTAAAAGTAAAATAAAATAAAATAAAAATTGGAGTTAAAGGAGCTTTAAGACCTTTCTTGCTCCCAAATTTTCTGAGTCTAAAATTTTGTTTTTAACAATTTATAACTTAGAAATAGCTTAAGATGAGGGGTGCCCAGGTAGCACAGTTGGTTGAGCTTCCAACTCTTGATTTCAGCTCAGGTCATGATCCCAGGGTTGTGGGATCAAGCCCTACATAATGCTCCATGGTGAGCATGGAGACTGCTTAAGATTCTCTTTCACTCTCTCTCTTTCTCTCTCCCTCTGCCCCTCTCCCCTGCTTACACTCAATCTCAAGTAAAAAAAATAAGGGGCACCTGGGTGGCTCAGTAATTAAGTGTCCAACTCTTGATCTCAGCTCAGGTCATGATTTCACATTTCATGAGTTCGAGCCCCACATCAGGCTCTGTGCTGACAGTGCAGGGCCTGCTTGGGATTTTCTCTTTCCCTCTCTCTCTCTCTCTGTTCCTCTCCTGCTTGTACTCTCGCTCTCAAAATAAATAAATAAACTTTAAAAAATTAAATAAATAAATAAATAAAATAGCTTAAGATGAAAAATGAGGAAATGAGTAAGACGTATTTCTGTACAATGGAGTAGCACAAAGATCCATTTGACAAATTTTTTTTGGAGGATTTGGTGCTTTTCATTTTATCACATAACAAAAGCTTTGATGCCCATTGCTGTAGCTTTTTGATGTTTATTTCTGAGAGAGAGAGAGAGAGAGAGAGAGAGAGAGAGAGGGAGGACGGGAGCAGGGGAGGGGCAGGGAGAGCGGGAAACACAGAATCCAGGGCAGGCACAGGCTCTGAGCTGTCAGTACTGAGCCTGACACAGGGCTCGAACCCATGAACCACGAGATCATGACCTGAGCCAAAGTCAGACACTTAACTGACTGAGCCACCCAGGCGCCCCTTTAAGTTTATTTTTTTATTTTGAGAGAGAGCGAGAGAGAGAAAGAGAGAGAACCAGTGGGGAGGGGCAGAGAGAGGGGAATAGAGGATCCGAAGTGGGCTCTGTCTGACAGCAGAGATCCCAATGTGGGGCTCAAACTCACCAACCACGAGATCATGACTTGAGCTGAAGTCAGACACTTAGATCGAGCCACATAGGTGCCCCATTGCTGTAACTTTTTGCTATAAATTCCCTTTATGCTCAATTTAAGCAGCTTTCCTTGTTTAGATATTCTGTCATGGCACTGTTGTAAAACACATACCCCAATCCTCTAGCACAGAGATACAACTTGGCTCTTCTTTTGCTTATGATTTTGGTTTTATTATATCTCTATTGTGGTCTTCCTGGCACTATATTGAGGGAAGTAATGATAAAAAAAGCTGATTAATTCCATGCATGTCTTTCATATATGTCATGTGTTAATGGCATTTATCCCTTCTTCATTTGTCACCTCCTTAGTAATTCTCTAACCTGCCAGTAGCCACCTTTACACTCGCGAATACACATGCACTCCCACCAGCATGGAAATCTTCATACTTTGTGTAGTAACGAATTAACCTTGCCCAGAAAAAGGTCTGGCCTTTGCCCTGACCTCCTGGAAGGTGATCTCTAATCCCTTGAAATGCCCTGCCTAATAAGTGTCTTTGTCTACCTGGGTGCCTTGGACCACAATGGATAGTCTCAGAATGTGATTAAGAGTGGAGGCTTCAGCCCCACTGACTTCCAGAGGGACTGTGTGCATGTCCAAGGAAGTGCCCTCCAAAGACTGATACCACACAGTGAGAGAAAACAGGCCTTACTAAAACAAGCTAGCTAATTCTCATACACACACCAATCTCTACCACCACCACCAAAAATAAATAAGAACAAAAACAGGCCCGGAGGGAGGGGAGGGAAATCAGAATCTATAGCCACAAAATATTACCCAAAATGTCCAATTTTCAAAAAACACATTGAGACATGCATGCAAAGAAAGAGGAAAGTACAGACTACACACGGGAACAAAAGAAACTGACCAAGAGGGATGAGATGTCAGATTAACAGACAAAGACTTCAAAGTACCTCTTATAAATATATTCCAAGGACTCAAGGAAATGATGTATAAAGAAGTAAAGGAATTTATGATGACAATATCCCAGCAAATACAGAATATCAATAAAGAGATAGAAATTATGGAAAAAAAAACAGAAATTTTGGAATTAAAAAGTGGAATAACTGAAATGAAGAGTCATTAGAGGGTCACCTGGGTGGCTCAGTCAGTTAAGCATACGGACTCTTGATTTTGGCTCAGGCCATGATTTCATTGGTTCGTGAGACTGAGCCCTGAGTCAGGCTCTGCACTGACAGTGCGGAGCCTGCTTGGGATTCTCTCCCTCCCTTTCTCTCTGCCCCTCCCCAGCTCACACATGCACGGGTACTCTCTCTTTCTCTCAAAATTAATAATTTTTTTTTAAAAAAGAGCCATTAGAGAAACTCAGTGATAGATTTGAATCAGCAAAACAAAGAAACAGTACACTTGAAGATAGATTGATAGAGATTGTACAATCAGAGGAACAGAGAGAAAAATAGCATGAAAAAAAGAGTCTCAGAATAAGTATGAGACACCTTTAAGTACACTTTCAAGTAATGAGAGTACTAAGGAGAGAAATAAGTAAAAGGAGAAAAAAATCGAAGAAATAATGGCTAAAATGTACTAAATATGTTGAAAAAATATTAATCTACATATCCAAAACTCAATAAACTCCAAGTAGGATAAATACAGAGATATAATCTGGCATACACATATTCTTGCCTTCTTTGTCCGAGATTAATTGACCATATAATTATGGGTTTATTTCTGGGATTTCTATTCAGTTCCATTGATCTATACGTCTATTTGATGTCAGTACTATACTGTTTTGATTACTATCACTTTGCGGTATAACTTGAAATCTGGCATTGTGTACTTCCAACTTTATTTTTCTTTTTCAAGGTCACTCTGGCTATTCAGGGTCTTTTGTAGTTCCATACAAATTTTAGGATTATTTGTTCTAGTTTTGTGAAAAAATGCTATTGGTATTTTGTTAGGGATTGTATTACATCTGTAGATTGCTTGGGCAGCATGGACATTTTAACAATATTTGTTCTCCCAGTCTAAGAGCGTGGGGTATCTTTCCATTTCTTTGTGCTGTCTTCAATTTCTTTCATGAGTGTTTTATTGTTTTCAGAGTGCAGGTCTTTTACCTCCTTGGTTAAGTTTATTCCTAGGTATTTTATTATTTTTGGTGCAATTGTAAATGGGATTGTTTTCTTCATTTCTCTTTCTGTTGCTTCATTATTAATGCATAGAAATGCAACAGAGTTCTGTACGTTGATTCTGTATCCTGCGACCTTACTGAATTCATTTGTCACTTGTAGTAGTTTTTCGGTGGAGTCTTTAGGGTTTTCTATATATAGAATCGTGTCATCTGCAAATAGTGAAAGTTGTACTTCTTCCTTACCACTTTAGGTGCTTTTATTTCTTTTTGTTTTCTGATTGCTGTAGCTAAAATTTCCAGTACTATGTTGAATAAAAGTGGTGAGAATGGACTTCCTTCTCTTGTTTCTGACCTCAGGGGAAAAGTTCTCAGTTTTTCCCCATTGCCTGTGATGTTTGCTGTGGGTAATCTAATAGCTATGTTCTGGTTAAGGAGGTTATAAAGAAGGCATTACACTGCTTTCTGCCCCTGCTGAAAGTATCTAGTTAATGCGTATTTAAGGGTTGGGTCCTGCCTGTGCTCAAAAATTCCTTAGACCATCCTATCTATGGAATATCTTATCTTGTTCACCCTACTTTCGGCATCTGCTCTTTTGTACTCTTGGGAATGCCTTGTTTTTTGCATGCTTTCTATAGTTCTTACTGGCACGGACATATTGCGCAATGTTTTCCCTATAATGTATGACTAATAAATACAAGAGCTTGAATGCAGCTTAGAGAGTCTTCCCTTAGCCTCCCTCTCACCTCTCTTGACTTGCATGGAGTCTTGAGTAATCCTTTCTGCCGTCCTTGGCTTTGCTGGACAATGTTGAAAGCTGAACCCACAATTGGTGACCCCAATGTGGTAAGTCAAACCCACAGCTGGGGACCCTGACATGGTCCTACAGTTCGCTGTGGGCTTTCCATATAAGGCCTTTATTGTGTTGAAATATGTTCCTTGTAAACCTACTTTGTTGAGGGTTTCATCATGAATGGATGTTGTACTTTCTCAAATGCTTTTTATGCATCTATCCAAGGGATCATATGATTTTTATCCTTTCTCTTATTACTGTGATGTATCACATTGATTTGCAAATCTTGAACCACACTTGCAAACCAGGAATAAATCCTACTTGATCATGGTGAGTGATTTTTTAAATGTATTGTTGGATTCAGTTTGCTAATATTTTGTTGAGGATTTTTGCATCTATGTTCATCAGAGATATTGGCCTGTAGTTCTCTTTTTTTGTAGTGTTTTTATCTGGTTTTGGTATCAGTGTAATGTTGGTCTCAATGTAATGCTGGCCTCATAAAATGAATTTGGAAGTTTTCCTACTTCTATTTTTTGGAAAATTTTAAGAATAGGTATTAACTCTTTAAATATTTGGTAGAATTCCCCTGTGAAGCCATCTAGTCCAGGACTTTTGTTTGTTGGGAGTTTTTTAAAAAAATTTATTTTATTTTGAGAAAGAATGAGAGAGAACAAGTGGAGGAGGGGCAGAGAGAGAGGGGGACAGAGGATCCAAAGTGGGCTCTGTGCTGACAGCTGAGAGCCTGATGCATGACTTGAACTCAAGAACCATAAGATCACGACCTGAGCTGAAGTCAGACACTTAACAGACTCAGGCACCCTAGTTCGTTGGGAGTTTTTTGATTACTGACTCAATTTCAGTGCTGGTAATTAGTGTGTTCAAATTTTCTGTTTCTTCCTGCTTCGGTTTTGGTAGGTTATATGGAATTTATCTAGGAATTTATCCATTTCTTCTAGATTGCCCAATTTGCTAGCATATCATTTTTCATAATATTCTCTAATAACCTTTTGTATTTCTGTGGTGTTGGTTGTTATTTCTCCTCTTTCATTTGTGATTTTGTTTGAGTGTTCTCTCTGTCGCTCTCTCTCCCTCTCTCCCTTTTTTAATGAGTCTGGCTGCAGGTTTATGAATTTTGTTGAGGTTTTCAAAGAATCAGTCCCTGGTTTCACTGATCTGTTCTATTGTTTTTTAGTTTCCATATCATTTATTTCTGCTCTAATCTTTATTTCCTTCCTTCTGCTGGTTTGGGGTTTTGTTTGTTGTTCTTTTTCTAGCTCCTTTAGGTGTAAGGTTAGGTTGTTTGAGAATTTTCTTGCTTCTTGAGGTAAGCCTGTATTACTATAAGCTTTCCTGTATTACTATAAGTAATAAGCCTGTATTACTATAGAACCACTTTTGCTGCATCGCAAAGATTTTGGACACTTGTGTTTTCATTTCCATTGGTCTCCATGTATTTTTCTATTTCTTCTTTTATTTCTTGGTCGACCCATTTATTTAGTAGCATTTTATTTAACTTCCACGTGTTTGTGTTCTTTCCAGGTTTTTTTCTTGTGGTAGATTTCAAGTTCATAGCGTGGTCAGAAAAGATGGATGGTACGATTTCAATCTTTTTGAACTGTTGAGACTTGTTTTATGACCTAATATGTGATCTATTCTGGAGAATGTCCCATGTGCACTTGAAAATAATGTTTATTCTTCTGTTTTAGGATAGAATGTTCTGAATATATTTGTTGAATCCATCTAGTCTAGTGTGTCATTCAAAGTCACTGTTTCCTTATTGATTTTCTGTTTAGATTATTTGTCCATTAGTGTAAGTAGGATGTTACAGTCCCCTACTATTATTGTATTACTATCGATTATGTTTGCTATTAACTGTTTTATGTATTTGGGTACTTTCATGTCGGGGACATAAATATTTAAAATTGTTATATTTTCTTATTCATTTGTCCCCTTTGTTATAATAATATAATTATATATAGTCCTTCTTTGTCTCTTGTTACAGTCTTTGTTTAAAAGTTTTGCTACCCTGGCTTTCTTTTCACATCCATTTGCATGACAAATGTTTCCCCTCACTTTCAACCTGCATGTGTCTTTAGGTCTGAAGTGAGTCTCTTGTAGGCAGCATATAGATGGCTCTTTTTTTTTTTTTTTAATCCACGCCATCACCCTATATCTTTTGATTGGAGAATTTAGTCCATTTACATTCAAAGCAATTATTGATATGTATTTATTGACATTTTTATTTGTTTTGTGTTTGTTTTTGTGGATCTTATCTGTTCTTTTCTTCCCTTGCTCTCTTCTCTCACTGTAAATTGGCATTCTTTAGTGATATACTCGGATTCCTTCCTCTTTATTTTTTGCATATGTTACTGGTTTTTGTGGTTAACATTAGGTTTGTATATAGCATCTTCTGAATATAGCAGTCTATATTAAGTTGATAGTCACTTAGTTTAGAACTCATTCTCGACTCCTCTCTTCCCCATGTTTTAGGTACATGGTGTCCTGCTTTTGTCCTTTTATTTTGTGAGTCCCTTGACGGAGTTTTACAGATATACTTATTTTTACTGCTCTTGTGCTTCCTACTTTTTGTACTTTTACTTACAGTCTTTCCTTTCCACTCAAAGAGTCCTCTTTAACATTTCTTGTAGGGCTGATTTAGTGGTCACGAACGCCTTTAAATTTTGTTTGGGAAACTCCTTATCTTTGTTATAGCCTTTATCTTTATGATAGCCTTGCTGAATAGAGTATTCTTGGCTGTGGATTTTATTCCTTTTAGCACTTTGAATGTATCATCCATTACTTTCTCGCCTGCAAAGTTTGTTGAAAAATCCACTGATAGCCTTATGGGATTTCCCTTGTATGTAACAGTCTACTTTTCTCTTGCTTTTAAAAATCTCTCTTAATCACCACTTTTTGCCATTGAAATTATTATATGTCTTGGTGTGGACCTCCTTGGGTTGATGTTATTAGGGGATCTCTGTGCCTCCTGTATCTGAATTTCTGTTTCCTTCCCCAGATTTGAGAAGTTTTCAGGTATTTTTTCAAATAAATTTTCTGTCCCCTTTCCCTCTCTTCTTCTTCTGGGATCCCTATAATGTGAATGTTATTTTGCTTGGTGGAGTCCCTGAGTTTCCCAAGTCTATTCTCATTTTATGTATTTTTTTTTTCTCTCACCTGCTCAACTTGATTACTTTCCATTGCTCTGTCCTCCAGATCACTGATTTATTCTTCTGCCTTCTCTAATCCACTATTTATTCCATCTGGTGTATTTTTATTTTCAATTATTGTGTCTTCATCTCTGATTCTTTTTTATCTCTCTGTTAATGGTCTCACTGTTGTCCTCCACTCTTTTCTCAAGTCCAGTTAGTATCTTTATGATTAGTTTAAATTCTCTATTAGATATATATTTCTGGTGTGGTTTTGTCCTATTCTTTCATTTTGGAAATATTCCTCTGTCTCCTCTAACTTTCTATACCTTTTTGTCTAACTCTCCATCTTTTTCTGTGTGTTTGGAGAGCCAGGTACATCTCCTGCTCTTGAAATTAGTGGGCAGGGCACATTTTTAAAAAGGTGCATGCTGCTTCTCTTCCACAGGAGACATGCAGCCTTTGCCTAGATTGGAGCCAGCTGGGACTGATCTGCCAATGCACATGCAGGCAGGGTGCTCAGTTTTGACAAGATGAGGGCTGGTCTTCCATGGGAGGTGACTGGTGGCCACCACCAGGACCAAGACCCTGCAAAGTATCCAGTCAGGAGATGTAGTGTTGGCAAAGTTTGTGCTTGTCTTCTAGGGGAGGGGATGCACGCTGCAGCAACTGAGGTAAGCCCTGCAGGAAGGGCAGGACACAGTGTAAGCAAATTAGGTAATGAATGCCGGCACAGATTGGTTCCCACAGGTGGTCGTGTGTGTACAGTGGTGGTAGGGGAGGGAAATCATGCCTGCCGGCAACTTTGTTCCTAAAGGAGTCTCCCAGAGATCTCTGTCCCTCTGGGACACACTCTGAGGGGAGTAACTAACTCCCTCCCCTATGCCCCAGGCATTTTTTCAAACTGCTGTTTCTCTGGTCTTTTTCTACGTGCTGTTTGTTGTGCAGTCTCTTTAAGGGTGGGGACTTTCCTATCACCTTCCAGGCACTCCCAGGACCTAGCTAGCTGATTCTTAAAGTTCAGGCTTTAAGTCCGCTGGTTGTAAAAACTCACAAAATTCAGCCCCTCTGGTTTTCAGAGCCAAATGTTATGGGGATTTGTCTTCCCCACATGGGCTCCCCAATGTGAGGGTCTGTCTGTTTCTCTCCCCTCTCAGCAGTTTTGGCTATTTAGCTCCTGACCACATCTCCACCCCTCTTACTCTCTTTGATGCGGCCTCTTCTCTACATTTAGTTGTGGAATTTGTTCTGCCAGTTCCGGGTGTCTTCTGGATTATTTACACTGATGTGATTGTTGTCTAGTTATATCTGTGAGACAAGGTAGCTTAGGGTCCTCTGGAAGTCAAATTTCTGTTGTTTTAAGCCACATTTTTGGTACTTTGTTATAGCAGCTCTAGGAAATTAATACACCAACCCTGAATTACTAGGGCAAATTCTTGTTGATCTTCTGCCTCATCATTATATCCATTGTTGAAAGTGGGCTACTGAGTACACCTGAAACTAATATAACATTGTACGTTAATTATACTTGAATTAAAATAAATAAGAAAGCGGGGGTATTGAAGGCACAAACTCTTATTGAATTTCTATTTCTCCCTTCAATTCTGCCAGTTTTTACCTCATAGATTTTGGGGGTTTGTTTCTAGTGAATATGTTTATAATTGTTACATCTTCATGATGGATTGACACTTTTGTCATTATAAAATGCCTTCTTTGTCTCTTGTAACATTTTGTTGTTTTAACATCTAATGGTTTGATATTAGTGTAACCATTATGGCTTTCTTATGGTTGCTGTTTGCATGATATATCTTTTTTAGATCATTTTATTTTGAAATTGTTGTGCTTTTGAATCTAAAGCATATCTTCTGTAGTCATCATATGGTTTTATTTAATCCAGTTTAACAATCTGTCTCTTTTGTTTAGAATGGGTTGTTTAATCCATTCTCCAATCTGTTTACACATATATATTGAGTTCTTTTTTTTTTAAGTTTTTTTTAATGTTTGTTTATTTTTGAGAGAGAAAAAGAGAGAACCGGGGAGGGGGGCGTGGGGGGTGCAGAGAAAGGCATAGAATCTGAAGCAGGCTCCAGGCTCTGAGCTGACAGCACAGAGCCTGATGCGGGGCCTGAACTTATGAACTGCAAGATCATGACCTGAGCTGAAGTCAGACGCTTAACTGACTGAGCCACCCAGGTGTCCCAAAACATGTATATTGAGTTCTTAATTTTAGGCTTTGCATTTTTCAATTGTACAATTTCAAATCAATTTTTTGAAAAAAAGATTCTGGTTCTCAAGAAATTCTCCATCTTGACTCATTAATCAAAGCTACTTCTAAGTCTGCCTCTGATAACACTAATAACTGGATCATCTGTGGATCTGGTTTTATTGCCTATTTTTCCTCATGGTTCTGCTCTTTGGTATTCTTTGTAATTTTTTACTTAATATTAGGTATTGTATATGATATACTGTACAGTCTCTGGATGTTACCTTCCTACAGAGGGGGATAACTCTATTCCCTGGTAGGAAGACAGTGTAGGCAAATCACATTAATCCAATCTATAATTCAGTGAATGTGAAACTAGATTGCAATGTTATAAGGTTTAATTTACTTTACTTGGATTCTTTCCTGTTCCTAAGGTGTAATTCTCAGAGTTCTTATATGAGATTCTGGAGTAGACACCAGTGCCTCTCTTGATGGGTTCTAGAATGTAATTTTTGCTTCATCAATACCATGATGCAATATACATTTTAAAAAATCTTTGTTTTGGCCTTCAGGTTTCTGCCTTTTTGTTTTTTTAAAAATCCTTCTGCTCTGGCCAATCCAAGAATTCAGCAAATACTCAAGGGGGGAAATCAGCAGAGTGTGAGACTCACTTCTCTGAACCTTCCTGCTTTATGAGGATTTTAGGTCTCCCAAGTGCTGGTTGGCTCAATTATCCTAAACTTTTTATCTCTTCACTCTTGTGGGGTTGCAATAGTTTGTTTGCTTCTCTGATTCTTAGCAGTAACTTTCTTCCTTCTACCCAGATTTGTATCAAAAACTGGCAATTCTATAAAGGAAGACATAGCTGAAGAATGTTTACTCACTTCTCTGCTGTGTTGTAAATCTCCAGGACAACTCACAGGTTCAGTGATTCAGAGGGACTCACAGGACTCAGCATATGGTCCTACTCATGGTTATGCTTTATTATAGCAGAGACATACAAAGCAAAATCAGCAAAGGGGAAAAGTGCATGGGGTAAAGTCCAGAGGAAACCAGCCATAAGCTTCTAAGAATCCTTTCCCTGTGGAATCACACAGGATGTGGAATTGTGATAACATATGTGAATTGTTGTCTGCCATGAACACTCGTTAGACTTGTTGCCCAGGGTTTGTATTGGAAGTTGGTCATAGGTACCTTCTGCCTAGCACGTATCATAATTACAGACCCCCAGAAGGAAAGTAGGTGTTCAGCATAAGCCATGTTGTTTGTGTAAATAGCTTACACTTAGTAAGCTACCTTCTCAGTTAAAGAATGGTGGGAACGTTCCCATATTCCAAATTCGCAGATGCTAGCCGAAGACTAACCTCGCAAGCAGGGCTTTCTAAGGATAGTGTCTTGGGCCTGCTGTGTTAATTCTTTCCTGCATACCTTCTCTCTGAGCTTTTTGTTCTTAGAGTCTTGTTTGCCTAAAAGTTCTTTGATGGCTTCAAACACTGGTTTAAAATAATTTTATCCCATGTCACTTGTTATCATTGAATGTTGCTGTGCTGTACAAGTGTCTGGTTATTTTTTCTTCTCTGTTGGACATTTAATTTGAAAACTTACAGAACTTGAGGCTTAAGATGATGGTTTCTTTGTTTGTTTGTTTGTTTTTTCCTCCCACCAAGGAGTATTTATTTGTTTATTACTGGGTACCTAGGGGATTACTTTAATTCAATTTTGGGAGCTGTTATGATTTGAGGTTTCACTGAATTCCCTTTGTATGTGTGTAGGGGGGTTAGTGTAACTTCAATTCACTTTTACTTCTCTGATGGAGCTTTATGGGGTCTAGAACCCAAGCATGGGAGTTTTCTAAGCTCTCTCTCATAACTTGGTAGGCACTATCCAAATTTTGTCTTCCTAGCCTCCCAAAGGTAGTAAAACCACTGTTTATCCCCCTCTAGAATCAGCGAATATTTCCACGTAAGAAATGGCCCTAATGATGGGCTTGCCTTTCTAGATTTTTATATTTTAAAAAGATTTTTTCCAGATTATCTAGTTGTCCATACAAATTTTGATGTTAACTACATGGTTGGCCATTCCTGGAAGTGGAATTCCCCCTCTACCTTATTTCTTATGTAATAAGCTCCTTAGATGCAACATTTTGAGGAAAATCATGAAGGTGAATAGGGTGCTTAGCACTGCACACAGATATACAACATACAGGTAAGGCAAATCCAAATCCAGATTCACACTGCCCATTTTATGAGGAAAAATAGCGACCTCTCCATGAGAAAAGAGATTTAATTAAAATCAATCTGGTACTAACCAACTATTTGGTCACCCTAGGGCATGATATCTAAGGGTTGGTCCCTCCTGCTTTCAGACTAGGCTTTTAGCAGTAGCAGCCATCAGAGTAGCCTTGATGAAAGGAGAGCCATATTGTTGAAGTCCATGTATAGCCCCAATCTTTCCAGGATAGCCACGTTGTTCATAAGCTGATTAAACATGGATTGGGGTATTTAAAAAAAACCCAAAAAACTGTCAACATCTTCAGAATCAACTTGACCATCTGCTTATGAAGCATCTCCTTCACAATAGGGCCTTTGCTTAGTATTTATGTGGGAAATGATTATTCTTACCATATGAGCCCATTTTGAGAAGTCCAACCATACATTTACATTTACAATTAGTCCAACCATGCCCTAATTTTATCACTCATCTTCCAAGGTTACAACCATGGAATTTACCACCTGGTCAACATGAGTCATAAAATGGTGTAGACCTAGAAATCTCACCTTCTGTGCAAAGCAGACAACAAAAAATACTGCCCACATTTATTCTCACTGCAAGGAGTTCCTTTTCTTACTGTCCTCCACACCATCATTGACTGACGTTGAAGTACCACTGTCTATTTCTACCTAGTACTAGCATACTGCACAGTACCACTTGTATAACCAGACTCAATTTTTTCCTCCTTGGTGAACTGGGAAATATAGTGTTCTCTTGCATTATAAGTGTATAGTTCATGGGTTTGCTTGCTTGCTCTTTTTTTTTTTCTCCTTTCAAGCGTCCTGCCTCATTAAATTCAACTTGATGGATGTAAATGGATATTGAAACAAGATTCTACACTAGAGTAGAATTGGAACAGAAGAGGAAGTGGTGACATGTTGTTCCTTAGGGTTATATTTTACGAGATTTGGAGAAGAAAATGTTAGTAAAAATTATAGTGTGGGGGCAAGATAGAAGTAGAAGCATCTCAGCTAAATGAAAAGAGTAAAAGTTTTAAGATAAATGAACTACAAGCTTTCATGAGGCAGTAGTGGACCTGGGATACAAAGTTAAATATACTTGTAGCTTCTACAAAAGGAAGCAAGTGAAATAAGAAGTGAGGATTTATAGTGTTGAAGTTAGGTCTTCCCTACTTTATTTTCTGAGAAGTATAGACATCACTCATGTATACCATAGATACATAGATACCATATATACATGAGATTCCTCATAAAATGGGCAATGTGAATCTGGATTTAGATTTGCCTTACCTGTCTGTATGTTGTATATCTGTGTGCACCCTATTCACCTTCATGATGAAAAGAAAAGAATCTGATAGAAGAAAAAAATAAATTTCAAATGCTAGACCAGAAATATCTTCATGCTATTCATTACTTTAAGTAAAAAACCCATGATGTAATGTATCATAATTTGCTTCCCAAAGAACTTTTATGCAGATACACTTTAAAAAGCCAAAGCAGTCAAATTTTATAACTTTCACCTTTATCTCTGTGTGGATGTATGAAACAAAGGAGTTTCACATACTTCTCTTGAATCGAAGAAAAGTAACACACATCTCCTATTTGCCACCCATTTACTGGATTGGATTCACATAGTATATAGTAAAACAAATCTTCATTTACTATCATATAATAGGTTTATACTAAACTAACACACAGGGCAATGGCCTAGTGTGGAAGAGTGTGAAGAGATAATTCTTGTGATGATGATTATGTTGGAGCACACACCAACTATGAACCAAGTGTGATATAGGAGTCAAGGCTTCAGAAGAAATCTTAGATATCTTCAGTAGAGCCATAAGAAGTCACTAAGGGACATTATGAATATGCTGTTTATAATATTGAATTACAATTTGAATAGGGAGAGATAAACAGATCTGAAACCATCAGTGTCAATGTGACCCAGATAAGACTTTTTAGCCCACCTATGTCAACAGGACTTAGTTGTTTATTCCAGGAAAACTTTGCCTAGGAAAGACAGGATTGTAAACTAGGCAAACAAAAAACAAACAGAAGCAGTCCCTAATTTTTTTTTTTTGTATAAGGAAATTCCTATAGGATGGAGACAATAATTTGCTTATCTGGACAGACAGCTGGCTTATCAAACAACAGTTTATCAAGACTTTTCAAGGCTCTTGCTTGCTGTGTCCACCAATCCTAAACCATTTCATTAACTTTGCCAAATCCAATCAGTTTTCTCTCTTGACAGACATGCCTCAAACCATTTGAGCACAGACCCCCAAGTTCTATCTATTACCTAATTTTCTGGCTCTGAAGCACAGCTGTGCACATCAAGGCAGTGCACTCTCTGACTGCAGTCAGTTTTCATACTTAGTTTTACTTAATTAACAAGATCTCTTCAAGAAGTTTGTCCTTTCTCAACAACCTAAGTGTCCACTGATGGATGAATGGATGAAGAAAATGTATACAGCTAACTCTTGAACAATGCAGGGGTTAGGAGTGCTGACCTTCCCCATGCAGTCGAAAATCCACATATCACTTTTGAATTCCCCCCAATTTACTAATAGACTACTGTTGACCACAAATCTTACCAATAACATAAACACGCAATTAACACATATTTTGTATGTTATATGTATTATGTACTGTATTCTTAAAGCAAGCTAGAAAAAAGAAAATGTTATTAAGGAAATCATAGGAAAGAAAGAATATGTTTATTGAAAAAATTTGCATATAGTAGATCCATGCAGTTCAAATCTGTGTTATTCAAGGGTCAACTGAATAACACACACACACACACACACACACACACACACACACACACACACACAAATGGAATATTATTCAGCCATAAAAAAAGGACATCTTGCTATTTGCAACAACATGGATGGGCCCTGAGGACATTACGCTAAGTGAAATAAAGTCAGAAGGTGGGGATAAGAGAGGGTAGGCAAAGTGGGTAAAGGGAATCAAAAGGTACAAACTTCCACTTATAAAATAAATAAGCCCTGGGGATGTAATGTACAGCATGATGCCAAAAGTTATTAATATTCTACTATATGTTTGAAAGTTGTGAACAGAGTAGATCTTAAAAGTTCTCATCACAAGAGAAAAAAAAATGCTGTAACTAGATTTGTGATGATTATTTTGCAATATATTGCAATATATACAAATATTTAATCATTATGGTACACGTGAAACTAGTATAATGTTATATGTCAATTATACCTCAACTTAAAAATTAATCTATTGGGGCGCCTGGGTGGCGCAGTCGGTTAAGCGTCCGACTTCAGCCAGGTCACGATCTCGCGGTCCGGGAGTTCAAGCCCCGTGTCAGGCTCTGGGCTGATGGCTCAGAGCCTGGAGCCTGTTTCCGATTCTGTGTCTCCCTCTCTCTGCCCCTCCCCCGTTCATGCTCTGTCTCTCTCTGTCCCAAAAATAAATAAACGTTGAAAAAAAATTAAAAAAAAATTAATCTATCAATTATTTTTTAAAAAGAAGTTTGTCTAGGGGCTTCTGGGTGGCTCAGTCAGTTTGGCGTCCAACTTCGGCTCAGGTCATGATCTCACAGTTTGAGTTTGAGCCCCGCATCGGACTCTGTGCTGACAGCTCAGAGCCTGGATCCTACTTTGGATTCTGTCTCCTTCTCTCTCTGCCCCTACCCCACTTGTGCTCATGCGCACGCTCTCTCTCTCTCTCTGTCTCTCAAAAATAAATAAATGTAAAAAAAAAAGTTTGTCTTTTTTTTTTTTCTTAAGTTTACTTATTTTGAAAGAGAGAAAGCACAAGTTGGAGAGGGACAGGGAAAGAGAGAATCCCAAGCAGGCTCTGTATTGTCAGCAGGGAGCCCGATGCAGGGTTCGAACTCACAAACCATGAGATCATGACCTGAGCCAAGATCAAGAGTTGGACGCTTAACTTACTGAGCCATTCAGGTTCCCCCAGAAGAAGTTCATCTTTCTACAAACAACTACCAGAGACACAAAGATAATCAATTCATTTCTCTCAGTTACTAGGCCAAATGTTAAGTTTGTATAAGAATTAACTGAGGAACTTGTCAGAAATATAGGTTGCCATGCTTCACACTTCAGTTGTTTTGATTCAGGGGGATTAATACAAGGCTCCAGAATCTGTATTTTAAAAACCACAAGTTTTTTCTAATGCATGCTATATTTAGGTCATGCTTAGAAAAATAATGCTTTCCTCCCTGCATACCAGCAAACACATGTGTATATGTATTATTGTATATATACACACATGTATAATATATACACGTTATACACTTGCTATATATGTATATAGAAACTTACCATACATACAAAACACCCGTATTAAATGTTCCACACACTTTTTATGAAAATGGGATCATACACACACACACACACATATGTATGAGATATATATGTGTGTGTGTGTATATATATATATATATATATATATATATATATATATGTATGACATGATTTTTTCAGGGAACATTATATAATACAATCTTTCTGAATCACCACATATAGATCTGCATTGTTTTTAACAGCTTCATTATATTCCACTATATGCAAGTACCAATATTTATCAAGTTCTCTATTATTGGTCATTTAGTTGTTTTGTTTTGTTTTGTTTTGTTTTTGCTATTATAAGCAATGCTGCAATGAATACCTTTACACATTTGTGCTAAAATTTCTGTAGAATATAAGGACTGGAATAGACACAGAAGAGTAGAATTGCTAGGTGGGAGGGTGTATGTATTTTAAAGTTGGATAGATCCTGCTGAATTGCTCAATGACTTAGTTGTATCAATTTACACTCCTGTGGTAAATTAGCCGAAGATTGTTTTCCCCACACCTATACCAATACCAGTGTCAATCTCTCTCATTTTTATCTATCTGACACATAAAAAAAATGACAAAATCTTAATTTGCATTTTACCATGTTTTTAACATCAGAATAATCAGCACTTGGTTTACCACCAAAACACAATTACCTAAAGTTCTACAAAACATATCACAATTTATTTTTGGAAAACTTTTATTTTTATGTTAAAAATTTAACTCTCTCACCTGTGAGACGGATGGGATGAATGAATTTCAAATATATGTCCACTATGTAGTATTTACTTAGTACCTCCTTTTACCAAGTAATACAAAAGGAAAGTGAGAGTCATAGAGCTGTGTTCAAGCCCTAGCTTTCCCACCCAGCAGCTATGTGACCTTGGGCAAGTCACCTGCCCTTTAGAGAGCTTCAGTTTCCTCTTTTGTAAAATGGGGATTCTACTCATTTTGTAGAATTGGTTTGAAGATGAAATGAGATTATAATTTTAATTATATATATTAGCTATTACCACTGCCACAATAACAATGCACGGGAAATTAGCAAATGACTAGAATTGTTTGTAAAGGCCTTTCCTAACAATTACAAAATAATTATATCAGTATTACCAAAGTCAGATTCTTTGAGATCAGTCAACGATTTATTGGGATTACTAAAGTCACTAGAAGAATATATATTTCATAGGGCTAATATACTGCTTACAACATCACTGTTGTGCTTCTCTCCAAATACTTTCCTAATAGTAGTTCAGGAAACATTTCCTAAATTACATAGTTCCTTAGCTAAAATGGAATTAGCCAAATATACAATCAAATCAACTACACACCAGGAATTTCTTTTCAAGTTTCTAAGCACACACAATAAAGCAATTCAAGTAATGCCGTAGAGATTTCCTAAAGCCAATAAATGAAATTCTAAAATTTTACAGTAGTATAATATATTGGAGACTCCATCCTTCATTCTTTCCCAAAACTAATCCCAACCTAACTCACACATTCCTTAAATGGCTCAATACCCACTATGCAAAAAGTCCTATGTTCAGAACTAGGGGCATAAAACCTCTGTACTCAAGAGATAAAGACTCATATTAAAGATAAAAGGGCAAAGTTTTATTATCTATATTTGCCTGTGCTTCTGGTTTGATAAATAATGAGTCAATGGCTCATGACCTACGGAGCTCATTTTCTCTTGGATGGACACCAATGAACTTACTTCCTATCCTTGGGCTGTGTAAAACATACAGCTGGAAATGAGATGTCATTGTCCTATGGCTTACTCCCAAAAGTTCTCAATGGCTCAACTCACCTAAGTCTTCCTCCTTTAACTTTCTTCCTCCACATCATGACTTTTGCAAAAATTTATGATGATTTTTAATGAGTAAAATGATCTGGAAAACATATTTTTTCAGTTTTTATTTCAATAAAACAAGAGGCAACACTGCTGTATAAAGTACTGCATAAGGACATTTACACAAATATACAAAACTTCAAAAAACTAAACTCCAGTTTATTTCCATAGCCTTAAAAATGTAGGGAGCACATAAAAATATGCAAAGTCATAGTTTATTCTTTAGGAATGTAAACTCCTGGAATACAATTAGAAACAAGTATATTTACTATGAAAAGATTAGTATCACTACAGGATTAGAAATAAAGATAAGCAGTACACAAAAAACCCTACATAAAAGAAAGCAAAGGTATGCAAAATAAGATCTTGAGTTTACTAAAAGAAACTTCATATTAAGACACAGGTACTCTAGATCTCTACTATAAAAAAACACAAAAACATCTTCCAAAATGTTCACTGCTAGTCTTTTTAGATATGCACAAGTTACAAAATACAGAGGATAACATATTTATGTTCTCTGATAAAGAATTTAACAATATTAAACATAAATGTGAATAACTCAAGTACTGAGTATAATTTTACTAAGCAACTAATCTAAAAATATAAATTTCATGCTAAGTAAAGGACTAGAGAGTTTATATTTTTTATCCAAAGACTGGGAAGACACGATTATACATTTATTTCTATCTACAATGCTTAACTTAAGTGCCCATCAAATTATTCTTCTTTTTAATGGCTTTTTAAGAAACATTTTTTGTTACATTATTTATGATATAGATTTCCTTGATGTGGTTCCCTTTAACAAAGTGTAAATTTATTGTGCCTATAGAGTCAAATGTTAAAGTCTTATTTTAAATATTTATTTAAAATTATGTCTCAGGGTACAATTTTTTTTCTCTATAATTTAAATGTAAAGGTTTTAACATTGTAATTTGAGTCTTCCAAAATAGGCAAAATCCCTTAAAACTGGTATCATTTTTATCTATTTTGGTTTAAAAAACATATTTCCCTTTAACTTTTTGTTTTGTTTACTAAGCAGTTGCTTCATAATTGAAAAGGGCAACAAAATACTGCTTTTTCAAAACAAACTTTGTCATCATTTAAGGACTGAGAATTTCTACCCTTCAAATCTACAGAGCTGCCTCAAAAAGTTCCATGGTGGAGTACAAGGGGTTCCAGGGTGCTCACCTGTCCTAGGTCCTCTGGGGACACTCCCTTGAACTTGATTCCAAAGGCAAGTCCCTACTCAATTCCAAAGGCAAATGCTGGGACCTACCTTCACTAGAATACCCCAGGTGGTTGAGTACTTGAAGAGTGAGGGGTTGGGTAATTTTAAGACTCCCTAATGGCTTAAAATGTGGAATGGAACTATAATTTTTGTTCAGATCCTTTGAACTATGGGGTGCAATTTCCCATTTGGGGCAGAATCCTTTTTGTGATAAAGATATAGAGGAGATCTGTGACCAAATGGTTACATTAGCATCTTTGTGAAAAAATGACCTAAAAAAGTCACCCCAACTTTAAAATCTGGAAAGCTGAGTAAGAGGGATAATTGTAATTGTTACCATAGTTAGCATTTATCCAATATTTATACTTGCTATAAAAATTTTCAAATGTATAACCCTTATTTGAAATAGTATCAAAGGTGCTATAAAATAATTTTACTGTCAACATAACTTCCAGGAAATCAACTCGTGCAAATTACTTGAAACAAAAATTCAGAACCACTCCACCAAGTAAGCCTTCAGAGTTCTTTAAAGAATATACACATGAAGATTTGTTGTGCATTGTATAAAATGGTGGTACCTCTTTCATACTTAAAATGGTAGGCATCTACAGCTCTGATTCCATTTATAGTTAATATGAAAAATATAAAATGTTATAATTTTATTGTAAAAATAAATGAAAATCATTAAAAATTTAGAAGTAAGGATCTAATAAGTGTCATAGATACTATTAAAAATTTATAAGCTATTAAAAACAATGAAGATTATAATATTTAGTATCTAACATATTTGATCTAGTGTTGTGAGACCACTGAAAATTCCAAATATTAGGTAGGTAATTTGTACTTTTGATACTCTCTTTTTAAACTTTAATGCACATAAAAATCACTTAAGGATCTTGTTAAAAGGCAGATTATGATTCAGTAGATTAAAAGTGGTTCTGAAATTCTACATCTTTAACAAGATGCCTAGTGATGCCAATGCTACTTACTGGTCCTCAGACTGTAGGAGTAGCAATGATCTAGAATAATACCAAAATGAGGTTCCATTACAGCAGTTGATCATTAAAATCTGATCTCTCATTTCTGCCAGCTGTTTCCTCAGATTTATTCTACAATGTTTCCTAAGCACTTGACTTGCTTAAAAGGCCAATCTTCTAAAATTAATTCTTAAGACTATTAATATTGTTAGTAGCTATATGCCTGAGGGAATTTTTTTGTTAAAGAATTAGAAAAAGACAAAAGGAAATTCACAGTGACATTTTACAAATATTTTAAATTGTACACAGGATTCCTGTTAAATTAATACAATATCAAGTTTCACGGTCTAGTCTTACCTTTTTTTTTTTTTTTTTTTTTTTAAACTACAGTTTATGGCAATAGATCTTATTCCATTTCTATTAGTGGAACTAAAAAACGCAAATTCACTTCTAATAAAAGCCATATTCTATTCAAGATTAATGAATGAAAACTAGTTCATGCTTTTTGAAGATTTAAATTTAAAATGGTAGCCAAAGCAGTTATGATCAAAACTGCATTCATAGCGTATGCTTTAGCACTCTTTAGGACATACAAATTTTTCACATTTGAGCTCTGCATAAGCAGGCACAAAAGGAAAACTAACATTTTCTGTGCAACTACAGCTAGGGACTGTGAATAAGGAAACCACTGTGCATTAATAGTGAAGGAGACAAAGAGGGGACAGACAGGCCTTCCCTCCCAGTCAATTTACCCTTATCCTCAGCCCTGCTTTCTTTCTCTCCCTCTGAATTATTAGTTACGTACACTTGATTTACAGGGAGCCTTGACCACAGCTAAAAGGACGAGCACTAGCAAATAACCACATTTTACATCTATCTAGAGGTCACACAGTTCTCTACAGCTACATACAAGTTTGTTTTGTTTCTGCCATATTGCCTTTTTTATTTTTATTTTTTGGTTGGGGGCAACTACACTGATTATTCTTTCTACCATGACAAGAACATTTAAACTAGGCCCATTCACAAACAAATTATTTAACTTCTTTCATATTTTACAATTCTAAATTTAAGAGCACAAACATAAATAAACCTAAATTAATTACATAAATGTCCTTTGTCCATATTTCATTATGCTTTCTTTCATGACATTTTATAGATGAAAAATTTACCTAATTTCCTTCATTTGCTGACAAACAATTCAATATTATATGGTTGACACCGGTGTCTTGAGAGCTGTGTTGCACGATTTACGATGATTTCCAGGAAGTCTTCAACGATGTGTACTTTGAATTCTAGGAAACCAAACTACCTAGGATTTCTAAAGTCAAGCAGCAGGGTAAGTCAGCTTCATGGCTGATTACGTTTTAGGAATTGAAAGGGATTTTCACCTGCTAAATCCAGATCAAATACTTCAAAACAACACATCTACTGGCAATCTGATTTTTTATATAAAAATGTTCCAAAGATAACAACAGAAATCCCTCTACCCTTCCCCTGGAATTACATAATAGTCTAGGTACTGAGTTACGAGGCTTTTTCCAGTGCTTTATATAAATGATTCCACTAATCTTAAAGACAATCTGATTACAAACATTTTTATCAGGCACTTTTCATACACATCATTTTTGTTTTTTTAACATGCCTGATTTTCAGACTGCCCTGTTGTGCAGTCAGCTACAGAATTCCTGGAGTTGCACCCTCTGCCTCCTTTCAAAAACAGCTCCCATGCATGAGATTCCCTTTTACGCTGAAGGCCAAACATACAACTACCAAAATAGGAGTTATTAAAAAATAAGAACTCACAACCTCACAAGATGTCCCCAATTTGATCAGACAACTTGCCAAAATGTATTGTGACACTGACCATCTTAGACCATAGAAACAAATAAGAAAGAAAAAAAAAAGACTCAAATCAAGGGGGGAAAATACACCCAAGAAATAACAGAACCACGTTTGACCTTATTACAACCTACACGTTATTCCCTTCATAAGGTCAAGGTAGCCTTTAGAATTTAAGACACAAGGGCTCCTGTCTGGGACAGGGATGAAAGATGCTGGGTGCTTTCATAAAGAAGCAGAGTCGTATTTCTAGATTCACTAGTTAGGTGGGAAAACTATTACAAATTAATCTGTAGACAAGGTAATGCTGATACTAGGAGGTCTCTGCTGACCTGATGGATGCTTCACTGGAAGTTCAGTCCTTTCAGAAACGTAAATAAGCTTTTCTTCTTGGAGACTACAAGCAGAAAACCTATTGGCATCTGTCCCAGGCCCACAACCAACAGCAGATGATGGGTTATGTGGGACTGTGACACCACTGACTTGTTCAAAGGATTTACTGAATACAGTTGCAGCTGTCTTAGCCAAACCATGGCTACAAGGTTTAGGCAGAGATTGGCTGGTAGTTAATGTCAGTCTCTTCAAAGAGAGAAGCTCAAGATTCTCACTTTGGGCTCTCTGAGTTTGTTTTCGGGCAAAGTGGTCTTTGCAAGACTCCCCTGTGGTTTCTTTTTCTTTTCCTCCAGTTTTGCTTCCTCCTGACCGTCTCTGAGTCTTTCCTACACTTGTCTTGTTACTAGAATTGTTACTACTGTTTGATAAACCCGATTGGCTAGTACTAGACGCAGCCCGGGAATAAAATCCCTCGTCAACTTCAGATATCTCCATGAGTTCTTCTTGACCTGTTAATTCTGTATTTCCTAAACAAAGAAATAATAAAGATTAATTAATATTAAGTATCTTAAATAATTCTTATTTCATGATTAATACCAAATCAATGATACTTTAAACTTTAGCATAATTACATAAAACAACCCATTATAGACCGAAATTAAAGGATAAATTGAAACATTGTATAAAATGTAAAAAATAGTTCATTGTAACTAAATAAGAGTAATTTAGAGTGTATTAAACAGAAAGCATGCCATAACACCCCCCGCCCCCCATGTTTTAAGAAAGATTTCTCTTCCAGTTCATGCAAAAGATCAGAAAACAATTAAGGAAAATATCACACAGTAAAACTAGGGGTAAAGTCTCCCCAAGTAGCAAAGCAATATAAAATCGAAGCTCTTACCAAGGAACTTTAAAAAAATGGTATTAAGATATTTTAAAGATTTTTTTAAAGGTTGCATTCTACATTCTAGATTATTTTACAAAGATGAAAAAAATAGACCCTAAGTATCACAAGTTCAAACTTGTTAAAATTCTATATACATTATCCTTCAAATCAAAGATGTTAAAAATATAAAGATAAAATATAATTTTAGATCTCAAAATATAAGCAGAAAATTACTGTGGAAGTAATCTTCTGCCTTAGTTTTTATAACAGTTTATTCAGAGAAAATATAGGTACGACCATTCCAAAGAGCATTAGATCATTGAGAAATTGTGGTGCATAATTCATGCATTTTGATTATTAGATGACATGCAAAATTTCTGTGACTGTGCAACTGTTGCTTAAGACATGCAGCAGTGGCCCTGTGCCATGAGATACCTTGGAGGGCAGCTAGAAAGTGCTCTGCTAAAACTGCACTCTGCCAGGTGAGTTTATTCCATCCTCCATCATTTTTCTTACAGATTTTTGCCTCCTGATCTCTGGCAAGCCTTTGCTCTCAGTTCTAGGATCTGTGGCTGTTTCCTGCACACCCTGTATATGCTGAGCATCAATCTCTCCTAGTGTTCTGCCTTTTTCCCCATTCCCGGTTCTCTCTCCGGCCACATTTGTGACACTAATCTCAGGAATGACAAGGATGCCCAATTCACTGGTATCATTACTGTTGTCAGGTTGCTCTAGAATTGAAGATGATAAGACAAAATGATGGCTGAAAACAAAACAAACTAAAAATGCAAAACAAGAAAAACAAAAGATCCAAAACAAAAATTGGACAACTGAATGTTATGAATTAAGCCAAATATCTGCACTGTGGAAATTTCCATAATTTTCGTTACTTTGACAGCACTGGAAACAGCAGGGTCATGTTCTTTAATTTTAAATGACAATGAAAAAACTCACGGAGCATCAACTCATGTTCTGCATTTTTTCACACACACATTTGACACGGACCATGAAACAAATTTTTTTGTAAATCAAAATAGAATTTCTATTGTTTAAAGATAGTATTGTAACCACTGGAACTTAGGTCAAGCCCTGGGCAAATGTTCCAGGATGTACAGCCAAAACTCTGGCTCTTGTCAACATTAGGAACCAAGACACCTAGGAATTCCCCTTGTACACTTAAAATTCTATTTTTTTAATTAAATTACAATGAGGCTGACTTAATAAACTACAAAATTGGGAAAATGATTATTCACTCATAATATCAAGGTTACTAATGCTGCAAGTCAGTTTTTATCTCACACACCAATCATTGTGTGTATTAGTAAATATTAATGCAGCTATAATACAATTAAATATTCTGTTCCTTCAGATTTGTACTCATACCATAAATTTAGGCCAGCCTGTAACAGTTCATTACTAAGCTGGAGAAAAATAAAAATGGATTGGAAAAACAACTTGGCTGTTGGTCCTTTATTCTGAAAATAGCCATTGTAATCAAAACAAAGGAATGGAACTCCTAACCAGCTAAAACTTGTAAACATTTTATTCTGTGTCTTAAATCACAAAGCACGGCTTTATTTAAAGTTGCCAAGGAAATATCTGTAATAAATGGAAAAAAATAACATAAATATATCTACCATGGGTCATAATGAAAATTAAAGTTCAAAACAACACAAGACTATGTAAAACAGTACATATTCTTAAAAAAACATGGAACACAAATCTGTTTGAGAGATACTACCTACTACTTTCAAATGTTCCTCATGATAGGATTATCAAGCTCCCATTCATGGTGCTAAAGCATGTGAAACAATAATAGGTAGTAAAAGAATGGAGGCCAGAGCCACATACTCTTAAGGGTCTCAAACTTTGCTACACACTGGTATCACCTGGGAGTCTTTAAGAACTACTCCTACCAGGCTCTCAAGCTAGACATTTTGATTTAATTAGTATGAGGTATGACCTAGACATTGGGATTTTTAAAAGGTCCTAGTGACTAGTGTGCAGCAAAGTTTGAGAACCAATGCTCTATTCTAACAAATTCTTTCAAATTTTGAAAACTTAAAGCAAAAGTTATTATGAATGTCCTAGGTACTTCATACCCAGCAGCAATACGCACTTCAGGAGGTCCTTGAAGCTTCATGTTACCCTGGGCTGGGGGGCCAATGTGCTGGTATAATAATTTCCCATTTACTTAGAGCTTCACAAGCCTCTGACTAGAGGTTCTCTAAATGAAATGTTTATTTCCTAAACAGGCCAAAGCATGTTAGTGAGGTAGTTTTACCTCAATGAGATTAAAAAATTCCAACAGAGCCTATTTCCCCTTGCTAATAGCTATCTTCAAAGTAAAGGCAAGTAAAAATCTGAGGTAAATGCCAGAAGCCACTGCAACTGAGAGTAAAATCATCATGGCGCTGTTGGGTGACAGGCAAGACCTGTCCATTTATGTTATAGAAGCTTTTTCACAAAAGATCTATTAAAGGGACTATCTAGTCCAAAAAAATTATGAACTGTAGAAATATCCAGACATAGCAAAGCCAATGAATACTAAAATTTAACAAATTTTAAAAGATATTAATTGGTGGCCTAACAATAAAAAACAACACAACTTACATTTGAACGGCAGTAACAGTTTTTTTTAGAGTATTTGGGTATATTATTCAATTATATTCTCTCCCATTTACAGACAAGGAAACTGAAGTTCAGAAAGAGTTAACTATTCAGGGGGTGAGCTAAACAGCAAAATCTTTTGACTCCAAATGTCAATTCTAACATACTATAGTCTAACTCTAACATATTATAGTCTAACTCTTCAATTCATTCAAAATCAATTTGAGTTAAATTCTCAGGAAAATTACAGAATAAAGATAACTACATAACTCCAACATTTGCTACATGATTTTGTTCTCTATTTTTTCTCCAGTTTCTTCCCCCACATGTGACCCAATCCCCCTGCACACGCTTTCTTACCAGTCTTGCTATTCCCTAGACCTGGAATGCTCTTCCCCACATAGCTACTTCCATGGCTCATCTCCTTACTTCTTTCAGGTCTTTTCTCAAAAATCTCCTTCTCAGTGAAACTTCCCTGATCATTCCATCAAATTTCAATGTCCCCCATATTTCATACACTCTCTTCTCTACTTTGTTTATTCTCAGCACTTAATCACTCTCTAATACAATTATTTATTTATCATGTCCCACGAGGGCAGGGACTTTCATCTGTCACTCCTGCATACCTTATACCTGAGAAAGTAGCTTCCATATAGTTGGTGCCCAATTAACATTTGCTTGATAAATTAAATGAATGTCCTGTTACATGGTGATATTATTAAAAACAATAAAGGTGAAAAATCATGGAGAAGACATGACAAAGGTAAACTAGGAAAGCGTTACCTGACTACATAAAAAGAAAAAAATAATATACAGCGTATGCTAATAAGAATTTTTAGATGGCAGAGAAAAGCAAAGTCTCTTTTGGAAAAGTGAAGTAGCCACTTCTAAATGCAGGTTTAGTAAAATGCTTAATAATGTCCAAAATATACATTTTTTAAATTTACAGTTCACAATAAATTATATTATGCTCTAGATAAAATAGCAAAGGAGAAGAAGTTAATCTTTCTTTAAGAAAATTAGAGAGGAGATGTTTTAAGGGAATAAAGGTATTAGAAAATAAAACATAATGTTTGAAAGCCCAGAATCTAATGTTAAATCTATGCAAAAGGTGTCATGGTTGTTCTATGCCTATAAAAAAACAATACTTACATTTGACTTCAAATAATTCGAAAAGTTCAAAAAAGATCCAAAGAGAAACATCTCAAAGAATAGTTTATTTGTATAACCTCTACAAACAGGTAAACTTCTCTCCACATACAGAAATAAGGAGAGTTAAAGAATACTTTAAAAGACATTTCCAAATTGGTTCTCAAAGGCACTCAAATCATTTTTCCCTATAAAATTTCTTCCAGCTTTGAGAAAAAAAAAGGTAAAACAAATTGCAAATATCATTAAAACTGATCACGAAAAGTTGTGATTTCCCTCATGTGTAATCTTATAATCCCAAATATCTATCCCATTACATCACTCATGAAGCTCCTTATCCTAGCTATAGCTTTTTTTTTTTTATGGCTTCCCTATTTACTAAAAGTGACAACTTAAATAAAGGAATATCATTTATCCATAGACTCTACACAGTTTTGTACTAAGACTACTTTGTAAGTCAAAAGGAATCTGGTTATGACCCAAGGCACTTACAGTATTTTATAAATATGTGTGAAAATAATAAAATAAGCCAAAGCTTTAAAAATTAACCTATCCTTTAAACATCTGCATCATGCCATTTTGACATTATGAAAAGTATTTTTGAGTAAGCTCTAAAATAAAGTGATATACATTCCTTTGCAATTTATAAGATATAAATATTTTAAATGTCATAATATATTTGAACAGCTTCATACCTTTTAATCCAGTCAGTTTATGTTTATAATTTATCCTATTCAGTAGAAGAAAAATGCTATCTATAGTCATTAAGCTATTCATTGCAGTGTTATCTATAATAGCAAAAAGTTAGAAACAAATTATTTAACATGTTAAGGAAATGGTTGAATAAATGATGGAATATCAAGTCAATGTGGTATTATGTAGCCATTAAAACAACTGGACTTACTAGGAGAACTTAGGAAAATGCCTGACAGCATTAAATGAACAAAAGCAAAACATCAAAAATTTTAAATAGAGCACAACTATGAAAAATACATATACATATGCAAAAACCTATAAAATGATAATTCTTTAAGAGTTGGGATTATAAGTGAATATCCCTCTACTCAGTTTACTATCATGTTGTTACAGTGTTTTTCAAAAAAAGAAGGAATGAATTGCTCAGTCTATATTATAAATTTCTTTATCATTCATTCACTCACTTATGCATTCAACTACTATGTATTGAGCACCTATTATATGCCAGACAATGTTTTAGATGCTGGGGATACAATGGCCAACCAAAGACCCTGCCCTCCCAGAGCCTACACTACAGTATGGGAATTAAGGAAACAACAGAATTTTAGATGGAAAATACAGTGAAGAAAATAAGCATAATGGGAAAGAGTAAAGGAGGATGGTAGGGGAGAAAGTCTACTTAAGATGAATGGTCTGGGGAGACCTCTTTGAGAAAGGGATATTTGAGATGTGATCTGAATGATGAAAAGTCACTGTCTACATAATGATGTGGAAGAAGACAGTTCAAGCTGGCACTTTCTTCTCATCTTTCAAACCTCAGCTCAAATATCTCAAATTACTAGTATGAACCTCCTAAGACAGAAATGGCTTAGTGTGTTGAAGAATTAGAAAGTAAGATGAGTCTGGTCTTCACTTCAGGTCAAAGTGATAGGCAAGATACCATATCACCTATGCCAAAGTGTAGACCTTGTATTTTGCTCTGATTGCAATGGGCAGCCATTGACAGGTACACAGACAAACTGTGTGTATTTTATTAGCATTTCTTATCAACAGAAGTCATACTTATGTAACACAAAATATTGAGTATGAAGCGTGCCCTGGGTTAGAAAAAACAGCACTGTAACAATCTATAGCCTGGGCCAGTAATTTGCAAGGCAGATTAGAAGAAATCAAAGCTGCCATAGAAACACGGAATAAGGACCCTGCAGTTAATGAGCTGCAATCTGAGTCAAGACATCAACAAACATTAAGACTTAGAAATATGGGTCCTGAAGCCAGAAGTAGATGTTCCAGATAAAAAAGAGCAGTCTGGGGCACCAAGAAAAACACAGTATGGACTAGAATGATTTATTTTTTTAATTAAAAAAAATTTTAATGTTTATTTATTTTTGAGAGAGAGACAGACAGAAACAGAGCATGAGCAGGGAAGGGGCACAGACAGAAGGAGACACAAAATTGGAAGCAGGCTCCAGGCTCTGAGCTGTCAGCACGGAGCCTAATGCCGGGCTTGAACTGATGAGCCATGAGATCATGACCTGAGCTGAAGTTGGATGCTTAACTGACTGAGCCACCCAGGTGCCCCTAGAATGATTAATTTATAAACATACTGCTTAGGAGCTATTCCCTGTTTCCTTATGCAAATATCAGTCAAGTCTTTAGCTTTTGTTGCGTATATAGGAAATGATACAATCCTTCTTACTGAGGCAGAAACAGTCATTCTCAGTAACTTCTTTTGTTGTCCTTATTAAGTCTCAGGTTAAAAAAAAATCTCTTTGAGATGTGCAACATATGGATGCTGCCAGAACAGGTGAATCCTTCATGATGATAAAAAATCCTCATGACCAGACATACCAAAACCAGGTAAGTAACATGTATTACAAAACTATCTATAAAAGCTTTTTTCTTCTTCTGTGTGCTATGTGTAACAAATGCTCCTAAAAGTGTGATGGGGGGGGGGGGGGGACAGGGAAGGGCAGTGCTCAATGATAAGTAACAATAATAAATAATAAAATCCTTAACCATAGCAAGAACTCTTCCTTAATGGAAGGCCTCCTTAACAAAAAATGTAGAACACAATAATTTACAAATAAGTGTTTTTGCCTCATAAGACCAATAATTTTGAAATATTTTGCTACCCTGTGTAGAAAAGCATTTTTATTTCATTTTCCCTAGAAATAGACTAAGATTTTTTTGTTTTCTTCTAAAGTTGGCTAAGCCAGGATATCTGAGGCTTTTCTCTTTCAACCTAATGTTTATTTATATGTGTCAATTGTACAACATGATATTTTAGCTCTGGCTAATCTGTCCTTTTTCTTGTGATCATCTAATATTTCCTAATATTTTATTTTGTCCTCCATGACCATAAAGATTCATACCAAGAGTGCCAGTTAAAATTCATGCAGAGCTAATTTTGGTTAGAAAGAAATGCTTATTTTTGGTCCAAATGTTTTATCATCTGTATCAGGAAAGGAAAATTTCTTCCTCAAATAGTATTTTAGAATCTGAAAATAATAGAGCATCTCAAAAATGATTCTAAAAACATTTCAACCTTTTTATAAAACTGCCAAATTTTTTCTAATTTCCTTAACAAGTAAGGCAACTTTTAAAATAAATACATAAGCATTATACATTTCTATCTACAGATGTGAAATTCCAATAACCAATTCTTAAGAGTTTGCTATGTTTGGTTTAAAATTATGAGTTCTGTGTTTCTCAAAATGCTTTCATAACTATTAGCAATTTTGTTTCTCCTCAATTGAATGTTTTTCTCATAAATTCATAAAATCAGATTCACAAAATAAAAGTGACATCTCAAGACTTATGACATTCATGGGGCACCTGGGTGGCTCGGTCGGTTAAGCGTCCGACTTCGGCTCAGGTCATGATCTCATGGTCCATGAGTTCGAGCCCCGCGTCGGGCTCTGTGCTGACCGCTCAGAGCCTGGAGCCTGTTTCATATTCTGTGTCTCCCTCTCTCTCTGCCCCTCCCCTGTTCATGCTCTGTCTCTCTCTGTCTCAAAAATAAATAAACGTTTAAAAAAAAAAGTAAAAAAAAAAAAAAAAAGACATGACATTCATAATGTCATAATATAGGAAGAGTCTACCTTAAATGTTTGGAAATATTAACAAATAATTATTTTCTAAAATATTTAACTGAAATACACTTCTTATAATTATTCAGACTTGTTCAACAGTTAGATATTTAGTGATAATCAAATTAATAATAATTTCTATATCAATAAATTATTTTCCAACATGAACTGCATCTTTGTATTGTTATTTTTCTTTTCTCATCTAATATGTTAGTCCTAAACCCCTAGAACAAATTAAAACAAATCACACTTTTCATCATTTTTAAAAAGTATAATCACAGATCTCTTTGAATTTTGCTATAATCATTTAAATTTATTTAAATATCCCTTAAATAGAAACTTAATGCTAAAAATGTGATCAAACTGCTATAACAACATGAAACTTCACTTTTTTAGACTTAATCTATGTAAACTGTATTTTATTTTATTTTTCACTTAAAAATTTCATATAATTTATTAAGTACCCTAAAATCCTCAGTGTACTTATTTTGTATTATTAAGTTGAAGACTAAATATATATGTAGTTTTTTTTTTTAGTTCTTTTTCACTACTTAAAACTTTGTATTGTTGACTAAATCAAAGTCATGAAATACAATGTTATAAAAGGACCTAATTTATAAATACTGTTCTTATTATTGATACCTACCTGGGCAAACAGTTGTAACAACAAATAAATGAGAAATACAAATTCAATCTATTCTATTTTCATGTTAATTTGGGATTAAGTGAGACAACAGGTATTAAAACAACCTTCTAAAAGGCCCAGACTGTAACAGTAATATAAATGTCAGATTAGGATACTATACTTCAGGGCTGCAAAAATTACCAAAAAAAAAAAAAAAAAAAAATCATTAAGTTGGTTGTTACTATTATATAACACATGTATACTTTTGTGTCTGATACTTACACTAAATGTTCATCTCAAATTGAGAAAATCCAAACTATAAGTTTCAAAAAACATCATTTTATGGAAAAACTCAAATACAGGACCATGCGAATAGCAAGCTAGCTAATAAAAACTTATCAAGAATACAATTATGGTGTAGCTAATGAAACAAATTAAATAGTCCTTAATGAGTTAACAATCGGCTTTTATGTAATGCTTTGAATCATACCAAATGTTTTTCACTTACTTGCCTCATTATCTCACAAATAAATGCACAAGTAGAAACAATGGTGGGCAGTAATAAAGAATTGGGATTTCACTAGATAAGCCTTTTTATTAGATAACCAGTTGGCAAAAATTATAAGCACTCATTATTTGCAACCATAACTTAATTAGGGGACTTTTCTAGAACAAAGAAGTGATATTTTAACAAGTGTTTTAAAAGAACAGAGAAAAGTTGGTTACCTTCTTCCAAGTATAGATATATTTTTTTTTAAGTGGAAGAAGAATGAGTCATAATGGTTGGTGGGGGTGGGGGGCACGGGGAGACAGACAAAAAAACAGCAATTAAATTTGTTCTGGAAGAGGAGAGGGAATGGAAAAAGTACAAGGAAATAAATAAGTACAGATTGTATAATAGAACCTTAAAGTGGTGGAAGCTCATTCAGGGATTTAAGAAAAAGGTCTATTAATAGCTGAAATGGTAGATGATGAAGAAAGCTTTTAGAAGTAACATTTAAGAATTACTATAGAATTGAAGCATAATTGTAAAGAGATATTTTCTGTTTTCTTTTTAGCTACTTACGTTTATTTTTTAAAGGAAATATGTATGTAATAGAATTGCATTTTTATTATTAATTTAAAATTTTCAATAATCTTTTTCACTATTTTATCTTCTTTTTAATTGGAGTTTTCATTTTGATTCTTGCTTTGGTTATAATCTACTCTTTCTTCCCTTACCTTAATCCTTTTTAAGTGATTATTATTATCCTTTCCTAGTTGCATTTTACTTTCAAATTATAACT